>NC_134146.1:6267500-8767500 GCF_033958435.1 Carettochelys insculpta
ATATTGGAATTTGTGAGACTGTGATACATGCCTCGCTTATTAACGTCACCAGCCACCACTGCCACGTAGGGAAACTACAGCAGTGGGGCACTCACAGGCCCTGAGAACCTGACCAGCGCTGTGGCTAGCAGGATGCTGCTCTGTGCAACTGATTGTAATATCCCCTGTTTGCACTCAGGCACTCTGCACCAGGCAGAAAAGTGCTGACGGCTCCCCTAAACCCTGTGAGTCACCATTGCTGCATAGTACCTGAGGTGACACACTGGGGACAGTGGTGCCTGGGACAAGGGCTTTCATACAGTTCCTGCTGAAGCAGTGCAGTCTACAGTAATTATTCCTCACCATGGACAGGAAACTACAGCATAGGGGAAAAAACTCCGAAGCCCTGAGCTCAATAGCCGTGCAGGACCCTATGGAGGCTCTGAATGCACTGGTACAACCACAGCTTTCAGAAACATAAGGTCAGGTTCTGGGCCAAGCTGCCTTAATTTTCTTCCCTCCAAAGCACTGTCCTGTCCAGTGCAACTCTAGGCTTGCTCTGTTACATTCCGCTGTGCTTGCCCTAAGAGTCTGCTCCGGCAGGGGATCACCAGCACTCAGGCTACATCTACACTATGGCAGTGTCTACACTTGCATTCCTCTTTCAAGGCATGCAAATGAAGGAAATCAAAAATGCAAATCATATCCCAGATATGTAAATCAGTGACTCAGTTGCATAATCTCTTTTTGAAAGAGCTCCTTTCGAAGGAAAGAAAGAAGTGTAGATGGGGGGTCTTTCGAAAATAAACCCTATCTTCGAAAGAGCCCTGTCTACGCTGCTTTCTTTCGAAAGGAGCTCTTTTGAAAGAATATGCAAATGAGGCACCAGATATGTAAATCTGCTCTTCATTTGCATTTTTGATTTGCCTCATCTGCATGCCTATTTTGAAAGAGGAATGCAAGTGTAGACACAGCCTACAAGAAATTTGAATTTATTAAAAATTGATTTTTATAAAGCTGTTCTTTATTTGATTTTGAGTAGTTTCACTTCCCACCGGCTCCCAACTAATTTGACATATTGCTTCCACGCTGAAATCACCAAACATCAAACGCTGCAGCACTGCAATCTGTCCCACAGTTCCCTCAGCCGCGCGTTCTGAGGCTGGAGCCCGGTGCAGCAGTGCTGTCAGTTTCCCAGGTCTCTGCAGCTTGGGGGGACCTGAGAAACTGACAACACGTAGAAGCCCTGCTCAAGTTCCTGGCTTCCCCAAGCTGCGGGACCTGGGAAATCGACAGTGCAGCTGCCCTGGTCAGTTTCCTGGCTCCTGCTAGTAGCCAGGTGCAGCGTGTAGCTTTATGGGATACAAATGGGACACTTGTGGAGGCGAATAAATTTGAATGAAGGATGTGGCGCTTCCACACTAGCCTTTATTCGACATTTTAAACGTGAGATCGACAATATACCTGTCCATTAATATTGACCTTTTGTTATCGACATTAGGGCAGACTAAATTGAGCTAATGACATTTACAGTGAAGAGAGGGACATTTTAATGTTGAGCCAACTCTTTAAATTAGATTTGATCTTGCATTTTAGATGCAGCCTCAGTGACACTCCAACCTTGTAGCACATCTGCCATGCTCCACCCAGCACCCGGAGGGGGGATGGGAAGAGCTGACACCGGCTCTGCAGAGTAGGGGGGGACTCCCCATGTTAGCAGAGTCGGGAGCTGGCCAGTTGTGCGGTCTCTCCAACCACTTTGAATTGGGGGCAAAGTATGCACATGTCAGAATAGTTCTGTCAATCATAGTGCCTGTGAATACAGGTGAGACAACCAATGCATCATGTAATCAGCCCCCTGTTCCTGCAATGTTTTGCTTGCTGTAGATAACACCCTCGGTTGTCATGTTTGCAGCCTGGAAGATCAGCACGGAGCATGCCATGGAATGAGCCCAGGGTCAGGACAGGAATCTAAGGACGCCATGTACAGCCAAAGAAAGGGGAAGTGAAAGCACCAGCCTCCCTCTCCTTTTGTAGACTGCCATAGCAATTCCATTCCTTCCCACCTGGGGCACTCAGAGTCTGACTTACCGTTAAATATGACTGACACTGTGCCACAGAGGGAGATGTGTAGTCACTGGTTCCCAGAACAAAGTCTGCCCTTAAGCTTGACTGGCAAACTGTGCCCAGCCTGCATGGAAACAAGTCCCACGTGACACCCAGCTGGATTTTCCAGTCAGACTGTACTGAAGATTGAAGCCCCAATACAGCAGATAAGAAAGGCACACTGAGGCCAGCAAGCCTAATGCTAATAAGCTTGTTTATTCTCCTAGCGGTTGGAGCCCTGGGTGGGTAAGAAGGGATATAACGATCTCTAGTTCTTACACAGCACGTTTCGTCAGTAGATCTGAAAGTGCTTCACAGCCTTCAGTGTATTTATCTTCCTGTATCATCGACAGGTGGAACCCAACCTGAGACTGCTGGAGCTTAGTGAAGGAGCCCCTCCCTCGTGATGCAGCTGCCTCTCAGCTGAGGCTGTAGAGGAGACTCAGTCTTTCTCTCTGTAAGTGGGCTGAGTGACCCTACCTGGGGCCCAGTAGGCGTGTGGGTGACATACTTCCCCTGGCTGAGGAATCGCATCCGGAGTGTCAGAGACCCAGCTGAAATCGCAGACAAGCCTCTTCCCTCCCCCAGTATAACCCTTCTGCCAGGTGAAGCCAGCAGCAGCCAAGGCCAGGTTCAGTATCAAGGGGGTTTTCTCCATCCCTCCCACACAGAACTGGCTTGAGGCCCTACCCACTAACCTGAGAAATTCACGTACCACCCCTGGGCACCTCTGTGAGACAATGCTTCCCCACTCACAAGCTGAGTTCAGAAAAGAAACTTAATAAAAGGGAGGGAATTAACTTAGCATTAATCTGGGAAGTCACCACAAAGAGAGTTCTTAAACAAACCATGAGTAAAAGTCCAACCCCAAATAGGTTGTCCAATGTCTTTTTTTTCCTCTCCCATCCTGACTGAGCGCGTGTGTGTGATGAAGCATCTTATTCCGCTGGTCACTCACAATCCACCTGCTCATGGCTCTCTGCTGCTGCCCTGGTCACCCATTGTTGGGCCACCACCACGCTGCTGGCTGCTCATGGCATCTCTCTGCTGCCATAGATCCAGGGGTTGTCTCACCTGTATTCACAGGCACTGTGTTTGACAGAACCATTCTGACGTGCATCTTTTGCCCCAACTCAAAGTGGTTGGAGAGACCGCACAATTGGCCAGCTCCAGATTCTGCTTACATGGGGAGTCTCTGCAACTGTGCAGAGCCGGTGTCAGCTCCACCCAACCTCCATCCCAGGGCTTGAGGAAGTGGGGCAGCTGTGCTACAAGGTTGGGGTGTCTCTGAGTGCCGGTGATCCCACAGAATCACAGGGCTGGAAGGGACCTCAGGAGGTCATCTAGTCCAGCCTCCTGCTTCAAGCAGGATCAACCCCCACTAAGTTAACCCAGCCAGGACCTTATCAAACTGGGACTTAAAAACCTCAAGGGATGGAGAATCCACCACCTCTCTAGGCAGCGCATTCCAATGCTTCACCACCCGCCTGGTGAAGTAGTTTTTCCTAATATCTAACCTACACCTCTCCCTCTTCAGACCATTACTCTTTGTTCTGCCATCTGACACCACTGAGAACAGTTTCTCACCCTCTTCTTTAGAGGTCCCCTTCAGGAAGTTGAAGGCTGCTATTAAATCACCTCTAAGTCTTCTCTTCTGTAAACTAAACAAGCCCTCAGCCTATCCTCATAGGTCTTGTGCTCCAGCCCCTTAATCATTTTTGTTGCCCTTCGCTGAACCTGCTCCAGCAAATCCACATCCTTTTTCTACTGGGGGGCCCAAAACTGGACACAATATTCCAGATGTGGCCTCACCAGTGCCGAACAGAGTGGAACAACAACCTCTCTAGATCTGCTTGAAATGCTCCTCCTAATGCACCCTAATGTGCCATTAGCCTTCTTGGCTACAAGGGCCCACTGTTTACTCATATCCAGCCTTTCATCCACCGTAACCCCTAAGCCCCTTTCCATCGTACTGCTGCTGAGCCAGTTGGTCCCCAGCCAAAGCAGACTCTTGGAGTAAGTGGGATGTAACAGAGCAAGCCTGGGGTTGCACTGGACTGGATATGGTCTGAAGAAGTGGGTCTGTCCCACGAAAGCTCACCTAATAAACTATTTTGCTAGTCTTTAAAGTGCTACTTGACTGCTTTTTGTTTGGACACATCAGAGCTTCGAAGGGAAGAAAATTAAGGCAGCGTGGCCCAGAATCTGACCTTGTGTTCCTGAAAGCTGTGGTTGTACCAGTACATTCAGAGCCTCCATAGGATCCTGCACGGCTATTGAGCTCAGGGCTTTGGAGTTATTTCTATAGTGAGGGCTCTCTGTTGTAGTTTCCTGTCCATGGTGAGGAATAACTACTGTGGACAGCACTGCTACAGGTGGCCATCAGTCACCATCCACTGCTTCGCTGTGACTTCTGCCCATCAATCTCAAATCTTTTCAGCTCCCAGTAATTTCAGTTCTTGGCAAGCAGAGTAGAAGAAACACAACTCCAGCACAAATTAACATAAGAAAAGAGGCACTTAATGGGGCTATTGAGCTCTGTTCTTTTTAAGTGTGTGTGTGTGTGTGTGTGTGTGCTGGGGGTGGGAGGGGGAAATGGTGGGGAGAGAAACAAGTCAAACCAGTCTAGGCAGGGGAAGCAATTATAGCCTCCCTACCAGAGTGACCTTCCCTCACCCCTTCCCCTCATAGGCTCTGAAGGTTGAGCCCCTGCATTTGCAAGATCCTTTCTAGTAACTGTGAGCCCTTTCCTTTGGAGCAATTTAGCACAATCCTACTGTCCTGTATTCCCACAAAATTACAAACACTGGTAACCCTGTTTAAGCTATCCCTGCATTTAATACAATCATAACTGGCATTGGGTCACAAATTAAGCTGATTGCTATGAGCAAACTACTGCTCCATCTGGTACAAAACAAAAAAGTCCTGTAGCTCTTCAGAGACTAACAAAATAATTTGTTGGATGATGAGCTTTCGTGGGACAGACCCGCTTCTTCAGATCTGGAAAATCCCCTGGCGTGCTCACTCCCTCATTAGCCTACCTACCCTGTCAAACAGGCTGACTTGGGGCATTGGCCTCTTCCCATTGTTCCTGGGCACTGTCGGTCTCAGGGTCTGGATTTCTCATTGCCTCTCAGCCCCCATCCTCTCCCGCTCCAAAAAACAAAACAAAAGGAAAACAAAAACACATAAAAAACCCACCGAGTTTTAGTGAGGGGCTAACATTCGCCTTACAGAAGTATTCCTTTAGATCCCGTTTACATCCTCCTCCCAGCTGAGAATTTGTTTCCAGGGAAATCACGCTCCTTATTATAGCAACTATGTGAGTGTTTCTCAAAGGTTCTGAGAAAATCCTGTGAGCTAAGTGCATTATGTCCTCATTAACCAGGCTAGGTGTACCATAAGTTAGCCTGTTTACTGCCCTTATGATTCTGTCATGACAACTGAGAGTGGGCACAGCAAGGGCTGTGGAGACTTCTTCTGGGGATGGGGTACTGAGGACTCTCATGAAGGTACCCCCTCTCTGGGCACAAACCCTTGCATCTCTTGCTCTGGTACTGGGATGGCCAGGGTATCAGGGACTCCTTCCATTGTACATTTCCCCTTCACCAGTCTGTTTTTCTTCCAGGAGGTCAGGAAATGTGGGTGGGACATGTTCATTGTCCCAAGTTGGTCTGGTCGTGGATGGGGGGTTGCCAACTAGGCTATGTCTAGGTGGCAGACACTATGTCGGGATAGGGTGGTATCCTGAAATAGCTGGCCGTGTCTATGTAACGCGCCCATTGTATCGAAAGCATTTTTGAGATAACGGGTGTGCTATTCCAGCACCCCTGTACTCCTCAGCACATGAGAAATACAGGGATGCCTCAAAATATGGCTTTATTTTGGCATGTGATGCTGTCTAGACAGTGCCACTTGCCGAAATAGCCTATTTCAAAATCTACTCAAAGTAAACTACACAATTTGCATAGCAGAAGTTACATAGCTTATTTTGAGCTTACAGCGCTGTGTAGATATAGCCCCACAGGCCTAAATACTTCTGCCATGGGATTTAGAGCTGAAGAATTGGAGCTTTCCGTGTGTTCAGCTGATGGAGTCTGATATCTTGTCTCCATTCTAGGATACTCCATGGGAGCATCCTCCTCTTCAGATTTGCTCTCAGATGTGCTGGATAAGGGTAAATTAGTCCCACAGGGCCCACTGTACATACTGGGTGGTGGATTTGACATAGCATTTCTTTTTTGCCCAGGTCCCATGTCACAGTCCATTTCGTAAAGGGTGCTTACCAATTCTTCCATAGGCATAGCCAAGTCTGTGCTGGGGGTTAGATTGACCAAACTGTGGTGCTCAGAGAGTGAAATTTTTCACATCTCTGAGTGAATCTAGTTTTCAAGTGCCAGCTAGGCCTAAGTGATTTGCACAAGGATACCCAGGAAGTCTGTGGCACAGCTGGGAACTGAATCCATGTCTCCCAAGCCCTAGGCTAGGGCCCTGACCATGAGAGAGAGAGGCAGGGAAAGTGAAAAAGGAGGAGGGAGTGAGATGGAGGAAGAGATGGCCTGACTCAGCTCTCAGTTACAGTTACCATAAATCAAAGGAAATTCCAGTGAAGTCAAAGCAGCTGCTCCAAAATGGGGTAGCAGCGTTGCGTCCCCAGGCTGGGCCTTTCTGATGCAGTGTAGTGGGGGACCACAGGTGGTTAACCGCTTGTGTTCCAGTGCCAAGGGAGAGCCAAGGCTGGAGGAACCTGTCATGCTCACTGTGAGCGGTTTGATTTCTGAGGAAGTCGTCCTCGGCTTGGTTTCCTTTCTCTCTCTGTACCATTGAAACAGGAAGCTGGTGAGCTGCAGCTGTTGAGTGTTATTGAGACACATGAACAGCTCTGGCTGCTTCTGAACACTGACTGCTGGATTGTTATTAATGTTTCCTCCAGCTCTGGCAATGGATCAGTGCTGGTACCATGGGAACATCACTCGCTCCAAGGCTGAGGACCTGCTCTCCAAAGTAGGCAAGGATGGCAGCTTCCTGGTGCGGGCCAGTGAGTCCATCTCCTCAGCATATGCACTCTGTGTTCTGTAAGTATGGCTTTCACCTGCCGTGTGGCTCCCACTCCCTTTGTATAGGGACTACCCCTCCCTTCTCCCTGGCATGGAGGCACAGCCAACCCACCTACCAGGAAGGTGCTACCCACCATAGAGTGTGATAGGGTTAACCTGTCTTGGCCGCAGAGGGCGACGGAGGGGATTGAAAGAAACCACAATTCTGTCAGTTGTTGTGGAACAAACCACACTAGTGAGGGGGGCCAAAAACCTCAGCTCCAAAAGGAGACAAAAATTCAAGGGTGTCTCTTGGACTGATGCATTCAAGAAAGGGGTCTTTTTATCTCTGGAGGGTGGGGAGGGAATCCTCATCTGAGCATAGCGCCCACCCAGCATTCTGTCCCCTTAAATTACATGTTTCGCACCACCAGGGTGGTTGGTAAATGCCACAGTGAGTCTGGCAGGTGTACAGCAGCGGGCTGTCAGCTTTGGAAGCCTTTTCTGAGGCTGTCTCGGATTCCGCCTGAACAGGGATATGGCCTTGCATGGTTCAAAGGATGGTAGAAACTCTGTGTGCATGCATGCGTGCGGTGGGAGGGAGGGGAGAGAGAGAATATCGCAGTGTTCTTAGCAACTGTTCCATGTCAAGTCAAAGACCCTTCCACTGGAATGAAGATTAGGGAGTGAATTGGAAAGATCAGCGTCTCTGCTCGTTTGACTGATTGCAGCTGGTACACTTGGCATCAGGAAAGATTGGGGCAGAGAACAAGATCAGGCACCAGGGTCATGGAATCATAGGGCTAAAAGGGATTGCAAAGGTCATCTAATATAACAAATCCTGCACGCTGGCAAGGGGTTGCGTCTAAACTATCCAGCGACACTGTCAGCCTAGAAGGAATCACATCAGCCTTCTAGGACCCTCAGGCTAACAATCATTTCAACAGCTACTCGGAACAGACTTTAAAAAAGTCTCACTATGTTTTCCTTAGTAACCAAATAACAAGCTGCTCTCTTGCCGCTGCTTCCTCTTTAAAATACATTCTTCTCGGTTCTAAAAAGAGCGGCTGCTGCTGCTTGAGTTGTGGTCTAACGGTTTGCCTGTGAGCTCTGGCCTCTGGGGATAGTACAGTACACCACAGATGGTGTGAGTCTCAGGAAGAGTGTATGGGCACGCTAGCATGCCCCGCTCTCCATGTGTTGGATGGTAATGGAATGGAGGTAGCACAGAGAGGGGTGTGCACAGTGGAGAGAGCGTGTGTGTGTGTATGTGGAGAGGTGGCAATGTGTGAGAAGGGAAGGGGAGCACATATGATGGGGGAGGGAGCATTTGGTAGGAGCAACTGCAGATGGAGAGCACCTACGTCTCTGGGGCAGGGGATTGTCTACACGTACATTAGACCTAGTGCCAAGTCTGTTCCTGAACTATAACTTGGAATAAAGAGCACAGATTGGCTCTTTTGGGGCACTTGCAAGGTCCCTTTGTATTTGCTTTGAACACACACTCACACTCACACTCACACTCACACTCACACACACACACACACACTACTTTTGCAGACACTAAGCACCTATGTGTGTTTGCATCAGTTTTCCCTCTCAGGGGTTTGCACAGCCATCTTTGAAAGCCCTTCCTGAGTTCTTAGAGACCAGGAATTAAGGAACAGAAAAAACACAGTGACCATAGTTGTCTCAGAGGCCAGAAGTCAGGCACCTCAGTCCATATTTAGATGCTTAGGTAAGCAGGCTGGGTTTCAGAAGTGCTGAGCACTCAGCAGCTTTCTCTGAAGTCACTGGGAGCTGCGAGGTGCTCGGCACTTTTGCAATTCAGGCCACTTGTTATTTAGGTGCTGTAAGGGAGCGAGAGGAAGGCCTGGCAGTGCAGGGGCTAAATAGAGCAGTTGCGTCTTCACATGCCCCCATGCAGTTTGGAAGATGCTAAAGAGGTGCTGACATGAATATGCAGTGCCTCGTTAGCATAATGGCAGCCACGTGCAATTCGAAAGTGCCGCTTTCAGAACACACACTGCTCATGTAGACGGGGGCCTTTCAGAAGGACCCCCCCTGACTTCTTTCGAAAGGCTTCTATCTACATGGGTGGCGGCGTTCTGAAAGCAGCACTTTCGAATCACCCACAGTCGCCATGATGCTAATGAGGCACAGAATATTCATGCCAGCACCTCATTAGCTTTTCCAAACTAAAGGAGGGAGCATGTGGAGATGTAGCCAGCCTATTAGCCTAGCCCTGTTTCACCTGCAGCCAGTGTCAGGCCTGGAGGGTGGATAAAAGGAGGGAAGCTAGGCCAGTTCAGGGCTGACCAGCAAAGAGGCAAGAGCTAGCTGTGATTCCTACAGGGCCTGAGTCAGAGCTGCCCCTGGGTGGGCCACCAGAGGATGCAGCCTCCAAACCCTCCCCCGCCCCCAGGTGCGATGTGGGGAGTTGAATCCTGAGAGAAATTAGACTCTCAGGGCCATGTCTCAAACTTAACTTACAGCCTCTACTAAGTATGCTGAAGTCCTAGACCTCAAGGCCCTAGGTACCCATGGGGGCCCTAGCCACTAGGCTACCCTGCCCCTAGTCGGACCCACCTACAGGCACCCAAATATGGAACTAAGAACATAGCTGTAAGCCCCCATTTTGTAATATTTCGGGCCACATGACTTCAATGAGCATCACACAGCACAATTAGGAGCAGAGAATGCTTGAAACAGTAATCTTGGAGCGCAGGTCATGAGCAAATTACAGACCAAAATGTATCATGCAACCACTGGGTCAATTACTGAGACACTTTATAAAATCAAGTCTTCTGGTAGAAAACTTACAAAGAGAATAGGGACTAAACCTGCCAGATAAATTGTTCACTGGGAATAACAGATCCTCCTGGCTCAGGGGTAACAGCAAGACATCCCAGTGTCCTCGAGTTTCCACGGGAAAAGTGCTCCTCGTGTTTAGTGAAGCAGCTCAGGACATTTTCAACTAAATCGATTTTCATAGAGCCAAGATGTTTTCTAGACTTGAATCCATGTTGATTAAGCTTTCAATAGGATGACTTCTTTGCTCCAGGCATCTCTTCTGAGCCAAGAGAAACGGACCCAAATCAAATTCCTGGCCTTTTGGGTACAAAAGGAGATGTTTTCACACAATTCTGCTTTGCAAAATATGCTACAAGATTCTAACAGGGAGTGAAAACTTCAGCACTTCAAAAGTTGCCACCAAGCAAACCTCTTGTCATGTAGCCAGAGCTGGTGTTCCACTAGCAGCTCTGTTGAAATCAGAATGGAGATTTGAGTATTTTTTTTAATCCCGCTCAACCAAATAGTTATTTTCCTGGAGAGATGCTTTAGGAAAAAACCTGATTTGAATATGACATGTCAAAGGGGTATAGGTGCATGTAATACGCCTTCCCTTCTGTTATTGCTCTGACAGCAGCAAAATAGAGCTGAGAAGACATGAGCTTATATAAGCTGCAAATACATAGTGAATGCCTATGACTGCTGAGCTCTTACACCCAAGGAACTCAACTAGTAATGATCCCCTAGCTCATGAACTCAAAAAGGGTTTAACAGCAAGCTGTGGCTGAAGCAGGAATATCCGTGGGCGGTGGGTGAAGCTTGCACCTGGGGAGACGGTAGCTCCCCTGCCCAGGCCACGCCCCCTACTTTCCCCAAGCCACACACCCCGTCAACTGTTTCCCTCCCCTTTGCTGATCATCCTGTGTCCCTGCTCACAGCTTGTTTCCTTCCAGACAATTCCCTGAGCCCAAGCAAATTATTTTTGGAAAGCCCTCCCCTGTTCTCCAATTTCTTTCCTGACAGATAGAGCAGGTTTTGTGCCAAGTGTGTAGAAGGTACCTAATTAAAAGCACTAAATCTGGAAGTTAAGAAATGTCAGTCACAGGTTTTTATGTGGTCCAACATGCAGGCAGCTTGCAAAGGCCCTGAACCCTGGGGAACACACAATGGCAAGCACCTGTCAAAGCGAATTCAGAAACCTCCGTCCTTTCTTCGCAAAATAAAACAAGGTGGCCCTCAGCTGGCATTTGTCTCCTGACAGGAAGAAAATCACTGGACTCAGGCTGCAAAAGTTGCTGCCTCATTTTCATTTCTCCACACAAACAAGTTGAGGACTTCCTATGTTCATTGTTTCAACAGCAGTAAGCAGCTCAGACAGGGCGCGTCTACACTTGCATTCCTCTTTCAAGTGAGGTAAATCGTGGAACACCTAATTCACATTGAGCGGAACACTGGTGTTCCATGGAACACAGTTTGGGAAACGCTGGCCTAGCTCTTTGAACAGTGATGCTGGGTTAGTCCGGGTGGCGCCCTGCTCTAGCAACCCCAGCCTCTTCTGGCAAATTGCTCCAGCATCACACAATGGGACGAGGAGTCATCCCTAAAGCCCCAAATTGAAATTCTCCTGTTATTCAAGGCAGTGCCTGCTGCCTGAATGAAGCAGACAGGGTTTGGAATTGTCAAAAGCTTTTTGGACAAATTGCACTTCTCAGCACTTGCCATCTTCTGACCTCGAAGCACCTAACCAAAACCAATGAATTTATACCAACTCCTGTGAGGCAAATAGCATTATTATTCCCCTTTTCTTGGAGAAGAAGAAACTGAGGCACAAAATAATTCTTTGTCTGCTTTTTTCAACCAGTGGAAAAGCTCCCTTGAGATCAGACCTTAAACGAGGGGTCCAATGTCATACAGGAATTCTGTGACAGGAGGGCCAATAAGAAATGCCCAGATCTTCACATCTCTAGCAGTGGGGAACACGAGCCATCGGCTCCATTGATGTGGGGAGATCACTACAATACAGGAACTCAGCAGTGAGACTGCACCTGACTGACACAGTGTAAGGGCTGGGTCTGCCCCTCTGTGCCAGGTATACCAGGTGTGGCTGAGCAGGTTCAGTCCAGCATCAGCCAAGTGTGGAGGGATCCAAGTGTGAGGAAGTCTGGGTGTGGGGCACTCAATGGGTGATCTGGATGCACAGGGGCTCTTTGGGGGGTTCTGGGACTCAGTGAGGTGGGGGTCTTGGAGTGGGGGGGGGCTGTCCAGATGTAGGGGAGCAAGACTTGTCAGAATGAAGGTTAGCTGGGCCTGCTTACGCAGGGAGCCCCAGCTGCTGCTGAAGGGGCCACAGCATGCAAGACTCCCCTCCCCACAATTCCCCTATTCCCTTTTCTTCTCCACTCTACCCCCTCATCCCCCCTCCTTCCCCACTGCCTCTTCCCTCCACCTCCTCGCCCACTTCCCTCATTTCTCCCACCCCACCCAGCTCCACCGAAGACACAGAAAATAGGAAGGCTCACCTCCCAGCACACAGAACGGGAACCTGACAGGCACTAGGACCCAGCCTGCTTTCCACTGCTCAGACAATAGGGTAGGTCTGCATTTGACAGGAGAGCTTTTATGTTCCATGCAGGTTCCAGGGCAGACAGCTGCCGGGGCTCCATGCTCCTTAGCCTTCCTTGCCACCCTGGAACCTGCCTCAACCATAACAAAAACATCAGAGGCATGGAACACGCAGGGGTTTCTGTGGCGCTTGAAGGCAGAGCCTCCCTTTGCCTTAAGGACCCATGGCAATAGCCCTCCACTGGGACCTTCTGTCTTTCCATGCTGCTGTTCAACATGCTGGAAAACACAAACCGATGGAGAGGGAAGCCTGGAGAGCTGTGTTTTGCTTGTGTGCCTTTATTTATTTATTTGTGTTTTAAAAATACAGCTTTCCTTTGAGAGCCATCAAGAAAGATCGCTATTTTCAAGTCACGGCACAGTGGCTCTATCATGTACCAGTCAAAAGCAGCACTAATGAATGTCTGCAAAATCGGTAGGCTGAAAATGCCTGTGTTGGAATGCTGCAAAGGGAGCATGATGAGGCCATTTAGTGACAATTGGGATATTGTCCAGGCAAACCCCAGAAGAGGCTCTCTTGCAGGACCTAGCACCTATTTGTCCCAAACACAGAGGCACCAGGATCTGGATGGACCAGTGTTGCCCTCCTCCACTGGGCCATGAAAGTGAATGAAGTGTACTTGATCCTTCTGACAGAAGAAAAGTCCACCATCTCCAAGATATGTCTCCCATTACACACATTTCAGGCTGCCATCGCTTCTAGCCTCTTACTGGAGACTAAGCCATGCAGCATGTTCTACATGCTGAAAAGTCCTGTAGAGGAAGATGTCCTCTGCACCTCATGAGTAACTGGAGATCTTGCTCGATCCTTGCCTCCACTGAACATTTACAGAAATACTCCCCACTGTTTCAGCACACCCATGACTACTACTTCTGAAAATATTGGTAGAGTCAGACAAGGCCTTAATAGCCCACATGATATCATAGATTAAAGTTGGAGCGGGATTGTTTTGGAGCATTCTACACCATTTACAAATGATGCATTCATTGGGTGTTGTCCCATGAATTCACTTTCTGAAAGAACAGGGACAGCTGAGCTAGCAGGACTGTAGACGTTAACAAAAGCTGTGCCATGTACCTCCTATCAAGCGAGAAGTGACATCTCCCAAATGGAACCAAATGTTGTCCAGGACAACTGCCTGCCCAGACAGGATTTGGAAGTACCCTGTTGCCAAGGAAGTAATGCTCCTACATGACTTTGGAAGCCCCTTCCAAAATCCTTGCTGCTGCTTTGCTAGGTGACCTTCACAAGCCACTTCCAGGTTTGTACCTCAGTTTCCCCATCTGTAGAATGGAGATGATAATACTGCCTTCCTGTGTGACTTAGAAGTCTCTGGATGAAAAGCACTTGGTGAGAACTAGGTACTTGTTACTTGTGTTAGCACTAGGCTCAGTGATGGTCTGAGAGAAGGGGAGCAGAGTTGTAATCCCCGCCAGTACTTCTCCAGTGTCCGAGGGCACCACATGTGAGCCGTCTACAGGGGTATCAACTGACTTCGTAGAAGGTTTGCCTGTGTATCCGCACAGTGCTTAGCACGGAAAATCCTAACTGTGACTAGGCCTGCTAGCTGCTACCGTAATGTGCAGAATAAAGAGCAGATTTGATTGGCAGCAAGGGCTAAGCCACACTGAAAGAAGAGAGGAAATAAATACCCATCCCCCTTTCTCACTTTTGCTTCAGTGGCTGGTGCAGGGGAGGGAGCTGAGAGACAAATGAGGAAGCATGTTGGGACACATTTAGCCTCAGGAAATTACATTGATGGGTGCTGCATATACCATGAGTATGGCCAAGCTCAGCAGTGGTTTCTGAAAACATTCTTAAGAAGCATCTCAATGAGAATCCTTTAGGTGAAAAGTGAAAGTATTTGGGACCAAACTGTGGCACAAAAAGCTTAAGAGACATAAAGTTATAACAAAGCCAGGCAGGTAAATGGAGGTTGTTAGCCCACTCTATGAGTCATGGCATTCCCCATTTGTCTACGGTGAAGTCATGAGATGGCTAAGAAGATTCCCACAAGGAGAGCCACTTTGGCTTATGCGGTTCATATCTTGCCTTATATGCCTTTGTTAGCTTCCCTGGAGACACTCCTCTGGTTAAATATTTCTAATGCTGCTATCAGACCCTGCCTCAACAGCCTCTGATAGCGGGTGCCTACCCTCTGATTGTACACCCAATGTGCTTTGATGGCCTGATAATCATTGAGATGGTTTGTTTATCAGTTTTATAATCTCCACACACACAAATTTTCTCTCATCGGCTATATAGGCAGCACTGTTCTCATCTCAGCCTCTTTTTGCATATCTGCAGGAGGAAGTGGCAGAAGAGTTCTGCACTGACAGATAAAAACAAAGCCAAACTCCTCCTCTGGGGGGGAGATCCCCAGCTGGTGTGAACTGTCATCACTCCGTTGACATTAAAGGAGTGCTGGCATCAGCTGAAGAGCTGCCCCTGGCTGGGTCTGGGAGCACTGAAGAGATGTGGGTAGATGTGTGAACTCCTCAGGTCATGTTGCAATGAGCTCCCAGATGTGTTCCAGCTCCATCTTGCTTAAAAGAACCCAGGTTCAGAGGCAGCTCCGGGGTTAAATCCTATCCTTAGCAGTGAAAGTCTCACCCCAGTGTACAAGAACCTGGCTTTATGCTCTGTCTGATTCTAACTGGGAGGCTGTGTAACACCTAGGAAATCTCACTTGCTCTTGAAGAAAAGTCTAGTTTGAATAAACATACAACCAAAATCACCCAGGAGTCTAGTGGATATGTATGCATCAGCCAGTTCTCCTCCTCTGGCTGACTACCCACCTTTCCTGACCCCCTGGGGACATGCTGCAATCCTTATCTGTTCTCACCCAGGGATGGTAACATGGGATTGAAATTAGTTTCCAAGAAAAATGAGGTTGAACTTCTTTGTGTCCTTTGTGGGCACAGAGCCAGTCTGGGGAGTGTGTTTTAACTTAATGCTGGGCGGGTGCTCTTGGATCACATTTGTAACCACTGGAAAGCAAATAAGCATGTATTTCTCCATTGTGCTGGTGGGGGCATTATGTGAGCTCAGCTAAAATCAACAGCCATGGAGGATGGTTGCACCTTCTGCATGGTTTTGCCACTAGGTTGGACTTCCAGCTCTTGACAAGTCCTTGATGGCTATGTCTACACTAGCCCCAAACTTCGAAGTGGCCACGCAAATGGCCATTTCGAAGTTTACTAATGAAGCGCTGAAATGCATGTTCAGTGCTTCATTAGCATGTGGGCGGCCGCGGCACTTCGAAATTGACGCGCCTCGCCGCCGCGCGTCTCGTCCCGACGGGGCTCCTTTTCGAAAGGACCCCGCCTACTTCGAAGTCCCCTTATTCCCATCAGCTGATGGGAATAAGGGGACTTCGAAGTAGGCGGGGTCCTTTCGAAAAGGAGCCCCGTCGGGATGAGACGCATGGTGGCGAGTCGCGTCAATTTCGAAGTGCCGCCCGCATGCTAATGAAGCACTGAATATGCATTTCAGCGCTTCATTAGTAAACTTCGAAATGGCCATTTGTGTGGCCACTTCGAAGTTTGGGGCTAGTGTAGACACGGCCGATGAGTCCCTTGTTAGAACAAAGACAAGGCACCCCCTTTAGACAGGGGTCAGGTGCTGTTTCCATCTCTGGGGTACAAATGAGTTTAGGCCACAGAGTGGGGCTAAATCAGGGCAAGTCTAATTTCATTTATCGTCCACCCTGAGGATGAGGTAGAAGAAAGCGTAGTTTATCTTTGGTCTACTTTCAGTAAAATAACTAAAGTGTGTTTCAGTTCACGCCCAGGGTTATTTCAGGGTTGGTCTCTGTAGGGACACTTTCTTCAGAATAAAAATATCCAACTGAAATTCAATTTAAAGCCATTCTTTAGTTGTCTTGGTGCAAGTATGTGTGTAGACCAAACCTTTGATTCATTCATTCATCTCCAAATTTAGCCTATCTGCCATTTCTGCCTTTCTGATCCTTCCTGATTTGCCCACTCTTCTGACAGCCAGAACTAGGCGCTGTTTTCTTTTTTACTGGCCATCAGGGGAGTTGAACAACTCTGTCTGAAGTTGAGTCCATCATCACTCTCTATTGTGACATCGACAATGCGATGAAGTGCCCCTAAACTGAACCACTATAGGATTTTTGTTAATTATCATATACTCTGGAAATGAACAGATGTTTGAAACCCTTGTGCAAAGTAAAGCACATTAGAAAATATAATCCCAACCACCCATATAAAATGATGCAGTCAAAATTAGCTATTTCCTCTCTGGAAAGACATCTTGGAATCATCATGGTTACTTCTCTGGAAACAACCTCTCAACATGCAGCGGCAGTCTAAAGCAGTAACAATGTTAGGAACCATTAGGAAAGAGAGAAATAATGAACCAGAAAATATCGTAATGAAACTATATAAGTCATGGTACGCCAACCAACACCATGAATACTGCATGAAGTCTGGTCCCCTCATCTCAAAAAAGGACACATTAGAACTAGAAAGGGCCTGAAGAAAGGCAACCAAATATGTAGGCGTGTAGAACAGATTCCAGCTGAGGAGAGCTTAAAAAGATGGGGACTGTTTGGTTTGGAAAAGAGACACCTGATGGGGGTTTTGATAGCAGGCTATTAAAATTATGCCTGTTGTGGGGAAAGTGAATAGGGATGTATTATTTACTTCTTCACAGAAGCCAGGGCTCATCTAACGAGATGAGCAGGTTTAAAATAAACATAAGGATGTACTTCTTCACGCAGTGCACAACCTGTGGAACTCATTGCCAGAGGATATTGTGAGGGCCACAAATATAACTGGGTTCAAAAAAGAACTAGATAAGTTCATAGAGGGAATAGGTTAGCCCCATTGCTCTGGGTATCCCTAAATATCTGGCTGCCAGAAGCTAAGAGTGAATGAAAAAAGAGGGATTACTCAGTAATCCCTCATAAGCATCTGTCACTGGCCTCTGTTGGAAGACAGGATACATAGTTAGATGGTCTGACTCACTATGGCCATTCTTATATTCCTATTAAGTCATCAGTCTGCGTTAAGGTTATTCATTCAATTTTTGTCATTGGAGAATGATGCTATGATAAGATTCTCCACACACATGTTCTAACAGCCACTCTTCTGATCTGTTCCAGGTACCGGAATTGTGTTTACACCTACAGAATTCTACCCAATAAAGAAAATAAGCTAATTGTCCAGGTAAGCCAAACTTGAATGCAGACACCATACTCAGTGCCACAAAAATGTATTTGGCTTAGGGCTTGTTTGAACGGGACTCAAGTGCCCAGTCACCCAGGATATGAATCTACACTACAGCATACTGGCTGGCTGCACAGTAGCACCCCACGTGGACCCTGCTGAAGTGCTCTGGAAAGTTCCAAACACTCTTTGATTTTACTGCCTTTTGAAATGGACGTCAAAGCAAACCATGGAATTTATAGTCTGCTGTAGGAATAGTGGCTTGGGCTACAGCTGTATAGCAAGCTACATTCCCATCCTGGCTTGCCATGCAGTAAGGTCCGCGGGCGCTTAAGATTGCTCATAGCTATTGTTTCACCGTAGTTCTTGCACTAAAACAACGAAATAATTAACTGAAGCAACATTCCTACTGAACCGGGACTACTCTTCTCAGAGTGTTGGCCGTTTCCTCTGTGATACCCCACTGCATCAGCACATTAATCACCTAACATTTCTGCTTTCAGTACAGCTGCTCTCTGTGCACTCATTAAATGAATGAAGCATCACACAGCGATGAACTGCCTTCATCCAGCCCTCTAGCACTACATTATTTAACAACCTACTGACAATTAGCTTCTTAAAATCACAAAGTTAACATCCCTACACACCATGCACGAGGTAGAGAATACAAAAAGAATTTCAGACTGGGCATTTGAGATCCAGTCTAAAGCAGTGGATTGGGACTCACCCCTGGTTTCTATTCTGAACTGCCAGTGACTCACTGTGTGACCTTTCACAGCTCACTCCATTTCTCTGTTTCCCTTCCAAACTTTTGTCTTGCCAATGTAGATCGAATGCACATTGGGCCTGTGTGCTGGATCTCACCTAGAATAAGGTGATCCATGCTTAAGCTGGGCCTCTTGGTGCTACTATTGCACTGATGAGAATAACCGTTTACAGTATGCAATCCCAGATTTTACTTTAATGTGGAAACCTAAAGACCAGCTCACCTGTACAATATGATGAAAGAAAGCTGTGCACAGATGTTATTGGGCTGTGCAAATGTGTGCTCTTTCCTGGGTCCATTCCTGATATATTGTGTAATGAGGTTGTGGGATGACATTAAGTTTGTGCTGTGTGATTTTGATTTTTGCTGTGTTCACTGAGAAAGGCTCTTAGTGTACCAAAGTGTGCAATGATGGCAAAATACCAGTGCTTAGAGGTTGAGCTTGTGTTGAGCATAGTTTTTATTATGATTTTATTAGCCTAGTACTTAGATACCATAGCTGAGGTTTGGGTCCTGCTGTGCTGGGGGATGGAGACAGACACTGTGAGAGGTGGTCACTTCCTGAAGATCTTATACTCTAACTAGACAAAACAAAGGGGAAGAAGGGATTGAGTCCCAAGGTGACCATGGCTTGCCTAGGGTCACGCAGCAATTCGGTGGCAGAGACTGGGACTGGAACCTGAGTCTAGGTAATTGTGTCCTTACTTTTTAGCATGTTCTGAAGAGATACAGTTAAGAAGCTTTAGCTCTAAATAAAAGGTTTATTTTAGGGAATGGGAGTTTTTCTGTCTTTTGTATATTAGGGTTACTATATTGGACTTTTCAATAAAAGAGGACCTCCCCACAAGAGGGAATGTGTCTGTATCAGTATCTACCAACTCACATTGTATTAATGCATTGTAGTATATATAGTACATTCATACAGCATAAATTGGTAGATACAGTCACAGATACACTCCTTCTTGGGGGTGTCCTCTTTTTGAAAAGTCAAATATGGTAACCTTATGTATATAAAAAACCCAGAGTAAATATTAGAGCTGGGTACCGAGATGAGGGTCTAGAAAGAGGGGAGGTAACTAAAGAGGGGAGATTTGAAGCCTACATTTTGCTCACCCTGTGGAGAAAGCATTCTAACCAAGATGTTCCGGTGGCTGCAGCTCTCAGCTTTTCACCTGTGGCTGCAGCAGCAGCCCTGAGGGCAGTGGCCAGCTTTGAGAAGCTGGAGCACCAGTTAGAACATTTGCTGCCCACAGTTTTAAACAGAGCCGCTCTGGTCATTTCCTCTGCACGCTGCCCAGCTCAGCATCCAGGACCCCAGCCCATCTCCACACCCTGCAGAAGTCCAAGGTCTGCCCCTGTCCCATTTCCACTGCTCTGCCCAGCTTTCTTCTTGTGAACTATAAACACTCATCCATGAAGTAATGGTTTACCCGAATGTTTTCAGAAAATTCCTTTTTGTTCCAAATGAGAGCTGCCTATCTGGGGAGGAGACACTGTGTGATTCATACACAAGAGAGATCTAATCAGGGCTTTGAGTGCAAATGTTTGTGTGGCCTTAACCCAGGACACGCTGTTGCACCACTATAATTCTTTCATGATGGTAAACGAGAGCATGAAAAAATATACATATTTACACTACCCGGCCTTGAAATTATATGCACAATAAACTCCAGGGAAGGCTGCTTGTTTGAAAAATGTAATCCCAAGCTCCAGATTCAAGTTCCATAGGTATTAGTTTAGTGGCTCAATTTCTGAGGGTTAATGCTCAGTGGGAAATACGAAAAATCAGTGGAAGGGCATTACCTTTACATCCACTGGACCGCTGTCAGGAGGGATCGTTGTGAGCCCACTGGATCAGCTGAAAGCAGTCACTGGATGCTGTTTGTGATCCTAAGAGTCCACTGGGTCTAGCTGAGAGACATCTGTTGCAATTTGTTAGGTTTCTCCAGGAGTCTTTGTCGTAAGATGGGTGCATAAAGGAATTTCTGGGATTCCATTGAATCTGTAACGTGATTGGTTGGTGTTCTGGTGGCTCTATATAGGAAGCAGATAGGCTGTGGTAACTGAGCTTTGTACATCTGGGTGGCTATTAACTGTATTGTTAATTGACATTTTCAGTAACACAGCATACTCCCATTTTTAATGTGTATTATTCTGTGTTTATGCGACAAACCAGTAGTCCCCACTTCTGTCCAATGAGCTGCTCAGCCAAAACAAACGAGACTGGGTGAAAAGCTGATGCCCCATGCTGCTGCCTTCTGATCTTGAAACATTATTCCAGCTGTGCTGGGCATTAAATCCATGTTTGGTTTGTCCTGCTGCAGTTTTTGTCTGATCCAAAGCACTTCATGTGGTTTAGAAGGACATCTCACAAAAAGTCCAGTTCATTTGTGCCAGGGTGTCATCTCTGTTAAGCGAGAGGGGTGAATTAGCATTTTAAAAAACCTGTCATTTAAAAAAGAATAGAAACATACAATGGAATGAGTAAATCATTGAAGCGAGTACAGCAGTCACCCTTCCCAGCCCCATGACAAAAGGGTTCCAACAGAATCACAGGGCTAGAAGGGACCTCAGGTGGTCATCTAGTCCAGCCCCCTGCTTCAAGCAGGATCAACCCCTACTAAGTCATCCCAGCCAGGACCTTGTCCAGCCGGGACTTAAAAACCTCAAGGGATGGAGAATCCACCACCTCTCTAGGCAATGCATTCCAATGCTTCACCACCCGCCTGGTGAAGTAGATTTTTTCCTAATATCTAACCTACACCTTTCCCTCTTCAACTTCTGACCATTACTCCTTGTTCTGCCATCTGACACCACTGAGAACAGTTTCTCACCCTCTTCTTTAGAGCTCCCCTTTAGGAAGTTGAAGGCTGCTATTAAATCACCTCTAAGTGTTCTCTTCTGTAAACTAAACAAGCCCAAATCTCTCAGCCTATCCTCATAGGTCTTGTGCTCCAGACCCTTAATCATTTTTGTTGCCTGTCGCTGAACCTGCTCCAGCAAATCCACATCCTTTTTATACTGGGGGGCCAAAAACTGGACACAATATTCCAGATGTGGCCTCACCAGTGCCGAATAAAGAGGAATAACTACTTCTCTAGATCTGCTCGAAATGCTCCTCCTAATGCACCCCAGTATGCCATTAGCTTTCTTGGCTACAAGGGCCCACTGTTTACTCATATCCAGCCTTTCATCCACCATAACCCCTAGGTCCCTTTCCATCGTACTGCTGCTGAGCCAGTCGGTCCCCAGCCTGTAACAATGTTTGGGATTCTTCCGCCCCAGGTGCAGGACGCTACGCTTCTCCTTATTGAACCGCATCAGATTTCTTTTGGCCCAGTCCTCCAATTTATCCAGGTCCCTCTGGATTCTCTCTACCCTCCAATGTATCTACCTCTCCCCCTAGTTTTGTATCATCCGCAAACTTGCTGAGGGTGCAACCCAGTCCCTCATCCAGGTCATTAATAAAGATGTTGAATAACACCAACCCCAGAACCGAGCCTTGCGGCACTCCGCTTGAAACAGACCGCCATCCAGATATTGAGCCATTGACCACTACCCGTTGGGCCCGACCATCAAGCCAGCTTTCTATCCATCTTGTAGTCCAAGGATCCAATCCATATTTCCTTAACTTATGGACAAGAATGTTGTGGGAGACTGTATCAAAAGCCTTGCTGAAGTCAAGGTATATCACAGCCACTGACTTCCCCATGTCCACAGAGCTTGTTACCTCGTCATAGAAGCTAATCAGATTGGTCAGGCAGGACTTGCCCCTGGTGAAACGTACATATCTATTGTTTTAATCTTTTTACATCTCTTTTGTTTTAAAAAATGGATGCAGGAAAGACTCATTATTATGAGATGATGAGATCAGTATACGTTAGTTACATAGACCCTGAATTTGTAGTCTAAATGTGCATGCATGGTTTAGTATGCCTGTACTAGTAGGTATTCCATCGTGTCCAATGATGACATCTTGAGCTTGCACAGGCTCATCGGTTGTGGACTCGCATGTGGCTGAGGAGTCCAAGCTTTGAACGGCATGGGTGTTCACAGTGGGGGCAAGGGAAATGTCCTGTACTAATCTATGCCTGTTCTAATCCATTTGAAATTAAACAGGTACAGGTGGGCTCCGGATACAGATCAGCTCTGGAGGAGTAGGGACATTATCTATTGGATATCTTTACAACAGATACGAAAGACACAATATATTGCGCCTTCCTGAATGGCATCCACGTGATGCTAAATGACAGTATTTTCCTTCTTCCAGTGTGTGAAGCTACTTCTCCCTTAAAAGTTGTCTCTGACAATTGTTTTAATCTTTCTGAGTATGGAGATGGAGCACTAAATTCCATTTTCTAATTAGATCGGTGTCTAATATCATGGTGTCAAGTATCAGAGGGGTAGCCGTGTTAGTCTGGATCTGTAGCAGCAACGAAGGGTCCTGTGGCACCTTATAGACTAACAGAAAAGTTTAGAGCATGAGCTTTCGTGAGTTAACTCACTTCTTCAGATGCTGGTCCTGGAAATCTGCAAGGCCAGGTATAAATAGGCCAGAGAAAGGCTGGGGATAACGGGGTTAGCTCAGTCAGGCAGGCTGAGTTGTATTGTCATCAGTAGATCTGGAGGTGTGAACTCCAAGAGAAGGGAAGCTGCTTCTGTATTTAGCCAGCCATTCACAGTCTTTGTTTAAGCCTGAGCTGAGGGTATTGAATTTGCAGATGAATTGTAGCTCAGCAATTTCTCTTTGGAGTCTGTTCTTGAAATTTCTTTGCTGCAGGATAGCTACTTTTAAATCTGCTACTGTGTGTCCTGGGAGACTGAAGTGCTCTCCTATGGGTTTTTGTATATTGCCATTTCTGATGTCTGATTTGTGTGCATTTATTCTTTTCTTAATATCATGGTGTTTACCCACTTCTTAGAACTTGCAAAAATGCGGGAAAGTTAAACAAAATTAGCTGAAGGTGTAACTTCAGAGTGCGTTAAACTGCATTAGACTTCTGTGTTGACGCTCTCGTTCAGAATTAAATGAATTAAGACCACTTTAATGTTGAGTGAGTGTGTCCACACAGGGCATCTAATGCCGTTTAACAAATCCACCTTAAATTTGTACCTTTTAGTTAATTCAGATACATTTTCCTGAATGACCTGAATAGATTAGCTCTTTTGTGTTTCTTGAGAGATTAAACTCATCGAACTATTCCAGTTTATGTGACCAATGTTCAGCAGCTTTACAAGAGCTTGCTAACACAGTTTTCCAGTACAGTACTGGGGTACCCAGTAAAACCTGTGTGAGATTTTACTCTGGGAAAGTCATGGAATGAGCTATCTGGTATACATAGCTGATGTAGTCGCTCTTTTGTGTGCTAAAACTTTGCCTTTCTGTTAACAGAGCTGTCTGGACCAGAGACCGATTAGATGCCTTTGTTGCACTTTGTAAAGACTAAAAATATTTTCCTGGCCACCTTTAAGAACAGGAGGGATATAGATATGGATTTTCAATTCCCTCTACCCTGTCTAACCTGTCCTAACTGGAGCCCAACTGGCAAATGATGCCTCAACCATAATCTCCTTGATTCAGAAAGTATCCACAGTGTTATATGAGGTACATGGCCAAGCCACATCAAACTGAAAGTGAAAAGAAATTAAAAAATCATGCTACTCTCCTTTTCTTCCTCTCTTGGATCTGCTGACTGGCGTGCATCATTTTCTGGTCTCTTTGGCCTCGTTGGCTTGGGAGACCCAGAACCACATCCTGCAGGTGAAGATGTATTTCAAAACCCTGCCTCCCTTTTAAAACCTAATCTACAGTACATGAAGTGCTCTAGATTTTTATCTTGCTCAGAGGGGTGTTTAGAGCACAGCTATATGGGCTCAGGGTGCTCAGGTACCACAAATAGTGAGGGCTGGGGGCTGTGCTCCAGCAACGTTAACAGAGGCAGGGTGATTGAAGTAACCGAAGGCTTGTCATTAAAATGAACTAAGGATCTTCACCTGATAAATTGTTAGTCTTCAAAGTGTTACATGACTCCTTTTTTGTTTTGTTAGGGTAGAAAATTTTGACAGGAGGTGTTAAGGCTACCTCTCTCTTACTAAGGATGGTGAGATGATCCCAAAAGCATTATCAGGAACTCCAGCCAAAAGATAAGAAACAAAAGATGGTCGTGCTAGTCTACATACCATGAAAACAAAAAAGCAGTCCAGTAGCACTTTAAAGACTAACAAAATAATTTATTTGGTGATGAGCTTTCGTGGGACAGGCCCACTTCTTAGATCTAATAAATTATTTTGTTAGTCTTTAAAGTGCCAGTGGACTGCTTTTTTGTTTTCATAAGAAACAAAAGGTGGGCTAACGGGAGTTTTGCAAGGGGGCTTAGAGGCAGACTTAGAGGGGGGCAGGCTAGATACATTTACCACAACATTCTCTAAACTTCTTTAAACTAAAATCAGAACCACTTGATTTGGTAGGGAGAAAAGTCAAGAATGGATAAGCTATAGGAGTAAAAAGTGAACGCAGGCAGAAGCCCGTCAACGGAGTGGGGGCTATCCTGTCTATTATGCCAAGGGCTTGTCTACACCTGCCTCCAACTTCGAAGCGGGCATGGTAATCAGGGTGATGGGAGATTACTAATGAAGTGCGGCCGTTAATATGCAGGACTTCATTAGGCTAATTCTCCCCCACAGCAACTTTGAAGTGTTAAACGTCAAAGAGCTGGCATGCATGTAGCTGTGGGCACTTTGAAGTGCCCATGCTACTTCAATGTGCCTTTACTCCCCAAAATTTTGCAGCACTTCATTAGTAATCTCCCATTACCCTGATTACCATGCCCTCTTCAAAGTTGGGGGCAAGTGTAGACCCAGCCCCAATGTAGCATGTATGATTAGGGGCAGATGGCATATGAGTACCCAAACTTCATGGAAACTTTGAAGACACTTAAATGTATTCCCCACGTTAAAAAAAAAATAGAGAACCAAAAATTGCCATGGTGACTTAAAAACCAAATAAAAGAAGCCGTGAGAAGTAACAAGGCTTGTTTGAAAAGTGGAAGTTAAATCCAAGTGAGGAACATAGAAAGGAACATAAACTTTGGCAAATGAAGTGTAAAAATATAATTGGGAAAAGCAAAAAACAATTTGAAGAACAGATAGCCAAAAACTAAAAACGTGATAGCACATATTTTTAAGTGCAGGTTGAATCTCTCTAGTCCAGCATTCCTGGTATGGCAACATCTGCAGTCTGGCATGATTTTAGTTAGCTGGATGTCCACTTATCATGGTTGTGATCAAGTTTCCTGTGGTCCCATAAAGTTTATTTCCAGGCACCAGTCCTGGCTCACAGTATTCTGTGCTGTTCTTAACTGTAATTTACCCCAAATGACTTCTTAAAAGCTCAGTATACAATGGAGGTGTTGGTCATGCTGCTAGACAAATTGACCTCCCGTGGTTCTGGAAATTCTCTGGTTCAGCACAAGTCAGGTCCTGAGAGAGGTTAAACTTATATATCAGAAGCAGGAAGTCTGCTAAACAAATTCCGTCCCAGAGCCTTAAGATGGCGGATGGGCAGGGAGGAGTTGGATGGGAGTGGGGCTTGGGATTTGGGCATTCTGGACACCACAACAATTTCTGCAAACCTGCCACCTTGGTTGTGAGGCTTAGTTACTGTCTGTGCAGTGGTTTGGCTGAATAAAGCTCGAGCAAAGTATCAGGCACTAGTTTGCAATCTGGAGTGTGCCGAGAAGGCTAGCCCTGCTGAGAGACATGATTTAATGCAAGAGCAAGCGTAGTAAGTGACCTTGTCATCGCAAGCCAAATGGCTACAGTTAGCTCTTGTCCTCCTTGGGTGTCATTCAAACACACTCTAGTTAAAGCTTTCCGCACTCAAACTTCCTGAGTCTACAGCAGTTTAAGGCATTTATACAACAACCGCCCCCTCCACCAACACAGTGTCAGAAAACCGTGTATCGTTTAATTCATTTATTCTCACAACTCTCCTGGGAGGCAGGGCCAGGCTATTTTCCCATCGTGCAGATGGGGAACTGAAACACAGAGAGGCTAAGTGACTTGCCCAAGATCACACAGGAAGCCTTTGCCAGAGCAGAGAGTTGAATCTGGGTTTCTTGACTCTCAGACTAACATCCTGACCACTGAATCCATCTTCTGTGCATGGGTCTTGTCCAGCTTTGCTAGATGATTTCACCACCATTTACTTTGTGTTTACCAGTGCTTAAAACCAATAGGGGATATTTGGCTGGTTTGCTGGAACTTTGAAGTCAGATATCATTCTTACTGAAGTACCATGTTAGCCTTTTTGCTTTGTAATTCAGGTAATGCTGCCAAAAGGAAATGAGAGTCAATATCAGGGATTTATATTCTTCCTGTCCAATAATGGGAGATCCTGGACCTATAAAATAATTTTGAATAAGCTTACAAGGCAACTATAAAAGTGCCTTATCTGCAGTGTGAGAGAAGAATTGAAGGTTGTCCTTTGTTCTCTTTATTGAGGTAGCTAAAAGTGTATAGAGATTGGATTATTCAGAATATTGGTAATAGCACATGGAGCCTGATACCTCCAGTAGGTTTCTGGTTCATTTTTAATTAGGAATTGAGAATAATTTCTGCCTGATGCCTGCTTTGTAATCTAGCAACTGAACAAAAGGACAAACTGGAGTGAGTTGAGCACCATGACAGAATTACAAACTGTCATTTGAAGAGTCTGTGGGGAGGGGATTTCCCAGTCCTGCTTGCAGACTCAGTTGTGAAGTGTCTGAATGATGTGGGCCTAACCACGATGTGGAAAGTGTCCACCTAAAAAATGATGCCTCTGTGCCTTAGGGAGCAGCCTGCTTAGTCTCCCTCTGTTTTAGGTTATTGTGTTTTATCATTCTGAATTCTCAAAAACAAAAAAAGCAGTCTGAGGTTGTATTGACCTTTTCTCATGTGTGCGTCATGAATGTAACACAAACTAAAGACTCAGAGGGATGGTCATGTTAGTCTGTATTTGTAAAAACAATAAGGAGTCCTGTACCACTTTAGCAATTAAATCTTATGCCCTAATAAGTCCATTAGTCTCCAAGGGGCTACCAAACTCCTTGTTGTTTTCACAAACTAGATCTTATTTCAGGTGATACCTGTACTCACTAAGGCTATGCCTTGTAGAAGGATTGGCCAGGACGAGCCCTTACTTTGTACCATGATATTTGAGAGGAATTGGTCTCAGTTTAGTTTCTAGTGGACAAGTGCCAACATCACAAAAGCTTCAGTTGCAACTGGTACCCTTGTTTGTCAAACTCTGGAGCGATGCTAAGGATTAAAAGGGCAGGGAAACTGAACTATGAAGTTATTCTGAAAGGGGCTCCCTCAAAGGTAGGACTACGCTTGCACTGCCATTCCCCCTTTCACGTGACAATGTTAAAGCCTCACAGAAGGAGCTCTTTTCATCTCGTACTGACTACGGAACTCTGTTAGAATAACGAAGGAAACACGATTGTCTCTAATGCTGCTGTCAGGAGTGTGGGCGTTTCTGAAAGTGTGTGCTATGGTTGGTATGTGCTGCGTGTGCTAGCTGGATTTCTAGTAGCCTGGGTTTGGTTTTGTTGTGTTATTTGCTATTCCTTTATTTTGGAGGTGTTCTTCCCACCCCATTTTTCCTTGCTGTTGCAGGAGGATTTCCCAGGGAGGAATCCCATGGAAGATTTTCCCACTTCAGTTGTATTTAGTGGTTTGACCCCAAGCAAAATGTTTGAGTGCCTGCTGTCTCCTGTAGTAATTTTCCTGGCCAAGGACCTGTTTGTGAATAATGTGGAACAGGAGGATTCTGGATCAAGGAGTCTTTTGTTCCAGTTTTCCGTTCTTTACTCCTGCTACTAAACGAGCTTTTCCACTGCCTTTCCCCCGCCCCTTCCTTCACAGTGACTCTAGTGTCTGATCTCTCCCATTATGGGTAGGTAGTTTTTGCTGTCCAGAGGATTTGGTTAGGCTGAAAGAACCCAAACAGGAGATATGTAATGTCATTGCAATGCCAGGTTTATATTGTTCTAACTAACCCTGAACAGTCCTTGAACCTGATGTTAAATTACCACATAGATGGTATACATAGACTATACAGCCAGTGTTTGCTACCTCCGAAAATATGATCTGTTTTGTGTGTGGTGACCTGGTCAGTTGAGGGGTTTCTGCCCATGTACCACTGGTTCAGGGGCTCCTGATAAGGATGTGGAACTCCAGCATAGTGGGGATGGGGCAGGACATCAAGGGATGTTAGGGCAGGACTCTTGGCTGAAGGCTAATCCCAATCACATCTCAGGGGCTTCACTGGATCACTTTTGTACCATGAATATTTGTTTGGTCCTCTACATCTCCCACTTACTTGGCCAATCATCATTTTGTCTCTGTCGGTGCCTCTCTCCCTCTTCCTGTCTCTGCTTCCCACTGGCACTTCAATGCTGTGTTATTCCAGGACTTGAATCTTACCCCGATGTTAACTGTGTTTTGGCAGCAGCTGCAGCCTCTGTCAGAGTCCCTGAGACAGTGGTTAGATGGTGGAAAGGTCCAAATCTGACTGTTCTGCCAGCAGGATACCCAGCCTGCCACACAGTCCTTGGGTGAGACTCTGAGTGCTCTAGAACGAGGCATCCTAGGCCTTAATGGCAACCTTGATGAGAGTAACCCAGGGCAGATTTCTCAAACCTTAACTGAGAAGTACCAGCTCCTGAGATGCTTGTAGGAAGAGAAGGTGCAATGAGCCATGATTTTGGGCCCGTTCTTCTCAGCTGCATGACACTGATGCTCCTCCAAGATCTTTGTTTGCCAGGTGCCTCTGCTGAGATCCAGAAAGCAGCCGCTGCTTTAATAGTGTTCTGTACTCACCGGAGGTCTGTGACATGCTGGCGATGGGAGGAGTTGTCCCAGGGGTTACTCCTGTTGACTGGTGAGGAACTATAGGGCCTGGACACACTAGCTGTGTCTACACGTGCACGCTACTTCGAAGTAGCGGCACTACCTTTGAAACAGCGCCCGTCGTGGCTACACGCGTCGGGCGCTATTTCGAAGTTAACTTCGACGTTAGGCGGCGAGACGTCGAAGTCGCTAACCTCATGAGGGGATCGGAATAGCGCCCTACTTCGACGTTGAACGTTGAAGTAGGGACCGTGTAGACGATCTGCGTCCCGCAACGTCGAAATTGCTGGGTCCTCCATGGTGGCCATCAGCTGGGGGGTTGAGAAATGCTCTCTCTCCAGCCCCTGCGGGGCTCTATGGTCACCATGGGCAGCAGCCCTTAGCCCAGGGCTTCTGGCTGCTGCTGCGGCAGCTGGGGATCCATGCTGCAGGCACAAGGTCTGCAACCAGTTGTCGGCTCTGTGTATCTTGTGTTGTTTAGTGCAACTGTGTCTGGGAGGGGCCCTTTAAGGGAGCAGCTTGCTGTTGAGTCCACCCTGTGACCCTGTCTGCAGCTGTGCCTGGCACCCTTATTTCGATGTGTGCTACTTTGGCGTGTAGACGTACCCTCGCAGCGCCTATTTCGATGTGGTGCCGCGCAACGTCGAAGTTGAGCATCGACATTGCCAGCCCTGGAGGACGTGTAGATGTTATTCATCGAAATAGCCTATTTCGATGTTGGCTTCACGTGTAGACGTAGCCACTGTGGTCAGTACCAGAGCTCTGTTACAGGCCAGCAGCTGTTGAGAGGCAAGGCCCCCAGTATGAATAGATGCCATTTAAATCTTGCAAGTATGTTTAAATCTTATGCTGGTGTTTGTGGGAAAAAGAGCTGTCCCTTCATTGCCATGTGACAGTGATCACCCTCTGCACAAAAATGGGGATCTTGTGACATGGGACTGGAAGACCACTTTCCTTCTCTCCTCTGATTATAAGATTTTATCCAGGGCCTTTGCCAGCAGGGTCAATCTGGCCTCTTTGACACACCTTGATCAAATATACGGCGTATTCCTAAACGCTGCGTTTCAGATAATTTGATTTTAAGCCATGGTGTTTTTATTGTTAGCAAAACTTTGTAATCTGGCCTAGTAACCCGTTTGTAGAATACTTATCCCAGGCTGTGCCCTGCTTTGCTGTTCCTGCCTTAGCTGAAGGAGACCAGAGGCTCATTGATCTAGCCAGCTGAGGCGCCCTTGGTGTCCAGTCTGGTCCGCATTCACTGTATTCTGACTCCCTGTTGGCCTGGAAGCCTCTTGCCTTCTCTCTCTTCTGTCGTGGTGTGGGGATGGGCTTTGAGGCTCCCCTATTTGTGCTGGCATCTGGCTGATTATGGAGCTTGGATTTGCCCCCCAGTCTATAATGGCGTTTCAACATCTGATGGCTTCTGTGAAGTGCATGGCCGGACCAGGCACTGGCAAGTTGAGGGCTGTTTGCAAAGCCACTGGTTTTGAATCCACTTTTTCCTGCTGAAGCTCTCTGCTCTAGGGGCATGTTTCCTGCCTTTACTCAGGCTGGGTTGCCCAGGCTGGCTCACCTTGTGGACAAGCTGGTGGCTAGTGACAGCTCTTGCTGTTCAGACCAAACTCCCCTTGATGCATTTGTTGGGAAGGTGGCCTGGGCTGTTTGGTGTTTGCAGAAACTTATTGTGGGGATTGATCCTCCAAGCAGAATTCTGTGTTCCCCTCGCTAGCTGGCTCCCCTTCCTTGGATGAGACCCTAGTGCAGCCGGGCAGATTGTTGTCCTGTGAGGCTTCAGTGAATGTTCCTTTTGCAATTATTGACAAGAACATAAGAGCACAAGAATGGCCGTTACTGGGTCAGACCACAGGGAGAGTGGACCGAAGACAATGATCAAGCAACTTGTCTCCTGCCATCCGTCTCCAGCCTCTGACAAACAGAGGCCAGGAACACCATTGAAGCCAAGAAGCTGTTCTACGGCATGTGTACCAAGATGCTACCTTCGCTGATCACCCTGATCTAGTCTGGAAGATGCCCCAGGCCCTGAGTAACTCTATAGGTATGCCTACACTACCAAGTTTTGTCACCAAAAGCTGCCTTTTGGCAACAAAACAGTGAGAGCATTTACACTCCATTTTTGGCACCAAAATACTTCCACCCTCACACGAGACTTTCTTCTTTTCCTCTCCCTTTATGCTCAACAAAGAGCCAGCGTAAACACTGCTGTTTGTTTTGTCGACAGAACTGGCTTCCACCAATATCCCACAATGTCCTGCCTTTGATGGCTCTGCAGAGTATTTTGATCTCTGCCACTCTGCAGGCATGCACCTCTCCCCTTTCAAAGTTCTGGGAAGAATCTGACAGCTCAGTGAGCTGGTGCCTTTGGGGAACAAATCAGCGGAATGCTCCTCAGCTTCAAATTATCCAAAACCCAGGCAGATGGCTGCTGCAGGGGAGGGATACGGATTGCTGTGCTACTTTGACATTCCTCACCACAGAGAGCTCACCCAGCTACTCATGATGCCACTCCCAGCAGCTGAAGAGGCTATAGGAGAACTCAGAAGGAATCCCAAAACGTGATCTGTCGACAGAGGGAGCAAGTATGAACCCCCTCTGGCGATTTTTGGTTTGTCGACATTTGGGTGTGGACATGTTTTGTCAACAAAACTTGGTAACGTAAACATATTTGGAGTCCCTGCTTTGGGTTTGTTCTGCAAATCCCCTCCTCTTAGGTGCACCGGTGACCTGGAGAGGAAAAGCCTGCAGACCCTCATAACAGCCTTGCTTTGCACATCTTATTACTCCAGAGGTGTCACACAATGAGCTTCTTGTTCAGCTTCAGACACTGTTTCTTTTTTTCCTACATTGTCCCCAGTTGGTTCTTTTTTTAGTAGCAGCTTTTCAGTGGTTTGAGGCTGGTTTTCTCTCAGGCCCTTATTTGTTCTGGAAGCAAAATACAATGCCAGCTTCCTGCCTGGCTAGCTTTCTGCTGGGTCAGGCAAAAGTTAGCCATTTTGAAACCTCACCAGAACAAAAGAGCCTGGGTAGAGCAGTTTGATGAGCTAGTGGCTGACCTCCGTGCTGGCTGTGGCATGGCAAGAAACTGCTTTTACAAATTTGCTTGTAACCTGGACACTTTTTGTTTGACTTGGTGTGTTAGTAATCATTTGAGTGAACATGATAAATGCTTTTTAATGTGCTTTTATGTGAATTAATTCATGTCATCCCTGTCTGTCTGTCTGTTTCACTTGCTCCGCCCACGCTGCTCCCTGACTTCCTGAGACAGATTTAAAGACACAGGACATGCATATCCTTCTGCTTTTCTTGTTCTTTGGCTACACACACAGAGGAGGATTAAGAGAAGGTGGGGGCCTGGGACAACAGTCAGAAGGGGCCTCCCAATATATAAAAATATTAATTTAATTAATTATTTATGCTTTAAGCTCTATTCAAGCTTATTATTACTCATGATGCATAATAAAATTACACAATTTTAAAATAAGAATGGCACGATGCATTTCTTTTGTTTAATTCAAGCAAATTGTTTAAACAAAATGGAATTATGGAGCCTTGGGCCCCTCATGCCTGTGGGCCCTGGGGCAACTGCCCCTTTTGCCCTTATGTTAATCCACCACTGTAAACACAGTACTTCAGTCTCCCGGTCGAATGATCTGGCCTCATGCATGGGCATGGCCGTCATTCACATCAAGTCACCATGGCAGCTAGTGCTTTCATTTTTTTTCTTGAATTTTGCAGCATTTTCCATCGTTTTTGCTAGGCAGGGGCCTGAACCTGACCACACTCAGCTCTCACAGACTTGAGTGGGATTCTGGATGCACATGGACTATAGGATTCATCTGGGTGAATTTTGAGCATCTGTTTTGATATCAGGACTACATGGAATGGGAAATGAATTGCGCAGTGTGTGACCTGTTTGTAAGCAGGCCATTCACAGTGACTGCACACCAATGAGGTTCAAGCCAGGGTGTAAGGGACCAGGGTGTGAGCAGGGACCAGGGCGTCTACCCTTGTGATCACCCTTCAACTGAGATCTGCCCAACAGAAACTGGAGTCACCATGCCGGATACAAAGGAATTGCAGGGCCAGGTGCCATGAACAAGAGTCACAGACACAATGATGTTAGAATGGAGAGGCAGAAATTGGGGTCAAAGCCAGGCTAGAGTCAGAGATGGGAGATCAGGTAAAGTCTGATGCTGCAGCAGGCTAAGGTCTGTGTGGTTGTCCAGACCAGTTCAGGGGGAATCTCTGTGGTTAAATAGAGGCACGTAACCAATCAGAGGGCAGCAATGTACAGTCACTCTGTGTCTTCTGGGCGAAACTTCCTGCAGCGCCTACTTCCCCCTGTAACCTCTGGCCATATATCTGTATGGTCTCCTGATGGTACTGTGGGACTATCAGCCTCCCAAAGCTCAGCAGCTGCAGGTTCTAGTCCGTGTCCTTTACAATAGTGCAGCGGTGTATTTGCAGTTATTGGGGGAGTCAGCTTACGGAAGGTATGAGAAATGCTAGTGTTCCTCTTAGTGCTGTTTCCAAGTGAACTTGGTGTTTGTGCAAGGTACCAAACAGACCCAAAGTCTCCAGCAGCAGATCACATACAGTGGGAAGAACCTTGTTTGTATCACCTTGACAACTGCACTCACCCCTCTTCTTAAGGGCAATTCGCTGTCTGGGCTCATTCTGTCCTCAGGCTCTCTGCTCGGAGTGCCATTGAGCAGGCTCTGTGTCAGTCTCCACTCCGTGTTCTGCCAGTGCACATTTGTGGCTGTAGATCTCTCCAGTGTGATCTGATAAGAACATCAACGTGGGTCAGTCCCTGTGTGCCTTACATCACTGCTGTAGTCACTTACGTCAGCAGCAGTTTCTGGCTTGCAGAGACTGTACAGCCAGGTCCCTCGAGAGCACTTTGCAGAGAGGACTAGGTATGAGCTGGCAGCACTAGTTTAGTCTTTCAGGCCAACAATTGCTACCTGCTTTGTCCCAATTCCTGCAGCCTGCAGTGAGGCCCAAATCAAGGGGAACTTCTGGTGTTAACACCTCTGGGATTTGTCTCTTTGTTTTAGATGCTAAATTCTTCATCTCATCTGACTGATCAGAAACTGGTGATTTGGAAATTCTGGGTCTAATCCTATGAGGTGCTGCATGTTGTTTGACCTCAGTGGGAGTAAAGGACAAGATTGGACCCCCCTGCCCCCCCGGGTAACAATTATTTACCCTGGGTTTAACAATAAACAAAAGTAATTTTAGTAAGTATAAAAAGTAGGATTTAAATGGTTGCAAGTGATAACAGACATTTCACAGTAAAAAAAAAAGAAGTGGCACTTTAAAGACTAACAAAATAATGTATTAGGTGATGAGCTTTCGTGGGACAGACCCACTTCTTCAGACCATAGCCAGACCAGAACAGACTCAATATTTAAGGCACAGAGAACCAAAAACAGTAATCAAGGAGGACAAATCAGGAAAAAAATGATCAAGGTGAGCAAATCAGAGCGTGGAGAGGTGGGGGGGAGGGGTCAATTAGATTAAGCCAACTATGCAAAAAACACAGGTCAAAGTAAGTTACTGACCAAAATAAAACATACCAGCTAAGCTTAATACTCTAAGAAGCTAGTTACATTCAATTTCTTACCCTAACACAGGGGTTGGCAACCTGCAGATCCAGAGCCATATGTGGCTCTTTAAGGAGACAGTTGCTGCTCCAGGTGCCACCGCCGCTGACTCCTCTTGCAGCTCCCTGCCCGGCCTAAACTGAAATAATGGAACTAAATGTAACTGGTTTAATGGCTGACAGGGCAGCTGGGGGGAGCCGGCTGTTAAACCAATTACATTTAGTTCCATTATTTCAGTGGAGGCAGGATGGGGCGCACTGCAGGGGGGCAAGTGCTAAGCCCGCAGGAGGTTGCACAGCCCCCCTGAGAAGGAGGCGGCGGCCGCGGAGGAGCAGCGGCAGTGAGTGTGGCTGGAGGAGCTTGTTGGCTGAGGCGGGTTAAGCCTGGGTGTCGGGGGGGGAAGGCTTCTGGGATGGGGGGGTAAAGCGTGGAGATGGGGATGGGTTTGGGAGCTAAAGGGATTGTGAGCCAATGCCCAGGTGCCAGCTAAAGGTCCCGTGGGGCGAAAGGGTATGATGCCGCACCAGCAGCTACGCTAAGCAGCCAGGGCAGGCTGGGTTCTTTGGTTTGTGTTTAGTTCGGGTACAGCAGCAAGAGGAAAATTACACTTAGAGAGGCTTTAACAGTTACTTTTTATTTATACAAAGATAGAAACAATTTAACTAAGACAAATGATTAAAGTACAAGTTAATACTCGTGGTTTTTAAAGGGGAAACAACACAATTTAACTTAAGAAAAGTTTTAGACAAACTAGCTAGCTTAAACAAGTAATGTGTACACACGAAAGGCACGTTGCAGGTGTGATTTTCACCCCTGCCTCTTAGACCTGGTGGAACCAGAGTCTTTCCCTCAATTCCTATAGGAAAGAAGTGTAATACAGGTGTAATTCTTACCCCTGCCTCCTAGATCTGGTGTGACCCAGAATCTTTCTCTCAATCCCTTGGGAAGAAGTAGATACAAACCAGGCGTCCCCAGTCTCGGGAGTTAATTCCAGACCTGGCCAGCAGGTGTAGGTGATTGGAACTCAAAGGGGGTGGGCTGCCAAACCCCTCTTATACCCCTTTTGTCATATAGGCTTCTTCCTGGTCTCAAGTGGCCAATCAGGAGGAATGTGTTTGAACCCCAGGTTTCCCAGGCAAGGTGCAAGGCTCAATTTGCACCTGTGAATTGTGGACAATTGGGCACCTTTGGAGGTGATGGGCGGAGATTCCCCGTTCTTCCTGGGGCAGTGATCAGGCGTGTCAATTTCCGAGATCAGCCAGAAGGGCGGCCATTAGCTAGCCCATTCACTGTCTGGTTTTTGTGTATAGTAGAGAGGCTGGGCGAGACAGCACACCTGCGTTCCCAGGACATCAAAGGCTGCCTGTCTCCCCCTCTTTGTTTCTCTCTCTGTCTCTCCCAGTGGGGGGAGAAGAAGAAAAGGCCAAATGGGGTGTTCATGTCTGGCTACAGGGATAGAGCCTGGGAATGGGGACAGATGTGGAGGGTTGATATGAACATTGCTCCTTCCTGCTTAAGAGCCCATTCCCTGGGGCAGCATTTTCCTTGTCCTCATTTGCGCTCCAGTCCAGAGGTGAAAGTAACTTAAACTTTCTCACTGGTACAAATCATTGTGTGCGCTGTTCTTAAAACAGGGGTTACAAAAAGTACAGTTTGACATTATTTATTAGGGACAGTCTCATATTCACATGCATCGCGGCTCTCTATCAAAAGAGCAGATCGATTTTTGTGATCTGCTTTTTTGTGTGTGGACACACTCTTTCGAAAGAAGTTTTTTCAGAAGAGATCTTCTGGAAGAACTTGTTTAGAAGGAGTGCTGCAGTGCAGATGTTGCCAAAATGAGCTTTGGACACTCTGCTAATCTGCTGGGCAGGATCTGAATCTCTCCTGAGTGCCTGAACAAGCTCACATCTTACAGGGAACATTGGTCACAACAGAGTGACCATTTTGCAAAATGACCTTACTCTGCTGAAGAAAAAAAATACTGCCATGCCATTTAAAAGGCCCGCAAAGGAGCAGATAGCACTACCCTACAACAACATTTCTACTTCAGTTATTGCCAACTCACAAACTCATGTCAGGCCCTGCAAAAAATCATGCTTGGCCTGAAAATCAGGAGAGTTAAAATAATCAAAATAGTTCTTTTTATTTGCTTTCTGGTGTTTGAGTCAGGCTTCAATTTTTCAAGATTTTCTCTGCAAACACAAGAACTAGAAACTTACATTTTTTAAGACAGCTGAGAATCCCATTGAATCCCATGACTCCAGCAGCTGGAGCATTATGTGAGCTAGCAAATAGCATGGGACAAACAAAAATGTAGTTTTAGAAGTCCTAAGCTGGAAGTGTGTTTCAACAGAGGCCAGGACACTCCAAAACCTATACTTTGTTCTACAAAAACTCTACCAAAACATTAGGCTGCCTGAAAAGACATAGTTAAAGAATCTTGGTAGTTCCATATTGCCAAAAAATAGTTGCTCACTCACTATCCACTCATTGGATTTACACTACCCACTCAAACGTAAGACTGCTCCCTTAGTTTGCTCTGTAATGATAACATACTGCCAGAAGTATATTGATTTATCTTGTTCATTAAATGTGTAAAACTGTTAAGAGAAATCTAATCTCAGGGAACATTAAGGTTATGTTGGAGTTCTGTGAGTTTTGTCGTAGTGTGATCTGTTGGTGGAGCAGAGGAAAATCTTCATGAATAGAATTGGAATAATTGAGCTGTTTAGTGTTTCGGAATGTGTGGATTACGTAACATTGCAGATTTATGCAGCTATGGATAGGCCTTGCCAGATTATATTTTTAACTCTGTTAACTAGATGTCTAGCAATTAGCATATGACCTTTTAGTGAGCGTTGTGTTATAGCACATTTGAATCAGATCTCTGAAATAGGAAATCAGTAAATTACTTTCACCTTTGCTTATATATTTGCACATTTTAGGCAGAGAGTATAAATCAAGTGGGATGATAACAGGTAATGGAGTTAATGGCAACTGGGGTCCCTTATCTTGTTACTCCCAGACAGTCTAATGTTTTAGTTTCTTCAGGGGAGTAGAATTTGTATAAAGACAGGTAAATACTACTTTGGGGGAGCTAGCAGGACTTGAGAGAAACCTTAATGCTTTTGACATGAAGATTTTAGTTTGAAAATTTCACACTTCTCTTTTCACTTATGTAGGGAATGTGGCAGAAGGAATGCAGTGCTGCTGAAGGCTGGGAGAAATGAGTCTCCCAGAGGTCATCTGCATAAGAATGCAAAAGGTGTGCATGTGTAATACCTTTTCAGGCAAAGACTAATGGGTAGCAAGTAAGCCATGAAATTTGGTCTATTGTAAATATGTAGTTGTAAAATCACAATTTAAGCTGACATTTAAGGTGGGAGTTGTAAAATCTCACCAATGCTCTGGGTTGTTGGGGGGGACAGGGCAGTCGCCTTAGCTGTGTAAGACATTGATTACACAGGGCTCCCTGGTTTAAAGCATTGTAAGAGAGCAAGGGGAGGGTATGGGTTAAGCCAGCTTGCTGAGTGCCTTGGCCCTGCCTATGCCTTGGCCATATAGCTATAAGCCTGGCTTGACTAACCCTCCCCACCTGTTAAAAGATAGAGCTGGATACTAGGGTGTTTGTGAAACCCCACACTAAAGATACCAAGAGCTGCAATCACAGAGTGACAGCTGAGGCCACACAGAGCTGAAATCACTGGGTGCTGCCTTAGGGCAATCCCAAGCAGTGGGGTTTAGGACCGTCGGACAACAGCAGGACCAGCGGGCGGCCGGTAGGAGCGGCGGCGGCGGGTGGCCGGTAGGAGCGGCCGGTAGGAGCGGCGGCGGTAGACGACGGCGACCGGCAGGTGGCCGGTAGGAGCGGCGGCGGCGGACGATGGCAACTGGCAGATGGCTGGTAACAGCAAGGGAAGGCTACAAACAAGTGGACAGCTAGTATTGCCCTGGTGATGTATCTCTGGGCTTTGAGTTTGGGACTGCACCGCAGAGGGTACACCCTGTAACTGTGTGTGTGTGGGAAAAGGGCCAAGAGCCCCAGCAAGAGACTGGGTTCTACTGCATATGGGGATGGTATCTGGGTAAAAGGGGTTTTGTCTCTTCTGTGCTGAGATATACTGCATCTGTCGCTGTAACCTTGGGGTAGGTTACGGTCATTAAACAAGCCATTTCTATCTCAGACTCTGTGCTTGCGAGGTGGGGGAGAACCGCCTTACAGGCACCCAGCACGGGGGTGAAATTGTCCCAGGCCACTGGGTGGGGGCTCGAGCCGGTTGGTTGTATCCTTGATAGGAAAACCCCACAAGAGTTGAACCCGGCCCTTCTGGCAGGCATCTGGCGTTAACAGAAGGGTTACACTTACAAAGGCCTATAAAGAGTGTATAAACAAGTCTTTAGGAGAAGACAGGATGAGGCCTGGGTAGAGTATGAGGAATAATGGAGAGGAAGGTTTCCAATATTCTGATTTTCAGAAGTGTTGAACAACTGTCTTCGAAAATCAGGCCCTCTAGACTGTGCCCAAGTGGTTACAGTTCCGTATTCAACCAATTTTAAGTATTTAATGTTTGCCTGGGTAAAAGGCTCTGTCTTTCCAAATGGTATAATTAGCTTATAAAAAGAATTGGGCCTGGCTGCTGAAAACTGGATCAGAGAGGATGTTAAAGCTCAGTGTGGACTTGCACATTTCAGGTCTCAGATGCAGATTGGCTCCTTAGTTATATCCAGATCTGGGAATATTGTCGGGCACATGTGTTGGGATCTGGGCTCATCTGTAACAAAAATTATTTTCGGCAACTATTGATACAGCTGACTTGGAACACACACACTTCAAAACAAAAAGCAGTCCAGTAGCACTTTAAAGACTAGCAAAGTAGTTTATTAGGTGAGCTTTTGTGGGACAGACCGACTTCTTCAGACCATATCCAGACCAGAACAGACTCAATATTTAAGGCACAGAGAACCAAAAACAGTAAGCAAGGAGGACAAATCAGAAAAAGATAATCAAGGTGAGCAAATCAGAGTGGAGGGGTGGGGGGGAAGATCAAGAATTAGATTGAGTTAGGTCAGTGTTCTTCAACTAGTAAGTTGACTATTGAACCTTTTTAATTTTACTGACAGCAGCGTGAAAAGCAGAGGAGAGAGTGTTCTTTCATGTAGCATGAACTTTATTTCTAGAGAACAAAAAAACAGCCTTTTAGCTCTTTAAAGGCTAACAAAATGATTTATTAGGTGATGAGCTTTCATGGGACAGACCTTTTTCCCAGAAGCTTGGTAAAAATGCCATTCATTTACAAGATAATCTCCAGGTCAACCTTGCTCTCCAGTGAATGAAACAGATGGTAAGGCCAATGAGGACTGGTGTCCTTCAGTTACTTTCTAAAGAGCTAGATGGAATTTTTCTCACATTAAGGCCGTGTCTACACGTGCCCCAAACTTCGAAATGGCCATGCAAATGGCCATTTCGAAGTTTACTAATGAAGCGCTGAAATGCATATTCAGCGCTTCATTAGCATGCGGGCGTCAGCGGCGCTTCGAAATTGACGTGCCTTGCCACCGCGCGGCGCGTCCAGACGGGGCTCCTTTTCGAAAGGGCCCCGCCTACTTCAAAGTCCCCTTATTCCCATGAGCTCATGGGAATAAGGGGACTTCGAAGTAGGTGGCGTCCTTTCAAAAAGGAGCCCCGTCTGGACGCGCCACGCAGTGGCAAGGCGTGTCAATTTCGAAGCGCCGCTGACGCCCGCATGCTAATGAAGCGCTGAATATGCATTTCAGCGCTTCATTAGTAAACTTCGAAATGGCCATTTGCATGGCCATTTTGAAGTTTGGGGCACGTGTAGACGTAGCCTAACAGTGTGGTCGCTAGTCTGTTAGCTCATGTCCTTTGTTTAGGGATATGTACATTTGATTTCCAACCACCTGGTTGTCAGAAGAGCGAAAAGTGATTTTTAAAAAGTTATATACTAACTTTTCGTAAATTATTGGAATTCCTGTTCTCCAATAATTGCTTCTTCCAGTCTTTTTTAAGTCAAATGAGCTGTTATCATGCTCCTAATTTAGCAATGATTAGTTTCCAACATTTTAGTCACAAATCTCAAATAGAAAAAGTCGTCAGATCAAACTTAGCTTTGAATAAGCCAAGCTTGCAGTTTCAGGACCAAACTTTTCACGAAATGTGTCATGGACAATGTTCATCCAGTTTCCATGCTTCAAAATCGCATGGGCCATTCACCTTGAATGTGCCCTTCCGCCACAAAAATTTTCCAACCATCACAGGCTCCATCATTTGTTTCTGCAACTCTTATTGTTCCTTTCTCATAGTTCTGGCCTCCAGATAACGCCCAATCCACCATCCATTCTCTTCATTTCAGGGCACTTTAAAATCCGCACCACAACCCAGGTTCACCCATGCTCAAGCCCCTCCAGCTAGCCCCTCAGCCCATGCTGTTCACTCAGTACCTTGTTACTCCAAGTCCCCAAAGCTGTATTAAAATAGATTATGCTTATGGGTGTCTGGTATTTTGGGAAATAGCTGTTACTCCCAGCTATGGCATCTGTCTAAGGTCAAGCTACTGTGAAATCCACCTAAAATCGCTTAATAGAGGGTCAGAACATGAGAGATCTTTGCTGAAGAGTTAACAAGATGTCTGGAAAGGGCTTGTCTATGCATACAGTGCTACATACACTGATGGGCGAGCTTCTCTTGGGAGCCCAGGTACCCTGCCTTTCTGAAAGATTGACAGGAAAAGCCTTCTTTTCAACATAGCACTACCTGCACTAGGAGTCAGGTCAGTGTAAGTGCATCTCTTATTTCCACACCCACGAGTGACATAGTTAAAGTGACGTTAAGTCTGTAGTGTAGACCTAGCTTTAGATAAAGGAATTTACTAACAATCTGTGAGGCGCTAGCTTCAGTTTCTTAAACAAAAGGAAATGCTTATTTGAGTGAGATACAAAAGGCTGCTTGAGAAATGTCTAATGAGATGCTTCTTTTGATCTGGCTAACATTGGCTACGTCTACACTAGCCAAAAACTTCGAAATGGCCATGCAAATGGCCATTTTGAAGTTTACTAATGAGCGCTGAAATACATATTCAGCGCCTCATTAGCATGCAGGCGGCCGCGGCACTTCAATGTTGATGCGGCTTGCTGCCGCGCGGCTCAACCAGACAGGGCTCCTTTTCGAAAGGACTCCGACTACTTCGAAGTCCCCTTATTCCTATCTGCTCATAGGAATAAGGGGACTTCGAAGTAGCCAGGGTCCTTTCGAAAAGGAGCCCCGTCAGGATGAGCCGCGTGGTGGCGAGCCACATCAATTTCAAAGTGCCGTGGCCGCCTGCATGCTAATGAGGCGCTGAATATGTATTTCAGCGCTTCATTAGTAAACTTCAAAATGGCCATTTGCATGGCCATTTTGAAGTTTTTGGCTAGTGTAGACATGGCCATCTTTTTTTTTTCCCCCCCAAGTCAATGTTTTCCAAACCATGTGTCTGAAGGTAAGTAAACCTTTCCCGAGAACACTCTGGCTTCTCAGAAGTGGTCTGAATTTCAGCTTGCACTGACATTGCAAGTTCTCCAATACTTAGAAAATCAGACGTCTCCTGAGGCACTAGGCTTAAAAGAAGCTGACCTTAAGCAACATAATATGCTCATTTTCCCCCTTCCTCTTTGCTGACTGGCCTGGATTTAGGGCGGGAAAACACTTCCACTTTTTTCAGGCCCTAGTCTTCCTGTGGTTTCTTTTTGTAGGACTGCTATCAACACCCCTTAGTTAATGTCCTCCATGCCCAGCTTGTGTTGGGTTCTAGATATGTAAAGCTCTTTTCACGTCTTCATCATCCTCCATTAGTCGCCTCAGCAATAGTAAAGGCACTTCGCGGCAAGGCCATATTTGGAGTGTCTAAGCCAAACCATTTTGGTGGCACTGGTGAACTTAGGTCACTTGGAGATGAAATGAGGTGGAGGACAACTGAAGCTAAGACCATGTGAAATGTTGAAAAAGAAAGGGTCTGGCTGGAGGAGAGAGAAACTGTGAAAAATGCGGTTGCAGGAGCAGTGAGAGAGATGAGCGAACTACGAGAGGATAGTGCTATGATGGCACAGGGAGGACAGGATGTTGAGGAGGAGGAAATGAACATCAGTGTTAGAACTGCCTTGAGGCAGATGCAGTTGAAATATGGGCCAGGAGATTTAGCCAGAACAAGTCATTACAGACTTTATATTCCGTAGAGTGGAAACAGCAGACGCTGCATTAGAATGGATTCTGGAGTGACTACAGATAGTTGATATAAGCACATGAGCTTAGAGAAGGGCAACAGAATAGTGACTGAAATGAAGCAGGAAGAGAAGTAATTTTTTGGAGGATGGGCTGGGAGATACAAGAACATGTCAATAGGAAGGGCGAGGGCAAAGGAGACCAGGAGGGTCTGGAGCCAGAGGGATAGAGGGTGGGATTAAACGTAGGTGTGAGAGGCACCCCCCACAACATGCACTCTGAGGAGGAAAGGGTTATGGGAGGAGATGAAGAAGGGATAAAAATTAAAAAAAACAAAAAACACCCATGTTGGATCTTATTGATCTTCTCCTTAAAGAATTTAGCATGATCCCCGGCAAAGAGGGAACAGTGGAAGGGTTTGAAGAGGGAGTCGCATCAGTCTGAATCTGCCTGGAGAATGCTGGCTGTATTTTAGGGTGGGGATAGAGAGGTGTATGCACACAAGCTAAAAATAAAAACTTGTGCATTTCAGCCACAGTCCCCTTTGCTTTGGACTGCTGTAGATCATTTGCTTCTCCTTGCATTGCCCATTTTCATTTCTGTTCCTCATTTCAAAAACCAGAGCAGATGTGTGTGTGTGTGTGTGTGTGTGTGTGTGTTTTCCGCTGGCTGGTCCTTGCAAGGCAGCTCAGTTTTTCCATGGAGGTTTGTTCAAAATTTAAAGTTGCTAATTTATTTTTTTCTAATGTTCTTTGGTGCCCAGATGCTGAGAGACTTAATATCAGGAGTACACTTTATTATCTACTGTGGCTTTTCCTCTCCAACTTGTGATCTTTTCCCACAAATTCAAGGGAAGGGACATGAAGCATCTAGGCTACGTCTACACTCAAAGCATCTGCCTACAGAAGTTACTGTCGGAAGAGATGTTCCGACAAAACTTGTGCCAACAGCTCGCATCTACGCATAAAAGTGGATCAATCTGTTGACAAGAGTCCCCCAGAGCATCTACACAGCATTTTTGTCAACAGTTTCTACAGACAAAACACATTTTGTATGTAGAAGCCCCCCGAGTTTTGTCAACACAACCCCAGTTTTGTCTACAAAACTCTCATGTGTAGACATAGCCCAAATGTCCCAGCAATATGTTGCTTTCTTTGCCCTTTGGCAGTGGGAGTTGTTAACTCCATCTTAAGGTGAGTCTCTGCAGAAACCTGAACACCAGATGGAAAATAGCTACAGAGTGTGTAATGTTTATTTATTTCTTTATCTGTCACATTACTTACTCTGCAGCTCTGCAATCCTCTGCCACAGCCTGAGGCTATTAACAACAGATCAGTGTCTCTGGGACTGGTCAGTATTTCAGCAGAGTAGGGAGCTGAATTGTAGGCCTTCAGTTCTCTTCACTCTACATTTTTATGTACCAGCATGGTATCTGAGCTCCTTCAAGTTATGCATGAAACATGACTAGAAGTACGTGCACTGGTGTGTCTTGTGTGGTAGGGATTTATTTAACATATGCACCTCTTGCGATGTGCAGTAGAACACCAGTCTGATGAAAGACCAGTTCTAGGAATAAATTTTCCTGAGAGAAAAAAAAAATCTGGATAATGAAAATCCTGTCAATGAACAACAAGTCAACATCCTCGTGAGTTCCAGAGCCATCAGTATCTGGGAAATTGCTTTGCATTGGTTCATGTGTGAAGTCAGTGCTCTGTACTGCAACAGATATACGCTGAGTCATTTTGGGATATTCAGTAGGGTAGCCCACAATTGATTGGAGAGAAGCCTGGCCAGATAAATACACTTTGTATTTGGCATGGAACGTGGGGAGGTTTGAGGTTTGTTTTCCTCAGGGAATCAAAGACTGTCCTCGAACAAGCTTTACCTCCAGCGTAGAGAGTTCTGTTGTCGATCATGGTCTTCATCCTTTTGGAGGATTTGCAAATAGTATTGCTCCTTACATGGTAAAACTGCTACGTGGAAGTTTGGGGCAGTGGGTTGCTGGGGGGCGAGGGGGGTGAATTCTGCAGCAGTGGTGGTTTTCTTTACTCTCCAGCAGATTGAAGCTGACTGTTGTGATTGGTTGCTGTGCCAGACCCCGTGTTTGTGGTCAGACAATGGGCAGACCACAGGCGGTGAATCTCTCTGGTTCTCCTTTTTCTTATAACAGTTTTTGCTGTGTCTTTTCAGCTGTTCAGACCAGATGCTCAATTCTTTGCAGACGTCTTGCTATAAAACTGAGGGTGCATGCTCCAGTCAGCACCCTCCTGTCTGTAGTGCCAGAGTGTATACTTAGGGAGGCTGTTTCCTTTCACTCCAAGGGCTGGGCATAGAGAAGGGTTAGGAGGTTGTAGGGTCCTGGGCCAGAGCACACGGGTGTCCCTCCCCACCCATTCTGCCCACAGACCCCTCTCCCCACCTCTGGTGCTCCTGTGGAGGAAATGTGGTTGAGGCGCGGTGTGCAGGCAGAACAGGGAACATCCCAAGGGGTCTTCTGTGACCACAGCCCATCAAGCAAGTGCGGGGTGATGCGCACAGCTGGGTGTTTGTATGCTGGTAGCAATTTTAAGTGTATTCTAAGTGTGGTGACTAGAGAGCAGACAAAGGTGGTCACTGGTTTGTTATTTTCTGTTTGCTTATTTCAGGTGAGGGAAATGGGGGCAGGAAAATCATCAAAAATGAGTAACCAAATCAAAGAAAAGAGAAAAATGTATTGCTAATGCTATTGTCCTAAAATCCAGTTACTTGTGAATTCTTACCCTAAACAGCTGCCTTTACATCCCACGACTTCTTCAGGTCAGAAATGATCTGATACTGACCTGGGTCCCCAGTAAATTTCTCTGCCTCGCTTAGGGTGTGTCAGGCAATTTCCAAGGCAGGTGGAAGACAAAAGATGGAGGAACCTCAGGGTCCTTTTTATACCATACTCCGGTGGAGGGAATTCCATTGCTGGAGTGTACTCCAAGATGGAGATTGTCACTTGGGCAGGTCACCTATCCATGCCCTTTTAATGCAATTAGCTATTGCCTGTCTGCTGGATTGCATGTTTACAGCCAAGTTCCTCAGATGTGGCTTGCCGCCCATTGAAGGAGATTTGTTGGCAAAGTACTGCTGTCCCCTCCCAAGCCACACTCTCACAAGAGGGTAGCCATACCTCCTGGTGAGGTCTTTGCAAAGACAAACATTTGGAACACAAATATGCAGACAGTACTTCAACTACAAAAACGATCCATGCACAGAATTAGGATTTACAGGTCCAGCAGGTTATACCCTTCAATGACATGTCACATGACACACTTCCTTCAAAGCATCTCCGATTTATGCATATTTGCCTTCACAACCCATTTCCCATAAAGTGTGCGGGGGGAGGGTTCTGTCACAGGACTGTCTACACAGAGCTCGACTTCACAACGTACCCCGGGGTGTGAATAGGGTTGCCAGACATCCCACAATGTGTGGGACACTCCCTGATTTCAATCAGCAGTCTCGTGTCCCACATTTATACAAAAATGTCCTGCAAGGCTGCCAGCTGAAATCTGGGACTCCCTGGCCAGGGATCCTGCGGCTGATGGTGCCAGCAGGGCTCCACATCACAGCCAGTTTCCAGCCCAGGGCTGCAGAATCCCTGCCGCAGCCGGGGATCCCACAGCTGGCACTGCCAGGCAGGGCTCTGCACCGCAGCCAGCCTCCAGCCACTGGGCTGCCACGGTCCCCGCCCCCCACTGCCCCGGTTTTTGGAAATCTCATGCAGAAGAGGCAGCGCTGGCTGGGCATCCCATGGGCAGGGCTGCCTGTCCGCATAAATTTTCCAGAAATCTGGCACCCCTAGGTGTGAATCTTCCCACCTTTGCCTGCTCTCAGCCGTCTCTCTGGTGTTAGGAAGAAGGGGCTTTCAAAGACTGGCGGGTCCTTTCAGAAGGTCCCCATCTCCACGGGCAGCGCACGATTCAAAAGCCTTTCGAATTGCTGCGGCTGCCATTATGCTAATTAGGCACTGCATATTCATGGCAGCGCCTCATTAACATCTTTCAAACCCGCTCATTAACATGCCCCTTCTGAAAGGAAGGGGCTCATGTAGACACAGCTTATATGTGAGCCGGAACCCTGTGTTTTGTGCTGAAAGTGACACTTTCCACTATGTCCTTGTAATAAATACCACAGAACGCAGGAACCTCCATGTAGGCCAATCTTTCCGACTGAATTCACAAAAGCACCTGATAATGTTCTGTGTGTGAGTTTCCCTATGTGCTTTTTAAAAAGATACACTAGGGAAAATATGCTATGTACATTGGGCAGACTGGACAATCACTTCACCAAAGAATGAATGGACACAAAGCAGGCATTAGGAATCTGAACACATATAAACCTGTCAGTGAGCGTTTCAGTGGACGGGGCCATACTGTTAAAGACCTGAGAACATACATCTTACAACAGACTTCAACAGCAGAGTACAAAGGGAAACATGTCAACTGCAGTTTATGCTCAAACTCGACACTTGGCCTAAACAGAGGTAGCAATTACTTGAGGAATTACAATAAAACAAACCAGCAGTCACGGAACACTTTAAAGACTAACAAAATAATTTATTAGGTGATTTTGTTAGTCTTTAAAATGCTACATGACTGCTAGTTAGTTTTATTAGAATACAGACTAACATGGCTACCTCTCTGTTACTCATTAACACATTACAAAGACAGTTTCCACATCTTTGATATTCGTAGCCATCTCAGGAGGGACACTTACTATTAGTAAGTCTCTCTGCTCCTCCCTCCCTTCACCCCTCTTCTGTCCTATGTAGCTGATTTGTCAGTTTTTATTTCCATTTTTTTGTATCTCTGTGCTATAAAACCATCATGCCATTTCCAGCACAGCACTGTCTCCAGGTCTGAAGAAGTGGGTCTGCCCCACGAAAGCTCATCACTTAATAAATTATTTCGTTAGTCTTTAAAGTGCTACAGGACTGCTGATTTGTTTTGATAGGGAAAATATGTCTTTCAGATGTGTTTGTTGGACTTTGAAAACACTGCTGCCCTCTTTTCCGGGCTACAGTCTCATTCTCTCAGAAGAATTAAGAGGCGGGTTCTATGAGGCTGGGATTCTCTCAAGGTGCATCTGAAATAGGGCTTTTACTGTACAGCAAAGGGCACATCCAAGGTGGGGAACATATAGTCTATGAGCCAGAGCACCATTTAATCTGGCCTATGCAGGGTTTTGCAGCCGTGTAGAGCTGCAGTGCCAAGCTGGACACTACTTACTGCCCCACATCCTGCATGCAGGTGTGCACAGTTGGGTGGCCAGAGCAGGGAGCGTTTGGCAGTGGGGCAAGACCCCTTGCTCCTTCCCTGTCTGAAGCAAGCAGAGTGCAGAGGCATGCTGGACAGGAGGGGGTTTTGGGGTTTATTGGGGTTGGTTTTGGTTTTTTGGTTTTTTTTTTTTTTTGGTTTTTGCTTTCCTTCTGTGTGTGGCCCCCAACTGATTTTTCTGGGGTTCAAAAAAAGTTCCCTGATCCTGGCACAAGTAACCTCCCTACTCTTCCTTGTTGCCTCTGGGGGGATGGGAACTGACCTGGTACGGAGATGCCTGTCACATAACAGGTAACTCTGTGGCTCTGTAATCCTTAAAGGGGCAACACTTGTTCTCCAACAAGCCAGAAAAGAGCCCCACTGCTTGACACATGGTGAGGTCATTCTGCTTGTTGGGGTTTGTACCACTGTTTCTGCTAGAATTTCCTGTGTTTGGTCCTATGTGTTTAATTTGCTCTTGACTGAATATAACTAAATAAATGCTACCAAGTGTGACCAAATGGGTTTGTTAAAAGCCACGCCTACAACTTATGATGAGGAGGGTTTGATAGAATTTGGATGGAAAGCTCATGTAGGTTAATGATGATAAAATCTAAAGTTTGAAAACTAGATTAATGTGCTGCCACCACCAACAGTCTGAGGCAGTCCAGACTGAGGCTCTGTAGGAATTTGTTTCAGATGGAGGTAAAGTTTTATGCCTAAAAGAATAAATCATGTCAAGCCTGGAGCTGATCAGCCAGAATAACTCTGGGCTTGCTTCCCACTAGCACAACCACGGTCTGCTGTTCAGGGCAGTCTTTACCCATACACAAAATACACAGCTGCACAGGGCACCTGAAAATCTGGGGCACCACTGGGTCTTAATGTCCACCCATCTATCTACCCATTTCGTGGCTCTGCTTGTTTTGAAGAGGATTTAGTTGACTTCAAAGTGAAAAAGCCTGCCAGAGCTATTAGCAGAACACTGATCGTGTGCAAAAACCATTCAAAAGCTAACGAACTCATTTGACAGGCATTTGCTAACCCCCGGTACATACTGTGAGTTTCTGAATTTACCATGTTAGGATTTGTCTACACTTGCACTTGATTGACAAAAGTTTTATCGTTCACTGCCACTTAACCCCTCGGCCCTCATAAACAACAAAGTCTTGCTGCAGCAAATGAAAATATAAGTGTTGCTTTATCAGTAGGAGCACTCTCCTGCCAACAAAGCAAAACCCACACAGGGGGGCATAAGTATTTTGTTGGCAGAAGTGCCAACAGTCACATGTGCTGACTTTTAGCAACAACACTATGTAGTGTAAGAGTAGACTTACCCTTAGTCCAGGGGTGAGCAAGGGGGGGGACCCTTTGCAGATGTGTGAAATTTCTTAAATGGGGGTGCAGCACAATCAGCTGCTGGATCTCAGGCTCATCCATCCTTTAAAAATGTTGAAATTTGGTACCTTTTTATGTCTGTGTATTTACATTTATATACCAAAAGAAAGATTTTACATTCTACGTACTTATTTTCTTTCAGCTGCCAAAATTTCCATCAGTTTGGATTGCATTAGACAGGTTGGGGGGCCCCTGATAATTGCAGGGATGAAAAGTCGGGCCCGACATAAAAAGTTTGCTCACCCCTGCCTTAGTCAACAGGAACTTAGCTTAAAATTGGCTTTAAAATATTTCATTAGTGTGTTGCTGAAGATTATAAAATCACATCTCTAAAAAAATTGTCTGTTTCCCCACCCCTAGGCTGCCATGGGGTGTAGGGGCACCGGTTTAACAGTACTCAGCAAATCCTCAGGATGTTCCTGCTTCTGATGCTATTGAGTGCTCACAGTGCCTGTGTTTGCAAATCTATGTTGCTCATGTACTGATGGAGCTGGAAACCATCTACACGGGCTACTCACTTCCACCTGCATCAGGCCCAACTACGGGGATGTGCATGGGCTTGTTATGCTTTCACTTCGCTCTCAGAAAACCCACAATCTCCCATGGCTGTGTAACAGGACAAATGAGAACTGTATTTGCACCAGGAAGAATAGATCGTGAAAAGCATCTGGACTGGTGGTTAACATTTGTATTGAACATGCTTATGTGTTGCTATTTGTCGGGGATTTGATGGCTCTGGAACAATGGTGGGCAACCTGTGGCCTGTGAGCGGTATGTGGCCCACTGGGACTCCACCTGTAGCCCCCACTCTGTTGACAAGGTTGCTCACAGCACTATTTGTGCAGCACATGCTGAATAGATGGCTGGAAAATGAAATGTGTACTCCTAGCCTTCCCTGTTCTTCCTTAAATAGCAACCCAGCTTACATAGTGGATACCTCCATAATAGCTAAGCATCAGCTGGAGCTGGGAGTCACCTTCATCTTTGTGGGACTTGAGCACTTTAACATTTCCTTCCGAATACAATCAGACTTTTTAAAACCAGGGATAACCCTTTTGGCGATCCAGCTGATAAGCACAAGATTGCAGCTGATGCACCTCTGAGACTCAGGACACTTGATTTAAATGCATAAAGGTGGGCTTGGAAAAATAACTGGAGGCACTCAAGTATCAGAAGTTTGACCTTGAAATTTTAAAATTCCAGTGGTTTGCTGGTCCATGTCATTGGAGCCTAACTCTGTGCAGTTATCTGAATACTGGAAGGGATACCAAGAAGTACATTTGACAATGGTTTTTTTGCAATCCAAAAGTGAGGGGAGATTCTGACCAGATGCAACCAAAGTAAAATGTTGTCCTTGCTCTTAGTAAAAAAGAGAGTACACAAAGATCCTTTACAATTTCCACTTGTACAGAGCTCTGATGCCAAACATGCTGTAAAATTAAACAACAATAGAAGTGGGATCTCTTCCACTTGGCTTCACCGAGTGTTTGAGGTCACTGGTTTTGTGACACTGGCTGGGCTGTGTGTGCCTGTGTTTGTACTGTGTAAGCCTGTGGTCCGGGAGCACCGAAAGCTGGCCTGGCTTTCTCTGGGCACTAGCAGCTGATCTTTTTTTCCCTGTCTTTGGTTTGCTTGCACTGAGAAGCAACATTTCTGTGGTTGGTGGGAACAATCTTCAGTCATGTTCACCCACATCTGTGTTCTGTGGGTTGTTTCAGGCATCGGAGGGTGTTCCAGTGAAGTACTTCGACAACTTAGACGAACTGATAGAGTTTTACAAGAAGGAGAACATGGGTCTGGTATGGCACCTTAAGTATCCCGTCCAGCGGGAAGAGGAGGAGGCAGCAGATGAACCAGAGGAGGACGTGGGTAAGAAATGCAGGGGCGAGGTGGGCGGTTCAGACAGTTCAGACCAGGGAATGAAACAAACTGGGTGCATGCCAGAGATGATGGGAGACTTGTCAGGGGCTTTTTTGAGTCTCTCAGCTTGATTCTCAGCAATGCTAACGCTCTGCAATGCCTATTGACTGCATCAGATGTGGGTGTTCAGCACCCCAGAAAACTAGGCCCCTTTTGGTAGGTCTATACAGCAATGTAAGCCCCAACTCCAGCCTAACCCCCTTGTGTCCACACATCGGTTGTGTTAATCCAGGGTTTGTACCAAGGGTCTCTGGGCCTTGTAGTGCTGGAGTGTCTGAGTCTGTGTTGAGCTGGGCCCTTGGGCCTGGGCCCTATTGCTTTCCTTTTTGCACAGCCCTAGGAGCACCTCAGCTTCACATTAACCCATTGTCTGCTGAACACCAGTCTGCAAGCACACTATCAAAGAGCCTGCCGGGTTTTCCATACAGACACATCAGAAAAACCTTTTTTGCAAAGAAAATTGCTTCCACAGCCAGATTTTGGTGCACTCTGTCCTTTTGGGCAGCTGAGTCCCATCTACAACACTGTCACAGCTAGGAAGCAGGCAGAAGAGTTTTCCCACAGCACAGCACACTTGGGCTACGTCTACACGTGAAGCCTACATCGAAGTAGCCTATTTCGATGTGGCGACATCGAAATAGGCTATTTCGATGAATAACGTCTACACGTCCTCCAGGGCTGGCAACGTCGATGTTCAACATCGACGTTGCGCAGCACCACATCGAAATAGGCGCTGCGAGGGAACGTCTACACGCCACAGTAGCACACATCGAAATAAGGGTGCCAGGCACAGCTGCAGACAGGGTCACAGGGCGGACTCAACAGCCAGCCGCTCCCTTAAAGGGCCCCTCCCAGACACACTTGCACTAAACAGCACAAGATACACAGAGCCGACAACGAGTTGCAGACCCTGTGCATGCAGCATGAATCCCCCGCTGCAGCAGCACCAGCCAGAAGCCCTGGGCTAAGGGCTGCTGCCCACGGTGACCATAGAGCCCTGCAGGGGCTGGAGAGACAGCGTCTCTCAACCCCCCAGCTGATGGCTGCCATGGAGGACCCCACAATTTCGACGTTGCGGGACGCGGATCGTCTACACGGTCCCTACCTCGACGTTGAACGTCGAAGTAGGGCGCTATTCCGATCCCCTCATGAGGTTAGCGACTTCGACGTCTTGCCGCCTAACGTCGAAGTTAACTTCGAAATAGCGCCCGGCGCGTGTAGCCGTGACGGGCGCTATTTCAAAGTTAGTGCCGCTACTTCGAAGTAGCGTGCACGTGTAGACACAGCTTTGTAGGGCTAGAGTGTCAACATTCAGGGGGGAAGAAGAGCACGCTAGGCACTCCGGTAGAAGGTTACTGTGAATTGGGTCTGTGAATTGCAGTCTGGATGCAAAAGCCCCAGTTCTGAGCGGGGCTCAGAATATTCTTAATCTAGGATTCAAATGCAATGTAGATCAGGCTCTCCCAGAGGTCCAGAGAGGTCCATGGCCACTTCCAGGTTTGGAGGCTCCTAGCCACAATAAAAATAAAAACTGATGACATGGAAACAAAATCAGGCACCAAAAAAGAGAGTGAGACATAACTGGATTTTTTTTTTTTTTGTAACAAACATTCTCCTAAGACAGCCTGTGCTCATAGCAACAAGTTGTAGAACTTACCAAATGTCCCCAAATTTACAAGGGTTCAAATCTGAGGCCCCCTTTGAGCTTGAGGCTAAGGCCAAGTAACCCTGCTGCACCACCACTTGAATTTGCCCTGGGTGTCAGATGCTCAAGCCCAGCGTTCCCTGACATGGGTCAGCCAAATGAAGGTCATTAACCCTAGGCTTACATTGCTGTGTGGACATCAGCTTTTATGAACCTGCCGAGGGCACTTAGCTGCCACAGTGAGTGTTACTTTACTCCGCATCACAGACAGTTGGATGAGAAGCTGTGCTGGATCTGGCCCTTGCCTCCTCTTTTAGCATTGCAAGTACTATGTCCCCAGCATCCATGGTGGGTTTCCTGATCTAAAGAATTTGAGGCGTCCACTGTCATTTTTGTTTGTTGGATTTCCTTATGGCTGAGGATGAGGAAGGAGGTGGCATGAGGATGGCTGACCTCAATTTGTCACGTTTAAGACAGATAGGAAATCATGGAATCCATCTGCATCCATTTCCATCCCGCAGCTCAGGACAGCCATGCTAGCCGCCTTGTTTTGCATGCACCATGTCCTCAGACAAGACCCTCTGCAAGAATTGTCAGGCCAATGATTGTTGCAGCTATGCCATGGTGCCACGTACAGCTTCCTGGAGCTGGGGACAGAATGTCTCTGGTATATAGTATCTGTTCCGTTTACTTGCACTTTCGGTTTGTTTTGTCAGCTGCTTCAAATGATTTTGTCCTGCACTAAGTGCAGCATCAAGTAGTGGGTTGTGTTGGCTGCCCCCATCTTAATATACACACTCCCTGGGAATGAATTGCATTCTGGGCAGAGGCACATTAGCTCTGCTTTCTGCTGTCTTGGGAAGGTTCGTGTTCCATACCACTCAGACTAGGTGGACTCACGCGCCTGCAGCTTTGAGGCTTGCCATCACGGGTCAGTTCTTCAGGGGAACTTTGGCCTGGAAGATGGGGGGAAGGATTGCTGCATTACTGAGTGGGTCTCCCCTCAAAAAGAGAGGTGAAAGTAAAGTTACTTGGGCTGGGATTCTAGGGGCTGTCTGCAGCATTCGGGGTTCCATACAGAGCTGATCAAAACCATTTTGACTAGTCATTCTTTTTATTAGACTGTTCTGATTCCTTGAAATCTCAGCTTTCCGTGGGATTATGTTGCTCTGATGAAATACCATCAGAAACCAGACAAGGTTCCAGAGGAGAAACGGCTGCTTTTCTTCTGCTAATCCGCTCACACAGTTCCTGAGCACCCACCCAGGGTTTGTAGGCTTCACAGCACGTACTTGAACCCAGGGGCCCGAGTCCCCAGCTGTCCGTCTTCTCTTTTTTTGTTTGTGTAGAAATGCTGAGCACGACCATCAACCTGCTTATCTTCAGGATGAAATGTCTTTGGCACAGTGAACGTGCACACATGCACAAGCACAATCTTACTGATCTCTAGAAAATGTTGACCAGAGTGAAATTTCAATGAAAACCTGACCCAATGCTTTGCAAAATTTTTGTGAGTTGTCTTCTGATTTTCGAGCCAGTTCTGTGAATCTCCCCGGCCTCTCAGAATGCAGAGGAGGGCAAGAAGAGCAGGAAGTGAAATTAGAAGCTGTATCCACTCTGCTTGCCCCTGGGAGAGGAGAAATGAAAATGTGGCTTTTGGTTAGGCCAGTCAGCACCATCCCATTCAGCTCTGTAAGGTGCTCCGGTACTCTCATTCTGGAACCACATGGAAGCCTAGAGCAGGCACGGAGAACCACTGACACATGCTGCTTAATTTCATCCAGCCTGTGGCATATCTCCAAGCTGTGGATCAAAGTCCTGGCATACCTTGCAGGCCCCAGGCACTGGGGAGATCAGGGAAGCTCCATGTGCTACCCCAGCCTCCAGTGCCAGTTCCTCAGCTGCCATTGGCCAGAAACCACATGGTTGCCAGCCAGAGGCAAATGCAGGGGCAGTGCCTGCAGGCATGGACAGTGCCTGCCAGGCAGAGTTGCCTGAGCCCTCTACCTAGGGGCTGGACATGACAGTTGTTTACAGGGTCAGGGCAGGCAGGGAGCCTGCCTTAGCTCCACTGTTCCACTGATCAACTGCAGACACACAGTGCCCCAAGCCTCTGCTCCCCGGCCCTTCATGGGGCAGTGTGTGGCCCCCCAATTGATTGTTTTCTGTGACAGAACTGACAGACAAAGGAATCACCACCCCCAGCTTAGAGGATGTCTCTGTCGTATACATTTCATTATTAAGTCCCCGATCACTGTGGTATCTAAGCACCACGATATTGATCGAACAGCAGCACCAATCAGTAGTGCTGTTGCTCAATATTCCTTCCCCTTTGCCGGTCACAATGAGCACAGGAGCTATGGACCAGTCTCATCAGGAAAATAAGCATCACTCTCTGTTTTTTAAGAACAGCCAAGTACTGTGTGTGTTACAATGTGATGGGGGATTGTTAACAAAGGGAAAGCTCATTGGGTTAAATACTGTTGTGGCCACTTCCCCCCAAAGAAACAAGCGCTAGCCAACTGAATGGCATGGCATGGCTTGACAGGAGGGGATGGGGGTAGGGTTAAACTGGGAAACGGAGGGAGTTTTCAGCTCAGTGACAAGGGAGGCTGTGCAAGTCACCACACTGCAGCAAATGGGTGGGGTTTATTTGCAGTTAACATTCGTTACTATTTCCTTCTTCTGGACACATTTACTCTTTTTAGTTGTCTGTTTGTGTTTTCCCCAACATGTGTCTCCAGACACTGCCCAGGGTGAAAATGCAGGAACTCAGACACTAGAGTCCTGTGGACACAGACACTTCCAATCACATCAGCGCCCAGCACTTTTTATGTTATGAACTAGAATGAGGACTACTAACCCCACTTATCCTGAACTAGGTTCAATTACTGTTCATTGAAGTTAAATCCATGTGTCTGTCTGGTCATGTGTGGCTGGGACGTAGCTCCTGTACACCTCCTGGGCATCGCCCCAGTCCACTGACAGTCCAGTAATAATAATGATATATAGCCATGAGGCAGCACATAAACATGTCAAAGCACTGCACAAATGGTAATTAATTTTTCACAGTGGCTGGGAAGTTTAAATGACTCGACCAAGTCTACTCCGCAAGCCAGTGGCAGGACCAGAATTATTCCTTGTGTGTTCTGGATTTAGTGCCCCCAGTTCAGTCCAGTACATCACATGTCTGAGTTCAGTGGGATCACGATTCAATTCTTGTTGGTATCAAATTCTGGTCTGATGAAGTTCAAATCTTTTCAGCTCAGCAGCTGGAGGCCAGTTGATCTGGATGGATTTTGCATTGACTGCCACTGTGATGCAGCCTCTATTGTGGGTCAGAATGGGAGGCCAATGGACTAGGCCAGTTGCTAACATTATTTTGTTTCCCTTCTTTCATGTCAGACACTCTACCAACCCCACCCATATTACCCCCACGGACCTTCTTGGGGCCACTCCCGACAAGCGAGACCAAAGAAACATCTCCTTTGAATGAAAATGCCAAGGTGGCAGATGTCAACAAACTCTCCCTTTCGGAGACACTTCTGCAGCGGCTGCAGTGCCAGGACACCAGCAGGTGAGAGCTGGCAGTTCACTCCCCACTCCTGCCCTCAGAAACAAGTACAGACCAGCAATGAGCAGGTCAGGAGAAGAGACGTTGAATCCCTCTCGCGCGTCGTTGAGGTGTTACGTTTAGAAAAGGTGTCGCTGGTATCACAGCTATGTAGCGTACTCTGTGGTGGGAAAGGGGAGAAAAGGCTGTGAGGCCTGCATCTAATCTCACGTTCATTTTTCCCGAGGGTAACTCCAGGGACTTCAGAGGAGTTATTCCTGCTTTACACTAGTAAGGGAAGGTCAGAATCAGGTCCATATCCCTGAAAGTGGTACGGTGACTGATCTTTAAGGTAGTGCTCCTGCTCTGGCACAGAAGTGCACCATGTGCTGACTGCCCCCACAGAGCGACTCCCTGCCGTAATGTCAGAAAGAGGCTAGAATAGTAACCAAGTGCCTAAATCACAGAGGTTGTAATAGAGATCGTGGGTACAACTGCTTGTGCCACACTACGGTGGTGCCTCCTGCTTGTTGCTTGGGAATTAGCTCTATCCAGCCTCTGGAGTGTCCTCTCCTGGCTGATATCTTGCCTGCTGTGACCTGTTCATTCTCTATCACTTGTAACCAACCCACATCCCTCACAGACCACGGTTCTCTTCTCTCAGCGTACTGCCCTGTGGCAGCGCCCCACATTCTCAGGGCACACTCCTAGGGAACCCCAATCCTCTATACCCATCTTGTCTCACCCACGCACTGCCAGTCATCATCTAGCCTCTGCCTCGGGGCAAACTGCTGTCTGAAATGGCCACTCATTGATGGGGGATGGACCGGCTGCCTTCTCCTGCCCGCGCTGCCTCCCTGCAGCTCTAATACCCTCAGGCCTTGTCTCCAGCCCTGCAGCCTGGAAGTGGGCTCAGGCCAGAGCTCCCCAGCTCTGCCTGCCTTTCCCCAGCACTGCTCTGCCTCAGGAAGCCTCTGCAGCTTCCCTCCCAGCCAGGTCCCTCCTGCTCCTCAGCTGGAGCAAGAGTGGTATCTGCTTTGCTCCTGGAGCCCCTACTTATACGGCCTCAGCTGGGCCCTCGTTGGCAGCTACTTGCCTCAGATGATGGCTTCACAGGCTCAGTCATCTCCCAGAGCTGGGTTTCGCCCTTGTTCCCCCAGTGCAGGCCAGCTGCCCTGCCACAGTGGGCCAGATCCTTAACATGTGCAAATTGTCAAGTCTCCATTGTTTTCAATGGGGTTACACTGATTTGCGCCCATTGAGGGGCTGGCCCCACATAGGCAAGTGGCTGTTTAAAGACATTGTGTTGAATCTGGACACCCTATCAAGCGTTGGAGGAAGCTGGTGACATCGGGTGACCAGATCCTCAGAGTTAAAAATCAGGACTCGTGTCTGTGAGCCAGGAGTGCGGTGGGTTGTGTTGGCTGCCCCAACCCATCTCCACCCATCAGGGACCCAACTGGAGCCTGTGGCCCAGCCCTCTGCTAACCAGGCTTTGCCTGAGGCAGAAGGTTCAAAGAAGGAGTCAGGCACAGAGACGTGAGCGAAGGTCCTGGCTCCTTCAACGCTGCCAGGCTGCTAGCGCCAGCCGCCAGCCGCCAGCCGCCAGCCTTTCCTTTCTGCTCCAACCTGTAGCCCCCTCTCCATCACCACTGCAAGCCCTTATCTCCCACACGAGGGCAGGGTTCACCCTACTGCTGTAGGATATCCTCAGGCAAAATCTAAGTATTCCATTCCCCTCCCCCTGAGCCGTGCACACGTGATTTAAAAGGGAATGTTGACATTAAAGAACAAGGCATACCACAAAGGAGTATGTCTTAGCTGTGGAGGTTTCTGACTTAGACAAAATTCAGCTGCCTGATGGTTGGGGACAGCAAGGGGGAAGCTGGTTTCTTTACTCACATCAATCTTCTTTCACAGTATTTCCGAGGAACACCTGAAGTTCATCCAGGATTATCTGCGAGTTCACATCACCAGCGACTTTGAGATGGTGCAGACAGGCTCCAGCAGTCTCCCCCAGCTGAAGAAACTGCTCACGGTGCTCTGCAAAGGGCTGTTCAGGTAACTGGACGCTGTAGTCAAAGGCTGGTGCCATTTGAATTATGAACCTATATTTCCAGCATAGCAAAACTGCTTATCTTTAAAAACATGTAGAAAGATTCACGGCTGTGGGGTCAAAGGACAGGAGCCAGATGCTGAAGCTTCAGTGAGGTTCAAATTTACACCACATGAGGTTTTGTCCTTGGGACATTAGATGTGCCTGAAAGACACTGTTGTAGCTGTGAAGCTTTTCCTGAGGGTAATAACAGAGTATTTTCTTTACGCTTTTTTAAGGAAAAAACAAAGCCAAAGGGCATTAAAAGGATTAACTCTGAATAGTTTAGGAGGAGATAAAAATGGCACCTCCAGAATTATCAAGTTGTATGAAGAAATAAAAACACACATTGCTGTATGGCTAGTCTCTCCAAAAACCTTGACTCCCTTCTTGGATACAGCAGTGAGAACCTGGAGTGACAGCTCATATCAGCAAACACAGCTCATGTAGAGTGAGTGGAGAAACAGGCTCCTGCTGTAGTATGGTTTCTGTTTCTCCCTATCCTGAGCCCAGACTGACCCAATCCCAGCAAAATCTCCAGTGCCCCGTCAGTAGGGATCCGATTGCTCCTCAGGCTTCCTCTCTCCAAACCTTCCTCTGAAAAGGGGCTCAGCCCTCATATCCCAAGAGAGCAGCCAGAAGCCTGACCACTGACAGTGAGGCCTGTACCACCAGTCCGCCTGAGGGGCCCATGGCACCCTGTCCCACACCAGCTTATTGACAGCAAGGATCCTGTGGGGTGGTTCTGGTGGGGTACAGCCCCTCCAGCCTCTGGAGCGCCCCTCCCCCCACAAATTAGGGGAAAGGTCGAAAATATAGGCAAGTGCGCCCGAGAGTTACTATCGATTAATTGAACTCCACCTTGTGAATGGAGCTACCCTCAGCTGGTATAAATTGATGTGGCTCAGTTGAAATGACTGGAGTTATTCACGTTACACCAGCTGAGGCTTTGGCACAGTGTGATTTCCTCTGCTGCATAGGCCTGACTCCAGCCCTCCACAGGAGGGGCTCTAAATTGGTCTGGAAGTGGGTGGAGTATGATGCTGCATAACCAACACTTCCTTTTCTGTACCCCCTCGGCTGGGTTTCAGTTCTCTACAAGCACGGAGAGGAAGGTCCCATGTACTCAGTATTATCAGACCCTGAAAAATGGCATCCCACAGTCAGCAAAGTCATGCCGAATGTTTTCCCTTGCTAAACTGTCTCAGATGGGGCAGTGCTGGTATTCCAGTGAAGGGCAGGCTGGCTCTTTCCAGAAGGGAGCTCTGCTCTGTGCTCTCCAGGTTTTTATACCCCTCTTCACCCTTAAAGGAGACTAGAACGTCTTAAAGAAGAAACCCTACTGATATCAAATTTTCTCAAGCATCAAGGCTGCTCTTCAGCATCCCTTTATAACACCTGTAGTGAGAAGGCACAGAACATCTAGTGCCCACTTTAAATATTAATGTGCCAAATTCTCTGTGGGTGAAAGTTCACTGACATCAGAGGAGTTGCCCTGACAGATGATTAGCACCACCCCTTCTTTAGCAGCATATACTTATGGATGAAGCTGTTGTTATCCTGGGAACTAATGACATCTTAATACAATTGGTCTCACTGGGCAGATTTTCAAAGACCTGTGCAATAGGTGGTGAGCACCAAACTGCAATTCTTTTTATGGGCAATAGTTCACAGCACGGAGATGGCTATTTATATGCATAATTGCCCAATTTGCATATGCAATTTCCCACATGGAAATACAGGACTCTTTCTTATGGGAGGGACCTGATCCAAAATCTAATGAAGTCAATAGAAAAACTCCTAACTGATTTCAGTGGGCTTTGGATCAAGTTCTGTTCATGTACGCAGTTTTTGTTGCTAAGATAATAGACTTTTAAAACCAGTCCATTGAGCTGTCTTGCTGTTTGCAAGTGGAATGGATTTGGTATATCCCATCCAATTCCTTAATCTCTGTAATAGCTTTCAGCTTCTCAAGCTGAATTCCCCTGTCAAGATGCTGAAATTTAATTTATTCAGTGGCATTACCTAATTTTAGGTCTCATTCATCTCATCTACGTTCCCAGCTGCACTGAAGGATTCAGCCTGAAATCTGCAGCTTGTCCTCAGGCTGCTTCTCAGACATCTGTGTTTTCTTTTTCTTAACTGGATTTGGGGCCTTTTATTATTTTCACAAAGCCTATGGGTGGGCGGGGGGGACTGCAAATCACACAGACTAGATTGGCACTTACGCCCCATCTTTGGTAGCCTGATGTCCCTCCCTAGCCCCCTCTAGTCTCACATAGCTTAGGGGTGGAAATGTTGAGCAAAGACCCAAGTTCAGGTTCTCCACCTCTCCTGTATCTTTGTTACCAGGTAGCAGTCAAATATGAAGGACACAATAGGATGGCTGGGTCCAACAAGCAGCTTTATTTTATACAATACCAAAACTAGCTAATAGCAAGGACACCTTAGACTACCAAACAAAAGTTCGGTTGTCAAAGCAAACAGTGGTATTAAGCCGGAACACCAAATACAAATAGAAGCTGGGCAAAATACAATAGAGAGGGGTTTTACTATAGGTCAAACCTCTCTAGTCCAGCACTCTCTTGTCTGGCAATATCTGCAGTCTGGCAGATTTTAGTTAGCTGGATGACCACTTATCATGGGTGTGAACAAGTTTCCCGTAGTCCCATAAAGTTTGTTTGTACCCACCAGTCCTGTCTCTCCATGTTCTGTGCTGTTATTTAGCTGTAACTTACCCTTAAATGCCTTCTCAGATCCCAGTAAGCAGTGGGAGTGTTGGAAATGCTACTAGATAATATTGACCTCCTGTGGTTTGGCAAATTCTCTCTGAGGGGGCCGGAGTGGAGAGATTCAACCATATTCTTGATGGACGGAGAGGAGGTAGAAGGATGCCACAGGAACAGGAGACACAGGAGATAAGGAACTCAGGAAGGCAGGTCACTGTTGCAGGTGCTCAGGCAGGCAGGGGATGGTCTTCTTTCAGTTTTTCTTCCGTTTTTCCTTTCTTGACCCTTCAATACGCGTGGAGACTGTGGTTGAGGAAGGTGAATGATAGGTGTGAGTGTGCTGAAGAATCCGACTGCCTTAGCCCTACTACTTTTACCCTATCCTAAATAAACACGCTTTGTGCTAGCAACTGCTGCTGTGTGTGGGGAGCTGGGGAGCTCCATCACTAAGGGTCTACTAGACTCTCTCTCTGGCTTGAGATTCCCAGTCTGTCAACAGTAGGAAGGCAACCAGGCTCCTGCCTGTGGGGGCCTATCAAGCCTACGGCCTGCCTCAGCCGAGTCACAGACAGTGTGCAGAGAGCCCCGAGGGATGGGAGAATGCCCCTCATAAGCCCTGCTGTTACTAGGCACCCAGGAAATGCCCACCTTTCCTTGTCTTGCCTTTTCCCTGGGTAGTGGACAGTAGCAGAGAGAGTCACAGCAGCTGCTGAGGAAAAATCAAAATGGTGTACACAAAGCACTGGCTCCGCTCCCTCAAGAGAGGAGGCAATATCTTTTTCTGGAACAGCTTCTGCTGGTGAAAGAATTAACAGCTCTTCTTCCGGTGACCTCAGGCAGAGCTCTGTGTCAGTTCACAAGCTTATCTCTTGCACCAGCAGAAGTTGGTCCAGTAAAAGATATTACCAACCCTCCCCCTGCCTCACCTGGTCTCTCTAATGTCCTGGCACCCATATAGTGACATCAGCACTGCACACAGACCCCGAGGTAGCTCTCGTCAGACCCAGAGGATGCTGCAGCACTTTCCTTTCACGTCCACTAGCTCATGCGTGCCTGTCCTGGCAGCAGAGCGTGGGCAAGCTGTGACTGCGAATGTCCGCCTGAAGGAAAGGAGATGTTTTCTGGAACTGCGTGTCTGCAGTGGAGGGGGAGAAGATTGCTTAAAGCTCAGTAATGGGCAAAGCTGGACTAACCAATCTACTGAGGAGGAGCAGGGCAAAGGGCTACCAGCTCCCCTGCTCCTTCGGCTGCTCAGCAGAGGGCCCGCCCCTGGCTTGAACTACAGCAGTCTGAAGGTGTTTTTCAACTGCACCAGCTGCTATTGGCCTCCAGGATCTCCCAGGCCTCAAAAGCCTGGGAGGGGTCAATGGCATATAGGCAGAGTCAGGGAGGCTGCCAAGACCATGGCTGAACCTCTCCCAGATATTTCCTTAATCAGGGGAATGCTCTGGGAGCTGAGGAAAACTTGCTCCCTCTGTTACTATTTCAGGAAACATCATGCCAGCGCAGACACAGAGCTCCCTGTAAAAGTGTGGGGAGGTGTTCCTCATTCAAAATTCCTTAAAGGGCTCGGGGTGGACATATGTCAAAGTCCAAGTTACCTGAGAACTGGTCAGCCTGCCTGTTTTTTCAGGCAGTCACTCCGTAATGCACTACCTGGTCGGTCACCTAAATGACATGGCACCATTTCTGCTCTCTGCATGACTCCCACAAGCTTTTAAGATGGTCACTCAAGCATTTGTGGCCCCAATACTTAAGCAAATACAGATGGTCACAAGTGATTGTGACATTTCCTGTGAAGATTCTCATCAATAAAATTTTACTCATACAGCTGTTCAAAGGAGGAAAACAAAAGAGGTGTGAATGCAATTAAAACCACTTTGTGGTTTTGGTGAGCACAAATACCCGTAAATACCCTTCAGCATATTTCCCCAAGCCTGACCTGGGTGTTACATTAAACTGCACTTTATGGTGAAGAGTCTAAGTGAGGGTCATTCTCCCATAAGAAACAGCCATGTGGCAGGTTTTCTGTGGTTGCTGCTAACTGTGTAGTGTGTGCTGCACAGTGAATCAGAATAGACCTATTAGTTTGTCTTGCAGAACTTCTCCCAGTGCTCCTAATACCACCTCTTTTCTGATAGGGCCTGGACGAGGGCCCACTGATCTTCATGGGAGACTTCGGGAGGTTAGGACAACTGAAAGGTTCAAAGGAGAACGGTTTTGTGGCTCAAAACTGAGGGCTTAGGAGGTCTGGGCTCCCAGTTCCACCATAGACTTCCTGCATTACCTTGACAAGGCTGAAATTTCAAACTTGGGTGCCCAGGTTAGGTTTTAGGCAACAACATAAATAGCTTGATTTTCAGAGCTCGCAGGTGCATGCTCATCACAGCATCTTTCCCAGAGAACTGGATGGAGAAACAGATGCATTTGTGCTTATGACAGTGAGGGGAATTGTTAGTGCTGGTTATGGATTAGGCACAATGCTGCCTTGTTCTCCATGTTCACCTTGACTTGCAGTACCACACTGTTCTTTCAGTACTAAAGCTGGTCATTAGCAGAGATTGTCCTTTGTGCCAAATTCACATAATGGTTTTGTGACTGACATGCATCCTCGGGGACCATATTTGAATTCACTAAATCAATTGCATTTGTAACTATCCTGGATTTGAATTCAGGAGATTGAGAGCTGGTTCATTTTACCTCCCCAGCTCTACTTGTCCCCTTATTGCGTTGAAAATTAGAGTGTGGCGGGACAGTGCAACCTCAGTTTCCAGACCCACAAGGAGCTCTGCTGACATGAGCTGTTGCTAGTGCATTAGTTGTTATCCTAACCTGCTGTGCTGTGCAGATCTTTCAGGGCTGGCACTGACTTCGCTGGGTGTGGTTACACTGCAGTCAGAGGTGTGACTGCAGTGCAGGTTGGGATACCCATGCTAGATTTAGTTCAGCTGGTGTGTCTGTAAATATAAACGTATTGGCAAAGCCGTCAGTATGGACTGGAGGAACTTGCTGAGGACCTTGGGGATATGTTCATATTGATGCCTGTGCTACTACATCTTCAGGGCTATTTTTAGCCATGCTAGCTAAAGCTCAGGAGTCTGTCTCCCTGGGCTTCAGACATACGCCTAGTGCAGTGTAGACACCCATCTTAGCTCTGGAGTGATACCTATAGCATGGACTGGTTTAGTGCTGACTTACTTGGACTGCTTTGTCCTCCTTTTGTTGTCGCATGTGACCATGCTCCAGGTTTCCCACAGAAGCCTGCAACGGCCTATGATGTGTCTTTGTATTCTCAGTGAGGCGTCTCGGACACTCCCGTCCCTGGAGTCCATCCAGAAGGTGTTTGACCAGCAGCTGCCCTCTGGTACTCATCAACGTTCACAAGTAAGTTGTGCTGGAAGCATTGGGGAATGATGGCTCAGGATGAGTGATAGCATCTGTCAGGCACAGGCCAGGGGCAGGGAGGGCTTTCTGTGCTTTGGACATGATGGTAATTTAGATGATCAGTTAACACTTCTGTTCTCTTTAGTCTGTTTCTGGCTGAAGTGCATAGGGCACATAGTGAGTTATTTAGTCACAGATCCAGCTAACTCTTAGTCTTCTTCACCTTGTCCCGTCCACTGACCTCTGACCCAAAGAGAGAGAACAGCAAGGTGCCTCAGGTCATTCCTACATCTCATCTGTATCTGCCTGCTGCCCCAAATTGCAGATCTGTCTTTCTATCAGCCTAATTCTTCTGGACGGGCAGTGTCCTTTGGTAACAAATCCTTCCCTTCTTCCACCAAACCACCTCAATCCTGCATCCAACTGCTTCTGTCCCAGAAGAACAGAAATCCAATCTGCATGTTCAGCCTGGGGCCCGGTAACACCCCAGTCTGTCTTTCTGGTCTCCACCACCCAGCTCCTCTGCATGTCCTGCTTCCTCTGGCCTATGCACCAGGTTTGCAAGTTTGTCCTCCCAGCCCCTCTTTCCTGCATGTTCAGTTCCATTCTGTGTTGTGGTCCATCACATCACATATTAGACTTGGGTGATATAATATTCACTGTTGCCAGCTGCTGTTTCTGGCAGCTGATGTGAGTTCTGAGCTTCTCTGGGCCAGGTACTCATGGTTCTCTCTCTTCTTCTTCTTTTTGTAATACTGTCCTTACCAGTTGCTTGGGGAAGCCAGTCCAGTTAATGTTGTGCTGAAGCTCAATCAGCTGATCTCCTTGCTGTCCGCGATTGAAGAAAAGGTAGAGATGTGTAATTATCTTGTGTCCCTCCATTCACCTGCTTCTGGCTTTATTTATGCTCCATTCACCATCCATGAACTCCATCTCTGTAATGAGAATTATCCTGCAATGCTCTCACAACTCCCTTCTCTGATCCACTTCAAGTGAAGTGGCGAGTCACCTAATCCATATCCATATGCATGACTTTTTACAGGTGAAAACACTGTTGATTGAAGGTCCTGATTCAACACATCGGCGTTCTCTCATCCCACCTGTAACCTTTGAGGTAAATGGACTTTGTCGGCAACACGTAGCCGACTATAGAAGAACACAATAAATGTAGGGATGTCTCCATGTGTTGAGTTTTTGGATACTGTGCCCTATTATAGTAAAGATAATACAGTTAGCTCTCAGTGCCTATAGACCCTCAGTGCTGTATGGTACTGTAGTAGGGAACAGGTCTTAAAGCTCTCTGTCCCAAGCGATGTGATAGAGTCAGGCCAGACGGATATTCCTCTGTGCACGGCTTTAGGAATTGCTTTTCCTGGTACAATTGAAAAATGGTTTATGGAAAATCTCTCCCTTTTCCAACAGGTGAAAGCAGATTCTCTAGGAATTTCCTCCAAAATACACCTCAAGGTAGATGTGGAGATGGGGAAACTGATCATCAAGAAAGCCAAGGATGGTCCAGAAGACAAGTTCTATAACCATAAGAAAAGTAAGTATTTATCCTGGGTCACAAGTATTGGTTTAGCCCTCCAGATCCCAAGGGCAATTTTGCCATTGATTCCAGTGGGAGCAAGGTTTGGTCCGAAGCATATATTGGTTATTCATGCTAAGAGTGTTGTTCTACTGCAAGGCACCAGTAGGGTGTTGTGTTTACTGCTTTGGCCTGGTCTTGGCACTTAAAATCTAGGTTAACATTGTGAAAAGTCCATTCCATGGAGCACTGTAGCTATGCCCACCTCATCCCTGGTGTAGATGCAGCTAGGCTGGCAGAAGAATGCTCATGTTGACTTAGTTGCTGTCACTCAGGGAGCTCTACTATAGAGTTTCTACAGTGTGAAAAAAAAACCCAAAGAAAAAAAAACCAACCCACTTTTGCCCCTGTAATCTACACAATCCCATAACTGTGTGGCTTTTGTGCCTGCAGTGTAGACGTGGCAGTGGTGTCCGGTGAAGGCCAACTTAAATGGTTCTCTGTGTCCCTATGAAAGTATGTGGTGAAAGATTTTCTTTAGGGTAAAGTATCGGAGGGGTACCATATTAGTCTGGATCTGTAACAGCAACGAAGGGTCCTGTGGCACCTTATAGACTAACAGAAAAGTTTTGAGCATGAGCTTTCGTGAGCAAAGACTCACTTCATCAGATGCTGGTCTTGGAAATCTGCAGGGCCAGGTATAAATAAGCCAGAGCAAGGGTGGGGATAACAAGGGTAGCTCAGTCAGCAAGGGTGAGGCTTACTACCAGCAGTTGATCTGGAGGTATGAACACCAAGGGAGGGGAAGCTGCTTCTGTATTTAGCCAGCCATTTGCAGTCTTTGTTTAAGCCAGAGCTGAGGGCGTCAAATTTGCAGATGAATTGTAGCTCAGAAATTTCTCTTTGGAGTCTGGTCCTGAAATTTCTTTGCTGTAGGATAGCAAGTCTGCTACTGCGTGGCCTGGGAGATTGAAGTGCTCTCCTACGGGTTTTTGTATATTGCCATTTCTGATGTCTGATTTGTGTGCGTTTATTCTTTTATGTAGAGACTATCTTTGGGGTAAAGTTATTTTTCATGATTCCCCTCTGGCCTCTAACTCCAAACACTGCAGAGATTAGCAGGGGAGAATTATCAATTCAGGCTCCATCCACACGAAGAAAATGATCCATTGCTGACCATAGTTTTGAACAAAACGTCCACCTCTGACTTTCCATAGCTGGGGCTGAGAATTACTTAGCTTCGGATGTACATGGGACCAAACCATCTTCACCAGTGGTGAGCAACCTGTGGCCCACAGGCTGCATGTAGCTCCACCTGCAGCCCACTGAGGCTCCACCTGTATCCTGTGGACCCCCTAGCTGCCACACTCCCCCATACGCCTCTCACACACTGGGGCACAGGAGCCCCACGCTTACCAGCTCCTCCCCTGCAACCAGCCCTTTCAGAATACCACCAAGTGCTTGATTCATGCTCTGTCCCCATGCCTTCATCCCCCTCCCCTGGCTCCAAGATCTCTAACACTGTGAACAGCTGATTCATGGTATTGCAGCTTGGGAAGGGAGGGCAGGAGCGGGGCCAGAGCAGGAATCCGGTGGTTCACAGCTCCTCCAAAAGTGCTGAGAGAGAGGGGGAGGAGCAAGTAAGTGAGGCGCTCTGGTGTCCCAGTGCATGAGAGGTGCGTGGGGGAGGGGGACAGAATGGGGGGCTGTGGGTCTGCAGGCTGCTTGTGGCCCACTGAGGTAAAGAGCTCAGATGCTGCCAGCGAGTTGCAGGGCTCAAGCCACTGAAACCATCTTTGCCATGTTTTTGGCTCCAGGCTCTGTAGAAATGCCTTTTTCAGAGGCAGAATTGGCCGTGTGCTCAGTCAGCAGGGGACTCCCTGTGCAGGGCAGAGAGCCTCAGTTTTCACAATGGGGGATCTCCGGGAGCATGCCCAGTTCTATCCAGCAGAGAAGAGGCTTGCTCTTGCCAGGATAGGGCCAGTGACCCCCAGCCTCTCCTTAGTCCTGCAGCTCATCAAGTCCCAGAAGTTACCCAACAAGCTGGTGATTGTGCTGGAGACCGAAAAAGAGAAAACGCAGCGGAAGGAATACGTTTTCGCCGACTCTAAGGTACAGGACAGCATCTTTCCTTACCTTATCCCTATCCCTGCAGCACCAGGATGGGTCTGAGAGCAGCGTTCGCTGCTGGGCACACACAGGATTTAACATGCCCTGCAGGGTGAGATAAATCGTGCGGAATATCCAGCAAGTGCAAGAGCAATGTCTGGAGCAGCAGAGTGCTATACCAGTGAGGTCCTGAGCAAGGGAAGCAGGCAGATTAGGGCTGTGCCACTCAATGGATGCTCAGTGACTGGCAAAGGCAAGTGTCAGCCCTGGTGCAGCTATGCCAGGATCACTAACCAGCCTTGAATCCTGCTGGGGCCTTGGCTAGAGGGAGGTATCGGGGTGTGATGTAACACATGCTTGCTTCCGGGTTTGAAAACTCCTGTGTACACAAGACACGCTGCCTTTATCATATACTAGGAGCCTAGTTGGCTTTATCCTAACCAGTGTAATACATATCAGAGTAGTGGGCAGCCTTTCCTACACTAGGCTTTTAGCACACACTAGTTAACATGCACTAACAACACACCTTTGCTCTTAAGAAAGATCCATAAGCCACAAAACCTTCCTGCAGGCCAGTCGAGATAAGGCTGATATGCCTTTTAGATATTCTGAGCACTTCCCTGTTGAGCTAGTTCTTTCAGTGGAAGCTGCACTTCTGGTTACAGAGACTGTCCTCTCATTAGCCATCTCTGTTCCTCTGCATGTAGAAAAGAGAAGGGTTCTGCCAGCTTCTGCAGCAGATGAAGAATAAACACTCAGAACAACCAGAGCCTGACATGATCACCATCTTCATTGGAACCTGGAACATGGGTATGTGCTGTCTTCTCATCTCATCCTTCATACGTTCCCCCAGACGCTTCTCTGGACCCTCTGACGCTGGCCTGCTTTCATGTGAGGCCTGATGGGATCCACATCTCATAATCACTCAATAAGGGACTTTGCTCACAGGGACCGTGTTCCACTGGGGCAGGTTTGGAACTGGGTCTCTAGACCAGGTTCTCATGAGCACCATGAACCCTCTGAATTGCTGCAGTGCAAAGGGCCGTAATGCCAACGTGACCATGGTCGGGGAAAAAGGGTGTATGCAGCGATTGCATTCTAGCTATTTCTGCATGTGATTAGGAGAAATCACCCACCTTGAGATTGGAAAGAGATTTTAACAGGAGGGCTCTTTGTCTGGGGAACCCCCAATGAACCTATTTTCCCATTTGGGGAAAATGTATTTGTCCTAACTGATGTGAGCGGATAGGTTAATGCCATTGATTAAACTATAGACCCTGATCCTCGACTGCAGCCCAAATGCACTCAGGGCAGCTGACCGCTGGGGGCAAAGGCAAGCTTTATGCCACCTTGGTGGTTCTGCAGCTGTGGAGCTGGCTTTGGAATGACCCAGCCTCAATCTGAATAGCCCGTGGCAGCTGGCTGGCAGTGGCCTTCCTGGGCAGTCCAACAAATGGGAATTGGAAGAGCACAGAGATGCTCCTGCTGATACTCCCTTTTCCCTGGGAAGGAAGTGACATAGCACCAGCTCCATCACCCTGGGCTTCCCCTCTGCCAGGTGCAAAGCAGGACCTGGCCCATGGTCCTTTGACCATGAAGTCCATTGTCTCCACCTGCGTGTGCGCATACTTCCATGGGGTTGTGTGGCCTTCTTTCCCTGGGCTCGGTGTAGCCTCAAGGTTTTGTCAGCAAGTGTTTTGACTCACTGTGCTTTTGGATTTGCTGCTCAAGGTGCCGCTCCTCCTCCAAAGAAGATCACATCCTGGTTTCTCTCCAAGGGGCAGGGAAAGACCCGGGATGACTCTGCAGACTACATCCCCCATGACATTTATGTCATTGGCACCCAGGAGGACCCACAAGGGGAGAAGGAATGGCTGGAAGTTCTGAGACAATCCTTGCAGGAAATCACCAGTATCAGCTTTAAAGTGGTGAGAGTCACGTCAGCTCAGAGCAAAGTGACGATTGCACACTGCCCTAGCAGTTAGGAGAGACACAGAAGTAACCAGCCCCCTGGCACATGCCCCTCTGTTGTCAAAGCATCACCCTACTGGGTCCATCCTACTGACAGAAAGGGGACTGGACATGTTTATGGACTCCATTCCTCTTGATTCAGCTTGATGGCCTGCAACCCACAATACACTATGAGCACAGAGCACTGAGCACAGAGCCAGCCCCAGAGTGCTCAGAGCCTGCCAGGGGGGCATGACGGATGAGACCTTGGACCCCCCCACAGTAGCACACTTACCTGCAATTAGGCCACCGTGCCATGGGAACAGCCTTCTTAGAGGAGAACATTTTAAACTGTTGGTGTCAGCGACTCTTTTGCAGCTGCTCCAGCCTTGCTCTCTCTCTCTCTCTTCTCTCTCTCTCTTTCTGTGGGCTGCCACACATCTTATCCCAGGTAATAATACAGGTTAGGGACAACCTCGCTGAGTGACCAAACCGTGATAGAACTGTGTTTGGTCAGTAAGGCTGAGGAACAGGCTACGATCATATCTGAATGATCACAGTAGCTGGGGCCCCAAAGTGGCTCTCAGAATTTGCCTGGAAAAAAAACTTAAGTTGTCTCTTCTGCAACCAACGTGATCTAGGAATTAATGTGAACATGTTTGTGTGCAAGGAATTGTGGATGTTCTCCATGATGCCCACTCACTCAATCGAAAAACGTGGGTCCATTGTGTAAAGAAAGATCTCACAGTCAGCGAGTCCAGGGAGGTTGGGAAAGCCTTGGGCAGATGAGGTGTGTGTAATGTTTCTGTGCCAAGAGATTACCATCAGTTTCCCATCCCCTGACAGATAGCAATCCATACGCTCTGGAACATCAGGATCATTGTCCTGGCCAAGCCAGAACACGAGAACCGGATAAGCCACATCTGCACGGACAACGTGAAGACAGGAATCGCCAATACTTTGGGTAAGGAAACAGAAGCAAATCTGATCAAGGGCCTTAGCATTATCCATTCTGTACCCATGGGGACTCCTCAATGGACCAGTTCCGTCTCAGCTAGGTCACTCTGGGTCAGTGACGGGCAACCTAAACTAGTGAATGAGCCACGTGAGTGACCCTCCTTCATCTCAGTGGGCTGCAAGTTTGTTGTAACCAAGATGGTCTCCCAGGATAGGGTAGTTTTGCTAACTGTGCTTGTGCACCTAAAATGTGCAGGGTGTGCTGCCGAGCCATAGCAGCATTTTGATTGGCTTCAGGGGGGGCGTACAGCTGTCAGAGTCAGTGTGGAGTGCAATCAGCACACAACTTACTTCATGTGCCCTGGCTTTACATGCCTGTCACTTTAGTCATGCCAATACAGAAAACGTTATATGGGGGGAAACCAGCAGAATCTGGTAACTCTGCACATGGGCAATGGTAACAAAGTGCCCCACAGGCCATACATAGAACCCTGATGGGCTGCATGTAATCCGTGGGCTGCAGGTTGCCCACCAATACTCTGGGTCATGCTGAAGTGACCGTGGTCTTCTCCAAAAATGTGTCTATGTATCAGCACAGGTGCTGACCTCCTCTCTCCCTAGGGAGTGTTCAACCTCCCGTCCATCCCATGCCCTACCACCTTTTCCCCAAACTCCCACCTTTCCTCTTCCTCTCCCACCTCTCCCCTAGCCCCACTCTCCTGAGGGGAAGGAGTTGATCAGCAGGGTTATTGGGAGGGGTGAGAGCACCCACTATTTTTTTTCTCACATGGGCTCCAGGTCTGTGCCTGTGAATCCCATCCCTGCTAGACAGACTTTCCTGCACCAACATGAACACCACTTTCCCTGGAGGTGGGCGGTGGGAGGGAAACATTGTCTTTCTTCTCGGCCTGGGTTCAGAAATTCCCCCGCTGTATACTTCAGCCTGACTGGGAGGGTTTCCCTTTCCAGGTTGCAGATGGAAATTAAATTAGCTTCTTAAAAAATTATGTATTTTGCCTCCTTCAGAAAACTTTGTCCTGAACTCTGTTCTGTGATGGTTCTTCCTGCGCTGAGGGTTTGCCTCTCCCTCTACCTCATCCCCCACTTCCCGTAAGAAGTGTTGTGTTCTTTATTGTTCATTCTACTCCTGCCTGGAGGGGGATTGATTTCTTCATGTTTTTGGCTTTTTGTTTTCCCCAGGCAATAAAGGAGCTGTGGGAGTGTCATTCATGTTTAATGGAACCTCCTTCGGGTTTGTGAACAGCCACTTGACTTCAGGAAGTGAAAAGAAACACAGGTGAAATATGTCATTGTCTTTCTTGTGTGTAGATGTCCAGAGTCAACCAGTGGAACTCATTGCTTGGGGATGCTGTCAAGACTAAAAGTATAAATGGCTCAAGAAAGAATGAGAGAAAGTTCATGGAGGATAAGTCTATCAATGGGTATTAGACAAAATGGTCAGGGATGTCACCCTGGGAGTTCCTAAACCTCTGATTGGCAGATGCTGGGACCACATGACAGGGGGTGGCTCACTCATTAATTGCCCTGTTTTCTTCTTTCCCTGGAGCACCTGGCACCAGCTGCTGTCAGAGACTAGCTGCTAGACCACTGGACTGGCCCAGTCTGGCCATTCTTTTCTAGGAACTGTTGGGAGATGTTCTCTGGGCTATGCTAAGGAGGTCAGACTAAATGCCTACTGGCCTTAAAATCTATTAAATGTTCACTGTGAACACAGTCTTGACTCCCCATACTAGAAACTGCTGCATACCCCAGTCACTTAATCGCCAGTTGGTCAGTAACCCTGGCATTACCTGAAGAGGAACCTGCTGGAATCTGCAAGTGGGCAGAGGTAATAGACAAGTGTTTTCAGAGCTGAGCAGAGAGATCCCATGTATTCTATCCACAGTAGTGTAGGCATGGCCCACCTGTGTACCATCACAATGTAGAGAGTGAAAATATTTCCCAGGTGCCGGCAAGAGGTAGTGTCTCCTTTGTGGGCTGAGGTACACAGTGAGGGTTCGGAAGGTGGAAAGTGGAGGTCCATTCCTGGTATCAGGTGCCAGTCCTCCCAGACTGACGGGCATTAGAAGTGGTAGTCAGGGAGGGTGCCCCAGTCGATTTGAGTTCAGAGCAGAGTGTGTCTCTGGTAGGCAATCTCATTCCCCAAGCTGTTACACCACCAGTAGAGTGAGATGGAGTCTGTGGTCTGGCCAAGCAGTGTGCCACACTATAGCAGAGGGTCGGTGGCTTTGTAGCCCTTGAACTGAGGACTGTCCAGTGTAAGCTGGAGAAACCCCAAAGCATCATTGACGCAGGTATGGACAGTTGGGATAAAGAGGTGTGTTAGCCATGCTGCCTCTCTCCTGCGAACATCCCTTCCCCCAGGTCTAGTTTGAAGAACAGCGTGGATAGAACTGGTGTATAAGAACTCTGCCATCTGGGACTTCACTTGGCTTTAGCCAAGGAGCCAAAATAGACCTATCAGGGTCGCCAGTCAATCCCTCTACTCCTTGCGTATCGCGAGGCATAAGGGAGGTTGACAAGAGAAACTCTCCCGTTGACCTTCTTCAGTAAGGATAGCCAGGTAAGTTGATTGCAGATATGTTGATTCTAGCTACACAATTGCCAGTTCTAGCTACGGCAATTGCGTAGCTAGAATCAATGTATCTGCAAGCAACTTACCTGCCTCATGTAGACATAGCCTAAGATTCTGGGCTGTGCTGCCAGGAGGCGCAGCACGGAAATGCCCAGCCCTGCAGAGGGATCAAGAATGGTATTTGAACGGATTTTGCACTCATTTGACTTTAGGCTTTTCTGGGAGCAGAAACAGGATGCTTCTCAAAACAGAGCAGTTAGAAGCTGCTCTAAAATGTGTCCCTCCTCTCCTGTATCAGGCTGCTGAGCAGGGCCTGAGAATCCCATAGCTGCATATGATACAGAGTTCATGCCTGTCCCCTATTCCTGGACTTACTGAGTTTACTGTTACAGCATATGGGTCTCCTGGAGTGCCTGCACCAGGGACATTCTCCCTCACCTTGTCTCTGATTGCTGAAGCAGCACAGTCCCGGAAAGGAAGTCCCTGCAGGTTTCTATCTTGTTTCTCTCTCATAAGGAAGGAGCAGTGACAATGAACAAATAATTGACAGCTTCTTCAATTGCCAGTGCTCAGATTCCCTCGCCATGCCATCCCTGAGGATGCAGAGGCTATCCCGCTGTCATCTGGCTCTATGTGAAGTGCAAATGTGGGGTTCTCTAAAGAATGGCGGCTAAAAACCTGATCTTTCCTGTACTTTGCATCTAAGTGGGTCCAGCACGCTAAAGCAGTAGTCTCTGTCAGCCCTGAGCACTGAGGAACCTCATGGCAACCGAGTGTGACAGGCAGCGTTTGCTTGTTTTGTTAGGCGAAACCAGAACTACATGAACATTCTGCGTTTCCTAACCCTGGGAGATAAGAAACTGAGTCCATTTAATATCACTCACCGCTTTACTCATCTCTTCTGGCTGGGCGACTTGAACTACCGTGTGGAACAACCTCCAGTGGTGAGGGACTCCTATTGATTCCTTGCTGTTCAGAAAAGCAGAGACAAGAATTCCAGAAATGGCAGATGGCACATTTAATTGCATTACAGGTGTTGTCCACTTCTGGTCTGGAGGAATGTGGAAAGGAGGGAGAGCTGGGAAAGGGTTGGAAGAGGTGCCTAAACTAACTGCCCCTTGGAAAAAAAATTAGAGGGACACTGAAGTAGTCACCATATTCCCCCTCCACAGATTAATGAATCATTGGCCTATTAATAATGCCATCCTTCTGCAGGTCTCACCAATGACAGCCATTCCCTAAATAGCACTGAGCCTGCAGGCACAAGAGAGAATGCCCTCCTTAACTGTCATGAGAGCACCCTGATGCTCATACATTGTACTCATCAATTTGTTCTATAATGGCCCAGGCCTAGTCAGAACAGGTCTTTAGGTATTACAAAACAGACAAGGTATCTCCTGGATGTCACAAGACTTAGTGATGGTGTAAGAATGTCTAGTGCTGCTGTAAATTAGGTGTTCAGGCATACATTTATGTTGTGTGTGTTGGTGGGTTTGAGAGACAAGGGCCCAGTGTCATGGCCTCCCCACTAGCAAGGGAGCATTTGGAAGAAAATGGAGTACAGCTGTGCAGCTCTCAGGTTTCCTTCTTTCCAGGAAGCAGAGAATATCATCCAGAGGATAAGACAGCAGCAGTATCCAGAGTTGCTGGGCTTTGACCAGCTTCTCATGGAGAGAAAGGACCAAAAGGTGTTTCTGCAGTTTGGTAAGATGCTGAACTCATCTACTCTTAGCACCACCTTTCTCCCAGCTTTTCCATGCCCATGGCCAGAGTAGAGTTGCAAAGTGGGATGAGGGAGAGCTGAGGGTCTTATGTGGCCTAGAACTGTCCTCAAGCCAGAACAATCAAATGTCTCTCTCTTTCAGAGGAAGAAGAGATCACTTTTGCACCAACCTATCGTTTTGAAAGAGGTACACGGGAGAAGTATGCCTACACCAAGCAGAAAGCAACAGGGGTAGGTAGTGCCTAAAAATACAACCCTTGTCATTTGAAAAATATATGCTAGTGTAGAGCAAAGAGCATCCAGAGAGAAAAGTGACCTAAAAGTCACTCTCCAGCTCCTGCACAAATTAGGATTCAATTTATGAGTCTTTGAAAGGAGCCAAATAATGGACAAAAAATAATTTGGAACACATGCACAGCCCTTTGTCAAGCGACTTCTCTCCTTGTCTGAACAAGAACTTGTCCATTCCCTTCTTCTTGACCTGAGTTCTCCTTTGGTTTGCAGATGAAATACAATTTGCCATCCTGGTGTGATCGAGTGCTTTGGAAATCTTACCCCATGGTGCACGTGGTGTGTCAGTCCTATGGTGGGTAGATAACAGATTGTAGATAGCAAAGCAATTGGTCTGAAACAGAAATGATTCACAGGGATGGCTGTAGGATCTCCTTGCACTGCCAAGCTCTCAACACAGAATAGCCATGACAGTAAATCATGCAATTTGGAGTTACATCTCTCTGTTTATCACAGTGTAAGGCTGGAAAATGGTCTGTTTTACAATTTTATGTACAATATAGTTTAGATGGCTGCAGCGCAAGTGTTCCTGCCTTGACTTCATTCTCTTTGGAAGCTTAAGGCCACGCTGTAGTGTTTGTTATGACTCCATCTAACACACAGATGTGACGCTGAAGGTCAGAAAGGACCATTGTGATCATCTAGTCTGGCCTGTCTATTTTAGGCAATAGAACCTCACTCACCCATTGCAGCAATCACTCCCTAACCTCTGCCTGAGTTACAGTCCTCAGATCTGCATTTAGAGACTTCAAGTTGCAGAGAATCCAGAATTTACTGTAGTTCAAACCAGCAAATGACCCATACCCCTTACTGCAGAGGAAAGTGAAAAACTCTCAGGGTCTCTGCCAGTCTGACCTGGGGGAGTATTCCTTCCTAACCCCAGATGTGGCAGTCAGTTAGACTCTGAGCATGTGGGTGATACCCATCAGTCAGACACCTGAGAAGGAAGTCTCAGTAACTCAGAGCCTCCCCTCCAGTGTCCCTTCTCCAACTGTTGGAGATATTTGCTACTGCCAATTGCAGAAGGGCCATGTGCCACTGAAGGCAACCTCCCTTTCCGTTCCCCTCCATACATTGGTCAACCTCAGTCTTGAAGCCACTTGGGTTTTTTGATCCCATTGCTCCCCTCGGAAGGCTGTTACAGAACTTCACTCCTCTGATAGGAAAAGCTTTCCTCTCATTTCAAGATTAAACTTATTGATGGCTAATTTATACCCATTTGTTCTTTTGTCAACATTGGCCCTTAACTTAAATAACTCCTCTCCCTCTCTAGAGTTTGTCCCTGGACAGCAGTCATATCCACCCTATCCTTTGTTTCCTTAAGCTACACAAGCCAACCACCTTAAGTCTCCTCTCAAAAGCCAGGGTCTGCATTCCTCTGATAGCCCTTCTCTGCACTTGCTCCAGTTTGAATTAACCTTTCTTAAACATGAGAGACCAGAACAACACACAGTATTCCAGGAGAAGTCTCACAAGGGCCTTGTATAATGGCCAAGACACTTCACTATCTCTGCTGGAAATACCTCTCACCTGATGAGTCCCTAGGATTTGTCATAGCTTCTTCACATTGGTGACCCATAGCCATCTGTGATCAACCAATACATCCAGGTCTTTCTCCTCCTCTGTTGCTCCCAACAAAAATGCATGTTGTTCGTACCTATATGCATGACCTTCCGCTTTGCCCTATGAAATTTCATCCCATTTCTATTACTCCAATTTTCAAGGTCATATAAATCTAGTGTGATAGAGTGGAGTCACAGATGTCACCTTGGGATTGTTTCCCAGTATGCTTATCAGGCCTCTGACACCTACCTCTTTGCCCCTCTGGGGCTCCCTAACACCCTGTTCTGCTAGGCCAGATCATCCAGTCTCCCCCAGACAAAGCAAAGTTGGGTTACCACCCTCTTGCAGAGAAACACAGACACTGAACCACTTCAGCTCTGAAAGAACTCAGTTCTAGGGCTCAGCACTCAGGAAATTAACCATCAAAAGGGACCAAAAATCCTCAAGAAATCCACCTTTTTCTGTGTAAATTTTTCACAGGAAAAGCTTATAAGGTAAAATCCCTTTATCAATGAAAGAGAGAAATGCAAAGTGTTTGCGTCCCATTGGGCCTGATAATAAACAAAAGTTCATTTTATCATGTATAAAAAGTAGGATTTAAGTGGTCACAAGTGAAAATTGACAAATCAAAGTAAGTTACTAAATTAAAATGAATAGAAATGCTAGGTGAATCAACTAAGAAACTTGTTACATGCCAGTTCTTATCCTAAACAGCTGTTCTTAATTCCAGTATAAGTTTCAAATCAGAGTTGGTTTTTACTCTGATTTGGGTCTCCAGTTCTTGAAATTCTACACTCTCAGGCCATTTCTGCATATGCCACTTTTTCCAAAAGCTCTTCCGAACTCCAAAACAGCGTGTAGAAGCGCAGCCCTTGGGGTATCTGGAAAACTTTCAGGAAGAACGGGGCTTCCAGAAGGAGGATTTCCTTCCGGGAGATTCCCCAGGGGTCGTGCCTCTACATGATGTTTTGGAGTCCGGAAGAGCTTCTTCTGGACTCCAAATCATGTGACAGTATGCTACTGAGGCATCAAAAATTTACATACATGCCTCATTAGCATTTTTCTTGCTGTTTATATTTGGCATGTGTAGAAACGGTCTTAGGATGTAGATTCAGAAGGATAGCTGTGTTAGTCTGTAGCTTCACAAATAACAAGCAATCATGTAGCACCTTAAAGACTAACAAATTTATTTATTAGGTAATGAGCTTTTGTGGGTGAGATCCACTTCCTCAGGTTTGGAGGAGACAATTAGAATCCAGAGTTTATACAGCTGGAGATGTGGGAAGGAGAAAGGGGAAAAAGGTGTTTGCCTGTCACTAGTCAGACCAGTAGAAGAAGCAAATAAAGATAAGTGGGATGTGTGCCATTCCTATGAATATCAAAGTTGGGGAAATTACCATTGTAATATGCAAGATAATTGAGATCCCTGTTAAGGACTAATTTGAAAGTGTCAAATTTGCAAATTAATTCCAATTCAAATGTCTTCTTCTGTAATATTGGAGTAAAAATCCAAGGCCAGTTAAAGACAAAGATCTGATAACTTCCCATTGCTACAATCAACTTTTCTCCAGGTGGGAACCTTTCATTTGGCATCTCCCCTCCACACACCCCTCAACCATGGGAAAATACCAGGTTCAAAATGGATTCCAATACCAGGTGGCATGGTGATATTTCCTCATTGGACCAAACACTGTTTGAACTGCCGGGATAAACAAGTCTGTTTACAAGTCCTTGGGTTGATCACCAAGCCATTAGGCATCAGGGACACCAGTACTGGCTTTCGTTAGCACATTTAAAACTATAAACAGATTCATATTTCCCCATTGTCTATTATATTTTTGCATCTTCATGGAATAATGGTCCTACCCTGTCCTTGGTCTTCCTCTTGCTTCTAATATATTTGTAGATTTTTTTTGTTACCCTTTATGTTTCTAGATAGTTTGAGCTTGTTTTGTGCCTTCGCCTTTCTAATTTTGCCCCTACATACTTGTGTTGTTTATGTTCATCCTTTGTAATTTGACCTAGTTTCCACTTTTTGTAGGACTCCTTTTTAATTTTTAGATTATTCAAGATCTCCTGGTTAAGCCAAGGTGGATCTCTTGCCACACTTCCTATATTTTCTATGCAATGGAGTAGTTTGCTCTTGTGCCCTTACTAATGTTTCTTTGAAAAACTCCCAACTGTTTTTCCTCTTATATGCACTTCCCATGGGAACTTATCTACCAATTCCATGAGGCTGCTAAAGTCTGCCTTCTGGAAATCCATTGTCTTTATTTTGCTGCTGTCCTTCCTACCATTCCTTAGAATCAAGAACACTATCATTTCAAATATCAGAGAGGCAGCCGTGTTAGTCTGTATCTTCGAGAACAAGAAGAAGTCCTGTGGCACCTTAAAGACCAACAGATATTTTGGACCATAAGTTTTCATGGGAAAGACTCGCTTCATCAGATGCATCTGATGAAGCGGGTCTTTGCCCACGAAAGCTTATGCTCCAAAATATCTGTTCGTCTATAAGGTACCACAGGAGTTCTCACTATCATTTCAGGATCACTTCAAACCAAGCTGCCTTCCCCTTTCAAATTCTCAACCAGTTTCTGGCCTATTTGTTAAAATCAAATATAGAACAGCTTCCCTTGTGGTATATTTTTCCACCTTCTGAAATAAAAAATAGTCTCCCATTCATTCCAAGAACTTGTTGGATAACCGGTGCATTGCTGTGTTACTTTCCCAGCATATGTCTGAACAGTTGACGTTCCCCATCACCACGAAGTTCTGTGCTTTGGATCATTTTGATAGTTGTTCAAAAAAGCTTCATCCACCTCTTCTTCCTGGTTAGGTGGTCTGTCATAAACCCCTACCATGACATCAGCCTTGTTTTTTACCCCTTTTATCTTTACCCAGAGACTGCTGGGACTGCCAGCTGGGATGGGGTTTGTCTTGATGCCAGACTATTGTGGGCACTGGCTGGGTGAGCCGGTTTGCAGTGAAGAAGCCCACTCAGACAGAATTCACTGTGAAATTTGTCAGTTGTCTTGATCCAATTCTTTAATAAGCATCTACCTCAGAACGAACCCCATCCCAGCTGGCAGTCACAGCAGTCTACCCACTGGATGGTCTTGGAGACTAAACTGTTCTCCTCCACAGGTGGGGCTTCCAGAGCATGGGTACAATACAGAGGGCCACATCCTCGTCTCGGGAAATCAGCCTTGCTTCAGTGAAGCTAGAGGAATGATGGTGGTTTGCAGCAGCTGAGACTCTGACCTGCTAACATATGGGAAAGCCTGCACTTCTGCAGTCCATACTAGAGCTGTCCGTTGGGCAGCAGAGGAGTTCACTTTTCAGTGCTATCAGTAGAGCACCTTTCATGAGTCTCCCAGAAGTATTTAAAAGCTAGTCAAGGCCAGTCTTGTGCCTACTGTGTGTAGTAGACCCAACTCTAACATTCTCTGCTCCAGGAGATGGGAGTTCCATTACATCATGCTCAAATTCCTCAGGTGATGCTCGGAACAGGGCTGATAGGTTTTCTACAGAGTTCGCTTTGCCCTTTCTTGGGTAAAACAAGCTTCACCATGGTATGGTACTGTAGAGAGAAGGGGAAAAATGAAGGGCATCTCAGACATTAGGCACTGGGATCTCACTGATCATACCCGTCCAAGCATCTAAATACAGTGGTAATATACTCTCCAAGCAGGCGAGAAGAAGGCACGGAGGAGGGCAAATTATATGCAGATAATTCAATGTGTGGCTTTATGAAATGAAGTCACTTTGGAAAAGACCTAGTATTTGGGCTCCTCATGTTATACCTGTTGCATTTGCCGGAAGTTATTCTCACCTAAGAACATCAGGCCAACACCCACCCCTCATCTACTGCCAGGTTTAGTCCATCCAGTTCAGAATCCCATGCTGTGAATTCATCTCTAAGAGAAAATAACAGAGCTATGTTCCTACACCATTTCTTTCCTTGTTAGACTTGCTCTTTACGTGCTGGTTATATTGCAAAAATGAACCATGGATACCATGACATATCAGGGTACAATTGAGACCAATGAGCATCTGTGTCAATCCTGTCTTGGAACTTTGGAGACCTTTGATGAACTAGCTCCCACCTGGGTCACTCACAAACAGTCTTCCAGCATGCAAGTCACACCCTGAATGTCCGTGTGTAGCTGCAGCCTGCCGGCCATACAGGGGTTATACTCGGGCTCTTACCAGCCCTGGTCATGCTACAGCTTTTAGCCCAACTCTCCCCCAGTCTCGGATTTCCCCAAAAAAATGCATAATCAATGTATGTCCTGGAATACACAGCCCTCTCCTGGACAGTACAAAATATTGTGAGTTCATTATTCCTTAAATGGAATAATGTGCCAGCTCCTTATTGCAGTTATTCAACTACGTCAGTTTAAACATACTGGATTAGAGAAAACATTAAAACAGGTTCTTTTACTAAAAACAGGGATTTTAGTGAGTAGAATCAAAGAGGCATAAAACTCAGAAATGTTTACAAGAAAAATCACAATAAAAGACTTACCAATGTCTAACATAGCAAACTACATCAGATTCAGACAAAGTTTCTCACCACATGCTTTCAGCAGTCTTACTGACAAAGCCTGTAGGTCAGGTCCCCTCCCGCCAGAATCCAGTGAATGCTTCCTTTGTCACTTCAGGTGCAGTGAGTGAATGTGAAGGGCAGGATGAGACCGAGGGGTCCCTTGAGGGTATTTGTTCCTCCTCCTTATAGTATCAGTCTCCCTCTTGAAAAACTTTTCCAGCTGGGTACTAGGAGAAAAAGAATCTGTGTGGATAGATGTTCCCTGCTGGCTTTTTCTCCCTTGTGTGAGCTTTCTTTGTTTCCGTCCCTGCTTGAAGAATCTGTTTACTGCTAAAATGCAAATTAAGGCAACCACACATTGTTTTGTCTAGGACAGACCTGTCTAGCAACCTCAGTTTGGGAAGGGCTGGGTGTTTGGAATATGTGTTAATAACATAAAGGGAAATCTTATAATTTCACATATGGAGTTGCCACGTGTATTTTATCAGGATGATGCTGATCAGCATGTCTACTGTTACTTTTAACTTGCTGCTGGCAGTGGCAGTCTTCAGATCTGGGCAGCTGGAAATCAGTGGCTGCTGGTTAGGGGCATTCATGTCATTTGCAGTGCAGGTGGACTATTTTTTTAATCCCACTTCTGTCTCACACCTGCAGTGCCCACTCTGTTTTTATCCTGCTGCCACTATTATGGCAGCACCTTTGAGATATGTTGGATCCCAGTTTCTTTGGGACCCCAGGTTCCCCTAGAGAACCTTTTGTGACTCTCAAGGGGGAAACCTCCCAGTATGACCACCTTGGCTTTACATAATTGTGGTTGATGCCTAGATTTCAAAATGAGGAAACTTGGAAATTACATAGATTAGAGGAGACAGTTGACTGGCATAACTATGTTTTTTTCTGAAACACTACTCAGTGCTGATTATTTTACAGATGGATGTATGGCTTAGAACAGAAACCCATGACATTAACTGTCTTTTCTCTCTCATTGACAGGCTGCACCAGTGACATCATGACTAGTGATCACAGCCCTGTCTTTGCTACCTTTGAAGTTGGGGTCACCTCACAGTTTGTCTCAAAGAATGGTTAGTATGGGGTAGGATATGCAAGAAATGTGTAGAGTCATATAAATACACCGAATAACTTGAACAAGAAATCTGGCTCCAAGTGAGTCTTGTTGAAAATGTGCTGTTCTATTGGAACTGAATGGGCATCCTTCCCTTTCCTAGATTCCAAGTACACAGAGTCCCAGGGGCAAATAGAATTCCTGCACTGCTGTGCCACTCTGAAGACAAAGTCCCAGACCAAATTCTACATCGAATTCTACTCCAGCTGCTTAGAAAGTAACGTTCTCCTTGTCTCCTCCTCCATTTCTGAGAAAGCTTCTCTATTTTGATCAACTCTCTTTCCCTCACTTGGATCAAAACAAATGGCCATATAGGATATTTGTGTGACGGCGGAGAGGGGGAGGGAGATGTCACAGGGTAAATTGTGATTTTTATATTACATTGTAGTAATATATATATAACAAAACCTGAGCAGTGCAGCCATTTAGCTGTAATAATGTGTTAGTGACAGGATCTTCCTTGTGCTCTTTCTTTGGTCTTGTTTGGAAACCTGTCTGTCTCTTTGAATGAGAGAACTGTGGTGCACTCGCTTGTCACGTAGGAAAAGCTTTGCTTAACAAATGCTCGATTAATTATATTTTCAGACAGGCTCCTGTAATTATGTGCTTTCAAAGTAAAGGGATTAATATTTATGTGACTCTCCGTGAAAACAAATAAATAGGCTCCTATGGGTTGGGTTCAACAGAATAATCACAGAATCAAATGAAAAAGAAAGGAATTCCACCAAGATGATTCTTCATTTCAGTACTGAAAGTGGTATGCTATATTCCTCAGTGACAGGGCAAGAGCAATGTATGTCATGTGAGACCACGCGCCCATGCTGTGTTCGTTGAACAGCCTGTAAGTGGGACAGCAGGCCTCTGCTGTACGCTTCATCACCTTATCCTCCTGACAGAGAGCCATGTCAAAGACACTTCCAGAACAGATTATTTTTTGGTTGCATCCAAATTTGCATAAATTTCTATGGAAACAGCATATTACCAGGCTTAAATTAGAATTTCAAAAGTGTGCTATCTTGAGTGGCGTGGGAAGAGCTGTCATATTCTCACCTCCCGTCCATGCCTGTACTGAGTCTTTTAATGCCAAGTTTGACTGCAAAATAAAATCATTTATCGATTACATAGTAAGGTCACTTGCAAATTGCTATGAAAGTAGCCACTCAAGGTCTATCCCTCAAGCATCCCAGAGCCTTCAAAATCTTGTGCCCAAAGGAGAAAATCCCTAGCAGACCTTTTGGGATCCAGTATGTGAAGGCATCTTTGTTACTACAGTCTTACTTTGTGGGTCTCTTTCTCACCTGGTCAATGATCTTGTTTTGCTTCACTCTTTGCAGGCTTTGTCAAGAGCCACGAAGGGGAAAACGAGGATGGGAATGAAGGGGAACTGGTGGTGAAGTTCATGGAGGCCCTTCCTAAGGTAAGTGGAGACTATTTTTTCCACACCCATTTTAGAGAAGTCCTCTGTCTGCAAATTTGATGAACAGCAACCAAATCTGTTGTTCACATAAAAATTGATATAAAGGGCGAGGCCCCATTTTGGAAAGCTGATGGAACCCCTTGGCATGCAGTATGAAGACGAATAGTTTCCTGTTTTCTTTAGTCTGCTAATCAATGGTTCTTCTTGACATCCTTGAAAAAAGGCCAAAGCATTCAGGTTGGGAATGTGCAAGTTAAATGCCACACTCTTCCAAGACAGAATTCTTATCAACATAGGGAGGAAGTAGCCTTAAAAAATTAGGTGCATACTGTAGAAAACATTTATCTACTTCTGAACGAGAGACTGAATTAACCCTGTGTTAAAAAGGACCATCACTGGCCTAGCACTAGCAGCAGGAAGCCAAGCCTCTGCTCTTCTACTCCCTGGACTGGCAGAGGCTGGAGAAGCTGCAGTGGTGGCACTCTTGGGCTTGGCAAAACTGAGTCTTTGACTACCATCATAGACAATCCAAGAGGACTCTTGGGTGCAGAAAGTCTGGCCTGGCCAGGTAGTGTGAGGAATGCTCTGCATGGCCTTGCAGGGCAACCCCCATGACCTTACAGTAAGTGGATATCCTATCCAATTAGCTTGGAGCAGATTGAAATTAGGGTCCAAATAATTTCCTCCTGGAGATTTTCGACCAAAAGGAAGCACCACAGTGGTTCTCTGTGTAAATGTCTCATGTGCAGCCTCCAAGCTGGGAATGGGAGCAGGACACTTTAAAAATGTATTGTGTTCCATCTTACATCTTCAGACCTCATTGAAAAGGTCTGGGTTGTGCTGGCAAGAATCCCCAGGGCCCTGCCTGGATGAGCCTTGACCAGTCTGAGCCCATATACAAAGGGAGAACTTTATTTTTGTGTGCTTTCCTCTCCACTGTATTGACTCCTGTCGGCTTGTCCTTGCAGCTGACCCCGATTATTTCAGACCCAGAGTACCTGCTGGACCAGCACATTCTGATCAGCATTAAGTCTTCAGACAGTGATGAATCCTATGGTAAGAGCCTAGCTCTAACGCTGAGTATGAGTCAAGCTCTCCTTAGAGTGTTCCAAATCACCGGAAGAGTGGGAGAGAATGGCAGTAATTACTACAGACTGAAGGTGTTACGGTGCTCTGTATTCTGATGTAGAGCTTCATGGAGATGACACGCAGGTTGTGTGCAACGTGCTGTATGAGTGAGGATTAAAAGACTCAGCACAGTAGATGTCATCTGTGTAAATCTGATCTTCCCTAAAATGACAGGGACTTAAAGGAAATGAGCCCTGCTGGGATTAGAGCCAAGCTCACTCTCTGTCATATGGGTTTTAGCCAGGACTTGTTAATACCACTTCCTTTGCATATTCCATGTCTGAGGCCACTTTTTCCAGGGCCTGAGAGAAATTCAGTATCAGTGCTCAGCCAAATTCACTATCACATCCTGCTTAGCCAAAGGACTGCAGTCCTGACTTGGAGAGAGCCATTGTGCTGGCAGCCACCTACTTCAGATGAGGGACAAAACTATTCTTCACAACAATGGATGCTCAAAGAGCCAAAGTCACTAATGGTGCCTGAAGTGTCCTGTGCAAATCCTTATCAAATACCCCAAAAAGCGAATGGTTGCCCCTTGCCCACCTGAGTTTGCAGACATCACATAATTCACATTAGCTGTGTCTACACGTGCACGCTACTTCGAAGTAGCGGCACTAACTTCGAAATAGCGCCCGTCGCGGCTACAAGCGTCGGGCGCTATTTCGAAGTTAACTTCGACGTTAGGCGGCGAGACGTCGAAGTCGCTAACCTCATGAGGGGATCGGAATAGCGCCCTACTTCGACGTTCAACGTCGAAGTAGGGACCGTGTAGACGATCCGCGTCCCGCAACGTCGAAATTGCCCGGTCCTCCATGGCGGCCATCAGCTGTGGGGTTGAGAGATGCTCTCTCTCCAGCCCCTGCGGGGCTCTATGGTCACCGTGGGCAGCAGCCCTTAGCCCAGGGCTTCTGGCTGCTGCTGCGGCAGCTGGGGATCCATGCTGCAGGCACAGGGTCTGCAACCAGTTGTCAGCTCTGTGTATCTTGTGTTGTTTAGTGCAAGTGTGTCTGGGAGGGGCCCTTTAAGAGAGCGGCTTGCTGTTGAGTCCGCCCTGTGACCCTGTCTGCAGCTGTGCCTGGCACCCTTATTTCGATGGGTGCTACTTTGGCGTGTAGACGTTCCCTCGCAGCGCCTATTTCGATGTGGTGCCGCGCAACGTCGAAGTTGAACATCGACGTTGCCAGCCCTGGAGGACGTGTAGACGTTATTCATCGAAATAGCCTATTTCGATGTTGCTACATCGAAATAAGCTATTTCGATGTTGGCTTCACGTGTAGACGTAGCCATTGTGATTCAAAGGAGAAATTCTCTTTGCAGTCGCATTTGAAGGTCCCTTTGTTCTGTTTGTACAGAGACAATAGAGATGATGCTCGTTATTTTCTCAGCTCCAGACTTCCTCCCTCTCCTCTAGGTGAAGGCTGCATTGCTCTGCGAATAGAGGCTACAGAATCACTAGTCCCCTTTCATACTGTGCTAACACACCATGGTGAGAGAACTGGGATCTTCCAAGGTGAAATCAAGTTACAGACATCACAAGGAAAACAGAGAGAGAAACTGTATGGTAAGAGCCTGGTCCTTGGAAGTGCTCACTCCAGATTACTATGGTCTTATCCAGAAGGGCCTGATCTAATTTCTGACAAAGAACTGATCTTAGACAAGCAGCATTTTTAGTTCCTAACAGCCAACAGATTTCAGTGGTGGCCAGTGTGACCCAAAGATGAACTTTTTAGGGCAGATCTACACTATACCTGAAAGTCAATCTTAGATACGCAATTCCAGCTATGACAGCTGCATAGCTGGAATCAACTTATCTAGGATTGACTTATCTGGACATCCTCACTGAGGAAGGTCAACAGGAGTTTCTCCTCTTACTCCCACGATAATGGGGAGTACAGGGGTTGACTGTCGAGCCTTGATCATTCGATTTTGCATGTCTCCACTAGGTGCATGAAATCAAACCCCAGATGATGAACCCAGACTGGGCCAATCTCCCAATAAGAGTAGATGTACCCTTAGAAACTGTGTATTTGAGCAATTCCAGAAAAACACAGCAGTCATCTGCAGCTCTTCCTCTGCCTTCTCCATGTGAATTAACAGACTGAGGGAGCCCTCTACCTTTCTCTCAGAAATGCAGTCTTTGTTCCAATATATAACTGCTTTTCCCACTTGGGATGGCTGTTTGAGAGAGACAGATTTGCCTCTCATCCAGACACCTGGAAGTACTTTGAACAGGACACTAAGGAGTCACAAACTGAAGTTGCTCAACTAAAGAAAAATAATCCTCTTTTTCTAACTTGCTGTGTGTTGTTCTCTTAATCCTATGTCAGTATGCTGCAGAACAGAAAAGATAACACGTGTTTTCATTAGCAATAAAAATTGCACTTTGAACGTGCATAGTGCAACTCAAGTGGACACCTACCATACCCACCACGGGGCTGCTGCACTCTCTAAAGAGGATAGAAAAATATTAAATTCTGTTCTTAGCTGAGGCAGTAGGAACTCATTACCATTGCTCTTTGCTTAGGAGAAGCTAACACACAGGCTCATGCTTTGAAACCATCCGAACAAAGTAGGTATCAGCATCTACAGAGGCTCAACCATTTGTATTGTGTGACCGTCACGAGCCCTTGGAGACCAGAGATGCTGCTAAGCATTCATTATCATCAAACACTTGGTGCTGTGGGATTTTTACATTTTGAAAGCTCCTTACAAATATTGTTTAATCCTCCCACTGAGGCAAGGCACATGAATGCATGGGCTTCATTTTACCATCAGTAGCCCCTACTAAATTCACTGGAATTATCTGTGTGAGTAAAATTATGCATATCCCAAAGTGTGTCCAGGATCAGGGCCTTTGATTTCATGTGTTTGGAAGTTAAAGAGGGAGGGATGTAGGTGGGATATTCAGAAAAACTATTTCCCCAGGAGGCTGGTGAAATGTGTTACCTAGACAGGTGGTGGAATCTCCATCCCTAGAGGTTTTTAAATCCCAGCTTGACAAAGTCCTGGCTGGGATGATTTCGTTGGGGGTTGGTCCTGCTGTAGGCAGGGGGGCTGGACTAGATGTCCTCCTAAGGTCCCTTCCAGCCCTAGAATTCTTTGATTCTATGATTAAGCAACTTTTGTCTTCCATTTGCCAATAAAGCACAGCGTGCACTGATGATGTCACAGGAATAATAGTTACACTATATAAAATCTAAGGAGATGTAAATCCCAGCCATCCAGTACTGACTGGATAAAACAGTCCTTTTGGACATGGCCTTTCTACGCTCTGACATTCTGATAGGCTGAGCAGTCTAGCTAGATATAGACATTAACACAGGACAGCTGAGAGCCCCAAGATCTGAAGTTGTAAGCTAAGGTTATGACTCACTCGAGGGCTCTTTCCTGCCTTTCTTTGCCTCCAGACTTTGTGAAGATTGAACGTGATGAGACTACTGGGCAGAAACCAAAGGGCATCAGCAGCCTTGATCTCATCAAAGAGTGGGAGCAACCTAACAGGTAAAGGGCCAACAGATAACAGCTCGAACACCCAGAAGCAGTTGCCTGTGTTGGGAGCTGAGGGCGGGAAGGCTCTCACTGGAGGTTGTGAATGTATTATAAAACAGAATTAGTAAGAGCTGGACAGCTGCTCCTCTACACCCCTTACAACTACCAGCCTTCCTGGTTTTCCTGGTAAGAGCTATAGAGTTAGGATGTCCGCCCTTGTCTTTCCAAATAAAGAAATGAGATGGCAGCAGCTGTCTGTACACGGGAGAGTGGAACCAGAGATAACTATCTGACATGGCAGGAAATGAGAATGGATTGACAAGGCTGCGCTGCTGTCCCTGTCCTCAAACGGGCCCTTTCCTTCCAACAGGAAAGCGAAACCTACTCAGTTGATGGCTAAAGAAGCAGCAGCTGTTGCTCGCTTTCGGGGAACTGCTTCCTCGTCTGCAGACGCACAGGTCAAGGACGACATGTTACGGTAACCTCGCTGCTTTAACATGGCCAGCTTGGGCGTGGGAGCCACTCTCAGACTGCTGGCCTTACCCAGCGAGTCACTGGGTGCTTCTGATTTACTCCGAGAAAGGAGAGCTCACTGCTCCAGTTTATATGGTTCACCAGACCCATTTTCTGTCTAGGCAGCTGGCTGCCTTCACCTCCCACTCAACAGAGCTAGGCTAAATTTCAGTGCTCTAACTGAACCAGCTTGCACACTGCTACACAGCATTACGATCTGCTCGTTCCTTTGTATCTCTCTGCTGCAGCGGTTAGCTGAAGTACAGGGCCCAGAAGCAGCTAGAGAGCAGTGTGTAGACTACTTCACAGCACAGGAGCCTATTGGGGGTGGGTGGAGGAGTGAGTGGTGACACTGACCTGGCAGCCCGCTCTGCAAAGGTCCTGTGGAGGGAGCAGCCAAAGACTCCTGTCTTATCTTCTCCACAAACAGTCCCAGTCAGGGGCATTGGGCCATTTCCTTAGTAGCTGTCTTTTTACAGGAGCACTAGGCAGGGAACTGTGTATTTTCCTCTTATCATTCCCTTTTTCCAGCAGCTCCACCCCCACGGACATCAGCAATCCCAGCTATATGGGTGTGGTCTTCTCTCAGCAACTCTCTACACCTGGACAGATTAAGCAGAGCCCTTCATCAGACCAGACACCTGCCTTCTGGACCTATGACCCACAGCCTAAAGAGAACGTCCCTGTGACAGGGCAGAGAGAGGCTTCCTCCACACCTTCCTCCCAGTCACCCCAGTCTCCAAAGCCATCTATTCAGCCTACAACAAACCGAGGCTCTGGCCCCAGGAGTCAAGAACATGTGTGAGTCTTTGCCCTAGCTCTGCTGGTGTGCTGGTCTCCACCATTCCTCATCCCAGCCCAGTCACAGTTTTGTTATCAGTGTGGAGGGTTGGAGGAGCAGTGAGATTCTTCACTGACCCTCAAACTTTAGGCACAGAAAGAGGAAACAAGCGAGCTTGGATGCTGGCCTCACATGTGCTAAGGTAAAGTAGTATGGCAAGCCCTCAGGGCTGCTCTTAGCCCAAAGTGCAAGCTCTGTGCATAAATCCTTCCCAGTCTTGATCTGGAGGAGAGTAGCCACCCAGAAGTGAAGGGCAGTGTGGAGGACAGCCCTTCCCACCTGGTAGGAAGGAGAGCACCCACATGTTAGTTTGCCATGCTTTCAGCTGCACTCCTGTGCAGCTCAAACAGTTCTAGTTTGTTTCAGAACATAGTGCCCATGCGTCTGAGTAATCACCAGCTGTGAAGCCCAGTTGAACCCATCCAGCATCACAGATATCCCTTGGCTGCCAAGCTCCTCACTGAAATGATGCAGTTATACCACACCCATATAATCTCTGGTTTCATTCCATTCCTTCTAATGGAGCCCCTGTGCTGGGTATTATCTGGGACTGGAGCCTAGTTTCCTAGTAAATCCATTTCACGCCCTACATAAATGGAGTTCAGAGGAGCCTCCATCTGAAGCACTGCCTCCCTCTTTCCATGGCACGCTACTTACGGCGTCTTCCTTCACTTGTCTCCCATGCTTCACAGCCCCACACAGAACATAACCACAGACTGACCCAGGAAGGCCTCTGGAGCAAGGAATGATGTTCATTCTCAAGCCCCGTTGATCGTGTGCCTCAATTCCACTCTGTCCAACAAGAGTTGTGCTGTCTTTTGCGTGTTCAAGCAGTTGTGAGATCAGTAGCCACACAAGCTCACTACCCCATTCTACAGCTGCTGTCAGGCATGAGAGTTCGGTTTGTTTTCACACAGGGGGCTGCAGACTTCACTGAATGCAAAGTAACCCTCTCACCCTGCAATATGGTTAATGTGCAGCTGGGTGCTTCGAGGGATGCTTTATTCCTCCACCTGAACCACCTGGCATTGGGACCAATGAGAAACTAGGTTCTAATGCCCTAACTGGGACACCAGTGTGGTGTCAGTTCCTATGCTTACGTTCTAGAGACCTCCATTCCAGTCCCTTCAGCCACAAGGGAGGAGTGTTATTAATTCAGTCAGATTTGTGGTCTTCTCAAAACCGTCACAGCACTTGGCACAGTTTGGCTCCATTGCCAATTTCTGTGTAAAGAGAAACCCAGTTTTGTCAGGACTGAGCTCTGGGGGCAGTTTGCCCCACAGCACTCTGCCCATCCTCAGCTCACCTATCAATAAAGCTTAAACAAAGCAAAACACTGTTCTTCCGCCAATGATTAGACTGGTATTTTGCCATCTGCAGACGCTCCTCCACATTTCCCTCTGCACAATCAGCATCAATCTCCCATGCTTACTTTTCCATTTGCTCTCCCTGTTTCAAGTCACTCAGTGCCAACTCCTAATTACACCTGTCATTTTCATATTGCCTTGATGGCTGTAGGCCAACTGACATGGGGAAAAGTGTGACCGAGCCTTTGCTTCAAGAGGAAGGGCAGCAGAAGCCCGAGATGTTCGACAACCCACTGTACGGCGCCATGAGCTCAAAGGGGAAGGTGGCAGCCAAGAAGGACCAGGACTACACCACAGTCCTGCGAAAGGACCAACCTGCTATTCCACATCTTGGCTTCCTTCACAGTAAGTCACATGATGCTGACAGCAGCAAGTCTCCCAACAAGCAGCCATCCCCTCCTTTCCTGGTCCCCACACCCAGATTCCGGTCCTACACCTGCTCCAGCCAAGCTGAGGAAAAGACTGTGAGTGAAAAGGCTCAGGGCAAGCAGAAGCCCACTGCCTCCTTAGAAAACCCAGCGGCACTGAAGAAACCAGTCAAGCCCTCCAGGTCTGAAGTATGTCCAAGCAATCAGGGACAGTTCAGCAAACCACCTCTTCCTACAAAGAGCCGGGCAGTACTAGACAAGCAAATTACCAAGGGCCGAGACTACCGAGAGAGTTCAGAGCTCCCCCATCAAGGAAAGAATCGACCCGAAGAGGGGCCAGTTGGTAGAACAGCCACACCGGTATGTTGCTTGTTGGAGTTGGAGGGAGGGAGAAGGTGTATTATGTTCATATAACACGGTAATTACTTTCACATTGTTTGAACCAAGTATGCTGGGCAAAAACTTCAGCTACTATAAGCTCACCTAACTCAAATTGCTTCTCCCTGGAAGATCAAAACTTGGCCTATATATGGTTCAATGGTAAATTTGCTTTGCCAGATTAATGAAAAAGGGGATTACGGTAGTAATCCGTTGAACCTACTTACCAATTTAGGCGGCTCTCAGCGCTGGCCCAGCGGAGCCCAGACATTTGTCGTGGCGGCGGGCGGGTGGATGCTATAGTCAATTGGAGCCGGGGTCCAAGGCAACTGCCTGGCTCACCTTGCCCTAAGACAGGGTCTGGTCATGCTGTTGTCCAGAAATACACATCGAGCTGTTGCTTTACGTAATAATAACAGCTCCATCTAAGTGAATTGATTTCACTGAACCATCCTCTGAGTTCGAACATTTAAACAGAATAAAAAAGGGGACAGTGAAGTTTTGTGTTAACAAGAGGGACTGGAAAGGCAAATGGACAGATCACAAGAAGTAGGGTAGGAGATGAAGTGAAGGAGCGAGAGATGTGGGTTTGGGGCAAGAAGGAACGAATTATGTCTGATCACGTCTGTGATAAGATATTCATAGAAGCAGCAGCAGATGAACTGAAGCACTGTTGGGTTATTTTGTCTCCACAGTGACTGCAATGTGACAGATGATACCCTACGAGGAACCCCAAAAGGAAGAAACATGAAGATTACCGTTTTGTTCACATTACTATCTTCTGGCCTGGTGTTGAAAGAACTGGGATGTTTAATTTTTGAGAGTGTCTATCTCTTTATCATTATAAAAGTCTTCTAGCTGAGAAATTTAGCATGTTGTTCAGATGAAGAAGAGGCAGGATAAGGATGACAGATGCAAGAGGACTAGGTTCCCCACTAGCCTTTTGCACTGTCGCTTTGGTACGAAACATTAGCATTATCTTGGAGAAGAAGAAGGTATGGACACAAGGACAAAGGCATCGGTTGGGTGCATGGAAAGAACTCTCTGCACAAACCAACAAAAACCTTTATCTTGAGTTAATAAATCTCAATCCTTGGTGATGGTTACTTCAAAGGAGCCATCTTGAAAGCGGTACAGATCCCAGAGCAGGTCACATGGGTGGAGCCAGGCATCAGGAGAGGCTAAGGAAAGAGACTAAACAACAGGCCTTTAAGAGTGTCCTTCCATACAGGGCTTCAACTTTGTCATTTATGGGAACCCCAAGCTGTGTACAGGCATCCACCAGATACAGGGATCCATGGAGAGCTTGGGGATTTGTTCCCTGGCACTGTAGCTCTTCTTGGCTACGTCTACACGTGCACGCTACATCGAAATAGCTAATTTCGAAGTAGCGACATCGAAATAGCCTATTTCGATGAATAACGTCTACACGTCCTCCAGGGCCGGCAACGTCGATGTTCAACTTCGACGTTGCTCAGCCCAACATCGAAATAGGCGCAGCGAGGGAACGTCTACACGCCAAAGTAGCACACATCGAAATAAGGGAGCCAGGCACAGCTGCAGACAGGGTCACGGGGCGGACTCAACAGCAAGTCGCTCCCTTAAAGGGCCCCTCCCAGACACACTTTCATTAAACAGTGCAAGATACACAGAGCCAACAACTAGTTGCAGACCCTGTATATGCAGCACGGACCCCCAGCTGCAGCAGCAGCAGCCAGAAGCCCTGGGCTAAGGGCTGCTGCACACGGTGACCACAGAGCCCCGCAAGGGCTGGAGAGAGAGTATCTCTCAACCCCTCAGCTGATGGCCGCCATGGCGGACCCCGCTATTTCGATGTTGCGGGACGCGGATCGTCTACACGTCCCTACTTCGATGTTGAACGTCGAAGTAGGGCGCTATTCCCATCCCCTCATGGGGTTAGCGACTTCGACGTCTCGCCGCCTAACGTCGATTTCAACTTCGAAATAGCGCCCAACACGTGTAGCCGCGACGGGCACTATTTCGAAGTTACTGCCGCTACTTCGAAGTAGCGTGCACGTGTAGACGCAGCTCTTGTTAGCAACCAGTGTTGTTCCTCCTTCATGAAAACATTCAAGAGTGAAAGGACGGAAGTATACATAGACATGGGAGCAATAGATTAGGCCCATATACGGTCTGTCATTTTCAGTTGCCTGAAGGGAAGTCAGTCATTCCAGCCGCTTTGTTTGTATGGCATTTTCTCTACTTTGAAGGACATTTGGCTGGTTGATTTAGTAGCATCCTTATTACATCATGCTGACCTTACTGTATTTTTGATCATTGCCTGAGAACCAATTGTGTAAATCTATTTGTAATTTCTATATACGTTAACTACTAGTGCGTAGGGTAATGGTGATGCTGGGCCTATTTGTGACTTGATCATTGCAACTGTTCCCTGGTTGTTAGGAAAAAATAAAAATTAGATCCATTTCTAACCATCTTATTGAAAATTCAGAGTTGCTGCCATCTGTCTTGTTTGCTTAGTATTTGTTCAGTGCTATCCAGCAAACTAAATTAAATAGCCCGTGCACACAATCACTTATTCTGAGACACCAGACAAGATCAAATGCACCAGGAAGCCCAGAAAGGAATAACTTGGAAGATTGGATATTGTTATTTATTATAATTTCCTCCACAAAACACCTGCATTAGGGAAATTTGCCCCCAGCAATGTAGTTGCTCTGTTGCTACCTAGGAATCCAGGAATTTGTGTGCATAGGACTCTGTATCCACCTTGGTGCAAAAGAACTCCGGCTAAATTCATTCTTATTTAGGTGGTAATGGCACTTGCTGAACGATAGGTCTGCATAGGACTCTGTATCCACCTTGGTGCAAAAGAACTTTTATGACTATGGTAAAAATGGTATGGTAAAAATGCTTAAACTCTGGCTACATTCATTCTTATTTAGGTGGTAATGGCACTTAGGTGGCAATGGCACTTGCTGAATGATAGGTCTGCATTTTGCTTGAGTAACAGACCTAGCACAGACTATGGAACATGGATGGGGTCTTCATATACAAAACTTTTCCCAATGGGACTCGTTTCTCCCCCCCACCCCCGGGACAAGCACAACACTTTTAACACTTCTCTTTGCTTATTTCACTGGGTCTTCCTTGTAGAAACCTAGAACTTTGTGGGAAGATTCAATGGACAAGGCATTTTTTTTTTTTGCTCTAAAGGGAGTTTTACTTTTCTATTTCATACTTTGGGAAATTCATACAGGTCCTCCTCCTGGCCTTGCCTCTGAACTACCCTGCTTGAAACGATGATTTTATTGTCTAATACGAAGAGTGGAAAATTATTTCCCTATAGAAAATCAAAGTGCATCCATGTATGTGGGGGAATGGAGACTTCAGCTGGACCATCTGTAAAAAGCTTTGACTCAGTGATAATGGTCAGTCAGCCAATCTCTTCCTACTTCTCCATGTAGGAACCATGACACACAAAGAGCGACCTGTATAAGGGAATGTGCAGCTGAATGAGCAATGAAAGGCAGCCTGGAGAGTACGGCATTAAGTCAGCTGTTTGTACTTGTAACTCCAATGGTACTGTGATCACCTGTGTATTCTGCTAGCAGTTTTGGATTGGATGGGTTAGCAGAGTGCTAGAGTTCCAAACAGGTGCTAGAGCATGCCATATTGCTCCAGCATAGAGAAAGTGTTAGATGAAGAGACGCAAGATGTCATTTTCTACATATATAAGCAATTATCAGAGTATTATTCATAGCAGTTTTTCAGTATATTCTTCCTTCGCTCTTCACCCAACACTGACAAACTATATATATATAAAACAATCTCATTAGCTATTTCCACTATTGCCTATGTTAAGATTTTTTCCCACAGGGGTGTTAACAGAATCTATTCTGAAAATGGTTCTGTTAAGGGTATTGGACTGATTCTTAGCACTACATGATGTGAAGTCAAAGCTCTCCCACTTTACAGAGGTATTTTGGTATAACCCCTGGATGGCAGAAGAGGTGTTTAGGTCCAACTGTAATTAACCATATTTTCACCATATACATCCTGGTGCACAGAACACAACATGAATCCTGAGTTCAAACCTGCTGTGAACCTTTGCTCTCAGCTCATTGCCCTTATCCTGGATTATTCATTTTATTTACAGCTTATCTTTGTGCCAGCTCCCAAAGGCAGCAAAACAAAAGCTGCAAGTTACACTAAGTGTAGGAACTGGTACACCCACGCAGAATTATCTGCTGGCTTAGAATGTGATGTGCATGAATCTGCTCTTAATTACCACTCTGCTTAGTTCCCTCTCAATTTAGTTTAATTTGATTTCAGCTACTAAAGGGGAACAAAAGCCAGTTTTGCCCAAAGGAACAGAATTACTGCAAAGAAAAGAACATGCTATAAACAAAGGCTCAAGCTGGATTCTAGTGCGATGCTGATTGACGCTGTACCAGAAAGTGTATTTAGAAAACTGGAGTCAAAGCTCCAGTCTGAATTAACCCTTTACTGGCAAAGATATCCCCAGGGTTGTGTAAATGTGCTCGTCAAGCCTAGATTTCAAGGCCATCAAGAAGATTTTATTCAAGTTATGGAATTTTGCTAAATGTGTAGGCATGGGCAGTGAGTGAAGCTGCTGCTTGGGCAGGCAAGTTCCAGAGCCTATGGCCCTTCCCGTGCACCACCCCTGCTGTGCACAGCACCCGGCCCATGCCCCACTCCCTTCCCACTGTCTCCCTCTTCTCTCTGCTCACCCCTTCCAGCAAAATCCCTGAACCCAAAGGTAGCAAATGACATTTGAAAAAAACCCACCTCTTTCAAAATTTCTTTCTGAAGAAAATGGAACATGTTTTCCACTGCAAGCCAGACTGTGAAGACTGGACATGCAGAAAGGAATTATTAGCACTACATTTGGGAATAAAAATGTCAGTCGGAGGTTTTTTTGATATACCCTTAAGTTTGGAAACACATTTTAACACAACCATGTAGTGAAATTCCACAAACATCTTGTTATGAAAATCACAAAAAAATTAATTAGTGCTCCTGTTTTTTTAAAAGCAATTAACTTTGTTATGATCACACTAAACTACTATGAGTGATTGAAAAAAAGACATTATTTTAACTTAGTGAGTTTAAACATAGTCATCTGGAACGACTTCTTTCTGAAGGACTTATGCATATTTAAAATATTAAATCAGCTTAGAAACACCAATGAAGACAATGCAAAACAGAGAAGGGCTGCATCATGTATTCCATAATATTAAATGTTGTATTCAGCTGGACAGCTGACTTGCCCTTTCTACACAGTCTTTGCATATAAATCTCTGACAAACTTCAGGTGATATATAAAAAAGAAAAAGCCATGACTGACATTTTTATTCCCACATTTGGTCACCAACTGCAATGAAACAAGACTACAGCTTTAATAATAGTTCCAGCTCATCTCAGCTGATTTCTTTCCCACAAAAGGACAGTTACTATTATTTTTGAAACCGTCTAAGGAATTGTCAAAGAAGGCATGATGGGCTGAATCACAAAAATCCCCTTAGGGTTGTCTCCCAGTGTGCTGATCAAGACACTGATGCCATCTTCCTGCCCTGAGTCTCTCCACCATCCTGTCCTGCTGCAATAGAAGTTCTGGTCTGCTCTAGTCAAGGCAGAGTTGGGATCTCCACCCCACGCAAAGCAACACAGACAGAGAACCAGCTCAGCTCTGGAAGGCTGAGCTATCAGGGCTCCAAGGTGGATCCAGCCTGCTGGCACTGGACATTAAAAAGGTCATAGAACAGTGTTTAAACTAAAAGATGGGGGAAAGCCGATTGGTGTGGAGGAGCATGTGGCTCGGACAGAGACTTCTCTTAGAGGAGAGTCCATTGATAGAGATTCTCTAGGGTTTAGTCAGAAAAAGAGGATGAGCGGTGATAAATATGCACCAGATCTGACAAGAAACATGTATAAAAGAATCTAATACTTTAGGGAAGGGCAGACAAATAAACAGTGGTAAATTTTTAAAGTGCTTCTACACAAATACTAGAAGTCTAACTCATAAGATGGGTGAACTAGAGTACCTCGTATTGAAGGAGGAGATTGACAATAAAAGGCATCACACAAACCTGGTGAAATGAGAACAATTAATGAGACACACTCATATTGGGATATACAATATATCGGAAGGACAGAATTACAGACCAGTAAATCTAATGTCAGTACCAGGCAAATTAGTTGAAACAATGGTAAAGAATAAAATTGCCAGAAACATAGAACATAATTTGTTGGGCAAAAGTCAACATGGTTTCTTTAAGGGGAAAATCACGTCTTACTAATCTATTAGCATTCTTTGAAGGGGTTAACAAACAGGCAGACAAGGGAGATCCAGTAAATATAGTATACTTAGATTTCCATAAAGCCTTTGACAAAGTCCCTCACTGAAGGCCCTTGTGTAAATTAGGTTGTCATCGGATAAGAGGGAAGGATTCATTCATGGACTGAGAACTGGTTAAAAAACAGGAAACAAAGGGTAGGAATAAATGGTAAATTTTCTGAATGCACATTGGAAAAAAATAACTCCAAGTATACCTACAGTATGATAGGGGCTAATTTAGCTACAGCTTATCAGGAAAGAGATCTTGGGGTTATCATGGATAGTTCTCTGAAAACACTCATGCAGTGTGCAGCAGCAGTCAAAAAAGGAAATAGGATGTTAGGAATTATTAAAAAAGGGATAGAAAAATAAGACAAAGAATTTCTTACTGCCTCTATATAACTATGGTATGCCCACATCTTGAATACTGTGTACAGATGTGGTCACCTCACCTCAGAAAAGATATTTTGGCATTTGAAAAGGTTCAGAAAAGAGCAACTAAAATGATTAGGGGTTTGGAATGGGACCCATATGAGGAGAGGCTAAAGAGACTGGAACTTTTCAGTTCAGAAAAGAGGAGACTGAGGGGGGATATGATAGAGGTATATAAAATCATGAGCAGTGTGGAGAGAGAAAAGTTATTTACTTTTTCCCATAATACAAGAACTAGAGGACACCAAATGAAATTAATGGGTAACAGGTTTAAAATTAATAAAAGAAAGTTCTTTTTCACACAGTGCACTGTCAACCCATGGAACTCCTTGCCAGAGGACGCAGTGAAGGCTAGGACTATAACAGAGTTCAAAAAAGACTAGATAAATTCATAAAGGTTAGGTCCATAAAAGGCTATTAGCCAGGGGGTAGGTATGGTGTCCCTGGCCTCTGTTTGTTAAAGGCTGGAGATGGATGGCAGGAGACAAGTCGCTTGATTATTGTCTTCAGTCCACCCCCCACCCCTCTGGGGCAGCTGGCACTGGCCACTGTTGGCAGACAGGATACTGGGCTAGGTGGACCTTTGGTCTGATCCAGTAATGGCCATTCTTATGTTCTCACCACCCACGAAAACAACCCCCCAAACAAATGCATCTTACTCTGTGTAAAAATTTTACACTGAGAAGGCTCATAAGGATGCCCACTCCCACCTTTTATCAATGAAAACGAGATATGCTCAGGGCTTGCTCATCCCCACGTAACAATCATTCACATTGGGCTTGGTAATAAACAAAAGTGTTTTTATTAAGTATAAAAAGTAGCATTTCAGAGGTTGCAAATGGAAACAGATCACAATAAGTTACTAAGTTAAAACAAATAAAATCACCAACTAGTTCTAATATGAAGAAACCTGTTACAGGAAAGTCCTTACCCTAACCACTTCATCTAAACATCTCTTTCATTAGCTAAGCAGCCTCTTAGCGTGCCTTTCTCTCTGTACTTCATTCTAGCTTGTTTTCCATAAGAGCTCTTTAAGCATGGTATTTGTGAGAACATTTTTGAAAAGCAGCTTCTTCCTTTTCAGCGTCAGTCATCCATCCTAGAAAGGCTTGCCTGTACATCTGGCCCGTAGCTGCAAACCCTCCTAAAGGAGATATAGCTCATACAGGTTGTACCTCTCTAGTCTGACACAATCTTGCCTGGCAACATCTGTAATCCAGCATAATTTTAGTTAGCCGGACAACTGTTTATCATGGCTGTGGCCATGTATCCCATGATCCCATAAAGTTTGTTTGCAGCTACCAGCCCTGGCCCTCAGTGTTCTGTGTTGTTACTTAGCTGTAATTTACCCCCAAATGTCTTCTAAGCACACAGTAAGCAGTGAAAATGTTTGCAATTCTGCTACACGATATTGACCTCCTGTGGTCCAGCAAATTCTCTCATCTGACACTGATCAGGTCCTGAGGGTGCAAGACTAGAGAGGTTCAACATGTAGTAACAAAAAAGTGCTTTTTGGCAGGAGAGTGGATACTGATTCACCAAGCAAAACAAGCTCTGCCAGCAACTGCATGGTTAGGGTGCTAGAACTGTATCTGCACTAGGAAGACCCCTAAAGCTGCATATGCAATAAGGCACGTGTTGGTATACTTTTATGTCACTGGGCATGCACGTAACTTACACTGACATAAATACCAGTGGAAGAGCTTTTCCTGCCGACATACGGATGGTTTTATTACCCAAGGGCTACGTCTACACTAGTCTTTTGTTGACACAAATCTGACAGAGCAGCTACACACAAAACGTGTTCTCTCGAAAAAAAGCTGCACACCCGCTCTGGGGACCTTGTGCTGCCAGAGCAGATCTGCGATGAGATGATGAGACCTCTCAGCAGAGGTTCTCCCTGAACATCTCTTCCCGCAGCAACTTCTGTACAGCGGTGCTTCTAGTGTAGGCGCAGCCACGGGCGGAGAGCTGCCCTAGCGCCTGGACGCACCAGCCCTGAGCACAGAGAACCCCAACAACGCCCCCAAGGGCCACTGACTACAAGGGCCAAGCCGCCAACCACTCCGGCCTTTTGCTAGAAAAGTCAGCGCCTGCCAGCCCCCCGCAACCTCCTCCCATGATTCCCCTGCCAATCACCACTCCCCTGTCCTCCCGCGCCCGCCAATCACCGCTTCTATCCCGCCCACCACCAATCCCCTCTTCCCTTTCTCCTGCCCAGCTCCAGGCGCCAATCACCTTTACCCGGTCTTCCCGCGCCAGCTCGCGTGAGCCAATCACCACTTCCCTCTTTCCCACCCCCACCCCCCGCCCAGCCCGCCTGCGCCAGTCACTCTGTTCCGGCCCCCCCACAGCAAACGCTGCAACAGCCTCGGGGGGCGCTTGGGCCTATGCCCAGCCCCCAGGAAGCGGGGAGGCTACACTCTGTGACGCCGGCGGCTCCATTCACCTCGCGGTCCCCGCTTCTCCGCAACGCTCGGTACCACCCCAACATGGCGATGACCTTCACCTTCTTGTGCCACTTCCAAGATGGCGGCGCGGCGAAAGCCCGTCCCTCCCTACCGCTTCTAAGATGGCGGCCCGGGAAGGCCCCGTCAGTGCCGCGCTATGCCGGGGTGGCCAGTGCGTTCGCCGGAGAACGAGTGCGGCTCACCCGCAGCGAGGCCAGCGAAGGCGCCGCCCGTGTGACAGAGCCGAAGGTGTCCTCCACTGCCCGGTCTGGGGGCGGGTGGAGGCTGCTGTCCGTGCCGGGCAGCCCGGCGGCGGCGAGGAGAACCCGAAACGGCATCGGTGTGCGACGCGGAGCTGTCAGGACCCCGGTGATGTGCGGATGGGGAGAATGGCGCCGGTGGGGAGCGGCCGAGCGGGACAGCGACTGTGGCCCGGCTAGGGAGGGGCGGTGAGAGGCCCCCTCCTGTGAGAACTCGCCGCGGAGCCGTTCCTGGGCTCCTGCTGAGCCTGTCACTTCTCACCCCCCGTATCGTTGTCAGCTGCCCCAGCCTTGCTGCCCGCTGCCCCACGCCCTGCTGCCCGGTGCCCGCTCCCCCCGCGCCCTACTGCCCGCTGCCCCACGCCCTGCTGCTCGGTGCCCGCTCCCTATGCCCCCGGACTTTGCCTTCCCCAGGCTGAGCACCCGCAATTCCTCCCTTGCTTCCCGCTTGTGCCTTGCCCCGGCCCAGGTGGTGTGCCTGACTTCCCAGTCACTCGCTTGCCCTTACTCGATTCCCATAGTCTGCAGGTCTCTTCGCTGCTAGAGTGGGGCTCGTCCAAGGTGACTAGTTCCTGCTTCCTCCGCACTACAGTGTCTGGTCCTGTCTGCCGTCTCTCTCTGCCTACGTGCCCTTCTCAAGCCCCACCTGAAATCGCAAGGCCCTGATTACCAGGAAGTCGTGAGGCTCTGCTTTTCAGGGTCTTTGCAGCAGGAGTGACTTGCTTAGCTTAGTTCTGCTCAGATCAGGAGAAAACGGGGACACTGAGACTAGTGTTGGTGAGATGACTTCTGGTCTCCGAGCTGCGAGTTTCCCCACATGGAAACGTCATATCGCAGAGGAACTGAGGCGACGGGACCGGCTGCAGAGACAGGCCTTTGAAGAGATCATCCTTCAGTGTAAGTGTGGAGTTAATTATGTTTTGTTGGTCAACTGTAGTGGCACACTTCTAAACCAGTGGTGGGTAACCTCTGGCCTATGGGCAGCATAGGGCCAACTGGAGCTCCAGCTGTGGCCTGCAGACCCCTGGCTGCCCTTTTCCCCAATGCACCTCTCATGCACTGGAGCACAGGAGCTGTGCACTTCCTATGCTTCTCCCTCTCTCCCAACACTTTCAGAATAGTTGTGAATTGCCTGATTTGTGTTTGGTCCCCACTCCTCTCTCAGAGAGCTGGCGTTTCAGCCCTGTGAGGTAGGGGCAGAAGTGAAGACGTGCATGCTCTGAAAGTGCATGAAATGTGTGGAGGTCGTTGGACAGGGGGCCACGTGTGGAACCCTAATGAGCCGCAGGCTGCTGTGGTGAAAGAGGGCCACTCATATGGCCCATCCACTATTTGTGGTTGCCCATCCCTGTTCTGGACCATAACTATCTTGATTCTCTCTGTTTTCCACAGTTCTCAAAGTTGTCAAAGTTATAAGCATCTGAAAAGGGAGTTATTATTGAAAATGTTGTGCAATCTTGGCCTTTATATTTAGCTTTTCACTTTGAGCCTGTGTTTTGGTCATCTTTTACCTGTGCTTGCAGCATGAACAAATAGAAACAATTGATGCTCCCCAACTGTCATGCTACAATGCTAGCCTTAACATGTTACTTATTCAAGGGCTGGTTGTATTTTGCAAGATGTGCTTTGGTTTTCTTTGTCTAGAATGGGTTCAAAAGTGGATCCTTCACACCCATATGCCCACAAGAAGTCACACTCCCATTGTTGAGAATAAGGGCTACTTCTGAATAAAGCTTTCTAGAATTGGTTCATACTATTTTAGTTTCTGAGAGGTTATTAAATTTTGCCAAAGTCAAGGCAAGGTGCATGTGTCAGTGTGATATAGTGTCATGATGAGTTGATGTAAGAATAACTTCAAGGTCCTGAAATCTTGTAAGTGAGGAAAGTTGGTTTTGTTTCTTCCTTGTTTTTTTAATTGCACTTTCTTGCCTTGTTTAGACAACAAGCTCCTAGAGAAGACTGACCTCCATGCTGTGCTGGCTGACAAGCTGCAAGCGGAAAAATATGACTTGCAAAGCAGACATGAGATCAGGTATTTGCAGTTCTTTATTTGGGGAGATGAATATTTCAGTCAGCTGTTTCTCAGGCATCAAAACATCATGCGTATACAATCAGTCTTTGTAGCAGGGGTGGCCAACAACTTTCACAGGGGGCCACTCAGAGAATGTTGGTAAGTGGTTATGGGCAGCACTTTTCTGTTATGTTAAAGGAGAGAGTGAGGGGTCTGATATGGAGTTTGGGTGCAGGAGGGAGTCCTGACCATAGACAGGAGTCTGTGAGGGATTTGGGTCCAGGAGGGTTTGGACCTGGAACAAGGTTTGGGGTGCTGAATGGGATGTCTGGTGTAAGCTCTGGTTCTGGCAGGGAGGTGCTTACCTTAGGTAGCTCCTGGCCAGCGGTGCAGTGGGACACTCAGGCAGGGTTCCTGCATGTGAGGGTGGTCCCATGCCACTCAGAAGGGTGAGCTGCTACTGGCAAGCATGTCCCCATGTGTTGACATGTAAGCAGTCATTGGGGTATTGTATTAAAAGAAACAAACAAACTAGCCCTCATTTTGATTCAGTTTTAACCTAAAACCAGGAACACTTAATATAACTGGGTCTAAGTTCAATTTTTAGATGGTAAGAAAAAGCGGAGAACTTTTCCAAACTACATAAAATTGTGCTGGCAAGAGGGGGTGTTAAGGAACTACAAGTTGAACCTCTCTTGTCTGGCCCCCTCAGGACCTGACCGGTGCCGGACAAGAGAATTTGATGAACAATGGGAGCTCAATATTTTCTGGAACATTACCCACACTTCAGTGGTTGACTGGGATCTTGGAAGACATTTAGGAGTAAATTAGAGCAGAATAACAGCACAGAACTCTGACAGCCAGGACTGGTAGCGGTAAAGAAATTATGGGACCACAGGAAATTTGACTTCACCCATGATAAGTAGTCATATAGCTATCTAAAATCATACTGGATTACAGAGTTTGGTGGATGAGAGAGTTCTGGATTAAAGAGTTTCAAGCTGTACTTGATTCTGTTTTTATAGATTAGTCTGTTAATGGGTGGGAGGGAAAGGGGGTAAAGGGGACCAGTAAGTAGAGTGACAACTTGTAAACTAAAACAAAGCAGTTAGTAATTGTTAGAAAATTGCACTGGGTTCTTGTGTTCACCTTAAGTTAGGACTCAACTGAAGTAGCTCCTTTGTGCAGTTCCCCAAATCCTCTGAATTAGAATGAAATGATTGTAAAGTAACAATCAGAACTGACATTGAAAACATGTTGGCTGTGCCTATGCTAGCAAGTTGTTTTGAAAGATTTTTTGAAAGAAGGGAGTTCTTGCAAAAGATCTCACAGAATGTCTAAACACGAAAAGTGTTCTTTTGAAAGTAAATTGAAAGGATATGGTGCTCCTTTCAAAATCACTTTCTTTCCTGTTTGAGGAAGAGCACCCCCTTTCGAAAGCTCCTGTAGATGCTCTGCAGGCCCTTTTTTTTCCAAAAGAGCAGACCTCATGGGCCTGATTTTTCAATCCCTGGCCTGCTCTCTCGAAAGAGTAGGGGCTGTGTGGATGGTCTTGTATGAAAGAGCAGATCACTCTTTTGATCCGCTTTTTTGTGTGTGGATGCACTTTCGAAAGAAGTTCTCTCAGAAGAGATCTTCTGGAAGAGATTCTTTTGAAAGATCTCTGTAGTGTAGATGTAGCCTTCATTTATAGGAAAGTGCAAAGTCACTTTCATCTTTGACTTAGAAATAGGCAAAAACAAACAAACAAACAAAAAACCTGAGGCAAAATAGTCTAGACTGGGGTGGCCAACAGGTGGCCCAGGGGCCAGAATCTGGCCCATGGAGCCTTTTCATCTGGCCTACAGAGCCAGCAGCAGCACCATTTTGAAAGCTAGTTGGGCATCTCTAAGCCGCATTTGGCTCTTTAAAGAGCCATTTGCGGCTCCGGCCGCTCGCTTCCCCTCTGGCTTCCTGCCCTGCCACACTGAAAGAGCAGAACTCAATTTAATTGGTTTAATGGCCAGCAGGAGGGATCCGGACATTAAACCAATTAAACCGAATTCCATTATTTCAGCGCGGCAGGGCAGGGAGTTGTGAATACTGCCCTGTATGTCGGGGAAGGGAGTAGGAGGGCTGTGGGAGGGAGCAGTACAGGGGCAGTAACAAGGAGATGGTGGCTGAGCAAAGGAGCAGTGGGGGGGAAGGGATGCAGCAGCAAAAGGAGCTCCTGTGTAAGGTAAGTTAATCCTGGGTTTGGGGCTGCGAGGGGTTTAAACCTGGGGGCGAGGTGCGGGCAGGTTGGCACTGAGAGGGGTCTAAGTGTAGGGGTGGGGGAGTGCATTTTGGGGCTATTTTGTGTTCATCCCCCAGAACATGTAAAAAATTGCCACATGACTCTCGATGAAAAAAGGTTGGCCACTCCTAGTCTAGACATAAGAAGCTGTAAAAGGGGGAAGAACCTTTCCACAGACAAATGGTTATGTGGAGGAGACTAGGGTTAAATAACTAAGAACGCCGGGAGAGAACAGCAAGATTCTCGAGGAATAGGTCCCAAAAAGGAAGGTTTTGTTGTATAACCTCAACTGCTGTGAGAGTCATTGGAATTCTTGGAGTATAATGATGATGTGAGAAAGCAGGCAGCCGCAGCTCTGTGTCTTGTGGTGGGGAGAACAAGTTCAGGAAATGCAAGAAGAGATGAAATCTTTGAAGGGCAGTCAGGGAGACAGTGTCAGGATGTGAGTGGAAGTGATTGTGTATTTGAAGGCATACCACTGAGTAAAACGTGGAATTACACGACAGGGGTGGGTACAACTTCATGAAGGCTGTGGCCTTTTGGAAGGGGCATGTTGATGAGGGATTTCAGAAGGTTCTGATGAAGTGCTGACCTGAATATGCAGCGTCTCATTAGCATAATGGAATGATTCGAAAGTTAATTAAATGAACTGAAAATCTTAGCCGAGGATTATGGTGTGATAGTTGAATACTTCTCTTGCCCAAAAGAACAACTTCCTTCCGCTACATGTCTTAAAGACTGAAGATGTCATGTTTTTTCATTCAAGGAAGCAGTGTGAGTGAGGAGCAGCATATGTCTACTTCCAGGATGCAAAGATCTTTTTTTTTATGTTGTAGACTTCTTGACAGAGATTTTTAAAAGTTATTATAGGATGTGTTTGATGTTTTAAACTTCATGCCTGGCTAGATCTGGCAGTTGTAATGGAGTGATGATGATATATACAAAGACCATGAAGAATTTATAAATATACATGAGGCTTCCCTTTGTAATAAATTTCAATGGAGGGTAGTTGTTTGGAGGGTTTTAACTCTGTGTAAATACATTCAGACATTAAGGCAAATTTGAAATTTCAGGAGCTGATATGAGGCTAACTAGGCAGCAGGTCAGAAGCAATCAGGTTCTAGCTTGTGAAATCTCCCCTCTAAAATTCCAGTCTAGGGCATGATGGTGCAAGGAGTGAAGTTCAATTGCAGGAAATAGCCCAGCTGAGGATTAAACATCAGGAGGAGCTGACCGAGCTGCATAAGAAGCGTGGTGAGGTAAAAAAAAGTCCTTTTTCATGTAATGTGTGGTTTACTTGTGGTCCTTTGTAAGCGTGGTCTCTCTGTGCTATAGTTATTTTAAATATACTGGATTCCGATCCTCTTTCTTTCTCTTTGCTATTGTAAGATTTAAACTTCTGCTATGTTTTGTGATATTTTAAAAAAAGCAAAAATTTCTTCCTAATATTATCCTCTGCTTTCAGTGTGGCTATGTCCAAAGGATCCTGTTTCCTTGGCAGGACTAAGATACTAAGGAATAGTAACAGTGAGGACTACTACTAGTAGGAGCAGACTTCTCTCTCTAATACAGTCTGCTAGTCCTGTGTCCAGAACTGTTTGCTGGCTTTGAAGAAGAGGAAGTTTGGAAAGATACCCTTACTACTTATGGAGTTGGAGTGACTCATTCTGACTGGGAGACAGTCAATGGCTCATGTCCTTGCATTTTTTGTAATTCTTTTCTTTTTTTTTTTTGTTTTTTTCCTTCCTAGTTGGCCCAGTCAGTGATTGATCTGAATAATCAAATGCAGCAGAAAGACAGAGAAATGCAGATGAATGAAGCCAAGTGAGTAAGAGCAATTTTCTTCATGATATAGAGCATGAGATTTCTGGTCAGGTGTTGGCTTTGTATTACTGTAGTGCCTAGGAGGCTCAGGATGGGAGAGGACCCTTTTGTGCTGTTCACTGTACAAACACAGACCAAAATGAGTCTTGGCCCTAAAGAGCATTTTTCATTGTGGTGTTTATGCTGGTGCTCTTCCAGGATTGCAGAATACTTGCAAAAGATCTCTGAGCTGGAAACAGAGTGCCAGGAACTGCGCAGCAAACTGCAAGATCTTGAGCGAGCCAATCAAACACTGAAAGATGAGTATGATGCCCTCCAGATCACCTTCACTGCCCTAGAAGAGAAACTGAGAAAAACTACTGAAGACAACCAAGAACTGGTTACTCGTTGGATGGCAGAGAAGGCTCAGGAAGCTAATCGGCTCAATGCAGAAAATGAGAAGGACTCAAGGTGAGATACCACAATTCAATAAAATAAATGTGTTTGAGTATACCAGCCCTAGACTGAACATTGTCTTGTCTACTCTGACATTTAAGCCAAAAAAAACCAGAGAGAGAGAGAGAAATCTGGAATATTCTTTGGGGGGAAATAATTCTCCAAGAGTTTTAGTGTTAAACAACTACAAAAATGATGTTCCACTATTTCCTTGGGAAACTATTCTAGCCTAATAGATCAAACAGTTGAAATCTATCTTCTGATTTCACACTTAGGTTTCTTGTGGCTGTATCACATCTGGGCACTCCTAGTTTTTACCTCCTTGCATGAATGTAAACAATTTCTTCATTTCCTGTTTTTCTAATTTCAGGGTGAATTAATTTACAGCAAGACTTTAAATCACATTTTAAATCAAGGTTCCCTCTGATACTAGTTCATGTATTTCTTAAACAATGATGCAAATGTGATCACTTAAAATATGTTAATTTACAGTTCATTATAACATTTTATAACCTTTAAGAGGGTATATTTTGTGTAATCTTTTAAGATAACTTGATTTTTACTAATTTAGGAAATAGCGCATAGTATTCGTTACCTGTGTCAAGTAGCAGATGCAGCTGCAGCAGCACATTAGAAATGGTAGGAACTAAATCTCCCCCACCCCCCTACACAAGCACTTTATTTTATTAAAATAAATTTTAAATGTTCCATAAATATTTCAGATTTGCAATTACAGCCATCTCTAGAGTTGCTTTCTGATGACTGTCTTTAAACCATTTTTTCTTCCTTCAAATTTTATTAACTCTCTAACTACAAGTTCTCAGAACACTAATTGTACAGTGTCCTTAAAACTTCTACAACAACCTCTCATCTTCCACACTCCTTCTGTCATTTTGATTCATAGACTGAAACAGAAATACAAGTTTTCCTGCTTTTTCAGCTCCCGGTTGATTTCTTAGGTTTGAGTCAATTCCAAATGATGGAAAGTATTCTCTATACCTGCAGAAGAAGCTACTGCTGTGAAAAGTTGGCTAAGCAACTGAGGGAGCTTTGTTTCAAGGTGCTTGGCTAGTGATTCCAACCAGTTCAGGGGAGCAACTTTGTTCAAAACTTCAGTAAACACTGTACAGTGGAAACCCTATTTACATGATTTCGACTTCTGCGTTACTTGGATTAACATGAGTCAAAATTGTGAGTGATGGGGAGCAGGAAACCAGGCGGTCGACTGCTGTGGCTGTCTGTACAGAAGAATGTTGACAGGAGCATTTCTCCCGTCAACTGTCCTTAATCCTTGCCATTTGTGAGGAATTCTAGGGTTGACCTTGACCCCAAAAGACACCATTTTGCTCATGCAGAAAACAAAACCCTGGAAGACCAACCCTGAGAGGCTCAATCTTTTGCAGTAGTGTGGCTTTAGCCTGAGCATCTTCTCATCTTTACTATATTTGCGGCACTGTCTTTGTCAAAACTGCATGTGACAGATGAATTGTTGTTCAGTTCATTAGTTTTCATTACCACTTTTAAATATTCTCTTGTATGGGCGTTTCCCAATATATGTGTCACACAAGCACATATTGCTGAATCATTATATACATTGCTTCACTCATCACGGCTTAAATTGGCAAATTCCCCATAGTATTTCCTGCACGCTGTTCAAGTTCCTTTTCATACTTTGCATCTAGGATCCTTCCACCAATGTCTGCTCTGCCAGGTAGAATGTAGCCTGGTTGTGAAGGACTCAATCATGTCAGTAATGGCATTTATTGTTAATAATGCAAAAAGGAGAATTTGTGGCATAAATGAACCTATCAGTCTTTTCATCTTGGGTGTCTTGTTGGTATTTGCTGGTACTTGCTACAACCCCATCCATGGGGGGAGTTTAACTGGATGATTGAAATCTTTTTCCTACTACTGATGATTTATTTTCTGAAATAAGTACCAATGGATGACTCTGAAGTTGTTGCAAATAGTGTAAGAGACTTTAGACTGTCTTAAATTAGATCCCAAAACAAAATTAAAAATGATTTTGAATAGTCATTCTTCTCCCTATTTAATTATTTACATTTTTCCAGCAAGGACGCACGTCCAATTCCACATTACTAAAAAAGCTAAGACTGATTGTCTTTAGAGTATACCTAATTTTGGAGTAAACCCCATTGAATTCCCTGGGCCTTCTCTTTTGTGAGAAAATGAGTATAGGATATGTTTCTTTGAAAAAGCTGAGTTATCCTGAAGTAAAATAGGGGAATAGACTTAAGACATCACCATTGTGGTCTGTGAGTGTGCTGTTCTAAATTAAGGGGCATGTATTATGTAATACAAGATAAGGAAATGACACTCAGTAGCAACTGGCAACTCTAGATTTCGCTTACTGCAGCTTTCTGTACTGTATACCGGTGACAGTCTATGCTTAGTTAACTAACCAAGCCGTAATGATTAGCGAAGCTGAACTTCTTTTCTAGCAACGTCCAACATAGCAAATAGCAAAGAATGGTGGATTGCAAAGTGAATTATTTAAGTTACTAGCCATTCGATCCACATTGTTCTTCAGACACATCCATAGCATCATAGAATACTAGAACTGGAAGGGACCTCAAGAGGTCATCAAGTCCAGTTCCCTGCCCTCTTGGCAGGACCAGTCATAATCTAGACCATCCCCAACAGGTGTCTGTCTAATCTGCTCTTAACTTTCTCCAGCAATGGAGATTCCACAACCTCCCTAGGTAACTCATTCCAGTGTTGTAATTCGCATAATTTCTCCCCATAAGCAAGTTTCCTTACGATATTCTATTCTTGCAGTTAGGTCCTGCGTCATCTTGCAGTGCTTACACCTGACACGTTTGTCTTTTTTACCCAGGGAATGAAAGTCTGCAAAATATTGCCGGTTAAGTCTGTCTTACGCCCAAAAGCCATGATTGTTTTTTTGTGGGGGGCTATGGGAAGCTATGTGGCTGCTGAATAATGTCTTCCCTTATTCATTCTGCGCCAATCCACTGTTCCTTTCTATGCTGCCTCTGACCTTTCCTATATATTATCTCTCTGTTTTAAGACAGCGTCTTAGCTAATTCCTCAGCTGTGCTTGGCACAGGTCTACCACCACATAAACACAGAACTAAAACAATCCTATCAAGCTTTGCCTGTCTTTGCACATGCTGAGAAGCAGAAATTTAAAGCTCAGAACTTTCAGGGAGCAAGAGCTAGTGGTTAGGCTGTACAGACTAGAGCCATTCGTTCATTTTCATGGGACTGTAATTGTATGTGTAGCATGTTTGTGATGAGATTTAATTGTAACTGTATTTAACGAGCAATTTAGTATATTGGTTTTAAAAACACTTCTTTTATAATTGGATTTTTATCCACCCTGATTAATCTACACATTTACTTAATCCATTCCTTATAACTTTGTGTTAACAGCCAATATTACTGAGATGCATCCAGTCTTCAATGTATGCGCTTGTCAGATGCAGCATAAATTCTTGCCTCCTTGGCATGTGATTCCTGTGTGCTAGCATACAACCTCTCTAGACTTTTTAAGTGACATATTGTAATGTTCTGCTTACAAACTTCTTCTCTCTAGGAGGCGGCAAGCCAGGCTGCAGAAGGAGCTAGCAGAAGCTGCTAAGGAACCGCTGCCTGTTGAACAGTAAGTAACCCTGATTTCAGATAGCAGAGATGCACCCAAACTGAGATATGGGAAATCAGTCTGTTCCATTTCTCGTGACTGGTGTGAAAGGTGTCTCCTCTTCTCATCGCTATTTAGGAATGTATTTTTATGGAGACTTAGTGTAAATGACCTGTTTGTCTTCAATAATTGTGATAAGAGGAGTGTTAAAACTTGCCTATTTTTGATTTTAAGCTGGAGTTTTCAATTAATTTCCTTATTTCTATGTTTATAGAATGTGGAGCTCTGCCATAACTAAAGATATCAAGTCAAGACAGGTTCATTCAGTGAATTTGAACTCATAACTCAACCAAATACAATTTCTGTGCTGCAGTCCAGTTGGCAGGTGGAGTAGTTGTCTTGCTCAGGGAGTGTGGATCACTGTAAGCACTTATGTTTGGAAAAAGTCAGGACTGTATACAACAGTAAATGAGGTTTCATGTGAGAGTAGAGATTGTACATGTTGGGGAAAATAGTATCAGTTTCTTCCGTGCTGGAATGGATTTATGCCTAGATTCTGCTTTGCTTTCTTATTTACCACTTTAAGTATGAAGTGTCTGTGTCTCTGATTTTTTTCTGATTTGTCCTCCTTGCTTACTGTTTTTGCTTCTCTGTGCCTTAAATATTGAGTCTGTTCTAGTCTGGCTATGGTCTGAAGAAGTGGGTCTGTCCCACGAAAGCTCACCTAATAAACTATTTGGCTAGTCTTTAAACTGCTACTTGACTGCTTTTTGTTTTGATATCTCTAAGTTACCAACTAGGTGGTAATAGTGTGTGGATTAACTGTAAACCAGTGTGGTGAAGAAGAAGGCATGTGTATGGGGAAATACTTGTTTGCTTTAAAGATGAATAGAGTTGCTGCCTTTGAGGTTTGTCAAAGGGAGTTGATTACAGCAAGCCTTAGGTGGCTGGTTCAAAAGGAGGCATATTCCCATACTTTTCCAGGGATGATGACATTGAAGTACTTGTTGGAACTGGTGACCCTGCTGAAGAGACCTCTCCTGTGCGAGCTGTCAGCCGGACATCCAGGTATGTAGATTGATAGGGAGAGGAGTTTTTTAGCAAGGCGGTTGCATGTGGAAGGGTTTTAGAATAGAGTGGTACGCAGTTGCATGGGAAAGTAATAGGAGCTATTTGCCATTCTCATTGATGCACATAGCTAAAGCGCATTGGAGCACATGCTCATGCTGTAGCTTTCAGCAGCTTCATTCTGCATAACTATATGCTGCTGTTTATTCCTTTGTTCTGTTTAAAGCTAAGCTAGTGTCTGGAAAGCACTGAATTAATCCAAACTTACAGCCAGAAGTTACACAAGAAATTACTGTACTTATTTTAAGGGCCTAAGAGGAATGGGCTGCAGAGCATAATGAAAACTTACGAAAAGCTACTTATCTCCCTTCCCACCTAGACTTAGGAGACACATTTCTTACTGCACAATAGCAAGAGTTGGGGATAGAGTTACATGAACATCCTCCCACTGCAAGAGTGGGACTCAAAGAATGATTGAAACTCTGTTCAGACTTGGCAAATTGTTTAAACCAATGAAGAAAGCCCTTTCTCAAAGTTTTTTATAAGGTCCTTAACCTCAACCTTCCAAGCCACTGGTAATGGTAACTTGCATGTGCTGCTGCTGCTGCTTCCATGGGATCTTTCCTCCTGAGCTTGGGTCTGAAAAGGGAGTGTCTTTTCCCAGATACTTGATGTTGGGAACTGTATTGATCTTCATTTGAACAATCTGTTCATAAGGCTTTAACCTGTCCTCCCTCCTCTTTAGTAAGCGACTGTCCCAGCCAGCTGGAGGCCTTCTGGACTCTATCACTAATATCTTTGGGTAGGTTAGAACACTTTCACCTTTTCTCATTTATGTATTCATTTCAACGTACATCAGAATTTCAGTGATGTAAGGAATACAGATGTCTTAATGTCAGCCTTTCTTCTAGTTTTTTTTTCTTTTTGTTCTTCTCAACTTCCTGTTTCTTCCATCTTGCCGTATGCTGACCTCTGACCTTTTCCCTCCAGTCTGTCTGAGTCTTCCCTTTTGGGACATCACTCTTCTGATGCTGCCAGGTGATAACATTATTCACTCTTAGTTCAGCATGTGAATATATGACACTGAGTAATGTGAAACACAATTTCACTTCCCCAGTTAGGCTTCAGTTGTACATAACGCTGGTTAGAAACTTTCCAGTTACAGATTCAGGCTGTCCTGAGTGGAGCAGTATATGGGTTTGGTTCTTTCCAAACATAGTGGTATCATCAACATTTCATTAGTTGGGGTTTTTTCCTCCAGTTACTGTGCTGTAGTCAGACCCTCTAAGTGGAGCTCTGCATTAGGTGGAAGGCCTTTCTTCAGAGTAGTGTTGGAGTTTGGGCTTCCAGATGACGTACCTGCTGGCTGGGATCTTCTCAGCCACAGTAGTGCAGTCTGAGCTAGACTAGACACAGTGGTGTGGTTGCAGTATATCCCTCTGAACACATTGTGATGTTTACATTGACTCCTTAGTCTAAGATGACCACTCAGACATTTACGCTGGCAGAGAATTTGAAAGGAACTCTGTCCACTCGTCTATGTAATGCATTTTTGTGTCCATCGCAGGAGGCGCTCTCTGTCCTCATTTCCTGCTCCCCAGGATACTGTAGATGCACATCCAGGTTCCAGTAAGGAAGTGAGAGTGCCCACCACTGCAGTGTATGTCTTTGTAAGTATATCCAGGAATGACAAGCTTCTTTAGGCTGTTTCTGCCTGAGAGGTGGAGAATTTGACCCTTTGAGCAGCAATTGCTATCTGGGATAATCTAGCTTTCCTTGTTTTAAACTGTTCCAGGTAATGTTTTCAATTTAAAAGATGGTATGTGACTTACTGAGGCAGCTAGGTCCATTTAGTCCATACTGACTTTACTCAGTCTAGATCTCCACCTCAAACGAAAACGCACTCAGGTGCACGCATCCGTGGTGCTCTGTTGTGGTCCTAGTTAATGTGCATCTTGCTGAGGTCAATGATGAATAGTAAAAGGTCTGAGTACACAAGAAAATTACAATCCCATTACTCTTTCAGCTCCCAGCAGTCTCTCGTCCCATTAAGCTATAGCAGTGCTGTTACTGGGGGAGAGGCTGCTGACAATTTAGGACAAGCTCAGTGCCTGCTGTCCGCAGTGTAAGGAAGCATGGTCCTGAGTGTCATCCTACAGAACCAATTAAGGAGTTTAGGGTTTTGGGATGTATTAATTTGTGGTGTGCATGATCTCAAGTTTTCAATCTGAGACCTCTTGGATGTGTTATGATTTGATGAGGCCATTTTTGAGTCTGCGTTGGTGCAAGGCAGCTCTTTGCTCATCATTTTATAGTTGGAGAGTAAATATCAGCGCAAACTCGTGTGAACCAGTCATTTGCTTTGAATGGTTGCTGCTGGGGTGGCAAATGAAATCTCAGAGATTCTCTAGACTCATTCTACTACCTTGGTAATCCACATGATTAATTATGATCTTCTGATTTATTTAATACCAGTTTTGCTGATTTTTAGTGCGAGCCTTCTGCATATCAAAGATGGATCATGTTTGGGCTAAATTTCTGTTTTTTGCAGCCTGCTCTTCAGCAAGCTCAGCATGGTGCTGCAGATGAATAATTCTGTTTAGTTTGTGCTGATGCCATTGTGGGTGGTTGTGATTGTCTGTTTGCTCTTACTTGCCCAGGATGCACATGATGGTGAAGTGAATGCAGTGCAGTTCAGTCCTGGTTCTCGATTGCTAGCGACGGGAGGCATGGATCGGAGAGTTAAGCTCTGGGAAGTCTTTGGGGGTAAGCATCTGCACTGAGGTATTTTGTGAAGAGACCTAGGCCATAAAAAATACTCTGTGGCTTGTACCAAAATTAGAATCCCTTACAGGTGGCTCATGCAAAATCAATTTTCTCCTTAAAGTTTTTGACTCAGTTGGTGGCACTTTTAAGCAGTATACTATTCCACGGTTCCAGACAAACACTATGTAAGTGTGAAGTAGTTATGCTAGGTCAGCTAAAATACTACTAAAGGAATATTGGAGTAAAGCCAGGCTCAAGCAAGTTGACTGAAAGCCAATGTCACTGAGATTGTTGTTTTTTTGTGTCACTATATTACAGTAGACCCCTGAAATACATGTGCTTGAGTTGCACATATCTTGGGTTAATGTGGCTCTGAGTGGCAGAGAGCTGGTGTCCGCCTCCCTGCTGCTCAGAGGAGTGGAGAAACTGACCGACACTGCTGCGCTGGTTAGTTTCCTGTCTCCTGTTGGGGCTGGCGGATGACTTGGCCACCACTGACAGGAGAGGTTTCCCTGCTCCTGTCGGGAGCATCAAGAGTTAGGGTTTTCCCCTGATAAGAGCAGTTTCTCTGTTCCTGTGAGGGCCAGCGGGAGTCAGGCTGCAGCTTTGACAGAAGCTGTTTCCCAGGTCCTGTCAGGGCAGCAGCCTGACTCTTGGCTGCCATCACTGAAAGGAACAGGGAAACTGACCAACGTTGCTGCACTGGTCAGTTTACAGGCTCAAGCCAGTGGAGGGGAGCTGGAAACCAGGGGGCTGCTGCCCTGGTCAGTTTCCTCTCTCCTGCAAGTGGCAGCAGCTGAGAACCTGACTCTTGTCTGCTGCCACTGCCGGGAGCAGGGAAGCCTTTCAGGGGCAGCAGCCTCCCCACTCCTGTTGGGGTGGCAGCCTGACTCTCAGCTGCTGCCTGTGGCAGGAGTGGGGCTGCAGAGCCAAAAGTCAGGCTGCAGCCCCTGAGAGAAGTGGGGAAACTGATCAGCGCTGGTCAGTTTCCCCTGTCCTGTGAGAAGTGGGCAACCCAGAGGCAGGCTCTTGGTTACTTGTCACTCACAGGATATAGGAAACTGACCAGTGCTGCTGCGCTGGTCAGTTTCCTGACTTCCCCTGAGTTGTGTGAATTTTGACTTAGATGGGTTTGCGCGAGATCGCAACTCCCACTGAAGATTTACTGTGATTCCCCCAGCATGGTGACCAAATAGAACTAACACAGAAGTTCAGATCCTTGCCACTATTTATATCCAGTCTGGTCCACTGCTTAATTGTTTGTCTTTCTGCCTACAGATAGGTGCGAGCTGAAAGGTTCTCTCTCTGGCAGTAATGCAGGGATTACAAGTATTGAATTTGACAGTGCTGTAAGTATTTGTGTTTGTCTGGGGAGAAAGTAATTGCAGTTGGCTATATTTGGCTACCAGTTTCATCCATATGCTTTGAAATACATCCCCAAAGAATCAAGTTAAAGGTAATGCAGAAGTTCAGATCTTGTAGGTGTACATGACACATTTTAAAATACAGTACACGCTTTTTTATACAGTAGGTTGAACTCTGATTTCAAATGGTTTGTTTGGAAAGAGACAGTTCTGTGAATTAATCAAACAGAATTAAGGCCTCTGTATTATAAATAAGGGTGTGTCTACACTTAAAACAGTAGAGCAGGATTGCTACACTGCTTCTGCATACAGACAATACAGTAACAGGAAGGGTTCTCCTATTTCTGTAGTTAATCCAACTCCCCAGGAGGCAGTAGCCAACTCACTGAAAGAACTGTTCTGTCTGCTCTGGATGCTACATTGTCATAGCTTTGTGTCTTGAGGTGTTGATTTTTCACACCTGTTAGAATCATAGCTATGCCAATATAAAGTCCCAGCGTGGACCAGCCATTAGAATACATTAGGATATCCATGTGTATTTATTGTGGTTTAATGGACCTACTTCAAATTCAGACCAATCGATATTTCAGGATTAACTTTGAGTGTCTTCCCCTCTTCCCAGCCCTCCCTCACTGCCCCTCTCCTCCCCCAGTAGACCATCCCCAAAGCTCTCTCTTCTGCACTTCACTTCTAAGAAGAGAAACGAAATCCAGACATCTGGACTGTCAAGAATTTAAAAATGAGCGAGGTCTTACCCAATCTATGAATTTTCATTGCTGCTTTATGGACGCCTTCCAGCTGTTGGAGTAGTGTGTATCTGCTCCTGCAATAGACATTTTAAGTGCACACAACTTGGTGGTCAGGTGTAGCTGTCTTACCAAAGTCTGAGATGAATAGTAAAAGATGTGGCTGCCATTGGATTATACTTGCATCACCCTTTCAACTTTCAGCAGTTTCTCACCCATCATACTCCATCCGTGCTATGACTCAGGGAGTGTTTGCTGACAAATTATGATGTGTTCAGTTTGTTCCCTTAAGCATTCTGGGCACAATTCTGAGCTGCATCCAACAGAACCAGTCAAAGTAGTATGGGGTTTTGGAGGTGCATATTTGGGTACATGATCTTAAACTTCTTTGCTGAGATCCCTTTCATAACAGGCTGTGCCCGAGGCCAAGTTTGAAGCCATCTTTACAAGTGTAGCTTTTTTGTATTTTTGCATTAGATACATTTCCAAAAAATCTTATATTGGTCTTCACCAGTTCATCAGAGCAGTGGTCCCCAAACTGTGGGCCATGCCCCTTGAGGGGCACAGAGGAATATCTGGAGGGGGAAGGGTGGACCTGAGCCAACCCTCTGGGGAGGCAGAGAGGGAGCAGGTGCCATGCAGCTCCACTTTGTCACCAGGTCTGCTGTGGCCTCAGCCCCCGTCCAATCCACACAGACACTAAAATTCTGGTTACCTGTCATAACTGGTCTCTGTCCTGGAGGATGGGAAGAGCAGTAGCAGCAGCTGCTGCTGTTGGAGCCTTGTTCTAATGTAGGTGTCTTGAACACATTATAGATCTTTTTTTTAACACATGCATCGTGGGCTCCTCGATCCTTTTTCTGAATCAACTGAGATTGACAGTTGTGTGGGCATAAGTCTTGCTCTGGGATTTTTCTTGAGAAATAGCTATTCAGTATAGCATCTTGCACTACATCTGTCTAGAACAGGCGTGTCCAGCCTGCGGGCTGCATGCGGCCCTGGACAGCTAGTAGTGCGGCCCCACAAGATTGTAAACTTTTAACATTATTATGTGATTTATATACATTAACTATATTTTATATGCGGCCCAAGACAATTCCTCTTCACTCAATGCGGCCCAGACAAGCCAAAAGGTTGGACACCCATTCTAGACAGAATGAGAGGAAGGAGCCACCCTCCTCAGGCTTCCTAAAAATCCATCTATCTGTTGTCTGACCAGAACATATTAGTTTTTACTACTTCTGCTGAGAACCATGTAAGTGAGGGTGAAATTAACAGAATCAGGCCAGCATCGCTCTGCAGCTTGGGTCAGCTTGGCCCGACAGCGGAGGCAAATGTTAGAGCTGGTTGTGGGGAAGAAGAGCCACAAACTGGAGGCTGGGTAAAGACAGATTAGTAGAGAAACCCACCATCCTTATGGCAGCAAGGGGGTTATGAGTAGAAGTGGAATGGAGAGAACGTTCCTCCTGTCCAGCAACTTGGCAACCATTCTTTTCATAGGCACTTGTTTTGGGAATCTGTGGTGGATATGGCTCATGGAGAACCATTACATCTTTGTTTAAAATGTCTTGAAAAATCTTCCTTTCCCAAACTGAATTCCTGTCCATTCGCATGGCTTTCTTAGCAGTATAGCACTAGACGTGAACCCTGTGGTTTGTCAATTTTAATGCCTGTCTCATAGTATTGAGACTTTTTGGAGATATTTGCTGCATGTAGTAGTTTACTTCTCTCAGTCTTTCTGTGAACTTGACTCAGATTCCTCTTGTTTTCACAGGGCTCTTACCTCTTAGCAGCTTCAAATGACTTCGCCAGCAGAATCTGGACTGTAGATGACTATAGGTTACGGGTGAGTCTCATAAAGAAAGCAAGCAATGCAAACGTTACTTCTGCCTTGTATTCCATTTATGTTCTTGAGAAGGACATTGGAAAATTGCATATATTCCACTATTTTGGGATCTTGACAAAGGTTTTTTGTTTTCTGTCTTGCAAAACATTAATTGATTCCTCCTCCCCCTTCCTCCCTCCCCCAGTTAATGGCAAAGAGCCTTTATAGCATAACCTGATGTGCAACACTGGCCACTGCATGTAGCTCTCAGAATCCTTTCCAGATAAGTAGCGACCAAACATATGACCATTTCTTCTTCTGCACACAGGAAGTGTTAACTTTAGAACCATATAAACGTTAAAACACAGCAGACTTAAGGAGCTAAAGGCTTTAGCATGGTTCACAGAGTTAGTTAAAACAGTTGTTTTCTAGAATCATACTTTTTTTTACTGAGCAGGAGTCATCCTGGGTCCTTGGCTTAATTGTTGGTATAGGTAAACCCTGAAGCGCTAGTCTCTAATCAGGATACTTAACCAAAGACTGAACTATCATACATGTTCTTCCTCCACCTCTCCAGTATGGGTTTTTTGGCCCTGACCCAAAGCAGAACTTGTTAGTGATCTCCTTGGACTGAAAAGAGGTCTTTTCTCTTAGCAGAGGAAAATTTTCAGAGACCACTTATTCCCACTCCCAGACATGAGTTTTATTCTTGATATTTTTTTTTAATTTATTTTAAATATTATTTCACCAAGCATTATTTGGCATACTGACTCTAACACAACATATCTTTAGTTGCTCTTGCAAGGTCTTGCTTGCCCAATCTGGCATGAAACAGTCTTAGGTGGCCAGGCCTGGTCCCTTTCTGCTGCAGAAGCTTTGCAGTCATTTCTGCACTGGCTAGCATCCCACACTCTCTACAGGCATTAGATGTGAATCTGAATCTCAATTTACCTGTTGCATTTTTCGATTTGTGGCATGAATGCTTTAGTTCGGTAGATCTTCAGCATTTAATGATTTTTTTTTTTTTTTTAAATTCACCCACAATATAATTAACTTGATTGCTTTTATGATGAAGATATTTGTCTCTAGAATGCAATCTCATGTGGGGTATTTGCCACAATGTGTTGAAATCTTCAGCTCTAGATTGGCCGAAAAATCTTACCATCAGTTAGAAATAAAGGTATATAACAGTTTAATATATCATCATGAAGGATATGATTCTTTCATTATGGTCATGGATTTTGTGACTTTCTAGGACCTACATGACTACCTCTGCGACAAGGCTATGGTGGCTGTCAGCCCTGAGGCTGCTAGCACAGCTGACTGACTAGCACAGTGGCTGGCAGCCACAAGCCATCACAGCAGAGTTTGTTGTCCCCCCCACCCCCAAGCCCCTTGCCAACTGGGCATTTGTGGTAAAAGTCAGGAGCTGTGTCTACACGTGCACGCTACTTCAAAGTAGCGGCACCAACTTCGAAATAGCGCCCGTCGCAGCTACACGCGTCGGGCGCTATTTCGAAGTTAACTTCGACGTTAGGCCGCGAGACGTCGAAGTTGCTAACCTCATGAGGGGATCGGAATAGTGCCCTACTTCGACGTTCAACGTCGAAGTAGGGACCGTGTAGACGATCCGCGTCCCGCAACGTCGAAATTGCCGGGTCCTCCATGGCGGCCATCAGCTGGGGGGTTGAGAGATGCTCTCTCTCCAGCCCCTGCGGGGCTCTATGGTCACCGTGGGCAGCAGCCCTTAGCCCAGGGCTTCTGGCTGCTTCTGCGGCAGCTGGGGATCTATGCTGCAGGCACAGGGTCTGCAACCAGTTGTCAGCTCTGTGTATCTTGTGTTGTTTAGTGCAACTGTGTCTGGGAGGGGCCCTTTAAGGGAGCGGCTTGCTGTTGAGTCCACCCTGTGACCCTGTCTGCAGCTGTGCCTGGCACCCTTATTTCGATGTGTGCTACTTTGGCGTGTAGACGTACCCTCGCAGCGCCTATTTCGATGTGGTGCCGCGCAACGTCGAAGTTGAACATCGACGTTGCCAGCCCTGGAGGACATGTAGATGTTATTCATCGAAATAAGCTATTTCGATGTTGGCTTCACGTGTAGACGTAGCCAGGGACAGTTTGTATTTGTGGGCGTCAGTGAATTTTTATTTCCCATGACTGGTCCCAGATCTTTGCTACAAACACCTATGACGCAGTCTTAACTTCAGTCATTGTTTATGTGGTGCAAAAAGTTCCCATGCAAAAGTGTCTTGACAAGGTCTTGCAGTTTTCTGGTGTCTCTGACTTCTGGCTTTGGGTTAGTATATTCCTGCTCACTGAGTTAATACGGTACTTTGAATCCTTTTCTGAATGGATTTAGTGCATAAATTCATCATGCCTTGCATGTGCATTGAGAGCTGCTTCAAGTCACCTATTTATATTCACTTGTTAATGGCAGTGCAGCAATGGACTATTTTCTGAGTCCGTTTTATATTTCAAGGTGGAGAAAGCTATAACTGGGGAGGCTGTTCTAGATTTGATTTTAACAAGTAGGGAGGAACTGGTTGAGAATTTGAAAGCAAAAGCCAGCTTGGTAAAAGTGATCATGAAGTGATAGCATCTGTGATTCCAAGGAATGATAGGAGGGAAAACAGCAAAATAAAGACAGTGGTTTTCAAGAAGTCATACTTGAGCAAAGTTGGAGAGTTGGCAGGTAAGGTCCCACGGGGAGCAAGAGAAAAAGCAGTTGACAGTTGGCAGTTTTTAAGAGACATGTTATTAAGGGCCCAAGAGCAAACTATTCCACTGAATAGAAGAGAGAGACAGTATGGGAAAAGACTACCTTAAGAAGAGAGCACTACAAAAGTTGAAAACTAGTTCATATTACAAAGGATGAACATAAACAATCCAGGGTAAAATTAGAAGGTCAAGGAACAAAATGAGCTCAGACTAGCTAGAAGCATGAAGGGTAACAAAACATTCTACAAATATATTAGAAGCAAGAGGAAGACCAAGGACAGTGTGTGCCCATTACTCAATGAAGAGGGAAAAACAGTAAGTCTGTATCTAGACTGCAGGCTTCTGTCGGGAGACTGGAGATATCTCAGCAGAAGTCTGCCATGACGAGAGAGTCCTGCTGTTATCCCTGTCTTCCTCGTTCCACCAGGAAGAAGGGATGTTTCACCAGAGGGGTTTTCTGACATTTGGCTCCATGTGGAGAGGCCAGATGTCAGGAAGGCATCTCCCAACGGAACTATCGGCAAGAGATACACAAATGCAGTGTGCAATTTGCGTATCTTTTGCTGGCAGTTCTCGGCAATCTAGACGCAGCCTAACAGAAGATGTGGAAATAGCAAAGGTGCTGAATGACTTCTTTGTTTCAGTTTTCACCAAGAAGGTTGGTGATTGGACGCCTAGCATAGTGAACACTGGAGAAAGCGAGGTAGGTTCAGAATTTAAAACAGGAAGAGAAGTTAAAAATTACTTAGAAAAGTTACATATCTTTCAGTCACCAGGTCCTGATAAAATACATCCTAGAATGGTCAGGGAACTGATAGAGTTGTTATGGGAGCCAATTGTTTCTTTGGTAAGTCAGGGAAAATGGGAGAGGTTCCGGAAGACTGGAAAAGGGCAAATAGAGTGCCCATCTATAAAAGGAAAATAAGGACAATGCAGGAATCTATAGACTGGGCAGCTTAACTTCTGTGCCGTGAAAGATAATGAAGCAAATAATTAAGGAATCAATTTGCAAACATCTGCAAGATAAATGATTAGTAACAATTGGCATGGATTTGTAAAGAACAAATCATGTCAAACCAACCTGATAGCTTTCATAAGGATAACAAGCCTTGAGGATAAGGAGGAAGGCCCAGAGAAGAGTAACTAAAATGATTAAAGGTCTAGAAAGCATGACCTGTGAGAAGATAGAAAGAACTGGGTTAGTTCCATCTAGAAAAGAGAAGACTGAGGGAGGGGACATAAGAGATTTAAAGTGTCTAAAAAGTTGCTGCAAGGGGTGGGGCAGGATTATTCTCCCTAACCTCTTACGATAGGACAAGAAGCAATGTGATTAAGTTGCAGCAAGAGAAGCATAGGTTGGATGTTAGGGAAAACTTCCTAATTGACAATGTGGCCATACATTGGAATATATTATTGAGGAAGGTTGTGGAATGTCCACCTTCGTAGAGTTTTGAGATCAACTTAGACAAATATCTGTCAGGAATGGTGCAGATGCTGCTTGATCCTGTCATGGTACAAGTGACTGGACTTGACCTCCCAAGGTTCCTTCTAGTTCTAGTGTTCTATGATTCTCAAAGATCTTCTTTATCCATAAAATTGTGGTATCCAGAAATTGTCTTGTTACAACCACTGAGATAATCCGTGGCCTAGGGGTTTTTGGGCTGTGCAATAACTTTTCAGTTCCTCAGACTCTGCTCCCATTTCATTTCCATTTTTAAGTCTTCTGCTAGTTCTGTAGTCTGTGTAGCAATATGCAAGTTGGAAGTTCAGTGACTTAATTTTGGGGTTTGACTTTTGGTAAGGATTGGTCTCTGATCCTGGCAGCCTGTTCCCTCCTGCTACATTAGTTCTCTGATTAGTTCTAAGAATCTAATAACTAGTGATGGCTATGATTCATGGTCCAATGGGTCCTGACTGTGGTTGGCATCAGGCAGAAATAGTAGAAATAGTCCTAGAACTTTGCTGATGGGAACAGTTCTAGAATCTCTGGAGATCTCAGGCTTCCAAGATGAGACTTCAGAGTTTAACACTAGAACCCTTTTTCCTATACTTGAAAAAGTCAGTTTCTAAAATCTGGAGACACCATCACTCCAACTCTTAACTGTGCTTCATTACACCCCGAGTCTCTCCTTCCAGACTGTGTTGTAGTTACCATCCTTTCAAACAAGGTTACTAAGGGAGGTAGCAAAAAGTCATAAATTCCAAAAGAACGATTCCTTAACGAGCTAAAGGAGTTACTTTCTCTCTGATACATCTCCCATCCAGTGGCCGAGTATGCTGCCTCTGCAGTACTCTTGGCACTGGCTGACTCACAGAGAAGCAACAAGGGATTCAAAACTACATTCTGTTTAACCAGAATGGAAAGGTTGTGACCCTTGCCTTCGGTCACATATTAAACTAAGATAGGAGGAATTGAATTTAAGATTTTTGTCCCCAGTAAGCAGTTGAATGACAAGATCAGAGCCATGAGGACAGGAAACAAGTACAGCTGAAACTGTGCATTTACCCCAGGTGTATCTTCTCTCCCCAGCACACATTGACAGGCCACAGTGGAAAAGTTCTGTCAGCCAAGTTCTTGTTGGATAATGCACGCATCGTGTCAGGGAGTCACGACCGGACCCTCAAGCTTTGGGATCTGCGCAGCAAAGTTTGTAAGGAAACTTTCAACCCCAGCATGAATACCATTTCTGTTTTTCACACCTCTTAGTCTCTTTCTAGGATGTAAATTGAAGTTTCATGTAGGCTTAATTGTTTCATTCTCTTAATGTCCAGAAAATTGTAGCTATACTATTTTTTGATATGTGGATCTTGGTTATTGTAAACTTATGGGGTCAGGCCTGGCTGTTAACTGGATGAGAAACTTAGGAAAAGACCATATGCTGCAGTGAAAAGCATTGCTGATTGGTCAGCTACACTCTGTAGCTCCTGTTGTCCATCAAACTGTAGGGTGGATTTCTTACTCTTCTGTAGAAACTTGGAACCAGGTTGGACATAACAGGGGGCTGGTCTTAAGTCTTCTCTTGAAAATCCTACCTGCGGTTTCTTGCCTCCAACTGAAGCAAATAGTAGGATTCAGTTCTTCGTAGCAGAAACATTTCTTAAAATAATTTCCTGGTTTCTGTTGGCCAAGAAACAACCTTTCTTCCCCAGCGTCCTACATCGCTGCATATATCAAGTGTAGTGTGCCATATATCTCATCTGTGACTTGTTTGCTTTGTCGCTACTTCATAATCAGTTGGCTATCCTTGTACAGGTGAAGGGACATTGGACAAGGTAGCTGAGATATTCAGAGGAATAATGTGCTTTTGTGGATTTTGAATCTTCAGTAATCAGTTTCTTGTAAGACAGGGCTCACTTGTTCTCTCTCTTTCCCCCACCCCTCAGGACCCCACACTCTTCCCAGGGCTGTAGTTTCAGAGTAGCTACTGAATTTTCTATATTTGCTGTCAGATGGCTTTTAAATACTGCTATCAACATGTACATCACAATGGGAATTGGACTGCGCTGTTGACAACTCCTCCATCCCTTTTTATTGTCTTTTCAAGGTATAAAAACAGTATTTGCAGGATCAAGCTGCAATGATATCGTATGCACAGAGCAGTGTGTAATGAGTGGGCATTTTGACAAGAAGGTTCGCTTCTGGGACATCAGGTAAAATGTTCTTTTGACACAGGGTTAGGCACGTGAGATTGGTTAGAGCCTCTAACAATTTAATGCTGATTGGAGAGTGTAAGATGAATCTGAGTTGTGGACCCTACTCCTCCTTCCACTCTTACTGAGCTCTCTCTTGCTCAGAATATTTCTTACAAGACCATGAGGAAGGCACCAAGGACAAATAACCTTTTTTGCACTCCAGAACTGTTCTGATGTCTGAGCTTATTAGCAGCATGGTGTGTTGTGTAATATTGGCAGTGCAGCAGCCCCTGAGTAAGGAAACACGTTGCCCTGCTGTTTCTCTACTTTTCTGGCTAAGTATCCATAGGTCATTCTGAATGAAGTTCTGGTTATTCCTTGGTTAGGCACAAAATAGCCACAGTGCGAGGCTTTAGTAGGAAAATAAGAAAAATTAGGATAATGAACACAAAGTGGGTACCTGGCCTCCTATCCTCAGGCTCTGGGGCAAATTCAGGGGTACTCCTGACGGAATGCTATAACAAAAAAATTATGTGCACAGTATTTTAACATTCTGCATATTTTGTCAGTAAATAAACGTAAAGGTTCTAGTATGACATTGGGAAAGTACAGGCACCAACAGATGTGAGTGGGTGCCCAAAAGAGCGTGCATATGCATAACAACTGCTCTTGCAGGAATTTTTGCTTTCCCATCAGAGTTATTTTTCTTTGGAGAGGGAAAGAAATCTGCATGGGATGGGAATTCTGTGGGCACACATCAGCACAGTACTTCTCCAGGAGTAAGGGTCCTTGTTACAAAGTTACCATGCTGTTTTCTGTCTTCAGGACTGAAAGCATTGTACGGGAGCTGGAACTGGGTGGGAGGATCACAGCTTTAGACCTGAACCCAGAGAGAACAGAGCTCTTGACATGTTCCCGAGATGATCTGCTGAAAATCATTGATTTGCGAGTCAATGCTGTCAAACAGATTTTCAGGTGAGTGTGATCTCAGTGTAAGGGGTATGTGACAGGTGACTGGATTTGGTGGCGTGTTTGTAAGTTTGCTATTTGCCTGTGTCCTTTGTGAAACAAACCTTGCAATTTGTCCCTTAATGGAGAGGTCAAAGCCTTTGGAGCCATGTTTTTGACAATTTTGGACAAAAGATGTTCAGTTTGAACCTGTCTAGTCCGACACTCTCATCTGGTAATATCTGTAATCTGGCATGATTTTAGTTAGCCAGAATGACCAGTTATCATGGGTGTGGCCAAGTTTCCCATGGTCCCATAAAGTTTGTTTGCAGCCACCGGTCCTGGCTCTCAGTGTTCTGTGCAGTTATTTATCTGTAATTTACCCCCAAATGTCTTCTAAGAGCCCAGTAAGCGGTGGAGGTTTGTGTAATTGTGCTAGATCACATTGAACTCCTGTGGTCTGGCAAATTCTCTCATTTGGCACCAGTCAGGTCCTGAGTGCCAGACTAGAGAAGTTCAATCTGTATTTTGTTGCGATTTTGGCTCCATCTTTTTGAAGGAGACAGCTTATACCCTTCACCGGGGAGAAAAGTCCAATAAATGAGACTGGAAAGAGAGAGATGTTTCATGTTCAGTAATATGTAGCATTTATCCCAATCAGTGCAATAATCTTCTTTTAGTCCCCGATGAGTCCCCAGGCCTCATGTTTGAGGAATGTAACAACTACCTGATTCCGCCTTGTTTCAGTGCCCAGGGATTCAAATGCGGATCTGACTGGACAAGAGTTGTCTTCAGGTAAGCAGCCAAATTGGTGGGTCAGGGTTGGTGGGAGACGTTAGTTGGTTTACTGCAAATTCTTAAATGATATTTTGAAGAGCAAAGTTCCAAACCACCATCCACTGTCAAACTAATTAGCATTTTTTACCTTCTTGACTGTTGTGCTACAACTCTAAGCTCCACATTTAGTTTGCAAGCTGTAGCCATTAACACTGATCATGAGACAAAAAAGGGACACTTAGCACTGGGCAGTTAGCAAGACTGTTTTCAGACATGGATATCTACCAAAAGAACTCACCATTTCTAGAAATCAGGAAAAAAGGTACAGGCAGCATTCCACATAGTGTGCGTACGCACTGTACTAAAAAATAGTAACAGAGAGGAAACCATGCTAGTCTATACACTATCAAAACAAAAAGCAGTCAAGTAGTACTTTAAAGACTAGCAAAATAGTTTATTAGGTCTGTTAATATTGGAAAGTCAAACCTTGAAAAACAAGGAGGATTGTCCATGGAGCCTTAATTTGGTCCTGAGTGCATATTTATTATACCACCTTATTGCAGCCTTGTTCTACCTTGGGTTGATCATCCAGTCCGTCTTCTCCTCTTCCACCCAAACATCTTGTGCAAATTCCTTGGGTGTGCCTTCTGCTTCCTCCTCCATGCTGCCTGGACTCTACCAACCAGGGTATTGAGAGGTGAAGGAGGATAGTCACCTGGCTGTCAGTTGTAGTGCCCAGTGTGTCATAGCAGCTGCGGGGACAGCAATTGCAGGGAATTCCTGCTCAAAGCCAGTGGCCCAGGGCTGGAACATTCCACTGCATATGTCAGCTACTTTCTTTGAAGGCTCCCATTTCTAACAAACATGTACTGAGCATCTAACCTGTGAACTGCCATTTCTCAGTGCCATTAATTTGTCTGCATCTGGGTAGCTTTTCATGGGAACAAGAAAAGAGCACTGAAACCAGGCTGGCATGTCTTTACTCCAAAGTATGCAGGTGATAGAACTTCTCAATGAAATGGAGTAAGAAATGGTTTAACATGGAAACAACATTTTTCTAGTGTCTTTCTCAAACAATTGAACCACTTCTGCTGAAATTCAAGTCAAAATAGTTGGCCTGGGACAGGCACCTGGCAAGGAAGACTTCAGCCCACGTGGTTATGGTTTGGCAAAGCTATAAATAAATTAATATAGGAATTGTTTGGCAATTTTAAGCATAGAAGAAGCTACCAATTCTGCAGATTTTAAAACCAAATAAAAAGCCCACATTAAGGATTTTTAAATATGACTGACACAAAACTAAAAAAGTTTAAGATCTAAACCATGTAATCGGTAAGTTTAAGGGTTAAATACCTAAAGCATTGAAAAAAGCCCTGGCTAAATTTAGTGAATAGAGACATGTTATATCTGAACCACTTTGGTTATGTTTAACCTTCAATCTTCCCCACCACCTCCTTTTTTTACCTTGTTGATTTCAAGCTTTTTGGCAGGGGGAAGAGCCATTTTCTGTGTTTAAGGTGCCTACCACAAAGGAAACCTATTTTTCTTCCTGGCCTTTGACGCTTATTATTACGGGCCTTTTTTAGGTGCTTTAAGCTTATACAGCATGCCTTATTCATTGATCTCGCAGTGCTTTACAAGTGAGGTAAGCATTGTTATCCCCATCTGAGGCACAGAGGTAAAAGTGACTTGCTGACGTCACCCAACTAGCCTAAGTAGATTTCACAAGAACAGCATATATCTTTAAATACTAGCCACCTGGATGGTCCATCATGTGATCTGGAAAGTCTTGGTAATCACAGTGAATAAGAGCTGGTAAAACCTTTATTTTCTAGTGCAGACTACCCTGAGCCACTTTCAGTTTGCTTACTTTGGAAACATGTGAGACAAAAACTGCTAACTTCAAACTGAATTGTGTTTTCTCTTTTGTGCCTGATATGTTTCAATAGCCCCGATGGTAGCTATGTGGCAGCTGGTTCAGCTGATGGGGCCCTTTACATCTGGAATGTGCTCACTGGGAAGGTGGAGAGAACGCTTGCAAAGCATCACAGGTGAGAGAGGAAGTTGGTTGACTGAACTGGTGCAGGCTCATGTTGGTCCTATGGCGAGATGGGGTATTGCAAATGTAGAGTTCCATTCACATCGGAGTGCATGACATATTTATATGCAGCTTCTCTGTGGATTCATGGTAATAACCAGTAGAGTGGGAATTAAGGCTAGAAAAGTTTAGTTGCTGGATTGCTTGTTCACAATTAGCACATTAATTATAATATATTCTAAATAGCTCTTGGGAGGGCTGTTAGAAATGCAGGTGTAAATAAAAGCAGACAGTGAATTAGCTTAAGCTCTTTAAAAACTATGAGGTTTAATTTCACCTTTCCTAAATGCTGCTGTGAAATTAGAATCTGTTCTAAATTGACACCTGGCTTCCTTTCAGCTCCTCTGTAAATGCAGTGACGTGGTCACCAGCTGGTGCCTATGTGGTCAGCGTCGACAAAGGAAACAAGGCTGTCCTGTGGTCCGAATTTTGATTGGAAAGAGATAAGACTATTTTAATTTTCTCACTTGGAGGGTGCTGGTCCAGGGCTGGACAGAGGCCCAAACCTAGAGCGGTCCTTCAGACATCAACCAGTGGGCTTCCCTTCTCAGAGGAGAGCTCTGTTAAGGCAATCTAGGATGGAGGAGGCAGAAGCAGAGCCCTTTACTGCCTGTAAGTATTCTGCTGGCACTTGGACTCAGCAAAAAGTCAGCTGATTTGGATGGTGAATACTACTAGTCTTGCCTTGACATACAGTATCTATGCACTGGACAGAGCCGAAGATACTACCCAGATTCCCTCGTTGGACAGCTGTGCCAAATATGCTGTTATACAAGCGTATGTACAGCACTTCTGATTTGGAAGTGTTGGAAAAAGTTTACCATTTATTCTGACTTAATGCATGTCCTGTCTCCTGTGTTCTGTTCCCATGTAGTAGCTTAGGCATGAAGCGAGGGCATCCTGAAACACAGGGTTGGTACTAGTCAGTCTGTACAGTGATGGAACACATTGAAATATTTCTGTTGCTCTGGCAGTTCTGCCCCCTGTGGCATTGGCTGAGTTTGGGGCTTCTCCAATTCTGACGTGGTTTCTCTGGCAGATGGTAATCTGAGAACTCCTTGCATCATTTTGACTGTATTTCAGGGAACTGTCCTTTCTTCAGGGATGGGATGATGCATCTTTGTAAAAACTCCCTCCAATAGTTCCTATAGCAGAAGTACCAAAAAGTGGGGGAAGGAGAATTTGAACCAGTATGTTTCTCTTTCCAATCATGGGCGAGAGATGAGGAGCGATATCTGCTTTTGGAGTGGTGATGCTGCTGTAATGAGGAATGTATCCACACCAAGATGTCCAGTACCGGAAAATAAATATACAGTCTCTGCTGCTGTCCATCCATCCTTCTTTACTGGAGGCTGTTGGTGGAGCACGGGGGAGCATTGGGATTAAATCCTGAATGTAATGCTCTGGTGCTGGCAATTCCCTGCCACTTTCCCCTTTCTGAGCACATGTGCAATATTCTCCTTTGTGCTTGATCCCTTCCTGTGGCATCTAACGGGATCCCTGTGCCCTCACCCATCTAGGTATGTCAGGAGGTTGGAGGAGAACTAACTGTGGTGTTTCATAACTCTTTATCAAGTCCAACTTTTCTGCCTCAGATGGGCCCCAAGACAAGCCACCAGCCTTCTGTCGCCTTTTTGTTTGCACTTTATTTTGCTTCCTTCCTGAGCTTGTTTTCCAAGGAAGTGTTTTGGCAGGTCAGGAAAGAGGGTGGTTCCTAGACAGAGCTCTCTCTTTCTCAGCCTTTTATTCAGACTTCTGAAGTGGAGAGTTGGGCACATACAGGGCAAATCTTTTATTTATTCCGCTACCCACAAGAACTTGATTTGTAAATAAACCTGTGTTCTGCTTTTAAAACTCACAATGTTTCTCCTCATTTTGTTTGTGTTTCTTCTTGTCATGGAAGCAAGGGGAACAAACATCAAGTTTCTTCCCTCCCTCCTTTGCCATTTTAGCGGGTTAATGTTAGGTTTGGATCCGATGCTGGAGACAGCATAGGCACTGGCTCCACAGGTGCTCCAGGGCTCAAGCACCCTGGGTGAAAGAGTATTCAGCACCCACCAGCTACAGCTGTTTGGGTGCGGCTAAAGGGGTGGAAGATGGGAAGAGGTGGCGTGAAGGGTGGTCTCATGGGAGGGGTGGGCCACTGGGGGAAGAAGCAGCCTGTGTTTGACAGATCTCCAGTGGGTATCCATTGTCCTGCGGCCAATCTTGTCTCATATCAAGAATGCTGTGTTGAAGCTGAAGTTAAAAGTTCTGGTTCTATGTTGGTTTAAGCTTCTAGCACTGGGGACTGTGGCCCATGTTTTGAAGCTTGAAAAGTTGATGCACACTTGCATATGTGGGAAGAATTACTGAATTCAGGATTACTAGTTTCCTAGACACTTTCTGCTGCGAAATGCCTGTTCCTTGGTTATTGGCTGAACTGCTACGTCGCCTCTGCCTCCCAGTGCAGTTTTAAAATGTGATATAAAGACGAGTAATACACTGAACACTAAAGGAACTGCCCCTGCTGACACTAGAATAATGGAACAAAGCCTTCACCTCCTTTTGGGTATGAAGCTTCTTTGGCTAATGATCTTCAATTTTGGTGTGAAGAAACACTCGGCTGATGGCTCGTACTCCGAAGGCAAAGCAAAGATGATGAAAGCAGAGTTTCAGTCTTACTAATAATTGAGGTAAAAATCCCTTGGGATTTGAGGCACACTTTCTTAGGTTGCTGCTCTTTCAGTCTGTTGTCTGCTCCCTGAAGTTTGCTGCAGTAAATTTTGCATCTCCAGGTCCTTCTAAGAGGTGACCCTTCTCAGTGCCTTGGTGACCTCAGGGGTATTGCAAATAAAGCAGCTCGCTAAGTGATGATTCAGTGGGATGAAAGATTTACCAGGGGATTAACTCTACCCAAATAAGAACTGGGCAGGCTGTGGTGGGAGGATCAGGAATGGTTTAAAATGTTATAATTTATGTTGGATTATTTGTATTTTTCTACAACATACACAGTTATCTTGGTCTGAGGTTCTGGTGCCAGAAAATGTTTTGCTTGGTGAATGCCACTAAACAAATTAAGATGGAGCACACACAAAAACGAGAGGTCAAGACAGACCATTAAAAAAATAGACAGTTTTGAGAGGTATGTACAGTATCATCCATCAATCAAGTAACCAACCCCACGCTTCTCCCCGTGTGCAAATCCTGTTAACTATTTGAAATTGTACCTGTACTTTCTATCCAGGGTGCACTCACCTATCTTCTAAACAACTGCAGCTTCCAAAGACAAGCCAAGAATTCTGGTCCAGTGAAGCAGATCTGACAAAGACAGTGACCTGCTAATAGCTTCTTGGGTGTCCGCTACATTTCGGTTAATTTGGAAATAGAGGATCGGCCCTTGCTTTTCATTTTAAGGGAATCTTTAGTGCATTTTTCACCACTGTTATGATGGATTTAAAAGGCAGGAAGTAGTAGCATCTACTTTGTTCTCTTGGAGAAATTTTGTCATCCTGTAATGCAGATTCTGAAGACCATGGAGGAGCAATTTCATGTTCCTCTGGGAAGATAGTTGCAGCTTTCTGGAGGCCTTTTAGAGGCTTAATGTCCTTGTTTCGTACCTCTCTATTTGGGAGTCGTGAGTGTGTCCAATTGACTGTGGACCGAGCCAGGAAAGGAAAAAGTAACCACTAGAAATGTGTATGAAATGAACTGCCCTCAACAAAGAACAGCACCCTGAGCCTGGGCATCCCATTACTGTAATTCCCTAATAGAAGAGGTGGCATCTACAGCAGAAGTATTGGGGAGAGCGGGGAGATGAGACGTTTGAATGGCAGAGCTGGGGAAAGCGGAAACAAGGGGGGAATTGGGCCCTTCTGTTAGCAGTGTTAGACAAGACCTCTGCTTGCCTTGCCTTTAACAAGAAGCACAGGAGCCTGATGGAGGTTCTGCAGGCTTCTTGTTTTTCCTCCTTGTCTGAGCTCGTGGTGTTCTCTGTCCCAGGAGCCTTGTGGTAGAAGCAACAAAGGAGAAAGGGAGAGAACAAAGTGAAGTACTTGCTGTGGACAGTTGCCCAGCGGTTCTGACTGCAGGCTGCTGTTGCAGTCTGCCTGGAATGAACCCCAAGGCTCAGAGAGACTGCAGGAGCAGAGCTACAAGTAAAGTCCTCTTGTCCCCATCTGCCATTTTTTCTGGTATATCTGAAAGGTAGTCGCCTCCACAGCTTGAGTGAAATGTGTCTGCTCTGGCAAGGGCAGTGTCCAGCTTTACACAGAAACTAACAGCAGAATAGCTGCACGTCGCACACCAGGCCATAGGAAATAAACAGCAAATGCTGCTTTATTAGCATGGTTATGGGAGATTGTCTCCCTGGAATAGCATTCTGCTCTCCTAGGAGTTTAGGGGAAGGGCAGAACCACCTGAAAGCTGTTCCTAAAATGTCCATCATTGCAATAGTGCTCAAAGACTTCATTCAGCACTGGGACTTTGTGCTAAGGTGAATAGTCCCTCTCCCAACCCCCAGTGATGACCCAGGAAGCTCTGGAACAATTGTAGCTTCCTCTCAGTCTATGACAGAGTGGCGCATGCTAGAGCTGCAGGAGTGTCTCTGGTCTCTACCCTATAAATGTTTGCTAAATCAAAATGGAATTGGCTTCACTTGAGGGGTGCAGGCATGTTTTTACTTTTCCCAAGATGCTCTCACCAGGTTCTTTGGGGCAGGAGGAGTGGGATTTTTTTAAAAACACCTATGCGATTTAGTGGCACAGTCCCATGTAAGCCTCCTTGGCACTTATGGAAAAGCTAACCTATGAATGTTTGCGTTTGTGAGTATTCACCTGTGTTGGCTTCGAGTTAATAGTTGGTGCACACTTTTGACTTTCTGAATGGTTACACCCTCATTGCAAAAATTTAATTCAGTTGCAGAATGGAGACAATACCAGGGATCTCTCCTGCGAAAACAAGTACCACCAAAATATCAAGCCAAGACTTACCCACAAATTATTGGGTGAACAAAATCAAATTGAAATTCAAGACAAGCAAAAGCTGTTTTCCAATAATTTGGGAGCTTGAAGCTGAATTGGTCAATTTGTGTCTACTGTACATCTTCGAATGTGTATTTGAGTGTGCAATTTCCTCTTTATAAACGCATTGAGGGAAACAGTCTGCAGGGACACCCAAAAGCTATTGTATAATATAGCAAAGGGATGTGAGTGACACGAATAGATCAGCTTTGTGTCAATGCTACAATCCATCAATTGTGAAAATAACATTATCAATTGATGATATGCTTGAAATTCTTAGAATAGCCTGTATTTGAGATTTGTTCTAATGCTAACAAATACAACATTTCTGAAAGAGTTCTTTGTTCAGCTCCTTATTAGGCAACATGATTTGCAGCCCCAAGAGAAAAAGAGATGGAGAAGGAGCTTTAGAATAAAGCTGATTTTCTCCTGCTCCGTATAAATCTGTACTATCTTTACACCCAATGAATCTTGGAGGATAGCACTTGTAGACTCTTGAAGATGTGTAGTCCCTTAAGTAATACCCAGCAGTGCTGATTTAGCCAATCTGTTCTTAATCCAGGTACAATATTTGCTGCTTGAGGGGGATTAGTTCTGGAAAACGTGGACAGTAAGAAGTAGAAGCCCATATTCAAAGGGGGCTACATATTGCCCTCCTTTCTCACCAGCAGGCTAGTGAGTCACTCCCACAAATAGGAAGGATCTGCAGGACCTGTCTGCCTGGAGGATTCACCTTTGTGCAGTGGTTTAGGAGCAATTCTCATTGCTCTGGGAACTTTCTCCAGGGGCAGCTGTTGTGGATGTTGAAACACAACAAGGTATTTCAAGGTATTGCTCTTTCTTTCACTAGTTTCCTCTTTCTCAGATCCTCTAGGTCATGGGTTCTGCCAACAAATTCCATGCTAGTCTTGGAAAAGCTGCTTCCACTTTGGCACAGAGGGGAATGCTTTGACTTTTCTGTCTTTAATCCTGGCCTTCCGAAGTAATTTCTTTAATTAACTGCTTCCGAGAGCAAGATTTGACCATTTTTTTTAAGGGCAAGTCAGAAGCTAATTTCTGAGTGTCTACATGGTGCAAGTCCCTAAGAAATAAATCTCTTGTGTTTGTTTTAGCGTTTCATAAGATGACCTAAGCAGAAGTGGTTGAAAAATAGATCAGGGGAGTGGGAAATCACATTTGAACTCTGTAAGCATTTTGATAGTATGTAATGCCTACTTTTAATTTTTTAAAGGATTTTTAACTCATCTTTTTGAAATGTTTAAAGTTTAAGTTTATTTCAAAAATTTAGTCATGTGACTAGCTGGCCTATCAAAATAAAGGGAAACTGAACCCAATTATGCACCCACAGAACTATCAACAGGCTAGATAGTTTTCCTTTTTCCAATGTACTTTAGAAAAATGGAAACTTTAGGGGAAAAAATGAACATTTTTAAAAAATCCAGTGGGTATTTACAGGTCCAAAAAAAAAAAAAACCCACAAATTGAAACAAGTAATTAGTCTGCTTCTGTGTGCACTTCTTTGTCTTGCTTTTTACGCTTCCCTAAAGCTATCCATTTGAGAATTTCGCTTCATAACCCCTCTTGGTAGCTTGAAAATTGAAGTTTGCCTTACAGAGGCTTAAATGAAGAACGGAAGGATAAAATAAAAGGAAACCATCCCCCTAAGTCACCTCTGGTATTGCATTTTCAGAAGGAATAGTTTTGGGGTTTTTTTTTAATGCACTGCATCGATTAGTTACGATTTTGGATCGTATTAGACATAACTGTATAATCTCATTCATCTCTTCCTGACATTTGTCCAGAGTCCAGGATCTCTCGCTGAAGAAAAGCTTTGCTCTTTCCAGTCTGTCTGTCTGTCTCTGTCTGTCTCTCTCTCTCTCTCATATATATATATATATATATATATATATATATATATATATATACATATATATATATCTCTGTGGAAATGAGCTCTGCAGAGCCTCATAAAGTGACTGCTCCTTCCTCAACATCTCTGAAGAACGCCAGTCCCCCTCAACAACATGTTGTCTACAAGAAGATGTCCCGTGATAAGGCTGTAAGTAGCACAGCAACATATCTATAGCCACCAGCTTTGTGCTATGCATGGTCAGGGCCACTGCTTTGCTTATCTGGGGATTTACTTATGGAACACTCATCTTCACCCCATTTCTTTTGCAAAGAATTTGATTTATACTCCACACCATGGCCTAGCTATTGACTATATTATAGAAGTGATAAAATGACCTAGTTTCATGTTAATTTAACAACGTCCCCTGCCACCTCACTGTGTATGCCTTCATTTGCTGTCCTGATATCTATAGGCTGACTTGCTGTCTTTCCAGTTTGAGGCAAAAGTCCTTCACTGAGCTGCAGACACAAGCAATTAGGCTTTTGGAGTTCAATCCTGCAATGTGCGGAGCCTTCTACCCAGATCCAGTTAATACTGAAGCTTGTGAATATTCCTGGTTATGTGAATGGGAGCTACTCATGCACTTATATGAATGTGCTTCAAAATTATGTTCACTTGGTGCTGAGTGCTCTGCTCTGAGCAGGATTGGGCAAGACTAGCCAGGGAATCGCTCTGCATTGACTTCTTCCTACAGGTGACGATCTACATAGGAAAACGAGACTTCATAGATCACATAGATGGTGTGGAACCTGTTGGTAAGTCCAGCCAAGTTCTTTTTACAGGCTTTTTATTTAGTAAACCCCCATTATTTTCCCCCCATGCTGCTTAATTTAAGCTTAACTTTGCTTAACTTTTACTCTTTTCCGTTACTCTTTTCCTCTCTAGATGGTGTCTTATTAGTGGATCCCGAGATCGTCAAGGGGAAGAAAGGTTTGATGTTTTAAATGGTGATGTCAGAGTTTGCTTAGCTCTTCAGTGATATCTCACTGCAAAGCAAGAATCTCTTCTGCTTTTAGAACTTTTGTTGGCTTCTGCGAAATAAACCCCATGGTGGCGAGAGTATCTCTGGTAGTCGGGCAAGCTGTTTGAATATAATCCAAGGCTTCAGTCTTGTTGCAAAACAAATTTAAGATCTGATCTATACTATTAATTGGAACCAGGCTGGGGGAAAGGAGTAACTATCTTCCCGGACTTCTAACCCTAAATCTCAGAATCTCTGAATTCGCTGCTCACTGAATGTGTAATCTACTGCATATGTTCTTTTCAGTGTATGTGACTCTGACCTGTGCTTTCCGGTATGGCCAGGAAGACATTGATGTGATGGGTCTCACCTTCCGAAAGGATCTCTTTTTCTGTAGGATACAGTTGTACCCACCAGTGGAGAAGCTGGGATCTCTCTCCGAATTGCAGGAATGTCTGATGAAGAAGCTGGGCAAGAATGCTTACCCTTTCGTTTTAACGGTAGGTCTCTCGTATGAGCCTCTGGCTCACTTCTCCTTGACCCTTATTATCCAGCATATCAGCACTCCATGATAATCTGAAGAAGAGATTAATAATTAATCCACTATTACCTAAAACTGTGGCTTGAGTCGGAGGTTAGGTAGCAACCCTCATTTACTACGCCATGTGTGCTTGGGATCTAACAAACTGGAGAGGTCCTGACCACACGCCGTAAAATTCCTTGTAAAGAGAAGAATAATGATTTTATGGCAACAAAAGCCTTTCATGTTTTTCCGCTTCTGTCTCTTGCTCCCATATTGCTAGAATATTTGCTTATGCAGTTGCCTTGTGTACTCATGAGGGTGTGGCTATTCCTTGAGATGTGGGATTGATCTGCAAAAAACCTGATTTGCTGGAACAACTATTAATGTAGTTATTTGCTTATGTTTGTGTAGCAACCAAAAGCCCAGCTGGGTTTAGGAGCACCGGTATGTGCTGTATAAGTACAGATCAGGGACAGACCTGCTTAAAGACATGCTGAAAGTAGGGAAGTGGATACAACATAGAAGCAAATGAATCTGGTAGCAAGTTGGCCCTGCTTTGGTTAATTATGTTAACTGTAATTATTTTACTGAGGTAGGATGTAAGGGAGAGGAAGGAAAGAAGGGAAGTGATCACTTGCTATCTGTGTGTCTATGGGCACTGGGCTGGATCTTGTATGGTCTGCAGGAGATATGGGACTTAGTGAGAGGTATAAAAGAAGGCAAGGAAGTGGCTATATGGATTTTAGTGGGGAGTTTGTCCTGTGCATAAAGGGCAAGGCAGTTGAAAGCTTAAAATGGTTAAAGAAGGTGGCTGGTGGAGGAAAAGGCTGGGAATGCTCGCAGAAGGAAGATAATGGGAAGTCCTGTGGCACCTTATAGGCAAAGTTGTTTTTTTTTTTTTTTGAGCATATGCTTTCATAGGCAAAGACCTGCTTCGTCAGATGCATGTAGTGGAGATTCCAGAGGCAGCTCTTAAATTTACAGGCTCATGAAAAGAAGGGAGTACTGATCAAGAGGAAGGCCAGAGTTCACTAGGTCAGTTCAGTCAGGGAGACTGTGGCCCTCTTCCAGTAGATGATGTGGAGGTGTGAACATGGAGAGGAAAAACTGTTAATGTAGTTGGCCAGCCACTCCCAGTCTTTGTTCAATCCATGATTGATGGTGTCAAATTTGCAAATGAATTGTAGCTCCGCAGTTTCTCTTTGGAGTCTGTTTTTGAAGTTTTTTTTGTTGCAGCCTAGCTACTTTTAAATCTGTTACTGAGTGTCCAGGGAGATAGAAGTGTTCTCCTACAGGTTTTTATGTTACCGTTCCTGATACCTAATTTGTGTCCATTTATTCTTTTACGTAGGGACTGTCCAGTTTGGCCAATGTATATGGCAGAGGGGCATTACTGGCACATGATAGCATATGTTATATTAGTAGATGTGCAGGTGAATAAGCCCCTGATGGTGAGGCTGATATGATTAGGTCCTGTGATGGTGTCGCTGGTGTAGATATGTGGGCAGAGTTGGCACCGAGGTTTGTTGCAAGGATTGGTTCCTGAAGTAGAGTTACTGTGGTGTGGTCTGTAGTTATTGGTGAGAATTTGTTTGTTTGGCAGGCCGTGTGTAGGTGAGGACTGGCCTGCCTCCCAAGGCCTGTAAGAATGAGGGATCATTATGCAGGATGGGTTGTAGATCATGGATGATGTACTGGAGAGGTTTTAGCTGGAGGCTGTATGAATGGCCAGTGGTGTTCTGTTGTTTTCCTTGTTGGGCCTGTCTTGTAGCAGGTGGCTTTCTAGGTCCATGTCTGGGTCTGTCAAGCTGTTTCTCCTCTTCCTTAGGTGGGTATTGTAGTTTTAGGAATGCTTGATAAAGGTCTTGTAGGTGTTTGTCTTTGTCTGAGGGACTGGAGAAATTGTGGTTGTACCTTAGTGCTTGGCTGTGGACTATGGATTATGTGGTGTGTCCTGGGTGGAAGCTGGAGGCATGTAGGTGAGCAGAGCAATCCGTGGTTTTCTGGTATAGAGTAGTGTTCATGTGACAATCGCTTATTTCCACTGTATTGACCAAGAAGTGGATCTTTTGTGTGGACCAGTCCAGGCTGAGGTTGATGGTGGGGTGGAAACTGTTGAAATCATGGTGGAACTCTGTAAGAGTCTCCTTCCCATGAGGGACGATCAGGGTTGGCAGTGTGATCCGTTTCTGGTTCCACCAAGTGGGGTTAGACTAAGGCCATGTCTACATTACCTGGAAGATGGACCTGGTAAGAGTCAATTTTTTGGGGGTTACATTTTGCATGCCTTGTAGGGATGTACAAAATCGACCTATCAGGAGTTGGCAGTTGACCCCGTACTCCTTACCATCGCAAGAAGCTGTGGAGGTCAATGAGAGAAACTCTCCCATCGACCTTCCTCACTGAGGATGGCCAGATAAATTGATTCTACTTGGAATTGCGTATCTGCAGTCAACTTACCTGCCCAGTGCAGACCAAGCCTTAGTTAGGAAGGATCTTTTAAAAGGCACAGACCAGAAGTTTGTATCTGATGTGAAGGTGAGTTAGAAGACAGACTCAGATAGCTGACATACTAGCCAAGCATGCCATCTTAGCAGAAGCGTTGTGAATAGAGCTGAGGGGAGCAGTAATCCAGGCCAGAAGGGAGAAGGCTGCAGTAGTCATAGTGTGAAGCAATGTGGAACTGGGAGATGCTATGTGGAGAAAGCAACCAGAAATAGAAATGGCCTGACTGTTGCTCCAATGAGAGCAGAGTTGAAGGTGGTGCCTAGGTTACAGGCCTCCGTGACAATCAGCCACTTAACCTGGCTGCTCCCACTTCTGTGGCCATTTTTCAGGCTGCCTGGTTCCATTTCTCTGTCCAGTCTGACACGTCTACCCCAGCCCTTGTTCTCCCACTTGCTATCTCCCATGACATTGTCGCTGGCCTGCTCCCAGGCTTCTGTCTGCATGTCTGACCCAAAGACTCTGTGAAGTCCCCTCAGAACTTCACTGTGCAAGCCTTCTACCTTCCTGTCTAGGTGCTTATGTAGGCACCTGTCACTCTTCCATCAGAACTTTAAGATACCACATCGGTAGGTATTAGAGAAAACCCTAAAATGGGTAGATCTACAGCCCATAGACGTGCTTCCTTTTCCTGTCCCAGAGATGTCCCATCCCCTTGTCCCTGCCCTAGAGACTGTGGCATCTATTAGGATCCGGATTTAGAAGCTGCCATGTACCGATGCTGTTGCAAGTATGTTTTCAATTGACTCTGCAAAGTCCAGGCTTGCTTACTAACCTTCAGGTACAAATCGGAGGCTTTAACCAAGCTCGGACTTTTGGGATTTCTTGAGAGGTGCAGGTGGTAGAACTCCACCCATTGCACTGCCAGTGGGGGTAAAACTGGAGCCTTTTTTTACAAGCTCACATCCTCTCCAGGCCAGAAGTAATTGAGGTGCTGTTGTTCTTTGCTGCCTGTTCCAGTGGTTTTAGTCCAGTTCCCTGTGGACAGATGTCCTCAAACACTATCACTGGCCTCAAGTCAGTCTCTGTACCCATGTGACCCTTACCTGAAACTATCGTCGTCTTCTCACGCCCCTGTAAGAGAAGCACAACAGTCCTCTGGGTAGGACGTTGGATGGGATGTAAGGAGTCCTGGGTTCTAGTCCTAGCTAGGGCTCTGCTACCAGCTTGTCTGGCCGTGGGCAGTCCTTTATGCTCTCCTCTCACTGTTGCTCCTCCCTTTGTATGTCTTGTTTATTTAAATTGAGGTCCTTGGATCTGGGACTTGACGTGCGGTGCCCAGCGTAACGGGGCTTCACTCTCACCTAGGCCCTACTGCAGCCATATCAAACTCGTATCCAGGGAGATGCATGGGGCCCGACCAGTTTTTCTTGTGTCCCCCAACTACATGTTGTTAAAACATGTAAGTGCGGCCTACCAGGTCATACACCCTTCTCTGGCATGCATGAGCAGCAGGGAGTGGAACAAACAAGCTCCTTGGACTGTCTGTCTCCAGCACGTGCATATTAAAACCCCAGGGAGCCAAGGACATGGACAGCCTGAGGAGCCAGGATGGGTGTTTGGCCCGCCCCCTGCCACTCGTGCGTTCCAGAGAAGGGGGTGTGACCACTCTAAGGACAGGGATGGTGTAACCCATGTTGGCCAAGGCAGAGAGGGGCACCTGTCTGGGGCAGTGACAGGTGGGGGGGCGGAGTAAGGGCCAGAGGAACACATGGCAGAATTACATGGAGAGAAGGCTTGGGGGTGTGCAGTGAAACCCACGTGGGCTGATGCAGAGAGGGGCGCCTGCAAGCCTCAAGGGGCCTGAGCAGGTGGTGCAAGGGGGGCTGCACTGCAGTGGGGGAATACAAGCCCCAAGGAGTCTGAAAGGGGTGGGGGAGGACACGAGGGGATTGCAGTGTAAATTCCAGAAGGAAATGCAGAGAAATTGAGGGGCTGGGGGGGAGTGCAGTGTAAACTGGAAGGGAGAGGGCCTAAGAGTGGGAGGGGAGTGCCGTGTTTCTCCTTCCGTGGGACTGAAAGCCACAGAAGCTGTGAGGTCCTGACCTGGTGTCTCTCCCCATCACCCCTTCCCCTACTGGGGGCCACCCAGTCCCAGCCAGTGCCCCTTTCCTGTCTCCCTGCTTCCTCTATGCAGGAGAAAATGTTCAATTGTGATACCTTCTATGGCCCACTAAAAGGGGTTGGGCAAAAGGGGAAGCTCTAACGACTGTATGGGGAGAGGCTGCTCTTGGGGCAGGGGAGAGGTTTCACCGTGTTGTACCCACCATGTACAAAGCTGAGAGGGAAATACACAAAATCAGCCAAAGCATCATCCAAACCTGGTCACAATGATTGGCAAAGCAAACCCTTGTACAGTGGAAATGTTCTGACTTAAGTACACCCTGAGCGATGTAACGGGCGTTCTGCCAGCGAGCTGCTGGTGATCAGTTTCTCTCAGCCCTGATCTTCATTCTGTGAGTTTGTACAGCTCCGGTCTCCTCAGATACCAGTTCTTTAAATTAACGCTTGCCATTCTTCTTTCCGGCCACAACTCTCCAAGCCCATTCATCTATTCATTTGTGTTAGTAACACATGACTTTCCTGTGCAGTAGGTTATCTCGATCTTAGAGGATGAAACTGATGGCGCAGAGAATGCCGCGCTAGCCAGAGAACGCAGGTGACCTGACACCTGGTTTTGCATGTTAGCTGCAAAATCATCTGTCCCTTCTGTCTTCAAGATACTTTGGCTTTTCTGCTTAGACTTTTCTCCCTGGTCTGCTTGTATCATCAGTGTTTTCCCTTTCCTCCCTCCCTGCTAGGTGTCTTTTCTCAAATTTTATGAACTACTAATAAGATTATAAAAAAAAAAAAAAAATTCATATAAAGTATTAAATTCTAAACTAAAATGATTGCATTATAGCCAGAAAAGACCCAAAAAATTATAAAATATACCTAAAATGTAACCTAGAATAATAAATAAATCTAACTTTCTAACAGTAGTCCATTTTCTTTGGTGGTCCTGAAAGTTATCCATTTTTGTTTAGTCAGCGCTCAGCAGGCTTTGAGTTTGACATGCCTGCTCGACTGGAATACGATTAACAATGTCAGTGGTCCTGCCAGCACCTTTTGGGGCATTTGGGCAGGGGAAGCTCACCTTGCTGCTGCTGCTCTTTTATGGAGAACTGATGGGCTTTGCTGTCTCAGGCTATCACTTGTGCACTTTTTGTTTCAGGAGCCATAACACTGGAGGTATGGATAATCTTTCTTGTCTTTCTCTTCAGTTTCCAGACTATCTGCCCTGTTCGGTCTCCCTGCAACCAGCTCCTCAGGATGTCGGGAAGGTGAGACCAGCAGAGCTTCATATATTCAGTACTTCTACGATGGAAGAAAGTTATGGGAAAACACAAGAGATGGGTATCTGGATCAAATATTTCAGAGAAAGAACTAGGAAAAGCATGGGTTAATGTACTTTCCATCATTGGATATGTGGCACTGTGCTGTCTTGTGAACCACCCAGGAGAAAATATGCAGGAGAGTAGGATGGAGTCAGAGGCATTCTGAGTATCAAGTCTCACTTATCAGTATAAAATATCTGTTAGTCTATAAGGTACCACAAGACTTGTTGTTGTTGTTCAAGTCTCATTTAGTAACAGATAAAGAGCGTAACAGTTGACACATTTCAGTGAAACGTGAGAATCCATTTTCTAGAATATTACCAGAGATGTGGATTGGACACCACTGAAAGAGGTATGGTGTTGTATGTTTGTTCGTGTTACATGCGCACACCCTCACAACATTAAGGCTGTGTCTACACTACAAAAATAGCTTCGAAATTGATTACTTTGAAGTACAACTAAGAAGTAAGCAACTTCGAAGTAGAGCATCTACACACACTCAACTTCGAAGTAGGGCACTACTCCATTCTCACTAAGGACTTCAAAGTTGGGCTCCCTACTTCAAAGTTAACTTCGAAGTAAGGGAAAAATGTGTGTAGACTCTCTGCTGGCTACTTCAAAGTTAGTTCCTAGTGTAGACACACCCTAAGTGTCTGAAACCTAATGCTTCTTTTTAGACTGAGTACCAAGATCTCGCATTAATTTAAAACGTGTGGGAAAGACATGTTACATTTGGTTTAAAAAAAAAACCAAAAAACCAGTTAGCAGTAACTAGGTAATGAGCTATTACTGAAAGGTAATAAAGTTTAAAATATTGGACACTTGTCTAAATAACTAGACTGGGCTTGTGAAAGACGTGATGCAGAAGGTGTTAGACTCTGGAGGTCACAGGGACATGTTGTGTGTCAATTTAGCAAAAGTTTTCACAAAGCCTTAAAAAGAGCACTAAATGGAACTCGGACACTTCTTCTAAGGCAGCTTTTCTTAAACTACGTTCCATGGAACACTAGTGTTCCACAAACAACTCGCAGGAGTGCTACGAGCGTTTTGAAAAATACATGGATGTTATATTTTCTGTTAAAACCAGATAATGTTTTACTTCATTGCAATGATACCTGATTAAGTTATTTCATTTTGGTTTTGCTGTTATATATTGTTGTTTTGGTCTGACGACAGTGTTTTTGGAGAAAATTCTCATAGGTGTTCCACATAAAAAATATTGTTTGTTGTTCAGTGGTCTCAAAAAATTTTAAGAAACATTGTTCTAAGGTACATGTGGATAACATTCATGATCCTGCAGGGACATCAGTCAGCCCTGTCTGCATAGATGATAAGCAGAATAGCTCTGTGCAATCAGTCTCAGAGCTATAGCAATGTTAGTCTGTAGCTTCAAAACAACAAGCAGTCCTGTAGTATCCTTAAAAACGATTTTATTAGGTCATGAGCTTTCGTGGATTAGACCCACTTCTTCAGGTGATCATCCAGGTGTATTACCTTTTGATGATCCTCTAAAGAAGTGGGTCTTAGCCACAGAATCTCATGACCTAATAAATGCCTTATTCTTTAGGGTGCTACAGGACTTCTTGTTTGTGAAGCTACTGACTAACATGGCTCCAGCTCTGAGTCTGATTGTGTGGAGTTATTCTTGGACTCCAGGTACTAAGAAAAGGTTGGGTCTCTGAAGGAATTCCACATCTCCGGTGCTGGTGGTGAGCTATTTTAGAAACAGGACGGGTTGGCTAATCTTTATGAAATGTGGAGCATGTTGCTCAGCATGAATCTATAGCACCTACCTCACAAGAAAACATAATAGGCTCAGTGGTGTCAAATGTCAAGTTCAGGAAGATGATTTTCCTACCTCTGGGTATTACACCCACAGAGTTCCTTGTATAGGAAGGCTGCTAAACACTTAACAAATTTTGCAGCTCCCCTCTTTCTCTTTGGCAGTGCTGCGGGGTGGACTTTGAGGTGAAAGCTTTCTGTACAGAGAACGTGGAAGAGCGAATTCCCAAAAGGTAACAATGTGTATGGAATCGGGACTGGTCTTAAAGCTCACACATGGAAGGCATGTAGCCTGACTCAGGGCCCCGCCCTCCCACCATGCTGGACAAACATTCCAGTGAAGTAGAAGGTTCTGCTCAGTGTAACTGCAATTCTGTTTGCTGCTCCTCAGGAACTTTGTCCGCCTGTTGATCCGTAAAGTACAGTATGCCCCAGAAGAACCAGGACCCCAGCCTCAAGCTGAGACCACCTGGCAGTTTTTCATGTCCAGCAAGCTCCTGCACCTGAGAGCACGTCTGAGTAAAGAGGTGAGCAGTCTGCCCTAGGGCTTGTCTATGCTTGCAGGTTTGTTTTTGAAAAAACGCAGCATGTTCACACTGCCATGCCTGAAAAGTCAAGATAAGAGAGCTTTCCCCTCAAAATAACAACTCCGGCTCTGTGAAAATGAAAGCACGTGAACAAAGCGCACCTGTTATCAGCGTATGACAATGCTCCTTTTGCAGTGCTGTGACTGGGTGACTTCAGTTTTTGGACTACTTATTTTGACCAAGGGAGGTCCAAGAGTATCATCGAAAAAAACATGCTGTGTAGATGCAGCCCCAGCGAGCTCATTGTTCAGATGCATGTACCTGCTTTGCTGCCCCCCACAGACTCCTCTTCAAGATGTCCGTGTCTGGATTCAGTGTGTTCTCCCTTGCCCTAACATCCCAGTTATTTGACACCGTTTCTCATAGGAGCTGCTGTTAGCAGTAGCTGGGAATGGAATACATGAGCTCCTTCACTGGTGCTTTCCTACAAAATTCAATAATGACTGACTATTGAAGTCACAATAGAAAGACTCCCCTTGGTGTCGGTGGGCCTTGGGTTGTAGTAGCAGGGGCTGTACCTACATACATAGCTGATGTCCCACATCAGTCCACAGAGATTTCTGTTGCAAATGGCTGGGACTGGAATTGTATTGCACAGGCCCTCCCACTGGGTTGTGTGCCATGTACTCAGCCCATGTCACTCTTCCAGGTGTATTATCATGGTGAGCCCATTCCTGTCACTGTGACCGTGACCAATAATACAGAGAAAACGGTGAAGAAGATCAAAGTGTTAGGTGCGTTTTTACTCCTGTCTTTAACTCCCCCAGGGGCCATGCAGTGTGGGGTTTGGGTTTAATCTCGTCAGACAGCGAGAGACTGGGAACCTATTAGTGTCCCTCACGCAAACAGACCAGGGATTGCCCTGATCCATCCATCTCCATGTCGGGGTCCCTGTGGTGCTCTTTAGGGAATGGGACTCCCCAGGGCTGTCCTCCTGCCCTTCCATTGCCCTCTGCTAGGAATCGTGGCTAGGACCATGCCAGATGTGCCCTTTCTAGTGTGCATTATTTTTGCACTGCTTTTCAGCTCGTTACTGTTACAAGTGAAATTACAGCTGGTGAGAGCTCTTGTTGTAGGAGGCTGTCAGCCTTAGAGCACTGAAGGGACTCCCCTCCTCCCCAAGGAAAGTCAGTAGGATGAGTGAGTTGGAGTAGGGAGATGATTTTTATCCCTATATACAGAACTGGGGAGATTGATACGAGAAAACTGCATTCCATTCTGATGTTTTAAAGGGGATGTTGAAATACTTGGGGAGAGGGCAGATGGTCTTGAGACCAAGTAGAAAGTGCCTCACAGTGAAAAGACTTCAGGAGCTCAGTCTATTTGCTATCGAAAAGAGAAGAGGTGAATGATTGTGGCTTATAAATATCTTTACTGGGAGAAAATACCAGGTTGTAAGTCTTTCTAGTTCAGCCAGGGACAGGGAACACAAGCACCAATGGCTGGTAGTCCAGACAAGTTCAAATTAGAAATGAGAAGTAAATTATTACCAGTGAGGGTGATTTAACTACTGTGCCAAGAGAAGTGGTGGATTTGCCACCTCTAGATGGCTTCAAGACTTCCTAGAAGGTAGTTAGTCAAACACACATTATTGAACTCCATATTGGGGTAACTGGGTGGGTAAAATTCTAGAGCTTGTGTTATATGGGAGCTCAGAACTCATCAGCGAATTGTATGGACCCTTCCTGCTTCCCTGGTTTCTTCCTTCAGCTCAGGAGACCGGGAAGGGCAGCTGTCTACGTTGTTTATATGCTCTTCATGTAATTGATTGTCTCCTCACTCCTGTTCATTCATTCTTTCTCTCTCAGTGGAGCAAGTTGCCAATGTGGTTCTGTACTCGAGTGACTTTTACACGAAGGTGGTAGCAATGGAGGAGGTTCAGTGAGTGTTTCAGTGCCTTGTTTTCCCCACCCTACTCCGTCATTTTCTTCACTCCCCTGTTAAGTATCTGCCCTCTCCAGAAATTAGAGGCTGTGGTTTGGAGCTAATTTTGTGGTGCAGCCCTGCCCTGCCAGCCCTCAGAGTAAGAGGATGCTGATTGAGGTAAGCTATCCTGTTTCTGATGATCAGCCCCATTCTCTCTTCCCCCCGCACCCAAACGAAAACAGTTCACTTGATACACAGAATTGTCTTGCTAACTGTAATTTTGTTTGAAACAAGGATAGAAGAAACATGAAATGGGGGTTTCTTCTCCCACCCAGCCAGAGACTGCCCCAGCTGTCCACTTAGGTATCAAAGGCAGGGTATTCCAATGCTTACAAACATAAGAACAGCTGTATGGGTCAGACCAAGGGCACGTCTAGCCCAGTATCCTGTCTTCCAGCAGTGGCCAATAGGCCATCATCGAGTGATCTATTCCTTGTCGCTTACTGCTAGGGAGACAGAGCTATTAGCCACGATAGACCTGTCCTCCATGAACTCATTTAATTCTTTTTTGGAATCTTTTTATAGTTTAGGTTTTCACAGTGTCACCTAGCAACAAGTTCCACGGGTTGGCTGAGAACATAAATCCATCCCATTCATTTTTAAAGGAGTTTCAAAGTGATGATTTTTACTTGTCACCCCAAGCCAGGGCTGGGGTACAGAGAGCTGTTCTGAGGGCTTGTCTACACTTATTAGCCATGTCTACAAGTGCAGGCTACTTCGAAGTAGCGGCACTAACTTCGAAATAGCGCCCGTCACGGCTACATGTGTCGGGTGCTATTTTGAAGTTAACATCGACTTTAGGCGGCGAGATGTCGAAGCCGCTAACTCCATGAGGGGATGGGAAATAGCGCCCTACTTCGACGTTCAATGTCGAAGTAGGGACCGTGTAGTCGTTGCGCGTCCCGCAACATCGAAATTGCGGGGTCCGCCATGGCGGCCATCAGCTGAGGGGTTGAGAGACGCTCTCTCTCCAGCCCCTGCGGGGCTCTATGGTCATCGTGTGCAGCAGCCCTTAGCCCAGGGCTTCTGGCTGCTGCTGCCGCAGCTGGGGATCCATGCTGCATGTACAGGGTCTGCAACCAGTTGTCGGCTCTGTGGATCTTGTGGTGTTTAGTGCACCTGTGTCTGGGAGGGGCCCTTTAATGGAGCGGCTTGCTGTTGAGTCTGCCCTGTGATCCTGTCTGCAGCTGTGCCTGGCACCCTTATTTCGATGTGTGCTACTTTGGCGTGTAGACGTTCCCTCGCTGCGCCTATTTCGATGTGGTGCTGCGCAACGTCGAAGTTGAACATCGATGTTGCCAGCCCTGGAGGACGTGTAGAGCAGTGTTCCCTGTAAGGTGAGCGGTTGGGTTGTGGCCCAGGAGAGATTCAGGGCCACCCAGCTGATTAGCAGAGGTCACATAGCTGGCAGCATGTTTCTGCTGGTGGTGCAATTCCACACAAGCTTGCTGGGCAGAGGAGAGAGGGAAACTTTGCAGCTCTACACAAAATAGACTAACACGAGCTGTGTAATGCGCCAGGGGTCAGCCTCAGTGCTCTGTTCAGTAATGTGGAACGGGAGGGCTGAGTAGCTAAAAGAGAAAACCAGTGCCATTGCCTGAGTGACTTACTGGTTTGGTCTGGAGTTAAGGGCTGTAACTTATTTTGCTTAGATCCCATTCTTACTGGGTGCTCATTTGTGGTTTGTTGACATGACTTGGAGACTGAAACTGATGATTACTTCATTTGTCCAATTGGTGGCATGTTGATGATCTATAAATGCCTACTTTGTTAGCAGATTTCTAATAGTACAAGGATCACTAGTCTAGCTGAAAACCTATAGCAGCGAGTGTGAATCCAGGTCACCTGACCCAGGCTACTGCACCAGAGCTGAAAAGAGCAGTGTAGATGCTACACCTCAGGTTGGAGCCTGGGATACAAACTCACCCCCTCACCAGGTTTCAGATGGGTTCCGGCCCAAGTGGGAATTACTATACTGCTATTTGGAGCTCCCTAGTGGAAGCCAGTTGACCCAGGCTTGAATTGAGACTCACTGCTGTAGGGTTTTTGTGGTTTTGTTTTTGCAGTGTAGATGTACCCACTGAGTTGCAATGGCTGGAAGTGGAAGCGAAACAAATTTGGTCTAGAAATAAAGCTAACTAACCACTGGAACAACTTAGCAAGATGTTTAGAGGCTCCTCCTTTGCCTTCGGTCTTTAAATCAAGGGTGGATGGGTTTCTAAAAAATATATGGGGTAGTGCAACCAGAAATTATGGGCTTGAAAATTGATTGTATGAAATTGAACATCTTTTATATGGCAGGAAATCAGACTAAATCATAATGGTCCTTCTACCCTTAATGCATGAAAAACAGTTATGTGATTTGATTGTGGTATTGCAACCATTTACTCCATTTTCAGGAATGCTTTGAAGTTTGGTTTACTCGTTTGAACAGGGCCTGGCCCAAAATGTTGAATTTTCTGCTTTTGGTTGTAAAACAAGTCAGCCATAGCTTTGTTTTTACGGCATTTTTCCTCCCCTGGGAAGTAACTGGGCAGTTGGTATTGGGCTATGCATTCAGTCCTGAAATTCTCATAAGCAAATCTGTGCTTAAACTGAATGTGTTTTTCTTTCTTTCCCTCTCTCTCTCCTCCTGCTTCCCACCCCAATCCACTTCAAGAGAGAAAGTGCAGCCAAATAGCACCATCACCAAGACATTGACACTTCTTCCCTTGCTGGCAAATAACCGTGAGAAACGGGGCATAGCACTGGATGGAAAACTAAAGGATGAAGACACCAACTTGGCTTCCAGTACCATGTGAGTCCCATTCTGAAGGCGGGTCTCAACTGAGAGAGTTCCTGAGAGGGTTGAAGGGTAGTGCGAGAATAGTCTATAGTATCACATTAAGTTTTGCAGTGTTTCCCCCATGCTGTGCCATGGAACCCCGGGGTTCTGTGAAGTGAAAATAAGGGTTCCACGAGAAAATTCCAGTACAATAGCCGACTCCCCTGTGGTGCCCTGCCCTGCTGCTGCTGAAACAGTAGAACTAAATTTAATGGGGTTAACGGCTGGCAGGGCAGCCGGAGGGATCTGGACATTAAACCAACTGAATTTAGATCCATTATTTTAGCGGCAGCAGGGCAGAGAGCCCCTTGCTCACCCCGCTACCTGACTGGATGCACCCCTCCAGTGGGCGTGGCTTGGGTCACCCCTGCCAGCAGAACACATTCATGCCAGCCTGTCTTCTACTGGGTGCACATAGCTGCCTGGCATAGGCTCCCCAGTCAGTGCCACAGATGCGTTGGTCCGGAGGGTCAGTTTGGGACTGAGGTGGGTTAATTCTGGGGATGGTAGGGCAAGGGGTGGGCTAGGGGCCAAGAGAGGTTAAGCCTTGGTATCGGGAGTGGGTTTTGAGAATGTGGGGGGGGTAAAGCTTGGGCATGGGGGGCAGATCTGGGGCCTGGGGGGGTAGAGCCTGGGAATGGGGTTCTGCAAAATTCTTTTGAGTTTAAAAGGGTTCTGTAGCCAAATAAAATTGGGAAACATTGGTCTAGGTACATAGTCTCAGAGAGGTAGCTGTGTTAGTCTGTAGCTTCACAAAAAAAACAAGCAGTCCTGTAGCACCCCTGCTTGTTTAGTGTACAGTTGGAAGAGCAACGTACACTCATGCAGGTTGGGATCTGTTTCACACTTTGATGCATCTCCCAGGATATATTTCCAGGTGTAGAAGGGTATTGGCTACTCCAAAGGGTGTGTCTCAACATGTCTGACACTTGAGAATGGACTGTGCTTATCTGTCTGCTTGACTCTCACCATCTGCTGATAGTGCACTGTGTAGTTCCCACTCTGTTTTTCTTTCCTCTAGTATCAAGGATGGGATAGACAAGACTGTGCTGGGGATTCTGGTCGCATACAAGGTGAAGGTGAAGCTCATTGTTGCAGGGTAAGAACAACCAACTTCTCTCTGTAAAGAGCAGAGATGGAAATGGTGCCTGTTTTGTAGAAGAGTCCTCAATATGGTTGCTATCTAGGAGAAAGGGGATGCAGTTTAGAACATGCTGACTTGAAGCTGGAAGCCTCTAGGAGATGTCATAGTTTGGCCAGCCCTAAATTATCCCTAGTCTGTAAGGGGAGCACCTCCCTTAGGTGGTAGATATCCCTGAAACTCAATATTTAGTGTAGTCTCCTCTCTGATTTTGAGAATCACTGTTTTTAGTGTTGTAAGAGTGCAAATAAAGATTCAATCAAAATGTACCTCCAAATCCTCATTTACCCACCTGATGAGGCTGAGATGCTGGTGTTACTTACTGGGAAATGCTGGTGTTATCCTCACTACATAGCACCATGGGGGAAGTTCAACTTCCTAACATCACTGGCAATATGGAAGTGGACAAAAATAGCTCTCAGCTGGTGAAGTGTTGATTTGCACATGTACTCGCACCACCATGTTCTCTGTTTCTTTATCTTGTTGTACTCTAACACAGGGTCAATGGTTTGGCTTGTACTCATGATAAAATAACTGTCATCTTGTGTGATCCCCTGGTTTCTGTGTTGAGCCATCCTGTGGATTTTGGGAGCAACTGTAAATGGAGCCATGTGAATGTTTGCTGTTTTGAGATTCAGAGCCCCCTTTCCTCCATCCCCAGGGTGGATTTGACAAACACTTATTTATAACGGTCACCTAATTTGATTCTTTACCATTTGATTACTTATTCTTGCTTGCTTAATTCTTTCAAGCTGAGCTGTTTGAATTTGAGCATTGGGTTGTCCAAGAGAAGAGAAGTCACGGACGCGGTGTGGGAAAAGGATCAGTGGGAACTGAATTCAGCAGAGATGCTGCTTTAGCTAAGCGGTTAAACTACTGAAGTTTTGATAGGCAACTCTGTGCGCGCGCTGCGCGCGCGCGCTCTCTCTCTCTCTCTCTCTCTCTCTCTCTCTCTCTCTCTCTCTCTCTCTCTCTCACACACACACACACACACACACACACACACACACACACACACACACACACACACACACACACACACACACACACACACACACAAAATGTGTTAAGGAGACGAGAAAAATTAATTCACTGTGATACCCACTCTGCCAATTGTGTGTGCTTTTTCTTTCCAGCCCTGGTGATAGGGTTTTGTTAATGTTGAATCTTTCTACCATGCCTGCAGCCCTTACTGCTGTAATTTCACTAGCTCACTTTGGTTCACTGGTATGTTTGTTAACCCCAATTTGGTGGCCTTTGCAGACTTGATCATAGGTGAATTCATGCAGAACATGCACTCAGCAAAGGAAGGCATTAAGTAACTGTGGCCACAATGTGAAGAAGGGCTTTGGGTTTCTCTAATTTTATTGGCCTAAAGAACTTCTTGAAAGCCTTAAGATCCTGGATTGTGCTTCAGAGAGTAGGTAGTATCTGGGCAGAAGCCTGGCAGATGGGCCACCTGGATGTGTTCCAGACCACTGGCTCTCAAACTTGAGCAACCCAGCTACTCCCCATTGTGATTTAAAATATTTCAGACCCCCAAAACCTCTCCCCTGAGCCTCAGTCCCATCCCCCCTGTACACCACTGAACAGCTGTTCTGTGGCATGGAGGGGGAAGAGTTGATCAGTGGGGCTGGTAGACCCTCTGGATTATTCTTGCAGATACTTGTTTGAGGAAAAACTGCTCCAGACCATCACAGCCCCGTGTCTGAGAGCTGTTGTGCTAGGTGACTGAAGGGGGACTAGTTCACGGTGGCTTCCTGGTAGCTTTGGCCTCTTGGGGTCTGTTAGTAGAGCAAAGCGCACCTTACAAACGCTCTTTGTTTTTCTGCTTACGTAGCATGCTGGGAGAGCTCACCTCCAGGTAAATCTGCTACATTTTCTGCCTTTCCAAACCATGCCCTCATGGCAATAGCACTTTGCCTTCTGTCCCCCGCCCCGACCTCACCCCAATTAAAAATCCCTTAGCCTGGTAGGTGAAAGGACTCGTAGTATTCCAATGTGATAAACAACCCACATTACAAAGATGCCCAGGATATAGATCTGTGCACAGTGTCTAGAAAGGAGCAAAGCAAATAACGTAGGACTAAGCGCACACTTTGTGCCAGAACCATGTGTAGAGGACACCAATGATGTAGTTGGGTTTTCAGGGAGCAGATCTGAGTTTGCAGGATTTTTTGTTTTTGTGGGGTCAGGCAGCTGATTGTAGCTGAGGCTTAGGGATGGTGGACCCAAACTTCAGATCTAGGTGACATGGGTGTGGATCCTGTTTGGGTGGAGGAGGTTTGCCTGGAACAGGACTCTGTGCGCATGTAGGCATGATGCATTCTCTTCTCTCCCCGCAGTGAAGTCAGCATGGAGCTGCCATTCCGTCTCATGCACCCCAAGCCTGAGGAACCGAACAAAAGAGGTCAGTAACACCATGTGCCCTGCTTTCACTACTTGCACCATGGTTCGCAGTCTCTTCCGCATAGTATGATGGTTGCTATGAACGCCTTGATTCCTGCTATAGAGGAAACCTCAAAGTAACACCAGTAGTCTGTCTTCGGACAATGGCCATTGCCCAATGCTTCAAGGGGAATGGAGAGAATAGGGCAAGATCACGAGTGATTTAGTCCCTGTTGTCCAGTCCCAGCCAGCTGGGTCGACAGCCACCTTGGGGTAAGGTGGGAGGTGGAGGCCCTGGTACCATGCCCCTGGAAGGGGTGAGGCCAAGAGCAGTCAGCCCTTAGCGCTGGTCAGAGCCCAGCACTGGGCCACCCCCAGCCCTCCTAAGCCACGTGGAGCGGTACTACTGTGGCATTTCCAAGAGGCCCTGTGAAGTTGTTCTCCCTCCACATCACCCCTATCAGAGAGCCAGGTCCCAGATTCTGGCAGTCAGATTTAGGGACACTCAGAGCATGGAGTTGCATCCCTGACTGTCTTGGCTAATAGCCATTGATGAACCTACCATTGTGAACTCACCTAATTCCTTTTTGAACCTAGTTATAATTCTGGCTTCACAATGCTCTAGCAGCAGTTCTGCAGATTGAATGTGGGATGGGAAAGGAAATAGGTCCTTGTTTGTTTTTGAACCAGCTGCTTTTAATTTCATCGGGGTAATCCAGGGTTCTTGTCAAGGGGTGAAGTAACTAACACTTCCCTGTTCATTTTCTTCATACCAGTCATGATTTTATAGACATTTGTTGTATCTCCCGTTTCCTCCCCACACCTGCTGGAGACTCTCCACTGGAGCAGGGGAGAGACCTAAACTGAAGTTATCTGGCACAGCAAAGTCAGAACTTATTTAATGGAAGGTGGCTGCTGAGGTTAAACTCTATTTATACCCCGTTTCCTGCACTTCATAGTTTTTTGTAGCATAGAGAGTGTCAGTCAGATTCTTAGTAATCAAACACTTAATAGCATAAACATTGCAAATAGCATTTGGATTACTTATGGATAGCTCTTAAACAAAAGCCATCCGATAGTAAACCCGAGCGCTCTGCAACAATTGTTCTCAAAGCGCTGTGTAAAAGCTAACAGCAACGAAGGGTCCTGTGGCACCTTATGGATTTCTCCACTTTCTTGCTTTTACCCATTGAAAGGCAAATTTTCAATAGTTACGTAGCACTTGGAATGTTCTGCACATGCAAACAAATCCCCCCTCGTTTTCTTACACAGCAGGTTTCTCAGGCTTTACAGTATAGCCATAATATGTAGAATGTCACCTGGACTCTTCAAAGCTTGAGAAGAGGCCGTGTGTCTCTGCTTTCCAAATGCTTCACAGCCTTGTCAGCAAAAAGGTCTGGATTTCTTTTATAGCTAGCAGCATTCCAGTCCTTGAATTGAGAGTTGATGAGTTTCAGTTGCTGGTAAAACAGAAGTCTGTCGCCTGTATACAGAGTGGTGCAGGAATTTGGGCTCCAACCCTCAAAACACATATCTTTTGGGCATTTAGCTATGGAGTCCACAGGGCTGTCTTCAACTCCTATAGCTGTAACCTTCCCCCGCCCCAGGAGCTCCAGTTGGCTCAGCTCTCAAATGGGGTCTTAGGTAAGGAACCTGCAAAACTGCTTGTCCTAAATGGATTCTTCTTGTAATGGAAACCGATACTGAGCCATCTACTAACTGATCCACCTTGGTGCTGGGTGTTTCCAGGCCCTTTTAGCTGAGGTGCCCTGCCCTCTGCATGTGCAGAGATAGCATTCAAACAAAAATCCATGTCTTCTCTGTAGCTAAAGCATGCAGGTTACATGCAGTCCTCTTGCGCTCAAGAACATAGCCAATGCACTTGGGGATAGAGACAGGATTAACAAATAGGCAAGGCCAAGTCAAATGCGTAAGCCATCCCAGATGTCTGGGAAGAAGAGGGTCAAAGAGGGCAAAAGAGAAGGGTTCTGTAGAGGTGGGCATTTTCTCCTAAACTGTAACGCACATGTGGAGGATTGGGCATCTATCTAGCCCTCTCCTTAATCTGCTTTGAATTAAAGGAGGACACCAGTGCTGAGAGATGAGACAGACATCAAAGCACAGAATAAAGGTCCTCTTCATTTTAATTTTGCACTTGTTAGGAAGTGAAATTCAATTCCAGGCTCCAGCTAACTTGGCTCTGGATGGGGTGTAATGTTTTCATAGAGCTGTTCAAGGCTGAGTAGTGACTTGGTCTCAGTGATCTAATTTTTAAAAATCTATTTTGTGTCAAAGCTGTGCCTAACCAAGGCAGCCAGCACACTGTGAACTGAAGACAGTCCTAAAACTGCTTCTCAAACGAGATTTCCCTGAGAGGAGCCTTAAACTGCATTGGCAGAGCAGAAAAAATTCCACCCCAAATCCACAGGCATAACTATAACTAGAGAGGCACCTGGTGGCTGTAAAGTATATGGCAGGATACTTTCAATAAACAAGACAAGGAGGGAGAATTCAGTAATTACAACTGCATGATAAGAAGTTGAGCCACCCAGTTGCAATAAAAAATTGAAGCATTTGAACTGAAGACTTATTCCATAGTAGTGTTAAGGAGATGTGGCTGTACAAAAATATGAGGAATGCAAAACTCCAGGCTTTGCACATAGACTTTGGAGAGGGAATGAGGCGTTGTCGTAGTTTTGGTGTCTGTCGTAAAAGCCTCAGTGGCTAACATCAAGAGTATGTGAGGATCTCCTTTTTCATTTACAAAATTTCTAACAGTCTTGGCTGTTGAGAACAACTTGAAAAAATTAGAGTGTAACCTGAAGGCTCAAAGCAGGAGGTAAATCAAAAGAACCCAAAATTTCATGGTTTCTTTTGTTACCTGATTTTATTTTTATTTTTATTTTTATTTTATTTTATGGCCTGATATGATAGATTTTTTTAATGTTTTCTGTCAGCATATACTATTTCCCCATGCTGTAGACAGATAACTTGGACAAGAAAATTTAGGGTATAAGGAGAAATAGAGGCAGGCAAATATTCTTTCTAAATACATGCAGAATGCTTAAAATTAAGTCTTACTGCTACCTTTGAAAGTATTTGGTGCATATTTATCATGCATGTGTGTATCAAAATATAAAAACAAGGAAACTTCCTGGATATGTTTGAGAGATGTTATAGGGTACATTGTGCCAATTTTTAATTTTGGAAAATTTCCATTGCTGAACAACTTTAAAATATCATCGGAGTTTTAAAACTAAAGGTTGATTTACAGAAATCAGAGCTATCTTTTTCTTCCCCCATCTCTATATTTTACAAGGCTCTTTCTAGCAAGGGAGAAACTGATTAACTGTGCAGAGGAAATAGTGGAAACAACTGGAGATAATCAAGGCTATCATTTTTCTAGTGCCTAAGTGATTAAGTAGACAAAATTTCATTGAAAATCAATGAGACTTTTCAGCTCCAAAGCCAAGTAAGGCACAACTTGCAAAGGTGCCTGAGTCACGTTGTCTTAGGAGACTGAGTCATTTATGAAAGTAAAACCAAGCTCCTGAGCTATCTAGGTATTTTTGCAAACTTTACCCAAATTGGTATCAAATGCACAATGTAAATAAATGGGGGGAAGTGGGCAGGAACGCTTTCTAACTTTTTAGTTCTTCTGGAGCTTGCTCATCTCCTTTCCGCATTAGATGTGTGTGTTCTCCACAGGCATGGGTGCCAAAAGTTTTTTCCTTACCAGTATCTTTAAGGGATTAGCTCTGGTGCCCTCCAGGCATAGCATATTACTTCTGTAATTCAAATTAAATGGGAGCTGAAGATTACAGGTTTGATTGCCACTGACTTCTGTGGGGTCTGTTGGTAGCTATGGTTCATTACATAAACACGTTCAAAAGCTCAGCAACCTAACAATGGAAGTAGGGGCAGTGCCCCTATGGGAAAACAATGCCAGAGCCACAGGGGCTTCTATTTCAATCCAGTCTCAGACAGCGTATATAGGTCTTTTTTTCTTGGCCTTAAAAGGATGCATTGGAAATTCAGGATTGTGAAATATCCCTCTCAAATGCCACATCCTTTTACCAAAAGCAGCCCATATATCATTTACTAAATCACAGTCATCTCTAACAGTTCATTTTTAGGGTATCATGCAGATGAAAATAGCAGATCTCCTAAACTTAATAACAGGACAGACTCGCCAGTAATTGTGTGGGGAACCCTAAAAGCAGTTAATTGGGAAAAGAAATGCCTTCATTTCAAAAAGGAAAAAAACAATGAACAGAGGAAAATCCCTTTGAAACCTGCATATCCCAATTTAGAAACACAACATGCGTGTGTTTTAGGGTCCCAAATTGGAGAATAAAACCTGCCCAAATCAAGATGGTAAAGTAAAAATTCTCCTGTTTCTGGCTTCCTGTGTTATTTCTGATTACTGTTCCTGCTACTGAGTCCATGCTTTGGATTTGTGAGTGTGACTCCATCAGGTTTTCATTAAATCCCAAGAAACAAGATTTTTTTTCCATGAAATTACATCTAATTTGGAGCTAAGCGGACCAAAAGTTAATTGCAGAGACTGTGCTGCAACAACGTGCAGGGAATGTAGAAGCAGAGGGAGTTAGCTGGTTGTACAAACTCTACAAGGGATAAATAAAGGTGTTCATATGAGACCAGTCTTCAATCTCATCTTTTCTGTTCCCTTGAGCTAAAAGTTACCTATTTGTCTGTGCCTCATTCCTTATCCTGCCATCTCTCTCTTTGGAGAGAATGCAGCAGAGAAACAGGAAAGCAGTAATTTTATAAAGCCAAAAATATAGTGGGATTAAAATGCCATGGGAGAAAACTGCATTAAAATGCCATCAGATGCCTGGGCTAAGCTAATTCCATTTCTACTTCTCCACCCAGCTCCATTCACAAGTCCACCCCAGGATTATCCAGGGTGAGAGTCAAAAGAATGTCAGTATCAGCATGTTTGCTTATGCAGAGATGAATTAAGTCCAGAGAATCTCAGAGAAGCAAAGTATGAAGCAAAGGAAGCAGTTGAGAATTCCAGCTCTTTTCTCTGACCATGTTGGCACAGTTCTGTTGAAAGTAAATGGAGCTGTGTTGAGTTGCATTAGCAGATTTTGTCCTTCAAATGTGTTTATAAGTGATCTTGGAAGCATTTTGTTCCAGTGCTGTTTTGAAAGTTAAAATCTTAAGTGTGGAATTATTGCTAAGTAGTGTCTCCCTTTTTCATTTCTGTGCCTGGGGGTTGAACAGGAATGTCATACCCTTCCTTTCTCCAGCTTCTGTATAGCCCAAGTGCATACACATTGGCTGCATCTCTGTAAATCCTGTTCCACACCTTAACTACATTGTAACTTTCAAAAATTACTAACATTTTTGAATACTTGAAAAATACACAGGTTAACACATTTTGCCATCTCCCCCTAAAAGCTAAGGGGATAAAAATCAGACTTATAATAGAAAATGCCATCTGTCCCTGCTCTGATTGCTTTGTGCAAGGTTATAGAGAACTATCCTAATGGCATGATAAAATATTTTATGTCCTACAGGAGATAAAATCTTCAAGGCCAGCATGTATTTATGTAGCTGTTGGATAGTTGCAAAATAATGCAGTTTTGTTCAGGCTGTTGAGAACTTTAGCTTTGTGATAATTGTATGTGAACTACAAGGTGGAGAGAGATGTTGCATCAGGACAAGAATCTGGCCCAAGCCCTGACAGAGACTCTTGGCCTTTAGCTAATGAACCTGTGGGAAGCCGTGGCTGCTTAAAGCTAAAATTGGTATAATTGCATCTTTCAGAGAATAAACTTGCCTAACGCCATGTCATGTGCATATAGCACTGTATCTAGCTGTGTAACTAGTCTCCTGACAGACTAAATCTGACTAAAACAGCACGTGCTTCCCCCTGCCCATTATATAAAATTGACTGCATACTGTACTTGTGGATACCATTAAGCTTCACCCACATCAGTGATGTCATGGTTTCCTTAGTAACTATCATACTTCAGAGGGGAGCAAAGGCACAAGACTTTATTGGAGGGTAAAAAAAAAAAAAAAAAAAAAGCAAAAAAACCACCATTGATGCAAAAGCAAAACAGTGTGTGGTGGCAGTTCTAAAAATATTTAATGCCCAACTCATTTCAATTGAGTGTAGACCAGCGGGTTGAGAGTCATACATTCCAGATTTCTTACTGTGCTTAATAGCTATAGTATATGATCCCCTGCATATAGAATACAATCATAGGCCCATGCTTTATAAAGGGATCCACTAATTTCCATGGTTGTTTCCTGGTGCTGGGTCTGCTGCTCTTCAAATGCTTGATTTTCCAAAGTGCTGAGAATCCTCCTATCATTGACTTTGGCTGGAGTTGTGGGTGCTTAGCACCACTGGAAGGCTAGAGTTTTTGGTGTGCTGGGTTTGGCACCAAGTTAGTAAAACTCTCAATCACTCACCACTTCTGGGAAATTCTGGCCTAGCTGGCTGGAATTAGGTTTGAGGGTTGCGGGTGATGCTGTCACTGGATGAGCTAAAGTTACCAGAAAAACAGACCCAAACAAACCGTGTTCACCCTCCCTGCACTAACACTGTGTACACTGCATGATGAAGATACCTCTGAGAGCACTATGTTAGACAAAGGGAAGCTAGCAATGATGAATGCTGCCCTACTGGGATAGCTTAGGCTGAAGTTCCATTACATGAATGCATTCAGCTAGTGCCAATGGGTTAACCTACTCCTGCGTCACTGTGCAATGCAGAATCTTGAAGAAATTAATATGCATGCAGATTTCCTTTTTCCCTACTGGACTGCAGAGGTATTGACTGCCAACAGGGACTGCTGAATGCAGCAGAGCCCAGCTGGCACATACAACACAAGGTCGGGGAGAAATGGGAGTTGAAAAGTTACCAGCAGTGCAGGAGGCAGCATGAGGTTGTTTACACCGGCCTCTCCCCAGCCCAAAGCCCAGGTATCCAAAGGGACAGAGCCTAAAATCATGAAAGGTTGGAGTGGGAAGAGACCATAGGAGGCTATCAAGTCCAGCTCCCTGCTCAGAGCAAGACCAACCCCAACTAAATCATCCCACCCAACTCTTTGACAAGGTAGGCCTTAGATGTTTTTAAGGATGGAGATTCCACCACTTCCCAAAATGTCTTTCTGAGTGTTTAAGCTGGGGGTGGGTCCCTCCAGTGGGACTCAGTGGAGTTGGGGGTGCAACAGCTGGGTTCTCAGGGTCGGGGGAGTGCCTGGGCTGGAGGTGGTTGGGGCTGGGCTCTGCAGGGAGGACAGGAGTAGAGAAACAGGAAATGAGTTGTCTTTAACTCCCTATCCTTGGGGGAATTTTTTGTGTTTTGGAGATATACTTACTGATGGGTATTTTGAAATAAAATTACCAAATAATTGACACTGGCCTACATATATGGACAAAATATGCGCAATTTAGCAGAATTCTTAATTTTTTGGCTCAGAATACCCCCAGGAGTAAGATTTAAGCAAGTGTAAAATTTGGAGCTGTGCTCTCTAAAATCAAAGCTGCCAAATAAAGGAAAGACCTGAATTGTGGTCTCTACCAGTTTTTGATTTCTGTGCCGTTTGATTTAATGCTAATTAATGGCTTCTTCAGGCTGGTTGCTGAAGTGAGCGGGGACAGACCAGTTAAGAGGAACACCAGGTCACAAAGCAGTATTACCTCTGCTTGGTGCTAATAGGCAAGCACCAAGCAGACACTTCACAGCAGTTGTTTCTAGCAAGCCAGCATGGGAAACTCTTTTAGCTCCTTAGCCTTTTTGATGTTTGAGCTGTGCTGTGGGAATATATTGCCACAAAGGGCTTGATTTTAGTTCCATATTACTCTGTTTCAAAGAATTACGCCAGAATTAAGTTTATTATTCCAGACTGAGTGTCCACATGGCAAGTTATATCAGTATAGCTAAGACTAGGGTATAATTACTCTCTTGTAACTATGCCAGTCAGTTTCCTCATGTAAACAGGCCCTAAAGTGATTTTAATTTTGCTTCATGCAAGCAACACTTTGTGTACTGGGCTAGAGTTTATAAAAGGCTTTTCTGGGTTGCTCCTCAAGCCGCAGGAAACACTACCACTTCCTAAACCAGTTATCTTTGTCTCATTTTGTGAGATTCCTGTTTATCTTTAGAATAATCTAATCTAATTCTCTGTCTCTTCTTTCCTCTTTTATGCATGCTGGTAATTACAGCAATGGCGAGGTATGGAGCTTCTTTTAATGTTGTCCCACTGGTCATTCTAGTTCCTAGTAACACATTTGGAATTCTCTTAGCCTGGTCCAGAAATTGAATGCAGAATGAATAGGATGAGACCAGTTCCAAAACCTAATTCAAATCCATAAAGACCCTTCCCCTTTCCAAGTTGACCAGCTGGAGATGACAGTATGCAGCCAGGAAGGATTGGTTACAACATGTAGTGCATCTTCACAGCCACTATCCTGACTAACATGGAAAGCTGCTGCTGAGTGTTGTCCCAGCTGGATAAACACCTTATACAATGGCCGTTGAAGTCAATGGAAAAACACCCATTGATTTCAGCAGGACTTAAGGTTCCACTGATGACGTCAGAGGGCACTGCATGTACGAGGAAAAGAGAAGTGAGGATGAAGGGCTCCCCGTGAAGACTGAGCTCAGTATGAAGGAGGCATGCAGTTTTAAATGGCTGTCTTTCCTTCATTTCAGTGTCCAGGATGAAGACCTGGTGTTTGAGGAGTTTCCTCGTCCACAGCTGCAAGATTTGGATGAAGAAGAGAAGGCTGCTTCTCCAAATGATGACTGACTGGCAGCACAGGCTTCTGGAGGAACTGTCGGGTCTGATGATAGATTTGTTAGGACAGACCTTTTTGGTTGTATTAAACAGCCAGTTCTTGCTGTTGTCATGTGACTGTCTGAGAGCACAGCAACAGGGATCAGACTCTAGAGCAGTAGCTCTAAAAGCATCCTTTACTGTCTGGACTAAAAGTCCGGGCTTTGTTAGCCAAAGGTTGTAGCAGATTCAGACCGCTGCAGTTTAGCCACTAGAAATAAACATTGACTCACTGTGCTTCTTTGTTCATTTACCATGCAACCAGGTTCCACCAGTTATTAAAGTCAAGCTGCTGATGTGTGTCTGTAGCATCTGACTTTTCTCTCGGTGAATCCAGGAAGCCGCTTACAATTTCTGGCTCTCTGCTCAAACTCTTGGGTTTCTACAGTCCAGTGAGGTGTGTACAATGTTTGCCCGGGATGGTCTTTGTGATGGAGGTCAGGACTGTTGTGGAAGACTCAAAAGCCTTCAGCACTGAGGGAATGTGGGTGATTGCATTGTCCATAGTTAGTGACAGTGGCTCATTCTAGCACAGCACCAGATCTGAGTGGCAAACTGGGATTTGATGCCATTATGGGCCAATGTCATCAGTGCTGGTGTTGCGGAAATCAGTGAAGATGGACCATGATGTGGGTATTGGTGTGTCTGTCTCAATGCTAGAGCCAAAGGTCAGGGCCGGGTGGGGGCTTGGATACAGAATCAAGGGAGCTCAAATCTAGCTGGGGGTTGGAACAGTGTGTGCAGTAAACCCTTGATTTTTACAGACACCGGTTTAGTGGACTTCAGGAACAACAGATGTCTTTCAGGCTCCCCCCACCCTTCCCAAAGTCCGCTTAACCAGGGCCTGTAAACCCTAAATCCCCCCAACCCCCTGAAAAATGTCAGGCAACTTCCTGCTGCTGCAGCTGCAGGGATCAGTTGCTTTGAGCTGCCACAGCCTAGAAGAGCTGATGCAGGGGCTGCCACGTGCCCCTCACACCAGGGGTGGGGCGCATAGGTGGGCATACGTACTCCACCCCTGCTGGGAGCAGCTTGGAGTGGCTCCAGTGGCAGAAGCAGCTCCTCCAGGCCCAGATGGAGTCTCCAGCCATGGGCAGGGCCCCCAGCTGTGGCAGTGGTTCCAGCTCCCCCAGCAGTGAGTCATGGGTATTTATTTGGGGGAGGGGGGCACCTGCATGGGAAAGTGGGCAATAAACCCTCTGATTTAATGGACACCCTTCCCTGCATTAGTCCCTCCAATGGAGGGTTTGCCGAGCTGGTAGCTGGACCAGGGAGTCAGCTAGCGGGGGGGGGGCAGAACTGGGACGTTGGAGGTTAATGGGGGTGGAACAAGGGGGTTGGGGCAGACTAGAGGAGAGTGGGTGGGGCTGGGGTCGTGGGGGTGCAACGGGAGGGACAGAGGTGTGGGGCACAGAGCGGGCTGGGGGGACGAGAAGCGCTGACCTCGCTCACAGGATGGGGCTCAAGCCACACCCCCAGGCTCCCCCGAGGGGCGCACACGCGGGGCCTGCGCCCCTCTCGCCTGCGGAGTCTCCAGGAAGCCGCCTGTCGCTCCACCTCTGCCCGCCAGGGAGCGCGTCACAGAGACGCGGGCGCCGGCCACTAGGGGGCGCCGGGCCGCCCTGCTCCTCAGGCTGCAGCATGGCGGCGGCGGACGCCTCGCGGCCCCAGGCTGGGGTCGCTGCTGCTGCTGCCGCTGCCGCCGCCGCCGCCGCCGCGACGGAGGAGTCGTCGGACAGCGAGCCGGAGCAGGAGCCGGGCTCGCCGCACAAGCTCATCCGCAAGGTCTCCACGTCCGGCCAGATCCGCCAGAAGGTGCGTGCGGCGCGGCGCCGGCGGCGGGGGGCTGCGGGCCGGGCCTCGCGCTGCAGCCGCACTGGGCCGGCTCTGCCCCGCCAGCTCCGCGCCCTGGAGCCCGACCTCCCTTCCGCGGCACTGCCCCGGCTCCCCGCGCCAGGCTGGGTCCCCCGGTCAGCGCCTGCCCCTCCCCCCGTGTCACACTGTGCCCCCACCCCTCATCCTGTGCCCCCCTCCCCAGTCAGCGCGCGCCCTGAGCCCCTCCCCAGTCAGCGTGTGCTCCCCCTACGGTGTCACACTGTGCCCCCCTCCCCAGTCAGAGTGCCCCGTGCCCCCCATTTCCTCTGAGTGAGACTGCACCCCCTGCCCCAGGGTAACGCTGTACCCTCATCCCTAGTGGCCTCCTGCACCCCCACCACTCTGTCACACTGAGCTCCCTCAGTCAGCGTGTGTGACGTGTTCCCCATTCCCAGTCAGTGTGGCCAGTGTCTCCCATTCCTCTGTGTCACACTGTCTCCCACCGCACTTCTCCTGGGTCGGACTGTGCCCCCACATCTCTAGTCGGAAATTACCTTGTGCCCCTCATCCCCCTCAGTCAGACTGGCACCCTGGTTCCATAACCCCCATCAGACTGTCTCCCTCTCTCAGACTCTGCTTCTCAGCCCCACACCTACCCGTCAGATTGGACCTTTGTGTCTCCTGGTCAGACTGTCTCGCCCATCACCCTGTTCCCCACCACTATTCCTATATCCATCATGCTGTGCCCTGAACTGCATATTTTCCCTGGCCTCAGACAGACTCTGCTCATTCCCAACTGTGTTCCCCATTGAGATTGTGCCTTCTGCTTTTCATATGTCCTATCAGACTGAGTTACCCTGTACCCTCATTTGCCTGGTCAGACACCCCCGATCTCCCCGCAACTCCCTGCTCCAGCTGGTTGTTCAGAATGTGCCTCCCCTTATTTCTTTGGTCAGACTGCATCCCCTCATCTCCTGTTGGTGTTAGCAAAGGTGTTAGACTGTCTTTCAGCTCAGTGGTAACATTTTGCCAGTTTGAGAGGAACTTCCATTGTAGTCCTGCTGTGGTGCTATCCGCAGGGAGAAGACATGGGGATTCTCTTAGATCGGGGAAGAGGATTCAATAGAGGACTGCTCATCCATGTTTTGCAGCTCTTTGGCTTCTCAGTATAGCTACTTGAAGTCCTCTGTGTTTCTTTGATTTTACATATACTTACATTGAATGGAAATAGCAGGTTATCCTTTCACCCTTTGCTGTTATCTCCAGAGGGTCAGCATAATACTGGCTGGGATACTGGAGGCTTGTTTGAGGTACTGGGGTCTTTTTCATGGAGCTGGACAGAAGGTGTATCTTGCCAGAGATATCTTCCAAATAGTTTTTATGTACCCCAGTTCTGGTGATGACTCTGCCTCTGATATTGTTGTCCTCTTCTCACATGTGGGCATTGTCATCATTCTGCTGAGGATCATTACAGTGGTCACAGTTTTGAGCCCCTTATTTTCCAGTGGAAGTAAGGAAGGAAAGTCATTTGTGAGGGATACAATTAAGTATCAGCACGTACTCTGGAGTTTGGTGCTGGGGACCCCATGTCATTTCTTGCTTTTCCCCAGTGTGGCAGAGATGGCTCTTTAACTCTGACGGTAAAGGAGGAAGTTTATCAAACAGCAAAACCCTGAGCATTCTGAGCACATCCCATCAAGGTTCTGCAAACAAGTGGTTAGATTTCAGCTGTCAGTCTGTGTGAACCATCAAGTACTTTCTAGATCCTCTGCTGCACCTGAAGGATTGGATGTTAGAAAAGCTTACCGCATGAAGCCGGATGAACCCTGTGTTCTCTTAATAGTGCCTGTAGCTGGAATCCCCTGTTGATAGGGAGGAAGGATGCAGCAGTCACACTAGTGAATTTGGCTTTAGTATCTGTGCATTGTGGTTGCTGTGACCAGACATCCCATTTTTAAAGGGACAGTCTCATATCTGAACCTTCCTGTAAATCAGGCATGTCCAACCCGTGGCCCTAGACAGCTAGTAATGCGGCCCCACGAGATCATAAACTTTTAACATTATTATGTGATTTATATACATTAACTATATTATATATTTTATACGTGGCCCAAGACAATTCCTCTTCACTCCGTGCAGCCCAGGCAAGCCAAAAGGTTGGATACCCATGCTGTAAATGTTTCAGCTTTTTCTTAAAAATGGGCAAATTGCTCCTGCAGTCAAGTTTCCTGGGCCCTAGCACACAATGCCTGTGCTGTAAATGGCAAACAGGGGGCATCTGGGTTATGTTGGTGGCCAGCAGCATCCTGTAGATATCTCCCTTTTACCCTGTGAGGGCAGGAAAGGACAAGCTGCTTCAGTCATGGGGGAGGCAGAAGGTGCGGAAGCATGGAGTAGTCATAGATAGAGTAGCCTGTCCCTGGGGCCCAGCTAGGCATGGAGGGGTGGAGAGCACCAGGGAGGGTCATTCAGCTACCCCCCTGTGTGAGAGGTGTACTAAAGGAGTGTGTGTGTTATTTCTCCTCATGTGAGCCCTAAAACCTTCAAAGATAAAGAGGTATTACACAGTATTGTTTTTAAGTGGGGGTTCAGTCAACTTGATATTAATTTGAATGTTTATACTTCATAGTTCTGATTGCAATTAAACTCTCTTTAATATGAGTATTTTTACCAGGTGTCTCTCATTCAGCATAGGAAAATACAGTCACCTTAATTGTGGTTAGTAGTAAAAACAAGGACAGACCCTTTTACCACACTGGGATGGGAACCTTCCTCTCCCCAGCTGTGTGGCACTTGAGATTCTAAGACTGAGATGCCTTAGATTTGCTGCAGTTCAAATAAAATTGAACTCTTGCCTGCGTCCCTACTTAATCACTTGCTATGTTTTACATCATTTCCCACGTCAGTATGACTGGAAAAAGCCTAAATCAGCTACTTGTGCTATGTGAACATAAACATGTTAAGACCAAGGATTATAAACAGAAATTGTCTATAGCCCTTAAACCTCCCTTATTTTAATCTGCAGGAGATCTTTGGCTGCTAAACAATGTCAGGTTCTTCAAGCAACCCTGAACATTATAGCATTCAGGATTGCTTAATTCTGCTGCTTTCCCTCATTTTACTTCATCATTCTTCTTCACCCACCTCTCTTCTACATGCTGCATCAGGATGTCTCAAGGAACAGGAAGAAGAGCCATACAAGACTAGTGTGTGGGAAGCCACAGTTTTGGCTAGATTTATGAAGAGGTCAGGCAGACTGGTGATAAGGAGCTACTTCTTTTTACAAAGATAAAATTCATTTTCCACTGGCTATGCTTAGTTATAGAATAACATAGGACAGGCTACCATAAGGTTCAGGAGTTCGTGAATGATGGAAGACTACTTCCAGTGCACCCTGAGGATGTATGTCTCTTCTAATCACACCTTTAGCTGCAGTTGCCTCAAGGCTATTCCTACAGTTGATTTTGCAGCTCAATCATCTGAAGTGTTTATTAGGTTGCTGCCAGTAGGGGAACTCTTCACCATAACATTGCGATCGTGAAGCTCTTACAGCTAGGCTTGCCAATTGGTTTATCCGGATTTACTTGGTCTTTGCAGTAAACGTCAAATATTTCAGAGCTATGTTTTGGTTTGATTTGTTTCCTGTACTGCTGCGATCAGCAAGAAATTTTTCCCATTTCTACTTCCCAGAGGAGCAGAAAAACTTCACTCTGAAGGCCTTCTGACTTAAAGGTGCATAAGCTTTCATTTCAGTTATTGCTAAACCTGCATGATAATTAAGTGCTCTTGACTGAAATACACTCCCTTGGTAACACTGAGGCAAGTGGTGCTGGTTAAAAGTGGGTGTTGACTGTGATTTTTAGTCTCAAATGCCAGGCTTGAAATCAGCACATGCTAGCTAGAAGTCACGAGAGAAAACCACCCCAAATAGTCCAATCATAGTAAATTGGTGAGAGGATCCGTGCTGTCTGTCCATCCCGCAGTGGTTGGAAATAAAAATGAGTATAGATGCAGAAGCCGAGTCTTTGCCAGTGATTTTACCATTGCTAAAACTGGTTCACAGGAGCATCTAGCAGTACAAGTAAGCAGGGCAGTCCTGAGGGGGAACTTGGAGACCTTGCCCTGCTGACTGTCCTGCGTAATCTTTCCCCTCCCATCTATAGAATGAGGTAAGGCGGCTGCTGCGGGCCCCTGAAAAGCTCAGGGTCTGGGGTGGCCATCCCACTTTGTCCTATGGAAGGGATGGCTGTGCCAGTAAGAAATAATCCTAGTGCTTTGTCTGCTGCTGTTTCTAAGGCACTCTTTGAAGAACAGGGGAGCTAGATTTGGAAGGAGGAGAGACTTCCTTCTCTTCACTTTTATGTTAATTTCAGTGCAGCTAGAGGAGACTGACAAGACATTGATCATTTTCTCTTCTTGAGTGCACCATAGACATCGGTGAAACTGACCAAAAGGTGGTCATTTGAACTCCACTACTGTCACCCAAGGGGCGGAGAAATTTTTCAAGATTTAATCAACTGAGATAAGACAAGGGGGAACAAAGCAGTTCACCAATTTAATACAGGTGTCATATGCATGTGGTAAGAGAGGACACATTTCAGAAAGTTCATACCAGATACGTAACATTCTAGGTAATTGTGTGTTTGAAGAGTTTGCTGCTTAATTCACTTACTGTTCTGTTTTTATCCACTGCGCTGTGTACACCACCTCTCAATAGGTTTGCCTTACAGCCACCTACCAGTAGGACTTGAAGGACATATTTTAGAGGCATTTCATGTCAGACATTGCAATGGCTTCATACCACAATCCAGGCAGGGACTAGGAGTACATCTTCACTATCAGTAATATCAACCCTGCTGCGGTCAATATTCCAGCATTCAACTTAGCATGCATAGTAGGGACATGCTCAATCAAATTTACAGGACACCTATGTTGTCCCCAGTACTTCTGCCCCCTGTTAGGAATAAGGGAAGTAAGCATGCCCTCACTTCAACCTCCCTTAGTGGAGATGGCACAGAAGCGTCAATTAAGTTACCTTTGCCGGCTACATAATTAATGTAGATGGAATTGTGTAACAATTCATTCTTCCACTATAGCAGGGGGTCAGCAGCCTCTCTGAGGTGGAGGCCTGAAATTTGACCTTTTGACCTCTATGTACAGTCTGCGTGCCAGTCCAAGTACCACTGATACTTTTTAAAGCCACTAATAGTTCCACTAAAAACAGCTTCATTAATAAGTAGATTAAGATGCAGAGCTTTACCATTTAGGAGGTGGTTGGTAGCGTTAACTGGTCTTTTGGTAATCTGCATGTGGTATGACTTTGAGCAAGCTCCTGGCCGCATGGGACAGGAGGGGTGGGCTCGCATGCCACTCTTGGCACCCATGCCAGAGGTTGCTGACCTCTGCGCTATAGTGTAGATCTGTCCTAAGAGCCATATACCTGAAACAGCACATGTTTGTACTATGGTAGAACTAGTTCATCAGATTTTTCTCGGCTCTTGCAACCTAAGCCAGAAAACCTGAGCACAAATTTCTGAGAATTGGGGCTAGTAACCTACATATGATAACAGCTCAGGTCAAGTTAATGGTTCAAACTTCAGGAAGGAGAACAGAACTCTTAGATGTTTTAATTGGTATGACAATATCTGTGCTCTTTAAATCAAGCCTCATCATCATCATCATCAACCATGGGCTCAGTGCCCGTTGGTGTTTGCCTCTCTGTTTCCTTCCATCTTTCCCTGTCCAATGTGGACTAGCTCCACACCAATCTACTGTATTATCTACCCATTCTCTGTGGGGTCTGCCTCTCCTATTCAAATGGTCCATTATGCCGAACTCGGGGGTCTTGATTTTTTGTTTGTCGTTCATTCTGCAAATATGCCTGAATAGCTGTAACTTGCTTTGTATAACCTTCTCTTTTGGCTGCATCTTCTTATATAATTCCTCGTTGGTGTCTTTCTGCATCCATACTATTCTCCAGATCTTTCTATAACAATTTCTCTTGAACGCCAGTATTCTTCTCTTCGCATCTTTCATTGTCACCCACATCTCACATCCGTACAACATGCTGCTGAATACACACGTTTTTGAGATGCTCAGCTTCATTCCTAAGCTAATCGCTTTGCTTTTCCAGATCTTATCCATCGCCTTCAAACTTGCTCTTGCTTTCGCTATTCTAGTTGCTGTTTCCTTCTTACTGTCTAGATCATACGTTATGTTGCTCCCCAAATACAAGAACATTACTACGTTCTCAAATTCAATCCCGTCTACACTGATCTTCCTTCCTATTTCCTTATCTCCAAATACCATTGTTTTTGTTTTATCGATGTTCATAGTCAGTCCGTACCGCTTCCCTTCCTCATTTAGCACCTGCACTGTTTTTGCTAGCGTCTCATCTTCTTCAATAATAACTGTCATCTGTGAGCCTCGAGTTGTTAATTCTTATCCCGCACGCAGATAGCCCTTCTGTTTCTTCTTCGAGTGGTCCCCGTGGGTGCTCCACAGTAGGTGTCGGGGTCGCCCGGCACTGCAGATAGGAATTCTTCTAGCAGTTTCCACTGGATCGCGCATGCGCTGACGCGCGCCGCTCCCTTGCGCACCCTCGGTCATGTGCACAATCTGGTCCCTGCCAGTTCCTTCTCAACCGCCAAAGGCTGCAGACAGAATCCGCTCCGGCTCTAAAGCCTGAGACAGATAAGATAGTTGTTTTTACTTGTTAGCTCGTTGTTCTACTATTATACAAAAAAAAACAAAAACATACAAAATAGTAGGAGAGAAGAGGAACGGAGGGAAGGGGAGCGGACAAAGAAGGCTGGTTAAGCCGTCCGCTACCCTGAAGGCCGTGAATGTTATTTGGGTTGTAGAACGCACTGATTAGCAGCTAAGTACCCTATTAACGGTAAAGACTCATCGCAATGTCTTCCTCGGGGTTTAAGAAGTGTGAGTCATGCCACGAGGCTATGCCAGCCTCTGATGGGCATAGTAAGTGCATTTGCTGCTTGGGGGAGTCCCGTGTTACCCAGAAGTGTTCGCACTGCGCTAAGCTTATGGCCAGGGCCAGGAAGGACAGAGAGATGAGGCTCAAAATGATCTTGTTTGATAAGGCCCTTCAGCCTGAGCCGCCGGAGAAGCCTCACACAGAAGGGCCTTCTGGGTCGCATAAAAGGAAGGCGACTTCTTTGACCCCCTCTGTGCAAAAGAAGAGGAAACTCTCCCCAGCTCGATCCTTGCCGGCGGTTTCAGCGAGCAGGACAAGCGGAACGCAGAGCCCTGAGCCGCGGGCTGATGAAAGCGGCAGCGCAGTAGCGCACGTGGCCGGGGCCGGGCCTCCAGCTATTCAGCAGTTGGCACTGAGGGTGCTGTGGGTGCCAGCACGGCAAGCGCCAGAATCGGCGGCGCCGCCTCACGCGGCACTAGCTCTCATGGCGCCGATGGCGCAGGGGCACCCAGCACAGGGCCTGGCGGTGCCGGAGGAAGCTACCCGCACGGCACCGCTTATGATGGTACCGAGCGCGGCACCGACAGTGGGGCCAAGATCCCCGGCACGGGAGGGGGCAGTGCTCATCCTGCAGGGGCAGGGGAAAGCTAGAGCCAAAACCCGGCACCTCAGTCCATTTCCAGGCAGGGCTGCGATGTCGTTATCACCCATCCCCCCCCCCCCCCCCCCCCCGCCGAGATACACACGCTACATCGTAGGGCAGCAACTCCACCGGCCTATTTCGCACCTCCCTCTCCATTCCTCCAACCACCTTCACCTTGGCTCAGGCCACCTTCACCCTTTTTGGGCATGGATCCCCATGAGTACTATCACAAACCAGCTTCACCATTATCAATGTCGTCACAGAGATCCCGCTGTCCCAGACATTAAGGGTACACACTCCGATCGTGGTCCAGGTCTCCATCACCGGGCCCTTGTCCATGTTGTTATGGCCGTCCTCCTCATACTGAACACCGACATCGGAGGTCTAGATCCAGGGGCAGATCCGCTCCCACTCCTCGCCAATAGCCCCGTGTACACTCTTGCTCTGGGAGAGGAATGCAGCTGTCCCAGGGGGAATTCGGTCTGGAGTCCTGAGACTTTCCTTCACAGCCCACGAGGGAGCAACAATACCAGCGAACTCGGGAGCCAGAGGACTTGGGGGAGGTTTATCCTAGCGGCTCCTCCTCATCCTCCCCAGATGAGGCAGTTGTCCCCGGGGATGTCTCCCCTCCGGATGACCTTAAACAATTCCAAGAGCTGTTCAAAAGAGTAGCATACACGCAGGACATTCAAATAGCAGAGGTGCAGGAGAAGCATCATAAACTCCTGAAAAATTTGAGACCCCTGGCTTCATCTAAAATGGCTATTCCACTGGACGAAGCCATTATGGAGTTAGCCACTAACATATGGCAGACTCCAGCCTCTATTCCGCCTACGAATAAAAGGGCAGATAAGAAATACTTCGTCCCAGCCAAGGGCATGGAATTCCTGTTTAGCCACCCACAGCCCAATTCTTTGGTGGTCGAATTGTCCCAGCAGAGGTCGAAGACACCTCAGTACAAATCAGGGGGGTCAGATAAAGATGCTAAGAAATTAGAGCTGTTCGGCAGGAAGGTCTACTCCTCCTCTACCTTATTACTGAGAATGGCAAACTACATGGCACATTTATCAAACCATAACTTTGACAACTACTCTAGACTTACCTCTCTCATGGATTCCCTCCCAGAGGACAAGAAGCCGGTGTTAAAGGCGATCGTCCAGGAGGGCTATGCGGCCTCGCGAACGGGAGTTCAGATTGCCCTGGACGTGGCATACACAGCGGTACGCTCAACAGTTGCAGCAGTGGTAATGCGTAGGGAGTCCTGGCTCCAGACGTCTGGTATCCCCAGAGATCTACAGGCGAAGATCATGGATCTTCCCTTCGACAAGCAAAAGCTGTTTGCAGAATCAACCGACTCGGTCCTACACTCTAGCAAAGATTCGAGGGCCACACTTAAGACCTTGGGTATCTACACTCCTCCATACAAGAAAAAGAAATTCTATCCTCAGCAAAGGCACTACGCTTACCAACCACAACACACACAATATCAGCGAGGCTATGACCAAGGGCGCCATCAACAGCAGCAACAGTATAGGGCCCCCAGGCAATGTTCTCAACAAAGTCGCACAACCTCAGGGCAAGCCCGGGGGCAGCAAGTTTGACAGGTATGTCGAGGACTGCACTATCAACACCATCGCTCAATGCCACTCTCACCTCATGTTCCATCATCGCCTCAAACTGTTCCACTCCCAGTGGCAAAATATCACAACAGACAAATAGGTGCTGGAAATTATAGCCACGGGTTACATGATCCCCTTCCAGTCACTACCACTGACAAAACCTCCCACCCGGCCTCTTCTCAGGGACCCTTCTCAAGAGGCAAGGCTGAAGCAGGAGGTAGATCACCTCGTGTTCATAGGGGCCGTGGAAAGAGTACCGGAACAATTCCAAGGGAAAGGTTTTTACTCACGATACTTCCTAACAGAGAAGAAAACAGGAGGCTGGAGACCGATTTTGGACCTTCAGGGCCTCAACAGATACTTGCTCAAGCAGCTCTTCCGGATGATTACAGTTGACTTACAAGACGCTTACTTTCATATAACAATCCACCCGGCACACAGATGCTTCCTCCGCTTCACGGTCGGCGGGGAGCATTTCCAATACAGGGTTCTTCCATTTGGCCTATCCTCGGCACCCAGAGTCTTTACCAAAACCCTGGCAGTGGTATCAGCTTACCTGCACAGGCAGGGCGTGTTTATTTTTCCATACCTGGATGACTGCCTACTGAAAGGGGCCTCAAAGGCAGAGGTCCTATGCATGATATGTGTTACACGAACACATTTACTTCGCTGGGCCTAGTTGTCAACCTTGCAAAGTCAAAGACTGAACCCACGCAAGATATAGAGTTCATAGGGGCGCGCATAAACTCTATCGCATCAAGAGTATACCTGCCCGATGCCCACTTCCGCACCATCAAATCCTTGGTGCAAGTCATGATGTACAGCCCCGTGGTGCCGATCCTAACATGCCTGCAACTGTTGGGGCACATGGCGTCCGCCACGTTTGTGGTACAGAATGCCAGGTTACACATGCGAAGCCTGCAGCATTGGCTGGCGAGCGTTTACAGACCGGCAACCCATACTGTCCACAAGGTAGTATCACCCACGACGGAGGTACAGAAGTCGCTCGCGTGGTGGGCAGATCCCAAGAAGCTGCTAGTGGGAGTGCCCTTCCACCAACCACAAATTTCCATTTTTCTTACAACTGACGCCTCCCACAAAGGAGGGGGAGCTCACATTGGCAGCAAGGTGACACAAGGGCTATCGTCCTCCACGGAACAGACACTGCACATAAACGTACTGGAGCTCAGAGCAGTGTTCAATGTGTGCAGACATTTTCGGAAATACCTGCACGGCAAAATAGTCGGGATCAATACTGACAATAGCTCCACCATGTTCTACATCAATCGACAAGGAGGGGCACAGTCCCGTGTGCTATATGCAGAAGCAGTCCGATTGTGGAATTGGTGCATTGCAAACAACATAACGTTGAAAGCCTCGTACTTGCCGGGTGCCCACAACGTGAAGGCAGATCAACTGAGCAGGCGCTTTACACTCATGCACGAATGGCAGATCCGCTCCGACCTGCTACGACGCATATTTCACACCTGGGGGTTTCCCCAAGTCGATTTGTTTGCCACCAAGTGCAACAAGAAATGGCCTCAGTACTGCTCCAGAGCAGGAATAGGGCGGGGGTCCCTGGGGGACGCCTTCATGATCCCATGGAAGGGCCCTCTACTCTACGCGTTTCCCCCCACAACACTTATCCACAAGGTTCTGCAGAAAGTCAGAAGGGAGAGAGCTCGCATGATACTCATAGTTCCAACTTGGGAGCGACAACAATGGTTTCCCCTGCTTCTGCGCATGACGGATTGTCCACCACTCCTCCTACCGGTAGCGCCGGACTTAGTCACGCAGGCTCAGGGGTCCATAGTGCATCCGCACCCTCAGGGACTCCGCCTACAAGCATGGTTAATCCATGGCTCAGCGCCTTAGAGAGCACTTGTACGGAGGGAGTAAGACAAGTCTTAGAGTGTAGCCAAAGGACCTCCACCAGGAGGACTTACGAACAGAAATGGACACACTTTACCACCTGGTGCTCTGCCAAACAGTTAGCTCCTCTGGACATCCCTATAACTGTAATTCTAGAATACCTGCTGGACCTCAGACGAGACGGGCTCTCTCTGTCCTCGCTAAAAGTCCACCTCGCAGCTATATCAGCTTTTCGGCACAAAGAGGAAGGGCCCACCGTATTCGCCCATCCTATCGTCGCAAGGTTCTTGAAGGGGTTGGTAAACCTGTACCCTCCTCGAAAACCGCTACCACCGTCGTGGAGTTTGGACTTGGTACTGCACACGCTATCGGGACCACCCTTCGAACCATTAGCCACGGTACCCCTCCGACTACTTACCATGAAAACAACCTTCCTTCTTGCGATTACGTCAGCCCGCAGGGTGAGCGAGCTTGCAGCAGTGATGGAAACGCCGCCCTGCACAGTATTCTCAAAGCAGGCGGTGATCTTATGGTTACACCCAGCCTTCGTTCCGAAAGTTTCCTCAGAGTTCCACATTAACGAACCAATAGTATTACCCTTGTTTTACCCAAAGCCTCACAGCTCCAGCAAGGGAGGCGCGCCTCCACCTCCTAGATGTGAGGAGGGCGTTGGCCTTTTACGTAGACAGAACTAAGCCCTTCCGGAAAACGGACAGGCTTCTGGTGTCTCTCGCTCCCAGGTCGAAACGGGAGGGCCTCTCTTCCCAGAGAATTTCAAATCACATTGTGTCTTGTATAAAACTGTGCTACGAGCTTCGAAAGACCCCTTTGCTAGCCACGCCCAGGGCTCACTCCACCAGAGCGGTGGAGGCATCAACGGCCTTCTTCAAGGGAATCGCATTGAAAGACATTTGCAGAGCGGCGACTTGGTCATCCTACGACACCTTCGCCAAGCATTATGCCCTGCATCGGGTGTTCGATGAGGATACCCGTCTGTCGACAGCAGTCCTCTCAAGGGCAAGCTGCACGTGAATCGAGTACCCACCTCCTTACTTTGGGTTACTGCTGGGTAGTCACCTACTGTGGAGCACCCACGAGGACCACTCGAAGAAGAAAGAGGTTACTCACTTGTAGTAACGATGGTTCTTCGAGATGTGTTCCCGTGGGTGCTCCACTACCTGCCCATCCTCCCCGCTTCGGATCTCTGTCCGGTGTTTTTCAGGAGCATCCGGGGCGGTTGGTCAAGGAACTGGTGGGGACCGGATCGCGCACATGACTGAGGGCGCGCAAGGGAGCGGAGCGCATCAGCGCATGCATGATCCAGTGGAAACTGCTAGAAGAATTCCGATCTGTGGCGCCGGGTGAGTCTGACACCTACTGTGGAGCACCCACGGGGACACATCTCGAAGAACCATCGTTACTACAAGTGAGTAACTTCTCTTTATTCCTTGATCTTGTCTATTGCTCTGTCTAGATGTGTGACGAAGGTACTCAGCAATATCGAATCTCCTTGTCTTGTACTTCTACTTGTTCTAAACCAACTTCCCAACTCTCCACATGTTTTCACCACTTCCTCCACATTGTCATTGATATCCTTCAACAACTGTATCAGTCTGCTATCCACTCTCTATGACTCCAACACCGCCCAAATCATTTTCTGATCTATACTGTCAAATGCCTTCTGAAAATCGATGAATTATAGAATCATAGGACTGGAAGGGACCTCAGGAGGTCATCTAGTCCAGCACCCTGCTTCAAGCAGGATCAACTCCACTTAAGTCATCCCAGCCAGGACCTTGTCAAGCCGGGACTTAAAAACCTCTAGAGATGGCGAATGCACCACCTCTCTAGGCAACGCATTCCAGTGCTTTACTACCCTCCTGGTGAAGTAGTTTTTCCTAATATCCAACCTACACCTTTTCCTCTCTAACTTCAGACCATTATTCCTTGCTCTGCTATCTGACACCACTGAGAACAATTTCTCACCATCCTCTTTAGAGCTCCTCTTCAGGAAACTGAAGGCTGCTATTAAATCACCCCTCAGCCTTTTCTTCTGTAGACTAAACAAGCCCAAATCCCTCAGCCTCTCCTCATAGGTCATGTGCTTCAGCCCCTTAATAATTTTTGTTGCCCTCCGCTGAACCTGCTGCAGCACATCCACATCCTTTTTATACTGGGGGGCCCAAATCTGAACACAGTATTCCAGATGTGGCCTCACCAGTGCCGAATAGAGGGGAACCACCACTTCTCTAGATCTGCTTGCAGTGCTCCTCCTAATGCATCCTAATATGCCTTTAGCCTTCTTGGCTACAAGGGTACGCTGTTTACTCATATTTAGCCTTTCCACTACCATAATCCCTAGGTCCTTTTCTGCTGTGCTGCTCCTTAGCCAGTCGGTCCCCAGCCTATAACAATGCTTGGGATCCTTCTGTCCCAAGTTCAGGACTCTACACTTCTCCTTGTTGACCCACATCAGATTTCTTTTGGCCCAATCCTCCAATTTATCCAGCTCACTCTGGATCCTGTCTCTACCCTCCAGCGTATCTATTTCTTCCCCGGCTTTGTGTTGTCCACAAACTCGCTGAGGGTGCAATCCAGTCCCTCATCCAGGTCATTCATAAAGATGTCGAACAACACCAGCCCCAGAACCAACCCTTGCAGCACTCTGCTTGAAACTGACCGCCATCCAGATATTGAGCCATTGACCACTACCCCTTGGGCCCAACCATCAAGCCAGCTTTCTGTTCATCTTATAGTCCTTGGATCCAGTCCATACTTCCTTAACTTCTGGGAAAGAATATTGTGGGATACTGTATCAAAAGCTTTGCTGAAGTCAAGGTATAACACATCCACTGACCTTCCCATGTCCACAGAACCTGTTACCTCATCATAGAAGCTAATCAGATAGGTCAGGCTGGCCTTGCCCTTGGTGGATCCATGTTGGCTCCTTTTGATCACTTTCCGCTCTTCCAAGTGCTCCAAAATGGATTCCTTGAGGATCCTCTCCATTATTTTCCCAGGGATTGAGGTAAGGCTGACCAGTCTATAGCTCCATGGATTGTCTTTCTTTCCTTTTTTAAACATGGGCACTACATTTGCCTATTTCCAGTCATCAAAACAAGTGTAGACATTATTGTTCTTTTGTTGAGCTTTCTCTGCTATCAATCTTAGGGCCAATATCTTCTGTATGGTACTTCTGTGTTTCCTGAAGCCAGCTTGCTCATCCACTAGATTTTTTTTTATGTGTGATCTTAGTCTCTCTGTCAGTATCATCATCAGCACCTTGCCTAGGTGACTCGTTAGGGCAATTGTTCTGTAGTTCTTGCACTCCAATGCACTTCCTTTCTTGTGTATTGTCACTAGTATGGATGTTGTCCATTCCTTAGGTGCCTTCCCTTCTTTCCATGCTATATTACGTAGTTGGTGTATTTCCTGAGTCATACTTTCTCTGCCATATTTAATCATCTCTCCTGTGATGTTATCATTTGTAGGGCTCTTGTTGTTTAGTCATTTCACTGCTCTTGCTACTTCCTCCTTTGAAATATTGGTCTCACTCTTGATGTTAAGTAGATATCTCTTTCAGTGCTTCTATCAGTCTCTCAGTCGTGTCCAACTGTGCTTTGCATAAATCAGTTCAATATCTCATCCATCGCTGCACAGTCTTCTCCATGTTCATGAGCACCTCTTCATTCTCATCTTTGATCACCATCTGCTTCAGCTGCCACTTCCTTTTAATCTTCCTAATCATTTTATACACTTCTCTGGTCTAACTTTCGCCATAATACCTTTTTATATCTTCACACTGCTCCTCTAAACATTTTGCCTCATCCTTTCTGGCTGCTTTCCTTACCTCATTGCCTTTTACCCTATATTACTGTTTCACTCTCTCAGAAACATCCCGTCTGATCTTCCATGCTCTCTTCTCTTGGACCAGCTTCAGTGTCTCTTGTGTAATCCACTTATTGATCTTCTCTTCTTCTGGAACAGTCTGCTCAGTTGCCTCTTCTATTGCTGTGGCTATCCTGTTGACTCTCTTAACTAGGTCTTTGTGGCTGCATTCCTAATCTTCTCTTCAAGTGCTGCTCTGTACGCAATCCTATTTCTTCCTTGCCTAGCCTCACCACATCTCTTCTTTTCTTAAACTGTGTCTTACACTTGCTCTTGAGTTTCATCTTGATGTCTGTGATCACTAGACTGTGGTCTGAATCTGCATCCATTCCTTGGAAAGTTTGGTACTGCTGTACTGATGTTACCATTTTCTTGTCAAAATCATGTTCTATCATCTATCATGTTCTTGGACTTCCCGTCATTCGATCACCATGTCCACTTCCTACAGTCCTTTTGTTGGAATCTTACATGTCAGATCACCATCTTTTGCTCCGTAGCAGACTCTAGTAATTTCTCGTTTTGTTCATTTCTTTTTCTGTATCCAAATCTTCCCATGACTCTGTCCCAACCTTTGTGTTCCAATCTCCTCCAATGATCAACACATCTCTCCTTGGTATCTCCTCCAGCGTCTTTATCACAATTTTATAAAATAGCTCAGTCTCTTCCTCTGTACTGTCCAATGTTGGTGCATACATCTGAATGATTGAGATGTTGAACGGTTTTGCTTCGAGTCATAATATCATCATTCTTGCACTCAATGGTTTGTACCTTAACAGTGCTCCTCTAATTGTTTTGCTAAGAAGGAATCTGACTCCTGCCTCATGCTTCATTTCCTTCTCTGGCCAAATAACTTCACAACCGCACATCTCTCCCAATGCCATCTAACACATCTTCTCCAGTCCAAGTATATCGCGTCAGTATCTCTCCACTTCCTTCTGAAGCAGCTCTGATTTTCCTGTTGCTCACAGTGTTCAGACGTACCATGTTCCAATTAATAGTATGTGTGTTAGATGTAATTTTCTTTCGTAGCCCAACTTGTTGACCCAACCCCAATCACTCAATTGGTGTTGCGGACCTTATCTATCCTGGTGACATCTGAGTAACCATCTTTTATCATTTAGTCATACTGGGATCAGATTTAATTCATATTGTTGTTTCACCATCAGTGCACTGTCAATCAAGCCTACATTAGTTATTATCCATGCCCTCTACTCATTGGTTTGCGCATGGCTTTTAAGCTTCATCTGTAGTGATGACTTTGGGGGAACGTACTACTATGTACTATCAGTGGCACAAGCAGTGTGAACTTGCCTCACTTCTGGAGATCTTTGGATGCTGTGAGAGATAATAGCTGCTATTTCCGTTAAACCAAAAGGCAGAAATCCCCACACACACTCACAGTTTTTCTCATTCTTTCTAATCATATTTCAGGTTCTAAAATCTAGAGAGCTCATATTACCCATTTTGCATAGTTTGATGACATAGATTTACATAGATCACATTGCTGAAAAGTACCTTGTGGAATAAATACTCTCTCAAATAAAAGTTGAGAGAGTATTGAACACTTGGCTTTAGCAGCTAATAAAAATCTTAGGCTGGGTCTACATGGCGTGGCTTTCTCGGCAGATCTGTACTAATGAGCAGCCTCGAAATTGCAGATGGCCACTCGTACCATGGCCCAGCAGCTCATTAGCATAGCCACGCAAGAGCTCAGTCTCGGCAGAGGGGGCTGCAGGCAGCAAAGAGGCCATGTGGACATGCACCTGCCGGCAAAAAGCCCCTCTGTCACCAGACCCTTATGCCTGAATTTACTGTCTGAGTGCCAGTGATGCTTTTTAAAGCTGCTAATAGTCCTACTTACAACAGCTTCCTTAATAAATGAAGAGGCAGAGCTTTACTGTTTAGGTGGTGGTTGATAGCATTAGCTGGTCTTTTGTTAATTCACAGGCATCATGACTTTGAGCAAGCTCCCAGCTGCATGAGGAAGGACAGCTAGGGCTGAGCTCCTGCCTTGCGTGCCGATGAAAATTGTCTCGTGTGCCACTATTGGCACCCTTAACCCCTGCCCTAGATAATCAATTTAGAAAAATTAGTAATAAGTCATTTCATGCAGCAGGGTTAATTTTCTTTCTCTAGTTACAAATCCAACTTGCTTTTTTCTAAAACAGAAGATTTCCAGCTCTGGGTATCTAAAAAAGAAAACAAAAATGAGAGAATGGATTTCTGTAGTCCCTCTTTCTCTGAAAAGCTAGGCTCTATTTATAGTAGATCAGTGTTTCTTAAAGTCTGAGACCACTGAGCACCAAGCAATAATATTTTTTATGTGAAACACCTACGAAAATTTTCTTCCAAAAATTGTCAGACAAAAAAAAAATCAGACAAAAAAACTCAGCAACATATACAGCAAAATCAGAATGAGGTAATTTAATCAGGCATCATAGCAATGCAGGCATAACGTTGTATCTGGTTTTAATAACAGAAAATATGTACCATCAGTGTGTGATATCAGAAAAGCATCAGACACTTGCAGCACACCTGCGAGTTGGTCACTGGTGTTCCGTGTAACACCGGTTTAAGAAACACTGTACTAAATAGTATAATAACCACAGAAATTTCAGAATGAAACACAGTTCAAGGAAAATGTACTCTTCTTGGTCCTTGCTTTATAGACGTCTTTTTTAGTTTCAACTTTATTTACTTTAAATATTTTGACTGGCTTTCTATTTTAAAATATTAGGCTTTGTCTACAATACACAGCTTTTAGCAACACAGCTGTGTTGATGTGTCCCTAAAAATCAGACAATGTAAACACTGTTTATCAGCACTTTAGCTGACAGAAAACTTCCTGCAAGGAGGTGCATTTGATTTATCAGCAAGACAAAGCATTGATTGCCTTTTTTCTCCCTGAGAAGTTACTGGTTCTTGCTTCACTAAAAGGCTTTGTCTACGCTCCATGGTTTTTGGATAATACTTTTTTCAACATCCCAAGGTTGAAATAAGTACGGTAATCCACTGAGATATGTGCATTTCAAATGTGTGTATCTTGTGTTTATGCAGGGGGGCAGCGCCGTGGCTGGAAGCTGGCTGGGTAGTGCCTGGGCAGCAGAGCCAGCCACAGGATCCTTGTCTGGTGGGGTTGGGAGACCCTGCAGCCAGGAGACAGCTGGGCTCCCATGCCAGCCCCCAGCGGCAGCCTCAGATAAGGCTGCTGCTTGGTTCTCCTCTCCTCAGTGTTGTGGGACCTGGGAAACTGACCAGTGGTCAGCTTCCTGGTTGCTTCACCTGGCAGGGAGCTGGGAACCAAGCCAGCAGCCTGCTTACTGGCTCCCCTGCCCTGGCAGGACCTGGAAACTGACCAGTCATGAGCTGGTCAATTTCCCAGGTCCTGCAAGCATCAGGGAGATGCAAGTTGTGTAGGGGGTTGCGTTCCTACAACCCTTGTGTAACTCAAATTTTCATGCAAGTCAAGGGAAAATGAGAACCAGGCTGCCTAACTTGCATGAAAATTTGAGTTACGCAGGGGTTGTAAGAATGCAACCCCCACATAACTCGAGGGGTTACTGTAAAGTCAAAAATTGCTTTCACATGGCCACAGCATTGCAAAACGGAGCATTCTTATTTCCAGCCACCGTTCACAGCCACAGCGTGGCGAAAGGAGCTTCGGCAGAAGCTGATAATAACTGTGCTTTGTTCACAGGTGTTCATTTTCAACTTTAAAGCTGGTGGGTTAGGGGGTTGATGAAAGTTGTTTGTAGAGCTGGAGTTATTATTTTGAGGGGAAAACCCCTCTTATCACAGTTTTTCATGCATGACAATGTGAATGCACCACATTTTTTCCAAAAAAGAAAAAAACACAAATGTAGACAAGACCTAAGTTTACCTAGAAGCTTTTGTAGAAGAATCTTCCTGGGACTTTGGCTTGTTTGTATGCCCAACTGCAGAGGTGGGCAATAAAAAACAGCAGCTTCAGTCATGTTGCCACCATTATATTTACCTGGACCGCCACAGCTCTCATTGCCTGCGAGCAGCGGGAAGCTGCTTATACCTGGATTCCACTTCCCAGCACACCTGTTGGCTGCCAAAGGTGATCTCCTGATACCTGAAGAGGTGCAAGTAAATATGGAACTGGATACCACCAAGGACTAACCCTGGTTGACCAGATCCAACCTGTGGACCGGTATTTGCGCACCTTTGCCCTAGTGACTAATTATAATCGATCAACTCACTGGTCTCAAATGGAATCAGTTTAGTCTCTCTGCAGTTTCACTGATGACGTGCAGGCTTTGTCTGCATTGGTAAGTAAATGACAGAGCTTTCAGTAATCACAGGTGCCTACACACACATGCATCCCACTTTCCCAAAGACAAACACTAATATAGGCAGTGCTCGCAAATGCAGCACTGCAGGGGTGGTGGTGTAGAAGCTTTTTGTTTCCAAAAGTGCTGACAAACTGTTTACATTGTGGGGCTTTCTGTCCAGTCTGGAAAGTTGGCAACCTCAGCAAGGAATTATTGTCTCTGGTTTACAGATGGGAAACTGAGGCCCAACACTTTTCATGTTGGATATATGTGTCAGAGCTAGAATATGCAGGAATGGGGCTTGGGTGGTTGGGAAGAGTCTGTTGGTTTTAAAATGTTATTTCATGATGGAGGTCTGCCTGCATTTTACTACTTTGAGATCTGCTGATCTTTTTTTAAAGATGTCTCAGTGATCAGTATGTCACAGTCCTGGGCCAAACAGGTTTTGCTGATACCATGGCTGCAAGTTCATAAATCACTGTTCCCAGAGTAATATTGATTTCCTTGGTTGTTAAACTGTTGGACAGGCCAAGATGTTTTGACAAAACAAAACAGCAGAAATGTAGCAGTTTAAAGACTAACAAAATGGTTTATTCAGTGATGAGCTTTCGTGGGACAGAGATGTTTTGAGATGATCGAAGGTGTTTTGAGCATTCTAAAAGGACGCTACAAAGCATGAGATACTTTAAAAGCAATATACTGTAAAAGATAGCTAGAAAGTAAATTAGAAAAGGTGGATTTAAAAACACAAGTCTGATACATAAATACCGAACAGCAACTGGTACAACCTCTTATTACAAAATAACAAGAAATCACAAATTGACAAGATCTTTTCGGTACTAATTATGTGGCAGAAGAGCAGATGCTTCTCACCTTACTCATGGGAATAGTCCCATTGCAGTTAATAGGACCAATCTGTGCAGGATTTGGCCCTAAATCTTTAACAGTGACCGAAGAAGCCAGCAGCAGCGTTAAAGGAACCCTGATGGGCTATGAGGATTTTACATGTCTCCTTGCCTTTCCAGACACTTAGTGAGGGGAATCAGCACTCCACTCTCCCTCCCTTCTTATGATATTACTCTTTTATCTTTCATGTATCAGAGTAGTTCTCAACTTTTCCCATACTGGGACACATCACCATACCAGGACTTACCCACTGATCCTTCCCACTTAGCCAAGACTGCCCCGCCCACTCCTCTGTAATTTAGCAGAAGGGGAAGGGCTGGATGCTTATGACTTTGAGGTTAAGAAACCCTGCTCTGTTCCCGGATGTGCATTCTCCTTGTGTGTTCATTATTCCTGTAATAGCACTGAGTGCTGCCGCACAGCCTTGATACAGTTACATCAGAGGGAGTATGGAATGTTCTTGTGATCAATGCACTAAAACAGACTGAGTGAGAGGAGTGACAGACAGGCCTGGCGGAAAAGCATTCTTGGGCAATAATTTGACTCACTCCTGAGGAGTACATTTTTTGAGCCCTAGTAATGCAATCATGTTTTAGTGTGGGAGCTTTCCAGATTTGATGCTGTAGGAGAAGTAAGGTAACATTGCTGGGTTGCAGTAAAATAGAGGCAATGCAATTGTGTGTTACTACTAGAGGTTCTTAGATACTTTGGTAGTCATGTTCGAGACATGAAGTTTTCATAAGAGAAAATGCATTTTGTTGCTGTGCTACAGTCTTACAGAGGTAATGAAGTTATCCCAGCCTGATAGCATAATGTATTAGTATGTATAGTATGATCAGAAATGCAATATATCTCATGTTTAAGCTAAGTCTACATAATTCGCATATAAGGATTGGGACCCCTTCTATAAATTAGAGTTAAGATAACATTTAAGCCACTGTTTTAGGCTTTGGTCATTTGTCTGAATGGATTTGAGCTCTTTTGCTTCAGCTTTGCTGTAGCTGCTGGATTGATTTGAACTTTATATACCTCTACTCTCTGATAAGTGTGTGTTGGAAAAGTGCTTGGAGTCTGTGGAGGGCATAAAAGGGTTTAAGCAGTAGCATTATCAGAAATTGTAAGGGTTTTGTTGGAAGTTTTCTGGCTGGGCTTGTCTTAAGAGGGAGCTGAGTGACTGATGTGTTGGCGGCATGTAAGGTTTCCTTTCCTGTACAAATATAACATTATCCGTTATTTCCTCACTGGTTCCGCTGGTTTAAGTGTACTCACCCTCTTCAAGACAACATCCTTGAGAACCACACCACTTGTCTGGGGAGTGTTGTGTTGAAAAACAGTTACGTCTTAGATCCAACAAGAATAAAGATGTTTTAAACCCCTTGTTTAATTAAAATAACATTAAACAGTTAACCAAGAGATTTTAAAGCTTCTTAACTCTTATCAGTACAACAGACACAGTCTACCTGAAGACCTGTTTTGCACAGTTAGTCCAATCTTAGGGTGTAATGGATTTCTGCATTTCCCTTGTCAATAGAACACATAGCTTCATTAGATGAGAAGGAGCTACTGGGCACTCCAAAGTTTGCTTGTGTGATGGGTTCTAAATGCTGTATATCAGTTCCATGAGGCTGGGTTGTAACGCACTGCTCAGATCTCTCACGCGTGTACAAAGTGGAGAAATGAAGCAGAGCTGGGGATTGATGGACCAGTCTTGTTGCTCAGAAGAAACATAAGGAAGTCTTGATGAGTTTCCTGCACAGTTGCTAGAGGATTACACGTAGCCTGCGATGGGTTTTTCAATTTATATAAAATCCTAGAACATGCTTCAGTTTTAAATAAACACTGTTCGCACTAATGTAAGAATAGAGGCTTGGAGAAAACTCCTCCCAATGTGAACGGTTTGACTTTTGTTCCTAGACCAAGCCCAGCTGATTACCCCAATGTACAATCTGGCTTTAGATTCCTATGTTTCACCTCATTCTCTTTTCTATCTCTGTGTGGATTTCTTGTGTTCCCTTGAGCTCACATATCACTTCAATAACATTGGAAGAATTCCAAATTACAATTCTTTGCCATTCAGGAGCCAATTTACTTACATTAGCAGAACAGACTTCTTATAGGTTTTCCAGTCATTTAGCCTCAAATAGAACAATTCTGTGCACTCTCCCTGTAATGTTAAATCATGGCTCTTCAATGATATCTCTCTGCATATCCTGTCCTTCGTTGTTGTTGTTTTCTGATTAGTTTGGGCCTCCCCGAGAGCTAGCTGCAGGTGGTTTCAAGTGTGTGACCATAGTCTACTCTTGTGGAAGGATGTTGCATTTGGATTAGTTTAACTGTCGGCCTTTTGACTTTCTGCTTGTTTGATCTTTTAATTTATCTCCATGGTTAGCATAAGACCTGGTCCAGGACGTGTCTCACAGTGTCCTGCTCTGTTCACCATTTTGAACTGTGCTGCCCAGCGGCCAGGAATACAGCTATATGCCCTTCCTCTCTAAATGTTTGCTTGCTGTGAAAGGTTCAACTAGCAACTGCCGATCTGACCGTGCCAGTTACACGTGGGCAGACTTGCTCCTGCCTTGAGTATACAGGAAGTGGTGGATCTCTTGAGTCTGTGGAGGAGAGGGTATGCAGGCACAGCTGTGATCCAGCCATAAAAACAGAGCTTTCTATGAGCAGAGTGCTCAGAGGTTGAAGGGAAAAGAGAGACAAGAGGGACCCACAACAGTGCAACATGAAAACCGAGGAGCTGTGGCAGGCATCCCAGAAGACAAAGAAGATTAACAGTTGCTCTAGTTCAGAGCTACAGATGTGTTACTTTTAGAAAGAACTGCGTGATACCCTCAGCAGAGACCCTACCACCACGCTCCTCCTAATTTTTCCATCCATATGTGGAATCCATTTTTTATGTGCACCAAGGCATGTGTGTATGTGTGTTACCAGTAGAAACACATGCTGCTGGCTATGGGCAGCTGTGAGTTCTCTGCTAATTTGCTGGATGGCACCTGAATCTCTCTTGGGTAGCCGCTACAGGGAACACTGCCCCCTACCACCTCGAGAAGCCCAGTGCACACTTCAGAGGAGTCTGAAACCGGTCCCTGGAGCAACCAGTGAGGAGTGATTTTGGAGGAGAAGTATGGGGGACAGAAGATTATGGGGCTCCATGGGCCCAGTTTGTGACTCCAGAGCAGTTGAGCCAGTCCTTGCAGTCCAACACAGATGAGCATGATGCAGGGGAAGGAATCTCTGGTAAGTATCTAATTTGCTGATATTGCAGGGACACATCTGTTGGTTTGCTCTTTTTAAAATCATGCTAGAAGAGATGGCGGAAGTAGAGTTCCTCTCTGCTTCTCTTTCCCTGTACATCTCAGGGGAGAGGGCCCTGCGTAACTGTTGAAGTGCACTGGGATGTCTCATGAACCGTCAATAGAGATCTCAGGGAAACTTTCCTGGAGATAATCTGCAATCCTCTGCCAAAAGTTTCTGGGAAGGGCTGTCTTTTTGCTCCCACTGGAGCAGGATTCTTTCCCACTCCACTCAGCAGTTACCACGGCTAGCAGCATATGGACCCTGTCTGCAGCTGGACATGTGCGGGTGCTGTTCCCTTTGAGCCTCTGTTACCCTCAGGAATGAAATACCGCCAAAATCTCCACTCCTGTGGAAAATGGAACCAGTATTCAGTTCAGTTGCCCTATCCTCACAGACTCACTACTCAACGCCTGGGAGCTGCTATTGCCTCATTGTCTTACATTGCTGTGTTCCCCTGGGTGATACTTACCACAGCCTTGTGAGTTTAGTATACCAAGTTTCCGTTTAACTTGTGAATGTACTCACAATTGAACCTCCGGGCGCTGTCTTTTACACCTGGAAATGTAGTCTTGAGGGTCTCTCAATCCGCACCAGACCAGCCGAACAGTTCAGCCAAACGAGGAGAAGGAAGAGGACATGGGATGAAATTTTCCAAGAGATCCTGCAAGCCTCTTGTGTTTTGGATTACAAACACATGTCTCAGAAGATCACCCTGATGCATTGAATGATCAGGAATAGAGTGGAGAGAAGAAAAGCAGCAGGGGTGTCTGGAACCACTACGCTGCCTGGGGAAGAGTACAGACAGCTGCTCGTACCCGTGAGAGACTGGGGTGGTGTATGTGTCTGCAAAATGCCTGTTGTATCTCCTTCACTGGTTCTTCACCCTGTCTTTATAAAGGTTTGTTCAGTTATAAACATGTCTGTTTGCATAGGTTTATTTACAGAAATGGAATTCATCTTCATTAGTTCACAACGTATAGAGACGGAGGCTGACAGTGTACACTGATAACAGCAATGGGTGCATTTGCAGTGTTATTTTACTACATACACAGCACTCATTACAAGGTTCACACTAGAGCTCAAAACAAAACAAAACAAACACCCCCCTCCCAACCCAAGCCAGGCACAGTCCCAGGCGACCATCTGTCCCATTTTAGCCAGGACTGTTCCTTTTTTAACCTCCCTGAAGAGCATCTGACTTTTTTTTTAAAAATACAGCTAATAATCCTGTGTGCTGCAAAGCAGGGACCTGAATTTTAGAGAGACAGCTCCTCAAGCAGTGGGGGCTGTCTGTTTAAAGAGCTGTCTGCAGGAGGTTTGTAGGCTCTCTAAGCAGATGGTTTAAACAACATACTGTTACCAGCAGGCTGAGGGGGAGGCAGCAGCAGGTTGCTTGGCTGCTGTGTGCTCAGCTTCCTTTGCCTTTCTCAGGCAGTGTGAGAAGTGTCTCAGTTCCCCTCACATACAAACACTGCTGGCAGGTAATAGTTGGGGTACAGAGGGCAGGGCCCATCCCTTGGAGGAAAGGAGGATAGCTGCTAGGGGGTTGTTTAACTACTCACAGGCAGACTTGAACCTGGGATCTCTGGAACTGAGTGCAGGTGCCTCTACAGCTTGAGCTAAAGGTGAGGTCAGCTTAGGCTGTAGAGGCCACTTATTCTTTCTCTGTGAAGTGGTCTAAGTACCACTACTTGAGACAGTTAACCACTCATAGGTGTTTGGATTACAGTTGTACTTAGCTTGGTAGGTCACAGACAGTGAAAACAGTGAAGTCTCTGGAGTAGAGGGCAGCTGGGCCCAGGCCCAAGATTTGATGGGGGATCCTGGGTTGGAGCAGTCGGATGAAGGATGTGGGACAGGACTCAGGAGGGAGCAGAGACAGGAAGAAGGGGACAAGGAAGGTGAATCAGGGAGGTGGGCTCATAGGGCTAGATTAGCTCTACTGGAGGGCAGGGCTGTTAGTTTTTGTGGAGCCCTCTAGGACTGGGGTGAGCACAAAAATAATGTGTTCAGTGTATGGGAGGGGGTGCTTCAGGCTGGGCCAGAAAGCTGGGGCGAGAGATGGGCTGAGGGTGCTCCAGCTCAGAGTGCATGATCTGTTAGAGCCTGGGATGAAGGGTTTGGGGTGCAGTAGGAGGGAGCTCCAGGTTGGGGCCTAGCAGTTTGGAGTGTGGGGGCGGGGGGCTCAGTCTGGCCTACTGACGGATGGGGCAAAGGGGTAAGTGCTCAGGACCCAAGCCAATTTAAAATGGCCTGGAAGCCCCAGACCCTTTTAAATTGCTCAGACATGTGGCAGGTAGAACACCCCCACCCCCACTTTGGGGAGCAGAGCCTCCCCCCTGCTCCATTCTTTCTGCCTGTGCCTTCTCTCAAAGACCAGAGCCACAGCACCCAACCCTCTGAGAGGAGGTGGAAAAAGGTGAGGTGATGGGAGAAATAGGGTGGAGGTAAGGGGGTTTGGCTGCTCCACTTTGCACAGGTGTTAATGGTTTGGAAGGGAAATAATTCTTTTTACGACATTGTTCTTTAGGAGTTTCATAGCTATCAGAAGCTGATCAATAATTTGTTTAAAAATGCCCCGTGTTACTTTACTGTTTGGTGCGTGGTGGATTACAAACTGGAAGAACTTTACCGTAGATCCTGTTTGACTTCTCAATTAGAATTGGATTTCCAGGTAAGTGATTTCTATCGAGGTTTAGCATTTGTTTGGGGAGGGGTATTTGAACCATTAGGCTGCAGCCCTTATCTTAATCTGGCTTTGCCATGGGGACTGGGGGAGCTAGCTAGGCCAGGACTGCAGAGGCGGGGAGAGGTAGCTGTGTTAGAAAAAAGCAGTCCTGTAGCACCTTAAAGACTAACAGTATTATTTATTATGTTATGAGCTTTTGGGGGACGGGAGCCAGCGCTGCTGCTGTAGCTGCCACAGGCTCTTTCCACCGGGGTGGGGGTGTACCTGAGTGTCATCTGCCCATGTACCTGCCCCACCCCTGCTGGGAGGAGCGAGTGGTGGCTCCAGCAGTGGTGACTGTTCAGGTAGCAGCTGCTCCAACACCTGGGGTAAGTTGTTTTTTTGGGGGAGGTGGGAGGGCAGAGCAGGATTTAGGATTTTGCAGGTCCTGATAAGTGGGTTTCAGGAACAACGGGGTCTGACAAATGCCCGTTGTTCCTGAAGTCCGCTAAATCAGGGTCTGTAAAATCAAGGGTTTACTGTTGTGAGAGCTTTCTAGTGAAATTCCCTAGTATAGACAAGATCAAAGAACCCTTCCTCAAAGTTCTCATAATCATTTTATTATTGTTATTATATAGTATATGTTTACTTATTTAGCACCAGCCACATGGTTAAAGGTGCACGGTACATAGAAACAAAGGCAGTCCATGTCTCAAAGCTCTTATGTTCCAAAGACAACCACATGGAATATGCAGAAGAGTTCAGGTGCTGGGAGTACTTATTTGGGTTGTGGGGTAATCTAGCTACCTAATTTCATCCTTCAACATGGTATTGAGGATATCCGCTTTGCATATCCTTATTTTAAGTGTCAGACTGCTGCAGGAACATTTTTACGTAGCTCTTGAATAAGATAACCAGAACTTACTTGATTAAGATTGACAGCAAACCAATGTAAATTAAATATAAGGGAATATTCTGCCATTCCCACTTTTATATGCAGCCTGTGAAATTCTGCCACAGGATGTCAGCTGGAGTGAAAATAGAACTTAAATAACGCTAGAATTAATGTAACTGTTCCTGAGGACACAACTAATAAAATTGCGTTTGCTTCAGCATGTCAGCTGATCACCACAGTGGCCTAAGAAGGACTGCCCACAGTGTATAGCACTAGACAGTAGGCTACATTCTATTTTCCCCTTCACATTACTTGGAAGCAACAGAAGGATACTAACTGAATAGCCAGTAATTTGATCAATGTAGATCCTTTGTTATTTAAAAGTTTCTGGTGTGTTTGTGGTGGAGGGGAAGAAGTAATTGCCCCCAACTTCCTAGGGCACATCTATACCACAATCTTAAATCAACCTCTTAGGTCACTTTACAAGTACTGCAGGAATTCGTGCAGTTTTTCGTATCCTTCCCCTGTTGGTGATATGTGTCCTCACCAAGAGCGTTCCCACCATCTTATGAGGAGCTGTATGGGGGTCTGAGAGGTTAGACTGTGAGTCTTCTCTCTGCTGGGAAACTGGGTATTGCTCGTACTCCCAGCGCCTTGCAGAGTTCCCTACCAGACACATGGCTAGCTCTCTGCTCTCCATAGGTAGCCAGGCAGCCGCCTAGGCTCTGGATGCTGGAAGCCTGGATGGCAGCCTGGATCAGAGAAAGGAGCCCATGGAGCAGGCTGGAGCTGCCACCCTCAAGCTGTGAATTGAGTGCAGTGTTCACAACAGAGCACCTACTAGCCTTTTTGTCAGCTCCAGCTCTGAGTTGTGAAACTGACAATGACAATGAGTAGCCAATATAAGAAATACAGCATCTGCAGAGACTCTGCGTTGCCATACCTACACTGACATATGCCCTGCTTCTCTCATGGAAGTGAAGTGATTACAGCCGTGTAGTAGGGTCCTTACATTGGCAGGAGCAAAGTTGTAATGTGGACCCTGATACTTTTAGGTCAAGGTAGGCCTGACTTTGACCTAACTCTAGTAGGGACCAGATGTTAGTTTATCTTCATTAAATGTCATCGTGGTGACAGGGTGTGGCCCTCTTTCCAGCAAATTTTATTTACTGGCATTCTGCTCTCAGTGGAGAGGGGCTGTCAAATGAAAACCAGAATAGAAGAAAAGCAGCAGTCTGAGAAGTTTTAAAAAGTCATCTTGATCTTATCATCAGCCCTTTCCGCGCAAACCCACCAAACTTTTTACTGAGCTGTCTATTTGCCTATAAATAGAACAGCAGCTCTCATGCAAAGATGGGCAGCGCTAAACCAGAGGCTCATTCTCTCCTGCGCCACCGGGTGTGTGAGCGCGAGCGGGAACTGTGTGGGGTTCTCACTCACCTTTCAAGTCTGAGTTATGTAGCGCTGAGGTTTTCTGTACTTAGAGATTGCAGAGTGACATACGCTGCTTCTTAAGGGAGGGGTGAGGTGACCACTCTGTAGAGTATTTTTTTCTTTTTCTAAAAAGAGCTTGGTTTAAAGGAGCAGATGGAAGAATGCACGTTTCTTGCGGAGGTGAGTGACGCGTGTGGAGGTGAGGGAGCACCTGATCAGACTGGGAATGGGATGTGAGCAGCAGTACACATGGGAGAAGGATTGAGCAGAACAAACCAGGGAATGTGAGAAAAAGCAGAAACACTGTTGTGTTACATAGTAACTTGTACTTTGACTGTGGGCTGGGGAGGGTTCAAGCCAGCCAGAAGCTGCTGGCTGAGCCTGAGAATGGTTGGGTTGTGGCTCCTCCCAAAGCAGGTGTCTTAGAATAAGGAGTGTGGGAAAAGGACCTTGAAGTAGCCACTTGCTGCATTCTGCTATCTATTAGCATCCTTTAAGCCTGCCTCCTGCTTCAGCGCTGATGCTGAAATCAGGGATTTGCTTCTATGGTTCCTTTAGACGATATCCAGAAACCAGACTCAGAGCCTGGCATTGTTTGGTATCTGTTTTGTCATCACACATCCTTCCCCCACCCCCAAGGAATGGGAGCAATTATTCCTTGTTTCTGTCAGAATCCCAAGATCCTCTCCCCTGCCACTACCTTTCCATGCATGTATCATCCTTACCATCCACCCTCCATACTTCTAACCAAGAAGGACTGCCGAGGACTTTTGTCAAAGTTTGTCAGATGTTGTCCCCTTATCTGTCTATCTTAGGTATCTATAAGGCCCCTTGTATCTGAGCACTGTACCCCCTTAACGTATTTATCCTCACAACACCCTGCTGGGGCAGGGCAGCTCTGTTATCTTCATTGCACATGTGGGGAACAGAGAGACTTAAGTGATTTGCCCAGGCTTGGAGAGGGAGCTGTGGTGGAGCAGATTATGTCTGGGTCTCTCTTTGCCCACAAAAGCTTATGCTCCAAAACATCTGTTAGTCTATAAGGTGCCGCAGGACTAGTTGTTCTTGAAGATACAGACTAACTCAGCTACCCCTCTGATACTTGTCACCCTACCCACTAGACCACCCTTCCTCCTAATCATCTAAGTGTGTGAGTGGTGCTAGGTACTTGCTCTCCCAGGGATTTCCAGTCTCTCTGGGAACAGAGGGGTCAGAGCAGGGTCATTAACTGAACACATTTTCTACAGGGCACTGCACAGCATCACCTCTTTCTTTGTAAACTTCTCTGCAGCATAGTGAGCTGGTAAGGCACAGTGGCACTCAGACTGCCATGTGTGTATTCCTCTGGCATACATGTCACTGTGAGCTGTGCAAAACGGATTTCCAAGAATGCCTTTCAGTGCCCTTTATAGGGCTCTTGGTGCTGGGACAAAAAGGTGGGGGGATGGTGGGGGAGATCTTCGTTATCAGTTGGAGCTTTCCCTTTACTTTTACACTCTTTGATTACTTTTAGTGCTAAAAAAAAACCAATTCTGGTCTTGCTGGCTGGATCCAGATTCGGCACTGACAGGGAATCAGCGAGTATCTTGCTGGTAGCTGAGTCTGTTTAGAGTGAGAAGAACACTAGTGGCCAGGCCTCCGCCTTGCAGGAGTACTTGGGTCGACAAGCTAGACTCTCCTGAGTTGGAGGTACTAGAGAGTGGGCCTGTGGCAGAGAGCAGTTCTGCTTGCCTGTAAAGTCACTCACTCGATGTGGGAGTGCTGTGGTGGTAAAAGGCTGGGTGGGGATGTAGATGAGCTTAGTGTTCGAGATACCCCTTCAAGCTGAAACACAGATTAGAGGGAGGGACTGATGAGCTGGTTGACAAGAAACCACTCTTGTCTCCCTCAGTGAGGTGAGCAGAATGGCACTACTGAGGAGAGCACAGTGGCAAGGTTGGACAAAAGGAGGAGCCCACTCCAGTCCCATTGAGTTTTCACTGAGAGTATGGAGAGCAGTGTGCTGGCACCCACACCTTTATCACTGTCTCATTTGAAGTTAGCTTGATCAATGCTATGGATGGTGAACTGGGTCATACTGATGTTTCTTGTATTCAGCATCTGTTTTCAAGGGCTTATTGAGGGAAATGTGGTGGTGTTTGGCAAAGGCGCAGTTTGCAGGCCATGTTAAAATTTGCATCTGTTTCAGAAAGCGAGGGCCCACATTACATCTTTACATAGCAGATTATGCACATTAAAAAGCATCCACTTCTTGGAATAATTCAGGAATATATCCCTGGCCTCAGACCCTACAGCTCTTGGAGGGATCTCGTATCTGTGTGGTAGCTTGTCATTGACTAGGCAGTGAGGGTGAGTTTTTTTGTATCTTATCTGTACTCCTCAGTTGACCTGACGCTGTTTAAAGCTTGTGTTTCATTGAGATGTCTAGTATGTTAAAAGTGTGTCATTTTCTTAGTCTGCAGTTAGAGAAAACTTGTCCTGCAGGTTACCTAAACCTTTGTTCTTTGTCTCTTAATTGGTTGTTATGTCATGGACAGGTTTGGGTTTCTGGGAGCTATGTTTCTCTTAGAGAAGGAAATGTCCTGGAGCATTCAGACCCCGCACTTTGGCTGATGCCGTTCTGCCCCACTGACTGTGTATGTGCACAGCCAGTAAGAGAGAGTTGAAATCTTAGCACTGAATTTTTTGCTTTTTTCTATTTTAAAGATAGATCCCGGAGGTTATTTTAATGCAGCTCTTGGTATCCAGAATCTCCCCTCTGCTGGAGTAACAGATGTATTTGTGGATGTGAGATTAAATGAATGCGGACTAAATATATCTATGGAGCCTTCAAATGCATAGTATGTGAATGAGTGTGTGGGGTGTGTCTATGCTTGTGTGTCATTCTAGCAATGGAGCAATGAAAAAAATCTCAGCTCAGTGTGCGTAGACAGTTTTGGCACTTCAGCCCTGGGAAATGGCAGCCAGCCAGAGAGCACTGAGGCAGTGCCAAGAATATCTGAAAAGTGCCAAATGCTGAAGCTGGAGACTTTTTCCTCCCTTACTCTTGCTTCTCTCTTCACTCTTGTGTGCTGGCGGATTATCTCCTGTGCTAGTTACATGCTGATGGCCTCACATGGCAGGAATGGACAGGTGGCGTAGCAAAGTGTGTGTGTGTGTGTGTGTGTTCTTTCATCGTCACTCTAAGATCATAGTTCCTATTGATCGTGGCTGGCATGTGATCTTAGTGAGTCTGGTTGTTCCATATTCTGCATCACAATTACACCCAGAGAAGATCACTCAGAGCTAAGATCTTTGCCCTTGTGAAATCATAACAATATCATAGTGTCAAGACTGGAATGCTGCTCCAATGTGTTACATGTTCTGTCACAGTCCAAAACACTGATAATTTGTGAAGTGTTTCCAGCAGGGGGTGCTAACAATATTGGTATTAATCTGAGTAATCCTTTTGTGATGTGTATTGGAGAGACTTAAAAGGTTGGATGTAAATAAAATTTCATTCTATATTTTCTTGGCTTCTAGACTGTCATAAAGGAGGGGATGTTGATGAAACAGACCAGCTCATTCCAGCGCTGGAAGAGGCGATATTTCAAATTGCGAGGACGAACGCTCTATTATGCAAAAACGGCCAAGGTGAGGTGCTAAGTGGGGAAACACTGGGCTGTTGGGATAATGGAGATATGTAAGCAGTGGGTCCTCAATCCAGGGGAGAGAGTGACCTTCAAGGTATGTGTCAGTAGGCTTTATCACAACAAGGCTTCATTTCCTCAGTGGGTTCATGGAGATCCCTCAGTGGTGCTGTGTGCCAGACGTACCTCTCCATCCTCTATAGCTGGGACTGTGTTCAAATGCAGTAGGAACTGAAGTAGGAGAGAGAAATGTTCATGAAGGGAAGTGCTGAAAAGTCTAGAATTTGCCATTTTTAAGCTTGAGAGCTTGTCTCTCTGTGACAGAAGTTGGTTCAGTAGAAGTACCTCACCCAATTTGGCATTTACCTTTGACTGACCATAGCAACTCTTTGCGGCTGTTAATCTTGATCCTTTCATAAGAACTGAATTTACAGTGCCATGGAGTATGAGAGTCACCAGGGCCTGCACCCTGTCTGCAGTCAGATGTGACTCTCATTCAGTAGGTAGGTGTATTAAGAGACAGGGACACAGTGTAGAACAGACTTGTCGGCACAGTAACCAGAGCTATCAGTACAATCCATCTTGAGGAGAGGGGGGCCTCGAGGGAGTCCCCAAACTGAGGGCCTGGTCCTCTTTCCTCCCTCTCAAGTCAGCAGAGACTGTCCAAATCCCTAGCTGCCCAGTTCTTTCTCCTGTTTTCCGAGGAAAGGGTGTCACCTGGTTGCCTAGGTTACAAATGGCATGAAAGGCCATTGCCTACGTATGAGAAGTCATCACACTGAAACTGCCATCTCCAGCTATGCACTGAGGCTGTGCCTAGGGAAACTGACGCATTCACATGGTGTTACTGCAGGATAGTGGGAAACACATGCAACATACCCAGGGGAAATAAAATCCCCACAAACCCCATTTCGTCACAATAGCAACAACAAGAAAAGATAGCTATTCTGTAAAAGTGATCCTTAATCATTTACAGGGGCAAGGAAAGGGCATTCCTAGAGCTGTTATTATGAGTTCCATTTCATATTGTCAGCCCCAGTTTCTTTCAACACAGATCCATGCTGGAGGGTATGGGGGTGACAGTTATACAGGAATCCCACTGGGGATATTTCTTACATACTTGATTCACTGTTCTGTTCTTTTTTTCTCCTTCCCCAGTCGATAATTTTTGATGAAGTTGATCTGACAGATGCCAGTGTGGCAGAATCCAGCACCAAGAATGTCAACAACAGTTTCACGGTAAGATTCATCAGACTAGTTCCATTTTCCCTCCATTCCTCTGACTTCTCCTGACTTTCTAAATCTATAGATTCTTCTGGGCTTGAAAATCTCTCAGCTCCATTCATGGTCCCCTCACAGGGGAAATTAACATTGTTGTTCAGCCGTGAAGAGAGAGCTGCTGTATCAGCCAAGTAATAAGAACAGGGGAGAAGGTGGTACATGCTTTGTTTGTGGCAGAGAGATTCCATTATTACCTGCTGAGAGCTCCAGTGGTTTCTGTGTTGTGATACACAAAATGGAATGTTTTTGTTTAATGCAAGTGTATGAGGTCTGCAACACAATGACTATATTTTTGTGCAGAAAAGTCAAGAGATACAAATGTATGTTCCCCACAGCAATTGTAAGTCATCCTTATCCATACATGAGCTATTTTGAATTACTGTGTATGTAGTTTAATCCATGCCTTTAAAGAAATATTCTTGTTAAATCCAAGTTTACTGAACCTCTCTAATACTGCTCATTTATAAAGCAGGATAGCATAATTCCCTCTGTGGCAGGAATTATGGGTGAACATCTGTGTCGTGTACTTTACAGGGGGTTGAATTAAATGAATACAGTGGTCCTTTCTGGCCTGAGAGCTGTGAATTGCTACATGTATCATGGCAAAATTACAAATTGTAGCTATAAATTCCCCTGGAGAGGAAGAACTAGAACTGCATATTGATGTGTATAGTGGGAGGAGAGGATAACTAGAGAGAGTTATGATAAGGTTGCAGAACTGGGGCTAGTTCTACAGAAAGCTTGGTCCGTACTATGAGATAGTGCAAATTTAGGTGACTGAGGTTGAATTTGTAAGGAATCAGCCCCGCTATAGGGTTCATTCCATCGACTTTTGGGCTCCTAAAATTGACTTTTGTATTCCTGCTTTTCACAAGGAGTAGCTCCAAATTCCACGTTGCATGGTCAGCCCGGCAAGATCCTGGCCTTTTCCCTGTTGTAGCCCTTTGGTCAACTGGATCTGGACAAAGTGGCTACAGCATAAACTCTAGAATCTGTTCACATTCCAGTATTTTCTCATAGAAGGCATCTTCTAGTCTGGTACTCAAAGGTTAGGAGATGGCCTTGCTGAGTTTGAGAGCGAGTACCCTATGCTACTCTCTGGGGTCCAGTGATTTCTATACAGGATAGGGAATAAGTAACCCTTGAGTTCTGTTCCAAGTACTGATGCATATTCTCTCTATGGTCATGAGAAGACCCAGTGCCTGTCCCAGCTTCCCCATTTATTAATCAGAATAATATTACAGGTAAGCACTAGCGAGGATTATTTACAATATGTTAGAGTTCATGTAATGCAGGCACTGTGGAAGTGTTACCAGTGTTACTGTATTAATTATAGTAGTTGAGGGTATCTCTCATTTCTGCCAGAGACAATGGATGTACAGGTTGAACCTCTGCTCCGGCACCCTTGGGACCTGACGGGAGCTGAACCAGAGAATGTGCCAAACCATGGGATATTGATATTGTCTAGCAGCATTACCAACACTTTCACTGCTTACTGGGCTCTTAGAAGACATTTAGAGCTAAATGACAGTACAAAACACAGACATCCTGGACTGGTGGCTGGAAACAAACTTTATGGGACCACAGGAAAGTTGGCCACGCCCACGATAAGTGGACATGTGGCTCACTAAAATCATGCCGGATTATGAATGTTGTCAGACCAAAGTGTGCTGGACTAGAAAGGTTCAACCTATGTTGTGAGGTGGCAGGGGAATCATCATATTGCTTACACCACTTGCTGCATCTGAGCACAGCTGTGCAGAAGGAATCACTTCCAGGACAGTGGCACCAGGCCATGCTATTCTCCTGTCTTTTCTAGAGACTGAGAGTACAGGAGAATTAGTTTGTTCTCAGGAAACTGCAAATGGCACTCAGTCTCTCTGACTCGTGTATCGTGGCTGCTCAGGTAGGAAAACAACTGGCCTCTGTGACTTTTTGACTGTTCTATCTATCAAGGTACTTACATGGATTTGGTTGTGGTCTACCCTGAGCTATAAAAACTCCTCTGCTAATCAAAAGGTTGAGTAGTTCTTGTACTGTTTGGTCTGCCACATGACTGTAGTCACTGCTTTGGATTCCTCAGAGCCCTACAATTTTCTCCAGTCTCTTAGTGAGTGCTCTCTGATTTCCCTTCTGCATCTTCCCAGCTCGCTTCCCTCCCAAATGCAGTGTGTTTTGATCCGTTTTTAAAGTGCACCAAGGAGAGAACTTTTTCCTAGTTTTTCAAAGCAAAGAGTATAACTAACAAGTATTGGTTTGGATCTGAGATGTGAATCATCTAGTGCTGTGTGACAAAAGCAGTTGGCCTTGCATTTCAGAGGTTCAATTTGTCTTCATGTTCTCAATTTCTTGACTGGAAAGTTTGGATTTCTGACATAGCAAAGCCTGGCCCTTCTGTGAGAAAAGCTGCTTCTATGTCTAAAGAGCTGTGCTGCCGAAGGGGCAAATGCTGTACTTCAGGTTCAGACTGACAGTTGACTTAGTTCAAGTGATGGGTCCAACTCCCGGTTAGCATTGCCTCTGCGCCTAAATCTACTGGCCATGTCACCTACCCTGAACACTCAAAAGCTTGCCATCTTCCTCGATTTGGGCAGAATGACCTTACATCTGGCCAGAGCTCAGCACCCTCTTCTTCTTGTCTTACAAAGAGTGGGACAGTAGAGGACTAAAGAGTGTGAATCAACTGTGTAAGAGCTGCATGAACCCCCCCTCTGATAGGAGGAAGCATGAAGGAGAAGGCAAGCAGGGAGGAGATTGCAAAAAACACTGGGTAAGAAGATTTTATGAGTGACTGGAATAGGCGGAGAAGTTGGGGAAGAGGTTATGAGAAAAGAAGGTGCAGAACCCTAGGAGGAAGGGAAACAAAGAAAAGAGTAGAGGAAGCGGAAGGAGTGATACGTGGTATGAAGAGAAGCCACAGGGTCAGGAGACATCAGGCAGGTATAAGTACCTAACGGTTAGAGGCTTTGTTTACACCAACATTTAATTTACAGCAAGTTGGGATGTGAAGCTACCTGGTACTAGCTTGTAACACACAGTCTAGGTGGACCCTGCTGTCACATTTGCTTCGATCTTACCATTTGTTTTGCTCTAGTCATCTTTGAAATGGGACTAGATCAAAGTGAAGTAATGAGCTGTTAATGCACTGCAGCAGTCTCCACAAGGACAGTCAGTCCATGGCAGGCTAGTCTGGTGTAGATTTACATCCCAGCTCAGTGCAAACTAACTGGAGAAGCCCTAAAATGACTTGCACAACAGATCCTGGTTCCGTTTTGGGAGGAAAGTGGCTTGATTTGGTTTTAGCACCCATAAATCAGGGCAGAGTTTCCCCATCGGGGGGTCTGTGGAACCCCAGGGTTCCCCGGAGTGAAATTACGGGTTCTGTGGTCAGGAGTGAGCAATCTGAAGCTCTTTAAGGAGTCACTTGAGACTCTGGACACTGCCGCCGCTGAAATAATGGAGCTAAATGTAATCAGTTTAGTGTCTGACAGGGCTGCAGAGGGATTCAGCCATTAAACCAATTACATTTAATTCCATTATTTCAGTGGCAGCAGGGTAGGGAGCCACCTGCGCTGCAGGTTAAGGAAGTGCTGAGTCTGCAGGAGAGCTGAGGGAAGGGGCAGCCAAGTCTGCCCCTGCTGGAGCTGCACAGCCCTGCTGAGGGGGAGGCTAGGGGAAGCAGCGGCAGGGAGGTGGTGGCTGTGGAGGAGCAGCACATGGAGCTCATCATCTGAAATAGGTTAATTCTGGGGATGTGGGGAGTGGTTTGGGGTTGAGAGGGATTAAGCCTGGAGATTTGGGGGGCAGGTTTGGGGGCCAAAGGGGGTAGAGCCTGGGACTGGGGTTCCACAAAATTCCTTTGAATTTAAAAGGGCTCTGTGGCCAAATAAAGTTGGGAAGCACGTAATCGGGGAAATGGGCCAAAGAAGGGGAGGTGTTTTTAAATGCTGAGTGTGGTTGCCTCTCCCCAAATGTACCATTTTACATGAACAGAGAGTGCTTGTGTGAATGGATTGGGATTAGCTGAGGCAGGGATGATGGTTAGAAATATGATGCAGGTAGAATCAGTGTGTGGTACCATCACAAGGCCAATAGGGTGATCTCTTGTATAAATAGAGGAATGAAATTTTAATGTTAGAGGCTCTGATAAGTCTTTTTGTATGACATCGGTGATATCTGACGGCTAATTTCTGTGCTATGTACCTGTAGCTAAAAGGGATGTACTGCAAGAAAAGGATGGACTTGTGATTTTGGTTAGTTTATTATCTTATTAAGATTTCTTTTGTTTACGTCTCCCAAGTTTGAGCTGGAGATGGGAATTGAGATGCCTGTTCAGGAGCAACTCCAATTCCAGATTTGGCTGTGGCAGTTAACACGTGATTTTAAAGGAGAGCCCAGGCTGAAATTAAAAAAAAAAAATCTTTTATGTACTTCCTGAAGAGTAAAATGTACCTGCCATAACAGAGGATGGACTAGATGAGTCATTGGAACTTTTCAGCCACAAATCCCGTGTCACTTCCAGCTTGTAGCTCTGGAACTCATTTTCCATTTGTTTCTCGCAGACATTCTTCTCCAGGATCCATCTGGACTTTCACCCAACTTCTGCTTCTAGTGACCTTAATGCAGATTTCAACATCAACTAATCATCTCAGATTACTCAGAGCCTAGTGATTGTCCCGGAGAAAGTTCCCAGATGCTAGTTGTGACAGGCAGTGTATGATTTGATTCCCCTGTATTGATACTGTCCTGAAAGCTGCTGTTTGGAGCTGATGAACAGATGCAGCCCGGCTGCCAATAACCCTACTCGTGACCCCTTCTCTGCTGTTAAAGTCTGTTTTGTTGAAGAGGTGGAGCTTGAACATCTGTAAACCCCTCTCCACCCCTCTACACTAGGATGTACCTCTCCGTTCTGGCATAGACAGGAAACAGCATATTATTACACTCAGTGCCTGCCTCCTGGCTTCCCTGCCAGCAGAAGCAAATCTGTCCCAGCTCCTCCTTAAGCAGACAGCTAATCAGCTCGTGGAGAGTGGAAGAGAGCTTCAAGAGAGTGGCTGCAGAGAGGAATAATCTTATTAGTTTTGGGTCAGACAAGCAATCTTGTTTGTTCTGAGATGGAGAAGACATGGTCAGGACCCTCTAGCTAAGGAAAGGATTGACTGTGGGCCTTCAGCTTTCGGATCAGAAAACTGAACTGGGTTTTCTGAACTGGACATCAACAAAGCCAGCACCTGCTTGTGGACATCAGCCTGCCAGGAATGCAGGTACTTTGGAGTAAGTGTACCTCAGGCTCTCTGGCTTTTAAAGTGAATGATACTTTTCTGTGCTGATGTGTATGTAAAAGTGATACAGAACTGGAATGAGTGTGCAAAAGTGAGTTGTTGCCTCTAGTGCAGTTGGAATTACATCCTGTTGCATAGGTGAGGAGGCTCCTGAACCAAGGTTTCAGGGCGAGAAGAGGCATGGTGACTTGGGTTAGAGAAATATCTTGCTCCAGTAGAGTACTCTCATCTTCTCTGGTTAACATGGTGGAAAAGGGACAGGTTGCTGCAGATTTGGGAAGAGGTGTGTGGAATTGCTTACACTTACGAGAGAGAATGTGTTGTCATTTCGTGTGCGGGGAGGGTACATAGGACATTGTCGTTCTCCAGCCATTCCTCTTGCAAGCAGGTGAAAGAGTGACCTTTGCCTCTTATTACCATCTTCTTGCTACTTCATCAGGCAAGTAAGATGACAACACCATCCTGTTGAAGTGGGATGGAAATGGACATTTTCCCCAGCAAGTGAATGTGTCTGTCCCAGAGTAACCTGCCCTGTGCCCTGGAGAGTAGCTGGTGTAGTGTTTTTGCTGAAGAAGCTCGCCCTTGAATGAAGGACTACTCAGAACTTTGGCAGCTAGCTATCAGGCTGGGAGTCTGTTGGCCGTTTGTTGGCTCGTTAGCTGTCTGGAAAGCCCTGGTGGAACAAGAGGAACCAGGATCAAAGGTTACTTGTGCTGGTTCGAAACATAAGCACCAGGGAGGAACATGTTACTTGGTTTTAATCAGGAGAAGGAATATAGGAACTTCTGTTGCAAGCTCTTTGCAGGAAGTCAGACTCAGCCCTGGAGACCAGGGTCTGATGTGCGTATGTCAGGATACAGTTGCATGTAGAAGTGCATGTGGTCTGCCACTTCCCTGGACTCCCCAAGATGTCAGATTCTGCTTCAGTCCTTCCCATGATAATATGCTCCTGGGAATAACCAGTCTTGTTGTATGTGGGAGGAGACTCTCCTTGGCACACAGACAAGCTCAGGGCATTATGCTTCAGGTTGTGAGTTGACTCTTCAAGGCAGTGAGGAGAAGGGCACAGAGCAGGGAAGGAGAGTTTCCATACTCCAGTGCATACTCCTTAATCTACACAGCCACATGCTTCAGGAAGCTACCAAACTTAAAAGGGAAGAAGATTGCCTCTGTTCTCACCACTCTGCACACAGATAGTGTAAGTCCAGGGGGTGTTGGGGCCTGGGAGGATGGGAATTGGAAAGGTACCAGCTGCATAGTCCCTCCAACAGAGGGAGAAATTTCTCCATCTTTCCCTTGTCAAAATATCTTCCCTTAACAGGATACGCTCACAGTGCACTTTGAGTAGCCAGGCTGCTGGTTGGATAGTTGTCATTCCCACTCCTGCATGTGTGCACGGTTTAAAAACTTGTAGATAGTCATATATGTTTATTCATCCGTAGTAGTATTAGTTGCTTTCAGACTTTCCTCTCTGTAAGCCTTATAAGAACAAAAAATTGGGCTTCAGACCGGAACTGCTGTCTTCATTTTAATTAACTTGAGCCTGACTGCTTTTTGCCTGGCTCCAGTTCCTGTTATATTTGCTCCAGTTTCTTATTTGCATACCAATCCTCAGTAGATGGGTTTGTTTTTTTTCAGCTGGAGACAGGCCCTTGGTAAACACAGCTTTCTGACTCAGTGCTAGCCTGTGAAAAGAATCTTTTAAAAATCCTTTTCTTGTCTAGGGTTACTGGGTTTTTTTAATCTGGTCTTTTGCTAGACCTGGTTGTTAGTCTGCTCACACAGGAGATGCAGCAATAGTAAGAAGCCATCTAAGAGATGTCTTGTGTGGCATTGCTTCAGATGAAGAGGAGAGAGCTGAATGGTTCCTATAAGAAGTTGCACGGCAGAGATTAGTGATCCTCCTCCTTCTGATTCTTTAGATTTCAAGAGCACTCCAAAATGTGGTAGGTGTTTTTTCAAACAGATGAAGATGCTATTTGGAAGAGGTGAAATATGACTGCATATTTGACAAAGCTGGGGGGGAGGGGGCAGGGTGGGATAGATAGGTAGTTTTAAAGTGAAGGAGAAAGCTTGGAGAATATTGGTTTGTAAAGGGATTTTGTTCCCCTACAAGGAAGTTTATTGGTGTGAAATTGGCACCTGTTCTTACCCTTGGGCCTGAAAGCTAGCAGCTTTTGTTTCCTACTTTGTTTGCTCTTCGTTAATCTTAGCACATTATATCCTGTGTTTAACCTACCCTCCTGAGTGTGCAAACTCTTTGCTCTGCCTATCCTGAAGAGCAGGAAAATACAATAAGATTTTTGCAGGATACCAGAAGTTGTTTCAGAACATGGCCTATGTAATGAGCTAGAATTGCAGTAGAAGATGCGTGCTCTTGAAGCCTTGTCAACAACCAGAAATAGGACAGGTTGCTGCCAGTTATCGGAAAAGTGTCCCCTCTTATTCCCCTCCTCTGTTGATGTTCAAGATGATTTAACAACTTTTGCAGGCAGGATAACACCATCCTGAACATCATGACGCTAAGTATGGTAAGCCGCTCTGTTTGTCATGTTTTCAGTAATGATACTGAAAACAGCGTATTTCCTTTTGTACTAGCAGTTAACCTGTTTTCAGCACTACTGGGCCGGTGGGCGGGGGCACAACTGTGGGAGCTATTGCTAACAGTAAGCTGTCAGCGACAGGTTATTTTCCTAATGTAGGCCAGGCCTTGTCTTGCTCAATTGTAGACTTCATTTGTTGCTGACTGTGCCAGGTACTGCACTACTAGGGGAGCAGGTACAACAAAGCAGATCATTGACTTTTCCCTCTGTTCAGGATTATTTGGTTCTGGGTGAATGACTTTGAAGCTTCCTCTGAAATGTCGTCCGCTTTCCAGCTGCACCTTTATTTCAGAATTGTGTAGTTCCATTTGGGAGCGTTTTTCTGAAAGGACTTTGTGCTCTGGAAGTGTGAAAGAAAGAAAAGGGTCTTTTTCCAGTGCCACGGAATCTGTGAGTAGGTAAAAATTCTCAGCATATGAACCAAAGTTTATGCCTGCTGATCAGTGATGAGGATCTTTTAACACACTTCCTTTCTGATTACAGGAGTACTGGAATCTACCCTTGTCTGTGCTCATCTTGCCGACTGTCAGGAAAAGAAATGCCTCTTTTTTAGGAAGAGAGCTTCCAGAGGCATATAGGAATGTGACCCTGGTATGAGAGATGGTCATTTTCCCAGAGAATGGGCTGTCTTGTCAGTTTTCCCACTCCAGCGTCAGGGAAGAAGATGAGACATCAAGATGTATAATTAAACAAAAATTAAACTTCATCTGGGGACATGTTGTGCCAACAAATATTGCCAAAGTCAGTGCTCAGGCGGCAAGTGCTTTTATTGCATGTAGGCCTAGCAGATCTTGTATATATCATAGGAGAAGCACTTCCAGCTAATTGAATCTAGTTCCAAGAAGTGCGATGCAGTGTGTTGTATTTATCCCTCTGTGGACTGGTGTAGCTTGAAATCTGCCGATTCAGAGTTAAATCTGAGAGCTGTGTAGAAGTCCATGGTCAAAGTACCAGTTATGGTGCAGTTTCAGATTCAGTTCTCTGGTGTGCAGGAAACTCTACAAAAAATCTTATTCCTCAGGCTTTGGAGGGTTCTTTAAAATATTAACTTGTCTTTTATCTGATGGAAATCCAAAGGTGGAAATGATCAGATTGGCAGATGAAACTGTTTTCACTATAAAAGTAACTACATTTCTCTGGGAAAGTGGTGAGTTCTGCCTGGGATGAAGAATGTTCAGTCTCACGTCTGGAATTGAGGGGTGAGAGATGGCAGAATTAGGCTGTAGATCCTGTTTGGGAATATTCACAAAGGTAGAATGCTTCAGAGCACTCTAATTCAATGAAGTCCTTGGGAGCGTAGCACTGGCTCATGGGGGTTGAGGTGTATTGATAGAGCGGTGTGTCGTGTGCGCTGCGAAGCAGGACAGAGATGCACTGACAAAGGTGAGTGGAGAAAGCTGTGCTTCAATCCCTCATCTTCTGAAGCATGAAAGTTCAACAGAATTTACCTTGTGTTTCCCAGGAGAGAGAGTCTTGTATAAGAGGTGTCACATCGTCACCTCAGTTTGTCAAATTGCATTCTCAGACTCCGAATTCAGTTGTCTGGAAACACTGTGGTAATTTGTGCGTGCTGTTTATGTATGGTCTATGACTTACGGCTGATATTATGAAATTGCTTTATCTTTGAGTAGCTCAGTGGATGTGGCATCAGCCCTGTGCCATCAGGAATAGCGGCACATTGCAGACCAGGGACAAGAATAGCTCCCATTCAGATAGGAACACATTAGGACAATAGGATGGTGACACTGAAAACTCAAAAACAGTTGTCTTCTGCTTCTTTGCAGGGAGTTGGGGTTTGAAAACAGAAACTTGGCCTTAGTGCTAGTCTTTGAACAGCACAGAGGCTGTGAGAGAGGAAGAAAAGGAGTGTGCTTGTATAGCACAAGGATCTTTTTTGGACAGCAGGACCAGACAAGAAAGAAGGAAGCTGGCTGCTGTGGGGATAGGAGAGGAGAGAGAGATGCACACACTACATCATTCAAAGGAAGAAGCTGGGGGCAGGAGCGGGGATCCTGGACACCGTAGGTAACGGTGACCATACCCCAAAGTGTGCTTGAGGGATGAGAAGACTGAGGCAGGGAAGAGTGTATAGATGTTGTGTTGTTTTAGATAGATCTGTACATTTCTTGGGCTGTCTTGTTGTTATTGTGATATCCTGGAGGGGAGAATATAGGGCAACTGGACCTTGAGGTCCCATTTCTGTGAAGGAGCGATATAGTCTGAGCCCAGGGAGCTCGCTAGAGAAAGAGACAGTGCAGGGCATCTGCTCAGACCAAGGGAAGCTTACAAATGCACACGTCTAATTTTGCAGTACTCAGATTGCCAGAACTGTGACACACACACTCCTAATATAAATTAACATATTCATTGAGGGAACAGAGGCTGCTTTAGCTATGCTTAGTCCACTTTATACCTTGGTTTGGCACCAGGTCAAGCAGAGTATCATCCACCAGGGAGCTCCTTACCGTCAGTCCCATCAATAATGTGCACTATGAGCTTTAACAGCAGCATGCTTGAAATATGTTAGTCCTGTTGAGCTAGTGGTCTTGCCAGTAAACACAGGCTAGCTGTTTTTAGGCATATCCTTATTCACTTTGCAACTGTAGCTGCTCCACTATAACATTACCCTCTCTGCATCATTCCACTGAAAGTCAAGGGATATGTGAGGAAGAAAGCCTGGCTCCCTATATAAAACAAAGACACTACCTGTTTCTGAATTGTGCCTTTCCCACATCAGCAAAGCTTCCCTGCTGACCTCCTCACCATTTTCATTTTTTCTGGCTGCTGGTGCTGTGTTATCCGAACTATAATATGCTGTCTCTTTGCATGTTAAACCACTCGCTGCTATTAATATGTCAGGAGCTCTTGGGGGATTCATGATTCACAAATTTATGTGCAGAGCTGTGTGTTTGAAAAGGAAGCGAGCAAAAGGAAGCAGCCAAAATTATCAGGGCCTGTCATACGCCCACTCTTGGCTACCTTCACCAGTATATCGCATCAGGACAGCTATATTTAGCAGAATAATTTCATGTTCCTCTATCACTCCTTTTGTGTTGTTCTCCAAACCGCTCTGTGATTGGGCCAAAGCGTTAACTTGTTTTTCTGTCTCTTGTGGTGACTGAGCTCACCAGATGTGCTCTGATAAAGCACAGTCATACAGTGTTTGGCGAAAGCTGCTACTTCAGCTCTGAGAAGTTTCTGGGCAGCCAGGAAATACTGGAGAGGAACCTGGGTGAAGAAGTCATTGGGTAAGGACTCCTTTGATGGAAGCCAGGTGAGAGAATGAAGATTAGGTTTCATTCCCTCTGCTCGGAGGGAGGAGGGAAGTTTCTCTGTATTTGGAAAAAAAACAAAACAAAACACAAAAGTTGAAATGTAGCAGGAGATATATAAAATATATTTAACATTTTGGTTCAAGGCAGGCAATCTTTGCTGGGTTACCTTTCCGATCGGAATGGTCACAGCTGTTTACTGGAGAAGGACTTTCAAGGGAGATGAGTCTGATTTTTGAATGTGAAATTTGATATTTTCATCACTTAGCTCCATCATTTGTCAACTGTCTTGATTGAAAAGTCAGTTCAGTTAAACTGGTAACAACTTTGGACAGAGCACTGTCATGGACACCTAATTGGTATCTTCAGCCAGAAGGGAGATGGCAAACTTTGGTTACAGGATGGACTTCTTGGGGAAAAAATGCAGATGATATGGAGTCCTTGGTTAGTGTTAGGGTGGTGTCAGCATCTAGCCTCAAAAATAGTCTGACGGTGGACTCAGAGCCCAAGTTGCAGACCGAGCCAGAGCAAGCCCAAGTCTCTAGACCCAAGTTCAGAGATTTACTACCACTCATTTTAAAATGCAGTATGGCATTGCCTTCTGTGAGTGATTTCAAATAGGATGGCTTGAAGAACAGGTCTTCTGATAGGCTAGAGATCCCTCAGCTGGAAGTATCTGCAAAAACTCAAGGGAGAATCTGTGAATCTTTTGATTGCACTGAGGAAGTTGTCCAACAAACCATACGCTCATTGGGGTTTCCACAGACGGTATGATGATGTTCTCTGGGGTATTTATAAACTAACTTGAGTCTTGCTGGGAGTTTCTCTTCCTCCAATATCCTTAAGCCTTTGCAGTCATTTTCATCCCCCTGATGACTCCTGTATGGAGAGAATGAATGGCATTTTCCTTGCCAGTACTGTTTAACTCTGATGCCATGGTGGTTGGGCTCTCACAGGCAGTTGCTTTCTGCACCAGCAGTGTCATTATAGACAGTTGTAATGCTAGCTAAGGGTGATGAATCTAGTCATTCAGCACCCACTTTAGGGACCAAACCTGAAATTCATGTGCTAGAAAGCTCCCACAGCATTCAGAGTCTAAAAAAACATCTGCATCCTTCTTTATTGGCATTCCCTTTTTAGGAAGAGCAAGCTGGTTTCGTTTACATGATAGTTCACATCATGATAAACCTTTGATATACTTCAGGGTATGACTGCTCAGAGTTCTGCCAACCCCAAAATAGGCCAAAAACCACCAAAGCTATTTATAATCTCAGGATACTGGTTGTTTGTTCTGTCTTCTGATTTTATTTTTTTTAAACTGTCGGGGGAAGCAATCCCCTCCCTAATTCAAAGTGAATTAGTCCCTTGTTTTTGTGCTGTCCCATTTTATGGGAACAAGGGGTCACTGGATAACATTACTCCTTGGTAAATTTAGAACAAATAAAAGGAAGTGCTACTTCACATAGTGCGGCATCTTCCTGTGGAATTTGCTGTTCTAGGGTGATAGTCAAAAAGTGGAACTGGAACTTACCAAATTATTGGACCTTTAACAGCTGTGCTGTGTCTGCCAAGAGAGGGGTAACCAGTCTCACACATCTGTGCCAGCTAATCACTCCAATGGTGAGCAATGAAGATATATGAATAAGTGATTAGAAAGGTGCATCTCTCAGGGGAGGGCCTTTACTGCTTTGTGAAGAATGAGAAATCTTCCTCTTTTGCCAGCAGGATGCTAGGCTGGATGATATAGAATGGAGCATTGTATGTCTCCTTCCTTCCCACCTCCCTTTCCCCCCAGGTTGCCAGTAACAAGGAGTGGTTGGGCAGTACCAGTCGACACTTAAAATTTAGGACATAGGTATGGCACTCGAGGCTGTGAAAAATCCACACCCCTGAGCACCAGAGCTCTTCAGTCCTAACTCCCTCCCATAAATGGAAAATGTGCATGGGTTGAGGGAAGTATTTCTTCAAACCAGTAACTGATGAAGCAGGTCTTTGCCCATGAAAACTTATGCTCCAAAATATCTGTTAGTCTATAAGGTGCCACAGGACCTCTTGTTGTTTTTGAAGATACAGACTAACTCAGCTACCCCTCTGAAACCAGTAACTGTTTCTCAAAGGTATGGAGTTACTCCAGTGCCAGAAAAAACCCTGACGTTGCCATTGTGTCTCTACGCTGCTGGAGTTGCATTGCCTAAGCAGTGGTGCTGTAGCTGTGTCACTGTAATCCCTGCAGTATAGACATGCTGCTTGTTGGTGTTTGAGGCAGAGAGAGGAGGAGAGTGAGTTAGTGAGTTTCAGGTTGAAATTTCAAGTTGAAACATGCCCATACAAATTTTTGAGAATGGGACATTTTTCTCACTTGGGTTTTTGGAACCTTTTGTTCCACACACATCTGATCTTTTTACTTTCTGCATTAGGGAGGGACAGTTTTTCCATCTAGTTCAGTGCTCCCTGTTCCAGCAAGGAGCGGTCCTGAGATTTGCTCCCTACTCCCCCTGCATGAATATTAGCATGTCGACATTCTGTCCTAATTAACGCTACCACAGGTCATCAGTCTAAGTTGTGCAACTTCAGCTTTGTGAATAACATAACTGAAGATGTACTTAGATGTGCTTCTCGTGGTGTCTTTGCTGCTGGGAGTCTTTGGCAGAGGTTGTCCTGTTGACTCTGTCCATGCAGCTCATTGATAGTGTACTGGAATGGACAGGGAAGCACTTGGCTGTCCATTTATCACATCTATACTAGATGGAGTGAATCAACCCCCACTGGATTGATTTGGCAGGTATTACAGACATGCCCTAAAAGTGCTACAGTAGCTCAGCTGTGGCACCATAGCGATGGAAGGAAGTTTACAACCACCATAAGAAATCCACCTCTTGAGAAGTGGTAGCTAGATGAGGGAAGTATTCTTCCCTCAACCTAGAAGTATCTAGGCCAGCAGTGAGTAGCCTGTGGCTCCAGAGATGCATGCAGCTCTTTAAAGGAGCCACTTGCAGCTCCAGCTGCTGCTGCTGCTGACTACTCTTGCAGCTCCAGAGGCTGCCGCCGCTTAAACAACAAAAATTAAATTAAGTTGTCCACCATTGAACCAATTGAATTTAGTGGGTTTTTTTTTGTTGGTTCGAATGGTGGCAGTCTCCAGAGCTGCTGAGCCATCAGCTGCATCAGGGAGCCTCAGAAAGGAAAGGCAGCTGGGCAGGGTTCTGCCCACCATGGCAGAAGTCTAAGCCAGTAGGAGAGCTGAGGGGGACAGATGGCCGAGCCTCCCCTGCTGGGCAGCCATGCCGAGGAGGAGGTGGTGGTGGTGGAGGAGGGAGGCTGTAGCCACAGCAGAACTGTGCACACTGAGGCTAGTTAATCCTGAGCATGGGGGGGAGGTTGGGGCTGAGAGGGGTTAAGCCTGGCAGCAGGGGTGCGGGTGTGTGGGATGGGGTGTAAAACCTGGGCATAGGGGGTGGATCTGGGGGCTCAGGTGGGTAAAGCCTGGAGATGGGGGTAACTTAACTTTCTAACTGGTACAAATCTCTGTGTGTGTGTGTGTGTGTGTGTGTGTGTGTGTGTGTGGTCTTCAAACAGGGTGATAAAAAGCAGTGTGCGACTTTAAGGACTGTCTCATATTCACGTGCATTGTGGCACTTGAAGGATTGATTTTTTGTAGCTGAATTTGCAAAAAATTGCTCTTCTCGCTATTTCAGTTGCAGACACCTGGCCTAGGCCAAGGCTTGGATCAGCCTAACTGTGTTTCTTTTCTGTTTGTGTGAATTTTTGATGCATGTTCTGACATTGGCCACTACCGGAGACAGGTTCCATAGAGGACTAGATGAACTCTTGATGTATTCTGATGGAGAAATACCTCTGTTGTGTTTTCTGGGTTCCTGTTTGTTACAGTTATTGTTTAAATGTAGCCTCTGTTCACTGTTTCACAGCTGATAGTTTTGCCAGAACTAGATGTTCTGACTCCTTTCACAGGAATTCTTAGACAAGCTGCTCCAGTTAAAATCTTCATCAAAGTTGTGCAAAAATCTTGAATATCGACCCATTTCTAATTAAACTGGAAGTTAGCTTTGAAATTCATGGTTTTGGAAACAAGTATTTTAGACTCATTGCATCAGTTCCCATCACTAGCAACAAAAAAACTCAAGATAAATATTTTTCTAGAGCTGTTATTAAGTTGGGAAACTTGCCAACTGAAACCTACTTACAAAACTCCTTATTTTTGTTTTTGTCATTTTGTACCGACGTGCTAATTTCAGGTGTGATTTCTTGCCTAGCAGGATCAAATCTGAAAATACATTTAAGTAATGAATGAATTATTGTGGCATCTAGAAACCAAAGTAATAGACCAGGACCCATTTTGCTACCTTTCCGAAATAGACACAGAACAAAAAGACAGTCCCTGCTACAAAAAGCTTACAATCTTTTCATCCATTTTTTGTTTCCTAGCACATAAGCCTCTCTTTTTTGAGCATAAATCTGTTGTAATGCTGCATTTTGGCATTTCATTGTGGTTGCACTGTATGGTTTTAAAATCTAACATTCTTCATTGGACAGTTCTGTGTGGGGATGCAGGAATTTTGAGGCCCCAAACTGAACCTTTACCAAAAACAGCTTCAGAGCTTCTGTCTGTTGGGGCAAGATTTCATTCTTGTTCTTTTCAGAGGGTGCACAAAAATTGATACTTGTTCTTTTGATACTGAATAAATTTCATGATTCTAAGGAAAGGAAGGAATAAGAGCAGCAGTATAAGAACAATGGATTAAAGAAAGAGATAAAATATCCTGGGTGGGAAATCTAATGAGTTTAACAGAGCTGTCAGTTTCTCAAGGAGACAGTATTTAGGGCAAAACAATAAACTACTCCAGTGTGAAGGAAAGGTAAACAGAACAGTGAGGGGCCAATCAATATGGCTCTGTCAGGAGCTTTTAGTCTCCTGAAAATCAACAAATTTGATAAGAAGTGGAAAGATGGACAAATTGTGAAGAAGTAATAGAGAAGAGTAGCACAGGGAGAAAATCTGAAAGGCTAAGGCACAAAATGAGTGGGATGTATGAAGTCAAGAAGAAGAGGTTCTTTAAATATCCTAGTACCAGGGTTGGCAACCAAAATATCAAGAAGAATTTTTACAATTTGGTAAAAAACCCAATAATTGAAAAGCTGCAGTGCATGTAAATATGAGACGGTCCTTAATACGTAGCAGCAAATCATACTTTTTGTAACCCATTTCAAGAACAGCACACACACAGTGATTTGTAATGCAATGTATGTTTACTGCAGGACATTCACAAACTTTTCACATATTCTGTTTCCTCACACTTTATATGTGTGAGTTTGGACCAGTGTCTTCCTGACTTTCACTTACAAACCTCTCTCGCTGGAGGACACTAGGTGGAGTTATCCAGCATTTCATGATTACATATCATTTGCTATTTAGATGTGAGTTCTTCATTGTTGGGCTTTATGGAAAATAATCAGGAGGGGGTTTTTTATTTGTTTTTTAAACTTTGCAATTATAGTGCCAGGAACCACAAAGAAGTCCTTAAAGAGCTGCAGGCTGCAGACCCCTGCCCTAGGAACAACAGACACATGAAGGAAAGTGGAAGTTGCCTGCTTAGGGTGTAAGAAGAACTAATGATGGATGACTTCAGGAAGGCTGAGGTGTTTAATGCCTATTTTGCTTCAGTCTTCACTAAGGCTTATGGTTACCAGATATTTAAGGCGATTAATATAAAGCAACTAGGAAGAAGGAACAGTTAAAGAATATTTAGCTAAGCTAGTTGTATTCGAGACAGTAGGACTTGAGTAAATTCTTCCTAGTTTGCATAAGGAGATAGCTGGACCAATCATGGAAATATTAACAATTATCTTTTGAGAGCCCCTGAAGGCTGGTGAAGTCCCAGTCCCAGAATATTGGGCACGTATAGTATTGAGAAAAGAAGGCTGAGGAGGACCTGATAAGTCTTCAAATACATTAAGGCTGCTATAAAGGTAATTGTGATCAATTGTTTTCCGTGTTCACCTTGGATGGTAGGGCAAGAAGTAATCTGTAGCAAGAGAGAGTTAGCTTAGATGTTGGGAAAACTTTCTAAGTGTAAATGTAGTTTAGCTCTGGAACAGGCTTCCAAGGGGGGTTTTTAAGAACACTTTATGCAAAGTACCCATCAAGAATGGTCTAGTTTTACTTGTTTTCTGCCTCAGTGCGGGGAGCTGGACTTGATGGCTTCTCAAGGTCACTTCCAGTACGACATCTCTATGAACCTGTGATTTTATATTTATTTTTTATTTAAAAAAAGAAACAGACAAGTATTGCCTTCTAGTGTGGATGACTGTAAAAGTTATATCCTCACTTTTCACGTGTTTGAAAGGCTGTTCATTGCATAAGGCTTCGGTTTTAATGTGTCAAGTGAATATTTTATTATTTTAACAGTAGCCCTAGAAGTGTGCAGGATGTAGTGTAGATAGAGGCCTGTGTGGATACAAAATTGGCATCTGCATCTGTTTAGTACAAAATGCTAATGTAACAACTCCATACGTCAAGGTACTTTAAAACCATGATTCACTTTAAAATAGGGCTTTGTCCTAGCAAGCACTTAAGCCCTGCTAGAACTTGCACGAATAGTCCCATTCACATCAGGGCAACTTCTTATGCGAATAAAGTTACACCCATGTTCAAGTATTTACAAGATCAGGGTGCAAGTGACTAGATTGGGGGGTATGTGTAACATTGTGATAGAGACAGGAGAAGGTCTACGGTGGGAGAGCTGCGCTCGTGGTTACGGGACAGGACATTTTAGTTGTTACTGATTTGGGGATTCGGTGACTGGAGAGTGCGGGCTCAGTCCCAAAATGAGGAAGAATATTTTATTTGTCTCTAGTGACATCTTCTGGCTGGCTGAAGGAGGAGCATTTACAAGTTACAAAGACAACAAGAAGTCCTGTGGCACCTTATAGACTAACAGTCTGACGAAGCGGGTCTTTGCCCACGAAAGCTTATGCTCCCAAATATCTGTTAGTCTATAAGATGCCACAGGACTACTTGTTGTTTTTGAAGAGGCAGACTAACATGGCTACCTCTCCGATACAGGTTACAAAGAGCCGCTTTTACTCCTTTTGAAAGAGCCACTTTTGCTCCTTATAGGTATTTCCCCCCTTTCTCCCTCCCAAAATGCTTTTCCTCACACCAGAATAGGAAATGGGCGGCATGCCAAGAGTGGGAGGAGAGAAATGAGTGAAATTTAAAGGGCCGAGAAGTTTGCTTTGCTATGGGAGGAGAAGCAGAGAATTCATTTAGCTTCTCTGCAATGGCTTATCATCTTTGAGTGTTCCCTTACCATCTCAGTCATCGAGTGGCCCCACTGGTTGTTTAGCAGGCCTCTTGCTTCTGATGTACTTAAAAAACATTTTGCTATTACTTTTTGAGTTTTTGGACAGCTGTTCTTCAAACTCTTTTTTGGCTTTTTTATTATGTTTTTACACTTAATTTAATAAAATTGATGCTTTTTTCTATTTTTCTTACTGGGATTTAATTTCCACTTTTTAAATGTAGCCTTTTTATCTCTCACTGCTTCTTTTACCTGGTTAAGCCAAGCCAAGCCAGCACTTTTATCGTACTCGTAGGCTGTGTCTCGACTACAAAAATAACTTTGAAGTTGCTTAGTTCCAAGTACAACTTCAAAGTAACAGACTTCGAAGTTGAGCGTCTACACACACACACTACTTCAAAGCTAAGCTTTGAAGTAGGGCATTACTCTATTCCCAGGAATGGAGTAAGGACTTTGAAGCTGGGCTCCTTTACTTCAAAGTTGACTTTGAAGTTAGTTCCTAGTGTAGACGCACCCTTACTGTGTTTAAGTTAGGGTATACATTTAAGTTAGGCCTCTACTTTCGTGGTCAGAGCTTATGCTCCAAAATATCTGTTAGTCCATAAGGTGCCACAGGACTTCTTGTTGTTCTCAAAGATACAGACTAACATGGCTACCTCTCTGCCTCTACTATGGTGTCTTCGAAAAGTTTCCATGCAGCTTTTGCAGGGATTTTACTTTTGGCACTGTATCTTTTAATTTCTGTTTAACCTCCTCATTTTTGTGTAGTTCCCCTTTATGAAATTAAATGCCACACTGTTAGGCTGCTGAGGTGGTCTTCCCACCCCAGGGGTGTTAAATTTTATTACATTATGGTCACTATTTCCAAGCAGTCCAGTTATATTTACCTCTTGGACCAGATCCACAGAGAACTAAATCAAGAATTGCCTCTCTCCTTGTGGGTTCCAGACCCAGCTGCACCAAGAAGCAGTCATTTAAGGCATCAAAAAATGTTACCTCTGCATCTTGTCTCTTATCTCCCTTAGTGTTTCATAGTCACTGTCACTATCCTGCTCAGTTGGCCAGTAATATATCCCTACTGCTATGCTCTTATTATTAGAGCAAGGAATTACTATCCCTAGAGATTATATGGAACATTTTGGTTCATTTCGGATTTTTACTTCATTTGATTCTACATTTTCTTTCACATATGGTGCCACTCCCCCACCAGCACAACCTGTTCTGTCTTTCTATTATATTTTGTGCTCTGGTAGGACTAAGTCCCCTTGAATGTCCTCATTCCACCAAGTTTCTGTGATGCTTGTTATAGCAGTATTCTCCTTTAATATGAGGCACTCTAGTTTATCCATCTTATTATTTAGACTTCTAGCATTTGTGTATAAGCACTTAAAAATGTGTGCCTATTTATCCATCTGCCATTTCCTGGTGTGTTAGATTCTTTTTCATTGGTTGCTTCTCATCTGATCTTACCCACATTTTATCATCTTCTATCCTCTCCTCCTTACTAGTACATAGAGACCCTCCCCTAAGAAATTTGTCTCAGTCCCCTCCATGTGCTCCTCTGTACCCATCAGCTTTCCCCCAGTCTCGTTCTAGAGGGTTAATCAGTATGATTATGTCCATTATAGAACATTTTCCTCATTTTCCTAAGCTCATTAAAGGATTCATGTGGTGTTGCCCGGGTTCTTGTGGGAGCAGGAGTCAAGGCAGAGGGCTGGGAGTTGTTGGGAGGCGCAGGTTGGGGGTGCAGTTGTCAGAGTGGTATGGGGGCTCAGGACCAGGGGTGGGAGATGAGAAATCAAAATAGGAAGTGAGAGACTCAGGGCAGGGGTCTGGGAGGTGTGAGGGGTGCAGGGCAGGGAGCTGGTCTTGGGAGGGTCTTCAGGACCACTCATGATGGCAAGGGTAGCACTGCTCCAGCGGCAGTGGCGGGGGCAGCGCTGCCTGGCCGGTGGCATCTCCCAGGGACCTGCTTCAGTGAAGGCCATGCTGGCCAGCCAGTGGCATCTCCCCAGGGCTGGCCCAGGGTGTCAGTGCTGAGGTGCTTGCTGTCCCCTCCCGAACCCCTGATCCGTGGTCATTGTGGCGTCTAACTCCTCTCTTGTGCTCGCTGTCTCCCGGTAAATATAACTGTCCCTGCTATCGCACCCCTCCCTTTCTGTTCAATAAGAAACTGTCCCATTCCGTTGTACGTCCCATTGTCCTGGCACAGCCAAACCCTACCTTGCTTTAAGTTATAAGAAGAGGAAGCTGCCTACCAAATTTGGTGGTCCTGCCTCTTGCCATTTAGGAAACGTTCTTGAGTTGGACTCATGGATGGATGGACAGACAGACAGACACACACACTCTTTCGAATATATAGTAGATTTTCACTTGTCACACCTCCAAAATGGGGGCTGATTAAACTATAATCTGCTGATTTTAGCAAAAACTTAGGTTTGGGTGGGCAGTTGTCAGAATTATGAAGAACTGTTTCTGCATATATTTTAAGCATAGTAGAGTTTATCAACTCCATGTGGTGGCAAAGCAGATGGCCATGGTGATGGAAGCAGCAGGAGAGAAACTGCCTGAATCAGAGGGCCTGGGAGAGTTTATCGGTCAAAATCAGGCTACATCTACACTACAAAATAAATTTGAATTTATTAAAATCAATTTTATAACTCTGGGTTTTGTAAATTCGAATTTGAGTATCCTCATCTTCCCACAGACTCCCCACAAATTCAACTTATTGCTGCCACACTCAATGGCCAAACTTCAACTGTTGCAGGAGTGCATTGTGGGAACCTATCCCATAGTTCCCTCAGCTCCATATCCTGTGCCCTCCCCCATGGGCCCTGCTGCACCCCCGCCTCTGGCAGCACTCACTCTGCTGCCTGGTTCTCAGGTCTCCACAGCTTGCGGGAGCCAGGATAATGGCCAGGGCAGCTGCGTTGCTCAGTTTCCCAGCTCTCTCAAGTAGCGGGGAGCCAGGAGCCAGGTTCAGCAGTGCCACTCAGCCCCTGGAAGCTAATAAATTTGATTTTAAGACATGGCGCTTCCACACTGGCCTTTATTCAAACTTTTAAATTCGAACTTAACACTACACCCAGCTGCTTCCGATGATATTATGTCAATGTTAGTACTCCCGAAATCAAGCTAATGATATTTTCAGTGAAGACAGTTACTTGGTACAATCAAGCTAACTGCCTTAAATTCGAATTTATCTCATAATGTAGATGTAGACTCAGTGAGTTAGGTTGCTTTCCAGCTTCCCCACTCAGTGAATTGATGAAAGTGTGTATAGTTGTAGAATAGGATCATATCCTGGCTTTGAGGTTTCCCCCACCATTAAGTAATAGATAGTTACAGTCTTAATTCCAGTATACCACATATTTTACATAAGAAAGTTAACTGGTAGAAGTTGGTGTGTTGCTATGTAAACAAAATAAAAATAGCATTTGGCTTCATCCTGTTGTTCTAATGAATATGAAAAATCCAATCAGATGTTTGCTTTTTTATAAAACCTCATCCGATATCCTTGAGGTTAATATATTGACTCTGGTGTTGTGTGGTTGATTTCTATATTATCCTTTTCTGTTGAGGGCTCTCCAGTGCTTTTCTCAAACTTTAATTATTAACGAATTCAGGAGTCAGAGTAGGAACAAAAAACTCTTCAGCACTGTAAACCCTGCTGAAAGAGAGCATTGGCCTCCAAGGCAAGCAGTGCCATTAAAGTGCCACTGATCTTTGCTCAGAGATACACAATTGATTGCTGAGGCTGTCCTCAGAAGCAGTTACATTTCATGTGATAAAGGTTGTTCTTTCTGCAAGGAAACGTATTCTCTGCTCTCTGTTCCTCCTGGCAGCACTGGGACTCACCGTCATGATTTGCTCTGTCCTGTCAGGTTATCACCCCATGTCGGAAGCTCATCCTCTGCGCGGATAACAGAAAAGAGATGGAAGATTGGATTGCAGCGCTGAAGACTGTACAGAACCGCGAGCATTTTGAGGTAATAGAAGAACCCTCTTAGGTACATCTGTGTTTTGTGCAGTTCCTCCTAAACAGCATCTGCTTGTAGGATTGACCCAGTGCCCATTAATGACTTCAGTGGGCATTGGATCAGATCTTCTGTACGAAACCTCCAAACTGCTACCTGTATACATTCCTCTTACAGTGACTTTTCTGCTCTGGATAGTCCTCTTGGTGAGTGTAGAATACTTACAAAAGGGTGGGTGTGTGGGTAAGTGCAGAACACATGCCTTGCACCCCTCATCTTCAGCTGATTGGTGTCAGCCAACCTCCATTGCTCTGACTTGTTGCCCTGCTCAGGATCAAGCCTACTCCAGGTCCTGGTCTGTAGCAGCCTAACTCCTTGTCCCTCAATGCGTGTAGCCTGTCTAGTATGTTAACTGCACAAAGCCTTTCCTCTCCTTACCCCAAAAAAAGATTGGGCTAGCTCTGCCTTTTCTGTTATGTTTGAGTTTTTCTCTCTCAGGAAAACTCTCAACCTCCATCTTAGGTTTTACTGTACTGTGTTTATTTTAAGTCTACGCAGTACAGTATGGACCATTTCTCAGGGATGCATAACTGGTACGCCTGCTCACATGCTCGGCCAACGTACTGCAACGTTTGCCGCGAAGCACTCTCTGGGGTCACATCGCATGGACTGTCATGTGAAGGTAAAAGTACTTTATTGTCTCCCATTCAGGGCATATTGTCGTGGTGACTCATTACTGTACTCCAAAGATCATTTCAAACAACGGAACTGTTGTTTGTCTATAGAATGGGCCAGAAAAGTGACGCCAAACACTCAAAGCTACAGAATATGTAATACTGGAATTCTTATGGGCTGATCCTACATTCCTTTTGCTCTCAGATTCCTTTTGACTTCCTGGGGAATTTGCTGGGTTCATACCGAATGCAAGATTTGGTCCTTATAAGGTTATAGGGAGATGACAGGGTACATTGTTTTAATTCTGGTTCTTATGTTGGATCTAGCAGTGGTATGGGGAAGCACTTATTTTTCGTCTGCTGAAATCATTGCCATAGAATATTAGAATTTTCCAAATCTGATCTGTGGATGTTTCTGGTTTTGAAGAATCAAAGTGAACACGTATTGAATGAACAATGAGAAGTCCTGTGGCACTTCATAGACTAACAGGTATTTTGGATAGTGACAGAGAGGTAGCCATGTTAGTCTGTATTCTAACAAAACAAACCATCAGTCATGTAGCACTTTAAAGACTAACAAAAGAATTTATTAGGTGATGAGCTTTTGTGGGGCAGACCCACTTGCTGAGATCTCCAGATATTTTGGAGCATCACCTTTCGTGGGCTAAGAGCTGCTTTGTCAGATGCAACAACAGGTGCACATAACTCTTTGAATCTCAGAAGGTTAATGAGCTTTGGCATAGCAGACATGCACAGCTTCTTGCAGCTCATACTTCTAGCATGGCGAAGGTTACAACCAGTTGTGTAAAGCAGTTGAGGCACATTTTACTGTAGAGATTATGTCATAGTTAACAATGAAATAATCCTTATACAATCCAGCAGTGAAAGTAAGGTGCAGCAGTTAGTAGCTAGAGAACATTTTTTTAACCAACTCGGCATTTAGCTCTGGTTGTTTGCCATTGCTAATGAGACAGAGGATGCTATCTTGGAGAGCAGACATTTGAAACACTGTTTCACTGCCCAGTCAGCCCTTATGCTAATAGGGTCACATCATGTGTTCAGTGGCAGGATTAATTTCTTTTTCCTTCCTCTTTAGTATGCAAGTTTAAAGCTCACAAGCGGTGTGCCATCCGGGCTACCAACAACTGCAAATGGACAACACTGGCATCTATTGGGAAGGATATCATTGAAGATGAAGATGGGGTAGGTATCGGCCTAGATCATGTCCCCTGTGAGCTGAAATAGCTGGACCTGTGGAGTTTACTTTGCATATGTCCCTCTGCACCTGCATCTTCTGAGATGTCAGTGTGGAATGATATGAAGCAGGGAAAGCCCTCTTTCCCCAAGTCCTGATGTAGAAAAATTAGATGGAACTGTGTGGCTCAGGGTTTGCCAGTGCTCTATACACTTTACAAAAATCAACTGTGTCTTTAAATGCAAGTAGTATATATAAAGCCTGTTGATGTCAGACAACCATGCTCTTTGTGAAAGAGCCTTCCATTATCACTCACATGTTATACTGATAAGATTCCTTAATGGCCAGAGACACCTGTAGAGTTATGGGCCATGAGAACATGGCACTTTGAAGTTGAGTTGTGAAATGTGAGGTTTCGTATAGCTCAGTCTTGGAAAAAGAAGGGTGCTCCAGTGGTTAGGGCACTAGCTTAGGGCTTGATAAGCCTGGATTCAAGTCTCCAGTTCCTTTGTGACCATGGGCAAACGAATTAGCTTATCTGTGCATAAGTGTCATCTAAATACCTAAGGTCTATCCCTTAGTCAGTGACCTTGCTTTCCAGTCTCTTCTGTTAGAATTGTAGCTTGGAAACTCACAGTGGTTCTCTTTCTAATTGGTTTGCAGATTTCAATGCCACACCAGTGGCTGGAAGGAAACCTCCCTGTGAGTGCCAAATGCACAGTGTGCGATAAAACCTGTGGCAGTGTTTTGCGCTTACAAGATTGGCGCTGTCTCTGGTGCAAAGCCATGGTGAGCTTGAATGATTTGTGGTGTGTTCTTTTCCTGCCTTTTGTGTGAAGTGACAGTTCAGCTCAAGGTCACGTTCAGATGTATCCTTATGGTTCTCCATCTTGTAGGTGGTCCGCAAAGGGTAAGAATTAAAGCTTGTGCCTAATTACTTCACTGGGGTGTATATATAAGGTCTGAGAAGATTTTTCACAACCAAAAAATACTCCAGAACTTCTTTCCTGCTTGTATGTTTCCTTAGAACTACCCGGATTGCTGCGTCTATCATCCTTTTACTTGGGGGTCTTTTGTAAAGGACCCTTAAGTGTATAGGGCATATCCTTGGCCTTTAGCTGCAGGGGTTGGAAAGGATGAATTTTTACCTGACTGCTATGTGTAGCAGAGTGGATATTAACAGAAACAAAAAAAAAAAAGCAGGATTTCCTCTCCAAGTTCAACAGGTTTCACTTGCTTAAAACCTATAACAGCATGGATCCTGCTAGTTTTTCAGCTGGCTATAGAGGTATTAAGGAAAAAAGGCAGTGCATGAATTTCTCATCTTTAAAAAGGAAACAAAAATCAGAAATTACAAACAAAATAAGCTCTGTGCCAGGCCTCCTCAGTACGCTAGAAAAAAAATCAGTAGTCTCATTTTTGTTTACCTGTGCAGAACACTTTATCAGCCTCCTTTCTTTCTTCTCTTACCCCACATCATGTCAGTTGCACCTGCACTGTGCATTCCCCTAGTTCATCTCCTCTCTCTGCTTTTCCATCTGTGTTCTCCCTTCTACTGCTTCTTCTCCTGTTCCAACTTTTCTTTTTATTCCTGCTTTCTGTGTCCCCACTTGGACCAAAATATTGAAAATGGGTGCCTGAAGTGAGACTTCTAAATCCAGACTTAGGCACCTAACTGAGTGGCCTGATTTCCAAACCTGATACACACCCAGCTGTTCCCACTGAAGTGGGTGAAATTATATCAGGGATTAATTTGGCCGTACGGGTCCCCATCATATGCTTTTGAGTTCCCATTGCCCATCTCAAAAGGAAAAGGCAGCTTATCTCTACCAAAAGGGCTGAGGAGAGTTAACAGAAGAAAGAAGGGAAAGAACTGTGAACCCAGCTTGCTGTATGGGGTGTATGTACGCTGCAGCTGGAAGTGATCAGCCTAGCTCAAGCAGACAGACTCTCTAGCTGAACTCACTCTGGTGTGCTAAAAATAGCACTGTGGACATTGAGCTCCTGCAGGGACTTGAATTAGCCAGCAGAGCTCAAACCCGAGGAGTCAGGAGAGCTTGAAAGCCCCAGCTGCTACATCCATGTTGCTAATGTTAGCAGACTAGTTCCAGCCCTGGGAGAGTGAGCCTACCTGGGCTGGAAGTCTTGAAGCTGCAGGTTAGACAGACTCTTGGGTTTGTCTATTCAGGACATTGAGGAAGGTTAAGACATTTAACTAAAGGTGTGAAGTTAATGTGAATAACTGAAACTGCTTTAAACCTGTGTTTAATGCAGCTTATGAATTAAGGTGACTTTTCTTCTGAACGTGTGTTCATATGAGCTTCGTGCACTTTAATTTACTCATAGCTAAGAGGTGCATGTACGCTGCATTCCCCTTTCTGAGGAGGAATGCAAATGAGGGAGATTGAAAATGCAAATGAAGTGCTGATTTGCAAATCTCACACTTCATTTGCATAACCTTATGCGATCACATTTCCAGAAGAGGGTTTTCCGAAAACGAAAACAGCTGTGCAGGTAGAGTTCCTTTTGGGGGGAAAAAACACGTTATCAAAAGAACCTTTCATTCTATTTTGTTTCAGGAGGAAGGGTTCTTTTGAAAATGGGCTTTTTTTTCCCCCCCCAAAGGAACCCCGTCTACACAGCTGTTTTGTTTTTGGAAAAGCCTCTTTCGGAAACGTGATCTCACAAGACTATGCAAATGAAGTGTGAGATTTGTTATTCAGCACTTCATTTGCATTTTTGATCTCCCTCATTTGCATTCCTCCTCCGAAAGGGGAATGCAGAGGAGATGCGGCCAAGTTGTCTGTCCTCATATAGACAAGCCTTTAGACAGCTTTCTTCCAAACATCTTTGGTCATGTAATACTGTTGAGTCCCATTTTCTTTGACTCCTCATCTTTTTCTTACTGTTCAGGTCCTGTTTTCAGGGTGAGGTGGGTTTCTGCATTGTGGAACAGGACTTAGACAGGCTCACTGAATACAGTTTTATTATTTCAGGTACACACAACATGTAAAGATTTGTTACCAACTAAATGCCCCCTTGGTCTCTGTAAAGTATCTGTCATCCCTCCCACAGCTCTAAACAGCATTGATTCAGATGGTAAGTATCCACTAATACCTTCTTCTCTCTTTCAGTTACAGATCTTTCAACTAGGTATTTTTACCCCAAGGCCCCAAACTGAATTCTGCTAAAATTTCAAGTAAACCCACAGCTGGAGGTTTTGATTGAAGCATGAGACTGAATAAGCTCATGAGCTCTGAGTTCCTTGGGCTGTTTACTTTGATATAGAAATCAGTTATTCGGTATTGGCCCACTGTTAGATGCAGCTGTTGCTATTCATACTGCAAAATGCAGTGGGGAGCGAGAGGGCAGGGAGCTGGCAATTCCAGCATCTGACTAGAACTGCAACATTTGACAGCATGATCGGTGGATGGTTGTTCATGCTGGAATCAAGGCTGTGTCCATTTGACCTTTATTCTGCTTATGTCAGCATCTCAGAGAAGGTACACTCATCCCTTGTTTAACGGGTACTCTACTTAACGAGTACTCGCTAAAATGAGGGATGCATATACTTACCACTGTTCACTATCTGTGTGAACTTCCCCCGCTCAGATGAGCCGGCCGCGGGGTCCCTGGGCAGGGCATGGGGAGACCCCCAGCCCCATGGTGGGAGCTGAGCCTGCTGTGGGCTCCCTGGCCGGGGCACTTGGAGATCCTCAGTCCTGCCCAGCCCAATCCCAACACTCCCCCTGGCCCGCCCCGCCCCACCCAGTCCCAACATTCCCCAGCCCACAGCTCCCCGCACATCCCCCCGGCAGCCCGCTCCCACACCCACCCTGTCCCCTTGTGAACCTCCCTGCCCACTTCACCCCCCACCTCCCGTGCTTCTGCTGCAGACCAGAGGAACAAGCTACCACCTCCTCCACTAGAGCTGCCTGCAAGTTTTAACCCTCCCTCCCACTCATGGCCCCAAACTGCCCCCAGCCTTTAACCCTCTCCAAAGCCCCCCTCAAACCCAAGGTTCACTTACCTTTCCAAAGCAGCGCCACCTGCTGCCACTGCTTCGCTGAGTTTGGAGTATTAGGAACCAATCAGACACTTTTACATGTATTTTAATGGTAATATAATGTCTCTCCTACGAGTTTTCGCCTACAAACAGAAAGTTGGGAACCAATTGTGCTTGTATAGCGAGGGATGAGTGTATTTACTTCTTCAGCCCTGTGCTTGGAGAACATTACTGCTGGCTGTGAGGTTGTTCTTACTTCCCCCATCCCCTAGTGCAGCTTCACTTTTCTTGTGTTCCTTCTTTCTACTCAGGGTTCTGGAAAGCCACTTGCCCTCCATCCTGCACAAGCCCCTTGCTGGTCTTCGTCAACTCAAAAAGTGGAGACAACCAGGGTGTAAAATTCCTAAGAAGATTCAAACAGCTGCTGAACCCAGCACAGGTCTTTGACCTCATGAATGGAGGACCTCACCTTGGGTAAGGAGATTTTCTCTGGATTAGCAAATTCCCTGTAAATACCAAAGGAACATCAATGGTTAACTCTTTAGTTTTAAATCTCTCTCTCCCTCTCCACGCCCATCTAAAAAAATCTGGTCAAAGGTGCTACTGCTCAGAGAAAATGATATATATGCAGTATGGAGGGACTTTCTCTAGCTATTTTTGAGTTATTGATGAGCCACAATCAAATCTTAAGATTGAAAGATGTGTAATTTCCATTCTCCAATAACTGCAAGACAGCTACAGGATTTCCCTGAGATTCCTGAAGTTCTCTCTTGAAATGAGACCAAGCATGGAAACTTGAGCCCATAAAAGCAAGTTATGGGGAGAGAGGAGTCTAAGAGCCGTTCTGACCTAGCTTTAACTGTTGTGTTTGCTACGAGAAATGGGATGGTGTAGATGGCACTCAGATTCTGTCAAAGTGAGCTGTGTAGAAATAGCTGCAAATAAAAATGACATCCGTGGAATAAACTTTGTCCCCCATCTGGGCCCCATCATCAGCCTTGGGCTGTTTCTAACATCTCAGACCTCTGAGTGTCAGTCACATGGCAAAAGCCATTTTAATGAAAAAGGCCCATCACAAGTGTTTCCTTTTGTGTTGCCCCAGTATGGCTTGAGTAAAAGCAAACCATATTAAGTTGGGGTCTCAGATCATGCAGCACCCCTTCCTGAACCATGACCACTTTAGAGTCTGGTAGTTCATGAGATACTATAGCTATAGGCATTTAGGCAGGTGACAAGATATTGGACCTTAAAACTTAAGTAGCCAGATTGAAGGAAAACTTATATTAGATAGTTCTAAAGGTAGCTTGGTGTAATGTTCACTGAGTAATTTCACACTTATGCCAACCAAACCAAGCACCACAATATGCCATCATCTCTGACAACATTTTCAATACAATGGAGATTGCATAGAGTCATATGATTTTTCTGTAGTTCTGTGGCAAAGTTTATTTAGCGTGGGCAATACCTTCGGAAGCTTTGCAATGAGAACCACAGACAGCTTTTAAAAATTTTTGGGTTTTAAGCCTAATATTCTTGCCAGTGTCCCTGGTAGACCAGATAAATGGGGAAATTACATTTTAGTGGTATTGTCTGGTTGCAAAGCAGGCAAGACAACAGAGCAATTGTTTGCAGACTGCCTTTGCGACAGAATTAATCTCCTGCTCCTGAACACATGTATGTATCGAATCCTCTTTCTCTCCGTTTTGCTTTAATTGGCATAGCTCTGAATGTGGAGGCACTGCATTCAGGACAACCCAAGCCGTGACAAATAACCTAATTGTATGCAGAACACCACAAATCTGTGGATCGTTAGCTGCCAAACAATTGCTTCCTCTGCTGTTGAGGCTGAAGTACACTGGTGCAGAAATGTAGTGCCTTAGTATAGATTGGCCATTCGGTACAGTGACCAGATATGAACCTTGCACATAGCTGCATTTTGTACTTCCTTTTTATGCTGAAGTATTCTAAAGCACCTGGAATGTAGGAGTGGCTTATGTTCATTGAAAACAAAGCCTAGTGAAAGCCACCCAGCAAAATTTGTAATCCAGATTAGAATAACTAATCAATCCTGTTACTTTAGTACCATGTTATTCTTCCCATCTCTCTTCTTGTCCCTCTGCAGTTTACGTTTATTTCAGAAATTTGACACTTTCCGGATTCTGGTTTGCGGTGGGGATGGAAGTGTTGGATGGGTTCTGTCTGAAATTGACAGCCTCAATCTTCACAAACAGGTACCTGCCCTCAGAGCTTGTCTATGTGTAAGCATGAAAAACAAACAGCCAGGGTGAAGAGGACTCTGATTGGACAAAAATATTTTAGTGCCAGGAGTGAAGCTGTTAAACACTTCCCATAGCTGGTGCTCCTGCAGTAACTTCTGCTGAGAGGGGCTGGGCACTGGGCACAGTGACACCCCTTCCCAGCCAGTGCTCTGACACAGTTCCCTCCTGTGGCAGCTAGGTATTGGAGTAGCGCTGAGCAGTCACCTGGTCTGTGCTCCTACATCATTCCCTATGTAGATTTCTGCCAGGAGAGAGCTGGGACTAGCTCCTACTCCAGTCCCTCTAATACTTCAAAGAGAGGTTGTTGAGTCCCTTTGGAATCAGAGTCCAGGAGCTAAATACTTCCCCAAAGCGTGTGTTCTGTATGCTGGATTCTGGAGATTTTCTCCTGGGGATCCCTGTGTCCTTCCCTTAGGAAAGGCAACAGCACCACCTTGTGGTCAGATGAGACATTTGCGCTCTGCCTAACTGATGAATGGTTTTCCTTGTAGAGAACAGGATTATCATTGGAATCAACACCTCTCTCTATTCACAGCTGAAAAAATGGGAGGGCGTTTTCTCTCTTACTATGTGCTTTTCTAACGGTCATCGGTACCTAATTGGCATCCTCTTAATTTTATGGCAAGTTTTCTCTCAGTGATTGATCTGGGTTGGGAATCAGGGAGGTTCTTCTCAGGGCTATGTTTGGGTGGCTGGGGCTTGTGTTTTCTCGTCTGGATGTCCATTGTGATTTTTTCTCCTGGTGCAGTGCCAGTTGGGGGTGCTGCCTCTGGGTACAGGAAATGACCTTGCCCGCGTGCTAGGGTGGGGATCTGCGTGTGATGATGATACCCAGCTACCACAGATCCTGGAAAAGCTGGAGAGGGCCAGTACCAAAATGCTAGACAGGTGAGTGTCAGCCCAAATGCAACAGACACCTCTCTGACTCAGGTTGTACCACCAAGCAGTGCACTAAGTTCTGGAGCCTCTTAGACAGTTGTATCACTCCTGACATTTATGTCTCTGAATTACTGACTAGTCCCACCAGTCGTTCCCCCGTATACTCCTTCACCCATTTGGTAGCAGGACAAAATGTCTTTACATTCCTTATTACTTTGCAGAATGTCACACCAAGGAGATACAGTGTTAATACAGAAGTGACTAGTAACACTGGGTGGGAGAGAGGACCTCCCTGTACTGCCCAGAGTTACACCTATGTCTGTAATGATTGTGAAATGAACTCAGTGGTGTCAGCCGAGTCCCAAACCACTGCACAGTTTGCTCAAAGGAGCTCCAGGGCTGCAATAAATTCATGGTAGTTAGCTATGGCAAGGATGTTATGCCACTTTGCATGTCCTCTTCCATATCCTGGAGTACAGCCTTGAGTATTATGTCGTGCTAGATGTTGGGTAGTAGAGTTAGATAACGCAGTAAAATTGACTAGGTCCCCAGTCCCTATGCTCCAGAAATCTTCTCAGCCTATCTTGGCTGCATTACCCTCTATGATTTTGCCTTCAGGAGTTCACTGGGCATTTGAAATAGCTATTTCATGTCCGACTCAAAAGGTAGAGCTGAAATGGACATCTGTATGCCTAGTGTTTATTTCTAGCTCAAGCTGACACTTAAAAAAATGTTTCTGCAGCAGCCCATGAGAGTTGCACCACAGAAACTCACATAGCAAAATCTGCAGCATGTTTCTGGGAATAACTAGGAATGTGGGGTTGGAAAGGGATGCTTGTTTGAAGGGTGTCACGCCTTCCCCCAGTTACATGCTGTGACGCTAAGCACCCCTGTATGTGACACGTGTGTCTATAGCCATGTGCTTGCTTTTTTTCTGCATGTTCAGGTGCACAGCCCTAACTTCAGGTCATATAAAGAGCCCTTTCATTCTCTCTTACTCGCCAGTTGTTTGTGTTTCTTACGGCGAGGAGGCTGACAGCTTGGTAGCAATAGTTGCAGTGGTTTCCTTTCAACAGGTGGAGCATCATGGTGTATGAAACCAAACTCCCTCGTCAGGCATCAACTTCCGCAGTCACTGAAGAGTTCACTGAGGATTCTGAGGTATTTAGCCAGTTGCAAAGGGCTAGGGACTGGGTGGGGAGTCATCAAAGGATGGATTCAAACCAGACAAGGGAGTGGACTCTGAAAGAGAATTGAATTGAAGTAGGCCTGGGCTGTACATCAAAGGGGTAATGTGCCCTAAAGAAGGATGAAAACTGAGCTGCTGAAAGCAATAGGTTCTTGAAGAGGAATGATGGGAGAGAGTGTGCTGCAGAAAAGGGGAGGTTTCAGTACAGGCAGATGAAGGTCTGTAGTGGAAGGTGGGCTGGGACATTAGATTTTCCATCCGCTGCCATGCAACGCAGAATGTTGTAGTTGCTGCCGAAAACTGCACAGCAGCCTCAGAAGTAATAAAAACCAGTGTTTTCCATTCTCTGTTGGATAGTCCTGAGCCCCATCTCTGCACCACACTGACAGCTGTAGGATCAACACTCATGTTCTGATCAGGTACAAGCCTGGTGTGACTAACCGTGATCCGTACCACAGAGCTCTAAGTGAACTAAAGAAAGTAGAGTGAATAGAATTCATGGTCCTGCACCTTAGGGTGCATCCTGGGAAACCCAGGTGTAACATAGCATAAAGCAACTCTGGCCGTTGACTAAGGGCACCATGGGAACAGTAATCTAACAGCTTGCTTCTGGCTGCCACCAGGTGCAGAAAATTCTCTTCTATGAAGACTCTGTGGCTGCTCATTTATCCAAAATCTTGACTTCTGACCAACACTCTGTTGTCATCTCCTCAGCCAAGTGAGTATGTCCAGGGGAGCCCACAGCAGAGGATCAGGTGGATGGCGGGAGGGATGGGGAGGTATCACCGAGAATGGTGGGCAAACCTGTGAATGATGGATGGCCTTGCCTGCCTTCTTTGCCTAGGGTGCTTTGTGAGACAGTGAAGGATTTTGTGGCTCGAGTAGGGAAGGCCTACGAGAAAGCAACGGAAAGCTCAGAGGAATCGGAGGTCATGGCCAGGAAGGTATGTTGGGAAAAAACACTTCAGCTGTAGAAAGCAGTGGGACAGAACCACTCTGTCAGGCAGAACCAGCTGCTGTGCACACAGCAACAATCCAACAGGTGCGGGACAGCACATTTCCACTGGTACTGTCCTGCACAAACCTTGTGCTTTAACCTGCAGTGCTCTGTCCTGAAGGAGAAGCTGGACTCCCTTTTGAAGACATTAAATGATGAATCTCAAGCCTCTTCATCTCTGCCAAACCCACCTCCCACCATTGCAGAGGAGACTGAAGATGGTGACGGATCTGCCAGTGCCTGTGATTCTTCTAGCAACCACTCAATGGGATCCTCGTGCAGTGCCCGACCCCAGATATTCCGGCCTAGGGAGCAGCTAATGTTGAGAGCCAACAGCCTGAAAAAAGCCATTCGCCAGATTATAGAGCATGCAGAAAAAGGTAAGAGGTAGGGAATTCTGTTTGCAGTTCATTATCTGCTCTTGGGACGTGTACGTTGGCTTTATTCCAGAGGGGACCAGGAGTCATGATTTAACAGCAACATTCCTGATAGGTATGAAAATCTTCCAGTAATGCTGTGTGCATTTTCCCCATACAAAGAAGAGTGTCTGCGGGACAGACCTTCCACCCTCAGGCCACCAATAAAAGAATCGTTTTCATCTGACTGTTAAGTGCTATTTTCAGTCTGGCCCGGTTAAAGGGCCCACATCAAAGGTATATATTCAGAGATTTGGCCTCTCCATCTTCCTGTTGCATTGGAACACTCACCTCAGCAGTAAAGTATTCCCTACAGAACCAGAAGGCAGCTGGGGTAGGCTACTTCCTTTAGCACTTCCCCTTCTGTTGATGGTGCGGCCTGGGCTCCTCTGGACACTGTTCGTCTTCCCCCCGGGTTTGTTTGATCAGTATTGTCAAGGCAGGCCTCAGGGCAGGCCCAAGGAGCGAGCCTCCACCAAATCAAAGAAACGCATTCACAACCCAAGGAGGATACCTTTCCCTGGCCCCTCCGTGAGGTGGGGGTGTGTTGTCCTGTGGTCGGCCCAAGGTTGGTCCTTCTCGTAAATGTACTCTGTTTAGTTGTTTCCCTCCCTAGGGAGGAGAGCAGTCTCTCACTTGTAGAAGCTTTTCTTCCTGCTGCCATGAGCCCTGCAGCAGCTAGTTTTCCCCCACCACCAGCAGAGAGGGGTTACAAGTCCCAGGCAGCCCTTAACTGGTCTCAGCTGACCTGAGTTAAGCACCTTTCAGCTTGTAGGGTCCAAAACCTAACATCTTGGTTGGCTTTTAGTTGGTCCCGGACTGTGTCTTTCTCTTTAGGTTCACTTTGTGCTCACTGGACCTTTGTGTCCCAGATGCAGAGGGACTCAACAGCTTCCAGGTCTGAGACCCATTCTCTTCCTCCCTTTCTCCCCTCAGCTCCAAGGGACAGTCCCATCAAAAGTGTCAAGCAGGAAATCCCCTGGGTTTTTGTCGCAAGCCCCAGCTGAACTGAGAACCTGGTGCATATCAGTTTATTGCAGAAGAGAAAGTAAAGCATAAAATTCAGAGATTTAAAATCTCCAGAGACCTAAATAAAGACAGCCAAAAGCAGTCTTAGACTGGGCACTAAGCCTGAAGTTGCAAATCATTGAAACATTACTTGGATTTACAACAGTGTGATCTCTGTCCTTTGTCAGAGAAAAAAGAACTGATGCGGAGGGGTTATGTTTGGAAGAAGAAGCTTGCTGGTTCCTTCCAGAGGAAGTTTTGATTTGATTTTACCATCCCTTGAACAGATTAGTTCTGTTGCCTTTTGTGAACATAGTTGACTGAGTCCCCTGCGCTGTTTTATTTCCAAACACACACTTTTAATTCCTTCCTTCCTTCCTTTTTGTTGGTTTATGCTCAAACCCCCTTTCCACACGATCCCAGTGTTGGTGCCAACTTCAAATAGCCTATTGTATTGTCACCATCTAGGCCAGGACCCAGCAACCTGAGGCTCTGGAGCTGCTTGCGGCTGGCTCTTTAAGGACTTCTTTGTGGCTCCCAGTGCTATAATTGCAAAGTAAAAATACCCTCCTGATTATTTTTGATAAACTGTAAATGTCTAAAAGCTCAACAATGAACTTGTATCTAAATAGCAAACAGTATGTGATCTCGTAACATTGGATAGATCCCCCTTTATTATGTGCATTGCCTTGTGGGATATGGTACCGTGTCTGTGTTTTGATCATGTTACTAATAAAGTCTTGATTTTGAAAAGGAAAAGGAAGATTGTGGCATTCCTGCTGTGAAGGGCACCATGCATTTTAAGAAAGAAAACTGAAATTAAACGTGAAGTAAAATCACCATAATGAAATTAAGTTTGGGAGTGAAAGGAAGATAGTGGTACAAACATATACATGTTAAGTGTGAGGAAGAAATGGAATATGTAAAAAGTTTGTGAATGTCTCACGGTAAACATGTCACATTACGTCTCATTATGCGTGCGCTGTTCTTAGAACAGGGGTTACAAAAAGTACTATTTGATGTTATTTACTAAGGGGTGTCTCTCATCCACCTGCATTGTGGCTCTTGAAGTACTGAGTTTTCTACCGAATTTGAAAAAATGGCTGTTGTTGCTATTCTGGTTGGTGGCCCCGATCTAGGCCAAGCAAACAGAAATCTGACCTGCAGCAATAGCAGCTTTCTGTTTAGCTAGCAATGCCGGGGAACATCTCATGCAAATAATGACAAGTACTTTAAATTCAGGATAGCTCAAATGAGCAATAAATTCTTAGGAAGCATAAGTACACTTAGGGCAAGCACTGAAGTTGGGCAAAGTTTTTCACAGCCCATCACAGATCTCTTGGTGTTGGTCTCATCACAGAGGCCAAGAAATGCATGGGCCTGGAGAACTGAAGTATCCTCACCCCAACAGCTAAGTCCTCCAGGTCAGAGCTGAGTCATGTTAAACGGTGTGGGGAAGTCTTCATTTTCACGGCCATTCATTTATAGATGAATTCTGCACCTTTGGAGCTCTCATCCTACTGTCGTTTAAGTCCGAGAGAGCCTTATTGTTGACATTAGTGAGAGCTGGATCAGGCTTCAACTTTGCTGGTTTTTGATGAAAACTAACCTTTTTTTAAGCAAGGAGTTCTGTGGATTGCCCCATTCAAGACCTTGGGGAAGCTCCTTGGTTGACTTGGTTGCCCCAAATATGTTTGGGGGGGCAGTATTGTATCTCCTTACTGTTTGCCTGCGTGCCCCTTTCCTTCTGTGCTCTTAGCTGACAGAGCTGTAAAACATGTCTGGTTTCTCTCTCTGTCCAGCTGTTGATGAGCAGAATGCCCAGACACAGGAGCAGGAGGGGTTCATCCTGGGGCTTTCCACCCCAGAGGAGGGAAAGGAGCTGAGGAATGAAGATAAAATCTCCCTGCAGTCATCACATGGTGGCAACTATGGAATTCCCAAAGGGAGGAGCCATCGGAAAGGTACTAGTCACTGTCGGGCAGCCCTGGTTCCTGCTTTCGCATGGGAGCTTTATAATACTTCTGGGTGCTATCCCTTCTCAGAACCAATTTGCCTCCAGTAGGAGGTTGACAGTAGTTCTGTAACCTTGGCTCAAAGGCCTCCCATCCCCTCCGCATTCATGTCCCTTGGCTGTACAGTCCTCTTCTGGCTCAAAGAGAAACTTGTTGCAGATCTCTGAGGTTTGGTCAGGATTAGCTTTATGGTGACAGCAGCATCAGCAGCAAGTCTTCTCAATGCTGTCAGTTTCCAGTGCTCTCAGGTGTCATCCCCTCCACCTCCTCTCTGATATTTTCTTATTGGATCAGCCTTCCCACATGGATGCTAGAGCAAGAAGCCGGCATGTAATCCCTGGTAGGTGAGAAAATTGCAAGAGAGCCCTTACATTCAGAACTGAGCTGGGTCTGTGGAGTAGGCCAATACCTGTCATTGGTTTTCTTCTGCAACTGAAGTCAAACTTCTCTCCATTCCTAATATTAGTTCAAGGTGTTTTGTGCCTCCCTGCTGGCACCAAGTGTTTGTGTGTGTGTGTGTCTGTTGTAATTGAGCCAAAACGTTTTGTCCCTTCATGACTTTGGTTGTGTCTTTTTGCATAGCTGCGCTTTGTATTGTCTGGAATGCCTTGATGTTGAGTGAGTGGTAGTTTTACCTTCTGTCCCCTGTGCCTTCCTGCTTGTATGTGCTTCTTTGAGCAATACATAGTGTTTGTCAATTGGAGTGGTTTTTGTTGTATTTTGTAGTGTCCAAATCTCCTTGTGAAAGGCTAATAAACAAAGGAAGTTTGTCGCTGGGCAGCTCTGCATCTCTTCCTCTCCAGACAGGAAACCGGGACAACCTGCCAATGCTCAACACAAAGATCCTGTACCCGAGTGAGTGTCTTCCCCACCCCTTCTCATTCAGGCAGCCAGCTGAGCTGGGTGACAATAGCCTTGCCTTAGCTCTCTGAGGGCATGAAATGTGTGCCTGATATCATTCCACAAAAAGCTAAGTGTTGCCCCGGCCAAGACAGAGATGTGTCTGATCGCAGGTAACTCTTCAGCAGACTCCAATAGCGAAGACTTTGGAAAACAATTAGAATTGTCCCCAGGTGAGCATGAGAGACAGCTGTTATGGCTGCAATACAGAGACAAATGATTGCACAAAGGAGACAACCCCAGCCTAAGCTTCATAGGAGGCTGCTGCAGGGGTAAATCCCTGAAAAATTCTCAGTAGAGTGCTGAAGCATATGTGTCCAAGAGAGGCCCAAAAGCGAAGGAGGGTCCTTCCACATCATGGCTTAAGTCGCTGGCAGTACTTTTGGTCTCCCCGTTCCCATCTTAACATTCCTGCTGCTGTTTCCATCTCTTTGTATTCTTAGCAGGTCCTTCTCTGATACTTCAACACCACAAAACCTGTTGTGTTTGTTCCCATGGGTTTGTTCTTGTCTATAAAGAGTTGGAGTCACTTTCTCCCTGACAAAACCTGGTGGTACTTGGTTGCTAGCTCATAGCGTGGGGACCAAGGTGCAGCAGCTACTGAACAGAATGGAGTGTAGCCTTGAGCCCCAACCCTCAACCTGGTTAGGCAGGCTACCTCTACAGTCCGAGATAATACCGATTTTAAGACAGTTAGCCCTATTTTACCACGTGCCTGTTGTCACTGTAAATTCCATTAGCTCAATTTATGGAGCACTAACATCGACATAATATCAATATCATAATAGCTGTGTCTACACGTGCACGCTACTTCGAAGTAGCGGCACGAACTTCGAAATAGCGCCCGTCACGGCTACACGTGTTGGGCGCTATTTCGATGTTAACATCGACGTTAGGCGGCGAGACGTCGAAGCCGCTAACCCCATGAGGGGATAGGAATAGCGCCCTGCTTCGACGTTCAACGTCGAAGTAGGGACCGTGTAGTCGTTGCGCGTCCCACAACATCGAAATTGCGGGGTCCTTCATGGCGGCCATCAGCTGGGGGGTTGAGAGACGCTGTCTCTCCAGCCCATGCAGGGCTCTATGGTCACCGTGGGCAGCAGCCCTTAGCCCAGGGCTTCTGGCTGCTGCTGCTGCAGCGGGGGATTCATGCTGCATGCACAGGGTCTGCAACTCGTTGTCGGCTCTGTGTATCTTGTGCTGTTTACTGCAAGTGTGTCTGGGAGGGGCCCTTTAATGGAGCGGCTTGCTGTTGAGTCCGCCCTGTGACCCTGTCTGCAGCTGTGCCTGGCACCCTTATTTCGATGTGTGCTACTGTGGCGTGTAGACGTTCCCTCGCTGCGCCTATTTCGATGTGGTGCCGCGCAACGTCGAAGTTGAACATCGACGTTGCCAGCCCTGGAGGATGTGTAGACGTTATTCATCGAAATAGCCTATTTCGATGTCTCCACATCGAAATAGGCTAGTTCGAAGTAGGCTTCACGTGTAGACGTAGCCAATATCATAGTAACCTGACGGGTGTAGTGTTCAGGTCAAATTTAAAATCCCGAATGAAGGGTAGTGAGGAAGTGCCATGTCTTTAAATCGAGTTCATTAGCCTCCAGACATGTCCCGTATGTTCCCCACAATGCCCCACAGTTCTCCGCTCTGCCCTCTTCCATCTCCACTGCTCTGAGGAGCGCAAGAATTAGGCTACAGGAAGACCATTTCAATTCAGCACCTGGAAGCCATGCTTGTGAGAGGCTGGAAAATCAATTTTCTTTCTTTGCTATTTGTGTGGCTGTGGGGTCTGTGGTTCTGTGTCTACCTCTGCTAGCTGTCTTTTTTTTTTTCCCCTGCGCTGCGTGGCACAAGCCTCTGCCTCCCTGCACCACATGGCAGCTTAGCTGTGGGTGGGAGCCATGTTTGTGTGGTAGGACAAGAAACTTCTTTTCAGCTGTTTACATATTGTCCTGACCCCCACATCCCCTCCCTCAGAGGCGCCACACAGTCTGGAACTTTCCCATGCCCAGCCACACCATGGGCCTTGACCCTGAACCAATAAAAGGATGTGCCAAACATGCCAGGCAGCTTGCACGTGGTGAGGGTCCTGGATCTATTCAGGGGAAGTCTCCCTTGGTGGCTAGGATATTGAGGGGCTGGCAGCTCTTTGGGGGCCTTGCAGCCGGCTCGGGGAATTTTCCTGGTGGCCATGATTGCTGGGGGCTGGGATCTGCCCAGGGAAAGTCTCCGGTGGCTGAGATAGTTGGGGCTCTTTTAGCTCCACAGGGGAAGTCTCCCTCTGCAGCCTCAATTTTTGGGGGCTGGCATAAGAGCATCAAGCACCCAGAGATAGGGTCTGGGACCAGACTTGCCCTCCAATGGATCATTGTTAAAGATTTCAAGTGTACCCAGTCCAATATAGCAGTCGTTTCACAGGCTCCCTCTCTGTAATTAACCCTCGGTTCCCCGTTACCAGGAAGCACAGGAAGTGCCATTGAAAGTTGATCAGGCGGACATTCTGTGTAATGCCCATGTGTGCTTAGATGTACATTTCTAGATCATGGATTGGGTGCAAGGGTGCAAATTATTGCTCTGAGAACCTTCTTTGCCAGGAAGTCTAAATACAGAGCGAAGACTTTCCTCTGGGCCCGCTAGGCATAGGGGCAGGTGGTGGGTCCTGCCCCAAGTTTTCTTGGGCTCCCAGCGGCTTTAACAAGGGCCAGAGTCAGGCACCATAGAGCATTTAACCCAGTGACCAAAGTGTCCACTGGGGCACCTGGAGGCCTTTTCGGTCAACAGAAGAAAACACTTTGTCACTCCAGTAGCCCCTTGAGTTATGCGAGGGTTCCGTTCCCACAAACCCATGCGTAACTCGAATTTAGTGAAAGTGTTGGGGAGAGGGTGCTTTTTTCCTCTGGTGGAACACACATTCTGCAACCAGGGAAGTAGCAGAAGCACCTGAAGCTCCTTTGGAAAGGTAAGTCCTGAGGTCGGGCGGACAGTTAGGGAGGATTAAGCCTAACAGTGGGTTGAGGCTGTGGGAGTGGGACAGGGGAGTTAAGCCTGTGGTGGGTTAGGATTGCAGTGGGGACAGGGGGTGGAGTTGAGCCAGGGCTGCATGGCTCTGCAATGGGGTGAGCTGGGGCAGGTTGAGCCACGGATGGGGGGAGCAGGATTTCTGCGTAGCACTTAACTCGCAATCACACATTTCAAGGGATTACTGTAGAGCGGCTGTCCTTTGAGAGCAAATTTTTGTATGGGCTCTATCCAAAGGCCATTGAAGGCAATGTAGTAGCTCTACAATTACTACGGTTCTCCAAGTAAGGCTTGCAGTGACCAACCGAGCCATAACTGATTTGATGGTCCCTTGCAGTTTCAGAGTTTTGCCCGTGCCTACTACTTACACATGCATTTCCAGATGTTACAGTGAGTGCAAGGATGAAAATTCTTGTTCTGAGGATCTCTTTTGCCAGGAGGTCTAAACCCAGAGGCAAGCCTGGGCCTGCGGGTAATAGGGGCAGGTGGTAGGTCCTGCCCTGGAGTGTCAGCGAACAGCCAAAGGAGCCAGAAGTGATTCAATGATCCATTGCATTTTCAGTGTGGTTCTCATGTCTACTTACACATACATTTCAGGTGCAAATTCTTGTTCTGAGGATCATCTTTGCCAGGAGGTCTAAATCCAGATGCAGGTGATAGGTCCTGCCCCAGAGGGTTGGCCAGCATCCTGGGCACGGATGTAGCCCTACTGGACCTCCGTCACCTTCACCTGGACTTCATTGATGCTGCAGCAGGGGGGTGGCCTCATTCTGCCAGCGGGGCGGCCATCCAGCATAGGCTTGGGCATTATGGCACTTCACCTTGGGGTCTTGGAGTAGCCCCTCCTTGCCCCACAGGTCCAGCAGGGTCTGCATCTTTGGCCCAGGCCAGGAGGGACCTGCTTCTTGGTGCCCCGGGCTGGCTCCTGGGACCCCCCTGGCTGATTCCTGGAGGGCCCAGGGAGTCTTGGGCTCCTTCCTGGTGTACCATGTAGAACTCTGTCTGGAAGGGAGTGGGTGCAAGGGTGTTTGCATGGCGGCTTGTGGCTCTGCTGTTCGCACACACTCAGAAATTTGTCACTACGGTGCCTGGCCTTTGAGACAACATTCTTAATCTGAGGATCATCTTTGCCAGAGGTCTAAATCCAGATCCAAGCCTTTCCCCTGGGCCTGCAGTGGCTTTTGGCCCTGCTGATGTCAGGGGTCCCCTCGGTTTCTGTGACCTTTCCTCCCCACTTAACATCAGGCATGTGCTCCAGAGCTTTCGCATCCCGTTTTGAAAACCCATCAGTTGGAAGCCAGAAATCTTTTTTCTAACCTTTCCTAACATTTTTCCCGCCCCTCCCCACCTCCCGACTTCTAAAAAGCACATCTCTCATACGGGCAAGCCAGATTCCCCCTAGAAAAAGGGACGTTTGGTTAACACGGCTAGTGAATGAGGGAAATGAAATGTAGGAAGATGTCATCAGATACCCACAGCCACTTGCAGGGCATTTTTTTCCCATGGTGCTACACAAGTGAAAATACCCAGAACACTACAGGGGTCAGGGAACTGTGGGATAGGTTCCCACAATGCAATGCTGCAACAGGTGATTTTGGCGACGTGTGTGTGGCAGCAATAAATTGATTCTGCGGGGGGCCCATGGGAAGGTGAGGATGCTCAAAATCAAATGGATAAAACCCAGAGTTAAAAAATCGATTTTAATGAAGTTGATTTTAGCTCTTAGTGTAGATGCAGCCGCAGAGACCCTGCTGCACTCTACCCCCAGCAGCAAGAGAGCTGCTGCAGTAAGCTCCCTTCAGATCTCTCTTCCCTACTCCGGCATGGCCCCTGCCATATGCAGAGCAGCACAGACGCTTCTGCACTCCCCTTCCCAGCTCTGTCATAGCTGGATTGCTGACTCTGCCCTGCTGAGGGGAGAGAATATTCTGGAGCCCTGCTCAGGGCTGGGGGCTGTCCAGCCAGAGACACGGGCTTTTTACTTTTCCTTTCTCTGTTAAAGAAAGAGAGAGAGAGGTGGATTCCCTACTACAACAGGGGGTGGGTGGTAGAAAATTCTTTTCCCAGAAAGAGCCAGAAATGATGACAGCCCTTTTCTGGCACAAGGCAATGTTTTTGTCCCAGGTAGAAGAATTAACACCTATGTTCAGACCCAGTGCTGGCTGGGGGCCAGCCCTGAGGTTAGTACTGATAATAGGTCTGCTTCTGTTGTTTTTTCCAATGTCTCTGACCCATCCTTTTGGCTTTGGGAGGAAATTGAAGTTCTTTGCCCATTGTTAACACACCCCAGTTTCCATATGTAATAAATGCCATGGGATGCCCTATATGCCATTTCCTCTTTGTTTTCTTCCCTAGATATTCGTGCTGGTATGTCTGGTTCTCTGCCAGGGAGTTCAGTCATCAGCCGATTGTTGATTAATGCAGATCCCTTTAACTCTGAGCCAGAAAACATGTGAGTATGCAGAGGAGGATCTGGATGGGAAAGAATGATTCCTGGTGAACCTCAGCATCAGTAAATTGTAGTGAAAAACGAGGGCTCGTTAACTGGGGTCTTAGGAGCCCCAGGATGACGAGATGTGTAAACCAACCCTCCTATGCTGGATGCCAGTGTGGGAAGTCAGTTATCTAGGTACATGGGCGTGAGGAGTCAATACAGAAGATATGGGGCGTCTGGTGAGAGAATCTAACCATCTGTGTCCTGCGCCCAGGCCTCTGTCATTCTCTGAGAGGGCCTGCCCTGGAGCACAGTTCTGTGGCCCAGGCGTTGATTTAACCACAGATCCCATGACCAGGGATTGGCAGAATCCACAGTGTCCAGACCACTCTCGATGACGTTTCATATGGGGTAGTTGAATGAGCTGTCGGTAGGGTGCAGAAGATCCTGCTGGCCGCCGCCTCTTCTGCTTTCAGCCCTCTATGGGTCAGAAGATGTGGGATGGCTGAAAATGGTGTATGAGAAGTGGGTTGCTTTAAAAATGAGTTGTTCTATAACTCGACAGAGAGTGTTACACAGAGAAGTGTGTCATGAATAATTACTTTGGAATTGGACTGGATGCAAAGATCTCTCTGGACTTCAACAACAAACGTGACGAGCACCCAGAGAAGTGCAGGTAGGTCAGATTTATGGGAGGCAGATTTTGGGTCTTCATTTTCTGTCAGAAGTGATTACAGTTTATAATCTACTGTGGCACCTTGAATCTTGTCATCTGAAGCTATCCTAGATAGTTTCACCTTGATTTTGTAGTTCCTATCCAAGAAGGAATACAGTAAGAGGGTGAGTTGGCTTTCTAATTCAAGGCCTTGTAGATAACATGGGAGCGCCAGGTGGCTAGTTGTAATCTGAATTGAATACCATGCTTTAGTCTTTTACTGCACGACCTCACTAGCGGTCTTCCTGTGTCCCTGAGCAAATGTTCAGAAGCACCATTAGGTCAGCAGTGCAGTGACTGGTTGCATGTTCTCTTATATTTCTGAAAGCTTGTGTTAGCGAACCGTCTCTAATTCCTGTTTTAGACTACAAAGCATGGCAGCAGTTTCCCATGCTTGATTTTCTGTAAGAAGAGGACTCTTGTTTCTAGGGCTTAGGAGGGTCTGGGAATCTGACTGTAGATGACTGTCGCGTTGCTTGTTTCTTTGTCCCGCTCAGAAGTCGTACTAAAAACATGATGTGGTATGGAGTGCTTGGGACCAAGGAGCTGCTACACAGAACATACAAGAACTTGGAGCAAAAGGTCTTGCTGGAGGTGAGAGAGAGAATGCTCTTGTGTGATTAAATTTCTCCTCCTCCCTTCCCAGTCGCTTCTTACTTCTTGGCTTCTGCTTTGGGACATTTATCAATCAGCCTTTTAACTGAAAGCAAGAAGCAGCTCCAGGATCTCAGTCACTCTGAATCTGACCCAACCTGTTGACTTGAGAGGAATTAGTTCCATTTTCAGTCCTTGGGATTCCTGCCCCCGCTGCACTGTTAGCACACATCATCCCGCAGCCTGATGAAATAGCCTCTGCTAATACTAGGAAGACATTCACATTCTCTGCTTTTGGTAGGAAATTACATCAGCTGAGTAAAGCCTTACCGCTGAGGGTACATCTTGACCCACAGTGTCCAATACGCTTCCTGTTCACCCCACGTGGCAAATGGGAAACCGCGGTATGGCAAAATGAAGTTCCCACCGCACATGCCCTCCACCCCGCGTGATGGTAGCGGCTCCGCCTGCAACTCCGAGCTGCAGGCTCTTGTGGCCCCATTGGCTCCAGGTTGTCTTGCTTGCACACACAGTGGTGGCGCCAGCCACGGTTAGTTTGTGTGCGCGTGGCGGCAACTTCAGCGATGGCTCCCTTGCTGCCATGCGTGGCAGCAGCCCCCGCTGCGACTTGCGCAGCGTGGCTCTGATGAGGACTGGAGAGAGGCCTGGATGAGGGATGGGCACTTAGCTGGGTGTGGGAGGGGTTTGACTGGGCTGTGGCGATGGTGACTTTTCTTTTGGACACCACCAAAGAACTCCTCCAGGGTTGATCTTCCAGGGTTCGATTTAGCTCACCTAGTGGGAATGTGCTAAATCGAAGAATCAGGGCTCTACGGTCAGCCCTGGTGCTCCTCATTCTCATGAGGAGCAAGGGAGGTCAACCGGAGAGTTTTTCCCATCAACCTCCCACTGCTCAGATGGCCAGAAAATCAATCTAGGACACATTGATTCTGGCTACGCAGTTGTCAGAGCTGCAATTGCATATCTTAGATCAACTTTTCGGTCTAGCGTAGACCTGGCCTCCGTGTAGGTAAGGCTTGTTGTGTTTAACGTGATATTTCCTGCGAACACCATTGTCCTTATCTTCTGTGGTGGTCGGACATCGTATTAGTTGACATGCTCTACCGGGGCAGACTGGGGAAGAAAGCGATGGTATTCTTCCAGGCACCCCTCATAAAACCAGTGCTGCCCATCTGAGCTGTCAAAATGTGACACCACTTGCAACAAATTGTTCAGATGTTCAAAATATGATCATGATGCCATTGGCTCCCCTCCTCACTTGGGGCATGAGAGTGCCCAGGAGCGTGGCTACATTTGTGGAGCATGGCTCATGCTTGATTGGTGGAAAAAAAGGAGTGCTGTCTCCCAGACAGCACCTCCTTGTGGCACCAGAAAGAAACCTCATGCATGGGAAATGATGCCCCTCCATCTTCTTTCTTACATAAGGAATGAAGTACTTAATGTTGCCATTTAAACTGTCGTCAAAGTCTCAGTGAGATGAGTGGGGGGTCTTCGCCATCCCAATGGTGATTATTCCAGACTCTCTGCAGATCTCCTCTTTGCATCAGATACTCGGGGTTCATGTTTTTGAGGGTATTTTTGCCACCGTACCTGCTGAGGGTCTGGTGAGCAAACCGGTCACTCAGAGACGTGCCAGGTTAGCATATGGGCATATGGTAACAGGTGTTTCCAAGCCCTGATATTATTCCATTGTAGACAAGGCCAGCAGTCCTGGGAGCTCATCCAGTCGCTCAGGAAATGAGGGTGCCCTTAACAGTATCAGGACAGTGTTCTGCTGTCTTCCGCCATCTGCCTAGTGCTAAGTAATGTGGGTAGGCTTTAAAATTGCTGCCTTCTAACATCAGCGCAGCTGTAACTGACATTATGTCCTCTTCTGTGCAGTGTGATGGGCGTCCAATCCCTTTGCCCAGCCTTCAGGGGATTGCTGTACTCAACATTCCCAGCTATGCTGGAGGAACCAACTTCTGGGGAGGCACCAAAGAAGACGATGTGAGTATTCCCTGAAGGTGGCAAATAGGAATATGACAGATTTCCTCAGTGTTTCCTATTGAGTGCCCCAGTAGCAATGAGACCTGACACTTGGACCAAGACCATGTCTGGCTGAGCCTTCTCTGTGAAGTGTGTGGCTACCCAAAAGTACTTCTCAGAAATTTGTCAGCCTCAGAGCTTCGGACTGGAGCTAGATCCTTTTCCAGTCCGACTTACTTTCATGAAACGTGCCCTGTGCCTCTCTTCTCCAAAGGCCGACTCTAAAGTCCATTTACGTCAAGAACAGCCTCTCCATAAACTTCACGGGGTTTTGCCTCAGGCTCCAAAATGGTTTTTGACCTCGAATTATGGAGATAATCATGTTCCATGTGAATAATGTTGTGTAGAAGCCTGTGTGTACAAATGAGCCTTTAGCTGCCTTTGGAGCCCATTGGGAATACTGAGGCTAATTTTTCACCTTCCTGGATCACTTCACAGTCTGTATTGTGACCTTATTGCTGAGTACGTAGTGAAAAAACAGCAAAAGTGAAAGCCCCAAGCCTCCAGGTGTTGGAGGAAAGGAAGCACTTATAACAAAGAGAAGTATGTGAATTGAATTCTCTCACCCCTTTTGTCTGATTAGACATTTACAGCCCCCTCCTTTGATGACAAGATCTTGGAGGTCGTTGCTGTGTTTGGAAGCATGCAGATGGCAGTGTCACGAGTGATTAATCTCCAGCATCACCGGATTGCACAGGTATGTGACTTTTGTGAGCTCCCTAGCCAGCCTTATATCTCCCTGCCCAGAGCATTTGAAGGCTGTGATGTGTTTCTGCTTGCTCTTAGCCTCCCGTAGTGCTGATGAGGGGGCCTGCAGGGATCCAGGCTAGTAGCTTCAGGTGGAATTGCGCTCAGGTGGTTTTCCACTGTTCACTCTCATCTGAGTAGAATGTGATGAGCACAGCAATCCACCAGACAGCCCAAGGCATGAGGCTTCAGAGACCCGGACCCAAGGGAATTTGTCCTGTGCAGGAAGAACCATGCATCTGAATCTTGCCCCACCAGCAGCAAGCAGAACAAGGCTGCCAGACATAGGGAGACCTTTTGTGAGGAAATGTATGTCTTTGGCTAACTTTCTTTTGGTGACCTATTTAATGCATTCATTTCTTGCAGTGCCGGACAGTGAAGATCGCAATCCTGGGAGATGAGGGAGTGCCTGTACAAGTCGACGGTGAAGCCTGGATTCAGTCCCCTGGCTATATTTGGATTGTTCATAAGAACAGGGCACAGACACTAACTAGAGACAGGGTAAGAGTAACCCTCCAATACAATACCTGTGACTTGACTAACTTGACTTAAAGCCTTGTACACCCAATGGAGCATAGGTCATCTACAAATCTCCATTTCACTCTGTCTCAAAACAAAACTAGCTGACCTCGGGAGTACCCCAGTTGTTGTCTTTCAATCCCATTTGATCTTTTCCACGTTCTCCAAGCTCTTCCTCTTTTGCGTTTTCCATGTGGGTTCCATTGGAGAGCTTGTATGCACCCTTTAATGCCATATCTACCCCAGAGAAGGATGCAATAGCCTGCCAGACTCTAGAGAGACATACATATCAGATGTGCAGGAGAGACTCTGTTATACATGCACCCACACAAATATGTTAAAAGAATATTGGTAAGTTGGCAAAATCAGACATTCAGAAAATAAGAGAGGCTAGGATTAAGGCTGTCTTGCGTGCATGGAGACTCCCTTTAATGACATGATCACATACTATTTTTCTGCGGGTCTTTGCCCACGAAAGCTTATGCTCCAAAATATCTGTCAGTCTGGAAGGTGCCACAGGACTTCCTGTTATTTTTTCCACAGGACCCCTGCCTCGTTCTGTGCACTGGATGCATGAGACTCAATTAATGAAGAGCTGTTTACTGTTTTGTTTTCTCCTTGCTGTTCCATGTGTGGCGTCAGGCCATAGTGGCCATGGGAAGCGAGGTCTCCACACCACTGAACGGCATTTCTCTGTCTGTGAAGTGGCAACGTTTGAATGCTACATCCAATCAATTGCAGAATTTGAGGGGATGTTCTAGGTGTCCGTGTCCAGAACTCCAGAGATTGGAAGGGAAACTGAAAGGAGTAAATGGAGGCAGATGGAGCCCCTGGCATCTGGTTAGCAGACTCCACAGTTTCAGCCAGCTGTGACACTGACTGCAGAGCAAAGCCACTGATGCCAGCCATTGGCAAACACACACTGCCACGCAGAGCCTGTGCCACACTGGGGACGCTGTGTGAGGAGAGCGGGGAGTGACAGGGCATTGGGATGAGGGAAGAAGGAATGGGTTGCACAGAACCACTTGCATGGTAAGGGAGCAGGGGACAAAGAGGGAACTGAGGTACACCCAACCCCTCCTCGCGGGGCTGAATGTGGGGTACACAGGTGATATTGCAGGTAGAGGTGTACAGAGCCTCTGGCTTTGAGGGAGAATGTAATAGTGTAATATGGGTAAAGAGAACATAGGGCACATAAAGCCCCGGCTTATGGGGGAGGAGAACAGTGCTGTGGCATCCCTTAAGGAGACGGAGAGGGGAGGGTGGTACATCGGAAGCCTGAGGCAGCAGTGGAGGGGTGCCTGGAGTCCCTGGTATATGTGATGAGCTTGGCCTACAGCAGCAACAGAGTGCATGACCATCAAGTTCACTCACTCTACTCACACCCACTTCTGAAGTCAGGAGTGTTTATTTCCTCATGGGCTTTTCTGTGGCACTCATCAGCTGAGTGCTCACAAACAACCCTTCTGTCTTCCCAGCACCCTCTTGAGCTGAGAGGCCGTTGCCTTTTACAGATGGAAGCCCAGGCCTGGGTAGAGTACTGTCAGAGGTGTCCACTCGTCTTGGGTGCCCAAGCTGAAACACCCACTGGTGTGGCTGGATTGTTCTTCACACTGCCTAGCACTTGTAGCACTTTCTGTGATCAAAGCCCTGCTCCCACTGGCTTCATTTGCAGCTATGAGTGCTCAGCCCTTCTGCAGCCCTGACTCCCAGGCACCGTGCTGGTCACTCAGAAAACGAGAAACCCGTAGTGATCGGCTGGGGGAAGTTTTGTGTAAAACCCAGTATCAGATAGGAACTTAGCGGCAAAGACAGGGTTAGAATCCAGTTCTCCAGGGCAAGATTCAGCCGCCTTAATGCTGAAACTTTCCTGGCTGCTTTCCCCAGTTTCATTCTGTACGCACCTTCCAACTTCTGCAACACGTGAAGCAGGGGCTCTACAGACAAGTCTGGTTCACTACACAACCTTGCGTCATCCCCGGAGCAGACCCATCCTGTGCACGGAGTGAAGCAGAGACTTGGTCCTGTATAAAATTAGCATGCAATCATATTGTTAAAGGCTGTATGGTAATTCATATGCATAAGAGAGGGAAAACTATGGTGACACAGACAGCCTTAATTCTGACATTTTCACACTTCTGAGTGTTTGGGCTTTTACTGTTCTTTTAACAGTTTTGTGTGTGTAATTTGATAAGGTTTTTAAAAAGCAAACTGGAAAAACAGTCCTAGTATTTGACCCCTACATGCATCATCAGCAGGGGTGGAATCTTCTGATTCATTACCTAGACCTCTGCCACTTGAGCTAGCAGAATAGCTGAGAACAATAGTAGGTTGTCATCCTTTGTGTGGAGCAGCACTACGGGGAGTTGGACAGACACTTTGGTAGTGAGTTTCACAGGTGTTAGCTGACAGTAGAGAAATGGGGAGACTCAAATCATGGGTTCCATTCCAGGCCCCATCTGCCCCATCCCTTTTGACCAGTCCCAGATGTCTCTTCCCCTCCTGTGGCTTCTTGTCCCACATCCACTCTCCTCACCTAGCCACGCCCAGTCTCAACTCCTCTGGTTTCTCGTCCCAGGCTTAGTCTCCTTGCCCAGTAAGGCCTTGTCTCCCCCTTCCAATCCCATGGCTTCACCCCAGTCCCTGTCCCCAGTCTCCTTCCCAAGCTAGCCCCTGACCCTCTCACTCACCAGCTCCTTACCTGATCTCTCTCTATCTCCTCTGGCCTCCTGTTGCTCTTCCAGCCCATGCTCCTTTGGCTCTCCTCGCTGGTTCTTTCCCCCACCTGGGCTCCTCGTCTAATTTGTACTTCCTCCAGCTATTTGTCCCCATCCTTTTGTCGAGTCTCGGTTTCCACCTTCTCTCCATTTTCCTCCCTGACTCCGTGTCTGCTTTCCCAGCCTGTCCCAACTCCACTCTTAACTCCCCTCAACACCCTACCGTTGAGGGCAGTTTCTAGTGCCCACATTAGGCAGTGTCATTCTCCCTACTCTCCATTCTGATACCTGGCCCTAGAGCTGCAAGTGTGGGGAGAGCCCTGCTCAGCCCCAAATCGGAGTTTACCCAACTTGGACTTCACCTGTCATGCTCTAGCAAGTATTTTCTGAACATCCGTGAGCTGCAGTAGAGTCTTATAGGTTGGCCACATCTGGGTGGACTTTCAGTAAACACCACCCCTTGCCCAATTTCAAGTTCCTGCCCTCAAGCCTCAGGAGGCTGGAGCTTCTCCAGGTAAAAGTGACGACAGTATTTTAACATGGCCCAAACAATGCGTTTTTCCCTACACATGTTCTCCGAAATGTCTGAACTGTTTGGACTGAAATCTTCCAACACAGCTAAAAGCAGTGAGCCTCAGACAAATGTCCGGCGTGGGGCATCTCAGCCCAAACAGTAATCGAATGTATAAGCAACTGAAAACAGGAGGGTCTAACAATGGGAAGCGTCAAACACCCTTCAGAATGGGTGGTGCTGCCAGCTCTGCCTGTAATATGGATGCTAGAGGAAGCTGCTGGAGGTTTGCAAGGTAGTTTGAGTGTCTTTTCCATCTTCGTAGGCTTTTGAGAGCACCCTAAAGTCCTGGGAGGACAAGCAGAAGTGTGAGTTGCCCCGGCCCTCTTCTTTCTCCCTGCACCCAGAGATCATGTCTGAAGAAGAGTCCACCCAGATTAACCATTTTGGTCAAGCAGCAGGAGCTCTAATTCACAGGTGAGACCTGCTTCACTTTTCCTGGTATCACAGCCCTTTCCTGGCATCTGGATCCTCTGGACTCATGTGGAGGAGACTGGCTGTGAGCATGGTGCTTATCTGTCATCTCCCTCCCTTTCCTTCCAGAGCTGTCTTGTCCGATTAGCTGCTCTGCTCCTCTGTATCCCTGGAACTAGCCTAGAGCAATGCAGTGCTACTCCAGCTGCACATACATGTACTCCTTCCACAGGTGTTCTGCTCACTGATAACAGTATTTAGGAGAAAATGAACAAAGAACACCAAAGGAGCCTTCTGTGAGCTATCACGTGCATAGCTGCTGCTAAAATCACAGCCGCTTTATAATCTGACTGCACGGGGCCGTATTTTAAACTGTGGGCTAAACTGTGCTTTGCAAAAAAGAATGTGTGTGTAATTGCGTGTGTGTTCATTTTCAGGCACGAGTTCGTGGCAGTGTACACTAAGCCCTCGATTTACATGGGGGTTATGTCCTGGGCAACTGCTGCATAAAGTGGAAGTTGGGGAGATCCCCAGAATTTCCCTAGGTGGGGGAAGTGGGCCACTAAAGCCTCTGTCCCAGCTGCTGGCCATGTGGAGCAGCCGTGGCGCCCCTGCCACCCCCCCAGCCACAGTGCGGTGCAGCTCCAGCCTCAGCGCTGGAGCCCTAGGCTGCTCCAGCCTGGCCTGCCCCTCTCCACCCTCGGCGTTGCAGTGCTGGGCAGCCCCAAGGCAAGAGGTGGCGCCTAAGGAGCCCCTTAGCCGGCTGGCAGCATGGGTATAAGTGAAAAGGTGAGGTACAATATAGTAGGGTCCCCGCAGACTCGACTTGCATTAATATGAAAATGCGTAAGTTGAGTGTACAAAGTGAGGATCAACTATATAGACTGATGTATTCTTTCAGAAATTCTTTAGATGTTGATGTACAGGGGCTGCAATCAGTTCAGCTGTCCTAAGGCTGTGGTTCCTTGCCTGCGGTCTGGTGATATGGGGCAGTTTTAATGGGGATGCCTGACTTGCCTTGCCCTATCCATGGCAGGTCACCTGGACTGGAACTCCCCTGATCTACCAGAGGTCAGGTTACCTATATGACACTGCCACACTGCTCTGTCTGTAGACTCAGCGCTCAGAACGGCCTTAGAATAGAAGAGCGTGAGGATCAGTTAACATTATCTGTTTTTTTCTTCCCCTCAGCATTCGGGAAATTGCCCAGTCCTACCAAGACATGGAACAGGAACTTGCTCATGCAGTCAATGCCAGCTCCAAATCCATGGACAAAGTCTATGCCAAATCCAAATCGACAGAGGTACTTCTAGGCACTTGGTTTCCTAAGCTTTGACCCTGTTTTGTTACTGTTTTGTTCTTGATTCATGTTTGCATTTGAGTTCTGTGTGTTCTGGTGCTTACACGTGTTTTATTGTTACCACAGGGTCTGAACTGCAGCCTGGTTGTAGAGATGGTGAATAATGTTAAAGCCCTACATAGCGAAACAGATCTTCTGCTGGCTGGCAAGATGGCACTGGTAAGGATGACTTAAGCAGGAGGAAGAGGCTTGGAGATAGTTTCCCTCAGTCTGTTACTTCCTCTGTTCTTTCCTTGTGGCCATGGGAACCAGACATCTTGCTAGCCCCTGGACTCCTTTGGCTTTGTAACAAGTCAGTTCAGACTTTACCAGTTACATTTAAGATGACAGTAAGCAAATTGTGCCATCTCTTGCCTCCGTCATATTATATGATGGTATCAGGCTGGTGAGCTCTGAGCTCTGGATCCTCAAGAGGGATGAAACTTAATATAGAAAGGAATGTCCTGATATGTGGTTTCTTCCAAAATTCAGAGCTCCTGTCAGTAACCAGGTGTTACCTGGCAGGGAGTTATCCTGAAGAAGATAACATTCCGCATTGTGGTTCAGAACTTTTTCTGCCTTTGTTTCTGCTTACATGCAGCAGCTGGATCCTCCCCAGAAGGAGCAGCTCCTCGCAGCTCTGACAGACATGGACCTTCAGCTGAGGAAGCTTGTCGACATCCCATGGCTATGGCAGCTCATGGAGCCCAGTGATGAAGAGGTAATAACTCAGAAACATAGAAGCAAAGCATTTCCCTAAGTGTTCTCCTCATTAGTTAGCTCTTTTTGTCTTGCTTCAGTGACCTCCTGTAGGTAAGAGACAGGGGCGAGACAGTAACAGAGAGATAGCTGTGCTAGTCTATATTCTGTCAAAACAAAAAAGCAGTCCAGTAGCACTTTAAAGACTAACAAAGGTGATGAGCTTTCATGGGACAGACCAGACTCAATATTTAAGGCACAGAGAACCAAAAATAGTAAGCAAGGTTGACGAATCAGAAAAATTATCATCAAGGTGAGCAATCAGAGAGCAGAGGGGCAGAAAGATCGGGGGGAGGTCAAGAATTAGATAAAGCAAAGTATGTAAAATTGTCTTTATAATGACACAGGTAATTGCTATCTCGGTTCAAACCACGTGTTAATGTGTCAAATTTGAATATAAAAGAGAGTTCAACTGCCTCTCTTTCCAAATGGCTGCTAAAGTTCCTTTTCAGTATAACACAGACTTTCAGGTCATTAACAGAATGGCCCACTCCATTAAAGTGCTGGCTGACAGGTTTGTGAATTAGGAGTGGGTTTATGTCTGTTTTATGCCCATTAATTCTTCATCTAAGAGAGTTTGACGTCTGTCCATTATACAAAGCATGTATATTGGTGAGACAGAATCAGTTCAGAAGAAAACTCTGAGGAGTTGCTGCCAAAGGACCCTGGGCTGAGCTGACCTTCTAATTTTTTCCCCTCATCCTGACCACGAGGTTGGAAACTCTTTTGTCTCCACATAGCTGTAAGCCAAATCTTTGTTCGTTATGCTGCTGGTGTTCGTTCACTTTGTCTGGGTTTGAGACGTAAGTCATCCATTTCCCTGTTTGTTTCTGCAGAACCAGATGCTGGATTATTCCAAACGCAGCCGCAGTGGCAAATTTCGGCTGGTGACCAAGTTTAAAAAGGAGAAAAACAACAAGAATAAGGAGGCTCGTAGCAGCATGGGACTGCCTGGTACACCTGCTGGCTGTGTGCCCCTACTATCTCCTGTTTGTGTGCACACACACTTGGCCCTTCCTCTGCCTGTCTCCATTTTGTCTCTCCCTTCCCTTTGCTTTCTCTTTCATGTACCTTTTCTCACGCGTGGCACTCACTCCTTTTAGTGTTTCTTAGCAAAGTAGCTTTTTTCCTGTGCTCCCTCTCTACACCGTAACACCCTGCCCTGACCGGCTATTCCCAAAGACAAACCGGCGGCACCCTCCGAAGAGGTCTCCCAAGACTTGGGACTGTTCTCTGGAGTATTTTGTAAGGGCTGAGGGAATGGACTTGAGGGGTTAGGTTTTTAGCAGTCACAATGACTGTGGGGCTCGAGTCCGCATAATTCCAGTCCTCCCACTGCTGATGCTCCCTAATGTGGTTAATGATGTTTGTCTCATTGATTTGCCCCCAAGGTTTAATCAAGTCTCATGTCTAATTGGCTGGGGATCCTGCATCACCACAGGTGCACCCTGAGCTCTAATCCCATTGATCAGTATGATAAAAACTGGCCCATGAAATCAACAAATTGACAGTGGTATCAGGACACTTTCTCTCCAATTGGGCTAGTTGATTTTTGGTTTATATTCTGCCTATGAAGACTTTCTGCCTCTAAAATTTGGGAGCGCTGTTTGTTCTGTGGGTTCATGGGTACTGTCCTCTTCTATGGAGCTGTGGGTCCTGTCACTCTTTCCTCCATGTCCTCTTTCTCTGTTGGGCTTGGGGGACTTCTTTTCTTTCTCTTATTCAGAGACTTAGTCAGGAAGCTGGAGGTCCACTTTTGTTCATGGCCAGCTCTCTCCTGCGTGTCAGAGGGAGAGTTTACCATCTTATCTACACAGCATTTTATGAGCCCATAAATGTAAAGAGAACTGTGTAACCTATAAATGCTTATGTGCACTGCTTAGTCTAAAAAAACAATAGAAAACTTAACCTGAGCTGGATTCTCTCTTAAACATCTTGTGTAGCTCTATTTTATTTTTTAAACTGAAGAAAACTGACTTATCAGACAGGTGGTAAAGTTTCAGCTCTAGCAAGTGGACATGGACGTAAAACAGACTTCTGTCGTTCATTGAATCTAGTCTCTTCTTAAGAGAATGGCTTGGTTTTAATCTGACCTCCTTCATTGTCTGAGATTATAGCTCCTGTTAGTTCTCCTCCCCCTCATTTGGGGTTGTGGTCCTGCTTGACGTCCTCCTTTGGCATTTCTTTTGGTTTTGGATACTGTCGGTGTTCTTGCTCACTCCTCCTTTCCTCTGGGCTCCTGGGTACTCAATGCACTCCTGCTTTTCCATCTCCGACAGTTCATCTCTGGGGAACGGAGGAGGTTGCAACCTGGCTTGAGCATCTCAGTCTTTGTGAGTATAAGGATATCTTCATCCGGCATGACGTCCGGGGCTCTGAGCTCCTGCATCTCGAACGGAGGGACCTCAAGGTACTTTCCTGATCTGCTCACCAGAAATAGCCAGCTGCATCTGCATGGATTTCTGTGCTGCATGTGCTTGGAGCTGGTCTGCATACCGTCGTTCCCGGTGGCTTTGGTCTGATAAATAGGTTCATCATGACCTCATTTTACTCTCATCTAATTAAAATGTATAGTAGGACGCTAGCATGAATAGTCATTAACCCATAGGACAACAGTCTGACTCCCTCACGATTTCTGAATGTTGTAGTGCAGTCCAACACCCAAACGTACAGTCATCAAAAAGTGCTTTACTTTTGAGCACTGTGGAGCAGAAGGATTTCAACCTACTCGCACCCCTTCACAGAATCAGTCGGTTTTTTGGTGGGTTGGAACTGAGCATGTGGCTGTATTTGAGGGCCTGCAAAATAATTGCATTTGGTTTTAAAAAAGCTATTCTTAGTTGAGACGGTTGGCCAGAGACCTGTTCCTTGTGCTGCTTGTTGAATAGCTAGTTGTATCCTTAGAGAAGAGAAAACAGTACTGCAGACTCTCTCTGCAAAAGCTCATAGCACTCCTCCACTTATCAGAAGCTTTGCCTGGGAAGGAAAGTTATGAATACCCATGTCTGACCATGTGACACAAGAGTATTTGTGGCCCATGAGTTGTATGTGTGATAAATGAATGTTCGTAGGATTTTCATTTGTGACTTGCTTTATGTTCTGTGTGTATGGTGGTTAGTGTGATATACAAGTGATGATAGCTCCAGCAGTTTCTCTGTGATTCTTGTACATGCTCTCTGTGCATTCCCATAGTTACTCTGTGTTATCTGTGCCCTGTTGTGTTTTTTACCCGTGTGTTTTGTGGCTGGCTGCTAACTGAGTTCCCTGGGATATATGTGGTCCTTTCTGCACCTGGTTTGATCTCCTGGCTCTTCATGTACTTTGCATCTGTGGCCTGTCATGTGGTTTGCCGTTGTAGATAGCCACTGCTTTGTTCCAGTTCCATAACAGTTAGTTACTTGTCATGCTCTGGTAGGTGGTTGATGCTTGCTTTAGGTATTCATGTGACTTTAGTTTTGTGATCTTTCCACGTTGCTTCCTTCTGGTTGGTTTGTTTGTTTGTTTGTTTGTTTCCCTGTGATCTAAGATGTATTTTTCTCTTTTCTTCCAGGACCTGGGAGTGACCAAAGTGGGTCACATGAAGAGGATCTTACACGGGATCAAGGAACTGAGCCGGACTACTCCTGTCAGCGAGGTTTAGCCTCTGTTTTCACATCATGTGTCTACCATTCCCCCTAACTTCTGCAGACCATTCACCTCGCAGAGCAGCTAAGCTCAAAACCGTCTCTGTTGATAAGCTGAAGCGTAGCTGTTCAGAGTTCATATCAGCCAGTCATGGTGCTACCTTTTTTATGTAGGGTACAACTGCAACAGACCAGCAGCAAGTTATCTGCTTAGGTGGGGATGGAACATCCCAGGAAGGAACTTACCAGCCATTGGAAGAACCTGGTCCTTGAACGTGGAAAGGCTTAGTTCCAGTGACAAATAGGACTCCTGACAATTGCAACACAGCTACCTGTAGTGTGTGATTTTCATCATATTGAAATTATTCAGGGCAAAAGCTATATTGGCCAGTTGTAGTCCAGGAGATCTGGCAGCTTTTTCATGTCCAAGACTTTGCCACTGGTCTCTGTGTCACAGCTGTGCCTGATATGGCTCAAGAGGGCGAACAGCTGTCTTTTTGGCTTGTTGGAGTCTCTGTCTGTCTGTCTGGATGCGTCGTTCAGTTGCTTGTGACCTGCAAGAGAACCTCCAACCCTGTGCAATCCCAGCCTCGCCAGTAGTTCCTTCTCTCTCTCACGTCTGCCTTGAAACAAACAATGAATGTGGGTACAGCCTTTTGCACCAGCCTCCATTCTCACCAGGCACCTGTGTCCCTCATCTTCTTCAGCCACCAGGGTGCAGCCAAATTCCCAGCCATTCTAGTTGGGTGAAAATTCCAGCTGGCCAGCCAAAGAAAACAGTCTCTGGCTAGCCCCTTACCCCTTGGTGATAGAGCAAAAGTATTACAGGACATTTGTTTATTAAATCACACCTTCAGAATTTATCTGTTAGAGGCTGGAGGAAGAGCCACTCAGGGCAGGAGAAGTAAAATAACCAAATAGGATACAGACATAATTTGACCCTCGTTTGGTGGAGGGGCAGGTGGAGCAGCGTATCAGGCAGCAGAACGGAGCCATTTTGGAACAGCTGCTTTTCAGGTCAGTGACACATCCATGGCCACAAGTGAATGGACCCTAACACAAGCCAGTGGCTTTAGTTTATATACCAAGTGCAAAAATCACTCCCCTGTCTTGAGGGAAACGAAGCTATCATTGGAACTTGCAACTTTTCCCCTGTTTAAGACGTGCTTCTGTTCTCTCTCCTGTCTTTCTCAAGCTGCCTTGTTCCCTCCCACCTGTGCTGGTGCATGCCAAAAGAAACAGGGTCACTTACTCTTCATGGGACTGTGCCTGCTTCTAAGAGAGCATGTGCATTGGACTGCTGAGAGATTCTGTAGAAGCATCTGGGATTAGTGTTACAAGGCAGAGAAGCATCATATCGACAAGCGGTGCCCCCTTGGAAGCTGCCCACTGGTGCCAGCATGTAGAAGATGGGGCAGTCAGCACTTCCAAATCAGAGGTCATGGATTGCTCCCAAATTCCCCTTTTGTCAACTGACCTCCATCGAGTGACTGGTGAACCCCACTGCCCAGCTCTCCTAGTTGAGTTGGTGTGAATGACGTTGGGAAGGGGGCTTGCTGGAAGGAGGGAGGACTTTTTCATTACCTCTCTTGTCTTTATTTTTTTAAGAGTGGCACTGGGCTGACCCAGGCTGTGGGCAGAGAAATTATCACTTATGCAGTGGCACACTGTTGTATTTCTGAGGGCAACTTTTCATTTTGTTTTTCATAAGGTTTTCGTTAAAACAGCTTTAGCTCTGTATAGTTTACTGAACCCTGCAGTATCAGATGTGATATTTATGTGATGAGAGACTATTGACCAATTTCATCCCTACTGCCAGCTCCTTTGAATTCAAGAGAATTACCCCACAGTTCTTTCGGCCCTGCCTGCATGTGTAGTTTTGTTTTCTCTCCAGTTCATGTCTACCTACATATTATACTGAGGACATCAGAGAGTGCTTATGCAGAGCAGCGAGAGGGCCATGCTGCTTGATTCCTACAGCAAAATATCTGATAGAAACCATAGTATTGAGGAAGCAAAGAGGAAATTTTTGCACATCTGCCCCCAAAGCTTCTCCCTCCTTACTTTCTGCTAGCAATCCATTTCCTCAGTGATTTCTTTTCTTATCAGTACGCCCTGTTTGTGCATAGGATGCCCTCATGCATCGAACAAGAATCATGAGAATTTTATTTTCCAAAGTTCTCTTCCCGCTGCTTTCATTTTGTGTTGGACATTAATTGAGACTTGTGTGAGCATTCAGAAAACCTACTGATCAGAGGAGCCATGAGACAGAACAGAGAGTATTGCTGCACTTTTTCAGTTCTTACCGATGATAACCTAGTGGCACACACTTTATGGTATCTGCAAGTATGTGCATTGGCACCAGTGTGTATACATGTAGCAGAATGCCTGAGAGAAGGGAAGAATCATGTCATAATTCTGAAGAAAGATGCAGCAAGAAAAGAGCTGCTCTCTCCCTTTTTGCTCGGATTGTTGGGGGAAAAGAAAAAAACGTGCATGTTCTTTTGGTAATGCGTCCATTTTGTCAAGGAGTTAAACTCTGTGCTCTTTATGTCCCTCTGCATAGCCCAACAGATGTCTTGTCTTTGGGGAATTTTCCAAGTATGCTCATACCAGCATCACTCTCCATCACATTAGCTGTCATCCCATGGGAATGTAGACACACAGACTGCCGTCTTCTAATAGTTAGAGAAGGCTGTTATATTTGACCCGAGTGCCTTTGGATGTGCATCAGATCCATATCTAAACAGAGGATGAACCATTGTGCCATTGGGAATAATGCCATCTCACTCTAGCTCAGGCCATGGACTTACAAAGGGAGCACTGGTGTCAAACATCACTGAAAGATGACTGTGTGGACTAGGTGGTCAGACTGAGGTTCTAGCTTACCTCTTGAGAACTGTCCCTCGTGTATCTGATGAACTTTTTGGGAGGAAAGAAAATGGCTTGGCCAACTCAGGAAACACGGACTGAAAAAAATTTCACTGCTACTTTGCCAAATACAAAGCCCTCCTGCCCTCTCAAGCAAAACACCTCCTTGGGAGAAGTTAGAACTTCCCGTGTCTCTTGTACGCATGCAGTCTTTTAATTAAAATGCTACTTGTGTCAGGGCCTCAGGTCACTTCCACCTGATCACTCCATTCCCCTGGCAGTGATTTGGGAGGGGAAGAGCAGTGTTTTACTGTGGCAAATTGGGCAGGTGGTTTCTGTTACCAGTAATGGAAGTTCAGTGCCTAGTTTACTAGGCATTGCCATGGGAATTTACTCTTTGGTGGCAGATTCTGCCCTAGAATAGCCACTTCAATTCTTCAGGTTGCACGCAGTATGGGCTAGAGCAGAGTTAGCCCACTAGTTGATGAGGAATATCCCAATCTGGGTCTCCTGGCGGAGGGGAGGGTTAACATGCTCTTACCTGTTTTTTGCTGGAGTTCCTTTACAGGTCTTAGATTATAAACACTTGACCAAGAGCAGCACATACCAGCTGTTCAGTGTAGATGAAGTGGGTTATTTATTGCATGTAGTTTTAGTGGAGATTTGTACTGTCAGACCATGAAGATTTGGTCAGTAGAGAGATCCCCCCCTCTAGCAAAAGCGCCTCTGCAGCTAGGAACCTCACAGACTGTACAGAGCCGCTTAGTTCAAGAATTTCTTGTAAAGCTCCCGACACCTCTTCAAAGCTTCTTTTGTTGCGTTAGTGTTATTTAAAGATGCATATATGAGCTGTGTGATGAAATGAAAGACTGTTTACACAACATTTTTTTGTATCTTCAGTAACGCGTGTACTGTACAAAAGAAAAATGATGAAAAATAATATTGTTTATAAGGCTGTCAGCAGTAATCGCATGTCCATATCGCTGCCCACCAACTGTTGTTCCTCAGGGCTGTCCGCACCGTTCTTGTGATCCTCTCTAAAGCATAGGGAAGCACCTGGATCCCTGTACAGTCTTGGAAAGAAGGTTTTGTGCCTTAAGAATGGGACCTGCTCCCCTCCTATTTATTACCGTAATTTATACAGTGATTGCCATGGAAACATACCTTGTATGTTATGTACATAGTTTGCTGTTGATTGTTGTAAATAAGTTGTTCTTGTATATAAAGCAAGCCTGGTTCTGATCTTCTGAAAAAGAATTCCTCTGTATTATTATCTTCATCACGCAAATGGCCTACAAAGTCCACTGAATGCGTCTTTCTCAACAGGAAGCTTGGTTTTGGAATGATGTTTTTACTCTGACTAGCAGCAAAAGTTCAGAGGTTTCAAAGCTTCTCCCAGGGCAGGGGCATTTGTATCGAGGAAGTAAAAAGATCATAGCAGTGCTTGATGTCCATTAATTTATAGCTGTTCCTCATCATATTGGCTTAATCAGCATGTGCAGAGGGGAGTATTATATATCTGAACTTCATTAGACAAGTTTCTCTAGCAGAAAGCGTAAAGAGTAAAACATATTTCAAATGCGATGGTTCCAACAATACAAATGCTACTGCATAGCTTCCATGGATTCAAACGCCCCTGCAAAAATGGGCGTGGGGATTTGACAGGAATTTAGGTCACCTTTCCCTTTGAAGTGCCAGCTGTATTTTTTTAATTGGCAAAGAGAAATCCCCACATCCCCTTGAACATGAGAGACTGTTCCCCTCCTGTGATTTAGTATAGCTCTGCTTTAAATTTTTTGAATTCTAAGATGCCATTATAACTATTACTTCCAGCTTGATGTCTCAGACTCCTAGATCATCAGCTTGTTGCAGATGCCATTTCTAGACTCAGAAGATAAGTGAAAATGTATTTGTAAAGCAAGTAACATACTCTTGTCCCAGGAAAGTGAGAAATGAGTTGCAGTCAAAAGTGAACAATGAATCGGTAAACCTCAAACCTAAATATTTAAAGGGATTTCTGTAAGAAATGCCATCGGCCACTCTCCAATATTTCAAAATAAGTGGAAATTCAGTAACATTGGTTTCAGTGAATTATGAATATTTTCAGGTGGAAAATAGAGCTTCACATGCAAGAATTACAGGTAAAGTTGCTGGAGTTCTTCTACGGAAAAGAAGGCGTATTTTCAATGTATCAGTATTTTAGAAATCCTAGAAGTTGTGTAGGCCTGTTACTCGATAGAAATAGTTAACTGTCAAATTATGTTGTTATCCAAACACTAACGCCCAAAGTCTTAACACAGAACGATGCATCTGTTGATGTTCTTCGTATCTCTGCAGCTGAGACCAGAATCCATTATTGGGCTCTACTCCTGGTCATCCACTTATCCACAGATTAGATTGACAGCCTAAGAGCAGTGCACTGCAGTGGAATTGTGCTGCTTATCCAAAGTCCAAATCTAGGTCACTGCAGTATGTAACGCTATGTGTAGAGCTACTGAAGACAAACACCAGTAGGGACTCAGGGAAGACCTTAGATGAGTTACCACCTAGCTAGACTATTGAGACCAACACAATTTTTAGGTGAGTTCACCTTTTATTTTGGATGGTAGAAGCCCTTTATCAAAATCTTTGCCAATGTCATCGTGGGGATAATGGGCCACTTTCAGTAATGCTCTGATGCCACTGCCAAGGCCCAGTGAATCTCCTTGAGTGTGACCTGGGGAAGGCCCTGAATGTGCCAAAGCAACAAAGTCATTCATTCAAGTCAGTTATTCATGGATCTCTACACACTTTTCTCCATCCCACACACTTCCTTGGTGTGAAAGACAGAGAGGGGAAGTGCTGGAGATGTTTCCTCACCCTGCAGTGATTAGCAGCAGTGGAAACAGAGTGGCTTAGAGGCAGCCAAAAGTGATGAAGGGAAGGGGGAAATATCTGGAGTGGTTCCTACCAGCGGAAGGCTCTCATCTGTTAGAGAGGCGTCTGGTGTCATATTGCATAGCCATGCACCCACTTCTTAGGGGGAGCTCAATAGAAAGGCTTGAGGCCTTCTTTCCCAAGTGGGCAGGCAACGGCAGTGCTGATAACCACGCAGTTTGTTCGTGAGCTGGCATCGTGTATTTTCCCCATTGTAATTACACACGTTGCGTATCACTAGCAGCTGCCAGCGGAGATGTGCAGAGGATTTGCAAACTCCTCATACCGCCTGTGAGATAGGTCACAATTACTGTCGTCCTAGCAAGGGGGCAGATGGAGACATTTGTGCAGGGGTGTGACTGGGTGCTCTGCTTTGCCCTGTACCCTCTCTTCACTGTGCTGGGGATGAGCTCTCTGAGGCCAAGACCCCTTGTGTTGGCAGCACACTTTATCTCTGTCTCCCTCCCAGTCTCACCCCAGGAGCTGTTGCTGGCCCTCTGACCAGGCCACTATGCATTTCCCACTTCCAGGTATCAAAGCTCTTCACACCAATGGTCTGAGGCAGCCTTCTCCAGCACTTCCCTGATGACCTTACCGAACAGTGCTAGGATCAAAGCCATGGCATGCCAAGATTATCAGCCACAAAAGAACAAGAATTTCTTCTCTGCCTTCCTACTCTTCCTGAAGGGGCAGAGTAGGATTCTACGGACTGGCTGCACTGCTCTCATGTGAGCTGTACCAACACAAGGCTGGTAAAAGTAACCTCGAAGGGGAAAGGTGTTTGAGCCTCTTGCTTGATCATGGATGAAGAAACCCAGAGAGTTGTGGAGTTTATTGTTCATAGAAAATCCAGGTCTTGTTTACAGGGAGTTAGTGTTGCTTACTGCAAAGCACTCTGGAGAGGACCTTCCCGCTTATCCCATGACAGTTTTTCCCCAACAAGTTATGTTTCTCTATGTGTCTGATGATTTTATTCTTTACTACAGTTTCAACTAATTTGCCCAGTACTATTGTTAGACTTACTGGTATGTAATTGCCAGGATCACCTCTAAAGCCCTTTCTAAATATTGGCATCACATTAGTGGTCCTTCAGTCAATAGGTACATAAAATGATTTAAAGGATAAATTACAAGCCACAGTTGTTAGTTCCGCAATCTCATGTTTGAGTTCTTTCAGAACTCTTGGGTGAATGCGTCTGGTCCTGGTGACTTGTTACTATTACGTTTATCAATTTGTTCCGAAACCTTTTCTAATGACACTTCAAACTTGGACAATTCCTCACATGTCACCTAAAAAGAATGGCTTGGGTTCAGGAATCTCCCTAAAATCCTCAGTGGTGAAGACCAAAGTGAAGAATTCATTTAGTTTCTCTATAATGGCCTTATCAGCTTTGAGTGCTCCCTTCGCATCTCAATCATCCAATGGCCCCACTGGTTGTTGAGCAGGCTTCCTGCTTCTGATGTACTTAAAAACATTTTGCTATTACTTTTTGAGTTTTTGGCTGGCTGTTCTTCAAACTCCTTTTTGTCTTTTCTTGTTACGTCTTTTACACTTGACAGAGTTTATGCTCCTTTCTATTTTCCTCACTGGGATTTAACTTCCACTTTTTAAATGATGCCCTTTTGTCTTTCACTCTTCTTCTACCTGGTTGTTAAGCCACGGTGGTACTTTTTTGGTATGCTTCCTGTGTTTTTTTTAATTTGGGGGTATATGTTTAAGTTGGGCTTCAACTATGGTATGCATGCCACTTAGGATCAAGTCAGGAATTGTGTCGCCCTTTGTGAGTGTCAGAACCAGCTGCTCCAAGAAGCAGTCATTTATGGTATCAAGAAATTTTATCTCTGCGTCCCATCCCGAGGTGACATGTACTCAGTCAACATGGGGATAGTTGACATCCCCACTTATTATTGAGTTTTTTATTTTCATAGCCTCTCTAATCTCCCTTTGCATTTCATAGTCGCTATCGCTATCGTGGTCAAGATAATATGTTCCTACTGCTATATTCTTCTTATTAGAGCATGAAATTACTATCCATAGAGATTCTGTGGAACATGTTGGTTCATTTAAATGTTAAAACTTTTACTTTGCACTAAGAAGGCTTATGATCCATAACCCTTTTCTCTTGTCAGGATTGTTTTCCTCTGTGATGTCTGTCTCTAATGCATTTATTTTGTAATATCTGAATATGATCTCTTGCTACAGTATTTAATTTTGCTGTGGATCTTCTTTCCTGTCTGCCATAGAGCTTTATTTTTATTTTCTTTTACCTTCTTTTCATCCTCAGAGTTCAAACTTTAGTTGACCATCCTTCTCACCAAGAGGGGCCAGACATTAATCCCCTAAGAGCCTGCTGATATACTTGCTTATGACTCGAGCAATTCTCTCTCTGGCCCTTGGGCTTGAGCTGTGTTGCCAATTCATCATGATTTTATTGCAGATCATGAAATAATTGGGGTTTTCTTTAATCTCCCAGTCCTGGAGTCATGTGATAGCCAATCAAATTCAGGTTTCTACCAACCGGCAGTTAGTCCAGCTCCACATAATATATTACTGTTTGCGAGCAGACAAACCTAATAAATAAAGTAATACAATAATATCATCTGTAAGTCCTCATTTTCATTTCTTTTTAACTTTCTGGACATTCACTCACCTCAACCCAAATCCTCCAAGTCTAGTCTGAACTGAAACCCTTTGGTTTTATAATGGAAGCTTTCAAGAAAAGCTTTGTTGGGAAATTTGGTGGGGGGGAACAACCCCACAATTTTTCAACTTTTAACTGCCACTGTTTTTCACACAGCTCCCGGAGTGGATGACCCTTGAACCATGGCGAGCAAAGAGTGTTTGTTTTGGAGAATGCCCCAGGCCAGGTTCACAACCCGTGGGTGGACCAGAGCTGTAAGCCATTGGAAAAGCGCTTCTGAGCTATTCAATGGCCATCAATGAGTTGATTGTTTTGTAGGACTCAGTGACTCCCCACCTCTTTCTGGGATGGCAGTGACATGCTCGCTGGTGACAGACCCAGAAGGATGGGCTGTTGCAGGGACACATGGCATGGATAGTCCCACGCACCACACTGCGGGACCCCACCAACGCTGTGCTACAGCAAGCTGCCAGGGGTTGGGATAGGGGGAAGAATTGGTGCTGCCTTTTGTGTGGTTAGGATTCATGAAGAACTCTGAAAGTTTTTTCTGATTTGTTTACGTTAGCAATTCGAATCTTTTCTGCCCTGGACCAATCTTCTGGCTGGAGAACCAGTGAAATGCCATCCTGTGCACAGACAGCCTGAAAGCTGAGCCTGGGAGAGGGAAAGGTATTAATGCTGACTATTTAGATGGGACCCCTAAAGGATTTTGAGCGCATGGGCTTGTTTCCTGTTTTGCTGCTTTATGACACATACAAAACATTTTTTTTAAGTGCAACATTTTTAGTGTCCCCTCCCCTTTGTTTCTGTGTGTTAGACTTAACAGGCATATCAAATCTGCTCTTCTGTGGTTGCACCCAAGGAGAGCTCGGAGAATCTTCTTGTGTGTGCTGGAGCCTCCAGTTCCCCGGGGTGCGGGTGTTTGTCCCAAATGGTAATTAGCCATTGGAATGAAATAACTGTTAAGAAAACCCAAGAGGTTTAAACAGACTAAAAATCCTTTTCCTGCCCTCCCAGCTTGGCCGGTGTCACTATTTCACAAGTTTGGCAGCTGTAGTGGCTTCCTGCAATGCAGCCTGCACCTGACTTTCTAATTTAAGGCATGGGGGATGGGGCACAAGCAGAAAAAAATCTTATGATCCCTTCTTCCCTCTCCTCTCCCTCAAAATGAAACCAACCAACCACGTCCCTCCAAAGTAACAGACCCTTTCAGGTCACTTTTATACATTGCAAAGAAGAAAAAAGGTGCATAAAATCCCTGCTTATTAATCCACCAGTCACCCGAAAGGCTGGTTTTGAGTGACTTTGCATGATTCCTTATGCTGATGGCTTCAGAGAAGGCTGGTGGTTATGCACCCATCTGCTGAAATTAAATGAGGTTTGGGCCTCTAACTTCTTTGCAAATCCACCCCGTCCCCCGCAGTAGTTGCTAGGAGAAGCTGTGTTACATGGCCATTTAAGCAGGCTGTGTTCTGGCTGTGTGCTATTAATGAACAGGGGACAGTCAAAATTCAAACAACAGAAAAGCTGAATTCAACATCATACATCCAGTACCAAAATAGCAGTCAGCTGGAGAGGTGTCTGCCCCAAATAAGCCGTGCTGCAATAAAAAAAGGGGGCCATTTTCCAACTGTCTGATTAAAAACCTGAAAAAGTACATATAGTGCATACAGCCAGTTTGTATCTTTTACAGAGTAATACAGCTATCTTGATTTTTACCATGCTTCTCTCCTCCAACAAAGACTCACCCAACTGCCTGTTAAGGATTCTGGTTGTGCAGTCCAACAGATACTTGCTCTGCTGTTACTGTTCTATTAATACAAACTTTTGTTTGTATTAATAGAACAGCTCTAAGCCCAGTCATGCATGGGGACCCATTGTGCCAGTTGATGCAAAAATCAACAGAAAGACAGTCAAGAATTAGGACAGGCACTATACAGAGGGCCCAAAATGTTTTGAGTGCAGATTCAGTGCCTGTTGAAATAGTCTTACGGTTGACATCAAGGGAATCGGTTCAGGCAATTGCATGTGGTACAATGTCCCACTGGGGACTGCAGACATTTTGGAGGGGGGAAAAAAAAAACAGGTAATATAAAGGTTAAGATTCCAGTTGCAGGGTTAACGCTGTCTCTTCTGGTATATGTTGTCCCTGGTGGTTTTGTGTGGCTTGAGGTATTTGTTTGGTGTGAAATGTATCCCATAAAATGGATATTACAACCAAATAATGTAGGCTTCCTTTGATGCCTCTAGCAGTACTGAGCAGCCTGGCTTGTTTTGCACCCTCGTTCTTGAGTCCTGTGCTGACCAGGCTTGTCGCCTGTCCAACTTTTCCAGGGTTGTTCCATTTTGGAGGTAGCTGGCTCAGGCAATCTGTAGGGGTGCTCAGAACACACTGCCTCCTTTCCAGGGTTACTGGCTCAGGCTCATCCCAGATGTCCCAGGTTTCTATGTCTCAGATTCTAGATAGAGCAGGACCTTGGTCAAAAACTTTGGCCCCCTTTCCTGCAATCATCTGCACAGATAGACATTTAAACTTTCTGGATTTGCAATGACGTCAGTGTAGCTTCACCCAGGTTCAAGGGCCTGCTGCACGGATTCAGCTGCAAAGCCATTGCCTTTGTCTCCTGATCTGAATCACCTTCCATGCCAGGGAGATGTTTGGAGCTGGGATTTGGGGTCAGACCCACACTTATGTTATGGATTTCCCCCCCCCGCCACTGCTTCTTGAGTCAGCAGAGTCTGCTTTCTCTTGGGTGGCCCCACGGGGGAATAGAAGCTTCTCGCCCCTTCCTCAGCCATCTCAGCCCCTTCCTCGCCTCTTTTGAACTGTAGCTGAACACAAACCATTTTCAGAGGATTTTATTATTACAGCCACTGCTGCTGCCACATTTGGAATCATTTTTCCTCCCTTTTTCATACTTTTTTCTAATTCATATTTTGTTAGAATGATTAAATAGGACAGTGGGACAAACACGCTGGGTTACAGGCAGTTTTCCTGATGCATGAGGGCACATCCATCTCTCAAATTACCCAAACTAAATCAGAACAAAAATTATCAGTTTTGATCCTTATGAGGACACTTTTGAGAAACGGTCGGAGACTGTATCATTGTGGCTAAGATGATTGGTGTGTACATTTTAGTGCATTTATTATGGAATTACAGCAAATATCTCCCATCAGATCACGTCAGTGAGGGTGAAGTGGGAAGGACCGAGTGTTATCTAATCACAGAACGGGAGCAGAAGCTCACCGAGCAGCACTCTAAGGAGCCAGTGCTAATGTCCTAAGCTCAAAGTGTGGTTACATGGAAGGGTGGAGACTGTCCGGGGAGAAGAAAGTGGGAGAATACTACCACTCTTATCCCACGTAGGGTAATATTGGGAATAGGACACACCCTGTATGGCGAAGGCAGTGGATTCTTATCTACAGCCGTTAAGATTCACCAAGAGGCAGAATGGTCAGTTCTGCCATGGCTGCACTTAACACTGTCATCTTCTGGTGGATCTTACCTGTTAGGGATGAAAAATAAGGCGACAGGAAGCTCGGACACAAGCAGCTCAGACCCCCAGAAGGTCTGTTTCCCTCACACTGCTTGGGTCAGGGTCTTGTCCCAGGATTTGGATGGTGTTTGTTGACTGACTGAAAGGAAGGCCCTGAGGATAAGTAAATATTTGAAGTTAGGGATTAACTAGGCTCCACCAGCGCCATGGTGGAAGACTAGAGAGCTGGAATTGAAACTGTTTGAATCAGTAAGTGCTTCCGAAGTATTAGAAGTGGCTAGATCTAAGTGGGAGGCAAACTGTGACTCTGGGAGGGAAAAGGAGCAAGTACCTGGGGAGGCTAACGGTGGTTGGAAGGGAACAAGCGGAATCCCGCAGCTTTTGGTTTCTGCTCTGGCTGAGGAGGAAAGTTAGCCTCACAGTTGGGCTCCGGCTCCCTGGAGAGCAGAAGAGGGAGCAGTCTGACCGCCTGTCTCGCTAGAAACGCCTCCTCGGGGTGGACGGGGGGCCCCATCAGGGCGTGCTCTTTCATACCTCTTTTGTAATCCCCTAGGCATTGCGCAGTGCATGATGTGGAGGGTCCAGACCCTTTGGGTGTTGGTGGCTGCCTGCTCTGTGCACCGTGGATATGTGACCTCAGGTAAGTTCCACTTGGAGTTTCTCCTGGTGCTAGACTCTTTTGGGGCTATCACGGTGCAGCTGCCTCTGCGGGAGCCCTGGGGAGAACACTGTTTTCGACAGGCCACTGCATTGCTTCTGTCAGGGTGTCTAATCCTGCCCCGAGCAGGCCGAGATGACGTGGCAGTTAAAACCCCGCGTCCAGCCTCCCCTGGACTTGCTGTGGTGGAGCAGCCCGAAGGATGGTGCAGAGGCCCATTGATCAGTAATGCTGACAGGACAGCTAGCCTAGTGTAAGGAGCTATCACAGGTCAGCTAAGGCAGTGGCCCTCTGTGAGGGACCCTGTGAGATTTCAGCCAGAGCCCTGCCTCAGAGCCTTCCTGTTGGACAGCAAAGCAGACACAAGCCACCAATCTCCCACAGTGAGAACACCGCACGTAGCACCACCTTTGTCTGGCCTATGGGAAGCCATGGAGTCAAGCCTGCTGCCTCTGTAGTCAGCAGTGCTGAAACATTGTGTGTGGGGGAGTGGGGCTGAGAGCCATTGAACCAAACAGGGAACCCCGGATACAACGGGAAAACCACATCACGTTCCCACACCTGTGTCTGTAGTACAGGTCTAGGCTATGGCTACGCAGAAGCAAGGCCCCATGGCTGGTCCAGACCAGCTGATTGGGGTTCACAGGCTCAGGCTGTGGGTCTGCATCATTGCTTTGTGGACATCTTGGCACCGGCCTGTGAGGTATAAGTGCTCCAGCCTGGACCTGCCCAGCAGTGGAACAACCCCGCAGCCCGACCCCGGTAAGCCTGAGTCAGCTGGCAGTAGACGTACACGTGTTGCCCAGCCTCTCTTCGCCTCCGGACAGGTGAGTTAGCACAGCTCCCTCACTACGCAGGATGCACCCAGCCAGCAAAACGAGGCTGCTCTTGGGAGGCACCACAGCAACGAAGCTGCTGCCCCAGTTGCATCTCTCAGACTCGCACAAAAGAAAGAACAGGAAAGGACCTTAGCACTAATCACGTGGATGTACAAGCCTTTCACCACCTGGCTGCTTAACCTCCCAGGCTTCTCTGGTACCCAGCTCTCCACCCATGCACCCAGCATGCCTTGTGACCCCACCTGCCTGAGGCCAGCTCTACCTTAGCCAGCAGAACAACCTGCTCAGGGTCAATCTTCCAGGGTTCAATTTCATGCACCTGGTAGAAACATGTGAAATCGACCTATCAGGGGTTGGCAGTCGACCCATGTACACCTTCCTCTGTGTGGACGGCCAGGTAAGTTGATTGCAGAAAAGTCAACTCAAGCTACACAGTTGCCACAGCTAGAATTACATCTCTGCAATCGTCTTAGCTGCCTAGTGTAGACCAAGCCCGAGAGGATGCGGGAGGGATCGCTTGGCCTCCAAGTCTGGTAGAATTTCTGACCTCTGAACCTAGGCTTAGCTCACTCCTATCTTAGGTTTGATCTCCACTAGGCAGGTAAATCAATTGCAGATATGCAATTCTAGCTACAGCAGTCGTGTACCTAGAATCAACTTACCTTCAATCGACTTACCTGGCCATCCTCACTGAGGAAGGTTGATGGGAGAGTTTCTTCCATGGACATCCCTTATTCCTTGTGATATTGAGGAGTACAGGGGTCGAATGCCGACCCCAGACAAGTGTAATTCACTCGTCTCTATCAGGTGTGTGAAATCAAAACCCAGAAGGTTGACCCTGAGCATGTCGATCTTCCAGGTAATGTAGACCTGGTCTCCACTCCTTGCTAAAGAAGCAAGGTGGGAGAAGTTCTACCTTTTATTGCACCTTTTACTTTGGGGCTTCTTCCACATTCCATCATCCTCACAACCCAAAGACCAGCTCTGCTGAGCTCCAGAGCATCTTTCTTGAGTCATCAGATGTGGGTCCAGAAAAAATATTAACTCACCTACCTTGTAAGCAGGCAAACCAACTGCAACCCATTGAATGGGAATCAGCCCCAGGTCCCTTGCCTCCAGGAGCTCCACCAGCCAAAGGAAGCTCCCAGGGCACCGGAATCAGTTGTACGTGGTATCTGTAAAGGGTGGGTGCAGCCCTGCTCCTCGTGGCACACTGGCAGATCTTTGTGCCGGAGCAGACCCTCTCGTATCATCCACTGGAGCAAGCGAGGCTGGTGAATGGGGGAATTGGAGGTCTTGTCTCACTGATGTTTGGTACCAGCTCCAGGGAGCTGAGCCAGGCATTGTGAGATAGGGCCAATAGGCGGAAGGCCCTGCAGTAGTTGAAAGGCAGAACTGTGCATTGACACGGGGCAAAACTATACCCAAACAGGCTAATTAATGTGGCTTCACAGGACTTGCTAACTGCACCATGCAGTCCCAAGGGGTCCATTACCAGTGAGTCAGCTCTCTAATGGAAATACAGACTGTGTTCCAAACTGTGACATTTCATGGGCATGACTGTCATTCTGTTCTTGTTCCCTCTATCCCATCCCTCTTTCAACTGCTCCCTGGGCCTCCTGGATATGTATACCGAAAAGTGCTGCACCAGGGCCCATGTTCTCAGGAAACTTCACAGATTTTATGTCCCTCTGTTTTTTTGAGTGTCCAATTCAGGACAGTCTGTGCCGGAGTTGGACATGCTCCTGGTGGGCCTGGGCATCTCCAAACATCAGGTAGAAGGTGCCTTAAGCGTGAGATAATAAGTAAGTGACTAGCCCTGAAAGGGGCTGTAAACTACCACTGGGTGCTACGCATGAGCCCTCTCCTCTCTTGGCTTCAAGTATTTTACAGCAGCAAAGATGCAAACCAAATCCTGAAAATCCAGAAACGGGCCAACAGTTTTCTGGAGGAGCTGAAGCCAGGCTCTCTGGAGCGAGAATGTAAGGAGGAGCTGTGTGACCTGGAGGAGGCCCATGAGATATTTAAAACCAGGGAAGCAACAGTAAGTCGTTCCCCTAAAGCTGGATGTAAGAATGAATGAATCTCAGCAAAATGCTGATTTCGGGAAGACGGGCATGTCAGGAGCATAAATTTTGCTTAAATATCGCTCCTCTGTCTGAGGGCCTGGGGCCAGCCCCAGCTTGTGTGAATGTGCCACACTCCACTGAAGTCAATGGAGCTGTGTTAATTTAAACCAGAGGAGGAGCTGGCCCTTAATTTCAGGTCCTCGCAGTCCTGATCGTAAAAAACCAAAGCCCCCCGTGTGTGCTAGCAGCTCTCCCCTTGTCACTGTCGCCTTTTCCTTCTCTCTCTGCCCCAGAGGCCCTGCAGCCAGCCTGTCCTGAAGCTACCTTCCTTTCTCTTGCCAGCCTCAGAACTCCTTTGCCCTTGCTTGACTCCCACCACTGGTATCTTGGCCTCAAATTCTGGCCACTTGAGTGCTTGGGAGCTAGCATGGGGAAGCCCACATCTGTGTCCTTGGGAACAGGCAGTGTGGGACACTCTGTGGTAACAAGAGGTGGCCATTACCAAAGTGGGTGGGATTCATACCAGTGACCTCAAAGAAGAGGCTCACGGGCCAGTGACAGGACTGTCTTTTTACCCAGCTGGGCTCTGCTTGTAACTTTACACCAGAAATACTGGGGACTTACTGGACTGCCAGCAGTCACCTGCTGGCAGCAGAGAACCTGAGGCAAATTGAGGGGAGATAAGAGGGCCCAGTTGGACCCATCACTGAAAGGGCTGGGTCTTCCCAGACCCAGCAGGATTAGCAGAACCAAGTGCACACCTGGGAGGAGCCAGTGCCAATGGCCTGATCTCCAAACAGTATGTAAGGTGTGTGCTGGGAGGGGGGCCTGGCTGCAAGCAGGGGTGAGTCTGGGAGAGAGGCTGGATGGATGTTGTACAGTACAGGCTTTGGGCCCGGGGCAGACGAGAGGAGCGGAGGAGAGGGATCAGCGCAAAGCAGGTGGTGTGACTGTGCCCCTGCAGCCTCACAGTCTAGCCTACCCACCAGCCAGCTCACAGAGGCGCTGATTCGTATTACTGCTGGGTCAGTGGGATGAGTATTACAGCTGTGAGCTGGAGACCTGAATGCCACTGCCCCAAGGCAGAGAGCGTTGAAGGTCATTCACTTAACCTGTCTGCTTCCAGCCCTAACCTTGGTTTTTATTTCTCCACAGCTAAACTTTTGGACCAAGTATGTTGGTAAGTAAGGAAAAGTTTCCAGTCCATCCTCCTCTCTGTGCAGCTGGGACCTCGGCATCCTTGCTGCCATGTATTATTACCAATTCAAATTCTCTCTGCGTCATTGGCTCCAGCTCTTACAGACATGCAGAATCTGTTCTCATGTCACAATATGAATCCCCAGCTACCACATGGGCTGATTCCAAATGCCTCTGGGCCTGCTTCCCCTTCCTCTCCTATAACCAAACCACTGGGCAAAACTGATGGGGAATCGATCATTCCTAAGCCCTGTGATTGCTGTGTACACAAAGGGGAGGTGAGAGGGGCTCTGGTTCTGAGAAGAACAACCTATGCCCCACTGCCCAGAATGCCAGTCAGGTCCCCTCACACTGTCGTCGTATCTTGTCAAACTTCTGAAGCACCATGTACAAGTGAAAAAAGCACCTTAAATCTATTGACTTCTCAGCGCCCAGATTCTGAGCTGATGTAGGACAGTTGGGACCAGAATTCCCTCTAATTTTTTCCATCCATGGCCGGAATAAATATTTTCATGTGCACTGAGGCTTGTGTGGATGTTCACCACTGGTAGAAATGCATTTTGCGAGCTGTGGCCACTCTGCTAACCAGCTGGGAAGCACCTGAATTTCTCCCTGGGGGTGGCATCCGATTTCTCAGCTGACAGGGAATGCTGGTTGAGATAGAAGAGGTCAGATGTAGTTTGTCTTTGGCCTGGGAGAGATTGGTAGGGTTCATGATCTGGCTTTTTCTGCATGTGTATTTCAGATGGAGATCAGTGTTTATCCAATCCTTGTTTCAACGGAACCTGCCTGGACAATATTGGACGATTTAACTGCATTTGCAACGAAGGCTGGGAGGGACGCCTGTGCCAATATGGTAACTCTGGCTTCATGTCACCATTTTAATATGAGAAGTAAAACCAGTCGGGGGAGAGTACCTCTGCCTGTGTAAGGAAGCCACCAGTGATGTCAGTGCAAAACCTCTCTGCTTCTGATGCCATTTCTCTGCATTTCATAGCCTGCCAGTTGAGGGGGTTGTTGTTTTCTCAAGTAGCTAAAGCTAATCTGTAACGGTGAGAGAGGTCTGTCTTCCATCAGTGAAGCTACTCCCATCAAACAGGGTATGCCACAACTGTTAAAGCTGTCAGCACAGCAAGAAATAATATATTTTGTTTGCAAGCTAATGGGGAAATCCCACAATTCAGTGCAGAGATGGGGAATTCTGAGCTGAGCTATTGTAGCCCAAACTTGGAGGCCGGATCATTTTCAAAGATAATTCCCCCAGATAAATGCTGAGTGGTGCGTGCAATAGCCTCACGCTTTGTGACAAGGAAGAGACTTGCACGCTTCAGCCTGGCAAACCCCTTGGCACCGTGTGCTTGGCCCCTCCCTTGGCACTCCCAGTGGCCAGCTGCTGTCTCAGTCTGCCACTAACTCCACAAAAGTGCAGAAGCTGGGCTTGCAAATCCGTCCACTGCTGTTTCCTTGAATTGAGGCGCTGGACGTCCTATCTCACAATGCACCTATTCCAGTTTTAAAGGGGAACATCAAGATTCCCCCCAGTCTTACCATCAAGTGACTCCTAGATCTCCTAACCATGTGTGTCTCTTCATTTTCCCTGTTCCCCAGAGGCAAACTACACTGACTGCTCCACTTTCAATGGGGGATGTGAACACTTCTGTAATGAGGATCCCAAGCAGAGCCAGCGCCGCTATTGCAGTTGCGCCCCAGGGTACCAGCTGATGGATGACCATTCCAAGTGTGAGCCTGTTGGTAAGGCAGAAGGGTGGGGAGGAGATTGATACAGGAGGTTTCCATGAAGCTGCAGTGGGATGCAGATTGGAAGACTCCCCCTGTGTATCAGCCTGCACAATCTAAGAAAACATCTCCTACCATGGAGACCCAGTCTGGTTCCTTTGGTACCAGTGCTCTGGGCCCCATGCTGGGGCCTAGCCAAGCACGTGCATAAGCATGGCAGTAAGTCTCCCTTCAGGCCGAGGAGGACACTGCACCATCCACAAGTTCCAGCCACAGAGAAGAAGCACATTCCAATGCTCACAAGCACAAGAAGTTGCACAGAACACTGGACCTTCCAGTCCCATCCTCCCTGTCCTGCCCCACCCTTCCAGAGAGGCACCACTGGAGTTGAGACTCCCTTACTTCCCAGGCATTCTCTGTTCTGGGTCTGATGTGGACTGTTGATGCCAGTGAGGCTTGATTAGGCTCCTGAACCTCGTGAACTCTTGGCCTTGGAGGAGGTGAGGTCTACACATCTGCAGTTGCCCCCTAAGGTGATGTAGCTCCTTTGGGTTGTGTTCCCACCTGCTGCCTGATGGCTCTGATGTTCAAACCAGGGTCTGACTTCCCACCCCTAGAAGGCTCGAATGAAGCATGAGGTCCACCCCTCCAATACCATCAATATGACTATCTCCAACTCAGTAGCAGAGCCCTCTCTATCCCCTGCACAAAAGTCATTTGTACCCTGCTCTTTGGGGCCTTGTGTGCAGCCATCAGAGCCATCTTTTTGGCCATACTGGTGGACCCAGCCCAATTACCCACCTTCAGAACCCTCCTGCTCAGCTCAGGATGAGTCCTCCATCTTGTCTCTTCACCTTTCATTGGCCTGGTACTTGGAACCAGTATTGAAGAAAGAACCACTCAGTCCAATTCAGGAACCAGAGTGATTCCCTGGATGCCACAGTGTCTTTTTGGATCCCTCCTTGCCCCCAGATGATTACCACCAGTTGTGGGACCACAGGGGGGCCGAGCAACTCCATGTCCCACCGGATGAGGTACAGAACAAACAGAACCATCAGCTTGATATCTTGCATGTCTTGGTACCAACTAGAGTGGCTCTGTCGATCAGTGATGCCATTCTACAAAGTGCCCAGTCTGTCTAGAACACTCCAGCCACTTGCACAGCCCCCTGCCCCCGATGGAAAAGAGGTGCTATGTACCTGTGAATGGGTTCTGAGCTTGTTCTCTCATCTCCCACCCAGTTCCCTCAGCATATGGGTAGCAATGGAGTAAAGCAAGCAACAACACCTCAGCTTTACCCTGGTGAACAAAGAGGGCAAGTGACTAGGTCTTCTGGGTCACGTCGTCTTTTCGTCTGCCCGTCTTGCATTTGGAATCTCATGTCACTTGGATCTTTTGACTAAATCTGATTTCCTTACCTATGGCAACTTGGTGGATTTTGCAGACAAGCTTCCCCGGCCATCTCTTGCCTTCTTCCAGGCTATCTTAGAGGAGGGGAAGCTGGACAGAAGGGCGACACTTCAAGCTGCAGTAGACGCTGCAAACACGTCTTCACACACAGTGGCCATGAGGATTGTTATGTGAATGGAGGAATGGCTACATTCAGCAGTTTCACAAGGGACGCCCAGCCATCCAGAGAGACTCTCCCTTTGGGTGAGTCTGATCTCTTTCAAAAGAAGACTGATGATTCCATTCACTCTAAGGACTCCAGAGCCCCTTTACAATTGCTGGGTAGCTACATATCAGCACCTAAGTGCAAAATCTATCATCCACCACCACCATGATTCACAGCTCCTCTATTCTTTGGTCAGCAGCCTACTAGCAAACAACAGAAGATCCAACAGGCCCATCCTCTCAGTTTATCATGATAACCTTCAGCATCTCATACTCATTCTTTGCAGAAGTGATATTTCTGAAGAGCTCTGAAGAGCTGCCAACCACCTTGCCTCATGGCGTATGCCCAATGGACCCCTTTGGAGGGTGCCTAGTACTCTTCTTACCAGCTTAGAGTGTGGTAACAGTGGACAAGTGGATTCTGGATGTCAATCAACATAGCTATTCAGACACTTTCTCAACTCTATCCCCAGTCCTATCTCGGGGATCACTCTCACAGTAGCATTCTTGCACTAGAAATGGAGTTCTTGCTCCAAAAGGGGACTGATAAAACTGGTCCTACAACCCATTAGGGTGTATGGCTCTGTTCCTTCAAGCTCCCAAGAAAGGAGGTGACCTCTTTCATCTCAATGGCTTCATATGCAAGTCGGTTTTATATGATCACTGGAGCAGCCATCATTCCTTCATTAGAAAAAGACACAGTTTATGGCTCTCAGTAGGCAGGATGCTTACTTTCATGTACATGTCTCTCCTACCCATAGACATTTCTTGTGATTCACAGCAGGTCCTCAGTGCTTCCAGTACAGGGTTCTGCCATTTGGACTCAACACTACGCCATCAAAGTTTTCTGTGTGATGGCCGCCCACCTTTGGTACCAACAGGTTATTTTACCATAGCTTGACAACTGTGTAACCTAAAGGGAAGGCTCAAGTCTTGACTGCCATGGGTAAACATACACATAAGAAAATTAGATTTTCAATCTTACAAAGTCTATAGAATTCATTGGGATTCACATCAGTGTGGTCTCAGCACCTGCCTACCTACTGGAGGATAAGTTCCAGATCTTACAAGATCTGATTACCAAGGTGATCTCTGGTCTTTCTATTCCAACCAAGACTTGTCTTTCCCTTCTTAGGTCACATGGTGGCCTGCCTATACTTTTCCAAAACATTGTGTCCCATTTCAACCAACCTATACATTTGTTTTCTTCCTGAATTCTCATATCAGCAGAGGTCCTGCCCTTCTACCTTTAGAGAACAAGATCATTCATGAAGTCCTCCAAACTGTTGGTTTAGTGCAATGTTTCCCAGTTTTATTTGTCCATGAAACCCTTTTTAACTGAAAAGAATTGTGTGGAACCCCATTCCCAGACTCTATCCTCTTTGGCCTCCAAACCTGCCCCCCAAACTCCAGACTTTACCCTCCTCAGCCCTCAAATCCTTGCCAGTATCCCAAGCTTTATCCCCATCCCACAAACTGGGCCCTTCAAACCCGAGGTTTAGCCCTGCTCGGCTTTAAACCTGCCTCACTCCCTATCCCCAGGCTTAACCCCCCTCAGCCCAAAACCGGCCCCTGAGACTAACCCATTCGTGGTGCTGGCTGGGGAGCCTATGCTTGACAGCCATGTGCACCCAGTGGAAGGCAGGCTGGCTTGGACATGTTTGGCTGGCAGGGGAGAGCTGAGCTATGCCCACTGGAGAGGTGTGGCCACTTGGGTAGGGGAGGCGAGTGAGGGGCTCTCTGCAGCTCCCTGCCCTGCTGCTGCTGAAATAATGGATCTAAATTCAGTTGGTTTAACAGCCGGATCCCTCCTGCTGCCCTGCCAGCCGTTACCCCAATTAAATTTAGTTCTGCTGTTTCAGTGGCAGCAGGGCAGGGAGCCACAGAGGAGTCAGCTGTTGCAATGGAATTTTCCCATGGAACCCTGATGTTCACTTGGTGGAACTCTGGGGTTCCATGTAACACCATTCGGGAAACCCTGCTCTAGGCGAAAGGATTAAGAGGTAGGTGGTCTCCACTTGGAGGATCTCTATGTGGGTTTTGAGGTTGATTACACTCTGTCAATTATTGGAACGGTCTCCACCCCCGGGATATGAGTCCACTCCATGAGAGCCCAGGCAATCAACTATGGCCATGCTTCATGATGCACCACTTCTGAAGATACGTTGGGTTGCCACACGGAGTGTGGTACATGCCTTCCGTCCCCATTACATCTTAGAGTGAGACTGCAATGGATGCCTTATTTGGCCTCGCTGTTCTCTGTTCCAACAGTCCCATTGTGTTCTTCACACCCTTGCTTGTGAACTGCTCTCTGCAGAATGCAATAGGGACCGCCACTTTAAGAAGAAGAGAAAATTACTTACCTGTAACTGGAAATTCTTTGTTATGTGTGGTCCCTATTTGTATTCCAGTCCTGCCCACCTTCCACACTGCTACAGATCTGTTAAAATTCTGGTGGTGAAAGAATTGAGGATATGGTTGGTCTGTCCCATCCTTTTTCGCCCCAGACAAAGCCATGAGGCAGAGCAAAGACATGGATGGACTTAGGGACACTACTGCCTTTTGCATGTGTAATACTTGGGGGTATTTTGTGCCAGAAAATTAATAATTCTGCAGCAAAAAAAATTAAAATTCTGCATGCCACATTTTAAAATTCTGCATAATTTTCTTATCAGAGTAATACAATATAATGAGTTTGGTATCAATTATTTCAGTAGCTTATATGAACTACAATAAAATGAATGGAAAATGGGAGTGGAAGGGTTGGGAGGAAATCCCCGGTTCCTCTTGCCTAACAGTAGTATAGGTAGGTTTGACCTTTTATTTCTAGTTTTTAATCAACAAATATATGCAGCCATATGCCCAGTGCTACCACATAGGCAACTGACAAGCAAGTGAGGGCTGGGGGATCAGACTCACAGTTTATGTTGCCCACTGACCATCTCCAGAAATGGCAGTAGCAAAGAGTTCCTGGAGCAATTCTGACAGGAAATTATTTCAGTCCAGAATATTAGACCAATTCTAATCGCTACAGCAAAGCATATATAAGGCCATCCTAGTCGTTACTACACTGTGACAGTGCAAACACACCTTAACACTTTTACCCCAGTTTTATATATTTGAAGGAATTTTTGAAGACAATGGGAACAATTCACTAAGCAGACAGGTGGCTATATTCTGCTCTGCCACGCCTAGCTCCTCAGAAACATCCCAAAGCCCTGGCCCTGCTTGCCAAGCATGCTGCAGTAGTGAGTTAGAGCACGGGTGCCCAAATTGAGGGTATGTGCAAAATTCAAAAGGGGGGTGCTGCACAATCAGCTCCCCCTCCCCCCTGCAGGGGACCTCTGCTGCCTCCCCATAGCTTCTGTGCACAGTTGGGCTGTGCTCGTGTGCTGTGCTGCCTGCCTGCCTCCCTGCTAGCAAAGGGCTGGCGTCATTTCTGGTCCCTCTGCACCCCTGTCACCACAGAGGCTCTCCATTGCCTCCCTGCAGCCTCTCTTGGCTCAGCTTGCCCACCTCCCTGCCCCCTACAGTCTCTGCTGTCAGTTTTGCTTCCCCCCTCATGTTTTGCAGAGGCAGCTGGCCTGATGTAAGAGAGATGTGCTTTCACCAGCACAGCTTCTAGTTCCAGTGTCCCGCGAGAGTCCAGGCTTTTTTTTTTTTTTTTTTTTAAAAGTGCAGCTGCATATGTTGCTCTTCTGTTTAGCTCTTTTTTTATTTTAAAAGGTTGCCCGGAAGGGCTCTAAAAAAGGCTCTTTAAACAGTAGGGAGCTGTTGTTACTGTTGATAGCTACCCGGGACTGCTGGAGATGGGAGGGCTCTTTAAACAGAGTGATTTTTTTGTTTTAATACCTGCCTGGGAAGTCTGGGGAAGGTGGCTCTTCAAACGTGCTTTGCCTCCATCTGTATAGCAGGTATCCTCTCTCCCATTGCAGCTTATGGTGCTGCCTCATATAGACTGGCACATGCCGAAAGGGTTTTTTTTTGTTTGTTTTCATGCGAACATAACAGAAATTTCCATTGGTTTGGATTTTATTAGATAGGTTGGGGGCCTCTGGCTAATTTCAGGGACAAAAAAGAGAGGGCCTGATGTATATAGTTTGCTCACCCCTGAGTTAGAGGACAGGGTCTCTCTCTCATGCACAACTGCATAGCCCTGGTGGTGTACATCTCTATTGGCTGCACTGAGTGCCCAAACCAACCTACTGAAGAGAGGAACAGGGCTGGTCTTGCAGCTGCCCTGTCAGAAGGCATTTTTCTGTGGGAAAGCAAAAAAGTCTGCGGAGGACATGAATTCTGTGCATGCGCAGTGATGCGGAATTCCCCCAGGAGTAATGTGTGTAACCCTCAGTACAAAAATAAGAACCCCATGTCTTCAAGAACTTCCAGTTATGGGTAAGTAGCTTCCTTTTACGGTCATTAGAAATCAATCCTCTATCTCTGTGTTTGACTACATGAGGCATTCCTAACTCCAACAGTGAGAATGCTGAGACACCATTGAGAGCATTGTGCAGAAGTGAGAAGATGGGAGGGTTTTTTAGAACAGCAGTGACATGGAGAGTTTCTTTTTTTACTAAGCTGACAGTAATCATGTTGAATTGTCTGAATTTTGCCAGTTGACCTCCTTGATTTATCTTTTGTAGCGGAGTTCCCCTGTGGAAGGGTGAAGGCAAATCGCATGGAGCTCAAATCAGGCATCCAAATTCGACTCATTGAGGGGAAATTGGACAGAAAGGGAGAAAGCCCCTGGCAGGTGAGAAATAAAACTCTTTCCTGGTGGAGCCTTCCATTGTTACCCAGAACCACTTCCTCTGCCCGGTAAAGCACTTATGCTTCAAATGATGACTCTACCTCATGTTAAGGTAGGTGCCCCTTATTTTAGACTTTCAAGGTCAAGTGAAAAATGTTGAGCTGAAGCAAACATAACTTTTGTTGTATATTGTCAGCCTTTAGCCCCCTTTGCCCAGCTGTATTTTTTTCTTCTAACTGTTCCAATGCAAGCACCAGCCTGCCTCTGATGTGCTACCACGCTGGGAGCAACTACGTCTTCAAAGTGTTGCCTACCTCCTGCAGCGGACGCTGGCCATTGGAGTACTACTGCAGTGGCATTGGAATTAAATCATTTGTGTTTTAGGACAGCTTTGTTTTTATAAATGTGAAACAAACCTCATCAGGCATTGGTTAGAGTTACAGAGCATGTTTTAGTCTACGAACATACCAGAGCTTTACAGAGGAGCCTGGGGCCTCGCAGAGGAAGGCTCCAACATGTGGAGGCTACCAGGGCTTTAGAAAACATGCCCTCCTGAGTCTCATGTATACTAAGGTCCCTTTACTCCACGGTGACAACATAAAGAGCTCTTAGTATAAATGAGAATCAGTCCAAGACTCTTTATTCACTTCAGGCACACTGTGGTTGTTGGGCTAGACCAGGGCTCTGCCACCAAAATAGCGAGAAGAGCCATTTTTTCGAATTCAGTTACAAACTCAAGCACCGCAGTGCACATGAATACGAGCCGAGCCGAAATTAATGTCAAATTGTACGTTGTGTCACCCCTGTTTTAAGAACAGCGCACACACAATGATTTGGACCAGTTAGAAAATTGTTACCCCCATCTGCAGGCTTTACGCACCTCAGCCGCCAAATCTGCCCCCTATCCCCAGGCGTAACTCCACCATCCCACCCCCACATCCCCAGGTTTAACCCCTGTCAGTGCCAAATCATTCCCCCATCCCCAGGTTTAACCTACCTCAGCTGCTCTGCTCCAACCTGCCCACTGACTCCGGATCTTACTTGCCCACACACACCCTCCGCCCATCCTGGGTACCCCCCAAAGTACTCAGGCTGGAAAGTGCCGGCAACTTTCCCAGCCGCTCCCACTCAGCAGCACCAGCACTGGACACAACAGGTCCCAGGGCCGGGTTCTGGGGGAGCTGACCTTGCACCTCTGGATGCAGGTCCAGGCTCCGGTGGCTGCTGTGGACTGAGGAGGAGCAGAGGTGCGCTGCTGCTTGGGAGGAGGCACTGGCCCTGTGGGGAGGGAAGCTGCATATGCAAGAGGCCTCCCCCTCCTTCCTTAGTGTAGCTGGGCAGCTCTGGCAGGGACAAACTCGTCCTCCCCTCCCCTGCTCACTTCCCCCATGGAAAAGCGGATGGCTCCCTGCCCCGCCTCCCCTGAAATATGGGAACGAAATTGAGTTGGTTTAACACCGGCAGCTAAACCAATTCAACTTAGTTCCATTATTTCAGCGGGGGCAGCGCCCAGAGCCACAAGAAGCTCCTTAAAGAGTCACAGGTGGGTCTGGAGCCACAGGTTGCCAACCCCTAGGCTAAACCACCTCTTGCTTGAATGAAGAGTCTCCAACTGCTGGTCAGCAGCATCTCCTGAGCAGTGAGCCAGCCCACTGAGAAACATGAAAACTTCTATAGATGGCACCTTCATTCCACCTGAACGGCGGAGCTCTTACCAAGATGCTTCTGTCCACCAAGCGGCAGGGAGCTTTTACCTCCACTAATGTCTCATGGGCTGGTTTGTACCTGAAGGCCAGTGTAGACTGGTGCATGGAGAAGGAACATGTCTGTCTGAGCTGGATCCTACAGTGCCACACTTCCCTTCTTTCTTTGTTTCAGACAATGCTACTTGATGGCAAGGGGAAGTTTAGGTGCGGGGGAACTCTCATCCATCCCTCCTGGGTCCTAACGGCAGCACACTGCGTTGAGACAGAAGAAAGGTTCAAAGTAAGACTTGGTATGGAAAAAACCAGCACTTGTGCAACCCTTTTTAAATATAGTGGATCCTAATTCAGGATCCTGGGGCTTGTCCTTTTGGGAGAAAAGATGCTACATCAGTTGTTCCCAAGCTGGGGTCCATGAGGGTGCTGCAGAGGGTCCGTGGGAAGGAAAAATAAATAAATAAATACAAATGGTCATGATTAAATAAGTTGCAAAGTTACAATCTATTATTATTTTTAAATTAAATCTCTTCTAATAACGTTATTAATTGCTGTCTGAAAATCTATGTTGTGATTTCCTTTTTCATTTAATGAGGCCTACATAGTGGCTGGAATTGGCTTTGATGGGGGGTCCGCGAATGGTTTGGGAGAGGTAATGGGAGGTCTGCCCGAGTGAAAAGTGTGGGAACCACTGTGTTAGATTATAGAGAGAATGTGCCATTCTGCAGGAAGAACTGGGTTGGCTAAGGCCTGTTTTATCTACCTGAGATTTTAAAAATATGCTATTAAACACATCTGGTTTAATTTAGCAGCTCAGACCCTGGCTTTGAACTAAGTGGACTGATCTATTGCGATCTCTCCTGTATACCGTGGAAGTGAAACAAAAGGGTAGTAAAGTCCCCCCACTGTAATCTCGGAACTGAGCTGGGGGAGCCAACACTCTGGAGATCTACTCATAAACCCTTTGGGCTTGCATCCCACTGGCTGGGCTTAGGACGCACCTCTAGATTCCTGAACTCAAATGTGGAATAGATTACGAGTAAGAGATGTGCAAGATCATCTTAATGTAGACTAGTGTTGGGAAATCTAAGCCATTGAGTGGGCCTCATGATTGTCATTATCAAGATGCTCTCCCAGGTTAGGGTAGTTTTGCTATCTGCGCTTGCATACTTAGAATTTGCAAGGTGTGCCAGTTGACTTGTAGCAGTGCTTTGATTGGCTGCAGAGGGAGCACATGGCTTTCATAGTGTTGTACGCAATCAACGTGTACCTAATTCCATGTACCTTCACTTTATGTGCATGTCCCTGTAGTAATATCACTAGGAAATTACACAGCAAACTCTGGAAACCCTGCATTGTGGGCAACAGTAACTGAATGTTCTTCAAGTGATTGCTCGAGTCCATTCCAAGTTGGGTGTGTGCATGCGCACGCCCAGTCGCTGGAAGATTTTTGCCCTAGCCTGTAGCCATAGGATTGGTGTGATGCCGCCTGGAGTGGCACCAATATGGCAACCAATATATGCAACCCCGACCCCCCTCCTCCTCCACTCAGTTCCTTCTCGCCACACTGCCGGTCGGTCGTTGGAGCTCTTGCTTTCTCTGCTCATTTCTTTAGCTAGTAGCCTACGATAGTGTAAATAGTTCTTGAAGAAGTGTAAATAGTGTTAGTACTTGACAGTTAGTCTTAATTTTTTAACTAGTAGCTGAGGCGGGGCTTTCTGTTCCCCTAGGTGCTGGGGAATGCCTGGCTCCCCAGGCTTTAAGACTTGTTCAAAATGCAGCAAATGTATGCCCAAAAGTGACCCCCATTCAACCTGTTTGATTTGCTTAGAGGAAGGACACGTCCGTGATCGCTGTCCTATTTGTAAGGCCATTAAGCCCAGAACTTTGAAAGATAGGGCCAACTGCCTTAAAGCCCTCTGAATGGAGGTGCCTGTTAAGCCTCAAGAGTCTCCAGCAGGAGCGGAGAATGGAGCCTCCTTGGCGCAAAGTGCACCGGCACCATCAACCAAGGTGTCACCTGAGGACTCCTGGCACGAAGAGCAGGTGCAGGCGCCATAGGAGTCAATTTCTGGCACCGAAGAAGAGGAGGCAGCACAAGAGGCATCACTTGCCAAGGTCAAAGCGGGTTGGCCTCAAGTCCAAGGCTCCGGTGCATGCTGCCGAAGGGCAGGAGGTGCGTCCATTGAAGCTGGTGCAGAGCAGGAGCCCGCAGGTGCTAGACTTGCCCTCAGTGCCAGAGGCATTTCAAGCAGCCCAAGGACTTCTGCAGATGACGGTGCTGGATCCTTCTCCGTCTATGGAGGACAGGTGCTTTAGCACTGAAATGGAGTGATCCGGGCTCATGGATGTGACACCGGCACCAATCCCTGCGCTCATGTTAACACCGGCACTGACACCCTATTAGTTGCCAAGTGCTCCGGTGCTGGGCCAGTTTCAGGTGCCCTTTACTCCGGCAGTGACACCGTCCTGCTGTGGTCATCTGCCTCTGAATCGGCATCGGACTCGGATTCCTTTTACTCGAGCTCCGGACGGAGTGGGAGCTCGAGAATCTGGCACCATAGCCGTCACAGGCAAGGTAGTCATCGCTCGGGTGATGTGGGTTGGCTGCCGGCTTCGCGGATGACTCAGCAGTGGCCCTTCTGGACCCCGTGGGCATTTCATGAGGTGCAGGGCCAGGATGTTGAAGTGCCTTTAACAGTGCTGGGGGCCCCGCCCATCCCACACTTGGCACCGTCAGTGTCACTGGGTGCCCCACCACTGGAACAAAGACAAGAAGTGGCGATCATTGTGGAGCCACCTGTGTCTGTTTTGTTGGTGTCGACCTTGGCACCATCATCGGCTCCGTCGCAGCTGGACTGGACCCATTTGGTGCCGGCACCATCCGTAATTGTACCAGCCCAGGCACCAGCATCTACTCAAGTGCAGGGAGTGGTAACGGTGCTGTTTGTGCCATCAGTGGCAGCGTTTTCTGGACAGCCAGTGCCTATGCCAGCTCCGCCTACTGTGCCCCCCAGTTTGCCCATAATTTCCACGGGAGGCCAAGCACTACTGCCCTTCCCCTCCAAATGGAGGCGCAGGGCTATCATCGTCTTCCTCCCTGGATGAGGCGGTGGTGGGCTTATCAGCCTGACCTATAGTGGAGGGTGGCAGGGCTTTTCAACAGCTCCTTAGGAGAGTGGCCTAAAACTTGGGGGTGCAAGCGGAGGAGGTCCGGGATGAAATGGATCCTGCCACAGACGTTGAGTCCTCTGCAGGCTCCACTGTGGTGGCTCTGCCCATAGTCAAAACAGTTAACATTATGTCTAAATCCGTCTGGCAGACCCCTGCTTCCTCCCTTCCTACAGCCAATAGGAATGAGAGACGGTACTTGGTCTCATCCAAGGGCAATGAACATTTGTTCATAGACCCCCCGCACCTGACTCCCTGGTAGTGGACGCTGCTAACCATAGAGAGCCCAAGGGTTCCAGGGTCCCTTCCTGAAAACTAGAGATGTGAAATGCTTGGACCTCTATGGGAGGAAGGTCTATTCAATGGGACGGTTACAATTAAGAATTGCTCACCAGCAGGCTCTGGTTAGCAGGTATGCTTATAATACAGTCAGCGCCCTGTCTAGGTTCTCTGAGATGGTACCCCCCAAAACCAAACAGGACTTACAGCCGTGGTATAGGAGAACAAACTGATTTCGAGGGCCGCCCTGCAGACAGCATAGGATGCTGCGGACGCTGCCATGAGGATTATGGCCTCCAGAGTGGCAATGCACAGCGGGGGCTTGGTTGCAGGTTTCCCACCTGCCTCATGAGGTCCAGCAGACGAGTCAGGACCTCCCCTTTGATGGCCCTACCCTATTTTCAGATAAGACAGATAGAAGACTGCATGGTCTGAAGGACTCTGGGGCCACCCTCTGCTCCTTGGGCCTGCATACTCTGGACAACCAACGCGGGCATCTTAACCCCCAACCTTAGCAGAGACAGTTTCCGCAGCTACAAAGGGATGGCTGGTGTCATCAGTGGCATATTTGGCACAGGTGCCTATCCAGGACATCTGTAAGGTGATCACCTGGTCCTCAATTCATAGCTTTACAGCACATTACGCTCTGACGCAGCACGCAAGGGTAGAGGCTATGCTAGGCAGGGCTGTCTTGCAGTCTGCCTGGGGCTCCGACCCTGCCTTCTAGGCATTGGCTTGTATTCACCCAACTTGTAATGGACATGAGCAATCACTCGAAGAAGAAGAGACACTTACCCATTCTGTAACTGGTGTTCTTTGAGATGTGTTGCTCATGTCCATTCCAAAACCCTCCCACCTTCCCCACTATTGGAGTAGCCGGCAAGAAGGAACTGACGGAGGGGGGGCAGGCAGTGCATATATTGGTCGGCATATCAGCGCCACTCCAGGGGGCGCTGCACCAACCCTATGGCTACTGGCGAGGGCAAAAAGCTTCTGGCGACCGGACGTGCGCCTGCGCACACCCCAACTTGGAATGGACATGAGCAACACATCTCAAAGAACACCAGTTACAGAACAGGTAACTGTCTTTTCCTGGGCCAAACACAGAACCCCAGTGGGCCACAGGTTGCCCACCACTGATGTAGACCCAGCTGGGCATGCATCCGTCCTGTAAACTGCCCAGCCGTGTGGTGGTGTACTTGGAAGTCTGCACCTAGGAGAACGGTGGATTTGAAATAGATACAGTGCTGTGGACTGATGGCACAGACAGATCAATGGGGAGTGCTTTGTGCAGCTTGTCAACATAGCTGTGCACATGTTCAAAGCATAGGAAAATGTCCATCACATTTACCCCTCAATCACCAAACAAGCCAGCTACAAGCATTGTTATAGATGGTGCTTGGTCCTGCCCTGAGGGCAGTAGACTGGACTTGATAACCTCTTGAGGTTCTTTCCAGTTCTAATATTCTATGATTGCTCCCTTCACATTCAAGTAAAGCCCCTTTGGAGGCGTATTTCCTACTTAACGGCTCTGACAGCAAAGGAGTAATACAGCCTCTACCTCAGCTGCTCTGTGAAAATACTTTTTGCTAAGCATAGTAAAGTAGACACACGCATGAAGTAGCTCCACTAAGGGAATCAGCAGCACTCCCTGCCCCAAAATCTGAGATGCCAGCATGGGCACTGATACCACTATGAGCATCTTTTTGGCCCATCATTCGGCTCAAGTCTTTTGAGACTCTTCTCTGGCTCTCTTTTCTCCATTGTAGCCACTGCAATCTGCTTGTCCTTCCTTTTAAGGCCCCTTGATGTTTGGACCCTCCCTGCTCATCTCCTATTGTATCTTACTGTGTTGCCCCCAGCAGTGTTCTGTCGCAAACCCCTTCACCCCACCTCCCACATAGCCCTGTAGCTAGGGAATAGTGCGTAAAGCCACTGCCCTGGGTGATGAAGTTCCAAGTGACCAATGGGTGTGCTGCACAGTAACAACTGTAATGTCTTTGGTGGTCATGACATTCGTACCATACAGCTTTTAGGATGGACAAGTCCAGGAAGTCAGTCCCCAGTGGGCTTTATAGTTCAACCCATCAGCCACTAGCCACCTGCCAAAGACCTGGTACAACCTTACTGCTTTTGCTGTGCTGTAGATCTGTTCCCCACAACTTTTGGGCTGGTTCTCCTGAAAGGATTCCAAGATTCATTCTGTGCGACATTTCCTATTGTAATATGGACACTCTAGGTCAACATAGTAGAATTGTGTGTCTTAATGCTGTTGATGCTGTATGATATGTGCAAGATACTTCACAGGCAAATCAAAAACACGAGGCTTGTAAGGCTAAGTATAGCTGTTAAGATATGACAGAACATAAGGTGCACAAATTCATATTTTTTAAGAAAACAGGGACAAGTCTAGGCGCTCAATGGATTTTAGTCCTGCCGTGCAAGGCGTAGGGCCCTCACCTCTCTCTGTATTGCTTCTGCAGGTGAATACAACCGTCGGCAAAATGAGGGCACAGAGCAAACCATTTTGGTTGACAAGTGTGTGAGCCATGAAAACTACAGCAAGCAGAGCTCTGATAATGACATCGCCATACTGCATCTGGCTCAGCCTGTTATTGTCAACAAATTTGTGCTGCCTATTTGTCTTCCCAACAGCAATCTGGCAGAGCAGGAGCTGACAGCCAGTGGGAAGCAGATGGTGGTGACTGGCTGGGGCAGCACAAGTGACACCTCCCTGAATTACTCCACTGTTCTGAATTACATTGATATCCCCATCGTCTCGCGGGATGCGTGCGCCCAGGCCATGAGGCATGCTGTCTCTGAGAATATGTTGTGTGCTGGGCACCCTGGAAACAAGCAGGATGCCTGTGTGGGAGATAGTGGAGGCCCCATGGTCACTAAGTTCAAGAACACTTGGTTCCTCGTGGGACTGGTGAGCTGGGGAGAAGGATGTGGGAGACAGGAGAAGTTTGGCATCTACACCAAAGTCAACCAATATCTGGAGTGGATCCAACAGCAAATTAAAACAATTGATATCTCATCTAAGGGCTGATCCTCTGTAAGAGGGAGTGGGACAACTGTGGCTGTGTGCTAACGACAATACACAGTGCAATGTGCTCTTAGGCCTTCTGGTATTAAACCTAGCATATATAAAGAAAGACTACATTAACTTTGTCCTCTTTTCCCTGCTGTTTCCCCCTTCACAGGTAGTTCTTTGTTTGTTTTTTTGTTGCTGTTTGTGGCTGAGTGCTGCAGTGTGATGTTACGTGACACACACACAGGGGACTTGACCCAAGGAGCTTGCAATCCAAGAGTGAGACAAAATAGATGATGTTATGCCCCAGCCTGTAACTTACTTTCCTAGTCACCTGAGCTTTTGGGGAAGAGCAAGGGTGTGGATTTTTCTCTTTATGTGCTGAACAGGCCAGGCAAACACACCCGCAGCTCCTGTTACAGCGGTATAAGACAGAGGTGTTCAAAACAGCACAGGGAAATTGGGGAACTGAAGTTGGCCAGCTCGCCGTCTGGAGTTACGTGACTGAAGGGTTTTCTTATCATTAAAGATTGATTAGGAGGGTTTTTGTTTTCCTGTGCTGCATTAAGGGGAAATGATTTCAGGTTTAAAGAGCAAGATCTAAAGAGGAACTTTACCATTTCAGCCTTACCATGGCACATTAACTAGTTATCCCCAACGTTCAGCTTGCTCCCTCACAGTGAGTCCAGTCTTCCATCCCAGGGCTGCCATTGTATCACTGCTCTGCTCCCTGTGTTCACGCATCATGCCATGTCATCAGTTAAATGCAACTTCCCTGCACACTTAGGTACTTGCAAAGCTGGGCCATGATCCCCCTCCTGTTGAACTCAAGGGACATTTTGCTGTTGACTCCAAAAAGAGCAGGAGCTGAGCTTCAATTCCTAGCTTTTATACCACTCCAAGATGCACATATGATTCTCTTGTCTCCCAATTACTGGACAAAGCCAGGTATATTTGCTAATGCATCACAGTTGGTGGTGTAGGTGGCACCCAGTCCTGTTACTTTATTTACTGATCTGTGTGGCCAGTAGGAGTCACAAGACAGCCTCAATGTCAAACTAAAATCAAAGATGTTGTAGGCTTTGCCTTCTTTGCTAACCTGGTGAAAATAACTGTTCCTATGGATGGTAAAATGAGCCTTCAAGAACTCAGATAATCCAGGCACCGTGGTAAATGGTGGTAGCATCTCACCCACCCTTCCCACCTGGGGTCAGGGAGGTGATGATCCAATTGTAATGCTCCTGGGCAAATTCTTGCAAACAAAATCTAAGCCCCAATCAGCAATGCACTTTTTTTTAATGCATGAAATTAGTCACATGATTTCAGGGGTTAAAGGGGAGCTTGTGTTTCCATGCTTACCCAAAAAAAGTCCAGCTGAACTTTAGTGACAGGCCTGGACTTGATACAGTGCTGGACTCTGCTGAAATACACTTTCCTGGTGTGCTTTGTTTGGGACTAGAGCTGCAGCAGAGGGTGTAACAAAGGGTGTTAAATACAGGATTATGTTTCTTCAGAGGAGAACGTTTGCAGGAAATTGAACCCTGGGTAACTTAGCTCCTGAGTACTGGAGTTGCTACAACTGAGCGAGAAGGAAGGATTTGCCTCTTCTATTACCAATAGCCTCATCAAAGCATTTAAGACAAGGTTACAACCACAGGTTGAACGTCTCTTGTCTGGTGCCCTTGGGAGCTGTCTGGTTCCAGATGAGAGAATTTGCCGGACCACGGGAGCTCAGTGTTGTCTAGCAGCATTACCAACACTTCCACTGCTTACTGGGCTCTTAGAAGATGTTTAGGGGGTAAATTACAGCTTAAATAACAGCACAGAACACTGAGAGCCAGGACTGGTGGTTGGAAATAAACTTATGGGACCCTGGGAAACTTGGCCGCAAGCGGTTGCCCAGCTGATTAAAATCACGCCAGATTATGGATGTTGCCAGATGAGAGAGTTCCAGAGATTAGAGGGGTTCAACCTGTACAGGCAGCAAACATGAGTAGCCATGGCTATCGCAGGGCAGTACTTGCTTTCCAGCAAACAGCTCCTCTGAATCCTTCTGCCCATGTGCAAATCTGAGGGTCGCCGACTGTGGTAGGTACTTAAGAAGCTGAACTGTTCATGTATCATTCAAACCAGGGGACAGCAATGCACTGCCAAGAAGCCCTCTTTTGGAAGCCCTCCCACAAAGCATAGCTGCTACATCTAAACCCTCTCCAGGGAGCCTTTTGTGCAGGCTCTAAAGATGGAACAAAAACTTTTTTGCTGGAGTGTGCAGCTTGGCTCCCTGGACACTACAGGGCTGCGTAGGCTCTGTCAATATTTGTGCTAGGTTAATGATCAACCTCCAAGCCCCCAGGACTCTCTTTGGTGTGCATCCAAATAGTGCAGCTAGCACCTTACAGCGGTAAGTGATTATAATTATCACCCTCTCTCTATGTGTAAGGATTTGGGGCCCTGGCTTTGGAAGGGACTGTTGGGGTGACCAAGCTGTCTGGGCCGACTTGCTCATACGGCTCCCTAATATGTGAAGAAGTCCCCGCATTGCCTCTCAGAACTCTCCCTGGCAGGTGTGTGGTGCTGGCCTGTGGGTTCACGTGGGCAGGTGGCTCACTGAGCAAAATCCAGCATTTGGAGCTCACTTGACAAGCCCCTCAGGAGCTCTACAGGAGCCACAAGACTCCAGTCTCACCTGGCCAATGTGTAAGCCAGGTCTAGGTGTGAAAATCTTCAATGACTGAAACAGGGCCATGGGCTTGGGCCAGGCGCTCTAGTCATTGCCACTTTCCTGGGGTCTGGCAGGCTGCGCTATTTGCCTTGTGAGCAGAGCATTTGGCTTCCTGCCACAATGTGCAACGGCACTTGGAGAACACAAATGGAGTCAGATTAGTAAGACCAACAAAGCCTAGTGTTTTTCTGCATTGCCCCCTCCTATTTTCATTCTCTCTCTCTCCCTTGCTACGTGCTCTGCTCTGCTTATTTTTGTTCAAGATCAATCTAGTAACTCGCTCTCCTTTTTGCCGGACAGGTGTCTATGAACCAGAGGGGTTCTGCACGGCCCCGAGAATGGCTAGAGGTTCCTTACTTGTGCCATTCCTCTTCCTCATGTGTTCCATCTACAGCAGCTGGTCAGTTTCATTTTCAGGTAGGAACTTCTGAGCTACGTTAACTTCACTTGCTCATGCCGAGAGCCTGGAATTAAAGTTAGGCTGCACCCATTTTCCGAGTGCAGGTTCCTGAAGGCTGGTGAGAGGCACGTCCTGAAATGTACCAGAGAAAAATGGATGTTATTCGTAGAAATTAATGAACTCACCCTATCTGGGCTTTCTACTTGTGGCCAAGTAACTTCCTGCTGATGCTGGAGTTTTGGGATTCACTGAGTTATGCCCAGAGGGCCACATTCTCAGATGTGAGTGTTACGGAGTGTGGAGGGCCCCAGGACCTGCACCCTCTCTGCAGTTAGGTGCGACTCTCATTCAGTAGATGGAGCAGAAGGTTTATTAACTGACAGGGACACAGCATCAATACAGCAACCAGAAACAGTCAGTCCAATCCATACTGGGGATTGGAGGTCCCGAGGGGGTCCCCAAACCTGGGATCCTGCCTCTCTTTTTCCTCTCCAGCCTCCAGACTGCCTCCAACTGCTCAGCTTCCAATTCAAACGAGCCAAGCTCCACTTCCCTACTTGGTCCTGTTTCCCAGGGAACAAAGGTGTCACCTGGTTGCCCAGGTTACAAAGATCAGGCACTGATGTTTTGCTCATCACCACACACCACCCCAACGTCATCACATTGGTGACCAACGTTAGGCACCCAAATGTGTGTGTGTGTGCAGTGATTTAATACCTCTGCTTTGCTTTGCTGTCGTGCTTTTTCTATGTAGGCCTTGAAACACCTCACAAAGGCAGGTAGCACTAACCCTGTTTTTGTAGAGCTGTAACGAGAAATGACAAGCTCAGCCAAAATACACATGTCAGCATTAGAGCTGAGGCCAGAACTTGGTTCTTCTGACTCAGCCCAGGGCGCTCGGCACTGGGCCTCACAATGCTCCTGCGACTGGAACTGCAAAGACCACAAAATGCCTAATTGCAGCCGATTGCAGGATCAAGGCTTCAACTCTAATTTAAATGGCTCACTTCGGGCAGCCAGCTCGAAAGTATAGCCCAAGCTCTGGGCAGCTCCTCCGGGCTTGGTCTGCAGGATGCTGTTGATTACCACACCTACAGTTTGAGAGTGCTTCTCTGAAGCTGAGAGAATTATAACCATTGAAGTTCTTCCTCTGCCTTCCAGACCCTTAGGTCTAGTAATTTACCGATGCAGGAATTGCATTCTCACTTCACAAGGCAGAGATACAGGGATTCCACTGCTTAATTATAGGAGACTGAGACTTAACAGCTTCTTCTATTGGTCCCCTACTTTACCAGTGCTGCTGTTCAACAGGAAAGTGACACCATTCCTGTGAACTTCATAAATGCAAAACCAAACATTTGACATGCAATATACAGTCTGTACCAAATGTTTTAATGAGAACAGGAAGTGCACAATGCCACTGCCCACACAAAGGAGAGGTCGGGAACTTTTCACAATGCTGAATGAAGTGGTAGCAATTTTCTTTTATGGTGCTGCCTACGGGCACTGATATCACAAAAGTGATTATAAGCAATAGCTAAGCAGGTGGATGTGAAATATTGCAGACTTTCCTCCACTGCTCTGGTCCATTGGAAGCTACTTTTTTTTTTTGTCCACAGTTCTTTCACACTGGAAGAAAGCCGAGAGGCTGTTCTGCGTTGTGTCTGATGGCAGAACAAGGAGCAATTGTCTCAAGTTACAGTGGGGGCAGGGGGTGTCTAGGCTGGATATTAGGAAAAACTGTTTCACCAGGAGGGTGGGGAAGCACTGGACTGCGTTGCCTGGAGAGATGGTGGAACCTTCATCCCTGGAGGATTTTAAGTCCTGGCTTGACAAAGCTGTGGCTGGGATGATTTAGTTGAGGTTGATTCTACTTTGGGGAGGGGGCTTTCCTAAGGCCCCTTTCAGCCCTAGGATTCTGTGAGTCTGCTAAAACCAAAACATATTAAAACAGGGAAAGTGAGGAATGCTTTATTGCAGATATCTATTCAAGATGTTCACTTTCATTTCGGCTATGTTCTTCTCCTGGGTTTTGCCTTCATCTTTGAGATGACTCATCACAGGGCCTGAATGTTCCATTTTTTTATGTCTTGACATATTTTTTATTTTTATTTTTATTTCATTTGGACACAATAAGTCCATAATTAACTGAGGTCAGCCTAACTCTATGGATGGTCATTAGTGAAAATAAATGAACTTTCACTCAAAGCCATGAATTTTGAGACAGGGCCCTTTTAAATTAACTATGCTTTTAATCCACTGAAATACTGTTCAACTGGTGATGATAGTTTGTTTGGGGCATAGACAAACTGAGTAAAGTTGTCTTTAAGGTCCGGTCCATTTGTTTGAATGTTGTCTCTTCTGCTATGCTACTTAGCCAAAAGGAAGCATCGATTACTCATTGCCATCCTAAAGGTGAATCTTTGACCTTTTGCACCAGCATTAATGGTCAGCTCCAATTTTATTTTCTTAGTGTTTGTGAGAAAAGATGAGGCACATCAGGTGCTGAAGATCCAGAAACGCGCTAACCAGTTCCTGGAAGAGATTCACCCAGGAAACTTGGAGAGAGAATGCTTTGAGGAAACATGCTCCTTTGAGGAGGCAAAGGAGATTTTCCAGTCACAGGAGAAAACGGTGAGGAACTGAACATCAGGAAGCCATAGGAGAGCAGTGGGGAAATATCAAGAAATGCCCTCACCCAGAATTTCCATTGTATCATAAACCACAAGCTCAGGGCCACTAGAATGCTAATGGTAGAAAAAATATATATAATTTTGCTCATTGCCATTAGTTAATTCTAAAAACGTAAGTAGATATAAAACAACCCAGAAATTGAGTGACCTTAACAAGAGTGCACGCACAGGCTCTGGAGTCCTAGTTCCAGGTTGCAGGTGAATTCCAAAGGAGAAAATAAGACGTCAAAAAAGCTGGTTGAGTAATTCAGTGCTACTGAACCATGCCATGAAGGAAATCAAGCTTTTCAAAGGCAACGGGTGATTTTTTTTGGATGTCCAACTTGAGCTGTGTTGAAGGGCAGTTTCAAGCTGATGGATGTGCACCATTATTTGGACGTTTGGTCCCTTTAAAGTGCCACAGGTTGGGTACTGAAACTACTAGGCAGCTTTTAAAGTTGTGGCCAAAGTCAACACTGTCTTTGCCAGTTCTGGAGATCATTAATTTACTTCAGAGGCTCAGGGATGAGGGGGGCCTCATAGCCCCAGGTACAGGAAATAATATAAAGGAGGTACAGGCATTGTGAGGGCCAGAGGTGGGCAAGCTTATCACTTCTCAAAGAAAAGTACAGTTATCTACAACCAGCTGACTTAATGGTTACGTGATAAACTCTTCTGTAGACTCTTAGCTAAGAGCCCCAGGTGAGACATTGAGAGGCTAGAAGATCAGATGTTTCAGACTTTGAACGAAGAATCAGGACTGTTGGCTGCTGGGAAGTTAAAAAAGGAAAATCTTTTGGGACTCTTTATGCCTTTCCATGTGGTATTTTCCAAAGCAAAATCACCTGTCCCCCTCAACCTGGCTCAGTATTAGTTTAACCAGTGGACTGTCACGCTGAACCAGTGGTTAACTAAAGAGGCATTCTCTGGAGTGAAGGGGGAACTCACAGCTACAGTCTAGGTTAGATAGGGAACATGCTACAGGGATCATCGTTTCCTCATGCATGTAGTTATAGAAAGATTCTGAGAATAAGATAGTTGCAGAAGGTCACCAAGGAGGAACTATAGAGAAAGATACAGCCGAAAGAGAACCTGCTGCAGAAGGTTATAAAATGGAAGCTACAATGATTTGGGCATATTTGCAGAGTGAACGATGAACGAAAAATCATGACCGAGGTATTCGGCATAATGGACAGTTTGAATAGGAGAGGCAAACCCCACGGAGAATGGGTAGATGATATAGTAGATTGGTGCAGAGCTGGTCTACAGAAACTAAGGCACTCCACACTGTACGGGGAAAGATGGAAGGAAATAGTGAAAGAGGCATCAGACTCCAACAGGTGCTGAGCCCATGCTTATTGGTGGTGGTGGTGGTGGTGAGTAGGTAGTGCATTTTCAGTAGGTAACGTGTCTTTCCCTATTAACTAAAGTTTTCCTCTCTTGTGATTATTTCTTGCAGATGGAGTTTTGGTTTGATTACAAAGGTAGGAGAGGGGGAGATATTGTCTCTGCTTTGTGTGCGGCTGTTGGTTACTACAGGGCGATGTAGAGCAACGACAGAGTCCTCACCCCCAGGCATTTGCTAAGTCAGGAACTGTATGTGACCAGGTAGTACATTGTGTGCCTCTTCTCCCAAACAGATTTAAATCCCTGCAAACTGAATCCCTGTAGGAACGGTGGCGTCTGCAAACTGAAACACTACGACTATTTCTGTCTGTGCCCCCCACTGTTTACAGGGAAGGTGTGTGAAATAGGTGAGTATAGAAATGCACACACGGGCATTCTGCCTTGAAGAAAGGGTTGAAAGTGAAATTCGCCCATAGGCACCAAGGGTCGCTCTGGTCTTTTCCACCCGTGTGCGGATTTTTCTCCATCCATGTGTGGAATCAAATTTTTATATGCACCGAGGCATGTGTGGATGGGCACCACCAGTAGAAACAGAAAACCTGGCTGTGGGCTCTCTGATAATCAGCTGGCATTGGACTCTCCACAAGCACACAGCTTACAGGCAGTGCTGATGGGCAGCTGTGGTGCACAGGGCTGAATGTCACCTATTAACTCCACTGGCCTGATCCAGGCTCAGCTGCTCTGGTGCCCTCCAGCCACTGAAAAACCTGCGGGGATCAGAGACCTGCATGCCCTGGGCCTCCGTTATCGTAATAAGCCATTGCATTGAACGTGTCAGACACACCACCAAAGCTCCGTGTACAATTCAATCATGGAAAACCAGGTTGACATCACAAGAACAATTTTAGAACAAAATGGAGGTGCAAACGCCGCCCCCCTTTTTTAAAAGAAAAAAAAAAAAGCAGCAGCAGCTTCTGATTCTTTCCCCACTGAAATGCCACCTTTGGTCTGCAAGCTGGAGCAGGATGAGAAGTCACTACCCCAAATAGCCAGCAGTAATTAAAATTCACTCACTCTTCCTTTGTCCATAATGGGCTCCCTGGGATGTTTTATTGACTCATGCTGGTCAGGCACAGTTTGGTACAGTGACACTGCTGTTATTGAGTATCTTTCCTAGTGTGCCATCATGGGTAGTCCCTCCCAGGAAGAAGTGAAGGCAAGTTCTCTGTCCCCAGGTGCTTGCAGACTGGTCGCAGAAGGGAAGCACGGGAAAGTCTGCTGGGCAGGACCTGTCTCTCACTCAGTCAGGGCAGCATGTAGCTCAGTGAGGCCCCAGTCTTGCTATAGTCTCTAGGTGTTACTGTAATGCAAATAAGGGAGGAAAGGGGTTAAGACAATGTGTGTCAGTATGTGACTGCTCAGAGCTGATCCAGCAGCGTAGAGGCTGGTGTGCTACTGGGAGGTCCTTTCCTGAGCAGGAGCTAAGTCCATCCACATGTTCCTCTGCAGAGAGGTTGGAATGCTGGTACAAGAACGGCGGCTGCTGGCAGTACTGCCAAGCCACAGCCCACTCCCCTGGCGTGGTGTGCTCCTGTGCCGAGGGGTACGTGCTGGGTGACGATGGAAAGAGGTGTATACGATCAGGTAATGGCTCCAAGGCTCTGGGTTACTTACCGTGAAGCGCAGAGCAGGTTTATAGCCACCGTCCTCCTCTCTTTGCTGGGCTGCTCACGTGCCCTGGAGCTGGCACACCCGCCAGTGGCTCTGTGAGAAAATCTGCTGCACTGGCGCTGAATGGCAGTGTGCTAGTTTATCAACGGAAATGCCAGCAGCTTGGCTGACCTGGCTTTTTCTCCACCCCCAGTGATTATTCCACCCCCTTTACTGAGGGCACACCTTGATCCTGAAGCTCAACTATCCCACTGGGGCAGGGGGCTGCAACCTGCAGCTCTGGAGCCGTGTGCGGCTCTTTAAAGACTCCTTTGTGGCTCCTGATGCAATGATGACAAAGTTTAAAAAAAAAAAAACCTTCTCCTGATTATTTTCAGTAGTTTGGTGAATGTCTAAAAGCTGAACAATGAACAACTCGTATCTGAACAGCAAACAATATGTGAGCTCTAAATGTCGAATAACTCTCTCCCTTTAATATGTGCAGTGCATTGTGGGATATGTGCGTGCACTCTTCTTAAAACAAGGGTTACAAAAAATACGGCTTGATGTTATTTATCAAGGACCGTCTCGCATTCACGTGCATCATGGCTCTTCCATTATTGGGATATTTTACCAAATTCAGAAAAAAAAAATAGCCCTTGTTCTTTTGGCTGCTGGCTCCTGCTCTGGGGCTTGTAAGCTGTCAATGTTATCTCAGGTGGAAGGGATTCCCAGGGAAGTGAAACACACCTGGTTCCAGGCCAAGCCAGGAGTACGCTGCTGACTCAGTGACCAGATGGAGAGCTTGGGTTGGTGCCTGACCCGGCCTCTCATAGTACACTGGGTAAATGCACTCGGCAAGGGGCCATGGGCAGCACCAGGGACTAGGAACCAGGGCAGCAGTGGGTTTGGTCTGTCGGGAGCAGATGCCCATTGCACAGCTCTTCACTTGCACTTGGTGGTGGGAAGGGTTAGTGGGGGGTCTGTGTTTCATCTTCCCAGAGGAGCAGAATTAGCTGAGGGATCAGAACATGACACTCAAACCCAAAGGCCGTTCTTATTTTTCAGCACGGTTTCCCTGTGGGCTGATTAAGAGCTCCACACGAGCTTTGAAGGAAGTTGCCACTGGGCTCAACGAGATGGCAGAGAAGGAAGCCCCCGAGCTCAATGGGACGGTGAAGAGAGGTGCCCCAGAGCTCAAAAGTACAGCAGAGGAAGGAACTCTCAACTTTCTCAATGGGATGGCAAAGGGCACTCCCCGACTCAATGCACCAGCAGAGGAGGACACCCCTAAGTTAAACAGGACAGCAGGTGGCACTCCCAGACTCAATGATTCAGCAGTGGGGTGTTCCCCCAGACTCAATGAATCCATGGTGGAGGGCACGCCCAGGCTCAACAGGACAGTGGAGGGGGATGCACCCACATTTCACGAGTCTGTAGAGGAGGAGATCTCTGGACTCAATGGGTCAGCAGAGGATGGTGCCCCCAGACTCAGTGAGTTGGTAGAGGGGGGAGCCCCCAAGCGCAATGGGTCAGCAGAGGGGGCCACCCCTGAAGTCAGTGACTTGGCAGAAGGGCAGAATGTGCACAGTGGCCTCAATCAGACAGAAACCGAAGGAAACCTTACAGCTGGAGATCTGCACAGCTGGATTACTGTCTACCAAACTGCAGAGCTTGGTACCAGGATAACTGGAGGATCTTTCTGCCACCGTGGCCACTGCCCCTGGCAGGTAACATTTCTCTTACATGTTGAGTTTCAAACACCATATCACCTTCCCTTACCACTGCTCATGCTGCAGTGCTGCAAGGACCTCGTCAAGGTTTTCCCAGGATCCCTGTTCTGGGCCAAACAGCACAGCATACATGCTCAGCGTATCTCTGCAGCGTCTTTTCTGGTGGCTCAGGCTGTAGTCACCTCGTTCATTGCTGCACATGGGATCAGTAACATAGTTTACTTTACAGCTCCTCTTCTTGCAATACAGCCAACCACACAATCGTCAGTCTCCAGCATGTCCTTCACATTTGTTTGTCATATATGATTCATGAGTGAAACATTACATCTACATCAATGAGGGGGAGTTCAGAAATTTTCTGCTTTTGTTCTGCTATTACTGTTTAACTGGTTACATTTAGTGAGCTCTAACTTTCCTGATTTTGAATAACCACATGTTATAATGGTCTACCATTAGGGTATTATACCTTTGACTTATTTTGGGCCCTTTGTGAACAATTTCCCACCTGGGACTTCATATTCTAAAACAAAATCCTAGAGAGTGCCATCCCTGGCCTCTTTGTAATTTGCCCCTTTTTGTTTGCTTACATTAGCAAAGTAATATCAGGGCCTGAGTCTCAGCTCTTTTAAACAGGTGTGTAACTCCATTGACTTCTGAGACACTACGTTTCAAAGCACCGTGAAAGAGTTCGGAAGCAGGACTAAAATTTATAAGCATCAAAGCGCTCAAAAGGCATGAAATGCCAAACATTAAGGTGTAATGCTCACCTTTAATCATGTTTGGGTATCGCTACGTCTTTAACCTGTGGGGCACTTTAATTTACAGCTTCTTCCGTTTCTGCCTTTATGTTATTGTGATTAAAAAGGGCATGACAAATTATGTCCCCCAATTTTGTCCGTCACCTCTTTTATTTTAAAAATGTCAGCAATATCAAAGCTGGTTGCACTTAGCGTTGGTGAAGGAATGTTGGCTATTTCCAGGATGTTAACTTTGAGCGGCCTCAGCTCTATTAAGCACAGGGATTATAGTGTTGATTTAGGGTCACCGTATTTGAACTGTCTAAAAAGAGGCCACCAGTGATACTGTACTATAACATATCACTACAGCATGAGCTGGTAGATGCTGGTACAGATACACTCTCTCTCAGATGTGTCCTCTTTTGAAAGTTCAAATATGGTAACCTGATTCATTAGCAAAGGCCCCATTTCACTCAAGGCTGACAACACCTGAACACGGACCAGCTAGTATTAAAAAGCGGGCTGACCGGTACCCTTAACTGCTCACCCTGGAGTTCAGTATTTTTATATTTTGGTTTGGTGGTTTTGCGCAACTTTATTAGAGCGGGAGACCTGTGAGAGGCTGGCTTAGGGCCCACTGCCCTAAAATTGAAGGTGCCCAAGAGTATTCCCAATACTTACCTTTCCTGTCTTGGCCCTTCATTTTCCCTCTTCTTGTGCAGCTTCAGCTACATGAAATTTTAAACTAGAACAATGTTTGGTTCTCAGTGTGACTGGGCATTGACTTTGCTTTCTTTTGTTCTAGCACTGCCCAATGTTTGCAACGAGCATTGGTGCTCACATTAGCTTTGTTTTCGCTGCAAGCCTTGCAAACCCATTTCGGGTAGCAGTGTGAATTCCTATCCTGGGCTGGTGCTGCTTCTGCCCTGTTCACTTTATCATTTGCCATAATTACACCCTTAAAAATATGCACCCTAATGACATCACACACAAATGCTGTCTCATAAAGTTAATAGGATTGTCTAGGAAACTACAACAATCCAGCTTAATGTGTTGCTCTTGTCTTTTCTCTGTAGGTATTTCTCCGCAGTAGCAGAGGTTATGGGTTCTGTGGAGGGACTTTAATCAGCAGTCGCTGGGTGGTCACTGCTGCCCACTGCCTTGACATTGTTAGGCCACATCATGTTACTGTAGGTGAGTGACCCCACAACTGTAAAAGGCTTTGCACTCCTGGCGAAAATACGACAGCCTGACTCTGTTAACTAGAATGGCATCGGGGTGGCCCAGTTCTTTGAGGCTCACTGCTCAGTTTATAATTTATTTTTTCTAACTTTCCATCCTGAAAATGGCCCCTGTGTGGTGACAATGGAACACGCTAGTAGGAACCAAGCTTCAGGTTTCTGTCTCGTTTATCTAAAAAAGATAACAGGGCAACTCTATGGTTAACAGAGTCACTAACAAGAAAAACTTTATCCCAAATTTGGCTGTTCTTAGGGGGTTCCTGCAGGACCTTGCCATGTGTGCACCTACTTTCCTTTGAGCAGAGGTTGCTGAGCAGCTGGTTGCAGGCGTCTAATGCCTTTTAGCAGAAATTAATGAACAGGATGATGAAGGTGAAGAATCTGTAGTTGAAGCACTGGATGGGGACAGGTGAAACCTGGATTTAATTCTGCATGTTGCCAAACATTTCTTGGGCTGTGTCTTAATTCTTCCCATGTAAAATGAGACTAGTGCTTCTCAAGCTTACAGAGTGCTCTATGGATAGGAGACAAGGAACAACCTAATGAGAATAGCCCTCTATTCCTGTGAGGAGTCAAGCCACTAGGCTAGAGAGTTCTTCTTCCTTCTTGGACTGAAATAATAATTTTTTGGAGGATGCTGGTTATGCTGAGCACTTGCCGCACTGGACATGTTACTCCATATCCTCGGCTCATCATCTATATGCACTATAAGACACGGCATTTCAAAGGTATCTACTTGGAACAGGCTTGTCTCTTCATAGAAAAGGGCGTGTTCATTCTCATACAGAGAGGAAGAATTTTCGTTCTAGTTACAACCAGCTTTGAGCCTGTAGCTAAATGAGTGGGTGTTTTGAAAGGCATCTAAATTCATGAGCATGGACAGGTGGACCACTACCCTTGCCCGCTAAACCATTTGAGGCAGTTTTTCCCTCCCCTCTTGACCCTTTTCTGTGTGAAGACCCATAATCTCCATATTTAGTTGTGGTGCTGTAACTTATTTTCATTTATTTCTGAAGGTTCAAGCATTAATCCACTCTGACAGCTGCTTCCCTAAATCTGTTTTCAACTGCAGGAGACTTTGACATACACCAGAGAGAGGTGAAGGAACAAAAGATTGAAGTGCAACAGAGCTGGACACATCCACACTATGACTCGGATAACTACAACAGTGACATTGCTTTGCTCTATTTGAGCAGTGATGTTGTATTTAATGAGTATGCCCTCCCCATTTGCCTTCCCACACCTAACCTGGCAACCTTGCTGACTAGAGAAGGGACTAGGGGCATGGTGAGTGGATGGGGTTCAACCCATGTCAAGGGTCCTGGAACACGCTTCCTCATGAAAGTCAAGCTGCCTATAGTAAGCATGGAAACGTGTAGGCAGGCAACAGCAAAACTCATTACTGATAACATGTTCTGTGCAGGATATGCTGCCAAAGCCCAGGATGCCTGCAAAGGTGACAGTGGAGGCCCCTTTGCTGTATCTTACCATGGCACTTGGTACCTGCTAGGGGTAGTCAGTTGGGGTGAAGGCTGTGCTGAAGAAGGGAAATATGGTGCATATACACGGGTAGCCAATTACATTCCATGGATAAAGGAGGTGGTTGAAAATTTAGCTGAGGCAGGAGGACTTCTGCCAGCACTCTGAGGACCACTTCTGAAAACCATCACAAATGCTGTCAGCATGCTGAGCTGTTTCAGTTCAATAGACTTTGTTTCATATCCTGAATGAAATGTACAATCCTCTAGTGATGGGCAGAGGCTCATTTGGGTCTTGGCTGTGATAAAACCTTTATAAAGAAGTTAGTATGTGTCAAGCTTGTATGCTCCTACACCTTAAACAGAGTTGATAAGACACCACATCAATAGTCTACACGTGGCTCAGAGGCAGAAGCATATGAAGCTTTTTTGGTACTAACAGTGTACATTACCCTACATATTCAATGTGAGGGGTAGATACACAAGCTAAAGTGAACGAACCAATCAAGCACACATATACTCTACCAGTTTGAAAAACTGGAAACTTTGCAATGGCTTTAACTAAAAGCAGCAGATAGTGCTGGACTGGAGAGGTTGAACCTCTGTAGTTGATGCAATAGGCCTTGTTATTCTGCTAAATATAGAATTTGCTGCATCTGAGATGTCTGTAATACAAACAGTTGCAATGGAAACACTGAAAGTGGAGGATTTAACAGCTTGTGGGAGTGCAGTTTTCTTTATTTCACATTAAAACAAGGAAGGAAATAACCTTGTTCTCCAGCTATTCCACTTGATGTCAAAGCAGTACATTAGGTACCTATTTAGAGCATTATGACAATTGTGCACCTGAATTAATCACCATATAATATGATTGTGAACTACAAGGTAAAGGCTTCAGAAGTTTGAGTGAATGAAATGTTAATACTTAGTAGCAAGATGAAAAGTGAAAAACTAACTATCCTTTTTATTCTATAGGAAGTTGAACCTTCACCTCAGCCTCTGCTGCATCATATTTAATCTAGTTGGAAGGGAGAGGAACAAACAGCAAATTATTAGTAGTGGAAAATTAGAATTTCCAGTAGCAGCAGTTATTCAAACTTAACAACAGGCAGGAAATCAGGTTTAATAAGCTTACTGCTCATTTGATGTCCTTTGATTTTTTTTTCCCTGAGGCTTTTAGTGTATTTAATCACATTAAATCCAGCAACGGGGGCAACAGTTACCTACATTGGGTCAGACCCAGAACAACATAGCACTGAGCCAGCTTTCACTGATGCTATTTCCATTTTACACATTCTATAGAATAAGATGTAAGAAAAAGAAAAACTAGCACTCACACTATACAGAAAGGCACTACACAGCTCTAAATTAGCCTTAGACAATGGACCATTCTGTGATTCCCCAGGGCTTAACATTCAGGTTACATGTTTGTTAGCAGCAGATGTGATCAAAATAAAATAAAAGCACCAAATAAAGGCAAAAATGGAAGATCTAGATGGTATGAACAGAATTCACAATTACTAAGTTTCTGAACATTAGTTATTTACTAGTTTGTCCTAGATGTCCCCCCACCCTACCCCTGTGAGCAATCAACAGACACCCCCAAAAAACAGAAGGTTATTTTATTGTCTAAAGTGGGTAGCAGTACAACAAGTATTTGATCTGTACAAAGGACACAACAGAACAAGTTTAAATACAGACAGGAGGAAATAGTCCTCAGATTCACAGTCCTTAGACCACATTTTATATCAGAAGCCAAACAATTTAAAGATACACTAAAAAAAACAATCTGTTAAAAAATTTCAGGTCTCCAAAGAGTCTATGGGTGCACATCTCACAGCAGAGATCAATGAGTGTTCTGTGAAGGGTCACAACGGCATCTTATTGCCTTCAATGCTGATTTTCACCGCATGGGCTGATCTGCTTTTTTTCCTGATATCTGTGAACTTCCGCATCTGTTTGTCCAGGCGACTTACCCCTTTCTTAGAGGTGCCCTGGTACTTCAAAACAAAACAAAAACACAATTATCATGAGGGAGTGGGGGAGAAAGCCCAGAGTTTCAAGAAAGGCGATGCATACAAGATTAAGTGTTCTGATAAGGTTATAGAGGAACTGTGGCAGGTTTTTTGATGCGCGCGCGCACAGTCTCTCAGATTAAGGAAACTAAAGTGGTCATTTCATTGTCCACATACTGGATAAGTGAATGACTTAGAATAGTTCTCAAACACCACACTTGAGTTTCAGGAGTACATTTCACCACAGTTTCATAAACTGTTGATTTCCTGGTGCTGGCTGATGTGACGAACTGAGCACAGGGGTGATGTTAATTCATCAATTGCAAGTGATTCAATAGGTCACTTTCCAGACACCACCAAGGTTAGAAAATACTAGGAAATGTAAGTGGGAAGAGAAAAAATGCCAGAGATCAACTCACCACAAATTTCAGTCAATAAACAATATCCCCTGCAGTATTCAGAATGCATCTCAACACAACATGCAGTAATAATGAATTATGGAGACTCCAGAAAAAGAAAAGGCTTTGGGACAGCTAACAGAAACATCCTCTTTAGAAGCTCAGCTTTTATTTGCCAGGAATCCAAAGGCTACTCTGTCCATGATCAGGCTCAGACTATTACTAAGGTAGCCAATCTCCAATACCTGAACCCAGACAGACATTCTAGCCACAACATAGAGGGAAAATGAATTCCTGACTGGAATTACAGGCAGAGCTTCTCTGCCTTTTCACTTACTTTCTACAATTGTTTTTTTCTAAATAAAATATGAAGCTGAAGAGTGGAAGGAATGCACCAGTGTTACTTGCCTATCCTTTCTGGCTACTAATTTCCACCTCCCAGCTGGGAGAACAGAAATATAGCAAATAGGCTGTCAAAATAAATTCAGGTTAATATTTACTGGAAGTTCTCTCTCCAATTTAGATTTGAGGTTCTGTCTTCTCCCAGTCCTTAGAAGATTCTTTTCCCTTACACTGTCGTTTACTCCATCAGGCCTTGCAACACAAGAACTTCCTAGGCCAAAGAGGGTTGAACAGTTTCTTTTCAGATCTTGTTACTACTACCAAAAACCTCAGCCACAGAGGTTATTCCGGAGAGACAATGAAGTAGTAAATTAAGGGCCAAGAATGTCAGCTCTGTGTCATTCCCCAGGTATCTATTTAATTTAAACTGGAGGCCCTCCTTAAACAAGAACATGTTTTACAATGGTACACCGGCTCATCCTGGATTACTCCACTTCTTTTTACACAGATGCCTACATAACGTATTTTTGTGGAGAATTTTAAATAATACCAGCCATGAGGACATGTGAAAGCTGTAGTGGCACAAATCGGCAGAAGTTATGTACTATAACAGATTCTCTCTGCATCAATTTACCGTTTAGGTCACAGTACAAATGTTAGAGACGAGCTTCCTCCGTGCAGGTTAGTGGATTCACAACTACTTTCATTGCCTCTGCATACTGCCAATTGGAGCACATGCACTGCTCACACTTCCCTTAAATGATACCTCTAAAACTTGGGGAAGGCAGAATGTCAAGGCTAGAGGGGCATCCTGTTGCCTTCAATGCTGAACTTGATGGCCCGATGCACTTTGCTGAGTCGTTTCTGTTCAGCAAACCGTCTCTTGTGCTTTTCCAAGCGACTAATACCTTTTTTATAAGTCCCGAGCTAGAAACATCATCATCTCAATTAATGAAAAGAAGGAAAAACAATGACAGCAGAATTTAAAGATCTCTCCTTTCTCTTACATTTGATTTACCTTATGAAGATACTGACATCTCTATGAATTAAACTGTACAAGATAAATGGGTGAACCAAGGCAGAATACACGGACCTCATTTAGTGGCAGAATGTCAACACTTACAAGTGTTTCACAATTCCAAGAAAGTCAAGAGGATGATCACAATACTAGAACTTGGAAGGGGTAAGAGGAGTTAGTGTAAGGGATTCCAAGATGGTCTACAGGGACAGTAGATTATTTTCTGTCAAGCTTGAAATCTCTTGGCCAAGGTATGGACTCGGAAGATGATCATTCTAAAAATGCTAAGTAAATAAAAAGATTCTGCAGTCCATTCTAGAGCATTTGCAGGTCTGGATTTGGCTCAGAGAGTCTGCCTAATGCCTAATATTAACCTGGTAAAGCAGTGGGTTAGCAGTTAAAGCCTTAATACTGATATAAATAGGTGTTCCTCTGTGTCAGTTATTCATTTTCATTATATTTGTAAGTTAAGAAACCACGAAATAGGTTTTAAAGAGCCCACCCACGAGCAGGACACATAGTCCCTCAAACTACCATGGACTTAACAGTAAAGTGGTACCCAAGGGCTAATGGCACTTGAAGTAACAGTGATTTAAACAATCGACTGATTTTCAAGCTTAACCACAGAGTTAGGATCAACATAAGAAACTAATTTCTTCCCTCTGCTCTGTGGCTTACCCTGGAAGACTCCATTTCCACATTCCACTTGGGTCTGACCACGTAATCCTTGTTGGAGGGCATTGGAACCCTTGCACGAGCACAAAATCCAGGATCTCCAGGTCTGAGAGCTCTGGGTAACAAAAAGCATGTATTATAACAACAGCTCACTCTCACACAGAGAAATACAAACAAGCAAATGCCTTCAATTAGCTGTGTTTTCTGTCACTTTTAAATGCACAAAGCACTGCTACCTCAAGCACTTGCACTTTTATTACAAATAGAAAAACAGCTGCTGTGAAGAGCCCACAGACAGTCTCGGATGCCTTGGGGGGGGAAAAAAAAAAGAGAGAGACACAGACAACTTACTTTTCTTCTCCTGTTAATACCTTCTCCAAGTCTCTGCGAGGGGTCTGACCACCGGAGCTGTACAGACAAGGCAAAATGTTACAGCCGCAGACAAATACAGGGTTTCCTCTATAAAACAAAAGCCACTTATAACAGCAGCCTCTCCTGCACATGTTCGAAGTATTTTATGTGGGTTTATAAAGTGGATATAGAGCTGCATCTGTGAATTACACAACAATATTAAAATAAGATGCACCCAGCTGCAGCAGAAGACAAACCCACCTAAAGAAGTGCTACAAGGGTAAACTCCATAACTCTTGTGCAAATTCACGCCAAATAAAAAGAGACCGGATCTATTTAAAAAAAGGCTTCACAAACATAAAAGTCTGCAAAAACAGATGGTGGCTTGAGACTCGGAACAAAATGCCAGGTGATGACAATAAAGCAAGAAGCAATGGCTCAACTCCTCAGGGCCAAGGTTATGGTCAGCAATATTTATCAGTACTAAGCTCTTGTATCCTTTGGCTTGTTGGCACTCAGTCAAGATCACAAAGGGCAGGCCTAACCAACTCCCACACAAGGAGCAACTACCTGGGGGAATTTCAAATAAAGAGTGATGTGGCAGCACATTACAGGAGTTAACCTGCACAGGACTCCTGGTTGTGATAGTAGCAAGAATAACTACCATGCCTGCCTGTATCAGACAACAGAGTGGATTACAACAGTGACTTGACTCTTATCACACATGGGGCTTCCAATGGTGCAAGAGCTGTCAGGAGCCCCAAATTAGAAAGGCAAACTGCTGATCACCAGTAGTGTAGAAAACCTTGCAACATATTAAACTGGACAAGGGTAAAGATGACCACAATCTTAACGAAGGGAAGAGGATGGCTTAGAGGAAGCCTACAGGTTTCCCCTAACACTTTATTCGTATGTTGTCAGAATTACCATATCGGTCAGGTTTCCTAAACAGTCTCAGGGTACATCTACCCTTACTGGAAGATCTACACAGTGGTGGTTGATCTTCTGGGGTTCGACTCAGTGCAACTATTGGGGTCACACAAAACTGAACAATCAGGGCTCCACCGTCAACCCCGGTGTGCCTCAGAGTCGTGAGAAGTAAGGGAAGTCGACAGGAAAGTTTCTCCCATTGACCTCCCACTCTGGGGATGGGAGAAAAATTCAGTTTAAGGTATGTAGATTCCAGCTACATATCTTAAATTGATTTTTCCTCGTAGCAGAGACCTGGTTTCAAATTCACAACGTTATTTTTTCTCTGTATTTGCAACTCCCACCTGCTCAATCGCCTTCTTTGAGGCATCTGTTCCAGATCCCTCTGCTCCCTTTCCTCCCTTGTCATTCCTTTGTAGTTTGAGGTTAGACCAAAGATGGGCCGAGACCATTCATCTGTAAAAACATTTCAGTGAAGAAACACTATTGTTAGGCAAGGACATTTTACCTCCAGAGAACTTCAATGGGTCTAAATGCAACCTGCAACAGCTTGTCCTTTTAATCAAAAGGGTCAACCACTTTTAGGCCTTGTCTTCCCTTCTGAGTTCTGTTGCCGAAAACTGTCCTTCTGTGACAAAGCAGTGAGACCGTGCACAGTGCAATGCGACTTTTGTCTGGAAAAATGCCCATTTTTGGCAATAAAAAACTTGCACCTCAAAAAAGACTTTTTTCTCTCCTCCTCCTTTGTCATCAACAAATAGCCAGAGCAGGTACTGCTGCTTGTTTTGTGGACAGAACTGGCTTCTGCCAGAATCCCACAATGCCCTGCCCTGATGGCTCTGCTCAGTGTTTTGATCTCTGCTGCCCCACAGGCATGCACCCTTACCTCTTTACAGCTTGGGGAACTATCTGACAGCTTAGTGGGCTGCTTCTTTGCGGAACAAGAGAGCAAATCATTGGAATATTCCTGTCCTGCCCTACACTAGGAACACAGCAACACTCAGAGGGAATCCCAAGCATTGCAGGACTCAGCTCCGCACTGTGGGATATGCACCCTGGAGTTCATTGCTCACACTGTCAGTGAGGGTGCCCCAAATGTGATTTATCAACTGATGGAGCGAGTATGAACATCTGTTGGCGATTTGTGTTCTATCAGTTTTTCAATGTCAACAAAACTTGGTGGTAGAGACAAGGCCTAAGTGGCTAACGTGTCAGGCCAACGTGACTTCTAAACCCAAACTAACGTATTATAAAGTGAGACCTTTAAGTTTCAGGCATCCTCTCTCACTGAATCTTATTACAAGCAGAATCTGCCTCAGCTCTAGACAATGCTCAATTTTCTCTTGTGCTTTCACATTTCAGGAACTTGCCCATCTGTAGAGCTGGTGAAGAAGCATTTAGAGTCATGGCTGCCAAGAAATTAGTACACGTCATAGGGCAGACGTAATTTCACAGATAACGTAAATCAGACTATAAATTGCAGTTCTTCCTTTTTCATAAAGGAAACAAGAACTAAACCTAATAAAATGCCTTGTCAGAGCTTTGAATATGTGACGCAATGGTATACGTATTCGCCTAGAATCTTATGTATTTTCTCTTACATAACCAGTTCAATTTGCTGCACAGATTGAACCTCTCTAGTCCAGCACCCTCAGGACCTGCGGGGCCAAACTGCAAAATTTGCCAGACGGGAGGTCAATCTGGTCTAAGCACATTACCAACACTTTCACTGCTTACTGGGCACTTAGAAGATGTTTGGGGTACGTTAGAATTAAAGCTAAATAACAGCATAGAACACTGAGAGCCAGGACTGGTGGCTGTAAACAAACTTTATGGAACCAAGGGAAACTTGGCCACACCTATTTTAAGTGGTTGTCCAGCTAACTAAAATCATGCCACGTTACGGATGTTGCCAGACGGGGAGAGTTCTGGATTAGAGAGGTTTAACTTGGACATAAAACAGAAAAGTGTTTGGAAAAAACAGGTTAAATGGTACACAGAAACTTCCACGAGCAAGACATGGCATTTAAAGGAGGTTCACATACTGATTAGCTTTCCTGCCATGTCCTTGTTTGGTCTTGACTCCTTGGGGTGTTTGTAGAGGTACATGACAGCTCGCCCAATCCCACTGTGCTTCAGTGTCTCTTGACTCACACTAGGCAGCTGGAGGACAGAAAAATAAATCCTCAAACTCTGAAGGACATCTGATTGCTATTGGTGCCAGAGGTTTATAAAAACCAAGCACAACAGTTACCCTACAAAACTGAAAGCAGAGTATGTATTTCATTAACTTGCCATTTTCATTGCAGGTATCAAAGCGCTCCAGCGACCTTTTAACATCAAGCAGCTATCTTGTCCATCTCTAAATAACTGAAGGTCTTTATTCTTTATTTCTAAACGCTGGGCATGTTAACGATCTGGACAATTCGTACAAGTATGAACTTTGTTTCTTAATATAAAGTGGCCTAAAGTTCCTAAAAATACTCTTTTGCTTACATTAGCTACCTGTGTGTACTGCCTGCAATCAGACTAATCTGTCTTTGAATCAATAGTTTGCTGTTAGTAACAAAGAGATCTCTTGAAAATACAGATTGCAAAAGCAAATAGTCAGGCAAGTAGCTTTGCCACAGACCATAGCCATGTCTTAAACCTGCAGCCTTACAGGGTACCTGAGCCTGACCAGCAGCTTCCATCACTAGGGAGGCAGGCAGGGGGACAAACTGGCCATAAGGAGAGAAGAAAGAGACAAGATGGGAGCAAAGTGCTTAGCCTGATGCACTGTGAGAACCATTAACAACTATCGGAAAGAGTGGAGAGTTAGCAGCCAAGTCAGCCATTCCCAGGCATTCTAAGGTGAAAACAGACTAGTCCAGATTTCTGAATAGATATTTGAAATATAATTTAGCTAAAGCTAAATATCATATCTTCAGCTGGAAATCTGAGTTAATACCTATTCAAAGCCAAATTCTGGTACCTTTTTAGCAGTCATTAAAGCTGGCTTACAGGATTCATTTTCACATAGCTATGCAGAAAGTCTAATTACATTAGCACTTATTTTCTGCATATACGGAACAAGAAATAAAATGATCTATCACAGCATAAAAGCAACTTTGAGGGAGAGAATTTGCCTGGCAGAGCGGCTCAGATGAATATGAACATAAATCTAAATGTATCACTCAAACAGTGTAAGGGAGTGTGCACATGTGGACAGTGGGTTGTTTCTTTCAGTTTTACAGCCAGGGATTAGCATAATTACTTGCTTCACAGAGTAAATAAGGGGGAAAACGAAAGTGATCAGGATCAAGGAATTCAAAATTTCCTAGCTGCCCTCCTGCCAAACTTTGTTCTGCCAGGCCAAGACAGCATTTAAATAAGACAGGAAAAGCCTCTGAAAGCAAACCCAGCATTTGCTCCACAGTTTGCTCTCCTCTGTGCCTCATCACTACGGTCAACTGAGAGCAGTGACCATATTGCATCTCACTACTACTTACACGTGCCATTTTTTGAAATGTACATACTGGGCCAAATGTCCATAAAGAGTTATCTCTAACAGCTTCAGCCTGCAGGATGCAAGCCAGACTAAGGCAAACAGGTAGGCACCAGCTTCTAACCTCTTGCAGGATCTTCAAGAGCTCCTCACGTATCTTTAATGCTGGTAGACTTCGATCCGGAAGAGGGGAAAGCCACTCTTTGATGGCTGACATCACACCACTGTCAATGAAAGTTTCCTTAAGGTCCTGTCTGGAAAGTTGGGAATAAAGGTCGGTCAGATTTTCAGGAACAGCTGTGTCTCACTTCAGAGAGCTGGGGAATGCAAGCTCTGAAAAAAACCAAAACTCCTACTCCTCTGGCTGCACACACACATCATTTACAAGATGTGGGCCTTGCTCTTGATTTCCCCAAAGCAGACATCACTCTCTAGGAAAGGTTGCTGAACCCTGTATGAGGCAAAGTGCCGAAATTTGACCTTTTGACCTCTATGTACGGTCTGAGTGCCACGGATACTTTTTAAAGTCACAAACAGTCCTACTTAGAACAGCTTCACTAATAAATATATAAAGACGCAGAGCTTTATCGTTTAGGTGGTGGTTGGTAGCATTAGCTGTTTTTTCTTAATCCACAGGCAGCATAGCTTTGAGCAAGCTCTGGGGTGCCTGTGGGAGGCAGGATGGGACTGAGCTTGTGTGCCACTCTTGAGACCCATGCTGGGGGTTGCTGACCACTGCTCTAGTGGCTTCCAAATGCAGGGAAAGTGAGTCCTTTAATCTTCTCTTACCACAAAGCTTATAACATAAGCTACAGAACTGAACAAAATACTTGCTTCAAACAGCAACTGAGTTCTATAAAACTATTCAAAGTGCTGAAAGAAATCAAAGCTATCGAGCATCTCAGCACGTATTAAACAGGGGCAAGCCAAGCACCCATTATATCACAGTATGTGGTTTCTATACATTGTATCCTCAGCAAGGCAGCATATTTTAATTAATTTCAAGATAATGAATCATTAAAAAGTATGTCTCTGGGAAGCCAACTAAACTCTAGGAATCTGTGGGAGGGGAGCCTGCACGTTATCAGCATTCCCAGTAGTCCCCAGGAGCGTAAGAAGTGCAGTGAATCAAACACTTACTTTTTAAGGTGCATAACTACCGTCGGCAGCAAAGTTAGCTTTTTTAGTGCGGGTTTCTTCTGTGTATTCAGCTGTCTATCTTCCTAGGGGGAATTTCAAAACAAGAAAGAATTTCAAAATAAGTCACCCCAGAGAAGAGCACAGCAGCAATAAACCCCAACTCTTAAAACATTCACAACAAAATGGTTTGTCTTCTCTTGCAGTAGTATGGCTGTCTGCAAAACTACATTGACCCTTGAAGGAGGACAATTAACTAACTGGGGTGTACCCAAGCACCAACTGTCGAGCAACTTTTGGCCCTAAATCTGCTTTAAAAGAAAGATTTATCAAGAGAGTATCAAACTTAGTCAACATTTTCCTTAAAAAACGGTCAGTGTGAAAGGGGAGATTCACAATAAAATTAATCATTTTTCTGCTTCAGTTCTACTGTAATTCCATAACCAAATGTAAAGTTTTATAAAAAGTTTGGCTACCCATGTATAATGTACAGCCAATCTATAGAGCTACTTAATAAAGGACACCAAAAATCCCACTCAAATAATATGTTAGTAACATAACATGTAAGTAACTAGGTCCGTGTTGTCCACTATGCTGTCTGTAGGATGGAAAATTCTGAGGCAAGTTATGATATTCTGCTAAAGGCCCCCTATTCGAATCCTTAAGTCTGGAGTAGTCTTATAATCCTATAGTCCAGAAGCCCAGTTAGCATGAGTGGAAAGTTACCCCTGCATGCCCCCACACCATCACATCTCACTCACAAGTCCCAGTGAAGGTCGCCCCAATGTGGACAGTGCCTGGAGTTTGGAGGGAGGAATAGTTGCCTCAGCAACCACATTCCAAGAAGAGGCCACGCAAGTGAGAGCCAGGATATAGCACCAGCCCATTGGCTATCCCAGGCTGGTACTCAAAACAAATGTGTTATTGCTCTGTGCTGTTACTGTCTCTTTTGCTTTAATCTTCTAGATAAGCACCTGTGAATGCGCCCATGTAAAGGTGCTATCTTTACTCTTGTAGACGCATCATACATCCAATTAGACATGTAGATGTGATTGCATGTCTGCTTTGTTTAAGTAACGTGTTGAGGAAAACCACTTGTATTAGAGATAAAATATTCTATAAGCAATGGGTGGGGATACTCTGTAACCTTTTTACATTATTGGCTTATTGTGCTCATTTCATCTTGCTGCCAGGACCTATCCCAGGCTTGGGTAACACCCATGCCATAGTTTTTCCCTGCCTACCAATAATCTATATAATCAATTGCAACCTATTGTCTGGCAGTGCTCCATTCAGTCCTGATGGACGAAAGTGAAGTTACTCACCTGTGTAGTAACAATGGTTCTTCGAGATGTGTCCCCGTGGGTGCTCCACAGTAGGTGTCGGGCTCACCCCAGCGCCGCAGATCGGAAATTTCCAGCAGTCTCCATCGGGTCGCGCATGCGCCGATGCGCGTCGGTCCTTCACTTGCTTACGGTCACATGCGCGATCCAGTCCCTGCCAGTTCCTGATCAACTGCTCCGGATGCTTCTGAAAAACACGGAACAGAGCTCCAAAGTGGGGAGGAACGGGTGGGTAGTGGAGCACCCATGGGGACACATCTCGAAGAACCATCGTTACTACACAGGTGAGTAACTTCTCTTTCTTCTTCGAGTGGTCCCCATGGGTGCTCCACAGTAGGTGACTACCCAGCAGTGACCCCAAAAAAGGAGGTGGGTACCCGATTTATTTGCAGCTTGCCCTTGAAAGGACTGCTGTCGACAAGCGTGTATCCTCCTCAAACACCCGGTGCATGGCATAGTGCTTGGCAAAGATGTCGTAGGATGACCAAGTTGCCGCTCTGCAGATGTCTCTCAGCACGATTCCCTTGAAGAAGGCCGTCGACGCCACCATCGCTCTAGTGGAGTGAGCCCTGGGCGGAACTGGCAGAGGAGTCTTGCGAAGCTCATAGCACAGTCTTATGCAGGATACGATGTGGTTTGAAATCCTTTGTGAGGATAGGCCTTCTCTGTTCGACCTCGGTGCGAAGGACACCAGGAGTCTGTCTGTTTTGCAGAAAGGCTTAGTCCTGTCTATGTAAAAGACCAAAGCCCCCCTCACATCTAATAAGTGCAGCCGTGCCTCCTTGCTGGAGTTGTGAGGCTTAGGATAAAACGAGGGTAATACTATTGGTTCGTTAATGTGGAACTCTGAGGAGACCTTTGGAACGAAGGCTGGGTGTAATCGTAAGACCACCGCTTCGAGAATACTGTGCAGGGTGGTATGGCCATTATTGCTGCAAGTTCGCTCACCCGACGGGCTGATGTAATCGCAAGAAGGAAGATTGTCTTCATGGTAAGTAACCAGAGGGGAACCGTGGCCAATGGTTCAACGGGCGGTCCTGACAGCATGTGGAGGACCAAGTCCAAACTCCATGACGGCGGTAGCGGTTTCCGAGGGGGATACAGGTTTGCTAACCCCTTTAGGAACTGCGTGACAACAGGATGGGTGAATATGGTTGGCCCTTCCTCTTTGTGTCGAAAAGCTGATACAGGCGCGAGATGGACCTTTAGCGAGGATAGGGAGAGTCCCTCTCGTTTGAGCTCCAGCAAGTAGTCCAGGATTACAGTTATAGGGATGTCTAGAGGAGCTAACTGCTTGGAAGAGCACCAGGAGGTAAATCATGTCCACTTCTGCTCGTAAGTCCTTCTGGTGGAGGTCCTCCGACTGCACTCCAGGACTTGCTTCACTCCCTCCTAACATGTGCTCTCTAAGGCGCTGAGCCATGGATTAGCCACGCCTGTAAGCGGAGTCCCTGAGGATGTGGATGCACTATTGACCCCCGAGCCTGCATGAGAAGGCCCGGCACTGCCGGTAGGGGAAACGGCCGGCGGCATGCCATGCGCAGAAGCAGCGGGAACCATTGCTGTCGGTCCCAGGTTGGGACTATGAGTATCGTGTGATCTTTCCCTTTTGGCTTTCTCCAAAACCTTGTGTATGAATGTTGTGGGAGGGAACGCATAGAGTAGAGGGCCCTTCCATGGAATCATGAAGGCGTCCCCCAAGGATCCCTGCCCTATGACCGCTCTGGAGCAATACTGGGGACATTTCTTGTTGTTGTGAGTGGCAAACAAATCCATTTGGGGAAACCCCCATTTCTGAAACACTCGTCGGAGCAGGTCGGAACGATCTGCCACTCGTGCGTGAGAGCAAAGCGTCTGCTGAGTTGGTCCGCCTTTACGTTGTGGACACCTGGTAAGTATGAGGCTTTAAGGGTTATATTGTTCACAATGCACCAGTTCCACAACTGGACAGCCTCCGCACAGAGAGCACAAGATCTGGCTCCTCCTTGTCGGTTGATATAAAACATGGTGGAGGTGTTGTTGGTATTTATCCCGACTACTTTGCCGTACAGGTAATTTCGAAAACGCCTGCACGCATTGAACGCTGCTCTGAGCTCTAGTATGTTTATATGCAGTGTCTTTTCCACGGGGGACCATAACCCTTGAGTAACTTCATTGCCGATGTGCGCTCCCCATCCCATATGGGATGCATCTGTCGTGAGAAAAACGGTAATTTGCGGTTGGCGGAAAGGCACCCCTACTAGTAGGTTCTTGCGGTCTGCCCACCATGCCAGTGACCTTCACACCTCCATTGTGGGTGACACTGTCCTGTGAACGGTATGGGCTATTGGTTTGTAAACGCTTGCCAACCAATGCTGCAGGCCTCGCATATGCAGCCTGGCGTTTTGTACCACAAACGTGGTGGTCGCCATGTGCCCCAACAGTTGTAGACATGTTAGGATTGGGACAGTGGGGCTATACGTTATTACTTGTACCAGGGATCTGATGGCGCAAAAACGGGCATCGGGCAGGTATACCCTTGATGTAGCAGAGTCTATTCACGCCCCTATAAATTCTATATTTTGCATGGGCTCGGTCTTTGACTTCAAGAGGTTGATGATGAGGCCCAGCGAAGCAAATGTGTTTGTGGTGATGTGTATCATTCGTAAGACCTCTGCTTTGGAGGTTCCTTTCAGCAGGCAGTCGTCTAGGTATGGAAAAATGAAGACGCCTTGTCTGTGTAGGTACACTGATACTACCGCCAGGGTTTTGGTAAAAACTCTGGGTGCCAAAGAGAGACTGAATGGAAGAACTCTGTATTGGCAATGTTCTCCGCCTACTGTGAACTGGAGAAAACGTCTGTGTGCTGGATGAATTGCTATATGAAAATACGCGTCCTGTAAGTCGAGGGCTGCAAACCAGTCTCCATCGTCCAGTGCCATGTTTATGGAAGAAATTGTAGTCATTTTGAAATGCTGCTTGCACAAATACCGGTTGAGGGCCCCTAAATCCAGGATTGGCCTCCAGCCTCCTGTCTTCTTCTCTGTCAGGAAGTACCAGGAGTAGAAGGCTTTCCCCTGGAATTGTTTCGGTACTCTCTCCACCGCCCCTATGAACATGAGGTGGTCCACTTCCTGTTTTAACTTTGTGTGGTGAGAGGGATCCTTGAAAAAGGACCTGGTGGGAGGTTTCGGTGGTGGCAATGATTGAAAAGGGATTGTGTACCCCGTGGCTATAATCTCCAATACCCATCTGTCTGTGGTGATGCTTTACCATTGACAGTAGAACGGTTTGAGCCGATGGTGAAACGTGTTGAGATTGGCACTGAGAGACGGTCTTGGTCTTGCAGTCCCCGACATACCTGTCAAACCTGCTGTCTCATGGTTTGCCCAGAGGGGGCGCGGCCCTGCTGGGGCCGACGTCTAGGGGCCCTGTACTGCTGTGGCTGATGTTGGTGCCCCTGGTCATACCCTCGTTGATATTGAGTACGCTGTGGCTGATAAGTGTAACGCCTTTGTTGAGGGTAAAACTTCTTCCTCCTGTATGGCAGGGTGTATATACCCAGGGTCCTAAGTGTAGCTCTCGAGTCCTTGCTGGAGTGTAGGACCAAGTCGGTTGAGTCTGCAAATAACTTCTGCCTATCAAAAGGAAGATCTGCGATTTTTACTTGCAGATCCCTGGGAAACCCGGACGTCTGGAGCCACGATTCCCTACGCATTACTACCGCAGTGGCTGTGGAATGAGCCGCTGTGTCCGCTACGTCCAAGGCAATCTGAACTCCTGCTCGTGAAGCTGCGTAGCCCTCCTGGACGATTGCTTTGAGGACCGGCTTCTTGTCCTCTGGAAGAAAATCCATGAGGGAGGTAAGTCTCGAATAATTGTCGAAATTATGGTTCGACAAGTGAGCGGCATAATTCGCCATTTGCAGCAGTAAGGTAGATGAGGAGTAAACCTTTCTGCCAAGTAGGTCTAGGTTCTTTGTGTCCTTGTCTGATCCCCCTGACCTATATTGGGACGTTTTGGCTCTGTGCTGCGATGATTCAACCACTAGTGAATTTGGCTGTGGGTGACTGAACAGAAATTCCATGCCCTTCGCTGGGACAAAATACTTCTTACCCGCCCTCTTATTTGTAGGAGGGATGGAGGCCAGAGTCTGCCATATGTTGGTGGCCGACTCCATAATCGCTTCATCTAATGGTATGGCGATCTTGGAGGAAGCTGGGGGTCTCAGATTTTTGAGGAGCTTATGGTGTTTCTCCTGCACCTCTGCCACTTGAATGTCCTGTGTTTGAGCCACCCTTTTGAACAATTCTTGAAACTGTTTTAGGTCATCCGGGGGAGACATATCTCCAGGAACAACTGCTTCATCTGGGGAGGACGAGGAGGCATCGCTATGATACATTTCCTCTAAGTCCTCAGGTTCGTGACTCTGTTCACATGTTTGTTCTTTAGAGGTTTCCGGATAGGGTTCCAGATCCTTTGAACCACACTCTGACTGGGAAAATTGTGATGTTCCCCGAGGGTGAGACTGTGTGCTGTGATGTTGACGAGGCGTTGACGGGGATCTACCCCGAGATCCAGATCCCCTGTGCCGATGTCCCGTGTGGTAAGGGTGGCCATAACAACAGGGGCAAGGGCCCGGTGATGGGGACCTGGACCACGACCAGAAAGTGTAGATGTGACGTGTAGAAGGGAGTGATTGTCGAGATGACGTTGACAAAGGCGGGGATCCTCTGTGATAGTATTCATAGGGATCCCTGCTGGAGGTTGGTGAAAAGTGTCTAAGCCCGGGGGATGGCGGCTGAAGGAATGGAGATGGAAGTCTGAGGCAGGCTGTTGGAGTTGCTGCCCGGTGAATCTCTGGGGGAGAGCGAGGTGATAATGGCAGCGCAATGATCTCCGGGGAAGGACTGCGGTGCCGGGTCTTGGTCTTCGCTTTCCCCCGTTCGGGCGCCGCAGGTGTTCCCACCGGTGCCGGGGACCTCGGCACTGCAGTCAGTGCCACACTTGGTTCCGCTGCCCGCTGTGCCGTGCTCAGTTCTGCTGCCTGCAGTGCTGCGCGGGTAGTCTCCTCTGGCACCGTTGGGCCCCGTGCCGGGTGCCCTCGCTCCGGTGCCGTCGGTGCAGCAAGGCTTGGTGCCATGGAAGCCGGTGCTGCCATTTCCGGCGCCTGCAGGGCCCTCAGTGCTGCCTCCTTAACAGCCGGAGGCCCCTGCGCGGGTACATGTGCCGCAGCCTTCCCGCTATGAGAGGCCAGCAGGCTCGGGCCCCGTGTTCCGCTCGTCCCGCTCACAGAAGTAACTGGCAGGGATCGAGCTGGTGAAAGCTTTTTCTTCTTCTGCACAGAGGAGGTTAGGGAAGCCGCCTTCCTCTTGTGCGAGCCTGAAGAGACCTCCTTATGGGGCTTCTCCGATGTCCCAGGCTGGAGGGCCTTATCGAACAAACATTTTTAGCCTCATTTCCCTGTCCTTTCAAGCTCTAGCTGTAAGCTTAGAGCAATGAGGGCATTTCTGGGGGACACGGGCTTCCCCAAGGCACCGAATACATTTGCTATGTCCATCTGAGGCAGGCATGGCCTCCCGGCATGAGTCACATTTCTTAAAACCCGGCGAGGACATTGTTTGAGCTTTAAAGTCTTTAAGTGCTAACAGGGCACTTAGCAGTTATTCGGTCTGGTAGCAGATAACAGTTAACAGATAACGTTCACGGCCTTCAGATAGCGGACCCGCCTGAGGCGGCCACCTCCATCCTTTTCCTTACTCTCTTTTCCTTTTTAACTATATACACTCTAACATAAACAACTATAATAACTAGGCATCAACTTATAACTATTAACAATAAGTAAAACAGAGTTTATCTGTCTCAGACGTTGGAGCCGGAGTGGATTCCGTCTGCAGCCGTTGGCGGTTGAGAAGGAACTGGAGGGGACCGGATCGCGCACGTGACCGTAAGCGCGCGAAGGACCGACGCGCATCGGTGCATGCGCGACCCGACGGAGACTGCTGGAAATTTTCCGAGCTGCGGCACTGGGGCGAGCCTGACACCTACTGTGGAGCACCCCCGGGGACCACTCGAAGAAGAAGTGGCACTTCACCAGCGCACTGCCTAATAAAGCCTCCTGCTTGCTCCATTGTCCAGACTTTGTTCCAACAACTGGGGGCTCGCCCGGGATCCAAGCTTCTGAGCTGCATGGGAGCCAGAGAATGACGTCCAAAAGGGGTGAGTATGTTTACTTTACCACCCCACTACGCCAGGACAGAACTCTCACTCTCCCTGCAGACACATCTTGGTTCTGCTTTTCCAAATTTAAACCAGAAGGAACCTGGATGTGGCTGAGCCAAGCACAGAGTGAGAAGGGGGGAAAAGGATATCCATGAAAAGAGGGGCGAGTACAAGAGGGCTGTTTAAGCTAAGGTGTTTGCATTGGAGGAACTGGATAAGCCACCAAGGATCAGTTGAGCCGTATGTTAAGCACAGGACTGGCTGGATACGCAAGGTGGCAGGCAGTGCCAACTGGTGGTCCCACTTCCTCATTGCATGTAACACTGAAAGTCTTGATGGAAGCCCCCTGACAGGCACGTGATGGACACACCTTCGAATAGTGCAAGTCCCATTGAGGCCCGCATTTGTGGGTACTAAGACTGTGGTATAAGCTCTACACAGAAGTAAAGGGAAGACGTACATTCCCCAATTAAAGCTGACCCAAGACCGTGGCACTTGAGAACACAGTACCTGAGGGGGCTACATATATCCCCAACTCGCTCAGCAAGCCGTATACAGAAGGGGGAAGACGTACATTCCCAAACAAGGCTGACAACTAATCTGTGGGATTTGAGACCTCTGTATCCAAAGGGGAGATGTACATCCTCAGTCAGCAGTCAGGGCAAGAAGTCTTTTGGGGGAGGCAAAAGTCAACCCCCAAAAATACTTAGAGTACAAACATGTGCAGATTCGGCAGGTGCCAGTTAAGAAGGCAGGCTATGCCGCAGTTGGACCAGAAGAGGAATTAATCAAGTGGTGGACTAAACAGAAAGGGGATAAAACAGATAAGGCAGTAATAATATTATTGGACATCCTAAGACCGAAGGAGAATGAAACTGAAAACTTGAAAGATGAAAACAATGCTCTGAAAAGTAAGTGCCCACCTCAGAGAGAGAAAATCAAACTGCAAGAATCCCAACCTCTGTGCTGGGGGAAACACCAAAGTCAGGGGAGAGGGAACTATCACTTGGTGTTTGCCCAGCAACTGCACCACCACTTCACTAGCCATGGGAAGATCTGGCAGCCCTAGCTGACCATCTCCCCCTGTACCCAACCCCATATGAGCCAGAACCAGTTCTAAATCCAGCCAGAAATGACAGTGAGGAGGCACAGAAGATAGCAACAGTGTGAGATTATGTATAGCGTACGGCCCCTATTTAAACATGTACCAGGAGAATAAGGAATGTTGGAGAAGATGGCACAGCTGAGTGGGAATTCCACCCAGAGATAGTGACCAGAGCAAAAGGATAGTTTGGCAGCAGCAGTTTTACTCAGGTATGCTGCAAAAAGGAAGGATTTCAGCACAAGCAGCCTGAGGAGGCATAAGCCAAACAGCAGCAGGCCGATTCAGAAACATGTAAACAAAAGCATGTGCATGAAAAGAAGGAAGAGAGAGTATGTGAAGTAGGAAATTCAAGTTAAGGCTTTGCAACCAGCACGTATAATAATGGAGGGAAAATCCTTGTAATGGGTTTAAGTAAGATTCAGTTTGCTGTAGTGGTCTGGACAGACACAGAGAGAAAAGAGTTGTGACTTTATGTTATAAATATAGGAGATAGGTAAAATAAGTTCAGCAAATGGAAGCCTAACTGGTCAGGTGCATCAGAGCTGTGAGAGAAATAGTTTTCTGGACAGATGCTCAGACTGTAAGACCTGGAAGGAACTGCGGAGCTCTGAAAGCTGCTTGTCTGAGTTCTTTTTCCAACTCATTAACTCTTTGTGGTATAGAGTATACTATTAGAAGCGTTCAGGTTGTGGAGTCTTAATTTAAATTAATTGTCTTGCTAACGAATGTTTGTGTCAGAATCTGAAAACTTGCCCTTGTGGTGACAAGGAGCTGTTTTTGGTTGTCGCCTGCCAAGTGTCTGGCAATTAGAATCTGTACTAATAGGTACTCCTCCTCCTCCTCCGTGTTTGGAGCTTCTTTGCTTTGTGACTGTCCTGGGGTAATTTTGTCTGTATGTTAGTCTTGCTGGTATATCCATAAGGAGGGGACGCCTTCTGATCTGGACACCTTCCAAGATCAGAGAACAGAACACCAATATACAAGAACAATAGGTGAAATGTATTTGGAATCACCTGCTAAGGTTTATGTCCAGCAGGACCACAGGGATTTGTGGGGACTGGTAAGTCAAACATGTAAGTTAGGAGAAGGGTTTAATACCCATCTGCCAACAGCTCTTAGCCTTAAGGTTAATCCTGGCCATCCCTACTCTGGCAAAGTGGAGACAGAAATAGAGGGGGTAATCTAAGATTCACTAAAGGGGTCCTAATTAAGATCCAGAGCCCCTTCAATAGCCCAAATTTGGCCAGTTCTAAAGGTGGATGAAAAATCCTGGTGGCTCACTGCGAGTTATAAACACAGCAAACCCTGTTATAACTCCTGTAGTCTTATGCCTAATGCCCTATGCTGGATACAAGAAATGAAGTAAGTGAACTATTTGCTAAAAGTCCATGGCAGAGGTACAGCGACAGAAAAAAAACAGTCCAGGCATAAAAGATCCAAATCCCTGCAGTATTACTTAAAATGGTAATATCCAATAAATGTCATTTTGGGAAATAAGCAAGTCATTCAAGGTAAGTGCAGATTAAGCTTGCAGAGTTAGGAGGAAACTAAGCAGTTAAACTTTGTAAATTAAATTTGTAAAATGCTATAAAGAGCAATTCTTGGTTCTTTGCAGCCAGCCTAAAGGAAATATGGGCCCTTTTTCCAAAGGAGTGTCTGTAGATAAGCCTGGCAAAGGGATAATCAAATTTAAATCTCTATAAATATTCAGTAAAACTTGCTAACAGAAGATAAGGGGTTTCTATTGGAATTTAACTGCCCCAAATGTATAAAAGGGGAATGTAAACTATGTACAGCAGCGTCAAATTAGTTAACGTAGTGCAGGAAGTGTTAAAAAATGTATACACTTGTAACACCAACAGACTGCGGTTGCCAGCACCAGAGACTGAACCTGCAATCATAGGGGCTAAAGCCCTGTGGTCTACCACATGAGCTAAAGGCCAGCTGGCTCTCAGCCAAGGCTGCAAAGCAGAGACTTCACTCACCCTAGTATGAGGTCTCAGTGCCTCTGGGTACTACACATTTAAAATGAGTAACCTTGTAATAAGGTGCAATGTATATAATTTTCTCTTAATAAAAGTGTTTAAGCTATGTTAAAAATGGTAACTGGAAACATCCCTCATCATAAAAGGGTCACTTTAAACAAATCCAAAATCAGCACAACAGAAAAACCATTACAAACTTGGTCTGCTGTATAAAGAAGGAAACTAAAAACACAAGCTCATAAGCTTTGATAACTAACCAGTAAAATAATTAATTCACCTTAAACCAGCTTAAAGGGTAAAAGCCATTAAAACCTTGCCTAACAGAACAAAATCCAAGTAAGTCTGGCATCAATGCAATGCCTCTGTTTTATCTGAAGTCAGTAAATATATTGGTAAAAAGAATATTTTAAGATGTAATCTGCTACCCCCAAAAAGGGTAGAAAAATGTTCTTTTGTCTTTCAAAAGAAAACCAGAAGAAGCTAGTACAAGGAAACTGCTTTAGCCTCGAGGTGCTCCAAGCAGCAAGTTCTCTCCATAGTAATAAAAGAAAAATCAAACTCAGCTAGATGATAACAGCAACTACATAAACCAGTGTTTCAAGCTGAGGATTTAATAATGAGTCACTTTTACCCTGAGGTTAAACGGATCCTAAACCCAGGGTGGCAAGGTCTCATGAGGGTCTTGTTCACCATAAACACACAAACCACTGTGCAAACGGGGATGTTTTGGAAGCACCAAAATCAATTGAAAATGTTTAAACCAGAAACTGCAAATACTAACAAGGTCTCTCCAGCCTCCCCAGGTACACAAGAAGGATTTAAAGATGACCATGAAGTTGCTCCTGTTAAGACTCCTGCTATCCTGTGGCATCTGATGGATGGAGCAGTGTGTGTGTGTGTGTCACATGAAAGAGAAGACTGGAACCGGGTCACTAACCTCCACCACCGGGGTTGCTTCATTTTAATTGTTATACTAACAAAGCACTTAGCTCCTGCAGAACACAAGTACCAACCCTTACTAAAGTCTGGCCAGAGCTAAGAGCCAACTTGTGGCTGGAACATGGGCCAGCAGATTATGAAAGGATCCACATAAAGTCACATACTGATGCCCACATAAACAGGGAAACAAGTAACATCACCATTTCCATAATGGCTGAATGCCTAGTCATTCACTGGTGCCAAGTGCCAGAAGTTATGGGACTCAATGGGAATACATGGAAGGAGTCATGGCGTTGCATTGGCCCTCCATTTAAAAGGAAGGGTACTCTTGAACCCTGCTGTGGTCCCATAAGGGGAACAGTAACCTCAGTCAATGCAACCAGCCTCCAAATCTCCTATATGGGGAAGCAAATGCGCACTAACAGTGATGGGGAAATACAAGGCCCAGGGCCAACCCTCATTCAAACATAATTACTTTGCATATTGTAACACCACTGGCACTACAAGAAACACACAGTCCTTGGTATTGGAGTTTGCGTGGGATATGGATGAAGGAGTTTGGGGTGAAGGTGGTATTCTCTTCAATCCTTCCTGTCAAAGGTAGGGGCCCAGGCAGAGACAGGTGCATCCTGGAGGTGAATGCCTGATTGCATAAATGGTGTCGCCAGGTGGGGCGTGGCTTCTCCTCGACCACGGGATGCCATTCCAGGAAGGACTGCTAGGCAGAGATGGCATTCACCTTTCGAAGAGAGGGAAGACCCTATTTGGACACAGATTGGCTAACCTAGTGAGGAGGGCTTTAAACTAGGTTTGACAGGGAGCAAAGCCCACAGGTAAGTAGAGAAGATGGAGACCTGGGAGATGGGTCAGAAATGGGAGGGAGCATAGGCTATAATGGCAGAGAAAAAGGAGGATCAGGGCAAAACTGGGAGGCAAGAGCAAATCAGTAGCTTAGAGGCCTATATACAAATGCAAGATGTATGGGTAATAAGCAGGAAGAACAGGAAATGCTAATAAATAAATAAAACTATGACATCATTGGCATTGTAGAAACTTGATGGGATAATACACATGATTGGAATGTCAGTATGGAAGAGTACAGCTTGCTCAGGAATGACAGACGGGGAAAAAGGAAGGAGGTGTTGCATTACATATTAAAAATGTACACAATTGGACTGAGGTGGAGATGGACATAGGAAACAGATGTGTTGAGAGTCTCTGGGGTTAGGCTAAAAGGGGTAAAAAACAAGGGTGATGTCCGGCTAAGAGTCTACTACAGGCCACCTACCCAGGTGGAAGAGGTGGATGAGGCTTTTTTTTAAAACAACTAACAAAATCATCCAGGGCCCAGGATTTGGTGCTGATGGGGGATTTCAACTATCCAGATGTATGCTGGGAAACTAACACAGTGTGGGGCACAGACTATCCAATAAGTTCTTGGACTGCATGGGAGACAACATTTTATTTCAGAAGATTGAAAAAGTTACCGGAGGGAAGTTGTCCTAGATTTCATTATAACGAATAGGGAGGAACTGATTGAGAATCTGAAAGAGGAAGGCAGCTTGGGTGAAAGTGATAATGAAATCATAGAGTTCACAATTTTAAGGAAGGGTAGAAGGGAGAACAGCAAAACAGGGACAATGGATTTCAGGAAGGCAGATTTTGGTAAACTCAGAGAGCTGGTAGGTAAGGGCCCATGGAAAGCAAGACTGTGGAGAAAAACAAACACCTGAGGAGAGTTGGCAGTTTTTCAAAGGGACATTATTAAGGGCCCCAAACCAAGCTATTCCACTGCTTAGGAAAGATAGAAAATATGGCAAAAGACTGCCTTGGCTTAACCAGGAGATCTTGCATGATCTCAAAATAAAAAAGAAATCACATAAAAAAAGGAAACTAGGACAAATTGCGAAGGATGAATATATGCAAACAACACAGGAATGCAGGGGCAAGATTAGAAAGGCAAAGGCACAAAATCAGCTCAAACTAGCTACAGGCATAAAGGGAAACAATAAAACTTGTTATAAATACATTAGAAGCAAGAGGAAGACCAAGGATAGGGTAGGCCCATTGCTCAGTCAGGAGGGAGAAACAGTAAAATGCAACTTGGAAATGGCAGAGATGATTAATGACTTCTCTGTTTCAGTCTTCACCAAGAAGTCTGAAGAAGGAAGGCCTAACACAGTGAATGCTAGTGGGAATGGGGTAGGTTTAGAAGATAAAATAAAAAAATAAGTTAAAAGTCACTTAGAAAAGTTAGATGTCTGCACGACACCAGGGCCTTATGAAAGGCATCCTAGAATACTCCAGGAGCTGAAAGTGGAGGTATCTGAGCCTTTAGCTATCATCTTTGGAAAACCATGGGAGACAGGACAGAGTCCAGGAGACTGGAAAAGGTAAATATAGTGACCATCTATAAAAAGGGGAATAAGAACAACACAGGAAACTACAGACCAGTCAGTTTAACTTCTGTGCCAGGAAAGATAATGGAACAAGTAATTAAGGAAATCATCTGCAAACACTTGGAAGGTGGGAAGGTGACAGGCAACAGCCAGCATTGATTTGCAAAGAACAAATCACGTCAAACCTATCTGATAGCTTTCTTTGATAGGATAACGAGCCTTGTGGATAAGGGAGAAGTGGTAGATGGGGTGCACCTAGACTGAGGCATTTGATACAGTCTCGCATGATAGTCTTATCAATAAACTAGGCAAATACAACTTAGATGGGGGCTACTCTAAGGTGGGTGCAAAACTGGCTAGATAACCAGATAGATATCAGAGAGCAGTTATTAATGGTTCTCAATCCTGCTGGAAAGGCATATCAAGTGGGGTTCCGCAGGGGTCTGCTTTGGGACCGGTTCTGTTCAATATCTTCATCAGCGATTTAGATACTGGCATAGAAAGTAAGCTTATTAAGTTTGCAAATGATACCAAGCTGGGAAGGGTTGCAACTGCTTTGGAGGATAGGGCCAAAATTCAAAATGATCTGGACAAATTGGAGACATGATCTGAGGTAAAAAGGATGAAGTTTAATAAAGACAAATGCAAAGTACTCCACTTAGGAAGGAACAATGAGTTTCACAGAATCATGCGGTGGCAGTAGCAGAAGCGCTTCTCCTGCAGCTCACTCGGGGCCGTGGGATGGCTCAGGGCTGGGCGGATCCAGTGAATCACTGTCTGTTTGCGGGGGGGGGGGGGGGGGGGGGAGAGAGGGGGGCGGCGGCAGGAAATACAGGGGAGGAGGAGAAATACACAATCTGGCTGAGGGCTGACCCAGGCCACCAAAACCAAACACACACGCGTGCTATGTAAAATGCATGCAAAGAGCTAATTTAACATAGATATTTCAGGCAAAGCACAACGTATTATATTACTAATTTGCCACCACCCAGATGTGTGCTTGAGTACTTAAGAATAAATAGAAAGATGTGGTCCCAGTTCCAAATGTCTATTATCAAAGTCCTTGATCCTAAAAAGACTTGTACAAGGGCCTGACTTTATACATGCAAAGAAGTCCCATTGCAGTTAACAGACCTCCATCTTGGTCACCACAACTTCAACAAATTTTCTACTCTCAAGACTACCCAACATATGGGACGTGAAAGTTTGTTTTCAAATGTACCCCCAACTTTATCACTCCACCTGATACACTTCCCTGGCAACTTGTCCTCGTCAACAAGGCACTACCCAGCTTTCTTCTACATATCATTTCTCATCTCCCCTACTTTTTGCTCTCAACGTCTGCACCTTCTGTCTCTTTCAGTCTTATTTACTCAATGTGATTTACTGCCTTTTCTGCCTTCTTGTCAGCCTGGAAAAGTCCCCTCTTTCTCATGCTCTGAATGACCCAATTCCTTCCCTAAAACATTTTTGGGTTACCTTTACAACCTCTACCCTACAAAGACTCACTATCATAATAGATACTCAGACCTAAACAAAGCAACAAAAATACACTAAATACATATAATCATCTTTCCTGAGGAAGAATGCTCTCCTCTCTCTTAATTCTGTGGTTTCGCCATCATCTGGTGTTACTAGGATTGCTAAAGATAATCCATAGAAGGTTTCAATCTCAAGAAGTTTGTGTCGAAGAGAAAGCATACAAATGGTGCTATACATTCAATTAACATTATAATAAAATTAACATTGATTGAAACATGAGAAGTACATTCCAAGTGTTCAGCTAGCAGATGTGAAACAACAAGCAAAGACAAAATTCTATTCACAGCTGGTTTTAAAAAGTTAAATTTTTAGTGATAAGATTAAAAGCACTGATTTTTTTAATTTTCAACAGAAGAAAACTGAAATTTGGGTAAGTGAAAAGATTCTTTGATGCAATACTAAAGTACCTGGACAGTCAAAATGTTCAGCTATTTATAGTTTACTACCAAACAAAAGATTCCTTCTATTATACTGAAAACAACTGCTTTCCAAATTAGTAAAATCCTGGCACATGAGAAAACTTACTTCTGCAGCTTCATTCATTTTAACTATCATAGCACTGACAACATCATCTGCATCGCTAATAAATGTTCCACCATCACGGTTTCGTCTGCGCTTCCCACTCATGCTCTTCTTCCTTTGTAGCATCATCTCAAAATCAGACATGAAGTCCATACTGAAATGCAAGAAAAGAGTTTGCTGAATGTCAGATTAGGAACCTTCCCCCCTCATTTCTTCTGCTGCAGGTAATGTTTTTGCAGACTTTTAAAATTCAGTCCATCCAAGGATCTCCATGTGCTTTACAAATATTGAATAAGCCTCATTACAGCCTTGCAAGGTAGGCAAAATTCCTATTAGACCACCAGAAAAACTGGCAGAGAAAGTGATTTCCATGGTCTCGCAGAAATCTTTTTCAAAACTGTATTAGCTTTGTTCTTCTGAAATAGTCTAAATAGTCACTAAGCTTAAGCATAACTTTCTCCGTCTAAATCTCAAAGAAAGGAGGTATTATAAAAATCATACTATATTCCACAGGTGTGTGAACTTGGTGAGGTTAGTTAGCAGGGTTTCTCACAGGATAGGTAAACAAAGATTGTGAGCACTAAGACATCCAACATAGACAAAATGTACAGTAAAACCTTATGATTGTTGAAACAGCAAAGAACATGCATATACAAAGTCCACAGGTCAAATCTGTAAAGTTACAACTGGAAGTAGGAATCTTAACCTAGCCCCTACCACATATTTTTGTCAGCCTTACAAAGAGACTTCACAGCTCCATTAGCCACTTTTGATCAGAAGATGACTGGGACTGAATTAAAGCAAGTGGCACAGAACTGGAATCCTGTGCATTGCAGAAAGGCTATGTTGGAGAGGCTTGTGAAGTAGATCCTTACCCTGTATACTGATTTATAGTCAGGAAATAAATCCCAATTTGCTCACCTGCCCATAGCAGCAGTATGAAACTGACAAGGATCCATTTCACTCTGCTGTACTTGTAGGGGAAAGGCTCTATTCTGAAGCAGCTGCAACACAGATGTGGTGCTCTGTTACTAGAGTAGTAATGTGCAAAAGCATAGGAAGGAAGAGGAAACATACTGATCGTATCTCCTTCCACATCTGATCACCCGAACTAGTAGAATTTCATACCTACGCTGCCAGTGTTCCTACATGTAGCACGACACCAACGGGCCATTCAAATCGAGAATGTACTGAGATGTCAGTTTGAGCTTCTGATGGGGAATTACTATCCTCAGAAACAATACACAGGTTGTTTGCTGTGGGCTCAGAAGTCACTGACACAACCAGTTTAGAAAAGGAGAAGAAGCTGATTTGTTGGCCTAGTAGCAGAATATGTAACTTTAATATGGTCCTTTGCCATTCTAAGCCAGCAGGCACCCTACTCAGCATCTGAGGATCCCTGTTAAATGAAAGCAGGAAGTAGATACACAGTTACCTCAGAGAAAATAAAATTAATCCATTGCCATGTCTACACATGGACTTACTGTTTCCCTCTTTTGATGTTGTCATCAGAGTCTGAATCATCTGCTGTCTCTTTCCTCTCTGTCTCGGCTTTCTCTTCTTCCAAATCCTCCTGGTTAAAACCCTGGTAGCAAAGACAAAACAAGTCAATGTGCAGAATTATTCTTGGATATTTACTCTCATCTTAATTTACATAATACACACATTCTCCTTTTACTGATCTCTTCTTCATACTATTCTCTAAACCCAGCTCACTAATCTCACATCTACAAACAGGCTTTCTTAGACAGTGCTTGCCAAATAGCCAGAGTTAACAAGCACATCTAATCAATGAACTGCCTCCATGAATTTGAATAGACTCAGGACTGATCTAAACATGAAAATTACTCTGGAATAAATGGGGCACTTGAAGTGGAACAGCTGTTCGGGATTAACTCTACGTGCAAACAAGCTTCTAAGACAATGGTTAGTTATCAGAAATGGAAAAAGTGCCCAAGAAGTTACTTGCGTAAAAGTGGAGCTGCTTTTACTTCTGAATACTTGAGTACAATCTAGATGTGAAGTGTGTGTACTTTTAGTCAAGTAGTTTTCTAGAAGAACACCAGTAACTTGTACTTAAAGTACCACCCCCACACATACCCCGACAAAAAAAAGAGCTTTTACTAAAATAACATTTTGGGTACTTTTTCCTGCTCTGTTTATCATCATGCTGGCCAATGCTGTCTCACTGTTCCGTTGCTCTCCCCCATTGGTCTGTCTGTATCCATTTGATATCTCTTGTCTTATAATTAAGATCATAAACTCTTTGGGGGGCAAAGACTGTCTTTTTTCTGTTTTCACACCTCGCAGCACTGGCCCATGATGTGTGGCTCCTCGCTCTTAAAATGCAAATTAATAATAATAAAACTGAACCAGATCCATTGTTCAGACTTTACAGACTTACTGTGAATTCCTCCTCCTCTTCATCACCAGATTCACCAAAGATATCTGCAATAAGGTTCCTGCAAAAGTAAACAGTAATATGTTAATATTTTACATTTCTAACAGATAACCCCAGAATAATATTACAATGATGAGAATGATGTTTGATTCGCAATTACTGATGTCACTGTGGGAGAAACTGAAATATATAAAAGAACTAAAGTGATCTTTCTGTGGATATTCATCCTGCTAATGGGAATCATCCCTTTTCATTTGAGGCAAACCTCACTGCTCACTATGGTATGGGAATCCACATTACAAAGAAACGAAGGGTCCTGTGGCACCTTATAGACTAACAGAAAAGTTTAGAGCATGAGCTTCCGTGAGTTAACTCACTTCTTCAGAAGTGAGTTAACTCACGAAAGCTCATGCTCTAAACTTTTCTGTTAGTCTATAAGGTGCCACAGGACCCTTCGTTGCTGCTACAGATCCAGACTAACACGGCTACCCCTCTGATACTTGATTACAAAGAAACTTACTCTTGTTCATTGCCTGATTCACTGTCGCTCCCAAAAAGGTCCTTCTCTTCTTTTTTCTTTATAGCATTGTCCTTGCTCTCCTCCTCTTCTTCACTATCTGATGCTACCGCACTCTTCTTTCTTTTGTCAGATTTGTCTGATGCATTGCTATCAGATTCATCCACATCTGAGAGGATGCGTCCTTTCTTTGCAGCTGCTAACACATGAGATGTTTCAGGACACATGGTAACTACATCGATGCAAGGACAAGTGGTCATTTCAACGGGCTACTTTGTGGCAAGAAAAACTAAGTGACAAGGGAGAGAGATGGAAATCCCGCCCCCCCTCCCTTTAAAAAAAACCAAACAAACCAGCTACCTCTTACCCCAACATTTTTTGCACATATAATGAAATTCCTAAGTATCGTTAACACTAAATTCTAAAACATGACCTTCACTAAAATTATCTATCTACTCCTGGCATGTCACCTCTAAAGGGAGGCAGTCACCTTGAAATCTAGGCAATTCAATAAATTAGTGATTTAGAACTATGCCTGCCCAAAAGTCCCCCTCATAATTTTTGTAGTTTTACCATCATTTTCATATTTTCAAAATTCTGTTTCTCTCCCACATTGTATGAAAACCCACAACAAAGAGGAGCAAACAGTCTATACAAGGATAACAATTGAAGTATTGTGGGAAAGTGTGTACCGAAAGTGTTGTCAAATGCACGGAGTGAACACACTGTCCAAAAAAAAAACCAAAAAAAAACAAAAAACCCACACCTCAACACCACCACCCCCCCTTTCTGGTCTCCTACAGTTCAATAAACTTGTGTTATTTGTAAATTAGAAATAAAAATTAAGGAGAGCAGTACAATTTTTAGCAAATGTCCCTTTTGAGTGCAATTATCTAAAAATGGCTCTGTGGAGTTTCATATTTATTGCCTCTCCTTTACTCCTGTGGCAAAACTACTTCATTTTCAAGGGAAAAAAAACTTTCTGAATGGCTTTAGCACTCAGTTTGGGGACCAGAAGTCAAGTTGGTTCTCTCTCGCTCATGCATCACCAACAATAAAAATTCTGTAATTGGAATGTGATGCTCAGGTCTCCTATTGAAGCACAAGCCATTACAGAATCCAACTCATTCTCCTATAGCCGTAACAACGCTGCAGGGATAATGTAACTTAGTTTGTGGAGCAATTACTAATGCAGCTGTGGGAATATCCAAAATACATACAAAAACTAAAATTCATACCATGGACATTCATACTATTATTAGTACTCACCACTTATCATTTGAGGCAAACCTCATTATTCATAGCATACCAAATGGGAACTTGGATTTACAGAGGTACATAATTTTGCTTATTCTCTGGTTCACACTCACTCCCAAACAGATAGCAGTAAAGCTTGTTCAGGCAGTAAATACAACTCTAAATACATACAGGTCACAGACTGTTTGGTAAGAAGGTGCTTTTGTTTACAAAGCCACTTTGTAGGGTGGAATCATTGCTTGAAAAAAGCATATGAAAAAATGATCAGCAGGGATATTGCTTAGTGGCTCATAGATTAGTAAGGTGTACATCCTGCCATCTAGCCATGATTCCTAGATACAACAGGATTTCCAAACAGACCAATCTGAAGACAGGCCACTGTTAACCCTAGGAAGTTAGTTACATCCAGGAAAAATGGACATTGAAAATAAACATTCAAAAGATAGTTAGGTAAGTTCACACTGCTATCAACAAGGCCGAACTTATCTTTTTTCTCTCATCAAGCTCAAATTCAAGTCAATAAAGTGGCAGCAAAACAAAACACAGTAGAACAAATTTTCCAGTAAATGGTTCGGATGCATTTACTGAATATCCTCCCCCTCCAAGACATGCAGCCACAATTTACCAGTTATCAGGTAATTAAACCTAAATCTGATCCCTGGGGAAAGAGCTTGTCATCCTTTACACAATTGTTTCACATACATTTCTGGTGAAAACAAAAAAGCAGTCAAGTAGCACTTTAAAGACTAACAAAATAATGTATTAGGTGATGAGCTTTCGTGGGACAGACCCACTTCTTCAGACCATAGCCATACCAGAACAGACTCAATATTTAAGGCACAGAGAACCAAAAACAGTAATCAAGGAGGACAAATCAGAAAAAAAAATGATCAAGGTGAGCAAATGAGAGAGTAGAGGGGTAAAAGGGAGGGGGAAGGTCAAGAATTAGATTAAGCCAAGTATGCAAACGAGCCCCTATAGTGACTCAGAAAATTCCCATCCCAGTTCAAACCACGTATTAATGTGCCAAATTTGAATACAAAAGACAGCTCGATGAATACCCAGAGACCAGCTACTCCAAGATAGGCCCAAAAAAGCCAAGAACAGAACACCACCGGTCGTCATCTATAGCCCCCAACTCAAACCACTGCAACAAGTTATTAAAGACCTACAACCTATCCTTAATCAGGATGCCACACTCCAGAAGGCCCTAGGTGACAGGCCTGTTCTCTCCTACAGACAACCTCCCAACCTTACGAGGATCCTCACCAACAGCCACAATCAATACCCCAGGAATACCAGTCCTGGCACCTTTCCTTGCAACAAAGCCCGCTGCCAGCTTTGTACACACATCTTTCCTGGAAATACCATCACTGAACCTAACCAGGTTATTCACAGAATCATGGGCACATTCTCACGTTCCTCAACTAACATCATATATGAATAGTAACAAAGACGAAGCCGTGCTAGTCTATACACTATCAAAACAAAAAGCAGTCAAGTAGCACTTTAAAGACTAGCAAAATGGTTTATTAGGTGAGCTTTCGTGGGACAGACCCACTTCTTCAGACCATAGCCAGACCAGAACAGACTCAATATATTGAGTCTGTTCTGGTCTGGCTATGGTCTGAAGAAGTGGGTCCGTCCCACAAAAGCTCACCTAAAAAACCATTTTGCTAGTCTTTAAAGTGCTACTTGACTGCTTTTTGTTTTAACATCATATATGCATGCCATTATGTGCCAACAATGCCCAGATGCCTTGTACATTGGACATACTTCTAAATCCCTTAGACAAAGAACTATGGGCACAAAACAGACATAAAAACACTCCAGATCCACAAACCAATTAGTCACCATTTTAATGGAGCGGGACATTCTGTTAATGACTTAAGAGTTTGTGTGTTACTGAAGAAAAATTTTCGCACCACTATTGAAAGGGAGACAGCCGAGCTGTCTTTTATATTCAAATTCAGCACATTAGTATGTGGTTTGAACTGGGATGGGAATTTTCTGAGTCACTATAGGGGCTTGTTTGCATACTTGGCTTAATCCAGTTCTTGAACTTCCCCCTCCCTTTTACCCCTCTACTCTCTCATTTGCTCACCTTGATCATTTTTTTCTGATTTGTCCTCCTTGATTACTGTTTTTGGTTCTCTGTGCCTTAAATATTGAGTCTGTTCTGGTATGGCTATGGTCTGAAGAAGTGGGTCTGTTCCACGAAAGCTCATCACCTAATACATTATTTTGTTAGTCTTTAAAGTGCTACTTGACTGCTTTTTTGTTTTGATAGGATATAGACTACCACGGCTTCCTTTCTGTTACGTTTCTGTTGAAAGTAAGATAGTATTTCCTTACGTGTTTTCTCATCATCCTCGCTGTCAGAAAAGACAGCTGCTTTCCTCTTGACAGCTTTCTCTTCATCTCTTTCCTCGTCTTCATCGCTGTCTGCTATCTTCCGTCTCTTAGGACCTCCCTCCTCACTATCAGATGCATGAAGTCCTTCTCCTGCCTGCTCCCTATCTGAATGCCGAGAGTCATTTTGCACTGCCTCCTTTCCTCCATCACTGTCATCAGACTCTATTTTTTGTTTGCGTCTGGGAACATCTTCGTTTTCAGAGTCGCTGGCTCCGTGTTTCGGGGGCTCCTCGTTTTCAGAGTCGCTAGCTGCGTGTTTCGGGGGCTCCTCATTTTCAGAGTCGCTAGCTGCGTGTTTCGGGGGCTCCTCATTTTCAGAGTCGCTAGCTGCATGTTTCGGGGGCTCCTCATTTTCAGAGTCGCTGGCTGCGTGTTTCAGGGGCTCCTCGTTTTCAGAGTCGCTAGCTGCGTGTTTCGGGGGCTCCTCATTTTCAGAGTCGCTAGCTGCGTGTTTCGGGGGCTCCTCATTTTCAGAGTCGCTAGCTGCATGTTTCGGGGGCTCCTCATTTTCAGAGTCGCTGGCTGCATGTTTCGGGGGCTCCTCGTTTTCAGAGTCGCTGGCTGCATGTTTCGGGGGCTCCTCGTTTTCAGAGTCGCTGGCTGCATGTTTCGGGGGCTCCTCATTTTCAGAGTCGCTGGCAGCGTGTTTCGCAGGTTCCTCATTTTCAGAGTCACTAGCATGACCTTTTCGATGCTCCTCATTTTCTGATTCACTATTCAGATGTTTTTGGGGATCCTCATTTTCAGAATCACTATTGTGACCTTTTTGAGGTTCTTCATTTTCAGAGTCACTTGCATGGTGATTTAAGGCATCTTCATTTTCAGAGTCGCTTATATGATGAATTGGATGATCCTCAATATCAGAATCACTGTCTTTGCCCCCATGAGCCCCTTCATTTTCTGAATCACTGGCATTGTGATTTGGAGGCTCCTCATTTTCAGAATCACTCTCATTTTGCCTGGGGGTGTCTTCATTTTCAGAGTCTGTCATGTGATGACCTCCAGTTTGGCCATCATCTTCTCCATCACTTTGTTCATTCTGAAAAAGAAAAACAATCCCAGACAAACTAAGTTAAAAAGTACTATAACAAAGTGAGGTTCCATTTGCATTTTAAAGGTGGCAATCTGAAAACACGTTATACATGGAAATAAACAGACTATACGATAGCTTTCTATCATCCTACGATTCAAAGTGAGGAAAACCTTAAACATATTCTGTCCACTTTACTGTTCTATCATATGTGGACCATTTAAGAAGTGACTTGGTATTCAAAGTCTGAGACACCTTAAGGGACCCAATTATCAGAAGAGGAACACACTGCACTTCCAGAAGAAAATCATTCTCTTAAGGTGTTTCATTTTGAACTCGCAAGTACTGAACCATCCATTATCACTTTTGAAAATCTCGGCCTTAATACTGTAAATTCACAAACAAGAGATCATGTTGTTTTTATGGAATACATTCCACACTAAAATACATACATATTTACTGTTACTCTTTGTAACAAATTGCAAAAAAATAGGTTTGTGCTTTGTTCTTTAGAACATACAAAGGCGGCCTAAAATTTATTTTTAATCTTTCTTGCCACGTTAGATTAGAAATTCAGGTACTGTCTGCTCTGGAGAATGATGACTGGAGAGCTACTGAATTTATGTCAAGAGAGTGAAAGCTTAACAACAGAGAAGAGTTTTGTCACACTTAAAATAGTAATTTTTGTTCCTTTTTATAAAAAAATTTAATTCCAGTGACCAACGCACATTTTGGGGAAAGGACATATTTTTAAAAGATTGAACATCTCAGCCCTTTCAGAGAAGCAGTGAACTAATATGTTTCTTCAGAAACCCAGGAGATTACTTAACAAAACCAAGGAGGTTCAAAAGGTGACATTACTGACTCTTCAAAAGTAAAACAAGCCATTTTTCAACCATTCTTATTAGGCCCCTTTGTATGTCACAAATAAATGAAAACTACCTCAAGCCCAGTCTGTAAAAAATGGTGTAACATTTTAATTTATCCTCGATAGAAAAAGGAAGCTTTTATCATTCACTCTACCACCCGGATAAAAACTGAACTTTCAAGTTTTCCTCTTAAAACACACCCAGTATTACCCACCCCTTCAGAGAGACTTTTCAGACTTTCATTTTGTAGCTGTTAACCAATTCAGTAGTTCAGCATAGTAAACTTCCAATGAATAACCCTGCTTCCCACCCAAACAGAGAATACAGCACAGCTCAAACATTAGCTCAAACATTCTTTCTATGGAACAGATTCAAACAGGATATCACACCTCACTGAGTTTTTCTCCTCTTTCCTAGTCTAAACTTTTTCTTCCTTAGCTTTAAACTTCATGCTCTACCACCTTTGCAAAATGACTAACTTCTTTCTTTTATTTACCATGAACACACATAGACAAATTTCCCCTCACGCCTTCACTTGGGCACAAGTTCAACTTGCTTGGGAAGCGGCATTCTGTCACAACCTATTTCTTCTATATGCATTCTTCCCCACAATGAAGAACTGCATACATCTGAAATACTGTATTTACGCTAGAGCTACACTGAAGTGCACTATTAACAGTTTTACTTAAAATTTTCACGTAAATACACTTGAAATTTGATCATGATTTTAGCAACTAGTGAGCTACTCTAGAATCACGATAGCTAAAAAGGAATGCCGCTTACTACAGTATTCAGCGTTTTAGATCCCAGATTTCAAGTGATGCATTTCTCCCCAACTAGCTGTCCAAAGATATTACCTGCATATTACATCACAGCTGTAGACACAGGGAAGCAGCAACACAGCATTAAAATGACATGATCTAAAAGCATACTTGTGACCAAATTTATCTTAAAAATGCTACTTATGTAAAATCTCGTGGCAGCATCAGGAAAAGCTAATTTTTCCTCTTTGTTGGTTCCCTTTCCCTGTAACACTGGAGGCCATTAGAACACTCATTTCATTCTCATGAGATTCAAAGTAGTTCCCATTTTGTATGTTAATAGGACACAACCGTAGAGAGTATATTCATTTTAAGAACAAAATTAAAATACTGAATTTTTGTAAGAGTACAAAAAGTTCCTCCGGAAGCAAGGGACCAATAGTGCTTCAGGACAAGAGTACTAGCCACCTGCCTTAACTCAATGTAGGCTTCCTCTGGAACTAGCTAATCATAACAGCGATTCTCTTGCCTGCCACTGCAAGGAATCTCCTACGTAATGTACTAGGAATATGTCAAGTACATCTACAGGTTATTGCTGCATTTGGTGTGCTTTCTCTCAACACATTATTGAAGAGGGAGCTATGACTGAGAAGAAAGCTGCAGTTAAGGAAGAGTGGAATGCCTGTGGCAGTCAGTGCTGTGATCAAGAATATCAAGATGGAATCTACAGAGTTAATGCTGGTTACCATTACAGCTGGGGAGGATTACAAGAACTTGTCACCATCTGATGGAAGAGCTTTGTAGCTTGCCATGCACTAATAATTAAAACTATTTTTTTCTGCTTAATTGAACTGTAAATCATGAAACCAGGTACTGCTCAGGATGCCAACAGTAAAATTAGATTTTGCTGAGAAGGGAAACTAAAGCACAGGTACACACATTAATATTTACATCCTGTACCTTACAATCTGCCAGGGCTAGAAACTCTTTAGGGGATACATAATGAGAAACTAGAACAATTTGATCCCTGGATCAACAGCCTTGACTGCAGGCTGTTGGCTTCATCTTTCAGAATACACTAGTAAGACACTGGTAACTTGGTATTCTTATTAGTTGCTAAGAAATCAAAGCAGAACTGTCAGAGTAGAATATTAATAGCGTATCTTAAAAATCACACAAAAGCACAGCATAGCAGTTCCACCAGCATTAATGTTGTTTCCACAAGATGCAACATCTCTCTCTAACCCTGTGACGGGCCCTCTTTATTCTCAGGAATGACCTATCATACTGTTTAGCCTGGATGAGATTTGGTGCAGGAATTGTCTAGAGCAGGCGTGTCCAACGTGCGGCCCTGGACAGCTAGTAATGTGGCCCCACGAGATCGTAAACTTTTAACATTATTATGTGATTTATATACATTAACTATATTATATATTTTATATGCGGCCCAAGACAATTCCTCTTCACTCAATGCAGCCCAGGCAAGCCAAAAGGTTGGACACCCATGGTCTAGAGGCACAAAGCATCACTCAATTCTGATTAAGACAATTGGCCCTACCTTACTACAAATAACAAGCATGCTAAAAACCTGTTTGAGCAAAATGGAAAGCACACAGATAACTGAGCTGAAAAGTGTTTAAGAATAGAATAGTTTATGAAAGTTTGTCTTGGAGTACACACTTTCTGTGTAACATTGCTACCCCTCTGAGATTAAGAATATGACTTTATAGAGATAGTCATTTCACTAAATTAATGTGTGATGAACTAGAAATAACAAGAAAGAAGCTTGTTACCTAAGCTTTATGCCACAGTCAATTATTTTACTAGTTCGTCTCTAAACATTTGTTCAACAGAAATTTTGCAACACATATGCATTTAATGTCTGAAGTTTTCTATTTTTCTTTTCCAAATACTTAGTTCAAAGAAAAGATCAAACAATGCCAATGATAGGTAGGTCTCAGATAGCTGTCCCCTGCCCTATTTTTCCCTCTAATTCCTTTGCTTCCTTTTCTTCCTTCTTTTTAATCGATGAACTTTTTACTTGAAATGTCACTATCTTTTTCTAGGTGAAAGAATTCAACAACAGCACTTTCGTACTGCATAGTGTAACAAATGTATTGAAATCAAACTTACAGTTTTAATCCCCTATGTAAAAACATTAACCAATTGGTAAATAGGTTATAGGATCAATAAAGTTAAAATGTTAGTCACCAGTCAACCAGTATGATCCTTATGAATTATTATGTTGAAGTTTACATAATCAAATGGTGATCACACATTTAATTTTGATTTAAAAATCCAAGGTAAATAAGAAAAGGTCTTCCATTAAACTGTAGATCCCTAACCTATGACTGAACAGGCAGGCATGGATCCTTATTCCCACAGGGTCCCACTGCAGTCAATAAGGGTTACAGAATTTGGCCTCCATATCACACAAATATCGTGAATGTGATTTAATATTCACTACTGCACTACAACTATGTGTTACCCAATTCTATTAGCTAAAACAGAACTGATAAAGGAGGTCACACAAAACAAAGTGGGAAGGAAAGACGAAAGCCACAAAAGAATTTTAAAAAGAACCCCCATACACACATACCCGAGACCCACAAACCTAAGACCTACATAAATCTTTAAGAGCCCTCTTTTCTTTAGTTAAGAACCTGGAAAAGAAAATTGAAATTTTTAACAAGTTTCAAAAGTTAGTTTTTTTTTAAAAATGTAACTGAATTCTAATTTAGAGACGAAATAGTAAGTAAAAAGACTTATCTGAATAGGCTCTCTCAAAGGTTTTATTACCCTTGAATGTCAATCTTCCCACATTTCCTATGGATGAAGAAAATAAGAGGACATAAGAAAAATTCAGAAAAGAGATTATGGTAAGTCACTGAAAGTCACTCCCTTTCGGGGAGTGGTTCTACATGGGTTGTAAATTTAACCACATCACTTATCTTGACATGTAGGAGGTCTGGAAATTACTTACTTGACTGGCAAAACTAATATGTTTTAAATTACACTTGGGTGACCTTAAAAACCAAAAATATCTTTAAAATCTATTGTTAGGAGTCTTGTGCGCAATTAACTACATTTTATCCATTATCAAACATGGACACATCTTCAAGAAAGGCATAATGTACCTACCTACCTAAATGCTACATACTCCTTACATACAGTCACGAGTATGTGCAATAAGGTCACTTGAAGAAGGCTAGCTCCCTAATTTTAGTATTTTTATGGTTTTAACAGCAGTATACATGTGGAAAAAAGCCTGTTAATATAAAGGACAGTCTGAAAGCAATTGATTATATATTTAAGCAGGCTTTCAAATGATCATAAATGCAGTATGTAACACTACACCTCCCACAACTATACAAGAGCTTGAATGGTTAAGTTAACCGTCATACATCAAATAAAATGTTAATGGCAACTCAAAGACCCAAATGTTACTCTCCCTGAACACATTAACAATTCTTTTGTTTTGCCGTTCCTGTCACATTCTGAAACTGTTAACACCCTAAAATACTACCTGCTCTCCATTCTGCACCTACTGAAGCCATTCCTTTGGGTGCCTATCATCTTACTTATGTTAAGAAAATTACCCCTCTACAGGGTCATCCCTCAAACTTATGCATTCCCCCACCAATCACCTCCACTGACAGTGACCATTTCTGATCTGGCTTCTTCTATAACAGGCACCGACCTTCTTCCCCCCCCGGCCACAACCACACTCTAAATTTAAAATCTGAACTTAAGTAAATATACAAAAACATCTCATATTGTTAATAAAACACATTTTATTTTCTCTTTCCAACATTTGGGATCTGAATAAAATATATTACACAAACAGCTCTGATGTGAGAACAAAATAGTATTTACATTTAGTAACACACAATACACATCTAGGCTGTGTCTACACTGAAACCCCCCATTCGAAAGGGGGATGCTAATGAGGTGCTATAATGAATATGCAGCACTCCATTAGCATAATAGTGGCTCTGGCACTTTGAAAGTGCCGCTTTTGATCATGCGCGGCTCTTCTACATGGGGTCCTTTTTGAAAGGCCCCTGCATGCATTGAAATCCCCTTATTTCTATTTGGTTATAGGAATAAGGGGATTTTGACATGTGTGGGGTCCTTTCAAAAAGGAACCCATCTACATGAGTCATGCACGATCGAAAGCAGCACTTTTGAAGTGCCGCGGCCGCCATTATGCTCACGAGGCGCTGCAGGTTCATTGCAATGCCTCATTAGCATATCCCAAAATGTCTCATCAGTATCCCCCTTTCGAAAAGGGGGTACTAGTGGAGATATAGTCCAAGAGTAACATCCACATCATATAGTTTTAACGTAGAACACAGAACCAGCTTTACACAAGGAAGTTACTGTACACAAGCAAGTATCCAAATCATAACTAAGGCATTTCAGAATAAGTGGACCTTCACCTCACTGCCAACTAGCAAAAGACAGAATTCCATAGGCCCATATCATTCCATCCCATAGGAAACCACCGGAAGGGATTTCTGTTGAGAAAACTTTGCAAAGAAATCCTTGTTGAGATTCCTTCATAAATGTCAGATGTCAGATAAAGGGCATGGGGAGCATTGTGGAAATACTCTGCAGCCCATGAAAAACTCGCTCTTTAATTTTGCAGATCCCATAGGATACCTTCAATAGTTCTGGCATTGTTTTTCTTTCAACACCCCATTACCAAACTCAGTCATTGTACAATGAATCTACACCATACAACTCTTGGGCCAGCCCAACTCTGCCCACTTTCCCCGTATGGATTCCAGTAGGGTGGATTGATTTCAAATAACATGAAACTATGGTTTTATTGACTTAAATCACACTCAAAAAAATCATTGATTTAAATCAAATTACCAAAAAAATTAAGAGCAACTACACTTAGAATGCACTTAGTTTTGGAGCACGCTCCACTGAACTCACTGGCTCTTCATTTTTTGAGAAAACAAGTATAGAACGAGGTTCCCTTGGAAAAGTGGAGTAATGCTGAAGTAAAACAGGGAACAGGGATCACCATTATGGTCTGTGACCATGGTGTTCCAAAATAAGGGACATGTATTATGTAGTACAAGATAAAGAAAATTGGCAACTGGCAACTTTAGATTTCACTTACTGTCACTATCTGTACAGTATACTTCAGTGATAGATTCTAAACCTAGTTAGCTAATTAAACAAGCTATAAGGATTCACTAAGCTAAACCTTTTTCTCTAGCAACATCCAACAGCTTGGGAATTTACTTGTCAAATCACACTTACACTAAAAGGCATAGAGAGAATCTGAAGAATGATACATTGAAAAGTGAATTATTTAAGTTACTAACCAATCGATCCACATCTTTAGCTAGGTCTACACAACTGCAGAAAGTTGACCTAAGATACACAACTTGAGCTACAAGAATTACATAGCTGGAGATGATATACCTTATGTCAAATTTCCGCAGCATCCCCACTGAGGGAGGTTCATAGGAGAAACTCTCCTGTCAACTTCCCTTGCTCCTTGCAACCTGATGGTGTAACAGGGTTGATGGGGGCACCATCAGCAATCGATTTAGTGGGTCTTACTGCCAAGTCCATATCCCAGGATGGGCAGGGGAGTGTGGCTGCAAGGTGATCTCCCACCTCGGTATACTCAGAGGTCTCTTAGTCCCACATCTATTCACTGACAAATAAAATATGTTGAATTTTAAAGTGTTGCATGCAAGGATTTTTTGTGCAGAATTTCCTCTGAAGCAAGGTTCCCTCTAGTCTCGTTCCATCCATGTGTGGAATGAATTTATACATGCAACAAGGAACATGCTAATGTGCACCACCAATAAAAACAAAACCTAGGTGTGTGAGCGCTGCCAAACAGCAAGGCAAGCATCTGAATCTCTTCTGAGCAGCTGCATAAGTGCACAGGCCACAAGGAATACTGCTCAGGAGACAACTTTACTAGCTCAAGAACAGAATCTATCCTTTTACCATAAAAAGTAAAATACTACTCACTTGCCAAAAAACTACTAGTCCAGGCAAGAAAATTTTGCAAGCTAGGTCTAAGGGTCTGGTTTAATGAATATAAAATAAAAAATTAAATCTCCATTAAGAGGGAAACCCTGCTCTCACTTAAACTCAAGCTATAGAAAGAATGCGCCATTTGATTAAATGAAAACATTTCACTGATACCTCTGAATGATGCTCTAAGCTTTCATTGTCTGATCCAGAGTGCTGATCATTTATATCGTCTTCAACATCAGACCCTGACTCCCGTTCATCCTGTACTGGTGTGGCTCCACCATCATCTGTACCAAAATAAAACATGAAAAAAATGAGATTCAATAACTTCTTTCAATAGACATAAAATATGAGCTTTTTGATTTTTCTGCAAATCAGAGAACCACCAGACATGACCCACAACCAGAACCTCCAGTTCCAGAATTAAAATAATAGTCTTGTTAAAAGACAGAAAAAGACTTCAACAAGTATTGGATTTGAGAGAATAAAACCAGAAGCTACAGAGTGCTATCAGTTAAATGACAAACAGAATAAAGTTTGCTGTTTTCATAGTAGATCCCTTACAGATTGTAATTCCCATTATGTACATTCTTAAAATGAATCATTTTAGAGTATCTCCAGAACAAAATTTATTAGGAATGTTTCAGGTAGAGGCAAGTCCACCAGTGATTTTCACTACTTTCAGGGCTTGTCTACACTACCTCCCTATTTCGAAGGAAGCATGGTAAGTAAGGTGTCGTGAGATTATTAATGAAGTGCTGTGTTGCATATGCAGCACTTCATTAAGCTAATTCTCCCCCATGGGAACTTCAAAGTGCCAGCTCGCTTGTAGCTGCAGCTAACCCGCTGGTACTTCAAAGTGCCTGGGCAACGTCTAATTCCCTTCACTCCTCAAAATTTAACACATCGAAGTTGCCGTGGGGGAGAATAAGCTTTATGAAGTGCTGCATAGGCAGAGCAGTACTTCATTAATAATCTCCCGACACCCTACTTACCATCCTCCCTTTGAAGTAAGGAGGTAGTGTAGACACAGCCTCAGAGACATAACCCATAGATAATTACAGTATAACAATGGGACAAAAAGTTCATATGATCATTAAAATTACTGCGTATACCATAAAAACAAATATTTCATATTTAATCACATTTAAGTAACACAGACCTAATGATGTTAATTATCTGCATACTTCAGGGCTTGTCTGCATCATTTTTGTACTATTAAATCAAATTTGTTTTAAAAACAGATGTAGTTAAAATGATACAACTTGTGGCCCAATCAATACACAGCTTCAGCCCATATGATATCCTCAAAGCAATCTACTTAGTATATATATTATGCATATGCAGTCCACAATGGCAAATAGGTTGAGAACCACTGCCCTAGACTAACTTCAGTTAAACTATGAACACCAATAACAACAGCTACACCAGAGAACCGTACCATTCAAGAACTGCACAAAAGTGGCACATAATCAAGCATTCAGCCATGCCTCAGTTTTCACAGCCAGCAAAAGTGCCTTCTTCCATCATATCAGAGCAATCAAATTACTTTAACACAATTTAAATGTCCCCTTAACACTCATTAACATAAGGGCTAGCAAATTTGAAAGCAAGTTAGTTGGTTGTGCTGTATTCTAAAGGAGTTTATGCCACGACACAACACAGCCACCTAACAAACTTTCTAACACACTAGCCTACATCTTACAGCCTGTCTAACGAAGGGAAAAGATGCCTTTTAAACATATAGTAGTTAACATATTTTAAAAGTCTTGCACAAATGTGAAAACGACAGCTTGCTGTACGTATTGGTTCACCTCAACCAGCTAACACATTAGAATTACAGCTTGTCGTGATTGCAGCAGGAATTTAAAACATATTAGTTATCATCTAGAAGCAGCTGTTTTCACATTAGAGACCATTAAATAGAATTAAGAGGAATTAATTGTGTGACAATAACCTAACTGATTTGATATTTGAAAACCACACTTATTTGTCCCCCAAACCAGGACCTTAAATCATGATGTAACCTGTTAGGTTTCATCTAAAGTGAGATTTGAGATGTTAATTGTGTTAGGCAACAGGGAAGTTAAATGGTCAACTGGCCCTGGCCAGCGAACACGAGCGGTGACCAGCGATGCCAGGCCAGAGCAGCCCTGGCTGCAGAGTGGCCAGAGAGCTGGGCGGCAGGATCCCATATCTAAGATGGGGCTGGTGTTGGGACTTAAGGTAAACAGTTAACTGGTTAAGCTCTCTCATTTAACTGGTTAGTTGTTTTAACATCCCTATTAACCAACAATGCTAACAAGTTTTTAAATGAGAAGTCCTGTGGCCCCTTATAGACTAACAGATTTATCAGAATATAAGCTTTCGTGGACAAAGATCCACTGTTAGATGGCCACAAAAAAACCACTTAATCTTTTCCCATTACATTTTAACTCAACTTTCATATCTAGCATGTGGTTAAAATGTTAATGTCAAAATTAAATCCTAGCTTAGGCAAGACGTCTTGCAATCTCATATGGGTTAACCTAGTTGAAGATGACATCCTTTTGGCCAAGCCATCATCCATATCATTTCAACAGTCTAGACAAACAGAAGTAATTCAGCAACCAGCGAGATGTAGCATTCATTGTGAGGTTAAGATCTCTTTGAAGGCAGATGTGGAGGTTCCATTCAATAGGTATGAAACATCTACACATACTAAGCAAACGGGATACTTTATTTGAAACAACTTTTTCATTTGTGGAGTTGGGGGAGGAAAACTTCATGACTTAAAGTGATACTCAGGTTTGTATAACTCCTCCCGATTTTTCAGACCACTGAAAAAGACCACTGAAGAAGTGGGTCTGCCCCATGAAAGCTCATCACCTAATAAATTATTTTGTTAGTCTTTAAAGTGCTACTTGACTGTTTTTTGTTTTGATAGTATATAGACGAGCACAGCTCCCTCTTTGTTACCAGTCCTTCTGATTTAAGTATGGTAGGTGATGGTAACGAGAATGTTCTGCAGTAATCTCTCTCAACTTCACGTGCTCTTTTTGCCTCACTGGTATTGATCACCATCACGCCTGTCCACTTCCAAACAGTACAAAAGGATCGGTCTCCACTCCCCCGTCACGCACGGACCTCAGACTAAGGCACACCTTTCGTTACCCACCCCATGACACGGGCGCCGGCGCCCGAAGACAGCCCCGTCAGCCAGCTTCTCCCCTCCCCTTCCCAGCCAGGAAATGCCCGGCAATACCCCCGCTGTAACTCAGCCCCCCACTATGGGTAATCGCGTCAGCTTCCAACAGCCACCGACCCCCCCGCACACCAGCCTGTCACCGAGCAGAGCCACTAGCGCGCCCGCGGGACGTGCCACCCCTTACGCCCCACAGCTCTTTCGGGCCCTGGGGAAACAGGAATCCAGCTCGGCCCGGCCGTGGTGACGGAGAAGCGGATGATGATCTGTCGCTGCCGCCCGCCCCTCGCCCCTCGCCCCGAAGACGCGCTGCCCCCTCCCGCCCCGCACCTGACTGGTCCCCGCCGTAGTACTCCGCTTCCATCACGGGCCTCCGTCCCCCGCCTCCCTCTCAGGGCTCGCAGGCAGCTGGTAGAGGGGGCGGGGCAAGGCCCCAACTACGGGGCCTAGCGCCGGGGACCTGCCGCTCCAAACCGCGCGCCGCGTCCAGTAAAATCTCCGGCGCTTCCTGCTACCGCGGGCCCAAAATGGCGCCTACCCCTCACCCTCACAGATCGCTCCCGCGCATGCGCTGCGCCAACGAGGTCAGAGGGCAACGCGCCAGGCTCCGCTCGCGAGAGGTCAGGTAGCGAGAAGTCTCGCGGGACTTTGGAGTTGCGCGCTTGCTTGCTTGCTTGCCCGCCTATGTAGTTGCTAGGCGCAGCGAGGCGTGAGGGCGGAGTCGCTCCGCCAAGGCCTGCTGGTCTTTCATCCGGCCCATGGAGCCAGGCCTGACGGAGACCTGCCCCCCGCTCCCCTCGCCCAAGCACCCTGGAGGCGGCCTCCCCAGAGCAGGCAGGGCTCTCACGCACAGCTGGGGGCCGCTCCCCGTCAGGCTGGTGTCCAACGGCCATTGAGATGCGTTTCTCTTTGCGCACCTCCCCGTATTGCTGTGGTGGCCCCGCTGACCCGGTCTGCGCCTGCGCAGCACCGTTGTTTTTGGCATGAGCTCTTCTGAAGAGACTTTTCACCTTGTCCCAAAGACGCGTTAAACGCGCTGGATTATAGAAACCAGTAACAGGTTCATTATCTACAAAGAGCTTTTGAGTGGGTAGGAGCAGTGAGAGAAGTGGCTCTTTAAAACAGCCCAGTGATTTGTGAGTTGATGACCTTTCCTGGGACAGACCTTGAGATCGGAAGAAGCAGGTCTGCCCCGCAAAAGCTCATCACCTAGTAAATAATATTGTTAGTCTTTCAAGTGCTGCGTGACGGCTGTTTGGTTTGGTTAGAATGCGGAGTGACACGGCTACGTCTGTTACTAGGAGCAATGAGGTTATAGAAAGGAGTACAGGAAGATAAAGTGTGACTGCTTAACAAACTATATCAGATTCAGGCAGAGTTTCACCACATGCTATCAGCAGTCTTAGGCTGTGTCTACATAATGATTGCTAATAGTAACATCGCTGCTTTTCTCCAAGCTTGAAATAGCACTGCTGTTTCAAGCATGGTATTCTGGTTCTGGCTGGTACCTCTTGTACAATGAGGAGTAACGGAACTTTTGGAATAGCCACTTATTCTGAACTCTGGTGCCATTTGGATGGCACAAAGTTTGGAATAAGGGGTTTTAAAATAGTTTATGCAATTCGCTTAAATTATTTCAAAAGCAACTTGCTGCTTAGACATCACTTTACTGACCAATCACTGTAGGTCAAGAGGACCCCCTACCCCAGAAGCAGGACTCAGTGGGTTGGTAGGGGGTGGCAGAGCAGACTGCTGCTTGTGCTACATGGTGACAGCAGAGGAGGGAAGGATGAAGGGAGGCACACACACATGCACACGTCTCCTAGAGCTGGAAGGGACCTCAGGAAGATCATCTAATCCAGTCCCCTGCCCTCTTGGCAGGCCATCTCTTGCTGTTTCTGCCTTCCACCACTACACCCTTCCTCGGGTAATCCCTGACCCAGTTGGTTGGGGAAGAGGCAGAGCCTTCAGTGCAGGGAGGATGCCTGAAGTACAGGGGGTGGGGTTCCCAGGAGGGACCCCCTCTTGGGCTGGCCCTGATCATACTTCTGCTGCTGTATCACAACTTGCCAGCTGTTGTGCCACTCTCTCATTGGGTCTTCTTCCTTCTCTATCCAGTCTGCACAGTTACAGAAAACAAATGTCCCTTTCGAAGAGTTGCTACCTCAGTAATGCTGAGTAGTTCTTGTCAGTTCCAGTAAGATAAAGGGGCTGGACTCGGCCTCTGGAGGTCCCTTGTAGTCCTGGTGTTCTATGATATTAACTGTATTACACCTCTGTGTGTGGTATTGCATGCTAGTTTGTGTATGTTTGTATATCCTGCTAATGCTGCATTGGCTGCATTCCAAAGCGAAGGATGGAGAGACGCTCAGGCCATAATGGGATTGCACAGCAGGGGTGCATGACCTGCCTTCTAACAACCAGAATAATAAGCCCCATAGCGCGTGACTGGAAGAGTGCAATGCCACGGGTCCAAAAAGCTTTCTGGATCTGCCTTTCTGTTCAACAACATGAAGTTACTGGAGTGAAATAAACCTTCCCTAGGAGACAGGATGCTTGAGAAAATCAGGGGATGTACCTGAAAGTCATTTGCTGGTATGTACTTTTTATTCAGTCAGCTTTATTTACAATGTGCCTTTAGAATTAATCCCAGACAGCAGTGACTTACAGCTCCAAATCTGCTCAAGTAAAGGGAGGATGTTACCCGGCAGTTACCAGAGGCTTGGGTTTCTGGCTGAGTAGTACATGTTTAGTTGTTACATCCATAGCCTCAGTTCTTCAGAAACCCCAGAAATTTGACTGGGAATAACATAAACCTGTGCTCATCCTCTGTGATTCTGCAACACAGAAATGCTGAGGCCTGTGTGACTTACCCAAAAACAGAGAGGCAGTGACAGCATGAGTGCCAGGTGCTATTTAAACCCTCTGATCCAGAGAGAAATCTCTTTAAGTAGGGAGTTGCTAGGAAGACGCACTTTCAGCTATAGATGTCCCTACTGATCTATTGTTTGCCAGACCTTGAAGATTATTGTTATCTGGATAAACAAACTTTAACTTGTTGCCTTTCAGAAACATTCATCAATATTGACCAGACTGTCAGAATTATTCCCATGTCTCTGCTTAACCTTCAGAGGGGTAGCCGTGTTAGTCTGGATCTGCAGCAGCAACGAAGGGTCCTGTGGCACCTTATAGACTAACAGAAAAGTTTAGAGCATGACCTTTCGTGAGTTAACTCACTTCTTCAGATGCTGGTCCTGGAAATCCAGGACCGTTAACTCACGAAAGCTCATGCTCTAAACTTTTCTGTTAGTCTATAAGGTGCCACAGGACCCTTTGTTGCTGCTTAACCTTGTCACCACAAATTACATCTATAAACATGTACCAGTACTGCAGAGTACCACAACTCTGCAATACTGTGCTGAGTAATAAACATAGCCACTCACTGCAGACCAGTCATAGACAAATTCCTCTTGTTTCTTCACTCTTGTTTGCACACAGCTCTTACACACACAAACACTTGTACTACAGAGTCCCTTAGGAAGCAGCAGTAGATGGTAGGTGAAGCTGTTGCTTGGGAATGCAAGGACCCCAGGCTCTAGTTCTGCCAATACTCCATCCCTTGTCAGCCCCAGGACCTGCCTTCCACTTTGCCCAGGACCCACTGTCTCCCTTTTCCCTTCCATCTCCCTTCCTGCCAGATTCCTGAACCCAAATGTATTAAATGACATTTAAAAAAAACCACTCTTCTACAATTGCTTTCGAAAGAAAATGGAGCATGTTTTCTGCTGCATACCAGATTGGAGATACAGAAGGTACCTAATTAAAAGCAATAAAGTTGGGAATAAAAATGTCAGTCATGGTTTTTTTCTATATACCCTGGAGTCCATCAAAGATTTATTTGCAAAATCTTTGTAATAAGGGCAAATCAGCTGTCCTGCTGAATACAACATTCAATATTATGGAATGCATGATGCAGTTTTTCTCAGGTTTATGTTTTCTTATTTGTAAGATGATGGTGTATTGTAAATGCACTCATAAACCCTCATAAAGTGATCATTCCAGATTACTATGTAGTTTATCAATCTGTAACAGCCTACTGTGGGAACCTGCAGAAACACTCCAGAATAGGGATTGAAAGAGGCAAGAGACTGGACACTAAGACCAGGGGTGGCAAGTCTTTCCCTTGTCTCTTAAACCCAAGGTCCATGCAAGCGGTCACTCCTTTCCTGCAATCCATGCTTTACAAAGACTGCTTCAGCAGACTGGTATGTGGTTTTTGTGGTCCCTTTGTACTGTGCCTGCTGTAGTGACCCACCGTGACGCTGCTTCACACATTCTGTGTATACTTCAGCTTTATGATGACAACAACATTTTCTACTTATATGCAGGTTAGTTTTTATAGGCTCACTCAAGCAATCTTTGTTCAGGTTACTCTTTCTCCTGTTACAATATAGTACCATAAAAAACACTGTAGTTCTAGCTCAGATAATACGTGTAGTCTGAACTCCTAGTTTCAGTCACTAAAAACTGTTAAAAATACCTACTGTTATAGAGTGAAATGACTGCACAGTAACCCATTAAATTCAGAAAGTTTCTTAAAAACTGGTTCAGCAGCTTATTTGCTAGTAGACTGGAAGTAAGAAAAATGTGTATCAGCTGTTAAGAAATACTTCTCAGAACTTTTTTAGCACTCTAGTAACTCTGAAATTAATTTTGCTTTTGAACTTCAGACACAGCATGTGTAGAATCTTATATCAGAGATTTGTGCTTTGGCCTCTGTCATAACAAAGTTATGACTACTTACGCCTCTTGAGCACGTATAGTACATATATTTCCTTGTCTTCAAACATAACAGAATGCGTAGTATTTTGTCACATTATCTGAAACTGCAGTGCTCCATATATTACTTGCTGTGGTTCTTTGAAAGATTGCACCTACAGTAAAAGCCATTAGAGTTCATATAGAACAGGGATCAACTGGATGACCCTGAGACACAACAGCTGAGCATGCTACCCCCTTATAAGAACATAAGAATGGCCATACTGGGTCAGACCAAAGGTCCATCCAGCCCAGTATCCCGTCTGCCGACAGTGGCCAATGCCAGGTGCCCCAGAGAAGGAGAACAGAAGACAATGATCAAGTGATTTATCTCCTGCCATCCATCTCCTGCCCTTGTACTGAAGGCTAGGGCACCATACTTTACCCCTGGCTAATAGCCATTTATGGACCTAACCTGCAAAAATTTATCGAGCTCTTTTTTAAACCCTAATAGAGTCCTGGCCGTCACCGCCTCCTCCGGCAAGGAGTTCCACAGGCTGACTGTGCACTGTGTGAAGAAAAATTTCCTTTTATTAGTTTTGAACCTACTACCCATCAATTTCATTTGGTGTCCCCTAGTTCTTGTATTATGGGAAAAGGTAAATAATTTTTCTATATTCACTTTCTCCACACCATTCATGATTTTATATACCTCTATCATATCGCCCCTCAATCGCCTCTTTTCCAGACTGAAAAGTCCCAGTCTCTCTAGCCTCTCCCCATATGGGACCCGTTTCAAACCCCTAATCATCTTAGTCACACTTTTCTGAACCTTTTCTAATGCCAATATATTTTTTTGAGGTAAGGAGACCACATCTGCACGCAGTACTCAAGGTGTGGGCGTACCATAGTTTTATATAGGAGAAGTATGATATCTTTTGTCTTATTATCTATCCCTCTTTTAATAATTCCTAACATCCTATTTGCTTTACTAACTGCCGCTGCACACTGCGTGGATGTCTTCAGAGAACTATCCACTATAACTCCAAGATCCCTTTCCTGATCTGTCATAGCTAAATTTGATCCCATCATGTTGTATGTGTAATTTGGGTTATTTTTTCCAATGTGCATTACCTTACACTTACCCACATTAAATTTCATTTGCCATTTTGCTGCCCAATCACTCAGTTTGCTGAGATCTTTTTGTGGTTCTTCACAATCCCTTTTGGTTTTGACTGTCCTGAACAACTTGGTGTCATCTGCAAACTTTACCACCTCGCTGCTTACCTCATTTTCTAGATCATTGATGAACAAGTTGAACAGGATCGGTCCCAGGACTGACCCCTGGGGAACACCACTAGTCACCGCCCTCCATTGTGAAAATTTACCATTTATTCCAACCCTTTGTTTTCTGTCTTTTAACCAATTCCCGATCCATGAAAGGATCTTTCCTCCTATCCCATGACCGCCTAATTTACATAAAAACCTTTGGTGTGGGACCGTGTCAAAGGCTTTCTGGAAATCTAGGTATATTATGTCCACTGGGTGCCCCTTGTCCGCATGTTTATTAACCCCTTAAAAGAATTCTAATAGATTAGCTAGACACGACTTTCCTCTGCAGAAACCATGCTGACTTTTTCCCAACAATTTGTTCTCTTCTATGTGCCTTGCAATTTTATTCTTTACTATTGTTTCTACTAATTTGCCTGGTACTGATGTTAGACTTATCGGTCTATAATTGCCAGTGTCTCCTCTAGAGCCTTTTTTAAATATTGGCGTTATAGTGGCCGTCTTCCAGTCATTGGGTACCGAAGCGGATTTAAAGGATAGGTTACAAACCACTGTTAATAACTCCGCAATTTCGCATTTGAGTTCTTTCAGAACCCTTGGGTGAATACCATCTGGTCCTGGAGACTTGTTACTATTCAGCTTATCAATTAACTCCAAAACCTCCTCTAATGTCACTTCAATCTGGGAGAGTTCCTCAGATTCGTCGCCTAAAAAGGCTGGCTCAGATTTAGGAACCTCTGTAACATCCTCAGCCGTGAAGACTGAAGCAAAGAAATCATTTAATCGCTCCGCAATGGCACTGTCTTCCTTGATTGCGCCTTTTATATCTTTATCATCCAAGGGCCCCACTGCTTTTTTAGCGAGCTTCCTGCTTCTAATGTATTTAAAAACATTTTACTATCATTTTTTGAATTTTTGGCTAGCTGTTCCTCAGAATCTTTTTTGGCTTTTCTTACTACATTATGACACTTAATTTGGGAGTGTTTGTGTTCCTTTCTATTTTCCTCACTAGGATTTGACTTCCACTTTTTAAAAGCTGCCCTTTTCTCTCTCACTGCCTTTTTAACATGGCTGTTAAGCCATGGTGGTTCTTTGTTAGGTCTCTTACTGTGTTTTTTTATTTGGGGTATACATTTAAGTTGGGCCTCTAGTATGGTGTCTTTAAACAGTTTCCATGCAGCTTCCAGGGATTTTAGTTTAGTTACTCTACCTTTTAGTTTCTGTTTAACTAGCTTCCTCATTTTAGTGTAATTCCCCTTTTTGAAATTAAATGCCGGAGTGTTAGACCGCTGCGGTGTTCTTCCCAACACAGGAATATTAAAAGTTGTTATATTGTGGTCACTATTTCCAAGTGGTTCAGTAACAGTTACCTCTTGGACCAGATCCTGCGTTCCAGTCAGGACTAGATAGAGAATTGACTCTCCCCTTATGGGTTCCCGTGCTAGCTGCTCCAAGAAACAGTCATTTAAGGCATCAAGAAATTTAATCTCTGAATCCCGTCCTGAGGTGACATGTACCCAATCAATATGGGGATAATTGAAATCTCCTATTATTACTGTGTTTTTTATTTTGATAGCCTCTCTAATCTCCCTTAACATTTCAGCATCACTATCACTGTCCTGGTTAGGTGGTCGGTAATATATTCCTAATGCCATATTCATATTAGAGGAATGAATTGTTATCCATAATGTTTCTATGGAACATTTTGATTCCTTTAGGATTTTTACTTCATTTGATTCTATATTATCCTTCACATATAGTACCACTCCGCCACCCGCACGACCTGTTCTGTCTTTCCGATATAATTTATATCCCGGTATGATAGTGTCCCACTGATTGTCCTCATTCCACCATGTTTCTGTGATGCCTATTATGTCAACTTCCTCCTTTGATATGAGGTACTCCAGTTCACCCATCTTATTAGACAGACTCCTAGCATTTGTGTAAAAGAACTTTAAAAAACTACCACTATTTATATGTCTGCCTTTCACAGACGCGTTGGATTTTTTTATATGCAATCGTTTCACATCTGATCTTGCCCATATATTATTTCCCACGTTCCCTATCTGACTAACTTCTAGGGAATCCCTATCTATGGAGCCTCGTGTAAGAGAAGTCTCTGTCCAATCCAGGTGCTCCCCCGCACCAATCGGCTTTCCCCCACCTCTTAGTTTAAAAACTGCTCTACGACCTTTTTAATGTTTAATGCCAGCAGTCTGGATCCGCCTTGATTTAGGAGGAGCCCATCATTCCTGTATAGGCTCCCCCTACCCCAAAAGTGTCCCCAGTTCCTAATAAATCTAAACCCCTCTTCCCTACACCATCGTCTCATCCACGCATTGAGACTGAAGTTCTGACTGTCTATCTGGCCCTGCGTGTGGAACTGGAAGCATTTCAGAGAATGCCACCATAGATGTTCTGGATTTCAGTCTCCTTCCTAGTAACCTAAATTTGGCCTCCAGAACATCTCTTCTACCCTTCCCTATGTCATTGGTACTGACATGTACCACGACCACTGAGCGGGACTGCCTTCCACTTGCGCACCACTGATATATCACATAGCAAAATATTTTTGTTTTTATTATTCCCCCTGCTTATAAAGTAATTGGAAAGCATCTGGGAAATAAGAAAATAAGATAAACAATGTAGATATTTACAACAGAACTGTCACTGATGCTTAGTCATTCCAATAAGTTATGGTTTACAAAGAATATACCGAATGGTCACAAGGAAAGCAAGCAAGGAAAGACACAGAATAGTTAATTGGTTACACAATAATTTAGTTATTTCAGTGCATCTGTAGGATGACTGAACCTTTAGGTTACGGTAGACATGGAGTGCTTGTTCTTGCTGTTTTTGTATTCATCACTCGTACAAAATTTGAGCACATTTATACAGCAGCTATTTGACTTTTACAGGCAGTATGAATGTGGCTCAGTAACACAATTCAGTAACAGTGCCCCACAAACTCCAGCTCATTCCCTAGGTAACAATTTGTATAGCCATAAAGCTGGTGCAATAACACATTTATCATGACACTTCATATGTGCAAGTGCATTCTGGAGTGGATCTCTGAAGTGGTATTGAGGTAGCCATGGTGGATGCTGGAAGATATATAGCAACAGTAATTTGAGTAGGTCCAATATTGTGGGACTAAGAGCTAAGCCAATTTGAACCTGGCCAAAATTTAGACATGGTACCTCAAACTGTGTGGGACCTGATCCGGTTTAAATTGCCTTGTGGCTTAGACCTGCCCTAATTTATGTAGGGTAATAGTGGTCCCCAAAGGTCCTTTGTGCCAGCTGGGAATCACTGGAACATAGGCTTACCCATTACAGTGCAAGCGTCCTTGTGGGGATTCCACAATGACTATTTAGGAATGCTACGTAGGGTTTTTTTCCCACTGAGGCTAAGATCTAGCCCACAGGATTTACTACAGGTAAATTGCAACACTCTAGAGCTCATCTCTTCATGAACAAAGAAGTTGCAAAATTGCCCTGATGTAATCAACTCAAAGTAAAAGTCTCAGTTCTCCCAACTCTGCGGATGTGTTTGTGCCATAATGCCCCTGCATGGGGCTCCAGGGGAAAGGCAATGTGTTGCTCTCAGCACAGCATCTCTTCTTCCCCACTGTCAGATTGCAGCTGTTTGTGTGTAGGTGCTCTTTTTGTGGAAAGCAGGGCCCACCCACAGTGGTGTGGGGGGTGGGCTGGGTGTGTTTGGAGGCCTGGCAATTCAAAGGCCCCGTGGATGTGGATGTAGAGGCCCTTTACGCCAATATCCCACATGAAGATGGGCTTCAAGCTGTTAGGAATATTATCCCTGATGAGAACGAGGCACAAATGGTGGCAGAGCTTTGTGACTTTGTCCTCACCCACAACTATTTCAGATTTGAGGACAATTTATACCTGCAAATCAGTGGCACTGCTATGGGCACCCACATGGACCCACAGTACACCAACATTTTTATGGCTGACCTGGAACAACGCTTCCTCAGTTCTCATCCCCTAGCACTCCTCTACTTGCACTACATTGATGACATCTTCATCATCTGGACCCATGGGAAAGAGGCTCTTGCAGAGTTTGACCCTGATTTCTACAGTTTCCACTCCACCATCAACCTTAGCTTGGACCAGTCCACACAAGAGATCCACTTCCTGGAAGCTCATGTGTAAATAAGTGATGGTCACATAAATACCCCCTATACTGAAAACCCACAGATCGCTATGCTTATCTGCATGCCACCAGCTTCCATCCAGGGCACACTACATGATCCATTGTATACAGCCAGGCACTAAGGTACACCCGCATTTGCTCCAGTCTCTCAGACACAGACAAACATCTATAAGACTTTTATGAAGCTTTCCCGAAACTACAATACCCACCTAAGGAAGTGAAGAAACAGCTTGACAGAGCCAGATGTACCCAGAAGCCACCTGCTGCAAGACAGGCTCAACAAGGAAAACAAGAGAACACCACTGGCCACCACATACAGCCCCCAGCTGAAGCGTCTCCAGTGCATCATCAGTGATCTGCAACCCATACTGGCAGTGATCCTTCACTCTCACAGACCTTGGGAGGCAGACCTGTCCTTGCCTACAAACAGCCTGCCAACCTTAAACAAATCCTCACCAGCAACTATAGACCACAACACAGTAATTCTAAACCTGGAACCAATCCCTGAAACAAACCTTGGGGCCAACTCTGCTCGCATATCTACACCGGCGATATCATCACAGGACCTAACATCAACCATACCAGCAGAGGCTCTTTCACCTGTACATCTACTAATATAAGATACGCCATCATGTGTCAGCAATGCCCCACTGCAATTTACATTGGCCAGACTGGACAGTCGCTACGTAAAAGAATAAATAGATATAAATCAGACATCAGCAACAGTAACATACAAAAACCTGTAGGAGAACACTTCAGTCTCCCTGGACACTCAGTAACAGATTTAAAAGTAACAGAGAGGAAGCCGTGCTAGTCTATACACTATCAAAACAAAAAGCAGTCAAGTAGCACTTTAAAGACTAGCAAAACTTTGCTAGTCTTTAAAGTGCTACTTGACTGCTTTTTGTTTTGATAGATTTAAAAGTAGCAGTCCTACAACAAAAAATTTAAAAAATTAAATGGAAAGAAATTTCTGAGCTGCAATTCATTTGTAAATTTAACACCATCAACCAAGGATTGAACAGAAACTGGGAGTGGTTGGCCCATTACAAAAGCAGTTTCTCTGATCTTGATGTTCACACCTCCACATTAGCATCTGACAATGGGCCACATCCCCTCTGACTGAACTGACTTGTCTTCTCCTCTCTTGATGTTCACAACTTCACATTGCTGATTATGGTTCATTTCCACCCTAACTGAATAGACCTTGTCAGCTCTGGCCCTCCCCTTGACTGAGACTCTCTCTTTAAACCCTCCTCTGAAGCCCCCTCCCCAGTCGTCCATCTGGTGAAGCTGGTCTTTGCCCAGGAAAGCTTATGCTCCAAAATATCTGTTAGTCTGTAAGGTGCCACAGGACTTGTTGTTTTTGAAGATACAGACTAACTCTGCTACCACTCTGATACTGCTCTCCCTTTGGTTGTTTTGTGTTTCCAGTGCCATTGGGTGTTTCCCACATATTGAAAAGTCTCCTCATAATGAAGTGTTACAGCTGTAGCTTTGCATCCTGTATCTCTAGCAAAGCCCTGTTCCAATAGTCATTGGTATTGGGTCAGATACAAAGGTTTGAATCTGATTTAAACTGGTGCAGAGCAGGGCTTGGAGCAGTTTCTACCTGGGGAGGGATTGATCTGCCTGAGCATGGCCACAGTAGGTGCAGCAAGACCACACCATGGGTGATGGTTTTGGTCTGCAGTAGCCCCCAGCTGTGCTGGAATGTCCTTCACCGTCACCTCTGACCCCAGAAGTCAATTGCAAAAGTGGGCATCGCTGTGTAGGGACAACGCATTGGAGAGAAGCTTGGCTGCCCCCTCCCCACCATTTATGGGAAGGGGAGGGTGCGTTGGCATTGCTACCAGGAGGTCTGTGTGGACCCCGTGGTTATGGCTCCCTCTTTCTCTGGCTAGCAGGACTCCTGTCAAGGGTATGTCCTTCCATTTCCAGATACTGGAGAGGGCCGAAGGACCATTGGGGCTTATTTCCCTTTCTTCAGCTCTGTGGCTTGTGAGGCAGGAGAATCAGACTCAAAACCTTTCCCCATGGATTGCCTTTTTGGGAGTCTGACTAGAGCCGTGTACAGCAGAGAGATGAAAGTTTAAGGCTCAGGCAAGCATTACAAACGAGAGCAATTGACCTCACTGCTGCCTGGAAGCCCTGGTGTGGAAATGGAATAAATGCTGAACTGAGGGCAAAGTCCTATAATAAATAACTGCGAAAGGCACTTTGGTTACTTCCTCCTTCTTGCCATGGAGGGCTGACACCCAGGGCGGGATTCTTAATGGCTGTACCACCAACTTCATCTCCCTATTTTTTCCCACTTGGCTGTCTATGAGAGACGAAAGGCAGCAGCACACAGCAGACAGCAAAACCTTCCGTGTGAACAGGTAACCCCTGCATCCTTTCGTGCCCCATTCAGGCCCAGATTTCATGGATTAGCTTGCTCAGGAGAGAAGAATAGCAAAGATGACTGCCATAAAGAGAAATACAAGCAAGCAGAAGTGACGGTATTTTATACATATATGGGGTAAAAGAAGAAATTTTTCTCGTAGATTCAAATCTGAAATCCATAAAGTTTAAGGGGCTTCCAAAAAAAATTCTTGGTGAGATTGTGGACGAGAGAGAGGGGTTAGATCATAACTAGTCTCTGCTGGAGAAGACATTTTGTGGTGGAGTGAGGAAAGATTTCTGACCAGGGAAGGTATAGAAGTAGTTGCAGGTATGACGGACTGAGGAAAACTATTGAAACCAGGAAGTGAAAGGAAAGGCAAATAACTGTTGCATTTGTCTCTAAGATCTTGGAAACAAAGTTCCTGATCTTGCTGAAAATGCGAGGGTATTATAATACTGTAGAGCAGCATTGGATTTTTACAGCTGGTAGTTGCAAGCTGTCAGTTTACTGATGCTTATATTCAGATGTTTCTGGATTCATAAATTGTTCAGATTTGATAACTGGCTATAACTATTCCAGTTTATACTGGTTACAAACCTCTAGCAAATCAATATTCGTGTTACAAAAGCAAAGGTGTAGTTCAGAATAAGATTCTTCTTTGCACTCTGATTTCAGTTATGACTTTTTTATCGTTTGAGTTGAAATGCTCATTCTAGGCTTTAAGCAATAACCATCTTGTTGGAAAAGTTGCATAAATATCATTGTTAAGAATACAAATGTTGTCAGGGATGAGGAAGTATTTTTCAGCTGTTACTGACATTTTCAGATTCCGTAAGAAAACAACAAGGAGTCCTGTGGCACTGTGTAGAATAACCGATTTTTTTTTGGCCTGAGGTTTTATGGGTAAAAACCACTTTGTTGGCTGCATGGACTTGTCAGATTATTTTGTCATAAAAAGCTGGTATCAGAACTTCAGACTTTGAATGTACTGAGTGATGACACATGATGAATCTTGTTTGAGAGACTAAGTATACTTTTGAAATAATACAGTTATAGCTCTTTACAAATAATTTACAGAGCAGACACATTACATTATTTTCTTTGACGTCACAAAATGCTTTCAAGGGCAGTTTTCCAAACATTTGTAGATGTAGATTGTGCCTATGTGTATCTAAGATCCCAGTCCTGCAACTACATATACACATCCTTAACTAGATACACTGTGAATGGCCCTTGGATGTAACTAGTACTGCAGGTTGAACCTCTCTAATCCATAATTCTTTCATCTGGCAACATCTGTAGTAGGGCATGATTTTACTTAGCAGAGTTTCCCATGGTCTTATAAAGCCAGTTTACAGCCACCAGTCTTGACTCTCAATGTTCTGTGCTGTTACATAGCTGTAATTTACCCCTAAATGTCTTGTAAAACCCCAATAAGCAGTGCAAGTGTTAGTAATTTGCGAGACAATATTGACCTCCCGTGGTCCGACAAATTCTCTCATCCAGCCCGGTCAGGTCCCCAGCGTGCTGGACAAGATAGTTTCAACCTCTGTTCACTCTGTATAGAGTTAAGCATGCACTTAATCTTTTGCAGCATCCACAGATCACATGGCTTAGCCCAGTACAGATGTCCCCGTGTGGCCTATAGCTTTGGGTGGTAGCTTTTACTGTCTCCAGCTATCTTACTCCATTATGGGGCTTTATTGCTCCTTCCCATTTATCTGGAAAGAAAGGTGGTGGCAGCTACCCTGATTTCTGTCATGGTAAAGAACCACAAAGCTTTCCTTTAGCACTGAACAAAAACCAAAAAGGTGCTATCCATAAAGCTACTTCCTTTCTGCTTCACTATAGTGCTGTTCCCTACAACCTTCCTTAACACCCTCCCATCTGGCTTCTTGCTGCAGATGGATGAGAAATAGTTCTCATCCTTACACGTCCATTTGATTTCTCTTTTTAAACAGATTTGGACTTCTTGCTTCTCACTTCGATGATGGGTCCATGAAGATACATTGACCTGGTGTCTCAGTTCACTAGGGTCAATCCCAATATTTGGGGCTTTATATTATGTAGGTATCAATTACCCACCATCTCCTGAGCTGATGTTTTCACACTTGCTGTCTGGACACCTTACTTGAGAATACCACTGTGCTTTGGTCTTGTTGCACTCTCAACTTCATCCCCCAGTAGTTCCTCTTAATTTGAACAGCTCTCTTAATTTTACTGGTTTCTGGCACATAATTAAAAACAAATCACTGAACATGGTTTCCAAAGATAGCAAGTCTCATCTAGCTGGAGATGCAAACTCAGCTGATATGTATACAATACAATGCTGTGTGTGTAATTTCGACTAGTTTTCATAAGAACTTTAATTTTTGTACTTTGGGTTTTTTGAAATTATGAGTTTAAAGTTGCATTAACATAATTAAAAGAAAATAGCGATTAAGGCTCTAATCTCTAATAGCTGAATTAGATGTTTCCGTAACATTCATTAACAGTTACTCAAAAGTTTATGGAACCCAACAGTAAAATAGTTGAACAAAGTCACAAACTTGTGTAACTACTAAACACTGTATAATTACTGTCAGAAATATAAACCTAGGGAAAGAGTCCAATACCTCTTTCTTTTGGTGAGTAGCACCGTGCTCTGTGACATCACTATTACTACTACTTGAATACAATACCATTCAGCAAATGTAGGATTCTCAGATTCTGGTCCTCAGGGATATTTTGTACTGCATATGTGCAAAACAGATCTCCTACGTGGTTCATTTTGCTTAAACTTTCTAGAAAGCTATATTTTGTCAAGCATGGAAGTGTTAACCAAACAGCAAAATTTTTCAAACAGCATTCAGGAACTGAAGTTTTAACTGAAGTATGAACATGACCTTAACTATGCCATAGCCTGTACAACCAGACAAATGGTTTTTGTTTTGTTTCGTTTCAGTTGACAATGCTTTTGGTGGGAAGTTCTGGAGTAACTTGGCATGAGCTCCAAAGATCATTTTCTGGTCCTGTATTGTTTCCTCATGCTGTTAATGATTTACTTGAGGCGTGCCATCAAATCAATATTTACCTGAATGCATATGATGCTGCATTTCCTGATTGAGCAGTAGCCAAGCAGAAAGTTACCGTTCCTTTTGGGATGTTTAGAAGATTAGCATGTCCCTTTGTAGCAGCTTTTTCCACTCCTGCAGCCCTTGTTGATGGTCAGTCTGGTTCTCCTCCAGCCAGATCACTTTAAAGCCTCTCCTTTTTCCAGGGTATAGTTTCCCAAACAGGCAGTGTCCCATGCAATATCAGTCAGTCAGATCTTTCACCCTTCTAGTCTCCTCTTCTATTCCCTCTTCTCTCAGAGTAACAGCCCCAGGGCCTCTCTCTGGAGTCTTGTAGCAAAACTTAAAAAGTAAAACACAAACTACAACAAAAGAAATTTTTATCCCCTCGCTGAAGCAGGAACTTTTAATCCATTCCAAGTTCTCCCCCCCCCCACTCTCTATTTTTCTGCAGAATGCTGACTTTTGAGAGTTACCTCCCTGTCAGCTTGCCTCTACTCTGGATTGTCCACTCCTATCTATGCTCAGTGTCACCTGAGAGTTGGCTGGCCTTCTCTCTGGCTGACTCCAGGAGTCTCCTTCATGTCTGCCATCCTCTCCTGTTAGAGCACATCCCAGAGTGTAAACTCTCTCCTGAAGCACCTCTTTAGTTGAACACCTTCCCAGTTTCTTCCTCGGATGCTCAGGTCCTGCTCTTCTGTCAGAGCTCATTGCCAGAGCATACTCCAACCAAGTAACTTCTCTGTATCTCTCCAGCTTCTACTCAGAGACAGTCCGCAGGTTTCTTTCCCTCTCTGATTGCAGCCAGCTTCAGATTTGTGCTTCCTTTATTTATTTGTTTTATTTTTAAATAGAAACCACCCAGCTTTATTGGGCTTCATCTTTAATTAGGCCTGCTCCATATTCCGGATGCAATCCTATGTGTTCATTGGCCTCTCAGGCCCACGTTAACCCTGTTTGTGGTAAACAACCCCTCTCAGCTGAGAAAGCTTTTTCAATAATGCATCATGATTAGCAGCAAACATGGAATACAGTAACCCCTCGATTTAACGGACCCTGATTTAACAGACATCAGAAATAATAGACGCTGTCCGCCAGCCTGACCACCACCGGAGCTGCTGGGCTGAAGGAGCCACCGCCATAGCTGGGGCTGGAGGAGCCACTGGGGTTAGCTCAGCAGTGGGAGGCCACCAGGGCCAGAGGAGCTGCATGAAGGGGCTGCAGTGGGGTGCAGGAGCTCTCCTCCCCCAGCCCCGTGTGCATGGAGCATGTTGGCAACCAGCCGCCACTGCCTGCAGTGGTGCTGAGCAGCAACCACGTCATTGGAGGCCACTGCCCGCTGGCAGGCTGGGGGTGGCAGCCATGCTCTGCCTTCGCGTGGGTGGCTTGGAGCCGCACTGCTGAGCACGCAGAGATCTGCGGGCGGTGGAAGGAACCAAGCCAGTGTGCAGTTCCTTTCCTGGTAATCGGGAGAGGGAGACAGAGGTGTGAGGATAAGAATGGGGCAGGAGGGGTGAAGGGAAGCAGGGGCAGAGGATAGGCATCAGTGATGGGCTGGGAAGGTCAGTGCATCATCATACAATATACTCAATCGAATGTAATGGACTTTCAGCATTAACGGATACCCCTTCCCACCATTAGTCCGTTAGATCCAGGATTTACTGTATAGTGTTTTGGTTCTAGAGTCAGAAACTTTCCATATGGGAGAAAATACACCACAAATATTTCGTTAGTATAATAAGCACCAAAAAAAAGGTCTTCTTTCTCAGGGTGTCCCGGAACAATCAGAATGAGGCATCCCTGGGATAGGGGACATTCTGCGGGCAGCTTGGGAGGAGAGGGAGTGTGGCTTTTCACCCAGACACACATGGGTGTGAGACCTATGAGAATGTGGTAGTGTGATTGGTGTTTGGTAGATACTATTAGGGGCTACTTATCTCTCTATTTCTTATATAATCTAAAGAATGGGGATTCTGTGCTGCATTAAGTTATAGTTCCTCCATCAGTAGCCTCAGGAGATGACACAGAAGCTGATCTTAGGCTTTGGAAGTTGAAATCCAGTTCAGCTCATCTGCTGAATGGATGTTTTTGGCCTGTGTGTAAGTCAGCACATTTTTCTTGTGAATGATCGTACAGATCCTAAATCATATTAAAATGAATGTCTGGGTGCATTTACTTGAGATGGTGCCAGACAAAGTGTTCAGACTCTGAAAAACTTCAAACCCTGCTTCAGAGCCAGATTTTGCAGCTCAGTCCGAGCTGAAACCGTTTCTGAAAATCTTTGCCTATGATTTCCCCATGCACATTGAAAAGACAGGGAACTAAATCTCAGTGTAGCAAGTGAGTCAACCAGCAGAACATGTTTACTCCGGAAATTGATGTGAGAGTCCACTTGCAGGAAAAGGTGTATGCATATGTGCTTATGTAGTCCTACGTTTTTTTGATTTGTCCTGGGCTTCAGAGCCTAATTTGATAAAGCAAAAGGTGCAGATTCAGTAGGGGCTGCACTTTCAACAAATTGGACTGTCCTTTGGACTCTTGTTACCAACACATTCCTCTCAGTAGTGAGCTCAGTACTTTGGTTTGTTTCCTGGGGGATTCTCCACTTTGCAGCTGGAATCCTAAAATGCTCTTCATCCTTCTCGAAGCCCTTCATTGCAGGCACACCTGAGGAAGGTTGTGTATGGAATTCTGCTTCTATATGGATGTTGCGCCAGCCCTCCTGGCAGACTGCCTTGGGCAGCTTAGCAAAGTAGAAAAAAAATCTGGGTCTCTGGGCTGACTGCTCACAGGAACGGAGCCACTAAGTCATTGGACCAATTGAATGCAAATAACTATATTGTACATGTGAGCTGCGTCTACACTAGCAAGTACATTCAGAAAATCTGACCCTCTGTTGAAAGAGTGCACAGAGTGTCTACACAGAAAATGTGCCCTTTCGGAAGGAATGAGGCTCAGCTTTTGAAAGTGCTCCTCTGATCCCATATGAGGAAGAGTGCCCCCTTTCAAAAGACAACAAGAAGTCCTGTGGCACCTTATAAACTAACAGATATTTTGGAGCATAAGCTCTTGTGAGCAAAGATCCACTTCATCAGATGCATGCATGCATCTGGCAAAGTGGGTCTTTGACCACTCAAGCTTATGCTCCAAAATATCTGTTATTTTATAAGGTGCCACAGGACTACTTGTTGTTTTTGGAGATACTGACTAACATGGCTACCCCTCTGATCCCTTTCAAAAGAGTCTTCCAAAAGAAGATGTGTGTAGACACTCCATGGGCTGATCTTTTGAAAGAGGAGTCCTCCATCATGCCAGCCAGTGGGGACGTGGAGATGCCCTGGCTGACAGCAGTGGAACTCTATGGTCTTTGTGTCCAGCCACGTTTAAAGCTGCATGGACCCAAAAACCATGTGGCAGGAAGCTGAGAGCATGTTGGCAGCAAAGGCACATGCCTGAAGCCAAACACCCTCATAACCACCCCTGGAAAAACAGAATACCATCATGGCCAGCTGCCAGTCACTTCAGGAGACTCAGGGCCCCCGCTCACAGCCCTCACAGACCCCAGATAGCCCTAAAAAGCAGGCACCCTCCTGGACTGAGCCAGAGCTCAGAGACCTCCTTGGGTTCCAGAAGGAGAAGGAGGTCTTGCGTGAGATGGCTGGCAAGTGGAGGAATGCATCAGCTTTTGGTCGACTTGCCAGTGATGGCCACCCGGGGACACCCTGACCACACCCCTGACCAAGTGAGGAGCAAGGTCAGGGAGCTATGGCAGGGGTACGCCCAGGCCTGGGACTCTGCCAGCCACTCAGGGGTAGGTGACAGGACCTGCCCCTACTACAAGGAGCTCAGGAGCCTCATGGGGCCCCAGTATAGCTCGCCACCACCTGCAGCCTTTGACACACTGACAGATGGGCCAAACCCCAAGGACGGGGATGACCTGCAACCTCAAGGCAGCTCCAACCCACCAGGCACTGAGCCAGAGCCACTGTCCAGGGACAGCAGTGACGGGCTGCTGATCAGCGACCTGCCATCATTGTTGTCAAGCTGGGTGATGATCAGCATGACATTGCTAGACCTCAGCAAGGGACTCCCTGGTAGGGCGTACACCTCATTTTGCAGACAGGGGAACCACAGCTGCCAGTGGGCCACCCACAAACCCAGCAGACCCCGGCTGTACACATCCCAGATGATTGTGCACTCTGGCACGCTGCAACAGTCATTAGTAACACTCAGCACCTTAGCCCTGTGGACAGCGCAGTGAGTCAAGTGTGCAGGGGCAGGGTAGGCAGTCCTGGACCGTGCCCATGGCCAGCCCCACATGGGCAGGAATCCCCTCAGCACTCGCAATACCCCATGGCTGCCATGCTGTTGGACGTGAGGTGGGGGGAGCCGAGGTGTGTGTGTGGGGCTGTGGGGGGGTAGGTTGGGAGGGGGGCCAGTGGGAAAATGTCTCCCAGGGGCTTCCCTGATGTGGATCCCATCCTGGTATGCCTCGCAACTCCAAGCAGTGGCTGGCTCCGCCTACATTCGGCCAGACTTGGCTGCCCACCCCTGCACAAAAGCTTTGCTTGTGCCTTCTACTATATTGTGCAGGACGCAGCAGGCTCCTACCACCTGGGTGATGTTGTGCAGGCACATGAGGAGGCACCGCCACTGGCCCTTCAGGAGCCCAAAGGGCCGCTCAACTGCGTTGCGGATCTGGTTGATGCTGGTACTAAAAATCTGTGTGGGGTCAGGGTGGCCAGTGTAAGGCTGCATCAGCCAGGGCTGCAGGCGTCAGGTGGTTTCCACCACCATGCAGAGGAGCATGGTGACATCCCTGACCTGGAGTTCCTTCTGGGGAATGTATGTCCCAGCCTCCATGCACAGGCAGAGCCTGGCATTCCGGAACTCATGGGCATCGTGTCTGGCACCCCCGACCCCACATAAATGTCCATGAAGCAGCCCTTTGAGTCCACCAGTGCCTGGAGCGCTACTGGCTGGCTGCAGGCTCTGGAAGGACTTGGCAGGTTGTGTAGGTGCTGGTGCTGTGTTCTGGGGCACTGCTGGGGAGGTGCGTCCAGTCCAGGGTTCCCAAGCTATGCAGGAAGCTGAGTGTGGTGAATCCCACGATGGCTGCATTGACATCTCCCATGTGGACGACTCTGGAGTAGCATTGCGCTGATCGCGCAGATAACCTCCATGGGAGGGAGGATGTGCACTCTCATGAGGGTGTGATGGGGTGTACCCAGCTCCCTCCCCCCTGGACCTACCTGGTGATATCCCGGTCCCCCATCACCAGCCACTCTCACCAGTTAGAGCTGCTGGGATGGCTCTAGGGGTGCTGGGGCTCTTAGGGGTGGTGCCGGCAGGCTCCCAGGTGGAGGGGCTCTGGGGCCCCGGCAGGGGACACCCCTCCTGGAGGAGGTGGAGGGCAGCCATAACCACTGTACCCAGGTGGCTGACCACAGTGGCAAGGAAGGCCAGCTCTACTTCCATAAGTTGCTGAGGGGGGAATCCATCGGGTGTGGGTGGCAGTCGGGTCCCTGCACAGGCTCTGCAGGGAATTTGGAAGCTCTGCAGGCCTCATCAGGTGCAGGGCAGAGGTGTTTGGGAGAGGGCCCTTTAGGGAGCAGCAGGCTGTGGGCCTTGGAAGGACTTGGCAGCCATGCGACCCCATCCATAGCTTTTCCAGTTCTGCTCTTTCAGAAGAGCACCTGTGGGCATGTAGACGTTCCCTTTTGAAAGGGTGGAGCGGTCTCTCGAAGGAACAGCTTGCAGAGTCAATCCACTTCTTGTGTGTAGACACACACTTTTCAAAGGCGATCTTTTGAATGGTATCACCCAGTCTTTCAAAAGACTGCTGTAGTGTAGACATAGCTGTTATGTTTTATTATTGTGGGTTAAATTTAAGCTTAAGTCTCTGCCAGTAAACTTTCTTAACATTAAACTTGGCAATATACTGTCTTGGCAATAAACTTCTCTTGAGAGAGTTCCTTAACCATACATTTTCCATAGGGATGCCTTCTCTGTTAGCCCACCTCTTGGGTTATGTGGTAGAACTCAGGGTAACCTGCTATTCAATCTATGCACTGCATTGTGTACGTGGGTTATACCAGTTCCACATTTTGTGTGTATTTTTAATGACCACAGAAAATCTTAAATATACAGGTTGTACTTCTGAGATCTGGTACGAGTTCTCTTGTCCGGCAACTCGCGGACAGAGAGCCACAGCTGGGGCTGGGGATTTGCCACAAGGGCTGGTGACCAGCAGACCAGCAGTGGCAGGGGAGCTGCTGCCGAGGCCAGGGAGTGATGGGGGAGCTGCTGCCACTAGGACTGGGGAGCGATGGCCCTGCATTAGCTAGGAAACCGCTGCTGGGGCCAAGGAATGGTGGCATGGCAGCCTCTGGGGAGCATGGTCAGTGAGCTGGGAACCCATAACTGCAGAGCAGCCACCTCCTCTCCAGCTCCTGGCCCTGTTGCAGCAGCCATGGCAGGGCTGGGAGCTGGGACTGTGGTAGCAGCACCTGTGGCAGGGCTGGGAGCCACGAACCAAGTCAGGGCTGAGAGCTGGGGCGGTGGCAGCTGCGGGAGGGTAGCCAAGCAGAGCAGCTGGCTGGGGCCAGTAGCAGGGTGCTGGCTGGCCAGAGTTGGAGCCAGGCAGTCCAAGCGGCCGGCAGCAGGGGACCACCCCTGCTCCAGCAAATCCCTTCATTTGGGACAGTCCTGACGGTGCCGAACCAGGGAGGTCCAACCTGTATTTTGCTTTTGTTTTTTTTTTCTAAAACAATCCTGCCTGTACCCTGCCTTTGATAGTGTTTTGATCTGTCCTTACCCCGACCCCTTCTGTAGTCTGACTCTTTGTTTTTCTCTTTGTGAAGATAGGCTGCAAGTGGCAGGATGGTGGTGCTCAGAAAGGTAAGTCAGAGTCTTTTCTCTGGTGCACTGGTTAGTGTCAGGGGATGCTGTAGATCGAATTGAAAGAAGCCCATAGGAACTGAACACAATTCACTTCAGAAGTAAAAAGCCAAAGAGCTAATATCAACTAGGCATCAAATAAACTCCCCCAAACAAAATTACAGCAAGACAACTGGTTAAGTTTAGTGTATGTCGTGGTTATTTTGGGCCAGCTTGCGTACAGTACACTTCCTCATGTTGAGTTGGTGCTGTACACCACAAACAGTTCCACTCAAATCGTTAAGAGTATGTCTACATAGCAAAGTTGTTTTGAAATAATGTCCAGTATTGCTTGTGGGAGCCGGAAAACTGACCAGCACCAGCTCTGGTCAGTTTCCAGTCTCCTGTGAACAGCGGAGAGCTGAGAGCCAGGAAACTTGTCTCCTGTGAGAGGTGGGGAGCTACAGCCTGGCACCCAGCTCCCCTCAGCTCCCAGGAGACTGCCTCACACCAAAACTCAACCTATACGGGTTGCCAAGAACGCAACCTCTGCGTAAATTGGGGGGTCTACTTTATTCTGGAATAGATATTTCAGAATAGGGGCTGTGTAAACAAGGAATAGGGTCTATTTTGAAATAAAATATTCCAGAAACAGCTTATTCTGAAATAATTCTGCTGTGTATGCATGGTATCTCAGATTAGAGCCCCTGGAAGCAGTGCTTGTAGGGGCTCTAATCCAAAATAGGCTCCATTATGTGTAGACACTATTGTGGAATAACTATTGCTTATTCCAGGGTTTCCCTGTAGTGTAGATTCATTATTCTGGAATATTTAATTTTGGAATAATAACTCCAGAATAAACTATTCCAGAATAACTTTGCTGTGTAGATGTACCCTATGACTCCTTGAAGGGTAAGGTTCCATTCACTGCGAGTAAGCACTCTTGTTTGCAAATAATATTCCCCGTTGGCTAGTGCTGCATTTATGGCAATAGCACTTTACAACTGTTTGTCTTTGAATGTAAACCAATAAAATATTTTAAGAGAGGAAAAAACTAACAAAGTTTAAATTAAATAGGCACTCTGTGGGAGAAAACGTCATGGTAGAGAATTGGAATAATATGCAACAGAGCCAGATCTTCAACAGGTGTAGCTCCATTGAAGTGAATGGAGCTACACTAGTTTACCCCAGTGGAAAATCTGGCCCATGGTCTTAATTCTACTTATAGCCAAGTTTTGACTATTGGAATAAATCTGTGCAGGCCAAATGTGGCTGACCCGGTGCGGGTGCATCAGCCAGCGTAGCGGGAAGTGAAAAGGATCCTTGTCTACTTTGCAAAAGGCTGCCATGATTTTGGTCTTTGCATTCTTTGGATGCAAGGACTGTGGGAGTGTTACCACCACCAGCAATGCAAGATACTCCAAAGGGCCTTAGTGTACGGTGGAGGGGTCAGTACTGTCTGGTAACCGGCAACCAGTGCTGTCTGAAATTTTAGCTGTATCTCTCTAAAGGACCATAGGCATTTTGCCTGCCTAATAGTTCTATGGGCAGAGTACTGACTGGAGCTGTTCCTGGTGTGGTGCTCCTCCTCCTCTGAGGCCAAGGAAGGAGTTTTTTTGCCTGACTAAGGAGTGCAAGGTTCATTCCCATGGGAGGAGCTCGTAGTTCTGCTCGTTTTTCCACGTACAGATTATTCACCCGACCATTGAGGGAGTGTACAATTAGAATTTACTATAATAAATCTCTGAAAATTGCCAGGATATCTAGTCAGTCCATCACCATTTTCTTTTCTGAAGGTGCCTTCCTCCCACTTTTCTAGTGAGGCTTTATCTTTGAATGTTGTTAAGTAGCAGAAATAATAACTGCGCATACAGACTGTATGTCATTTGAGGATCTCAGAGCACTTTGTGGATGGTTGCTGAGTTTCATGACATCTCTTGTGACATGGCTGGGTAAGCAACATCATTGTTAGAACTTCTGTGCCATTTCTGCCTATAAATGGCTATCCTGAGTGACTTGTCCAAAATCACATAGTCTGTAAATAGCATAGCAGGGTTTACAGCTCAGGTGCCCTGATTCCATAACTTGCTTTAACTTCTCAATAATGTGGCCTGCGGGCAATAAGTTAATCCAAGGGCCTGCAACCTGTAGCTCTGGAGCTGCATGTGGCTATTCAAGGACTTTTTTGTGGCGTCCAATGCTATAATGCAAAGTAAAAATAAACTCTCCTGATTATTTTCAATATTTTGGTGAACATCCAAAAACCAAACAATGAACAACTTGTATCTAAATAGCAAACGATATGTGATCTCTAAATGTTGAATAAGTCCCCCTTCAATATATGCAGTGCATTGTGTGATACGTGTTGCGCTGTTTTCAAAATAGGGGTTACAAAAAGTACGGTTTGACATTATTTATTAAGGACTGCCTCACATTCACATGCATTGCCACTCTTTTGATATTGAGTTTTTTTACCAAATTTGAAAAAAAAAAAGACTCTTTTTGTTCTTTTGGTTGCTGACCCCTGAATTAAGCACAGTAAAAGGAACCCCATAGATATTTAAACTAGGAGACACACGGCTAAGAGTTAGCTGGAGCCTAAACATAAAGCATGACTTAACAGTAGCTCTTCCTTATCTCCAGGGTGATCATGTGTGGCTAGAATCCTCTTCCAACAGTGAATTCAATGTCCCTATTGGAGCAGTTGTGAAGATCTCTGACTCAGGGCAGATCTTGGTGGAGGATGATGAAGGCAAGGTGGGTTACATTGTAAATTCCTTAGCAGAACATACTTAAAGTTTTATTTAACATGGTGAAGAACAAGAGATGTGTCTGAACCAAACCACAGATCTAAATATTCCCAAACTTTATGGCATTCTAGTGTGAAATCCAGACCCTGTTTAAGGCAAACGGACCAGGATTTCACCCCGGATGCTATTCCTGGACAGCAGACATCAGTCACAGCTTGCCCTTCCCACTACAATGGGCCAAGTTGAAATTCTGGATACCTGAACACCCTCTACATTTAATGGAGTTCAGAATCTGACCTGGAGGTCACATTCAAGACCAATCTTGTGTGTGGTTCATCAGAGCATTACAGGCAATGGTATTTACCAGAGGCAAGACACGGGACATGAAAAGCAAATGCTTTGGTCCTGCCTCCGAGCTTGCATTTCTGTGAGACTCTAGTCTCTATGTATTCCACAGCAGCTGAATTTTTCGTTGTCTGATTCTTGCGTTTCTTGTCTGATTCCTGCATCTGAGTTCTTATTCCATTTCTAGCCTCTATACTTGAGCAGATAACACTGAGAACGAGAACCAAGCAAAAACTGGTGTAGTGTTTTCTCCCTGTACCTGAAGCTGGCATGCAAGGACAGGTGTGAATGGCTCCATTCATTTCAAGGGATTGTTGACTCTGAGACATAAAAATGATGCTTCAGCTGTCACACGATTAACTGTTTCTCTGCTGATCTTTTTTTGAAAATGAGAAACATACAACACCTGTGCTTCTCCCACAATCCCAAGCTTCTTCCTATCCCTTCCTGGTACTCAATGCCCAGTTATCCCCATACCAGCTTCCATACCTCAGGCTTCCCCTCAAACAGTTTCTATACTGCCATTATGTTTTATCAATACGCAAATCCGCAGCGTCCTATAAACAGAAAATATGTGGACAGAGTAAAATCATTAGCTGACTATAAGATCAAGATATGAACTACAGAACTTAATGTTGTATTCCTTTTCATGTTTCAGTTAAAAACTTACATATTTTTACTTTAAGTGCAGCTGCCACACAAACTCCTCTGAAGCAGAACAGAATCCAGGGCTGGCTCTCAGCTTGCCACACAATCTTGACTATATCCCTCATCTGCAATGTCCTATCTTGATTCAAACATTGCATGCTGGGACTTAGTCTCGGTGAGCTGCACCTGTGTGTTAAAGATAAAGCTGCTGCAAGCTGCTCTATGTTAATTCAGTTAAAGTCACACTGTGAGTTCTCTCCCCGGCAACATGGTTCCCTCATTTGGATCCACCTGAGCTAGTACTTGTTAAACCTCTCTGATGCTGAACTCTCTCATCCAGCAAACTCTGTAATCTGGCATGATTTTAGTTAGCTGGATGACCACTAATCATGGGCATGGCCAAGTTTCCCCTGGTCCCATAAAGTTTGTTTCCAGCCACCAGTCCCAGCTCTCAGTGTTCTGTGCTGTAATTTAGATGTAATTTACCCCTAAATGTCTTTTAAGCGCCCAGTAAGCGGTGGAAGTGTTGGTGACATGCTAGAAGATATCGACCTCCCATCATTCAGAAAATTCCCTCATCTGGCACCGGTCAGGTCCTGAGGGTGCCAGATGAGAGAGGTTCAACCTGCATATAAAATCCCAGATGACAAACTAAGAGCTGTTGTATTGTTCTATTTAAGGAACAATGGATCACTGCTCGGAACATCAATGCTGTGAGCCCGATGCATCCCACCTCTGCACAAGGAGTGGAAGACATGATACGCCTTGGGGACCTGAATGAAGCCGGCATAGTGCACAACCTCCTCATCCGCCACCAGGAACACAAAATCTATGTAAGTGCCAAGGCAAGTGGGCAAACCTCAGTCAAGAATACAAAGTGAAAAACAGCAGACTTCTATCAGGGCTAATGTGCCAGCCAAGGAGCAGCCTCTGACACAATGGCCTGGTTTCCTTTTGCCAGATTGACCACGAGAGCCTTAGCATGTCAGCATTTCTGAAATGTTGCCTTTTCTGCTCTCATAACTGAGCACATCCTAACAGCTCGTCTGCAAAGACAAGTGCTGACACCAGACATTGAAGTCACTAGCCGTGTCTACATGTGCACGCTACTTCGAAGTAGCGGCACTAACTTCAAAATAGCGCCCGTCACGGCTACACGTGTTAGGCGCTATTTCGATGTTAACATCGCCATTAGGCGGTGAGACGTCGAAGCCGCTAACCCCATGAGGGGATGGGAATAGCACCCTACTTCGAAGTTGAACGTCGAAGTAGGGCACGTGTAGACGATCCGCGTCCTGCAACATCGAAATAGTGGGGTCCGCCATGGTGGCCATCAGCTGAGGGGTTGAGAGACGCTCTCTCCAGCCCCTGCGGGGCTCTATGGTCACTGTGTGCAGCAGCCCTTAGCCCAGGGCTTCTGGCTGCTTCTGCGGCAGCTGGGGATCCATGCTGCATGCACAGGGTCTGCAACCAGTTGTCGGCTCTGTGGATTTTGTGTTGTTTAGTGCAAGTGTGTCTGGGAGGGGCCCTTTAAGGGAGCAGCTTGCTGTTGAGTCTGCCCTGTGACCCTGTCTGCAGCTGTGCCTGGCACCCTTATTTCGATGTGTGCTACTTTGGCGCGTAGACGTTCCCTCACAGCGCCTATTTCGATGTGGTGCTGCGCAACATCGATGTTGAACGTCGACATTGCCAGCCCTGGAGGACGTGTAGACATTATTCATCGAAATAGCCTATTTCGATGTTGCTACATTGAAATAAGCTATTCGATGTAGGCTTCACATGTAGACATAACTACTGAGTGATACAACAGCAAGATGCAGTAGCAGTGAAAAAGCTGCCTTTTAGTTTTCTGCCTAAAGCGAATTTTACCAGTGGTGACTGTCTCTTTGTCAATCCGTACATTGAGGCAGATCTCAGGTCTGTGTCACAGGTTGCAGCTAGGAAATCTCATACATTCTGCTATGCTAATTCCAATAGTTCACCTGCATATATAACAAACTATTAGTCTAACCAGATGCTCTATTTGCTATCACTGGCAATAGTGTGACCTGGCTTGACTTTAGGTTCCATGTGACCTTTAACTGTGATGTGTTTCATTTTCTGGCTTTGCCACAGACTTTCTGTGTGACCCTGGGTGACTGAACCCACTTACTTTCTCTGTGTCTTATTTTCCCACCTATAAAATAAAGATACTAACAATGAGTTTCTCCCATTCTTTGCTCTGTTTGTTTAGACTGTAAACTCTGCAGGGCTGGGATTGTCTTTTACAATGTGTTTATGCACAGTGCCCAGCATAACTGAGTCCTGATTTTAATAGGTGCTACTAGAGCAAATGAAAAAATGTAATGTAAAATATGAACCCTCCCTTACAATACAGAAAACCCTCGAAAGATGCATGTTCGAGTTCTGCGTAACTCACTTTATCTCAAGTTAAGCACAATTCGAAGCTACTTTGTGTCTGTCAGCCTGCCTTCCCCCCGCTGCGGTGCTGCTGGGGGAAGGCAGAGAGAAGGCTTTAAGCCTGCTTTGCTGCCCACAGCTGCAGGCTGCTAGGCTATCTAAGACTCCCTTCTCCCTGCCTTCCCCCAGCCACGTGACTGGGGGAACGCAGGGAGAAGCATCCAGGAAACTGACGAGCTGGTCAGTTCCTGGGTGGGCTGGTCAGTTCCCGGGTCCAGCAACCGAAGGGGAGCTGGGAACCAAGCGGCAGCCTGGTTTCTGGCTCTCCACACCAACTTGCTCGAAAATTTGAGTTACACGGGGTTGCAGGAACTCGGGGTTTTACTATAATGAACTCTGACTCTCATATTTTTAAGCTCTTATACATAATCATTTTGCATTCATATATTGTAGTATAGGTTGAACCGCTCTCATCTGGCACCCTCTGGACTTTATCATTGCCAAATGAGAGAATTTTCTGGTCCACAGGATCTCAGTATTTTCTAATACATTGCCATTATTTCCACTGCTCACTGGGGTCTTGGAAGAAATTTAGAGGTACTTACAACTGAATAACAGCACAGAACACTTAGAGCCAGGACTGGTGAAGGTAAAAAAACTTTATGGGACTATGGGAAACTTGGCCACTCCCATGATAAGTGGTCATCCCGCTAACTAAAATCATGCTGGAATACAGATGTTGCTGGATGAGACGAATTCCTGACTAGAGAGATTCATCCTGTACCTTTCACTGACATGGATCTCTTTATAAACTTTACAAAATAACACATATACATTGAAGAGACAGGCAAAATGACTGAGGTATGTGTGAAAACCCATACACATATACACACCACGATTGTTTTGCCTGCCCCTGAAGTGCAGCAATATCTGGGGTAGAATACAACTGCTGTTTCACAGCACTCTGCAACACAGCAACAATTCATGGTAAGAAGTGAAAAATGCCCTATCTAATTAAGCCAATGGAGATTTTAGCCACAGTGTAGTTGATGGAGCTGGCATTTGGCCAGGTGATCACATTTAGTATCTTTTTTTTATAAAAAGCTTCAGCATGATCCTTAATGACAAGTGTTGGTCAGAAGCACAACTTTATGTGTCATCTGAATGACGCTAAGTCCTGCAGCATGGTGCCCAGTTCAACTGTGACTCAGAAGCTGCGTCTACACGTGCACGCTACTTCGAAGTAGCGGCAGTAACTTCGAAATAGCGCCCGTCACGTCTACATGTGTTGGGCGCTATTTCGAAGTTGAAATCGACGTTAGGCGGCGAGATGTCGAAGTCGCTAACCCCATGAGGGGATGGGAATAGCGCCCTACTTCGACGTTCAACATCGAAGTAGGGACGTGTAGACGATCCGCGTCCCGCAACGTCGAAATTGCTGGGTCCTCCATGGCGGCCATCAGCTGGGGGGTTGAGAGATACTCTCTCTCCAGCCCTTGCGGGGCTCTGTGGTCAGCGTGGGCAGCAGCCCTTAGCCCAGGGCTTCTGGCTGCTGCTGCTGCAGCTGGGGGTCCGTGCTGCATATACAGGGTCTGCAACTAGTTGTTGGCTCTGTGTATCTTGCACTGTTTAATGAAAGTGTGTCTGGGAGGGGCCCTTTAAGGGAGCGACTTGCTGTTGAGTCCGCCCCGTGACCCTGTCTGCAGCTGTGCATGGCTCCCTTATTTCGATGTGTGCTACTTTGGCGTGTAGACGTTCCCTCGCTGTGCCTATTTCGATGTTGGGCTGAGCAACGTCGAAGTTGAACATCGACGTTGCCAGCCCTGGAGGACGTGTAGACGTTATTCATCGAAATAGCCTATTTCGATGTCGCAACATCGAAATAAACTATTTCGAAGTTGGGTGCACGTGTAGACGTAGCCAGAGGGAAGAGTACAATCTTCCGAGTCACTAACACAGTTTCCCTGAAAGTTCCTCATCTGACCCAACAGTTCTGATGAGAGGGAAGCCGAGGGTGGTCCTGGCCGTGTCTGGACTTGATGTTACAGGTAACTCTCACCTCTTTCAGACCTACACAGGCTCTATCTTGGTCGCTGTGAATCCATACCAGGTGCTGCCACTCTACACAGGGGAACAGATAAAACTTTACACTAACAAGCGAATTGGGGAGCTGCCTCCCCATGTCTTTGCCATCGCAGACAACTGCTATTTCAACATGAAGAGGAATAAGAGAGATCAGTGCTGTGTTATCAGGTAACTGGCGGAGTGGGTGGGACTGGTGGGGTAGGTTTACCACCAGGATTGAACAGAAAATGTTGGGAGAAATTACAGTCTCATCAGTCCCTTGTGGAGGCACGGGTAACACCAGGGAAAATAAGGAAAGGGAACCTTTGCTTTTTTTGCAGGGTCATTTTCAGTTAGGACTCAGAAATATTCCGTCCTGAATGTGCGCTTCTGTCTCCAAATGAGCATACAGTTTTTATCCAAGCATGTCAGCTGTGTGCTCGCAAATGGGTCCGTACTTCTTACTTTCATGCACAGCTTCAGAGGTAAGGCTGAGAATGGCCCCCCTCCCCCACTTTTGTGCAGTCATTCTGTCATTGAAGGTCTTCCTGGAACTATTTAGCGAGGAGAACAGACAAAGAGGCAGCTCCCATGTACATGTGTATATTTCCAAACCCATCCTGTTCCCCCATGCCCTTTGAGTGCTGAAGGACATTCTACACAAATCATATCTTTATAAATAGCTGGACAAGGGATGCCTAAATGCATCATCCGGGCCAGGGAGGCTTTTCACCTTTGTATCAGAGAGGTAGCCATGTTAGTCTGTATCTTCAAAAACAACAAGTCCTGTGGCACCTTATAGACTAACAGACATTTTGGAGCGTAAGCTTTTGTGGGCCACTATGTCAGATGCATGAGTGGGGGGTTCCAGAGGAGGTTTTAATGAGGGGGTCTCAGTCAAGAAGAGGGCCAGAGCTGACAAGGTCTGTTCAGTCACGGAGGATGTGGCCCATTATCAGCAGCTAATGTGGAGTTGTGAGCATCAAGAGAGGAGAAATCAAGTCAGTTCAGTCAGGGGGGATGTGGCCCATTATCAGTAGCTAATGTGGAGGTGTGAACATCAAGAGCAGAGAAAGAGCTTTTGTAATGGGCGAACCACTCCCAGTCTGTTCAATCATTGGTTGGTGTCAAATTTGCAAATGAATTGCAGCTCAGCAGTGTCTCTGTGGAGTTTGTTCATGAAGTTTTTTGGTGTAGGAATGCTACTTTTAAATCTGTTACTGAGTGTCCAGGGAGATTGAAGTGTTCTACAGCTTTTTGTATGTTACCGTTCCTGATGTCTGATTTGTGTCCATTTATTCTTTTACGTAGAGACTGTTCAGTTTGGCCAATGTAAATTGCAGTGGGGCACTGCTGGCACATTTCTGAAAGCAGAGATTGTCTCTCAGAAGCTTAAATTTCCCTCCTAAATCAATAAAAGAGAGGTAGCCCTGTTAGTCTGTATCCTAATGAAACAAAAAGGCAGTCATGTAGCACTTTAAAGATTAACAAAATAATCAAATAGTTGATAAATCTCCATTCCAAACAACTAAATGTAGGGCCTTGCACGTTGACAGTAACGGAGAGGTAGCTGTATTAGTCTGTATCCTAACAAAACAAAAAAGTGCTATGTGACTGCTTTTTTGTTTTGTTAGGATACAAACTAACACGTAACAACTACTAACATCTAATAACTCTGTTATTATTTAACATGCAAAGCACTACATTTAGCCATCTGGAATGGAGATCCGAAAACAAGACAAGAGAAATATTATTTTTATCTTATAAAAGTAGGACCTGTACTTGTTTTCTGTTCATATGAGTGTAAAGAGCTGGATAATCTCAAAGCAGTGATCTCTCTTGCTAGCAGAGGCAAAACAGGGAACAAGAAGTTAACATACTAACACCAGTACAGATAATATGATAAGGTACTAAAGTTGAAAGGCCACATTTTCTTCTCCTTCACCCTGGGAACTAGCCCACTGGCTTTAGTGGTTCTGCACTTGTATAATTGATGGAACAATATAGCCCTTAATATTTTGGTACAAAGAAGTGAATGAGACAGTGAACAGTCAGTATGGAGAAGATCTGTGAAGTCTAACTCCTGTCTGCTGTTTTTTCCACTGTGGAAGTGAAAAAGAAACCGAGATACTGATTTATCACATGTATGTTTTGGATTCCAGTGGAGAGTCTGGGGCCGGGAAGACTGAAAGCACTAAGCTGATACTGCAGTTTTTAGCTGCTATTAGTGGCCAACATTCCTGGATTGAGCAGCAGATTCTGGAGGCCAACCCAATTCTGGAAGGTAGGTTTTGTAGCTAAGATGTCTCATTCACCATGACACTGGTGATCTCAATGGATTTATGCCAGTGTAATGCTCCAGTAATGCAGTGATGTCCCAGGATCATTTAAACCACATGGCAGCTGATGTCCTTAAAATCTCAATGAACTAGGGGTTGACCAGACAATCCACAAGGAAGTTTTGCAAAGTTCGCAGAGAATTTTCATCAAAATCTCTGTGGTTCAACTGAGATTCTTCTCCAGATCTGTAGTTTTTGATTCAACCTGGTTCAGATATGTTAAAATTAAATGTTCTCCGATACAAGGAGAGTCATTCAGCATTTTAACACGCTCATTCTATTTATCTTATCCAAGAGAAGATTGAGAGGCAACTTGATTATGGCGTATAAATCTTTACACAGGGCAACTCTTTCAGATAACAGAGGGTTGTTCAGTTTAAAAGACATAGGCATAACAAGATCCAGTCACTGATTAGAAGCTTAAGCTAAGTAAATTCAGGCTAGAAATAAGGTGCAGATTTGTTAACAATGAGGGTAATTAATCATTGGAACAGATTGGTTGGAGTGGTGGGTTCTCCACCACTTTTTAAAAAAACATTATTGGTTATCTGTCTAAAATATATGTTCTCAACCACAAAGTATGGGCTTGACGGAGGGTATAATCCTATGGCCTCTGTTATGCAGAAAATCAGGCTACATGAGTAAAATGTGCCCTTTAGCCTTTAAAATATTTGAATGAATAGATTATTAGGATGAGCTGCTCATGTTAGACGACAGCTCTAAATGTTACTCTTGCCTGCACTTTTAGGACAGATGCCATGTGTCTCAATTACCTTAGTCATCAAAAGGCAGTCTAACGATGAGCTATGTGAGATGGCGAATTTGCCTGATTGAGTCCTGTGTCTACCTCTGCAGAAAAAATATAGGCTAGCATGGGCTTCTAAGTGCATCCTGTGCACTTTTTCAGATCAAGAAAGGTTCCACATGGAGGTGGTCAGGGATAGCTTCTGCTGGGGACACTAAAGTTTCTGCAGGCATGAGGTTCTAAACTGGGAACCTGTGATGAGGTTTTGATGATTGGGAATGGGAAGGACTTACTGTCAGATGCAAGCAGCTTTGTGTCAGAGTAGGGCAGTTCTGAGCAGCCCATGGAGAGTACTCTGGTGTCCCCATCTACATGCGGAATTTAGGGCCCACTTGCTTCCATGCACAGCTGTTCACTTCTCTGTTCAGCTGAGAGCGGGATAGAGTCTGGGGTCTGCCATTGCGATTGTGAGTCAGATCACGCAGCGCTGGAACCTGAAGCTCACCTGGTGAAATGCCAGCAGCAAGACCAGGCAGTATAAAGTTACATCAGCATGCTCGAAGCAGGAGTAAACCGAGTGTCTGTCTCTGTCCTGCGCTCCCTGCTCCCACCAGCCTTTGGAAACGCCAAGACAATTAGAAACGACAACTCAAGCCGCTTTGGGAAATACATCGACATCCACTTCAGCCGTAGTGGTGTGATCCAAGGGGCCCGGATAGAGCAGTTCCTTCTGGAGAAGTCCCGCGTTTGTCGTCAGGTAAGGGCTCATCTGGCAGGCAGTGCTGACTCGGCTCCTGTTTCCTGAGGTGGCTCTGACAGACCCGTCCTCTGGTCTACTTCTGTCATTCCAGGCTCCGGAGGAGAGGAACTATCACATATTTTACTGCATGCTAATGGGAATGAATGTGGAGCAGAAGAAAATGTTGAACCTGGGCACTGCTTCAGAGTACACCTACCTCACCATGGTAAGAGACACCTCACTCTGCTGCCATTGCCTTGAGCGCTGTGGCATTCAGGTTCCTCAAGCTGAGCTGTCTCTGGCCTGTCACAGCGGAAGCCAGTGCAATGAGTTCTGTCTGCAAAGGGCTGGTTATGGGTAACAATGGCCATGAAGCACAAAGATGTTGAGAGCTTGCATATAGCATCCTCTGTGCTTTTATTGTTTCCACCCATGGGTGTGGCCTACGGCTGTTAGATGCTGACCGGCATGAAGAGCAGCTTTAAGAGAGATCACAGGGGTAACTGTGTTAGTCTGCAGCTTCACAAGAAACAAGCAGTCCTGTAGCACCTTAAAGACTAACACATTTATTTTATTAGGTAATGAGCTTTCATGGGTAAGACCCACTTCTTCAGATTTGGGCCAGAGAATAAGAATCCAGGTTTTATATAGCAGGTGGGGGCACACTTAAACCTGTAGGGGAACTCTTTAACCTCCGTGGATATTTAATAAAGGATTTGAAAGAATTACGATTACAGAAGAGAACGTCTGAATTGGAATTCATTTGCAAGTTTAACACTTTTAACCTGGGACTCAACAGAGCTCTCAGTTATCTTATGCATGACGAGGGCAATTTCCCCACCTTTGATATTTGCAGGAATGGCACCCATCCCACTTAACTTAATTGACTTCTTCCACAGGCCCTACTAATGACAGGTAATGCCCCCTCCCGCTTTTTTTCCTCCTCCTTCATTCCCTGCCCCTTGCTGTATAGACCCTGGATTCCTATTCTCTGCTCCAAATTTTGAGTGACTGCTCTAGATCTCCCAGCAGGGCAAACACAAGGCTCTGTTGTATTTCTCAGAGAAAAAGAATGAGCAGGTACAAAATGTACCTTTCTATTTCACAGCTGAAGAGAACCCAAAAACTCCATCCTTATTTGTAGTGGGCCTTGCAGAAATCAGTCATTAACATAGTTCTCTCTCTGATCTGGGCTAGCTAACGTAAATTTCCCTTTCCACATTTCTCTTGTCCAGGGAATTTCTCCTGCTGTATGTGGGGATTCATCTGGGGGAGACTGCTGAAAGTTCCTAGTGATTTAATGGCTCTGGCACTATAGACTCAGTGGGCTCTATGCAGCTGAGCAGTTTGGGGATTTGCACCCCTAGTCTGGCCAGGTTCTTCACACAAAAAAACAGGAGCTGAGTTGCTTTGCTCTATGACTTGGACAACAATGAGGCAAGGCAGAGTTAGGTTCCAGTGCCTCCCCTGCTGAAACCAGCAGGATCCATGCTACAGATGTTAGTGGGAGCAGGGTTGGGTGCCCAATACTCTGAAAGATAGTCGAGGTTTTTGTTAGCATATGCCTGACTGGTGACAGAAGGGTGTGGAACCCTGCCCTAAAGGGGAAGCGTCTCACCAGCTGCGACCCTCCTAAATTTCTGCTGGGCGATTCACATATGCTGCTGGCATGGGTTCAGCTGATATTGCCCTAACCACCCTGGCATGATGTTGACCCAGGTTATGGGAGCAGGTTCCTTGGCTCATTAATCACAGGAATGGAATGTCTGAGGACAAAGTGACAACATGGGCAGTGCTCAAGACATGAAGGGTGAAGTCGTTTTCGCAGAATGATGAGTGCAGTAAAATACTTAGGTAGGCAGATTAGACCAATAGAAACGGTGCCATGGTTTTTGTGGTGCGCATAGCTGGTGTCAGTACTATAAATAGAGAAGTACGTAAGGAAGCCTCTGTCTTCCTGCTGCCACAGCAGTGCATTGCCTGGGGCTCACAGGCCCAGCTTGGTCTAGGACCAGCCCTACATGAGTTATTTATATGGAAAGTCGCCAATGGCTTCTGTAGGTCAGAGCAAACAGCTCTGCCTGGCAGACTCTTGTGGAAGACCTTTCTTGTGGTGTTTGTAGATTGTGCCGCTCAGTGTCTTGTGCTAGATTCAAGTATTCTGATTTGGCAAAGGCATTTTCTAGCACGTTCCCAATCCTGCCTCTCTTTATTTCTCAAACCGGGGCTTATTCCTACTGACTGGCGCGAGGGAGTGCTTGTACAGGACAGAGGAGAGTTACAGCATGCTTATGGAAAGAGATGTGACATGACCTCAAATCTGCCCATGAAACACTGCATATGTATCTCAAGGTGACAGAGCAGTGGATGTGCTGTTGAAAGTTGTTTCCTCTTTTCCTGTTCCAGAGCAGCCTTAAATGTATCTGGTTGTTGAAGAAGCCCCAGCCTAAGCTTCTCTCTTCTCTTTCCATATGACTTAGCTCAGCCATGGGGGCATGTTCTCCTTGAGCCCAGAGACTAGGGTGACGAGATCAGAAGGGTGATCACAAGGATGCATGAGCAGGGCAGCCACAGGTGCACAACCCCAACTGGAGAAATGGCAGAAGGGGCACACAGCTCTAGGAAGCTGTGAGGGGGGATGTATGGCCCTGGTTGCAGCCCCTGCCTCAAAGTCATGGAGCTGTCGCTCAGGTTCCTAGTTACAGATCAGGAGAGGGAAGGGTCCTGGTTCTAGCTATGGCTCCAGCCCCCACTGCAGTCAAGAACAGGCAGCTGGCACGGTCCTGCATTTAGGCACTGACAGCTGAAGCGAACTAAGTTGGGAAGATTTGGAATCAGTGACTGCTGCTTTCTCCCTGACTATATTATAGACTTGTGACATGTGGGGAGCAGAGGGTTGCTACTCTGAGTCCCTGGATGCAGTTGATGGAACAGAAGCTTTGCAAGTGATGTGCAAAGCTTGACATGGGAGAATAGAACTTGCCATTCAGTTAGCATAAATTCTCACCATGCAGTGGTGTAATGCATGTTATATTAATATCACGCACATGAAATCTATTAATGTGATCATGTCAGCTGTACCTAACATATGCATATTGGCTAACACCACCCCCAAGCAATATGTCACCTTCTTTTCAGTGTGAGCAAAGAAAAAAAACTACCCTGGAAAGGGGAAATTAAAAATAAATATACAAGCGCTTATATTTTGAGTCTATAATGAGAGCCAACGTGGCAGCCCTGTAATATATGTTTTGTTCCACAGCCTAGAGGCTGTATTAGCTGAGGTCTGTATTAACACTCACAGTATTTCCCTGTGCACATGCATGCTCTGTCACACAGGGTGATTGCACATCTTGTGATGGCCGTAATGACGCAAAGGAATATGCTCACATCCGCTCTGCTATGAAGATCCTCATGTTCTCAGATTCTGAGCACTGGGACATCAGCAAGCTGCTGGCTGCTATTCTGCACCTGGGGAACATCGAGTTTGAAGGTAAACCCAGCACTGCCTGCAGCTATTTCTTCCCTTTGTCTCAGTGTTCAAGGTCTTTGGGTCACTATCTGCCTTCTTGTCTAAGGCCAGATCAGCTGGTGGCTGTCTGCCATACAGGTGTGGCTTGTGAGTGGGGGTGCTGGAAGGGCAGCAAGCTGCAGACAGTACAAGTACCAGCAGGTGAACTGACTGAATTCCCTTTTGAGGGGTGACCCTGTTACTATGCAAACTTCAAGAGACAAGGTTTCCAGGCCATAGAGAAGCCCCATCACACACACTTGAGGCATTAAATAACACAGTGCTCTGGCATGGATGATGGTGAAAAGGACTCTGCGTGTGAGGCAGGGGGAGTGGCTGAGCCAGAGTCATTGTGGAAACCCAGAATTCTCTGAGTTGGATTTGATTCAAATTGCAGCTCTAGCATTGTACTGAATGCATCCTGTAGGTGACTTTCACGTATGCTATTCAATGCACGCTGATTAATCTCTTAGTCTACACTAGGATGGTAAATTGATTTCAGATATACAGTTCTAGCTACAGCAGTTGCATAGCTAGAATCGACGTATCTGAAATCAGCTTACCTGACTGGCCTCACTGAGGGTGGTCAATGGGAGCATTTCTCCTGTCGACCTCCCTTACTTCTCCCAATAGCGAGGAGTACAGGATTTGACTGCCAACCCCAGACAGATCAATTGCGTGCATCTCCACCAGACACGCAAAATCAAACTCCAGAAGATCCACCCAGTCAGGGTTGATCTTCCCAGTAACGTAGATATAGCCTTAGCTTGGGAGCGTCTCAGGGCAGAGACTTTCTCACCGGGCCAGGGCTGCACTACAGACTGCTGGCAGACCTATACTGCTGGTCAGCCGTGTGAAGTAGGGTGATCTCTTGCTGATAGCACTTTGCTGGCAGGAGTGTAGAGGCAGCTGTACTGGCAAAACCGATGCTTGTTTTATGCATGGTGGGTGGGTTTAATATATATCAGCACAAAAAGCACAGCTTTCCCAGTGTGGCTGCTTCCCTGGAGCACTTTGCTAGTGCAGGAGCCTGGATTACCTGTACTCCCAAAACTCTACTGGTGTGGGCATGGCTTGTGTTTTACAAGCTCGATCCTAGCTGGGACATTTCGTGTTACTGTAATACAAACGATAACAATACAACTGTGCACCATAGCGATAATTCCTCGTACTGTATGTGTAGACTGAGGTTTGCTCTTTCCTCTTCCCAGCGGCTGTGTATGAGAACTTAGACTGCTCTGACGTGCTGGATTCTCCACACTTTTCTGTAGCAACCAAACTACTTGAGGTACTGGATTCTCGCCTTCTCCCGCACGCTCTCTGGTTTGTTCCCCCTTCTGGGAGGTGACTGGTCAGCATGTGCTTTTATGGAGGGGCTGTTAGTATTTTCCTTCCATGATGTGTCCTCTTGTCATTGCAAATTCTCACCGTGATGCCACTGCAGATGCCCTTCCAGACAGAGGTCTTTTCCTCTCAAGGCCACAGAGACAGCTGTTTCTCCTGTGACAATAAGCCACAGTACCAGTCTGACAGCCTGTCTCACTTTCCCCACTTTATCTTACACCCCTTTTCCTGCGGCAGACACTTTCAGACTTTCCCAGGTCTGCTTTCTCTGCACAGAATGACCTAGCTACAGTGATTGTTCCAACAGGTGGACTCTGGGGAACTCAAAAACAGCCTTACAAACCACTCAATCATCATCCGAGGAGAGAGCGTCTCCATGCCTCTGAGTGTTGCCCAGGCTGCTGATGGGAGAGATGCCTTTGTGAAGGTAACAGAATTCACCATCTCTCTAAGTGCGCTTTGCACGAACACTTTCCGGACTGGGAATGCATTCAGAGCTGTGTCTACCACTTGTCTCTGGGCTAGGTTGTGCAAACTCAGATCACTGTTTCTACACCTTGCTGCACGCAGCATGCATGTTGATTTCATTCAGCATAGCAAGCACTAGGTCCAGTGGAGTTTGCCGTACTGGGCCTTACCTCCTCTTTAACTCTTCTGCAGGGAATCTATGGGCATCTTTTCTTGTGGATAGTAAATAAGATCAATGCTGCAATTTTTAACCCACCTTCTCAGGATCATAAAAGTTCACACAGATCCATTGGGCTTCTGGATATCTTTGGATTTGAAAACTTTAACACCAACAGGTAGGATGTTCCAGATTCATTTCCAACCGGGAAGGTGACAAATAGCAGACATAAAGGGAGGGAACATAGGAATTAATTTTCTCTTCTTTGAGCTCAACAATGACAATGAAAAGATGGTGTTTGTTTCCATCAATGAATTTTCCTCACAATGATCATGATGCATATTCCTGTGCTGACTTTTCCTGCCACACACATGCAGAACTATGTTGCACAGCACACTGCTCCAACTTTATCGTAGCATGGATCACACCTTCATGGAGATCATGTTGTAGACCCCCGAGGTTCCCATTCCCTGCATGCTTTCCTCTTACCCAGATTTCTCCTGTACATGTGTAACATGAGTGGTTAACTGTCCCATGTAGTGGTATCTAGACCTTTTCACAGAGAATGAATAAGTGTCCTCTACAGCCCAGGCTGAGAGCCAGCTGGCCTTTAGCTCAAGCTGTAGAGGCACCTGCACTGAGGTCCCAGGTTTAAGTCTGCTTTTGAGCATTTTTTACAGATGGTTTCAGGCTGCTTGATTTTTCTACTCCTGTGGACATACTGTCCAGATACCTCTTCTGCCCTCATATATAATGCCCACTGTCTCTTTCCCATCTCTTCTGGACATCCCTCTCCCATTGTCTTCAGGCCTCAAGGGCAGCTTCTCTTTTCTCTTAAGACGTAGTAGTGGCCTGAATGTAGGCAGCTAGAGATGTTCTTCCTCCTTGTGCCAGCTGCTTCTCTGGGTTCTTTGGTGGAGAAGAAGCAGGACACAAGGAGGAGAGATAACCCCATATAACCAGCCTGTTTCCACAGACTACCAGCAAATGTTGTGCAAACCAGGAATCACTAGTAATCTGCATGTTAATGTACCAAAGGTGCTACACCTGGGAAAAAGCACAGGGAGCATGTGACCAGTATCTCATTTCTGGGTGCCACCTTTAATGGAATATGTGATAAATCTAGCTAGATTGTGATGGTGCCTAATAATAATAATAACAATAATAATAAAATTTATTATTCCCAAAGGTCACAACCCAGATCAGGGCCGCACCGGTCCAGGTGCTGTGCAGACACACAAGCACACATGGTCTTTGCCCCCCCAGGCATTTTCAAGACCAAATGCAAGATGTGCAAATGACAAACAAGAGGAGGGAGAGTGGCAGAGAGAAAAAGAAAGAGGAATCAGATGACATACTTACACAGGCTAGCCAGGCACACAAACATGGAGCTTCCTAAGGTCTCTTTAAAAATATATACATAAAATGAAAGAATCTGTCCTGCCAGCTATACGATATATGAAGCAGAGGGGTAGCCATGTTAGTCTGTATCTACAAAAACAATGAGAAGTCCTGTGGCACCTTATAGACTAACAGATTTATTGGAGCATAAGCTTTCACAGGCAAAGACCCATTTCGTGCATGCATCTGATGACGTGGGTCTTTGCCCGTGAAAACTTATGCTTCCATAAATATGATAGCTCCCAAATAGAACATCATACAACAGGCATGTTTGTTAGTAGGGTAAAATGTGTCAATTATAATAGTGTCGCCTGTGTGTATGTATGAAATACAGAGTTTCAGATAATATTGTACAGTAGGACCAGGTAAAAAAGTGATGACTGCGGATCCCTATGCTGTTCCCCTGCAGCTTTGAGCAGTTCTGTATTAACTTTGCCAACGAGCACCTTCAGCAGTTCTTTGTGCACCATGTCTTCAAACTGGAGCAGGAGGAATACCTTGCAGAGCACATCTCCTGGAGCCACATAGATTTCACAGACAACCACCCAGCGCTGGAAGTAATCTCGCTCAAACCCATGAACATTATCTCCCTCATTGACGAGGAAAGCAAGTTCCCTAAGGTGAGAGCTTTATTAGAATCATAGAATCATAGGGCTGGAAAGGACCTCAGGAGGTCATCTAGTCCAGCCTCCTGCTTCAAGCAGGATCAGTCCCCACTAAGTCAGCCCAGCCAGGACCTTGTCAAGCTGGGACTTAAAAACCTTGAGGGATGGAGAATCCACCACCTCTCTAGGTAACGCATTCCAATGCTTCACCACCCTCCTGGTGACGTAGTTTTTCCTAATATCTAACCTACACCTCTCCCTCTGCAACTTCAGACCATTACTCCTTGTTCTGCCATCTGACATCACTGAGAACAGTTTCTCACCCTCCTCTTTAGAGCTCCACTTCAGGAAGTTGAAGGTTGCTGTTAAATCACCCCTAAGTCTTCTCTTCTGTAAACTAAACAAGCCCAAATCCCTCAGCCTGTCCTCATAGGTCTTGTGCTCCAGCCCTTTAATCATTTTTGTTGCCCTCCCCTGAACCTGTGCTCTTGACTTCACACAGAGGGCAGAGGGCAGCTGCCCAGGTAGCCCTTCTGCAGGACTTGTGAGCTGGTAAGACCCAGCGAGTGTCATCTCCGCACACGTGTCTTCGCTACCTTTAGTGTTCTCTCCAGTTGTAACCAAAAGGGGGACATCCATGAGATTAAAACTCGTGTGTACATGGTAGATGGTCTCCTGGTTGACTGTGTGCCAGGCCAGGCTTGCAGCTGGGAGGGGTTCCTGCTCTGGAATTCTTCAGGTCCACAACCTTTTGTGGCTCTTATAGATTCCAAGACCAGAAGGGACCACTGTTACTGTCTAGTCTGACCTGTGTAGCACAGGCCAGAGAACGTCTCCAAAATAATTCCTACATCAGAACTTCTAGAAAAACATCCAAACTTGATTTCAAAATTGTCATTACTAGACAATTGAGAATCCATGACAACCTTTGGTAAATTGTTCTAACAGTTAATTACCCACACAGTTAAAACATGTGCCTTATTTCCTGTCTGAATTTGTCTAGCTCCAACTTCCAACCATAGGATTGTATTATACCTTTATTGCTAGATTGAAAAGCCCATTATTAAATATTTGTTTGCCGAGTAGACACTTACAGACTGTGATCCAGTCACCCCTCACTCCTCTTTTTGTTAAGCTACATTGATTCAGATCTTTAAATCTATCATTATAAGGCATGTTTTCTAACTTCTTAATCATCCTCATAGCACTTCTCCTAACCCTCTCCAATTTATCAACTTCCTACTTGAATCCCTCTCTATTCCTTCCTAAGATTCTCAGGAGTCCCCTATTTAGGTATCCCTGGGTCACATTAACTCTTTGGGCCACAGCATCATATTGAGAGCTCATAGTCAGCTGATTATCCACCACACACACACCCTTCAGTCTTGTTCAGAGTCAGAGGTGCCCAGGTGAGAGTCCCTCATCCCGTAATCATGGCCTCCATTCATTTTTCCAAGAGGTAAGTAGAAGAAAGAAAAAACTCAGTTTACCAAATGATCTAGTGAATCAGCAACTCCTACTCTTCATTATTCACCATTCCCCTAATTTTTGTATCATCTGAAAACTTTATTAATGATGATTTTATGCTTTCTTTCAGGTCACTAATAAAAACATTAAAAAGTTGAGGGTCAAGCACTAATCTATGAGGCACCGCACTGGAAACACACCCTCTCCATGACAGTTTCCCATTTACGATTACATTTGAGACTGATCAGTTAGCCACTTTTTAATCCATCTAATGTATGCCTTGTTAAGTTTATTTTGCTCTAGTTTTTTAGTCCACAAAAATCTGAGTATATTATGTTGACACTTTTACCTTTATCACCCCAACCTATAATGTCATCAAAAAGGAAATCAAGTTCTTCTTTGAGTGGTCCCCGTGGGTGCTCCACCATAGGTGTCGGGCTCGCCCCGGTGCCGCAGATTGGAAACTTCTAGCAGTGTCCGTCGGGTTGCGCATGTGCCAATGCGCGCCGCTCCCCCGCGCGCTCTCGGCCACGTGCGCAATCCGGTCCCCGCCAGTTCCTTCTCAACCGCCAGTGGCTGCAGACAGAATTTGCTCCGGCTCCAACGCCTGAGACAAAAAAAAAAAAAAAGAGAAACTGTGGTTGTTGTTGTTGATAGTTATTAGTTGTTAGTAGTTAGTCGTGTTCTCACTGTTCAAACCGTTGTGCAAAAAAAAAAGAAGAAGAAGGGAGGAACAAAGGGGAGAAGAGTGGACGCAGGCGGCTGCCTTTGGCAGTCCGCTACCCCTGGAGGCCGTGAACGTTATTTGGTTAAAGACTTCATTAGCCGATAAGTACTCTATTAACATTTAAAGACTTACAAGCCGCAGCGGAGATGTCTTTGCAGGGCTTTAAGAGGTGTGCGTCATGCCGCGAGACCATGCCTGCCTCAGACGGGCATAGCGAGTGCATTCGTTGTCTTGGAGAGGCTCACGTTACTCAGAAGTGCTCTCATTGTGCTAGGCTTACAGCCGGGGCCAGGAAAGACAGGGAAATGAGACTAAACATGATCCTGTTTGATAAGGCCCTCCAGCCTGAACCACCGGAGAAGCCCCAGAAAGAGGGGCCCTCGGGATTGCACAAGAGGAAGGCGGCCTCCCTAACCTCCTCGGTGCAAAAGAAAAGGAAGGTCTCTTCAGCTCGATCCTTGCCGGTAACACCAGCGAGCAGGATGAGCGAAACACAGGGCCCTGACCCCCTGGCTGCTCATAGCGGGGATACAGCAGCGCATAGGAGCACGCTTGGGTCTCCGACTGATCAGCAGTCGGCACCAAGGGCGCCACAGGCGCCAACGCGGCAAGCGCCAGAGCCGGCGGCGCAGACTCATGCAGCACTGCCCCTTGCGGCACCGACGGCACTGGAGAAGCAGCACCCAGAACAGGGCCAAAGGGTGCTGGAGGAAGCTATGCACACGGCACCGCATGCAGCAGCACCAAGCGCGGCACCGACAGCAGCGCCAAGGTCCCCGGCACCAGAGGGAGCGGCGCCTGCTCCGCAGGGGCGGGGGAAGGCAAAGACAAAAACCTGGCACCGCAGTCCGGCTCCGGACATCATTGCACTGCGGTTATCACCCAGCCCCCTCCCCACCCCCCGGAGATACACACGCCGCGCTGGGCAGCCACTCCAATGGCCTGTTTCGGACCTCCCTCCCCATTCCTTCAGCCACCATGACCATGGCTCAGACAACCTTCACCTTTTTCCAGCGTGGGCCCCTACGAATACTATCGCAGATCATCTCCACCGTTTTCAATGTTGTCACGGAGATCACGCTCTTCCAGACACCGTATGTACGCATCCCGATCATGGTCCAGATCTCCATCTCCAGGCCCTTGCCCGTGTTGCCATGGCCGCCCTTATCATACTGAACACCGGCATTGGGGATCCAGATCCAGGGGCAGATCCCCACTCACCCCCCGCCGACACCCCCTCATACAGTTCCGCTCCATGGGAGGAACACAGCTTCCCCAGACAGACACTGGTCCAGAGTCCAGGGACCTTCCTTCACAACCCGCAAAAGATCAGGTATACCAACAAACTCAAGGGTCAGAAGAAGTAGAGGAGGTATACCGCAGCGGCATCTCCTCGTCCTCTCCGGATGAGGCGGGTGTCCCCAGGGACATCTCTCCTTCGGACAACCTTAAGCAATTCCAGGAGCTGTTCAAGAGAGTAGCATTCACACAGGACATTCGAATAGCGGAGGTGCAGGAGAAATGTCATAAACTCCTGAAAAATCTGAGACTCCTGGCTTCATCCAAAATAGCCATTCCACTAGATGAAGCCATTATGGAATCAGCCACCAACATATGGCAGATCCCAGCCTCCATCCCGCCTACAAATAAAAGGGCGGATAAGAAATACTTTGTTCCAGCCAAAGGAATGGAATTCCTGTTTAGTCACCCACAACCAAATTCTTTGGTGGTGGACTAATCACAGCATAAGTCTAAGACACCCCAATATAAATCAGGAGGATTGGACAAGGATGCAAGGAAATTAGACCTGTTTGGCAAAAAGGTCTACTCCTCCTCTACCTTATTACTAAGAATGGCGAACTATGTGGCGCACCTGTCCAACTACTATTTCGACAATTACTCCAGACTGACCCCTCTTATGGACTTCCTCCCAGAGGATAAGAAACCAGTGCTGAAGGCGATTGTTCAGGATGGCTATGCAGCCTCGCGAGCGGGAGTTCAAATCACCCTGGACATGGCAGACACAGCCGCACGCTCAATGGCCACAGCAGTGGTCATGCACAGAGAATCCTGGCTCCAGATGTCCAACATTCCCAGAGATCTACAAACAAAAATTGTGGACCTTCCATTTGATAAGCAAAAACTATTTGCAGAATCAACCAATTCGGTCCTACACTCCAGCAAGGACTCGAGGGCCACACTTAGGACCTTGGGTATATATACCTCCCCATACAGGAGGAAGAAGTTCTATCCCCAGCAAAGGCGCTACGCCTATCAACCACAGCGTGCACAATATCAACGAAGCTATGACCATGGGCGCCACCATCATCATCAGCAGTATAAGGCCCCCAGGTGACATCCTCAACAAAGTCGTGCAACCTCGGGGCAAGCCCCAAGACAGCAAGTTTGATGGCTATGTCGAGGACTGCAATATCAAGACCATCTCCCAATGCCACTCTCAACACATGTTCCATCATCGCCTCAAACCATTTTATTCCCAATGGCAAAACATCACGACAGACAAATGGATACTGGAAATCATAGCCACGGGTTACGCGATCCCCTTCCAGTCACTCCTGCCACCAAAACCTCCCACCCAGTCCTCTCTCACGAACCTTTCCCACAAGACCAGGCTGAAACAGGAGGTGAATCATCTCATGTTCATAGGGGCGGTAGAGAGAGTACCGGAACAATTCCAAGGGAAGGGGTTCTACTCACGATACTGCCTAACAGAGAAGAAAACAGGAGGCTGGAGGCCAATTTTGGACTTACGGGCCCTCAACTGGTATTTGCTCAAACAGCGCTTCAGGATGACTACAACTGCCTCCATAGTTACGGCACTGGGCAATGGAGATTGGTTTGCAGCCCTCGACTTACAGGACGCTTATTTTCATATAACGATCCACGCGGCACACAGGCATTTCCTTCATTTCAGGGTTGGCGAAGAGCATTTTCAATACAGAGTCCTTCCGTTCGGTCTTTCTCCAGCGCCTAGAGTTTTTACCAAAACCCTGGCGGTGGTATCAGCATACCTGCACAGCCAGGGTGTGTTCATTTTTCCATATCTGGACGACTGCCTACTAAAAGGGGCCTCGAAAGCAGAGGTCCTACGCATGATACACGTCACCGCGAGCACATTCACCTCATTGGGCCTGGTTATCAACGTCGCAAAATCAAAGACCGAGCCCACACAAGATATAGAATTCATAGGGGCACGCATAGACTCTATTACAGCAAAAGTATACCTACCTGATGCCTGTTTCCACATGATCCAATCCCTGGTACAAGTTATGATGTACAGCCCCACAGTGCCAATCCTAACATGTCTGCAACTGTTGGGGCACATGGCGGCAGCCACGTTCATGGTACAGAATGCCAGGCTGCACATGCGAAGCCTGCAGCACTGGTTGGCGAGCATTTACAGTCCATTAGTCCATACAACACACAGGGTAGTATCACCCCCGACGGAGGTGCGAAAATCGCTGGCATGGTGGGCAGATCCCAAGAACATGCTAGTAGGGGTGCCCTTCCACCAGCCACAAATCGCGATTTTTTCTTATAACAGACGCCTCCCACATAGGATGGTGAGCACACATTGGCAGCAAAGTAACCCAAGGGCTGTGGTCTCCCGTGGAACAGACACTGCACATCAACGTACTAGAACTCAGAGCAGTGTTCAATGCATGCAGACGCTTTTGGAAGTACCTGCATGGCAAAGTAGTCGGGATCAATACCGACAACACCTCCACCATGTTTTACATCAATTGACAAGGAGGGGCCCGATCCCGAGCGCTATGCGCAGCAGCAGTCCAGTTGTGGAACTGGTGCATTGCCAACAAGATAATGCTAAAAGTCTGATTTTCCCTAAAATACAGTACAGATTTATTGAACACTCCTGCCTTTTCTGTATTGTTATAGATAATTCTATTCTTTCCACCAGGTAATGGAACAATGCCATTGTCAGGATTCTTTTTGTTCCTATTTAAAAGAATCCTCCTTATTGTTCTTAACATTACCAGCCATAGCATCCGCCTTGTGCCCTTTGGCTTCCCTTATCAATTGTCTACAACTCCTAATTTCTGATTATTTTGATTTATATTCACTACTATTAATTTTCCCTTCCTTCCCTTTGTTATAACAAATATACATATATGTAGTTGCCTTCACATACCCTGTATACCAAGTTTCTTTTTAAATCAACACAACCTAGATCCTCAGTTTTGGAGTTCTGGGTATCTGGTAAGGTATTCTGAAATGATGCACCTGTGTCTCCAACTTCTGTGCTCTTACCACCTGAGCTTTTCCCATTCTTTCTGCATAGTGCAGAAAAGCGATGGTCAGAGCTGCAGTCTGCACTCAAAAAACCAAAGGATTTGCTCCCTATTATCTCAAGAACCTGTAGTACTTCAAAGGGCACAGCCCAGCCCCTTCTACGTGCTCTCTGGCATGCCAAGAAGGAGGAGCTATTGACAGCATCCCTTTAACAGCATTATTCCAGTTGTTTTTTCCCCTTCAGGGATGAATTGTAATGAAAACAATATGCTTAATGGCAAGCGTCCAATTGAATGCCACCCAAACACTGAGCTTCTCAGATGATTGGCCATGCAGGGCAAAATTCTGTCTGTATCCTCCAGAACTGCACAAGGCGAGGAGGCAGGGAGAGAAGTGCCAGATATATGGAGGGTCCTTGTGCCACTGAGCCCATGCTGGGCAGAAAGGCTCAAAGACGGAAGGGGAACGTGCTCCCCAGCAAATCTGACTATCTCTTTCAAAGCTGTGTGGACCCCTAGTAGCTACAGGTGCTCCCAGTGGAGTCAGCAGGGGCCATTCCCTGGCCCCAAAGTAGCAGGACACACGCACTGGTGCTGTGGCGCACTAGTGGATACTCCAGCTAGGTCCTGCCTTTGCTTTTGAGAGTGCTAGGCCAGTACCTCACCCTCCAGCTTCTAACACCCGCTTCCTTCCCCCGCCCCCACCCTAGTGCAAGCACACAGGGCAGGTCAAGAGTTAACCCCTTCTTACCTCTGAGCACCTGTTTTTCACTTGCACTGTACAGGCCAGTGTTTGCAGAATCTGCTTCATCTCTGCCTTTTGGTTGTATTCATTCCTAGGGCACCAATGCCACCCTGCTAAACAAAATCAATTCCCATCATAGGAAAAGCAAAATCTACCTCCCACCAAGGAGCATCCACGACACCAAATTTGGTATCAGCCACTTTGCTGGGATCGTCTATTACCAGTCAAAAGGTGAGACCACATCTCTCTACAAGCAGTCCTCAGAAGCAGAGAAGAGAGCACCTCCCCCCCGAGGTGGCTGCTCTGGGGGTCATTGTCCTCTCCAAGGTGCTAGATTACATACAGTCTCATGTTTGCAAACTGAGCTTGCAAAAGGCAAAAGCAGTAGTTTAAACTGAGCTGTAACTTACTGTCAATTTGGCTTATTTTAGAAGGGCAGCCTGGGGCCAGAGCCAGTGCAGATGATGGCGTTATTTTATTTCTGTCCATAGGTTTCCTGGAGAAGAATCGTGATGTGTTCAGCTCCAACATAATGCAGTTGGTTTACTCGTCCAAAAACAAGTTCCTGAGGCAGATCTTCCAGGCGGACACATCCGTGACTACCCTAGGCCGTGGGAGTGTGAGACATCTGAGAGCTGAGCATACCCTCAAGGTTGGCTTTATTCAACTGGATTTTAAAAAGAGAATCTAGAGTGTGCTCGAGTATCTTCAGCCTTCCGAGTGGTCTTAGCTTCTGTTGGCAAATTCTTTCCCTTGAGCAATTTGTGCACTGGTAGAACTGTCTGTATGATCACCCAGAATCCTAAGTTACTGCCATAAACAACTGGGATGGATGCCAACCCAAAACTCCAGATTTATTGGCGCCTTAGGACTTCCTTTCCTTTCCTTGTAGACTCTGCATGTCTACATTCAGGCTTGAATTGAAGCCTGTGAGCTGTACCTCTTTCTCAGCATGCTCGGACCTTCTCCACTGCCATTTTTAGAGGCCCATTGTGACAGGGCTGCTCCAGCAGAGGGCCTCGGGGCACAGTCCACTCCATGACAAAGGTATTCTCCCCACCTAAGAGACTGAGCAATCTGTCCCCTAGGCACTCTGACCTCACTGCAGCCTACTGAAAGGGCATGGTTCAGCTGGCAGTGAACTGACCATGGCCTTTCTCCCACTGTACAGTGCTCCTAGGATGACCTGGGAGAGCTCAAGTCTGTGCTTTCCAAAAGGCAATGTAAACCACTCCTCTTCACATCCCGCACACAGCCTTGGAAGTTGGCCTCCTTAACTCTGCCTCATTGCTCAGCTGCATTGTGTGCACCTTTAAAATTCATCGTTGCAAAGTCACCTTAGTGACATCGGTATCCAAGCATGTAACAATGGGATGTTATTCTGTTATATGAAGTAAGAAGCAGAGAGAGATTACCAGTGCATTCTCTGCAAGAGTGGGAGACAGAGTTCAGTTTACATGGTTTTCCTTAACTTCCTCATTTCTTGACTTCAGAGTGTTTAAGCAACTTCAGAGTTGCCTGAAGGTATTTTGTCTTTTACTTTTCTGGGTAGGCAGGTTTCCAGCCTGGGGTGAATAGCAAATCATCCTCTCAGCTTGCTGTAGCTCTATCTGTCTGCTCTCCTGGCTCTGTTTTCTGATTCTGTCCTCTGCTTTCCTTTCTTCCTCAGTCTCTGTCCCACTTTGGCTTTCTGCAATCCAGAGCATCACCTGCCTATGGTCAGGTAAACAGCTTGGGGGAAGATGGAAGTGAACAGCAGAATAAACAGCAAAGAACTGGACTGGTGTCCGTGTACAGGATAGCTCTGTGATTAAGAATTAGGTTTATATGCACCACTCTAGTGGTTTCTTGTCACTGCAACAACCTTAAGTTATTTGAATCTTTACCTTCAGAACATGCATGGGGTAATGCAATCACTCATCAGTGAGGAAGGAGATGTTTTTCTAGTTGGGAGTCATGGCTCAATTCAAAGCCCACTTATGTGAGTGGAATGACTCCATTAACATCAATTGGGCTTTGGATCAGGCCTGGACTTGGGAGCCTGGAAGATAAATTCTGTAGTGCAGACTGCTGGCCTGAGCTGGAAAATCTGCTCCCTGAGGTCTAAGTGAGAAAAAACCCACAATCCTATTCCTGGCAACAACATCCTCAGTTTTGGAACCACGTGAGACCATGAAGGTACCTGAGTCAGACCTCGCTGTGGCCATCTTTCTGATTTAGTGAGATGGAAGATGGCTGCTAAGGTGTGGAAATGGCCAATGCTAATTAGATCATGGAGTTACTTAACTATTTGACAAATGTGCCTACTAGTTTAAAGTGGATGGTTGGTGTTGCAGCTGTTCTTTGAGAAAGTGTTTTTCAAAAGTACATGCATTTGACCACAGCAGGGCAGTGCTGATTCACAGGGACAGATGCAGAAGTGTTGAATGTTAGAGGCTAAGTGTCAGCATTTTAGAGGAATGACTATCAGAATGGATTTGTATAAATGTAATATCAACCTGGGCCACTGGACACTGTGGTTTCTCTGCCTCAAAGAAACCTTGTCAGTGTCACGCAGTAATTAAATTGTTGCTCTGAAAAAGCCTTGTACTGAAAAAAAAAATGCGGTGGGATCCTGCTGTAGGCTGGAATTTGCAGCATGTAACTCTAATGGAATGCGCAGTATAGTCACAACGGAAAGCCAAGATGAACTTCTATCACAGTGCTCTGTGTAAGAATGACTATAGAAAAGTCTTCTCCCATTCCGATGGGTGAAAACTGGCAGTAACTAAAAAGAAGGTGTCTTTCCACCAGAGTTGCATGAGTGGAACAGCAAGCAGAGTTCACCACAGTTGCCTTAAGCATCAGAACACTGTATTTGTGACTGTATGCAGATCAGCTCCTAACTTTTCACTACACAGTCCGTGTTTTTTTCCTGTTTCACTATGTACAACAGCTGTCATAACCTTGGGGTTAGGTTTCTCCTTCTGCGTAATGGCTGGCTGGAAAGGGAAGCCCTGGGTCCTTAGCCTGGCCAGCTGGGCATAACCTGCCAGGGAATGCTTACTCTGGAGGTACCTGCTGCTTCTTATCAAGATCACAAGCATGCACATATTTTTTACCGTTGCAGTAATAACCCAGTGCATGCTGGGACACGTCCTATAATTAAATAGACCCAGAACTTGTCCAAAGAGAAGGATCCTTGATGGGTTGGATTTTGCCATTCTTTTACAGTTTGAGCAGCACTTTACTCATGTGAGCAGTCCCACTAAGTGCAGGGAGGTTACTGACATAGGTAAGTAGAGCACAGAGTGGGTAAAGATGGCAGATCTGGCCCATGGTGGGTATAGAAGCAGAAATTAGGGAACTGTCAGAAAATGTGTTTCTCTTTCCAGGAACAAGTGGTGTGATGTTATTCAAGGGATGTAAGAATCATGAATGTGTTTATTCTCTGCAGGGCTCAGATACCACCAAACGACTGTCTACATTAGGTGGTCAATTCAAACAGTCTCTGGAGCAGCTGATGAAAATCCTAGGAAGTTGCCAGCCGTACTTTATTCGCTGTATCAAACCCAACGAGTACAAGAAGCCTTTGGTAATACTTCAGAAATGCTAAATCGGTGTCTTGTCTGCAGTAATGTTTGTGTTTAGGAAGAAAGTAGCTGAGCAGAACTCCTTGGGGTTGCACAGCATCTGATGTGGCTGTAATAAAAAGGGTTTTGGATAGATTGGGTTTAGTTTTAAAGGGGCCCTGTTAAAGGTTATGGAGTGATGCATTGCAAAACCAGGAACAAGGACTGTATGGAGCAGGTTATAAAAGCCACCTAAGTACCTGCAAACAGAGACCTGGGAGAGTTTTACTAACAACAAATGGAGACAAGGAAAAAATATAACTGTGGGGCCCAAAGTGTTCCTGTTGAGGTTCAGCGGTATTGGTGTTTAAAGTGGAGGAGGGACATCTGAGCTTGGCCATTTCAGCTGCTGGCACTAGGGAAAGAAGAAAGATCTTGCAGTTAAGGCACTGGACTGAGACTCAGGAGATCAAACCTGGTTCTGCCCCAGACTCCTCATGCGACTTTGGACAAGTAACTGAATTTGTCTGTACCTCAGTTCCTTCCTTTGGACATGAGCACTGCCCTACCTCAAGAGAGGGGGTAAGAGAAAAAACACGTCAACAGAAGGGAGGTGCTCAGAGATTGCTGTGAGGGGAGGGGCAGTTAAAAAATGTGGAACTAAGTTCTATGTTGCAAGGTCCTTCACAACAATTACCTGCTAAACTAGGAACTGATGATAGGATTGTATTCACCAGAGCCCCCGGACCAGCCAATGGATGGACCACGTGTCAAATGCATTCTTGGGCTTTGCACACACAGTCTTGCATGTTTGGAAAAATGTTCATCAACCTGCTGTGGGCCTGGTCCAAGGCCAACTCAAGTCAGTGAGAGTCTTCCTGAGGACTTCTGGGGACCTGTCCTTTAGTGTTTGCAAATGTAAATTCAGGGTTGAGTTCCTCTGACAGCGTATGTCCACCTTAGTTTTGCAAACGGAGGGCCAGCTCCCTGGGGAGATGTCAGCTTGCACCAAGTGAGGATCTGGCCCAGAGACAAACACAGAAATACTAATTGTCTAAAGAAAAAAAAAGATTTGGCCATGTGTTGACTCACACTCTGGCTCCACTGGGATTACACAAATGGAGCACATCGTTCTGGACAGTTTGAGTCTTCTGTCTTTCAGATTGTTGCAAGCTTTCCATTACTGTTGACTTCAACAGCACTTAAGCATACTCTGTGCCTGGCTGAATTGAACCCAACCAGAAACTTTTAATCATAGAACCTGATCCAAACCCCTTCTTTAAGCGGTGAGAAGGTCTCCATTGCTTCAATGGGAGATGAACTCGGTCCTCACCTCCTAGAGAGAACAGGGCTCAGGTTGTGAGGAAACAGTAACAGAACAGCATCTTCCATATTTCCACGCTGACCAAGGCACTGACCCTGCCAACATACTTGCGTGCTTGACTGTTAATATGTGATTAGTCCCATGCCTGCTTAAAGTGGGTCAGCCTGGGTAGGGCAGGATTCTATGGTGTAAATGATGTCACATGGAGGGGTCATCCATAGCTCTGAAAAGTTACGGTGCTCCTCAGCCAACATGTGTGCCACCACAGCAGATGTAGCCACAAGTGTGCCGGTGGCCAGTGGTATGTTTCTGTTGGCCCAGTCTGTGTCTGGTGTACACAGAAAAATAACTACAGAGGAATGAAGAAAAAAACCCAACCTGCCCTCCTTTAGCTGTTCAAAGTAGCTAGAAAATATCTCTGTTCTGGTACCTGATGCTGTATTCATATTTACAGGCGGCAAGGATTCTCAAATCATTTTTGGGGGCTGGCTGCCATTATTTGGGATGGGAGGATGTTCACTTCTTAAAGTAACCTCTTTCGATCCCTGATATTAATACTCTGCAGTTCATAAAATCCGGCACTCCCCTTCCTTAGTCCTGTAGATGGTGAGAAAGGCCCTAGAAGACTTTAAGACTGTCCACAGAGACATTTTAGAAACAAAACATGCACAAAGAACATAGCACTAAACCACAGTGTGTCTTGTCCCTTCTGGCATCACTGACACATGTGCAAAGGGAGAGTACTGGGCTGGTTCAGCAGCATTTGACACTGGCTTCGTAGAGCTGTCAGTGACTACACGGGTGGAAAGTTGTGGTAAATTGGGCCTGGTATGTGTCATTTTGGTCTCTTTTAGCCCTTGTGTGTGTGTGATGGGGATGTTAAGCACTCTTGGTGGAAGGTTCAGGGATGTCTGTATTTTACATGTGTTCGCTCAGATTGGCTATTGTGTTCACAGATACCCATTTCATACACCTCACTGGCATTCGGAATGCCAAGGCATGGGCTGTCTTGTGTAAATGGTCACCTTTGTGAACTAAGGTGATGGATGAGTTTAGCATGAGGATATTTTGTAAAAAGGTCTCAACTTAATCTCTAATTTTGCACCTTTGATAAAATTTGGCAGGTGCTTATTCTGAGCTGTAGATACCTAGTTGGTTGTTGGGATCAGTTAGGAAGTCAGACCCATAAGTGGCACACGTTGTTCCTGCAGTTGTTTGCAACTTACCAAAGAATACCCACAATTTCTCATGAGTCTAAAAGTGCAGATGCAAAATTGGAAAGGGCCTTTAAAAATGAGATCCAAGTAAATGGATCATTTCCACTGCTGGCACATGGAAATATACAGTTCCACCGATGTCCCTTTCTTACGCCAGCAATGAATTTGGTACATTGACTTAAAGAAAGGCAGCTTAAAGAAGGTGTAGTATTTCATTTTGAAACCACTCTAGCTACGTCTATACGTGCCCCAAACTTCGAAATGGCCACGCAAATGGCCATTTTGAAGTTTACTAATGAAGTGCTGAAATGCATATTCAGCGCTTCATTAGCATGCGGGCGGACGCAGCACTTCGAAATTGATGCAGCTCGCCGCCCCGTGTCTCGTCCAGACGGGGCTCGTTTTTGAAAGGACACCGCCTACTTCGAAGTCCCCTTATTCCCATGAGCTGATGGGAATAAGGGGACTTCGAAGTAGGCGGGGTCCTTTCGAAAAGGAGCCCTGTCTGGAGGAGACGCGCGGCGGCGAGGCACGTCAATTTCGAAGTGCTGCGGCCGCCCGCATGCTAATGAAGCACTGAATATGCATTTCAGCGCTTCATTAGTAAACTTTGAAATGGCCACTTGCGTGGCCATTTTGAAGTTTGGGGCACTGTAGACACGGCCTCTGATATCTGCAGGAGTCAGCAGATGCTCTCTAAGGAACATTAAGTGAACAGTTTGTTTCTGTGATAAATTTCTTCACATCTGTCCTTTCAGTTGTTTGACCGGGAGCTGTGTATCCGACAGCTGCGCTACTCAGGAATGATGGAAACCATTCGGATTAGGAAGGCAGGCTACCCAATTCGCTACAGCTTTGAAGAGTTCTTTGAGAGATACAGAGTCCTGTTGCCAGTTTCCGCTCGAGAACAGGTATGTCTGTGAGAACTTGATTAATCCTAACTAGACTTTTCCTGATGAAGCTTTGAGGGTAATATACATTGCTTGATAGCTAGGCTTTAAACCTAAAATGGCCTCAGCTCACTGCCCACATATACTAGTGATGGCTCACATGGCTAACCAGGGTTAAGTGCTTCTGTTTTTCACATTTCTTTTAGCTCAAGCGGTAAAGACTCATGCTTTGAGATTCTGGGTTCAGTTCCTGCAAATGTCCCAACCAAGCACATCATTCAGATCTAAAACACTTTCATTCTCTTCACCCTCATTTCTGAGCTCTCTCTCTCTGAGCTGAGAAATTATCATGCCCCTGGCTCTGCATATCAGGACTTGTGAATGTTTGTTCACTAACATTCTCACTGCTCTCTGTCCTGGAGCCCTTTCAACCCATTTCTATTTTGGGCACTCTCATTCCTGAGGCCTCTAGGACCTCAGACTTCTGTTCTTCACCCTTTCAAATGCCAGGACCATGGATGTTTAGATCCTGCAACTTCTGTCTTTGTAACCAAACCCCAGAGTAACAGTGATTTTTCCCTATCAGCGGCAGAATGATGCTCGTCGTTGCTGTGTTTACATTTCTGAGACAGTTCTGGGAAAAGATGAAGACTGGAAAGCTGGAAGAACCAAGATTTTCCTTAAAGTAAGTAACAAAGGCCATTTGTTACCTCTTAAATTAAAACATGGCGGATGCCTCATAGGACGGCTTGAGTCCCCAGTTAAGGAGACCTAAGTCAGCAGTGCTGAGTTCCAATGTGAATCCTCTCTGAGTCTTGTTCTGTAGTTCTTTATACAATGAAGCTCAGCAAGTATTGCTACGCCACCAAAAGGCTCATCTCATAAGAGGCCAATTCACAGCCATTTCCCATTAGTTCTGTGGCAAAGTGCACTGCACTTCATAACTCCCTGCTTGGGCCTGGAGGGTGCAGAGCATGTTATAGTGTGGGTATGCCAGCCACCTGCAGAGAGCTACTGGCAGGTACAGTGTGGGCAGGTACTGCATAAGACTCCTTTAGCTCCACTAATGCACACGGATGCCAAGTTCTGGGTGTCTTCAGCACAGATGCTGCCCCTTGTTGTCAAGCATCTGGAGGTTCCATGTTGAAATTGTTAACTCAATGTACATTTATGACCTTTTTGAACAGGATTATCACGATATGGTGCTGGAGGTGCAACGAGACAAGGTCCTCACCCAAAAGGCCATTCTGATCCAGAAGGTGCTGAGGGGGTTCAAGGACAGGTGAATGCTTTCAGAGAGCATGAGAATTTGGAGTTGTATAAATTCATAGCCTGTTCTCCTTCTTGGCATACAGCATAATGTAAATAAAGCATTGACTATATCAATCCACAGCTTCCACTGGTCTTAAATTAGACTCCTTTGGCATTCTGTTAATAGAGCCATATAACTCGTTACGCAAAAATTTTGCTCATATATATCTTATGTTTCTGTTTCATTTTGTCTGAGTGCCTTACAAAAATCCGGTGCTGCCACAGACAGCACCTTGCATGCACGTGAAAGAATTCTCAATAAATCCATCTGGAAAGAGGATCTGCATTTATAAATTTCTAGTAAACAGAGGGATAAGCCTCATTAGTTGTTGAAATCCACTGCAGTCAATGTCCTCTTTTAATCTGCAGAATGACACAATCCTTAAAATACTTATTTCTTGGAGGCTGTAGATGAACAAGAGCATTTGGGCTTTTCAGGTCTTCTCCCTGCTAGTGCGGGATTGTTCCCTGTACTTATAGTTCCAAATATTTTGTCCAGTTTGGGGTGAACTCAGTGTATGTCAAGCTTACTAGCACACACCTCATCTCAACTGCTCAGATTCCTAATGGTTTGATTTATCACCTGTTAATATAACTCTTGCCAATCTAGGTATGTTTTAGCGAAGAGTCCGAACTGTGTTTGGGAATGTGTCTGTCAGAGAATGTGCAATATGCGTGCCATCCTCCCGGCATTTCCTGGGAGAGCTTTCTTTACAGGAAGTTTGGCTTATTCAAGATGAGTTTTGCGAATGTCATTTACCACTTGAGATATGTCATATGATAATCATACCCGCAGGGTTCACTTAGCTAGGCTTGATTTCTGGAAACCACATTTTCAGCTTTTGCAAAACCAATACATTCCTTGGAGCTACTCCAGCAAAGCACGTGGCCTGGAGCAGTGTTCCCTGTAGTTGAGCACTTGGCCGGCTACCAGGGAGACATTCGGGTGCCGTCCAGCCCATTAGCAGTGCACTCTCAGCTGCCAGCAGTGGGCAGCATGTGTTTCTATTGGTGGTGCACACCCACACATGCCTTGGTGCCCATAACAACATTTATTCCACCCTGGAGTGGAAAAAATTAGAGGGAACATTGACCTGGAGGTATTACTGAGAACAGTCCTGGAACATCATAGGTCAATCGTAGGCGTTACTGGTACTTTTCCCAGACTCTCCATCTCGCCAATAGCAAGTGGATACAAAATTTTGGCTATCGTTTCTAATTCCCACTGCTGCTTTACTTGTGCTGAGAAGTGAGACCCAATGGTGGGTCTCTGGCTAGTGCCATGCACGGGTCAGACGAGAAGATCAGAATGGTCTTCTCTTGCCTTACCATCTGTGAGCACGAGGGGGGTGGGCAGGCGGGATGTTGTGACTGATAGGGAGTCTGGGGTCAGGGAGCAGGGCATGGTGAGTATAGGCTAAAAAGGGGGTGTGGCCACTGCTTCATTCCTGACCCTGGCCTTATCTGTTGAATAAGAAGTGTCAGGAGTGCCTAACAGACTAACACATTTCTTCATCCATCTGCTTTTAGGCAGCAGTTTCTGAAACAGAGGCAGGCTGCTGTGAAGCTGCAGGCAGCTTGGAGGGGTTATTACAACAGGAAGAATTTCCATCTGGTAAGCAAGGGTGGGGAGAGTCTGGCCCCAGGGGAGAGTGAATATTGTGCTGTATGCGGCTGTGTGCAAGGTGCAGACTGGCTGCTCAGAAATGAGGGAAATGGCACAGTGCTGGTGTATTCAAAAAGAAGCGTTAACAGGGCTCTGGAGCACATTAATCCTTCCTGAACCATTATTAGTAAAGTAGGTCTTTTCTTCCATTCATTTCTCTTCACTCCTGTCCTCTCCGTTTCTGCCCCTCAGTCTCATGGGATTAACACCATCAACTGCATTTACAGTTGGCTCCAAAGGCTCTTTATAACCCCTTTAAAGAGCACTGCCTGGGGCAGGAAATAAAGTCTTCACTCAAAGAGTCATTTCCAGTAGCTGCCTCAATTGTCCTGAGTCTCTGTCCAGGACAGAGTTTTTTTATCCTCTATCAAGCCCAACATGGTCCTGGTGCATTGTCGACTCATTAGAACAGGTTCAGTGGAGAGCAAAGAAAATGATTAGGGGTCTGGAGCACATGACCTAAGCACAGAGGCTGAGAGATTTGGGCTTGTTTAGTTGCAGAAGAAAAGAGTGAGGGACGATTTGATAGTAGCCTTCAGCTTCCTGAAAGTGGGCTCTAAAGAGGATGGAAAGAGGCTGTTCTCAGTAGGGATGGATGGCAGAACAAGGAGTAGTGGTCTCAAGTTAGAGAGGGAGAGGTGTAGGTGGGATATTAGGAAAAATTATTTCACCAGGAGGGTGGTGAAGCACTGGAACGTGGCACCTCCTTCCCTAGAGGTTTTTAAGTCCCAGCTTGACATTGTCCTGGCTGGGATGATTTAGTTTGCGTTGTTCCTGCTTTAGGCAGGTGGCTGGACTAGATGACCTCCTGAGGTCCCTTCCAGCCCTAAAATTCTATTATTCTGTGATTGTGGCCTCATTTGTGTCAAACCTAATCACTACAGATTATACTTTTCCACCTGCTGCAGATTCTGCTGGGCTTTGAGCGCCTGCAGGCCATCGTTCGGAGCCGGCGACTCACTAAGCAGTATAGAACAGCCCGGGCCAGTGTGATTAAGTTTCAGGCCCTATGCCGAGGTTACCTGGTGCGTCAGAAGATAGTGGAGCAGACGAAGGCCATATGTGTTATACAAGCATATGCCAGGGGTATGTTTGCTCGTAGGAGTTTCCAGAGGATGAAGAGGGAGGTACGTATGAATAGTCAACCTTGACATTGCTTCTGGGATGTTCTGATAAGCATGGGGTGGCAGCAAGAGCATATAGGCAGCCAGTCCCCACAGTGATAATAGTGTCCCCACATGAGTTCTTAAGGGATCACCATAGACTTGACTGGAGGGTGTTCTCTTTGGTGGAAAATCCTATAGTAAGTTTGACAATGGTTCTCCAGGGTCTTGGCAGGAATGAAAGCAGGGTCTTTAGCATACAGATCTCATGCAAGGCTGTGTTTATTAAATTAGGAGCTCTGTTGATGTGGGGCAAAAATCACTTGGAAAAATTGCCCAAAACAAAACAAAACAAAACAAAAGGCCAAGAATATTTCTGTGTGGGAGACAGTGAAGGAGGAGAAAAATATCTTACATGATAATGTGTTTCAGTAACTTCTGAGAAGGTAAATCAGTGTCTGTAACAGGGCCTGATATGGTCTCTTACAGAAATCACACTGTATTACATTGGCAAATGAGATACACACTGTCCTGGAGAAAGCTCCTCAGTTATTACTTGTACTGCAGTAGCACTTAGGCATCTCAGTCATGGGCCAGGTTCCCATTGTGCTAGGCTGTGTACAAATAAAGACTGTCTGCCTGTTTCTATTCTAACGTGCCTGTTATCAAATGTCATATACATAGTTAGGAGATGCACTTCAGCTTTGACCCTACTCTTCCCCAGTACATTCAGCCACTGGTACTTGCTGGGAGCCAAAAACATACCTAGAAGGAAAGACTTTTTTTTTCTTCTTCTTTCTCTCACTTATTACTTAGCAAGATCATCAGGGCAGCTCCTTCCCCATGCCCATCCTGGAGGAAGTGTTTGGTGCAGGCCCAGAAAGTCAGTGACATCCTTAAAAGAATTTGTAAAGGGGGCAAGGTGGTCAAACATCCCATCAGTCCTTGCCTCATGCAGAGGACTGCGAGAGACCTTGTTGAGGAGGTCCAGTTAACCTCCTAGGCATTTCGTTCATTTGAATATCTGCCCTTTTAAAAGTAGAGAATTCCAAAGGCAAAAGTTCTCTGAAATTGTTTGTTTTTCACGTCCAAATGGTGTTAGTCTATGTGGGCCCTGTTCCCATAAACACCCACTCCACAGCTGATCAGCTCCTGATGGCTATTATTAAGATCTTGGTGGGGAAGCCACCCTGCTTCCTGGCTGATGGCACAATGCAGCCAGCAAAACAGGGTGGGAGAGCTATCACAGAGTGTGACTGTTCCCTGCAGCACCAGCACAGATTGGAAGCTAGGCGGCTAGGCTTAGAAGAAGAGAAACGCCTCATCCCACTCATCGGGCCAATGAGAGCAAAGCAAGAAGCCATGAAGCTAGAAAAGGTAAGCGGCAGGATTTTGAGGGATGACTGCAGAGTGCTCATGTGTGCTCATGGACACCCCACTCCACTGAACACACACACACACGGACTTGCTCAACTACAAACACACTTTCGTGGTGCTGCAGTTTCAGAAAGGAACAGCAGGCAGCATAGTTGTGACTCCGCTTGTTTATGCAAAGGAAGAACTGTGCACGCAAGTCAGATGTACTTACCTGCCCTCACATTTCTCCAGAGTGCTTCTGCCAGTTTTTTTGCTTCAGTGTCCTGGCACACATGGCAGGTTGCGCATGAGAGTGTGTCACCAAATATGTAAAGTCACACTCCTTGCTTAAGAGTTTGGGATTCTGTGCTTTCCCTGTAGCAACTTTGGACTCCACTGTCCCTCACTGTTGTACTGTTTTAGCCTAAGGTTTAAAACAAAACAAAAACAAATGAGCACCTCCATTTATGCTCTAGTGCATACCACTTTAGGCTTCTAGCTTTTAGAATCTCAGGCTTCGTTTCTTATCTCACCCACTATTCCACCTCAGTGAGTGAAAGATAACTGAGTTACTGATATTTTCTTTTGTAATGTCCCATAATCCACCCATTATAATCTGTTGGTCATTTGGATCTGAAACTCATTTTGCCCCCTACAAAAGCTTTGCTGTTTACTTGTTTGTCGGATGAGGTGGAAACATGGGAACCTGTTGATTTTGTGACTTTTTATAGAGAACAAAAGTAATTTTTAGGAATATGGTGAGGAGAAAAACGTTGGGCCCAGTTCTTACCCCAGTTATCCCAGTGTGAAAGTGATGTGATTCACTGCCTCCTGAATTGTCCCAGTGTGAGAGGGATCAGAGTCACACTATTATCAGCTTTTCTGTATGTTCCACTTCTATGATGTATTTTAATTTTTTTAATGTCCTTGACTGGGTTACTTTGGGTCCAGATCTTCAGTGCAGAGCACCACTCAAGTGTGATTCATCAGTATAAGCACCATTTTGCACTGATGCCATATGTCTACGTTAGGAGTTTGCACCAGCTGAGCTACATCCATGCACTTACATCAGTATATATGTCCCTAGTCTAGGCAAGCCCTTAGTTCCAGCTAACCTGGCTACAGTTAATCTTAATGTGCCTTTTGTGTGTTAAAAGGAGCACCTGTCAACCCTGGAAAGAGCAGCAGAGGAGGAGAAGCAAAGGAAACACAGTGCTATCTCCAACAAACAGCTTTATGATGTGATCAGCGACCAGGAAATGGTGGATAAAATGTTTGGTTTTCTGCCCACTATGATTGGAGGCCAAGAAGGGCAGGCACCCCTGGGATTCGAGGTAAAGGGCAGCAGAGACATGATTGGCCAGACTCATACCTGGGGTAATGGCCTTGTCTTTGCTGCAATTGCACTAAGGATAAGTTTGTCCTACCCAGCTTTTATAAGATAAAGATATGAGCAATGAAAGAGACCAGAGCTAAATGGAGCTATCCTCTTGAGTCACGCGGTCTCATGCACTTGGCATCCTGTGGAAGCTCATTAGTAGTTCAATTAACATAAACTTCTGTCCTGTACATGGCTGGGGAACTCTGTGCCTCCTGAGGCTACATAATGCCAGTTCCTTTCCGCTGCTAGACCTTCGCAGTCCCATCAGAGCATCTTCATTCTGCATCAGTCTCTATGTTCTGTCTGTAACTTGTTAGTCTTCTACACTTCCTGAATGCATGTCTGTGTATTTAGTAGCTTTCAGTTTGAAAACAAGCATGAGGTAGAGTGGTCCTGATATACAGAGCTGTGCCACTTGTGTGAAAGAACAAGTTAGTGTTGTGTTTTTTCTGGGGGCAGATCTTGTTTTATATACAGTATCTAGAACTTGGGGACCTGGGGGATGTTCCAGAAATGGCCAGCATATGATCCATCTGCAGTGTGACATGCCTTGGAGCATCTCCCACTTGATAATCACATTCCTTTCTAAAGCACAGCAATTTGTCAGGATGTGGTATCTGCTCCTGGATATGGCCTTGACCTGTCAGCTCCAGGGAGAAGTGGAAGAAGACACAAGGAAACTTAAGGCATGGTCCACACTAGAAAATTAGGTTGGTTTGATTATGCTGGTCTTGGGTATGAAAAATCCATATCCCTGAGAGGTGCCATTAAGCCAAGTATAAGTCCTCATACAGATAGCATTTCCACCAACCTAGCTACCACCTTCTGTGGAGGTGGATTAGCTGTGCTGAAGGAAGAACCCCTCTCACTGGCATAGGGGTGTCTACACAGAGGTACTACAGTGGCCCAGCTATGCCTCTGTAGTGTGTTAAGTGCAGGTAAGCCCCAAGTCCTATTTAACAGGCCTAGGACGCTCCATACTAGCATTGTGCTGACAAATCTGCTTGTTGCTGTGATGCTGGACTGTGCTTTGGAGTTCCTACTTCTGCAGCAATATTGACGATAGGAGTAGTTTTCGGCTGAGTGCCTTCTGCCTTAAGAAAGCCAACTTCATCTTTGCACAAGTCCAGAAAACATCAGGAGGATTTGAGGAAGTGCAGTCACTTGGGAGGCTTCAATGCTGGGAGATCCTTCTTCCAGTGTACTTTGTTAGCATCCCTTCCTTTGGGCTTTAGGCCCTTAGCTCTGCCAGGACCAGTCAGTTGCCAAGTACCTCATTTGGTCGATCACCCAGAGGAAAGTAATTTGGGGCCATTACAATGCATTTCAGAGGATGGCTTCCAGGTCACCAGCCTGAATGAAGCATGGTTAGGGAGCCCTGTTTTACACACACCCCAGGTGCGTTAACTCCCTTATCTGAGGGTTCTGAAAGCTTCAGCACTGAACCATGTATGACACTGCTGCAAGGATGAGTCTCTAGCAATGGAGGAGGGAGGCTTGGGAGCTGCAATAGGGTCTGTGACCTCGTGGAATGTAGTGTAAGGAGGCAAGTCAGTTAGAACGAGCAGACACTAGGTCAGGGTAGACTGAGCACTAGAGGGAATGAGCAGACACCGTAGCTAGCTGAGAACCCAGGCTGGACGCACTCAGTGATGGTAAAACGGAACAGGCACAGGCTGCAATGCCACCTACTGGGAGTAGCACTGATATTAACTCAGAGCCACCTCTCTGGGACCCAAGGGCTTTTTCTGACAAGGCTGTCAGGCAGGAATGAAAATACAGGATGTAGGGAGAGAGGAAATGCCTTGTCTGTGTTCTGTGCAGGACCTAGAGGCAAAAGCGGGCAAGCTGGACGAGGTGGACCTGGACATGCTTCCCATGAGTATGGAGCTAGAAGAGGAAGTCGATGACCTGGCAGAGTACACATTTCCCAAGTTTGCAGCCACTTACTTCCAGGGATCCTCTACACATACGCATATCCGGAGACCGCTGCGCCACCCGCTGCTCTACCACGATGAAAAGGATGATATCCTGGTACCATGTTCCTTCCTTGCAGTGCCCCTGCTAAGCTGGCCTGCCTCTCTAGCTCCTTGCCTGCATGTCCTCTCCTCCAGCAAGCTAATCATTCCCTGAAAAGGGGCTGCAGATAGGGGTAAATCTAGAGCCAGACACACTCCTGACACCTACAATCGAACTAACCATTTCCATGTTCCCTAGAGGGTAAGCCTTTGCTTCCTGCTGGCAGGCACTGCCTACTGCCAGCTGCCTGGGGTAAAGCCCTGCCACTCACTCGGCCAGCTGACACACGGGGCTCCGATGTAATTGCTTCTTTACCTTTGCACTACCAAGGAAGAGAATCTGGGATGGCCCTAGAATCATAGAATCTAACTAACTGACCCCAGCCAGAACTTCGTCAAACCAGGGCATAAAAACCTCTAGGGATGGAGATTCCACCACCTCTTTAGGTAACACATCCCAGTGCTTGACCACCCTCCTGGTGAAGGAGGTTTTCCTAATATCCAACCTACACTTTCCCCTCTGTAGCTTGAGACCATTGCTCCTTGTTCTGCCATCTGCCACTACTGAGAACAGCCTCTCTCCAACCTCTTTAGAGCCCCGCTTCAGGAAGTTGAAGGCTGCTATCAAATTGCCCCTTAGTCTTCTCTTCTGCAAACTAAATAAGCCCAGATCCCACAGCCTCTCCTCACAGGTCATGTGCTCCAGCCCCCTAATCATTTTCGTTGCCCTTCACTGGACCCTTTCCAGTGCCTCCACATCCTTTTTGTACTGGGGTGCTCAGAAGTGGACACAATACTTCATATGCGGCCTCACCAATGCTGAATATTGGAGAATAATAACTTTTCTAGATCTGCAGGAAATGCTCCTCCTGAAGTACCCCCATATACTGTTAGCCTTCTTGGCTACAAGTAAACACTGTTGACTCATATCCAGCCTCTCACCCACTGTAATCCCCAGGTCCTTTTCTGCTGCACTGCTGCGTAGCCAGTGGAGTGGGCCCTGCTCAGTTTTGCTCCTAGGGCTGAGGAGGGGCAATGGAGGGGTAGAAGGGGTTTCAGGCTTGTCCTTCACCTGGCTGCTGCTGGGGCTTCTGGTCTTTGAGGTGAAGCTGAAGGAGAACACAGGCTATGCCTATACCACTCATCCTGCGTCTGCTGACACATGAGGAGTCCTGGGATTCCCTCACTTAGCGCAGGACAGCCTTAGCCAATGAAAGTCCCCATCCTGCAAGAGATATGACATCACTGCCTTGCAGGTTGGAGTCCTAAGGCTCTTGTTGCCAGTTACTGAGTAAGTGCAGGCTCTGGCTCAGCCAATCTTGGTTAATTTAACTGCATCGCTGAGGGGGTCTAGACTTGTCCCATCCCTGAGTGATGTAGTTATAGCTGCTTAATTTCCTAGTGTCAGCCAGGCCTAACGTTCCCACCAGGGCCACCTGAAACATCATGCTCTTTCCTTTCTGCACTGGGATGCATGAATATTGCTCACAGGTGCCATGAGTAGTGTTCCCTGTAAGCTGTGCATTTGTGTGGCTGCTCGGAGATTCAAATGCTGCCCAGCTGATTAGCAGTGTGACCACAGCTAGGTTTTGTTTCTACTTGTGGTGCACATTAGCAGATGCCTCAGTGCGCATAAAAATTTATTCTGTGCGTGAATGGAAAAAATCTGCACATGCAAGGAAGTGATTAGTGAGCACACTGGGTGTGAGGTGTGCGGACACTTAACATGTGAATGCTGTGGAGCACAGGGTTGGACCTGCCTGAACCATGAGGGCAAGAAGCCAGAAGTTCTATGGGTGTGTGTTTGCGTGGCTCTGGGAGCCTGGAGGTCTTTGTATGTGTCTGAATCTGTGCCTGTCACCTGTTGTTCCAGGCTTCTTTGGCTGTGTGGAACATCATCCTGCGGTTCATGGGTGAACTCCCAGAGCCAGTAGAGTTTGTTAAAAACACCAACAGCAAGAGCAGCTCCGTGCTGACACAAATCTACGACACACTTGGCAAGAAGAACCAAGTCAACAACACTACCCCGCTGGTAAGAGGGAGAACACCTTTATTTTCTGACTCTTCCCTCTGCTGTTGCGCTGCTGAATCGAGTAGTGAGAGAAGTAAAGGAACAATTAAGCCAGCCTCACTGGAGCAAGCCAGTTGTAGAGGTTAAACGCTACACACACACACCACATCTCCTACCCCCAGTGTGGAGAGCTCAGTCTGACACAAGCCCTATGCCTTATGAACCAGATTTTCAAACATTCAGCACCCTTGCTGTGCTGCAGCTGGCCTGGCATTCAAAAGAACTTGGCACCCAATGGACTGAACACTTGAAAACCTGACTCTGCGTTTAAAGAGATTATTTAGAATATTATTTAGTAGTGGTTTGAATAATAGCTTAACATGCATTAACTAGTTATTGTAATTTTATTTCTTCCCAAGTGGTTGTTGTTGGAAACAGCCGTTTACTCCATTTTGAGCCTGTCTTGAGTGATCCTTCCTGTAGCAGTCATGTAGGCTCTCAGTGAGTGGCACCTACAGTATGGATCAACATAGGCAGTGCAGGTGGAGAACAACTAATCATGGTAATAGCCTTTTTCCTCTTGACCTGAAGGTGGCTTCAGTAAAAATGTACACACGTGGACTGAGGTGGGGATGGACATAGCAAACAGATGTGTTGAGGGTCTTTGGGTTAAGATAAAAAGGGTAAAAAACAAGGGTGATGTCCTGCTAGGAGTCTACTACAGGCCACCTACCCAGGTGGAAGAGGTGGATGAGGCTTTTTTTTAAACAACTAACAAAATCATCCAGGGCCCAGGATTTGGTACTGATGGGGGACTTCAACTATCCAGATATATGCTGGGAAACTAACACAGAAACACACAGAATACCCAATAAGTTCTTGGACTGCATTGGAGACAACATTTTATTTCAGAAGATTGAAAAAGCTACGGGCGGAAGCTGCCGTAGATTTGATTTTAACAAATAGGGAGGAACTGATTGAGAATCTGACAGTGGAAGGCAGCTTGGGTGAAAGTGATAATGAAATCATATAATTCACAATTTTAAGGAAGGGTAGAAGGGAGAACAGCAAAATAGAGACAATGGATTTCAGGAAGGCAGATTTTGGTAAACTCAGAGAGCTGGTAGGTAGGGTCCCGTGGGAAGCAAGACTGAGGGGAAAAACAACAGAGGAGAGTTGGCAGTTTTTCAAAGGAACATTATTAAGGGCACAAAAGCAAGCTATTCCCCTGCTTAGGAAAGATAGAAAGTATGGCGAAAGACTTCTTTGGCTTAACCAGGAGATCTTTCATGATCTCGAAATAAAAAAGGACTCATATAAAAAATGGAAACTAAGAAAAAGGATGAATATGGGCAAACAACACAGGAATGCAGGGGCAAGATTAGAAAGGCAAAGGCACAAAATGAGCTCAAATTAGCTCATAAAGGGAATACAGTCATAAAGGGAAACAAGAAGACTTTTTATAAATACATTAAAAGCAAGGGGAAGACCAAGGACAGGGTAGGCCCATTGCTCAGTCAGGAGGGAGAAACAGTAAAATGCAACTTGGAAATGGCAGAGATGATTAATGACTTCTTTGTTTCAGTCTTCACCAAGAAGTCTGAAGAAGGAAGGCCTAACATAGTGAATGCTAGTAGGAAAGGGGTAGGTTTAGAAGATAAACTAAAAAAAATCACTTAGAAAAGTTAGATGTCTGCAAGTCACCAGGGCCTGATGAAATGCATCCTAGAATACTCAAGGAACTGATGAAGGAGGTATCTGACCCATTAGCTATCATCTTTGGAAAATAGCGGGAGACAGGAGAGATTCCAGAAGACTGGAAAAGGGCAAATATAGTTCCCATCTATATAAAGGGGAAAAAGAACAATGCAGGAAACTACAGACTGGTCAGGTCAACTTCTGTGGAACAAATAATTAAGGAAATCATCTGCAAACACTTGGAAGGTGGTAAGCTGATAGGGAAGAGCCAGCATAGATTTGCAACGAACAAATCATGTTAAACCAATCTAATAGCTTTCTTTGATAGGATAACGAGCCTTGTGGATCAGGGAGAAGCGGTGGATGTGGTATACCTAGATTTTAGTAAGGCATTTGATACAGTCTCGCATGACATTCTTATCAATAAACTAGGCAAATGCAATTTTGATGGGGCTACTGTAAGGTGGGTGCAAAACTGGCTGGATAACCATACTCCGAGAGTAGTTATTAATGGTTCTTAATCCTGCTGGAAAGGTATAACAAGCAGGGTTCTGTTTTGGGACTGGTTCTGTTCAATATCTTCATCGATGATTTAGATATTGGCAAAGAAAGTATGCTTATTAAGTTTGCAGATGATACCAAGCTGGGAGGGGTTGGAACTGCTTTGGAGGATAAGGTCAAAATTCAAAATGATCTGGACAAATTGGAGAAATGGTCTGAGGTAAAGAGGATGAAGTTTAATAAAGACACATGCAAAATGCTCCACTTAGGAAGGAACAGTCAGTTTCACACATGCAGAATGGGAAGTGACTGTCTAGGAAAGAGTATGGCAGAAAGGGATCTATGGGTTATAGTGGACCACAAGCTAAATATGAGTCAACAATGTGATGCTGTTGCAAAAAAAAGCAAACATGATCCTGGGATGCATTAACAGGTGTGTTGTGAACAAGACATGAGAAGTCATTCTGCCACTCTACTCTGTGCTGGTTAGGCCTCAGTTGGAGTATTGTGTCCAGTTCTGGGTGCCGCATTTCAAGAAGGATGCCGAGAAATTGAAAAGGGTCCAGAAAAGAGCAACAAGAATGATCAAAGGTCTAGAGAACATGACCTATGAAGAAAGGCTGAAAGAACTGGGCTTGTTTAGTTTGGAAAAAAGAAGATTAAAGGGGAACATGATGGCGGTTTTCAGGTATCTAAAAGGGTGTCATAAGGAAGAGGGCGAAAACTTGTTCTTCTTGGCCTCTGAGGATAGAACAAGAGGCAATGGGCTTAAACTGCAGCAAGGGAGGTTTAGGTTGGACACTAGGAAAAGGTTCCTAACTGTCAGGGTGGTCTAACACTGAAATAAATTGCCTAGGGAGGTTGTGGAATCTTCGTCTCTGAGGATATTTAAGAACAGGTTAGATAAATGTCTATCAGGGTTGGTCTAGACAGTACTTGGTCCTGCCATGAGGGCAGGGGGCTGGACTCAATGACCTCTCAAGGTCCCTTCCAGTCCTAGTATTCTATGATTCTATGATTACTGGGTGTTGGTGCACAAGCCCTAACAAATGAAAATTGCAGCTCGTGCTAGCAGCCGACAGGTAAAGTATGGGGACAGCAGTTGTGCTCCGCTCTGCAAAAGTTGCGGCTTATTGTAAGGTTTTCCATAGCATGCATCAGAGCACTGTTGAGCAGTTAGCTGAACCTTAACCTACAAGTGGTAGAAGGATTGTTGACAGTAACTTCCTCTTTGTGTTCCTGGAGGATCCTGACTCTGCCTTTAACCATGGCTAAGCAAAAGCTTGGAGGTAGTGGTGCTTGGTGAGAGCCCAAGTCTTGCCTTTAACTAGTAAGGGTCTGTCAATGGGTAGGCTTACTGCTGGTGCCCCTGGTGGTGACACAGCAGGCTCTCCTCAGCTAGTGTCCCTCTCTTCTCACAAGTCAGCCTTCTGATGGGGTCAGTGATGGCACCGCTCTTTTAGGAGTAAATTGAGCCTGGAATGTCTGCAGCCCAGCAGCTTCATGCCAAGTTTTCAGCCTGGCTACACACTTGAGTTCTTTCCATTTTTTATCTCCAGGGCCTCCCTGCACCACCTTGGTTGGGGGCTGGTAAGGGAAGCCAGACCCTTCTTCTGCCCGGGGCTCCAGCCCTGGGGCTCTCTAATATACCTCGGGTCTGTCTATTCAGACTCACTTCCTCCTGCCTGGGATGCTTCCTCCCACACCCTATCTCAGTGTCAGTATACCAGCTCCTTCTCTGCAGATCCCAAAGGAAAGCCCCATAGTTGTGGGGGACAAGATACATGTAAGAATCGCTTACTGGGCCTACCTGCAGGCTTGGCTGCCTGGCATTGTCAGTCACCTTCCAGCCCCAGCGAGGCCTTCCTTCAGGTAGTCTTGGGATGGGCTCTGGCCCTATCAGGTGGGACTTTCCCTCTTAATTCCTCTTCTGAAGCTTGGCTTTTCTCCCAGGTGAAGAAGGGTAGGAATGCTTGAGTCCCCAGGCTCTCACTGAGTCCTTCCCACCTAGGGTGGGTTTCAGATGTCCTGCCCTAGAGTCAATGAGGGTCTTGCTTTTTACATGGTCCTTGCAAGCCTCCCTAGGGGATGGAGCAAACAGGAAGTTGCAGCCTGATTGAGGGGGTGAACCCAGGACTGGCTGTGCTCACAGAGAACTAGAGCTAATGATACAGATACCCTGAAATATAGAACTTACTGGGTTTTGCCTTCAAACTGGTTCAGAGCTCATCATGGTGGCATAGTCCTGATGAAGACACGTTCCACTTCCATTGTTCAACACAGAAAGTACAAGGAAGAGGATGGAATTACAGAAGTGTCAAGCCCTGACATAACTGCTCTGCTTCTGAAGATAACAGTAAAACTCCCAGGGAGGTGAATGGCAGCAGAGTTGGGCCAATGCTGACCACTTCTAAAAACTCACACCCGGAACGGTTGCTCATAAGAACGTTATGTGGATTTTTCAGACCAAGCCGTTGTACCTGAATTCCTGTGCACAGTTAACTGAACTGCTGAAGAACTACTGTGCTCACAGGATGCTAATTTCTTTTTAAAAAAACCATAGGCCCAGTAGAATGCAAGGAAGGAAACAGGTTCTCTGCTGACGCAAATCAGAGGAGCTCCCCTGAAGTCAATTGACACAAGCTAAGAGATTGGCTCAATATTTCTATATAGAATTGTCAAAAAGCTCTCCTCTAAAGGGCTTTACAAGTGAAGGTGCTCTGGCTAATGGGGATTCCCATCACATAGATCAGCGCTTTCTCCCCTGCTCACTATTCCTTCATTCACTGGTCTGTACTGTGCTCTTGGCATTGAACTAATTTTCTGTCATGACCATGTCTATTTTAGGTCTCCTCCATGAAGCTGAAACGTTCCTTGAAGCTGACAGGAAAGGTAAGCAGCAGACACCAAAGTACCTTTCCTCAGATATTTTTGCCAGGCCTCCTCCCTGTGCTGAAGGCACTACAGACTGCCTGTCTCCTGGGCCATGAACTCCCTCCACAGGCAGATCCAGGGTCAGCCATTCCCTGTATATGGAGCTCCTGCTCTGCACCTTGCCACTGAAACTCTCATTCCATCCTACTAGTCATTCATCTCCTGGTAGGTCTGCCTTCCTCCTGTCTTGCCAGCCCTTCCTGCTCCAGCAGAAGTGCAGCTCTTCTATTATGTGAGGCACCTATAGTCCTTGCTCAGGGCCCCATTGTGCTAGGTGCTGTACAGATACAGTGAGTATTTGCCTTCAGCAGCTTACTGTCCTCCCCTGCCTCCTGTCGGAATATTCCTCCAGAGCCAGGACTGCATGTCCTCTTCCATTCAGTGAGGAAACACTTTCCTTCCCCTCCCTTGGTGTTCACACCTCCAGATCAACTGCTGGTAGTAAGCCTCACCCTTGCTGACGGAGCTAACCATGTTATCCCCACCCTTGCTCTGGCTTATTTATACCTCGCCCTGCAGATTTCCAAGACCAGCATCTGATGAAGTAAGTCTGTGCTCACGAAAGCTCATGCTCAAAACTTTTCTGTTCGTCTATAAGGTGCCACAGGACCCTTTGTTGCTGTTACAGATCCAGACTGACATGGCTACCCCTCCGATACTTTCCCTGGTGTGCACCTGTGAACAGTCCCCAGCCCCTGCTTTACTTGCATAGGGTGATTCGAGTTTGGATTTTTCCCTCTCCTTTTAGGAAAGACAATCCCTCTACCAGTATTCTCTCACTGATGTCCGAGCTGCTTCTCATCCTGGCAATGGAAAGATTCCAGGCTGAGCTCCCTTCCCTTCCCCAGCAAGGGTAGGCCTTCCTCACACCAGGATATTGACTAGGAGATGCTTGAAAAAATGGCAAATGTCATAAAAATGTCCAAATTGTTTCCATTTTGCAGGGTTTAAAATGACCCCATTTCTCACCGCTTTTCTCATTTAAATTTTTATCAACAGTGTTACTGAAAATTGCCATTTTTGCCAGTTTTCAGTAAATGAAAAAAATTGATAACAGTTTGCTATGACTAATACAAAGTCCTGTGTTTGATTTCCCCATTCCTGGTGTTCAGGGTTAGATTAGACAGTGATGGTTGTATTTCATTTTACTTGTTTTGAACAAACTACTCTTAGGGTGTGTCTATGCAGCAAAGTTATTTCAGAATAACAGCCACTGTTCCAAAAATACTGTGCGAGCATCTGCACAGCAAAATCGCTATTTAGAAGTAATTTTGAAATAATGGACGGCTTATTTAGAATTCTGTAAACATCACTCTGCAAGGAATAGTGCCTGTTCTGAAATAGGTATTTCAGAACAGGGACTGTATAGACAGGAAATAGGGGCTATTTTGAATTAAACTATTCTGGAATCTGTTATTCTGAATTAATGCTGCCATGTAGACATCGCATAGAGTGCTTCCAGGGCTCTAATCTGAAATAGGCTGTATTGTGTGCGGATGTGCTATTTTGAAATAAGTTTTGCTTATTCCAGGGCTTCTCAGTAGTGTGGACCCATTATTCTGGAATATCTTATTTCAGAACAACAACTCTGGGATAAACTATTTCAGAATAACTCTGTGGTGTAGACATACCCTTAGAAAGTCACCGTGTATGAGCAGATCTACTGAACACATCACACAGTGTACCCCATTGGCTTCAGGTGCATGAATGAGGCTGCTTGCTAGTGTATAGGTCACTTAACCTACCGCTAACACCGGCTAGAGAAGTTCTGCACTGGCCCAAGAGGGAGAGGCTTGTGTGTCTGAAAATGAAGGAGCAGCTTTCTAATTCTGGCAACTCAGATATGTTCTTTAGTAGCTGTTCTAGTTGATGCAGAAAACAGACCCTTTAGATCTAGCTAGATGTTTACAGGACACTCACAACAGAGCTAACAGAGGAGAGCTAAGTAGAACCAGCTAGTTGGTGAGGGTGATGCTGCAGCAATAAATATTTTGGATTAATTTACATTGAAAAGCTGATTATTAGGTTGGCTCTCAGCTGTCACTAGGGGATGCTGGGAATGTTTCGACTGTAGAGATACAGTTGAGGTATCTATTCCTGGACCCAGCAGCGACTGACTGATACCAAAGAAGAGCTCCTGAGAATTCTGCCTTTTTTGTTTTCAGGCGGTGAATCAGCTGAACAGTAGGGAGGAGCTAATCCAAGAGCAGAGCGCAATCTCGGACAGACCTATGTCCAACCTTGAAAAAGTGCACTTCATTATCGGCAATGCAATCCTGCGTCCTGCCATCAGGTATGGAGCTTGCACCTGTCCACAAAGGCCAGCCACCGCACCTACAAGACCATCCAGAGCTCTCTTTCCAAATCCCACCACTACCTGAGAAGCTGGGACTCAGTTCCTCTCTGGAGAAGTCTGTCTAGATGCCAGACTTACCAGCTAGTCCCAAGAGGTTCTCTCACCTCTGTGTGCGGGAACTGTCTTCCTCACTGCCTGTCCTGCCATTTTTGAGTAGATCAGTGTCCCTCTTACTACTTCTCTTGCCATTGCTGAGCCTCTCGGCTATGCAGTAACACATGCTTTTGTGCTCTAGCCCTGATGCAATGCCCAAGAGAGGGACATGAAAGGAAGAAGAGGAGAGAACACTGACTGTGGGGTTAATTCATTCCAGAGAATGTTTCTCAACTCAGCACTTGTATAATAATTTACAATAATATAAAGTAGGATGAAAAGACATTTTGGCTTTGCAGGGAGACATGTCCCTCAAAACTTGGAGTTAGTTGTGCAGCACACTCATGGCTTATTTTGCCAGTGTCAGGAGGAGTCGCTGCAGGTGAAAGGTTCAAAGTTCTGGGAGGGTGGGCCTGCACTCAACTTGGGCAAAAGGTTGAAAGATTCTGAACCGACAGACCCAAAGATTGAAATCATTTTTTTTAACAATAGACACGTACTAGTGGATTAGTTAGTGCAAGTTTCCTTCCACAGACCAGCTATCATACCTCTACCTGAACCTGAAAGTGCTGTTGTGAAAACATATACCTCTTTCACGTCAATATGCTCACCAGCTGTTCTCTCTGTTTTGGGATATCTGGCAGCACCTAGAATCTTTGTTTCTAGCTATCAGCATAGAGGCATTATAGTCTGACTAAATAATGTGCTCATTCTTAATTAGGCTTTTGACTCAGTCCTACCTGACAGTCTCGTAGGCAAACTAGGAAATATGATGTAGATTAAATTACTATAATATGGGCGCACTACAGGTTAAAAACCAGTATTCAGAGTTATTAGTTGTTCACTTTCAACTGGAAGGACATATCTAATGGGATTCCATAGCGGTCTGACCTGGGCCCCACTATTAGACAGTATTTTAATTTATGACTTTGATAATGGAGTAAAAAGTATGCTTAGAAAATTTGGGAGCAAGCTGGGAGGGGTTGAAAACAACTTGGACAACAGGATTGGAATTCAGAATGATCTGACTAAATTGGAGAACCGGTGTGAAATCAATAAAATGCGGTTCAGTAAAGATAAAGGTAAAGTACTAGACTTAGGAAGAAAAAAAATTAAAATGCACAAGTACAAAATGGGGAAAAACTGGCAAGGCAACAGTGCTGCTGAAAAGGGTCTGGGGCTTAAGGTGAATCACAGACTCATGCAAGTCAAGATGCTGTTGTGAAAGAGGCAAATGTCTTTCCAGTACCTGTTAACAGAAATGTCTCTAGGACATGGGAGATAATTGTGCTGCTCTGCTTGGCACTGGTGAGGCCTCAGCTGGAGCATTCGGTCCAGTTCTGGGCACTACAGTTTAAGAAAGAGGTGTACAAGTTTGAGAGTCTAGAGAACAACAACAAAACTGACAGATTTAGAAATCTGACCTGTGATGAAAGGTTAAAGGAATAGGGCATGGTTAGTCTAGAGATGAGGGGGACATGCCAACAGTTTCAAATATGTAAATAGCTGCTATAAAGAGGACTATGATCAGTTGTTCCCCATGTCCACCATGGATAGGCCATATAGAAATTGGCATAATTAGCATCAACGGGGATTTAAATTAGGTTTTAGGAAAAAACATGTTAACTATAAAGGGCATTTAAGCGCTGGAGTATGTTTCCATGACAGGTTATGGAATTCCCATCAAAGAAGGTGTAAGAACAGTTTAGACAAATACCTTGGTCCTCCCTCAGCACTGTGTGCTGGACTCGTTGACCACCAAGGTGTTTTCAGACCTATGTATCTATATTGTCTGTGATGCTTCTCCCACCTGACGGGCTGGGCTGTCTACCTGATTCTTTGGCTTCAATCAGTGTGCTCCTGAGACAGTCTCAGCGGGTATAAATTGTCTTCACTAGCGTGATTACAGGTTATGTGAGTTGAAAATCGGTCCCCAAACATCCTTGTTTCACATGCTTCCTGCCAATGTTCCCACTGACTGGACAGATCTCCTCTGTCCTGTGTTCTGTGTCCACATTTCTGCCCAAGGAACCAAGAGACAATTTTAGTGGTTTTTCTCTTTTCCCCGCTGGATCTTTTTTAGAGCTTTTAGCACATGCTTCCAAAATGCTCTTGTGCGGCCGCTTGCATTTTCATAGACTCACCCCAGTTAACTTGAACAGTAGCTGTGATTTCTTTGAAAGCTTCTTGTTTAAAATTTCAACAATGAGGCTCTCTCCATTGTGCTCTTTCTTGGTACTAAAGTCACAACTATCCTGCTTGTTTCTATAGAGGCCTTCTAAAAATGTGTGCACTTTTCTCCAGGCCCCTGTTCCCAGTGCAGGTTGAACCTCTCTCATCCAGGACTCTCTGGTCTGGCAACATCCATTGTCCAGAGAGCCTCTGCCACAGAGGCTGCTAGCGGCTGGGGGTGCAGCTGGTCTAGTGGCAGGCAGCCCTGCTAGCTGGGAGCAGAGCCACCACCAGCCCTGGGGAAGGAACCCATGCAACTGGGCTCAGCCACTCCCTGGGGCCAGGAGACCTGGCAGCCATGGCACTGGAATCATCATCAGCCTAAGGTGTGGAACTGCTGAGGGCAAGGACCCCTGCTGGCTGGAGTGCGGTGGCTCAGAGTGGCCTGACCTCCCCTGGTCTGGCAAACTCCCTCCTTCGGGACAGCTCAGTTCCTGAGGGTGCTGGACCAGGGAGGTCCAATCTGTAGTAAAATGCTACACTTTTACACTGGACATTTCTATGTGCAATGGAGTGCCTGGTCCCCTGACAGTCGGAAAAAAATTCCCAAATTCATTTCACATAAACCACCAAACAGCTATCCAGTGGTCACCGCCACGGGTCACAGTCTGACTGGACTGGACATACAACATCTAGGGGGACGTGGCACTGTAGGATTAGTACCTTGGGCCGGAAGCACTGGGCTGAGATTCAGAACATCCTGGCTTCCTGTGTGACTTTGAGCAAGTCAATCACTCTCTCTGTGCCTCAGATCCTCTACCCCACTCCCCCCATAAGACTGGATGATGACAGTAAGTAGGGCACACGACTCAGAGACGTTTGGAGGCTGGGCTCCTGAACAAGGGCATGATGCCTGACCTGCTCCACTGAGCACTGTAGAAAGGGAACTAAATATAACAGATGTGACATGTACTTTTAAAGGGCTAAAATAGGGGTGCAGGGATCCACTGAGCCACAGGGTGATGGCACAGTCCCTCGTTCTCTTTGACAGTGTGCTCGGCCGGGCACACGCCCCCTCTTGACTGCATGTGTCTTGTTACAGAGATGAGATTTACTGCCAGATCTGCAAGCAGCTCTCTGACAACAACAACAAGAGCAGTCGAGCACGAGGCTGGATCCTCCTTTCGCTTTGCCTGGGCTGCTTCCCTCCCTCAGACAAGTTTGTGAAGGTACCGGTCCCTCATTTCCTGGGCCAGGACCAGCCTGGGCTGGAGGGGCTCGTTTGCTGTTGTATTTGGCTTCCACATGTGAATTAAGAGTTTGGTTGCTAATTCAACTGGTGTAGTGTGGAGGCAAAAACCTTCCCCTCCCCTCGATCATTACTCCCGTGGACAGATCAATACATAATAGATGGTTCTGTAGTCCTCAGCCTCCCTCAGACCTAAACACAGGAGCCTCAGCTGATGCATTGACTTCAGTGCTCTGACTTCATTTGAGTTACTCCAGCTTGTTTCAGTACTGTGTCGATTTATACCTGCTAAGGAGCTGGCTCATATTATATACACATTACAGGCATTTGTAATGCAGTGGGAGGGGAACAATTAAAAGTAAAGTTCGTCAGCAACACCCTCACCAGGAATCACTCTGGATGAGTTCCTCCCCTCTCCCTGCCACTCTCTGTAAAGCCAGGGACCCAGCTCAAACAGAATGTATGGGGAAAGGATAAGATGCATGCATCCCTGTTGTAATTCCATTTAAGTCAATGGGACCTGATTCCGGTCTCACTCCACCTCTTTCACAATAGCGTTAACGTCACCTGTGACTTCAGTGTCACCACTAATGACATACACCTCCAAGAGATCCAAATTAGGTCTAGTCGCCCCAGGGGTGAATGCAGCACAACTGGCCTGTTTCTGAGCTCATGCTGGTACAGCAGAGGAGTAGCTCGTTTGAAGGTAAATGAGCGAGATTGAGTCAGGCCCAGTGTCTCCAAAAGTTTCCTTACAGCCTGTACTGGATTCCAGTGTGGCCTGTTTTACGATCCTGGTCATCCAGTGATTGGTCCCTGGGCCTTCAGAGGAAGGTGAACCCCCCTAATACTCCTGGCCAATTACTCTGGGCTGCATATTGGAGTGGAAATAGTACCCTCCCTGATTAAACGACATGAATGCTTTGCTCCCCTGGGCATGACCTGTGGATTCAGATAGCAGGGCAAATTTCCAGGGAGAATCCTGAACTGAGGTGCATATGCAATTACACGCCCATCTTTGCATGTGCATTTACTGCAATTTTTTGCACAGTCTGACTGCATGGACAAAGGATGCCCTTAGTGTCATGCAGTCTGCAGACAAGCATGCACATTTGCAGTAATAGTTGCAATCATATGTATAGCGAGTAATTCTGCACAGACCTTACTGCCTGTTGAGGGTTTCTGGATATCATCACAGATAGCTCTAGTGCAAAATTCCTTGAACTGACAGGCTTGTGTGAGCTCTGCAGGAACTGAAGATTCATTTCTCCACAGAAATCTTAATGGGTGACTACATAGTATGATTAGAAAATGCCAAGACCACCAGTGCAGTGCGTCGGCAAGTTGGTTTCAGGCTAATCTCATCTATGGTCCCGTCTGAGTGTGCGGATCTTTAGGGACATATGCATTTCCTAATTGTCTCTTATGCTTTGTACACCTAGTACTTGCTGAATTTCATCCGCAGTGGGCCCACAGGCTATGCACCGTATTGTGCTGAACGGCTGAAACGCACTTATACCAATGGAGCACGGGCTGAACCTCCCAGCTGGCTGGAGCTACAGGTAGCTCTTCTCTCCTCAGTGGGTTTTCAGTTACATACCTGCGTGCTCATGCTGAATTGTATTGGTGGGTCTTCACTGGTGGATCTTTCCAAGTTCAGGAACTGAAGACAGTAAACCTGGTCTGGCTCTGCTGTTAGATTTACACAGTTGTAGTCATCCCCTACCAGTTAGACTGGGAAAGTCCGACTTTGTCAGAATGCGTCTAATCCGTAAGATGGGTAACCAGTTGCTTGCTGCTGAATTTGCAGTTCTGTTGATAAAACTGCAAGATGGGAGCTAGTGTGTTCTCTTTTTTCCTTGGTATGGGCCTGGCAGGTGAAGGCCAGGTCTACACTAACAAGTTAGGTCAACTCAGCTACATTGCTCAGGGGTAGCTCTCAACAAGTAACAAGGTAACAGGTAACAAGCTCTCAAACCAAGAATTCTTCTGTCAAAGTAGGTACTGCCTCTTGGGGAGCTGAATTATCTATAGCACGGGGAGAGCCTCTCCCACCGCTGTAAGGAACATCTACACAGATATTCTACAGCAGCATTTCTAGAGAAGACGTGACCTCCCTTAGTGAGCTGAGATCTTGAATGTGCTTGTGACCATGGTGCAAATTTGGTGCAGAAAGAGCTCTTATGTTGACATGACTCCTCCATTCTCCTTGGGAAAGTGGGCTGTGTCTCTGATTCTTCTCATTCATTTAACTCTGGCTAACAGGCAACAAAGCAAAAGAAACACATTGTGTTCAATGTCACCTTGATGAATGGTCAAAGCATCACAGTCCCTGCAGATTCCGCCTCCATTGCCAAAGAGATCTGCCAGCTGGTAGCTGATAAAATGAAGCTGAAGGACACATTTGGTTTTTCTCTCTACATAGCTGTGTATGACAAGGTAAAGTATTAAAATCCAACCTGAAATTATCAAACTCCTCTCCAGGAATGGTCTCTAGTAACTCTCCATGAGCTCCACCCTGGGAATTCTGTCTAATACCTGTCCCGCCTGGCTAAGGACTCCCTCACAGGATGGCTTCTACTCTCCTAGCTTTCTGTCCCTTCCAACTGCTGGCCGTTCCCCTCCAGCTGTGGGTGGGCATATGCCCTGCCCAGGCATCCTTGTTTTCCAGCATAGAAATTCCCCTCTTGACCTGCTGTCCATACCTCTCAGCCTTATGCCGGGGAGAGTTTCATTCTCAGTGCACCGAATCCTGAGCTGCTGATCCATTTTGCCTTCAGTGGAGCTTAACCCAAACCTCAGAAGTCTCAGTGAGGCACTGTGGTGTAATTCACATGGTGTCACTCTGCACATCCTTTCCCACTGTATTCTTACACTAGTATTCTTGGTGCTAGTTGAGCACTACCATCCCCAAGCAGCATGTGGTGTGAATGCTCAGAGTCAGTCTCTAAACTCACCGGCTGGACTCAGAAGTGATGCTTGTGTAAATTATGCCACCAGTCCAAGTGCAGGTGAGTGGGAGTGTGCAAAATCCTAAGGGAACAAAGTTGCATGGCTGTAGCAGGACAAGCAACTAGGAAAGTGTAGGCATAATAAACTAGTCTTGCTCCTGGACCCCTGGACCTTCATCTGGCTGGTTGTTTTTCCTGCCACCATCCTCCCTTCTGCCCCCTGGGTGTGTAAATTACACCAGCATACTATTAAGTAACTTCTCCATCCGTATCCGTGACACCTCTACACTAGCCCACCATATGAACAGATGCATCTGAGACCTCTTCATTTTAGCAGACAGGAGCATTCTAGACTATTGTCACTCACTAAATTACAAATCAGGCCTTTCCCTAAAATGGATTATCCCTCTGATCTAAGGTTTGGTCACTGGGTAGTGGCAGGGATCATGTTATGGATGCCATCTCCCAGTGTGAGCAACTTGTGAAGGAGCAGGGTGCCCATGAACGCAACACCCCATGGCGCCTCTACTTCCGGAAGGAGATCTTCACTCCCTGGCACAACTCAAAAGAAGATGCAGTGAGCACGGAGCTCATTTACCACCAGATCATTCGCGGGATCCGGTTCGGAGAATACCGCTGTGAGAAGGTGAGGTCCTTACTGCCATTTGGGCTTCCAAAAGGGAGAAGCAAAGGTAGACAGGCTGATGTAGGTATGTCCAACCACTCTCTCAGTGAGCACCTTTCCAAATGACACCGGCCAGAGCCCAGCCAGAGTGTGATGTAAGGTCAGCTGTGTCTGCCAGCTCTTACTGGATGCTGCAGACACATTCAGAGGAGCTGCTTGGATTCTATTTTAATATCCATTGATTATCCTACTTGACACTGTGACTGCCTCCTAGGACATCTTTCTGCCTGAGGCAGCTGTGCTGGGGGCTGAGAAATGACTGTTGTTTTACTGGCTCCAGACCATGTAATCCTGGACAATAACACCTAATTCTTGTGTAGCACCTCTCATCAGAGGAGCTCAAAGGATGGTAGGACTCAGTGGTGACTTCCCAGGCTTCACTTAACCAGCTGAATTTTTGCAGGAGGAGGATTTAGTGGAGGTGGGAGCAAAATATTGCTACATTCAGTTTGGGGATTCCATCCGCAACGAGCTGGTCCAGAAGCTGCTCCAGGACTGCATCCCAGCCAAGCTGCTGAAGTCAAAGCCCCAGGAGAAGTGGGTGAGCCTCATAACCTATGCACATGCCAAGGTATGGACCTCACAGAGCATCATGATTTGTTCTTGAGTCTCCAAGACCCCATGTTACGCTCCAGCTGCTACTTCTTTAATTCAAGAATTCCATATATAAGACACTCATTGGCATAGGGGGCCGAGGGAGCAGGGAGAGGAGGTCTGGCTGGTGCCTAGGAGCTCATCAGAGAGCAGTGAGATGTCTCCAAGTGCATTCACCCTGCGTGGTTCATTAGGGATGAGTGGGAAGAGGGGCCATGCTATCTCCTATGGGGTCAGAAAGAGGAAGTAAAATGTAATTCTGCAGCCACTCATAGGGTTGCGTAGCCTCTTACGTTGCCTTCGTTGGTTCTGCCGTGGTGATTGATTTGGGGCAGATGTGGTACGGGGTGACGTGTGTTTATGTACATTACGCTCAATGTTCTTTCGGTGAGATGGGCTCTACTGAGCATTTCTATAACACTCACGGTGCATTAAACCCTTAACATGCACCGAAGGAGATCACATCCACAACAGGGGAGCTTAGAACCCCAATAGCATGTATGAATGGGACAGCTCAAGTCCATGGAGACTGCCTGTGGTTTGACTTTTTGCAGGTGAAATGAGGCCCAATCTTGCAAAGCCCTGAACTCCCTGAGAAGACCAGGGAGCTGAGGACTCTGTGTACCTTGCAGGGTCAGCCCTGCTCTCTTTGTGTCCTTGGATGATACCCGTCAGTATTTGCATGCTAGACTTGTGTACAAGAAGCCCTGGCCTTGTTTCTGTGTTGTAGGCCCCGTACACACAGGACCGGCTTTCCCCTCAGAGCGTGAAGGAGCAGCTAGTGGATTTTGCCCGTCTTCAGTGGCCTTTGCTCTTTTCTAGGTTCTTTGAAGTCACTAAATTTTCAGGTAAGAGCAGTGAGTGAGTGAGGGTAGGGGAGTGGGATAAAGAGCGGAAGGAAAGGGCTGAACTATGCCAACAGTGGCCTGTTTCTGCCTTTTCAGGGCCCAGTCTGCCCAAGAACCACTTCATAGTGGCCATTAACTGGAAAGGGATCTGCTTCCTAGATGAATCAGAAAAGCAGCTGCTTGATTTGTCCTACCCAGAAATCACTGGAATACACACCAACAGGTTAGTCACCCACCTTAGCAATATCCAGAGAAAGAAACTGCACCTCAGTCTCGACACAGGTTGAAGATTCTCTTCCCCTCACCTCTCCAATAAAGAGGGTTGGTCTGGGTCAGGGTCAGCATCTATCCTTGGGACACATGCAGAGACCTTCTGAATGAATGAAACTAGTTCCTGAAGTTTCTCACTCAGTCCAGGGAAAGCTCACACTGCCATGCCAGGACTGAGGTGTGAGAAGCCTTATGATAAATGTATTCACGTCTAACTCCAGCAGGTAGATGCTCCCTAGTGCCTAGAAAGAGAAACGTGGGGTGGCTGAACTAACCTGTGGCATGCTCCCAAGGCAGTGACCGAGAGTTACACTCCCTTACCTCTGAGAAGTCAACACAGGGGCTCCTAACTCCTGCACAAGCATACTCAGGAAGTTCCCATGCTTGAGCTGCTGCTACAGGGCCGCATTTGAATGCAGCACAAAGGTGATACAAGGTTTGCAGATATTCCGATAACGAACCACTCTTGATCCACAGGGCAGTGAAGTCTTTTGGGCAGAGCTGCACTCTGATCACGCTGCGGGCAGAGGAGTTTGTCCTAACATCTGTCCACAGCGTTGTCATTGCTGAGCTAGTAGTTCTGTTTCTGGAAGGCCTGAAGAAGAGGTCCCAGTATGCGGTGGCCATGCAGGACAGCAAGCAGCAAGGTAAGTTTGACAGCCCTCCTCTTGGGTGGCAAACAGTCTGGTGAGAACCTCCAATAAGTACCAAGAAAAGCTAAAAGGGAAGCAGGAGAGCTCAAGGAGACAGAAACTTCACTCCAGGAAGAACCAGCAATGACTTCCACAGCAATCCAGCATGTCAGGCACCATGATTCAGGTCTCCCACCTGCAAATCAACCTTCCTGCCCCCTTCACTGTGTTGTTTGCTCCTTTTTGAGCACTGCCTCGTGCAGGAACTCCACCTGCTTGGACAGGAAGTGAGAGCTTGGCTGTCTGGGACGCTCTTCCTAAGAGCCCCACAAGGGATGGAGATAGCTGTGCAATACCATTGACTGAGTGGGAGAAGGGTTCGGCCACAAATGTTACAGCCATTTAAGTCTCATGCATGAGCAATTTTCCCTGCGTCACTGCCAGTCCCAGCAACCTGCTCGGCTCCTATCTGAATCAGTGCACTTTTGCTATTGACCTTGGTGGGGGCAGGTACAGACTGCTAGAGGACGTGTCAGTGACTGTTCCACAGTGCTGTAGTATGAGCAGCTATCCATACACACATCACTTTCTACTGGTAACTGAGCCCAGCCCTTGGAAGCCCATTTCACTTGTCTTTACAATTGCAGCCTGAATAGGGTACTGTAGTTCTCTGTGATTTTAGGGGACCCTGCTATTCTGGCCTTCAAGAAGGGGGACTTGCTGATTCTGACCCACGACAAAGAGCTGGAAACCAACCGTGGCGACTGGGTCTATGCTCAAAATGAAAGGACTGCCAAGACGGGGATTGTGTCTTCAGAAGCAATCTATGTCATCCCTTCCATTGCAAAGCCATCTAGCCAAGTGCTGGTAAGGAGCACGTGACAGGGCTAGACACTGTTAAAACAGTCTCCAGGCTGTACAGATCCGCGGCTCAGTGACATGACAGTACTGAATGCAACTGTTAATTGGAATGGGAGTGATCCTCCCAGCTTACAGCAGGCTGAAGCCTTTCATAGGAGCAACAAATGAGTCAGGATTAACTGCAAAAACAGACAGAACAAACAACAAAACCCTCCGTCCAACAGTGAGGAGGAGATTTGATGTGCACAGAAGGACTAAGAGTCCAGCTGATGACACATCCAGCAGCCATAGCTCCATGTCTTCTGTGCTTTGTATGAAGTCACACAGAGATAGCAGTAATGCTGAGCGATGGGTGTGCAGTTGAGCCCCCAGACTTCTGTGCTGAGCACTGCACTGATGCCACCATATTGGATATTTTATTTTTTTATACCTGCCTCGTATCTGTGCCCCTGCGCCATTTTCTGAACTATTTGTGGCAAATACAGTCACTGGGTTTACTTAGCTGACGGGTCCCACCTTGCTGTGAATGGGCTGATTGGCAGTACGGGCCTACAAATGGATGGGAGCTGCTCCCGTCTCACAAGGTTCTTTGGAAGGGACACACCCGAACAGGCACCCACTACAAGGTTTGCCTGAATTGCCCTCTTCCCGGGGACTAAGCTGGACCGTGCCCCATTAGAGAGTCGCTATATTTGTGTACTGTGGAGCTAGTTACAGGACATGCTCACCGCACAGCACCTCCTCCTGGCTGCGCCAGGGATTGGCTCCTTCCAGGTCCAACACTCACTTCAGCTGCTCATTCACATGCCTTGACACCTCTTTCTCTGCAACTCAGTGAGCTCATTCTCCACGGCTTGCTCATTATGGTGCTGCCCTCCAACCCGGTTAACAAAGCCCTTCCCTTCCAGGCATGCAGACTCATATCAAACAAGGTCCCAACCACGTTTCTGCTCCACTGCCCAGTGGTACCGATAGCCGCTGCGTGCCCAAGAGCAAGGTGGGAGGAGGGCTGGTTCCCCACTCCCTGAAGGGGTGGGGCCAACGGCAGAAGGGGCAGGGCTTAGGGCAGTCAGCCCTGCCCTCCCACTCCCCAGAGCCACATGCAGAGCAACGGCCAAGCGCCCCCAGGGCAACTGCCCCCTTCCCCTCCCACAGCACTTCTCCAGGGGCTGATAGGGGATCCCAGAAACCTTGTCCAGCGGCTGGAGTCTGCTTTTTCCCAGACCCTGTTGCTATGTGTCTTGTCTACTGCCTACACCTTATGTCTCCCCCAGTGCTGGGTTTACTGACCCAAACTCCCCCCTCCCAGAGTGCGTATCTCCATAGCCCAAAACATGCCCTCCCTTTTCCCAGGGAGTGAGTGAGCCAGTGTCCTCTGCCCCCCACTTTTCTGCTCCCCATTTCCTGGCTTTATACCAATCCCCACTATTCCTTCTCAGCTGGGCTCGAGCATCAATCTGACTTTCAGTCCCTGGCTCCCCACCAGATGCACCTATCAGGTTAATTAACCTAATTTAACCTGTGCTGCCCTGTGCAGGGGAGGACTTGCCCTCCCAGGGCCTACTGGAAAAGAGGAAGCAAACATAAAGAAGGTGAATTTCTAGAGAGCGCAGTGCTGGCATTACTTAGGCCTGACTCCAGTGTATGTGTAAGAATGTAAGTCAGCAGCTTTCACAAGCCTCTGCAGAGTCCCAGCACTGTGCAGCGGAGAGTGTGGTGTGTAACACCCTCTGTGTGCATCCAATGACAACAGCATCTGTTCGTGCAGAGCCCTGTAATAGTGTGAATGCTCTGTGTATTGCCAGAGCTTGCTGATGATGTCACCAGATCAGCGGCGGTTGGCGTCACTGACTTCCCGCACGGAGGAGGTAGAGGAAGAGGCAGCTAAGGTGAAACCCTACACGCTGGAGGAGTTTTCGTACGAGCACTTCAGGTGAAGCTCCCTGGACCTGGTGAGACTGCTCCAGGCAGGACTCCGGAAAAGTGCTTCCTGTCTGGCTGAATGAAAACAACCCTTTAGCTTTACCCTGGAGGTAGTGATGATTCCTTTGGTGGCTCACACCACTGAGCTAGCGTTTCCCCTTCCTTGTCCTGAAGTAAGGAGTGGGGTGACTCCACTGGGTGGAGATTCTGACCCAGAAATACCCAGTTTCACCTGCCTGCAGGGTTGTGAAGGCAGATGGGCCTGGTCTGAACTGTATCCTAGCCCTCTTCCTTCCACATAGCCGTAGTCTTAGCTCCAAGATTTGGCATACAACTGACAGAGAATTAGGACCTGCAGTCTCCTCATGGATCCCAGCAGAGGGAGGAAAAACAGGTTCTCAAGCCTCTGATGGCTTCTGTGCCTTCTTTCTGCTGATATCTCTGAGGATGTGTAGTCACGATACATTCCCAGTCCCCGGCAGCCCCAGCCTAGCTCAGTACACTGACCAAGAATGTGGTCACAGATTACGCTACACAGTGTTGGCTTCCGCTTTAATATTAATCCTGATTTAACAGGCCAGAGTGGACTATTTCTGTTTCCGTTCAGGGTCCCGGAAAAGGAGTCCGTCAGTAAGGCTGTCCTCCACAAGTCCCGTGGGCACAGCCGGTTGTGGGCCCTCTCCAAGGAACCCCTGAAGCAGCCCTTACTGAAGAAGGTCTGTGCAAATCCAGAACTCCGGGACCTCGCTTGCCAGGCTTTCACTGATATCCTTTTATATTCGTCCTCAGCTGGGCAGAGCTGTGTTACTGGCTGGTCAATGGAAAAGCTGCAGGCAGTGAGCCATGGCTGTCTCGCTTCCGTTCGCCGTTGTAAACCCTACGTGCAAGCACATTGGAGTGAGAGAGCCTCATCTTTCCCACAAAGAGAAAACTGTTCAATTCTGCTCAAGGGCTCAATTGCCTCAGGGTGGTCTACCACGCATTGTGCATCCCGGGGCCCATCCAGCCAAGGGAATGGGAAAGTGGGCTCAGCTCCTAACTTGGTGGTGGCTAAGCTGGGAAGAGAAGGGGTAGTTCCCAGTGGGCAGCACAGCCTGTGGGTCTGACTGTGCCCTCATGTATCTATGGCTTGTCTAGCAATGAAGGGACACTCAGCACCATGGCCAGGATTTGCCCCAAATCCCTGCTGATTATGTGTCTTTCCCATGCTGATGGCCCTTAACTGTGCCTTCACCCATCATGAAGTTCATGGGGGACTACCCCTCGAAGCAGGCACGGTCCTCTGTGGAGCTCACTGACCATATATTTGTGGCTGCCATCCAGGAGGAGATGCTGCGGGATGAGATCTACTGTCAGATCATGAAACAGCTGACTGACAACAGCAACAGGTACCAGGACCAGGTGCTTCTGGCCCAGGGTGACTCCACTCCAAAATGCAGGGAGCGGTTGTGCTGCAGCAGTGGGAGGGAACATCTGCAGGAGTGGCACCTGCACCACCCTATTGAAGGGTGAGATCGGCTCTCTCGACTCTCAGGCTCAGCACTATTGGCTGGTGCTGATGGCCACATTGCTTCCCAAGATGCTAGTCTGGTAGTTTTATTCTCTAGGGGACTGCAGCTGTCCTCTGTGCAGCAGGGCAAGGGATAGCTGTGAAAGAAGATAATTCTATAGGTGGGTCTTTATATCCATTATATTAGGGGAAGGGTTGTTCCCTTCCGCCTTCCAATCCAGCCCCTCACCATGTTTAGTTTCATTCCACCACATTAGCCCTAGTGATCATCCGCTGTTTTGGAATGTGTCACCGGTGTGGCTACAAGCAATCCCTAAAAGTGGCTGTTTGAGCATAGTTTCATTGGACCAGCGAAGGAAACTGTGGATCCTTCCCAGCCTGGTGCACTATGGACCAAATTCTGCCCTCATTTACATCAATGTAAATTCAGAAACATGCATCGCTGAAGATACCCTAGATTTACAGTGGTGTAGCTGAGATCAAAATCTGACCCTCAGGAAACTGACTGTGTAAAAGAGTAGGATCTGCTTTCGTCATGGATCAAACAGGCTCCTGACTCTCAGCGTTTCAGAGCCATCCCTATGAGTGCAGCTGGAATCTGTTCTGCTTCTGGCCTCATTAATAGTGTTCCAGCTGCACAACCATAATTAGTGGTGATGATGCTTGAGCCAGAAGATCTCGGAGTGCCAGACAACTTGCCGGGCTGGAGCTTGTAAGTGAATGGAGCAAATCTGATTGAGAGTCATGGGGAGATGATAATTATGGAAACTACCATTTATATACAACAAAAAGTCCTGTGGCACCTTATAGATTAACAGCTATTTTGGAGCATAAGCTTTTGTGAGCAAAGACCCGCTGCATCAGATGCATGAGTGGGGGGGGGGGTGGTTTCAGAGGGGTATTTAAAGAGTGGGGTCCCAGTAAGAGGGAGGGCCAGAGCCGACAAGGTCTATTCAGCAAGGTGGAAATGGCCCAGTATCAACAGTACTTACCAAAAGAGGAAAAAAACAAGTCAGATCAGACAGGGGGATGTGAGCCTTTGGCAGAGTCTAACGGGGAGCTATCAACACCCAGAACAGAGAAACTGTCTTTGTAAGCTGTGAGCCACTCCCAGTCTCTGTTTAATCCGTAGTTAATGGAGTTAAATTTGCAAATAAATTGCAGCTCTGAGAATTCTCTCTCCATTTGATTTCTGAAATTTTTTTGTTTCAGAACTGTCACCCATGCATCTGATGAAGCAGGTCTTTGCCCACGAAAGCTTATGCTCCTAAATAGCTGTTAGTCTATAAGGTGCCACAAGACTTTTTGTTGTTCTCAAAGCTACAGACTAACATAGCTACCTCTCTGATACTTGTTACCATTTACAGAATGACTTTTCAGAGTAGAACTGTATGTTGAGAAAAATCAGCTGCAAGGAGAATGCCCATGTTAATGGGCAATGGAATGCAGCTGATGGGAGATGAATGCAAACAAACAATCTGCTATTAAAAAGCACATAACACACGATCCAAATAAATGTGATTTGGTCAGACAGCATGGACACGAGCACCCAAAGCTTTTGTGAAAGACCTCCCCAGGGATTGCTCTGCCAAGATCGTCTTGAAACTGGGGCTCATTATTATTTGCAAGATTTCCAACTGTCATGAATAATTCATCAGCCTGAATTTAGCATGATCTTCTGTGCCATTGTACAGAAAGAGCCTGCTGGGTCTGTGGTAATTTGCTCCTCTCAATGGGAGTGACACAGTGCTTTATTGTGGGGCCATATTTCCACATGGGATTTCCTCTTCTCTGTAGCTGCCGCCTGGGGTTTGAGCATCCATCTGGCAATAACTGCTGCCTTGTGTTTGCAGGTACAGCTTGAACAATGGCTGGCAGTTACTCTGGCTCTGCACTGGCCTGTTCCCACCCAGCAAATCACTATTGAAACATGCCCAGAAGTTCACAGAGACTCGCCAGAAAGAGCCCCTAGCTCTGGACTGCAGCCGGAGAATTCAGAGGGTAATGAGGTAAAGAACTGCAAACCACAAGCATTTGAAAATCGTGAATCAGGCCCCTAAGCGCAGTGAGAGGGAGAAAAAAAATCATGAGGGTTTTTTTAAAGACAGTTTTCAGGGAATTTCTTTGCCTTCTGCATTCTGGGGAGCTATTCGGGGGGGGACCATTCTGGACACATTCAAAACGCTAAGAGCTAGACATTTTTACATGGAAACTGAGACTCTCTCAGAATCACATGACTCCAGGAGCTGAAGCTTTAAGAAAAACACCAACTATTGTGAGATTTGGGACAAATTTGCAAGAGGTGACAAAACAGAGATCCCCATTTAGGGTTCCGGGGATCATACAGAAATCACTAGGTTTCTCTTTCCCCTTCAGCTGAAAGGGAGGGTTTGTTTTGATTCTGGGGTACATGAGCAGCAGCGTCTCCTGTGTGCTGTGATCTTGTGTGGCCGCTCAGCTGAGAGTCCAATACCGCCCAGCTGATCAGCAGAGTGCCCACAGCCAGATTGTTTATACTGGTGGTGCACATTAGCACGTTCCTCAGTGCACATACAATGTATCCCACACCTGGAAGGAAAAGAGCAGCGGGAGCATTGCTGGGCAGTAAATTCAGTGTGTGTCCCCTAATTCGTCTCTTGGTCATGGAGGTCCTCCCAACCCCCATGTCGGTTCCCTCTAAGCTGCCTAATGAGCACTGTGCAGCACGCAGGGTATCCACCCAAAAGGAGGAGAACTGCCCCACCCCCAACCTACCTCGGCGAGGGGATGGACAACCTAAATGTGTTGCCTCTCCCCCATCCTGACCACAACCGCAGCCCAGCCCCCAAACCTCCCTGCCACAGCCCGGATCACCCAGACCCTCCCCTCACTCTTTGCACCCCACCGTCTGTTCCAGCCCCTAGTCCCTCACCCCCCAGCCCGACTCTAGAGCCTGCACCTCTGGTCAGAGTCCTCACAGGGCTGCACCTCATCCCTCTCCTTGGGGCCTGAGCCCCCTCCCACGCTCAGTCCCGGGGCCCCACCCCCACCACTTGAATTTTGTTACATACGCCAATAGGAAAGTGACGTGGCGCACACCACCTCTAGCTTCACGTAACAAAATTAGTTCCACTCAGGGTGGGAAAATTAGAGGGCACACGGCCCTGGCAAGTCCGTCGGCAATGTCACTTCTCTCCCCACACCCCTGCGATCTACTCCCCAAAGCACAGGAACCAGAGCTCCCTAAAAAACAAGCCTGTGTTGTCCCCCTTGTGCTTCCGAGGGGCGTTGGACTGACTCAGACCCTGCTCCTCTTACTGTAAAGTACAGCTCTAACAGCGGCATGACTGGCTGAAACTGGGATTGTGGAGTATGCTTCCACACCAGCCCTGCTCAGGTAACACGTAAGAAAGAGAAGTTACTCACCTGTGTAGTAACGATGGTTCTTTGAGATGTGTCCCCGTGGGTGCTCTACAGTAGGTGTTGGGCTCGCCCCGGCGCTGCAGCTCGGAAATTCTTCAGCAGTCTCCGTCGGGTTGCGCATGCGCTGATGCGTGTCGGCTCTTCGCATGCTTATGGTCACGTGTGTGATCCGGTCCCCACCAGTTCCTGATCAACCGCTCCGGATGCCCCTGAAAAACACACAAACAGAGCTCCAAAGTGGGGAGGAACGGGTGGGTAGTGGAGCACCCACGGGGACACATCTCGAAGAACCATCGTTACTACACAGATGAGTAACTTCTCTTTCTTCTTCGAGTGGTCCCCGTGGGTGCTCCACAGTAGGTGACTACCCAGCAGTAACCCCCCACAAAAAAGGAGGTGGGTACCCGATTTATGCGCAGCTTGCCTGTGAAAGGACTGCTGTCGACAGGCGCGTATCCTCATCAAGCATCCTGTGCATGGCGTAGAGCTTGGAGAAGGTGTCACAGGAAGACCACGTTGCCACTCTGCAGATATCTCTCAGTGCGATCCCTTTGAAGAAGGCCGTTGACGCTGCCATCACCCTAGTAGAGTGGGCTCTTGGCGGAAGTGGCAGAGGAGTCTTGCGAAGCTCGTAACACAGTCTTATGCAAGACACAATGTGATTTGAAATCCTCTGTGAAGATAGCGCTTCTCCTTTTGACCTGGATGCAATGGACACCAGGAGTCTGTCCGTTTTCCTGAAAGGTTTAGTTCTATCGATGTAGAAGGCCAGTGCCCTTCTTACGTCAAGTAAGTGCAACCGTGCCTCTTTATTTGAGTTGTGAGGCTTAGGGTAGAACGAGGGCAGCACTATTGGTTCGTTAATATGAAAATCTGAAGAGACCTTCGGAACGAAGGCTGGGTGTAATCGTAAGACCACTGCTTCTTTTGAGAAGATCGTGCAAGGTGGTGTGGACATTATGGCCGCGAGCTTGCTCACTCTGCGAGCTGACGTGATTGCCAGGAGGAAAGTTGTTTTAATGGTGAGTAGTCGAAGGGGGACCGTAGCCAATGGTTCAAAGGGCGGTCCCGAGAGGGTGTGTAGAACTAGGTCTAAACTCCATGACGGCGGTATTGGTTTCCGAGGGGGGTACAGCTTCACCAACCCCTTTAGGAAACGCGAGACAACAGGATGGGCAAATGTGGTTGATCCATCCTCTTCATGCCGAAACGCTGATATAGCCGCCAGATGCACCTTTATAGAGGATAGTGAAAGTCCCTTTTGTTTGAGTTGTAGCAAATAGTCCAGAATCGTAGGTATGGTGGTGTCCTGGGGTATTAGTTGCCTAGAGGAGCACCATTCGGAAAAACGCAACCATTTGTGCTGATAAGTCTTTCTGGTAGAAGTTCTCCAACTACATTCAAGGACTTGTTGTACTTCCTCTGAGCATGTAGTCTCTAAGGCGCTTAGCCATGGATTAACCATGCTTGTAGCCGAAGTCTCTTCGGGTGTGGGTGCAGTATTGACCCCCGAGCCTGAGTGGGAATGTCCTGTACTGTTGGTAGGAGAAATGGCCGATGCTGAGCCATGCGTAGGAGCAATGGGAACCACTGTTGCCAGTCCCAGGTTGGGACTATGAGTATCATGTGTGCTCTCTCCCTTCTGGCCTTCTCCAAGACCTTGTGTATAAGTGTCATGGGAGGAAACGCATAAAGTAGAAGGCCCTTCCATGGGATCATGAAGGCGTCCCCCAAAGACCACTGGCCCGTGCCTGCTCTGGAGCAGTATTGGGGACATTTCTTGTTGTCTCGGGTGGCGAATAAGTCGATTTGGGGAAAACCCCATCTGTGGAACACTTGGTGAAGTAGGTCTGAACGGATCTGCCACTCGTGAGTGGGCGCAAAGCGTCTGCTGAGCTGGTCTGCCTTGACGTTGTGGACACCCGGTAGGTATGAAGCCTTTATGGTTATATTGTTGGCAATGCACCAGTTCCACAGTCAGACCGCCTCCGCACAAAGCGTACGAGACCTGGCTCCCCCCTGTCGGTTTATATAAAACATGGTGGTGGTGTTGTCGGTATTCATGCCGACTATTTTTCTGCGCAGATAATTGTGAAAATGCCTGCACGCATTGAACACTGCTCTGAGCTCTAATATGTTTATGTGCAGTGTCTTCTCCGCGGGGGACCATAACCCTTGAATGGTTTTGTTGTCCATGTGAGCCCCCCCATCCCATATGGGAGGCATCTGTTGTAATGAACACTGTAATTTGTGGTTGGCGGAAGGGCACCCCTGTTAGAAGATTCTTGGGGTTTCCCCCCCATGTTAGTGACTTTCGTGTCTTTGTTGTAAGTGACACCCTCGTGTGGATTGAGGCTTTGTATACGGTTGCCAACCAATGCTGCAATCCTCGCATGTGCAGCCTGGCATTTTGCACCACAAACATGGTGGTTGCCATATGCCCCAACAGTTGTAAGCACGTACGAACTGGAACAGTGGGGCTGTATGTTAGTAGTTGTACGAGAGACTCGATGGCACGAAAACGAGCCTTGGGTAAATACACCCTTGACGTGACTGAGTCTATCCGAGCCCCTATAAACTCTATATTTTGCGTGGGGTCGGTCTTTGACTTTGAGAAGTTGATGATGAGGCCCAATGAGGTGAATGTGTTTGTGGTGATGTGTATCATCCGTAATACCTCTGCCCGGGAAGTTCTCTTTAGCAGGCAATCATCCAGGTATGGGAAAATGAAAACGCCCTGTCTGCGTAGGTATGCTGACACCACCGCTAAGGTCTTGGTGAAGACTCTGGGCACTGAAGAGAGGCCGAATGGAAGGACTCTGTACTGAAAATGATCTGTGCCCACAACGAACCGGAGGAAGCGCCTGTGGGCTGGATGAATTGCGATATGAAAATACGCATCCTGTAAGTCGAGGGCTGCAAACCAATCACTGTCATCTAGTGCCGTGATTATCGAAGGCATCGTAGTCATCTTGAAGCGCTGTTTGCGTAGATACTGGTTCAGTGTGTGTAGATCCAAAATGGGTCTCCACCCTCCTGTCTTCTTTTCCATCAGGAAGTACCTGGAGTGGAAACCTTTGACTTGAAATTGCTCCGGTACTCTCTCCACCGCCCCTATGAATAGGAGGTGGTCCACCTCCCGCCTTAATTGCGGTAGGTGAGAGGGGTCTCTGAGAAGGGGTGCGGTGGGAGGATTTGGTGGAGGTAACGACTGGAAGGGGATCATGTATCCCGTGTTTACAATCTCCAATACCCACTTGTCCAAAGTGATGCTTTTCCATTGTGGGTAAAATGGCTTGAGTTGGTGATGAAACATGTACTGAGATTGGCACTGAGATACGGTCTTGGCTTCGCGGCCCTCGACAGACCCATCAAACCTGCTGTCTTGCACTTTGCCCTGTGGAGGCGTTGCCCTGCTGAGGTCGGCGCCTAGGGTCCTTATAATGTGTTTGTTGATGACGTCCCTGATCATACCCCCGTTGAAATTGGGTACGTTGTTGTTGGTAACCATAAAGGCGTTGCGGCGGATAAAACTTCTTCCTTCTGAACGGTGGGGTATATATCCTCAAAGTCCAAAGTGTCGCTCTGGAATCTTTGCTTGAGTGTAGGACTGAGTCAGTTGATTCAGCAAACAATTTTATTTTGTCGAAGGGGAGGTCTGCAATTTTGACTTGTAAGTCCTTTGGAATGCCGGATGTGTGAAGCCATGACTCCCTCCGCATTACCACCACAGTGGCCACGGCACGGGCCGCTGTGTCTGCCACATCCAATGCAATCTGGATGCCCACTCGAGAAGCCGCATAGCCCTCTTGTACAATTGCCTTAAGAATCGGCCTTTTATCCTCCGGAAGGAAGTCCACGAGGGCAGTAAGCTTGGAATAGTTGTCGAAATTGTGGTTCGACAAATGAGCGGCATAATTGGCCATGCGGAGCAACAGAGTAGAGGAGGAGTAGGCTTTTCTACCCAGAAGATCCAGCTTCTTTATGCCCTTGTCCAATCCCCCAGATTTGTACTGGGACGATTTGGACCTGTGTTGGGACGATTCAACCACTAGCGAGTTTGGCTGTGGATGACTAAATAGAAATTCCATACCTTTTGCAGGGACGAAGTACTTTTTGTCCGCTCTTTTGTTGGTAGGAGGAGCGGATGCCGGAGTTTGCCATATATTAGTGGCTGCCTCCATGATTGCATCGTCCAGAGGAATAGCTATTTTAGAAGAGGATGGAGGCCTGAGATTTTTAAGGAGTCTGTGGTGTTTCTCCTGCACCTCCACCACTTGAATATCCTGGGATTGAGCTAGTCTTTTGAACAGCTCCTGGAACTGTTTCAGGTCATCTGGGGAAGAAATGTCTCCAGGGACCACCACCTCGTCTGGCGAGGATGAGGAGGCATCACTATGGTATCTCTCCTCCAATTCCTCTGGATCCTGGCTGTATTGGTGTGATTGCCTTTGTGAAATTTCAAGGTGGGGTTCAATGTCTTTAGACCCAGCCTCTGATTGGGGAACTTGTGGTGTTCCCCCAGGTGGAAGCTGAACACTGTGGCATTGAGGGGGGAGTCGACGGAGATCCACGGTGAGACGTCGACCTCCTATGCTGACGCCCTGCATAATGATGGCAGTCGTAGCAACAGGGACAGGGGCCCGGTGATGGGGACCCAAAGATGTAAGGGTGGTGCATGGAATGTCGAGACCGTCGAGATGATACCGACGTATGGGGAGAGCCTCTGTGGGAATACTCATAGGGGTCTCTGCTAGATGATGGAGAGAAGCATGCAGCCCCTTGAGATGGACTCCAAAGAAAAGGAGAAGGACGTCTGTGGCAGGCTGAAGGTGTTGCTGCCCGTCGAATCTCCGGTGGTGATCGTGGTGACAGAGGCAGCGCAATTACCTCAGGAGAGGGGCTGCGGTGCCTGGTCTTTGTTTTAGCCTTCACCCTCTCGGGTGGTCTTATCGGTAAGCTTGGTACCGTAGCAGGTGTCATGCTGATTTCCACGGCTCCCGGTGCCGTCGTCGCCGGTGCCGTCATCCTCGCTGCCGTCGTTTCCGGTGCCGACGTCCTCAGTGCCGACGTTTCCAGTGCCGTCGTCCTCGGAGCCATCGTCTCCGGTGCCTCTGGGGGAGCCTCGATCGGTGCCGCAGTAGCCGGTGCCGGACTGTCTAATGCCTGCACGGCTCTCAGTGCCGTCTCCCCAGTAGCTGTAGGGCCTTGAGCGGTTACATGCACCGCGGCTTTACCAGTGGAGGAAGCCAGCGTGTGTGGGCCCTTTGTTACACTCGTCCCGCTCCGAGAAGTAAGGGGCAGGGATCGAGTAGGCGAGGCTCTTCTTTTCTTCTGCACAGAGGAGGTCAAAGAGGCAGCCTTCCTCTTGTGCGATCCTGAAGAGCCCTCCACATGCGTTGTCTCTGATGAGGCAGGTTGAAGTGCTTTGTCAAATAGCAGCATCTTCAACCTCATTTCCCTATCTTTTCTAGCTCTATTAGTCAACTTGGAACAATGGGAGCACTTCTGGGGAACGTGTGTCTCCCCGAGGCACTGTATGCATCTGCTATGGCCATCCGAAGCAGGCATGGCCTCCCAGCAAGATTCACACTTCTTAAAGCCGGGGGATGACATTGTTAAAGTTCAACTCTGAGTCCTTAGGTGCTAATAGCACACTTAACAGACTATTAGGTGATGTTAATAACCGTTGGCCTTTAGAGGCTTGATGACAAAAGTAGCGGGCCCGCCCGGAGGCGGCCGCTGCAGTCTTTAAGATAGTCTTTAACTTTTAAACAAACTGTTAACAATGAACTATTAAACTATTAACACGAGAAAAAATAAGATTTATCTGTCTCGGGCGTTGGAGCCGGAGAGGATTCTGTCTGCAGCCGTTGGCGGTTGAGAAGGAACTGGCGGGGACCAGATCGCGCACGTGACCGTAAGCGCACGAAGAGCCGACGCGCATCGGCGCATGCGCGACCCGATAAAGACTGATGAAGAATTTCCGAGCTGCGGCGCCGGGGCGAGCCCGACACTTACTGTGGAGCACCCACGGGGACCACTCGAAGAAGTATGCTTCTACCAGCCCTGCCAAGCTGGGGGGCTTGCTGGCACCTGAACCATCAGCTGCATTAAAGCTTCTGCAATGAAATCTCAGTTAAGTGCTGATGATATATGATGCAAAACAGAATCAGCTCTTTCACCACTGTCTTGCAAGCGGGAATAAAAGCTCACTTCAGCCCTTAAAGGCAGGAGAGGAAGTGCAATAGGTACAGATGCACTTTTTATGTAGCTACTTTTCATAGTAGAATGGTTTTTAGTAAAAGTGCCAGTCAACCCTCACATCCCTACAGCTACCATGCTTTAGGGCAGAGGTGTAGCAGGAACCTCTCCTTTCCCAAAGCTGGAGTGCTGAGGTCTCCGCTTCAGTTTAATCTTGCTCAGCAGATCCCTGAGGGGATGAGCAATGCCCATCTCTGATGTGCCGCGGGTTGTTGCTTCCCAGGAGCGGCTCTCGGAAGTGGGCTCCCCACAACGTGGAGGTGGAGGCCATCCAGCAGAACATCACCAAGATCTCGCAGAAAGTTTACTTCCCTAATGATACAGAGCAGGTGAGACCTCTCTCTCTCTCTCCCCGCTCCCAGATCTATTATGGAGGGCTGCATAGCAATGGAGTGTGGTGCTGCTCTGTGTAGAACAAGTGGTTGAATCAGACTCTTTGTTTGGGGTCACAAAATCCGCCTAGACCCACAGAGTTCTGAATTGTCAGCACAGTTGGCTCCATTGTCTCGAAGAACCCTATGTTCCCAGGCTCGTTGCAGCAGGGCCTCTGTTATATTTCAGGTGTTTGAGGTGGGAACAAATACCAGAATCCGGAACTTGTGTCAAAACATCGCCTCCAAACTGCAGCTGAGCTCCTGGGAAGGGTTCAGCCTCTTTGTCAAGATCACAGACAAGGTAACTTCACTCTTGTGCGTTAGGCTGGAGCATGGCAGGAAGCCGCCCTGAGGCGGCCCCCTCACCTGCCAGGAGCCAGCCCCACCTTTAGTGTCAATTAATGGTGCAGATTGTTCCTACTTTCCCCTTTAGCATGAGGACATGGGGGACAGAACTTCTAGGGCATAAGGTTGCATCATAGGTCACAGATCATCTTAAACAACTGTGTCATCAAAGCCTGGGCAGTGAAGTAGAGGACGTTTACAAAGTTTGCAGCCAATACTCGGCTGGCAAGGGCTGCAAGTACTTTGGAGGACAGGCTTAGAAGTCAAATGGATCTTGGCAAATTAGAGAATTGGCCTGAAATCAAAAAGTGAAATTCAATAAAGGGCAAAGTACGTCCCGTAGGAAGGAAAAAAAAAATCAGACACCCAACTGAAAAATGGCTGGCTTGGCAGTGGGACTGCTGAAAACAATGTGGGGCCACAAAGGTCACAAGCTGGATATGAGGCAGCTGTCACAGAAACGGCTCAGATTGTTCTGAGGCATTTACCAGAAGGGTTGTACGTCAAACCCAGGTAAATGTCCTGCTCTACCCAGGTAAATGTCCTGCTCTACTGAGGCCTTAGCTGGAGGATGGAGGCTGTTCTGAGCACCACCTCTCGGAAGGATGGGGAGAAGTGGACAGATTCCAGGAAAGAACAGCAAAATTGATCAATGGTAACAGAGAGGTAGCCTTGTCCCTCGAAAGCTCATCACCGAAGAAATCATTTTGTTAGTCTTTAAAGTGCTACATTTTTGCTGCTTTGTTTTTTTAAACAAAATTGATGACGGGCTTTAAAAACCTGACTTCTGAGCTAAAGCTTAACAGCCTGTTCATGTTTTGTCCAGAGAGAAGGGGATGGCGTGGGGAGCTAATAAAGCTTCAGAGCTGTTAAGGGCTGTTCTATAAAGGCTGGTGATCAGCTGTTTTCCATGGCCGCAGAAGGCAAATGGGCTTATTCTAGAGAGTTTTAACTTAGAGGTTTTCTTCCTACTAGCTAAGGGAAGTGATGCTTGGCACAGGCTTCTGAGAAAGCTGTGAAAGCTGTCATTAGAGGTTTAAAAACAGGTTGGACAAATATCTGTCAGGGGTGGCCTAGGCTTGCTTGGTCCTGCCTATCCCTTCCAACTCTGTGTGTCTATGAGTGTGAAGGTACATGGTGTTTCGGGACCTTGTCTCTGTGGGTCACATCACCAGGTGAAGAGGAGTAGCTGAGGACAGCATGGCGGACTACTGAGAGCCATACTTGGTGTTTAGGCTGCTCCTCAGCCACCGCTCCCATACTGGGTGGGGAAAGATCACTTACGGCACACTGCACGGTTCAGAGCCTTTCCGTGCTTTAGGCTGGACTCGGTGAGGTGTTGGTCTGTAACTCATCGGCTACCACTGTGATGGTGGGTGCTCCTTACCTCCCTTGCATTAACATCTCTCACAAGCACCTCTGGCTCGCACTGAAGCCTGGCCATGGATGCCGGAGGTCCAGCAGGGGTTCCCTCTCTGGTGCATTGGAGCTTCCATTCCCTGTCTCTGCGCTTTGAGCAAGGACAGGTCAGCCCATGCTGACTTTGCCAGCTCTATGTGATGCCATTTCCTCCCTCACATTGGTCTGCCTCCTCTAGGTGATCAGTCAGAATGAAGCCGACTACTTCTTTGACTCCTTACGGCAGGTGACTGATTGGACTCGGAAGAACAAGCCGGTGAAAGATGGTGAGGAAAGGGATCTGCTCTCGGTGGCTCTGTTAATCTGTAGCAGAGCAGTGGGCACAAAGCAGGACCTATTCCTCCTCTGTGGAGGTCTGACTTGTGGGCGGTTAAACCTGTTTCTGGTGCAGGGTTTGTGTGCCCTGTTGATGTTGCTTGCCCTGGCACTAGGAACCAGCTGACCTGGTGTAGCCACACGCTGGAACGGGTCTGGGTGGGGACAGCTAGGGTTCATGGATTAAACAGGCTCTTGATATAATTCCACTCCTTGCTTCATTAGCAGTTTCTTACATTGATTTCTCTGGCAGCCTGCTTAACATCTGAGCCCTTGTTATCTTGCCGTAGCATTTAAGGAAAGCACTTAGGAGGTTAAACCTCACAAAACAGATTATAATTCTTCCCCTCCCCCACCACAATGGTCTTTGTAAATTTGGCTTGAACTCAAATGCCACCTGCTTTTCTTGCTAATTTCCCCCAAGAACTAGGGTCACATTGGCCAAATACAGCCACTGACTCAGCTGATTCTTTGGAGACAGCTGGGACCCTGTTGTCTGACATGCTGAGCAACCAAGCTTGTCTATCTTGAGTAACCAGGAGCTGTGCCTACTAGCAGTTGTGGCAGGCCAGAGAGGTCAGATACAGTCACCTAAAATCAGTATCTCCACTTCAAAGGGGGCAACCCATGAATGAGTGATAGCAAAGGTGGCTGGACTTGCCCACCGTGGTGGGTTATTATGATGGTGTAATTAACGTAGCCACAGAGCCCTGCCACTTTTTGCCACTCCGCTGAAGTGTGCGCGTGGTCCCATCACTTCCTTGCCTCCATTGCAGCCAGTCCCGAACACACCACCAGTTCACTCCTGTCATAAACGTACAGCAACTCCCACAGCAGTCATGCAGGCTTCATTTGCCAGGACCTTTAACAGTACTTCTAAAAAGTACGGTGTCCACAAGCCATGTGGACCCAGCACAACTGCCCCAGGGGTGAGAAGCATTCACCCACAAGGGCTACAGTTCATTAGAGGGGGAGCACTGACAGTGTGGTTGTTCCCATAGGGGTCGCTGTGGCTGTGACTTACCAGGTGTACTTCATGAGGAAGCTGTGGCTGAGCGTAACTCCTGGGAAAGACTTGAAGGCTGACTCCATCTTTCATTACCACCAGGTAACTGAGTCTCTAAGGAACAGCCAATAAGGGAGCTCCTGTCATCAGGGCAACATGATGGAGAATCTATCCTTCCAGAGCATTTATTTCTCTATCCTACAAGGCAGCCACCATCCTCACCCCTGGGGCACACACAACTATTAGGACATATCACAATAATCAATTGGGCATCTGTCAATACAAAGTATCAGAGGGGTAGCTGTGTTAGTCTGGATCTGTAACAGCAACGAAGGGTCCTGTGGCACCTTATAGACTAACAGGAAAGTTTTGAGCATGAGCTTTCGTGAGCACAGACTCACTTCATCAGATGCTCATGAAAGCTCATGCTCAAAACTTTTCTGTTAGTCTATAAGGTGCCACGGGACCCTTCGTTGCTGTCAATACAAAGTTACCCTTCAGGGCTGGCCCTTTCCCTGGGGCTTCATCTGTGAGCTCTGTGTCCGCAGCTGAGTCTCTGCCTGGCCAGGCCTCTATTGGTTCCGCACAGATTCACTGCTTTTGCCTCGCAGGAGCTGCCCAAGTATCTGCGAGGCTATCACAAATGCTCCAAAGAGGAAGCTGTCCAGCTAGCAGGGCTGATTTGCAAAGTGCGTTTTGACAAGGACCGATCGCAGCAGGCAGCCATCCCCAAAATGCTGAAGGAGCTGGTGCCAGACAATCTGATCCGAGCCCTCTCTCCGGAGGAGTGGAAGAAGGTAAAAGCCCCTATGCACCTACTGGGGGTGGCCAGCTTGTCCTGCTGCTGTGGCTACACTCTATTGTTAGCACACCCAGCTTGCTGCAAGCTAGCACGAGTAGGTCTCCCCAGTCTTGGACTCAGGCCACGAGCTCAGCATGCACAGTCCCTGTTCTTGTTTACAGCCAGATTTTACACGTTGGCTAAAATCCCCCTGTGCCCATGTCCCCAGAGCTGCTAAGCAGAGCTGTGCAGTCCTCTCGGAGCCCACCCCAAACAGCTAGCTGGATGGACAGACAGAGACAGACAGACAGACCGACCGACCGTGTACATACCTCTGCACAGTTCACGACAGGGCAAAGCCCCCTCCCCCCCAGCAAGTAGAAAGGAGGGTTGGGTGGAGGCTTGGCAGGGAATCAGAGGGTGTCTGCATTGCACAGGGCACAGCTTTTCCTACACACCTGTGTTTGACTCCCACCCCGGGCACTTGCTTCTGCAAGGTCTCATCCAGCCACCTGGAGAAAGGACCAGCTCCCCCTCCAGCTCTCCTGCCCACTCCACTGTCTCACCCCTAGGCCCAGGGGAGGAGAACTGGGTAGTTTTCCACAGTGCTGCTTGGAGGCCCAAGGGAGGAAGCTACTGGGGGCAGGTGACCTTCAGTCAGGCTCCCTCAGGCCTGGTGGGGAGCTGCTGCTCTGGGAGGATCTTCAGTTCCCAGGCATGGAGTCCAGGGCACAAACCTGTACAAGGGGAGCTGGTGGGAGATTTCCACCCTCCCTAGAGCAGCTGCAAGAGACCCCAGGGTCCTGCCCACCCTGTAGGCAGAGGTGCCCCAGCTGCCTTGGGGTGAAGCAGCCATGTGTCTGAGCCTGGCAGCATTGTGGGTAGCACATGTCTGCTGGACAAACCCCAGGTGGGGGAAAGTCACCTCAACCTGCTCACACACTGGGATCATGTGTCCCTTTGCTACACAGAATATCATCGGCGCCTACAGCAAACATGAGGGCAAAACAGTGGACGAGGCCAAGGTTGCCTTCCTGAAGCTGATCCACCGCTGGCCCACATTTGGCTCAGCCTTCTTCGAGGTGAAGGTGTGTCTAGGCCGCTTCTTGTGCTGCGGTACCAGCGAGTGCGGTGGGCTGCTGCATTGGGCATCCTTCGGAGCACCTTGACCCCATGCAGCATTCTGGGTCCTGCCCTCCCCATCCTGCAGCCACCCCCCTCCTTTCCTCTCCTCCAGCAGTGCACTTACCTTTCCTGCTGCAGCCTCCCTCCAACATCCCAGCACCTCCCAGGAGGGGTGGACTCAGCGCACTGTGGTTCGTGCAGTGCCGGGAAGGGGGGCTCCGCACCCCAAACAGAGACTTCCTGTCTGAGAGCCCAGAGCTAGCAAACTAGAGCCGCCTTTAAACTGCCACCAGGCAAGGCTTGGGTGTGGTCTCAGAACTGCCACTCCTGACAGCGGTTGCTGGGCATTTTCTGCATGTGGTGCTTCTGTGTTAATAACATCGGGGGAGGGGGGAGCTCTCTGCAATTACCAGGGATCTCCATTCACCTCCCCACAAATGCTCTTATTTTGTTCCTGGTCACCAGCAAACCTCGGAGCCAAATTTCCCAGACATCATTCTGATTGCAGTCAACAAGCAAGGCGTCTCACTGATACACCCCAAGACCAAGGTAAGAGTCATTTCCCCCAGGGATGGGGGATGCCACAGTCTGGGACTCTGGGAAATGCGGGCTACCTCAGCGAGGCAGCTTGAACAAAGGGCCCCTTCCTGGCCATGCCCATGCAGGGACAAGGCCTTCTCCCTGGATCCAAAGAGGAAGCAAACTGAGCCCTATCCATTTTTTGTGGGAAACTGAAGGATGGTGCCCAAAAACAGCAATTGGGATTACAGCTGCTGGTCTAAAATAATTCAGGCAATTGCTACAAGCAGTCTCTAGCTGGAGGAGGAAAGCTCTGCTGGCAGCTGTACAGGCAGGCGGTGGCAAGGACAGCTGATGATGAAGGATCAAATCCCAGCTAATGCAGCATGACCATGTGGATGGTTAGGATAGTATGAAACTGATGGCAGGAGAGCGGAGTTGTCTACACGCCATTGAATGCCCAGAATGGAAAGACAGGCAATCCAGCTGCTGCCCTGGCTAGCTCTGTCAGGCCTGCAGAAGAGGCCCTGTTTACACTGCAGTAGACCTGTGGCTGGCCCTGCTCAGGTGACTTGGGCTGTAGGGCTATCAAATTGCATTGTAGATGTTTGGGCTTGGACTGGAGTCCAGGCTCTCCTACCCCAAAAGGGAACTGTCTCAAAGCCTGGCCTGCAGCCCAAGACCAGTCCAGCTGTCCGGGCCAGCCACAGGCCTGTTATCACAGTTCAGACACTCACAGTAAGAATTTACAGAGTACCTCATCACATTGGTTTTATCCAGGGGCTTAATGGCCAGTAATCACGTAAGCAGCATGGCATGGGAAAGGCTAATGCTGAACAAAGCCTTGGGGAGCAGCTGCTCTGTGCAGACAGGAAGAATTACAATGCACTGGTGTTGGGTGGCATAAGCTAAATTCAATATGGGTCCCTACCAGGAGGCAGTGGAGATGAAAGGATACACCTCCTTTCCTGGAGTGCTTTTTCTAACCTGGCACACACTGTGCTCCTGGAGAACTGCTGCACTGTTGGGTTATTTATGTCTGTTTTTGCCTGCAGGACATCTTAATGCTTTACCCCTTTAATAAAATCTCCAACTGGAGCAGCGGCAGCACGTACTTCCATATGACCATTGGGAACCTGGTGCGAGGAAGCCGGATTCTGTGCGAGACATCTCTGGTGAGAGGATCCTCGCTGTCCCATACACACTCTGCTCCTCTTGTCTATAGACACCACAGATCCACAGTGGGACGCTGCTGGTGTACATGAGAACAGCCAGCTAAAAGTAGCAGCACACTGCTTCCTGCCATGACTGGCTTTAGGATTGATGGCGCTCACAAGCGCTTCCTTCCACTCCCTGCAAACACACTAATTGCTCTGTTAGCTTTCCTGAAACTGTCTTGCAGGTCAGATGCTGCTGGAGCTGTGCATGGTCTGGTGCACGCCATCAGCAGTGGAGGAGCGGGTGATGTGTTGAAGCCAGAGAGGGGAAAAAAAAAAAAAAAAAGTACTGCAGTGTTTTCCCATGTTTGGCCACAAACCAAGCTTCCCCGAGCTGCCACAATGGGCCTCTGCTCCCCCTAAACCTTTGTAATGCAAATTACAGTCCCATAGAATCAGAGATCACTAGAACTAGGCCCTTGAGAGGTCAAGTCCAGTCCCCTGCCCATCTAGGTCATCCCCGTTAGATCTTTAGTCTCACGCTGAAGGGGCGGCTCCTGTCACTGTGCTGTGCTGAGCGCCCCATGCCAGGCACTGTGCCCCGGTACATGGGAGTTGCAGCGCTGCTCGGGTTTGGCTTAGTCAATCCTCTAATGTGACCAGCGAGGGCAGAGGGGTCAAATTTGAGTGAATGGGGTTGTGACTCTCCCCGCACCCCCGGCCTCCCAACCCTTCGACCCACCTGGCAAAGTGTCAACTCAGAAATCCTGGAAAGTGAAACTAAAATTAATTTCAGGGGATTCTAAATACGATCTTCCTTTCCTGGCATGTTTGGATTAGCAGCAAATTGGTTAACAGTGACGATGCCCCATCGTGTGATTTCAGTGGCAATGAATGGGGCAGTCCCGCTGCACCCAGGTTTGTCTCAGGTTGTCTCCAAGACTCGGGCCGGCAGCAGGGCTTTGGTTTATAAGGGATTGGATTTTTGAGATTACTTTTGCAAAGATAAGGCCTAGGGACTTGCATGCAAAAGCGGAAATCCTGTAACACAAGGTAGCCACCAACCATGATTTGCTGAACCACTACACACTGGGCTGGTGTGATCACTAGACTAGGCACCACATGCAAAAAACAGTGCTTTCAGCAGAGCTATTGTGGTACCCCAGGACACACCTGAGAGAGTCATGGAAAAGAATTCCCGGCCCATTAGGAATGGGAGAGGAGGTAGATCTCAGGTACAGAGGGGACACAGCTTGGGGAATTAACAAATTCAGGAGTCCTTCTTGGGAGACTAGCTCAATGTTTCACTCTCCTGCAGGGTTACAAAATGGATGACCTGTTGACATCCTACGTCCAGCTGCTAATGAATGCTGTGAACAAGCAGAGGAATCCCCGTCTTCCTGCCTGAGGGTAGAAACCTACACTTCAGACCTGTGCCAAACCGCCTCCATGTCCTATCCCATTCAGGCACTGGAGCTGCCCATTAATCCGCTGATCACACCTGTTTTGTCAGTAAGCCATACTGGTGAGGTACCTGCCCCAGGGGAAACACGAATCAGCATATGCAAACATTGTACATTTTCCTGTCTTAGACCCAAGGGACAAATTCAGTATGACACATAAATACTGCAGCCAGTTTTGCTGGATTTCAGCCTCAGCACATACATGGAAAAACAGTCTGAAAAACCCCCACTTCAGATAGCGTGTGGTGCCCTCCATCCTGACAGGGAGCTAACACCACTAATTCCTTCCTCCTGGGAACATTATTCAGTATGCACTCAGCAAAGAGAGAGGTCATGCTACTTTTCCCACACCACGGAGAAGCTCCAAGGATGGAGAAAAAGACCAAATATGTCAGCAAAGAGTCAAATGGGAGGAAAATTGTGAGAACTGCTTCTAAGGGAGGTGATGCTTCCCTTCTGTCTTCTGGCATCAGGACACTTGCTGTCAGCCACAGAAACAGCCCGGCCATTCTGTTGTCCTGGGAGAGGCAGTGTCACATCTGGGCAGTTCTGGTTGGTAAACCCTAGCAGGCAAGACTCGTTTGTGCTCTAATGGGGTTATTGTCTGTTGTTCGCGTTGCCTTAGATCAGTGTTTCCCAAACTTAAAACACTCACGTTTTCCTTTCGAGACTTCGGCCTTATCGGTGTACTCCCACCTCCCAGGGCCGTCCCAGTGCTTATCTCCTGAATTTTAGTAATTTATTTTCTGCCATGTACCCCCCAAATCATTTCACATACCACCAGTGGTATGCATATGACACTTGGGGAAACACTGCATTTGATAAGTTGTCGGCTGGTGTACTTCCTTTCGTGCACCCTTTAGCAAGTGCACCTGGTGTCCCCCTGCCAAAATTCCTTTCTCACAAGGAAATAGCAGAACCCTCCCCAGTAGGCACTGGCACACTTGGCTTTTGGTGTTACTACCTGCTGATTCTGCAGCCCCTATGCTGAGTAACAGTTAGTGACACAGAGCCATCTATAAGCATTGCCCAGTGCGAGTCAGAAGTCTTCTGAAAGAACCAGTTTGCTGCTCTATAGAAGTGCCTCTAGCACAGAGCTATGCAGACATTCTTTCAGGAGCCAGCATGTCAATTGCTTTATTTTATTGGTTTTCATTTCTCTTGATCTTTTTCCTACTTCCTGTCTGGCAGACAGCTTGAATGGTAAAGCCTGATTCAGAGCTCATTTGTGACATGCTTCTCTGAAGACATATAACGCCTGTCAGCAAGAAAACTGCTCTCTCAAGAACTGCTTAGAAATCAAAACCCCTTGAAGGTACTCTTGCCACTACAACAATAGTTGCAATAATAGAACAACAAATACACGTCCTTCCTAAATCAGAAGACTGCTCCTACAGCCACGGTGACATGTGGTACTTTTAGTGCATTTACACCAAGTTCCTTGAGGCCTGGCTTGACAGAGCTGGCAAAGCCATTCTGTTAAATCTTTCGTTCTAGTTTGCCAATTCATGGACAATGGGCTTCACTGTCCCCTGGATGTGCATGTGTTCAGTGTGCTCATTAATGGGGGGTTGGTACATGAGCAGCATGGAGAATAGGGCCTCAGTCTCTCTATGCGTCTAAATGAGTGCCACTTTCAGCATAGTTGGTCTTTTTGCAATCAGCCAGATATTCCCAATGCAAACATCCACTGCTAGCAATAGATGCTTTGAGATGACCAATGTCAAGGTGTTAATGATGGCATCGTGCTTTTCAATTCAGTTTAATTAGAGGGAGTCCCTGAGAAACATTTGATACATTTACTCTGTACTGAAATCTCTGCAGCCAAACTTTTCTGTTTCCCATTTTTAAATAAAACCGTTGCAGATCAGTGATGGTGATGTGGTGTCTTTCTTCTGAGTCAGGTGAGTGCTCTCCCATTCTCAGTATGCTTTGAAAAGCTCTCCCATAGCTTATATTCTACCTCTGCATTATGACAGTATACCATTCACCACTGACCCCTGCAGTCTAATCTAGCTACACAGCCTCTGAGATACACAACAGCAGCCCAGCCACTACACCACAGCATTAGTCAATACATCACCCTCTAACCAGCAGTGATCAAAAATGTTCCAGCGACACATTCTTGTCACTGACTCACCATCCTGGAGCACCTCTGCCTGGTAAGATCCAGCACTGCAGCCACTCCACTTCACCTTCCGCCTCCAAACTTAGTCCTCCAGCCAGGTCACACCAAAAGTCTCCCTCCTTCTGAGGTCACAATGTCCCAACTTAAAACACAGAGGAATGGAAATCCTGGGCTCAGTCTTCTGAAGATCTTTGCTCATCTCCTGGACTCTGCAGAGTTCCTCATGCAATCACTGAGCAAGGCCTCCCGCGGCTTTCTGCACACAGTCCCAGCTTCTCACAAGCTGCTAACCCTCAGGCTTTCCCCTGGACTCTGTCTGTTTCCAGGCCTGCTTTAGGAGTGGTCTTCTCTGCAACTGCCCTTTCCCTTCAGGGACAATCCCAGATTAGGTACCTCCTGCAGGACCCTGTTTGGTTCCTTTCCCAGAGAGGAAGTTCCCCCCTACCTGCCTTCTGGCTCTCCTCCTTCCTTTAGAGGAAACACTCAGCCTGGTTCTCCCCAGCTGGGTCTAATACTTATATTACCCATCAACTGTTCAGGTGCCACAGAACAAGCTAACTGTCATCCCTAATGTGGGTTCATACCTTCACAATTCTGAGACTGGAATGCAGCTGAGCCTTGGATTCACTAAGCGATTGGCCACAGCAGAGGTGTGGATTCAGTGACTAAGGTTTTACTGTGCAGTACACATACACAATAGTTCTTATACTTTAATCTTTAGTGTCAAGATTTAAAATGTATTGTGGTTAACTATTACAAGAACATGATCAGGTGCAGATTATAATATTTTAGTCCAGCAGTCACAGATTTTTGGTTAGACACCAGAAATCTGAAGTAGTACAAAACAACAAATACAGTCTGCAGAATACACACCATGTAATAGGGAGTGGGCTTGCCCGTGTAGTATTAAAACATTTCTTCACCACTTCTACATATTCCTCAGCACTGAAGGTGCTTTACAAACTAAGAACTAAACACCTTGTAGGATAACTGCTTTACTTACAGGTTTATCTGTGAACCAATGACTGCCATCTGTTTCAAATGAACACTTAACCTCTTCAGTCCGAGATGTCTGTATCAGCCAGTATAAAACATTTGGCATGAGAAATTCCAAGCATTGAAAATTAAACCGTTTTTGCTAATGTGTGGATAACTGTTAGGTGTGAGGACCAGGATCCAAACCCTAGAGAAAACATCTATCAGTTTGTTTTATAATAAGGAGAGCGATTACGGAAGTGGTTAGTATTCCCCTTGAATATGAGTAATCTGAATATATTGCATTTGGTAAAAGCATTGCCATCTTCAAGTGCAGTCAGTGAGCATTAGTGATTTATTTTAAATATGTACATAAATATAGGTGTAAAACTGTGAATGTATACAATAGACAGCAACTTTCAGTAAGTAATTCAAGTTTAGCCTTTTGAGCCAAATTCATCCTTGACATAACACTGCTAAGGACAATGGAGTGACGAAGAATGAATTTGTCTTTCTGAATCTAGAGTGAATGAAAATGAATGCATCTTTGTCCTAAAGGTCTTTCTATAAAGGAGAGAGCATCTCCCCTGACTCTAGCAGTAAGAAGAAAATACAGGCAGGATAAATTCATTTTACCAGAATACTCTGTTCACAGAAATCCACAGGTCCTATCACATCTACGTTACATCCTATGCCACTTACTTGTCCAAAAGTGGAATCTGGGAGGGAAAACAAATGTTTCCAGGCTTTTCCCATAACTCCCTTGATTCCTCACTCTCTCAAATGTGACTAAGTCTGTAGAAGATGATGGTGCTCTGCAAAGCAGCATTCTACTTAAATATTTGTCAGATTAACAGTTAACAAGAGACACTAAGACATTTGAATATCCATATATTATGAAGCTTGGACTCTACAGGTGTCCTTCCCCCATCCTAATCTGCTGCATTTCAAACCTAGGAGAGGAAATAAGAGTCATCACTTCATTGCTTCTCACAATACAAAGATACGTTCATCTCTACATGCAAATATTTAAGTATTTGCATTTCCGTTGCCTAACTCGAGTGGCGTCTGCATGGAACACAGCTGACAGCATCTGAGTTGGTCTGGTAGACAACTAATGCCTATTAAGCAATTTTCGTGTATTCACAAACATATGATGCCAAGTGTCCAATCGCTATCTTCCCAGGAAATCCTCTTAAACTGAGATTGGTGAAGCAGCTGAAAATACCCACGTGCCCTGATACAGCACTGGGCTCTTTCCTATGACCAAGGGCATAGGGAACGGAGCTGCCTGCTCTACAGGAGCATTTGGCATAAGTGGCTGTAAGTGCCCGTGCTTTAGTCCTTCAACCATATACTAGAGAAAACCAGCATAGTGCCTGGGGTCCCAGCAGTGGCCTTCAGTTGTGCTGTTCCCTGTGATCACCTAAGGGTGAGCAAAGGGCTAGAGAAGAACATGAGCTGTCCTCAAGGGCTTAAACTGTGACACAAGTAACACTGCCCAGGTGATGGTGCAGACAGGTAGTCACGGTGGAAGATCAGAGAAAGTCCATCCCTTCAGAAGAGCCACAGTGGAGGCAAGCAGACAGAAGCTGGTAAAAGAGTTACAGGCGCTCATGACAGCAGGAAGGAGAGCAGCAGAAGGCAGGTGGTATTAGGACCGCAACTAATTAAACAGGAGGCCTGGGCTGCATTAGCTATTCCTCTTAACATAGTTTACTACCTCTGGTGCAGCTTCGCTGTCAGGGAAGGCTCCAGTGTAGAGCAACCAGCCACGTTTTAGCCACTAAGTTGTGCGACTCTGCTCTGAGCAGGGACAGACAACAGAGGATGTGTCTTCCCTGCACTGTTAACAGAGGTGTTGACCCAATTTGGCCCATCCACCCACAAACACCTCTCACCCAGGTGTGGCGTTGTTTTACAGCCAGACTCACTGATCCAGCTGCGGGTATAGGCAGAGCCATCCTTGCCCCTATGCAGAATACACAGCTGAGCAAGACACCTGAAGACTTGGGCACCACTGGGTCTTGATGTCCACCCATCTGCCTCTTCCTATCCCTGTTCTGTGCCTCTGCTTCCTCCAGCTGCCATCGGGCACAGGGGCACCAATTCAATAGTACTGCATAGGGCCCCATACAGCTGAAGGACAGCCCTGGGTATAAGCAAATGCTCACTGGGCCCAGCATGTATCCACTTTCCAATAAGGACACAGGCCAAATCACTCAAGTGTTGGTAGTCCTCCAGTACCTTCCCACAGTTCCTCTTGTGCACCAGGACAGACAAGTTCTCCCACTATTCACTGAGAATCAAATGTGATCCAGCTTCTGGTAGTGTTAAGAACCATGGGATACCATGTGTGTTCAGAAGTCTGACTGCAGTAGGACTGAGTACACAGGAATGTGGGTAGGGCTCCGCAGTGTGGCCTCTTACACCTGAGCTAGGCTAACTCAGGTACTGATGGCCAAGGGGATTATTAAAGCACAAGAAGCAGCTGAGTGCTGTCTCCACTACAATATCCACTGTTCTTACCACCACCGAGGCTGCACTGGGAAGAGCAAAGGTGCAAAATTCTAAGACATAAAGGCTACCCTGGGCTCAGCTAGTATCTTCGTACAAGATTAAGAGCTGTGAGTCTGACGGCTCTTTAGGTTCACTCGCAGGGTCGAACAGCCCAAGCTCCAGAAGCCTGCACTGCAGGGAAACAGCCTCGCAGCCCAGGCCCCACAAACCCAAGCCAGCTGATACAGGCCAGCCGAGGAGTTAACACGGCCACGTAGACATACCAGTAGAGCAACTTGTGCACTGCCCAGTCACTACCACTCAGGGCGGAAGTGAGGGGAGTAGGGAGCGTAGACACGGTGCCATTGCCTCCTTGCCTCCCCTAGGGAAAGTGCCAACGAAGGGCACCAGAAAGGGAGATTGTGGCGGCAGATGTTGTGGTGTGGCTGTTTGTCCACCAGGAATCTACCCAAAGACCAGCTCATTGTGCACATACCAAACAGTCATCACAGGGTGATCATTCTGGGCCACGTTCAGACCATTTCTGTACAGCGGACAAGCTCTGTGTACAAAACACTAAAGGCATCCTTGATATTCTAACTTGCCTTGTGCAATCTGCCTATTTTCCTGCCCAGTATTCAAATCACTGTTCTTTCCAAATACCACGGACAACAGGAGAGGACTGCAGCTCGATGCAGGAAAACAATGGTGTGCAGCTGGCCAATGGTGGGCTGATGCCAGTTAGTTAGTTAATGGTGCCATGCCAACTACTCTGCCCTCGCCCCTCAGCAGAGACCAAACTCCCCATGCTGTCAGTGTTAATTTGCAACTACCCGTGTCACGACACATTCCGGGTGAAAGCCGCACTAACAAAAGCTGGAGAAGGTCCTATTTGTCCGTGGATTGGTTCAGACATTCCTGCCAGTTCCCTTTGTGACCAGTAGCTCCTGCAAGTTGCAGCTGTGCGGTTAGAGTGCAGTCAGCAGAATAACAGACCTGTTTAAGCAGAGTTTAAATCCACGGCTTTGGGGTGGGATTTCCTGGAGGCCAGCTCAGACAGCTTCTTCAGTCGTTTCTTCAGCTCCAGAGGGAATTTCTCATAGCATTTCTTGCACACAGGCTTCATGTCAAACTCCACAAACTTGTTCCTTTCAAAGAGACACTGAACCATTAAAAAGCAGCACTTGCAAACGACGTCCATGGCCTGATGTGCGGTAATCAAGTACGTGCGCGCCTGCTTGCGTGCAGTGGCTTCCATTCCACTGCATGTTTAAAACCTTCCCTTCAACAGACCCATGCCAATCTTACCATGCACGCTCACAAATCAGCCTATAATGGACACATGCGGTACTGTTCACGGCATTACGTACCCTACTGTGGGAACACGGCTGCACATGGATTGATCACTTGAGATCAGGTCCCCATGCAGGGGTGAAAGTAACAAATAACTTATAAGCACTGTTGTATTGCCAACCCCCTCGGGGAGGGATGGGGGTCAGTGCAAGGGGCTGAAGGGGCCTACGATAGGACAGTTCCTGTGAGAAATGAAGTGTGAGGTAGAATGCAATGCAGGGGACTCAGGGCAGGGCTCCGGCCCAGGGTGGAGGATGAAGAGTACAGGACTCTGGGCAGGGCGGTGGGAGATGTGGGGGGGAGCTCAGGGCAGGGCATGCAGGAATCATGGCAGGAGGCTGCGGGGGCTCGGGACAGGCGGCTGGGTATGCGTGGGGAGCTTGAGGCTGGGAGAGTGGCCAACACGCTGCCTAGCTGCCAGATCCCCACGGCACTGCTCAGCCGGTGGACCCCTAAGGCTGGCCAGGGACCGCACAGCCCAGCCACCTGAGAACCAGGGCTGGATTCTGGGTGTGCAGTGGCCGCAGAGCTCGTCCCAGCGCGCCGGCTCACTTTCACCTATGCCGCCGTGTTTACAAGGGCGATGTGTCTGGCCGCGGAACACTTGCTGGCTGGCTCTTCGCCACACTGCTGCTTAGCTGCTTTCCAAACCTCGGGCGCAGCAGCTTTCCACTACCAACAGGAAGGCACTGATTCTTCACACTCCTCTCTGACTGTGCTGCCAAGTGGACCTCAGCCTGCTACGGATGGCCCTTGCTAGGCCTGGGGTGAAAGCTCATCCATTATCCCTGTACATCTCCCTCTGCTTTTCTTCTGCTGCAGCTTAGCAGCCTCCCTGTGCTTGGAATCAGCTCTGCCACTGCCCCTCAGATCCCCCAACGTCTCTGACAAAGTGAGGAGGACTCGAGCAGCCAGGAGCTTCAGGGGACGACAATCACGCAGTGATCTGGCTGGCCAGAAGGGAGGCTGCGGCACCGCCAGGCCACTGCACTCATGTGGCTGACAGACACTCGAGTCACGTTTTGTCTAGAGCCCACGTGGCCTGAGACTTGCTAATTCCTTATCCCCTAGAGCAGGGGTGAACCCCACTTCTCATCCCTGCAATCAGCAGGGCTCCCCCAACCTGTGAGAGGACTACAGGAGGGGATGTGGGGAGCACTGGGGAAGGGGGTTCTAGGGAGCTCCAGGGATGCCCTGAGGGTTGAGGGGTGCTCAGGGAGATGCCTCGAAGTAGAGTGAAGGGTGTTTAAGGGGGCTGGGCGAGGCGACCCCAAGGGGCTCACCTGCATCACCACCTCCACTTCCTAGACATTGCCCTTGCTGCGCTGCAGGCCACGGAACTTGGTGGTGCTGTAGAGCAAGGAGAGGGTGACCCCGGCCTGCACCGTGTTGTAGGGCACTGGCAGCACCTGACCCCCACCACCCCCGGGCAGTAGCACTCACTCCACACTGGCATCTTGGGGTGGGGGAGGCGTCCCCAGGCATCAGCGTGACATGGGCTGCAGGGACCGGCTCAGCCACCTTACCAAGCCAGGAACTCGCCAGCAGCCCCTGCCGCCTGGCTCAGGGCCTCCCAGCGATGCCTCCACTCATTCTGCTTGGCACAGCACCATCCCCACTGGTTGCCGCACTCCCTCAGCAACAGGAGTGGCGGAGGCTGCGGGGGAGGCAGCAGAGGCTTCGGGGGGGTGGGGAGGAGGCCAATCGCACTGCACTCCCCTTACAAAATTTCACTCACAAGCCCCCCACTTTGCACACCCTTGCCCTATAGCCTCATATTCCCAGACCTCCTGCCATTCAGCTTCCTTGAAATTTATTGGGGTTAATTCTGCTCCATTAAGCAGCAACAAGGGGAGTTCACTGACGTGCTCAGCCTCCCTGAATCCAGGGTCTGGAATTCAGAAACGTCTATCTCTGAAACAGGCACATGGCGTCTATACTAACTTCATCACTGTGTTTCCTAAGGGCTAGCTCTCACAGACCACCCTGTAACACAGTCTTACAGCCTGGCCTGCAGGAAGTATGCGTTTAATGCCCCAAGCATTAAAAACCAAGCCGAGAGGGTAGCTGGCATGACAGCCTGGTCTGTCCAGCACTGCGTGTCAGTAACCAAACAGCCCAGCTGGAGCATGGGGCTGGGGCTCGCACCAGTGTCATTCTATTATGGAGTGTGATTTTTCAAAGCAAATCTCCCAGGATAAAAGAATGCCTAATTTAAAAGCACTTTCCAAAGTCATAACGAACATGCCATTTGCCTGAGCCCCTGGGGATCCACTCCCGGTAACCATGGCATGTTGGGCCATCACAGCAGAGCTGGGGTGATGTCAGGGGCCCTGAAACTAGGACTGGGAGTGTCTCTTTTTATTGTCCCATGCCACGTACTATTTGGGGCATTTTGCACACAATAATTTGAAAATGGGCTCAGTTCAGGGGTTCAGTAGACTACCTTCCCAGGGGCAAACTACACATACTGTAGGGCTACGTCTACACTGGAAGCGACTGTCTACAGAAGTTACTGGTGGAAGAGATGTTCCGACAAAACTTCTGTCAACAGATCCTGTCTATGTATAAAAGCATATCAATCTTTTGATCTGCTCTGATGACAAAAGGGCCCCCCTGGAGCATCTACACAGCTTTTGTGTTGACAAAACACATTTTGTGTGTAGACGTTCCACGAGTTTTGTCTACAGAACTCTCCAGTGTACATGTAGCCTAGGAGAGGACGATTTTCTACTATTGCAGATGTCAGTTCCATTTGCTGGGCTGCTGAAAGAATTACCCTAGGTATGCAAATATCTACTTACTTCAGCGTGAGCTTGATGTTGCAGGTAGAGCAAGAGAAACAGTTCACACACCAAGCCTTGTTGAGTGCTGATACCACTGTGTTAAATAAGAGCAAACAACCAGATTATCTCAGCTCTGAGTCCTACCCAAGTTAGGGAGGCCAGATGTAAAAAGAAACACTGGTGTTTTGCCAGTGCAGGACTGCAACAGCTGCACTGACAAACAGAATGGGAGAGCGACTCAAACAAGGAGTGAACAAATCTTACCATCGCCCTCGATCACATGGCTGCAGTTGTAGCAAACATCTCCGAAGAGCTGCAAGCAAAAGGAATAAAAGGGAAACTTATTTTACTGAGTATGAAGCACTCAGCAGGTGCAAACATCAAACTCCTGATGGATGCAACAGCCACCTAAGTCTCATCTGCATCTCCTGAATTCCTTCTTATACACATGTCCACTGGCTTATGGCCATTCAGAACTTATATCCTCAGATCCTAAAAGTTTTTTGTTGCTGCCTCCTACTCTCTGTACTGCTGTAACATGAACTCTGAGCCTTGCATGCCTGGGAATTGGGAAATTAATGTCTAGAGTTCACAGCACTAATCAAAAAATAAATATATCCTGATTCTAGATCACAGGACCACTATTTTGACAGCTCTACAATTGAAGTACAGTGTTGTGTTTGACGGAACATGGCGCAGAGTCGTGGCAAAGTTATCTTTTGATCATCTCACAGGACACATCTTTTCTGGACTTTAGCCAGCTAGATTCCATTGCATTTATTTTAAATTATGTTATCAGTAGGCTGTTTTCACTTGGGTTGCCAAATGTTTTAGATTCTTAACAAAAGGTTAGCCAAGCAGCTCTCTGACTGGTTATCACCAACGTCACCTGGTACAATTATAGACATTTTCATTTGTTCACCATGTTGTTATAGCTGCTTTGCTTCAAAGACAAGAGAGGGGCAAGGTTTGGGGGGAAATACCTTATATTACACCAGCTGCTGGTGAAAGGATTGAGGAACTCAAAAGCTAGTCTCATCAACAGAAGCTAGATGAATAAAATATATTATTAGCTTATCTCTCAGAAATGTTAAGGGCAATCCAGGGACACAATGTTTTCTTTTCAATAGGGACAATCCCTATCTCTAGTACGTCTTCATTCTCTAATCACTTTCCTCGACAAATAAGCAGCGGGCCTGTGGCACCTCAAAAACTAAAAAATGTATTAGGTCATGAGCTTTTGCAGACAAAACCCACCTCCTCCTATGAAAGAATAGCGAGGCAGTGGGTTTTATGCACAAATGCTCAAGATCTAATAAACTCGTTCGTCTCACAGATGCTACAGGACTGCTTATTTGTGTAGCTACAGACTAACATGGCTGCCATTCTGGGACCACTCTCCTCCAGTTATACAAGTTATTATACAAGTTAACACACATCTGTCACGGAAACCATGTTTCCTTTTTCAATCAGATCCCACAATTTGCTGATATTTCTTACCCACTAACTCCAGAGAACAACACATTTCTGGGTATATGGTGCCTGGGAAAAAAGCTGTGCTTATTTTCCCACATTTCTTGAGAGGACTTTCTTCCCCCACAGCTGAGAGAGGGGCCTGCAGAATGGGTGCAGGGGAGCACTGCTCACCTGGTTGTAGTGAGTCTCGCAGTATGCCAGTCCTTTTTTCTCATAGTGGCGATGCCCCAGAAACGGCTTCTCACATTTGGCACAAACAAAATGCTGCAAAAGTCAAGGGCACTTGGTGTCAGCAGAAGGATCTCCACAGCCACAGCTAGGGGATGTGCACAGACATAACCCCAGAAATAAACCATTGGGGGATACAAGGGTTTCAGATCTTTACACACACAGACAAAAAACCCCTTGTGAGATGACAACGGTGCGACTTCACGACAATGCAGAGAACAGTCACGCCAGCCTCGCTCACAGCAAGGACGGAACACTGTGATAAACGCACCTGCACTCTGGCTACACAACAGATTCTATCACTGCTATCATCTGTTGAGCCACACTGTACTGAAAAGTTCTCCCACGGTTTGGGAGGTGAGATGTGTGACCTAAGAGCCTCTTAATACCACTGACAAAAGAATGCCGAGGGTTACAGGCATCTCCTGAGTTTGGTATGTACATTTTGGTTCAAGTTCTGTAAGGTCTCTAATGCGAGCTGGTGGCAGGCTGGTTTCGGCATTGCTGTGAAGTGTGTGTACAGATACTATGTAAGGAATTTATGTTTATATATATATTACACCCACAAAATATGTTCTTAACGTCTGTGTGGGAGTTGGACACCAACAAAGGAGGAAAACAGGTTTCCTGTCAGACAAGAGTTATTTATTCAGCTCTCTGTTTACATGTAAATTGAATGTTGTCTTATTCACCACTGCTGACTTACTGCCAGTCAGAACTGAATGGAAATAAAAGAGTGTGAAGAATACAGAGAAGACCTCTACCAGGACGAGAAAAACAGTGGTGTCTAGGGGAACTTGAAGAGATGGACGCCCTGCCTAGAGATACACATTAAAAGGTTTGCTCCACTGTCTTTGGGAGGTAAAGATGACACCCTGGCAACCTTCACGAAGGGAGTAAAAGGTCAGTGCTCCTGATACATGAAAAAAGTCTTGGTTGAAAAGGCTGAAGCAAACTTTGGGCAAGACAAGCTTCTTTAGACAAGCACCTTCTGTTAGCATAGTCTCTAGAAAGCACGTTATGATTCTGCTCTACACGTAACCCTTTGCTCCCAATATTTCCTATTTGTTTGATAATATATTTATAATGGAAAACAAAAGTAACTTTATCTAAATGACATGGTGTTAAGCAAAGCACTGGCCCTGAGTTGAGTCTTACATGCTGGTGTGTTCTAGTCCCCTCTGGAGACAAAAGGCCTGATCATTCTGTGAGTGCCCCTGTGCGAAGGAGCTGGACATTACAGGCACTCAGAGGTTGGTGTGTGCCTACGGCAACCTGCACAGTGAGACTGAGGCAGGAAGGCAGTGCTTGTGCTACCAGAGGCTGGTGGTTCAGGGAGCTGACCCACCCCAGGCAGACTCAAGAGTGCTTCATGCTAAGGGTAGGTGTTGATCAAGTTCCTCATAATCTGGGTACCCCTAGGGAGTGTCACAGAGACAACACTGTACGTAAGAGCTTCTACCTTGCCTTAGGCCCTGGCAGTAGGCATCCCACAGGGAGCTTCCCACTGATCTCACCTCAACATGCCACTGCTTCCCCAGAGCATTGACCACTCGTCCTTCGATTGGCCTGCGACAGGCTCCACAGATCGGGATGCCCATCTTGTCGTGGCAGGGCAGGCAGTAGAGTTCCCCTTTCAGCTCCCTGGCTTCAGCAGTCAGCTCCTTCCTGAAAAACAGACAGCCAAGCATTCCTGAAACGACAGCGCGGACCCACGCCCCAGCCGACAGCTGTTCCACTATTAAACCTGACACCTGCACAACTTCCCTCCGGACGTGAGTACCTCAGATGAAGCTGCAGAAGAGGGACCTACCATGCTTTGGCCCCAGCCACACTATAAACACAGGCCTCCTGAATTATGCTCGTGTGTGTGTCTTGCTGCCCTTAAATGCATGGGACGGTTTGGCCCCAATCATGCTTAAAGAGAGTTATTTTTGTCATGTAAACAGGACCTTTGAGAGTGGCTCATTTCCAGGAACTGCTCTCAAGCCCATTTGACCATGGGGCCCTGTAAGCAACACGTGGAAGCTAGAGAGCCCAAAATAGCTGAACAGAAGAACTCCAGTTCTTCTAGCTTTTTGATCCCAACCCTTCTGATCTTTTACATAGAGAACGTCTTGTCTGCCACACCACTTAGAGGCCACAAAGTGCAGCCAATGATTTAGACCCCAGAAAGCGACTGTACTGCTGTACTTTTCCCTGGTCTGCTGAGAACCGCTAGGGGATGACGACGTACCCACAGTGGGTGCAGTTGAAGTGGTCTGGATGGTAGGAGTCATTCCTGAACATCAGAGGCTGCTCGTCAATTATCAGGTGGCACTTCTGACAGATGTACTTGCCCAGCCCCTTGGCTTTCTCCCGGTTATGGCATGGCCTGCACAGGTGCCTGGAGGAGAACAGGACAGAAAGGGCAGCATCAGTAGATGTTTCCTAGAAGACAGCCATGTTCTGCACGCGGTTGGTTGTAGTTACTGGTTTCTGTGACCTTCTCTCAAAAGCAGCCACCACTGTTCTATCCCCACTGTTCTAGGGGATGGGAGTTAAATATCATCTACTGGTGCTGGGACAAACCAAGCCTAACGTAGCCTTGTAAGGCCAATTGGCCCTTCAGAATGGAGAGGTATTTCCTTGGCCTCTTTATGTGGCATTTCTTCCCCTCACTGTGGGTGTCAACTCCAGTGAAAACAGAGAGACTTGAGCTGTCTGTAAGTGCTCAGCTTACAAACACACCGGAGACACGCGTAGGCCCAAATCACTATTCCTTGAAGCGCCTGTTTTCATAAGAAGCAAGAAAGACACACACAGGTACACCTAGCTGAGTGTCTAAGAAGTATCTTATCAGCACAGCGGTGAGCTTATGTGCGCACATGTTCATAAGCATGTCCCTGCAAAGCCATAAATACAGCCTTGCGCTGATACAAAGTGATACCCACAGTCACCTCCGCCAAAACAATCCACGGACACCTACAGCCACATCTGTGGGTGCAGAGACCTGCAGATAGCCGCAGATTCTCAGGGCTCTATCCATCCATGTGGTGGGTGGGGGGTTTACACAGCTCTACGTCCACAATCCTCCACTGACGGGCGGTCACTCAGTGCTCCTCTTGAAGGCAGAGCACTATAGTGCCTGCACCAAGGGTGGACCCATTCGTCTCAGGACAAACCAGAGAGCTTTTGGATAACAGCTCTTCTACCCTGCTAAGTGTGAGGCAAACAAGTCTCCAGTGCTGTGCTGCAGACCGTGAACATTTTTCTGACTGCAACAGATGCTCAAGTGCTGATCAGCCGCGTGGCTGCCATGGCTAGGAGCAAAGTCTGCGACAAAAGGGATAAAAGGAACAGCTGTAAAGGTCACTGTTCCCGTTTGCACAGACACCCGTCAGAAGACCAGTTGTGCCCTAACTCTCGTAGGGTGGTCTTTACGTCACTATCAGTGGCTCTCCCAGCATTCGCGTGGTCTGGCGGACGCAGCAGTTTGGATAATTTGAACACCGAGCTGGCAAATGGGGGAATAACTGGTGTGTGTTTTCTCACCGCTGGCCAAGCGGACTAAAGCTCACTTCATCCCCCGTCGCGACAGTCTCATACACATCCCTGGTTCAGCTTCACAGATATTCTCCCAGATACCATGAGCTACAAAGAAGAACAGGAAAGGAGAGGCGATGTCCTGGCTAGCACTGCAGACTGACTAGGACTCAGAAGACCTGGGTTCTCCTCTAGACCCTCTCAGATTTCCTCTGGGACCGTGGGCGAGTCACTCAATCTCTGTAAAACGGGACTAGGAATACTTCCCTGGATTACCGGGGAGCTGTGAGGCCTCTCACATTTACAACCCTCAGATGGCAAGCGCCCGCATAAGCCAAGAGTATAATTATTATTTTCTCACTTTTGCAGTCTTCTCTCTGCAATAGCCTCGAACCAGGCGGAACCACAGTCCCCACAGAAAGCAGACAGCTCCCCTTTATAAGAGAGGACACAGCTGTGCTCATCCCCGCATAAAGGCATCAGTTTTATTCAGCACTGTCAAATGAGGACTAATTATACAGGGCAGGACAGAGGGACCCTGCAGCAAGTGTCCTGAAAAAGACCACTCTCATTGAGCTGAATAAGGGGCCTTCAGCCTTGTGCACTGACAGGCCATTATCAGCCCCTCCCCGCCCACCGCCCCTCTCTGCTGTCCCATAGACCCTCGTCTATTGCAAGCAAAGTGAAGTCTTGGAATGGCAGAGCTGTTGCCATGGCAGCCGCCCCTCTCACCCCCCAACTCCCACCATTATGGAATTATCCCATTCTCAAGTGTCCTGTTGTGTCTATTAATACCAGACCCCTTCCCAGCCCGCTCCAGTAATCACAGAACTCCAAAGAGTCAGTGTGAAAGCCCAGAGGTCTGAGGGACTTGAACAGGCAGGACAAACACACTGAAATATTCATAAAAATAACAGCAGCAGCAGCTCCCCCCCTTGCAAGGCTTCAGTGGGAATGAAAACTGCCTTTCACTGCGAGTGTGCCATCTCCTCTCCTCTGTTGTGTGAGCTGATAATGCACTATCAGAGCGAGCAGGACTCTATATAGAGGGGCTCTCTCTTCCACCTTCGCTAAGCCTGAAATGGTCTGCTCCTTCTGAATCAGCACACCACCTGCAGCTTTGACGTTGCCACTGGAGTCGCTGGCATCAGAAAGCTCCCGAAGATTGCCTGGAGAAGGACCTTACCCTCCACCGGTGGGACTGCACCATCAAGAGGTAAGAGAACTGGCTTTGGCTAGCAGACTCATGGAGGACTCATGGCTTTACGCTGTTGTAGTTGAGTCAGTGAGGGAGGTAGGAGGAGATGTACAGAGAGCAGCTAATACCCGTCACGTACTAGAGGTTGAACTAATACAGCCTCCAAAAAACTTCCCTATAATCACTCCTGTCCCCTAAAGTAGAACAGTTTGCAAACTTCTCTGTTTTCAGCGATTACGAAAGACACACATACACCACGAACATCACATTATTCATCTCCTCTGGGCAACAGAATGCTCTCAGCCAGAGATTCAGCCACAGAGGGAGTTTCACCCCATGTTAAACTATTTTCAGGGAAAGGTGCAAGCCACTCCTGCTCGACAATTACTGCCACCATTATCAGCAATGATCATTTAAAACAGAAGAGCAGAAAACCCTGAAGTTGACAAGAGACTCATCGTTCCCTTCTAGGTGGGAAGCTCTTAGATTGCAGCAAAAACCAAGCCAGCTTGATTTCTTCTTTATGATGCTTATTCTACTTCAAGCCTGTTGGTTAACAAACAGGTAGGGCATCTGTTGGAGCAGTAATAGATCTGTGTAAACCGTTGTAACAGTCCAAGAGATTATCAATGTAGTGTGGGTGCAGCAGAGGGGGAGGGGCATAAAACATGGCTTTATGCTCACATTCTAAATGAACAACTACATGCCTGCTTGCGAGTCAGCTACTGGAGCTTGGAATAATGGCTAACTCCAAAATAGACCTCTATTCAGCAATCCATAAATCACTAAATACTCACACTGCCCCAGCAGTGCAATTCAAGGGGAATTCTGTGGTTGGGAACCAGACAGCTAAAGCATTATTCTACAGATTCAGAGCCTCTTGCATTATAGAACAAACCCCAGACATCAGATCATTTTAAAAAGAGGATGCGACTTCTAATTAGTTCCAAGTAACAGCAATTGTATGTACCACAAGGAAAACTTTACAAGGGATTACAGAGTTATTTTACTGCATACCAAATTGAGCAAAAATAAAGTACCCAAAAAGCCTCCTTCAGAAAGGTGCACATTTATTTTGTATTAGACTTTTTTTAGAAAAAGAATAATCTGCTAAATCATCTTCATGTGGCACAGAGCAAAGCCATCACTGGTTATCCACAGCGATAGCGTTATTTACTATGACCACTTAATGCTGCACATTTATGACATTAGCGTCCCAATTCGCAAAGCCAGTGTAGAAATTAATTCTAGTGATATACAAACTTCTCGTGAGCTACTCAAATGCCAAGGATTTTTATGTCAACAATCTTCACCACTAATGGCTACAAAAGAAAGGAGGTTAAAACAGCACCAGTCAATACTCTACAAGATCATTCGAGTTTAGAGCCCAACTGTAAGAGTTTTAGAAACAGAATCTTGTTTATTATCTCCACAGCTTCTAAGAAATACCTAAAAAAAGAGGCCCATGCACATAACCTGTAATGACAGCTACCTCTGCACCCAATGACTCTGACTTTTGACAGACAGAACGTATCTGAGTAACATCCATCAACATTTTATCAACTTCTGCAGCACCAATTTCCAGGATTTTTCTCCTCTCTGTTACTACCTAACTGGATTTCTCAGTATTCCTCACTCAGCGCCCTGCTGTCCTGGGGTGAAATCCTGGCCCCACTGAAGTTAATAGATGTTTTGTCATTGACTTCATCAGAGTTGGGATTTCATCACTGGTGTCTTTGCTGTGCTCAGTGGCCATGTCTACACTAGCCCCAAACTTCGAAATGGCCACGCAAATGGCCATTTCGAAGTTTACTAATGAAGCGCTGAAATGCATATTCAGCGCTTCATTAGCATGCGGGCGGATGCAGCACTTCGAAATTGATGCGCCTCGCCGCTGCGCGGCTCGTCCCAACGGGGCTCCTTTTCAAAAGGACTCCACCTGCTTCGAAGTCCCCTTATTCCCATCAGCTCATGGGAATAAGGGGACTTCGAAGTAGGCGGGGTTCTTTCAAAAAGGAGCCCCGTTGGGACGAGCCGCACGGCGGCGAGGCGCGTCAATTTCGAAGTGCCACGGCTGCCCCCATGCTAATGAAATGCTGAATATGCATTTCAGCACTTCATTAGTAAACTTCGAAATGGCCATTTGCGTGGCCATTTCGAAGTTTGGGGCTAGTGTAGACGTAGCCAGTCAGATACAGACCAACAAACTGAGCCCAAATATCATAGCTCAATGAACCATGGGAAATCGATTTTAAACAGAACCTGATCGTCACAGAAAATCTTATGAACATGGTAAAGTGCATGTCATTCCAGGTCCTTTAATGTCTGGGCTGCAGATAGGGAGCAAACTGTTGACAGGACAAAGATGCCACCAAAGAGCTTGTCTACAGCTAATGAAATCCCTGTCTGGGCTGCATGATAACTCAGATCTACCCAGCGTTTCACTTTTAACAGGGAGATATAACAGAATATAGAAGTAATGGCTAACTAGAGTGTAACTTCAGCTGTGTAGTATCATGTCTGCTTACACACAGCTTGTGGACAGAATTATTTCAATAAATGAAGCAGCAGAACAAGGAGTGTAATTTTAAAGAGTCACACAGTGAGTAGTAATGTGGAGTATTAATAGCCATTAAAGGGGCAAGGTTTCCTCCTCCTTTGGTGTAAAATAGAAAAATGAAAAATTCCTTCTGAGAAGGGAAACAATTTTTTAAGATTCCATTACCACTTTCATTCAGGAACTAAATTCAGAAGGTTTTTTTAAAGACGTTAGGACCCAGAGCTTCAAAGAGGCAAGTAACGCCAGCACATTCCACAAACTGTCTTTGCAAGTGCATTCCTGGGAAGCATGCACACAGAGAGGCAAATCTCCATCTTACACTTGGCAATGTGGGGCCAATATGTATGCCCCCTGCCACAGAATGGGCCATGCTTTAAAAAACACGGCCCATGGAAAAACATTCTGCTCAACAGCTGCTGCAGGCTGGCCTCATACTCTCCTTTTGATTCTTTCAGCAATAAACATCTAGCTGGTCCTCAAAGGATAACCGCATGCCTAAACCTGCAAACTTCATAGCTCAGCTGCACAGCATTTCGACACAGAGAAAGAGAGACCCACTGTGGCCAGATGGGAGAATTTCTATTTCTTAATTCTGTCCTTTCTCACTTCCCTTCATTTTCATCCTTCTTGTCTGTCAACTAGCTTGGCAGTGGACAGAGTCTGGTTCAGACTACCCTCACTTCTAGCCATCTACCTGACAAAGGGGTGTTCATGGGATTATCTGTGTTACTGGACCATTCTTCAGCAGGCATTTCACCTCTTAAATATTTGTTTCCGAGCTACACTCATAGCTCTATGAGTGGAGGTGGGGCATTACCTTCTACTGCAGTCAGTCGTGTACAGATTGAACTTCTCTAATCCTGCTGTCAGGGACCCCTCCCCACTCCACACTTTGAGTGCAGAAAGTGGGGCCCTGCAGAGACTTAAAAACACCTTGCCTGTACACAGGCTTTACTTTAGAGCTTCCCAGGGTCACAGATCCTCTGGACTCTGGAAACGGGTTGCCATTGCCCGAGTGAGAAAAGACCCCCCCAGCCCAGGAAGAGACACTCGGGACATCTTCCTGTGGGGGTACCCCAAACTCTTAATCCTCCTTCAGGAGAGTGCTTGGACACAAAAAAACTGTAATATACTATCTGACCGTTTTGACCTAAGGCACAGACTCTTCTTAGGATACAGGATCTGATCAGTTGCTTAAAAACAGAAATTTGTTCGCAAAACAAGAGAAAAGTAAACCACGGGTTGCACACAGAGAAAAATACTTCCCTGGGACTCAGCTTAAAAGTTACAGGGGGAATTATCAAATCAAACAATGACAAACAATGAATACAGAGCAGCCAGTTCAACCAAATTCAAAATAAGCATAACCTGATTGTGTCTAAGTATACGTTTCCCTTCTACCTACACCTCTATGGCTGTTTTTGCAATGGTCAGGATATTTCTGATGTTTCTTTCCAATTGCCTGGGAGACATCTTCCTCTCTGCCGTCCACAGAGACAAAAGCCCCCAAAGTGGCAATTGTTCTCAGTTTAAACAAAGCTACTTCACTTCCATTGGCTCACTGTGGGATTCAGGTTACCTCAGGAAGCTTAACCCCTTCCCAGCACTCATTCATGACATCAGAACCCTTGGGATCTGACCAGTGCCAGACAAGAGAGTTTGCTGAACCATGGGAGGCAAATATTATCTAGCAGCATTACCAACACTTCCACTACTTACTCAGTTCTTACAAGACATTTAGGGGTAAATAACAGGACAGAACACTGAGAGCCAGGACTGGTGGCTGTAAACAAACTTTATTGGACCACAAGAAACTTGGCCACACTCATGGTAAGTGGTCATCCAGCTAACTAAAACCATGCTGAATTGCAGATGTTGCTGGATGAGAGAGTTCTGGACCAGAGAGATTCAACCATGTACTGCTGTATGATTTCAGGACCCAGCAAAGTTTTTGCTGGAGGCATCTTTGATAAACTCAGCAATCACCTCAACGGTTTGTTAACTAGGGTAAGGGGAGCTGGCTGACCAGAGTGGAAGAAGCATCCATTTACGTAGCTTGATTACCAGCAATGATAGGAAAGGAAAGAGTGGATGCTTTGCACTGCAGAACTGGTTCCTGGACAATAGCCACACACCTACACCAAACAGACATTCTCCTTGACTGGTACTATATTACTTAAGGGAAATACACTTCCATTCCAATTCCCACCATCTCTATGGCCTCCAATAGGTCCCAGAACAGTCCTGCTCCCCTTGTGTGCTTCCTTCCTGTCTATTATTTCCTCCATCTAGCCCAGCACTCGCTCCCTCTTATTTCTTCAGCTTCTTTATTGCTTCCCCTTATACAAATATAATATAAGCATCCTGTAGTACTGGTCAGGTATCACAACAGTGTCAGTGCATAACACCAAACACTCCCTCCCTAGTTAGGAATATGGGCCAATATGACAGAATACGAGAGCCTTTTATTTTTTAAGCAAAAGGATCAAAATCAGCTACTTGATTTTTGCAGCCTCCTGACAGCATCTACTCCTTGAGTGAACAATAGATGGTTACTTCAAAGGCATATTTCCTAAGCATTACCAGTAATTAATTAGTATAAGATAATTATCTATTAAGCAACTCACAAATAGTTTACTATGAACTTCAAAGAGAAGTATTGATAGGAAATTAATAACCCTAGTTAATTCCCCCTTGGTCTCTGAATCAAAAGACAGAATTCACCTGTTCACAAGACTAAGATCTAACAAGATATAAACAAACACATACATTTACTACTACCTTTAATTCTGTAACAGTGCAGGTTTGCATTTCAAAGCTCTACTCTGTTGAACACGGCTATATTTGCGATTGCTATGAAATAGCTCTAATTACCATACATAGAGTTCTCTAATATGTCTAATACAAGTAACAAAGAGGAAGCCGTGCTAGTCCATACACTATCAAAACAAAAAGCAGTCAAGTAGCACTTTAAAGACTAGCAAAATAATTTATTAGGTGAGCTTTCGTGGGACAGACCCACTTCTTCAGACCATAGCCATAAATATTGAGTCTGTTCTGGTATGGCTATGGTCTGAAGAAGTGGGTCTGCCCCACAAAGCTCACCTAATAAATTATTTTGCTAGTCTTTAAAGTGCTATTTGACTGCTTTTTGTTTTGATGATGTCTCAAACAAGTTTACCAAAATTCATCACTCTCTGAGCATATAGTTCCTGTTTCCACTTATCCATTAACCTGGTACATGGGTTTTCAGCACCTTTACCACTTACTAGGTCTCAGAACACCTTGGAGATAAGGTTGCAGCCAACTGATTGCATTACAATAGTTTCTTCAACTGACAGGGAAAACCTGGAAATCCCAAATGTTCGGGAGGGCTTTATAATTTTCAAATGGGTCAGACTCTGAGTTTATACAAATTGAGCAGTGTCCTTTTAAATGCTAGTCTCACAAGTAGAAGACACGCAGACTGATTTCCACGTGGTATCAGCATTAGCAACATTCTCTGTAAGATCTGTTTGCTTGATTTCTTTCAGGTTCCTGCTTGGTGCCCCAGAGCTGTGGTGAGGAATGAATGATCCAGGAGATCCCTCAAACCTGTTCCTCAACTCCTCCCTGGAAACGGCAGAACAATGTGGCAAAGAGACCCATACAGAGAACATCTTTTTTGCCACTTTTTATCTCCTGGACTTCATCCTGGCTTTTGTTGGCAATACTCTGGCTCTCTGGCTCTTCCTCCGGGACCAAAAGTCAGGCACTCCGGCCAACATATTCCTGATGCATCTTGCTGTGGCTGACCTGTTTTTTGTGCTGGTTCTACCCACCCGACTGGTATATCACTTTTCTGGCAACCACTGGCCATTTGGAGAGGTCCCATGCAGACTCATTGGCTTCCTTTTTTATCTCAACATGTATGCCAGTATCTACTTCCTCATGTGCATCAGCGTTGACCGCTTCCTAGCCATTGTGCACCCTGTGAAATCCATCAAAGTCCGCAGGTCACTCTATGCCCACTTGACTTGCGCCTTTCTTTGGGTTATAGTGGCTGTTGCGATGGCACCTCTGCTGGTAAATGTGCAGACAGCCGAGATGAACAACACGACTGTCTGCCTACAGCTCTACAGAGAAAAGGCATCACGCCATGCTCTCGTGTCCTTGGCAGTGGCATTCACTTTTCCTTTTGTAACTACGGTGACCTGCTACTTATTGATTATCCGCAGCCTGCGGAGTGGGAACAGAGTTGAGAAGCACCTGAAGGAAAAAGCCATCAAGATGATCATCATTGTTCTAATGATCTTTCTAGTCTGCTTCGTACCCTACCACATCAATCGCTACATTTACATTCTCCATTATGATGGCACCAAGACTTCCTGTGAAACCCAGAGAATCCTGGCACTCAGTAACCGCATCACTTCTTGCCTCACCAGCCTGAATGGTGCCCTCGACCCAGTGATGTACTTCTTTGTGGCTGAGAAGTTTCGTGAGGCCTTGTGCAGCTTGTTTTGTGGCAAAAGGGCTGTAACGATGCCTCCAATTTACGAGGGGAAGACAAATGAGAGCTCGCTAAGTGCAAAATCTGAACTGTGAGCAAGTGATCCTATTTGCAGTCACTTCCAGACACAACACAGCCCAGACACTCTCTAGAAAGAAAGGCAAATGACACCAAGGACAATGATGTTACCCCCAGAGCCAGTCTCATTCTTGCAAAACCAAGGAGAGTTCAGTCATTTCTACGCAGCTACGACAAGCAAGGGCTCATCTCCACCAGAAGACAGCTCGCAAGGCATCTGAACATGAATGCAATATCAGCAGTATCTGTTACCTAATCTTGAAGCTGAAGCCTGAATATTTAGGAATGAAGGAAGCAAACAAGAATTTAATCAAACCATTACTTCTCCAACTAAGAGTTTTCTATACCAGGCTTGTTAGAGCAAACATTGGCCACCCTGAGAAAAAGAATAACAGGAGTTCAAGGACTTAGACTTCAGTGGCTGATCTGCCCTGTCCAACACACACATCCTCCTTTGAAATCCTGTGCTGTGCCATTTGATGTGAAGGATGCACCTCAAGCATCTGTTTATGAACATCTGTAGCTTGTGATTTTAAGACTTTTTAGCATGCCAGATCTCACATCCCTACGAGAGCACAGTCTTCACATTCATGTTGACGACCCACAGTTTTGTCTTTGAAGATATTATTTGTGAATGCCATATGGGACGAAGAGCCTTATTCAACAAAAAGCCAAGAAAAAGAAAATGTGCTGTATGTGTGAAACTCAGTCTGCCTGGGAAAAGACAAAGATCTTCAGGGGGTTTTATGATTATTTAAATTTTGCCTCACGTGCTTTGTTTGGCCTGAAAAACACTTAATTTGCAAAATATGATCACTAACCTAGTTTAGCTTAACTACCCTTATTGGTAAAGGCTGCACCGAATGGAACACATCAGGGTATTATAACAAGCAGGGGAGGAAGGAGAAATTATGTGGTATAACAAGAGAAGAGGAGAATCCATGAGGTCTTCTAGGAACCTTGCTAAGCCAATCACATTGGCTTCTGGAGTGCTTAAATATACCACTGATAAGCCCAATAGAAAGCCACTCAATATGTCATTTCTATTCATATGTTCTACTCTTGTCACTGAGAAGGATCTCGCTGTGTCCAAGAGTTCAGATTCTAAATCAGTGGTGTCCAACAGAAATTAAAGGTTTGCCACAGCTCCCCTCCCCAACCCCCAAATAAATGTCACCCCCCAAATTGCCAGAGACTCACCAGAGCCATTGCTGGTGCTGGAGCCAAGCCGGGCTTGGAGAAGTCCCACGGCTCGGAGCCAGAGCTTCAGGAGCAGCCGCCGCTATGTGCTGGTCCCACCAAGAGAGTGCGCCACATGTGCGGCTCTCAGGACCCACATTTCACCACACAGCTCACCACATGTGCTAAATGACAAGCGTATTGGACAGTGTGGTCCTAAATTATTAAATCAAACAGCTTTTTATCTTGGTTAAGTGTCTGGACTCCTGACTGCCTTCCCAGGCAGCACTCTGCACTGCTCAAAGGCAACGGCCAATCAGAGACACAAGCCAAGAAGCTGAAAGAGCAGTCCATTAACTGTTATTCTGGAAGCTGTGAGCTGGTGTTATAAAGAGGATTATTTAAAAGGGAAGAAATTATGTTCCCTGGTGGCCTTTTTCCATGTTGATCACCTCTGCAGGTGGAAGCATCAAGACAATGACTCTCCCAAGCGCTAGTGGACAGAGGTAGAACAAAATTCACAGCTAGCTGCCAAACTGTCTGTCTCCCTTTATACTAGGATCTGCTTTTAAACACGTTTTCTGTCATGATTGCATTACTTTTGAAATTAATTCTGTAAATAACAAAACTTTTTGGACGTCTCTATACCTGTTTTACATATATAAAATAAATAGTTGCAAAAGGATCAGTGATGGTCTTTGTGTTAACAGAGGCTCCCCTGCAGTCTCTTATAAAGCTCAGGGTTCCCACTCAATCAGCAAACAGCCTGTGCAGAGACACCCGCCTTTCTCTCTCACATGCAGGTCAGCATCATGCCTGGAATCCTTTTGCTCTCCAACCAGCCGCCTGCCCATTCACCCAACTCCATCCACCATCTATTGGCATTCTGCCTTCTGACCCCTCCTTGCCCATGCTTCATTGCATGGCCAGTGTCCTGCCCATGGCCCTTTCTCTATTCATCTCTTTCTTTCTAATCACTAAGTCCTACTCAGGACTTACTCTGCACCTTTCCATTCTTCATTTACAAGTGTGTTTTGGTTTTGGTTTTTTGCTACCAGACCTCCTGCTCCCAAATCCACAACAGACCAGCAAAGCTCTAGGGCTCTGCTTTCTCTTACCTTCCAGCATTTTTTACAAAGCCTAGATCAGCAAGGACCACATCACAGAGCTCACAACGGAAGCATTCTGGGTGCCAGTTATTATTCATTGCCTTGATCACACGTCCAATAATAAATTCACCTGGAAAGATGCAAACGGGAACACATTTCAGTAGGAGTCTCTCCCCAAAATCTACCGTTGTTTCTCTTCAGGATATTCTGGCTCCAGGGCCCAGGATATTTCAACTCCTTGAAAATATCACTTCTTCATTCCTAACCATTGCCAGAGTAATTCTCTGGTCCTGTCCAGACATCCTGAGGCTCAGGAAGACCATAGGGTTAAAATTTTCATTCCCGGGGGATCCTCTCCCGCAATGACCTCTACTGAGAGAAGGGAAGAGGATAGACACTTTTGCAATGGAGATCTTACCACATTGCCCACAGCAGGGTGCAAACAGCATCTGAAAATCATGCTCACAATACTTTCGACCTTCAAACTGTTAACAAAACAGAAGAGAAAGTCCTCAGTGAATCACAACTGTTCATTGTAAAAATTCAGACAACATTATTAGAGTTTGCAGGCAATAAATCTGGAAATTTTGTGTTTCCATTTCCAGAACATGAGGATGTGGGAAATTGGAAAAACATCTTACCAGTCATGTGACAACAGTAAAGATCAGAGCACCACTTTTCTCCCATGCTGAGCAAGTAGTGCATTAAAATAAGGGAGATGGCAACATCCTACAGCTACAATGCTTCAGGCTAGAGCTTCTTCCTGTGTGCCCAGATCCTCCCTGCCTGGCTTCCTGCTATGGTTTTAAAGAAACCGTTCTGATACGCTCACAGCAGCCAGGGTCATGAAATAGAAGGAGGCAGGTCATGTACACAGGGGATTTCAGTTACCTCCACTGATCTCCCAGTCAGCAAAGAGCATCTCACGCGCCTGTGTCATATGATGCTGGACCAGGAGCATTTCACCTTGACTTGTTGAGGTGGTCCCCCCTCACTGAAGTCACTTTGGGACCCCTGCTGCTTCAGATTTAGTGGCAATGGCTGACCCAAACCCTCTGAGAGAACTAGTTACACTGGGAAGGAAAAGGCAGTGAGAAACACCGATAGGGCGAAGAATGACACTTGAAGCTTTATCCCACCAGACATGGAGTGCTCTCAGAGTTCACTGAGAGCCAGAGATGCTCTACATTTTCCAGCATCAGATTTTTAACGGGAGGCATTTCTATAGACCCGTATGGGCAGTAACCTCACCTCGTAGAAGAGTCCCTCTGGGAACTGTCGGAAACACTGAGCACAGACAAAGCAGTTCTCATGATAGAGCTCCCCGTTGCTGTTCACGATCCTCTCGGAGGGATCGAAGCGAGCCTGGCAACGCTCACATACTGCATTGGCGAGGGCATCAGACATATTACTGTGGGGGAAACAAAGGTGAAAGTCAGAACGTGAGCAACATTACAATTATCAAAGGAACATGCATACAGCACACAAGTAATATTCCAGTCACCAACATCAGCTTCTTGATTTTCATCCCTTTCACAGGAATAATTAAAGCAGCATGCAAGGGAATGAAATCAATAAGTTATCCAGAATCAATGTCAGATGGAGGTTTACATCCCACACAGACAGAGGGAACAATATAATCCTTTGCAGACCTATATGATGGATTTATTTGTCATATACCTTTGACCATCTTTCCTGCCTTCGGCCCACCAAACCTCCTCCCACCTACTTAAGCCAGACACCCTTCATTAAAACATCAAATCAATAAAAACCCTATAGAGAAATGTTTCTTCTTCCTTTTCCCCTCCAATGTAAAACTGTCCCACCCCTCTTCAATAAACACCATGCTTGCCTGAGGGCTAGGATGAGAAACCGTGAGTCCAGGTTTTCTATGTATTAAAATGTGGTAGCTTTAAAGTTATGTGTCTCACATCCTTACAGGGCTATGAATGGCAACCTTTAAAAATAGGGAAGAGAAGATTCCCAGTTTCCTGAAGGGATCAGCTTTCTTTAAACTCTGGAGTTTCCCAAGAGTATCTCAATTTAATATGGTTTTAGGTATAGTCAATATCTCTTTTTATATATATTTTTGTTATTCCCTCTGAGCTTTGCATGGTTGGGATGATGGTACCGTTACAGGCTGATGCATATGAAAAACAAACTCAATTCATATTTTAAGACAGCCAAACCTTTATAAAATAGCCTTCCTGTCACATGCGTTGTATATACAGGATACTTGAGAAAGAGGTATAAAAGAGTTAATCAGTACTTCCCTATGGCCTGCAAACATTTTTTCTTCCTTTTCGTCCATTTCACTTGTAATGTTAGTCCATCTTTACTTTGTGCTATGCATGAAATAAAGACCATGACAGTAGCTGTTCTGTCTTTCCCTAAATCAAAGAATCAGTATCTATGCAGGAGATTTCTTCTACACTATTAGCATTATTCTCTCTTATCTTGTTTTCTGCAAACATTTACTGAAAACAAGAACTCAATAAACATATTCTAGTAGTGGCAACTTCTGCTTCCCCTATCAAGGTGGCAACAGAGAAACACACATGGCACACAAGAAGTCTAATTCTTCAATGCTTTGTGTCTCGTACACTCCAGCAAAGCAAATATAAAATGGTTGAAAAATGTATCAAACTAGAATTCCCTACTTAGGTGGAAACGTGTCACATTCATTTAGCTGAGGTACAAGCCAAAGGAGAACCATGCCCGCTGAAGGGATTAGAATCAATAACAGTACTAATTTAGAAACATTTTTGTTTCCTCACCTCAATACCAAGGGCCGTTACACTCAGAGTCTCACCAGAATCATGAATAGACAGGAAATCCTGTAACCTTGTGGCCCACAGCTCATGATTTACAGAAACTCCAGACGTTTCCCTGAGTTCTGCTGGGGCAGCACAGGAACAGATGATCTAGAATGTCAGTGTTCATGCCAAACCCAAAAGCCCTTCCTTAGTATCTGAGCAATTCTGTTTCCCATCACAGCTCTGCTTCAATTTAACAACAGTGCAGGAAGGTTCATAATAGCAGGATTTTATGCAATAACTTCACCATTAAACATTAAAAAACAAATCAAAACGCTTGGTCCCTGGGTTCAGAGCAAGTTAAGCAATAAAAACTGGCACAGTATTCGAAGTATAAAGTGGTAGGATGTAATCTAGACGTCGGGGCAGGGAAGTAAGGACAACTTATGACCGGAGAGATAAAGTGGTTGAGGTAATATCAAACCTGAAGAAGAGCTCTGTGTAGCTTGAAAGGTCTCCCTTTTAGCAACTGAAGCTGGACCAATAAAAGGTATTACTTTTACCCCAGCCTCCCGGGTCCAACATGACTACTACAGCACTCCAAGCTTCTACCACTTTCAGAGCTCCACATATACCCACTCCCCATCTGCCCAACACAATGCACAACAAAACTTATTTCTGGTTTTCCTTAGTCACAAGCCTGAAGTTATTTTAAAACCCCTATATTTACATTTCCCTTTTAAGCTTATTTTAATTGCGGTTTCAGGAAGAGAATGGCTCCCCACCCACCGCCTTCCCCAGACACTGAGGTCCTTTTACCTCAATACTGCAAGAATGGAACTGGCCAGCATGAGACAACTGCAAGCTGAGGGCTCTGAATACAATCTGAACAGCCATATTCCTTAGGGATGTCAACTTTCTAATGGCACAAAACCAAACAACTTTGTCCAGCCCCCACCCTTCCCCAAGGCTCTGCCCTCCTCCTCTCTCACTGTCACCAGGCTGGGACAAGGGGTCATAGTCTGGAGAGGGCGAGAACACCAGGTAGGAATGCAGGCTCTGGGGTGGGGTGAGGATGATCAGTTTGGAGTGGGAGAGGAGGCTCTGGGCAGGGGCCAAGGGATTCAGCATACGGAAGGAGAGAGCCAAGGAGTTAAAACTTCATAACTATTAAAAGGTTAATCGTCAACATCACATGGAAAAATATAAGCAATAAATATCCTCAACTCAAATTCTACTAAATTCTCATTCGGTATTTTTCTTATTTTGTCTAACAGTAAATTTATGTTGTTACTGATGCACAATTTCTATTTATTGGTGTGCGTACAGCAAAATTAGCATTTTCTATATTGACCAATAAAAACCAAAGCCTGATTTGATGGAGATCTCAAAACGGGGAGGGAGGAAAAGTAGGGAAATTTACGTGACTATAGTAAAAATCCTTGTAATTCCTATGTACAGAGGAAAAGGACAATATCTGTGCCAGTGAGAAGCAAAAAAGATGAAACCAGGAAAATTAAACTACTACAAAAAGTACAACGAACTATGCACAGTTTTACATAATACCAGAAAATATTCCCTTAGAGATCATCTCAAAAGTTACTGGTTTTAAAGAACGATAAATTATGTTTACATTCCACAAGTTACAGAACAACATCCACCCCAGTGCATTAACGATCTCTGTTTCTTTTGGCTGTCCTGCCAATGAAAAAAGGCAGGAGTAAAATGGCACATGGAAACCTAAAGGTCAGCTCCTACAGCCATCCAGCATTCCCAGAATAATTTTTTTCTAATGCAGAGAAAAGCTCAGCTGGTCAAGTGCCTACAATCCACAACCTACTCATTTTCTCTTCTCTACCCAACTACTCTCCTCTGGGAGGCAATCAGTTTGCAGCTGCTTGGGGAGCTCTCTTAGCCACAGATGCCCCACCTACACTACACTTATTATTAGATTCAAGGTTCCTATGGATAACATGATTGTTCCTTGCCTCAGTTACAAGACAGCTGAAATCTGTAGGGAGCATAAGTTTTTAAGCACACTATGGCTACATCTACATGTGAAGCCTACTTCGAAGTAGCTTATTTTGATGTAGCGACATCGAAATAGTCTATTTCGATGAATAACATCTACACATCCTCCAGCGCTGGCAACGTCGATGTTCAACTTCGACGTTGCGCAGCACCACATCGAAATAGGCGCAGCGAGGGAACATCTACACGCCAAAGTAGCACACATCGAAATAAGGGTGCCAGGCACAGCTGCAGACAGGGTCACAGGGCAGACTCAACAGCAAGCCGCTCCCTTAAAGGGCCCCTCCCAGACACAGTTGCACTAAACAACACAAGATCCACAGAGCCGACAACTGGTTGCAGACCCTGTGCATGCAGCATGGATCCCCAGCTGCGGCAGCAGCAGCCAGAAGCCCTGGGCTAAGGGCTGCTGCACACGATGACCATAGAGCCCCGCAGGGGCTGGAGAGAGAGTGTCTCTCAACCCCTCAGCTGATGGCCGCCATGGCGGACCCCACAATTTCGATGTTGCGGGACGCGCAATGACTACACGGTCCCTACTTCGACGTTGAATGTCGAAGTAGGGCGCTATTCCCATCCCCTCATGGGGTTAGCGACTTCGACGTCTCGCCGCCTAACATCGATGTTAACTTCGAAATAGCGCCCAACACGTGTAGCCGTGACGGGCACTATTTCGAAGTTAGTGCTGCTACTTCGAAGTAGCGTGCACGTGTAGACACGGCTTATATGTATCACAGCTATGTTGTAACCAGGCCAACGGACAATTGCATCATAAATGGGTACCCAGATTTTATTGTATCTCTAAGGTTGAGAGGGCCGGATAACAACAGATCTTGCATATCCATGGCTTAAGTTCTATACTCGTTATCTCTTCATCCCTGATGCTTCATTCAGTCTTACTGAAGACATTTATTCCTTTGATCTCAAAGGAAAAAAAAAGAACAACAGGATTTACTCTCACTGTTAACTTTAAAGTAGTCTCGCAACAGTTACTACAAGATGCTAAAATACAAGTTGCTTTCACAGTGTAGCCTCAAACCAGAAAAGCTTCCTTGTTATTCCAAGCAATGTGTTAATTTACTGCGTTGTACGCAGTAAACACAGATGTCCACACTGTTTAAATAATAAGCTTATAACACAAAGGCAGGAAAGACAACTCAAACAAAGTATATGACAAAACATCCTGAGAATTTCCAGCACAGTGACAAAGAGTGGTGTCTGGCACAGTGACAGAACAGAGCAATGAATTTTCCAGTCTTCCACCAATTTGAATCCTAACTTGTACTGACTTTGGTTTTAAATGCAGACATTTCAGGGAAGCATCACATTATGTACTACTTTAATCAAAAGTACGGGTGTGTCTACACTTGCATTCCTCTTTCGAAAGAGGTATGCAAATGAGGTAAATTGAAAATGCAAATGAGGTATAAATTTGCATATTCAGCACCTCATTTGCGTATTCTAATTTCAAAAGAGCTTCTTTTGAAAGAGGAATGTAAGTGTAGACGCACCCTAGGTTTCTCAGATAAATATGCTCACACTTTAGAAGTTCGTTCTGCTGGACACTAGCACTGATCTAAACTCTAGTAAAAACCTCTGACAATAGTGTATGTGTGATGAAAATTACAGGCAGTAGTTGCAGGTGAGACACACACAACCTAATCACTATTGGATTTAGGACTATTTTAAACAGTCAGCAAATTGAGCTTCTCTCCCTCCCAAACAAGAAAGAGAAGTTACTCACTTGTAGTAACGATGGTTCTTCGAGATGTGTCCCTGTGGGTGCTCCACAGTAGGTGTTGGGCTCGCCCGGCACCGCAGATCGGAATTCTTCTAGCAGTTTCCACTGGATCGCGCATGTGCTGATGCACGCCACTCCGTTGTGCGCCCTCGGTCATGTGTGCAATCCGGTCCCTGCCAGTTCCTTGACCAACCGCCCCAGATGCTCCTGAAAAACACCGGACAGAGATCCGAAGCGGGGAGGATGGGCGGGTGGTGGAGCACCCACGGGGACACATTCGAAGAACCATCGTTACTACAAGTGAGTAACTTCTCTTTCTTCTTCGCGTGGTCCCCGTGGGTGCTCCTCAGTAAGTGACTACACAGCAGTAACCCAAAGTAAGGAGGTGGGTACTCGATTCATGTGCAGCTTGCCCTTGAGAGGACTGCTGTTGACAGACGGGTATCCTCATCGAACACCCGATGCAGGGCATAATGCTTGGCGAAGGTGTCGTAGGATGACCAAGTCACCGCTCTGCAAATGTCTTTCAACACGATTCCCTTGAAGGAGGCCGTTGATGCCTCCACCGCTCTGGTGGAGTAAGCCCTGAGCGGGGCTAGCAAAAGGGTCTTTTGAAGCTTGTAGCACAGTTTTATACAGGACACAATGTGCTTTGAAATTCTCTGGGAAGAGAGGCCTTCCCCTTTCGACCTGGGAGCGAGAGACACCAGAAGCCTGTCCATTTTCCGGAAGGGCTTAGTTCTGTCTATGTAAAAGGCCAATGCCCTCCTCTCATCTAGGAGGTGCAGGCGCGCCTCCCTTGCTGGAGCTGTGAGGCTTCGGGTAAAACGAGGGTAATACTATTGGTTCATTAATGTGGAACTCCAAGGAAACTTTCGGAACGAAGGCTGGGTGTAACCGTAAGATCACCGCCTCCTTTGAGAATACTGTGCAGGGCGGCGTTGCCATCACTGCTGCAAGCTCGCTCACCCTGCGGGCTGACGTAATCGCAAGAAGGAACGTCGTTTTCATGGTAAGTAGTCGGAGGGGTACCGTGGCTAATGGTTCAAAGGGTGGTCCCAATAGCGTGTGGAGTACCAAGTCCACACTCCACAACGGTGGTAGCGGTTTTCGAGGAGGGTACAGGTTTACCAGCCCCTTCAAGAACCTTGTGACAATAGGATGGGCAAATACAGTGGGCCCTTCCTCTTTGTGCTGAAAAGCTGATATAGCTGCGAGGTGGACTTTCAGCGAGGACAGAGAGAGCCCGTCTCGTTTGAGGTCCAGCAGGTATTCTAGAATTACAGTTATAGGGACATCCAGAGGAGCTAACTGTTTGGCAGAGCACCAGGTGGTAAAGAGTGTCCATTTCTGTACGCAAGTCCTCCTGGTGGAGGTCCTTTGGCTACACTCTAAGACTTGTCTTACTCCCTCCGTACATGTGCTCTCTAAGGTGCTGAGCCATGGATTAACCATGCTTGTAGGCGGAGTCCCTGAGGGTGCGGGGGCACTGTGGACCCCTGAGCCTGTGTGAGTAAGTCCGGCGCTACCGGTAGGGGGAGTGGTGGATGATCCGTCATGCGCAGAAGCAGGGGAAACCATTGTTGTCGGTCCCAAGTTGGAACTATGAGTATCATGCGAGCTCTCTCCCTTCTGGCTTTCTGCAGAACCTTGTGGATAAGTGTTGTTGGGGGGGGGGGAACGCGTAGAGTAGAGGGCCCTTCCATGAGATCATGAAGGCGTCCCCCAGGGACCCCCGCCCTATTCCTGCTCTGGAGCAGTACTGAGGGCATTTCTTGTTGCGCTGGGTGGCAAACAAATCGACTTGGGGAAAACCCCAGGTGCGAAATATGCATCGTAGCAGGTCGGAGCGGATCTGCCATTCGTGCTTGAGTGCAAAGCACCTGCTCAGTTGATCTGCCTTCACATTGTGGGCACCCGGCAAGTACGAGGCTTTCAATGTTATGTTGTTGGCAATACACCAATTCCACAATCGGACTGCTTCTGCACATAGCGCACGGGACCGTGCCCCTCCTTGTCGATTGATGTAGAACATGGTGGAGGTATTGTCGATACTGATCCCGACTACTTTGCCGTCCAGGTATTTCCGAAAATGTCTGCACGCATTGAACACTGCTCTGAGCTCCAGTATGTTTATGTGCAGTGTCTGTTCTGCGGGGGACCATAGCCCTTGCATCACCTTGCTGCCAATGTGCACTCCCCATCCTATGTGGGAGGCGTCGGTTGTGAGAAAAATGGAAATTTGCGGTTGGTGGAAGGGCACTCCCACTAGCAGGTTCTTGGGATCTGCCTACCACGCGAGCGACTTCCGTACCTCCGTCGTGGGTGATACTACCCTGTGAATGGTATGGGCTGCCAGTCTGTAAACGCTCGCCAGCCAATGCTGCAGGCTTCGCATGTGTAACCTGGCATTCTGTACCACAAACGTGGCGGCCGCCATGTGCCCCAACAGTTGCAGGCGTGTTAGGATCGGCACTGCGGGGCTGTACATCATGACTTGCACCAAGGATTTGATGGTGCAGAAGCGGGCATCAGTCAGGTATACTCTCGATGCGATAGAGTTTATGTGCACCCCTATGAACTTTATATCTTGCGTGGGTTCGGTCTTTGACTTTGCAAGGTTGATAACTAGGCCCAGTGAAGTAAACGTGTTCGCGGTAACACGTATCATGCGTAGGACCTCTGCCTTTGAGGCCCCTTTCAGTAGGCAGTCGTCCAGGTATGGAAAAATAAACACGCCCTGCCTGTACAGGTAGGCTGATACCACTGCCAGGGTTTTCGCAAAGACTCTGGGTGCCGAGGATAGGCCGAACGGAAGAACCCTGTATTGGAAATACTCCCCGCCGACCATGAAGCGGAGGAAGCATCTGTGTGCCGGGTGGACTGTTATATGAAAGTGAGCATCTTGTAAGTTGAAGGCTGCAAACCAGTCTCCATCGTCAAGTGCCGTTAGTATGGCGGCAACTGTAATCATCCAGAAGCGCTGCTTGCGCAAGTATCTGTTGAGGCCCTGAAGGTCCAAAATCGGCCTCCAGCCTCCTGTTTTCATCTCTGTTAGGAAGTATCATGAGTAAAAACCTTTCCCTTGGAATTGTTCCGGTACTCTTTCCACCGCCCCTATGAACATGAGGTGATCTACCTCCTGCTTCAGCCTCGCCTCGTGAGAAGGGTCCCTGAGAAGAGGCCGGGTGGGAGGTTTTGTCGGTGGTAGTGACTGGAAGGGGATCGTGTAACCCGTGGCTACAATTTCCAGCACCCATTTGTCTGTTGTGATATTTTGCCATTGGGAGTGGAACGGTTTGAGGCAATGATGGAACATGAGGTGAGAGTGGCATTGAGCGATGGTGTTGATAGTGCAGTCCTCGACATAGCCGTCAAACTTGCCGCCTCTGGGCTTGCCCCGAGGTTGTGCAACTTTGTTAAGAACGTCGTCTGGGGGCCCTGTACTTTTGCTGCTGTTGATGGCGCCCTTGGTCACAGCCTCGCTGATATTGTGCACGTTGTGGCTGGTAAGTGTAGCGCCTTTGCTGAGGATAGAATTTCTTTTTCTTGTATGGAGGAGTGTAGATACCCAAGGTCTTAAGTGTGGCCCTCGAATCTTTGCTAGAGTGGAGGACCGAGTCGGTTGATTCTGCAAACAGCTTTTGCTTGTCGAAGGGAAGATCCACGATCTTCGCCTGTAGATCTCTGGGGATACCAGACGTCTGGAGCCAGGACTCCCTACGCATTACCACTGCTGCAGCTGTTGAGTGTGCCGCTGTGTCCGCCACATCCAGGGCAATCTGAACTCCCATTCGCGAGGCCACGTAGCCCTCCTGGACGATCGCCTTTAACACCGGCTTCTTGTCCTCCGGGAGGGAATCCATGAGAGAGGTAAGTCTAGAGTAGTTGTCAAAGTCATGGTTTGATAAATGTGCCGCGTAGTTTGCCATTCTCAGTAATAAGGTAGAGGAGGAGTAGACCTTCCTGCCGAACACCTCTAATTTCTTAGCATCTTTATCTGACCCCCCCTGATTTGTACTGACGCATCTTTGACCTCTGCTGGGACGATTCGACCACCAAAGAATTGGGCTGTGGGTGGCTAAACAGGAATTCCATGCCCTTGGCTGGGACGAAGTATTTCTTATCTGCCCTTTTATTCGTAGGCGGAACAGAGGCCAGAGTCTGCCATATATTAATGGCTGACTCCATAATGGCTTCGTCCAGTGGAATAGCGATTTTAGATGAAGCCAGGGGTCTCAAATTTTTCAGGAGTTTATGATGCTTCTCCTGCACCTCTGCTATTTGAATGTCCTGCGTGTATGCTACTCTTTTGAACAGCTCTTGGAATTGTTTAAGGTCATCCGGAGGGGAGACATCCCCGGGGACAATTGCCTCATCTGGGGAGGATGAGGAGGAGCCACTAGGATAAACCTCCCCCAAGTCCTCTGGCTCCCGAGTTCGCTGGTATGCTTGCTCCCTCGTGGGAAGTCTCGGGACTCTGGACCAAATTCCCCCTGGGACAGCTGCGTTCCTCTCCCAGAGCGAGAGTGTACACGGGGGTATTGGCGAGGAGCGTGAGGGGATCTGCCCCTGGATCTAGACCTCCAATGTCGGTGTTCAGTATGATGAGGACGGCCATAACAACATGGACAAGGGTCCGGTGATGAAGACCTGGACCACGATCGGAGTGTGTACCCATGATGTCTGGGACAGCAGGATCTCCGTGACGACATTGATAATGGTGAAGCTGGTATGTGATAGCACTCATAGGGATCCATGCCCAAAAAGGGTGAAGGTGGCCTGAGCCAAGGCGAAGGTGGTTGGAGGAACAGAGAGGGAGGTCCGAAATAGGCCGGTGGAGTTGCCGCCCTGCGACGCGGCGTGTGTATCTCGGGGGTCGGGGGGGGAGGCGGGCGCTGGGTGATAACGGCATCGCAGCCCTGCCTGGAGATGGACTGAGGTGCTGGGTTTTGGCTCTAGCTTTCCCCTGCCCCTGCAGGGTGGGCGCCGCCCCCTCCCGTGCCAGGGATCTCGGCCCTGCTGTCGGTGCCACACTCAGTACCGTCATAAGCAGTGCCACGCAGGTAGCTTCCTCCGGCGCCACTGGGCCCCGTGCTGGGTGCCCCTGCGCCATCGGCACCGTGAGAGCCAGTGCCGCGTGAGGCGGCGCCACCGATTCCGACACTTGCTGCGCTGGAGTCCGCGGCACCCTCAGTGCCAACGGCTGAATAGCCGGAGGCCCGGCCCCGGCCACGTGCGCGACCGCGCTGCTGCTTTCATCAGCCCGCGGCTCAGGGCTCTGTGTTCCGCTCGTCCTGCTCGCTGAAACCTCCGGCAAGGATCGAGCGGGAAGAGTTTCCTCTTCTTTTGCACAGAGGGGGTCAAAGAAGCCGCCTTCCTTGTTTGCGACCCAGAGGGCCCTTCTGTGTGAGGCTTCTTCGGTGGCTCAGGCTGAAGGGCCTTATCAAACAAGATCACTTTTTGAGCCTCATCTCTCTGTCCTTCCTGGCCCTGGCTGTAAGCTTAGCACAGAGCGAACACTTCTGGGTAACATGGGACTCCCCCAGGCAGCGAATGCACTTACTATGCCCATCAGAGGCCGGCATAGCCTCGTGGCATGACTCACACTTCTTAAACCCCAAGGAAGACATCGCGGTGAGTCTTTACTGTTAATAGGGTACTTAGGCGCTAATAAGTGCGTTCTACAACCCAAATAACATTCACGGCCTTCAGGGTAGCGGACGGCTTAACCAGCCTTCTTTGTCCGCTCCCCTTCCCTCTGTCCTTCTCTCCTACTATTTTGTATGTTTTTCTTTTTTTTTTTGCTTCTCTTTTTTTTTTTTTTTTGTATAATAGTAAGAACAACGAGCTAACAAGTAAAAACAACTATCTTATCTGTCTCAGGCTTTAGAGCTGGAGCGGATTCCGTCTGCAGCCACTGGCGGTTGAGAAGGAACTGGTGGGGACCGGATCGCACACATGACCGAGGGCGTGCAAGGAAGTGGCACGCATTGGCGCATGCGCGATCCAGTGGAAACTGCTAGAAGAATTCCGATCTGCGGTGCCGGGTGAGCCTGACACCTACTGTGGAGCACCCACGGGGACCACTTGAAGAAGAATCTGGCATTTCACGCTATAAGAAGACTGTTGAAAACGTGACAGGTCAGACTCTTCTGCTGTTCCTTCTCTTTTCAAACAGCTCCATCAAAAACCTCAGTAATGATGCACAGCTGGTGCCCCTGAATCGAGAAAGGAATCCAGGTAAACAGCTGACATCACAAAGAAAGTACAGGACCAACTCAAGCAAATGGATTAGGGGGAGTCAGCACGAAGCACATGGATGCAAACCAAGGTAGATAAGGCTAAAGAAAAATCAGATGCAAAATCTCTGACATCACAACCAGTTTTACTCCCCTGATTTAGAAAACTCCTGCTGTGTAATGAGTGTTATGATACCACTCTCAAGGCAGCAGGGTACACGAGGAACATAACTCAGCTTGCAAATCCACAAAACACTTCTGTGATGCATAGCACATTGCAGAAACTGACAGTTTGAAATCATGACTACAAGTTTAGTATTTTATTATATTTTATTGTAACGGAGAGGTAACAAGAGTCTTGCTGTATAATCCTAGAACAAAACATTTTACTTCACATAAACGATTTCCCACCACTAAGGATGGATGCACTCAGTTTACTGGGGAAGAATGTTAACACTTCACCCTCTCTGCACATGCCTGAAGAGTCATTTTAACTTGCTGATGATCTGAAAAATCCAACAATGTTGAAAACAAAGTGTAAGAAAGAAAGGCCAAGATACCACAGTGATGGATGTTATAAGAACCTGGAGAGTCATCACACATACACAAGAGAATTTCACCAGAAATAATAATTCCCCACCGCTTCTGCTCCAGCAGAGGTAGCCTTTGTCAGATCCAGGCTCTGGAAGGCTCCATGTTTGCACCATTCTGTTAGTTAAAACTGAATGGCAATAAAAAGGCAGAAGCCATCAGAATCTCATCTTCACTAAAATTCCCACTGACTCAGCTGAACCTGTGGTAGCAGTAACAGGGAAGATTTTTCTAATGAATTTCTCAGTGTAGCCAAGGACACATAACTTTATATTGGGACACTGCTAAACTATGTCTCACATTAACAGAACAAAAGAGAAAATAAGAGGAACTATCTGACTACTAAAAATCTCCCAACTCTCCTGATCATGATTTCCCGTTTACCTAAAATTCAGCCAACATGGTGACCAGGATGAGTGTTCTCTCTTTAAAAAGAGACATGATCATCTTATGCAATTGTTCTACTAAGTATCATTTAAGGATATTGAGAATAGAGAAGAATACTCCTATATTCAATTTGTACACATCATGGATTTGACAGCCCTATGGCTACGTCTACACGGACACCAAACTTCGAAATGACCACGCAAATGGCCAAACTGAAGATTACTAATGAGGCACTGAAAGGCATGCCGCCAGCCACAGCTCTTCGAAATTGCTGCTTTTCTCTCCCGCGCAGCTTGTCCAGATGGGGGTCCTTTTCTAAAGGAACCCGCCATCTTGGAAATCCCCTTATTCCAATGAGCTCATAGGAATAAAGGCACAACATGAAAATATGTACTGAACTTGTCAAAACACCAAGTGTGTTATCCCCATGAAAAATACATGGCCTTCACCTAAACCAGGCTCTCAACCCTTCCAGATTATTGTACCCATTTCAGGAATCTGATTTGTCTTGACTATCCCAAGTTTCACCTCACTTTAAAACTACTTGCTTACCAAATAAGACATAAAAATACGAAGGTCTTACAGCACGCTACAGCTTACTTTATTTTTCTATATAATTATAAAATAAATTAATTGGAATTTAAATATTGTACTTACATTTCATTGTCCATATGACGCTTTAGTTAGTACTGACTTTGCTAGTACTCTTAATGTAGCCCTTTGTAAAACTAGCAACTATCTGGTTGAGTTGATGTATCTGCTGGAAGACCTCTGAGTACCCGCAGGAGCACATGACTCCTGGCAGAGAACTACTGACCTAAACCACCTTAACTATAACCCCTCCAATTTACATGGATGTACTATATTTAACTGTAACTTGTTACTAAGTTACATTATCAAAATATATTAACAAGCAAAAGGACAATCTTCTTACCCTTTGCGGCTTCAATTCACATTTGCTCTCATTTTCTATCACAGATCATTGTGTAGTAACAGAGTCAACACTTTAATGGAGTGAGCCATTCTGTTAATGACCTGAAAGTGCTTCTTACTGAAGAGCAATTTTCACAACAGTTTGGAAAGAGAGGCTGCTGAACTCTCTTTTATATTCAAATTTGACACCTTAACACATGGTTTGCACCGGGATGGGAATTTTCTAGGTCATTGTAAGGGCTTGTATGCATACCTGGCTTTATCTAATTCTTGATTCCCCCGCCTCCCCCTCTACTCTCTGATTTGCTCACCTTGATAATATTTTTCTGATTTGTCAATCTTGACTACTATTTTTGGTTCTCTGTGCCTTAAATATTGAGTCGGTTCTGGTATGGCTATGATCTGAAGAAGTGGGTCTGTCCCACAAAAACTCATCACCTAATAAATTATTTTGTTAGTATTTCAAGCGCTACTGGACTGCTTTTTCGTTTAGATCATGGTGTACTTTTTCTGTGCTGTTTCAGTGTCTGTTTCTGTTTTACCATCTCCCCCAACCAACACTTTACATCCTTTGCCCTCTCCTTTTTCATACACTCCATCTCCTGCTTTGTACACCCCTACCACATACACCCGACCTCTCATCCTGTCACCCTCTCTCTCTCTCCCGCTTACTTGCACACTGATCCCAACCACTGATACGCTCCTCACCCCCACCTCTTTGCATACAAAGCTTATGAAGTTCAGTAGATATTTAACAGCCAGAGGGCTAAAAGGGAGGACTAAAGTAAGATAAAGGACCCAGCTGTCCAAGAAGCCAGGCCACCAATGAACAGCTGGGAAACAGAAAGTATTGAGAAGACAAGCATGGTGCTGTCACTGGACTCTACAGATGCTACATTTTATCCTTCCCTGCCTAGTAAGTGTCTGATGAATTTGAAGTGTTGAACCAGCTCTGGCAATTGGAGGAGAGAATTCTCTCTCTCTTGCATACTACAGCCCTTTTCCCCAACAGCCACCTCTGCTGCTACCCAGAGCTCTCTTAAGGTGAGTCATAATAAAATTGACCAAATTGTTGTCAGTTTGACTAATACCACACTAACATCTGTGAAAACTGACATGCAGGTCCTCGGTTCTTACCCAGCAGAATAGGGAAGTTCTGGGTGGAAGCATAAGCAATGCTTTAATTTACCCTTAGTACGTTTTCTTTACAAACATGCAACCTAGGAGATTAACTCTCACTTTGAATGACACATCAAAGAGCTCAGCTAGGAAAGCTGGAGAACTGCAAAGTTATTCACAATATGTAAAATCAATGCCTTGCTCTTAATCTTAACAATTTGTGTGGAGAAATGTGTCTGAAATCAAACAGTGCAGAAACCTTTTCAGAATGTAAAAAGATGTCAGCATTTTACACTGGTCTTTGTTCTAGCACCGTGCGGAGAGCTCTCACTATTAGAGGCACCAGGAGCACTGTTAGGTCTGAAGATCCTGCTTGGTGCTCCAAATGGGAAGGGTTCACCACTGTCGCTTTCCTGTTATTGTTACAAACTGAAAACCTCCATGCTAGAGAAATCTTTTTCCTCATAAATGGTCCAGAAATAAAATATGTTAATTTGAGCTTGTCTACAGACATAGCCCGCTTCAAAAGACATGTAGGGGGTCTTAACAAACATTCCAGCAATCCCATTCCCTTTGTCTCAGAGACCTACCCAGGTATCCCAGCTGTTGCCCGTGTCTCGTCTTTCAGGAAAGACCCTGTGCGGCTCAGCCGATCCTGCCGGCGTTGGTAAAGCTTAGAGGACGCCAGCCCCCGAAGTCTCATGCCAGCCATAGCACCCAATGCCACTGTGAAGGGGCGTGCAGAAAGACAACTGGAGAGAACAAAAGCACTGAAACTTCAGTGAGTCACTTTCCTTCTGGGAGTTTCACTTAGTTCTCAGAAGCGCTAAATCAGGATACACAGACTCCTGCCCAAGTGCTACTTCTCACACACCATCTGCCATTCCGTTACAACTCTAACCAGATTCTTTCTCTCTCTTTCGTCCCACTGTTATAATCCCACTGAAGCCAGTGGGTAGAAGCAGCACCAGAGATTAATTCTGTGTCAGATTTTTGCACACTATACATGCTCCATTCCCCAAGAGATCTATTTAAAGATCTCATTCTTCAAGTAAATCATCCACTTAAACAAATAAAGCTCCTCAATCAAACCAGAAAAGAGCAACAGTAGAAATGCAAAAGACGACAGTGATCTCCGAGGAAAGAACTCAGTCCTTTACTGTAGACTATTATCAGATCCTGACTAATCTAAGTGGGTCCCCTGCAAGATGATGAATCATACAATATGATGTGGGACGTTGAAATCAGCAGAACCCTTCAGTCCAGGTGGATAAAGCACACCCCCGATAGTGAAAGCATGAAGATTCTTGTTCCCCAGATACATTCCAGACTGCAAAAGGCGCAAGCTGTGCAAGACCAGGAAGTTGAGAAGAGGAACATACTTTGCATTCCAGCCTCCAGAGCGCTCACTCTGCTGGGAACTGTGCAGGGTTTCAGCCAGACGCCCACCCTTTACACCATTCCTGCCTCCCACCCCTTAAAGGAAGAGAGGATCACATTACACAAATGGGTCTAAACGAAAAAGACAAAACAATTCTGAGACTTTAAAAGTCGATTCCTTAAAGGCATGGCGCAGCCGTAGAGGATGACAGGCACATCCAGGCCAGAATATCATCCCATCAGAAGCAGCACAGTCCAAGAAAATCAATTCAAAAGCCATTATAAACTATTGTTATTTATTTTACAATAAATTATGCAGGGAAAAAACAGGGGCTTTTCAAGGCAGTAATGAGTTATTACATATATCTGCACTCTGGCAAAGTCTCAAAATAATATAAGGAAAGGAATGGAAGGACTGATTTGCATAACCATTTAACCAAGAGTAGTCAACTGTGGTTGCTTCTGACGTGAACACTGATGAGGGAAGTAGTTTATACTAGACTTGAAGAAAACAGCCAGAGATGAAGAAAATCATAGTTTCAAGAAGAGAAAGTAGCAGCATCCTCACCTTCAGTTTCTCCTTCCTTTCAAGTGTTTCAGTTTGTTAGTATATAAAGGTGATGGGTAAAGTGCACTTGTGCTTTTTTATATGATTTTACTTCTCCCTAGTGAATAATGAGGACTTTTTTTCAATTTTTTTTATTTTCCAAATTGAGTTTCCTGTTTGGTTTTTAATTTCACAAGTGTTAGGTGTGCAAGTTCTGCTCTTCCCTGGTATTGCTGAAAGCTCTCCTAGCAGCATGTTAGACGATATACATGGTTACGGCACCCCCCTACCTTTAATTGGGGGGTAAAAATGTCAAATAATTAACAAGTGTGTTATTTTTTCAAAATATTAAAGCCTGTTTAACTTTAAAACTAACTTCCTGTTTTAGAAGTCTGACTAGAAGTCCCTTACCCTCTCAAATGCTTAGCTTTCAAACTGCTTTTGTAACATCACCAGGTCACTGGCATGCCGGTCATCAGAGTCCTTCACAGTAGGACACCTTCACGTCACCCTCCTATTTGTGAGTCTGTTGATGGCTGATCTGCCCAATTCTTTCACACTAGATAGAAACTGAACCTCTAATCGAAAAAACAAATGGTGGTGGAGGTTTGGGCTCTCTTTATACATCACAGGCTAAAAGGGCTCCAGACAAATTCTCCCCAACCCTCACATCTGCAAGTCACCTTCAGGAAAGAGTACTGGTGCCAAAACCTTACTATTAAAGTAAAGACAAGACTGCAACATTGCTCTTGGGCACAGAGGAGTAGCTCCCAAGAGAAGCAGCTCAATGACTGTTTGCTAAATCTCTAAGGACTTTCCAGTGAGTTAAAATGGACTCAGAGAGCTTTCAAGGGCACAGTTACATAGAAAGATAAAAGTAAGATTAAATTAAATTAAAAAGACATTTTATCAACCCAGAACATGAAGAGTGCAGGGTCACAATTCAGACAGACAAGTTACAATTCTTCCAGTAAGTAAGGCTGGCTCTGCACAACCAACTTAGGTTTGCAAAGCTGTCACTTGGGATTTGAAAAAAAAAATCCATAGCCCTGAGGAATGTAGTTTTACACACACACACACACTCACTCACTCTCACTCTCTCTCTCAACATGAGGGCTTCCTACACCAATGGGAGCAATGCTTCCACCTGTGTAGCAGTGTTCCCTGTAAGCTGAGTGCTTGGGAGCCCACCCAGGAGAGATTCAAATGCCTCCCAGCTGATTAGCAGAGCACCCACAGCCACCCACACTTGTTTCTACGGGTGGTGCAGATCCACGCATGCCTTGGTGCACACAACAAAATGCATCCCACATATGAATGGGAAGAAATTAACTGGAACATTGCTGCATAGGTAATATTTTCACTGAGTGCTACAAGAGCACTGCTGCCTTGCTGCAGCTCTGTAAGTGTAAATAAGCCCTGACACACATAGTCCATCTTCCCTATCCCATTTTACTTGCAATTATGTCTTAAAAGAATCACATGCCCAGTAACAGCTCTCATTCCTTGTTAATTAACAAGCCTGGGGACAGATGCTCGCCTAGTGAAATACTTTCACAGAAAATAACATACTGCCTGCTACTCAGTTTAACTGAATTAGGGAGAATCTGTTAATACAATTGCTCTTCTTTGTGTAGACTGCAAGGAGTACAGAGGAGTATCCAAAGTAAAATGATGGCAAAGATAATTTGCTAATACTTGTTACAGTAATATCACTGAAGTATGCACTACAGACCTTTCCTTTGACCTTGCCTGCGGTTGAAAAAAGTGTGTCCTTTTACTGTATTGATGCAGTTGCCATGACAAAAGCTACCTTTTAATAGAAAACAAGTATTTTTATTTGTATATTTTCTAACCCAAAGCCACAGTGCTACAAACAAGAGACAAATCTATTTTCCAGACTGTTTACTTTGTGCATTTGACAGCAGGTTGTTTATTGTCAGTTTCACTATTTCTCTTTTTGTTGGAGTGTTTCACTGTTTCTATTTCACACAGCATCAAGGCAGGAAAAAAATTAAAGAGGGCAAAGCAACTGAGAAAACATAAAAATTGTAGGGGAATAAAGTACCCAGTACAGTACCCAAAACCATATGGAAACATTAGAGTTCTTGTATATGGTGTCCCTTTAAAGACAACTTTCATCAGGCAAATGGTATTCTTTGCTTGTGTTAGCCTTTTCAGAAGTTGCTCAATATATATTTCAGTATACTCGATAAGTACATAATGCATTCCTCCCGAGGTTCCCAAAGTGCTTCACAAGTTTTAAATAGGAGATTTTGCGTTGCTTCAAACAAACTGAACTATCAAGCAAATAGGTTTCTCCAGTTTCTAACTGGACCCAATTTCATCCAATATCTAATCCAAAAGCCACTTACCGTATTTTCTTGGCTCCAGTTGTGTCCACAATCATCAGTACTACACAGAAACTCAAATTTAGGAATAGCTCATCTTGTTCTACAATATGAGAAATGCTACAGCTCCCAAACTGAAAAAAGGCTGGGCTACACAGTACTAACAGGTTACAAAGAGACTACCTTTCCAGAAATGTCACACAACACTTGTCTTCATTAGCCATGTCATGTAGTGCAGAGGTTTTCAATCTGAGGACAGAGCATGGAGTGAATTCTGGGGGAATGAGAGAAGCTTTGGGGTAAAAAACAAAAACAAAAATACTTACTGTGCACACTCAGCCTGAGCTCTGAAGGCAGAGCTGCCATCAGTAGCAGAGGAGAAGTAGGGGGACACTGCCACCCCATACCACCCTGGCCTCTGCATTACTGCTGGTGGCAGCACTACCTTCAGAGCTGGGCACCTGCTTCACCCTCCCTTCAGAGCTGGGGGCCAGAGAGTAGCAGCTGCTGGTTGGGCACCGACAGGTCGGAGAGAGGAAATCGCTATACATACAGACACTAACAATACTTGGTGTGTGGAATGTCAAGGGGCCACGTGCCACCCTTAACACTGGCACCTTAAACAGGGGTCAGCCACTCACCTGCACACACTCACCTCTGCCCCCATTCCTCACCAGTCACCCCGGACACAAAGAAAAGCAGGGTGCAATCAAGTAAATCTGAAAACCACTAGTCTAGAGCAGAGGCTGTGCAGTTGTTTGCTCGAGGTTGGAAGTCTTTCAATAGAACTTAAGTGCCCAATCCTACAAGGCAGGGTGCTCACCCAGCGCTCAATAATGCAAGAAGATAGCTGACATACTGACTTCTCACAGCATTAATGTTAAGCACATGGCCTGGAGCCAGAGTGCTGAGCACACTGCAGGATTAAATCCTTTAAGGATTTACTGAGTAAAAAGAACAATTAATGCAGAATCATAATACATACTTGTCTCTGATAATTCCCACAAGAGAATGAGACACTGTTCATTGGCATAGGAAACCATGGAAGCCATGAAATTATAAATTTCCATATCTGACAAGTTTTCCAGGTTAATTTTTTTTCAATGTCTGCTCACTTCATTATTGGGAAATTCACTCCAAGATCAACTCCATATGAGAAACTGGCCAGTTAAAGGGTCTTTGGGAGGGGAAGAGTTAAAAATCCGACTTTATTTTAGGGATTTGCAGCACACATTACAGTGGTTCGTGTGCTCTGGAATGTTCCACAAAGCCTCATGTTCTATGTCACCGTGTGGCACTAAAAACAAGGCTGATGCCTTAAAAGGCAGGGCTCTGATTATGCACAAGAGACTGCCACAAAAGGGTTTAATTCCTTTATTACTGTAGTTGCTGGATTTGGTAATCTGGATTGGATGGGGTAGGCCACCTGGAATGGGAGATTTTCCAAGGTAACCCAAAGAAGAAACCCCACATAGTAGTTTCCACACCCCCCACAATAGCCCAAGATTATTTTCTTTGGCCCTAAGCTTGAATGACCCTCGCCTCATGCGGGGAGCAGATCACGTGACACATTACCACATACAGTAACTATCTGAGACAATCAGCTTGGTTCATAGTTTAAATACTCCCACCAAATTCACCCGCTTATCCACATCAGTGTGTCATCCACTGTACAAACTATACCCACATTTTAGACCTGACCATATAGTAATTACTGGAGATATTATCCTTTCCAATACCACCACAATGGCTAGGTACTGCAGAAGTCACAGAAGGCACAGTGTAAATTTATACCCTGGCTTTCTCTGTGCTCTGTTCCTACAGACAAAATTTCCAGATGTTCCTAATTGCTCTTAGGTGTGAAAAGAAAAGTGACACTTAAAAACGGCTGCAGTACAGTAGAGCCAAGGGTGCCAGGATCCAGGAGGAGAGAATTCCCAAACTGCACATTTTTAAAAAGCTTCCTTTCCTACTGAATGCTTTTCCCCCGCAGAACATTTTAGGCCCATCAGTTAATCCTCATAACACTCCTCTGAAGTGAGCGCGGAAAGCAGGCTACATAATCCGCTATGAACCCTCCCAGAAACTTAGACCTGAGGGGGAGGCTGGGTCTCATCGCACACTAGCAGAGATCTGCAATGAGGCCACTGAGCCAAACAAAAAACCAAGCCGTCCCCCGAGGGTGCTAACATCTCCCCATTAGACTCTGACAAAGGCTCACATCCCCCTGGCTGATCGGGCTTGTTTTAAACTCTTTTGATACCTACTGTTGATACTGGGCCATTCCCACCTTGCTGAATAGACCCGGTCAGCTCCGGCCCTCCCTCTTACTGGGACCCCACTCTTTAAATTCCCCTCTGAAACCGCCCCCCCACTCATGCAGCTGACGAAGCGGGTCTTTGCCCACGAAAGTTTATGCTCCAAAATATCTGATAGTCTATAAGGTGCCACAGGACTTCCTGTTGTTCTCCACGACGAGCCATGTGACTGACTAGGCAGGCGCTTGGGTGGCCCCCCCCGCTCCGATCCGAGCTGCGGATCAACGAAGTGGCTCCGGCCCGGGAAAGCGCAGCACCCAGCAAATAACACTGTGCGCCCCCCCGGCGCCGGAGGGCTGCCTGCTCTTCGGGGGGGCGACGGGCTGACAGGGCCACGCGACCCCGCCGAGGCGGCTCCCGACGTGGGCAGGCAGCGGAGAGCGCAGCCCGGGATGCTCCAGCTCGGAGGCCGGCAGAGGGACGCCCTGCGTTGGGTAAGAGCAGGGGCCGCACGGGCGGTAGAAAAGGCGGAGATCCTCCCGCCCCGGGCCCTACGCCGCCGCCAGTCACCCTCTAGCCGCGGGGCGGGAAACGCTCCGCCAGTGGCCGAGTCCCGCCCGGGCCTCGGCTCGCCCCGGCCCTGCCCGTGCTCCAGCCGGACCAGGCAGGCGCTGGACGACCCCTGAGGGGGGCGCAGGGTCCCCTTCCCCGCGCCGCGTTTACACGGGCGCTTCGGTGCACCTACTCCGGAGTGAGGCTGGGGGCGGGGCGAGGAGCCGGAACCTCACGGAGGCCCGGCCCGGCCCGGCCGCAGAGCCCCAGCCCCGCTCGCCGTTACCTGCCCGTCATGGTGGCTCCTGGCCCGGCCGCGCTCGCCGGGACTCGGGCGGGTCCCAGCGCCTGGCTCTCCCCCGGGCCGGAGAATGAGCGAGAGCCGGCGGCCGGCCCCGGAGAAATCGCGCCCCGCCCCGCTCCGCCTCCCTCTGCCCCTCGGGCAGCCCCCCCGTGGGCGGGAGCCGCCCCGCTAGCTCCGGGCAGCCCCCGCCGCCCCGCACAGACATTGCCTAGAAAGGGAATGAAGCGAGGAATGAGGAGACGGCAGGGGCCGGACCCGCCTCCGCCATGAGAAGGGGAGGGACCCCCAGGAACCAGCCCAGCCTCTGGGGAGACACACCCGGGAACCGGCCCTCCCGCCAGTGATCACCCCCCAGGAACCAGCCCAGCCCCCAGGGAACCGGCCCTCCCCCAGTGATCACCCCCCAGGAACCAGCCCAGCCCCCAGGGAACTGGCCCTCCCCCAGTGATCACCCCCCAGCAGCCAGCCCAGCCCCTGGGGGGAGACACCCGGGAACCGGCCCTCCCCCAGTGATCACCCCCCAGGAACCAGCCCAGCCCCCAGGGAACCGGCCCTCCCCCAGTGATCACCACCCCAAGAACCAGCCCACCCCCCAGGGAACCGGCCCTCCCCCAGTGATCACCCCCCAGGAGCCAGCCCAGCCCCCGGGGAACCGGCCCTCCCCCAGTGATCACCACCCAGGAGCCAGCCCAGCCCCGGGGAACCGGCCCTCCCCCAGTGATCACCCCCCCGGAACCAGCCCAGCCCCGGGGAACCGGCCCTCCCCCAGTGATCACCCCCCAGGAACCAGCCCAGCTCCCAGGGAACCGGCCCTCCCCCAGTGATCACCCCCCAGGAGCCAGCCCAGCCCCGGGGAACCGGCCCTCCCCCAGTGATCACCCCCCAGGAGCCAGCCCAGCCCCGGGGAACCGGCCCTCCCCCAGTGATCACCCCCCAGGAACCAGCCCAGCCCCGGGGAACCAGCCCTCCCCTAGTGATCACCCCCCAGGAGCCGGCCCTCCCCCAGTGATCACCACCCAGGAGCCAGCCCAGCCCCCGGGAACTGGCCCTCCCCCAGTGATCACCACCCCAAGAACCAGCCCAGCCCCAGGGAACCAGCCTTCCCCCAGTGATCACCCCCCAGGAACCAGCCCAGCCCCCGGGGAATCGGCCCTCCCCTGGGGAACTGGCCCTCCCCCAGTGATCACTACCCCAGGAATCAGCCCAGCCCAGAGGAGACACCCCTGGGAACTGGCTCTCCCCCAGTGATCACCAATCCAGGAACCAGGCCAGCCCCTGGGAAGACACCCCCCAGGAACCAGCCCTCCCCCTTGGGGAGCCACTCCAGGAGCCAGCCTACCCTTTCCCCCGGGGGAGACACCCCCCCTGGATCCAGCTCACCACCTCCCCCAGGAGATACCCTGCAGGAACCAGCCTACCCTCCACCGGTGAGTTAACCACCCTGCCCCCTTTGGGAGGCACCCCAGGAATCAGGCCACCCCCCCAGGAGCCAGCCTACCTTTCCCCTAGGGGCGACACCCTTCAGGAACCAACCCACCCACAGGGATCAACCCCTCCCTGAAGGGGAAGAGTGAAGATACACCTTCAGCCAATGCTGAGAATCAGCCCCTCCCCTGCAGGGAAGAAGCATCAATCCCCACCCCACCCCTTCCCTTGAGGAAAGAAACTGGGACACAAACACAAATCCAGAGCCAGCTCCAGGGATCAAACTGCTCACATACCCTCCCCAGCAAGGAGGCTTCTCTCACTAGCCTGTGTGGGAACATTGTCTCCCAGATCCAATTCCATGCAGGCCTGAGGACCGCTACCTGTCCAGGGAAATATGGGCCACATCTCTGGGGGGCTTTCCACATGCAGCCAAGGTGCTAAACACAAAGTCAGTTTCCAAACTCTGCTCTATGCCCATTATCTCCACTTAGGGCCACTTCTTGGGATCTGCCACATGCACAGCAGGGGCTGAGAACCTAGCACTCCGGAGGCTAGCAGGCGAGGGAGTTTTGCCTTTCCAGAACCCAAAACCTGGAGAATAAGGGGAGTCCACCAGCTGCCATAATCCAGTTCTCTCCTCCAGGAAGGAACAGGTTTTCTAAAGTCAACTGACCCTGCACAGAGGGCATTGCTGTGCTGACAGGGGCTCCCCTCCAAGGCTGCAAGTTTAACTTGCAAGTCTCCTGACTTTGAGACTCTACCTGTGTGAGGAATGGGGGATGGAGAGTTGAGAGTGTGGTACACTCACTTTGGATAGGGGTATGCAGGGTAGTCCTCAAGCATATGCAGAGGATGCAACTGTACCCCAGATTTAGTGCCCTATGCTGCATATGCCTAGCACTGGCCTACACAAGCACCCTCACTTCCTTGCCCTCCCCCTGCTCTGCCTCTTGACCCAAGTGCTCCAGTCCTCCGGCCCCTCCCCGACCTCCCTGCCCCAGCAGCCCTGGCCCCAACTCCCAGGCTGCTTTCCCAGCTCCCAGACCCTCCACCCCTGTTCCATCTCCCACCCCCAGCAGCATTCCTTGGCCTCTGGCCGCCCCACTCCACCACCCAGCTCTGTCTCCCTGCTCTGCTGCCTAGCCTTAGAGCCCCAACCCCCTGGTTCACAGCACTGGGGAGGGGGGGTTGCACCGCTCTCCTTCCATCTGTTTCCCCACCAGCCTCCGTCCACTGTTCCTGCCTCCACAGCTGTGAGCACAACCCCCCTTTCCTGCGGAGATACAGCTGGGGTTGGGGGTGCAGGGGCTCAGGCTGCCCCGGTCACCAGAAGTCGTAAGGACGGCTCTGAGTGTATATGACTGTCGAGTGTATTCTCCAGGAACTGAAATTAGAGGGACTGTTTGAAATTACAGGGAGAGTTGGAAAACTAGTAAATTGGCAACACTGATCTTAGCAGACCCCTGAGAGGAGGGATGGCAGAGTTCAGAGGGAAGGTACGGAAATCAGATCCACAGATAAAGAGACTGAGGACTCTTCTAGGCCAAATGCGGTTCCTCAGGGGTGCGTAGTGCTGCCCTGCCTGGGTCCTACCTGCCCAGCCATTGGTGCTGCTCCCAATGCACCCCCCCCCCGCCACACACACACACACACACACTCCAGCAGGCAGGAAAACATACCTGCTCCTCTTCCAGCCGCTCATGCTACATTTATACAGGTGCATCAATGCAGCTACTTTGGAGTGACCCTGAGGGCAGAGTCAGGGACTGAGCTGGGCTGCAAGGGGTGGTGGCCCACCTGTGGGGGAATGCAGAGGGTGGTGAGCCAGGAGATCCTGTCCCATTTTGGGAGTACAGCTCCTACTCTAAATAAATCACTTTGGTGTGTCCACACTATGCTCCTTGTGCCAGCAGTGTGCATCCTCACTAGCAGTACCTGCATCAATGCAAAGAACAGTGCATCGTGGGTACTTATTTAATTGTGCGACTCACCCTCTACTGCATCATACTTTTTGGAAGATTTTTTATGCCACATAGGGCCAAAATGATTAATTCAACATCCCATAATGCAATGTTCTCCATCCCATAATTTCCACTTCATTCTGTGTTTTGCCCCTCTTTTCCAAATACCTGCAAACCTCTGCTTCACTCCTTGCTGTCCACTATTATGTCCGAAACATGGATCCTACATAGCTCTGCGCTATTGTGATGAGCATTGCAAGCATGGGACACCATATCCTGCAGTATTTTTGAAGAGCCATCTGAGAACCCACAGGGAACATGACAGTTCCTTGGAGACTACATTGCTGTGGGACATAAAAAGAAACCATTCAAAGTTATCAGCAGTCACGGAGCAGCTTGAGATGGTGGAGCACTGATTCTGGACTCAAGAAACAAGCTCTGACGGTGGTACCACATCATGATGTAGGTATGGGATCATGAACAGTGGGAGCAGAATTTTTAGGTGCACAAGGCCACATTCATGGATGCATGTGCCGAGCTTGTCCAAGCCCTCCAGTGCAGTGACACGAAAATGAGTGCTGCACTAACAGTGGATAAGTGAGTATCAATTCCTCTATGGAAACTTGCAATGCTAGATTTCTACTGATCAGTGAGGAATGTCTTTGGAGTTGGGCAAAGTCCATGTGATGGTGGTTGTGATGCAAGAGTGGGGGTCCATTAATCACATCTTGCTATGAAGGCCTATGACGCTGGGCAATGTGTAGAACATAGTAGATGGTTTGCAGCCATGGGGATCCCAAACCACAGTGAGGTGACAGATGGGACATGCATCCCTATTTTAGCACCAAACCACCTTGCCACAGAAAATATGATTTCTATGGTTATACGAGCAGTGGTGGATCATCGGGAGCGGGAAGGGAAGGCATTTTACTGACATTAGTATGGGATGATCAGGAAGGCTATGTCTACACTACAGCAATCTGTCCACAGAAGTTACTGTCAGAAGATATCTTTCAACAAAACTTCTGTCAACAGATCGTGGCCACACATGAAAGCAGATTACTCGGCTGCTCTTTCAACTGAATGGCCAACAAGAAGCACAGCAGACAGGGCTGCCTCGTGACCCAGAAGCCCTGTTTGTCAACACTGGTCTTAGTAGTCTACAGAGAGGAGGGATGGCAGATGGCTTTTTTGTCGGCATATTCTGTTGAGAAGTGTGTTCTGCCTCATGGGGGAGAGCTAGAAGGCTGTCAACAAAAGTGCAAAGTTCTGTTGATAGTATGTCAACAGAATGCACATTTAAGGTGGACACTCCACCAAGGATTGCTTTAATTTGGGACTCAGCAGAAGCAGAATGTCAGTTGAATGTGCCTGTGGCTATTTGAAAAGTCACTGGAGCTATCTGTTCCCAGCCACCAACCTCTGTGGATGACTTTCCACGGCTCCTATCCTGCAGTCTGTATTTCTGCTTCTCTTAGAAAAGTCTTTACTTTGCTGCTGGAGGCTCCTCCAATTGAGAAACCTCAGTTGCTCATAGTTAAACTGGCCCAAACAACAGGAGCTAGGAAGGTTCTAAGCTCCTGTCAGCACAGATTTAAAAAAGGCATTTTACCTTATCTGGTATTCCGTACAGTGAATTTTCCCTACTTTTCCTTGCCTGAGTTGGGATGGGAAGATTAGGTGCCAGAGTCTGGAGTGGCCCTCAGTGAGGGGAAACTGAACCTTATGGCCTCTACATGGAGTTATAAAGATGTGACGGCAACCCCTCTATTTGCCCTGACACAAGATACATCACTGGATTTATATTTGTCTTTCTTTCTCAGCCTCTGTTTTATCACTACAGTGCTTCTAAAGGTAGGTTTTAAAAAACACAGCACAGTGACTATGGCTTTTATTTGTTCATTAAAATGTCAACATTTTGAGGATACTATTAATGAAAAACCTAAATAATAAAGCAAACTAAAATTTTGGAAATGCAGAATTGTACAGCTCTCCATTCAGATAGTTACTTTTGATTCAGCCGCTTGCTGCACACTTGTTTCCAACATGAGCAGATCTGGAGTGACTGGAGGCCAGAGGAAAGTTGGCTGCGATGACAAGAACTAGGATTGTGAGTGTGGTTTTTAGGAAACTTTCCTCTTTATAGATTAAAGACCGTCTTTGCTCTGCAAAAAATATAGACGAGGAGTCTAATGCTGTACCTAAATGGGAGGAAGGGAACTCCCACACCCTTAAAGAGCCCGCATTTAATTCCAGGGGGTTCCACAAATACGTCCAGTACACACCTCCGACGGGCTCGGTCTGCGAGAAGCTCTCACGCGGCGGGGGAATGACGTGACCGTAGCGGTCACGTGACCACGTTGCCAGGAGCCCGGATGTGGCCGCGCTGCCAGGAGCCCTTCAGGCGTCCGCGTTCGCATCCGGGTCTCGCGCCAACATGGCGGAGCTGAACCGGCAGCTTCAGGAGTACCTGGCTCAGTCTAAGGCTGGCGGCGGAAGCGGCCCCGGGGCGGCGCCCCCCAGCTCCTCGCTGCCGGAGGAGGCTGCGACCGGCGGCGAGACGTGGCTGGGCCGCCTGAGCCCTTTCTTCGCGGGCCGCTCTTCCCCGGCTGCCGGCTCGTGGCCCTGGGCGGGCGAGCCGGACCCCTGGCTGCCGGGACTGTCGCGCTGGCAGCGGCTGGCGGGGAGCGGGCTGTGCCTGGCGCTGGCCGCGCTCTGCTTCGGCCTGGCCGCGCTCTACGCGCCGCTGCTGCTGCTCCGCGCCCGCAAGTTCGCGCTGCTCTGGTCGCTGGGCTCGGTCTTCGCGCTGGGCGCCGCTGGCCTCCTGCGGGGGCCCAGCCGCTTCCTGCGGGAGCCCAGCCGCGGCTCGCTGCTCTACCTGGGCGCGCTGGGCGGCACCCTGTACGCAGCGCTCGGCCTGCGCAGCACGCTGCTCACCGCGCTCGGGGCCGCTGCCCAGCTGGCCGCCGCCGCCGCCTGCCTGCTCGCCGTGCTGCCCGGGGGCTCCGCCGGCCTGCGCTACCTCGGCGGCCTCCTGGCCGGCGTCGTGCGCCGTCGCGTCTCCAAAGCGCTGCCCGTGTAAGGGCTGGCCTGGGGGCGAGGAGCGCGGAGCGGCCCGGGAAGGAAGAAAGGAATGATGCATCCCCGCTGCTGTCCGTGAGGCCGATCCCGGCTCTGTGGCTGGGCTACAGCCTTCCTGAGCGTCGGGCCTCGGGCTCGGGGACAGCCGCTGCGGTTCTCCCTCCCGCGGCTGTCCTGGGCCTGTTGAAGGAAAGTTCCTCCTGTGCACTGGTTGCTCTGCGGGGAGGGAGGCAGCTGGAAGCTTGGCGGGGCGCTGTCTCTCCTGAGCATGCGGCCCCTACAGAGACACCGGGCTGTAAATCGACAGACCTACCTGGGGAAGTTTGGAGGAGCACGATTCAAGCTTGTCAGTTAATATGGACAACGAGTGAAACCAGCCAAAGGAGGGGTGAATTTCCCCCCGCCCCCCCCGCCCCAAGGACCAGTGTTGATGGAGCTGTGGAACCCTTTTTCTACCTATCTTTGAACAATGCAGCTAAAATCTTAAAGCTGCAATATATTTTTGGGGCTTTTTTAGAACTGTATTCAGCTGTAACAGCTTTTTGTGCCATCCTTTCCAGGCCTGTCTCAGAAAAGGCTTTGCCTTATCAGTGGAAAGTGCGCTTTATAACAGTATCGTGACATCTGCCCTGTTCTGTGGGGTAGGTAACAGGATTACCAAATCCTTACATCAAGAATAGGATTACATGTCCGAAACACAACTTCCCAATGTAATAATATAGATCTAAGGATATTGTTAGTCCTACCCTGTACTGCTGAGCCTTGCAGGATTCATTCCAGTTTGGGATGTGCTGATGCCATGTGCTTCCAGAGGAAGACTTAGTTAGCCATTAAACTAAGAAAGGTGCCTCAATAGAGTGCCTGTGTGTGTGGCTTTTTTTTGTGGGTGGAGAGGTGTTCCATTTTTGGATATTTTTAGCAATTTCTGAGTTCCATGTAAATAGTAGAGGCAGAGTTTAGACTCTCCATGTTTGGAAAGAAGTTGGGCTTTCTTTGTGTACGCTGTAATGAGTAATCTTTTGCCCTAGTGTACTTTAATGTAATACTTTCAGATAGCCGTAGGGAAACTGCTTATGCATCAGAGCAAGGTCTGTGTGAACCTATTCATACACAATGTACACAGCTGTAGTCTGCATTGGTGCTTTGTTAACCAGCCCTTACACAAGTAACCATACCCAGTATTGATTGGATGAACTCCTTGTAGCAGGGCTTTCATTGGTTAAAACCTAAAGTGCGAAGCCCTACTATGTTAGCACAAATGTTGTTTCATGACCCTTTACAATTGTATAATCAAAGTGTAATGGTCAGATGGAAGTGCAGCAACCATTGACTCATATGCTAGCTCAGTGAATGCTGATACACCTGTTCCATTTAACTGTTCTGTTAAAAACACATCACTCAGTAACCCTCAGACTGGCTCTCTGATACTTCAGACTATTGTTAGAGGATGTTTATTTTTCAAGTGGTATTCAAGGAGGATTTGGCTCATGGAAAGTCACACTCCTTTGAGAGCAAGGGCTTTCCTCCTTTTCACAAGGGGATCATATTAAAAAAAAAAAAAAAGGAAGCAATTGTTAGTCTTTCAAATCAGAGATAATTTAGTTTTTTGCAGTTAAACTGCCAGAATGGTGCTACAGTAAGTTTGGCCTTCAAAATGTAGGGTCAGTTCCTGCTGCCTTTACTGAGGCAAACTCTCTACCTCATGGGTTTTAGAAGTTGAGCAGGTAGTATTTAATTAGCGCTAATGCTAATTGCTAGTTGCTAGTTGCAACTTAACCTTGTGAAATAGATTGGCTAGTAGAGGCTGGAATTTTGAAAAAAATGCTATTATTTAGGAAGATATTTTAATCTAGTCATTATTTGCACAGAAGTAAACAAATGTGTAACTTTCCAAATACTGTGTGTATGTGTGTGTATATATAACTTGCTATTAATATATTTTTATACTAAGTGTTAATCTAGGTACATTAACAGTAAAAACTAGACCACTGCTAAACAATGCTGAATGTCTTCCTGCTTACTTTCACAGATACTTTGTTATAAATCCAAATTAAATACAAGACTACTTCTTTAAAGTAATTTAGGTTAGTTCTTGGATGACATTGGGTGTTTTTTTTTTGTTTTTTTTTTTTTTTAAAGAAGACAAACATTTAGGTTAAAGGCTTAGTTCATCTCAAATACAGCTATGGTAAAAGGTCTTAATTTGGAGTGGACGGAATCCTCTCACTACTGGAGACTGGCCACACTGAAGTTCCAGCCATTAATCTACTACTCCACTGGCTGCAAGGGGTTGTGCACCGATCCACTGGGTCACAAGAGGCTGGTTCTATACAGAGGTGATGGTGCCCTGCTTCTGCCTCTTGTGTACCTTCTTCCCTTGCTTACAAAAAAGAAGCAGAGCTGCTATGACTCTCCTGTATTATGGGCTTACCCTAAAGTTAACAGGGCTTTTGTGTACCTGTTGCAATCACATCCATATGGTATTCCTGAAGTGAACTCTAAAGTTATAATACTGTGGGATTGGGGGAAGGTAATGTTTCCTAAAATCCAGTGTTAGTAGGGAAGGCAGGGCTTTTGGTTAAAGGAGACCAGCTGAAGGAAAACAAGTTTCTGGCTTCCATATAAAGTCTTGCGAGTTAAGTTTACCTCAAATATTTTAAGCTATGTCTACACTTGCATTCCTCTTTTGAAAGACGAATGCAAGTGAGGGAAATGCAAATGAAGCACTGAATTACATATCTCCTGATTCATTTGCATAATCTTTTCAGAAGAGATTCTTTTGAAAGAGAAAAAGCAGTGTAGATTGGTGTCTTTTTTTTTTTTTTTTTTAAACAAACCCAATCTTCAAAAGAACCCCTCTTCCTGAAACAATGTGAAGAAGCGTTCTTTGGAAGATGGAGTTTATTTTCGAAAGAGCCCCTTCTATGCTGTTTTTTTCTTTAGAAAGAATCTCTTCTGAAAATAGATTATGCAACTGAAGCATTATATGTAAATCTGCCTCATTTGTATTTTCAGTTTTTCATTTGCATTCCTCTTTTGAAAGAGAAATGCAAGTGTAAACATAAACTACACTCCTATGCTAGCTTCCACCTTTTGAAAGGGGGATGCTAATGAGTCACTTCAGCATATGCTAATGAGGCACTGCCATGAATATGCAGTGCCTTATTAGTGTAATGGCAGCCATGTGTGCTTAGAAAGTGCTGCTTTTGAAACACATGCCACTGCTTGTGTAGACAGGAGCCTTTCGAAAGGACCACGGGACTCTGAAAGCCCCTTCTTTCCATTTGGTTTTGGCAAGAAGGGGTTTTGAAATCCAGAGGGGTCCTTTCAAAAGGCACCTGTCTACACTAGCGTTGTATTTCGAAAGTGGCACTTTGTAAACACACATGGCTGCCATTATGCTAATGAGGCACTGCATATTCATGGCAGCGCCTCATTAGCATCCCCATTTTGAAAGGCAGGGGCTAGCGTAGCCACAGCCTTAGTGTTTTGTGGAGGTAGGATGAAGGGGATAAGATTTTCAGTCCCTAACTAGAGGTAGAGGGACCACTGAGCTATTTGAATTCAATATAGTGTCTTTCTCATCAATACATTTCTAATACAACTAGGCTCTGACTTGAGCTGCAGAAATTTAATTTTTAAAGATAAGCTAGACCACTGAAGGGCAATTTAAGGTAGTCAGGGGTCCTCCATCTCGGGGGGGTTGCAGGATGTTCATAACCAAGGCAGTCTCCTTGGGCCAGGGTAGTTTTGCTAACTGCACTTGCATACCTAGAATTTGAGGGGGAAGGGAGTATGCTGTTTGAACTGTAGCAGCACTTCAGTTAGATGCAGAGGGAGCAAATTGTTCTCATATGTGTAACCAGCATGCACCTCACTTTGTGTGTCACTTTTGTAATATTAGTAGGGAAGAAAAAAAATCCATGGACAAAACAAGTAGAATCTGGCAACCCTGTGCATGGGCAATGGTAAACAAAATATCTTGTGGACTACACACAACTCTTGTGGCCCTTGGTCCACAGGCTGCCCACTGCTGAGGTAAAACTTTCCTCAGAGGTCCCCACATACAGGACCCAGAAAGCAAGAAGCTACTCTCTTAATGGCAAGTCTGGCTCAAGAATCTGCCCAAGTATTCGGTGCATGCCCTTTCCTTAGGATGCATTGCTTCAGCTCTAGTACAGTAATAACCAGTTTGTAAGGTTTATCTGACAAATTTTGGCCCTGTCCCTATGTCACTTCATCTGCACCAACACAGGCAGTGGTCCTGTTCCCTACTTTGTTGCTCCATTTTAGCTGTTTTGTGTAATAGCTGCCTCCATCTGATTAGTAGTTGCTGAGTGGGCAGGAAGATGATTCTTGCAAGTCTCCTTTATCCAGGCTTTGTCTCTCTTGAATAGAAGAGTTCCCACAACTAGCTCAGATCTTTCTTATACACAACCTAGTTAGAACCTGGACAAAGGAAGGCAGCTGGCTTGGCAAACTGAGTGGGTAAAATCTTGGCTGGCCCAGGCCAATTCTTGCAGAGAAAAGAGCAATTTACTCTTGCACTATGGGTCCTTAAACTCAGCCCTAGGCTTGCTTTTCCTTTAATGTGGTATTTCCCCTATGTGGAACTGGTGAGGGGAGGGACTTATGAAAAAAATTACTAATGGCATTTTAATAATCCTTTTCATATTTGCCCTATCAGCCAGCTCCCACTAGATCCTTAGTCTCCTAATGCTAGAGTGGGAAATGAGTTCCTGGAGGAGGGTACCTCCAGGTAATATGGATTTCTTAAGTGCTGTTTTGGGTATTTATGTAGATAGCTCAGAAATACTTTAAGAGCAGGGGTGGAGAACCTGTGCCCAGCTTGTGGCTTGCTTTGATACAGCTTGTGAGGCTCAGGGCTTGGCCCAGGGCACAACCCTGCAGGGGTATGAGCCAGTACTGGTGGCCTGCCAGAGCAGGGCCATAGGTGCTGCCTGGCTAGGGCTGGGGGGCAACTCCTGAGTGCTTCAGGGAACTCCATCACTGCCCTTGGCTGAATTGTGGCTAACAAGAGCTAGGGTGGAGGGTGGAAAGCTGGTAAAGGTGTGGTTCCCTGCAGCACAGCCACTTGTGGGCCCGTCTGCCCTATCCTGCCCAGGCTTCCTCACCCTGCTGCCCACACTCCTTTCCAGACCTCCAACCTCAACACCCTTCTGCACCCTCTTCTCCCAGACCCCACTCCTGCACCCTTACTGCCTGCTCAGACCTCCACATCCCTAGCCTACTCTTCTGGCAGCCCCTTCCTGTGCAGTGACTCTCTTAGTTTTTGGCCCCCACGCCAGAGCCTAGGGGACACCGGAGTCAAACTCTACTAGCCCTGATTCCCCCAGGCAAGGGGTGGGCAGTAAGTTTGATGAGCACTGGGGACACACCAAGCTTTCAGTAAGTCATCAAAGGCTGCACTTTTCTACGGAGGAGGTGCAGGTCTTGGATGGAGGTTGGGTGCAGAACGGAGCTTGGGGTATGAGATTTGGGTGTAGGATACGGTGTGGGGTCTGAGAGGGAGTTTTGAGTAAAGCAGGGGGTTGTGACCTGGGGCAGGGTATTGGGGTGTACAGTCTGGAAAGGGATATAGGTGGAGAGAATTCTGGCCTGGGGCAGGGAAATAGGAGGCTAGAGGGTCTGGGAGAGTTGGAATGTGCTGCCAGCATCAGGCTCTGGTTGGAAGGCACTTACCTAAGCAGCTCCCAGCCAGCAGCACTCAGGCTGGCTTCCCTGCCTGCCAGCCATCTGAGACTGTGGGCTGTTCCATGTGGCTCTCTGTACTTAGGAGAGAACTTTATGCATGGCCCCATGCCCAGCAAAATCTCTCAGCTCTTCCTGGCTATAAACTGCCAATGGGAGTTGAGAAATTTGTAAGGCACTACTCCCACCCCAGCAAAATCTCTCAGCAAACTGGCCAGTTTCTGTCCAGCAGGAGCTGAGATTTTTTGCTGGGGGAGGGGGCACCATGCAAAGTTCTCCCCCTCCACAGCACAGAGAGCAGCACTGCTCCCAGCCGCAGGGGCAGCTCATGGACCAAATAATAAGACTTGGTGGGCCAGATATTGCCCATGGGCCACATCTTGCCTATTCCTGTGCTAGGCTGAGGTGGAGTTTGAGGGTAGTGATACAAATTGTTTTTTCTGCTTCTCAGTTGGGGGCCAGTGAGGTTTTTAAAGGATTTGTTTGTTTTTTGCTTCTCACTTGCGTGTGGCCTCCAACTCAAAAAGGTTCCCCACTTCTGCTTTAGACTGACACCCTGATGGGTGAAGCTGGATGATCTCAGACATGTTATGGTGAAAACTGAAACACTAATTGATCAGCAACTTTACAATATGCAAATAATTAAATAAAAAAACCTAAGGTTGAAATGACACTAAAAGCCAAAATATTTAAAATCAGGGTGGCTTAGTGATTTGCTTTTTCTAAATGTTCAGAATGCACCAACTTGTAGTTTAATAGCCTTTCCTCTGCAGTGTGTTGTGGACTACATTGCCGTACAAATCATATACATCCCTGTTAATAAAGCAGCTGAAATACTGCCAGTTATGGTGTAAAACTAACACTGTGAAAAACAAAGGATAGATTCCTATATGTGTGATGCCTCAATGATGGTAGCTGAAACAGATGATAGAATGTGCAACCTGGATTAGGACTTTTGCTCATGTGCTCTATTGTGCAAAAGAAGCTTATCACAGCACTCCACATATTTATCTTGTAAAGGAAAGTCTGAGGAAGCATTGGTGTGGAGTATTTTGGGTGTATGTATTGGAGTTAACTTCACCACCACTTACACATTATTAAACAAACACAAATAGTGCTAATCATGTAAAAATAAAAAAATGCTCAGAACATGATTAACCCCAAACTGATTGTATGAAGGTATTAGGAACTGTATCACAGAGATTTCTAGAGCTACTCCTATGGTATCACGTACTTAACACACGGAAATTCTACAGGAGATTCGTTTTTCCCTGTGGTTGTGTTGAAAGTGTAAAGATAAAGAATCACACATTACACTGGAGGTTGGGGGTTTTTTTTGTTAATTTTTACGCAAATTACATTCTGTATTCATACAAAAACAACATTTTTCTGACAAACTGTACATATAGAAACAAATTTCCATCTGGACGTGAACTGAAATCTGTGGAGGTGCTCCATGTCTCACAGCACTAAAAAAATTTCCAGCCTTTATCTTTACAAAACAATGCAGGTAAAAGGTGAGGAGAAAGAGGTGGAGAGGATGAAATAGAAAGCCAGCTACCACGTTGCTGCTAGCAGCAGTCACTTGATCTACAAGGAGAAGATCCTTGTTAGGGACTAATGCACATTCAGTTCTCAGTAAGAGTCCAGATTAGTGGAGATGCAGAAGTACTTTGTCTTGAGTCCACAACAGGTGTCTATTTAAATACTGTTCAGTAAGAAGTGGGAGGGACCCAAGCATAACCTCTTCTATCGGCCCCTTCCACCACCACCTCTGGTTGCTCCTCTTCTGGACGGGCCAGAGTTCATGTTACTTCCTCTTCCCCAGTTACTGCTGCTTCTTCCTCCTCTGGAAGGGTTACCACCTCCTGAAGGGCCTCCAAAACCTTCATCTCTGTGGAATCCATCATGGTCTCCATCCAAAGAGCTAGACCTCCCAGACTTTGGCACTCTCTGTGAAGGTCCTGAGCTTCCTCGTCCTAAAAGAGGAGAACATTTTGTTTTTGATTTTATACTGTAGCCACCATTCTCAGGCATCTGAAGATTGCCTCAGGCTTAACCCAGATTGAACCTCACTAATCTGACACCCTCGGGACCTGACCAGTGCCAAATGAGAGAATCTGATAGATTATGGGGGTCAATATTGTCTAGAAGCATTACCAGCATTCACTGTGTACTGGGCTCTTAGAAGGTATTTAAGGTTAAATTACAGCTAAACAACAGCACAGAACACTGTGGAGAGCCAGAACTGGTAGCTGTAAAAGTTTATGGGACTGCAGGAAACTTGGTCACACCCATGATAAGTGGTCATCCAGCTTACTAAAATCATGCTAGATTATAGATGTTGCCAAAACAAGAGTGTTCTGGATTACATAGGTTCAACCTGGACACGCATCAATTCCCCTACGATATGATCCCTTGCAGATTATACATAATCTGAACTCTGGCATACTGGCCTCCAATTTTACATCTGTTCCCTCAGCACTTATTTTTCCGACTACATACAGATTTAATATGAATACGATAGAGTGAAAGCTAACAAGGCAACTTCTCTGGAGCTAAGATACTGCCACACCTGATTTATCAGCAAGGGCCTTGTTAAACAAGACACCATGAAATGAAGTGCACAGGCTCATAAGCACTTGAAACTGAATAAGATGTTCAAATCAAGATTCTCTTATTTGGCAATGGTCTATTTTTATCCTGTTTTGCATAATTATGGTGTTGCCTGAAGCAGTCACAGCATCTGCTCAGCCATTCAGAGTAGAAACAAAGGGAATCAAAAGCAGTGTCACTGATGGAGGTTTATTTTTTACCCAGTTCTGGCAGGGCACAGATGCTATATTCTACTGCAGAGCATGTGCATGACCTGAATCTGCTCTTTTTCCCAAAGAAAGAGGACTGTCTATTTCTTACAGCTCTCTTTAGCTCATCAAAAGCAAGAGGAAAAAGCAGCACTCTCGCCCACCTATCCTTTTAGCCAAGGGATAACTACATATTTTTGTTCCACTTGAACAAAAAGCTTTTGAGAGAAACAGCATGCTTGGTTTTGTACAAAACCTGAAGACATGATTCCGGTCTCAAAGAATTTACAATCAGTGTTAGATACATGATCTTCCCACCACAAGACTGATGGCAGCCAGGCTTGCATTTGGAAATTTTTCTGTGTAAAACTTTTTGACAATGCCCTAACGACTATGAGGGTAGGACTTCATGGTTAGTAAGGCTTGTAATCCTAAACCTTAGTCCTGCTTTAGCACTTCAGCCTGTATGAGGAATTCTGCACAAGCTCACTCTGTGAAAACAGTATAAAGCTATGTGATGTTCTCAGTACCAGTTAGCCCTTACCTTTGCCTCTCTCCTCTGGAGGTCCACCTGGAGCGTCTATTTCTCTGTGATCAGATGTCCCTGGTCCATCGTGCCAGGGACGTTTGCGTGGTGGCAGTGAGGCCATGTCCATACCCTGAAGTGAGGAAGAACGCTCTCTGCTGGCAGGAGACTGTCCATCATGAGGTGGGTGATCCTGACGGGAACCTGACCATGATAAGAAGAGAGTCATGAATAACATGGAACTGATGTCCACAAAGAAAAAATGGTTACCATCTCAAAACTATTGTTCTTCAACAGGTATTGTTCATGTCCACCGCAATCAGGTGTGCACTAGCAGTATCCATAGGGTCAGTCTAGATGCCCCCTGGAGCTGTGCCGTTCTGGTGCCCGATATAGTACCCTGCTGACTGCTTTCTCCTCCATTTCTTCTTATTGGCTACTCCAGCATCAGACTATAGCATTTCCCAAGACCACCTGGCTCTCTGCACCTGGAAGGAAGGCAGTGATAGCTGCCAAGTGAACCCTTACTGATGACACTGACAGTCCCTGCCACTTGAGATGGAGAACGTAGTACTTTATAAGTGTTACAGAGGTGAGCATCAAAGACAAATGGCAAGATAGGTAGCTCTGGTGAAGGGTTTTCAACTGTCAAGGAGAACTTGTCTAAGCTGGTCTGAGCAGGAAAGCTCCATTAGGTTCAGACATGTAGCTAGAGGTTTGGGTGCTGTACACAGCAGACATCCTGAGTTATCAAGTGCAAGAAAAGTGTTAAGGTGACACGTCTAGGAGCAGTGTGTACCAGAGCTGGTGAGGCTGGAGCTACTGAGATCATTGCTGCTTGATTTTTTTGTATAGTGAGGAATACCTTGTGAATGAGAGGAATGGGTGGGAAACTTTGTTCCCAGTAATTATTTCCATCACCAGGCAGAATACATTTTGTTGAATGCACCAAGGTATGTGCAGCATGCATCACCACAGAAACATATGCTGCCAACTGGGGGCACTCTAGTAATCAGCTGGGCAGCACCTGAATCTCTCCTTGGTGGAGATGGCCGCTGGAAAGGAGGAGCAACCAGTCTACAATGGAGCCTGAGCTGTGATTCAGGAATGAGCAGAACTGCTGAACCTTCCTGTTGTGTTGCGTGACAAAGATCTACTGAGGGAAAGCCCCATTGCTGGAAAATGGAGTCTGTGACATTCAGGCATAGGGACCACTCATGGCTGTAAAACGACCTGCTAAGATAGTTGGCTAACTCATTCTGTAGCCCAGGAGGTACAGTGCAAGTGTACTGAGTGTTTACACCAGGGTTGGCAACGATTTTCATCGGGAAGCCATTCCAAGAATTTTGGTAAGTGGTCACTATTATAGTAATGGAGGGGCTATGGGGTCTGGGAGCAAGTTTGGGTCCAAGATGGGGTTCTGATCTGGAGCAGTGGGTTGGAATGCGGCACAGGGTGCAAGGTGCAGCCTTTGGTCCTAGCTGGGAGGTGCTTACCACTAGGTGAGGCAAATGGGAGTTGTGAAGACGGTGCTGGGGACGGCAGCAGCAGCATGTACAGTCCCACTGCCCCCCTCCTCCTCAGTGGCATGCAGAAACACAGTCAGCTGCTTATGGGAGCAGGGTGCAGGCAGCCTGTCTGAACTCCTTGCTGTGCCATGGGACTTTTAGCAGCCTAGAGGGAAATGTTTGGTGGGTTGCATCTACCCCGTGGGATGTATTTTGCCCATCCCCAACCTACACAGAAATCCCCAGGCTGAGGGTTTCCTAGTACGGGGGACAGGAGTGTGCACCAACCTGTTTGCTGATACAAAACTTCACTGTGGTGTTCTCTGTCATCACTGATACACAGCTCCCTGTTAAGTGGATTCAGAAAGTCTGGCATACCAGGCATACTGCTCTCATCTCCCTGACATTCATCTGGCGTGAGTGCCAACTGAGACCAGAGGCCTAGTATCCTGATATCTCCCAGATGTTTTCCCCAACCCAATATACATCTATAACCAACAAGAGAGTTGGCTGGGGACTGGTGATGGCATCTCTGGATTTACCACCTGTGGGGTGAAACGCCACAGAAGGGAGTCAAGGATATGGCAAGCTGAGTCACTACTCTGTCCAAATGTCCTGAATCATCTGATACACTGAAGCTAGTCAATATCAGAGTGACCAGTCTGAGCCTGCTGTGTTGCACTTCGTATGCGTCCAAGGAGTTTTAGACAATTCTGTGCTGTAATTGTTGGAAACTGCCTACAACTACAAATGGCCCAGAACAGCATCTCCAACAGGTACATTCTGGCCTGGAGTGAGTCCAGTATCAGCCCTATGAGCTCCATCTGTGGAACAGGGGCTAGAGTGGACTTCTCCATGTTCAAGAGAAGACCCGATATGTTGAACTTTGTTCTGATGAATCTGACTTGCCCCTCCACTTGAGCCCCGGAGCAGCCCTTAATTAGCCATTCCTGACGTCTGATTTATGTCCATTTATTCTTTTAGGTAGAGAATAAGTGGACATAAATCAGTCCCCAGGAACGGTAACGTACAGAAGCCCTTGGGGGAACACTTCAATCTCCCTGGACACTCAGTAGCAGATTTAAGGGTGACAGTCCTGAAACAAAGAAATTTCAGAAATCAAACGGAGAGAGAAATCTCTGAGCTGCAATTCATTTGCAAATTTGACTCGATTAACCATGGATTAAACAGAGACTGGGAGTGGCTTGCACCTCACAAAGGCAGCTTCTCTGCCTTGGGTGTTAAGATCTCCCCATTAAACTCTGACAATGACTCACATCCCCCTGTTTGATCTGACTTGTTTTATCCTCTTGATATTTATTATTGAAAATGGGCCTTATTATTATAACTCATTCTGTAGCCCAGGAGGTACATTATTATTGAAAATATTCACCTTGCTGAATAGACCTTGTCTGCTCCGGCCCTCCCTTCTTCTGGGACCCCAGTCTTTAAATACCCCTCTGAAACCACCCCACCACTCATGCATCTGATGAAGCGGGTCTTTGCCCATGAAAGCTTATGCTCCAAAATGTCTGTTAGTCTATAAGGTGCCACAAGACTTCTTCTTCTCCATATACACATAGTGATACCAGCAAGCACATCTGCCAAGGCAAAAACAACAGCGAGTTCCAGATAGCCATCGCAGGTGGTAAGGAGGTACTGAGCAGTGATTAGGTTGACAAGGCCCTTTATTGGACGCAATGAAGACATGACTCCAGGGTGTGCCCAGACCAACCCTATTGATACTGCTAGGAGAGAAATCTTTTGACTGTCATACACACACACCTGATTGGAACTGACGTGAATAAATACTCAAAGAAGAAACATTCCTCCTCTTTGTAAAAAGATGCCAAAATAAACATATGATTTCTACATTCTTTAGCAATTTCACTCATGGTACACACCTCTCATTGCCCTTGTTCAGAAAACATACAAGGCAGTTCTTAACTTTTCAAAGTACCTGTTCTTTGAATTGCACACAAACACCTCAGTTGATCTAAAGATGCCAATGAAGAAATATATAATTCACAAACAACTACATCTTATGGGTGAAAGACTGCCCAAGAAAGAAATATAAGCCTGTGCTATCACACAATGCCAGACGAGTGGCCACAGCTAAATTTCATATTTGTGCCAGAAAGACAAAGTGATAGAAAACATAAGATATGAAGTGAACACAAACTGAATTTAACCAAGTGAGGGAACTGGGTTGGAAAGGAAGACTGTAAGGTAGAAGAGGAAATGGCAGGTTTAAGATTATTTAAAATAGAAAACACACTAAATTTTTAAAGAGGCAAAAATCAACCATTCCTTAATGCTATTCTGGCACCTTTTTTGGGAGCTGGAATAGTGTTCTGGTAGTTTGGATTGTTGTAAAATAAACCAATAATAATACATACTAAAACTACTGAAAAATGAGTTTTGAAACGTGATGTTGTGACTTTTTAAAATCCCAAGTTATGGCACTTTTGATTTCTTTAATGACTGAAATCCAGGTCTGCAACTATTCCTTCATTTGACATTTGTATCCTGATTTTTCCATGTAGTTAGTACATATCCCAAATACATTATCTGATAAAAAGACAAATGTAACAGCCATTCTGTAACTGAATGAGGTCAAAAAGGCAGTTGTGACAAGCAATTGGAATCGACTTTGTTGTACTTCAAACTAAGCTCAAAATTCCTGGAATGTGGGAGGCCAAGAACTCAGTCTTTTATAAGGTAGCTGCATATAGATCCATTACATGCTCATCATGTTGGTAATGGGAAATGACAGAAGGAGGATGGTCAACAGAGCTGCAGAATGAGAGATGAAAGAACTGTTTGTAAATTCCTTGTTTAAGCAACAGCTACATAAGAGTCATTACTTCTACTTACTACTTAAACCCTTGTACTTCGAGTGGAGCATAGGTCATCTACAATTTTCCTTCAGTTCACTCTGTCTTGGGACAAAACTTCTAGCTGACTCCAGGAGTACCCCAGTTGTTGTCCTTCAGTCTCAGTAGATTTTCTCCACGTTGTCCAAGGTCTTCCTATTTTGCATTTTCCTTGCAGGTTCTATTTGAGAGCTTGAAGGACTGTGCTGGAGGATGGCTTTCTGAGAGTGTAGCCTAGCCATCCCCACTTTCTTCTCTTGATTTCAATGTCAAGTGGTTCTTGTTCTGTTTTGTGTCAAAGCTCCTCATTTGAGACAAAGTCTTGCCATCTGATGGAAGGATGTACCTTAGGCATCTGTTTATGAATGTCTGTAGCTTGTGACTTGAAGACTTTTTAGTACGCCAGGTCTCGCATTTATGCAAGAGCACACTCTTCACATTTGTGTTGAAGATCCACAGTTTCGTCTTCGCAGATATTATTTGCAAACTCTATATGGGATAGGGAGTCGTGAATGCAGTGGTTGCTTTGCCTATCCTGGTGCTGATATCCTTAGCTGTTCCACTGTCTCTGCCCATAATTTTCCCCAAGTAGGTGAACTGCTCCACATCTTCCAGAGCATCCCCTCCCAGTGTGATGGTGGTGTTGGATTGGTTGATTCTCCCTGTCTTGCTTTTCTGATTTCTTCTTTTGTAGGTCTGTTGATGCTAATTTCCAGTGGTATATTTGCAGTGATAACTCAGGAGGCTCCATGTGGGCAGGGCGGTTTCCGTAGCTCTTCAAAGTGTTCTTTCCATCTACTGAGCTGCTGCTTACTTGGGTTTATTAGCACACGCCCTTCCTTATCCTGTACTGGCTGATCCACTGCGCACCATGACCCAGCTAGCTTCTGTGCAATGTTATAGAGCTCTTTTAAGTTTCTCCATCCTGCAGCTTGCTCAGCTTGTTGTGCAAGGTTTTCCACAAAGTTCTTCTTGTCCTATTTTACAGCCTTCTTAACTTATTTCTTGGCTTCTGAATATACTTTCTGAGCTTCCACCTTGGCAGCTCTTGTTCTGCTGTTGACTGCTGCTTCTCTATCCTTTTGTTCCTTCACTTTTCTCAGAATTTCTGCTGTGATCCATTCTTTGTGGTGCCTTGTCCTCTTTCCCACTGTTTTAACGCAGGTTTCTTTCCAGGCTGCTTTGGTGTATTCGCAAAATTGTTCCATGGCAGCATCTTTTGGGATGAGGCTTGTCAGAAGTGCGTATCTGTTGGACAGCTCCACCTAGAAACCATCTCTTAGCTTTATATCCTTCAGCTGCTCTGTGGTAGGAGTGATTACCAGACATTTTCTAAAGACAGTGTCTAATGATTACCAGAATTGGAAATGAAGGTTGGATGTTTTTCCAGATCAAACACATTAATTCAAGATAATTTTACAGCGTTCAGATTAGGTGATCACAACGATCTCTACAAATTAAATGTAACACCTTAGTTTTACCTGGTTCTCTGTTTCCATCCCAGGATTCTGGTTTCCGCCCGCCTTCAAAGCGAGGAAACTCATCTGGAGTGGGAAGCAGACCCTTTCGGCCTCCTGAAAAGCAAGAAACACAGGGCATGACACAGTATACTCACTAACTATATGAATAACTTCTTCTCTATCATCACTGAATTTCACATGGGTTGCAGTTTGGGAGAATGTTCACTTACCTCTTGGAGTACCTCGACCTCGACCCCGACCACCATGATCTCTTCCTCTCAAGTTCTCATCTGACGAATTAAAATTGTCTTCTGGTCCAAAGTCTTCCGGACCAGGAAAACCATCCCTTCCCCTTGGTCCCCGCCCCTCAAGTCTTGTGGGTGCGCCTCTTCTGAAGCTACAAGAAAGAACGGTACAAATGTGTTTTTATGCAGAATTTAATCACAGATTAACTAAAGGGTCATCTTCAATTTAATAATTAAACTTGTGTCTGGAATGTTTACCTACTCTTGCTACAAAACCCACAATTATTAGCACTAGAGAGATTACTGTGTAAAAAAACTTCTTGTTTACTTTGTATTCGTTTTCATTGTTTCCCCTTTTCAGTTTCCTCTTGTTTGTTCAGTCTTTCACATAGGAACAAGGGAGAGAAAAATTGAGTAGACTTCAGGTACATGGGTTCCATTTAATGAAAAGTGAAAGGTCATGGAGTGAAGGTGAGGATAAGAAAAGGTTCAAGTTCAGAGCCAACTGCTCTTTACCCCAAACTGGGATAAACGAAATTCCTTAAAATGTGATGTGCTGACACTTGCATTTTTTTCCAACCTACTTCCTTAGTAATGACCCCAAAATTAAATACACAGGTAACAAGAAAGAGACAGACTATGGCTAGATAGAAAAATTTTAATTCCTGTATCTTACTCAATTTGGTTTCTTTTGCTGGCATAAAATTATCTTAAATATATACAGTATCTTTTATTCCAAAGGGTCTCTTTAAAGACTTAAAAATTTAGCAAATAATTCCAAAGTGCAGCCACCTTTCTGTGATGGCAACTGTTTAACAGTGCCCAGCAATACACTTCAACATGAAAAATTTTACAGTTAAAATAATGGGGTGTTTGGTGTGGCAAATCATTTTGGTCAGAGCACTGAAGTAGCACTTCCTTGTAAAACATACTGAGGATCTTTAAGGACCTGATGTGATCAGGAACTAAGTTTACATCTTATCTTAAAGAAACACCAATCACCAAGCTGAGGTATTCAGAATTTCTTCAGATTTCTTCTCCTATTGTACCACTTCTTGTAGCAGCTAGAGTCGTGTCTAGGCACTACATGATTTTGGTATTTACATCAATTCAAATGTATGGAGAATACCATGTCCTTGCACAAAGGTGCATGTAATGTTTCGTAACTTTTAAGTACAATTCCAACAGCACCCCCCAGCTCAGTTTGTTGCAACTGTTTCTGTACCACAAACTCAGAATAGCTTTTGTACTAGCAAAAATGTAAAGTTTAGGTGATGCATTCACTCTAGGCTCTATTAATCCTCACAGCGCATATCCAACAACACTCTTAGTCACCCTGTTGCCACAGCTCTGACAACTCAGAGCACTGTCTCTGCCTACTTGTTAATACTCTACCACCCCATCCCAAGTCCATAGAAGCCCAATTTCAACTGCAGCAGAGATGGTACTCAGACTGTCTTGGTTTTGTGCAACATCCCCATCCCCCATCTCATTAAAGACACAGTGCATCCTATTACAAGCAAAGCTTTAAATACTTTTATTTGGGATTTTAACAACAGTAACCTTATAATTACAAATTTTAAATATTTGTAACAGTAGTCAGAACACAATACAATATTTTTAAACTTGGTGATACATTTTTTTTAAATTAACACAAGAGGTCTCCACCTACTGGAAAGGACAAACACAATACAGAGATGAGGAAGCTGAGCCTGGATAGGTACAGCAGTGGTTGAAGGGAGCGCTGTGCATAGACAATGAATCATTTTACATTAATTTAGATTATTAAGGTAGACAAACTGAACAGTTTCAGGAACAAATGGTTCCACAACCATTTAGCAATACTATTTAACCTTGAAACAGCACCGTTCTCTAATGCAGATCAACCCTGTGTGTTCTTTAGAGGGTCTCCCATTTAAATACTGGCTAGTTCTGAAGCTGTACACTTGTGAGATCTTAAGATCACAACACAAGGTCCTATGACAGCCAGGATCAATGCCTTACTTCCTGATTCTCAAGGAATTCAATGGCCAAAGGATTCAGTTTGAAGTTCTATCATTACTATGTGAGACACACTCAGACTCTAATTTGGGCTCATAAGAATCCTTTTTCAAATCACAGTAACATATGGAACCCTGGCTGGTGTAGGGCTCAGTACCTGTTTGACAAGTCTCAAATTTTCTTTCATGAGACACACAGGAACTTAATTCATAGAACTACACACTGTGCAGAATATCAGGGAAAAACACGCATGTCTCTGCAGCAGAAGCATCATGCTGATGTGCTCAAGTGGAGCAGGAATAGGATAGGGACGAAAGGACAGGGGGTGGAGAGAGAGGAGAGAGAGAGAGAGACACAGACATACCGCTCATACATAATCAAACCATTTATGGTGTTTAAACTCAAAATTAAGTGGAATGAGTGGTTTCAAACTCTTGGGACCATCCCATAAAATCTCCAGAAATTCATGTCTTTTTCACCCATTCACTTGCTCAAATTATTTAGTTAAGCTTGCTAATCATAATGCTTCTTACAGATCTATGATGATTGTCTGTAACCAATGCACCTGTAAAAATGTTCTCTTATTTTGACCCTGGTACTATGATAATATAATCTTTCCAATTCAAAAGGTCAAACTTACAGATCTGCAATTTCCTGGACTCTTGTCTTGAGACCTTTTTATAAAATTAGAATGACACATTAAGCTTCTTCCCAGTCCACATACGTCCAACCAAGGATTTAAAAAACCCACCTACAACTAAATTTTGTCTGCCATCTCTTTCAGAATTCTGTGATTCTGGCTATTCAGCTTTGGGGTTTTCTGTTATTAGTTACTCTCCTTTCTTTTCAAAGGTGTTCAAAAGTTACCTGTTTTTAGGTATTGTTCATTTCTTTTCATACTCCTCACACAATAGGAAGGTACACCTCACAAGTTAGGTAGCAAGTGGCTAACAGGAGAGCTGTATAGGTGTAAAGTAAAAGGAATCTAAGAAAATTATTTAAAAAGTCAACTAAAAGAGAGGGCTGTACATTATGTGAAGACAATAGTAAGTTTTTACAAATATATATATATATATATATATATATTATGTATATATACATATGCAGTGGCTTAGTGAGAAGTTTAAACCCTAGAAGCCAAATTCTGCTTTCAGTTATACTGGTGTAAATGTGGAGTAACTTCTATGTCACAGAATTAAGGAGATACTCCATACTTAATGATTAACTAGAAGCAAAACTTTTCCCTTTGAGGTTTACTCAGGGCAACTTGGTGAGTGATGAGATGACTATTGCTAGGAAACTACATTATTTCTGTTGGTTTTTTTACCTGGTAGTGAGAAAAAAATATGTCAGAAAGAGAAATAAGACTCCTCAGAGCAAAAATGAGAGAAAATACTCTCGACAGTCCAACACAGGGCGTATCTATGCCCCTGTAATTGATAGTAGGTTCACTGTTCCTGCTTTCTAACCGTTTATTACATCTCACTCAGATATAAGCTATACTCATGTTGTAGTTTGTGACTGGAGGCAAAGTATCAATCTCCATATCTAGCATACAAAAGTTTGTCACTTTAGCGTGAACATCTCTGAACTTTCAGTTTCCTGTTCACTCTTGTCAATATGATCTCAAATCTTCATCCTGCATCACTCCATCTTCTCTACAGATTTCCTCCCTTCTCTTTACTTACTGTGTACAGGCACTGAAGCTGTTGTGTGCAATGACCTTTTTCAAGTTCTCTTCTATTACTGAATATTATGGACTCTATAGTCAGGTACATTAGAGTTTTCATTTCCTTATTGGCTTCCAGTTTATAAATCTGAAATAGACAGACTCCTTATGAAAAGGAAACCAGGGAGGAAGATCCCCTCCAGTTACCTTTACCCAAAAGCACTGAATCAACTTGTTCTTACCTTTCATCCCGTCTTCCCCGGAATCGTGCATCCTCAGGTTCACGTGGATATCTCTCATCAGAAGGTCTCCGTCCTTCCCAAGGCCCAGGAGGGCCACGATTTGGGCCCCCTCCCTCAAAGTCCCTGTGATCAGGGGGAAAGGGAGGCCCTGGGCCACCTCGTCTCCACTTCTCATCTGGTAGCAGTGGGCCTCCTCGCCCCTCAAATTCACGCAACCGGTGGCCAAATCGTTTGTCTGGATGAAAATCATCTGGTCGATCAAAGTCGTCATGAAAATCTGGGTGAGGTCCTCGTCTATCAGGCAGGCCCCTGTTGTCCCTACCATCACCCCACTCCTGGCCACCTCGGAATGGCCCTCTCTCGGGACCATGATCTGGACCACCACTGTTTTGGTCATGCCTTCTTTCTGAGAGAGGGCCCATGTGATGGTTTGGTGGGCCACGGTTGTCACCTGAAGTGAAAGACACAGCAGATTTCTGTGATGTTTTCTAAAAACATTCCAGGGATCTTTCTAGTTTTTACAATTCTATGAAAACACATTCAGATACTAAGTCATTTGTTGGGAGGTTTTCCATCACATTTTTGCCCCAGTCATGAGCATAATCCTCTATGTGCACTTATACCACAAGGTGTGTTAGGGCCTCATACACCTAGAGGCAGCTCACTGGATGTGACTCTCTTTGGAGGATTATTTAAGATGTTTCATTACCTTTATTAGGGCCAGGTCCCTGGTTGTGAGGGGCAAGACGGCCCTGCCCTCCCTGCTGCCCCAGTCCTGGTATCAATGGTGGGGGACCTGGGTTCTGTCCTTCCTGCAACACACAAGAGGCCATATAGTTTCTATGTATCATTCTGTAATTCTGAGGGTTAATATTGTGCAAAGGGCAGTAACAAATGTGATAAATGTTACATATAGTGGACATCTTCACAGATCTCCAAATGTTAAATACCACAACATTCATGGATCTTGTCACCTTTTGATTATAACACGTAACATCTTTGAGTAATCAAATGGGGCTACTTCGGAAGTATGCTACTCTGTGTGAATAAGATGCTGGGAAGCAATGAGTGAAAATGTATATACAGAATTTATACATGCACTTGGTTTGAGAGCAAATTTGAAACTTACTCTTTTTTAAGCTGACATCAAAACATGTTCTAGGTTCACAGAATCCCACCATTTTAAACAGTACACCATGTTTACATTAACACCTCTCTAGTCTTGTATACATTTGTCTTGCAACAGCTGTAATTTGGCATAATTTTAGTTAACTGAATAACCACTTATCAAGGGTGTGGCCAAGTTTCTTGAGGGCCAGTAAAGTTTATTTAAAGCCACCAGTCCTGGTTCTCAGTGTTCTTTGCTGTTATTTAACTGTAATTTACCCCTAAATGTCTTCTAAGAGCCCAGTAAGCAGTGAAAGTGTTGGTAATTCTGCTAGACAATACTGACCTCCTGTGGGCTGGCAAAGTCCCTCGTTCGGCACTAGTCATATCCTGAGGATGCTATATTAGAGAGGTTCAACCTGTATTACCAAAACATCACTAATAATGCTGTAATCATGGACATGTCATCGCTAATATTCACCCATAAAAGTTTAACATGTAACACACATAACACAGACCAGGACACACAAACTCAAAGTGGCTCCAGACACACCCAGAACAACAGATGCAAACCCTGAAGAAATAGTTCTGCTGCTATGATAATCAATACCCTCCACAACACACCTTTCAAGATCCATGGGTCCTACACATGCCAATCACAACGTATGGCACATCAAATGCCCAACAATTATGTGGGTGAAACCAAACATTCTGCTCTTGACTGAATTTATCCGGTAAAATAAGACAAAAACACTCTCTTACCACCTGAGGGTAAAAACTTCTCACAAAATGCTCACATCAGTCATCAAAGAAAACATGCACATTTTCTGCAAAGGGGAGCTTAGGAACTTGAATTCATAACTGCTAGACACTGAAACAGGCAGGAACAGACTTTATGGCTCATTAAATCAATTTGTAACCCTCTAACCCCCCTTTTTCCAATGACAGTAGAGGTGTTAATTGCCCATTTCATGTCAACTGGTCTCCTGAAATAAGATATGCCTCATCTGTCCCACCTTGTATTTAGCTGTGATCCAATGCAAAAGTTCAGAGTGCTCTGGTACAGTGTACTGGAAAAAAAGTAGCTGACTGGGGATGGGGCTCTGATCCAGCCCCTTACCCTTGTCCTCTCCCACTCCCACCCAGAGCTGGGGCTGGCAGTAGGGATCCCAGATGTATGGGGCCAGGAGCCCTGGGTGCAGCAACACCCACCACACTGATAGTTACCTTCCTGTGCCTACGGGCACCACCCCACAGCTTCCATTTGGCCAGGAACAGGAGCAACGAAGGCCACCAACTAGGATTGCCAGAGTCTAACACCCCCCACCGCGCCCCCCTACACACCCAGCCCCTTGGCCTGACTCCTGCACACACCTACATCCCTGCCCATCCTAACTCTTCACCCCTCCACACACACCAGGTCCTTGCCCAGAGAACCCTACAAGCATTCCTAGTCCTTTGCCCTGAGCCCACACACAAACACCTCTAATGAATGTTAAATCCCATTTGGTTAACAAGGTAAATATTAGGTTTAACTGACTAAACAGGGTAGAGGGTGTGGGGGGCAGCTAGGGAGGATGGTCCAGCCCAGCTGTGTTGGAGTGGCCCCACTGGTGCAGAAAGACTACCCTGGCTGAGCTGGAGTGCTCCTGCTTGTGGCACCCTGGGGACTGGGAGTGCTCCAGCCCAGCTGGAGTGTCCCTGCCTGCAGTGCTGCTAGGGGTGGGTGGTGCTCCAGAAGGCCAGAGCAGTCCTTTTCCGCAACAGCCCTGCCCAGGATTGCTGCAAGCAGGGTGCGCTGGCCTCATCTGCAGTGGCCCTGGGCACACAATGGGTGAGGGAGCACAGGAAGGAGGGTTTGCAGTGTGACAGTACCTGTAAGAAATTTAAGCTATGATACTCCAGTTACCTTTTCCAGACCTGACAGAAAGCTCTGTGAAGCTTGAAAGCTTCTCTTGCACCAAGAGAAGTTGGCCCAATAAAAGATATTACCTCCCCCATCCTCACTTGCTCATGTAATGGGACCAACACAGCTGCAACAATAATGCAAATGTGCATTACAGTAAACACTTTCATATCTGGCAACCCCAGGACTGGGAGGTTGTCAGCTATGCAAATATGCCGGTTCATGGAGACAAGCTGGGAGGCACAGGCAGGGCTCAGGAGGACCAAAGCCGTGGGATCCCCCAATGAGGCCCGGGGAACACTGGCAGCACCAGGACCAGGAAGAAGCCAGAAGCTGGGCTAATACTGGGAAGCCAGGTATGCTGGGGCAGGGAAGCCGGCTGGGGCAGGGAGAAAGCTGGCAGCGCCACGGCCAGGAGAAAGCCAGCTGGAGTTGGGGACAGGAAGGAGCTGGCAGCACCGGGCTGAGAAGCCGGCAGCATCTGGGCCAGGGAGAAGCCAGCAGTGCTGGGGCTAGGAAGTGGGGTAATGCTGGAAGCTCCAGGAAGCTGGCTGGGAGTGGGGGAACTCTGACAGTGATGGGACTGGGAGAAAGTGGCCTGTTTGTGCTGGATATACGAGAGTTCCAGGTGAACGAACACCAGATACAAGAGAGTTCACTGTATTAACATTTCTGGACTTCTTAGTGCTTTAACTGTGTAACGTTAACAGTTTTTTGGCATTTATACATAGACAAGTACACGACTCCACTAATTAGCAATCCCTTATAGGACAGCAAAAGATAGCCACTGTCGCATAATGGCAAATTTGCGAAAGCCGGGGTGCAACCAGAGCTAATATCAGCATATCCCATGATATGCTGAGGAAGGAGCTGCAGTGTGTGGGGGGGGGTGGGGAGGTACGGGGGCAGCTGTTGCCCAAATACAGGAGCTCTTCATGGAGAGCAAGGATGCTGGCTGCCCCTGGGGCTACACAGTACCTCTCCCTGTGCTCTTCAGTCTGTCTCCTGCTCTGGCATCTGGGGCACGTGCTTGACTTGTCCAAGTGCCCCCAGTCCACACGCAAAGCCCCAGCTACAGGCAGCTTTGCAGGACCGTCAATCAAGGAAGGAAGCGCTGCATGCCCCTCTCCACCCCAATTACATTTATAGACATGTGCATACAAACAATTTTTTAAATACAAATATATTTACAAACACAGTTTGATCCAGCACCCACTGCAATTAGTGGGGAAATGCCCATTAATTTCAATGGGCATTGGATCAGGCTCTCTATTTTCAATTTTTTCTGCAAGCCAGCAAAGCTTAACAGTCCTGTAGAGAGACAATGGCTTCTTCCATTTGTTTTACATCCACTTCCACATATGAATAAAGCATGCATGACCTGTCCGCATGGGTTTTTTACAGAAATAAGCATAAGAAAAATGTTTTAAACAACAGGAATCTCTGGTGGAAAAAATACAATAATTAGGTCTACCAAATTCATGGCCATGAAAATCATGTCACAGACCATAAAGCCTGGTAGAATAGTGTGTAGCAGCTGCTGGCCAGGCAACCAGATCTGAAGAATGCAGCACTACCAGCAGCTGTACAGGAGGTGGCAATATCACAAAGGCACTGCTTTCTCACTCCCAGCTATAGGTAGCGCCACCACCATCAGCAGCAGCAGCAGGAAAGTAACCCCTTATAGGCCTTATGGACTGGGGATGCTAGTGTGAGAAACACTGTGGAGAGTCACTTTTTTGCGGGTTGGTCACAGCATATACAGCAAATTTGCACAGATGGACAGCAGCTCTGAAATTTGCTATCTATGCCATTATCAGTCTCTGAAAAATGTCTCATTTCTCTACTATTTAAGCAGACTCCGAACAATAATTCATACGAGGATTCAGGCACCGGCATAGTATTTCAGCTGACCCTTCACTATAGTTTAACTGAGGACTAAATTAAGTGCAGTTTAAAGTTTTAAAAAGAAGTTGCATAGTCATATGAAGACAAATAAATATCTACAAAAAGGGCTTGTGAAAACCACCACACTCATTTCTCAGATAAAGCTAGATGAACGTAAATAAACCTTTTCCTCAAAAAAAATTCACCCTCAAGGCTGAGAGTAAGCAAGACCAATTTTAGCCCAAAGGTAGTAATTTTAGAATGAGTGCTTGAAAACAAGGTCTGGAAATGGAAGTGCCTTCTCAACTGTATTTATATTTTAGGTTTATTTATTTTAAAGACTTTTTTAGCTAGTTTTGCTTAATTCAGCTTTTCTGAGTTCTTTTCTTGGAGACTCCCTATTTTCAAGAGTTCAGTGAGGGCTCTTGTATCTTAATTGGGGAATAGATTTATTCTGAGGTTAAATATTTCTTGCCAGACATTCATTCTGTATCAGTATTGGTAATCCTTCCTTCTCTATTGTTATTATTGCTGTTCCAAGCTATGTGACTCTTTTCCATCAACTCACAGATAGGGGTTCTTCATTATTTTGCAACTGCATTTACCCTTTAGAACCCCACTTCTTGCTAATCCTCATTACTCATACTGTATAAATGACAATATTCAACACATCCCCCCTACACTTCTAACACTTTCAGCATTATGCTGACTCAGACATACCTGATTGAATGGGACACGAGGCCCATCACCAAGCAGAGGGGTTTTTTGCTGCTGGAAAGGTAGTGGACCCTGGGGAGGATGTGATCCCCTTGATGGATTCTGCTGCCCAGGAGGTCCCGATGGTCCTTGCATATTTCCTTGAGGCCCTACTAAAGAGTTCTTTGGAGGCCCTGGCTGGCCTTGTGGACCTGGTGGCCCACGTAATTCCTGTGGAGGACCTAACATTGAACCTTGAGGTGGGGGTCCCTGTAGGCCCCTCATCTCCTGGGGACCATGTCCGAGTAAACCGCCCTGTATGTGAGGTCCTCTCATTTCTTGTGGATGACCCATCATCATCCCTTGTGGAGCAGGTCCCTGATTATCACGGGGCCCTGGTGGACCCTGCATCCCTCTTGGATTAAGTCCCATCAAAGGCCCTTGAGATATAGGGCCCTGCATCCCTTGAGATCCTGGACCACCTTGCATTCCATGAGGAAGAGGAGGCCCTTGCATTCCTCTTGGACCAGGTGGCCCCTGCATTCCTTGACCACCAGGGGGACCTTGAGGACCTAAGTGACCTTGTGGTCCCAAATGAGTCTGAGATCCAGGTGGACCTTGTGGTCCTAAGTGACCTTGTGGGCCAGAATTACCCTGTGGACCTGGTGGCCCTTGAGGCCCCATGGGTCCATGAGGTCCAGGATGTCTCTGCATTCCTTGATGACCATGTAGATCCTGAGGCCTTGGCAGTCCTTGTGGAGGTCCCTGGGGACCTGCTGGTCCTTGTGGTCCCATAAAGCCTTGGGGACCTCCAGATCCTTGGTGTAATGGAGGACCTTGGTGTCCCATTTGTCCCTGGGGTCCTCCAGGTCTGAACTGTCCCTGTGGACCAGGAGGTCCCATTTGAGGCATATTCATTGGCATTTGCTGAGGTGGAATAGGCTGCTGAAATCCTTGAGGCATCTGTGACATTGGGCCTTGTCCTGGGAAAGGCTGAGGTCCATGCAGAGGCCCTCCAGGAGGTGGTGCCTGCTGCTGGACTTGTTCAGCTTGCTTTTGTGCAAGTCTCTCAATCTTCAGTTGCTGTCAGAAAACAAATACATGTTTAAACAGACTGCACACACAAATGTAGAACTCCTGCAAAGCAGATGTAATCATTTCACTCTTGGGAACAAGGGAACTCTCAACAAAGCTTTAACACTTTCAATCTGACTGACAGACAGACATAAAATTAAAAAGAACTATATCTCAATAAGACAAAGATATCTGAAATGCTGCCATCAGTGTCACAATAAGCCGAACTCATAGCTTGCTGGTCAGGTTCAATATCTACTTGCTCTTAATTTTCAATTTATTCCAGCAATACCTTTAAGTATGCCCACTACTTACTGCTAATTTAATAATTTACGGTAAAGTGCACTAATTAGTTTCAACGAACTTTTGCTTTCTTCACTCCAGGTGATTAACTCTGCTTCCACACACTTCATGTTTTTGTTTTTCATCCAGGCAAGCAAACTCAGTTGGTATTTGCTACAGTTTAATGTTCCTTACATACCTCCAAGAGTTGTGGGTTGGTGTACTGAAGTGCCGCCATTTCCTGCTCAATCTCTGCCTGTGTCTTCTTTTTCTCATCTAGTTTAATATCTTCCTTTCTGTCATTCATCAGCTCAGGTGGAGGAGGGATAGGGACCTTATTCTGCATCCAAGCCTTTAAGGAAAATGGAGATATAAAATCAAAATACCTACTATTTTAAGTAGTGACCTGGGATAGGAGGGAGTTAAACAAATACATTATTCTCAAGTGCTCATAAATGGAACTGCTCTGGTGTGTTATTCTACACTGACCTATAGAAACTGACAGGATAGTATTTGGAGTCTTGATCAGATACATGCTATTCATAGTTGAACTAAAATCATTTTAGTCTGATGTATCATTGCATATCACGTACTCACCTGTTGAAACTGTGCTGGGATTGGTTTTGCATAGGGCACTTTTTTCTGTGGCACTTTCTTTTGGTCCTTTTGCATTACCTCTTCCATTCCCCAATCCAAACCTGGGATTGTCATCTCAATTTCATTTGAATCATCTTTCCCTTGAACATGAGGAGGAATACCGCAGTTAGCATATAAAGGAGTATGAAGAAATCCTGTTAGTTTTTTGAGCCAGTCTTTTCTTAAACAAGGACCAGTAGGAACCTTATTAAAATTTCTTTTTAATCACTGGAAACAGGCACTACACTGAATGTCCGAGGAGGACAATGTGAAAGAAATACGTAGCAAATGAATGCACTGAACAGCCTTCTCCTCAGGCCCCCATGACAGATGAGAAGTATGAAAAAGGGTCAACTAACTCACAGCAGAACAGCTTTCGAAAAAGAGCCAGCATGCATCATTTCTCCCTCTTACCCAGCTGCTCTTGCTCCATGGCGAGTTTCAGTTGTTCAGGTATTCCCATCCCAGGAATCACCGCAAGGCTGTTGGGTTCAAGGTCATCTAGAGGTGGAAAACCAATACATTGATTTAAGCAAGGATTTTAGATGAACCATGTCTTTCCTGGAAATTGTTTTATTATTTGGTACAATTTTTCTATCCAGTTAGATTCCATACATATTTCACATATGCTGGGGCACACTTTGTCCCACTCATGAACTACAAGATATTAAAAATTCAGAGATGGAAAACTACCCAAAAGACTACATCAAATGTCCTTTCACCAAACCTGCTTCTGTGATAGAAAATGGGGAAAGAAACATGCTTTCCAATACCATTCCCTGTTGTAACAGAATACAGATTTTTCCTTTCATGAGAAATTTCATCTAAAAGAAATTCTGGGACACAGTATAATCAATTATCTATATGAAAGAAAAAGACAAACCCATGGGGCAGGTGGGGAGATTGGTAACCCTGAAAGATCTGACATTGCCAAGGAAAAGCCTCAAAAGAGGTGAAAGACTTAAAATAAAAGAATTTTGAATTCAGTTCAATAATTTAAAAGGTTTTCCTGTGCTCTGTAGCTCAGGACCGTGGGAGATCTTGAAGTCACATGCTGAAGTTTTCAGGAGGCAGAACAAACTGGGGATTTTCCCAGAAGGAGAGCCAAACGTCCTTCCTGTGATTGACAGAGCTGGTCCTACCTCCTGGAGCTGCAGAACAAAAGAAAACTCATTGCTGGAATGGGAATCTGGATATAATGGAGAATGTGCGATTATCCCACTAAAAAAATCCTCATCTACCCAGTCACCAATGCCATGATATTACATCATGTCGCACAGAAACCGGATTAGAACTGTAGCTAAGTGCTCCAGGCTTCTGCCTGCAACCAGCCCTCCACTCCTCTGATGTCAAGGCAACAGCCTTACCATATTCCACACCATCCTCTGACATTCCTGGCAGCAGGTTCAGGTTGTATCGATCTCTCATTTTATCTCCAGGCCGATTTCGAGTCCAGAATTTGCTGTCAAAATAAAATAAGAGTGTGATATGAACTTGATGAAGGTGTTGGGAGATTCATTATTTTTAGTTGTCATAATCTCTCTTATGACTTTTGCATTTTATCTAATTATCTCGATTGTTCAGATTTTCAAGGCCTTATTCAGCAAGCTCCTATTTGGACCTAAACTTCAGGTATGATTAAAAAGTCCCTCAACTCTAATATTCCCATATGTTCAAAAACACTTAAGAGACATGGTGAATAGTAACAGAGAGGGAGCTGTGCTAGTCTATATACTATCAAAACAAAAGAGCAGTCAAGTAGCGCTTTAAAGACTAAAAAAGTAATTTATTAGGTGAGCTTTTGTGGGATAGACCCACTTCTTCAGACCATGGCTATTGTTCATCTATAGCCACGGTCTGAAGAAGCGGGTCTGTCCCACGAAAGCTCACCTAATAAATTATTTTGTTAGTCTTTAAAGTGCTACTTGACTGCTTTTTAGTTTTGATACTTAAGAGACAGTGCCTGTGAGAACTGAAGAACTCTGTGTTGACAGACTCAACACAAGACTGCCATATTCCCAGTCCTTTTCAATAGCCCTTGCTATTCATAGCACATGCTGATGGGCTATCTTTCTGATTTATTCAATTTATAAAATATAACTGGTGCTCCATTTGTAGCGCTTCTATCCTAGAAGAGTCAAAGCACTTCCCAAAGTACATGCCTAGAAGTGGTATGGAGGGTGATATCTGATTAACAAAAGACAAGCGGATGAGGCAAGCGTTGAAGAAGCAAGAAGAAATATTTTCTGTCAGAAACACCTGAAAACCCCCTCAAAGGTTCCTATATGATATTTTTGTGACCATGGAGTTCTGGTAGACCCTCAATTTTTAAGATTCCTCCAAAAGGAACAAAATGATAGACTTTAATTCCACCATATGCTGTAAAAAGGCCAGTACTTTTCCAAACAAAACACCTTAGTCTCCCTACATTCTTGGCTTCTTACCCAGTTCAATAGCAGGAACTACCCATATCTATCTCAGGCTTTTCCCCAGTTTTAAAAATATGCATGCTTCTCAGATCTTTGTTTAAATACATGAAAATACCTGGTATGGTCATTTGAGCCTGAGCAGAGAATGTGTCCAAGAGGATGCCAAGCTAAACTCCAGATCATTCCCTCATGGGCCATTTCCATTCCACCAACTTCCTTCTCCACCCTGAAATATCATACAGTAATCAGACAGAAGATCATACTACAGACCCAGTATAAGGGATTTTTTTTAAATACTTATTTGCTACACAGTTGCTCATGGATTTCTATACTCTCATTTTAGACCTCAGTTATTTTTCACTCATGTAGATCTGCTGGAAAAATTAAATGTAGAAGTACGTCCCTAAACTACCATGTTCAGACACTCAAAGATATACACACGGCCAGGCTGTACCATATATGTACATATAACAACAGAAATTCAAGTAGTAACAAAACAAATTATATTTAACATCTGACAGTGTCTGAATTAAATTTCTCCATGTTGATGGAAAAGGTACCTACCCAACATGCCAGAACAACAAAGAGCCATCAGACCCTCCACTGGCAAAAAGCCCTTCATGAACAGGATGCCAGGCCACAGCTGAAATGAAGAAATTCATGATCAGGAGAGATGCTAGAATTGCTAGTGAATGTTAAATTGTATCCCCAAAGCCTTGAAAATGGGTGCCTTTAAACCCAATTCACTCACAGCAAAGGTAATATGAAATGGGGTTCATTCTGACCTGTGGCCTCTTTCTTATGACCCCTGAAGACTTGGAGCTCTTCTTTCAGGTTTCGAATGTCAAAAAGCTTGCAGAGGTGGTCACGAGATGCTGTAAGCAGCCAATTCCCATTCAGATTCAACTTTACTTCCATCACTGTATTTTTATGAGCGTGTCTAGAAGTGGAGATAGAAAAGGGACTAACTGGCTAGAAGTCAGATCCTCAGTGGTATTCCCTCTGTGCTTTTATACTGAGCATCTGGGTCTAAGTTTCAGGATCAGCCTTTTGCTAACTGTACTTATAGCGGCTAGAGGTACACATGGTAACTTCCATTGATTTATTAGGCATAGCTTTAATGAGGTACCAGCAGTAGCTCATGAGAATTCTGGTGACACGAGGCTTGTAAATAAGCGGAAAGACAACTTACACAAGGAAGGGATAAACAAGATCTTCAGATCAAATTATGTCTACCCACTAGTTTTCTTCAGCCAGCTACTGCCCTAACTACAACTGCCTGCCCCTAACCACAGCTATTATGTTTGGTTGGCAAAATATAGTCCTAGAGGGGGGTAACTGAAAACAGAATTAAGTAATCAAGAGTCCAAGCAGTTTTGCTCCTTCTGACCTGAACACAACCTCATAACTTACAGCGTGGCAAGGCTCTGGCCAGTTTTAGGATCCCAAAACTTGATAGGCTGTTGGCTGTCTTTGCTTCCTGATACAACCAATCCCTTTGTTGGATGCCAGTCAACACACTTTACATCTGCCCCATGCCCTGTTGGGAATATAAAGTCACTTATTTAGGAATTTCAGAGAAAACTGAAAATTTAATGAAATAATAATCTATGTAATTTGTAAATTAAAATCATGGGTAGCCCAAAATGGACTGAAAAAACACCAGAGAGCATGGTGTGATTAGGAACTCTATAATGCTATTTAAAAATAGCAGTCACTAGTTCTCTGTATTGCATTACACTCCTTACAAATAATTTGAAATAGTTTTCTTCTCAGCTTTCATGCTTTTTACTAGAAAACACAAAGCTGACTCCACCACCTATTTTGTAACTGAAGTTTCAACATTTTTAGTCTTTGGTCCTAACCCATTGTTTAATGTTATGTTAAACACCTCAAAAGTGTCTGCCCTGTACTTGTAACATGATTATATATCACCTTACTTTTGCAACTTTTTGGGGGGAATACGGGCCCTTTATGAAGGTAAGATGTTTTAACACCCACTACTGAAGTAGTATTGTAGCCCTCCAAAGACAAGATAGTACACAAAAGAAATCAGATTAAATAACTAGCTAATAATTTTTAACTTGTTAATTTGGTTTCACAAAGTCCCTTGCACCAGCCCAGACAACACATTCATATTTTCCTAGCAGCAAATGAAGATCAGTTTTTCTTCTTCCCTATGCCACTATTTCCCTATAAATAGACCCTGACCTTGCTCATTTAGACAATCTGTATTTTGGAAAAAGTTTTCAACTGTTATTCAAGTAATATGCTAAGATGTCTGGGTGGCAACGAAGGAATGTGGAGGGAAAAATAAAAAGTAAACTATGATTTCTTTCTGTAATCTCTTTCTGTGCCAGCCCACTTAGGGGGAATGCCAACAGCAATTTTCAGTACCACAAGAGAGAGCAACTGAGTAGTTAGGGAGAAAGTGAGCATATGCTTTCTGAAAGCAACTAGGAACTTACTTTCTAAACTCTATAATAATTCCAAGATAGATATTTAAGCCAATTTCTCAAATAAGATGTCTGAACTTTCTGATGTGTGCGCGGCTGGACAGAATGAGCAGAGAAAAATCTTCTCGAACCAAGAGGCAGGGGGAAAACCACCGTGGAGAGGAAATGGAAAACAATTTTAATCACTATCTTGTCCAGGCAATGAACACTGCAGGGCCCTCTTCCCTTACTCTCCCTGCAGACAAAACCAATTTTCCAATTTATTGGGCCAAAAGCAAGAGCAGCATCCTCGAGCTTCCAAGGGCCAAAGAATCTGGTCACAAGTTACCCTTACTGCCAGAGGGAACTTCTGTCATGCATGGCTTTCTCCCCACTTGATTGTTTTGGGAGAGGGAACTAAAGCAACATCTCTGGAAACGTTATGTCTAGGTCTTAGGTGGAGTGTTGAACTACATTCTGAACAAGATTTTAATAGTCCACTCTGTCAGAACCCAGAAGGCCTGCATTATATTGTAGCCAAAAGGGGCCACTCCAGCTGTGTATCCTGTCTGAGGCAACTCAGAGTGACCATTAGTGGATATTACCATTCTTCAGCCACCAGATTATAAAACAGCTTCAGCTCTAAAGGCAAGGATAGGTTCAACAGAGAAAGCTTGGATGGAGGGGATGACTGGCTGGATAGTTAATCCTGGGGTGACCATGTATTGTATGAAAACATGCTGAGAGCAATGAGGTTACACACACCATCACAGAGCCCAAAAAAATTAGAAATATGCAGACTAGCTCCAAGTTTGACTGGAGTTGAGTTGGCCTCTCTCATTCCTAAAATAACCAGACTGTGTGAACCAGGAGTAGTGTGAGGAAAAAAAATGGGCTATTTTCCCTTTGATTTGTAGAGACTTGGCATCCTGAAACCTGGATATGTGACATAAATTCAGGCTTTTCTTGGAAAATTTCATGTGAGGCCATTTTTAAGAAGTTTTTCTTCTAGAGTGAGACAAGTAGACAAAAGCAGCTGTAAATATAAGATCACAAGGTAAAGTTCATAACCACAACACCTGGAAAGTGGTAAGAGATATGGCCATACCTGGCTAGGAGCTTGGATAGCAGTACAAAGAAGTTATAAGTAAGTCTTAAAGAGACACTAACAGAAGGAACAAGCCTCACTATTTTCTTTGGAAAACAATTTCTGTAATCTTCTTACCATGGGCCTGGCCACAGAAGCCATGTAGCAAGAGAACCTAAAATATTCTAGTGTGATACTCTAATACAAGCAGCTTGTCCTGCCGATACAACAAGTACTGGGCAGTGGCCTTCAAGAAGAGAGGGCTTTGGGGTACCATAGAGAAGTCAGAATTTTAGAGACTAAGAGAACCACTTCAGACTTATCCGTTGAGAGGGCATAAAGCCACCTGAAGAATCTAAAGGACTGCAGTTTGTTGCTGGAAGTAGTCCAGTTCATGGGTGACATGTCCTGGGACCAAGGCAGTAACTGGAAAAAAAAAGTGAGTGTCCTTTTTATGGGTAGTTAAAATAGAACCCATCTCTCTACCTTCAGAGGTGCAGTCCATTTGCTTGGTTGGCAGAGTCAAATTTTGGAGGAATCCATTTTTTGAAAGGGATCTCTTTCTTACAACTTTCCCAAGACTGGTGACTACGAATATGAGGAGGGAAAAAACCTCTTTGCTATGAGACCCATTAAGTTGTAACTAGTAAATATTGAGAAACGAGGAGGATTTCGGCGATTGAGGAGGTGGGGTGGGAGGAGTTTGAAAAGAAATATGTAAAAAGGTAAAAATCTACTACAATCACTCAGAGGAGTAAAATGCAAACACTAAAATCGCTGATCCAGGATCATTTAGACTCTCCTTTACAGTGAAAAAGGTCACACCTTGCTGTTTTCTTCTGTCTGCCAATAGGGAGAATGTGTTATCTGTGCTATCACAGAAGGGTGTGAAACAAAAACGTGTTTTTATTTTAAATACTGAGGCTATTTTTACACTAGTGGGTTGTATCTAAAAAGCTGGGGCTCTTTTGAAGAGTCCTGCGGGGTGTCTACCCACAAAAATGCATTCTTTCACTATTAAATCAGAAGAACACAGAACTTTGCATGCAGCCCTCTTCCTCTCCCAGATGAGGCAGAGCACCTGTTTCCAAAAAACGCGTGCAGACGCCCTGGGGGCCTTTTATTCAAATGCGTGCAGACGCCCTGGAGGCCTTTTATTCAAATGCGTGCAGACGCCCTGGAGGCCTTTTATTATTTATTTTTTGATCCCTGCCCTGTTCTTTCAGAAGAGCAGGAGCTGTGTGGATGCCCTCTATCCAATGAAAAAAAAAATCTCTATCTTCTTTCTTGTGTGTGAATGCACTCTTTTGAAAAAAGTTTTTTCGGAAGCGGTCTTCCGGAAGAACTTTCAAAGGATCACTGTGTTGCAGACAGCCTGAAAGTCCAGTGGTTAGGGTACTGGTCTAGAACAAGGGGGTGAGCAGGGTTCACATTCCTGCTTTGCCACAGACTGCCTATGTGATCTTGGGTAAGTCACTTATCCTGTCTCAGCTCCCAGTCTGTACAAAAAAGATGGGGATAATAGCGCTTTACTTCACAACACCCTGTGAGGTACAATTTACATTCAAGTGCAAAGCACTAAAATACTATGTTAACATGGGCCATTATAGGTACCTAAAATAGATATTGTGAAGGATTTCAGAGACTTGATTAACCTGCTCAAATCATGCAGGTTGAGGTTCAATATATTAATAAATTGGGCTTCTTCAGGAAAGATAGATACTTTCATAAATTACTTCCCACACCCCAAAAAATCTGACATGCTTAATATGGAGAACTAACAAATATACTCCCCTTAAAAAGAAAAATACATAATCTGGTAGAAGTGTTGCAAAATTTAATATGTATATACTTACACATAACAAATGGAGAAAATATGCAAAAATGTTCCAAAAATTGCTAAAGGGAAAATAAACCTTTACATAATCTAAACATATGTAAAATTATGAATTAGTGTGGGAACATGAAATATTCTAAAACTTGCTTTTTGCGGACATGATTTACTGGATATGTGGTACATTCCAAATGGATTATTACCCCTCTTTTTATAACTACTTACAATGTGCTGATATATGTCGTAGTGCTCATGTAATTAAGTTATAAATGTGAAATATTTATACCTTCAGTTTATTACTCTGCTCAAACATTTGCTATTTTGTTCCCCCTCCCTGGCAAAACTTACAAACTTTAAAAAATAAATGCATTTAAAAATGTTTCACCCTTAAGACAGACAGATATGACTTTGGCATATACTTCTATTTTCCCCCCACAATTGAGCTCAAATTTTAAAAAATATGTATATACAAGAGTGAATTTTTCCCTGCAGCATTTATTCAATATGGAGCTATACCTATCTCATAGAACTGGAAGGGACCTTCAGAGGCCATTGAGTCCAGTCCCCTGCCCTCACAGCAGGGCCTACCACCACCCCTGACAGATTTTTAAAAAATCTATTTGTCCCAGATCCCTAAAAGGCCCCCTTGAGGATTGAGCTCAGAGCCCTGGGTTTAGCAGGCCAATGTTGAAACAACTGAGCTATCCCTTCCCCTTGTTATGTTATTTTATTGCTTATAACTAATAATCAATCAAAATATATGCAATACTGCATACGTATTGAGAACATCAATCACATCACATTTCAGTACTGTCATAACTGAACAGATTTCTCACAAGACATTACAATTTTTTTATATATTTTAAAATGAATTTTCTGATGATTTTTCTTTAAATGAGAACTCTGCAAAAGCTTGATCTAGTAATGTGCTGAGCATCCGCCACACCCTTGAAATCTGTGAAAGTAGAGGCCTCTTGTTCAGGACCTTGCAGCACGTATCCACAAGAGAACAAAAAATCTTTCAGAAGAAAATGAATACGCCTTAATTTATTAGCCCAACCCTGTCAAGTAAGACTGGTGGGCAACCTGTGGCCCAAGGGTCACATGCAGTCATCAGAGTTCCATGTGTGGCACATAAGACATTTTGTTTACCATTGCCCATGCAAAGGGTTGCCAGATTCTGATGGTTTCCATCCATTTTTTTTCCTACCAATATTACAAAGGTGACATGAATGTAAAAAAGGGCACAAAAGTGAGTTGCATGCTGACTGCACACAACGTTGACTGTGAAAGTTGCATGCTCCCTCTGCAGTCAAAGCACTGCTACAGTTCCACCACCACACCCTGCAAATTTTAAGAACTCAAAGGCAATTAGCAAAACTACCCTATCCTGGGAGACTGTCCTGGACACAACAATCTTGTGGCCCAGTGAGATGAAGGAGGGCCACTCATGCAACCCACTTAATAGCCTACATTGCTCATCAATGAAGTAAGAGTATTGGTTTTATTCACCAATGAAATTCACTTCATATCTAACAAAAACCCTGTGTCTTGCTATTCTGAACTGACATTTAGAGTGTGGTAACACTGATCATTGTTACCAAATCAGCGAGGTTGAGAATTAAAGTAGTTATCTTTCACTATATTGTACCTAGTGTGTTCTATGAAAGACCCTCCCTTTGGGAAGCACTCTCAGCTCTTCACTTCCCTTTGTTCGATGGCACTCCATTTCAGAAACCTTCCTTCTGCTGCTATTCAGCACAGTTTCTTTGAAAGAAGGAGAATACAGAACAACAGGAAATGCCCATTTCCCATCTTGAATGGGTTAAGAGTATTGCCTCCAAAGCACCTCCAGATCCTGCTGACATGATATAGCATTTATTTTTTCATTTACCAATGGTATCTGTCCCTAGATATGAGCTCTGTATACTTGTGCACACAAAACCTGGTATTTGGGCAGACTGTGAGAGGATTTATTTGTCTAAGTTGGATGTTTCTTGTATCATCACTTTCTTAAACTATGCCAATTTCCAAATGTTAGCTTTTGTCTACCCTTCTATACAAATTCCACTTTTTCAGGGATTTACAATTGTTTACGTTTTCTGTCCCAGTCTAAAGCTGTTATGCAGGGTAGCATTTTTTCCATAAATTGTGTATTTTTTCAGCTATGCAGATAAAAGCTAGTAATGAACACATCCTATTACCATGTGCTGATACCCCATGCAAAAATCCAAACAGCAGCATACAACATTTGTTTGTCACGGTAGTTGCATTGGCCTTTTGGTCATCATAAGAAACATATGGGTTATATAAGAGATGCTAAACAGGTCCACAAATCTTTTTTAATATTCTGTATCTCTCAAGGATGGCTTACCCCTCAGCAACACTGAAATTATAGTTTATGGCTCTGTGGATGTGAGATTTAAGATGCATAGACAAGGTTGAGAATCTTTGCACATCATATATGGTTATTAGCAATGGAACAATCATTTGAACTATTTTATGCCAAGTGGAATTATAAATCACTCAAATATTTGGCAATGGTTTCTGTATGTTCTATACATACATGAGTACAGTGAAAAAAGAAAATGCACATATGATCATGGAACAACAAGGTCCCTAGGGCACAGGCAGGAATGAGCTCTATGCAGGGTTCAATCCTGCCAATTTCTGATCACTGTCCAATAAACACTTGACCATGTTCTTAACCATAACGAAGCAACTCAGACATTTAACGTTAAGTTGGTAAGAGCTTTACAAGATTGTAGCCAAAGTGCCCTTTACAGAGGTACAAAATTTAATGCCAATGCTATCCTGCTTTGAGAACAGACAAAGAAGTTACCAGATTTAAATAACAACCATTACCATGTACCACCTGTCACAGATACTCAATTTTCTAAAATGATGTTCTAGAATAGTGCTTCAGTGGAGGTGAATACTATTTTTCCAGTAGAAGGAAAAGTTAACAGGAAGATATGTATGTGTGAAGCACTGATTTATTTTGGAGCCTGATTAAAATTCTTCTGTTGAATGTTAGCCCCTGCTGTAGAAAATAAAGGCACACCTATCACTTCACTTTTGACACAGAGGCTTTTCCATGTACCTATAGCTCCTCCTTGAGGCTCATCACTTCTGCTTGCCTAATGTGTGGGGGGGGGGTTAGAATGTGATGGGATTCTGATGCTCTAGAACATGTGTTGTAAAACTGCACCTGTGACTAAACTGTTAAGCTGGACAGAAAGTGAACTAAAGTAGAGAAGTAATGGAAGACATACGGAAGAGTCCTCAAATTAATGAGAGCAGTACATCAATAATGTAAGATGTTTTAGTATTTCTAATTAAAATATAATTCATACATACAAAATAATCTCTAGTACTCATGAGTCAGTTGTATCAATTTATGACAAAAAATACATTTCCATGTAAGTCTCATGTCCTGTTACAGTACAGAATTTCCTGCTATCTCACTGTAATTTAACTACTACTTAGTTAAAATTGATGCACTAATGTCCTACTGCACAATTCAGTTACATTACCATGACTTGTGAAAATACAGCATGGTATAGGGTGCACAGGAAGACAGAGCAGAGGCAGTAAATTCCCATTATGAAATTGTACACAGTATTTCTTTCATAACTAGCAAACAAACAAAAACAGAAAAAAATCTCAGCATCAGCTCCAATGAAGTGTCAAAGAAGTAGAGCAGCCAGGATGTGCAGAGAGGAAAAAAGATACAATTTAGAAGTCTATGTGAAAATAGCATCTTTTTATTTATCTACTTTTTGTGTGTGTTTTTCAGAAACGTTTGCTTGCTTTAGTGACAAAGACAAGCTTTTACTACTGTTAACATAACAAAGAGTCAGTCAATTTATCTAAGACAGGGCAAGATAAAAGGCATCGATTATATTCTGCTTTATCTGCTAAACTTCTAATTGCAGAACTGGTTACTGCTTATCAGTATTAATTAGGTTCTGACAAAAAGGAGGTTATCCTCACATTTTGTGGTCCCCAATACGTGTTTAAGTATTCATGGCTAAGCACATTTCCCAGATGCAGGTTACTGTTAGCCAATGTACCTTTAAAGCAGCAACACGCTCACTATTTATTGAAGAGCAAATGTTTATTTACAACAGTAATTTACATAAAAAGGTAAAATAAGAATTAAACATTATACAAGAAACATTCAAAAATAACAAACAGAGGTATATAAATCCTCATGCATCAGGATATAAGCCAGCCACTACGTAACAAGAGTTAAGAAGCAGCATTCCATAGAAGGAAGTGATTTCGTATTTGTGTATTCTGAACCTGCTTACACCGTCCTCTGGAACAGCTGATACTGGCCACTGTCAGAGGACTTAACCTAGAATGCAGTGATGTCAAGAAGGCTTACAGTAAACCCTTGATTTAACAGATCCTGATTTAATGGACTTTAAAAATAACAGATGCTGTCTGCCAGCCCCACCCTACCCCCAAAATGCTGCCATTGGAGTGGCTGGGGCTGGAGGAGGTGGTGTAAGGAGGCAGGATGGTGTGCAGCACCTCTCCCAGTAATTGGTAGTGGGAGATGGCAGTGTGAGGGGAAGAATGGGACAGGAGGGGGAAGACAAGAGTGGGAGGCAGAGAACAGAAGTGAGTGATGGACTAGGAAGGTCGGTGCCTTGTCACACAGTATAACCATTCAGATTTAATGCACTTTCAGCATTAATGGACATCTCTCTCCCCTCCCCAACCCATTAGTCCATTATTTACTGTACTGTCCTTGTGGATGAGGCCTACAGGCAGAGCATTTGACAAGATGGACCACTGGTCTGATCTGGTATACACCACCTATTTTCTTCCACAACTCATTTCCAAGAAATTGTATAACAAAGGACAAGAGATCTTTTTTGGATAGAGGGAAGTATAATTTGAAAGACAAAACAGAAACTTTGACAGTCAACGGTCTGATTTCCATGGCTTTGTGGTTTCATAAGAAGGTGCAGAATCAAGCTGTACAGCAGGATTTGGCTTTTTATAAAAATTCAAAGCTTCTATATTAAAAAAAAATTAATGTTTCCAACAGCTTGGGGTGGGGGTGTGCTACCGCTCCGGCTCCCAGCTCCCCCAGCCAAGGGAAGCTGGGGGAGGCCAGCCACAGTGTAGTCCTGCTCCTGGCTCCCCCAGCTGACGAAAGCTGGGGGGCAGCTGCACTGCGGTGCAGGAGCCAGGGGGAAGCTGGGGGTTGGGTGGTGCAGCCATGCTGTTGCATAGGTCCAGCTCCCCTAGCCAGAGAAAGCTGCATGGCAAGGGAACCAGGGGGGAAACTGGGGAGCAGCCACACTGCTGCACAGGTCCAGTTCCTGGCTCCCCCAGCTGAGGGAAGTTGGTGAGCTGTCACGACAGCATGGGGGAGCCGGGGGAAGCTGTGGGGCAGCCGCACCACCACATGGTCCACCTCCCAGCTCCCCCAGCTGAGGGAAGTGGGCGGCAGCCGCCTGAAAATACAGGGCAATTAGCCCCTTTGACAAAATACATTGGGGTGCCATCCTGGCACCTCAAATATGGGACTGTCCCACCAAAATCGTTACAGATGGTCACCCTATCTAGATTGCAGGCTTCTGTTGACCAAGCGTGCGTCCAGACCGCAGATCCGTCAGAAGAGCTCTGCTGGTCAGGAGCGTTCTGACAACCTCCTTGTGTACCTCATTAGACGAGGAAGAAGGGATGTCTTGACAGAAGGGGGTTTTCCAACATTTGGCCCTGTGTGGATGGGCCAAATGCCAGAAAAGCCTCTCCCAACATGACTATCAGCAAAAGACATGCAAATACATTATGCAATTTGCATATCTTTTGCCAACAGTTCTTGGCAATCTAGACATAGCCTCAGTGGAATATCAAAATGAAATCCCGTATTTTATAATCTATGCTATTTCACTACTGCTGAACACAGCAGGAACCCACATTTTATCCATTATAAATCAAAAAGTGTCAAACCACCATAATGTTAAAAACAGGTGCCTAACAAACTCTTACGTGAGTGACTACTATAAAAAGGAACGATCACATATCAAATAGGTGCCTACAGATGGATTTGGAACTTAATTGTAGGCATCTCTTTTTAAAACTCTTGGTCAATGGCCTCCATCTATCACCACTGCTACCAAAATTTCCAGCTTTCCAATCTGCCCGCTTTTGCGAAGCGATTTTGCATTATTAGAAAACCGTGTGGCAATGAAAAACATGCAAAATTAAGATTTGTATTCAATGTAACACCAAAAAATAATGTAATGCACGTTGGAGTACGTACTGTGTAGGTTTAAAACACAACAGTTTTTGAATTTACTTGAAGCTGTAACATAATTTAGTGAGACTCTACCAGAGAAATGAAGTGGGAAGAGGAGAGAAGTCAAAAGGCTTGTAGAATTTAGGACCAGCTTGCCAGAGAGCACAGGAATTTAGGATGGACTCTATTAGACCAATGATACTAGCTATCAGTGATTCTTCTTAGTTTCCATAGACCTAAAAAACATGTATCCATCCACAAAAACTACAATCAACGACACTGACCACCAAACGTAGTCATTTTAAATAATTCCCTTCCTTTTAGCAACTACAATAAGTTTTGAGTGCACTGTGAACTCTCATTACCTGTATTACTCACTAATCAATCTGCTGAATAAGCAGCTATTATCACTCTGATGAGGCTGAAGTTAGCTGTTCTCTTGGCTGATAAGTTCTCTTGAGCCATATCAGAAGATACCACATAAGAATAGCATTTGACTCATGGATAGTACAAGATAGTTGCTTGCCCAAGTGAACCCAGCAGATCTGCACGGGGGTGTGGGATGAACAGGGGCAGCTGCCTCCAAGCTCAGGGCACCAGCCACTGCCACAGTATCAGTGACAGCAGCTGGAGCTCCAGGCCCCTTTGAAACACCAAAGAGTGTTCTGCCACCACTCCACATGTGGCTCTGAGGGAACACCGGGAGAGGGGCTGACTGCCCGAAGCCCTGTTCCTCCTCACCTTGGCCTCACTGCTTTTGGGGCATGGAGCTAGCCAGCCAGAGACCAACCCCTCCCCACCCCCCGGCCTTGGACCCCAGGCCAACAGCAGCTGTCAGAACCCAGAATTTTTAACAGGACCATCTATGGGGGAACCATTCAGATTGTTGATTCTTCCTCACTTGGGCTAATGAGTTTAAAACAAACTAACTATCTTATTCAGAATGCATTATAGACATCTACTTTTCTTGCTTATTTTTCACTGGGACAAAAGGAGGTATCATCTTGATCACCAGTCCACTTGACCAGGAATACAATCAAATCCTGCAGACTAGGAAGAACCAACTTGGAGAAAGTAACCCAATGTGAAAGACACCCGAAAGATCTGATGAGTATTCAGGATTGGATGCAATGCAGTTCATAGTAAATGGAGCCCTTGTGATGATTGTAAAGAGAACTCAAAGTAGTAACTGAATGTAAATAAATGAATACAATCACATATGCCTGAACCTGCAGACAACATGAAAGTCTTTAATTTTTCTCAACACTGAAGCATAGATAATTTAAATTCTAATTTACTACTGATCAAGCTGTAGGGGCGGGAGGGGAGGCCAATCGTATTGAGAGTCTACAGAATCAAATGAGGGTGGAACAGGAATCCTGCTGAGAGAATAGAGGAGATTTCTGCCAAGAATATGAACCATAGTTGAGGAGCTCAGCAGAGCACAAAAGACAATATTCTGAACATTTGTGCAACATCTTGAAAGAGGCATCTCAAGTGGGCAGTAGGGTGGATTTTAAAAAAAAAAAAAAAAAAAAAAAAAAAAAAGGTAAGTTTTTAAAATCACAATCAGATTATGCACCTTTGTTCCTCAGGCAAATCACTAGAGGAGCTGAAAAAAATATCAAAAATATTACAGCACTATTAGAGCTTCAAGTTTACATTTTAATTTCCTCAAGATTTTTATTCACAGAGGACACCCTATAATTGGTAGTGCAGAACACTAGTTTAACCTTTAAAAAGCTAAAAGAAAAACTATGAATGTTATAGATCCCTTTCAGTATCTTTTAAGTGTCCATTTAAATACAGTTTTTGCTTTTGTAAACAAAATACACCATGAGATTATTCCTTGCCTATAAACTACTTATATAATTCCCATGATGAAATTATTTGAGGCAATGAATGTCATGGAGAATACCAAACATACAGAAGACCAAAGTTAGAGATGGTTACATGACAAGGCTGAGAAATATTTAATTTTCAGCATAGCAGTCCCTCTTTATGGGAGACCGGATAACATAATCATGTATATGGCTCCTTCATAACCCTAATTTTCCCAGAGATAGTACCTCTTAGAGCAGGGGTGGGCAATAATTTTTGATGGAGGGCCTCTCCAAGATTCTGGTAAGTGGTCAAGGACTACATTCTTCTATGAAGGGGGTGTGGGGTCTTGGATGGAGGCTAGGTGCAGAAGGGAGCTTGGGGTAGGGAACTGGGCTGCAGGAGAGTGTGTGGGATCTGAGAGGGAGCTGAGTGAAAGACAGGGTTGGGACCTCTAGCAAGGGACTGGGGTGCAGGGTATGGAAAGTGATTGGGGGTCAGGAGAGAATTCTGGCCTGTGGGGGGGAGGAGCGAAGGGCTCAGAAGCTGGCTGTTCCATGTGCTTCTCTGCACTGCACGGGGAGGTGGGAGGCTTCATGCGCTGCCCCTGCCCCCACCATTCTCTCTCACCTCCAACTGGCCAAAACCAGCCAATGGCAGCTGAGTGATTGTGCTGGGGGCAGGGATGAAACTTCCCCTGATCCAGTGAGGGACACAGACCAGATAGCTGCTCTGAGCCCTGCGGCTGCTCCCTGCCTAACGGTCCAAGAGTGGTGGACCCTGGAGCAGATTCAAGGGCTTGGCAGGCTGGATCCATCCTGCAGGTCATATCTCACCCATCCCCTAGAGCTTGACTGAGTCTCTACATTAGCAAGACTGGAGCAGAGAACACAATGGATTCTACATGCTATAATCACACCTACACTATTGTGCATAACAGTTAGGCACCTTTCCAGTACACGGAACTCACTGGAATTTACTCCTGCGCTATCTGATGCAGAATCCAAAACTTATGCAACATATGCAAACATTAAAAACAGAGAAATCTAAGATAAAATCATGTTTGACCATTCAAATAAATGTGAATGGCTTCTGGGAAGAATTTAAGCACGAAAAAAGTTACAAGAAGAACAGACTGTTTAAGAGAGAATAATGAGATACAGATTGTCTTTCATCTTCAGGTCACTAGTTCAGACTAAAAGTAATTTCTTCTAGTTACTATCTGATATCTGGTCAGCTGGAAATATGAGAATTAAGTTGGTTGTCCTAGCAGGGTCATTAGCATGCAAGCTGTGCACAGCATGCTAACTGGGCACCACTGCTGAGAGTATCAACAAAACACTGAAGACTACCTTGGCATGAAGCCTGAACTACCTTTTCCACTCCTAGTCACGTTGTTTTCCCCCCTCTTTCTAGGTTAGTACTGAAGGGTACAGGTCTGGCTGTGAAATAAAATTTGTCCTGATTATGTGGCTCCTGTCCAATAAAGCATTGCCATTGCTATGGCTGACAATGTGGCACATTACACAACATTAAGTTCTCTTGATAAACTTTAAAAATTGGGAAAACTGCTTATTTTCAAACCGGTTACCATACAATTTCTGTATAAAAAGATCCAACAAATCTCTCAGACAGTGTGTACATAAAACAAATATCACTGTTAATAACAATTCTATGCAGCACTTTGACATTATCAAAAAATCTAAAATTAAGAAGGCACTGTATAGGTAAGTTATTCAAATAATGGTGTTTGAATTCTATTGGGATAAAATTATTCAATTTTTCCAGGGCTTGTGTGTGTGTGCGCTGGTATTTGCTGGTACTGAGAATTAGCACTCAGCAGCCCCAGCCATGAGATTGGCTGGGGATCCATCTGAGTACCAGCTTCCCCGCACCCCAAAAAAGGCACTGCATTTGCCCAATAAAAAACTTACTTCAAAATAAGTATTAAAAAGCCACTTATGATGAACAAACAGTGCTATCAGAAGCAGTTTAGTAGGAATGGAAATATTTCCACTATAGCATCCCATCCTGTTTATCTGAAATTTTGCACGTTCTGAGGACAAGAGACTCTTCTGTGCTCTAGGTGCGTGCCTTAATTACATCACATTCAAATTAAGTGATTATACGTTAAATAATTCATGAGTGCCCTACACCACTCCTAACAATTCCACCAAAGCCTTGCCAATACCTGTCATCCATGTACCCACTGATCCCCAGTGTCTGACAGAAGAGTGTATTTCCTCCAGACATTAATAATGGTTATTACAAAAAGAACCCTAACATACACATGAATTCCTACTGTGATCATTTAAATGTTTGTTCCTTTGGTTGCATGTTCAAATGTACCTTTGTAAGTAATTAGCATAGCTAAATGCACTAGCATATACCTTTGCTCCTGAAATAAAATGCAAGCAAGAAGTTAAAGGAACAGTGATTAAGTTTGAACATAACTATTGATTTTTCTGATCTTTAAGCTTCTCACAGCAATATCAACCTTTGAAAATGGACAATTTAAAATTAGGCGAGGGCTTGTGCACATTCTAGTGTAACCACAGAATAGTGCATGAGGTACAGCAAGACAGACAACTCTTTATGGACTTTTCTTCTTTCACTGTATGCATGTAGCTTTGGGGATTTCTAAATGATACCTTCTGTTTTCATTAGTTCAGAAGAGAAGACTTGCTCTCTGTTTATCAGAACTTCTTAACCCATGTTTGTGTGCCTCTTCACCTATGAAGACATACCTGGGAACCATAAGGGTCTCCTATACAGACTTACATCTAGACAACTTACTTTGTCATCTGTGGATGGAAAAAACAGCCCATCCTATGAAAAAAAGATACAGCTATGTATAGCTCAGGATTTTCACAATGAATGCCTAAGATGTTCTCCCATGGACTGAAATTACTTTGGTTTGGCTTCAGCCCATAGACAGATCTTTACCTCCTGTGGAAAGTTTGAGAAAAAAATCCCTGCATTGTCTTCTGGAGGAAAAAAATCCAGCATTTTAAGCTTTTTTGTACACCAATAATTCAAACAGCTAGAAATGCCTTCTAAATGTGGTATGAAAACAATCTTCACTATGTTAAAAAAAGCTATTGGGAATTGAAAAAGAATTCTGAGTATGCTGAAAGGTCCATTTTATGGTATCATGATGTGGTACCCCAAACAGACTGGACTGCTAATGGGAAAACATGAAAGACAAAGATTGTGAATGTCTTAGTATATGCATTCGCAACATAAAGGTCACAAGCAAAGTGTTAGGGGCTTACGTCCTTTCTATCCTCTTAACTGGAGGTGCTACTAAGTCAGCAAAGGGGGTTGTGGTATGAAAACAGTTTGAACGCCACTATCTTAGCCAAACACAGCATAAGATGTGCAGATTTTAACACATCTACAAGAAATGTATAAAGACAGCTTTAAATTTTTGAAGAAGTTTTTACTTTAGCAAAAAACAGGAAAATCAACACTTACCATTTACAATATTTTTTGGTGGGCTGAACTTAAAAATAAACTGAAGCCAAAAAGCATTTTTCTCAGCTCATTCCTCACTTCTCAGGTGAGGTTTTGAAAAGCTGCAGCTTAAATTATAGCTTATTTGGATGTCACCATCCTACTCCCGTCTTCAAAAGTAGTGTTTCCATCCCACTCCAGTCTTTTAAAGGAGTGTTTTTCAACGTTTTCCAGACTACTCTGCCCTTTTGAAGAGTCTGATTTGTCTTGTATATCCTAAGTTTCTCCTCATTTAAACTCTAAGCACCCAAATCTGAAGACAACACTACCAGTAGCAGCAATGAGGTAAGGGTGGTAACACCATACGTCTAGGCTGCTGCTGGCAGGGACACTGCCTTCAGAGCTGGCCATCTGGAGGGCAGCAGTTTTTGGCTGGGGTGTTTGAATTGTTTGCAGCACAGGAGGACTGTTTTTCAAATTCTGTTTTCTCTTCTTCCCCTGCTGCCTGCAATTCCACTCCCATCCACTTCTGCATCATTTGTTGATTTTTTTTTTTAAAACCCTCTCCTGCTGTTACAGCAGGAGGTCCTGTGGAACCTACAGGATCCCAGTCCTGCTGCAAGGCTATAGAGCCTGTTGTAAAACTGGGGAATAAGATGAGTTGATGTATCCCCAAAAGAACTTCATGTATCCCCAGTGTTCATATACCCCTGGTGGAGAACCACTGCTCTGAAGAGATCTAATGTATTAAAAAAGCTGGTTTTTAAGACATAGAAGTTAAATGTAAAAGAATAAAATTAAATACTTTGCACTCAAAAGTCAGTGTTCACTGTGTAAAAGTCATGTGACTTATAAATATATACTTATGTGTCATCCTTTTTTGAAAATGTTACACAGAATAGCTATTCTCTAGTCTGAAGCTGACAGAGCAACAGAGGCCCGGAACTACTTTTGCTTTAGAGGTATTTTGGCATTATGAGGCAGCAGCAGTCAAGGAAAGGGCTTTGGCATTCTCATATACTGACCAACCACAAATACCTCAGCCTCTTCTAGAACCTTCTAAGTCTGCTCCTCAGTTACATAGGGAACCCTTACAAAGCAGATTATAAAAACAAGCAAAAGGTTAACTTTTCCAACCGTGATGATAATTAAGAACATATCCCTGAATTGTAGAGGAAATGGGTGGATGAGTAGGAATCCTGTATGATACCTACAAATAATAAACAAGTAATTTGCTCATCACTGAAGAGAACAAATGGGATTCCCAACACCCTTGCCTACACTATAATGTTTTAGCACTTCAACCTCCTCAGTGTAGTTAACCCTGTAGTGCAGATGCAGTTATACAAGCAGGGGTATTCCCAGATAGGAGCAGGAAAATAAAGATATTTGCATAAGCCATCTTTTTATTGGAACAGCTGAGTCCATACTAGGGCTTTTTACCAGTATAACTATTTTGGTTTGAGAAAAAACAAAAAAACCCCAAAACCCTAACTGAAACAGTTACACTAGTAAAACATGCAAGTGTACATTAAGTAAGGTCTATGCTATAGACTTCTCCTTGGCACATCTTCGTGGGGGGCGAACAGGCATGATGTGTGACGTGAGAGTACAGCTATGTTGACGTTAGTCATCTGCAAAATTCCACTTTTGTCAGGATACGCTGCAAATGTACTTGGCATGATTTACCAGCACAGTGTGCGTGTACCTGTGTGTACACACACACACACACACACACACACACACGTCAGGTCTCAACAGTTTGAAGAACATACCAAAAATAGGACCTTACAGGACTAGAAATGTTGGTTGATATAACTGAAGAGAGGCGCTCTCACTCTGCCACAGGAATCCAGCAATTCCTTCTGTCTATGACAAAGGCATTACACTTTATATTTGTGATAATTTAATGTGCAAGAAAACTTAGCTTTAGAGGTTTTTATGGTTCTCTGAGTTTTGTACAGAACAACTCAGAGTGACTAATATATCATGTCTTTATAGGTGGAGACACAAAATACTAGCACCAATTAACTTCTCAAACTATCAAACATTGGTTTTAAAAAATGTTTTCCTGACTATGACGTGATATATACAAAATGTTATCAACACTTATTGTGCATTATCTCCTTAACTCACTCACAGCTTTACTACTCGCAAGCAAGCCATGGAGCCAAATCAAACTCATGCAAAATAAGTAAGACAATTAGGTATGCCCTGTAGCCAGACATGAACCCCCCCATTTGGGCTTTTCTTCTTCTCCCCACCAGTGGGAGAGACAGAGAGAGAGACAGAGAGGGAGACAGGCAGCCTTTGATGTCCTGGGAATGCAGGTGTGCTGTCTCACTCAGAGACTCTACCATACACAGAAACCAGACAGTGAATGGGCTAACTAATGGCTGCCCTTCTGGCTGATCTCGGTGATTGACACGCCTGATCACTGCCCCAGGAAGAACGGAGAATCTCCGCCCATCACCTCCAAAGGTGCCCAACTGTCCACAATTCACACGTGCAAACTGAGCCTTGCACCTTCCCTGGGAAACCTGGGGTTCAAACACATTCCTCCCCGATTGGCCACTTGAGACCAGGAAGAAGCCTACGTGACCAAAGGGGTACGTAGCCCACCCCCTTTGAGTTCCAATCACCTACACCTGCTGGCCAGGTCTGGAATTGACTCCCGAGACTGGGGACGCCTGGTTCGTATCTACTTCTTCCCGGGGGATTGAGAGAAAGATTCTGGGTCACACCAGATCTATGAGGCAGGGGTAAGAATTACACTTCTTTCCTATAGGAATTGAGGGAAAGACTCTGGTTCCACCAGGTCTAAGAGGCAGGGGTGAAAATCACACCTGCAACGTGCCTTTCTTGTGTACACATTACTTGTATTAGTTTAAGCCAGCTAGTTTGTCTAGAACTTTTCTTATGTTAAATTGTGTTGTTTCCCCTTTAAAAACCGCAGGTACTAACTTTTTGGCTATAAACTGCTAAAAACCATTAGCCTGTCAATCAAACCGTGGCAAGCCCTTATGTTATCTTTAAAACACGTTTACCCCTTTGATCTATTAGAAAACTGCAATCGGCCATTACCTTTTACATAGAACCTCAGAAAATCATTATCTTGTCTGTCAAACCACAGGGGGTCCTTACCTTAATTGGCTAGCTGCTGTCAGCAATTACCTTCTGTAAACATTAGTAACCACAAGAAAAATCATTATCCTGTCACTCACTTGGCGGCCATCTTGGTTTCATTCATAAAATTGGGCGGTCAGTTTAAAAACCCCTTTTACTCGTGGCAGCCGCTTCTGTTGTAAAATCGCTGCCAGCGGTTTTCCTATTAACTGCTGCTAAAGTTATAAATAAAAATTCACAATTGTTGTACTCTAATCATTTGTCTTAGTTAAATTGTTTCTATCTTTGTATAAATAAAAAGTAACTGTTAAAGCCTCTAATAAGTGTAATTTTCCTCTTGCTGCTGTACCCGAACTAAACGCAAACCAAAGAACCCAGCCTGCCCTAGCTGCTTAGTGTAGCTGCCAGTGCGGCATCACACCCTTTTGCCCCACCGGACCTTTAGCTGGCACCTGGGCATCGGCTCACATGCCCATTTTACGTAACACACACACACACACACACACACACACACACACACACACACACACACACACACACACACACACACACACACACACACACACACACACACACACACACACACACACACACACACACACACACACTTCCACTAGTAAGATACAAGGCTGTACTGTCTCCACCTCTCCAAGCGTGTGTCCTCCAACAAAAAGCAATATTAAAATAAGAACTGGCAAAATTACCTCAGACATTCTAAACAAGAATAAAACTTGATATCTGGGAAATTTTTGGCACTTCCTATGCTGGAAATGGCTAAATTTCAGTAATCGTTCTGTGTAAAGGTATGTGGTTGTAATTATGGGACTGCCAAACAGATTTTAAGACTGGGGAGGGGGGAAAGCTGGATATCAGATTAAAGTAACAAGAGATGGCGCAGACAACTATTCACTATAGCAACTCTGGGTACTCTTGCTACAAATGTCCAGATATTAGGAGAGTCTTTGTAGGTTCCTGACTTCAGCAACATCTATTGTAATAAATTTCAATCTGTCTTGTGTCATGAAAAAAACTACTTCCCTTCATTAGTTTTCAATTTGTCCCCTTTCAACTGCATTAAATATTTGTTCTTGTGTTACAAAACAGGGAGAACAGATGCTCTGACACCTACATTTCCATACTTTGAACATGGTCTTTCTTATCTGTCTTCTCTAAATAGAGCAATTCCAACTTTTCTTCAAATAAGAGCTATTTCATACCAAATAATTCTTTGTTTCAGCTCCCTTTAGCTAATCCTACAACTTTCTGAGATGGAGTGATCCAGTACTCTATACTGTACTCCCTGAGGGCAAACCACTGAGTATAGATAGGTAGATAGAGATCTATCTATCTATCATGGTAGTTGTTGTGTTAGTCTTCATCCAATTCCTTATGCATCTTAACATTTGTCTGTCTGTTGGGGGGGGGGGCAGTTATCTATTGCAGCTGTGTATTGACCAGAAGTATTGCTAAATTGACTAAATAAGTTTTAACTTTGTCTTTCAATGTGATGCCAACATCTTTTCCCTGAGCAGATTTAATACAAAAAGATTCTCGCAGGTGTATTATAAATACATAGGAATTGATCAGTCATTGCTCTGATTGGTTTTCATCTAGCAGCCTGTGTCTAACCACAGCAAATACCAGATACTTCAGTGGACTGTGCAAGAAACCCTAAAAGCTACAATTACTGAAAAATCTCCACATAGGATAAGTTTACTTTGTACCTTTTGCCATTAAAGGTTGGATCATTTACTGAAACATTAGGGTTTTATTTCCCTTACATAAATTGTTAGATTTTTTAAATCCTGAAGAATTCTTGGAATCAGTGGAGACTGTAGAACCCACTGCCTTAAAGAAATCGTGATTAAGTTAGTTTTAAGTTTGTCTTTCAATTCCCCATTGCTTTTATATTATGGAAAAGTGCCCAGTTTAATACTGCTACACAATCATAGAATCATAGAACACTAGGACCAGAAGGGGCCTCAAGAGGCCATCGAGTCCAGTCCCCTGCCCTGACGGCAGGACCGACCACTATCTACACCATCCCTGATAGACATCTATCTAATCTGTTCTTAAATATCTCCAGCGAGGGAGATTCCACAACCTCCCTTGGCAACTTATTCCAGTACTTGACCACCCTGACAGTTAGGAACTTTTTCCTAATGTCCAACCTAAACTTCCCTTGCTGAAGCTTAAGTCCATTGCCTCTTGTTCTCTCCTCAGAGGCCAAGAAGAACAAGTTTTCTCCCTCTTCATGACACCCTTTAAGATATCTGAAAACCGCTATCATGTCCCCCCTCAATCTTCTTTTTTCCAAGCTAAACAAGCCCAATTCTTTCAGCCTTTCTTCATAAGTCATGTTCTCCAGACCTTTTATCATTCTAGTTGCTCTTCTCTAGACCTTCTCTAATTTCTCCACATCTTTCTTGAATTGGGGTGCCCAGAACTGGACACAATATTCCAGCTGAGGCCTAACCAGCGCAGAGTAGAGCAGTAGAATGATTTCTCGTGTCTTGTTCACAACACACCTGCTAATGCATCCCAGAATCATGTTTGCTTTTTTTGCAACAGCATCACACTGTTGACTCATATTTAACTTGTGATCTAATAGAACCCCTAGATCCCTTTCCGCTGTACTGCTTCCTAGACAGTCTTTTCCCATTCTGTATGTGTGAAACAGATTATTCCTTCCTAAGTGCAGCACCTTACATTTATCTTTATTAAACTTCATCCTGTTTACTTCAGACCATTTCTCCAATTTATCTAGACCATTCTGAATTATGACCCTATCCTCCAAGGTAGTTGCAACCCCTCCCAGCTTGGTATCATCTGCAAACTTAATAAGCGTACTTTCTATGCCAATATCCAAATCATTAATGCAGATATTGAACAGAACTGGTCCCAAAACAGACCCCTGCGGAACCCCACTTGTTATGCTTTTCCAGCAGGATTGAGCACCATTAACTACTCCTCTCTGGGTACGATTAGTCAGCCAGTTATGCACCCACCTTATTGCAGCCCCATTTAAGTTGGACTTACCTAGTTTGTCGATAAGAATATTATGCGAGACCGTATCAAATGCTTTACTAAAGTCTAGGTATACCACATCCGCTGCTTCTCCCTTATCTACGAGTCTTGTTATCGTGTCAAAAAAAGCTATCAGGTTGGTTTGACATGATTTGTTTTTTTTACAAAACCATGCTGGCTGTTCCCTATCACTTTACTACCTTCCAAGTGCTTGCAGATGACTTCCTTAACTACCTGCTCCATTACCTTTCCTGGCACAGAAGTTAAGCTGACTGGCCTGTAATTTCCTGGGTTGTTCTTATTCCCCTTTTTGTAGATGGGCACTATATTTGCCCTCTTCCAGTCTTCTGGAATCTCTCCTGTCTCCCATGACTTTCCAAAAATGAGAGCTAACGGCTCAGCTACCTCTTCTATCAGCTCCTTGAGGATTCTAGGATGCATTTCATCAGGCCCTGGTGACTTGCAGACATCTAAATTTTCCAAATGGTTTTTAAACTTGTTCTTTTTTTATTTCAAAAACTAACTCTACCCCTTTTCCACCAGCATTTACTATGCCAGGCATTCCTTCAGACTTCTCTGTGAAGACTGAAACAAAGAAGTCCTTAAGCATCTCTGCCATTTCCAAGTTCCCCATTACTGCTTCTCCCTCCTCACTGAGCAACGGACCTACCCTGTCCTGGGTCTTCCTCTTGTTTCTAATATATTTGTAAAAGGCCTTCTTGTTACCCTTTATGCCTGTAGCTAGTTGGAGCTCATTTTGTGCCTTAGCATACTCACTTTGCATACATTTATCATGCTCCATTTTAAAATCTCTTCTAGTCTATAGTCAACACTCCTACAATCCCTTAATTCTTTGTATAGAAATTCTCCCATATCTTTAAATCGTTGCCACAATTTATTTTTGAATTCCAACCTTTTCCGTTTTATTTTTAGATAAGGTAACTAGAAGTAAACATGGTGAGAGACCACCACTGATTGATGGTTTCAAATTTATACTGTACAGACTGAACCTCACTAGTCTGGGATACACTCATATGACATCATCCATAATCTGGCAAGATTTTAGTTAGCCAGATGACCGCTTCTCATGGGTGTAGCCAAGTTTCCCATGGGCCCAAACAGTTTGTTTGCAGACACCAGTCCTGGCTTTCACTGTTCTGTGCTGTTATTTAGCTCTAATTTACTCTTAAATGTTTCCTAAGATCCCAGTAAGCAGTGGCAGTGCTGGCAATGCTGCTAGACAACATGGTCCAGCAATTTCTCTTGTTTGGCACTGGTCAGGTCCCAAGGGTGTCAGGCTAGAGAAGTTCAATCTGTACTTCCATATGAGCCAAATGCTTACAGAACCTATGTTTACCTGTAGGCTTCAGTGTCAGGGGCATTAGGCTTACAACCATGGAAGCCCTGTATGAGAAGCCACCTATATCAGATGATGGGCTGTTCAATGCCTTCAAGTGTGATCTTTCACATGTACTGGCATTTTCAGAAGATTTTACCCTGATGTACCACTTCTCCATAGCTCTACCCCACCTTTAGTCACAGAAATCTAGATGTTGATAACTAGAGCTGGTTGGAATGTTTGTGAGAAAAATGCTTTTTTGTTTCGAAATACGCTCTCTCTCGCTCTCTCTCACACATACAGAGGAAGATGTCTGGAATCCAGAGTGGGCTCTCTAGTCATTTAGAGAGAACTGAAAACACAATACTTTCAATGCAAACTCCATTCTGACAATATCCCATTTCACAAAAACGTTTGAAAAGTTTGGTTTCAAGCCACACAGGAAAGAAAATCATCATCAAAAAGCTTTGAAAGCTGCCACAAAATTGGCATCCTCTGGCCAACTCTATTCACAACACAGGATGTTATCTGCAGATATTCTGTCCAAATGAACATCAACAAAGTAGTGCATAACTTGAGTGAATCTCTCCTCTGGCAACCTAAATCAAGATACTCTTATTGGATGGGGGAGATGTAACTAGCTGTATCCTTGAGCGAAGTGCAGTCTCTCAAGAAAGAGCAGAGTTGTTAGGGATCTTCCCCACCTTCTATGTTAGCCCATCCAAAAAAAGTTTCAAGGACACAGCACCTCTATTCACAGGGAATGAATAATCCAGAGACTTGTCAACTTTGTCCCTTGAAGATACATGAACACAGAGCAAGCAAAAACTACTGGAGTTAGACAAATCTTGGAGAAAATGAAACAAAGGCTAGAATCTGTAAGACAGTGTTACTTCATCTCCTGCAGAAACACACGTGGTGTGGTGAGTTTCCAGATTTAAATGTGGAAGCTAACGTATGTCAAAATGTCAACCCCCTTAATCCCACACAAGGATTGATGGAAGATCCAGAAGTGAATGCTGTCAGTAACTGACACTGAATGCACCGAGACCACAGGCCTGCGTAGGTTCAATGTCAGTATCAAATACCAAGTTTGGCAGCAAACATGAAACAGATTTGGGCACTTAGCTTCCTCCATCAGCATCAAGATCTCTTACATAAGTGACAAAGATGGCACCAATATTTTCAAGCAAAGACACTTGAAATGATTCAAACGCAGATGCAAATCCACACTGTTGCCATCTATGTTCATCCAGATCACTTCCTATTGCTGAACACAAATAGATTATGTGAAAACTTTGATACAAAGCTGCTTGACATGAAGTAGTGAGTTACAAAGATTGCTGGTTTCAACTTATTGCCTCCTCCACGTGGCACTCTGATAACAAAGATTCTTCATTCAACAAGAAATTAGAGACCAGGAACAAGACATAACATGCAGAAGCCCTGACACAATGGCTACATCTACACTAGCCCAAATCTTCGAAATGCCCATGCAAATGGCATTTTAAAGATTACTAATGACGCGCTGAAATGCATATTCAGCACCTCATTAGCATGCTGTCAGCCACGACTCTTCGAAATCGCCACATTTCGCTGCCACGTGGCTCATCCAGACTGGGGCGGGTCCTTTCTGAAAGGACCCTGCCAACTTCGAAATCCCTTATTCCTATCTGCTGACAGGCATAAGGGGATTTCGAAGTTGGTGGAGTCCTTTCAAAAAGGACACTGTCTGGACAAGAGGCGTGGCAACAAAACACGACAATTTCAAAGAGCCGCAGCCGGCAGCATACTAATGAGACGCTGAATATGCATTTCAGAGCCTCATTAGTAATCTTTAAATGCCATTTGCATGGGCATTTCAAAAATTTGGGCTAGTGTAGACACGGTCAATGAGACAAGTTCAATCTGTTGACTACCACAGATCAGCCAGGTTAGTGGGGCTGTTGGATCCAAAGAGTTGCTACATCTGGCTAGATGGCTGAGACCAACACTTAATTACCCTTTTTTCTCACTTTGAGAACACTGGGCCAGCTCAAGGAGTCCTAGAAGTGTCCACTAGAGCAAACACTTTATGGATATGTCTACACTAGGGCAAAACTTCGAGATGGCCATGCTAATGGCCAAACTGGAGAATACTAATGAGGCACTAGAATGAATATTCAGCGCCTCATTAGCATGCTGCTGGCTGTGGCACTTCAGAAGTGCTGCATTTCACTTGTGTGGGGCTCATCTACAGAGTGGGGGTTCTTTTTTGAAAGAACCCTATAAACATCAGCTGACAAGAATAAGGGGATTTTGATGTTTGCAGGGTCCTTTCGAAAAGGACCCCCATGTAGACAAGCCACGCACAAATGAAATGCTGCACTTTCGAAGTGCCATGGCTGGCAGCATGCTAATGAGGTGCTGAATATTCATTTCAGCGCCTCATTAGTACTCTCTGATTTGGTCATTTTGAAGTTTTCGCCTAGTATATGATGTAGCCAAGATGTTTCTGCTGTTTTTGAACAAACAGATCTACGTGATGTGACCATACAAACGTCTCACTCAGTAAATGGTGCTTTTCTAAGAGTACAATGCAGCACTTATGCCTGTCCATGGGGGATGGTGTATGGCTACATGTGTAGTTCCTGATTTTGCTGAGCTTGCTTCCTTCTTATTGAAATAAAAAGGACATCAAACTTGTAAAAGAAAGAACAAGAAAAACAGAGCAATTCTAGAGAAAATGTTTATGTTTCCAGAGAAAACTCCCACAGAATTTGGTCAATCCTCTAAGGAAATTCCAGACATTTTAAAATGAAGTTATATAGAAAGGTTCCAAAAGATGCAAGATTTAAAAAAGAAAACACACACACACAATATCCTGGAAATCTATGGGAATGGTGAATATGAACTTGAACAGGAAGAGTAGCATGCATGGAAAAGCCACATCACTACAACAGCTATCAGTATTTGGGAGCATGATTTACATAAATATAGGACAACATACTTTCCACTCCCTCGTGTTTCCCTTCTGAGAGTTGTTGAAAGAGGATTAAAGAAATGTTTCAAATAAATTTCCTGAAAGGATAGCTACCACAAAATGTCGTGTATCTAACAGTAGGTCCTATACAAATGAGAAATTCAAGTCAAAACAGAAGTATTTAAGAATTAAGAGAATTCACTGGTATGTTAATCGGGCATGGACAGCACACAGAGCTGGAGTAGGAACACATTTCAAAATCAAGCCAGTCTCCCTAAAATATAGTTTAATTTTTGAAGATCCTTCAAAAGAGGGTTTTTGAAAAGAGAGACCAGCCAGCCATATCTCTTGGATTGTTTTGACATAACATATAAAGCATCTAGGCAGCAGGATAGACTAGATGACCCTTGTGGTCCCTTTCTAATCCCATGTTTCTAAGCTGATTATTATTTTGTGATTAGCAGCAGAATATTTGTATTGCCTAGCAATTCAATGGAGCTGGATTATTTATTTAAAAAAACCACACCTACAGAGTGCTCTCTGGATTACTTTCCTAGTCAAAATAGATCACAAGAGATGTGGAAATAAATTTTTAGAGGAAAGAGGCCAGTAACATGATCAGAACTTCGAGATCCTATACCAGGACATCCAGCTGAAGCTGTAAACAAACAGCAGCACAAGAATACCTGCCTGCACTTTAGAGCAGAGGTCCTCAAACTGTGGGGCACACATCCAGGGGCAGGGAAGAACAATGGAAAACATAGCTGGTACCTGCCCCCCTTACCACATCCACATTATTAAACTTCATCACTACTGCACTGACTTCCAGCACATACATGACTTTTCTGGTATGGGATGGGAGATCCTGGATTACTTTCTTAGCCTCAACTGGGAAATTCAATCTCTCTTGCAGTCAAAACAAAGTGCTAAAGATATGAGCAAAAAGGCGTATTACCTCATAGTAATTTATGGAATTCAAAGAAATTATAGTGACATATAAGTCGTTAATAATCATTCTAGAATGGAGTTTAAAACAAGCTATGGTGGCTCAATCAGCCCCCTGCCACCAAGTTACTACAGGTTGAATCTCCCTAATCTGGCACTCTTGTCCAGCAACATCTGTGGTCAGGCATGATCTCAGTTAGCCAGATGTCCATTTACTGGGGGTATGGCCAAGTTTTCTGTGAACCCCTACAGTTTGTTTGTAGCTACCAGGCCCTGACTCTCATTGTTCTGTGCTGTTATTTGGCTGCATTTTACCCCAAATGTCTTATAAGAGCTCAATAAACAGTGGAAGTGTTGGTAATCCTGCTAGACAATATTGACCTCCCGTGGTTTGGAAAATCTGTCATTTGGCACCAGTCAGGTCCCAAGGGTGTCAGATTAAGAGATTCAACCAGTATATGAAAAAACCTTTGGCTAATAACTTGCTTTGGAAGGAAGAAAAATTAAATTTATCATTCTGTTGTTGGATTAGAAAAGAAATCTAAGAGCTCCCACCTCCTTTTAACTTTTCCTATCAATTCCTTTATCACTGGTCTTCTGCAAAATTCAGTTTGTAGCACTCAACCCTTTCAGAGGATTTATTTTAAATCAGGTAACCTCAAAAACCCTTGGAATACATCACTAGCCTGGGACAGTGGTAACTGAAACGTGAACCTCCACCTCTCCCAAAAAGCTATCCATAAACACTGGCGGAAGATGGAAAATGAATACGCCCAGAATCATAACAGAAGCTCTTGCTTTAAGACAAATGGACAGTGTTAACACAGGTGGCTAGATGTATCAGAAGTCTCTGAAAGCAGATTAGGATTTCACAAGTTTGTTTCTTTAGATCAGTGTTCCCCAATTTTATTTAGCCATGGAACCTTTTTAAACTCAAAAGAATGTTGTGGAGCCCCAAGCCTGCTCCCATCTCCAGGATTTACCCGCCTCAGCTCCCAAATCTGCCTCCCTATCTCCAAGTTTTACCCACCATTCCACAAACCCACCTCCAGGCTTAACCTCTTCCAGTGTCAAAGCCACCCCCACATCCCAGGCTTAATCCCCCCAGTCCCAAACTGCTCCCCAGGACTAACCTATCCATGATGCTGACTGGGGAACATACGCTAGGTGGCCACATGTGCCCATCGGAAAGATGACTGGTGTGGAGGTGTTCCACTGGATGGGAGGAGTTGAGCCATGCCCTCCGCAGGAGTGTGGCCGCTTGAGGCTCCCTGCCCTACCTCTGCTGAAATAATGGAACTAAATTCAGTTGGTTTAAACAGCCAGATCCCAGCCGCTGCCCTGCCGGCCATTAAACCAATTACATTTAGTTCTGTTGTTTCAGTGGCAGCAGGGGTGGGAGCCACAGAAGAATTTTCTTGTAGAACCCTTATTTTCACTCAGTGGAACCCTGGAGTTCCACAGAACAGCATGTGGGAAACACTGCTTTAGATCACCGGAAGAGTGGTTTTTTTCTTATGTTCAGTGCAAATGACTGCATCTCCCCCATGCAAAACACAATTCATCAATTGTGAATAGTAGTCTTTAGACGTTCTTGATCGATTTAAGGTCAACTCCATTTTAGATGTCTGTCTCAAGAGTCCTTGTAAGTGTATAATTTTTGCTTAAAGACAACCAGAACAAGAGGCTGAAGAGTATTCAAAGCTAGTGATTGAACTCAATCACCACACAGGTCCCAGGTCTGGCATCCTCAGGATCTGACCAGTCCCCAATAAAGGGATTTGCTGTACCAGGGCGAGGTCCCATGAAACCAGCCAGCCTCATCCCTGGCTGGCCACCCTGCCTACACAGTCCCACTCTGCATGCTGCCTGCTGCAGACCCCAGCTGCAGACCCCAGCTGCCAGTCCTGATACTGCTGCTAACCATGGGCTCCTGCTGTGGATGCAGTCCTGCTGTCCAATGCTCCTGCCCCACTGTCACTGCTGGAGGACTCCAGCTCTAACACCACGCCCAGGTCTGGCTCCAGTGCTACCGCAAGGGCACCAGCCCAGGGTTTTCTGGTACAGGAACATCCATTGCCGCACCAGAGAATCCAGTTTTTAGAGGTACAGCCGGTACTAAAAAGAAAAACACGTTCTGGCAACATCAGCACAAAGACCAATAACAGCCATCCAGAATATTCTGAATCTTCTTCGGATCAAAGACCAGTAATTTAACTGGCCAACATATTTAGTAACAGCTGGACTTCAGCTGTTTCCAGTGTTTGCAACTTACAATTACTTTCCGTTACGCCACATAACTATTAACTGTATGTATTTTATCCAACAGACACAATGGGCCAAATCCCTCTCTCTCCATCATGCACAATCACACTGATTTTAACAAGCGGGGGGGAAAAAAACCAAAAAAACCTGGTCCTGTGTCAACTTTAGCATTACTAATCAATTGTATTACATATGAACACTCTCCCTGTTTGAGATAGACCTTTATAACATAACTAGCGTATTTAAGAAAAAAGGTGTATTCTAAAGATATGCTTTGTGTTCTTGCTATTGTGTACAATTTAGAATGGCATGTATACTACAAATAGGATTTTAACACTTTCTTGGCCATGTTAGATTGAGCCCAACCTCATGGGATTCAACACTTCTCAGTAAAATCAATGGCTAGCGACCTTTGTTTCCTAGAAAGTAAAATGACAGTTTTTTTACATATAATTTCTGCACACCCATTTCAGCTGGAAAAAGTTCCTACAAGTGAACATGCAAGTTACCAGAGAAAAGAGGGGTTAGAGCAAACAGAAATGTGCAATTTGTGAGTCTTATAACAAAACTCAGACTGAGGCAGGCAAGACACAGCTAGCCAAGACTTTTAATCTGCCTGTCCACCCCTCCCCCACACAGACCAGCGCTGCTCAAAGCAGCTAGTTGCTCCCTGTGGCTATCTGTGCTGCAAAGGAGGAGGATTAAGTGGTGAGGCTTTGTATGCTGATGCTGCCCTCATCCCCAGCAAAATCTCTCCACTCCCACTGGCTGATTTCTCCTTCATTCCTCCTCTAGGCGAGAGTCCTGTCTTGCATTCACACCCCTCCCAGCCACTGAGCCCCAAACCCTTGTCTTAGGTCACCTCCCAAACCCTCTGAACCCTCCTCTCCCCAGCCCACAGTCACAACAACTTCCTCCTCGATCCTGCACCCCTCCCCAGGCCACAATCCTCTCCTGTACCCATACCCCCTCCCAGACACGGTATTCCAATTCCCTGTCCCAGGTCACAACCCCCTCGTTCACCCAAGCTCCCTCCCAGACTCTTTCCTGAATCTCAGTCCACGACCCCAACCTCCCTTCTGCACCAAACCTCTGTCCTAGACCCCCGTACCCCCTCTATAGAAAAGTGCAATCCCTGACCATTTACTAAAACCTTGGAGTGGACCACTATCAAAAGTTGCCCACTCCTGCTTTAGACCAAAGATTTATCACTTGTTTCACTTGCTCTAACACAAATACCTGCAGAAAAGCCTAATAAATTCTTCCATACAAGACTTAATTTACTGACATTCCACTGAATTTACTATCCACACTTAATAATTATCAAAAACATTTATGTTTAAACAAGGGCTTGACTCCAGTCTATTTTAAACTTCCTACTTGTTCCTGTCATGTTTTTATATTGAAACATTTGTAATATCACAGCTATCACTGAAGTGAAATGCGGTTTGTATCACTGTTCTTATTTCAAGTTTTCCCAGTGTGAAAGTCTCCTTTAAAATAAATTTCTAAAAAAGTGACTTACAGGGAATCCCCCAAAATGCAGTTTTTGTACTTTGTTTTATTTCTTTGTTTTGTAGGTTAGATTATTTTTTAGCATTCAGTTTCTAAAAAAAACCTCGTGTGCCCTGAAAGACTACAATAAACAAACAGTGAGACAATGATATCAAAAGAATGAAAGCTGAGCAATTTAGATGCTACAAAGATTCAGTCAGGCTTTTTTCATTTAATTCAGGGCATTTTGCCACTTAAAGCAAAATAGGACACACAAAGGTCACCAACTTCCGCATTTGCATTTGGGAAATGATAATTGCCTTTCGTATTCCTAACAAAAACCAAAATGATGATGGCTTTAACTACCTTCCACGATGACAGCACCTTTCTCTGGAATTCCTCAATACCCCCATCCCAAATTGAAAATCAGTCCACAGGCCCTACCCCCAACCTGCCCAGAATTGTTCTCCAAGAGCAATATCAAATATTTCCTCCCATAATGGGGATGATCAAACTTGGTCACTCCTACGGCAAGCAAAAGCAGCTGTATTAAGTTAATGGAATATATTATTTTACACCAGAGATAAGCCTTACTTTGCTGCACTCTCTGGCGCTACCAATCTAGAAGCAAATTAGAACTGTGCTACAGCAGTAATATAGTACATTGTACAAGATCGCCAGGCTGCTTCTGAAAGTGCTGATTGGCTTCCTGCTGCAGAATCAGCAGGAAGAACTTGTTATTGACATTTGCTCTCATACAATGGATTTTTTGTGTGTACTGATAATGAAGTGTTTGAGTCTATTTTTAATAAACAGATATTCAAAAGCTGAAGGATAGTGTAATATTTTAAGAGTCAAATTTTGCGCCTAAACTACATCAGAGCATCCCCTAATTGTGTTGACTCTCAATGGCTTTAGTACTAATCAGAATACTTGATGAACAGTTTATAAAAAGAATAGGAAGCATACCACAATTTTTGTTCAAGTAGTATATACAGACATAACTGGTCAGATTAAAGTGATAGCGGTTTAGTAACGTCAGTTAGTCTTAATAAAATCCTTTTAGGGTTCTAATTTGCATACATCTCATTACACTTTTACTCACTGAAAACTTATAAGTAAATATAAATCTTTTAAGTTAATCGTTATGGGAGGAGTGAGGTGTGACCACATTTTAGAATCTACTTGGTCAAAAACTTCCCAAGATATTGTCCTATATAATACATAAAAACTTAAATATGTGGGTAGAAGATAAAGAAAGGTTTGGAGTATGAAAGCCCACATTACATTCTTCTCTACTGAGGACAAGTTACAGGCACTCATATATAGTCCCCTGAACTATACAGCACAGGGCATCAAAATAATCCAATCTCTTGCATTTCTGAATGAAGAGATCACATTTGTCACCACTTTTAGGTCTTCTTTTGTTCTTGCAAAAATCCATTGAGACTTCATTATGTTGGGTGGCAAATATCTGACAATACTGCTGATTTGAAGTCAGTAAAAAATGAATATATTGCACGTACACTATATTAATAGTGACGGTACAAGACCTCAATGAATTCATATGACTATTTTGCTATATATAAATATGATGGATTACATGATGACAATTTTAAGAGTATTTAAAAATAAAACTATATAGAGAGACTACACACACTCCCAGACTGTAAGTAAATGAAACAAGGAAATACAGAACAGGTATTTTTATATATGGACCTGAAATGCTTAAGTCACTTGTTCCCTTGGCCTAAGGCCAGGTCTAAGCTAGACCCAAAAGTCCATTTCAGATACGCAGTTCTAGTTATGGTAATTGCGTAGCTAGACGAGATATATCACAAGTCAACTTATGTATCTATCTTCAGAAAGGAAGATGGACAGGAGATTTCTCCTATTGACCTTCCTTACTATAGCAAGTACCAGGGGTTGACTGCCAACCCCAGACAGGGTCGATCTTCCCGGAAGTGTAGAAGAGCCCTAGGATTTTTATGCAGAAGAATATAGATAAGGAAAGAGTAGCAAAGTTAATACAAGACCTACATATTGGACTGAATTCTGTACTGTTGTAATCTCTCCCCCACTTATACGATCCAACGGGATAGTTAACGTGACTGCACAGAATGTACATCAGTATAGAATTTTATCTTTTGTACAGCAGACAGCACAATGGTCCCCATCCTGATAGGTGCTGTTAGAGATAACAGTAATACCAATAATGTGTCCTAGAAATCTATTTTTGCCAACTCCAAAGGAACAGGAGCTCTTGCAGTGATGTTCCTGGTGGAAATATCATGACAGAAAGACTATATTGAAATGCTACACTTTAAAAGTGGTGAGGTTCAGATGGACAGTATGATAGTAAAGTCACAGAGTGGCCATGAGAAGCAGGGAATATTCTGTTTTGTAAAAATGGTGCAAGTCCAAGTCTGATACACGAGATTTTTAAAACCTCTGCATTGGCAAATGATGTCAAGGCACGTTGGCCAAGCATTCACGTCATCTTTTTTGCAGAGCCTGTATGAGAACACCCTGGTCTTTATTTTGTGATATGACACTAGTGTTAATACAGCCCTTAAGGATATTTCTTCCTGTTACATCTATTAAATTGTACTGCTCCAGTATATGAACATTAGCAGATGAACTCGCATTAAAACATATCTTGGGTGGGGGGGAGGGGAAATAGTTTATATGTTATTGTTACTAAACAAGGTTGCAGAAAAAGAGGTAAGAAGCTCAAAAACTGTATATGAAAGAATTCAGAAGTGCCCTCTCACAGACATGACTACAAAATGGAGAAGCCAGTATATTTAAACACGGGCAGCGTGTGGTATGATCAAAACTCTGCTTTTTTAGTTATTTTATATTCCACATAAATAAATAGTAACTGATTTGTCTTAAAATGAATTAGAATCAAATGAGCCTTTTTAAAATTACTTCCTTGAAAAACAGTACATTCTGCATGGCAATGTACGTATTGTGGAGCAAATGTTGTTACAGGTACTAAGCACTGAGAAAGATTAGGAATATATTTGCCTGCCTAACAGCTGTTGCTACCTGCATCAGGAGTGGGGAAGAATCTTTATGGCCAACTCCAAAACCTAAGGAGTTTAAAAAGACTAAGTATGAGCAATAAAAATCTGAAAAGATGTTTGGACACTGGGAAAAGCAAAAACAAGGGCCAACTGAAAGGTCTGTTTTCATGGTGGTATTATCTGCTTCGAGGCTTGGTTGTCATACAAAAAATGGGGACAAGTTGATATTTTTTGTATTGTGAATACTTAAATTACAAATAGGTTTTACCCCTCTTGAAATATCCCCATCAGTACTATTTGCACACATACCTCGAAGAATTCTCTCCTCATGGCAACGTAGAAAGTCCCAGATTCTAACAGTGCCGTCATCAGAGCATGTAGCAAATTTATTATCCGTGGGTGAGAAACTGTTACATGAAGACACACAGCAGGGGAAAGAAGTCAGCATTTAACAGAATATCTATGCTTCTTAGACAGGGCAAAATTAAACTGTAATGAGTTATACACTGAACGAGCCATTTGAACATAAGGGCCACGCTAATTAAACACAGTGTCTGCCAGCTGACATATTTCATCAGAAGACTTAAATTTAGTTTAGGATTTACTCCTGTATTTTCATCCCAAGTCAAATGGGAAAATCCAGAATTTACATTTAGCGCTATCCTAGGTATGACTGTATACCGCAGCACTTTGTGAGATCAGGAGCAACATGAAACTGACTTAACAGCAATTGTAGCCATAGACTTTCACACGGTTGATTGTAGCAAAATGACACTGTGCAGAAGCATGGGGGAGAGCTCTAACTTTCCTCTTCAGCCACAGGCGCCTTGCAGTAAGACAAGCAAAAATTAGGGAAGGTGGGCAGCAGGAACAGGCTACTGCTACCAGCAGTTGGACTGGTTGCTGAAAAATTCTTATGTAAAACACGTTCCACACATACGAAAAACAGAGGAAAAATTTTTCTCCTCTGCAAAATCAAGTTAGAGTTCTACAGCCATGCAAGATGCTTCCAAATTGATCAATAGTTGCTTGATGAAAGCCACTGGGAAAAATGTGGGATTCTTTAACCACATGATTACGGTCAGACCAACTTCAGCAACTGACAGCCACCTCCTTTCGGGTGCAGACAAAGAGCAAGGAAGAGTCTCTGTCCAGTTAATTCAACAGCAATCACCTTGAAATCTTGAATCTTTATGATCAGTAAGGGGCTTGCTGTTGGAGAAATTCAGCATATGGACATGATACACTAAACCAATAACTGCATCCAACGTACCCATGTCTTGCAAATCAAACTCTGTCAAGCAATCGTATTAGAGGGGAAATCGGTGACCTCAACAGAAAGTGTTTCTGTGGAAGTGAACCTTTTACCACCAAGGGGCTGTGCCCCAACCTGAAGAAACACTCCTTTAGGTTTATTTTGGGTCTGCAGCTCCTCTTCAGGTTTACTTTAAAATCATTTCTTCTCTTTACATAACTTACTAAAAAGATATATGCATATTTACTTCAGAAATACCTTTCATATACATCTTACTGAGAAAATATCACTTTAAACTCCATTTTCATATAAAATTACATTTGCACAACTGAAGCATCAACACTGAACCAAGAAAATGTCCTACAGTCTTCTTTTCAATGGTCTGCTTACAGCTTCAAAGCCTAAGAACCCATTCAATGTTAACATTAGACTTCTGGACGTGTCAGTCTGTGTGGGTCTTCAGTATTAGTAGAAACCTTGGCCTCACCAAGCCAAGCAGTTCTTCACTTTATTTAATTTTTTGTTTATTATTATTTCGTGAGAACTATGCAGGTGTTTCATTTCTGAAGGTTTTATATTTTATTCAGTTAGATTATTAAAGACTGAATTCTTTATTTGGAATGAAATTATTGTCTTACACAGTCCGTATAAAAAGGAATAACTGATACACATTGTCACCATATATAAATGAAAAGAATACCAGTGCAAAATGCGGCAGACAAATACATCTCTAACATATTGCAGAGGCAGATACTGGGACAATACTATTTCAGAAAGTTGCCAGCAAAACGGTGAGAATGTGGAAACAAAAAGAAGAATTGTGATTACTTGGTGCATGAAGTTTCCCAGAATCTGACAGAACCCATGCATCTCTGCACCCAAAATACACTTAGAGAACAGTCTAATTATGGAAATAGGTACTACAGAAAATGGTATATTGTGTATAAACCTGGCCTCTCTAATCGCCTCCTTATGTGCCTGGAACATCTTGACGTTGTTCATGTTGGACTGCCAGTATTTCACATATCCCCCGTGGTCTGCTGTCAGCATCCACATATCATTGTGTGACCAAGTCATAGCCCTTACGGGACTGTCGTGAGCCTGAGGAGTCAAAAATAATACTATTAGTAAATATGTTCAAAGGTTATCTAATCATATGAATACAAAAGTTAATCAGAATATGAACAATTAACATTTATGACAAGCGAATAGAATGGAGAACATTTAGATCTTCAAGCTCCTCAGGGACAGTTTTATGTATCTTGCACAGTTCAATGCATAATTTACTCATGAAGAGCTAAAAGCTTGCACTTCAACTCCAATTACTTAAAACATAATTCCTTACAATAGGCATCTCTCTATATTTCAGACAGTGAGATGAACTCAAACACAACACACCGCCTGAGATCACAACAGAAGGGACCAAGCAGGATAAGTATTTGGGTGTTCCAGGCTCTCAGGATTGTACTGTCTAAAAGCGCATGCTGAGTATGTGGAGATGCAGTACTACAACATACTTAATAATCTCAGAGAAACATACAGATAGTTTACTGGATGCAGTTACCTGTAATATTGTTTCAAAGTTGAAAGTCAATCCATTCCACAAGGTGAACTCTCCACTAGAAGCCCCTGTGACCAAGCGCCTCCCTTCAGGAGTCCACTGCACGAGAAAAACTGAATTAGATTGTATAGCCAATGCCTGGATGCCTCATCTGTATCCTTCAATATTAGTTAATTTACAAGTCCCTGCATGAAAATCTAAAGCATTTGGATTTATAGAGTGACTCTGTAATGGAAGGTAAGAAGAAAAAAGACTCTTGTCAAAGGATACAGTGCTTTTCATCTCTATGTCACCAGCTCAAATCTAGCCCAATGCACTAGTGACCAAGAGTTATCAGAAGATGGCTATCTAGTCACCTAAGTTAAATTAATTGGGTGGCTTCAACACAGTACTAGAGAACAGCTGTCCACATCAAGCATGCCACCACGAAAATCCTGGCAGCCTGGAAGACAGGCTAGTAGATTGAAAGGACTGAACAGGAATGGTGACAGAAAGCCTTCACTTGGAGTTGGTTTCTTCAAGCCAATGTTGAGAGACACCAACATTAAGAAGTTTTCAGGAAATTAGACTGAAGGCTAAATACACACAAGCCAAAGAGTGAATAAATTGATTGACTGTCCCAGAATTCTTGAAGAAAAAGTTGAGGCATGTCAGTCCAGGTTATAAGAAAGGTTTGGGGTACTCAAGAGCTGGAAACCTGAATTATGGTTTTACTTGTAACCTTTTCTATTTTTAAATTATCTTTATTTTATTAAAAACAAGTACTTCTCAGTTAACTGATCAAGCCTGGGAACAAGTCTTCTAGCTCAGGCTAACATAATACTCACCCTCACAACAAACACTGGGCATTTTACTTTATTGGTAGATGTTCTAACAAATTTTGTTGTCACAGCATTCATAGGGTTATTCAGCATTCCTATAGGAGGGACCAGCTGTAACAGAGGAAAGAAAAAGTTTTAGCAATGTGTCACCCTGCACCTAGGGAAACAGCAAGAAAAGCACAGGCTCTGAAGGCTCGTTTCTGGAAAAAACAAGTGACTGTAGGAATGAATTAGTTCAATATGTTCAGAGTTTGAGCTCCGTGGATACTACTTCAGCACCTCACGAACACACACAAAAAAGCTAATCATCTCAAATACAACTAACCTTTCAACACCTTAACTTTTTAGCAATTTCACTGAATTAGATCTGGACTGAAAGAGTCCATCACCCTTCAAGCTTTCTTCTGGGGACAAAAAAGTTTCTTCAGCACAAATAGCTTGAAGACGTCCTCTTAGTCTTTGTCACATCTTGAGGGCAAAAAGAAAATGTTGGTATACAGTGGCAGAGTCTTCCTGCCTTTCAAGAAGAGATTAAAGCTGTGTCTACACTACAAGATAAAAATTGAATTTTAAGGAGTTAGTTTGATCTTAAAAGGTCAGTGTCTTCACAGTTAATACTCATCTTAATTTATTGAGCCCTAATCGCGATTACAAAATATCAAATATTATGGGGCAGGGAATAGCATCAAATTTGAATTTAAAATCTCAACTCAAGGCTAGCGTGGAAGCTCCAAGTCTTTAATTCTAATTTATTAGCCTCCAAAAGCATCCCCGTATGTATCCCACAGAGCTATGAAGTAACCCTCCATGTACGGCCACTTCGTCATAGGCTCATCTCCATCCAGGTGCACAGGAAGAAAGTCACAGTAAGCATGCAAAGTTTTGACTGAATTTGAATTGGAATTCAGAAGTGCCCAGCTTCGCAAATATAGAGGGTGGCCATTATGAAAAAATTCCTTTGCCCATCACATTGGTATCAACTGCATCATTAGCCATCTTCTGCAATCATGAGCACTCAGGGTCGTGATCTGCCCTGTACTTCTCAGGGTCACAAGAGAGCTATAGCGTGGACCCACCAGGAGATTCTGAATCTTCTTGCGATTTGGGGAGACCAATTGGTGGTGAAGAGACTTTGGGTGGCACAGAGAAATGCGGCAATCTATGAGCAGATGTCAAGTGAGATGACCGCCCGAAGTTACTCCTGGGAATCAGCGCAATGCCAGGTGAAGGTGAAACAACTCCAGCAGACCTATCAAAAAGTCCAGGAACCCAACCAATGGTTGGGGCAGCTCCACATACATGCTGCTATTATGAACAGCTGCACATGCTTATGGAGAGCAACCCTATCATGGAACGTGGTCTAAACTACGACACTTCTAGGGGCTCTGGTATGGAGTTTGGGGTGAGCCCAGAGGAGCTGGCTGACCTGGAAGAGGGCAATGGAAAGGATGAAGGGGTCAACAAGCAGGGGATGGAAGTTGTACCAGACAGCCCGGAGTTCTTCACCATAGGCCTGGAACACATCCCCTCCACGCTGGTCCCGGAGGCTCCTGGACCAGTCGGTTCGGGTGAGTATGTATTCTGCATGCTAGAAGTGGGATGGGAGTGGGTATAGCTATAGGGTTGTGTATGAGTACAGGTTTGCTAGCTATGGTTCTGTGCCCCTCAGAACAACATGTTAACCCTTCTTGGGATTGAGGGCTTCTCCTTTTTGGAGATCTCCTCGAAGGCCACATCCAGGCACTCTTGTATTTTTTTCCATGAGGTCCTTGGGCAGGCCTGACTTCTTGTGGCTTCCACAGTAGCACACCTTGCCATGCCAGCAACCAGATAGCAATCTGGTGTTATGGTGCCACACAGCATTTTAGCAAATTCTCCAGGCTTCTGGTCACACAGCGTGAGTTAGGTGTTCTTTCCCCATATCGGCTAGTTTTAGCAGAGTGATCTTTGGCAACCTGCAGAAGCACAGGAATTTGCAATTTTTTTTTTTTTGAACATATGCTTCCTGCCCCTTTACATTTACCTGCAGCAGCAGACAGGCGCTCCATTCCCCATCCCCCAACACTATTTGAAGGCTTAGAGGGGGTTCTCCCATCCCCCCACCCCCATCTCTTTCCCCCACCATTTTTCTGGAATCCCCAGTGCCACATGGAAGCCATGCACTGCTGGGCGTTTCCCCTCCCATAGCCTTTTCCCCCAGCATTTCTTTTGATTATTTATTTTATTTTTCTTTACATTTCTTTCATTACACATCAAACCTCACCACCACACAGCCATCCATGTGGCTGTAATCAAACCCTTTCCCACCATCCCCTCCACACTGCTTGATCAGTGGGGATGATTGCTCCAGGAACAGCTGAAGAAATATTTTCCCTGACACAGGACACCTGGCGGCTACCTTTGCTTTGCAGCCCTCCCTTCCTCCCGAAAAGCACACAATTGCTTATAGCTTACCATGTCCACAAAAAAATGTGCTGGATAAGTGATGGCAACTGATGTGAAATGTGCTTACTGTTCCATCCTTAAGAAGCTGTCAGTGGCCTTCAAAAAGCTTACTTTCCCTAGTAGTACACACAGAGACCCATTCATTGCACTTCAAAGCCCATTATGTGAATTGTATCTTAATTTTGACCTTCATTTTCCAGAGCCAATGCCCAGTGTAGCAGAGAACAACAGAAGAAAAGTGCAAACAGGATCTTACCCTGCAGCATATGGAAAAAACTGAGGCAGAGCACACCAACCTGACAAAGGACTCTGCTCAGTGGTATCACAGTCAAGCTGAGTTTAACCAGAGAATGCTTGACTTCGGTCAGCAACAAGCGGCAAAGCAGAGTGAGGCCGTGGCAAAGCTCATAATGGCAGCTGCAGAACAAACGGAAGTCCTGCGCTTCCTGGTGCAGCTGCAGTGGGATTCCCAACACAGCAGTGCAGGAGCCAATACCTGATGCTTTGAGTTCCCTCAGGAGAGGCCACCCACCCCCCTGTCCTCATGGTCCCCGGTCCCTGAACGCAGGGAAGGAGGGCAAGGATAGCCTTCTGCTCCAGCCCCAAGGGCCACTGTGAAAGGCTATTCAAGTACCCTTGAGAAGACTTCTTTTCCCAGCCACTTAAACCTCTTCTCTGCCTCCAATAAAGTCACTCCTTTGAGCTACGTGTGATTTTGTGGTGTGGAGAAACGTTTTTGGGGGGGGGGGGGGGGGAATGACAAATCAAACCGGGTGGTTGAGGGAGTGCTGAAGGCACAGCTGCCCACTGATATTCCCAGGTCCACAGCAGACAAGGCTGAGGAAGCTGGGCAGTTGGGGGAGGGCTGAAGGTACAGCTGCCTACCACATGCATTCTACTTACTGCATTAACCCCCCTCCCACCAAGTAAATGCATTCATTAAGACACCGTGTGATTTATTGGCATTCTGTCAGAGAAATACATAGATAGCATGAGAGTTACAGATCGTTCATGAAGCTATTTTTAAAGCATTCCTTATTGCTGCTGCCTCAGAGTAGCTCCAGGTGGATGGCTGCACAGGCAGCTGCGAGCAAGGCTGGCCTATGGCCTCAGCTTCAGAACTCCAGATGAATGGGAAAGTCTCCCACCTGGATTCACATGTGTCATGCAAAATAACACACGCTGTAATCACAGTGGGGACATTACCTTCAGAAAGGTCCAAACGTGTCAGCAAGTATCTGAACCTCACTTTTAAACAGCCAAAGACACATTCTACCACCATTCTGCACCTACTGAGTCTGTGATTCAAATTTTCTTTGCTGGGGTCTCGGACGTCTGCGTAGGGCTTCATAAGGCAAGGGAGCAAAGGGTAAGCAGGGTCTCCCAATATAACAATAGGCATCTCCATGTCGCCAATCACGATTTTCCAGACAAGTAAAAAGTCCCAACCAGGAGCTCTCTGTACGGTACAGAATTTCGGGAGACGCACATGTTGTGAACCCTCCCTGACCAAGCAATGTTGATATTGGTGAAATGACCTTTCTGATCTACCAACCCCTGCAACACCATGAAGTACCACCACTTTTTCGTTATATATTCAGAATCCAGGTGGTCCGGGGCCAGGACGGGGATGCATGTGCCATCTACTGCCCCACTGTAGTTAGGAAACCCCTGGGCAGCAAAGCCATCCACTATATCCTGTATATCCTCCAGCAGCACAGTCTTCCTGAGGAGATGCCAGCAGATTGCATAGGCCACCTCCATCACCATGGACCCCACTGTAGATCTGCCCACCCTGAACTGATCTGGCATTGACTTGTAACTGTCAGGCGTTGCAAACTTCCACAGTGTGATTGCCACTCACTTCTGAGCCATTAAAGCCAGCCTCCTTTTTATCTTACTATGCTTCAGGGCAGGGGCCAACACATCAAAGTTCCACAGAGTAGACTTGCACATGCAAAAGTTCTGCACCCCCCGCTGGTCGTCCGAGGACTCCTAAACGACATAGTCCACCAGTGTGTGCTGGTCTCAAGTCCAAAACTGCTGCTCCACTGTCACCAACGCATCTAGGGCAGCCAGCAGCTCTGAGTTCTTGGACCACAGTTGGGAGATTTGCTCTTTCAAACTGTTATAATACTGAACTGTCACTGAGCTTTATAACTGAAGGAGAAAAACTGTGTGACAACCAGTGTGGTTGCCGAAACGATGTGTGCTATGACTTGAAGCATTCGGGGATCCATGCTTGCACTGGAATGCTGCAGTAGCAAAGGAGGCGATCTCCAATTAGTTTTTCGTGTGGTTACTGGTGCTCCGAATTCAGACATAGTGCTTGGAATTCTGGGCTTCCAACATGAAACACCCACAATCAACCGGGGCTAAGGCACTGTGGAATAGGTACCCATAATTTACTGCTCACACTGTCAAATTTGCGTGGAGCAATAGGGATGTAGAGACTAAACACAGAAAAATGTGGGTTGAACTTCAAGCAGCTTTGAAGACATTTTATTCAAATTCATAATATCAAGGTTAAATACTTGAATTTATTAAAAATCAAATTTATCTTGTAGTGTAGATGTGGCCTTAGTGTCTACAACAGAACTTCAGAAGCAAATATAAATATTTGTACTTACATCATTATAATATCCTGCATCAGGCTGAATTGCACGCATATCTCGCTGGTCTCTCTGCCATACTCTATTCTGGAAAGAGAAAAATGCTTCCTGGTTATTACTACCGCTCTATTTTAGTGTTATTGAACAAAAAGTAGGAATAATTTTACATAGTGCATATTCGGAAGCTTTAGTACGCACTGCATACCTTTCAGAATGAATACAATACAAAATACATAAGATGAAGGATGACAGAAGTAAACGATAAACAAGATGTAAAGTCAGAAAAATGATTGATTTATAACACAAAAGCATCCAAAGGCCCACTGATTTCCATATATTTGTTCGTTGAAAGTAAATGTTCTACATAATAAGACGAGGAAAGCATTTTGCACTACTACAAGATGCTCATAAACCTGGCCTCTTGGGTTCTAGTCCAGAAATAACTGCACTGTCCTGCAAGCCTCTGCAGAAAACCCCCTTTATAATCTAAGGCCACATCTACGATTGACCTCCTCAGGGTTCATCTTCTGGGGTTCAGTTTTGCAGGGACATGCAAAAATCAACTTCTCTGGGGTTGCAGTCGACCCCTGTACTCCTTGCAAGATGCAAGGAGTAAGGGAAGTCAACAGAAGAAATTCTCCTGGCCTTTTTCAATATGGACAGCCAAGTAAGCCAAGCACAGATAGGTCAATTGTTGCTATACAATTGCTGTAGCTAGAACTGTGTATCTACAATCAACTTACTTACTAGTCATAGCCTCAGAGATATGTTAATGGCCTCTAAACTAAAGCAAGTTCCATCCACTACTAGTGCTTGCATAGAAAAAACATTTTTGTGGTCAGGGCACTAAAAGCAGATAGTGTAATCCCAAGAGCAGGGTTTAAAAGGCCAGAGGGCAAAAAAATTATAGTATTTGTGGTACTCTATGTTATCGAGCCTAACAATAAGTAGTATCAGATAAGACGAGGTTCACAGTTTGACAAATTTAAGAATAGCACCCTACTTTAACTTGATATTGTGAGTTCTATCACATTTTGATCGTAAATCAAAGTTTAAGCTAGAATGTTAAATAAATATTTTTGGCATATAACTTCTTAACATGACTGTGGTGCTATAAAAACATGAAGGCCCTTACCACTCAGTTACATTTCAGCTCAGTTAAATATGGAAGTAGTGTGAACCTGGATTTGTGCACAGCTTAACTTTTGATGATATGAGATTCAACGCCTGGTTCTAATTTTGCTAATAGGGCACAAGAACCTCTTTTTCCAACACAGAGACTTGTTTTTCATTTTAAAATTTATATCAACATAGAAATATAAGACAAGGGTGTGGGAAATAAATAAAAATGAATCACACACAACCCCTATCAAAATAGCTATGCTGACAAAATTCCCGACATAGACACAGATACGCTAACCGAGGAGGGCTTCTGTTAGCATAGCTACTATCATTTTGGCAGGTAATTTCCTATACCAGCAAAAAAGTTCTTTATATTGATGTATGCTAATTCTACATTAAACAGTTATGCTGAGATAAACTCTGTGATGTAGACAGCACCACAGCTACCTCTAAGATTATTATTTCTAAAAATACTTACGTAAGCACAAATTTGAAGTAAAATGAGTTAATGCAAAGTTGTGGGGAGGTGGAAGAACCTTTACTTCCTCCAGAAGTAAAAAGTGATACGGGTCTACCAATGTGAAGTTTTTTTGGTTTTTTTTGTTTTTTTTTAAACTTAGTTAAGTGAGTTATCAAAAGCAGCTCACTGAAACACAGCTACAAACTTATTTGTTCATTCCTGAGATATGCTCTAGTGTAATGTTTAAAATACCTCAAAATTGCTAAACATACATATCTATCTTCTCTTAATTTTCAAACTATTGCAACTGTGGGTTAGCTTTGATGGAGTGGATATATACATTTAATTATAATGCTATCTTTACAATTTTGGATTTAAAGTTCAGCCAGCATTCCCATTACACATTTGGGAAATTTACAATTTCCTTCTATTTCCTCTGAATTAATACTGAACACACCACACAAGGTCTCAACTTGGAAAAAAAATAAAAGCTTAAAAAATGTTTAAAAGAAAGCCAAAAGGCCTTTTTTTTTTCTTTGAATCAAATACTGCAGAATAAGTCTTTCCAAGTAGTAACAGCCATTAGGAATGCACAAGGTGGCGCAGACTACCTATTGTATGAACAGCTTAGTTTTCTTCATTTGAGGAGGCAGGTGAATAGAAAATGGCAATTACTACTCTGTTACCCAATATGAACACTCACAAAAGCCAAAAGCTGACAAAGAATGATTTATACCTTGAATGTGAAAACAAAATATATGAATTCCTGTTCCAAATAAGAATTCACAAAAAAGCTTTTACACCAACAGAGAATCTTCTGCTTCAAATATGGACTAAATATTTATGGTTTTATTCAGAAGGAACAATATCTTTCCATGCTTCGGTGAGTCTGTATATTTCTGTAAGAGCACTGTCAATTATACATAAACCCAGTTTCCCTAACTGCTCTGTGAGCATACCTGAAATCTGAATATTAGAGAGTTTCAGAAAACACTATTCAGACTTAGATAAAGAAGTCTACCTGGGCTTACCTCCAGATACTTAATTACAGAGGGATTGTAGTCTATGGTTTTCCGATTCACAGCTTTTCTCATCCGTTTCCCATCAAAGGTGAGCTGTTGCATTGCCTGCTGCTGTGCAAAATCAGGTCTCTTGTAGAACAGCTGCCGTGGTGCCTGGTGCTGGAATCTTGGCATATGGAAAAAACGGGGCGGGGAGCCAATTTCTGTAGCCATGGCAATCTTGTTTCTAAAACACTAAAAAAGGTAAAATATTAGGGGACTGCTATAATTAAGATAATTCTGCTGAAGTGTTAACTTTTTTTTAATCTGGAATTCATTGTACTTGCACATGCAAGTACTGTGTATGAAAGTCTGCAAACCTGTTCTCCGAAGAGACAAATAAGCACTTGTCATTCTTGCTTCGCTACTCAGCAAATATTTTACTCAAATCTTTAAACTGCAACTTTCAACTTAATTCAGTAAGGTATGGTTTGCGTCTAAATCAGAATGGAGTTTTCTGATAAGACCCATCACTACATCAAACATATTTCTATTGAGCAGCTTCCTACCTCAGATACACAGTCATACACTAACTGAATCAGAACTAATGTGTCTGCCTGCATGCACTTGGAAACATGATTCCAGGTACTATACAGGCATATACCAAGTTAGTATTCGCTGACATTTAGAAATAGACAAACCACATAAAAAAGTACAATAAGGTTGCAAAAGTACAGTAGGGTGTTGAGAATGCTCACAAGTGTTGAATTTCGCAAATATCATTTTACCATTACCTCTGTGGTGCAAAAAATACCATGGATAACCAGGATGATCTTGAACCCCTAAAGATGGACAGTTCTGGCAGCAAGCAGCCCCATGAAGCTGCGAGGTAAAACCTTGCAGCAAAGTCCCCTTTGTGTGCCCCCAAGCTCACTGTTTCTGAGGGTCTGGATGATTCAGTTCCCTCCAGATACGGGACTGCCACCTACGGAGATGTGAAGAGAACTAACTGCCTCCTGGTGCATGCTCAGGATTCCCTCCCAGAGCAGGAGGGCGACTCTGAATGGGATCTGTCGCCCACTCATGTCACACCTGCCCCTGCTTTTCAGGGCTAAGGAAAGCCTGCCCATTCTGTGCAGGACTCAGGGACATTTCTGGGTCTTGCCTAGCACCCACAGTCCACTCAACCAAGCCAAACAAGCCCAGCCGCTGAGATGAGACTCTAGGAACCTTGCTCTGCTTGATATCTGCAGCAGCCCCGTCTGAAAGTTAATTTCACGAGCAGCTAGCAAATAACTGAATTCACGAAGAACGTCGCAACCTCACTTTAAGCTCCTACAAACTGTTCTCTTTACTAGAGGGGCCTCTGAACTTTATTGGGAGTATTCCATTTAGAAAGATCCTGTGTGCTGTAATTTACCCTTAAAGCCCACAACTCCAAGGATGCATTCGAGAAGGAATGGGTGTAAAGGGACCTCAGAGAAGGGATGGATAAAGGATTCCCACCTACCCAAAATCACCACGGGAATTCTCACTACCTCCTTCGATGTCAACAACATCAGGAACCCAGGTGAGCGATGCCTGCTCCAGAATAACCCAGGAAAATGGGGAAAAGGGAGAGAGTTACACAACAAGAGTAGAATAACTCACCAAGACCAAGTCTTATATTTTCTTTTAATGAGGAAATATAAACCAAATTGCTGTACATGTTTAAAGTCTTGAAGGGAGTGTTTTAAATTTGCTGATGTTTCTAAGTACTCTTAAAAGAAACACACTTCAAAAAAATCATATTATATAACAACATTATAGAAGTTCCTTAAGACAGGAGGAAAACTGTGCTCTCAAAAAACAAGTGCTGTGAATCCATTCCACGGCAAACTTTCTGAAATCCTGCCAAGATCAAAATATTTAACATTTAAGATCTGAGCCACAGCTAGGGGCAGATACAGACACAGAAATAGAATTAAGCCCTATTAAGTCTACTATTGTGCTACTAAAAAAAAAAAAAAAAAAATGGCTTTTGAAAAATACATTGCAATGCCACCACATCAAATTCTCAGTTAAGGAGACTTTTCCGTTGTCAACCCTAAAACAATTTACCCTGGGTACTGAAAGTGAAGCTAGACTCTTTTTCATTACACAGGAGTAGAAAATTCTACTTTCAGCTACATCTATGCCGGGTATAATCTAAAAAACCAGGATTTTATGCAGATAAAAACAAATAAAAATTTGGGCTACAGTATCTTTTGTTACCACTGATGATGCCTCTGTAGGAAAAAACAGTTCATCTTCAAGCTGCACGGTAGAGATTAACAATGGAAGGCAAACAAGGTTTTTTCAAAATCCTCAGTTTTAATAAATCTGATTATAAAACAAATTGTTTTACAGGAAGATATAAAATTAAAATATTTCCATAAACTCTGAAGAGACAGCTGCAAAATGACTACAGAAAAATGGCATTTCAAGTGAGAATTTCACATGGTAAATTCTGAACTCCACTAATGAAAAAATGTTTTATATTTTACAAACAAACCTGAACTTTGTTTAGGTTTACACTTAATGCTTACAGGAGGATATCAAGATGTTGGCAGTTTACATTTTTAAAATTGCCAGTTCTTAACTCGGATTCTCGAAGTTGTGCATGGTAGAATAACGCCCAGATTAAAAGATAAGATCTGTTCTAGCAGCTATGTCGTCCAGAAAAAAAAAAAAAAAGCTTTTCTTTTTTTTTTGGGGGGGAAAAGAACTATGAATGAGCCAAATACCCAAGAATTAAAGTTAAATTTGGGACCTGGCCACCTTTGTGTCCAACAAGTTTAAGATACTTCACAGAAATGTCTTTTAAGATCTAAAGCCTTGCACACATACAACTGACTAGCACTTAGCAGACAATTCTGTCTGTTGAGGATACACAAGAAAATGTTAAAATATTAATGTAGATCAAATGCAACTTAAATCTTTGCACTTCTTAATCTTCTATTAGATTAAGCAGAAATTACTGAGTATGTACAGGGACCAAAAGGTGTTGAATAAGAATGTGTATTTTTAGAATTGCATCAGGACTGAACTGCTCAGCACTTCACTGGAAGCAAAAGAACAACTGCAGCCGTGGGTATGCTCACATGGGAATGGGTGGGAAATAAAAACACAGTAAACCCTCAAGATATAGCTAACATGACTGCCACCCCTTACAGGAGCAGGAAACTGCTCCTCTCAGGAGTGGCAGCCACGAGTCAGGCTGCAGTCCCTGATGATAGCAGGGAAACTGTATCGTCAGGGAAACTGCTCCTGCCAGGGGCAGTAGCCTGACTCTTGCCGCCCCTAACAGGAGTAGCTCCCTCTTGGAGGGGGCAGCCATGAGTCATGCTGTCAGCCTTACAGTAGTTTCCCGGTCTCCACAGTGGTAGGGAACTGGGAACCAGGTGGTAGCCTGGCTCCCAGCTCCACTCTTGTTGCGGAGCCAGGAAACTGAGAAGGACGGCAGCCTTGGTTAGTTTCCTGGCTCCAAGGAGCAGAGGGGAGCTGGGAGCCAGGCTGCTCCTGGTTCCTGGCTCCCCTCTACTGGGTGGAGCCAGGAAACTGACCACAGGCTGCTGCCCTGCTCAGTTTCCCCTCTCTGCAAGCGAAGTGGAGCTGGGAGCCAGGCTACCGCCTGATTCCCAGCTCCCCGCCACTTGTAGGACCCAGGAAATCTGACCAGCTGCTCAATTTCCCAGGTCCAGAAAGAGGCAGGGAAATGGGAACCAGGCTGCCCCGATTCCCAATGCTCTGCCACTCTGGGAGCCAGGAAACAGACCAGTCCTGCCAGGATGGTCAGTTTCCCAGCTCCTGCAAGCCCAGGGGAGCCAGGAACCAGGCTGCAGGCCTTGAACAAAAATTCAAATTACATGGGGGTTACAGAAACGCAACCTCTACGTAATTCAAGGGTTTACTGTACAAGATTCTGCAGCATCACATAGTAGAGGGCTGTTCAAAAACTGGGCATCTTATCTAAGGTATCTAATAATCACTTTCTCAGATATCACTAATAGCTTGGCTGTATGTGGAAAAATCATTAGTATAATCAAAGACAGACAAATCCAAAGTAACATGCCCCAAACCCACTTTTTAATTATTTTAAAACAAGAGTAAGGGGATGCTAAACTTCCTTATCTAATCCCACAAACACTGCCCTCATTTCTCCTGACAACACAGAAGCTCAATCTGCTCAAAGAGCAGATATTAATACCTTCAAGTACATCACAACACCACAAGCTTAGAAAATACATGACAATGCCAAATTTTTAAAAAGCAAACAAATTTAGTGAAAAAAGATTTGCAAATTCCTATCAGCTGGTCCATAGCTGCATAAGTGTCACAGTACAGAAATGAAAAATATGAAAAAAATTCAGTGTTTCATATAAAAACATTTTCTAGATTTAAAAATGCTCACTATTTTGAAAAGAATTCAAGTACAAATAAGCTCACACTTTTACTTGACAGTAACCAATACAAAATTGAACTTCAACTCCCAACATACAATAGCAAAGAACACACAAAGAAATTCATACATTTTCTTGGACTGCCAAACTGCAAACATTATGGGGGGGTAGGGTGGCGGGGGGAGAGGGTAGGAGGGAGGATGGCAATATATTCTTTAATAAAACCCACTCTGCAAAAATATTCCCAGCTTCATTCAGAACAAAGGGCAATGAGAATGTAGTTATAAATGTTGCCAAACACAAAATATGACCTATGAAATGGATCACAGCTTGCATTAGACCTTCCTAAAACTAGCATGAGGAGGAGCATATAGCTTTTGTTAATGTTGTAACCTGGAAGACTGCACTATACCAGTGTTTCAACTGTTAAAGTACCCTTATAATGCTTTTTTTTTTTTTTTAATTATTAAAGTATCCCCCAGTATCTACAGCTTCCAGACACAATTTTTTTCCAACATTGCAGCACATTTGTTTAAACAACTTAATACTAACTGGTTGGTTGGAAGAAACTGTCAATAGGCAAACTTGCCAACATACTTATGACTGCAAAAAAGAATGAATAAAAAAGTAGGTAAACATAAATCCAATTTTTTATTAAAAAAGGTTGAGAAACATTAAATTAATGTGCACTCTTGAAAAGCTCTGTGTACCTCAGGTTGAGAACCGCTCCACTGTACTTCATCTAGAAAGACAAAATTTTACCAGCTGCACCTTCTTGGCTTCACCATCCTTCACATTTCTTGGGCTATTAATCTCAGCATTATTTTCAACTTTGTATTGCCATATCTAGTCTAACTTGTCCTATACATTTTCATGTTTACACTCTAAAACCTATTTACCATTCTGTCTCCTAATTATTAAAAATATTATCCATGCTCTTGTTACTTTTCACCTTATTGATGGGAATGTTCCCCTTTAAATAACTAAAGCATGCTTTACAGATTTATACAAAAAAAATAAGTGGACTATTTTTGCGAAACTAGTTATTCATGAATCTACAATGCACCAAATACATTGATTTTACTCACATAATACCATATCAAAAATCTCTACTTATCTTCTTTACATTTGTAGGTATTTTACAAACGAACACAAAAAAAAAAAAAAAAAATCAGAAAAGGAACTGAAATCTTTTTCTTAATTCAGTAATCAGATCACAAAAGTCCCTCTGGAAAATCCAATTCAGTGATCTAGAACATTATGTCTTTTATACACAAATACTGGTCACCTGATTTAAGTAGGCAGTATCTTACTAACCTTTTGCTAGGTGATAGGAATCCTTGGGCATCAAAGAATAACTCAGCAGAACCAGTATTGGAGGGGTAGCCGTGTTACTCTGGATCTGTAACAGCAACGAAGGGTCCTATGGCACCTTATAGACTAACAGAAAAGTTTTGAGCATGAGCTTTCGTGAGGACAGACTCACTTCATCAGATGCCGGTCTTGGAAATCTGCAGGGCCAGGTATAAATAAGCCAGAGCAAGTTATCCCCACCCTTGCTCTGGCTTATTTATACCAGGCCCTGCAGATTTCCAAGACCAGCATCTGATGAAGTGAGTCTGTGCTCATGAAAGCTCATACCCAAAACTTTTCTGTTAGTCTATAAGGTGCCACAGGACTCTCAGCAGAACTAGGAGACGCAATATCCTAAGTGCAACTAAGAAAAGCTAACTTTAGTAGTATTGGTTTCCCTTGCTGTAAATGCATAAAAAAAATTCAATCTTATCACCAGGACAGCTAGAGAAGAACTTTGTTGAACTAGGGCAAAACAATCTGTCAGTCTCTTCCTTAAACACTTTTAAACAGCCCATGCTTCACAGCAGGGGTATGAAATATGCAGAGGGTGGCCCTTTTTTCAGAGACATGCTCTCTGCTGTCTTTAGGGAAACATCCTAATTTGAACCTTATAACCCTGAGGAAAGCAGTAGTTCTCACATGCTCAGGTGAAATTTTAACACCCAAAAGCCTTCAACAATTCTGCTCTTACCAAAACAAGTTTTTCACAGCTCTTAAGATAAACCAGACTACACATAATGTGATCACCACAAAGCTACTAAGTGTGCTCTGGCCAACATATACAAGGGTGAAGCTGTTTTTTCCCCTGTAATATGGGGTCCAGAACACCCAGGCTGTGGAAAATAGGAAGCTGTAAGATTGCTAAGTAAAGAGGAGGAAAAGCAGTATATTGGTAAGCTTGGTGATACTGGAATTTGAGATGGCAGAAGAACTTTGGCTCGGAAGATGGTGAGGAGCGTAGAAACAGATGAGCCAGGAGAATGGAAGCCAGTTAGGGCAACAGGAGGTAACTGGGAGCCAGTTGGCTGAAAGAAGGAACACAGATCGGACAAGGAGACTGGAACTAGGAGCCAGTGGAGGTGGAAGAGATAGATCTGACAAAGGATGGGTAAGATGGGACAACTGGGAAAAGCAACTAGTGGCAAAAGATAAATTAGACGAGATGCCCTGAGAGAGATTAGAACTGGAAGCTAGTAAGAAAAGACACGCTGGGTGAAGGACCTGGAGGGAAAGACTAGGACTAACCAGGCAAGGAGATTAGGACTCACTATGGGAGTAGGGAAAGAGCCAGGGGTGGAGAGAGAGATGTTTGGGACAGGATGGGGACAAGACTGAGGGAATGGGCAGAAGAGTGTGCGCAAAAGCACTTTCCGTCAGACTGCAATGGAAACCCACACTGCTTCTACATGCTCTCTCCTGTCAGAGGTGGCATGGTAATAAGGCAATTAGAAGCAGGCTAATGAGGCACTAACATGCATATTCAGCACCTCCTTAGCATAAGTATCAGAAATGTAGCCGTGTTAAGTCTGTATCTTATAGACTAACAGATATTTTGGAGCATAAGCTGTTGAGGGCAAAGACCCGCTTCATCAGATGGGCGGCCATGTGAATTTCAAAGTCCAAACTTGAAATTGCAGATTGAGAGGAAAGATGGGGGCAGCTTCGAAATAAGTGCCCCACTGCAATATTCCCTTACTCCTACAACACTAGACCAGCGCTGCCCCCATCTTCACTGTCAATCTGCAATTCCTAGTCTGCACTTGAAAATTTGTGTGGCCACCATTATGCTAATGAGGCACTGAACATGCACCTTAGTGCCTTATTACCCTGCTTTGGATTGCCTCATTACCATGCCACCTCCAAAGGGAGAATGGAGGTGTAGAAGCAGCCCAAGCATATACTGCTATCAGCAAATATCTGTGAAACCCAGTAGCATGATGCATCTCTCACTCACCCTCTAGTTCTGGTCCACAGAGGAAGACAATACCACCGCAATCAGTTATTCCACTTGCTCATGTGGCAGACTGCTGTGCAGCGAATCTAAAAGTTCCAATCCCTCTGACCTGCATAGGTATCTGGATGCTCCCATATGATGGAATTTTGCTTTTATTTTTAAACAGGAAATTATCCTACATGAAAGCTACGTTAAAAGAATATCAGAAATAGTGTATGATCACATAATTAAAGGCTGTATTACGATGTACATACACAAAGGAGTCAAATTAAGATAATATTATTTTGGCAAGACTACTAATCCTAATTAATAGAACTAAACCAAAATAAATCACTTAAATTGAACTAAGAGTGTTCACATAGCTTTCCATAAATTGCCTGTTTAATTTAATTAATTAATTAATTAAATTAATAGGTTTAAATCACAGCTCACATTAAATGATTTGAATTCTTTCATACAAAGAAACCCTAAATCTTGAAAAAGGGAAATCTGTTTATGCACTCTTACTACATTACATGGCTTCTGCAAAATTTAAAAAGCTTATTCCCAACAGTGTTGTCATCAGCAACATTAAGCTTCTTTTTTTGTCTGCTAAACACCCACTAAAATTTCGCTTCTATTATAAATACATCGGATAGTACTCTGCTTTTGCCAAACAGAAAATGAATGATAGAGCAAGGGGATGCACTGCAGGAGCACAATAGGCCAGTTACTGAGCTGAGCCCTAAGCTTCCTGCTTTCCTCCACTGGTGCAGAATTCATAGGCTGCCATACACACTACTTTCCCCTGTAGGAGGAAAAATGCAAATGAGGGAGATCAAAACAAAATAGAAAGAAAGGTTCTTTTGATAATGGGTTGTTTTTTTCTCCCCAAGGAACCCTGCCTAAGCAGCTGTTTTTGTTTTCGGAAAAGCCTCTTTCGAAAACACAACTGAATGAGATTATCCTAATGAAGTGCAAGATTTCTAAATCAGCACTTCATTTGCATTTTCAATCTCCCCTATTTGCCTTCCTCCTCCAAAGAAGGAAATGTAGTGTAGACATAGCCATAGTGACTCAAATATATACCCTTTTCACTTGCTCTTTTATTTGGCATTAACAAGGGAGAACATGGGATCTAAAGGAATCCCCAACTTTGCTGAGTAGTAGCGTTTCTTTAAATCTGTCACAGGAAGCCAGAAAGGAGAGGCTGCAGACAATCCTAGGCAAAAGCTCTACAGTAAAACAGCAAAACATAGAAAAGTGCCATTAATATTTGTATTGCAGTAACACCCAGGAAAGAGAAGTTACTCACAATAGTAACGATGGTTCTTCGAGATGTGTCCCCGTGGGTGCTCCACAATAGGTGCCGGGCTCGCCCAGGCACCGCAGGTCGGATCTTTTCAGCAGTTTCTGCCGGACCGCACATGCGCCAGCGCGCCGCTCCCTTGCGCGCTCCAGTCCCCGCCAGTTCCTTGACCAACTGCCTCGGATGCTCCTGAAAAATATTAAACAGAGATCCAAAGCGGGGAGGATGGGCGGGTGGTGGAGCACCCACGGGGACACATCTCGAAGAACCATCGTTACTACGGTTAGTAACTTCTTTCTTCCTCGAGTGTCCTCGTGGGTGCTCCACATTAGGTGACTACCCAGCAGTAACCCAAGATAGGAGGTGGGTAATCAGTTTATGTGCAGCTTGTCCCCGAGAGGACTGATGTCGAGAGACGGGTATCCTCTTGGAATACCCTGTGAAGGGCATAATGCTTGGCGAAGGTGTCATAGGATGACCAGGTCGCCGCTCTGCAAATGTCTTTTAACGCAACGCCCTTGAAAAAGGCTGTTGATGCCGCCACTGCCCTAGTGGAGTGAGCCCTGGGCGTGGCCAGTAAAGGAGTCTTTTTGAGTTCGTAGCACATTTTCATGCAGGATACGATGTGCTTCGAGATTCTCTGCGAAGAGAGACCTTCTCCTTTTGATTTGGGAGCGAGAGAGACTAGGAGTCTATCCGTTTTCCGGAAGGACTTAGTCCTGTCTATATAGAAAACCAGTGCCCTCCTCACGTCCAGGAGGTGTAGGCGCGCCTCTTTGTTAGAGTTATGAGGCTTGGGATAAAACAAGGGTAAAACTATAGGTTCGTTAATACGAAACTCTGAAGAAACTTTGGGAACAAAGGCTGGATGCAGCCGTAAGGTTACCGCCTCCTTGGAAATTACTGTGCAGGGTGGCGTTGCCATAACTGCCGCAAGCTCGCTCACCCTGCTAGCTGATGTGATTGCAAGAAGGAAGGTCGTCTTTATCGTAAGGAGACGGAGGGAAACCGTGGCTAAGGGTTCAAACGGTGGTCCCGTTGGCGCATTAAGCACCAGGTCCAAGCTCCACGAAGGTGGAAGCGGTTTCCGAGGGGGGTATATGTTTACCAGCCCTTTGAGGAACCTGGTAACCATGGGATGGGCAAACACTGTGTGCCCTTCCTCTTCATGTCTGAAAGCCGAACTGGCGGCAAGGTGGACCTTCAACGAGGATAGGGAGAGTCCGCCTCTCTTGAGGTCCAGTAAATACTCTAGTATTACAGCAAGGGGGGCTAATTGCTTGGTAGAACACCATGCAGTGAATCGAGTCCATTTTTGCTCATAGGGCTTCCTGGTGGAAGTCCTCCTGCTACTTTCTAGGACTTGTTGCACTCCCTCCATACACGTGCTCTCTAGGGAGCTGAGCCATGGATTAACCATGCTTGCAGTCGCAGGCCTCGGGGGTGTGGATGCACTATGGACCCCTGGGCTTGCGTGAGCAGATCCAGCGCCACCAGGAGGGGCATCGGTGGATGGTCCGACATGCGCAGGAGTAAGGGGAACTATTGCTGTTGATCCCACATTGGGACTACTAGGATCATTCGGGCTCTCTCTCTCCTGGCTTTCTGCAAGACTTTGTGGATAAGCACTGTGGGAGTAAAGGCATAGAGCAGGGGGCCCCTCCACGAGATCACGAATGCATCCCCCAGGGACCCCCGTCCCAGTCCTGCCCTGGAGCAGTATTGTGGGCACTTCTTGTTGTGTTGAGTGGCAAACAGGTCTACCTGGGGAAATCCCCATGCGTGAAAAATCGGTCGTAGCAGATCGGAACGGATCTGCCACTCGTGTGTGAGTGCGAAGCGCCTGCTCAGCTGGTCTGCCTTCACATTGTGAGCGCCTGGTAAATACGAGGCTTTCAAGGTTATATTGTTGGCGATGCACCAGTTCCACAATCGGACTGCTTCCGCACATAAGGCACGGGACCAAGCTCCTCCTTGCCAATTTATATAAAACGTGGTGGAGGTATTGTCTGTACTGATCCCAACTACTTGCCTTGTATATGGTCTCAAAAGTGTTTGCAGGCGTTGAACACTGCTCTGAGCTCCAGTATATTTATGTGCAGTGACTGTTCCGTGGAGGACCACAGTCTTTGCGTCACCTTTTCGCCCATGTGTGCTCCCCACCCTATGTGGGAGGCGTCGGTAGTGAGAAAAACAGATATTTGTGGTTGGTGAAAGGGCACCCCTGTTAGCATGTTCTTGGGGTTCACCCACCATTGCAGGGATCTGCGCACCTCTGTCGTGGGCGACACCACCCTGTGGACGGTGTGTGCTGCCAGTTTGTAGACGCTCGCCAGCCAGTGCTGCATGCTGCGCCTATGCAATCGGGCATTCTGTACCACAAACGTTGCTGCTGCCATGTGGCCCAGCAGCTGTAAGCACGTCAGAACCGGCACCGTAGGGCTGAAGGTGATGACTTGCATGAGGGAACCAATGGCGCGAAAGCGGGCATCTGGTAGATAAACCCTTTCTGTGATGGAATTTATACGTGCCCCTATGAACTCTATGTCCTGTGCGGGGTCTATCTTTGATTTTCCCAGATTAATGACCAGGCCCAGCAAAGAGAACGTGTCTGCTGTGACGCGTATCATGCGAAGTACCTCCTCCTCCGAGGCCCCTCTCAGTAGGCAGTCTTTTTTTTTTTCTTCCTTCCCCCCAGATATGGGAATATAAACACCCCCTGTCTGTGCAGGTAGGCTGACACCACTGCCAAGGTCTTGGTGAAGACTCTGGGGGCCGAGGAGAGGCCGAACGGCAGAACCTTGTACTGAAAATGTTCTTTGCCTACCATAAGCCGGAGAAAACGCCTGTGAGCCAGGTGAATAGTTATGTGGAAATACGCATCTTGTAAGTCGAGGGCTACGAACCAATCTCCATTGTCCAGTGCTGTCAGTATAGAGGCGACTGTGATCATCCGAAAGAGTTGCTTGCGCAAGTACTGGTTCAGGCCTCGAAGATCTAGGATGGGCCTCCAGCCTCCTGTCTTTTTGTCTGTGAGGAAGTATCTTGAGTAGAACCCTTTCCCTCGGAGTTGCTCCAGCACTCTTTCCACTGCCCCTATAAGCATAAGATGGCCTACCTCCTGCTTGAGTCTCGCTTCGTGGGAGGCGTCCTTTAGGTGGGGTCTGGGTGGAGGTCATGGAAGTGGGAGCGACTGGAAGGGAATCACGTAACCCGTGGCTATGATCTCCAGTACCCATTTATCTGTGGTGACCTTTTGCCACTGGTCGTAGAATGGTCGGAGGCGATGGTGGAACAGTAGCTTCGGATGACATTGCGCGACGGTAGTGATAGTGCAGCCCTCGATCCGTGTGTCAAACCTGTGGCCTTTGGCCCTGCCCTGAGGACACATGGCTCTGCTGAGAACGTCGCCTGGGAGTTCTGTACTGTTGGTGCTGTTGATGTCACCCTTGCTTGTAGCCCCGTGGTACTGGGGACGCTGTGGTTGATACTGCAAACAGCTTCTGCGTGTCAAAGGGGAGATCAACGATCTTTGCCTGCAGATCCCTCGGGATACCCGACGTCTGGAGCCAGGACTCCCTGCTCATGACCACTGCCGTAGCTGTTGAGCGTGCTGCCATGTCCGCTACGTCTAGGGAGATCTGAACTCCTGTCCTCAAGGCTGCGTAGCCTTCCTGCACGATGGCCTTGAGCACCGGCTTCGTGTCCTCTGAAAGCGAGTCCATGAGGGAAGTCAGCCTGGAGTAGTTGTCGAAATTATGGCTCGCTAGATGCGCTGCATAATTCGCCACTCTCAACAGTAGGGTAGAGGAGGAATAGACCTTTCTGCTGAACAACTCTAGTTTCTTGGCATCTTGTCCGTTCCTCCTGTCTTGTACCGAGAAGTTTTCGACCTCTGTTGAGACGATTCCACCACCAGAGAATTTGGTTGCAGGTGGATGAACAGGAACTCCATGCCCTTCGTCGGGACGAAGTACTTCTTATCCGCTCTCTTGTTTATAGGTTGAGTGGACGCAGGGGTCTGCCATATTGTGGTGGCGGACTCCATGATTGCTTCATCAGCGGAATAGCTATTTTGGAAGAGGCTGGAGGTCTCAGGTTTTTAAGGAGCTTATGGTGTTTCTCCTGCACCTCTGCTGTTTGGATGCCTTGCGTGAAGGCCACCCTTTTAAACAGCTCTTGGAACTGTTTGAGATCGTCCGGAGGATGGATGTCCCCTGGGGCCGTGGCCTCGTCAGGGGAAGATAGCGAGGAACCGCTAGGGTAAGCCTCTCTGGACCCCTCTGAGTCCTGCTGACGGTGATACATCCTCTCGGGGTTCCAGAATCAACTCCCCGAGATATCTGCGTTTCCGTCCCCATCCCCGTCCCCGTCCGCAATTGCCCTCAGGGATATTGAAACGTCTGGGGGGGATCTGTCCCTGGGAGTATGCTTATGGTGTCTATGCCCCGCATGATAGGGGCGACCATGGCAACACGGGCACTGTTCCGGAGATGGAGACCTGGACCACTCTGGAGGCGCATACCCCCTGCGTCTGGGGGAGCGAGATCGTCTGGGTGATTGAGATAATGGAGAGACTGATTTGTGGCAGTACCCCAGGGGTTCAAAGCCCAGGAAGGGCGATGGTGGTCCGAGCCATGGTGATGCTGGCTGTAGGAACGGGGATGGGGGCTCAGGGTATACTGGAGGTGACCCCTGCCGCCTCGTTGGAGTCTGCAGCATAAGTGGAGGGCTTAGAGTGAGTAGCCCTGCAGCCCTGTCTGGAGAAGGGCTGCGGTGCCGGGTTTTCTGTGCTGCCTTTCCCCTCCCCTGTGGGGCTGGCTCCGCCCCTTTCCATGTCGGGGATCTCAGCCCTGCTGTCTGCGCCGCGCTCGGCATGCTCCGCTGTGGTGCCATGTGGGTGGTCTCCCCCGGTGCCTGCAGGCCGCGTGCCTGCGAGCTCTGCACCGCCGGTTCCCCGGGGGTCAGTGCCGCTAGCTGTGGTGCCGCCGGTTCCAGCGCTTGCCTGGCCACCGCCCTGCCTGCGGTGCGGGGCGGCTGTTTGATTATCGGAGGCTCAGCCTCTGCCACGTGCGTCTCCGCGCTGCTGACGCTCAGCTGTGACTGCGGCTGGGGGCTATGCGCTCCACCCGTCCCGCTCGCTGTGGCTGCTGGCAGGGATCGGGTTGGTGAAAGCTTCCTCCGTTTTTGCGCTGATGGGGTTAGGGAAGCAGCTTTCCTTTTATGGGCCCCTGTGGGTCCCTGCTGGTGACGCCGCTGTGGCGCGTCTGGCTGGAGGGCCTTGTCAAAGAGCAGCATTTTCAGCTGTATCTCTCTGTCCTTCCTTGCTCTGGCTGTGAGCTTTGCGCAGAAGGAGCATTTCTGTGCCCATCGGAGGCCGGCATCGCTTTGCAGCATGACTCTCACTTTTTGAATCCTGAAGAGGACATTGTGGCGAGTCTTTGAGTTGTTAATAGGGTACTTAGCACCTTCTCTGTGCCTGTTCCCTTCTCGGACTCAGCCTGCCGCGGCAGGAGGCCTAATGGCCTTATGTCCCCAGGCCTCCGCTGCCTACTAAGGCTGTAAAACTTTACTTTTTACTCTCTTTTCTTTTTTTTTTTTTTTTTTTTTTTGAGAACAATAACAAGCTAACTTAAGCTAAAGACTGAAAAAGAAGCTCTCAACACTTTAAAAACATTAAATACGCTAACTCTGGCTGTAGCCTGAGCGGATTCCGTCTGCAGCCAATGGCGGTTAAAGAGGAACTGGCAGGGACCGGATCGCGCACGCGGCCGGGAGCGCGCAAGGGAGTGGCGCGCGCCGGCGCATGCACAGTCCGGCAGAAACTGCTGAAAAGATCCGACCTGCGGCGCCGGGGCGAGCCTGACACCCACCATGGAGCACCCATGGGGACACTTGAGGAAGAACCTCAAGTTATGACCAAGACGCCAATGTTCACACAGAACAAAGACAAGGGCCTCTGCCACAAAAAGGTTACAAAGTATAAGAGGATAATACTCTTAGGGATATTTTCTTTATGCTACAAAGGTTTTTTAAACCCTCAGGTATAACTTTTAATAAAGCAAATTGCAAACTTTAAAAAGGGAACTACATTTTCTGTGATTCTTCATATGTCAGGTAAGAGTTGTCCTCGAAAATGTACACAGTTTACACTTCTACTGTGACTTTAAACCACATTCTGGATGAAGAACCTATTTCCGCTTATATGGAGGAGTCTTAAATACTTCTCTTGTCTCTTTCTTATTCCTACACCCAGGTCTACACTGGGGGGGGGACTTTTGCTAGTACAGTAATGTCTGTTACAGGCTTGATTTTTATTGCACCATTTACATTACTACAAATGAAAATGCCTGAAAATCTTGGAGCTACTATCTTTGACAACTCATGGAAGATGCGCGAGATCCCAGAGGATTGGAGAAGAGTGGAATACACATTTTTTTTAAAGAGCACAAAGAGGACCCAAGGAGTTATAGATCAATCAGCCTAACTTCTAGAAAGATCCTCGAACAAGTTATTAAACCATCAATTTGTAAGCACCTAGAAGATAAGATGGTTGTAAGTAATAGCAGATATGGATGTCAAGAACAAGTCATGTCATTCAAATCCAACTTTGACAGGTTTCCTGGTGCAGACAATATCGCGAGGAAGTTGCACACCTGATAGATCTTGATTTTAACAAAGCTTCTGACAAACATTAGCACAAGCAAACTGGGGGAAATGTAGCATAAAATAAGTCAGTAGAAGATGGATCCACAATTGGTGGAGGTGTGGGGAGTAATCATTCAGAATAGTGAGCAGTGGCTCTCAGTCAAACCAGGAAGATATATATACTGGGGACATTATATCCAGTTCAATATTTTCATTAATAACTTAGATAATGGAATGGTGAGTATACTAATACAACTTATAGAGGACACCAAGTTTGGAGAAGTTACAAGCAGTTTGATTTCAAGCCCCATCCTCCAAAAGACCCCCAAAAATAGAATAATGTCTGAATTCAGCACAATGTAACTCAATAAAGCCAAATGCAAAGTACACTTAGGGTACAAAGAAAGACACAAACAGATGATGAGGAATAACTAGGTAGGCAGTACAATGGCTGAAAAGAATCTGTACCACAAACTGGATGTGAGACAACGTGATGCAGATGTGAAAAAAGTTAATATTCTGGGATGTATTAAAAAGAATATTGTTTATAAGATACCCAGCACTGATGAGGCCTCACCTGGAGTACAAGTGCACAGGTCTGGGTGCCACTTAAAAAAAATTAGTTAATTAGAAAGTCAAGAGGAGAGCAACAAAAATTAAAAATGTTTAGAAAACCTGACCTATGAGGAAATGACAGGGCATGTTTAACTTTGAGGGGAAAAAAAACAAGAGTGGAAGGAGGGAGGGAAATCTGATGCCAGTATTCACGTAAATTGAGAAGGGATGTTATAGAAGATTATGATATAGTTCTCCATGTCAATGGAAAGTATGACAATAATGGGCTTAAATCTGCATCAAGGTAGAATTGGTTTAGATAATTAACTGTAACGATAGTTAAGCAGCAGAAAAAGCTCTTAATGGAGGTTGTAGATTCCATCATTGTCTATTTTTAAAAACCTCCAAACACTTGCCAAGGATGCTCTAGGGCAGGGGTGAGCAAACTTTTCATATTGGGCCACTTTTCCACCCTGCAATTAGACAGGGCCCCCCACAACCTCTGGGAGGACCACAGGAAGAGATGCCTGCAAGAGGTCCCCAGGAGGGCATGTGGAGGACTCAAGGTAACTCATGGCAGCGCCGTATTGATGGGTGGTGGTGGCACAAGGCTGAAGGCAGCCCTGCATCCCTACATGCAACACTCACTCGACACCAGCATCTTGGGGGACGCTCAGGGACCAGCGTGACACAGGCTGCAGGAACCAATGCAGCCACCTTACCAAGCCAGGAATCTTTTTTTGGTTGAATTATCTACAGAAGCTCTTAATGCAGAACTAGTGTTTCAACAGCTAGTAACTCCTTTTCTGCAGGTTTATTCAGAACTCTGCTTTCTGGTGCCACTTCAACTTTTCATTAATGTGCTTTAGGAGGAATATATCACTCAAGCGAGAGGCAAGACTTCGTTTAGGATGAGGCTGTTTTACTTTAAGTTCAGCATTCCCTTGTCAGAATCATGTGCAACAGCATGCCTTGCAACCATCTGCTGTACTCTCAAACAGTTTTTCCCCACTGTGAGAAAGTGGCAAAGAAGATTAAAGTCTTTGGTGAAGCCTCTACCACAACCATCATAATTGCAAATAAATGGTCTTTCTTGTGTGTTGGCAGAAGTGCACGCTCTGCTGCCAGGCCCTCCACAACCTCTCCCAACCCCCTGGCCATGCTCACACCATGAAGGAACTTGCCTGCTTGACTCAGGGCCCCTGAACATTTCAACTAGCCCAGCAGTAAGGGGGGTGTTCCCTTGACGATGGCAGTGGCGGAGGCCACGGGGAGGAAGCAGAGGGCTAGGGAGGCAGTGGAAGCTGCGGGAGAAGGGAGAAGTGGGGAGAGAGCCGATCATGCTGCACCAGCCTTACAAAATGTCACGCTCCTGTAGCCAGACAGCCAGCCCCCTCTCAGACCAGCATTGCTGGGAACACAAGGGAGCCAAAACAACAGGGCACTTAACATAAATTCCAGCACAGCCTTTGAAGCTGTGAGAAGCACAGGTGTGCTGCTACAATGTGCCTCTGGGAACATATACAACGATTAGGCTCACAGCAGACAGAGAAGCTGCGACAGACATGGCTCTTAGCCCCTACTAAATAACGTGATGCACACACACCAGCATCCTAGGTGGGAAAATATTTCCCCTAATAAAAGGAATGTCCAGTAGTCGAAACTTATTGTTTCTCTCCCTTGCAAGTGTAAACTACTCTTGCGAGAGCTGGCATCGCCCAGACAGACCAGCCCCAATTTGGCATAAGAAAGGAGAAAGAGAATAAAGGAGTACAGAGGTATAAGTATGGGACCTACAGCACCATGATTTTTGAGTGCTTTTCACTATCTATCTGCTGGTCAGGTAAGTGACAGCCTCCCAAGGCTTCTGCAGCTAAAGGGGTCCCTAAGCCTTGTCCCTTATTCGTCTTTCCGCGGAATTGAGTGACCGATCCTGGCTTGGCACCGCTGGAATCGAGAGATGCAAGGAGGGTAAGAAGCACCCACACCTGATCTCCTATCTTTAGTGTACACATATTTTGAAATAGAGCTCTATTCTTTGTTTTCTTTCTTTGGGATAGTGGCTTCAGTTTTGTAACTTGTTTGTGTGTGTAACATCTATACATTTAAATAAGTAGGCACTAAATTTTGTAACCACATGATTAAAATCTAGTTTAATAAATTTTGGGTAACCGTTTGTGCATAAGCCTGACTTGTTTCTCTGGTTTACTGTAAAGCAGCCAACACAATTAAAGAACCTCAGCCGTTTTGGCTATAAAGCCTGGCCATTAGGTGAGAGTACTAAGAGCCTAGCGTTGAGTTGTGCCGCCTCCACGGGGTAAACTCTTGGGGCGCCTGTCAGTCAATCCTGACTGCCCACTGCGAAGGGGCTCTGAGCTCTAGCAGTTAAAGTCACAGGTGTGGAAAGGCTCTTAGTGCTGCCATTGGGGCACCTGTCAGTCAGTGTTGACTGCCCACTGCGAAGAGGCTCTGAGCTCTAGCAGTTAAAGTCACGGGTGTTTAGGACCTTGGGGCATCCGTCAGCCTAGCCCAGGCTGCCCGCCGCGAAGGGACAGTGCGTCCTAGCGGTTAAAGTCACGGATGGTATAAAACGGGCATAGCTGGCACCTCACCAAACATCCTTGGCCATCGGCTAACAGCTCCCCACTTTGCACACCCCTGCTCTAGGGTTATATATGGTCCTGCCTGAGAAGTGGCCAAGACTAGATGACTGTTTGAGGTCTCTTACAGCCCTACATTCCTACGTTATGCATCAGCAAAAGCTTGAGTGTAGCCACAGTTACTGACAAAATTCCTTTTGCCAGATTATACCCATTGCCCAAACAAAATTAAATATGCAGGCAAAAGCAGTCTAAATTAGAAAAGGCTTAAATTTATTGGGTTGTTTCCATTACCATGTTTGTATGGTTTCTGCTGTAGCCATTCAAGGAGACACTGGTGTGCCTATGGGCAATATTACCTCATTTGGCTTGGAGGTAAAGATCCATTCTATCCTACTTCTTCACATTTTCATAGCGGGGAAAGAACATTTCCCGCATCTCATTCTCTCAATCTCTTGCCTGGGAATTTTGTTTCTGCTCTCATATCTCTCTCTCTCATTTAAACCTTTTTCTTCTTGAACTTCAGCACCAATTCCTTTGCCTCTCTCCTGCACATTTTGCTGAAAGGACTGAGCCCTATCAATACTATAGTCTTTCAGAGAGCGCATTGTATTTTCAATAAATGCTCCCAAAAAAGCCTTGAAATAATGCCAAATACAAATTTAGCATTAAAGAATCTCCAGAATACTTTCTGAAAACATAATGAAAACTATTTTGTCCATTCTAAATGCTCAGTATAGTAAACCCTCCAGAAACATGCAGTAAAGTTGCACGTCTCAGGCTAATGCAACTCCTGCCTCCGACAGGAGTGGTTTCCCAGTCCCTGGAATCGCACGGAACTGTGAACCAGACTACAGCCTGGCTCCTGACTCCCCTCCACTTGCAGAGCTGGCAAAGTGACCAGGGCAGCAGCACTGGTTGCTTTCCTGGCTCCAAGGAGTGGAGGGGGAGCCAGGCTGCCCCTGGTTCCCAGCTCCCCTCCACTGGCTGGAGCCAGAAAACTGACCAAGGCTGCTGCCCTGCTCAGTTTCCCCTCTCTGCAAGCAGAGGGGAGCCACCCTGCTGCCTGTTTCCCAGCTCCCCACTGCCAGCAGGACCCAGGAAACTGACCAGTTGGTCAGTTTCCAGGGTCCTGCAAATGGCAAGGAGACAGGAAACAGGCTGCCCCCTGGTTCCCCCTTGCTGGACTGATCACTTTCCCCCCTCCTGTAAGCCCAGGGGAGCCAACAACCAGGCTGCAGCCTGGTTCCCCCTCCCCCTTGACTTGCACAAAAATTCAAGTTCTGCATGTGCGTGCACACACACAAGTGCAACCCATGTGTAACTTGAGGGTTTACTGTACCTGTTGATAGACTGAAATCCACTGTTAGCAACAGTTCAGTTCCTTATGTTTGAAGACTTTATACTGCTCAGTCTGCCCTTTTTTATAAGGAAAAGATTAAAAGTAATTCCCAATGGTATAAGAACTAATTTTGCTTCTTTTTGAGAGCAAGTGAAGAGTTTCTGGAAAGACCAATAGGTGCTAATTATAACAATTATGAATACCAGCATAGGACACAATATATACTTATTACTGCCAAAAATTTCCTTTGTGTACTATTGCAAGTAATCACTCTTGGGCTTCATTTTCCTTTTTGTTAAAAAATTGGAAAAGATTCAGAAGAGAGCTACAAGAACTAAATGAGGTCTGAAAAACCTACCTTACGGTGAGAAACTTGGAATTTTAATCTACTTTGCTTAGCAAAACGACAAAGTGGCAATTTAATCACAGTCTGTAAGTAACTGCATGGGTAAGATATTTTTGAGAAACAGCTGTTTAATCCAGCAACGTCAATCATAGATCAAGTGGCTGGAGATTGAAATTAAACATCTTTAGATCGGAAGGTGGGACCAGTTACATGAGGTAGTATATTTGACTGGACCACCTATTGGTGCAAGACAAGTTTTCAATCTACAGAACTCTGTTCTACAGGAAATAAAGTCCACCTTTTTAAAAGCGAAGAACAATTACCCTTTGGAACAATCTTCCAAAGAATGTGGTGGATTCTCCATTATTGTTTTATATTAAGAGGGAGTCTTTGTAAAACATATGTTCTTACTCAGTAACAAGTTTTGCATCTGATCCAGAAATAAGTGACAGATACTATGTTGCTTGTGTTATGCAAGAAGTCAAACTATAAAGTCTCAGAGTGGTAGTTGTGTTTGCCTGTAGCTTCACAAACAAACAGTCCTGTGGCACCTTAGAAACTAAATTTATTAGTTCATAAACTTTTGTGGGAGAAGGTTTTTCTTATGAAAGCTCATGGCCAAATAAATTGGTAAGTTTCTAAAGAATATCTGTTAGTTTATAAGGTGCCACAGGACTTGTTCTCGAAGATACAAATTAACGGCTACCTCTCTGATAAGTTTCTAATGTGCCATGGGACTGCTTGTTATATATATGATAGAATCTAGCCTTAAAAAACAGAATCTATGACCAGGGTTGGCATTAAAGGCCTCAGCAGAATTCACTCTATCCTTATAAAACAGTGTTTGACGTTAGTCGTGTGTCAGATATAAACAAATTTACGTCCTGATCCATAAATAATGTGCATCAAAATAAGAGCTACCCAAATTAATCCTGAATGCGGCAACCTGTTAAATTGCGTGATGACAAAGACCATACAGGTAGAAAGAAAAAAATAAAGGTTAGTGCAGGTGCTGTATTTGATAATTTAGTATTTACAATCTCACTCTTATTTTGTATTAGCAAAGGGCATTTTTATTAGTTTAAAAAAAAAAAAACAAAAAAACAATGAGCACTGCATTCAGCAAGCTCACTAATCCAAAATGATCTCCAAATGTATAATCCCCAAATAAACTTCAGTATCATAATGTATTACATATATAAATACAAAGCTTTATCTTCAGTGGCTACAAAACACTAGACATGTGAAGTAAAGAAAGACACTTGGCAGCTTCAGCGTACCATTTTATTCAGAGGCACATATGTTGCTCTATTATTTAACAGAAACAGCTTTACTAGTTATGTATGTCAGAATTATAAAATTTATTCCCTTCCTTAAAATATTCATTGGTCAAGTTACAACTGACTTACCCTCCTCACACTCTATTTTCATTACTTTCTGTCACCTGCCTCTGAATTTCCTGCCCCAACATTGCCAACAATGAGAATTTCGGTACAAGTGGAGATTCCCTTGCTTACTATTTTCTTTTGGTTTCTTCAGGAAGGATAGACGGGGAAAAAGGAAGGTGTTGCATTATATATTAAAAATGTACACACTTGGACAGAGGTGGAGATGGACATAGCAAATAGATGTGTTGAGTCTCCGGGTTAGGCTAAAAGGGTTAAAAAACAAGGGCGATGTCCTGCTAAGAGTCTACAGGCCACCTACCCAGGTGGAAGAGGCTTCTTTTAAAGAACTAACAAAATCATTCAGGGCCCAGGATATGGTGGTGATGGGGGACTTCAACCATCCAGATATATGTTGGGAAACTAACACAGCAACATACAGACTATCCAATAAGTTCTTGGACTGCATTGGAGACAACATTTTATTTAAGAAGACTGAAAAAGCTGCCGTGGGGAAACTGTTGTAGATCTGATTTTAACAAATAGGGAGGAACTGATTGAGAATCGGACAGTGGAAGGCAGCTTGGGTTAAAGTGATCATGAAATCATAGCGTTCACAATTTTAAGGAAGGGCAGAAGGGAGAACAGCAAAATAGAGACAATGGATTTCAGGAAGGCAGATTTTGGTAAACTCAGAGAGCTGGTAGGTACGGTCCCATGGGAAACAAGACTGAGGGGGAAAACAACTGAGGAGAGTTGGCAGTTTTTCAAAGAGACATTATTAAAGCCCCAAATGCAAACTATTCTACTGCTTAGGAAAGATAGAAAATATGGCAAAAACCCCTTGGCTTAACCAGGAGATCCTGCATGATCTCAAAATAAAAAAGGAATCACATACAAAAATGGAAACTAGGACAAAGGATGAATATAGGCAAACACAGGAATGCAGGGGGCAAGATTAGAAAGGCAAAGGTACAAAATGAGCTCAAAATAGCTACAGACATAAAGGGAGACAAGACAACTTTTTATAAATGCATTAGAAGCAAGAGGAAGACCAAGGATAGGGTAGGGGCATTGCTCAGTGAGGAGGGAGAAACAGTAACAGGAAACTTGGAAATGGCAGAGATGCTTAGTAACTTCTTTGTTTCGGTCTTCACTGAGAAGTCTGATGAAGGAACGCCCAACATAGTGAATGCTAGTGGGAAAGGGGTAGGTTTAGAAGATAAAATTAAAAAAAAAAAACAAGTTAAAAATCACTTAGAAACGCTAGATGTCTGCAATTCACCAGGGCCTAATGAAATGCATCCTAGAATACTCAGGAGGTCATAGAGGAGGTATCTGAGCCTTTAGCTATCCTCTTTGGAAAATCATGGGAGACAGGACAGAGTCCAGAAGACTGGAAGAAGGCAAATATAGTGACCATCTATAAAAAGGGGAATAAGAACTACAGAACAGTCAGTTTAACTTCTGTGCCAGGGAAGATAAAGGAACAAGTAATTAAGAAAATCCTCTGCAAACACTTGGAGGGTGGTAAGGTGACAGGGAACAGCCAGCATGGATTTGCAAAGAAGAAAATTACGTCAAACTAATCTGATAGCTTTCTTTGATAGGAAAACGAGCCTTGTGGATAAAGGAGAAGCAGTGGATGTGGTATACCTAGACGTTAGTAAGGCATTTGACATGGTCTAGCATGATATTCTTATCAATAAACTAGACAAATACAACTTAGATGGGGCTACTATAAGGTGGGTGCAAAATTGGCTGGATAACCATACTCAGAGAGTAGTTATTAATGGTTGTCAATCCTGATGGAAAGGTATAACAAGTGGGGTTCCGCAGGTGTCTGTTTTGGGACTGGTTCTGTTCAATATCTTCATCAGTGATTTAGATATTGGCATAAAAAGTATGCTTATTAAGTTTGCAGATGATACCAAGCTCGGAGGGGTTGCAACTGCTTTGGAAGATAGGGTCAAAATTCAAAATGATCTGGACAAACTGAAGAAATGGTCTGAGGTAAACAGGATGAAGTTTAATAAAGAACAAATGCACAGTGCTCCACTTAGGTAGGAACAATCAGTTTCTTCTTTCTTCACACAAAGAATGGAAAGCGACTATCTAGGAAGGAATATGACAGAAAGGGATCTAGGGGTTACAGTGGACACAAGCTAAATATGAGTCAACAGTCAGATGCTGTTGCAAACAGGATTCTGGGATGCATTAACAGGTGTGTTGCTCTACTCTGCACTGGCTAGGCCTGAGTTGAAGTAGTGTGTCCAGTTCTGGGTGCCTCACTTCAAAAAAGATGTGGAGACATTGGAAAGAGTCCAGAAAAGAGCAACGAGAATCAGCAATGTCTAGAGAACATGAACTATGAAGAAAGGCTGGAAAAAATGGGCTTGTTTAGTTTGGAAAAAGAAAATTGAGGGGGGACATGACAGCAGTTTTCAGGTATCTAAACGGGTGTCATAAGGAAGAGGGAGAAAACTTGTTCTTCTTGGTCTCTAAGGATAGAACAAGAGGTAATGGGCTTAAACTGCAGCAAGGGAGGTTTAGACTGGACATTAGGAAAAAGTTCCTAACTGTCAGGGTGGTCAAACACTGGAATAAATTGCCCAGGGAGGTCGTGGAATCTCAATCTCTGGAGATATTTAAGAACAGGTTAGATAAATGTCTATCAGGGATGGTCTAGACAGCACTTGGTCCAGCCATGAGGGCAGAGGGCTCGACTCAACCTCTCAAGGTCCCTTCCAATCATAGCATTCTATATGGATACTCCCCAGTATACTGAGTATCAGGAAATACTTTCTATTACCGACTCTTCCACAGCCAGAGAAAGCTACAATCTTTCAGTATACCAAAGCAAAGTAAGCCAGACCTGGTGGAACTGATGGCAATAAGTGAGGGTGATCAGACTGTATTGCCAGCTAACTGAATGTGCTGGTTATCCAAGTGCCGGATAACTTGTCTTTTACTGTAAATAAAATTACCAACAATTCCAGGGGACAGTTAGTACTTTTTGGATTCAGAACACATACACTTGATGAATGAAGAGTGCCACAGTCAAAACCACATTCCATGAAACAAACACAGCCAGAGGCTCCTAAACTCTAAGAATACATACACATAGCAAAGATCAATCTGCAGACGGGCCAGGCCACTCAACCTGGGCTCAGTGTGCTCTGCCCATGGGGATATTCATTGCTGTCTACACTTCCAGGCTCACGCCTGAAATCTGGGATTCTCACATCCTGCAGTGTCCTACAGCAGGGGTGGACATCAAGCAGCAGCAAATGGGGACTACGAGTGGCCATACCTACCAACGTGCAAATAAATAAAGCATCTTGTGGCCAGCCAGGAGCTAATGCCTGGAGAACTCTGTTCAGCCTGCTAGCCACTTATTGCCAACCCATCCTAAAGCCTGGGCTCCAGCCCATATGCTGAAGTCTACAAAGGAGTGAAACAGCCCCACAGGCCAAGCCACACAGGTGGTCTTCGCTCTGCAGACATACCTTAAAAGTCTGCAACAAAGCTCCCATGAAACTCAGAAGAGCTCAGCTTTGACACAGTCCAAGTGCTCTCCAGTTAAGGTACCTCAAAACAAACTCTACCTCTACTGCCCTGCTCCATACAGACAAGATTAGTCACTGGAGTACCATTCTACCTGTATTGATAGAGACTCAGGTCCAGGGAAACATAAGACCAACCAGACGGTTTCACTTTGTCTTGCAGCAGCTGCCCCAGACTCCAGCAGAAACAGGAAAATGATTCTGTTCTATCAACTGACTTCTGGCTGGGAGTTTTTGTTGCCTCCCCCAAATGGCATGACCCAGAGATGGCCACATTCTGAGCCTGTGGAAAGCAAAGAGGGGGATTCTGAGACAGTTTGCTGGCTATCCTCCAAAATAACTTATTTTTGACATGAAGATGCTTGCTAAATTATAGTTACGTCCACAAGATGCTCAGAGCAGTAGACAATTAAGAGGTAAAGCTAAGGCTGAGCTTCACTGGGTTTTCCTGCTTTCAAAACATGCTAAATTCTAAGTTTAACTCTTTAAACTTAATCTAGCATTTGAACTGGTAAAACTATAAGTCTTAAGTACTCCCTCTCCACTACTAGTATTTCCCCCTCAATTTTGAGTTTTGCGTGGTGTCTGTTGAAGATTCTATTTCACCTGCACCACAAATCTTGTTTTATCTAGTAGGACAGGTTGCAACACCATGACAATTAATCCAAACCAACAATACCCATATTTACATGTCAGACTGGGATACTGCAATACCCTACCCTGGGACCTTCTGTCTTCAAAACAAGGTTTAGGGCTGATCTTGGAAAGACCTTATTGAGGGTGGAAAATCAAAGGCAAGATACTTGATGAAAGCAGCAACACAAGCTTCCCAGCCCTTCAAATGGATGTGATGACCAAAAGGAGTAAAGATTTTATGGTCAGAAAATTCAAGAACACTTGCTAAAAAGTGATTAATAGAAGATTCCAATACAGTAGAACCCTGAAACACACACAATCCCTGCTATGCACAGGAGGCAGGAAACTGACCAGCACTGGTCAATTGCCTCCTCCTGTTGGAGCAGGAGCCTGGCTCCCACTTCCCTGCTGCTGAAAGGAGACAGAAAACTAGTGCTGGTCAGTTTCCCAGCTCCCACAAGTAATACAAAATTTGACTTAGGTAGGGTTGCACAGGAATGCAACCTCTGTATAATCTGGGGATCTAATGTACTAGACTGAGGTGTAATTTGCCCTATGGATATTAGAGATTAAGGCCCCAAAACAATGTTGATTTCTGAAAAAGGGATGTTTTAAATTGATTCAGCAGTCTGGAACTAGAAGGGAAAGGGTCCCAGGATTGAGACTTGCACTTTTCAGAAAGTATAGATTTTTATGAAGAATGTTATAAAAGTAAAGACTGTTTTTGGGCACAGCCTCACAGTACTTACATCAATCCCACCAAAGTCTCTATAAGCCTGTGACTGATTGGAAGTTTCATGGGTTTGAGAAAAAAAATCAACCAGCACAAGCATAATGTAATTTAAGTTCCACTAGGAACTACCTAAATGTAACAATTATGCCAACTGTTACAATAGTTCCCATCATTAAATTCTGGATGTGGGAATAGGAACCCTTCCATGTCACCATACAAGCTCTTTTGCAGTCCCGAAGTTCTGAGGGCCTGTTTAAGCTAACAGTATCCCCATTCTTCTGCTCCAACAGACACCAATCTGCAAGGAGAGGGAGAAAATGGCAACACGTCCTAGAAAAAGGAGCCTTCAAAGCAAGCTTGATGAAGAAAATCTCTACCATCTTGGGCACAGTAGCAGAAGTTTAGGTAGCTAAATCAGTGCAGTCCAGCAGGCCTGACTGCAAAAGGTGCTGACAAAGCAGCATGCACTACAGAGAAATTTTATCAGAGAAACCTGTTGCCTGAAGGAGACAAAAAACAGGGGAAATGAAAAGTACAGATTCACACAATAGAAAGGGAACTAGAATAACATACTCCAACCTGTTTGATTTTCCAAGATTTTAACATTATTCAGAGTCACTTAGACCTACCCACATGAAACAATCACGTTTAACTACATCATGGTACAGTGTTAGAATAAAGTCCTTCAACAAAGCTGTTATTATCATGTTGACTGGGAGATATTCAAGAAGTAACACAAAAAGCTGTGCGGCTATACTACTTGGAATACATCTGCAATTCTAAAAACTCATTCTTTATTGCCTCAGTTTAAGATGTACCTTTCAGTAGGAAAATAAAACATTCCAGAGACACACATTTCCAAGTTAATCAATCACCAGATGGTGGAAATTTCTGTGTTTTGCTTTAGGCATAAGGCGGCAGAGTCTGAAGCAAACTTTTAGAAGTAGTATGCTACTTTTCATGTTTAAAAAACACTACCCTTACTGTAATTTACAAAAGCCCATCCCACTTTCAGCTATATTTAGCTTCACAGCAGTATGTTAAAAGCATGTTATGGTGTTAATTCTCTGTAGGACAGATGTTCATCACTAAGACAAAAAGGTGTTTAAAAATAGACATCATGAAGGCCTCAAAAATACCACCTTTACAAGGCTCTTGATTTTGTTGAGCAGTTGTTAACACCTTAAGAGTGCCTCTTCTATAATACCATCTTTAACAGACTTTGCATTTTCGCAAAACACTTTCAAAAAGAAAAGTGCATCCTTTTCCATTTAAGGAAAATTTAATACACATCTCACACAGGCAATGATTCTGTAAGCTACTTTGTGCAGACAGATCCCTGCCATTTTCAGAGTTTTAATGACTTCAAGGTAGTCTCCTCTATGGAGTTAACTGAAAGCCAAAATAATTTCCATAGTACAAAAATCTAGTGCATGAAATACTGATGCTATATTTTGGTAAAAAGCTTGTCAAATACCAACACAATATATTTACAATATCTTTTTGTGCAATTTTCGGTTTCCTGCTCCTGTCCCGGGGGGGGGGGGGGGGGGGGGGGGGGGGGGGCGGGGGACGGACGAAGACAACGATGCGAGCCAGGCCGCCGTCCCTCACAGGAACAGTTTTTCCCTACCCCTGACAGGGATGGCAGCTTGACTCACTGCTCCTGTCCCGGACAAGAAACCTCTTCTGTCAGGGGCAGGAGTCGCAAGTCAGGCTGCCACCCCTGACAGGAGTAGTCTCCCGGTCTCTGGAAGGGTTAGTGGACAGCTGGGAGCTCTGGTTAGTTTCCTGGCTCCAAGGAGCAGAGGGGAGCCAGGCTGCCCCTGTTTCCCTGCTCACCTTCACTGGCTGGAGCCAGGAAACTGAACCAGGTGACTCCCCTGCTTGGTTTTCCACCTCTGCAATCAGAGGTGAGCAGGGAGCTTGACTGCTGCCTGATTCCCAGCACCCAACCACTTGTGGCACCAAGGAAAGTGACAGACTGATCAGTTTCCCACATCCTGCAAGCGGCAGGAAGAGGGAACCAGGCTGCCTCCTAGTTCCTAGCTCTCTGCAAACTCACCAGTCCTCCTGGACTGGTCAGTTTCCCAGATTCTGCAAGTCCAGGGGAGGTGGGAATCAGGGTGGTTTCCCTGGTCCCTGACTGGCATGAAAATTCAAGTTACTGGGGGGGGGGGGGGGGGGTTGCAGGAATGCAACCCCCGTGTAACTTGAGAGTTTACTGTATTCGTTTGCACATAATTTTGGCAGTCTAAATTGCTACCTCCCCACTCCACCTACCCACCCAAAAAGCAGTCAAGGTCATGAGCAGTGAAATCAGCAAGCACATCACAGAACTCTTTCACATTAATATAATCAGTCTTTATTTAAAAGATAATGCCACTGCACAGATAATTTCAACTTCCCACAGAGCACGTGCAGTAACCTGCAGTTCAGTCTCAGCACGTGTCTACACTACTGCAGAAAATCATTCGTTGCAGAAAGGAGGGTTGTTTCGAAATCGGGGCTTTTTTTTGAAGGAACCCCATCTATACAGCTGGTTTTGCTTTACGAAAAGCCTCTTCTGGAAACTTGATCATGCAAGATTATGCAACTGAAGTGTGAAGTTTGTAAATCAGTGCTTCATTTGCATTTTCTATATCCCCCATTTGCATTCCTCCTCCAAAAGGGGACTGTAGTGTAGATGTGACAAGAGGGCAGCTGACCAGACCATCAGATTCACTGTACCAACTCAGGAAAAAGAAACTTTCACTTGTAAGTAGAATATTTGTGTTTTTCTGTAAAATAGTTTACAATGTTTAATGTTTGCCCAGGATCTTAGGAACTGGCTTGGCTAATCAAAATATGATCCCATGACAGTAGTTAGAAGTAGCTGAAATTTACACATTTTTCTCCATAAGGCTTGGAAGGAGGAGGGTAAAATGATCCTTGAGAAACACTTGAAAAGATAAGTTCTGCATAAAAATGACTAGCTAAACATATTAGCTTAAGGCTCGCAAAGTTATACACAGCTCCATATCTGAGCAAAGGTAAAAATCCCAATTAGAAAGTCTAATGCACAAACACCTATGGATCTCGCTCATCAGCTCTCTCTAAAATGACATCTGACTGAGTTAGGGATCTATTTGCTTTATACAACCATAAGATCTCGGCAATAAATTTCATTTCCAATGTGAAGTGTTTCACGGTTTGTTCCCAAATGTTCGTTTTCATTCAAACAGTGATACAGATCTCTTAATTTCTCCTTTTAATTTAATACTAGAAATCAGAATAAGGATGTAACTTGCAATGGAGAGTCCAACATTGCAGTTTAGACAATTCATGTTAGGAGCCCTGGATGATAAAATCCTTCTTAAAGAAGAGAGTTAACTTTTGGGTTATAATGTGACAGGAGTTCTTTTTTTATTTTTTCTTTTGAGAATAAATGCAGTAGTTTTCATTAAGCATTTTAAAAATCCTGGATCCTCTGAAATGAAAGTTAAATAGAGCAATTTTATAGCTGTACAACAGAAATTCTCTAATTGACTGAATCTCTAGGGTCTGGGTCAAACCCTTTGAACTGGACACAGGCTGCAGAACGACTTTAAAAAAATCCTTATACTTCACTTACCTATTCAGAAAAATTGATCATGTGGGTTTAAGCACCTTGGGAAATCTAGAGTACAAATTAAGATGATGTGCTCACAAGTCTGATTTCCCTAACAGAAGTGACAACCTTCATTAGTCCCAAGGTGGTTCTTCATATGTTGGGTAATTATAATAGAAAAATGAACAAGTCAGGTGCCTAGGCTTAAAGATCATGACTGATGCCTATTTGTTTGTGTGTCTGTGGATAAATGTGCACGAGTATTCTCAAATTTCTTTTGTGCTATTATTGGTGCAACTCAAGAAAGGTAAGAACAGTAGTATAGGCATGCTTACATTTTCTTAGAAAGGTGTTAGGTGACTTAGTAGTAGGAATTCTGGAAGACACCAGAAAAAACATTTGAGCCTACTTAGTATTCTAGCCAGGCTCCCACCATTGCCACTATTGATGGAGCACCACCACTGGTAGGACAAAAAATCATTAGTGTGTATACTAAGCTTTGTGGAATAATCATGAGTAAGATTGGTGCTTCACACTGTTTTTGATACCTGGCTCTGTGTTTTCATATGCAAGGAATATTGTAGAGGGGGGATGAATTACAGCATATTCGTGAGCTTGTTAAAGCTCTGACGTATGTTGGCTAACCATAAAATGATGTTGGTGAACTCCAAGAACAAAATGAGTTTTCTTCCATCACTAAAAGAGATACTGTGGAGTTTCGGAGTCAGGGTGCCCCTACTGGGAAGGCCAGAATTAAAATCTTCAATCATAATTCATGTTGGGTGAGTGAGAAGAGTATACTAACCATCTCATTTTCAATGCATAAACTATATTAGAAATCATATTATTTAAATGTTTATTATTTTTGTTGATTTTAATTAAATGTTAAGTTAAAAACCCAAGTTTTATTTATAAACATGATCCACAAACACACTCACGAATCATCACATCTTCCAGGACTCTAGAGTCAAACACTTCTACACTGAAGCTATATTGTGAAATTATAACTAACATTTGTAAGAATACATAATAAATTGTATATGCCATATTGATCAGTGACAAGATTTAAAATTTATTAAATGGTATCAAATGACAAAATTTAGGTAAGTGGCAGAAACACTTAAATACCTTATACTCCATTGAAATTATACGGTGGAAGTTCAAGTTTATAAAGGTTTTTTGTATAATCAAGTCCCTTCCAAATCTGTAAGATGTGAACGCAACAGAGCATCTTCCCCAAATACAGGAAGACAGTTTCCATAAAGAATAGAAGTTTAGCAGTAAAACAGATGAGACCAGTGTTCCCTGTAAAGTGAGTGCTGGGGCAGTTCCTCAGGAGAGATTTAGAGATGTAAATGCCACCCAACTGATGAGCAGAACACTGACAGGCAGCACCATGTGTTCCTACTGGTGGTGCAAATCTGCGCATGCCTGAGTGCATGAATTTCAGAGGACTACTATATGCCAGACCATCAAATTTTGCCAAATTACCTCCTTAAATAGAATTATTTTTGCCAGATGCAAGACGATCAGGATTTCCGGACCATCAGAGGCTGGATTAAATGACTTTTACTGTACATATTATTGTAAGGGACCATTTAAGGTACAGTGGCCATACAGGAACAGACTAAATGGTAAACCACTGCTAACTGTTCAGCTAAACACCGAAGAGGTGAGTTGATCATTATTTATATAGTTAATTTTAAGAGACAAAATTATTCCTCTATAAGCTGTAGTATCACTTGGTATTTACATACAGCTTTACAAACTTTAGTCACCACCACCTGAGCTAGTTAAGATATACCTACCTGAGGAAAGGGACATATGGAGAGTCAATCATAGCTAACCCAGGATTGAAACTCCTGTATTCCAAGTGTGTTTGAATTACTATAAAATGTGACAGGGTTTCTTCCTCAACAAATATTTTCAAGTCCGTAGATTACGGGTGGCATTCAAAAGGACAAAAATATTAGGCTGGAGACAGGTTTTTGATTCTCATATGTATACAGGCCTGAAATATGTCCCATTCCTTGCTCTCCCTTCCTTCCCAAAAAGGTGTGTGTTTCTGCTAGAATGTTGGACATTGAGGGTGGTGATGGGACAAAATGAAACCTTAATCTGTTAATATGCGGCCCTGTACTGTAATTTCAGTTCACAAATGCAAAAACGTTGCCTCAGCAATTTGTGTTATTAGCAAAGGTAAAGTTGAACAACAAATGGGACAGCAGAAAGAGAGACAGCATGGGTGTGTAGCATATGTCCCACGAATTAAATTTCATAACTGGACAACTGAACACAGATTAGAAAGTGCAATGCAATTGAATGCCAACTCCAGTTCACTAGGTGACTCTTTGGATATACTGAAATATATATGTGAATGATTTCAGAGCGGTAAAATGTTGCTTGTTTGCCAACCCTCAAATATTCATTAGGGTAGAGAAGGGAGGGAAAACTTTAGATAAAATCATGTTAATAACTTTGCTAAAGGTTAAAACCTTACCCTTCCTACCAATCTGTTAAGATTTAAAATGAACACTGCTAAAGTCCAATTACTGATGTTTACTTTTTGTACTAACCTTAGACAGTGAAAAACTAGCAAATCTGATTTATTCACATTTTAGTATCTGGATTAAAAAAACAGCAAACGAGATTTTAAATCTCAACAAAAACTGGGGTTTTTTTTTGGAAATTTCATGAACACATTCAATATTTCTAACAACATTTTTATAAAGCTGAGTATAACTCACAAGTATACATTTTAAATTATTGCAATAAAAAGTGATTGATTAAATTAAAAAAAAATAAAAGTAATGTAAATAAATTCTCTATGGTGCAATTCAGTTTAGCTTCCAGCATCCAAAAACAGAGTCTGGAGACTTTACCAGCTATACAGAAGACAGCTAAACCACACCACTGAAATCAATGCTCAGTATTTCACTATTCTACACTGGTGTTTACTAGAAAACCACCAAAATTTATACATTTAAATACACAGTGACAAAAACACAGTATTAATCTCAACTGTTTTAAATAAAGACTGCTGTAAAACAAAATAGAAGAATTAACCTTTAATTTTGACTCAACCACATGGAAGTGTGTACTTAAATTATTTGATGGCATCTAACCAACTGCACACCAGTAAACTCACTTAAAATGGTACTTGGTCCACAAGTTAGGAAAGCTAAAGTAGCATTCAGAAGTTACTCATCACAAGGGTTAAATACACTTGATTTTACTTGTTAACCTAATCTGTCCAATGGAGATATAAAACCTATTAGGACTGCAGATGAAAATTTGTTCATGCTTTTGAATCTCTGCCCTTATTAAGTTTTTGGTTCTCTGTGCCTTAAATATTGAGTCTGTTCTGCTATGGCTATGGTCTGAAGAAGGTGGGTCTGTCCCACAAAAGTCACTACCTAATAAATTATTTTTTTAGTCTCTGAAGTGCTACTTGACTGCTTTTTTTTGTTTTTATTAAGTTTAGTATTTCATGTCAGGAAGTATTCCAGCATCAAAACTTCAGCTTGGGAAAGCAGGAGTGGTGGACTCTGGTCTGGGTCAGCTCTTTCCACTGATTAAAAAAAATACCTTCTACGATCTTACTTTCAATTAGAAAATTCAGAGTTTGGTAAAGTCCAAGAAAACAGGGTGCAAGATTACACCTACATTAAATTTTATAATACATTTTAATATGATCACATATGAGATGGCATAAAAAAACAGTGTAGCGTCACTTAAAGAATGTAGGCCTACTTAATCATAAGAAGGTTTCACAGCAAGCCATAAATTACATGTCAAGGGAAATGTATTCATTTTTTCAAACAGTGCTTTAAGGTTTGCTACCTATCTAAGTGGTGAGAGTTCTGATTTTACTTGGTCCGTGAGTTTTGCTATGCAAAAAATAAGTGCAGACCGGTAAAACCAGGAGGATGTATATGTGATTAAGATTAATGTACTCTGCAAAACAAAGTTATAACGATCCCCAGACAGCCTTTTATACCACCTGGCTAAGGCCAAACAGCGCAGATAATACCCAGCGGTCACAGGGTCACCTAAATCCAAGGCAGCGGGAGGAAAAGCAAAACAGAGCAGAAACTCCAGTCCAGGGAACAGAAGGCCACTCACCCTTCCCTTCCCCCCTCCACAACAGCTCTAGTGCTATTTCCAGCTCCCCATCCCACAGCCCAGGATCTCTCCAGGAGCCCGCCACAGGCCCTGATTTTCCCGTAGCCTCAGAGCCCGAACCCAAGCCCCCCCGCCCCTCACCTCTCCAGGCTCCGCTCTCCTCACCCACACAGCGGCTGCTCCCACCCCCGACTGACCCATGCACCAGGCCCGCTTCTCCTCCCGGCCTAAAAATGGCGGAGGGCGCCGCGCCGCCCGGCCGCACTGCCTCGCGCCGGCGGCCCGTCACTTAACTGCACTCACCGTGCAGCTCTGCTCTTACCCCCGCCGCCGGACCCCGCCGCCACGCTGCTCTCCACGCTCCCCGTGGCCCGGAAGCCGCTGCCTCACGAACCCCCACCGCGACCGCCCGCCATCTTCCCCCTCCAACGACCGGGGCGGTGCGGGTGCACGCGCTCTACGTCAGCTCGCTCCAAGACGCCAGGGGAGGACCCAGCCCGGTAGAGGAACGCAGCGCCGCTGCGCAAGCGCACAGGAAGCCCGGCAGTGCATGGTGCGCGTGTGACCAAGTCTGCAGGCAGTGAGGCGACCCAAGCTGGGCGGAGAAGCCAAGTAGGAGAGCGCAGGCGCGCCCCCCGCGCATGCGTAAAGAAAAGCAGCGTGGCCCACGCTTTAATCCGTATGGGCATTATACTGGTAGATCCTGGAGGCTTCGACAGGGGCTCCTGACTGGCTGGGCAGTGCTGGTACTTCATCTGCCGCTTCTGCCCTCTGCCGCCAGGAGCCTCCTCCTTCCTGTGCAGGGTGGGGAAAGGAGCTACTGGTGTCACGTTCCCTGCCCCCCCTTCTCCACAAAGAAGAGGGGCACGACCAGGGTAAGGATGATGAGGCAGCTCGTCCTGTGACTGAACGTGTTCAGCATTTATAAAGGGGCAGTGTCAGTCACTGGTACAAACACACATTTTCACTCCCGCATCCCACCCCAACGCAGGCTGGTGGTGTTAGCTTGTTTCAAAGTGTGTTATTTTAGGTTTTTGATTGGTCTGTGCATCCTATTTTATTTCTCTCACATTTACATTTAATTTTGAGTTCTAAAGCGCCTACCCCATTATGGCTTCAGTTGTTATCCCTCCTGTACTTTATACATAATATCTAGAGTTTTGGTTTTTTACTTATGGTGCACATCTGTACAATACCATGGTATTGGTGCACATAACATTAATTTTGTTCATTTTTTCCACATGGAACACTGCCTGGAATTGAGCTCGATTTCCTGGAGACTCCTGCAGCCATAGCAGGAGATTGGCTGCTTAACAGTCTGGCAGTGCAGGACAACTAAAGAAACTAACCCTAGCCCTGGTCCTGCGCTGCTCATAGAAGAGGGTGGCAGCACCTCCCTTGCAGCCCCTGGGGAAGGTGGAGCAGCGACAGAGGTCTCCAAACCCTGCCCTTTCCTGTAGGCACTGCCCCCACAGAACCTAGTGGGTGGAAATGGGGAACCATAGCCAACCACGGCAGGGGTGGGCAGTGCACAGAGCCATCTGCACTTCCCCTTCCCCACTGGTCCACTGCTGGCCTCCTAACTGTTTTCATGAGTGGCTCAGGGCCAGGGTGGGGATGGGCCTGCTTTAGCCCTACTGTGCCACAGTGCAGGAACCACCTAAGGTAAACAGCCAGAACTTGCATCCTGAACCCCTCTGGCACCCCAATTGCTTGCCCTAGCCCTAAGCCCTTTCTGCATCCAAACTCCCTCACCATGCCTGCACCACTGCCCCAGGCTCAGCCTAGAGCCCCTCCCACACTGTGAACACAAGACGTGCATCTCCCTGCAACCCAACCCCCACTTCCTACCAGACAAAAGTGAGTAAGGAGGTATGGAGCAAGCAAAGTAGATCCTCTGAGAAAGGGTGATTCAGGGGTCGGGCCTCAAAGGGGGTAGCAAAAAAAAAAGTGGGGCAAAAGCTTTTGAGTGTGAGGTAGGTTCTGGATTCACAAATTCAGAAAGTGATCTTGTGCTTAAAAAGGTTGGAAACTGCTGCTCTAATCTGTCTTTGCTCTTGGGATTCCTAGCTCAGAAGGAAATCCTGCTTCAAACACTTCTTCACATCTGCTGGTGCAGTGGTGTGCTCTAACTGGTATGAGGAAGGAACCACCTGTACCTAAAAATAATACTCAGCATCAGAAAGTGTACAAACCTGGAAAAGGTCACTAACTAGCATCCTGAGAGCACATCAAGAGACTGCAGCCCCAAGACATTAAACCCTACATTAACATTGCTCATGTCCCCCATCCATCAGTTCATCCAACCTAAACATTTCAACCATCCGGGATTGAGACTTGTCATAATGAGCAAACTTGACATCATACTGATTGTCACAGTCCCAGACAAAGCATATGCTGAAGTAAAAAAGCCAAAGGAAAAAAAACTAGACTTTTAGAATTATTAGATTTACTATCTAAGCATTATTAGTAACAGATTATTTGGCTTATTTGACTTGGTTTCTTTTAAGTGTGTATAATTAGGTGTGTTAGCTGCTGCTTGTTGATATTTAAAACAAGATGGGAGTCTTTAGAGAATAAATATAACCATTACTGAGCTGCATCTAATCCCACAAGGTTTACATCATCCCCTGCTGCAAGACTGATACCTCAGAAACATTAAAATCCATAACAACTTAATTATGACTGCCACTTTTCTAAGAGGAGTAGATGTAATAAAACAGACAAGATGGTGAGAAGGTGTCTCAACCAATAAAACCTCTATGAATTGCTATTGTATAACAGAACTGAACTACTGAACATAGCAAAGTTGTTATTAAATGGTAAGGTTGTCATCAAAATATGATACTTATTCAGGACTGTTTTATTGTAGGAATTCTTCCCGAGGCTGCAGCTTCCCATCCAGCCCTGGTGATAAGCTGCCATCTTACCAGCCTCCACTTACCACAGCTCCCTGGGTGCTGCTTGCCCCCACCTTGCAGCCAGACCAGCTGTGGCTGCCCTGGGCTCCTGCTGCTAGTCTGATTGGCCCTCTCCTTTGGGACTCTGGTCCTGCAAGATGACGGATGTTGCCGGACAAGAGAATGTCTGATCTGGTAGTTTTAATCTGTACTTGTTTGATGACAGCTGGCAATGGAGAGTGATTCTAAGACTGAAACAACTGGATGTATCCTAGAAAATACAGGAGCTCATTCCTGTGTTATCTTTTCTTATAATGCTAACCCTATTAAAGTTATTGTGGTTAATCAAAAGGGTATGTTTAGTTTATTAGATTTCAGGAGACAAAATGGATATTGAAAGGAATATGTAATGTCACTCCTGCTGAGTGAACAGGTGTCACTCAAGGTAATTGAGGCAGCTATTATAAAACAGCATGCTCTTTTAACGCTATGGCCGTGTTTACACTTGGCCAACATTTCGAAAGGGCCAAACTAATGGCCAAATCGGAGAACACTAATGAGGCACCGAAATGAATATTCAGCACCTCATTAGCATGCTGCCAGGCTGCAGCACTTTGAAAGTGTCGTGTTTCGATTGTATGCGACTCCTCTGCACAGGGCCATTTTCAAAAGGACCCGCAAACGTCAAAATCCCTTTATTTCTATCACTGGATAGGAATAACAGCAACGAAGGGTCCTATGGCATCTTATAGACTAACAGAAAAGTTTTGAGCATGAGCTTTCATGAGCACAGACTCACTTCATCAGATGCTGGTCTTGGAAGTCTGCAGGGCCAGGTATAAATAAGCTAGAGCAAGGGTGGGGATAACAAGGTTAGCTCAGTCAGCAAGGGTGAGGCTCACTACCAGCAGTTGATCTGGAGGTGTGAACACCAAGGGGGAGGAAGCTGCTTCTGTATTTAGCCAGCCATTCGCAGTCTTTGTTTAAGCCAGAGCTGAGGGCATCAAATTTGCAGATGAATTGTAGCTCAGAAATTTCTCTTTGGAGTCTGGTCCTGAAATTTCTTTGCTGTAGGACAGCTACTTTTAAGTCTGCTACTGTGTGGCCTGGGAGATTGAAGTGCTCTCCTACGAGTTTTTGCATATTGCCATTTCTGATGTCTGATTTGTGTGTGTTTATTCGTTTATGTAGAGACTGTCCAGTTTGTCTGATGTATATAGCAGAGGGGCATTGCTGGCACATGATGGCAGTCCTTGCCCACAGACAACCTGCCAACCTGAAACAAATCCTAACCAGCAACTATACACCGGACCACAGTCACACTAACTCAGGGACCCATCCATGCAACAAACCTCGTTGCCAGCTCTGCCCACATATCTACACCAGCAACACCATTACAGGACCTAACCAAATCAGCCACACCATCGTGGGTTCATTCAGCTGCACATCTACCAATATAATTTATGCCATCATGTGCCAACAATGCCCCTCTGCTCTATACATCGGACAAACTGGACAGTGTCTATGTAAAAGAATAAACGCACACAAATCAGATATCAGAAATGGCAATATACAAAAACCCGTAGGAGAGCACTTCAATCTCCCAGGCCACACAGTAGCAGACTTAAAAGTAGCTATCCTACAGCAAAGAAATTTCAGGACCAGACTCCAAAGAGAAATTTCTGAGCTACAATTCATGTGCAAATTTGACGCCCTCAGCTCTAGCTTAAACAAAGACTGCAAATGGCTGGCTAAATACAGAAGCAGCTTCCCCTCCCTTGGTGTTCACACCTCCAGATCAACTGCTGGTAGTGAGCCTCACCCTTGCTGACTGAGCTAACCTTGTTATCCGCACCCTTGCTCTGGCTTATTTATACCTGGCCCTGCAGATTTCCAAGACCAGCATCTGATGAAGTGAGTCTGTGCTCACAAAAACTCATGCTCAAAACTTTTCTGTTAGTCTATAAGGTGCCACAGGACCCTTCGTTGCTGTTACAGATCCAGACTAACACAGCTACCCCTCCGATACTGGATAGGAATAAGGGGATTTTGATGTTTGTGGGGTCCTTTTGAAAAGGGCCCCATGTAGATGAGCTGCATGCAATCAAAACACAGCACTTTTGAACTGCTAAGACTGGCAGCATGCTAATGAGGTGCTGAATATTCATTTCAGCAGCTCATTAGTATTCTCTGATTTGGCCATTAGTATGGCCCTTTCGAAATGTTGGCCAAGTGTAGACACAGCCTAAGTCAAGTTTCCAATTAGAGGCTAATAAGTCATATTGCTCAGCCTACCAGAACACATGTACACAAGTCTTCTAATTTATATTCATTTGTAGTAATAATCATAATAGATACATAAATAAGAATACTATCTACCTTCCTCTCCTCCCAGAGACCATTTCCTCCTTCCAGGTCAAAGTGCTTCCCAACAGGAATTAAATAATTAGAGTTGGAGTGAATCAGGTAGTATTTATGAAGCATGGGAATATAGTGTGAAACAGCACATTTTAATTCACACTGAACAATGATACATTCTTGAAAAGGGGGGGAAAAAAAACCATCTTGAACTAGCATTTCAAAAGACACTCAAAATCTTATTAACCCTGATTTTACAAACAACTCAGATTTCCAACAACTCAAGGGAACAACATTTCTCCACCTTAGGTAACTGGAGTTCATAAGGAAGAGGAAATCACAGCTGTGCATATTTTAAGCCCCGTAGAGAAGATTCCCATGGCAGGGACAAGGAGTTCAGCGGGGAAACAAGGATGGAAATAATCTAGACAGGAGTTTCCAGGATTCCCTGGCTCTCACCACAAATGAGTCTTTGACAAGTTTACAATGTTTAACAAGTCAAAGAGTGGCCCTCAGTTTCAACGTGGCCATGTGGGACCCAAGACGGAAGTACTCTGCATCAGGAACTCTCTTTGCTCCATCCTGCAGTAGCCAGATTGAACTGGTGTGCACTGAAATTCTCTGATCTTTCTTTTCATCATAAGGGCTGGTAAATAGCCCTAATACTGAAAGCTTCGTTTGGTCTGAATGTCATCAAGAATCTGTTGCAGCTCCTCATCTTCAAACCGGCCCTCTAGGCTGCAAGATAAGAATAGTAATGATAAAAAACAAGCCTCTTCCCTTTGCTTTCATTTATAATAGTCAGAATTCCCTCAGGTTTCTACACCAGTGCGTCACATATTTTGGTACCATCTGAATTAAACCATTTATCCAAAATCTCCCACTTCCTCCTGAGTTACAGTACACAGATGACAATAAAGCCCCACGTGCTTCCACGCCCAACACAGAGATAGCTGGTTGACATCATGCAGAATCACACCATGTAGGCCAGCCCACTGTGGCTGCAAAACTCTGTATACAAAGGAAAAACAATAGATTGGCTCAGTTGTCTCCTTATTACTGCATCTTGGAACCCATAAATCATAAAACCCAGGACATAAATTCTCACCTGGGAATCAGAGCCTTGGCTTCCTCAGCTGTCTCAGGACACAGATTAGCCAAACATGCCAATTCAAATTTATGGAGCTTTTTCTGGAGCAGCAAACTGCAGAAAGAGAAAATGGTGAGGATAGAGGTAAAATAGGATTTTAAAAAAAAGGAGACGAAAGGAAAAGAACATAAAAAAAACTAAACTGATGACATGGTGCTGATGGAAGCTTGAATAAGGAATGGGGATGAGAAAAACAGCAACATAAGTTGTACTTTTTTTCCATTATGAATACACTATGTTACTGATAGCAAGAAAAAAAAAAATCATACATGATAACCCCCATAGTCCTCAAAAAAAGAACGGGTTAGAAAAGTCCTTTCCATCTACAACACTCTACTGTCACAAATATTTATTCCAAAATAGCTCTGGAAGCTCAACTTGGCTCTTGTTACTCACTCTAATACAGGGATTCTTGATCTGGGAGTCATGACCTTTCAGGGATCACAAGGGTATTACATGAGAGTGCACAAATCCTGCTTCACCTCTATCATTTATAATAGTGTTAAATATATATTAAAAAGTATGTTTAATTTATAAATGGCATACCACACACACTTGCTGCATGAAAGGAATCACCAGTGCAAAAATATTTGAGAACCTCTGCTTCAGTTGAACCACACTAAGCCCCTCACTTCCCCAGAAAGGCATGACTGAGATCTTTAGGACAACTCTACTCCTGGGAATCACAGAATCATAGAACACTAGGACTGGAAGGGACCTCGAGAGGCCATCGAGTCCAGCCCCCTGCCCCAATAGCAGGACCAACTACTGTCTAAACCATCCCTGATAGACATCTACATACCCTGTTCTTAAATATCTCCAGTGATGGAGATTCCACAACCTCCCTTGGCAATTTCTTCCAGTGTTTGACCGCCCTGACAGTTAGGAACTTTTTCCTAATGTGCAACCTAAACCTCCCGTGCTGCAGTTTAAACCCATTGCCTCTTGTTCTTTCCTCAGAGGCCAAGAAGAACAAATTTTCTCCCTCTTCCTTATGACACCCTTTTAGATACCTGAAAACTGCTATCATGTCTCCCCTCAATCTTCTCTTTTCCAAACTAAACAAGCCCAATTCTTTCAGCCTTTCTTCATAGGTCACATTCTCTAGACCCTTAATCATTCTTGTTGCTCTTTTCTGGACCCTGTCTAATTTCTCCACATCTTTCTTGAACTGCGGTGCCCAGAACTGGACACAATACTCCAGCTGAGGCCTAACCAGCGCAGAGTAGAGTGGAAGAATGACTTCTCGTGTCTTGTTCCCAACACACCTTTTAATGAATGCCAGAATCATGTTTGCTTTTTTTGCAACAGCATCACAGTGTTGACTCACATTTAGCTTGTCGTCCACTATAAATCCTAGATCCCTTTCTGCTGTAGTCATTCCTAGACAGTCTCTCCCCATTCTATATGTGTGAAACTGATTGTTCCTTCCCAAGTGGAGCACTTTGCACTTGTCCTTATTAAACTTCATCCTGTTTACCTCAGCCCATTTCTCCAATTTATCAGAGATCATTTTGAATTTTGATCCTATCCTCCAAAACAATTGCAACCCCTCCCAGCTTGGTATCATCTGCAAACTTAATAAGCATACTTTCTATGCCAATATCTAAATCGTTGACAAAGATATTGAACAGAACCGGTCCTAACACAGACCCCTGCGAAACCCCACTTGTTATACTTTTCCAGCAGGATTGAGAACCATTAAGAACTACTCTCCGGGTACGATTATCCAGCCAGTTACGCACCCACCTTATAGTAGCCTCATCTAAATTGTATTTGCCTAGTTTTTTTATAAGAATATCATGCTAGAGTGTATCAAATGCTTTACTAAAGTCTAGATATACTACATCTACAGCTTCTCCCCTATCCACAAGGCTCATTATCCTCTCAAAGAAAGCTATCAGATTAATTTGACATGATTTGTCCTTTACAAATCCAGGCTGGCTGTTCCCTATCACCTTACCACCTTCCAAGGGCTTGCAGATGATTTCTTTAATTACCTGCTCCATTATCTTTCCTGGCACTGAAGTTAAGATGACTGGCCTGTAGTTTTCTGGGTTATTCTTATTCCCCTTTTTATAGATGGGTACTATATTTGCCCTTTTCCAGTCTTCTGGAATCCCTCCCGTCTCCTATGATTTTCCAAAGATGATAGATAAAGGCTCAGATACCTCCTCTATCAGCTCCTTGAGTATTCTAGGATGCATTTCATCAGGCCCTGGTGACTTGCAGACATCTAATTTTCCTGAGTGATTTTTAACTTGTTCTTTTTTTATTTCAATTTCTAACCCTACCCCTTTCCCACTAGCATTCACTATGTTGGGTATTCATCAGACTTCTCAGTGAAGACCGAAACAAAGGAGTCACTAAGCATCTCTGCCATTTCCAAGTTCCCTGTTACTGTTTCTCCCTCCTCACTGAGCAATGGCCCTACCCTGTCCCTGGTCTTCCTCTTGTTTCTAATATATTTATAAAAAGCCTTCTTGTTTCCCTTTATGCCGAAAGCTAGTTTGAGCTCATTTTCTGCCTTAGCCCCTCTAATCTTGCTCCTTCACTCTTGTGTTGTTTGCCTATATTCATCCTTTGTAATTTGTCCTTGTTTCCATTTTTTATATGATTCCTTTTTTATTTTGAGATCATGCAAGATCTCCTGGTTAAGCCAAGGCGGTCTTTTGCCATATTTTCTCTTTCCTACACAGTGGGATAGCTTGCTTTTGGTCCCTTAATAATGCCCCTTTGAAAAACTGCCAACTCTCCTCAGCTGTTTTTCCCCTCAGTTTTACTTTCCATGGGACCTTACCTACCAGCTCTCTGAGTTTACCAAAATCTGCCCTCCTGAAATCCATTATCTTTATTTTGCTGTTTTAAGTTCCACCCTTCCTTAGAATTGTGAGCTCTATGATTTCATGATCACTTTCACCCAAGCTGCCTTCCACTTTCAAGTTCTCTACCTATTCCTCCCTATTTGTTAAAATCAAATCAAGAACAGCTTCCCCCCGGTAGCTTTTTCAACCTTTTAGAATAAAAAATTGTCTCCAATACAATCCAAGAACTTACTGGATAGTCTGTGCCCCGCTGTATTAGTTTCCCAACATATATCTGGATAGTTGAAGTCCCCCATCACCACCAAATCTGGGGCCCTGCATGACTTTGTTAGTTGTTTAAAAAAGCCTCATCCACCTCTTCCACCTGGGTAGGCGGCCTGTAGTAGACTTCTAGCAGGATATCCCCCTTGTTTTTTACCCCTCATAGTCTAACCCAGAGACTCTCAACACATCCATCTCCTACGTCCATCTCCACCTCAGTCCAAGCGTGTATGTTTTTAATATATAAGGCAACACCTCCCCCCTTTCTTCCCTGTCTGTCCTTCCTAAGCAGGCTGTACCCTTCAATACCAACATTCCAATCGTGTATTATCTCATCGAGTTTCCCTGATGCCAACAATGCCATAGTTGTATTTATTTATTAGCACTTCCAGTTCTTCCTGCTTATTACCCATACTTCTTGCATCTGTATATAGGCATCGAAGATATTGATTTGATCTTGCCTCCCTGTTTTGCATATTTGAACTTCATAATACAGAACACATATTACATTTCAAATTCCACAATAAAATAATCTTTTCTTGGCTCTTCCACTCACCTGCGAACACTGGCAATTGTCTCTCGGTTTTTGAACCGGCTGAAGCGAGCCGTGTAGTTCAGAGTTTTCATGAAGACTTCTGAGAGCTCCTGCTCATCCTCAGCACTCTCATTCTGTTGTTTACGATGCTCAAGAAGCATGTGCACTTCTGAATTTAGAAGTGTCTCGGCTGTTTCAAATTCTGTACGCAAGCACGTGAATATCAGTGTGAGAAAGGAATAAAGACACCCACAAAGAAGCCAAGTTCTATATGCTTTGTTCATGCTTATACATAACTGTGGGAAGAAGGAAAAATGAACCAGGGGTACAGCTTTGACTTTGAAAATCCTGTTTTCCATTATCTGGAGCTGTTACTAAAGAAAATATAATTTCTCCAAGGCTGCACAACTGGGTTTACAATATTGAGTAGCACTCCAGTTATTTTTAACTTTCTGATCATGCATACTTAAAATTGCCACCTGAATCTTTTGAGTTAATCCTATTTTTATAATGAATATTATGCAGCAGACACAAAGGTCCAAAGTAAAGACAAATATTACATATATAAAACTGAAAGGGCTTTTTTTTTTTAATGGGGTTTATGTCTTGCTTTAAAAGAAGCTTTTTTGCTATTCTTTTTAACTTAGAAAAATCATGAATGGCAAGTGTGATTTTCTGTAGCTCTGCTGGAGAACTTCTCAGAGGTCGTAGGGATTTTTACTGCTGGCTCCTTAATTAAAGGAGGATGCTGAATGTTTAACAAAGGCTTCCTTTATTACAGGTTGAAACTCTCCAGTCCAGCACCCTCAGGATCTGACTGGTGCTGAACCAGAGAATTTTCCGACAAACCACAAACAGGTCAATATTGTCTAGCAACATTACCAACACTTCCATTGCTTAACTGGGCTCACAGAAGACATTTAGAAGTAAATTTGTAGTAGAAGTAAACAACAGCACAGAACACAGAGCCAGGCCTGGTGGCTGTAAACCTGCGGTTCCCAAACTTTTTCTGATTGTGGAACACTTGGACATCATGGCACTCTCTGTGGAACACTATCATCATATTATGAGAAAAATCAACTAATGGAAAATATTTCATAATAATATTAATAAATTATTGAGCAGTAAATGCAACCCCACAAATAATCATGAAACCAGCCATTTAAAAAAAACACGTATAAAATTGGTTATTGTATAGTCATCTGAAGAAAACTGTAAAATCAACAAAATTCCACCCCAAAATTTATTTTTTCCCTCAGAAAGGGGAAGAGACCGCCATTACTCAATTTCAATGGCAGAACACTTTGCTACCGCTCACGGCACACCAGTGTTCTGCCAGAATATAGTTTAGGAACTGCTGCTGTAAACAAACTTTATGGGACCATGGGAAACTTGGCCATACCCATGGAAAGTGGACACCCATATAACTAAAATCATGCCATACAATGGATGTTGCCAAAACAGAAAGGGCTAGACTAGAAAAATTCAATCTGTAGAAATGTTATTTAGTCACTGAAATTAAATAGGCATTAACAAAAGGCAAGTTTTAAACAGTCTCATAAAACATTCTCCCTCTCATAGACTAACTTCTCTCTCTCTCTCTCTCTCAGCTCTTGGTCTCTAACCATTTCACGAGTTAGTCTGTCAGGAAGAGTGTCTATGGAGATTAGACAAAACATGAATTTCTAATGCATTAAAGTAACTCAACTGCAAATATTTAGGATTTCCATTTACGTCACAGAACAGCCCTTTTGGGGCACCGTGAAGGAACAAATACAGTTATTCAAACATTAGTATTTTGATTTATATACGCACTCTCTTTTTCAGATTCATTCAGAATATTTTAAACAGAATCTACTGGCAATTGTAATCCCTGTTTCAAACCTAAATAATTGGTTTCCAATAAATAATCTGTACTTTGAAAATATTCTCACAGGGAGCAAATCCTGTGCGCCATAGACCATGGGAAAAAAAACCAGACTAGAGGGCCTCACATCAATCCCATGGAGCACTTAATTGTGCCAGCTTGATACAGATCAGTCTTTTTTACATAACACTCTTTGTGATAGGGAATGTCTTTTTGCCCTGTTTTTGCACACTACCTAGTAGACCAAGGGTGAGGAACCCCAAGCTCACAGTCTGGATCCAAACCACAGCTTGTCTGGATTTGGACCCCGAGACTCAGGGCAACCCATCCAGCCCACAGCAGGGTTGGAGGTGTGGAGAGCTGAGGGCTGGATCAGGCAAACTGGGCCAGACCCAGACAGCAGGCTCTGCTAGGAGAGCGGACAGCAGATTCCCCTACCTGCAGCCCATACCCACTTCCCACCCAGATCCCCCAACCACAGCCAGCTCCTATACCCCACTCCAGCCTAGATCCCCCAGCTTACTCCTGAACACTCCCTCCAGCCCAGACCCTCCAGTTCCCAGCCTGCTCCTGCTTCTGCACCCTTCCTTGCATCCAGACCCCAGAGCCCTGGGACCCCAATATAGTTGAGGACCACATCACTGAGGACAACAAGCTGTCTTGTGGCACCTCACAGACTAACAGATATTTTGGAGCATAAGCTTTCATGGGCAAAGACCCGCTTCATCAGATGTCTTATGCATCTGATGAAGCGGGTCTTTGCCCACGAAAGCTTATGCTCCAAAACATCTGTTAGTCTGTGAGGTGCCACAGGACTTCTCGTTGTTCTGGAAGCTACAGACTAACACGGCTACCCCTCTGATACTCATCACGGAGGGTTTTGGTTTTTTTTTTTGCTTTGGTTTGGGGTTTTAGTTTTGTTTTGTTTTTCTTCTCTCTTGTGTAGCCCCTGTAACTGAATTCTCTACGGGCCAGGGGCACCCAACTGAAAGAGGTTCCCCACCGCTGTCGAGGAAGGTCCGGTCTACGACTAGGGCTCCCAGGCAGTAACAAGAACACTGTTTATATAACGCTGTTTAAGGAGCACCTCATCGGGGTGGTAGTTCTGCTGCCATCAGCTGGACCAGTCCAGGCCAAGCCATGAGCAGGGCTATCAGTTTCCCTCCTCTCAGCGGGGCCGCTGTGATAATCGGGAGCCCCTCAAAAACTTCATTTTACTTAGGAGGTAATGAGCATTGCTGGTCAGAGCCGCCTCCTCGCACCACCCAGCGCACGAGCTCACCTGCCAGTGCTACGGGACTACCTGTTATTTGCCGAGCTAGAGACTCGCCGGCTGCCCCCTCCCAGACGGGCTTCCCCCGGGCTCCCCTTCGGACACCCCCGAGGAGCGGCGCACGGCTGTGGCAGGCCCCACAGCTCAGAAAATGCGACCAACTGGGCCCGAACTGCAGCCCGAGGACCAGCCCAGGCGCCTCCCGCTCGGAGCCGGGCAGCCTCCAACCCCCGGCCCTCCTTCCACAGGCCCCGCTCGGGGGAGGCGGCCCCACCATTGCCCAGGCCAACCCCAGCTCCGGAGCCGGGCCGCGCCCCGCGCACCTTTGGGGAAGATGAGCTGCGAGGCGTCCTCCTCCACGTCCGCCGCCCGGAGTTCGCCGCCGCCGGCCGCCATCGCCACAGCGGCCTCGGCCTCGAAGGCTGCCGGGAGCCCCCTAGTTCCTCCCGCCGCGCGGCTGCTCGGCCAAGCCCCGCCCCTCCGCGGCGCCCGCCAGGAGGCGCCCTCTGCTGAGAGAGCCGGCGGCTCCCGCTCTCCCGCGGCCCGGCCCTGGGGCCGCCACGCCGCTGTGTGTGGCGCGGCCTAGCCCGGGCGCTGGCTGACGGGGGTGTGCGGGAGGGGTAGGGCCAGTCCCCCTGGCGGGTGAACCCCCTTTGGGACGAGCGCCTCACCCCAGCGCGGGCGGGCTCCTGGCCTAGCCGGGGCGCAGACTTCTCCTTGCCTGGCCCCCATACGCAGCAGGCAGCGCCGGGAGCTGGTGCTGTAGCCACGAGGGACGCAAAGGGAGCGTTGTCTTCCCGGAGCCAGAGCGGCGGCTGGTAGCTCTCCCTCCCTCTGCCCACAGAGCTACCTCCGGTAAGAAATGAAGTAGCTCCAACCGGAGCCGCCCACCTTCCATCAGTCACGTACAGCCTGGGCGGCACCATAACTGACGGAGCCAAACAGCTGCCTCCAAAAAGCAAATCCTCGCTACTTTGGTTGACACGGGTTCAGCTGCTCCTGGACAGATCGTGCAGTGCCTCTGCTGGGAAGCAGATCCCCCGTCCTTCTTGGTCTGCCCCACCAAAGCTCATCACCTCATACGTTATTTTGTTAGTCTTTAATGTGCTACGTGATTGCTTTTTTGTTTTGTGAAGATGCAGACTAACAGGGCTCCTTCTCTGTGACTTCGCCATCCTTCTTAGTTGGTAAAAGCCACCACTGGCTCTAAACTGCCTACTTTAGACCACAGTGAGAGGCAGTGCGTTCAGTTACGCGGACATATGCATGTGGGATCAGCACCCAGGATCATGCTGATAATCTAACTTCTCTTGCCTGTTTCTAATATTTCCAGCATACGATGATTGAGAAGCTGCTGGTGAGTTGGTTGTAGCAGCACTGGGTATTATCAGTGTTTCAGACTATTTCCAGTTATGTCAAAGCTGCATACAGTGTGTAGATAGCGTTGATTATAGTGACAGATGATCTTACATCCATACTTGTAAACCAGGTTCCATATAGCAGCAACGAAGGGTCCTGTGGCATCTTATAGACTAACAGAAAAGTTTAGAGCATGAGCTTTCGTGAGTTAACTCACTTCTTCAGATGCTGGTCCTGGAAATCTGCAAGGCCAGGTATAAATAGGCCAGAGTAAGACTGGGGATAATGAGGTTAGCTCAGGCAGGCAGGCTGAGTTGTATTGTCATCAGTAGATCTGGAGGTGTGAACTCCAAGAGAGGGGAAGCTGCTTTTGTATTTAGCCAGCCATTCACAGTCTTTGTTTAATCCTGAGCTGAGGGTATTGAATTTGCAGATGAATTGTAGCTCAGCAATTTCTCTTTGGAGTCTGTTCTTGAAATTTCTTTGCTGCAGGATAGCTACTTTTAAATCTGCTACTGTGTGTCCTGGGAGATTGAAGTGCTCTCTTATGGGTTTTTGTATATTGCCATTTCTGATGTCTGATTTGTGTGCATTTATTCTTTTACGTAGAGACTGTCCAGTTTGTCCGATGCATATGGCAGAGGGGCATTGCTGGCACATGATGGCATAGATTACATTGGTAGATGTGCAGCTGAATGAGCCCACGATGGTGTGGCTGATCCGGTTAGGTCCTGTAATGATGTTGCTGGTGTGTATATGTGGGCAGAGCTGGCAACGAGGTTTGTTGCATGGATGGGTCCCTGAGATAGAGTGACTGTGGTGCGGTGTATAGTTGCTTGTTAGGATTTGTTTTAGGTTGGCAGGTTGTCTGTGAGCAATGATAGGTCTGCCTCCCAAGGCCTGTGAAACTGTGGGATCATTGTCCAGGATGGGTTGTAGATCCCTGATGATGCGCTGTAGAGGTTTTAGCTGAGGACTGTAGGTGATGGCTAGTGGTGTTCTGTTGATTTCTCTCTTGGGCTTGTCCTGTAGTAGGAGGCTTCGTGGCACACGTCTGGCTCTGTTGATTTGTTTTCTCACTTCCTCAGGTGGGTATTGCAGTCTCAAGAATGCTTGGTGCAGATCCTGTAGGTGTTTGTCTCTGTCGGAGGGGTTGGAACAAATGCGGTTATATCTAAGTGCTTGGCTGTAAACGATGGATCGTGTGGTGTGTCTGGGATGGAAGCTGGAGGCATGGAGGTAGGAGTAGCGGTCAGTGGGTTTACGGTACAGGGTGGTACTGATGTGTCCATTGTGTATAAGCACGGTAGTGTCAAGGAAGTGGATCTCCTGTGTAGATTGGTCCAGGCTGAGCTTGATGTTGGGGTGGAAGTTGTTGAAGTCCTGGTGGAATTCCTCCAGAGTCTCCTTCCCATGGGTCCAGATGATGAAGATGTCGTCAATGTAGCGTAAATAGAGCCGGGGTGTTAGTGGACGAGAGTTGAGGAAGCGTTTTTCTAGGTCAGCCGTGAAAATATTGGCATATTGAGGGGCCATGCGGTTACCCATAGCTGTGCCACTGATTTGAAGGTATATATTGTGACTGAATCTGAAATAGTTGTGTGTGAGTATAAAGTTGCAGAGCTCAGTTGCCAGATGTGCTGTAGCATCATCAGGGATACTGTTCCGGACAGCATTTATTCCATCTTTGTATGGGATGTTGGTATACAGAGCCTCTACATCCATGGTTGCTAGGATAGTGTTTTCTGGTAGGTCACCAACGTATTGCAGTCTTCTCAGGAAGTCAGTGGTGTCACGGAGGTAGCTGGGGGTGTTGGTGACATAGAGTCTGAGGAGAGAGTCCACATAACCAGACAGTCCTTCAGTGAGAGTGCCAATACCGGAGATGATGGGGCGTCCAGGATTTCCAGGCTTGTGGATCTTGGGTAGTAAGTAGAATAACCCTGGACGGGGCTCTAGAGGTGTGTTGGTGTAGATCTGTTCTTGTGCTTGTGTAGGGAGTGTCCTGAGCAGACGGTGTAGTTTTTTAGTGTATTCCTCGGTGGGGTCGAGGAAAGTAGCCTGTAAAATCTGGTATTGCAGAATTGTCTGGAAGCCTCCTTCTGGTAGTCAGACCTGTCCATGATGACAGTAGCTCCTCCTTTATCTGCCTCTTTGATTATAATGTCAGGGTTGCTTCTGAGGCTGTGGATGGCATTGCGTTCCGCACGACTGAGGTTGTGAGGCAAACGATGTTGTTTCTCCACAATTTCTGTCTGTGCGCGTCGGCGGAAGCATTCTATGTATAGGTCCAGACTGTTATTTCTGCCCTCAGGAGGAGTCCATGTGGAGTTGTTCTTCTTGTGCTGCTAGGAGGTTGTCTGTGTAATGGTGTGTTGGTCAGTGTTGTGTTGAAAATATTCTTTGAGTCTGAGACGGCGAAAGTAGGCTTCCAGATCACTGCAGAACTGTATCATGTTTGTGCATGTGGTGGGGCAAAAAGAGAGTCACCGAGAAAGGGCAGACTCTTCTGCTGAGCTGAGTGTGTAGCTGGACAGATTGATGATATTGCTGGCTGAGTTAGTGGTACCACTGCTGTGGCTCTGTGGCAGGCAGAAGTTTAGAAAGTTTGCAGTCCTTTTTCTTCTGTATAGTAGTGAAGTGTCTAGTGTAAATCTCTTGTCTTATTTTAGTAAAGTTCAGCGGCGTGGAAGTTTGTGTTCAAGGTTGGTTATTGATGAAAGACTCCAGATGGGAGAGCTCTTTTTTGATGTTCTCCTGTTTGTTGTACAGGACGCTGATCAGGTGGTTCCTCAGTTTCTTTGAGAGTGTGTGGCATAATCTCTCACTGTAGTCTGTGCAGTATGTAGATTGCAAAGGATTTTTCACCTTCGGTCCATTCGGTATGATGTCCATTCGTTTGCATTTGGAGAGAACTCCAAACTCACGAAAGCTCATGCTCTAAACTTTTCTGTTAGTCTATAAGGTGCCACAGGACCCTTCGTTGCTGCTACAGATCCAGACTAACACGGCTACCCCTCTGATACTTGACAGGTTCCATATAGAGAGTTTTCTAGACGTTGATTGAGAGATGCTGCCTGTCCTATGCTTCCCCCCAGTCCAGGATTGTTCTGCCATCTCCAGGAATTAAAGACTGCCTTGTGATGAAATCCCAAGAATAAGTCCAACCAGAACCTGTCACTCTCATTGATGGTGAAATTCTCTGGACTGGAAGAGAGGGTATTCCAAATGGTGGGACTGAGGCTTTGGCACTCTCTAATACAAGTCAGGCTGATGCAGAGACTAAGCACTGGCAAATTTTATCACCAACCAGTATCTATAAAAGCCATGCTCCATACTAGAGCTATCATGTGGCTATCATGTGGCAGAGCTACATTTCTACAGGAAAAACAAAAACATCCTAAATGATCCCATGGCAAATGGCAGCTCTAATAAGGGAAGAGAAAAGAATAAGATTTTTTGTGGATCTTCTACATCTGTGGTGCTTCTAGACCCCACACTGGTAGGTGAATTAGAAATACAGCTACGTGTCTTACCAACACATGGAAATTATAGTAGAAGAAAGATTTATAGTTTAGACAAATATCTGTCAGGGATGGTCTAGAATATTTAATCCTGTCTCTTTATGGGGGCAAATGAACAAAATGACCTCCTGAGATCCCCAGGGCTGCTACCCCTTTTGCTTCCTCCTGTCAGCAGCACTTCTGGTAGGGTCTGGCAGAGCTGCTGATGGTGGCAAGCAAAAGGGGCAGCAATGTTAGTCAACAGCATACAGGCCCGTACTGGCAGCTGCCTTTTCCTGGTTTGCCATACCTGTCCCTAGTCAGCCACCAACAAATTGTTTCAAAGTGCCCAGATACAAAACAGTACAGGACCGATAATTAAGAAACCCATCCCCTGAAAACTCATCACCTAATAAATTATTTTGTTAGTCTTTAAAGTGCTACTTGACTGCTTTTTTGTTTTGATAGAATACAGACTAACATGGCTATCTCTCTGCCTCCATATCCAAGTAAAACTAGAGGAAGATTTTTACGAACAAAAAATGTAACTACTCAGTTTGGAATTTAGTTAGTTCACTGTGATTAATACCTCAAATCTGATGGGGAAATTGTCTTGGAAATGATTTTAAGTCTCCTAAAAAAAATGGAATCTCTATACACAATGTCCCTTATTCCATGCCATGCCAGGTCAATGCTGATCTTGAAGAGTGCCACCAAGCATGGGCAGCAACTTGCATGGGCCCATTGTGTCCAGGCACCAGGAATATTCCTGACCAGGACTTGGCTTCAGCAAAGTTCAGGGCTGGGTCTTTCCCCCTGTTCTGCCTGCCCCCCACTCTGAGTGTCCCCTGGTGCATGCCCTGGCCTGCTTGCCATCCCTGGACCAACATCACTGGCAGCACAATGTGGAGCTGCAGAGGCGGTGCCTGCAGAGAACCCCAGCTCCAGGGCTGTTCCTACCAACAGGCAAAGTACGCAGCAGCCATATAGGGTAGTACACAATTTGGGGCATCAAATTACCCCAGATTCCATGGTGCTCTAAGTAGCTATGAGCTGTGACTCCAGCAGCCATTCTCATCCTCTGGCCAGCCTCCCACACCCTGCATACTAAGCCCAGCAGGGTCATCCCTGGGGGGGCTGTGGGACGCTGGGACACCCCCACCACTCTGCCCCCTCGAACCTCTTCCCCCAACTGACACAGCTTGGGGGGACTAATGAGGGTGCCTGGCACTGGCAACAGGGGTCATCCTCTTTCCTCTTACACCCATGTACCTATCACTAGCAGCAGCAAGGGGAGCAACCTGGGCGCAGCCTGCTCTGCCCTCCTGGTTCCCAGCCATGTTGCTCCACTTCCTGCCAGTGAGCATGGAGTTGGGCCCATCTCCTCATGCTTCTCCGCTCCCACAGAGTTCCTGTCCCCCATGGCCCTGAGTGCAGCTGCCCTCCCTCCCCTCAAGGGGGAGCCTAGGGCACCAAAATTTCTAGTGACAGCCATGCCCAGCACCCCCCTCTGAGGAGCTGCTTCCAGGATGGGGGTGCCCCAGGTAAGCACTGTGCTACGTCTCTTCCCTGCACACTCCATCTGACCCCTAAACTCCCTCCCAGAGATTATACCCACATCCCTCCCATCCAGCCCCCAAACTCTCCAGAGCCTGTACCCATCACCCTCTCCTGTACCCCCAATCCCTGTCCCAGCCCAGACTCTGCACCCAACATCTAAACTCCATTCCAGAGCTTGCACCCAAGACCCCTTCTCAGTGCCTGCGCCCACTCCTCCAATCTAATCCTCTGCCCCAGCCCAGAGCCTGCACCCAGAACCTTCCCCTTCATTCCTTCCACACTCCAAGTCCCTCCCAGAATCTGCATCCCAATCCCCTGCCCTACCACAGAATCAGCACCCAAACTCTGTCCCACAAGTGCATCGCAAACCTCTCCTGCACCCAAAGTCCCTCCCAGAGCCCATATGCCTCCTCACCAAAGCTTTAGGCAGGTTTGGGGGAGGGATTTGGGGTTAGAGAAGATCATGGGATCTGACCACTTTCAGAGACAGAATATGGAAGTATTAAGGACCACTGGTCTGATCCACTATGGACAAGTCCTAATGTTTGAAGCAAATTAGTAACCCACTTAGTAGCTACTAGCTGTGCTACCAAATCTCACCGGAAGGATCCAGCAGTATCTTGCCTTAATACAATGTGAGAAATGTTGGTGACAGGAAAAATCCTGTTTCAGATAATTTCTGGATATTGGTTTATTTTGATATGTTGCTTCCTTTTATTGAATTTGGAGGTAAAAATCTCAGCACTGTAGAAATCAAGGCTGAAGTTACTTGTTTTTTCGTTCAGTAATTCGTGACAAATGGCAGTTACTATGATCTTGTTTAGTAAATGCCATTTGGTATTACTGATAGGAAAACATTAACTTATCCAAAGCAAAAATAACTCGGAGAGGGAAAAATAAGAGGATTACAGTATCTAATTCTTAAAGGTCTTTTTATCAGGTCAGCAACATTTTAATAAGGCTTTTCATAATCTCGCATGACAGTCTCATAAGCAACTAGGGAAATACTGTCTAGATCAGTGCTCACCAGTGGGTCAATGCTGGGGAGTCTCCCAGACAACGGCGATCGGCTCTTGGCAGCTCTCTGACTGCCCGTGATCCATGCCGCTGGTCCGTTATGCTGCTCCTAGCTGCAAGCACCATCCCCAGCAGTCTGGAAAAGAGGCGATTGAGGGGCGATATGATAGAGGTATATAAAATCATGAATGGTGTGGAGAAAGTGAATATAGAAAAATTATTTACCTTTTCCCATAATACAAGAACTAGGGGACACCAAATGAAATTGATGGGTAGTAGGTTCAAAACTAATAAAAGGAAATTTTTCTTCACACAGTGCACAGTCAACCTGTGGAACTCCTTGCCGGAGGAGGCGGTGAAGGCCAGGACTCTATTAGGGTTTAAAAAAGAGCTCGATAAATTTTTGCAGGTTAGGTCCATAAATGGCTATTAGCCAGGGGTAAAGTATGGTGCCCTAGCCTTCAGTACAAGGGCAGGAGATGGATGGCAGGAGATAAATCACTTGATCATTGTCTTCTGTTCTCCTTCTCTGGGGCACCTGGGATTGGCCACTGTCGGCAGACGGGATACTGGGCTGGATGGACCTTTGGTCTGACCCAGTATGGCCATTCTTATGTTCTTATGCTCTAAGCTGTAACCAATGGGAGCTGAAGCAGGCAGGACTGGCAGAGAAGGGCAGAGTGTGGAGCCACGTGCACCCCGCCCCCACCAATCCCTCATCCTTATGGCCACAGGAACTTGTTGGCCCCTTCCAGGATTGACATGTAGAGCCCTGCATAGATACAAATGTCTACCTGTGGATACACATCGGTATCTGCTGATCCGCAGGGCTGCGCTGCCAGGAGAAATAACAGCTGAAGAAAAAGAACACTGTGCTGGCTTTTCCTCCCAGTCACGCACCTGTACTTTCCCTCCCAAGTGTCTCTGCCAGCCACATCTCCCATCCAGGGTCGTACAGCTCAGAGGCAGTGCATGAGGGTGCACAGGGGGCCACATGCATCCCCACATCGTTCCCTCCCCACTTACACTCACTGTGAATGGTGTGCCACTTCTGATGAGTAAAGGGGCAGTCCCACCCCTCCCCTGCAGTGGCACAGTCTGAAAGCATGACTGCTGGGCTGTGCTACTTCTGGGGGTGGGGCTGCCCTACACCTACTGGGAGCAATGCAGTGCTTTTGCGTGAAGAGGCAAGGGCGGGGGGTGAGGCATGAGGGGGAGGGGCTTGGTCAGGGAGGGCCACGCACCCCCTTTAAATCTCTGCACCAGTTGCCTCTGATACAGCTCTAGTGGTAGCAGGACTGAGGATGGTACAACCACACAACCGGGAGGAGCTGCTGCCTCGAGACGCTGGCTCCTGGGAGCAGCAGCTCTGCATTCCTTTCCTCTGGCCACAATTGCAGGGGTCTGAGCCTCAGTTTGGCAGGTTGGTCCATGTAGGTACATGCTGCTGTGTGGCTGACGAGCTTCAAGCAGCTCCTTGCCATGGTGGGGGGAATGTGAATGAGTCTGGGTAGGGCCTGAAGCCTCACCTCTGGCAAGGATATTCTGGCTTGGAGTGCGTGCAATACTGCTCCAATATATTCTATCCTCTGAACCATGGTCACTGTGTACTCTGAGTCATTGATCAGGAGACACAAACTGTTGAAGAGTAACTCTGATGAATGTGATCTGGGGTTCCAGGTGAGTCCTGGAGCAGTCATTGATGAGCCTGTTGTCTAGGTATGGTAATATATGGATGTGATGCCTGCCCAAGAACGCTACGATGACTACCATGCACTTTGTGAAGACACAAGGTATAAACTCAAGGGAAAGGCCGAACAGAGCACAGTAAACTGGTAATGGGTATTGTTCACTTCAAACCTGAGGTGCCTCCTGTGAGGTCAAGTGATGACTATGTGGAAGTACGCATTCTTTAAGGCGTACCAGTCTGCTAGATCCAGAAAGAGGATAATAGAAGCCAGGGATACAATACAGAACTTCAGTTTCTTTACAAATGTGTTGAGTTCTGACTGATATAGGATAGGCCTGTTGCCACCATTGACTTCCAGTGTTAGGAAATATTGGGAATAGAATAGAATATTCCTGTGCTCCTGAGAAACCTCCTCCACTGCCTCTGTGAATAGTCATGACTGCACTTGCTGAATAAAGAGTTGCTCATAAGAAGGGCATGAAAAGGTAAGGCAGGGTGGCTCTGAGATTAGGTATGGTAATACAGTCCTTGACTGTGCCTTCAAAAGGTTGGTTTAGGTGCCTTTGTAGTTTAGTAACCCTTCTCAGGCTTCTGAGGATTTCCTCAGGCTTATACAAGTTGAATCTCTCTAATGTGGCACCTTTGAGACCTGATCAGTGCTGAATCAGAGCATATGCCAGACCCCAGAAGGTCTGTATTGTCTAGCAGCTTTATCAACATGTCCACTGCTTGCTGGGCTCTTAGGAAATATTTAGGAAATGACAGCTAAAGAACAGCACAGAACGCCGAGAGCAAGGACTGGTGGCTGTAACTAAACTTGATGGGACCATGGGAAAAAAGTGAATATCCAGCTCACTAAAATCATGTCAGACCATGGGTTTTACTGGACTAGAGAGGTTCAACCTGTAGTGGTGTTTTCATACATACTTAAGATGCCTAAATGTTATGGTTTTTATTGTGATTTGGGTGCCTACCACCTGCTTAGGCACATTGGAAAAATTGCACTAGGCCCATATCTACATTGTTCGGTAGTTTGCTCCTCAGTGCATAGATACTGCCATGCTCAGGTCTGCATGAAACACCTATGCTAGACTGGCAGATTCATGCAGAGTGTATCAGCTAACTAAAATTATGGTGGACGAGTGTGTGTAGGAGTAGAGAGTTTCAACCTGTATAACTACAAAACTGTGTTTAGAATGATGTAACTGCTAAGCAGTTTGGCAGAGCAAGAGAAACAGAAGTTCCAGCTGCCATCACTGGCGGAAAGAAGACACTAAAGCGTGGGCAGGTTAGCAGGGTCCTACATGGAGTGCCATGGAGACACAACTCTAAAGGGCATTCAGGCCAATGACATGGGTAGCTCCTGGGGACTAGTCTTCTGTTTACTGTGCATGTATGCATGTAAGCACACACTTGATTGGAATGCACATGAACAAAGAATTACTAAAGAGACCAAGGAAGCACCAAAAAAAACAAAAGTGCCACAGAACACAGAGATATGGATAACATTGCCCTAAGAAGAAGCTAGTAGCTTTGAATATGTATGTTGCCTTGAAAGGTTTCTTAGAGCTGTTTGATTCCTCTTGTGTTTAAGGAAAGAGGACTTTGTACAATTGTTTTTTTTTTTGTAAATAAGATTGCATCAAAGAATAACTGTGGTTAGTAACACCTGGCTCACTTTTATTTGCAGATTTCACAGCATTTGACAGAAATACCACAACACCCACTCCCTTGACTGATCTCCACCATCAGGCCGGGGAAGGCCTCATGTTCCTGGTAAACTAATGCTGCTAGGATGAGGGTTCATTACACTTGCCCCCCCATTTTTTAGTGAGTTGTGTAATTGGGCAGCTTCACAGATTCCGCTTGGCTGTTCCAATGGAGCCTTTGCCAGTTATTAAGACCAGAGCTTGGGGAGGAGCAGGAGAATAGATCAGACCATCAGAGCCAGTTCAGGTTACATTTGGGGATTAGAGGACTATTTTATGATATCCAGCAGCAATGAAGGCAAGTGGTGAGAGACAAATGTTCCAAGTATTCCATGTGCTTCATACCTTGAAGGGGAAAAGTTGGACAAAGTGGCTACGTCTACACGTGCCCCAAACTTCGAAATGGCCATGCAAATGGCCATTTCGAAGTTTACTAATGGAGCGCTGACATGCATATTCAGCGCTTCATTAGCATGCGGGCGGCAGCGGCGCTTCGAAATTGACGAGCCTTGCCGCCGTGCGGCGCGTCCAGACGGGGCTCCTTTTTGAAAGCACGCCACCTACTTCGAAGTCCCCTTATTCCTGTGAGCTCATGGGAATAAGGGGACTTCGAAGAAGGTGGCGTCCTTTCGAAAAGGAGCCCCGTCTGGATGCGCCGCGCGGCGGCAAGGCTCGTCAATTTCGAAGCGCCGCTGCCACCCGCATGCTAATGAAGCGCTGAATATGCATGTCAGCGCTTCATTAGTAAACTTCAAAATGGTCATTTGCATGGCCATTTCGAAGTTTGGGGCACGTGTAGACACAGCCAGTGAGTCTTACATCAGTTTGATACTGGATGTGGAACAACAGGTGAAATTATAGGCCTGGCTTGACAGGAATTATTTAGACATGGGTGAGGTCGTTTCTTTTAGAAGACAGGATGAGGGTGGTGGATAGATTATCAGGCTGTAAACAGAATGTTTGTACCAGCTACAGTAAGGGAGAACACCTAGGAAACCATTTACGATGGGCAGGATAACAATGAATAAAATAAGTTGGGAATATAAAGATAAAAGGTATGGTTGCCAACTGTCTAATCACAGAAACCCACACATTCTTCCCTTGCTTCCCCAAAGCCATACTGCTACTTGCTCCCCACGACACCTTCCTCTTCCATACCCTCACTTTCTTTCCATGGAGTAGAGTGGAGAGGGTGTGGGGAGGGGATCAGACTCAAGGCTGGGGCTGAGGGGTTCGAAGTGTGGGAGGCGACTCTAGGCTGAGCCAGGGGACGGACTTGGGGTCAGTACTCCCTCTAACTTTTTCCATCCAAGGGCGGAATAAATCCTAAAATGTCAAAAATAAAAGAGTGCCTCACCTATTTGCATAAATGTCAAGTAAAAAGCAACCATCCTTCTGGGGCTGTATTTCATGTAAGACAGTTTTGCGGGTAAAGTGTACTAAGTGTAAAAACCATAAATAACCTTAAAGCCCGAGAAATGTGTCTCTTTTAAAAAAGCATTTGCTCAAATAAACACTGCAGAGTTTGGAGGTGAACAGTTGGGGATTGTGGAAATGTTAAAAAGTTAAAGAAAAGGATGCTTGGTTTGATAAAGAAGCCCACTTATGCAAGTATAACTGTGAATTTACACCCAGTAAAACCCTGAATAATTCAAGAAATGATGCATAAGGGGAGATCTGGCAGTGAAAATTTCTACCACTATATTCTTTATCCCCCAAGAACTCATTACAGACTTTTTGAGAAAGATGGTCTTTCTCAATAAATGTGTCTGTAAATAACTGATTGTGCTCTTTGCTGCAGGGAAGGTGACAATCTAATTTAAGTTGTTAAACTGTGAAATAATTTAATCAAAATCATTAATAATTGAATAACTGTTTCCAAGTATACTAAGAGATATGTAACCTGGGCACAGTGGCATAAAAATAACTAAAACCAGCAAGGCATTGATCAGCTCAACAACAAATTGCAAGACAAGGAAAAGACACCAAGTAAGTTACAAAAGAAATAATACCTATCAAAAAAGAAGAAAATAAGTGTAACAGTCAGCCTCTTAAAGTTTGAAATAGCTGAAACACAAAAGAAAAGAGAATGAAAGCAGCAGTAAAGCAAGATGTTTCTAGAATACAGCAATTATGAGAGCCTAGGCCAAAAAAGTTCTTTCCCATTAAAAAATCTTAATCTAGGCTGAAATATACATCTTTCAATAAACTGTTTACAACATGGCAACACCTGGCAGAATGTAAAAAACACTTATTTTGAAAGAAATTGTAACGGATGGGTAAAATGAATTAGCTTTTTAAAAAATCCACTAAAAACAAATCCATCTTTCTCTGAAGGCTGCAAAGCTGACACGTGCATTTTGGGTGGTAGCCAACACCACCTGCTACTTACTCTTAGCTTTACTAAGTTTACTCTTCAGGTGTTTCAATACTTTTCAAAGTTTAATTTTTTTTAAAGTAAGTCATAAATGTGAAATTTAACTAAAAAGGTGGCCAAAACTAAAATAGCAAAGATAAACAAACCCCCAACATCCCTTTTTAAAAAAGAAAGCAACAGTTACAAAAGCTGCAAAGCCAAACCAAAACCACTGCAATAGTGCACCTCTGGAATGACACCAAAAGTAAGACCACCCACCAAACAGTTATAAACACTAAGCTTTATAGTGGTTTTAAATAATCAGTCACTTTGATGCGTAGAAGCTGTATTAATACAAAACACACAAGTCCAATCTGAAATACTATATAGTATAGCTAATATATTACAAAGTAGAAGTTAAATTGTTAAGAAGTATGCATTCCTATGGAACATACAGCCAATACAGTTAAAATTGTAGCACAATATAGATGAAACACACTAAATTAACATTATGTAAGGACTCCAAAAAAAGCCATCATAATTTTTTTTCGAATAGCTGTGTGCTTTAAAACCAAAAACCAACCCTAACATGGTGAATGAGAGTGGGAAGGGGGTAGGTTTAGACTAGAGGATAAAATAAAAAAAGAACAAGTTAAAAATTACTTAGAAAAATTAGATGTCTGCAAGGGCTTGATGAAATGCATTCTAGAATACTCAGGGAGCTGATAGAGGAGGTATTAGAACCTTTAGCTATCTTGAGGTCTCTTCCAGTCTAGTGTTGTATGATTTTATGAACCCAGCACCAATAAATAAATCAGTAATTTTAAAAAGTAAAGCCCAACTCCCCAAATCTTATTCAAAAGTGCCTTCCAAATTCTGTTTTAACAAGTTATTTGTGAATAATAAAGCTACTGTAAATGGTGCAGTAGCCCTTCAAAAAACATCCAAAGTTGTTGATCATTAAAATCCTATGCAAAAACTTCTGGTTAATTGTAATATTAAATAAATGTTACTAAGAAAATAAAACCAAAACTATAAAGATTTATAAAATAAATAAAAAGCTTAAAATGCCCTAAACTAAAAACAGTTCAAATAAATTAGGGATAAACCTATTAAAAACATTATACCAAAATCTTGAGTTTATTTTTGTGCCAGTTTTATGAAATGTTACCAGTCTGCAGTTACCTAAAAATTTGTGCCCGCTAAAATTTGGTAAAATATAATAAAGTGTTTTAAAAATGCTTTAACAACAAAAGTGCTACTTTAAAATGCATAGAACTACAAAGATGTCTGTGTGGGCGGAGGAAACGAAACTGAAGGAGTATAGATGAGCACAGAAATAGAATGGTTTAAAATTAGTATGTCAGTCTAAAGTCAAGCTAATATAAAAAGGCTGTTAAAACATAACCAAACATTTCAGTAAAACTAGCAAGAAACGTACAGCATCCATTAGCAAAGTAAAACCAAAACATAGTTAATCTAACTTTAATATTGTAATTGCTTTTAAAAAGTACGTATAGAATTAAATCAATGTGTTTTTTTAATATCATGTATCATATGTACAAGATAAATGCTGTATAAAGTAAAAGCAATAAAAGTTACATGAAGCAAGAAAAATGTGCCATCTTTTATCACTACAGAAAAGATTGAATCTGGAAATGATCGGTTTGTTTCACAAAATCCAACAGCCATGAAAGAAAATGGAAAGAAATGCTCTGTGTGCCACTCACCACACTTGGAAGAGCTGTAGGTGAAAAGCTGGGCAAAAGTTATTTTTACCTCAGCTTGACACAGAATTAAGGATAGGATAAGGGATTCATAGTTCATCAGACATAAGGGGTGTGTCTACACTGAAGAGTTTTGTAAACAAAACTTGCCAAATGTCTACACGCAAAATGCATTTTCTTGACAGAATCTGTCGACAAACAAGCTATGTAGATGGTCCGAGGGCACATTTTGTCAACAGCGCCAATCAAAAGATCGGTCTGCTTTTATGTGTAGACAGGATCTGTTGACAGTTTTGTCGGACCATCTCTTCCAACAGTAACTTCTGTAGACAGATGCTTCTAGTGTAGACGTAGCCATGGTGAATGTCAACCTGTTCCACCTCCTTTGTAAACTGGAAGGATGCACAGCTCATCTTAATGTATTCATAGTTTTTCTTTATGCTATTTTTAAGTTTGCCTCAAGGTGGTTTTACACAAATACATACAAGTACAATCCCATGAATGATGCACATGTATAGCTGCCAAATTTATCCTTGGAGTCAGCTGGAGATTTTAGCCACACATCTCACCCCTGAGAAATTCACCCTCTAACTTCTCTGTATTTACCCTCTAGCTGGAACATATTTACGGAGAAGAGTATTTTTCCTGGTTGCATTTCCCTCCTCCACAAGGAATCCAGTTGTCAGCGTATGTGCTCCTGGCAAGCATCAAACTTCTTGAGTCTTGAAGAGCAGGAGCTTCTCATGTAATTCTCTTTGACTAGGACAAAACAGCTTGTAGGTCCTCCCCCACCCGCCCAGAGAAAATACATGAATACTTCCCACATAGACGTCTCCTCTTTCACCTTCTTTTAACTCTTTTTACACCTGCTCCTCACTCACTCCTGCCCCTCCAGGACATAGGAAGCGGAAATACATAATAAATACTACTGTATGGTCACTGGGTCCTGTCTTAAGCCACCACTTCAGGGGTATTTAGCAAAAAGGTGCAGAGTAATAATTCTCTCAAAAGGGAGTTTTTAGAGTTATCTGAAAACATGAAATTGTACAATACAAGTTAACTTTAGTTTCACTAATTCCATTTTTAAAACACTTGCAAGCAGCTTGAGATGTACACACAAATTCAGAATTGCCAACATGCCAAAATATTCAGCATTTGTGTACTGCAGAAGTTATAAGGCCTTGCCACAGAATACACAGGGACATAAGAATAAGCCTTTGTATGTTCAGAGATTTCTACTTAGCCATAAATTAGTTCCGCTACCAACTACAGAAGTATGGCCTTTTCTCTATATGCCATTCTTAATGTGATAAACCTTCATATGACTTTATTTTTAAACCACCTCACATCTCTCATTGCTGTCTTCCATCACAGCTGGGCAGTTGATAATCTGTCTCGTCTCAGGCAGCTCATTACTTTCCTCCAAAACCAGACTGGAAATTCAGGTTCATTAGCAGACCTTGTATTCATACAACATGTTCAGCTTTCAAGGCAAGATAGCATCTTATTCTGCTTCAATATTCAGAGAGAGAATGAAAAGATGAGACAGAACAAAAGCATCTTCATCCATTATGATTTATTCTCTACAATACTTCATTAGAGGATAGAGTTCAATGATTTACACTCAGAAGTTATATAGCTGGGAGGCAACCAAGTGTAATACAAATAATTGGTCTGACATCTCTGCACTGAATGTCAAAAGAAGTCTCCCTGCTTTAAGGAAATAAAATTAAATTAACCAAAAAATGAAACATGTAGGTTCCAGAATACAAACAGAAAACAGCACTAAGTCTGTGAAAATTGAGGATATTAATGTATTATGAAAAACAGATGATCCATGTCAAAGTTAATTTTAACTTTCAGGATTTTAGTCTATTGTTCTTATAAACTGTAGCTATATGTGATATTTTGACCATAAAACTTTTCAGACTGAAATGGCCTCTATAGAGATTGTATGTTTAACATTATGAAGAAAAGTTTAAGAACCTCACAGTGGAAACATTCCAACACTGACAACTCCAGTGATCAAAGACATTCTTCTGCAGTTACTGTAAAACAAGACAATGCGTAATTGCAGCAAGGTAACTTCCCAGAGATGGTTGTCACGAGAATACACCGTTCTGGACCAAAAGGCACTAGAGGTTAAGGATGAGCCAAATCCAAACCAGCAGATTATCGCTGGGACCCTCCAAGGAGCAGATTTTACCTACTATCTAGCTGAGTGCTACCATCTCTGTGGGGTTCCCTGCAGTTGCTTTCTTTAATCCCAGTGGTCTTTTATTTTATTTGCCCGCTTCTGATTAGGCAACTGAAAGGCAGTTATGTTTCATTTCAGACTTGTCTCATCCTTACACATACCTCCTGTCTAATGATCCAGAAATGGGGTTATTTCTTAAGAACCTCTGTCCCTGCCATAGATTTTTCTGAGGTGATGTGACCATTGGCATGCTTTTCAATGCATTTATAACTAGTCCCAACTTGGGACTGATTTTGAGGATGCCCTGTTCTCAGACAGCAGACTGGTGTTCCCCTGGTCTGTTTGGTCTTCCTTTCACAGCACAGGCCAGGTTTGACAGGCATTTTTCCTTTTTGACTTGGTGGGGAAATGGAAGTGGGAGGGGAGGAGAAGGCTTCCCCACTCCAGAGCCATTCAGCCCACTTATGTCTAACGCAACCAGGTCACTCAGTCCTAAAATTCTGTGTTTAAAATGGCAGCTAACCCTCCCCCCGTCCTCTATTAAAATCCAATCCAAAGAACACAGTACACTGTCAAAGACACAGATCAGGGCAAACATTTGAAAAAGAACCTATAGAATTGTGTAACTTAGCAATATATGCCTGCATGACCTGTCTTGCTAGAGTAACCAGGGGTGAACAGCCTGGCACTCTATACCAGCATGATCAGTCTCGCTGAGTATGCTCCAGGGTGAAGTTTTAGCACCAATTGTTTTGCTTTATTAAATCTTTAGAAATCAGATTCTAACATAGAACACTTGAACAGTAATGAGGGTAGCCCTATGTATCAATACTGATTGACGGTGGAGGTGAATGGTATGTCCAAACGAGACCCTGCCCTCTCCCCATGAGTTCACGGCACCTAGGAGAGTAATTACAAATCACTCTAGTTTGTAACAAGACTGATTTATTCTCAGCAGCAGGAAATCATGAAACAATCCCTTCATCTTCAAACTTGGTTCATCTACATCACAAGGGAAATGTGGCAATTTGTAAGAATGACCCAGTACAGAAGCAAAGCTGGGACGATATTGCACAGATATCCAGAAATAGGACCCCCTCCTTTCCCTCCCGTCTAGTCTCTCAGGAGCAGCACAACATGATACTGACAAGCAAAACTGCAGAGTTTTGTTCACTTCTTTTGAGGAATTCGAAGGAACATGCACACTTCTGAGATTTCTTACAGATCCGCTTCCCACGTAAAGAGAGAACTCGTGTAAATTTCTGGCTTGGCATACCAGTTTAAAAAGCCAGCATTACAGTACATATTTTAGAGGATATACGCAGCCAAATATCCATTAGTCCACTATGCTTTTAATCTGTGTTTTCTTTGACCATCATTGCCAATTACCAAAATATTTGTAAGAAGCTTGAATAATCATTTTCCAACTCCTTCTCGTTAATTGAGAGGTGCCATAATTCAGCATTCAGGACATCATTCAATGACGTGGGTAGGAGGAGTATGCAGCCTGAATAAGAAGATGCTTCCATTTAGTAGCAAATACCTTGTATAATCAGCAGTGATGGGCGAGGAAATACGAAACACAGAGGGTTTAATAGGGTTTGAATAAAATGGGGATTTAAAATAATTGCTGGATGTGGCAATGACTGAATTGTGTTAAACAATGATTTACAAGCTAACCTACATAGCTTTACTCTATAGACCTGCCTTGAAGTGGAATATCAACATCTCTTAGATCAGATCAGTAGCCACCCCAGAAAAAGTGACTGTCCCGTTGAACGCCTCAGAGTGTTTACTTGACTTAAACAATTTCCAAGCACCAGATTGGCTTCTATAATGGCAGTCAATGCCTGGCAAGAGCCCCCTTCCGTCCCCTAATCTAGCAAAGACTCCTCCACAAGTGTCTAAGGCAGTAAGGAAGCCTCATTGTAATAGGAAGGAGATCTTCCAGGCAGACTCACGTATCTCACCATTCCTATTCATTAGCAGGCTATGTCATAAAACATTGTTTAAACTAGTGAACTGAAAAAGGAAACAGAAAAAGAATACTGGAGAACTCAACTGACAGTGGTATCTGAGAATGGAAGCCTTCTGGGGTGTGTTTAAACAATGGTTTCATCTGTAATATCAGCCCAAGGGCGTTCACATCTTTAAATGGTCTCCATCAAGTAGGCGGGGGGTGGGGGAGGTGCCATCCAGATGTTCAACCCTCCCCTTAACACGACGTCCACCTGTGATGTGCGGGGACTAATCAGCTCTTGATACACAACAAATACCAGAGATTAAAAAAAGAATTTAAAATAACCTAAAACGTTTTGTTGAACTCCGTTGCCCAGACTGCCAGAGGAACGCTCCTACTTGATCTGGGGGGCTTTCATAATTAACAATTCAAGTTTCCAGAGCATAGGACACGCAAGGACAGAGCAATCTGAAGTGGCACTTTCACTCCCAGAGGTCTTCCACACCTCACTGCAATTCCTAGTCACGGAGCCCCAATCCAACGACACCCCCATTTTGAGGGAAGGCTGAGATAAGGCTTGGGCCCCAGAAGTTCTGTCAAACTCACATCATCCCCCCCAGGTCAGCTGGAAGGCAGACTTGGCAACGGAAGCTAGCATCATAAAATGGTGCAGTAATAGAAGTAACTGGACCAAGAAGAGGAGGCATCTGCCCCAATGATGTCATAGCCATTAGTGGCAACTGGGGGGCGGGACTGGTCATGCAGCCGTGTGTCAGGAGTAATGATTGTAGAGGGGCGGGGCATGGAGAGTGCCATTCTGGAAACAATGCTGACGGGAAGCCATATATTCTGCATAACTGATTGTCACCTTCTCACTGCGGTACCTGGGAGGAAACAGGAAATAAACAGGAAGTAACTAGGGTACGAGATTCATCAGCAAAAATATCAAGTGTGTACTTATCTGAATTTATATTGCACAAGGGTTGAGCTGACTCATATAGAGCAAAATGGGCTCAGGGCCTGAAAAATATAAGTTGTGAGGTCACAGTGAAAGGCTGAAGTGCTGTGTGTGTCTATCCATCTGTTCATTCTTCCATCCTATAAGCCAGGTGTGGGGAAACTTTTTTGGGGTCGGGGGCCACATGCAAGTGAGAAGCAAAAAGCCTCCCAGCAACAAACCCTCACAGATGTGCCTCCCGACTGAGAAAGAGAGAGAAAAAAGACATTCCCCACACTATTCTCAAGCTCTATCAAGCCCTACCAAGCAACCTAGAGGGACTGGGGCTAGCAGATTTTGTGTGGTCCCCTTAGATCTGGGGTGGGGACAAAAATGAGGAATTCCGTGCACTGGCAGGGACTGCCAGGGAGCAGGCTGGGCTGAGGGTGTGAGATCTGTACAGGAGGGAGGGTGCAAGAGTGGGCTAGGGGTGAGGAGTCTGGGTGGGAGGGAGATACAGGAGCAAGCTGGGGGTCATGGTATGAAGTCTGGAAGGGAGAGTGCAGGGGCAGGGTAGGGGTGAGGGATCTGGGTGGAAGAAGGGTGCAGGATTTGGCCAAAGGGAGCAACGGTGGGCAGTGCCTTCGCAGACAGCTTCCCTGTAGCGCACAGAGCTATTCCCCATTGGCGCCTCTGAGAATCAGGTCACTTGCATGCAGGTACCTCAACATGAATTCAGGTGATCTAACTTAAGGCATCCACGTAAGTTTTGGCCCATGATTCAAGAGAGGACACAAGTGACCCGGGCTAGGTTAGCACTGAACAACTGGTAAAGATATTTGTTGCCTATAAATAGAATATTGTTTCTATCAGACTATGCAAGGTCTTCCCACTCGCTCACTTTCCTGCACACATTAGGTGGTTTTTTAACAGGACAACATGTTTCAATATCAAGAGAACTGAAAGAATCACAGCTAGAGCGTTACAGAAAATGGTAATCTGGGACACTGGCAACATGCAGCTAGTGCACTTTTATTATATGTGTCTGCTTTGAGAAGAGGTGCAAGTTGTTTACCGTAAGCAGAGAAGTTAAACTTTTAGACAAACACTAGAATCTATTCACCCTAGAGTGTAATTCACCGCCAGCCTCAGTTTAATTTTTAATACACTTGGAACATTTATGAAATGACTAATGAAGATTCCAAGTAAAGGAGGGTTTCTTGAAGACTGGTGCATAGCTACTCTATGTTGCACCATCAGAACCCAGAAAATCTGAGGGTCCCTTTTGGGAAACTTGTGAATTTCTACAACAGATAAGGATTTGCTTCTAAGCACAGCATCTTACTTATGTACATCACAGCAGAAGGCAAGTCCGTATTATCACTGGTTTTAATCAAACTTCATTGCATCCCATCCCTTCCTCTGCTAGTACAGCACATGTCTACTTGCTTGCCCTAGGGACAGATAAGGGCTGACATGATAAATGATGCTATTACAAGAGAAGAAGCAGAATGTTCCCATTTTTCTCAGCACCCATATCCTGCAGACAGGATTCCTCCTCATAAACACAAAAGGAACACAGCCAGCAGTACAGCTGGGAGCAGCTTTTCCTTCCTCAGAGATATACCATCAAAGTAAGTAGCAGATGGACTTGGAGAGATTCATTGTGGAGAAGTACCTATCTTACCTTAGCTCAGTGAGTTCTATTTCGTTTAATCTCCTTGACAAATGTCAAGTTCATTTGCAATTTGCTCGCTTGGAGGTGCCCATCTCCGTAACTTCTGCATGAACGGAACATGTTACACTGTGTTGCTGCAATATAAGCTCTCTGCCTCACCTACAGCAATGCTGGCCTTCAACCTACGCCTCTGATTTGAACACGGCAGGTCAATACTGGTATCAAAGGCAAGCAGAAGAGGGATTAATTGCTTTTGGAAACAATAATTAGACCCCTGCAAATCCTTGGTATCTGCATCCATGCATATGGATGTGGGTATGTGTGGTTCATTTTTGCAGATGCAAATATGGATGTAAATTTTGCATCCAGAAGCCTGCACATTTCCAGATCTCCATGTCTCATTTTTGCAGATATGGATACAAACTATGTATGCATGCAGGGTTCTACCAATAATACACTAACTGATGAATTTAAAACTACAAAGATGTCAGCTTACCTGGTGAGTTTAATTGTTTTCCTGAAGTCACTGGTAATCGGAGCCTTAAATCCACCTTTCCTGAGCAAGGAATCTATGGTCTGGATCTGATCCCAGTCTATTGAGAAGAGCAAGGGGGATTATTATTTCCGTGTACAGCCACATTACAAAGAGAACAGAGACACAAGCAGGGCTGTAGAAAAACAGGAAGACCAGCACTGACAGAAAACTAAACACAGAGCAGGTTACAGACTGAGCTTTATAAACATACTGCGTGAGCTGGACATGCACGGTTACAAACTTGCACACTTATCTACACACACTTTAACCCTCTTTAAATCCTAGGGGCACTGTAACTTGTGTAATATAGCAGCTTAGTATTCTTCTGGGAAGATCTCCACCCTGCTACAGCTGCATGGACTGTGACCCATTTCTTCATGGGCCATTCAAGTTTAGTTGATTAAACCCTAAAATACCTAGCTCTTACAGAGATGCATTTGGACCAGCCCAATGGTCTAGTGACAGCACAGTGCATTGCTGTGTGAGATCAGAATTAAAAAGCCTATCTTATTCTTTTGCCCCACAGCTAGCAGGACACAACAACTCAGCTCTGCAAAGTGGAGAAAAGGAGGCAATATTTTGTGCAATTACATTGGTGGCCATTACTAGCGCAGTGGGAATTGTGCTCAGAGTGCCTGCCCTCACCTACAGGAAGCTACCATAGCAAGGAGGAGTAGGAAAAGGGACTCTCCTGCTGGCAGACCCACTGACTGGGGGAGGGGGGAGGCAGAGGAGGAAGTTGCTCCCGGGCCTGGCATTTCACAGGGGCCTGGAGCTCTGGCCACCACCACTGCTACTTTGGCAACAGCAGTGGCTGGATCTCCAGGTCCCTTTTAAGGGCTGCAGCAATGCTGTTCCTGCTGCGAGGGAGTGGGTGGTGCGGTCAGCACTGCTGACTGCCCTTGGCCCCCACTCTTCTGCTCTTGGCTCTGCCTCTTCCAGGGGCAGAGAGTGGGGGCCCCCCTCCCACATTGCCCCGTTGCTTGCTGGAGGTCTGGTGCTACATGGCCTTCACTACCCTGGCTGCTGGGAAAAACATGGGAGAAGAAACATGCACTGCTGAATAAAGCTGAAAGTGCCGAACTTCAAGATCCTCCACTGTTTCAGCCTGGGTTCCTTTTCACCCTAAAGGACTCAATTGTGTATGTGGACGGGGAAGCAGGACCAGAAGAAATTGTGACAGCAGCAGTGTGGTGTGTCAGTGATCTACAGTATGTCTGGTGTGCTTGTGGCTCCAGTAGAAGGTCTTATTTAGCCAGTGCAATTCAGACACACAAGCCTTTCTTTTAGATAAGCCAGGTCTATGACAAGATAAGCTGCCAGTTTAAGGAACCCACCTTGTTCCTTAGCAACTTCAGGTAAGTACGTGGCTGTACGTTTGACACCTTTCTCATTGATGAACTCTATTCTGATCCCATGGATCCCAACCTACAAATGGAAATGAAAAGCCAAGTAAGAGGTATTTGCTGGGACTGAATCCCTTACAGACTTATCTTCACCAAAGCATAATGCGTTACTGTGCCAGTCTGGCCACATGCCTGCCAGGCACTCTCTTTCCCAGGCCAGCCTAACTAAAGGCTTCCCCAAATGGGCAAATGGCCCCCTGCCTCTTCTTTCAGGCCAGCACAACCAGTCTTCCTGCCTCCTGTCCTGAGTCAAACTGGGCCACAGACTTCTAACAGGGCAAAGAGCTTCCCATCTCCTCTCTGGGGCCAGCCAGGCCATGAGTCCCTGTAGGGGAAAAATCACACCCCAGCAGACTACACCCAAAAGCCACATACTTTGGCAGTTCTCCCCTATTTTATTTGTCCTTATAAGAAGGACACATTTCCACATACTGTCTCTCGAGTGTTCCGGCATCGATTGTCTCCTTACCCTAAACTATATCCTCCTCTAACACCCAATGTCTTCATCGTCCACCAAATTGTTTCTAGATCCCCATAAAATCAGCCACATCCTCACCTCTCTTAACCCCCCCAGTCAGATCCCTCCCCACCCATGTCTGGGCTATTCGTTTGTCACTTAACTGTTTTCTGCCCTGTCTCCTCTACTTTTCCATTCCCAGTTCCTCTGAACTCAGTTATAACATCCACACACCCTTGTAATGAAGGAGGCACATTACCATGTACTAACCCGAACCCGAACGGAACGAGAGAGTGATGCAGAGTTCCAAATGCACCTGTTCTCACCTCCCAGTCCAGGTAGTCACTTGCATCCTCAAAGTTAGTGAGGAGGGAGACAGAGCAGAAAAGTTTAGGCAGCTCCTCACGGGTCAGGGGGGGGAATCGGCTGTCCTTAAGTGCACTATGGAGGGACAAAAAACACACCGCCTAAACCAGACACTGCATCAGTATTTCAGGGACACAAAGAGTCATTACATTTAAAACCTGCCTGAGATTACAGAAAACAGTTCCTCTTGTCACAAGATGTGGAGGACACTATACGTAATCCTACCCTGCTATCTTCATATTATGCATCCAGAGACGTCAACATGGTTAACTAGAAGATACAACAGAGCCTCTCTGGATTTGTAAAGAAATGGTTCCTCTGGCAAGAGAACTGAAACTGAATTAACCACCAAAACATGCAGGCTGTGGGCACATTCAGCATGTGAATAAGTTTGTTAATTACCTTTAAAAAAATTAAGAGGTCAAGCAAAATCCAGCTGTCACAGAAGTCTCAGCTGTTGCAGAGATGGTCCACAAAGTCCCTCTTACGATAGTTGAAAAAACGTGACATACAGCTCTGAAGATTTCTTTTATTACAAAATGTTTAAAGTTATACGGAGGTATAAATCTAATGAAGTTTCTCTGAGGTGTTGAATCCTCTTTAAAAACCAAGGTCTTTAGCAAGTTTGGTTAATCTCAGATTAACTTCATTTTCAGTGTCATTACCTGGTTAATGTGTATTCCCTGAGTCCTGAATGAAGATTCATGGCTGAGAAGGTTCCAATGCAGCCACGAAGCCGCTTGTCTCGCCCCGTCTTCCACGTCACAAAAAGCGGACTGAAAAGGCAAACAAACACATTCCAGTCTCAAAGAATCCCAGCCTTGGGGGACAGCAGCAAAAAGTGTGAAAAAGCAAATGTACGCTAACTCGGAGAAGCACCTGTGTGCCATGTGTCAGCCAGTCATTTTCTGTGAAAGGCATTTCCTCCCTCTCTTTATGCTCTACTCAGTATCAATCAACTTTTCGTATGGGCAGCAGAGCTGCTTAACCCCACAGGCTGCCTCTCTGTGCAAGTCTCTAAATTCTTGGCACTATCCATTAGTTTAGACACACATCCTTAACAAATTAACAGAGTTAAAACACACCCCTACACATTTATGGAGTACTTTTAAAACTGAACATAAGAACGGCCATACTGGGTCAAACCAAAGGTCCATCCAGCCCTGTAGTCTGTCTGCCGACAGTGGCCAGTGCCAGGTGCCCCAGAGGGGGTGGACTGAAGAATGATCAAGCGATTTGTCTCCTGCCATCCATCTCCAGCCTCTGACAATCAGAGGCCAGGGACACCATTCCTACCCTTGGCTAATAGCCTTTTATGGACCTAACCTCCACGAATTTATCTAGGTCTTTCTTAAATTCTGTTATAGTCCTAGCCTTCACAGTCTCCTCTGGCAAGAAGTTCCACAGGTTAACTATGCGTGGAGTGAAGAAGAACTTTCTCTAATTAGTTTTAAACCTGCTACCCATTAATTTAATTTGGTGTCCTCTAGTTCTTGTATTATGGCACAAGTAAATAACTTCTCCTTATTCACCCTCTCCACACCTGTCATAATTTTATGTACCTCTATCATGTCCCTTACCATGTCATAGCAAGGATACCAAAGTGCGCCCAGGGTGGTGAAAAACCTTTTCTCCAAGAAAAAAAAAACCAAACCTAGATTTTTCTGGGTTATGTGCAAGATCTGACATGTGAGTCAATTCTCCAGGGCTAGGGAAGATTTTGTTCATTACTTCATTCACCTATGTTACATTTGATGTATATTTACAGAGATTCTCTCCTACTGAACAGTTTTACTGCAATTTTTACACCCCTCCCCCAAGAATTTACATTAACATATTTACAGGTTTGGTATTGGGGGTGGGGGGGCAGTATGAGAAATAATAGGGCCTAATTTCAATCTCTGAAGTAAATGAACTCTTCATAATAGGAAAGTGATGAGATTATCATGGTTTCGTTATAGCCTTATTTCTCTGTAGGTCATTTCTTGTCCTCTCCTCCCGAGCTAGGGAAGGAGTCATCCGTGGCTGGAGAGAAGGTTGTGATTAGTGGGTGGAACGTAGCTGTTGGAGGTATAAAAATCATCAACTGTTAGAAGGTCTCCTAGAAGCAATGAACTCCTAGAAAGTGGGCAGGACATCTGATAATGTGGAGCTATGCATAAAGCCGGGTAGTGAACCCTGTTTTTCTAGTCTTCAGAACACTGAATTCAGTCATTGGTCACTTTTAGTTCTAACCAAAACCAATTAAAGAGATACTAACTATTCAAACCAGGTGATTAGTTGATACCAAATGTAACATATGAATTTCTTGCACTGAGTTTACCTAAAGATGAAAAGTGGAGAATCAAGAGAAGGGGCAGTAGGAAAAATATTTTTTTTTCTAAAGAAAAATCTATACATTGTCAGTAGTTGGAAATGAATAAATGTAAGGATTAATTCTCATCAAGAAAAGGCAGAAAATTGGTTCCTGAAAATGTTTCAAAATCAGAAGCAGCCTTGTCTACTGAAATAGAAGAGCAAAATCCTGATGAGTGTGTTGATCCCTCAAATGAGATTTTCAATACCTCTATCATTTTGCTTGGGGAAAACAAATCAAAACTTGAGATTATCTCATCTAAACTTCTGACATGTGTGTGTTTAGAACACTATTTAAGAAAAAAACCACCCCATGACATCCTGGTGTGCAATGGAATTGCCCTATTGGATCAGAAAAGCCACCATGGGTATCCTGCCACAGTACTTGAAAAGGAGCAAGACCGATTCAAGTGGCAACTGTGGAATAATCTGCCCCAACAGGAAATTGAAAAATTCTTCCACAACCACTGGCAATCTGATGTTTGGAACAGAGTGCAACGAAAAACAGGACTGATTGTATGAGCAATGCTTTGTGGAACTGTGAGGAGACTAACTCTATATATTCATTCCATTACTGTACACTGAAACTGGCAACCAGTGTGTAGAAAAACATAACGTTTCACATATCAGACTTTATAGAGGGGCACTAAATTCACAAAAAGTGGTTTCCGGGGAACTTAACAGCCTATGGGCAGACGACCTGACTGCTATAGACTCAGTGGAAAGTTGGCGTGATCTGGTAAATATCTGAAACCACAGAAACACAAATCAGAGACACTCCGGGGCCCTTCTTTACTTCACTAATGTGACCTGGATCCCAAATAGAAAAGTCACAGGTTAAGCACAGAAAGAGAGGGAGAGGCTGAAAGATGGCTGAGGCTCTGTCTACACTAGAGCATAAAGTCAGTTTTAAGGCACTTAGCTCAATTTTACAGTGTGACTGCCTTCACTGCAAAAAATATGAGGCTGATTTTAACAGGCGCTAAAGTTGACTTTCTCACCTTGATCCTCCAATGCGGCATAACACCAAGTTTGAATTTAAAAGGTTGAATTAATATAGTGTGGAAACAGTGTAATTTTAAATCAATTTTATTGGCCTCCAGGCGTCTCCCACAATGTCCAGAACGTGTACATTCTGTCTGCTTTCTCGTCTGTTGCTCTCCATGTGTGCAGGAAGTAGGGAACAGGACACCTGACAATTTGAATTAATTTTCTTTCTGATCAGTCTGCCGATTGCATCTAGCCATGAAAGAGAGCCCCAGCATGGAGCTATGAGGAGAGCCAGGATCTCATTTCGGCTGGCAGGCTACCTCCCACTCCACCACTCCACATGGTGGCTTGGCTGTGGGGACCATACAGCGGCATGTCCTGCCCTGCATGGGGTGAAGGCTGCTTCCCTGCACATGATGTAGCAGGAGAGGCCGAGAAACTTCTTTTCCATGCTTCACATTTGTACATGGCAGCCCCGCCTCTCCCACAGGCACCACGCGGCTGATGGACTAGCCCTTGCTCCACCACACCACGTGCCGGCTGTGCAGTGCAGACCATGCTTCCAGACAGCTGCATATCCTGGCCTACGCAGGGTGATGGCTTCTGCACATTCTCTGGGGCTCACCAAGCACTGGGGGTTGCCCCCCTCAGCAGCAAATATTTTTTGGGGCTGAGCCTGAGAGACCACACACGCTGGGGGGGGCTGATCTTGTGGTGGCAAATATTTTCAGGGCTGGCACCCATCCCCCATCCCCGTAAACACACAACTGATCAAAAAATGTCAACAGGTTACTCGGGGGCTGGCCCTTCAGAGGCCACACATGCCAGAGGACTGGACCCCGGCAAACGACATTAACACTCTCCACTACTCTCCCTTCCCAAAGTGTGTTGCTCGGGGGAGCCATAGTCTCTGTAGTGATCTGTTTGGTGCGTTTTCAACTGGTTGACACGGCACAGTCAGCTGTGTGCTCCCTTATTTTTAAAAGTCACTGTTTTTCCTGCTTTCCACCCACAGCTCATTTGGGTGCTGCACTTTGTGAAGCACACCTGTTTGCTGTGTTTTCACAGGGGGAAGATTAGCCGAGTGACCTGCGGACATAGTACAGTCAGCTCGGAGCTCCCACTGCTCTTTTCCTAGTCGCATGGAGCCAGTTTGTTCCACTTGGGCATCATGGGCTTCAGCTTCTGAAGCCCACCTATTCGGGTTTTTTCACTGGGGGGCAAAGAGGGATTAGTTGAGCAACCTGGTGACATGGTACAATCAGGTTATTTTTTAAAAAGGGACAGAATGAAGCACAGTCCCAGAAATGGATGCTTAGAAACAGCTCTCTGTGTGTGTGTGGGGAGGTATGGGGCTTAATGCAGACAACTCAAACAATTTCTCTCATTGGGCAAAGAGACTTCAGAAAGATGTCCATTTGTTTTCAATGGGAGGGGAATGAGGGCAATGCATTCTGGGAAGATGACATCACACACCCACAACCATTTGCTGGGCATTTTTTTCCTCCATAACGCACCAGCAAGAAAACCCAGAATGCCAAGGGGCTGAGGGAACTGTGGGATAGGTTCCCACAATGCACTGCTGCAACAGTCGAACTTTGGCAATTTAGCATGGATGCACGAGGTCTACTTTGTGGGCAGGTGAGGAAACTCAACTTTGACTTTATAAAACCCTGTTTTACAGAGTCGACTTTAACAAATTTGACTTAATTTCATAGTGTAGATGTAAGCCTGATAGAACATAACCCTCAGTTACCTCCTGCTCTTCTAGGATTGAAATTGAAGATGCATATTTCTACCCTTAATTTATATTTGCAGTGAATTGCGTTGCCACTTTTTGGATCAACTTGATAGCAATATAATCAAGTGGACAGGACAGTTGAATTCAGAATGCTTTCAATTTTTAGAACCCCTGCATTCCTGATGCTGCACAGCCAGTATCAATTGTGCCTGTTTTTAGGAACATTAAGATTATTTTAAGAAGTTTTGAAGAAATCCATGTTGACGCTAAAAAAGGATATAATTTGGTACAAGTATACTGGTACCAGAGGAGACATAAAATACAACTAAGCTTCATTAATTAGCCAGCTAGGAACTGGATTATCATGTTCTATTTGTTTCCCTTCTTCTAGAATTATGATCTTTTATTTTATAACAAGGGCCCCTACTTTCACATTTGTCTAGCTTACCAGTCATAATTAGTTTCAGGACTAGTCTTGAACCACTTCTACATTCTAATACACTTCATCTATTCATAAGGCAAACTGAGCCACAGAACTGATGGACGTTAACAGGCAGCCATCTAGACTCAGTCTGATGAATGGCCAACCTGCCTGGTCCTGCAGTAGCCTAGCTCCAGGGTGGAAAGACTACTTCAGTTAATTGGCAAGTTAATTCACATTTCATAAAACAGACTAGAAATCAAGTTTAACTCCATCTTTTCTATATTTATTTGTGACTCAATACCAATTTGCAACCAAACTCTTTTCCCCTCTCTGCATATCTACCTACCACAATCTCTTACTACCTATATCGTGGGGGAGAGAGGGGAGTATGGCTCACAGGCAGGATCTGCCCCACCAAGCCTTTTAATCCATCCTGTGGCCAGCCCCTGCATTGGAAGGTGACTCTGTTACTCCTGCCCCTCAGCAAAATCTCTCAGTGCCTATAGGTCAGAAACTGGCCAATGGAAGCTCAGACATTTTGCTGGTGGCAGTGGGGGGGTAGCACAATTTCTCAATTCTCATTGGCTGGTTTCAGGCCAAAAGGAGCTGAGAGATTTCTGTGAGGACAAGAACAGCATGTGAAGCCCTCTCCCACCACCCCTATAGTGCAGAGAGCCCCATGGAAGAACCAGGGGACAGCTCTGCCCCTTCTGGGGCCAAGAAGCAGGGACTCCCCCCACACACACACCTTGCCCTGATGGTCCCAAATCCCTGCTCCAGGTCAAAATCCCCTCCTTCACCCAAACTCTCTCTCAGACCTCACACCCTATTCTGCACCCCAGTCCCTCAGCCTGAGCACCCTTCTGCACCCAATCTCCAATCCAGACCCTGCATCCTCCATAGAAAAGTGTGGCCCTTGACCACTTTCCAAAATCTTGGAGTAGTTCCCCATCAAAAATGATTGCCCACTCCCACCTACTTAATTCCAGCTAGAATTCTCACCCATGTACTTGTCCTTTCTACTTCACACTGAGAACTCCCTTTCCTATAACTTCCATGTCCTAACTATCCAGATGCCATATCCTTATCACTACCAACAATTCCACTCGCTCCTCAAGTTAGCTCAAAATCCAAAATAAAATTGCCCTCATTGTAAAAGACCCCCCCCGTGTTTTTACTCCAGGTGGGCTCCCAAAGCATCTCTTTTTCTATTCCCTCCATTCACCTAGCATCTCTCTTTCTAACCTTCCACATGACCTTGTCACTCTAAATGCATACCTTTGTCTCCCTAGCCTATAACTCTTAATTATAAGTTAAGAGAGTGTAAAGGACACCATTGCAAATTACTTCCATATTTTTAGTCTAATTGCTATGAGCATTTGAAACCACTTTGTTTACACAGCCCATTACACTTCTGTCTCAGGACATGGCATGGCAAAATAGACGCATACAGGGAACCTATCCTATGCTCTTCCTGGTGTTTGCCTGACAGAGTGTTTGCTAGTTGCAAAACAAATTGAAGGAAGAACAGTGAGCAGTTGCACTTAAAGCAAAGGAGGAGATATCATCCTATCTGTGGGCCTGTGCTCTTTTTAGGGCCTCCATAAGTATCACAGTAGGAACAAAAATCCTTAGTTAAAAAACAGCAATTTTAAGAACTCGACATTACTGTTATAAACTTGAATTATTTTAAGTTACATCAGCTTAATGGTGCCTTGTAATTTCCAAAGTGGTCTGTGACAGTTTGTGTGAAAGAGGCTATACAACATAAAGTTGCATTATTGTCTTGGGAACAGACAAAACAGTACAACTAATCTTCCAGTTCCAAGCAGCAAGCAACAAACAACGAGCAGATGAATATATCCTTTTGTTAAATAAATAACTAAATAAATAAATAAATCCTGTGATCCCAGGGCATGACAAGGACCCATTCAAGCTGGAAACATTTAGATTTAGATATTATCAACAAATATTTTATAGTCTAGCCTAGATTATTTTTCTGTTGTACTGTGCTTATACTATTAGATAACGGAGCCTGAAGCATATCCTGTGCACCCAGAGTTCTCACAGGATGACAACTGCACAGATACACAACAACTGCCACATGGACACCACATATTGACTGACTGGATACCTTCATGCCATTCAGTTGTTTACAATGTCTATAAAAATCTTAGCTATTACTAAAGGTGGATATACTTTTACATACATTTTATGCTAATCTGAATTAATTAAAACATGGAAATTAAACCAATTTACTGTTGTTCACTTCTGGTGATGGTCATCTGTGCCACAACCCCTCTTGTAGGAGTCCCATTTCTCAGCTCACCATCCACTTCTATCTGCCTTTTTTACCAACTGACACCCATAGTGTTTAGTCATACACATTTTCTGCTTGCTTGGCCTCTCAATGCCCTCAGCTACACTGCACAGATGGAAGTGCTTGAGGTGTATTCTCACAGAAGTAATTTGGCTTTTGTCTCTGTCCTACACACCCTTAACCCTAGGCATGGTTTCATCCTTGAACTAGAACCTCTTCTACAGCTGTGTATCTGCTTAAGACAGTGGTGGACAACCTGTGGCCCATGAGGGTTCTATGTGTGGCCCACAACACATTTTATTACCATTGCCCACACTCAGGTTTGCCAATCTCCACTGTTTTCCATCTGCATTGTTTTTTCCTACTGGTATTACTGAACCGACACACAGGTAAAGCAGGGGCACATGACATGAGGTGTGTACTTACTTCACACAACACTGACTACGAGAACCACGTGCACCCTCTGCAACCAATCAGAGCACTGCTACAGTTCAACTGGCACACCCCACAAACTCCAGGTACGCTAGCACACTTAGCAAAACTACCCTATCCCAGGAGACCATCTTGGTTACAGGATTCTTGTGGCCCACATAGATGAAGCAGAGCCACTAATGAGGCATGTTCCCTAGCCTAGGTTGACCATCTTCAGCCTAACACCATCTCCACAACATTGCCCATTTATACCATTGCTTCTACTCCTTCCAATCTTCATTACCTCACTTTGACTATTGCCACTCTCTTGCCCATCCTCTAACACACGGAAAGAAGTACAACTTTCTCAACCACAACCAACTTGAACTGGCTCATCTTTTATTTCAGGGCCCCTTGTTTTCAATAACCTTATATTGAATTGCTTCAACCAACCTCTGTCACAATCTATTCTCCTACTACTCACCAAGCATAAGTCCCATCCCTTCATCTCCTCACAAAAGCAGTACAACAGGCATGAAGGCGTTTCTCTCTGTAGTTCCTGACACACAACGTTGGCTCCCATCTTTAAACCTACCATCTCATTTTAAAAGTCTTCTGAAAAGCTCCACACCACTTTTGATTCTCTTACCCTATTTTAACTCTTCTGTACAGTTTGCATGAAAGATATTACACAAGTTAAAGCTGCTCTGTGTTAGGAGGGTGATTACTGCATAATTCAGTTATTTTACTGAGGAATTAAATCACAGTGGGAAGTTACGCTACTTTATTACAAGCTAGGATTGTACATCTTGTTAAGGGATCTGTTGCATTACCTAACCCATTAGATGGGGTTCAGGAATACAAAGGCGGAGGGCTAAATTTACTCTAAGCTGCACAGCCACGTAGCTACACTGCTGGCTGTCAAGGACCATGCAAGCAGGGAGACTGTGCATGGCCCAGCCCCACTGGAGCTGCTGTGGCCAGGGAAAGGCTTCTCTCCTCTGCCAGAACTGCCATGGCTGGGGAGAGGTGACTCTTAGCCAATCCTGAGCTGTCACAGCAAAAGAGGGCTGTGGGAAGCTGAAGCAGTACCACTCTTCTGGGCAAGCCTACTGCTTTTCCTACAGAGTGTTTCCAAGCTTAAAACTTGCCCTTTGTTAGTATAAGAAATGGAAATGTCACTCCACAAATGTCTGCTTGTGTCCAACAACAAATCAGATGGGAGCTTTACTCCCCACTTATGGGCAATCTTTTGTGGTTTGATTTTAGATAACCCTACAAGCAGCACAATACCCCCAATTTTTATGTCCATGTGTGGAAGAAATTATGTTATGTGCACCAAGATGCAAGTAACATGTGGCAGGGATGGGGCCCCACGGGATTCAGGGTGCAGGAAGTGGGGCTCAGAGATGGGGTTGGGCATGAAGGGCTTGGGTGTGGCAGGGGGCTCAAGACTAGGACAGAAGGATGGGATATGGTGGACACAGGCTGCAGCTGGGGATGAAGGGTCTGGGGAAAGGTCAAGGGTGAAGGGTTCAAGGTACAGGATGTTCCAAAACTGTGGCATGGAGAGAGGACTTCCCACAGCCCTCTCCTGCTGCGACAGCTCAAGACTGGGTGAGAGTCACCTCCCTGCAGCTCTGGCAGGGCAGAGCTGGGGGAGGGAAACCTCTCCCTGGCCACAGCAGCTCCAGCAGGGCTGGGCCATGCATAGGTCTCCCTGCCTGCATGGTCCTTGCCAGCCAGCTGTGTAGCCACGTGGCTGTGCAGCTTAGAACAAATTTAGCCCCCCTGCCCTTGTACTCCTGAACACTAGTTTCCTTTTTTCCAAAGAACCCCTCTCCCTTCCCATCAATCCCCTGGCTGCTGGACTGTCAGGTTTCTTCCTGCACATCCAGGTTACTCACTAGGGGTCATTGGTAAATCGAGGAAGTCGCGGCTGAGGGAAACCATAGAGATGACAGTAGAGTACATCAAAGCAGTAGCAGCACATCTCCGCTGTCACTACAAGGTTCTTGGTACTGTTGCCAGTTCCATTAGGCCGAGAGAGTGGGCTTAGAGCTCCTGATGTAGGATTCATTCGAGTAATGGGGGAATTAGCAGAGCCCAAAGTTAAGTCAGATATATTCTCCCTTCCATTGCTCCCGTCTGCATGCTGGTGGTTCTGAAGAGGACCCGAACTCGAGCCTGGCACAGTTGTAGCCTGATTCCCGTGACTGTGTGTTCCACTCCCAGACAATTTGGGTTTCTTTACCCCACAACAGCCAGCTGCCAACTTGGGCTCAAGTGGAGGAACACAGCGTCTTTTTCCCATCCTGATTCAGCACTTGCTGCCTAGAGCACTGTAGAACCCTGGCAATAAACAAATAAAAAAGCAATATAAAACATTGTTACATTAGGTAAATAAGCTACAGTGTCTTCCTCTCCCCTATTAAAATATCAGGCAGGTTAATTCTGGGGGGAAAAATGGGGGAGCAACACACAGATATTAAACCACACTCAAGTTATTGTACAGGGAGTGCATGTTTCAGAGGAGAGTGAAAGTGTAGCTAAGCCACTATCTCCATCTGGTTACACTACTACTGTGATGGGTCAGGGTCACTGTACATTTTAAAAATAGGCAAATCCATACAAGAAAAAGCATTTGGCTTCCACGCAAAGAACAAAACAGAAACAAAAAGTGCTGGGACTCCAGTCACATCCAGCATGGCACTCTTTGCTCCCTTAGTGCTCCTTCTTCCACCTCCTGGCTACTGCCTCTCCCTTAATGGTGGTTTAGCCCACCATGTGGTGGGTTCCCCCTCCCACCACTCTCCTAGAGGATATGTTCCACATTCTCTTCTCTCAAGTTTCTAGAGAGCAGGGCTGTTGGCTTTCCTCCTCTTCATTCATGTGAGGTCTGGTCTATAGATGTCAACTGAAACAGGAGCCTGATACCATAAACTGGTTTACAGAAAGAGGCCAGTACTGCAGACTCCTGCACAGTGACCTGGTGTGGAACAACCTGCTGAAAGAAGCATATGGTGCCAACTATAGAGACTCAAACTAGGGCGCCTGGATAGGAAAGGCTGTAGGTGGATCTAGAGTGGAGAATAGTTTTAAGCACAGCGGTACTCAGCATAAAGGAAACTGCCTACCAACCATGCGGGAGGAGGTAGAATTTACAATGGCCAGAAGGGGATGGGATGCAGAAGAGAATACTGGTGCACTCACAATATGTCGGTAGGAAGAACTGAGTGGGGGCTCATACACCCTGGGAAGAGGCACAAAGATCTGGGCAACTGTGCTAGAGAGTCGGGAAATGACTGAGGGTCAACTTGCACAAGGGTGAGGAATGCGCAGGCGTAGGAACTGTTGAGGGTAAGTACATGGTCTCATCACCATGGTATCTGAGCATGTGACATTTAAGGACTTTATCCTACAACAACCCTGTGAGGTAGTGAAGTATCAGCCTCAGTTTGCATATTGTGGAACTAAGGCACAGAGCATCTAAGTGATTTACCCAAGGTCACAAAGGAAGCATGGTGGAGCCAAAATCAAACCCAGTCTCTGTTTGATAAGCCACTACTTTGGCCACTGGACCACTCTTCCAACTTCCAAATATTTAAGTGGTGGGCGAAGTAAGCGTACAAACATACTGGTAGGTTAAAAACCCAATGTTGTGGGTTGCTGGTTAGATTGTTTTTACATAACAATTCCCTCTCTCTCACCTACAACCAAGACCAATTTAAGCTCTATCTAAGTAATTGCTCCAGCTGTCACAGGAGTCTTGTGCGATCCCAAAATGGAATATGATTGGGTTCAGGTCGTTTGTGAGTTGTGGACTATTTCCAATTACTGTGGTTAGGAAGAGCAGGACTTTTAAAACAGAAGGGACAGAATTCATCAGTGGCTTCAGGGGAATAGATAGATGACTTAATTCTTCCCTCCTTCAGGCCCTAATACAAGGGAAGAATATTAGGTAGACATTTGACAAAATGATCTCTGAAATAAGTATTTAAGCGTCATATAGTTGGATTTCAGTATTAAGAGCTGTTGAGATGAAGCTCTACAATATTGCTGTATTGCCTTCGGTAAAAAAGAGTGCATTTATTCACTGTCTGTGCAACAACCATTTAAGCTCTGAGGCTGTCTCATTAGACAGAGAGAAACATGGCATGGAAGGGATGTCTTTCACGGTCTTAGCCCTTCAGAGTATCTGTATCAGGTAGAACCAGCCTGCCAACAGCAGAGAACTGCACACATCAATGACTGTCTCCAGCATCATCCAAACAGCATCACTTATGAGCTGGTTAGGACTCCTTACACACATCCCACAACCGAACCTTCAGTTCAAATGAAGGTGCTATTACTACAAAGGTCAAATTTCAGCTCTTCATTTTTGTTACTACAGGGCCATAATTCACAATATGGCAACAGAAACAAGGTCTCCAGTCAGTAACTACAGTTATTTTTGTAGTTCATAAGATCCAAGAATGTTACAAGCACTGTGATTTATTTTCCATTTTGATCTGGCTAGGGCAAGAGGTGAGAGTCCACATGCTTTAAAACAAAAAGTGAGTTTTCTGCTTGCAAAACGAAGAGACTAAATTATACAGGTACGTGATGTGCCATTTTTCCCATACAATTGGACCAACATACCTCCAACCTGACCTGCAGGGCCTCACAGCACAGTCCTAGTTTGGTCACTGCTCAAAACCACACATCCTCCCAAACTGCTTTGTACAAATTAGAGTGACAGACACCAAAATAATTTTTATTTGTGACCTAATCTAGGATTTGCCTTGGTAGAGATAAAGGCACTAGTTTTCTTCAAAGCAGGAGCCACCTTTTAATGTGCTTGTGAGGCACAAAGGAACATCATTCTGGACACTAGTGTAACAGAAATGAATCAAGTTACACCACATAGCTCTCACGTTATCACTCTTAAATTCATCACACTGATACCCTACCCTTCGCCTGTTAGACTTTATCTTTTGAGAGAAGCAGGAAGACTAACAGGACGTGCTCGAGAAACATTTCAGGGCAACAGAATCTTGAGACTGCCATATCCCTTAACTACACAACACTTGGTCACCCTGCCACAAGGTTAGCTTATGACACACTGAATTGACAAGCCACAGAAACACTTTCAGTTTATCCAGCAAGACAACTTTAGCACCCCAGGGTGTTGGTAGGATGTTTGTCTCCGGGCTAGAAATATAGGTTAGTGCAATGAGATGGGAGCTTAGGATGTTATGTTAGTATGAGGTCATACTTACTGAAAGCAGAAAGCTTGTATTGCCAAGAGAGCAGCAGCTTGTGGGGGAAGCTACTTTATATCAGGAATGAATTCTCTTTTCTCAGGTCCCATTCCTATTCCCCAAATCTGAAAGGGAGGATTTCAGGGATTGAGTGTTAAAGATCAGGCTGAAGTTATGAAAGAAGACAAGGACTGCACAAAAGGATTCACATAAGCTAAAGACTGGAGAGGAGAGCATTACTAGCCACCAGGCCTATCAAATGAAGTGGCTAACAAAGACTGGATATCTATCAATCGTCACATTCCCTGGACCTCTTGCATATGCTGCTGTCTGGGTAGACTACAAATTCATGCAAAAGTCAGCATGCACTGACCAGATGCTTTAGTGGAGGCAACATTTTGATATAATACCAGACAACTTCACCTTAAATTCTGCCTCGACCAGGAACTGCCTTCCCACCCCCTCAGGAAAGGGCAAGACACACAGAGCAACCGACTACTTTCAACAAACTTCAGTCACTCTAATTACCCCAAAACAAAATGTGTGGGGAACCTGCAGGGACTAGCTGGGGTGGGGTGGAGATAGGACAGGGGAAATGGCACACATGTAGCAGCAAGGCAAGTGAGAGAAAATAGGGTGGGGGGAGATTGCCTGGGAGACAATAAGGCACACATCGGAAGGGAAAGAGGTCACAAGGGGGAGGGGGAGATTAGGAGCCTGGAGATCAGGCAAGTGGGAAGGGAGGTGACTAGGGAGGGGATGATGGGGCAGCAGGTGGCCCGATAGGAGGGCAGGACGTGGCCAATGGGGGCTGTAGGTAGGAAGGTGACAGGTCACCAATCGCCTCATCACCTGCTCAGATGGCAGGAGGTGAGCAAGCAGGGGCAGAAGAGGACAGGTGAGGTGAAAGGAGGTGAGCAGGCTGGGGGCTGATGGGGCAGGAGGAGGTGACCAGCTAGGAGGGAAAGCAGCAGCCAGCAGGGGGCTGAGGGGAGGAAGGTGGCTGGGCAGGAGCTGACCAGGTACTGGGACTATAAGCAGCAGCTGCCAGGCAGCTGAAGGGGCAAGGGGAGGTGAGCAGCAGGGCAGGAAGCAGCGGGGATGGAGGTGAGAAGGTGGCTGGGCAGGCAGTGATTAGGCAGGGGAGGTCAGCTGCAGGGCAGTAAGCAGCAGGGATGTGGGGGGGGGGAGGAAACTGGCTGGGCAGACAATGACCAGACCAGGGAGGTGAGTTGCAGCAGGGCAGGAAGCAGCCAGAGGCCTGGGGGAGAAAGGGGACTGAGCAGGCAGTGACCAGCAACAGCAGAGCAGGAAAGATAGGGAGCAGAGGAGGGAGGAAGTGGGCTGGGCTGGCATTGACCAGGTAGGGGAGACGAGCAGCAGCAACAGGGCAGGATGCAGCATGGGGATGGAGAGTAGAGAAAGGGGACTAGGCAGGCAGTGACTAGCAGCAGCAGCAAAGCAGGAAGCAGCCAGGGGGAGGAAGGGGGCTGGGCAGGCAGTAATGGGATGGCAGGGGCAGGGCAGGCAGTGACCAGCAGCAGGGCAGGAGTAGTCAGGGGCTGGGACTGGAAGGGGCTGGGCAGGCAAGCAGCAGCAGTGGGGCAAGCAGTAGTGGGGGGCAGAGGAGGGGGCTGGGCAGGCAGCTGCAGAGTGGGGAGGAAGGGGGTAGGGCAGGCAGTGACCAGCAGCAGGAGGAGAGGGGAAGAGGGACGGGGAGGGCAGGCAGCAGCAGGGGGTCGGGCAGGGGCTGACTGGGCAGCGATGCTGCCTCTCGCCAACAGGGGGCGCCCGAGGCGCTGAACTTTGCGGGTTAGGGCGCGCGGGGCTGCACGCGGACCCCCCGCCCGTCCCGGCTCCGGGCGGGGATTTCACCTCCTCCGCCCCGCGCGCCGGGAGGGGTCCGGCGGCCGCGCTGGGGGGCTGAGGGGCCTGGCCGGGGACTGTCCCACCTTCTCCTCTCGCCCGGCGCCGGACGCGGCTTCTCTGCCGTCTCAGCCCAGCCGCCGCCGCCGCCTCCCCTCCGCCGCCTCCGCCCGCTTCATGGAGCCATAGGCTGGGCAGGGGCTCCCCGGAGAAGCGGGCCCGGCGGGGCGGGGGGGCCGCGCAGCGAAGCTGGGACGAGGAATCCCCCGAGCCGCTGGGCACAGGGGCTGGAGGGGAGGGCTGGAAGGGAGGGAGGCAGCACCCGAGTCCTCCGCTATCCCAGCAGTCTCCTGCCTGACAGTGAGGTAATAGGGGAAGAATGTACACAGTCCGCCAGCATCCCATCAGCCCTGCAACCTCAGCCCACCAAAAAAAAAAAGACAATCTGTCACAAAAAACCATAGATGCAAAATACTTCCGCTTTACATCATGTGACGCCCATAGACCACGCCCCTTTATGACGTAATTTATACGTGTCTGTTGTAATGCAAGGGGTGGAGCTAGAAAGCTTCTAGGGGCGAACCGTTGGCATGGCCATTGGCTGACAGTGGAACCTGACTCACGCGGTCTGAATTTTGCTCTCTCATTGGATAGTGGTGCGCGCGGGGCCGTAGCAGGGCGAGCTCACTAGGACACGGGCGCTGGGGTGGCTACGCTGTGTTGATTGGGCGCCTGCTATGCGGGCCTGCTCGTGGCTCTGGCGGCGTCTCAGCGTCAGCTCAGTCACCATGTTGGGGCTCCCGCCGGCCGCTGCGGGAATTACACCGCTCCGGGTCTACCGCGCCCCGCCGGCCCCTGCCAGGGTAGTGCTGCCGTGCAGCACCCTAGCACCGGGCGCCTTCGTGCCGCCACCGCTCCCCAACGGCAAAGCCCCAGGCCGTCTCACAGGTGCGCTCCCTCCGCCGAGCGCTGGGTGCGCGGGCATCGCGGGAGTGTTGGAGACGGGGTCGGATCCTCTCCCGCCTCCCCAGCACCTGCCCAGTCTCTTTTCTCCCCGGCCCCGCCGGCTGCTTCCTGCTCTCCTGGCTGCCAGGGTCGTTATGCATCGCCAGGGTGGACCAAGCCTTCGGCTTAGGGCTGGTCTGAGCTGCCGCCGCCCACCTGCTGCGGGTTTATCGCATCTGCTTAGATGCACTAAACCCATCTGTGAGCGCTCAGCCCTCCACTGCGGCACCGCGTCAGCAGGGGAAGCGTGACCGGGGTGGAGGGGAGAGCCGCATCCCGCCGGCCTTACCCTGTGGCAGATGCTGCGGTGAGTGTCTGCATAGGTGAAGTTGCACAGGGTACGTGGACGGGAGTTAGTGTAGGTACACAGGCCAGGCCTACACCAATGGAGAAGGTCAAATTAAGATACAGCCACTCCAGTTGCCTTAGTTATGTAGCTGGAGTCAGTGTGCCTCAATTTGCGCTTCCGTGCTTCTCCACTGCAGGAGGGGGATGTGAGCAAGAGTTCTTGTTGATTTCCCTTACTCTTTACGAGGAGCAGGTTTACCAGTCACTGTTCTTTTGTTTGTGTTATGGGTGATTGACTTCAGGGTTTTATGATTACAAAATATACAGTAATAATCATCTGACAGTTGAGTAGGAGTGAGACAGTAAGTGTATTTAAAGCACTCATCAGATGGGGAGACAAAGTAGTACAAGCTATTGTAATTATTGAAACTTTGATATTGGCCTCTCTTACTAGAACTGTTATAAGAAAGCAGCTATAAAGTCCCTGATTTTGCTCTGCTCACATACTGCAAGTAACTTACTCAGGTTGGAAAGGCTTGTCAGTGAAGCAGATGGCACAATGTGTTTTTTTTTTTTGAATTGCTCTTGAGGAAGCCTTGTCTCCATTGCGTAGTGGATTGACACACTAACAATTGATCCATGCGCTGTCAAATTATCACTTTTACTGTAATGAAATACATCAGTCTGAGCTCACTCTCACTGATCCTGGTACTGTACAAACAGAAGAATAGCCAGTGCTGATGGCAGGGGAGAGTAGCCCCCATTGGCCTTACTGTATACAAGCTGCAGCAATGTGTCAACTTCAGCTATGGTATTTGTGCAGCTGAAGCTGATTGGTCGTGTAGGTAGGTGTAGACAAGGCCTGAATTATGAAGGTGAGGGACTAAAACTACTGGTTTAAGCAAATAAACTTCCTATACTGCCACAAAAGTAACTCATTTCTGAACAGAGAAAAGCCCATCTTGCACAGTGTCTGCCATTTATGCTAAAGTGATGCAGAGTCAGTTACATGGCTATAACAGAGAATAGTAATTTCATTCATTCACTAACCTAAATGTCTTTGTACCAAGTTTGGAAGGCTACCCATTTTCCCCATTTCCTTCTTGGTCTTCCAGAAATTAGTGGAAGAAGATAGTAAGGCAGAGGAGGTAGTAATCTATGCTTTCTTTATACTGGTTCTGGCTGGTACTGAGTACCAGAACCTTGGCAGCCCCAGCTGTGGGAAGAGGTAGTGGGCACAGAGCAAGCTGAGTAGCAGCTCCTCTTTTTTATTTAAAAAAGAAAGTGGGGGTGTGGGGTAACTGGATGTCATAATAAATAATAAATTTTGGAAAGGTCTATCCTTGAAAAGGAATTCTCTTGCAGACTGGGACCCTGCCTCTTGCCTTAATCACCCTGCAGATTTATGGCCTAATATAAATAAGATCCTGCTCCTGCAAAATTAAGAGCTGCCTGAGTCTTTGGATGCTGATTTTGATAGGATTAAAAATGTAAAACTAAGCAGATGAGTAAGGTAGGTCTGCATGGAGAAACTGACCACATAGCTTCTCCTGGAACTCTATTGTAGAAAACAGTGAGTTCTGGAATAATGGTTTCACTTTGGAAGGTCACCTGTTTTTCCAGAATAGAAGTGACAGAGACCCTCCTTTTATTCTAGGAAGAGTCAATGCTATGGTACTGCAGCATTGTAGCAACTATAGAATAGACAAATCCTCAAAAAGTTAGCTTATCAAAGCCTTGATATTCCTACTCAGAAGACTTCTGCATCCACTCACCCAGCAGGCTCTCCTGGGGGAAAGGGGACTGAAGCAAGGAACTGAATGGTAGGACTTTCCAGTGACTTTCTGCTCTGCAGTGCATATTGCTGCTAATGACCGTATCAGAACAACCAAACACTGAGATGGATACGTAATCTCTTTATGTAACCTCTGAATCTCTATGTAATCTCTGTAACTGTGAACATTAAAGTGATCCTGTTCTGAGTTGTAGTAAGATCCTAAGATCTGTTAATGGTCATGAATTGTCCTGCAGTATTTCAGGATATAAGCGTGATCAATGTACAAAAGAAAAACGGCTAGGATATTTTAAACAATACTTTAAAATGATCCAGTGATGTAGCCCCAGAGCTCCTATTCTTACAAGTTACTTTTAGTTACACACTCTTGGAAAAAGTACCTTTTTAAAAATTAGCATTCTTTCTTCCTTCCTTTCTCATGCGGCACAGATGTTGGCTTGAATTACTGCCCACTTAGCTGTGTTTCATTAACTCAGAATATTTTTTTAGGAAATCTGAATAAAAATAGGAGCTTGATGGCATAGTTACACTAACACTGATTGATACTCTCACCTTTGAAGACTGTTGTATTTGAAGGGTGTGGCTAGATGTCAGTAAGAGGGATGCGTCTTACTTAAATAAGAGGCTCTAAGGCATGAAGCTAGACTACCTGGAATGTAAGACACTTCCTATTAAATATAATGATGGCTAACACTAGGCATTGCTGCAGAAGAGATGGAGGCATAAAATGGCAAGGCAGAAACTAAGTCTTAGTTCCAGCTGGTGATGTTGGGAAAATCTTTTAATCCTTCACAACACTTGTGAGATGACAATGAGTGTAGGGTTTCTAAGATTTGGAACTATAAGGTAGAAATACAGAATGTGTGGCTTTGCCCTTTTGCCCCCCAGAGACACTGACAAACAATCCCGAAGCAGTTTGGAATTAAAAACACTGAAACACGCCAAAACCAAACTGTATTTAGGACCTCCCCAGTATTTGCAGGTGAAATAGGATGGTTGGTTTCATACTAATGTGTTACCTGTGTGTAGAGTTACTACTGTTTCCTCTGAAAGAAAGCTAAAGTCTCAGGAAACAGGAGTGGTGAGTCAGGTGAGATGAATTGACATAGCGAGGAAGCTGTTTAGGGAAATCTTGCGCAAGAATTACTGACTGCCAGCATTGTTGCACACTTCCCAGCACTCCAGCCCTTGCCCAAAATGTTAAGTCTACTTCTATTTCTTCACGTTACCAGAAGGGGTATCCTATTCAGTGAGGAGGCAAGAATGCTGTGAGGAGGATTGCTGCTGTTTCAAGCAATAAAAAAGGGTTTGTGCCCAGACTTTTTCCTCAGTACAGCATCCCACATGCTCAAATTCAAAGAGCTCAGATCAGATGCATCTTCTAACAAGTGTGTACATCAGTGGGTGGGCATAAATTGGCATAGCTCTTTGGAAGGCAGTGGAGTGCCACTATCTTGCAGCATTTGAAGATCTGGCTCAAGACTGATGAAGATAAAAGCTAGATCACATTTGTCAAGTTATAGGCAAATAAATTTCAAAATTGTTTCTCAGCATTCAAGGAATCCATCCAAAAAAATTGAAGGGTTTAGTGTTTAACTTGATGTATAGCAGAGGTTCTGACACTGAGCTCTACTCAGCTGCAGCATCAGCAGCAGCTGTGGGCTCAGTGCCTGATGCCTCCCTTGCTATTTCCTTCTCTCTTTCTTTCTCTTGTCTAGTACAGTGGCTTAGTTTCTGCAGACTAGCTCTGCACCAATAATTTACTGAATCATTTACCTGTTCTCTGTGGGGTCTGCCTCTCTTGTCTGAGCTGTCCATTATGGCAAATACCAGGGTCTTGATTTTTTTTGTTCATTCTGCAGATGTGCCCAAGTAGCTGTAACTTGTGTTGGAGATGCACACATACACCTGCCTTCTAGGGCTTGAGGGGACCTTGGGAGATCATCTAGTCTAGTCCCCTGCCCTCTTGGCAGGGCCAAGCACCATCCCTGGCATCTATTTGCCCCAATCCCTAAATGGTCTCCTTAAGGATTGAGCTCACAACTGGGGGTTTAGCAGGCTAATGGGCAAACCACTGAGCTATCCTGCCCCCCTTCTACAATAGGGTCCCTTTTGGCTGTATCTTCCTATATAATTCCTTGTTGGTGACCTTCTACCTCCATGGTAGTCTCAGGATCTTTCTGTAACAACTCTCGAACGCCAGTATTCTTCTCTTTGGCCGTGTCTACACTACAAAGAAATTTCGAAAGGGGGAACATTGAAAAAGAAAATCGAAATAAGGGATTTTGAAATAGCACGGCTACACACACAAAACAGATCACTGTACCAATCTGCTATTTTGAAAGAACACCCTCCATTTTTCGAAAGAGAGCATCCAGACTGGAAAATGGGCTATTTCGAAATAAGCAGCTGGGAAACATCACACATGGGGTCACATGGCTGACAAGCTCTTCCAGGTCACGCAGCCAGCAGTGCCCTTAAGGGCCCCCTCCCAAACACATCCACCCTGCACACACACAGCCCAGCAGAGCAGTACACAGCACTGCGTGGACTGTGCACCCAGAACCAAGAGGACAATTGAGGAGCAGCAGCTGTCAGAGTCTAATGCTGGCACCGTCACTGGGACCCAGGCGGTCATCGCCATCCTGGGCTTGGTGGATGCCCTGGAGCCCACCTTCCCACCCACACGTGTCCCGCATGCCCTGCCAAGGGGGCAGCCACTGCTCCCCATCCCCTGTCCCCCCACGGTGCCTCTGGACCACCCCAGCAGTGGGGACTGGTGGGAGAGGCTGGTCCTGGGCCAGTGGGACGATGAAAGGTGGCTCGCCAATTTTAGAATGATGAGGCACACATTCATGGAGCTGTGTCAGTGGCTCTCACCTGCCCTGCAGCACATGGACACCTGCATGCGGCACGCGCTCCCAGTCGAGAAGCGTGTGGGGATTGCCCTGTGGAAGCTGGCTGCCTTGGACAGCCATCGGTCAGTAGGGCACCAATTTGGGGTGGGCAAGGCCACTGTGGGAGCTGTCCTCCTGGAGGTAAGTCAGACAAGGGCCCCACACCCTCCCCAGGAAGGGATGAGGGGCCTACAGGGGCAGGGGATGGTGGCCCCCGGCTGGGGAGCCGGCAGGGGGCCCACGGGTGAGGGGCCTGCAGGGGCAGGGGGGCCTCCCGATGCGCAGGCCCACATGTCGGTGCCTCCCTACAAGTGGTCCAGGCCATCAACTGCCTCCTCCTGTGGAGGGTCATCCGCCTCGGCAACTTGGACAACGCCATGGCAGGATTTGCAGCTCTCAGATTCCCAAACTGCTTCGGCGCGCTCGATGGCACGCACATTGCTATCCGTGCCCCAGACCATAGTGCAGGACGCTATGTAAACTGCAAGGGGTAGCACTCGGTGGTGCTCCAAGCGCTGGTAGATGCCTGGGGCCAGTTTACTGACATCTGCGTTGGCTGGTTCGGTCGAGCCCATGATGCACGGGTATTCTGCAACTCCTGGCTGGGGCAGCGCATGGAGGAGGACACCTACATCCCTGCCCAGGAGCTCCCTATGGGAGACACAACAGTGCCACCCTGCATAGTGGCCGATGGGGCATACCCATTAAAGCCGTGGCTGATGCGCCCCTATACCGGGCACACCACCACCAGCCAGGACGTTTTTAACGCCCCCTTGAACCAGGCTCGCAACACTGTTGAGCGGGCCTTCGGATGGCTCAAGGGGCATTTCTGATGCCTCAACGCACGGCTGGACGTGAGCCTGCGCAACGTCCCCATGGTGGTTGTGGCCTGTTGCGTGCTGCACAATATGGTGGAGGGCAAGCAGGAGCGCTACATGCCCGGGTGGGCAGTGGACAGCAGCCCTGGCTATGAGCAGCCACCCACAGCCCCATGCCACCAGGCACAACGTGAAGGGGTTAGGTCTGGGAAGCCCTCTGGGAGGCCTTTGAGCAGGAGCCATTTTGACCCCCACCTGGCACATGGCTCACACTCACCCTGCAGCACGGCCCCCCCCCCCACACACAGGGGACACTGGGCTGCACAAAAAGGTTTATTAATGGGGGACCAACTATGTAAATAAACAGCTGTTAAACTATGGTGTGGGGTCTTCCTACTGGGGCTAAATATGGGGGGAACGGGGAGAACTATATACAATGGGGCAGGGGCATGCCCCCATGGCCAGGGCCACAGGCATGGGCAGGCCTTGTCCCCACAGGGATGGAGGGGCGAGATCCCCGGTGGGTACGGGTGTCCCTCCCGCCCCTGGTGTGGGGGCCCTGTTGGGGCCGGGAGGGGGCTGGAAGGACGGGGAGGTAGGGTCATTCAGGGGCTGAAGAACAGGGTGGGCTGGGTGAGGTGGGGCAGGGGTGGGGGCTGGGGGAGCCGGGAAGGGGATCCCTCTCCTGGCTGACACTGGCGACCAGCTGGCTGGCCAGGGCAAGACAGGCGGATGGGCTGAGGGTGGGTGGAATGAAGGCAATGTGTTCAGGGGAAGCGGGGGGGCGGGTTCAGGGGCAGCGGGGGGGGGGGGTAGGAGGGGGGGACAGCTGGGGGGACAGCCGTTGGAGGGCTGCGACTGTCTCAGACCAGACCTCCCTCCGCAGGCCCTGTCCTCCCTCCGCCAGGCCCTATCCTCCTGCTCCATGAGCAGCCACTCCTGGAGCAGGGCGGTCTGCTCCCGGATGGCTGCGGTGTAGGCCTCCGCTGCCTCCTGGTGGTCGTAGTGCCGCCGGCGTTGGGCCGTCCGGGCCTGGGCAGGCGGCACCCGGGCCAATGGGGAGGAGGGCTCTCCAGCTCTGTCCGAGGGTGGCACGGGTGTGGTCCGGCCCTCAGAGGATGATGCTGTGGAAACACAAGGGGAGAGTGGCCACCCATCAGTGCTGTCGCCCGGGACCGGGGTCTCCACCTGCGCCATCCCCAGGCCATCCCCTGAGGTGGTGCCTCCCCTGCTGACCCCGCTTGGGGTTCCTGTGTGCCTGCCGGGACCTTGTCTGTGGGGCAATTGCTGGCTGCGGCCCAGCCCCCACATCCCTCCCCGGTTGGGCAGGCTAGGGTGCTGTCCATGGGTGCAGGTGCTGGATGGCGCCGTGCTTGGGTCTGTGACGGGGCAGGGTACCGTGGGATAGGTCCCTCCACCCAAGCCACCTGATCCACCTGTCACCTACCTGGACTTCTGGAGAACAGGTCTGGGGACACCGGCCTCAAGGGCACCTGGCTAGAGGTCTCGGAGCTCACTGTGATGAGAACGGGCCCCCCTCATCTGAGTCGCTCCCAGTCCCCACAGGTGCAGTCTGGCTGGAGGGTCCTGGCTGCTCCAGCGGGTCTATCTCCTGGTCGGGGTCTGGGTCGCCTGTGTCCACCTGCACCGATGGCTCTGGGACATCCTTCGGACCGAGGAGCTGTTGCAGGGCCTGGTAGTGTGGGCACCTCAGGCCGGCCCTGGCCCCCAATCGGCTGCTGGCATCCTTGGCCCAGCTGTAGGCCTGTCTGAGCTCCTTAACTTTGGAGCGGACCTGAGCAGCCGTGTGCTCAGGGTGTCCCTGCTTCCATAGCCCCAGGGACAGCCGCTCAAAGGCAGCTGCGTTGCGGGGCCTCCCTGTGCTGTGGAGCAGCACCTCCTCCTCCGCCCAGAGGCCGAAGGGGTCTTTCATCTTGGCCTCGGTCCAGGACGGGCCCCTCCTTCTCTGGCCCTGGCTCTCCTCCGGCGATCCCTCGGGTGGGGAGGAGGGGCCCTCCTGGGGTGCCCCAGAGTGCGGGGGGCTTGCCATCCCACTGATGAGCTGGGTGGCATGGCTGTCTGGCTGCTGGAGCATGTATAGGGCTGAGCTCGTGCTTCACGAGCCCTAGGCACGCTCTCCGCTTCCTGCACGGGGTTTCCAGAGCCTTGCGGCTTTTTGAGGCTGGCCCAGGGACCATAGAGCCCCGCCGGTGCTTGCTAGCTCGTCTCCTGCGATCCCTGGAGCCGCCGCCATGGCAGACCTGCAATTTCGAAATTGCGGGCCGCGGAGCGTCTACACATCCCCTATTTCGAAAGAGGCTGCTCTTCCCAATCCTGGATGGGAAGAGCGATTTCGAAATTAGGACCCGTTTTCTCCGAAAACAATTTCAAAAGAGGCTGTTGAGCGTGTAGATGCTCCGCAGCCTCTTTCGAAATTGAGGCCCCTTTCGAAATTAATTTTGAAATAGAGTACTAGTGTAGACGCAACCCTTTGAATCTTTCATTATTACCCATCTCACATCCTGACATGCTGCTGAAGATGTTTTTAAGATGCTCAGCTTTGTTCCTAAACTAATCCCTTTGCTTTTCCGGATCTTATCTAATGCCTTCAAATTCGCTCTTGCTTTCACTATTCTAGTCACTATTTCTTCCTTAATCTGGGTGGCTACACACAAGAGAATGTAGGGCTTCCCACCTGATTAGTAGCTTGCAGGCGTGGCTCCACTGACGAGGTTGCCTGAACCGTGGTCCCTCACATGCAAGATGTAGGTACTGGCCTTGAGAATAGGTCGGAGGGGGCTGTGGGGTGAGGTAGAGGCAATAGAGGGTAGGTGAGCAAGGAATGGGCTAAGACTAGGAGGTGGGGAGAATTTGGGACATGCAGGGCTGCAGTGGCCAGAGAAAGAGGTGACACTCCTCAGCACCAGGGCTTGGTTCCTGGGCAGAGGTGGGCTTCCCTTCCCAGCCTCAGCTCTGTTGCTACTGTGGCAGGAGGGAGGGATACCTGCTGATGATTAAAATATGACCTGTGTGCTTCTATTTGTAGAACAAAAAAAAAAAAAAACCATTAATTACTAAGGTTTTTTTTATATGGGGTTTTTCTCCAAAGCACTTTACACTAGTTAGCTAACAATACAAACAGCATTTGGAAAGATCGTTAAGTGGTCCGAGGAAAAAATTTTGAGAACTGATGATGTATATTATCAATCCCAGTTATTATGGAAACCTTTTAGGTTTAGACAATAGTGTCCTAGTTGAAAGGATTAAGAATAGCTTTTGGGAGTAAAGCAGCAAAGAGCAAGACTTATAAAGCCATATATAATGTTCACGTAAAATGTGTGGGAACCATTTTTGGGTCAGAGGCCACTGACCCACAGGAAAAACAAGTGAGAAGAATCAGGGATGTGGCTTGGGATTCTCCCCCTCCTCACCCATAGGTGGGGGGGTGCAAAAATGAGGGGTTCAGTGTGTGTGTGAGGGGATTGCTGGGGAGCGGGGTAGAAGTGCAGGGTCTGAGCAGCTGGTAGGGTCGTGGAATGGGGTAGGGGTGCAGGAGGGAGCATGTAGAAGTGGAATCAGATCAGACAGATTGTTGTCTTGGCAGATGAGTCTGAAATATGATGCATATGAAAGAAACAGCACAATGACCATGTTATGATGAGTTTTATTCTGATTCATTGCTTCCAATATTCTTTTATTCTGCAAAATGAAATAGCTTTTTTGGGTTAATTTCAGATGGTCAGAAAGTACATTGAGTTTCCAGTGATCGTTAGTCACCTGAAAACTAGAATTCCAAATGAAAACTAAATAACTTCCTAAAGCAAGATGGCATGAAAATTTGTATGTCCTGTTCATAGTCACTCAGTTAATAACTCTAATAACTCGTCATAAGTGGCCTCGATCGGCAACGCTCAGGGAAACTCATGATAAAACTGAAAACCACACTTGTACCTATACAGGCTGAAACTCCAGTGGACTCTCCTGGAAGTAGCAAGAGAGGTAGATTTCTCTTTTCGAAATCTAGCTCCTCCTTCCTCCAGTCTTTTAAAGGATAAGTTTCTTTCCAAGCTTATTGGTTGAGTATTTTCCATAGCACAAAAATATACAAACAGCTCAGGTACAAAAGTCTCCAAGTCTTTATTAAGGTTTTCAGGGTGTATGTGGTAAATACAATTAACAGCATCACACCAGCTACAAGAAGTACTGTGTTGGAAGAGAAGTACTTCAAAACAAATATCCAAGAGCACAAACGGGGACACAAACAACAGATGCTACAGAATCACTGTGAAATGGTTCTTTAAAAAATGGACAGCTAGGACTTCAAAACAGAGTCTAAATGTGGCAGATGTAGTGCAATGGCACTGGTTTACGAAGGCTACTTCAGACACTGGAGAGTCAGAAGAACTCAATGGGAGGGTAACTGGGGACGATGTCATGTTCAATAGTTTGCAAAGTTGATGGCAGTCTGAGCCAATACTTTCAGATCAGATGCTTGAGGTCTCCTGCAAAATCCACAAACAGGTTACCGCTAAACCGAAGAGGAATGTCCATCACACACACGGCAACATGAGTACCAGTTAGTAGGCACTGACACATCAGGAGGGTTAAACAAAGGTGATGGCAAAGAGTTTAAAAGCGATGAGCCTGAGATGCAAATCTGTGTTCATTATGACGGGTCTGTGCCAATCCCCTTCCACATCACTGGGCTCCACGCACCCATCTGCATTCTCTAGTACTCATCCTTTTTAGTCAGATGCTCTACTTAATAAACCCAAAATAAAAAAGACTGAACAACTCCATTCTGTACATGATCTCCTTTCCAGAGTCCTCATTCTTCTGGCTCTAGACCTTCTCCTTTCGCTTTAATTTGGACACTTTCTTGACAGTTCCATTCTTGTTTAAGAGCTTCAAAACACGCTCCTTGTGATCCAAGACCTTCAGCATGGAGTCTCGGGCCTCACTGATCTGATCCATCACAAGTTTACACCTCTGCATATTCCCCTGAAAAACACACAGGCACACACACCACTGTCACAGAGAGAACGCTGTGCTTTTCGTGTCTGTTGGTCACCTTTGAATAATGGGATTTGAAATACACTGCTAACATTCCTGCCTCCTGTGCCCCCATCTCCCCACTTCATAGTTCGTACCAGCAGCACCAGACACAGCAACAGAATGAGTTTGTAAGTAAAGGTAGTAAAATAGACACACTGAGTCCCCTATGTACCTGTATTAGTTCATTTATTCGATGCAAGTCGTCATCAGTTGCTGCCTTTTTCTTGGGGATTATTCCTTCCTGCAGGGCAGTTAGGCGCTCATACACATCATGCTCCAGGTTAGTCTAGAAGACATGAGACTTTAGTGAGAATGCCCGTCGTTGGAATGCAGTGTTCCTCCATACTAAAAATATGCACAAACAAGACTATTCTGCTTGTCCCTTAGCTACTTGTGTTGATACATCTACACTAGCCAAAAACTTCGAAATGGCCATGCAAATGCCCATTTCGAAGTTTACTAATGAAGCGCTGAAATACATATTCAGCACCTCATTAGCATGCGGGCGGCCACGGCACTTCGAAATTGACGCGTCTCATCCAGACAGGGCTCCTTTTCGAAAGGACCCCACCTACTTCGAAGTCTCCTTACTCCTATGAGCAGATAGGCATAAGGGGACTTCGAAGTAGCCGGGGTCCTTTCGAAAAGGAGCACCGTTTGGACGAGCCGTGCAGTGGTGAGCCACAGCAATTTTGAAGTGCCACGGCCGTGCACATGCTAATAAGGTGCTGAATATGTACTTCAGCGCTTCATTAGTAAACTTCGAAATGGCCATTTGCATGGCCATTTCGAAGTTTTTGGCTAGTGTAGACATGGCCATGGGGTGGAGCCTTTTATGTAGAGTGATGTTGTTTTTTGTACTAACAGCCTATAACAGGATTGCTCCACTTCTGAGTGTAGACCCTAACTAGTGCCATCTGGAATGCACAGATGCATCCTGACCCCTGCTTTAAAAGAATGCAGATCAATACAAACTGCATCCTCCAAATGAATCCACAGCAGCCCTGATGCTTCCGAAATGTAGAGCTGCTTCCGTTATTTCCCTCAACATGCAGAACACCCACCTCATCCCCCACCCAAAGGAGAAACAGCCAGGAATGTGAAGCAGCACTGTCTTATATCAGCAGCACCATCGCAAACAGACGTGTCTTCAAACTTGTGCATCGCGGGAGGGAGTTGCCAGTTAAGAGCATCTGAACTGAATGCATCAGCTCTTATGTCTGGATCAAAACCTCCACCACGTGCAACACATTCCTGAGAGCTGGAGAGCATATGGCCAGTCCCCTATAGACTAAACAGTCTTTCAAAAGAGTGCATGATCATCTTAAAGGAATACTGCTTTCCCCATGTGGTAGGAAGCTAGCTGGTAAGCCCCATACACTTACCAACTGCAATAACTGTGCTGCGCAGAGATGGACTTTCCACCCTTGCGCACGGCAGGATACTCCTTTCTGATTGGCAATCTCTTGCAGCATGGCCTTCTTCTCTTCTAAAATTAAAGAAAACAAATATGGTGTGTCTAACATAGGAGCATAGGCCAGCTATGATACTGTAAGGATTTCTTTCCCTCCCTCATGTTCCAATAAGAGCTGAATGCAGGTCTGGTGTTCTGGAAAGCAACATCCACTCATGCCAGACACCTGAAAGTCTCACGCATATATGGAGGGAAGGGCAGCAGAACTGGGGTGGGATGATGAGATAACATTAGGGGTTAATGCTCCCACTATGAACATAATGCAGGGCCTGGTTGATGTTTCTACAATATTTCCTCTAGTCCTGGGGAGGGGAAGACAGGGCAGCCCAGTCCTTCTCCACTTCCTGCCCAACCCCTTCAGCCCCGGGTAAAGGAGTTGGCTCGTGGAGGGAGTTCAAGCAGGGAAGGGGCAAACTCATGCAACTCTGGGATTTGGGGAGGGTTGGTTTTCCTATAGGGCAGGAGCCCGAAGAGCAGCAAGCAGGAGAGGAAGCTGCTTTGGGCGCCTACACAGATTTCACCTCCCATCTGTCTCCAAGGCCAAGATGGATACCTCCCTATCTTTCCACCCTCCCTCCTCTCCCACTACCTAAGTCTCTCTGTGTCCCAGGCTCCTCAATGCATGCCCTGAGGCCCAACCTCAGTCTGCCCATTCAAAGGGATGCACTGCACATGAGGATAGACAGAAAAAGTATCTTGATTTTTTTCCTTTCTCGAAACTGCAGCCCTCAGAGATCTCTGTGGGAATACTGAAGGTTTGTCTCAAACCTGTATGTGGGGACTAATCCTTTTCTCATATGGACGTGCCTATTCGGCACCTACAAGCATAATCAGATATGCATGCCTCAAAAGCCCTGGACTCTTTAGTCTCTAGTTCCCTAATGTTAGATGCTAAAACAGAAGCATCTGCTAATTGACAAGCCTAAGCTATTGTGAAACTAGGAGAAAAGTAGTTTAGCTTCAACTCTGCTGGTCTCGTTCGTGATCAGCAAAGCATGCAGTTCAGAGTGCTGCAGCACAGACCTACTTGTAGCACATTTTCAGTAGCAGATTTCTCCTATTGCTAACCAGCCATACTTTTCACCAGACACATGCCACAACAGCTATCATTTGTAATAGACTGGCTTGTCTTAAGAGGCACGAATCAGACCTGTTAAGTGTCACTGTCTCCCTCTACTGTCAGGACATCTGATGAGAGAGAACACCATAGATGTTTTCCCTTAGCTTACACCATGAATGTATCTGGGCAGACTCCATTTGTCAAAGCTGGGAATGGGCAACAAGAGGTCGATCACTTGATGATTACTTGTTCAGCTCACTCCCTCTGGTGCACCTGGCACTGGCTGCTGTCAACACTGGGTTAGACAGACCTTTGGTCTGACCCGGTATGGTCATTATTATGGTCAGGAACCAAGTTCTAATAACCATACTACAGTGACTTAACTCGTTTGTCTACCGGACTACAAACACTCATAAGACAACTCTTCCAGAATGCAATGCAGCAGTGGCTCTCAGAAATCCCACAACAAGGGAACTGACCTTTCACTCTGACATCACTATATCTCTGGAAGTGGTGGTAGGCGGCTTTCCATGGGTTGCGATAGTGACGGAGCAATGTGATAGGGGGTCTTGGGCGCACAGGCACATACCTCACACCTTCTTCATCTAAAAAGAGCCAAGAAGAAGAACTGTGAAAAAATGTCTGTAATTCCACCTGGAAGTGACCGGCATGAGTCAGTGATTTAAGTAGAAGACCAGGAAAAAGTAAAGAGAGTCACTCAGCTCTGGTGCGAATTTCCTCCATGAGACTGACTATTGTACAGGTGATGAAACTGAGATGCAGGCTGTGAGAAACAGATGTTTTGAAAAGCACAATGGAAGTGTGAACTACCAGTTTGTAACTCAGGTTTCTGGTTTAACTGACCTCTCATTATTGTAGATGTAGGCAGGGAACAAAAGATGCTAATTTGGAGGGAAGAGAAGAGCAGATATTTGACCAGTTACCATCAGAAATGGCATTACCTATATACTCTTTTGGTGGAGATTTGCGCTTCTCTGCTTTCACCAGGAGACTTTTCGCAGTGGATTTCTCATCATCAGTGCTATTAGTCTCCATCATGTCTCCTTCCTCCGTGGAGATTACATGTTGCTGCTTCCGGGGCTTCTTCCTTGGGGAGGCACCGGGTGGCAAGTCATTTGGGGGCACTGATAGATTGTTGGCCAGCAATGCAAGAGATGGAGACATGGTATTTGTAGTCAACGGAGGAACTGCTAAGATAAAAGCAGGAAGAGAAACATTTTAAGAGCCTGATAGCCACAAAGAGAGCACCTTTCCATAAACTAGTGTGAAAGTGATAAACTAATATTATCTAAGGACTGTCATCATGATACCTACACTGAAAACAATTATATTTTACTAGGGGAAAGAAGAGTACTGAACAGAATGTACTAGCTGATCAGTGAAAAGAAACTTAAATGTTGTCTGTACAGAGAAGGAGATCTATGCTTAAGGATTTTACTGCCAGTTTTGTAAGATCTGAAGTCAGATTTTATTGCTTAGTTGTTACCTCATTCTTTCCTCCTCCCTAGACATATGAGGTAGCCAAAAATTCTACAAAATATTACAAAAGGAGCTAGGCTTAATTTTTAAAGGTCAGGGATTCAGGCTGCTCCACAAATTCTGACATTTAAGATGGACAGCTCATGGTCACAGGCATTACAAAGCCCTCCTCTGCTATGAGTAAGAAACTGATCCCAAAACCATTTATCTAGGTAAATTCCTTGCTTAGGAATCAACAGGACCTTCACTTTCCATTCCACTTTTCACTAGGACACTAGCCCATCAGAACTTCATACCCACTCATGTCACTGAAAACAAGATTCAAACTAGCTTGTAGACTCCAGACTTACACTGAAATAAAGCAGGAACAAGAGAACCTTTAGGAATTAATTAATGCTAGGCTGACAGCAACCCAGTGATTTGCATTCTGCACTGCTATCCAGGCTTTGGTGAAGTCCTTACCTTCGCTCCCCCCAAAAGGAGTGACTTCAGTTAGTTTAATCAGAAGCCTACCCGAAACTGGTCGCATTATGTCCATAGGTTCTGCTTCCTCTTTGATTTTTATCTCTGGCGCTGAGGGTCCCAGTACTGTGGAGAGGGCACCACCGATGGTTGATGGAGGTAGAGGGGCAGGTACAATTGTGGTAGAAGTGGCTGGCGCAGCTGGAACTGCTCCTGGAATGGTTGACAGAGGTGCTGTGGGCTGAGAAGGTGGACTACCTGCTGCAATAATTGTTGGAATGGCAGATGGAGGCTGCTGAGAGGTAGGTGGGACTGCAATGGTGGGCTGCTCGCTGCTTTGATTGGACACTGCCTCCATAGACACAGTGACTGGAGTAGCCATCGAGACGTGGATTTCTGGTTTAGGCTTGGCACTACAAAATAAAAATTAGCATTAGTTTCATCCACTCAGCATTTTGTGTGCTGCTGCCATGACTTTCTATCACACTTGCTCCTTCAGAAAATGTGTTTTTTCTGCTCCAGTGCAAGATGTTTACTTCAATTGTGTGGAATGCTGTAGGAGAAAGTACCATTTCAATCTTATTTTCACTTATTTTGATTTTTCTGGTCCTTCTTGTTTCTTATGAAAGGTAAAAGCAGAAAATTCACTTCAAAATATTCATCCCTAACTCAGTGACATCCAGATATTTTGGACTGATTGCAAAAGTGATGAGGAGACTGAGTTCTTGTGCTGTTTCACCAGGAGTGCTTTCTGATTCTCAGCACCCATGGGGTTTGGTATCATTTTCTCCCCATAATGTATATAGTAATTTAATGCATAGGAATTTAGTAATTTCATGCATTAGAAAAAACCCAAAAAACTATGGCAGGGAGGTGACTGAAAGAGATGACAAGAAACATTCTTTGACTTGTATCATAAATTGGCAAGGAAATTCTGTCTGACCACTCTTCAGCATTCCTTTCAAGGCATTGTGACTTACAGGCTTCTAAGACCTTTGCTTTACTTTCAGACAGAATACTAGGAATTTTTTTGTTGTGCAATTTTGATGGTGATTGCTAAGTCTGTCTTCTATAAGCATAAATCATACCCACTTTAGTCAGTTCCATTCACAGGGAGATAACAGATAGTTAAATGGCTAGCTAAATGGAAATGATTTTAGTATCACTGAAGATGCTTTTCCAAGGTCCGCTAAGCAGATAGGGGATTCACCTTTCGAGGAAGAGGAAGACCATTTGTGGAAGCAGACTGGCTAAGCTTCTGGGGAGGGCTTTAAACTAGGTTTGATGAGGGCAGGTGCCCAAAGCCCACCGATAAAAGAAAAAGATGGAGACCTGGGAGTTGGGCCAGAAATGGGAGGGAACATGGGCTATTACAACAGAGAAAAAAAGAGGGACTATGCAGACGTGGGAAGCAAAATCAAATCAGTATCTTAGATGCCTATATACAAATGCAAAAAGCATGGGTAATAAGAAGGAAAAACTTTAGGTCCTAGTAAACAAACACAACAACAACATAGCTGGTGTTACAGAGACTTGGTAGAATAATACACACAATTGGAATATTGGTCTTGAAGGGTACAACTGACTCAGGAAGGATAGGTGGGGGAAAACAGGGAGGAGGTGTTGCCTTATAAAAATGTACACACCTAGATTGAGGGGGAGATGGACTTAGGAGACAGAAGCATTGAGAGAGTCTTTACATTAGGTGAAAAGACATGAAAAACAAGCATGATGTTATGCTAGGGGTCTACTACGGACCACCTGCCAGGTAGAAGAGGCCTTTTCTAGGCAACTAACAATCATCCAAAGTGAAGGTTTTGGTGGCAATGGGGGACTTTAACTATCCAAATGTATGTTGGGAAACTAACATAGTGAGGCACAGACTATCCAATAAGTTCTTGGACTGCACTGAAGACTATTTTTTTATTTCAGAAAATGGAAAAGCTACTAGGGTTGAGTTAACGCTGATGGTAAGATGCACGTTGTTTAAAATCTCTGAGAAATTTTACTATTCGTTGAGTATTCCACATGAGAAATATATTTCCTGGATACCACACTACAAATCACTGATGGCCCCATTGATACCACCCTCTACTGGAAACCCACTGACTGCTACACTTACCTATATGTTTCCAGCTTCCATTCAGCTCACAACACATGATCCATCATTTACAGTCAAGCCCTTACATACAATTGCATCTGCTCTGATCCTACTGACAGACACCAAAAACTACAGGACCTCTACCAAGCATTTATAAAACTGAATTACCCACCGGGAGAAGTAAAAAAACAAATTGACAGGACCAGACAAATACCCAGAACCAGCTACTTAGAGATAGGCCCAAAAAGATCAACAACGTAACACCACTTGTCATCACCCTATAGCCCCCAACTCAAACCCCTGCAATGCATTGTTAAAAATCTACAAGCTATTCTGGATCGGGATGCTATACTCCAGAAGGCTCTAGGTGACAGGCTTGTCCTTTCCCATAGACAACCTCCTAACCTGAGAGAGATTCTCACCAGCAATCACAGGCTACACCACAGTAATACTAATCCTGGAACTCTTCCTGCAACAAACCCTGCTGCCAACTTTGTCCACATATTTATTCTGGGGATAACATCACCGGACCTAACCACGTTAGTTACAAGATCAAAGGCACATTCTTGTGCACTTCCAGCCACATTATATATGCTATTATATGCCAACAATGCCCTGACACTATGTACATTGGACAGACTGGGCAAAACCCTCCCCAAAGAACAAATGGACACAGAGCAGACATCAAGAAACTCAATACACATAAGCCAGTCCATGAACACTTCAATGGAGTGGGCGACTGTGTTAAAAGACCTGAGAATTTGTGCCCAGAACATAGAGAATTTAACAACAGATTAGAAGGAGAGATTTGAGTTAGAGTACATATTCAAAGTCGACACATTAACACATGGTATGAAGAGAGACATCCAACTAACTTGTGCATTACAAAGGACTGCTTCCCTTCCTTTGATGCTCGTAATTATCTCAGACAGGACAATTAACATGCCCCCACCTCTCACCCCCTTCCTTCTATCCTATTTGATTTGTCAGTCTTTATTGCAATTTTTTTTTGTCCTCTGTACTTATAAATGTCAGTCTGTATTGGAAATGAAATTGATCTGAAGAAGTGGGTCTGTCCCACGAAAGCTCATCACTGAATAAATCATTTTATTAGTCTTTAAAGTGCTACATTTCGGCTGCTTTGTTTTGTTGGAGTACAGCCTAACATGGCTACCTCTCTGTTATTAGGCAAAACTGTTACACATTGGAGTAAATTGCCTAGGGAGGTTGTGGAATCTTCATCACTGGAGATATTTAAGATATTGATCTGATAATGAGATCTTTTAAGGGATTATGATCTTGTCCTACCCCCAGAACAACTGCATCAGTTAAAAAAACACAACTCTGATGTAATGCAATTATTCATTTAAGATTCTATTTTACTTCACAATGAATTTGTGACGTGTTTACATGACATCTTTTACAGCCCCTTCTTTCATTAAACTAATTTCCATAGACTTTGATGCACTCTACAGTAGATGCTATCATGCATAGTTTGCTGTATGAATCTCTTACCCGGCAGGTCTGGGTGATCCAGATGTGCTCCGCATAGAGCTCTCCACACGGTTACTAGCTACTTCAGAAGGCTGAGGGGGAATCAGACTCTTCCGGACTGCCAGACTGGAAGAGAGAGAAGCTTGGAACTACTGTTGTTCAGGTACATTGCCCTTAGAAACCTGAACGCCAGAGAAGGCAGAAGAAAGAGTGGAATGGAATAGATTTTATCTTCTTGTGCTAATTGCATTGCACTCCTACCACGGTGATGGATTAGTACGTTTATGATGATCAGATTAATAAATAAGATTCTCCGCTAGTATGTTTTCAAAGAAGGCTTCATGTTTTACAGTAAACTGCCAAGTTACCGTGGGGGTTTTGTTCCAGCAACTCCTGCATAACTCAAATTTTCACGCAAGTAGAGGGGAGACAGCCTGCTTCCCACCTCCTTGGGCTTGCAGGACCCAGGAAACTGACTGGCCCATCAGGCCTGGTCAGTTTCCTGGCTCCCAGAGTGGTGGGGAGCCAGGAACCAAGGGGCAGCTTTGTTACCATCTTCCTGCTGCTTATGGTCTGGTCAGTTTCTTGGGTCCTGCCAGCACAGGGCAGCTGGGCTCCAGGCAGGGAGCTGGGAAGGAAGCAGCAGCCTGGCTCCCCCTGCTTTGCAGAGCCAGGAAACTAACCAGGGCAGCAGCCTTGGTCAGTTTCCTGGCTCCCAATTCCTCTCCACTCATTGGAGCCAGAAAAGTGACCAGGGCTGCTGCCCCTGACAGGAGCAGTTTCCCCGCTTCTGTCAGGGACGGCAGTCTTACGCTTGCTGCTGACACTGACAGGAGCTGCAGCCACCCTGACATGAAACCGTTCTTGTCCAGGGTGACAAGAATTAGGTTTTAGCCCACAACACATGCAAATCGGTTGCATGTATCTTGGGGTTTTACTGTATTTCTCCAAAACAGTAAATCTAAGCTATCAATGTCTTCTCACCCATTTTGAAGGCTTCCCCACAGGGATCTTTGGTGCCCTACCTATTTTACTTTTAACTTGCGTTGTCACCATGGCTTGGTTGAGGTCACAAGCCTCCAACTGTGGAAAATAGGCAATCTACCAGCACTGGCTGGTGCCAGCCATTTTTTCATTAGTGTCCCAAGGCTCAACAAACAGTATTCTCAGCTCTTGAGTTTACAAAGCAGAATCCTGAGGACTGAGTGTGCATTCATCAGATGGCACCATAACATTATACTGGTAAGCTAGTGAGTCTGGCAAACACAAGGTACTATTACTATAAAATACTTGAATATCCCCCTTTTTTGTTTATGATTTATATTTTCAAAAAGCCTGAAGTTTGTATGTTGTTTAAAAAACACAAACAGAAGAATGGCCATACTGGGGAATGAACAGAACAGGTAATCATTAAGTGATCCATTCCCTGTCACCCATTCCAGCTTCTAGCCAACGGAGGGCAGGGACGCTTCAGAGCGCCTCCGCCCATCTTGGCCAATAACCACTGACAGGCTTATCCTCAGAGATATAAATTGACCTGTCAACCTCACACCTCATTTGGAACCAGAGCTATGCAATCAGGTGGCAGCAGAAACAAAAAAAAGCAAATACAGGACAGAGCTAGTTAAATGTAAACTACTACAAATAAAGGAAAAGGAGCATTTTAATTACAAATAATAAATGTTCTGTTGTAAACTCTGGAACAGACAATCCTAAGGCTTTGGTCAGCGAACATTTCAGAGTCACAAGCAACCTCAACTCCTAATGCATTCATAACTGAGGATCTTCTTGCTACCTATTAATTTCATTTGGTGACTCCTAGATTTTGTATTATAAGGAACAAAATAACACTTCTTTACTTTCTCTGCTTGAGTTATAATTTTATAGACCTCTGTTGTATCTCATCTTAGCTGTCTCTTTGCCTAGGTCCTAGCATGATTCCTGGGCCCAGGGTCTCTCAGCTGTCTGAACTTGGGATTGACTTTTAATTCCAACTCACACTCCAAGCTTCTCTGCCTTATAATTCTCCTGCTCATAGCAATCTCTCCTCATATTAAAGCAGATCCAGATCCCTAATAATTTTCTTTTTCTTTTATGATCCTTTCTCAATTCCAACATACCTGCATGTGGTCAGACCACAGATTTGTACAGATGCAATGAGATTTTCTGTTTTATCTATCCCCTTCCCAAAGATTTCCAACATTCTATTAATGTGCAGCAATAGTAGTAACAACAACAACAAAAACCCTAGGTGGATGTTTTCGGAGAGCTATCCACAATGACTCCAAGATCTTTCTAATTTAGGCCCCGTCATTTTACATCTTTAGTTATAATTGTGGCTGGGTCTACACTTGCCCTAACTTCGTAGGTGATGTTAATCAGGGAGACGGGAGATCACTAATGAAGTGCTGTGGTGAATACGCAGCACTTCATTACGCTAATTCTCCCCCACAGCAACTTCGAAGTGTCAAACTTCAAAGTGCTGGCATTTGTGTAGCCACGAGCACTTTGAAGTGCCTGCGGCTACACGCATGCCAGCATTTCAGAGTTTGACACTTCCAAGTTGCCGCGGGGAGAATTAGCCTAATGAAGTGCTATATATTCACCGCAGCACTTCATTAGTGATCTCCCATCTCCCCGATTAACATGCCCCCTTTGAAGATGGGGCCAAGTGCAGACAAGCCCTGTGTGTTCCAATGCGCATTATTTAAATATCAGGAATGTCAAGTCTAATCTTGGAGTAACTCATTGGAAGTCTTAAATTTGAAGGTAAATTGTTGCAGCCCTTCATTGGCAGGAATGGGTTACTGAATTAAAAGAGCTCTTCCCCTATTTATTCAAGCATCTAAATTAAGCAGGACGTCTAACAGCCTAAGTTAAAGCTACATTCCTCTCTGCTAATAAGTTTTCAATTTCATGTCATTTCTGTATTATAATTTTATTCCTTCCCCAGTTGTCCATAGAGTCTTCCAGGAAGAGCAGGGCATACAAAACTGAATTTCTAATTAAAAACATTAAAATACATCTGATTACTGACCACAGACATGACAGAGTCATCTGTTCTAAAACACCTGGGTGAAAATGCATGTTTCAGAGAGATGGACATTTTATTTGCATTATGCATGGGTTCTATTTTGTTACAGAACTCTTTCCACCCTCAATGAAGCACAGATGTTTCTTCTACTTGGACTACATCAGTGGTGCCCAACCTTATTACACAGAAGCCATCAACCTAATTACAACATTGTGTGGCCCAAACAGAGTCTTCATAGTTTAATAAGATTTAAAGTCACCTGTGTTGGTTTATATTTTAAAATTAGCTTATTTTATTTGTATTTAGTTTGCTTGGTTTTATATACAGTATTGTTTATTTACACGTTCCCGTAAACTAAAATGATGTAAATGTGACGACAATCACTAATGACTCTGTCATTAATAGACTGCATTGCAGAAAGCTGCAGGTCTTTAGAAATACTGTGGTGGGCTGTGTACAGCCTCCAGGTTGGGCACCTCTGGACTAGACTGAGCAGAAGAGCAATTACATGCTAAGCCAAGTACTACTCACCCATCTGTGGCTGGTTTTTTCCGGAGGATGCTTGGGCGTGGGGATGAGCCCTGGGCTGGTACACTGGCACTGGCACTCTGACTGTGAGTTTGTACCACTGTGGTCGCTGCTGGAGGCGCATTGAATGTGTTGCTAATAGGATTGGCCACAATAGTGGCTCCATCTGCCAAGACCACTGCTGAGAAGGATAAAAGGGGCATAAAAGAAAAGGAGAGACAGAGAACGGAACGAAGAGAAGATAGGAAAAGCAGCACTGTTATTAAAAGAAACACTTCATGGGAAGTAGGTATTCATATACTTGCTCCCTACTCTCTTGCTTACTTCTGAAGTGCAATGCGCTTAGTGAATGTAACCCACTGTACAAAGCAATTGATAACAACTTTCTCTAGGGAAGATGGAAGCTATGACCTGCATAACAACTGTTGCTAGGCAAGACTAGCATTTGAAGAAAAGTGGAAGGGGCACAGCTTGCCAGGGAAGAAAGTATCACTATATGCATACGATGATGACGCTCGGAGGAATTTCATGTCTTTGGCTTGTAAATAAGGGTCTCTCTCTTAGTGCTGTGTCCTAACCTTCTGCCAGGTGTGTTTGGCCATCTCGGTGCACCACTGATTCAGGACATCTAGGTAGCTGAGAGTGGTACTGGTCAGCATTTTGCTTCCCAACCATCTCTGGGTGTGGCTCGAGTGAGACGCCAGAGGACTTTTCCTCAGAAAGTCTTTAGGGTAACTGGACTGATGTTTTTCTCACATGTGGGATTTCCTTGCAATTGTCCGGGGGTGAACGCATTTTGTAGTCACTTTTCAAAATGTGACTCTAGGGGGTTTCATGACTCAGGCAATTTATAGTCAATAAATCCTATCTGCAAGAGCAGCTAGCCATTCCTGAGGCCCATCATCCACATGCACAGAAGGGTTATCAAGTTCTTCAGCTGTAGTGGTACTTCCAATTCTAGTTATAACATCATCAGACAACACTAACGTAACACACCTGATCACTAAAATCTCCTTGCAACACGATCATGCAGTTTTGCCTCATAAATAATGGAACAAACACAAATTTACAGAGACAGTGATTATTAGTTGTCTGCTATTGTATGAGCACTGTAGCTTTGCAAAGGAATGTACTCTATAAAGGCTATTTCTCAGAGTTTGACTAGCTAAGATATGCCAGTTGATCAACAAGCCAGAGGTCAATTCAAGGCACAGTTACTCCCTTCAACTGAACCCAGGCATAGCATGACCCATTTAGCTAAAGTCACCTGATGTCTTTGTTTCTGTTTGTGGCTGCTGAGCACTGATTGGTGCAGGCTGGAGTCCCTGTGTGCCAATTGGAGCAGCTGGATGGAGTCCCTGTGTTCCAATTGGTGCCGGCTGGATTCCCTGTGCACTGATGGGTGCTGGCTGGATTCCCTGTGCACTGATGGGTGCTGGCTGGATCCCCTGGATGTGACGGGCATGAGATGCATCTACAGTCATCAGCTGCATGGGGTTGAGGTGTACAGTAGAGGCCACTCCTACACCAGTTTGAGCTGTGATGGCAGAGTTGGGGGCCTGAGCTGAAACTAAAAACAGTAACATCAGCATTATTTACTTCCACCACAATGGACTTTACTCTCCTGTGGTGCATTATGAGGGGTTCTAAATGCTAGCTCGATATTTATTTAAGACAGAGCAATTTGCTTAAGTGTCTGCAGTCCTCTTGCTCCTAACTGAAAATACCAGAATTTGAATAAAATTTTTCCCATCACTGAATAACTCTCCAGACTCCTGAGAGCCATAACAAATTCAGATGCCTTAATCTTGCATGCACAATGTCTATCTATTGCTAGGAGATATTATAAGTTAAATGCAATACAATCTGAAGGTGGGATGCAAGAGGAAGGAATAAATAAAGCCATCCTGTTTGAAAGAATATTGTCAAGTTGTTCTTTCACTCGCAAGTTTAAAAATTAGCAGCTGCACCCCCAGCTGGAGCCCTTACACCCCACCACGCCAATCCTCATCCCCCTCTCACACTCTGAACTTCTAGAACGCACCCCTACCACATGAATTTTGTTATGTGCACCACTAAGGAGACTGTGTGTCACATATCACCTCCATATTGCATATATGTGGGAAAAATCAGAAGGAACACTCTTCTCCACCTATTTCTCATAATGCAGCCCATCATGTATTATCTGGGTTGCAGGCTCTGAGAACCATGGTGTCCTCCCTCCCTCCCACACTGACCTCCCTATGCCCATGCTTCCTGTCCAGAGGGATGGGCAGGGTCCCTGGATCCTGCTGTGTGGGGCAACTGGCAGCCTCCACATGGACCCCAGACCCCAATCCCTGTGGCAGCCCTTGGATCCTGGTGGGAAGGCCAGAAGTCTTGGGCTCTCATCACGCTAGGACGTGGGGCTGGGCGGCAGCACCAGATCCTGAATCCTGCAGGGCTGGCCAGCAATCCTGGACCCCATGAGGCTGGCTGGCAGTCCCAAACCGTGGACTCTACAGCCCTGGACCTCAAAACAATACATAAATGCAGAAGCACACTGAAAACTGGAACTGGAAGAACAGTGAACAGAAAAACCAAATGTAAAATGCAATAAATAACACAGGGGTTACTGTACTGACAGAGGCCAGAGCACCTCCCAGTTACGGGGACCCACAACTTTATCGGCCAAACTGCACACATGGAAGACAAAAGCAATGGAACTATTACAAAATGTAATTGGTTTATCAGAACACGGGAGATGGGACACCCATCAAGGAGGTTTGGGTCTGCATAAACACCCAAACTTGTTTAGCAGAATTGCTGTGAACCAGCACCCTGAACTGCACTAGTCAGTCTTACCAGTCAGGCCTGGCATACTCTTATTCCTGCTCCAAGACTGCTCTAAAAGTCAGTTGTATAGCAATTCCTTACCAGGGTATTGGCGGATGGTGGACACAGAGCTGGTGATGGGGGTGTAAGTGTGCGCAGCCAGAGGGTAGGCAGAAGGCGGGTACGTTGGTAAGAAGTACTGGAATTGGACTGGCACCGACTGCCTGCAGATACAGAGATACAGCAAGTGTCAGACAGATCATTACAGCTTGTGCTCATCTTTTCAACCTGTGTTTAGACCACCCTCTAATCTCTGTAACCTCCCTCAGCAGGAGTATCAACTAGTCCCAACAATTCTAGAGATCTGTTCCAGCTACCTATATTTCAGAAACTCCAGCTGCCATGCTCCAAGTGTTAGCTACCACATCAATTCATGCATGGAACAAGCCTCTAGCAAAGAAGCTGCCACTATTTCTATGTAAAGAATTCCCTCTCATTTACCTGTTGTCACTTCTTGTCTCCATTGCAACTGGGTTTGGAGATGCTCGGTGTCCAGATATGGGAATGAGATTACTTCTCTCTGCTGTATAATCAGACTGGATCCGCGGAGAAGTGTGTGTGATTTGCTGAGGAACCACCTTAGCTGCACAATGAAGAAAAAAAGAGCCAATTAACTGTCAAAATGGAGAAGAGAGCAGAAGCAGAAAAGGAGAGTTCAAAATCCAGGTGATTGAACTTTCTTCTCCCGGTACAAATGAACAAGTCTTTTTACTTCTCTAGGGCAGGGCAGAATCAGAGAAAGAATGGAAACTCATATTCATTTCTGATGTGGGCTCTAAGTACACATCTAACATACATAATATTCAATTAAGCAGCTTCAATCCCTGAATAACCTTAATTCTTCATGATCAGCCCTTTTCTCCCCAACAACAGCTTGAGTGTACAGATCTTCAGGGACCGATGTAAGGATCAGACCCAATGGTGAAAAAAGAGAGAAGGACAGAACACCCAGGAAGACCACAGAATGCTTCAGTTGCAAGTGGTGAATGGAGACCATACGTCCCTTCTGAGGCCCTACAGGAAGATTTTGAAGACAACAATCACCTTTCCTACAGACAAGTGGTTAAATACAGACATTAGCTCATGGCATATATCCAATGTGGTCACAGGTTAGACTTTTATTGTTTATAGAAACTGAAAGTTGGGATGCAGGGTGTGGAACAGGCAGGTGAAGATGCACATAATTTGGTGCTTGGCCTTTACTGATAATATTTTTGCTAACCACTGGCATTGCTTATAGGTTCTGGAGGTTAGGTTTTGGTAAGGCACACTGACCACAAAAGCAAATCAAAGATTTTACACTTGACTCAAAAGCTGAGTTTGCCTCCAGCCAGGATAGAGGTTTCCTAGGGACAAACCTGACCTTGTATTACCATTCTCCCTTTCTGCACAGAGACTCAAGTGGTACTGCAGTAGAGGTTTCATGAAAAACTGGCTAGCAGAGTAAAAGACACAGACCTTCTAGTGTTCTAGTTTTACAACAGTTCCTTTGTGAAACAAAATACCTGAGATAGTTTTCCAACCTGAAAATTAGCAACACTGCTTCGTCAGCAGCAGCAATTTTAAGAGCTTCTGAACAACACTTTTGGAAACAGATGTCTCAGCCACATTCCACATCTAGATGGTACGATAACGAGTGAAGAGACAAACTAGACTAAGCATCTTATTCTCAGAACGCACAGTCAGATGCAACTAGCTCCAAATAAAACCTGCAGCAATCATGAAGGAGGACTTATCTCTTCACTAAGAAAAAGACACCTTTATCTCCCTTGCAGCTCTATCCTCAGTACATCATACTATTTGGTATGAAGTTCCAGGAGGCTCAAGTTTGTTTGGAAAAAGACGCAGAGGAGGCTAAACAAGCATTTCTAGAACTATCCCTGCATCATTAAAAATACACTATGGCCCTTCAAATCTAGTAGTTTGTCTTGCCCAACTTGATTTTTCTTATTTCTCTTGTTTAATTTCCTAATAATACAGGTGGCACTGGCCAGCCCAGAGGCATGCGTAAAGAGATATCAAGTGAATAACACATACCCCCTTCCATCAGAAGCTGAAATCACTCACCAACTGGGATGTTTGAGGTGGTCACGGCAGTGGCATGGGAAGAGTGGGAGGGCATTGTCATGGTGACAATTGTACTTGTAGGAGCTTGGGTATGAGACACAGAACCTGAAAGACAGAAAGTAATATTAGAGATTTCTGTGCTGCCTCATCACCCTGATATCCCTATCCAGAGGTCTGCAACCAAAATAGTAAGAACAGCCACTTTTTCCAATTTGGTTACAAAATCAATACTTCAAGAGCCATGATGTGTGTGAATACAAGACAGTCCTTAATAAATAATAAACTGTATTTTTTGTCATCCCTATTTTAAGAACAGGGCACATATAATGATTTGTAATGTGATCCATACAAATATTTAACCCTTTTCCGAGTTATAGTTAGCTCCAATATGAGGCCTACCTAGTGGCAGTAAGTACCAGAAATCAATTGGTGGTCCAAAGGGGGTCAATTTAGGAGGATACAGCATAGCAGGGGTCAGCATATTTTATGTCAGGGCCCCACTTTTTGTCACTGCAATTAGCAGTGCCTCCCCCCACCACCCCGTCAGCTTGTCCAATGCTGCAGAAGCGAGCATAGGTTTCCTGTAAGTTATTTGCCATGCTCCCTTAGCAATGACAGGGGCAAGGAGAGGAACCAGCAGAGGCCGCGGGAAGGGAGGCTGATTGTACTGTGTCTCCATTATGAAATTTCATGCCCCCTGCCTAATGCTTAGAGCAGAAGCTGAGGGATCTGGCGATGAGTTCTTTTTCCAGCATTTCATTGGTTCAGCATACGCAGAAGACCACAAATGGCACACCAAGACAGAGTGGCTTTCAAAGCACGCTGATAGCAAAACAGAGTTAGCCAAGGCCTGTTTTTCAGACAAGGTTTTCAGTGCTCGTGAGGCCTGGGTCTCTCTCAACCTTAGCTGCCCCATCTGTGAAATAGGTTTAATAATAATTCCTGTCTCACAGAGATATTGGGAGAATGAACCAAAACTCATCTGGCTGATCCCCACTAGCAGTCTCTGGCAAACTTGCTTTTGAAACATCCTAGCTGCTGGGACCTACAGCCCTGGGCAGGAATGGAAGTTGAAAGCCCATGAGTGGTGGGCAGACCCTGAGCCTTAGCTCATCACAGACCCGGGGAAGTAGATGGAAGAAAATCCAATAGCCCCCAGTGAACGTGAGCTCCCTTTTGCAATCCAAGCTGAATGCTTTTTTTCCTTCCCTCCTGCTCCCGAGTCCAGAGCTTGGGAAAATCTCAGTATTAATTAATTTGAGCACAATGTACAAAACCCTGACAGTAATTTTACCGCAATCAGGCCAAGGCAACTCTTTGTAGTGACTGTAGCAAAGCAGCCTCCTTGGGAGCTGCTTCTCTCCAACCCTGGACTGGCTGGCTCCATTCACAGCTGAGCTACAAGCACTCTGCCTGCACAGGCTGAGCTCCCAGCCTGAACCTGCCCCTACAAGGAGAGTGCTTACACCGCCAGTGAGTGGCAATGCCTGGGCTGGCGGCTGCAAACATGCTGCCAGCTGGAAGGGCTGAGCTCCCAGCCTGAACCTGCCCCCAAAAGGAGGGTGTTTACCATGCCAGAGAGAGCAGTGGCTGGATGGGCAGTCCCATTCAGAGTTGGGCTGCACACAGGCTGTGAGCTGGAGGTGTTGAGCTCCCAGCCTGAACTTTCCCCCACAGATCTTATTTTCCTAAGCAAAACGGGAGGGGGGAGCCTTCCTTCTATCTCCAAGCACAGCTCTGCTCCTACCCACTCCGATTCTGACTTTGATCCCTGACAACTAGCTGGAGTAGCTGTAACTTGAGCAAAGGCAAACACAAGGGGCTGGGTGGGGGGAGGAAGCTCAGGGATTGCAGAAACTGTTTGCAGGGCTGAGCAAAAACCCCAACAGTTTCAGATTTTGTAAAGACCTGGCAGGACAAAGAGTTAACTGAAATGTATGGTAACCTTAATTCCAGCAGCCGGAGCCACAGAGGAGCCAGTGCTCAGAGCTGCAAGCGACTCCTCAAGGAGCCGCATGAGGCTCCGGAGCCACAGGTTGCCAACCCCTGTCCAGATTCCAAGCAAAGAGAATGAACTAAAACCACTCTTTGTCACATCTCAACTTCATGGAGAAGTTGTGTTCCCATTACTGGGCTGGGAATACTCACCAGCTGTGGTTGCTGAGGCAATAGTATTGGTTGCCAAAATAGGTGCCACTGTTGCTGCTGCCACTGGAGTACCAGTACTAAAAATGGTTTTCTACAGAAAAGTAAAGTTTCACGTCAACAGAAATGTACAGAGATATTTCACATTTTATTTGCTTTAAAATCACGTTGCATCTACTCCTAAGAGAATAGGGCATGAGGTTCCGAGCCTAACTTTAAACCCTGTTCATCACTTTGGGTTATCAAGATATTGTGATTCAAAGAAACAAACAAACATGGGAGAAGGTTGTAAAAAATATTGTGGATGATGAAGATTTCCTCAGGGAAACCACAATTTCCAATGCTCACCACAACTTTTTCACAATGCCACTGCCTGAAATTTGCTTGGATCTCCCTCTGCACGAAGGCCAGGCAACTAGACTAAATTTCAGCAAGTCCCATTGGAACTTGAACCACCAGGTGAGAGTCCAGTATCAAAGTCAGATGAAGAGAAGGATGGGGCTCTCTGGGTGGAGTTCTCTAGGGAGCTCTCCACACTCACTGCTCCAGCTCTGCACTCAGTGCTGCTGTTTTCACTCAGCCTTGGTGGCACTGGCCTCACACTCCTCCGAAGGGTAGTTCTGCATCCACCAGGCCTGCTGAACAGCACAGCTTCTGCATGACCTTTACCTTTTGTGGCTGTTGGTGAGGGCAGCTACGTTGAGACAGGGGCTTGTGCCCAATACACAGGGGTCTCCTGCTGGTGCCAGCCCCCAGACATGACCTCCACAGGTCCCTGAGCTGGCTCTAGGGCACAAGACCTCAGACCTCCCATTCCTTCCTGGAGGAAATGGGAGGGAGAGGGAAAAAGTATGCATATCCCGCCCCTAGTCGACTGTGAAAGACCCTGCTACCAACTCAGCAGCTAGTCATACAAGAAGGGAGGGCGACACACCTCAGTTCAAGTGTCACATGCACCCTTGCTCCTGCCAGCTCTCACACACACCTACCACACCAAACCACAAAGGTGAACAACCGTGTCCATAACTTTGGAACCAAAACAATCACAGCTTTCTCAGTGCCTTAACTGTAGAAGAAACTACTTTGGTCTCATCTCACGGGATTTACCTGAGCCATGGTGTGGAGCTGCTGTTTGGGTGTTCCTATAGCTGGGTGAGATGGCAGTGTGATCCGAGTTGCTGTGTCCCGCGGCTGTGCGGGGCGTTGAATACTAATAGCTGCAGAAGGTGGGTGCTGCTGGATAGACAGAGTGGGCCGACTGGGAAAAGAACATTAATAGACACAACATTTATTTAGTATCCAGAGCGTTAAACAAGGCACAGTATGAGTGTGGACATCAGATACGTCTCTTCTGCTCTTTGAGGGGTACACACTACATCAGTAGTTCTGAAATTGTGACAACGTGAACCCCTTCCACAAAAGCGTAAAATCTCATAAACCCCCTCCTAAAAATGACTATTTCCAGGGATTTTCTCCCTTTCCAGAGCAAAAATTGTAACAGCAATGATCCTGGAAATGTACCGGTTTTTTATTACACGCTATTTATTATCACATTATATATAATCACATTATGAAAATGGCGACTCTCTTCCAAGACGCCACTTGACACTCTTGAGCTGTGTCTACACGTGCACGCTACTTCGAAGTAGCAGCACTAACTTCGAAATAGCGCCCGTCGTGGCTACACGTGTCGGGCGCTATTTCGAAGTTAACTTCGACGTTAGGCGGCGAGACGTCGAAGTAGGAACCGTGTAGACGATCCGCGTCCCGCAACGTCGAAATTGGGGGGTCCTCCATGGCAGCCATCAGCTGGGGGGTTGAGAGACGCTGTCTCTCCAGCCCGTGCGGGGCTCTATGGTCACCGTGTGCAGCAGCCCTTAGCCCAGGGCTTCTGGCTGCTGCTGCTGCAGCGGGGGATTCATGCTGCATGCACAGGGTCTGCAACTTGTTGTCGGCTCTGTGGATCTTGTGGTGTTTAGTGCAAGTGTGTCTGGGAGGGGCCCTTTAAGGGAGCGGCTTGCTGTTGAGTCCGCCGTGTGACCCTGTCTGCAGCTGTGCCTGGCACCCTTATTTCAACGTGTGCTACTGTGGCGTGTAGACGTTCCCTCGCTGTGCCTATTTCGATGTGGTGCTGCGCAACGTCGATGTTGAACATCGACGTTGCCAGCCCTGGAGGATGTGTAGACGTTATTCATCGAAATAGCCTATTTCGATGTCGCCACATCGAAATAGGCTACTTCGATATAGGCTTCACGTGTAGACGTAGCCTTGATCACACAAGGATGGAAAGACACATTTTGTTTAATCATTGTATTTTCTTTTCTTCACAAGCAATTTTCCAGGAACATCCTGATTATTTGATGGAAATTGTCCACGTTTTGGACTTGGCGAAACACTAACTGACATTGAATGTTTGTTTTCTTGTGTCTTTACACTTTCCATTTTCATCTGCTTCTCCATTATTGGGTGTACAAGAGTTCAGAGAAAAGTTAACACTCTGAGAATGCTAGCAAATGAATAAACTGGTACATGAGAAGATTCACTCACATCTCAATGGAAGGAAAGAGCATGCCACAGAGCATCCACTTACTGGGGGACGTTACCATCGCTACATTGGCTACAATGATGTTGGTTCCAGTTTGGCATGCAAACCCTTTTTCTTATGCCATAATGGAATTTTGCCTTCAGCAATTTGGGCACCCGCTAGGTGACAGAATGTGAACCCACTACAAAGTGATGGAATCTCCAGAAGTGCATACTGTCTAAACATTAAGTAACGTGCCGAAAGACAGACACACAAGTCACTGGCAGAGCACAAGAAAGGACCCATGTCTCCTGACTCATGTGCCATATCAATTGGACCTCAGTAGAGAAACCTCATATAGTACTTCTGATATACAGGAGTCCAGAATACTAGCACCCTCCGTTTCCCTTACAACTGTATATGTGAATGTCAGGAAACACAGGGCTCCTCAAGAGCTCTCCTCATCTATTTACCTAAGAGTTGATTCTGTAGCATGAGCTGCTGTTGTAGTAATAACTGGAGACTGAGCTCTTGTGGCGGAGACTGTTGCTATTACAGCAGGAGGAATAGCACTTGAAGTTGTCACCGGAGGACGAGACTGTAAAGGCAACAGAATAATAAAAGTAAAGCACAAGGATGCAACTGTTATAGTAAATGGGAATCACTTTGATAAAGCCAATTTTCCTGGATCTTGGTATTAAAATACTGGCACGTGGGGCTGATCCCCAGTTTATAAGTCTGTCATGAATTCATAAGAATTTCTGGCCTTATTTTCAGTGCAGAAGCATCAGAGACGGTTGACGATCAAATGCTGTTAAGAGACCCAATGTGGTCCAGTGATGCAGAGCTTTTACACGCTATTAGAAAACGTTTCCTTAATATTGACATATTCCATTTATGACTACCAAATGCACTCTGCACTATACAGAGTTACGTACCTGTGGTTACAGTTGGACATAAATACAGATTGTACCTCTAAAATCTGAGATTCTCTGGTCTGGCAACATCTGTGGTCTGACAAGCCCAGCTGGGGCCAGAGCTGGGGTCAAAGCCAATGGCAGTGGGGCTGGAGCCATAGCCAGCAGCAGCGAATCCACAGCCAGCAACAGTAAGGCTGGTGCTGGTGGTATGGGGACTGGCCTGTGCCAGAATCGGGGCCCGCGATGGGCTGGAGGGCCAGTGGCAGGGGATCTCCCCTAGTACAGCAAATCCCATTGTTCGGGACTGGTCAGGGTGTCGGAGCAGGGATGTCCAACCTGTATGAAAATATGCGCATTATACTTCTCATGTGTATGTGGAATACATCCACACCAGTGTGCAGCCTCTCACCATCTCAATTTCTTTCTTCCTTGCTATTCCCAGGTCAAGCAAACCATCCTAGTCAAACTGATTTAAAGTCTGAGTATAAAGTAACACCACAAAGTCAATCTAACTCTTTCTGGACTTGCTCCTCCAGAGTTCAAGCAGTGCGTACACAGTTTAAAAATCTATCTTTATAAAAATCTGTCATCTCCAGCTCAATTAGCCTACAAGAAAACCCCGTAAAGCTTTCTGCATGTTGCACCCAATGCATAAGTATATCATATATCAAAGCAACGGAAGGGACCTCAAGAGGTCATCAAGCCCATTCCTCTGCCCTCGCAGCAGGACCTATCACCATCCCTGACAGATTTTTTAAGTCTAATCTGCTCCACACCCAGACCCCAGGCCTCTCAAGGACTAAACTCCCAATCCCTGGGTTTACAGAGCTAATGCTCTAACCATTGAACTATCCCTGCTCCCCAATTTAATGCAGCTCATGGCTAGCAGAGAATGGTTTTGATCCATTCACCTCTGGGTTACGGGCCCAGCATGTTTCCGCTGTGCCACTGTGCTCAGCGTGAATAATAAAAAATGTTTACCATAGACTTTGGTACTAGACAAATATTGGGACTTCTCGAGCAAATGCTACAGCATGAAGCTAGAACACAGGTGAAATAAGTTGAGTGTGGTTTTACCTACCATCTCTGTGCTTTTGGGGAACCAGAGCACGATCACCTGTCCACACTGTACTCTTGGGGAGCCAGGCAGTAAAACTCAGGGAAAACAATCCCCTTCCCCCAGGCCTCCCTTGGGACCAAAAGTCAAAACACTGAAACTGGCAGGGGTAAACACACCTAATTCCCACCAACAAGGGTAACTGGGTTAAGAAAACACTCCTGCATTAAGACAGGCTAGAAGGACGTCTCCTTTAGCGTACTAAATGGAGAAGAGCTTTTCCAATGCAGGTACCACACTGACCTGTGGGATACTAGAACGTAATCAGCATTGCCTGATGGGAAATCTCTGCTCCAGATGCTAATGAACCCAGGCCTGCTCACACCCAAATTAGTCATTATCAGACCAATTCTAGTAATGGATCCTACTGATACACAGAATACTGAAACTGCCTAATTGCACTGTGAGCTTGTTCAAGAATCACCACCTATAGCCAGGCATGATCAGTCTGTATGGTCTCACCTCTGTTACCCATAATCAAATCCAGTCTTCCTCTTGACCTATTGTCCTGTCCCTATGAAAACATCTACCCTTGCTCAATAAACTGTTCTGATGCCTTGATTTAAACCCTATACTGGTTCTCTTGAGACTTCATTATCTCCTATCTGACTGTGCTGCGGGGGGGGGGGGGGGGGGGGGTGGGCGGCGGCGGCTCTGCTTGTCTCCTGCCCTCTGGATCCCTGGCTACTATCACCAACTGGGAAACCCGATCCGTGCAAGCTCCATGGAGTGATGAGATCTCCCTCTCTCTCCCCCACCGCCCAGCATAGTCTCCTAATCTTTACTTACGCAATCACCTAAATGGTTTGCTAGCCCTAAATTTGTATTTATATATTCACTACCCAGAAATTATCATCTTTCATTGCTAAACTGGTTGCTTCTCTTTTTCTCTCTTCCTTACTCCTCCTCAGGGGTGTTGTTTTGGCTTCCCCATTCACTCTGCAACAAAGCTTCTTGTACCTATGCTAAAGATCCCTGTAGTGTCCAAAAATCTTGTGGGGTTTGGCCATCAAGTGGATTACTAGTAGAATAATTGTGCTGTGAAAGTGGAGATTCGGGAGGGGGCTCTGAACTGAGATGGCATATGAAGGTGGCAGCTGATGGTGCTGTTTCACCCAGCCACTGAGTCCAATGGCACATAAGGGCACGGCTGGGCAACCTAGCCCACTTAATTCTGTGGACCCTGGGCCAGGCAGAATAGCTCCATTGGGAGGGAATTAGCAGAAGGGAGAAGAGAAATGTCTTAGGAACCCTAGTAACACAAGCAGCACACTGATAGAATTACTCACCCTCCCTATAACCCGGAATAAAGGAGCATACCCAAAGTGATAGGCAAATCTGGTAACAGTGAGGGAGGACAGCTTTTACAACAATGTGGTACATAAAATCCATGATGATAAATATTAAAACTGCATCTGGTACTGATCAGTCAATTACAATTAAAATGTCGTATCAGACACATTCCATGCAGCTGGACGATAATATATCACTTTTCACTGTTTGGACCTCATTTGAAAAAAAAAAAGTACATTATCATTAAAAATAAGAGGATGATGTTACATCAGGAACAAGTATAAGTAACAAAAACAAAAAGGATGATTGCCAGTGCCTACAGTCCAGTAAATAAAAACTGCCAGTGTTCTGGGTAGATTATTCCACAGAAGTCAGAATGACCTCTGAATGTACTGTAACTGTCCACAAAACAGCATGACTGCTGCTTACCTGGATTGGTTGATGGATGATGTGCTGAACAGCAGGCTGAGCTGTAGCTGCATTTGGCAACTGTGAAGCTGGCCTTAGAACTGTGGTTACTTTAGAGCTGGACATTACAGCAGCCGCTGCTGCACCTGAGGAACAAATCATATATGTTACAGCAAAATACACCATAATGACTGAATTAACACCAGAGACAGACATATAAAATTAAGAAGACTCTAGAGGAGTTTTTGAACTTGTGACTGTAGGAAGCCGAAAGTAGAGAGGTGTGTATGGTTCAGCCGGAAACATCCCTTAGTGGATTTATTAAAGGGAATTCTCTATATCCTAGTAAAGAGGAGAGGACAGAAGGTGTTAAACTATAGCTAGGAACTGAAAAGGAAAGTCAAATGAAAAAGAGTCCCATTCAATTATCTCTCTTGAAGCAGACAACTGAATGTTGACAAATTTTACCAATGTTTGTATACAGATACTACAGGTCTAAATACAAAGAGGAGTGAACTGAGGGAGGGTATTAGATAAATGAAACATGCTGAAACATCACAAAACATGCCGAGACAATGATAATCAACAGGACACGGTAACATCAGGATAAAAAGTACACAGGAAAGCCAGACTCAGTTGTGTTGCTGCGGGGCAGAGCGTATACACAAATATAGGATCACTGAAAGTGCAGCATGCCCAGAGTGAATGCTCTTTAGCTGTGTATACATGAGAGAGAACAAAAATCACTATTAAGTGTGCAGAGTAATGCTTTTAATTGGCTTAAAGTAAGTTTTAGATTTCTTTCCTGAGCAACTGCATAACATAAAAATGCTCCATGCAAGTACAGAGAGGGGGATGGAAACAAAACTCTGGTAAGTGGTTTTGTTGTATCAGTCTGATTTTACCTAAGACTGGAAGCCTAACTCACAGACCTTAAAGATAAACCTACTATCAGAACCTGACGGACTTAGATTATCCCTCCAACAGCTCTCATGCTGGCTGACCTACCCTCTCCTCTTAAAGCAAATGATGTCTTGCTTTACAAGCCATGGAAAGAGAGGTCAAAGCCTCAAGAGCCAAAATCATCTGAGAAGAGACAAAAGCTTGCACAGCTAGAACAAAGTGCTCAGACACAAGTGGGAGTGCACACCACTCAATACACTGAAGAAGTGACTTAACTCATGAAAGCTCATGCTCTAAACTTTTCTGTTAGTCTATAAGGTGCCACAGGACCCTTCGTTGCTGCTACCACTCAATACAGCAATACACCTTACTATGGAATAGGAATGATACTGTGAGGTCGGCATAGGAGGAAACTGCACGGCAAAGTAAGCAACCAGGAACAAGCAGTCAATCAGCCGTGACATTCTGCACAATAGACTTAAGGAAATTAGGCCATCTAAGGTATTCCACCATTTTGCCAGTATATTATTAAAACAGAAGAGGTGCTGGCAGCTGCTAACATATTAAGCATCATCACACAGACCTACATTAGACAGTTTTAGATGACATTTGTATTTAAAATTTCAACACCTACCTGGGGCCCTATTTACACTCGTTTTCTTACTGCTGGAGTGGTGCCCACATTAATAACAGTGGGAAATTTTAACAGAAAAAAGAACTTAAAGCAGATGCAGCCCTCCCAAACAAGTGTCAAAAACTTTTTATATCTCATGCTGAACATACCTCGGGGTAAGTGAGAAGCTCCAATGTGCAAAGGGGGGCCAGGAGCACTACTTCGGATGATAGACATCTGCACATTTGTTGCCATGATATGGTGTAAATTACTGGGATGTCCCTGCAGGAAAAAAAGAGAGTTCCATTAGAAATGTTGCCCAGAAAGAAAGATCACATTTCCCCAAGGTAAAATGTCAAAAGCAGCTCCAAAGCACATTTAACATTTTGTGGAAAGAATACCAGCATGCAGCGGCATTACAAATGAGATGGGGGTTCAGATGAACATACCTATGGGGTGAATCTGCAGCCTTCTTACATTTTCAGTGGAAACTCTCAAACACAAGTCTACTCTGGCAAATACGTGGCAGTTACCATTTACTTTTCCCTCTCAAGTCACTGTCCCATTTCAACTGGCCAGTGACATTTCTGCCACTGGTGATCTCTACAGGGTTCATATCATCCCACTGAGCAGAATCAACAGAACTATGGAGCCCTGGGAAGAATTGCAACATATTGAATTTACTCCCCGTATTTCTTTCAGAGCTGCCTTTCCAGACATATTTAAGAATGTCAATTAAAAAAAATAATTGGTGTGAATCCCGAGAAGGTAGAACCACCAGCACTAAGAAATCAGGTACAATATTTGCCAATCAGTAACACGTAAAGTTTAGTGCATATCACACTTATGTGAAGTTATGTTTCATAAAACAAAAATGTTAAATTCACAGTATTTCACTTGCTAGAGTGGAATATTGGTTTTGGCAAATGGATTTTGAAATGCAGAATCAGGAGTGTGCTTTGGCAATAATTCCTTGACGATCACCCACACCAAGCCCTGATGGTTCTCAGAGCTTTCAGAAGTTCTCCACTAATGGTCTAATGTGGGACAGAACTGGTGGGACTACAAATAAAAAAACAAGTGCAAATGAGCTGCTAACCAAAAAATCAATTGGAGTTGTTTAGTATCACTAAAAGGTGATTAAAAACCAGAATCCCTTTCTACTAGTACATCTGTTGGTGGAGCAGCAGGTGGTAGGGTAATTTTTAAAAAATGTCATTATTTCAATCTGCCTACAGGTAAGTACACTATCAGCTTCTATGTTCTATCAAACAGAGTCTCAGACCTTATATTTAGTAGCCTTCTAAAAGAGTAAATCGATAGCTTCACCTTTGTGGAAGGGATTATGCTTTGTTCTGAAGAATGAGCCTGAATCAGCAGATTTCTACAGATTTATCTGTCCCTAGCTTATCAGAAGGAGAAATGGTGATGTGACCACCATCTGCCCACGGTTTTAATATGATGGGACCACAAAGTCTTTGCTTCATCTTCCTACTCAGCTGTATTTTTCTTATACACTGGTGGACGTCTGCTCCCATCTCTATGCTTTCTTCACGGTTACTAAAATTTTCTGGAATAGTAATGGAATAGTTTATCCCCCTCCCAAAGGCTTCCTCATCTTCTCTTGGTCTCTGGACAAGGGAATTATCAATCAACACCCCATCCTATTAAATAGTCAGTGAGGGAAAAAGGAAACCTGTTGTCCACTGATTGTTGCCACAGGAATAGCTGAGGCCTGTGGGATGCTGCTTTCCATGGTTACAGTAACCTGACCAGGAACCTTGGTGGGAGCAGACATGGTAGAGGGTGGAGCAGGAGCAATGGGCCGGCTGGGCATGGTGGGCTTCATAGGAGGCTGCAAGAATCAAGAAAAACAGTCACAACTGAACAGAAGAAAGTAGAGAACCCTCCTTGAAAATCACAGCCTGGCAGGTTTTGCCACAACCGCACTAACTGGATGTGTATACTTTAGGGTGGAAGGGAAGAAGCCCAGGCCTCTTTCAGCTAAGAGCAGCTGGAAGGAAGCACCTCTTTTGACTACAGCAGTATCCCTCCGTGGACATTACTTAGCACAACAGAACCCAATCATGCTTAGACATTCAGACGTATCACAGAACAAATAAACATTACAAACATTGAAAAAACGCCAAACGACAAAAGACATTAATCTCTTGATTTGCTTTTAAAAAACTTTCATCTCCCTTTGCTCTTCCCTTCTTAGTCTTTAGATTTTCTACTCCATTCCTCATCTGCCAGTTAGAGCTTAGCTAAAAGTTAACTGAAAAAAAAAGAGAAAATGGTTGTAATCAATCCTTTGTTCACATTGCAGCTATCCCGCACTGAGGTCTCCTTCTGTCTTCCTAATCTCATCCTCAAAAAGAGGATTCTGCCCAGCATCAGGATTGCCTAGTTTGTGCATGATTCTCTACTGATTCATAATTTCATTTTAATGCTTTATTTATATGCACAAATGCATATCTCATTGACATTTTTTCCTCTCTCTCCCAGGAATGAACAGAGGTAGTGGGGGTTGCAAAATTGATTTAGATCATCCTTAATGTAAGAAACAGAGTAAGCTGAAAGGCCACAGAAAGCTGCAAGGTTTCCAATCTGCCACCTGGAGTAGAAGCACCATACAGAAGAGGCACATATTCACAGAAGAGCACAGAAAGGAGCTGAATAAATATATAAATCAATTTACAGAACAGAACAGTTTAGCCAAGAGGAGATAAATGCAATACAACTGAAATTAACCTAAAACTGTTTGATCACATGGCAAAAGTATTAACCCATGTAGTGGCTCATTTTCATTATGAACTCAGTCATGATCCACCTTGTTACCTTCATAAGGCTCTCTGAAAAGGAAAGTGGCACTGCTGGAGTCAGATGTGCTGGTGGAGCTGTCACTGTAACCGCAGCACCAGACTGGACCGTATGATGCTGTGTCAGCATCTGAACCTGTGGGTAAGGCCGAACAACCACTGGCTCCTGTTTCTCTTCACGGGACTGCAGAGAGCCACTGGGGCCCATGTGGTCTCTGGGAGCAACTTCTGACTCTCGATTAGATTCATCACTCACTGGAGAGGAAGGAAAAAGGAACTCTAAGAAAAAGGATAAAAACGGACAAGAAGTATGCACTCACTGCCCACAAGTGAAGTGCCAAATGCACACACACAAGAAAAGTTTGTTTAAAACCTCCTACACAAGAGACATTTACTAATCCTGGTATAATAAACCTGCTTGAAAAAAAGTCTCCAGAATGTCATCAATCCTCCTGCAAAGCAGGAGCCCTATGGATTATTAGAGCCCTATGGATTATTCCCACACAGCATGGTTTAACCCAAGTCACTAACAAAGAGCAATCACTCTTTTTAAAATAAATCTCTAACGGAAACTTCTTTTTAAAATGAATATTTTAAATTTAGAAAATAAGTGTATTGAGACCATCTGACAAATGACCAAGGCCTCATGACATGGATTAAATTTATTCTTTTTATTTAAAAAATTCACTAAATGCAAGATTATCCAACCACTTTATTCAATTAAAAATACAAATAAAGCGTCAAAGCAAAAAAATTACAAAAATCAAAACACAAGCTGCCACACTGATGTTGATAATTAACTAAAATTGCAATTTTTCTTATTTCCACCTCATAAATTCTTAAGAGCACAAGAAGCTCAGCTATAAATTGCATTTTAAGCATAAGTTATTATTAGGTAATCAAAATTTATCTAAAATTTGTTTTTTACTTACTACTCCCAAAATCTCCTACATTGATTATGTATTTGAACACTAAAAACATACTTCCTTCCATCTTACTCTGTAAGATCAGATTGACTTACTGCTGGACGCATCAGTAATCTGGCAACTCTCACTACTCAGGCCCTGATCCTGCAATGAGCTCCAGGTCGGGACAGGCATCTGGTAGCACAGACCTCATTGCAGAATTGGGACCTAAGACATCAAACACCAGTCAAGAGTTATGGAGATAATGAAACAGTAACAAGTATTTCTGAAGTGGGCTTGAAATCTATCAGATAAATAGTTTCATTTAGCAAATAATTAAAGGAATATTGGCAAATCATTTTAAAATGCACTATCTGACAATATTCCTTTAATAACATAGTCTCTATAGTTCCCACCTACCTGTGATGTCTTTGCCGTTCTCCCCTCCCCAATAGAAAGCCAAACTATTATATCCTACACCAGCTATAATTAACTTTTTAGCTACTTTCCTAACAAGAGCTTGTGTTCAAAATATTTTTTTGCAAATGTTGCTTTCCTAAGGCAGCTTGCACATTCCCAGACCACACTGATCTGGCATAACATGTGGGGAGTGAAAGGAAAGCTTCTTACAACTGCATATTAATATACCTAATTCTATGAGAAATGGAGTCATGTCTGTCCTTACTGTATATAAACATCCACAATCATCTCAATACAATTCTGCACAGCATGCAGCAAATTGGCTCAAAGGTCCTTGGCATGAAGGTGCTTTGGTAGAAAGAAAGAACCTCCAACTGCTGCGTTACCTGTGGTCGTTGGGTTTATCAGCCCTGTAGTTCCACTGGTGGGGATTGGAGGTGGTGCCTGTCCTAGCCCTGGAGGAGGGGCTCCAGAACGGGGGAACTGCTGAGAACTCATTTCCACCTGCACAGCGAGACGGAAACGTTAAGCAGCGTGCTCCCAGCCCTCTGCTCAGCCCGATCTGCGGCTGCGGCCCACGCTGGGGAGAGCTGATCGCTCCCATGTCACGCGGGGCGGCAGTGACAATTTATGACAGAGCCCGACAGAACAGCAAAGTGTCCGCGGGTCCATCTGGAACCCACACAAACCAGCGCTCCCGCCTCCGCTGATTGGACGCCGTAAAGCACACGTAATGATAGCCCACCACCAATCCAGGTTCACGCTAAGTCATGAGCCAATCGCACGCCAATTTCGGCTAGCGACCTCACCCAATTGTGAGCCCGTCCTCTTGATGACCTCACGTGGGCAATAGCCAATGGGACAAGAACCCACTGCCCAATAGGGAACAATTTTCAAGCGAGGTTCCACCCCCTCTCGCTGTGAGGGACGCGCAGGGCCCGGATGTTCACAAGCAATAAAGCGCAGCGGCCACTAACAAGCCATTGGCACCCGTGAGGCAGCTTGTAGGAGCGTGGTCTGCCCTCACTAGCACCCCTGAAGGAGCAGCCCCTCACTGCCGGCCCGAGAGACTACGGTCCGCCCCACCTTCCCCTCAGCTTCCCGCGAGTCTGTCCCGCCGGCTCTGTCCCGGTCGCCTGCAGTCCGGCTCCGAAACCCCCTATCGGCCGCCCGGTCACGCCGCCACTGAACTGAGCTACCTGATGCCCCGTGCGCGCTGGGGCCTCGCGCAGTCGCCGGCGAATCCGTTTCTCCCGCTGACAACGATGCTCGGACTCAAGCTCTCCTTCCACCGCCGCAGCCACCCGCCGCCTGATTGGCTTCGGTTGGTCCCGCCCACAGCGGCAATATCCCGCCCAGTCCGTGCAGACAGAGGCTGAGACGGACGCATCGAAGGGGCTTCTGGGTAACGTAGTTTACACTGAGGGCGCCTCGGCGACGATCTCGCCGGCAGGCAGAAGAACGTGGGGCCAGGTTTTGCGCAGCGATTGGCCAAGACAGCCCTGATGTCAGGCCCTGAGGAAAATATAATTTGGATCCCGGGGGCAATGAGGAAATCCCGCGAGAAGTGGGTTGCTGCGGGGTGGAGCTTAGAGTGACGTTCCTCAGTCGCTAAGCCTGTTGCGCCACTTGGCGCGGCGGTTTTGGCTCCGTGCTGTAGGCTGTGTGGCGGGTTCCTCTGGGATTAGGGCTTTCTAGCGGCAATGAGCTCTACTTTAGCTGGCAGGTGCCAAACTGGAAGTGCTGCTCGAAGAAATAGTTATCCCCAGGTCTTAGTGGCACGTGTAAAAGTTGGCACAAGTAGTATTTCAAATAAAACCAGCGCCTCTGCCTCATCCTTCACTGCCATGCCAGCGCTGTAGGACTCGGAAATGTAAGCTGCCTTGTAGCAGTTAGTCTGTAGCTTCACAAAAAACGAGTGGTCCTCTAGCCCGTTAATTTAGCATGTACAGAGCTACACCTATTTCGTAGAGCTGGAAGGGACTTTTGTGGTCCTTGAGTAAGGTTCTGCTGTGAGGGCAAGGGACTGATCACCATCCCTAACATTTTTTTTAAATCAATTTTTTTCCCCAGCCCAAAATTGTTGCAGGCCAATACTCAACTCACCAAGCTAGGTTTGGAGGAGATAGGGATGCAAAAGAAATTCCATGCATAGAATTGCAGTCAGGAACATCCTTCAGATACTTCCTGGATGGACTGTTTTGTTTTTTGTCCCCCCCCCCCCCCACCCACTGGACAGCCTACACTAAACTAAGTTACTAAGGGGTAATTTCCACTCATTGATATAGTTGTATCTCATAACCAGTACTCTATAAAACAGTCTCTTGAGTGATGTACCAAAATATTCAATTACCATATCTAATCACATCTAAACTGTATTGTTAAATATATGCACCCATATCTGAGTTATTGCTGATTGTGTATTATATATATATATATATATATATATATACTAGATTTTTTAAGCAAAACTTTTGCCTGTACCTAATCCAAGTATAGCACCCAGATGTACAGAATCTCCTTTAACCAGTGTACTATGACTTTTTTTTTTAACATTAGATTTAACAAAACATTTTAATAGGCTCTTGCTTCTCACTAGTGGACTGCAAAGCAATCAGCCGTATGACCATTTTACAGATAAGGAAATGGAGGCACAGAGATGAAATGACTTGTCTAATGTCACTCAGCAGGCCAGTGGTAGAGCCAGGAATAGAACCCATGTCTCCTGAGTTTCAGCCTACTAATACAGGAGTGCTTTGGTAAGGGAGGAGTGTCTGGAACGCTCAGAGGAGTAGCAGTGTTAGTCTAGCTTCACCAAAAAAAAAAAAAGTTCTGTAGCACTTTAAAGACTAACAATTTCATGAGTAAGACTTAGTGAGAGAGAACAAAAGCCATGTTAGTCTGTATTCTATCAAAACAAAAATACAGTCAAGTAGCACTTTAAAGACTAACAAAATAACTTATTAGGTGTTGAGCTTTCGCTGAAGAATGGGTCTGTCCCATGAAAGCTCATCTAATAAATTATTTTTAGTCTTTAAAGTGCTACTTGACTGCTTTTTTTTTTTGGTTTGATGGGTAAGACTTGTATTCAGGTCCTTGTCAAATTTGATCTGGATCTGAAAAATGGAAGCTCATTATCTAATAAATAAAATTATGTGTGTGTCCCTTTGTTCATTCATTCTCTAGAACAGTGGTAGGCAAGCTGCAGCCTGTAGGCTGCATGCAATTTGTGATGGTAAGCCCCAGTACAGGCCACAAGGATTTGCCAACCACCACTTGCCACAGCACCCGTTAACTGGGAATGGCAAAGCATGGCCACTGGGAGCTGCAGACATCCATTATTGTGGACATAAGGTAAACAACCTGTCAGGTGGCTTGCCAGTGACTTACCCTGACAAACTATGTGCAGCTTCCAGGTTGTCCACAGTTGCCTGGAAGGGTGGAGGCACTTCTGAGGGTCTTAAGTGGATTGCTTCAGAGATTGGTGTGGGAACCAGGCTGAAGTTTTGAGCTGATTTTGGGTATTCCAGCTTTGGTAGGGAGAGGGGAAAATGGGATGGAGTGCAGATCAGGCGAGTCACATGCTCTGAAAGTGTTGGAAGGGAGGGGAAGAAGCAAGCATGGGGCTCCAGTGTATGAGAAGGTTCTGGAGCAGGAGTGGTAGCTGGGGGTCTGTGGACTGCATGCTAAGCCTCAGGGGGCTGCAGGTTGTCCACCGATTACTCAGAAGTGTCTGCCACCAATTCAATTGAAGATGTTGGTTTTGGGTTTTTTTTCCCTAAGCTACTGAATCTGTCAGGCTAGGTGGATTTTTTGGGTCCTTGTCTGCTAGTTGTCAGCTACTGAGTTTTCAGCAGTAACAGTGTGGAGAGTCATATTAAGGCCCAAGGTATCATGGGGTGGTTGCCATTCAGGACTTTTTTTTTTTTTTGAGACTGGGACTTTTCAGTCTGGAAAAGAGGCGATTGAGGGGTGATATGATAGAGGTATATAAAATCATGAATGGTGTGGAGAAAGTGAATATAGAAAAATTATTTACCTTTTCCCATAATACAAGAACTAGGGGACACCAAATGAAATTGATGGGTAGTAGGTTCAAAACTAACAAAAGGAAATTTTTCTTCACACAGCGCACAGTGAACCTGTGGAACTCCTTGCCGGAGGAGGCGGTGAAGGCCAGGACTCTATTAGGGTTTAAAAAAGAGCTCGATAAATTTTTGCAGGTTAGGTCCATAAATGGCTATTAGCCAGGGGTAAAGTATGGTGCCCTAGCCTTCAGTACAAGGGCAGGAGATGGATGGCAGGAGATAAATCACTTGATCATTGTCTTCTGTTCTCCTTCTCTGGGGCACTGTTGGCAGACGGGATACTGGGCTGGATGGACCTTTGGTCTGACCCAGTATGGCCGTTCTTATGTTTTCCTTCTCATGTATTTGATCTCAGCATAGGCAAATCTGACTTTTACCAATTCTGTTGCAAAGTCTGCTTGGGTGGCAGTTTAGCCTTGCTGGTATTGGTATTTACCAGCATACAGTCCAGCTTACTTACATCTGGGCTTAGATACTCTTTCTTTTTGACCTTCTGTTTCTGCTAATGCTTCTGAAAAACACTAGAACACTGTTATGTTTCAGGGATCTAGCCATTAGCTCCTTTCTGATTTTTGTTAGCACAAAACATTAACCACCACATACCAAGAAGCTAAATTAAGTGGGTTTTACCCACAAACACTTATGCCCTAATAAATTGGTTAGTTTCTAAGGTGCTATAGAACTCACTGTTTCTAGAAATTATCATGACTATTCCTCTGAGATTAATTTTTTCTGTTAAAACATGTAGTTTGTAGGAATAGATAAGCCAGAGATCAATAATTTATCTACCTCTGCTGTAGCACAAACTGCATACTTCCATTAGTCACCCTACCCGTACTCAGGCATCGCAGTTATGTGGATGTCAATTCCAACCCAGAACCAAACTTTCAGAAGTATTAATTTCAGTGCCCATCTTTAGACTCCCATTGTCTGACATTCAGAAATGCTTTGCCCCTGGACTGCCATGAAGTTCCCCTGGAGATAGGAGGGAGGCATGCTTCAGCAAAATAGGGTCCTGTGGCACCTTATAGACTAACAGAAAAGTTTTGAGCATGAGCTTTCTTGAGCACAGACTCACTTCATCAGATGAAGCAAGTCTGTGCTCATAAAAGCTCATGCTCTAAACTTTTCTGTTAGTCTATAAGGTGGCACAGGACCCTTCGTTGCTGTTACAGATCCAGACTAACACGGCTACCCCTCTGATACTTCAGCAAAATAGTGACAGAGAGACAGCTGTGCTAGTCTGTATTCTACCAAAACAAAAAAGCAGGTATCTAGTACTTTAAAGACTAACAAAACAATGTATTAGGTGACAAGCTTATGTGGGACAGACCCACTTCTTCAGATTTGAAGAAGTGGGTCTGTCCCACAAAAACTTGTCACCTAACATTGTTTTGTTAGCCTTTCACGTGCTACGTGCCTGCTTTTTTCCAGCAAAACAGGCTATGATGTCACATAGTGGATTAAGCTAGGCACCCAAACAACACAGCGTCAACAGTATACTTGGGTGCAGAAGAGCTGAGAGGGCTGCTGCCAGCCCCTCTCTGAGCTGACTTATTGGGGTGAAACCCCTTTAATTTTTGTGTGGCGGGGTCATTTCCAAGCAGAGCAGAAGGGGACATGTACAGTGTGCTGCTTTTAGCAGTAAGGCTGTGTGTACACACTAGTAATGCTAGTATAACACTGACAAACCTGGATTGCTGGCACCAGGGATAGAACCTGCGACCATACCACATGAGCTAAAGGCCAGCTGGCTCTCAGGTGAGGCGTTGAGCACAGACTTCACTCACCCTATTATGAGGTCTCTGCCTCTGGGTACTATACTAGTAAGCCTCTTCCACTCCTGCATCTTGGAGCATAGGCTATTGATGACCATGTGCCAGCATCCCCACAAAGCTGCTTTCACGCTGGTAAAGCTGCTGTGGTTGTGGGTGGTGGGTGCAGTTAAGCACACCTGAGCCACACCAGGTTTGTTGACCCTTGTCGGTGTAGACACATCTGTCCCGCAGGAAGCAGTTTTCCTGGGCGTTCCTAGGCTCTTTCCTTCCCCCACGCTCTTCAATTCCCACCCCCAGCTCAGTTTCTGAGGACCCTAAAATTCCCTCCCTAACAGCCGCCTCCGCTTGGCCACATTCAAGATGGCGCTCAGGCGACACTCTAACCGTTACCCGATGTGCTTTTGCCTCTCTATGGCAATCGGTCCTCCACAAGTCCGGCCTGAGGGCGGAAACGGAAGCCGGATGACCGGAAGGAACCTACCCGGAGGATCGGCGGCGGAGGCCGGAGCCGGAAGGGAGCGTGGCGCCCACTCACAGGTGTAATAACCGCAGGAGCTCGCGACCTGGGGACGTTGGCGCAGCAGGTGCCGTTGGCCGCGCGCCCCGTCGGCTGGAGCGCGGGTCCGTGTCTCTCAGACGGGCTCCTGTGGGCGAGGCGGGGCTGCCCTGCCCAAATGGGGCAATTCCTTCTCTCTGAGTCTGGGGTGGCGAAGCCGGGGGTGGGGATCCCACTTTATCGCGGGGAAGGGAGGTACAAGGCCGTGTCCGTGGCAGGTCAGGTCTCTGGTAGGGGCTGCGCCTGTAGCCCTTCTGCATAGAGTGGGGGCTATGGGAGCTCAGAAGGGGGTTTCCCTCCAGGCTCCCGCTGACCACCTTCTGTGTTGTTCATATGGGCTCCCTGGCACAGAGTCTGGCCCACGGACTATGCTGTAAGGGGAGTGCGTTACCTGTGCAAGTGGTGGTCATTTGTGCTACAGGATGTGACTTGCTACATGATCTGAGTGTGGCTTGGGGAGAGGGGTTGCAGTGAGTCATGCATTATATTGCATTCCAGTGTGTTTCTGTTTGAAAAAAATTGCCAGGAGTGTAGCAAACTCATTGTTGAAGGGAGCAGCTCTGTATCACAGCAGTCTTTGCTACTGCTGTTGTGATGCAACATGCAGAGAGCTCTCTTTCCTGTAATGACTAGGAATTCTGAAGATTGACTGGTTGCATGGGGCTCACCCATAATGGTTAATTGTACAGGTTAGAGCAGCCCAGCTGTAGGCAGAGGGTTGCTTTAGCCTCACAGGTCCGCTGTGGTGGGCTATACTCATCTGCAGTAGCCCTGAGGGTTGGGGTCCTGCCACAGAAAGAGGCTGCTTCAGCCCAGCTGGAGCATCGCCACCCATGGTGTGCTGGGGTCACAGCTGCTCTGGCTCTGTTAACGTGCCCCTGCCCATGGCACACCCAGGGCCTTTGCAGATGGGGGCTTCTCCAGCCCAGCTGGAATACCCCCATCTTGCAGCACACTTGAGGCCACCATGGATGGAGACTGTGTCAGCCAGGCCAGAACACCCCTGCTTGTGGTACTTCTGAGCTAAACCATTGTGGATGGGGCCTGCTCCAGTCTAGCTGGGCTGGTGTGGCCTCCCCAGCAGTTCTCCCAATGGTTTTAATCATTTAAGTGGTTAAACTTGGCATTTAACCAGTTAACAGGATTTTATATCCTTAATAATGACTGCCTTGTAATCAGACACTGTGTTTAAAGTGGTTTCAGGTTTTCAACTTCAGCAGAAATGTATTGCTTTCCAACAATGCTAATGCTGTCCTGTGCTTTTTTCGCACTTCTGAAACACTTAGGAGGGATTTTCAAAGATGATCGAGGAAGTTGAGCAATCTGACTCTCACCAAAAGTCACTTAGTAAGGCATCAGCCTTTTTTTTTTTTGTCCACTTTGGAAATCTCCCAATTTACTATTAAAGAATAAATACGGTTTACAAGAGGAGCACGGTTCATTTGTATTTTTTTTGGTTTTGTTTTTTTTTAAATGTATTGTTTGGAAGCAAATTTGCCTACTAGACTAGTAGACAAGACATCTGGGTTCTAGTCTCAACTCTGCATAGGGCTCAGTGTATGTCTTTGGACAAATCATTTAACCTCTGTATCTCTGTTCGCAATAAAATCATTTATATTCTATTTGTACTTTACAGAAGTGAAGTCCTTTAGGATCTAGAGCATAAATGTGCTAGACTGTTTGTTTGTTTGAAGGGATTTCCATCCTGTTAAAACAAAAATTTTGTGTTCAAAATAGTGATTTTTAGACACACCTGATCTTTTAGGCTCATGGTCTTACCACTACTTTTAGAACTTACAAGTACAGCCACTGAAGTAAATATCCAGATCTCCATTTCTATTGGATTTAACAAAGGGGTCATGATGTTGGATGTACAATGCAGAGAAGAAATCTGGGTTTGTGTTGTCCTTAACTGTGAAGACTTAGTAGCTGTTCTGAGTGATTTTGATGGTTCCCAGCCTGTTCTTCCCATCAGCTGTGCTTCAGGAGACATGGAAGCGCGATACGAATTATGGAGAAAGTGTGCAGTACCAAATACACAATATCTATTTAAACATTATCTATCTTAGTAATTATGAAACTTTTTTGTGAATAACAAAATCTTGAAAAATAAGGGTGTCAGTGTCTGTCAGTTTCTTCTAGTTCTTTTCCTAGGATGCCTCTTGCAGCTATCTACCAGTCTTCGCTATTCTTTCACAGTGTGCAGGAGTAGATCATATCACTGACAGCCAGCGGCAGATCTTTTATCACCCTAATGTGTTATATTTAAGCTCCAGAATGAGGGTTTTTCTGTTCACCTGCTTACATCCTGCCAAGTCCATGTACAGCAGGGTTGCAACATTTGTGAGGGTTTGGTGTTGAGAATATTTGCGAATGTTGAATTTTGCAAATCTCATTTCACTGTGGCTGTGGGAGGGGAACACTGCAGGCTCCTGGGCAGCTCTGGGCAGCAGCCGTGGGAGGCAGACACCAGCGGCGGACGCTGGTCAGTGGCCGAGCTGTGCCCCTGTCTGGCTCTCAGAGCCCTGGGGAAGGAGACGCCAGCACTCCCGGCCCTGGAGCACCAGTGAAGCGGCAGCCACTCATGAATGATTGAATTTGCATACATTAAACTCATGAATGTTGTCAACTTGCTGTATTTAAGCATAAACTTCACAGACACAAACTTTCCAGGTTCTTTTTCACACACAATTTGTATTTGATGTATATCTTGCTTTTAATTCTCAAATTCTAAAACAAACCACGAATTACAGCCTCTTTTTCCAGTGCTAGTAGTGATTAGTTACACCAATGAAATGTTTGCAAAATTGGGTCCTTTATAGTAAAATGATCCAAACGTTCCCTTTATCAACCACTTTTAATCTCATAAAAAGCACAAAAATAGTTTGACAGGATCTACTTTCTATAAACTCACAGTGATTGGCATTATTATATTACCCATCCTCTAATGCCAGTGTTCTGTGTTCCAAAATAGTCAAAAGTTGGTGACCTCCTGGCAAGGCTGAAAAAGACATCAGTTTGATGGGATTTTGGAGAAGGTTGAGATTGTGCTTCCTAGATGAAGGTTTGGAAAAGGAAAGGAGATTTGTAAAGGGCAGGTCGATATCTTGTCATCTTACCTGGGGCCACATAATAGAGTGATTATGCAGTTGAGCAAGAGACGTTTATTTTGAGAGTTTATTTCTTTTATTAACTTAACTAAAGTTAAGGATCACAATGAAATAAGAGCAGGAAGAGGATAGTTACTTGTGGAATGATAACTGAAAAAACATGACTTTAAAGTAGCAGAGTGGGCTGGTTTGATGGTGGAAAGGAAAGCTGTTATTGGCAAACAGCAGCATGTAAAAAAAGGAAGAAATAACATAGAGGCGGGGCAGACAGATGTATTTCAGTTAAAACAAAATTAAATTTTGCTGAAGGAGGGAGCAGTGAGAGCCAACACGCAGATGCCCATGAATAGAAAAGATTAGAGGGAACACTGGTTGGGGTTTAGTTTTACACCTGATTTCAACTTGACTGGTTTGTGGAATGCCTTGTTTGTGGGGTGCTATATGGGAGGAGGAGTTTCTGGCAGGAAAAATGTACAACGTATATAGGACTCCAAAAATTAGAGTGGGTAATATAATTAATGCCAACCATAGTTTGGTGGATCTATTTTCTATAAACTCACTATTTTTTGTGCTTGTGATGAAATTTAAAACTGGTTGATAAAGGGAATTGCTTACATAACATACTTAGACTTCCATAAAGCATTTCAGTTGGTTTACAATAAATTGATTTAAAACTGTCTGATAAACCTCCAAATGTAATTGTAAATAGGAATCATTATGAAGCAGGTGTGTTTCTAGTGGGATCCTGCAGGGATTCGTACTTAGCTCCATGATATTTAATATTGTCAATGAGCTGGAAAAAATCATATTGATTACATTTGTAGCTTATGTATATTTCCCCAGTGGCACTGAGACCATGTACTAGAGAGACTGATATCTGCTCTACACCATTGATTGAGAGCCAGCTGGCCTTTAGCTCACGTGGTAGTGCACAGGGCTTTAGCCCTTATGGTCACAGGTTCAGTCACTTCTGCCAACTACCTGGGGTCTGTTGGTGTTACACATAATGTGGGTGACAGTGGCAAATAAGGAGGAGAACGGGTATGAGAGCATAATGGATCTTGTGGTAGTTTGTGTGGGAACAATCCATATATTTTAAAATGGCTAGATGTGTACATCTAGAAACAGAGTGTAACCCTTACTCATATGATGGGGGACTCTCTTCTGGGAAATAGTGACTGAATAAGATTTAGATAATAGTGGCTGTTTATCTGTTTGTGAACTTCCAGTGTGACACTATGGCCAAAAGGCTAATAGTGTCTTTGGATGCATAAACAGGGGAGTAGGTTGGGAATGCTGAGATTGTATATGGCACAGGGATGTGACCACTACTGGAATATTATGTCCGGTTGTGCTGTCCACAATTAAAGAAGAATTTTAAATCGGACAGGGCTCAAAGAAGAGCCACAAGAAAGTTTAAAAGATTGGAAGATAATGGCTTATTGTGACAGCCTCAAGCTAAACAGACTGAGCTTCTTAAAGATTAAAGGGTCTGTCTATAAGTAGCAACATGGGGAAAGAGAAATTTGATAATTGGCTCTTCAGTCTAGCAGACGGAAGTCTAACAAAGTCCAATGGCTTGAAGTTGAATCTAAGTCTACACTGAAAATAAATCATAAGTTTCTAAGAATGAGAGTAATTAGCCATTGAAACAATTTACCAAGAGTCATGGTGGATTCACCATCATTGGCAACTTTAAAATCTAGATTAGATGTTTTTCGAAAATACTATAGTTCCAACAGCATTTATATTAAGGAAATTCAGTGATTTATCTTTTATCACCCTAACCTTTTGGATAATATAGGTGTTCACAGTGATCCCGTCTGATCACCGAATCTAGGAATAAATGCTCAAAAAACTGATTGTCATGCCATTTGTGTTCCCATGATTTTAGACTTGACTGTAGTTGAGGAATCTAATCTTATAATCCTTGTCTATTAAAGTTTGTAGGTTCTTGAATTTTAAGCCCAGGAGAGACCACTTTGGTCATCTAGTCTGACTTCTTGTATAACACAGGCTCTTCGATTTCAAACAGAACTTGAATTTAGATTTTAGGTGGACTAGGAGTCTCTGTACAACCCCCCCGCCCATGCTGACAAACTTTGATTTTTTTTTTTCTTTAGGCATTTTCTATAAAATGGGAATTTTTATTGCACTTCTTGGAATTTGGTTCAGTTCTTCTCTAGCAGAGGCAGATTCTAAAGCAGTGACAACATCCTTGACTACTAAGTGGTTTTCAACACCTTTGTTACTTGAAGCAAGGTAAGCATGCTGGCTGTTAGTTTTCATTCACAAATCTGAAATGCAGAAGAATGAAAATGCTAGCTCATGGGCTAAAACACACACACATAGTTAATCCTAGAAGAGTGCTAAATGGTATGTATCTGCATAGCTTAGCAGCTAGATGTAAGCACTGTTGTGCTGTGTCTAAATCAGTGTACTCAATTTTTTCTCCCAGTATTGTGGGCTTGATGCACAATTCTGCTCTCATGTCAGGTTTTTCCTGTGCCTATGTGAACAAGCAGGTATTTGGTAGCAGGAAGCAACATATGTACACCTTTTTCCTACACTGATATTTCTACTCCTCTAGTTAGATTATCCATGCACTGTTTCCCACTTCTCCATTAGAGAGCTCCAGCCAGTTGAAGCAGCCTATTTGTCAACAACTCAGACTTCAGAGCTCTTGCCAACTGTAGCATTCAGCATAGCCTCCTGTGTGTGCCCAGCCTCGCTCTTCATCTGAGCAGTGAAGCTATACCATGTATTCTTGTGGAGTTCTGATTTGAAAATGCTAGTATAATCTATGCAGTCTCTAATGTAAGTAATTAAAAGTGCTGTACATTATGGCTAAGACTACACTACATTTCTATTTTGGGATACATTTGTATCCCAAAATAAAAATCGTGGGGTATTTCATTCCTGGTAAACCTCATCATACAAGGGTCATCAGAATTTTGAAACAGCCCCTTATTTCGAACCCTGGTGCAGTGTAGCCTGCAAAGGTGTTCAAAATGAGGCGGCTTGATACAATTAGTGCAAGTTATTTTGAGCTAGGATTACAGTTTAACCCTAGCCTATATGCTGAATTGTCAGATTGGGATTAATTGCAGTGCATTTTGATACTCAAAGATGAAGCAAACAAGTGTAAGGAAGTTAATACAGGGGTGGAGGGGTGGGAAGTCCCCAGCCCATGGTTTAGTTTCCCCACTCCAGTCCAGATCACACAGCCCACTCCTGCAATCTCCCTACTGCTCAGACCACTCAATTCCCAGCTTGCTTCTGCACCCTCCCTTCTGCCATAAGCCTGGCCCCCCATACAGCTGGGGACAACATCAGTGAGGTGGAGGTGTGTGGATATCTTTTTTTTTTTTGCTTCACACATCTGTGGCCCCTGACTGATTTGTCTGTGGGTCAGTGGTACCTGACCCAAAAAAGGTTCCTTACCCCTGATTTAGAATAATTTGTGAAGAGGAGAGAGACACCTCCCTTTCATTGACTGCAAGCCATCAGTGCTATTTAAGATCCTTATTATCAGACCTGGCAAACTAAACATGAACACTATGCTCCTTGGGAGGGTGTTAGTGTATTGTGGGGGAGAATACTCCAACACACCTGATACAAAACTTTTCCAAAAGAGAGTATCCTAATCAACATTTTGGTCAGTGCATTTCATGCCTGTGCTAACACATTTCCTTCCCCTGCCCCCAATGGCTTTATTTATAACCCTGTTTATAAAGCTCACATGCCCCCAGAGGATTCTGTGGTAAAATTGCCTTGGACAGAAGCAGGATTGTATCCTGTATGTGAAATCACGTTTGCATATGCTCAGGTCCTTCAGGCACTTAATACATAGTTAACTTTACTTACATGAGTAGCCTGCATAAAGTTAAGTGCCTAAGGCTACATCTACACTTTGGTGCTCATAGAATCAAGGAACACCAGAACTGGAAGGAACCTCAAGAGGTCGAATCCAGTTCCCTGCACTCTTGGCAGGACCAGACACCATCTAGATCATCCCCGATAGGTGTCTGTCTAGCCTTCTCTTAATATCTCCAGTGATGGAGATTCCACAACCTCCCTAGGTAACTGATTCCAGTGTTTAACCACTCTGTCAATTAGGAAGTTTTTCCTAATGTCTAATCTCAACTTCCCTTGCTGCAGTTTAAGCCCATTGCTCCTTGTCCTATCCTCAGAGGCCAAGGAGAACAATTTTTCTCCCTTTTCCTTGTAACCCTCTTTGAGGTACTTTGAAAACTGCTATCATGACCCCTCTAAGTTTTTTCTAAACTAAACAGTTTAATCTTTAAACTAGACAGTTTAAAAGTTTAATATTTTCTAAAAGATCTCTTCAAACAAAAAACTTATTTCAGAAGAGCGCGCGTATACCTAAAAAGTGGATTGAAAGATCTATCTGCTTTTTTGATAGAGAGCATCCACACAGCCCCTGGTCTTTCGAAAGAACAGGCCAGGGATTGAAAAATCTGACTCTATGAGGCCTGCTCTTTGGAAAGAAGGGCCAGTGGAGTTTCTGCCCATGCTTTTTTCTGAAAGAATCTTTTGGGAAAATGTGCTCTTCCTCATCTGGGAGATAAAGAGGACAACCGGAAAAAGGGCTGCGTTTTTTTGATTTCAGATTTTTAACAGCACAAGCAAGTTTAAATAATTTAGGAATTTAAAGTTTTTAAAAAGTTTTTAAAAACAATGGAGGTGGAGAGAGATTTGAAATTAGGATAAATACTGTAACAAAGGCATTTAAGGAAACAAGATTAAGTACAGATAACACAAAAAGGATGGTGTAGAATGTTCCTACCCTGTGCATGCCAAGCTGAGACTAAACTCTTCAGAGTCTAAATAAAATGAAGTTATGAAGTCCTAATGGGAAAAGTTGGTGTTAAAAATTCTTGACGGTAAAAGACCTGTGGAAGGGAGATAGTAAAATTAAGATCTTCCTTATACCTCACTTTAAGATTCAGTGGAATCATCAAAATTGGAACCTTGATAGATTATTCCACAGCTTAATAGGTCTTTTGTCAGGAAACTGTTTTTGGATTTATTTTTTTTTGCGGGGGATGGGATTTTTATTTAAAGGACCTGAAATTAGATTCCTCAGTGATCTTGCCTGTAGAGATTAAGGAGGCAAAAGAGAGAGAACCAAAAATAAACATTTCAAATAATAATGAACTCCTTCAGGGTAAGTGATCATTATATCTTCAGACTTTGATGAGCAGGCTTCTGCATTTATCTGAAGTGAACTATGGAGTGATGCCAACGTGCTGCTGAGTACTCCCTTTTTTTTTTAAGCTAGTATAAAATAAACCAGCAGTCTTTTAGCACTTGAAAGACAAACAAAATAATATGTTAGGTGATGAGCTTTTGTGGGACAGACCCACTTGTTCAGATCAGGAAATTCTGTTAAATTCTCATCATGCTAGCTAACTTTTAACAGAGGAAAAAAATGAAATGAAAACTGACACCTCAGCTATATAGGTCAAAAGAATGGGGGCAGGGGGGAAGAGGGTGAAGAAAATTACTGCAAGTGTCTTAAGTGAGTTGCCTGAGGTTACTACAAATATCAAAGATGGGGAAACAGTCCTTGTGGTGCATAAGGTAATTGCCATCTTTATTGAGGCCAAGCCCTAAAGTGTCAAATTTGAGAATAAATTCCAATTCAGATTTCTCCCTTTGTAATGTAGTTTACTTTTAACAGAATTTCCAAATCTGAAGAAGTCGGTCTGTCCCACAAAAGTTCATCACCTAACAAATCATTTTGTTAGTCTTTAAAGTGCTACAAGGCTGCTTTTCTGTTTTGTGAAGATACAGGCTAACGCTACTCCCTCTCTTCACTATTCAAGCTAGTGTAGTAGTTTGCTGCACAGTTGTTCTCCAGAAGTTCAAATCAGGATTAGCTCAAAAGAGATTGAAACCCAGACAAAATCACTGTTGTGGTTAATTTGCTCTCTATCTTACTCTGTTGCTAGTTGATTTAGTGGTCTAAATAAACAACCACCCAGTTGTATGAAGTGTATAATAAACTTTTCACATTAGTCATCAATCAAGTAGCTAGATTTTTCTGTTATAAATGGTTACAGGGCTATTGAAATGGGAGTTATGGAATTTTTTACATGAAGCAGTCAATTAAAAGTTTTGTAATTCATGGCATAGATGGTTTTCCCCACAAACATTGCCAGCTCAGAAGCAGAAGGGTTAGACTGATTGTGCTTATGATGGTGAGGGATTAATGCTAAGTATTTTAAAAGATTCGTCTACACCAGTTGGTCTCAACTTTTTCAGACTGCTGAACACCTTGTAGGAGTTTGATTTTTGTCTTACGCACCACAAGTTTCACCTCACTTTAAAACCATTGCTTAGGAAATCAGGCATAAAAATACAATGTTATAGCACAGTGAAACACAAAAAATGCATACTTTTTCACTTGTATCATAATTATAGAAAACAGTGATCACAATATTTATATTCTAGCTACACTTTATTATGATACTTGAGCCTGTTTTTCTATCTGTGAACCCTAGGCTGTGGGCTGACGCATGTAACTTATGGGGCCCTGGGCAATTGCGTGTGGGTGTGGGTGTGGGTGTGGGTGGGTGGGTGGTCGTCCCCCACCCCCCAGCATTTGGAATATTCCTAAACAATGTGCAGGAAAAATGTGGGCCATGAGCTGGATCTGGCCTGCAGCCCATCAGGAGCCTCAGACAGGCTGCACTCTGGTTGGGGGAGGGGACTTTGTGCACCGTCGCCATCCAAAGCAAAATTTTACAGCTCTGATTGGCCATAAACTGGACAATAGGAGCTGTTTGGGCCATGCTTCCAGCTTTGGCAGCATGTAGCAAGTCCACCCTCATGGGACCTGTGTCACACAGAAAGCATGCGACCTTCCCAGCCAGCTGCTCTGAGTAGTGTGTGAAGGCATGGCAGGCAGGGAGCCTGACCAAGGCCCCTACTGGGCTATTGGCTGTGCAGTTCCCTCCCAGATCCTATGCCCCTTCTCTGGTTCAGAATCCTCTCCTGCTCCCATGCCCCTTCCTGGACTTTGTACCCGCATGCCCTGCCCCAGGTCATAACCCTATCCTTCATCCAAATGCATCTCAGACTCTCCATCTCCTCTTGCACCTCGTTCTGCTACCCCGAGCTCATTTCTGCACCCAACGTCGATCTTAGACCCTGCATCTCCATTAATATCATGGCAGAGTGCAGCCATTGAACACTTACCAAATTCTTGAAGTGGCCTTCCCATCAAAAATCATTGCCCACCTCTGCCCTAAAGTCATTCTGTTCCCCCCCACCTGCAGAGGATGCAGGCTGCCAGAGTGAGAGAGACAGATGTAGATAAGTACTTCCTGGAAGTCCTCTGCATACTCCAGTGGAGAACCAGTGATCTACACAATTCTACGTCAGCATTGGTCCTTACGTGCAATATTTGTCCTGTTCTAGCTTCTTTCCTTGTAATGCTTGTTTTTCTTATATGAGTAGAGATTGGGTAGGGATTAAACTTGCTTGAAAAGCTAACGCTTTCAAAACGCATTGTAATTTGAGAGAAATGTTGTAAAACCTAGTTCTCCTGAAGATCTTTTTCCCCCCCCCCCCCCCCCCTCTGTTCAGTGAGTTTTTAGCAGAAGAAGGTCAAGAGAAATTCTGGACTTTCGTTGAGGCCAGTCAAGATCTTAGATCATCAGGTCATGGTGGTAAGCTTCTGTAACCCTTTTTCCTTGCTTGGTATTAATCAGCGTAGATGAAAAGTAGGCAAAATATTTTACAGTGTATGCAGTCTCAGAAGAATGGAACCTATACTCCATCTATATAACTTAGATTGTGATGGGAACTGTGACTTGAGCAGGGCAATCAAATGGTTGATTAAATCCAGTCTACATGTACTAAAACTAATTTGGTAGGTTAATCCGTGACAAATCAGAAAATATTGAATATATTTTATTTCCTTTTGTGTTTATTGGGAGAAACCACTTTGTAAATAACTGGCAGATTTTAACTGTTTTCCCCACCTTTTCCAGTACTCCTTTTATTTAGACCCTGATCCTGCATTTGGATATAAAGTTACATGATGCTTAGTGCAGATCCAGCTGTACAACCAACTATAACTAATTTAAAAGCAGTAATGCTTCATATTCTTTAGAGAGATTGGCTCTTCTTATTTCAGGTTTCAATTACATTAATGGGTTCTGAGGACTTTCCATAGAATGTATTATTATGAAAATCCATGACTTACAGTCAAATGGCCTTCTTCTGCAACAGTCTCAAATGGAGGGTTAATAGGTTGTACTCTGGCTTTGCAGGTACTAACTATTCCTCTTACCATGCAATGCTGAAAGTAGCCTGCTGGAATCTGTCACCACTGCAGCAGAACTTGCTGAAGTTTTCACTGTCCTTGCGTTCATATTCTGCTACGATTCAAGCCTTTCAGCAGGTTAGTACAAAGCAATGGGAGTCATCCAATGACTCAGAGTTTTGTAGGATTTCGGAAGGTAGAAAGTAGCTGCTTCAGTTACCTACAGATGTTAAGTTTGTGGCTCAGATGATAAAAATGACGTAGTTTGACAATTGTTTTCAAACAAGTAATAGTTAAATGTCATAGTTAAACCCTAGCTCAGTTTGAAAAACAAAGTGTTTTCATTTGAGGTATAAAACCAATTAAACCACTTTAAATATTTTGATGGGAAATTAATAGACCTACAGTGGGGGGGAAAAGGCCTTTGTACCTTTAGCGTCTTTCAGGTGGCTTCACTTTTTAAAAAAATGTTTACTTTTACGTTATATGTTAATATTGCTGTCTTCACTGTTTTGCCAGAAGTATCCTTGGAAGGCCTCAAAGATAAGTTTATAATACTCTCATAATTAATATTCTTGAGTCTATAGAACAGCAACAGACAATGTAGGCCAGTGAGTGGGCTGCATGAGTGGCCTTTCATCTCAGTGGGCCACAAGATGGCGTCACAGATGCCATGAAAATGAAACCTGATTAAGTTCACAAATAAAAGAATTCTTTGACTAAGATTGCTAAGAGGCAACTGTACCGGTATCTGTACCTTTCCACAAGACAGTCTCTTGCGATGGGATAGTTTTGCTAACTGTGCTTGCATATCTAGAACCAGCAGGCTGTGCAGAATGAACCATAACAGCACTTTGCTTGGCTGCAGGAGAAGCGCACAGTTCTCATACATATATACATACATACATATCCCGTAGAACTTGAAGGGACCTTGAGAGGTCATTGAGCCCAGTACTATGCCTTTTTTTTTTTTTTTTAAATCTATTTGGTCCTGACCCTTAAATGGCCCCCTCAGGGGTTGAACTCAGAACTCTGGGTTTACAAACCACTGAGCTATCTGCACACACCTCACTTCACATGCCGTTGCTTTACATGGTGCCTTTTTAATAATGCCAGTGGGGGGAAAAACTGTACAGAGGGAAACAAGTGGAATCTGGCAACCCTGTACCCAGGCAACTGTAAACAATGATTCGTGGGCCACACAGAACCCGAATGAGTCACAGGTTGCCCACCATTGATATAATAAAATATACACGTTCTGTAACATAATGAGCTATGATCTAGGGTTTTGTTTGTTTTAATTTTGGCATTTAATTCCTTTTTAAGTATTTGGGCCTTGTAAATAAAGGGCTAGATCTGTGTACAGTTGCCTCTTAGCAACCTTAATCAGAGTTGTTTGGGGACTTAATCAGGTTTCATTTCCATGGCATCTGTGACACCATAAACTTACTAGTTCTTCAGTTGTTCTGCCATGGTGTTCTAATGATAGCCCATGGAGATAACAATTCTTAAGTGGAAATTCTGTGTTGTTTGCACCTTTAGTTTATGGTGGGGGAAATAGCTCAGTGGTTTGAGCATTGGTCTGCTAAACCCAGGGTTGTGAGCTCAATCCTTGAGGAGGCCGTTTAGGGATTGAAGCAAATAGAAGTCAGGGATGGTGCTTGGTCCTGCTAAGAGGGCAGGGGACTGGACTAGATGACCTCCCAAGGTCCCTTCCAGTTCTAGGAGGTGTGTGTGTATCTCCATTATATTATAATATAATAATAAAGATCTAGTACACTTTGTTATAAAATATGCACTCTGCTGTAATGTACTTTATTTTAGTAAAGGCAAACGTGTTCTTTTCTGAGGAGGTTTTCCTTTTCCTATTGAGTAATTCGATAATATGCTCATGTTTGTAGAGGTGGACTTTTTGGTGCTTACTCATAAGGAATTTCCTGGTTTTCATAGAGTTTTCTGTGTAGTTATTTATTTAAAATAAAACAAAGTTTTTAAGTTGAGAAAAAAAGCCCTATCCTGGTAAATACCTTCTGCAAATCATATCATTCAAGAAATTTAAGTATTTCTAAAATGTGTTAAATATTTTTGGTTTACTTTGTTTGGTTAGCAGGTAGCTTTTAATTGCATTGGTACTGACAGTTGTACGTCACCTTTTGGTCCTTGAGTGGGACCCAACTGTTTTCATTGCTTAAAGTCCTATTTTCAGTATGATTGTGTAATAATATGGTGATTTGTATTATTTTTGTTCTAATTTCTTTTACAAACTATATTGTAACATGGATATTTTAATGCAGATAGCGGCAGATGAACCTCCACCAGTGGGCTGTACCTCATTTTTTGTTGTGCATGGAGAGAAGACTTGTGAATTTGATACACTTGAAATCCTCTTACAAACAGCTTCAGAAAGGTAGTCTTCTTAATAAAATCTAGCCCAGACTACAATTTTCTTAGACTTATTGAGGTGAGGAAATTGTGCTGAATTCCATTTCTGTTTCCAGTCTCTATTTGTACTCTCTTAGGCAGAGTAAACGAATATTTGCAAATTATTCTTTGGTGTCAAGCCAGTGAGGAATAATAGTCTGTTACTGTTTTAAGTCTCAGATACTGTACTATAAAGTAAGGATGTTCTAAAAGGATGTAAAAATGAAAAGGTGTTCAAAAGAGCAGACGTAATTCTTAGACATTTGGAAAAACGGCCATGTAAAGAGCTTAAAAATATCAGGGCAACTTTGAGATGAGAGAGAAGTACTATAATAAAGATATAAGTTAATTAAAGGTTAAGCAGAGGTCATCAAATGCTTCTATTACTCTTAATATGGGAGCAAAGGGAAACCCATCAAAAGAGTTAACATCTCCATCCATTCCAAACTCTGGATGTGGTTCCTGTGTTCTTAAGACATTGATGTTTAAATGTAGAAAGTAAGTCACTAATCCTTGGACATGTAAATACTTGAAATATAGATATATGTAAATAAATACAAGAGTCAGTACTATCATAGTGCTGTTTTCCCTGGACAGACAATTTTTGAAGTCTAGAGCAGGGGTTCTTAACCTGGGGTGCACACGCCCCTGGGGTTGTGTGATGTCTCTTTTGGGTGTGTATGACATGCCAGATTTTTTTAGAAGGTAAATCATCGAAAACACAAATTAAGCACAGGCATGTAAGTGCAGCTACTTTGTTTCATCAAACATATGTATGAATTCAGTTAGCCGCTAACTATTAGCGCGTCGGTTACAGTTTACTCCCACAGCAAAACTGTGCAACATCTCTGTGTAGTACTTGTGTGTTTTGTATGCCCACTGTACTATTATTTATGGTGAGTAATACATAAAACTATTTTACATATATTCAATATGCATTTTAAAGTGTATAGGACCCCCATCTCCATTTTGATAAGGGGTGCAAGAACATATTTGATTTTTGATAAGGGGTGCGAGAACATATTTTTGAGAACCAAAGGCGTGCAGGTTGCTGTAAAGGTTAAGAACCACTGGTTTAGAGCTTATGCCAACGAATGACTCTCAGGTTTACTTAATTTTCATTCAGGTGTTATTTAAAATAACACACAAATAATCTTAAATTTATTTTCCGTCATAACGAACAGGATTATGCAAGGAAATAATTGATTTGCCATTGACAACGTATCCTGGTAACGAGTAAAAAGTGGGAAACTTTGTGAAATGTAATTATTAACATATTTGACATTTAAAATACAGTATCTTCAGATTCTTCTTTTTCAGTTTTGCAGCTTGATTTTGTGTGAACATAAAGGATGTTGTCTTTTACTTCTGGTTGATGTGTAGTTGCATAGTATCATTTTGCCCATGTGTTGCACTGATGATGAATTCTTTTGGTAAATCCCATTTGGAAATATTTCAAACCTTATATTAGGGGCAAGATTTGAAAAGATGAGGAGAAAACATCCAAGAATACAGAACAGGAAAACTAAGTCTGTAGTTATGCAAGGATCATTTGGTACTTTAATACCTATCCAGTCAGATTTGTGGTTGAAGACTTTGTAACCCCCCCCTCCTTTTTTTTTTTTCATTTTATCAAAATTTTGCCACAACATGCCAACTGACAAGCTTAATAATGATTAATTAGCCAATAGTGTGAGATCTTAAACTTTGTGAAAAGACACCTGATGATTACACTGAGAGGGACGAGAAATTTTGTTATCTTTCTTAGGGTATATTTACACTATGAAATAAAGTTGAGTTTATCATAGTTGAACTTGTAACACTGGATATTATGAAGTTGAAGTTGAGTGTCTGCACTTGCCCACAAAGTCAACTTAGTGTGTCCCCACTAATTGCCAAAGTTTGACAGTTGCAGCAGTACATTGTGGGAACCTGTCCCACAGTTCCCTGAGGCCTGTTGCATTCTGGGCTTTTTCGTTGCTGCATTATAGGAAAAAATTCCCTGCAAGTGGTTGTGGGAGTGTGATGTCATCATCCCACACTGCATAGCCCTCAAAATGAATGGCCGTTTTTCAGAAGTCTCTTTCCCTTGTGAGATATTGAGTCATCTGAATCATGGACAATTTAACCGAATATGCCATGGTAGCACCCACGTTCATCTTCCTGGAGTGCACTGCCCTCATTCCCCTCCCTTGGAAGCCAAATGGCCAATTTTCAGAAGGAAATTAGAAAAAAGTGGTAAATCCCAGAGAGCATTGGTGTTCAGTGGTTAACATCACTCAGAAAAAGGAGAGGGAAAGACAGAGTGCCTCGCTTTCTAGTGGTTAGTCTCCCTTCCCCCATTGAAAATCACTGGTCCCCTGGGAAAAGAACGTCAATATGTATAGCAGCCAAACAGATTGGCATTAGCCTGGGCTGGTAACCCAATCCTATCGAGCCATGGGGAGCCAGAGAGTTGTGAGGCTTCTGTTAGCATGGTGTGGGCACCAGGCTCTAGGGGGGCCAGTCCCCCAATCCTATCGAGCCATGGGGAACTAGAGGGTTGCAAGGCTCCCATTAGCATGGAGCAGGCTCTAGGCGGCACCCTCCCCCCACCCCTGGCACCAGTCATCCACCCCGTGAAAATCTTTGCCACAGGGGGAGACTTCCCCCAGGCGCCAGCCAGCCCCCACGTCTTTCCCGCCTTTGGAGCATTCACCACATGCTGCTGTCTGGAAGCATTGACCACACTGCATAGCAGGCACATGTCTTTTAGCAGGCATATGTCTTTATTGGGTGGAGGACTAGCCATGTGGTGTGGTTGAGCAGGGTATAAACCCCCAACTGCATTACACGTCAAGGAGGGGGGCTGCCCCCATACAATGAGACCTGCCGAAAAGAAGTTTCTCGGCCTCTCATACAAGCATGACCCCCACAGCCAAGCCACCATGTTTTGGCAGGGAGGAGGGGTGGCCAGTGACTAGCCCACAAGCTCAAATGAGTCCCTGGCTCTCCTAATGGCTCCATACTGGAGCTCTGTAAAGTAGCTATATGTGATCATCATGCTGATCATAGAGAAATGATTTCAAAATGCCAGGCTTCCCGTTTCCTATTTCCTGCTCACCTGGAGCAATGACCTGAAAGGACACCTCAAGTGGGATTGTGGGACAGTTTCTGGGGCTAACAAAATTGATTTTCATCCTGGTTAATCTATACTGTTTTAGATTGACATTGCAAATTTGATTTTTCGAGTAACTTTGTTGGGAAGTCAGGAGCACAGAAGTCAGCATTGTGGCCTCTGAGAACGACTTATTGATTGCTGGAGTGTAGACTGAGAGTTTATAAAATCGACCATAAAACCTTAAATTTGACTTTATCTCCTAGTGTAGACCAGGCCTCTGTTTCCTCTTTCAAGTGTCTGTTAAAACCGCAGCTCTTTAATTCTTGATGTTTGTTCTTAGGCTGAAGCCTTTTTTGTTCAAAGGAGATCACAGATACCCCCTTTCAAACCCTGAGAATCCTGTTGTTGTACTGTATGCTGAGATTGGCACGGAGGAGTTTTCCAAATTCCACAACCTGCTTGTTTCAAAAGCCAGTGCAGGAGAAATCACTTACATCCTCAGACACTATGTTGCTGTAAGTACTGATACTATTTTGAACCAATTTCTTTAGAATTAGGAAGATCCTCTTGCTAAGACTATAAAAATGGATGCCAAAGGTGAGGCTCTGACACCCACTCTCAGATAGTTCAATAAGTGGCCTAACTTTTGAGAGGTGTGACTCTGGATTTAGGATGCTGATTTTAGGTATCCATTTTGAAAATCTAGGCTCATATTTCCTGTTACCCCACTACTTTCCATGGATTCAACTCAATATTTTGACAGTATTTCCGGATTTTGACATATCTATTCTATTAAATTATGAAAGTCACCTCTGTCAGTTAAAAGTCTAAGAAAAAGATTTCTTTTTATGGTCCAGTATTTGCATGGGTGGGGGTGAAGCACAAAAATTTTGTCTTATGAACAGAGTGGGTTGAGAGTGAGAGACATTTTCCAAATGGAAGCCATTCCTTTTGTACGGCTCTAGGATTGGATTTCATTGTTGAACCATTTAAAGTCCTACTGTTATCTCTTGTTTTTCCCTCTATACTGACAATCTTGTCGGGGTTGGGGGATTGGAAATCTCCCCAAATTACTTTCTGTACTGTATTTCAAAAGACATGGTTGTAGAATAAATGTTTAATTGTACGTTTTAATGGTTTACAAGAGTTTTCAACTACACTCATCCCTCGCTATACGAGCACAGTTGGTTCCCACATTTCTGCTCATAGGTGAAAACTCATAAGAGCAACACTAAATTCCCATTAAAATACGTGTAAAAGTCTCCACTTTGTTCCAAGTGCTTGTAACTTGACATGAACCAGTTGAGTTTAGGTACTTTTCTGATGTATTGGAATAGTTTGGCACCAGAAATAGGGTGTAGTGTATGTATGTAGAGCAGGGATTCCCAGCCTGTGGGTCAGGACACAAACATGGGTCCCATTCGATTTGTTAAAGGTCGCCAGCTGGGCAGCTCCTAGCTGCATGTGGCTGTTAAAGAAGCCATTTGCAGTTTCTTAACACTGCTGCCTCAGGCAGATATCTGTCAAGAGAGATAGCTGCCATCTCCAGCAGCTATCTCTATCATTAGGGATAGCAATTACCTTATGCCTAGGTGCTGCAACTTTAACACTTGATTTAATTGCTGGGAGCAGGAGGGCTGGGGGAGCCACCCAGCCTAGCAACCCTGGTGAAGAGGCTGTGGGAGGAGGAGGAATGTCTAAGGCTAGGGGCTGTTGAGGGATGCAGGGGGGGTTGTAAGGCTGGGGGCAGTTTGGGGCTGCAGGGGGTGTGTAAGGCTGCGGGCAGTTTGGGCCTGCTGGAGGGGGTGAAAATGTGGGTGAGGGTGAGGTCTGTGGGGCAGGTGGGGGGACTAATACAGTAAACCTTTGAGTTACCCAGGGGTTGTTCCTGCAACCCCTGTATAACTTGAATTTTCCTGCAAGGGGAGAGGAGCCAGGAACCACCAGGGCTGGTCAGTTTCCTGGCTCCCTGAGTGACAGGAGCTGGGAACCAGGGACAGGCTGGTTCCGGTCTCCCCATGGCTTGCGGGCCGGGACACTGATCAGCTCGTGGCTGGCCAGTTTCATGGTCCCGCCAGTGCAGGGGAGGGAACCAGGCTAAGAGCCTTCTCCTTCTCTTCCCCCTGCCAAAGGGCTGTCAGACAGCTGCACGTCTGAGAGAAGGGAGGGAGAAGGCTCCAGCCACAGGGCTGCAGGTCTCCCCACACCCCGCTTTGGACTGGACTGAAGCAGACCCAGCCAAAGGGCTGTGGGTCTCCCAGCCTCCTGGCCAGGGACCCCACAGCTGACTGTGCTCCGGCTGCGGGCCTCCCTGCCCCCAGCCAGGGACCCTGCTCATATAAGCGGGGGAAGTTGACTCATATAGTGAATAAAGGTAGGTATATATGTTCCTCATTTTGGCGAGTACTCATTAGTAAAGTACTTGTCAAACAAGGGATGAGTGTACTTAGTTTATCTTCCTGATGGTATGATCATGTAGATTAAAACCATAAATGATAATTGGGCTGACAGCCATATTTGAAATGTGTGAAAAGGCATCAGCTGGTATCTGTACTTTTGGTGAGACATAGCAAAAAATAAGGCTGTACACCACCTTCCTCTTTTTAAAAATAACACAATTCCATGTGTCAGAATTCCCACTCTTTGTGTAAAATATATTCTATAAATGTAATTTATTCTGGGTCTTGGTTATAATAACCATTTTGTAGATGTTGTAAGATGCGTATTTTTAAGTAGATTGTGAGCCATAAAAATATGATCTTTATCCAGAAGTGTTAACTGGTTTAATCATTTGTGAGGTATTCCGTATATACGTTTACCGTTCCGGAGGCTGGGGTTTTTTCGTTCCATTGCTGCAGAGTTGATTGCTTCTCAGCAAAAAAAAAAAAAAAATCACTTCTCCCCCTTTGTTCCTTTTTTAATTAAATAAATGTATTTGTCTCAAGTTGGTTCAAACTTTGGATTTTACAGCATCAAAATAAGGTTTTTGAGATCTAGTGTACAAAGTAAATTTTTGCAGCCCTTGTTTAGCTAGCTGTATAGCAGAGAGCCCAGTAGGAATATAATAAGACACAGACATGATTATTTTGTAGGATTACAACATAACTTATGCTGGGGCACCTACTTACGTACCTTATACCAGTTTTCTTGGAATGTTAAAATGAGACATTCGTATTCTGGGACAGAAACTACTTCAAATATGTGCCATTATGAGCTTTTTTTTATTATGGGAACCACTAGCTGAGCGTGATGTATGACCACATAAAGATGTGCAATGTGAGGTTTGTTTTTTTTTTAAACTTTTCTTCCAGAATCCAAGTAAAGAAAAAGTCTACTTGTCAGGCTATGGGGTGGAACTGGCTATTAAAAGCACAGAATACAAGGCCAAGGATGATACCCAGGTGAAAGGTGAATTCCTACTTACAATAAAAATTTTATATAAAAATAATTTGAGTTATAATAAAATTATTTTGTGTTTCTTTTCACATGAATAATTTTTCTCCCATGCTATGGTTATACTAGCAAGTTTTGTCAACAAAACCCTGCCTATGTTGACAAAACTGGAGAAACATCCATGCACAAAATGCGTTTTGTCAAGGGTTTGTCGACAAAACTCAGCACTTTTCACTGGCAGCGTTCTGCCTCTTAGCCATGAGGCATAACACTGCTGTCAACAGATTTTGTCCACAAATACGCTATGTGGACTCTCGGGGGGCCTTCTCTTGACAGATGAGGCACCCAGAACAATGGACAGCCCTGTCTGCTGTGCTTCCAGGTGCCTGTTTTGTCGGGAGAGTATCCAGGCAGTCTGGCTGCTCTGTCGACAGAGCAGAGCGCTCTTCTGACTGATTTTTGTGTGTGGCTGCACTCTGTCAACAGAAGTTTTGTTGGGAAATCGCTTCTGACAGTGACTTCTGTTAACAGATTGCTGTAGTGTAATTGTGGTCCCAGAGGACAGGAGATGGTGCTTTTCTTCCCACTCTGAGCTTAAAAGACCCCTCATCTCTTTCTTCATGCTATCCATGTCCTCCTCCTCCCCCTCTAATTTGGGAGCAGGGTTACTTTATTCAGGGCTGCTGAGCATCACGAGGGCATTTTTTCTTACTTGCCCCTCTGCAGAGCATGGTGTGTTTCCTCCATCAGTCTTCCAAGTCATCCAGAGAGATGATGGCTACTTAAAATTATTTTTGCCTCTCCTGCCATCTCTAGAGCAAGAACTGGGGCAATCCCCATTTCTGGAAATCTGACACAGACTGGCCAAACTGCATAATGGTTAAGTTGATGTGTATATATAATAATTTTATCCATGTGTCCAGCTAACAGCAGAAACTTCTGGATTTTTAAAAAGAAATAGCTGCTATCCCACTCTTTTAATCTGTTTTACAATATTACTACTGACTTCTTTACATCTATACTTTGAAATTAATTGTGTGACAGTTTTAGCCTATATGGTGGGTAAACTCAGTAGAAAAATAGCGGGTCATACTTTGTTTAAAAAACCTCCTTGCATCCAGAGTAAATATAGATCATTGTTGAACAGAACAAAATGGATGCTTTATGCCAGACATTTTCAGGTTTCCAGCGTGACCCTTTTTTGAGTGCAGACAAACATCAGAGGTATGTACACCTCAGGAGTGGAAGTTATTTGTAACTCTGAAATGTTTGTAACTGAACAAAGCATTACGGCTCTTTCAAATGTTTACAACTGAAAATTGGCATAATACTTTGAAACTTTCCTATGCAGAAGAAAAATGCAGCTTTTAACCATTGTAATTTAAATGAAATGAGCATAGAAATATTTTCCTACCTTGTCAAATTTTTAATCTTCCCCTTCATTTTTTTTAGTAGTTTACATTTAACACAGTATTTGCTTATATTTGCCTTCTTTTTGCTCCTGCTGTTGCCTGATTGTGTACTTTCACTTCCGAATAAAATGTATAGTTTACCATTCAATTTGTAATTCTGATGTTTGTAACGCGGTACTTTGTCAAAATTCTCTCAGATTTTTACAATAAAATGCTTTGCCATGTATTAAAGTTATCCCTTAGCTTGATCAGATTTCATTCAATACCTTTCTTTAGCTTAAATTACTAATTACTAAAAAAGATAACTGGCATGCCAGTACATTGGATTAATTTTAGTGTGGCAAACTTTATTCTTACTACCTTATTTTGTGAGCAATTTCATGAATGTATGCTTGCAGGTTTAGCCTGACCTTTGTGTATGGGTTTATGGAATAGAAGCCATTTTCACAACCAGAGGGTAGGGAAACACTTTAAGAAAAACCCCAGAAACCTCTCTTTTTTTGAATAAAATTGAATTGGTGGGAAGATCCACCAAGTATTATGAATAATAATAATGTATTTTATTGTGTTCAGTTGACATACATAAGTTACACTGAAGATCCTCCTACCTCAGGGAATTCCATTATTCCCCAATTTTTCCTTTTCTGATCCAGCCCTCCTTTTCTTCCTACTGTCGCTGAGTTGTCTCTACAGGTCACACACAGCCTGTACTCTCCTTCAGAGTTTTTAACATCCCTTGGGCACAGGAGTATAACTTCCTGATTCACTTCTGAGCCACTGTGTTTAGCAGCTAACACAGCATCCTGTTTTTATCTGGTTTAAATTTTTTTTAATGAATTTTTGCTAGAATCTTATGGCATCTGTGATCTAATGAACTGCTTGCAGGACTGAGTGTCACAGGAGAACTGGCTTCTGTTTTCAGTTTTCACAATGATGTGCCATATGACCAAGAGCTGTCAAGCAGTAGTTCTCATTTGCTCCATCTGTAAAATATGGAACTGACATTGCTTACCCACTTTTTATAAAGTACACACCCCTCATTTATAGATTGCAGAGTAAGTATTTATCATTATTGCTTATTGTTATTGTGTAAAGCTAAGCAAAGGATATATACAATAAACTGCCTTCTGAACAATGCAGTTTCTCCTGTATTTATAGGTACAGAGGTGAATGCTACAGTGATAGGTGAGAATGACCCTATTGATGAAGTGCAAGGGTTTCTCTTTGGAAAGCTAAGGTAAGACAGTCTTTTGGTAAAAATCCATTGCAGCATGTTGAAACTTATTTTGGAAAAATAGCTACACCCCAAAACAGTGTAGGAAGTGCAGTTAGAGTTGAAGAGTTGTAGCAATGAACTCAAATAGCCTAGAAGTCAAAAGAGAGCAGAAACTTTGTATAATGGCAGATGCCAGCATTTTTGGTGTGTTGATTTCTTTGGATTAGGTACAGTTTCGCTGATCAGGCCCTAAAGTAGTTCTGTTTTGGTTTTTTGTGTTTCTTTTTCCTCCCCTTTCAGGCAGTTGTATCCTGACTTGAAGGAAGAACTGAAGGAGCTTAGAAAGCATCTTATTGAAAGCACCAATGAAATGGCACCTTTAAAAGTCTGGCAGTTACAAGGTAATTGATATGGTAGAAAACCGTCTTCCTGGTGGTATTAAATTTTAAATTAATGTAAAAATATGATCCTTGCATATAGGAGAGTATTCTTGAAGGTGTCCTTAATGGTAAATGCCTAGAATGTCCAGCAGCTTTCAATCTACACCTTCTTGGTAAGTAGTAATACAAGTAGTTTCTAGCACATTTCCATACCAACTAAAGCTATGTCTACATTACAAGATAAGTTTGAATTTATATAAATCTAATAACTGGGTTTTATAAATTTGAATTTATAAATCCTCACCTTCCCACAGGTTCCTCACAGATTTGACTTATTGCTGCCACACTCAATAGCCAAATATTGACTGTTGCCAGCAGTGCATTGTGGGAACCTATCCCACAGTTCCCTCATCCCCATAGCATTCTGGGTATTTTCACAGGTACAGCATAGGGGGAAAAATGCCCTGCAAGTGGTTGTGGGTATGTGGTGTCATCTTCCCACACTGGATTGCCCTCATTCCCCTCCCATGAAAGCAAACACTCATTTTTCCACGAGGAGGGAAGGAAAAGTAGGACATCAGCAAAGATCATCAAATCAAGTGAAATATCTTGCTTCTGTATGTTAATTGCTTTCTATAACTGAGGGGAGTGATAGTTCAGTGGTTTGAGCAGTGGCCTGCTAGACCTGGGGTTGCAAGTTCAGCCCTTGAGGGAGCCCTGTGTGAATCAGGAGCAAATAGATTTCAAAAGAAAATCTGTCTGGGATGGTGATAGATCCTGCTGTGAGTGCAGGGGACTGGACTCGATGACATCTCAAGGTCTATGACATGGGTGTATCTTTATATAAAATCGTAGCACCTGAATTATCAGATTTTACAAAAAGCAGCAAGGTGTCTGTAGTCTTCTCAACTGGCCCTCCACCCATTATTCCCTGTGTGTTTGGGGCACCAAAGCCTGAAGAAGGAGGATAGGAAAGGTTAGGAAGAAGATTTTGGGCTTCCCTCTACAACTTTCCAAAACGTGATGGCAGTGAAATATACCGAACTTATAATGGAAATAGGAATCTCAACTGGCCCACCACTCTGTTCCTTGTGTTTTATGGGGACCAAAGCATGAAGAAAGAGGATAGGAAAGGTTAGGAAAAAGATTTTATAATTGGAATATCAAAGATTTTGAAAAAAGCAACAGGTATCTGCAATGGGCAGCAAGCCCCTGAAAATATTTTTGACAGGGGTGGTCTGATCTGAGGCTGCAGAGCCACGTAAAGAAGTCTCCTGAGCAGCAGCAAGCACCCGAATATCTTAGCCACTAAGGGAGACTCCTCCCAGGTGGTGGCAAGCCCCCAAATGTATGTTTAGGGTTGGGGGTGTCTGGAGCTGCAGAGCAAGTTGAAGGGGTTCCTGTGACATCTGCAAGGCCCCGCGAGTCTTAGCCACCAGGGAGACTTACCACAGTGGCAGCAAGCCTACAAATATCTTAGCTGCCAAGAGAGACTTCCCCCTGGTGGCAGCAAGACCCTGAATGTCTTAGCGGCCGGGAGAGACTTCCCCTGCCCCCGGTGGCAGCAAGCCCCGGCATATATATTTTGGCTGGGGGAATGTGGGGTCTGTAGCTGCAGAGCCAGTTCAAGGCCCCGCAAATCTTAGACTCTGGAGGAGACTGTCTCCAGGAAGCAGCAGGCTACCAAATATCTCTCCTGCCCTTGGAGCCCTCACTGCATGTAAGCCAGGACATGGTGCTGCCTGTCACCATGGTCCACACTGAGTAGGAGGCATGCCCTTTTATAGGGTAGGGGGCTAGCCACGTGATGTGGTTGAACACGGAAAGACCCCAACTGTGGGTTACCCGTAGGAGAAGTGGGGGGCCCTGCACAAATATAAAGCTCAGAAAAGAGGTTTCTCCGGCTCTCATACAAGCACAACCTCCCCCAGCAGTCTAGCTGCCATGTGGTGTGGTGAAGCAGGGGCTGGTGCCACCTCAGGAAAAAAAAAAGGAGCTCAGCTAGCAGAGGTAGAGAGAGGTCCAGACATGACTAAGCAAAGAAAAAAAGAGAAGTTTCTCAGCCTGTCATACAAGCATGACCCCACAGTCGTGCTGATAGCAAAGAAAGAAAGACAGAATCAGAGCTGAACTAACAGCAAAGAAAGGAAATTTCTCAGCCTGTCACATAAGCATGACCCCACAACCACAGGCTTCCTGTTACCTGATTCTTACACAGCAGCAGAGATGGAAGCAAACAGAATGGGGCATTGTGGGATACATACGGAACACCTCTGGAGGCTAATGAATTTGATTCAAAGACATGGCGCTTCCACACTAGCCTTCATTTGAACTTGTAAATTCATACTCGTTACACCCAGCCGGTTCTGAAGATATGATATTGATATTAGTGCTCCTTAATTCGAGCAAAGGTATTTACAGAGAAGACAGTGACATTTTAATATTGAGCTAACTGCCTTAAATTCAAATTTATCTTGTAGTGGAGAGGAAGTTTTCCTCCTACACAATAACTATATTGCTGCTGTACAAACACTCATGCGGGGTGCTGAACATCAGGTCTTCTGGACTTGCAGGGTGCCATTTTACAGTATCTGCACAATATAGAAAAGAGTGAGGAAATAGCATAACATCTTTGGTCACATCCCTCCCTACCTCAGAACCTCAAAAGAAAGTTCTGTTTTCTCCAAGCCACTGAAGGCCTAAACTCAGTATGTTGTTGATCCTGAGTCGAGAGCACTGGAAAAATGTGTACAGAGCAGGGTGCTGAGCCATTGAACCGAACTGTAACCCCTTCAAGCCAGGGGGTGTAGCAGCCCTTCTAGTTCCAGCAAGTACATTCTGAAGTTACAGGTTTCTTTGTCCTTACCTTGGGCTATTTTACTCTTACAGGCCCTGATGCTGCCACAGTTTAGGCATGTATTTATCTTTACTTGTGTAATTAATCCCACTGTTTACAGTTGGACTATTCCCATAGGTAGAGTTAAAGATGTGCATAGTGTTGCCAGGATTGGGGGCTTATGGGCTCATTAATGTGTGGCATGATATTCCCATAATTCCCAGTATAGTTTTTTTTCTCGGGGGTGGATAGAAAAGAGTGAATGTAGGACTCCAATCCTGCAATTTTCTTAGCACTGCTCTGTTTGTATTGTGGTCAAAACAAAAGTCCTATATATTTATTGAGCTAGTATATTGTACAGTATGGTAGCATTATAGTTTTACGTTTAAAAAAAGAGAAAAATAAATAAACATATCACCAATATAGCTAAATGCATGTTGATGTCGCATGAATGGTTCCTAGGCTTTTCAACTCAATTTTTTATATATATTCACCGTTTTCTCCTCCTTACAGTGCCCCAACATGTAAACTAATTTAGAGTTCCTGCAAAATACTTTAAGTAAACTTTTTGTTTTCCCTTCCTTATTTGATCCATATTTTAGAGGCTTTCCCTATTCGGCTCTGTGCTTAATTTCCAAAAATAGTTGCAGTTGTTTATTAAACAGGTCTATGAGAAGGCCTGTGAAAAAGAAATAGCTAAGGCTATTGCAAGTACAATATTCTAGCTGCCCAGAACTTGCTCTAGCAAGGCTCCTGGAGAAGAACTGAAATAATTATCTATTTCAGAAAGTTACAGCAAAATAATGATAAATATGTAATGAAATATCTAGTTAAATCATGTCATTGTAAGACCCTTTTGTAGGGGTCCTTGATCCACAAATCAACCACCCAGATCACACCCCAAAGGAGATTTATTCAACCAGAGCCACCCATGGTTCTTCGTATGTGTGATGAGCTAGAATTCTTGGTACCAACTGCAAAGACGATACAGGGTTTCAGGAAGCTGTTTACACAAGGTTGGCTATTAAAGGCTATAGATCAAGAAGAAGATCAAAGTGAGATACAGAAAATTAAACCTTCAGGATTTTCACATATGACAGATCATCCTCTAAAATGGTTGTTTACGTTCCAAGCCTTGTGTGACAAGTGGATGGCAGTTGTGTGAATTGTATTGGTGTTGCACTAAATGTGTTGCTTTTTTGCTTACAATCCATGACTTACCTGTTTTCACTTTTAGATCTAAGTTTTCAAACTGCTGCTCGCATCCTGGCTGCTCCCACTGTAGATGCTCTGATGGTCATGAAAGACCTCAGTCAGAACTTCCCTACAAAGGCCAGGTAATTCAGTGCAGAACCTGAGGAAGTCTTTCCATTTAATAACTTTCCTAATAACGTTTTCTTGACTATTCAGTATGATTAATAGCTGAAGTAGGCTTGTTAAGTGTTCCTTGAGTCTCATTTAGCTGAAACTAAACACTTCCAAGTCTGGCATGTGAGAGCATGTCTCTAGTAAAGATCTTTAGCAGGATGTTAGGCGAGTGTACAAAGGTGTTCTTTAATGGAAGTTGGAGTTGTCTACTGTAACTCTAGCAGTTACCCACATGCCTTCTGTGCTCTATAAACCTTTTTTATACTGTGATCTCACTTGAACGCCTCAAATGCCCATTAGTGGTGTGGTTTTTTTTTCTTTTTTTGGCACAAGCTCCCACTATGCACCAGGGGAGATGCCTTGGTAATTGGCACAGTGGTTAAGGGGGCATGTCTGATGTTGGAGGATGAGTGTTTGCTTGGTTCCTGCCAACAAGACTTTTGTTGAAATCTGGAGACACACGACATCCATCCTGTGATTGGAAATGTATTTTAACAAGGTTGCTAGCTTGGTTTCCCTCAACAACGTAGAGAATAATTGATTTTGAAATCTTTTGCAATTTGGGTGGTGGGAAGGATGCAGTAACCCCTTTGGTATACTGGGAGGTTTCCTGGGAACCATAAGGTGGCCACATTTTCTAGTCGTGTCTCCTACGTTGACTTGTGGTGGTAATTTTGTGCGCTTCACAGCCACTGTTACTGAACAATCTTCCTCTCACTCCACCACATATTGTGGCACCTAAGCTTGCGGGGGGGGCTATGTTTTAATTCATTTTCCCTGTATGCACTATAGTATAGACTCGACTTACATTCTCTCATTGTTCCATACACAGAAGCTGTGTCTACACGTGCACAAAACATCAAAATAAGCATCCCTCTTCCGAAAGAGCGGGAGGAGCGTCCACACGCTTAATGCCGTCTTTCGAAAGGAAATCGAAAGAACAGGGCGCAGACTTCTAAATCCTAACCCCGATCCCATATAAGGAAGATCGGCCCCTTTCGAAATACTAAATCAAAAGAGTACACGTGTAGACGCTCCACAGTCTGCTTTTTTGAAATACGGGTCCGCCATGGCTCTGGTCAGCTGGAGTGTGGCGCCACTCCAGCCAGCAGCAGCGCGGCTCTATGGTCCCTGCGTCTGGCTGCCTTAAAGCTTCATGCACACAGGAAACCCATGGCAGGAAGCTGAGAGCATGCTAGGAGCAGCCTCTGCACGTGCTCCAGCCCCGTGCTCCAGCAGCGCAGCATGGCCAGCAGCTAGCCTCCCTGCAAGCCCCATGGTCCCCCCTCTGAGCCCCTGAAGGGCTCCCAGGGTGAGGGGGGTGGAAAAAAGGCCCCCTTCTGGATGGAGTGAGAGCAGCGGGACCTCCTTGGCTTATGGAAGGAGCCGAGGTCTTGCGTGGAGGTCTTGCACGAGATGGGGGTCAAACGGCACAATGCTGCTGCCTTCGGCTGCCTGGCTCAGGGCCTCCAGACCAGGAGCTGCCCACAGCATACTGTGGAGCAGGTATGCTCTAATGTAAAGGAGCTGCTGCAGGGCTATGCCCAGGCCAGGGACCAGGCCAGCCGCTCTTGGGCAGCTCCAGCCACGTGTCCCTTCTTCTGGGAGCTCCGGGGCATCCTGGGGCCCCAGGACAGCTCCCCACCCCTGGCATTCCTGGACACATCTGCCAAGGAGCTGCAGTCGGAAGAGGAGGAGCAGCCTGGACCAGGGACCCAGGAGGGCAAGGGAACCACCAAGTGGCCGAGTGAGGAGGGGGACCTTACCATCGTAATTCCCTCCCACTCCTCCAGCCAGGTGACTGGGAGCCGGACATCCCCAGATGTCGTTGTGGGACCCTACAGTACGTACATGGAAGGGTGCATGCCTGCTCCACAGGGTGGGGGTGACGCAATGGCTAGTCGCCAGCACACAGGACCGGTGGTCCTGGGCCACACACAGGCCAGCCCCCACATGGTATGCAGCGCCCCGCCATGGCCCACCAGCAATACCCAGCAACCGCCTGCAGTGGACAGTGCTGCAAACCGCACAGGGTTGGCAGCTGGTCAGCGCTGGACAGCACCTGGGGCCTGCACACTGCATGTTGGGAAGGGCCACCTGCATGAGAGACCTCTGGATGCATCCGCAGGCTGAGAGGCCCAGCCCATGGGGGGCGGGTCGGTGTCCCTTGGGAGGTCAGTGTCTTTTGGTAGGGGGGCAGAGGCCCCATGGAGTGGGTTCGGGTGGGTGGGCCACAGCCAGGTCCCCTCCATCCGGGGCACATTACTGACATGCCGTCCCCGTCTCCATGCAGCCGCACCATCTGTGGGCTGGGAGAGCCCTGTGCCATCCCTCGTCCCCAAGAGCTGCCCTTGGAGGTGCCTGGACGCCACCCCATGTGGTGCGCCATCGGGCTGTGGCCGGAGGGCCCCCCGCCAGGCCAAGGAGGACCCCGCCAGCCAGTGCCAGGCCAAGGTGGCCAAGGAGCACCTGCGGCTTGCTGAGGCGGAGATGGAGTGGTGGAGGGCGGCCTGGGAGAGGCTGCTGACCACACTGGAGGGCATTGGCCACATTCTCTGGGACCATGAAGCCAACGTTGCCCGCCTCCTGGCCTCACCCCACCAGGCCTGCCCCCTCTGCCTCCACTGGGCTTACTCTCCAGCCTTACCTGCTGATGCTCCCTGCACCCTCTCCTCCTCACCAGGGACCCCACACCCAGGGAGGCAGGGGATCCAGGTGCTGATGGGGCTCGCAGTCCACCACCCCTGCCATGGAATGACTGCCCCGCCCCCGTCCAAGTTAGGTTCCCCCCCGTACATAGTTACCGAGAATGCATTAGATAAATGTTTATTTTAATGTTCACCACTCCATGCTGTGCTCCTCAGGGGGTGGTGGATGTGTGGGTGTGGTGCTGGTGGGGGTGGCGGGGACGGTGGGTGGCAGACGTGCGTGGGATGTGGGTGTGCATGCAGGTCAGAGGCGGCCATCAGCAAAGGCCTTCCTGAGGGCCTCCCATATGCTGTGGCCATCCCCGGTGGGCCTGGCAGATGGAGGCGGTGCCTAGCTGCTCATAGTTGGCGCCGGCCAGAGGGTCCCCCCAGGGACATAGGTATCCCCCTTTTTCTCCACAACATTGTGGAGGGCGCAACAGGCACCCACCACCTGGGGCATGTTCAGGACTCTGACATCCAGCCACGTGTAGAGGCACCTCCACTGCCCCTTTAGGTGCTGAAAGCCCGCTCCACAACTTTGTATGCATGGTCGAGGCATTGATTGAATGCCTCCTGGGTGGGGTTGAGGTGTCCCGTGTACGGCCTCATGAGTCACAGCTGCAGGGGGTATGCTGCATCTGCCACCATGCAGAGCGGCATGGTGACGTCCTCTGCCACCAGGATCTCCCGCTGGGGGAGGAACATGCTGGCCCCATGCTCCAGCAGGGGCTGGAGTTCCAGAAGACCCAGGCATCGTGGATGCGGTCAGCCCAGCCCACATAGATGTCAGTGAACTGATCCCCCGTGTCCACCAGGGCCTGGAGCACCACCAAATGGTAGCCCTTCCTGTTGATGTACTGGTCAGTGCTGTGTGGCAGGGCGTGGATGGGGATGTGGGTGCCATCCAAAGCACCGATGCAGTTCAGAAAGCCCAGGTCCTGGAAGCCAGTGACAGTGTTGTCCAGACCCCCCAGGCGGATGACCTTATGGAGCAGCATCACATTGATGGCTCTGATGACCTGCATGGGAGGGGCGGGGATATGTGCTCTAGTGCAGCTGTGGCAGCCATCTCCCTGCTGTCTCGGGCCCATTCTGCCCCCTCCCATCCAGCCCCTACCCCCCTCCCATCCGGCCCCTTGTAGTGGTGGGTTCCCCTTGCCCCAGCCCACCCGTGGGGGATACATGACCCAGCCCCACCTTACCTCCATAAGTACAGCCCCGACGGTGGCCTTGCCCACCCCAAACTGTTGTCCCACGGAGCGGTAGGAGTCCAGGGTTGCCAGCTTCCAAGTGGTGATCGTGACCCATTTCTCCAGGGTGAGGACTGGCCGCATGCAGGTGTTGTGGTGCGGGAGTGCGGGGGCGAGCCAGTGGCAGATCTTGTCGAAGGTCTGCCTCGACATGCAGAAGTTCTGCAGGCACCTTTCCTTGCCCCACTACCCCAGCACCAGGCGCTCCCACCAGTCGATGCTGCTGGGGTGGGTCCAGAGGCATCAGGGCACCCGGGGCGGTGGGGCAGCTGGCCGTGCCCCAGGTGGGGGAGCTCCACGGCCCCAGGGGTCTGCCCAGCCACCCGATGAGATCAGGTGCGGCTGTGGCGATGGTGCACAGCACTGCCAGCAGGGTGTCCATAACGAGGGTGTCTTCCTGCAGGAGCTGTTGGGGTGCCTCCATCGTGGGCACGGGTGGGCTCTGCCGGGCTGGGAAAGGCTGGGCAGCACTTGGCTCATGCGGAGTGGAGGGTGGAGGGAGGGGCCCTTTAAAGGGGGTGCCTGGCTGCAGCCACAGAAGGGCTTGTCGGTTATGGGACCCTGTCTGTGGCATTTCCTGCCTCCCTCCTTTCAAAAGAGGGCTTGGAGCCATGTGGATGCTCTCTTTCAAAAGACTGCGGCAGCACTTTGAAAGAGCAGATCAAAATGCCCATCCGCTAATGGCGTCGGGTGCTCTCTTTCGACAGCCACTATTTCGACTGCCAAACTTCAATTTTCGCCCTTTCAAAAGGGTGCTCACATGTAGACCCAGCTAGAATGTGCACAAGGCTGCAAGAAAAGACGTGTTCTCTTGTGTTTAAGTTATTAGATTGGGATCCCAGAGAACTTGATTTTATTCCTAGCTTTGCCACAGGCTTCCCATTTAATATTGTCTAAGGCTGCTACAGGAGGCTGAATTAAAATTATATTTCCCAACATTTGAGTATTTGACTTTTCAATTATAATGTTCTTTTGCATAGTTTTTTTTAAATGTAATCTAATATTTGTGTTTATAGTAGCACTCAGGAACCTTGATCAGAATAGGGGTCCATTGTGTTGGTCTCCAGTGACATAGAGGTATATGCTAAAGAGCTCAAAGTCTGAGGACTAGCAAAAATCCAAAGCATGGTAGAGAGATGTTCAGATGCACAGTTATGTACATGTGCATCTGTTACCTATTCTTAGCTTTGTAATTAAGTATTGATGTTCACCAACTGCTTTTTAGCCTACCCATTAAATGTTGGCTGACTCCACCATTGCTTTGAATCTGTTTTTAATATGAAAAGTTTCACAAGTTCTTGGATTCTGTTGATGAAATCTTTGCTGTTCTGTTGAAAGCAGTGGGGCTGAAAGATTTTTTTTTAATGTATTGGGAGGTGCTGAAAGTCATTGGACCAAACTGTGAATGCTGTATGTAATAATTGAAATGGCTTCAAGCAGGGGGTGCCTCAGCCCAGGTTCTCCCTGCACTCCATATTCCAGCACCTATGACTGAATGCACAGAAAATTGATTTCTAATGGCTTAGTGTGCTTAAAATATGGTTCTGGTAAGGATCAGGCATATACTGTTCTGACTCTTAATTATTACATTAAGAAGTTAAAGATGTTGCACTAGAATAGTCCACAATTGCATACAAATGAGTTTACAATAGAGAAGGTTCCTGTGCACCAGTTAAAATGTGGGAGTAGAAAAGTGGTGGTTTCACTCACTTTACTATGACTTCTTGTGTTGAATTCAAGGCTTGGCACATCCCAGAGTCTTTTAAGTGGTAGCTGCTGGCTGGAGTAAGGGTTATCAGCATAGCATGGAACCAGAAGAGGAAGTTTTGAAAGCTGTATCTTGGCCTGTTCTTTTACTATTGTTTCAGTGGTGCCCAAATATGTGTTAAGTGCTTCCTATTGCAAATGATACCTGCTCCTTGCCCTTGGGCGCGTACAGATATATGTCAAAGACTGCCAGGTGGGGTCATAAGAAAGCAAAGGTGGTGGGATGTGGGAAATTGGACTGGCACCAACCATCTTTATGTGACGTTTTGTTTCCTTAGAGCAATAACGAAAACAGTTGTTTCTTCGGAACTCAGGGCAGAAATTGAAGAGAACCAAAAGGTAATGCTTACAGATAATTATTCAGTATGTTCATATACTTCCTGTAGTTTTAAACTATGAAAGTACTTTTGTGTTTAAAAAACATCAACAGCATGTTTGGTTTTGTTTTTTTTTTTGCACATGAATACATAAGTGCCTGAATTTATATTAGGGTACAGAATAAAAGTGTCTCATTTCAAATATGAATGAAAATAAAGAAAGGTCATGTGACCCTTAGACAGGATTGGTTGACCCTTTACAGCAGCAAATAACACTGAAGGTGCTCCAAGCAGCCTTCTCCAGCTGCAAGAACCCCAAGATTCTGCACAAGCCCAGGGAGTGTCCTGCAGCATGGGGGGCACCTGGCGGTGGATCTGGTCCTACCCCATAGAGCTATTCAGGAGATGGACAAGTCTGTTACTCTCCTGCTCAGTCAGAGGTAGGAACCCCCTTTGATGGGGCAATCCCAGCAGCACAGGGAAGATATGATCCGGCTACACAGGTCTCCAGCTGCAGGAACCCCAGGCTGCTGCCTTGTCCCAGAGGGCAGTCTACAGCAGTGGGAGGCACCCAGAGGTGGGTCTGCTCTGGTCCCCCCCCCACTCCCCGAGAGCAGTGTGCATGGGAGGGACAAGTCCTGTCAGATCCAGGAGCCCCCTTTGTTGAGGCACTCCTGGGGAAAAAGGAGACACCACATGTCCTGGGAAAGGCCTTATTTCATTGTGCATGATACATTTTTCATGCTTGTGAAAGGGGTAGGGCCCTGCTCATTTATGCAGAAGCACTTTAAAATAAATAAATAAAATCTCTCAGTAAAATTTTAAACACAGGGCCTGACTCCTCTCTTATAGTATTTCGATGCCTGTGAATTCTTGGCTGCAGATCAAATACTCTCCTCTTTGTTACTGAGTGGAGAAAGAGATTCCGGGCTTCAGTAATAAATAATTATGTGATTAATAATTATTTTGAGGGTGAAGGGAAGAAGTTTTTGCTTGTTCCAGTTGCTTAATAGCTATTTATCAAAAATATGGTTCTTGTGTGTGTGTGTTTTGTCACTTGTACTTGTAAAGAGGGACCAGCATTTGTTGTCAGAAAATAACAAAGTGACTCAGATGCAGTGTGCAGAGAATTAAGTAAACCATGCCAGTTAACAGTGGCAGGGTTGTACAGTACTGAAAATATACTCATTATGACAGTTCAGATGGCAGAGTAGAAAATACAGGTTTGAAATTAATTAAAAAAAAAGTCAAGCAATAGTGTCTTTGTAAGGTCTATAAATTTATTTCATGCTAGCTCCAAGTTTATAAGAAGAATACAGACTTGTACATGGCTATGTTAGCATGGAAATGAGGAACTGCTCAGATTTAGACCCATTAACTCAGTATATTCAATCAGAATTGTAGTCACGTTAGTCTGTATCCACAAAAGCAACCAGAAGTCCTATGGCACCTTATAGACTAACAGATTTATTGGAGCATAAGCTTTTGTTGGCAAAGACCCACTTTTTCAGATGCAATATCATGCACCTGATAAAGTAGGTCTTTGCTCATGACAGTTTATGCTCCAGTAAAAGACCTGCTTCGTCAGGTGCATGATGTTGCATCTGAAAAAGTGGGTCTTTGCCAACAAAAGCTTATGCTCCAATAAATCTGTTAGTCTATAAGGTGCCACAAGACACAAGAGTTGCTTTGAGCAACTCTAACAGTACAGAGCCAGAAAACTTACTTAAGCCTTCTACAGATTCTCATTATGGTATATAACATCGCGTAAATCGTCCTCTGTATCACAGGACTGGAAGATATCTGATTAGATGCTAATTTTAAAAAAAGTCACCAGAAGTGATTCTGGCAGTTGCTAGCTGGTAAGCCTAACTTCAGTACAAGGCAAATAATTCTGTTCTGTTACTACAGTTTCAACTAATCAGATACGTTGAGGAACATGATACAACACAGCTTTTTTCTAAAAGGACATCATTCTTCACCAATCCATTTCAGTTTTAATCAGGTCAACAAGCAGGTGGACAGGAGAGAACCAGTGGATATATTTAGTGTATGTAGACTTTAAGAAGGCCTTTCACACAGTTCCTCACCAAAGACTTTAACGCAAAGTAAGCAGCCCTGGGACAAGGAGGAAGGTCGTCTCATTAGCTGGTTAAAAATATAGGAAACAGCATAGAAATAAAAGGTAATTTTTCACTATGGAAAGAGGTAAATAGTGGACTACCCCAAGGACCTGTATTGGAACTAGTGTTTCTCAACATATTCATAAATTATCTCAAAAAGGAGGTGGCAAAGTTTGTGTATGATACAAAACTTGAGAGCTAAGTCCATAGCAGACTGCAAAAGAGTTACAAGGGGATTTCACAAAATTGGATGGCTGGTCAAACAAAGTGACAAATTAAATTCAGCATTGAGAAATGCAAATAATGCACACACAAAAACATAATCCCAACTATGCATACAAAATGATGGGGACTAAATTAGCTGTTACCATGCGAGAAAGATCGTGGTGTCTTCTTGGCTAGTTCTGTGAAAATCTCATCTCAATGTGCAGCAACAGTTGTCAAAGGTAGCAATGTTAGGAAACATTTATGATAGAGGTAGATGAATAGACAGAAAACATCATGCTGCTATATAAACCCCCGGTATGCTCACTGCTTGAATAATGCTTGCAGTTCTGGTCTCCCCTTCTCACAAATATATATTTATCCAAACTGAAAAAGGGGCAGAGATGGGTAACAAAAATTATTAGGCATCTGGAACAGCTTCCATATGAGTAGAGATTATAAACACCTTCCATCTTAGAAAAGAGATAACTAAGTGGGGATATGAGCACGTGAATAAGTGTAGTTTGTTCCTTTTCATAACACAGTCTTACCTTCCAAATACATGTAGGAGGATGCCATGTCTTCCCATAAGTATTTCTTCTCCAAACTGAATATATTGATTGGTTTACCTTTAAACCATGTGTGCTGTGTATTCAAAGTGACCAATAGGCTGCTATGGAAAACTAATATGGTGCTTTTAGTGGAATTGATATAGAACTGCAGGGGCATTAGTAGATTTGAAACACTGCAGCATAAATGCTATGGAGGTTCTATACTTTTAACTGATTTTTACTTGGTAGCATTTCTCTAATGGCTGTTACTCTTTTCTTTAGTATTTCAAAGGAACATTAGGATTACAGTCTGGTGATTCTGCCTTGTTCATCAATGGACTGCACATTGATCTAGACACACAGGATATATTTAGGTATGAATTCCGTACTTTCTTCAGAAAAAACTATATTTGTTTAGAATCTTGAAAATTTTATTATGTTTGCATACAGATATTAAGCTTGTTTATGGAGAAGTGTGTATTTTTATAAATTCAGCAGAGTGAAAGACTAAATGTAATTTTTTAAAAAACAAATGCATGAATAAAAGTATTAGGATTTATAAGGATAAAGGTGAGTCAGATTTGTCCAGTCATCAAGTGAAATACAGAATTTGTGTTGTGGCATCACTGCTGTACTCTGCTGAGAATATGCTCAAGTTTTTCAAGAGTTTTCCATCTCCTAAGATTTCTAGCTGAATCCTGTATATATTGCAACGTTTGACATCGGGGGGAAGAAGGGGGATTAGACCTAGTTTTCTATCTTATTTCTTATTAGCCATAACCTAGGATTTTAAAGCTAGTGCATGTCTGTAGTGATGAAGTATTACCTTGTCAGTGTCATAGTTCACTTCCTAAAATCCACATTACAGTTGGTCTTTTTGTTGGCAGTTTCAGCAGAAAAGCTAAAAACTATGGATAAAAGGCAAGGGCAGCCCTTCCTGGGTGCTACCCGTTACCTTAGCCTGTTCTGTGAAACAGTACTGGGATCCAGTGATGTCAGTCAGGCATCTGTCAAGTAAACAAACTTTCATTTTAAGAGAAGAGCAGAACACTAGTTCTTAAAGGTTAAATCCCTGAAAAAATATCCCTCTGAAAATTTCCATTTAGGGGTCAGACTTCAGCCCTAAAAGTCTGGGTTGGTGGGTGGGTGGGTGGGTTTCCATTGCTCTTTAACACTGGCTTTAAATAATTTTTCTGCGAGAAAACCCTCTTGAAGCAATTTGAAATAAGTGAGATGTTTAACGCAGAAAATTAAATTGTATACTGGACATATTTGTAGCCTCTTATAATGATGATTTGTACCTTAACGTAATCCTGTAACATTTAAGTTGGAGCAAATCAGTAGTTGCATCTTAATGAGCGTGTGATATTGAATGTTCGTATTCTTTCTAGCTTGTTTGACGTGCTGCGCAATGAAGCTCGTGTTATGGAGGGACTTCACAGTTTAGGAATTGAGGGCCTTTCCTTGCATAATGTTTTAAAGCTGAACATCCAGCCCTCAGATTCAGATTATGCTGTGGATATCAGAAGTCCTGCTATTTCAGTGAGTACTTTTTCTTATAAGAGCCAGGCTGTCCAGCAAAACTGTTAGTTGAGCCTGGGGCTTTAGTTGCACATAAATAGATCTTTTTAGGATATCATACAAGGGTTGTATCGTGTTCTATTTACATAATCAACTAGAACTTCATAGAATGCAGGATAAGACAGTGGAGACTTTTCTATTTGACAAAATGTGACAAAGTATAATAGAATGTAAACACTTGAGGATGCAAAATGTAGATATGCAACGGGTGCTGCCAATAACAGAGTGAATGTAGGTAAGGAAGTGTAATAGGTAAGCAAATTAATATGGGAAGGAGTTATGTTTTCAAGAATTGGGTTTAAAGAAAGAGTGTGAGCAGGCAAGTAGTATATGGGTCGTTAAATGTTATAACACAAAATGAAGGAAAATGTAATGGAAAGGGAAAAATGGGGCTGAATGAGTAATAAGGAGATTGAGGAGATTAGAGAAGAAGTGACAGCAGAGGTTAGGTAAGGGTGAGTGTATGAACGCCGTTGAATGTGATGGTGTGCATGTATGGGAAAAAGATTTGAATAAAATGATGGGGATGTGGCATGATGAGAGAAAGTGGGGCAGATATGGCCATAGATAGATAGAGGCTTTATAATTGCTCCTTTTGGAAAAAAAAAAGTTGTAACTAAACATGTAAGATATCTGAGAAGAGCATAGCAAGTGGGGGAAAATAAATCCAAATAATCCAGTGCCATACTTTCATGCCTGAAAACAGCTTGTGTAGTTGAGAAGAAAACAAGCTTCTGACTGGACTTGCTTACACGAGCACAACTGAAAGCAGAACTCTTCTTGACATCTATGTTGGATAGATGTAAATAGAGATTATATAATGCCCCTTTATACGCCATTCTCCTACTTGGTGGTTATTTCTATGGACAATAAATTCAGCTGAATAAAAATCTAATTAGTAAATCTGGACAAAAACAACCTCCCACTCCCTACCCCCCCAACAAGTGCACAAGAAGATGGGACTAATTGGGCTTGTGCAAAATGGAAATTGGGTCCAGCATAGAATCATACAACACTAGAACTGGAAGGGACTTCGAGAGGTCATCACATCCAGTCCCATGTCCTCACGGCAGGACCAAGTACCATCTAGACCATCTTTGATAGATGTCTGTCTAACCTGCTCTTAAATATGTCCAGTGATGGGGATTCCACAACCTCTCTAGGCAATTTATTCCAATGTTAAACCCCCCAGAAAGTTAGGAAGTTTCTTCTAATGTCCAACCTAAACCTCCCTTGCTGCAGTTTAACCCCATTGCTCCTTGTCCTATCCTCAGAGGCCAAGGAGAACAATTTTTCTGCCTCTTCCTTGTAACACTCGTCTAGGTAGATGACAATGTTGGATCACATTCCTCTTCTGCAAGGTAGACAGTATCATTGTAGGTTTTCTTCATTGTGCTTTAACATGAATTTCAGTTTACTGCTGTAAAGATCTAACCCTTTCAGGTGCCGGAATAAATTAAGTGGTCTAAAGTGCATAAAATTATTCTGTGATCTGTAACATCTCCAACAGGTTCATCAATAAAAGAGCAAACGTCTTTGGAAACAATTTGAGAGTTCTGTGCTTAGCTTCTTCACATTACTTGATTGTCTAAGAAAATATAAATCGCATGGAGGGATACTGGGCACTGGATATTTAGTAAGATTTTTATTGCAGGAACTTAAATGTGAGACTCATTCAAGCCACAAAGACTAGAAAAAAAGATGGTGCATATCTGTGATGTGAGGAGAAATGGATCATCCAAAAACCCACCTCCCAAAAATCCTAAGATACAGCCTCCTTTTTATACCCAAGAAATGAGGTTACAGACCCCTGTGTAGTAAAGACTTCTTGGCCTTTGGTTGGGTAATCTCTAAAATCAGAAAATGTTCGTATACTGTTCACATCTTTGTGCAGCGCTAGGGAACATTATTAACAATAATTTCATTTTAAATGAGCAAATACTTCTCTATTGTTACCTTCCCTCAGGCTGGATCTTTATGGATTTTCCTTTCCTACTTGTGTTCATCCCATTGTCATGTCTTAGAGATGAGGCCTTGAAGCACTTTAGAAGAGAAAAATGAAAATTGTGAGAGGAGTGAAACTCTCTGAAATTGTGCCTGGTTGGATACATGGCAACAGTGGGGAAAACAGATTCATAATCTAATTTCTAACAGATAAAATTCATTTGGTGTTTTTCAGGCACAATCAAATTGTATTAAACTTGAATGCTTAAGTGCTAACAAGTGCTATGCTTGTTTTATTTCAAACTTCTCAATTTAATAGTAAGTTATGTTAGTTTAACAAGGAATTATTTGTTATTTTTCTCAGTGGATCAACAATCTTGAAGTTGACAGCAGATACAATTCCTGGCCTTCCAGCGTGCAGGAATTGCTGCGCCCCACCTTTCCTGGAGTAATCAGACAAATTAGGAAAAACTTTCACAACTTTGTAAGTAATCACCTGACTAGAGCTAAAGTGCACATTCATAACAGGCAGAAAAATTTAAGCATTGGAACAACTTTCATTCAAGTATGGTGAAGTCTCCATCACTTGAAGATTTTAAACTGAGGTTGCATGTTTTTCTAAGAGTTAAGATCAAACTCAACCAAAAATAATTATGGGTTAGATGCAAGAATCACTGGATGTCTATTTCCTGTATTATGCTTGAAGTCAGACTAAGTGATCTGATTTTAAAATACATTATTGTAGCAGTGCTTTTTCTGTTGTTGTGAGTGAATGAGAAGTTGGGTGAAGACCAGTTTCATGACCTTCTAATATTTTATGATGTTTAACGAGCTTGTCGTTGCCATATCACTTTGCCACTTGTAAAAGATTAAACTCAGCTACAGCAATTTGGAGGATGACACTCGGCTGAGACACAGGAAGGTCGTATTCACTTCCTTGCTCTACCTTAAACTTCCTTTGTGACCCTAGGAAAAGCTCTTAAGCTGCTTATGCCACAGTGGATAAAAAGTCAATGATAATACCTCTGCAGTGACACATAAACAAGTCATCCTAATCATCAACCATGGTTTTGGCCTTTTAATGGAACAAACTAATGTAAAAACCTTTATTTTGTAATTATCCAAAGGTTCTAATAGTGGATCCTTTCCATGAGAGTACAGCAGAATTGCTTAATGTGGCTGAGATGTTCTTCAGCAACCACATCCCACTGAGGTAATGCTGCATTTTTATGGGAGGGCATTGGTTGAGCTTTTACGATTTTCATGATTATTAAAATGTGCTCACCATTAGCCAGCTGGGATGCTGTGGAAACTTTCAACAGTTAAAAGTGGCCCTGGAAAGCCATTCCCTCCAGAAGAAAAGAAAATGGAGAAATCAAGAAGAAATACAAAAAAAGACATGAAAGAACAGTAAACCCTTGATTTTTACAGACACCAATGTAGCAGACTTTGGGAACAACAGATGTCCACCAGCCTCCCCGTTGTTCCTAAAGTCCGCTTAACCGGGGCCCGTAAAATACTAAAGCCACCCTCTCCCCTTTCCAAAAAAAAGTAAGGGACTTACCGGGTCGACCACTGCTACTGCCAGAGCCACAATATATTCCTCCCACCAGGGCTGGGGTGCATACACAGGCTGACGGCACTCGCATGTGTGCCCCCACTCCTGATGAGAGGAGTGTGTGGCAACTCCAGCGGTGGTGGCGGCTCTTCCACCCGGACATGGTAGGAAAGCTCCAGTCATACGCAGTGGGGTCTTCCCAACCACAGCAGGGTTGGGATTTCCAGCCACCACTGCAGGCTGCAGCATCTCCTCTGCCTCCGGCTTCTCCTTTGGTGAGTCTCAGACATTTGGATGGGGTGGGGTGGGTGGGACTGGGGATGGGGGAGCCTGATGGAGGGGCGGGGTGGGTAGTAAACCCTTGATTTAATGGTCTTTTGGCTTTAAAGACACCCCCCCCATTAGTCCATTAAATCAAGAGTTTACTGTATTACAGTGGGTGAACCTTGGAGAATGTTCTGTAGAGTCACTGCATTAGTTACGCAAGTCTGCTTATTAACATACCTGCCCAGAACCTATGCATAAGATCTTTATTACTATTGGCTGTTCTGCATGATTTGTTACGGAAATAAAATCTTAATTGAGATTTTTGTTTGCATAACACCCTCGTGTTCCCTTTACAGGATTGGTTTGGTGTTTGTGGTTAATGACTCAGAAGATGTTGATGGGCTACAAGATGCTGGGGTTGCCCTTCTTAGAGCATTTAATTATGTTGCGCAAGAAATGGATAATAATTACGCATTCCAGACTGTTGTGTCTGTAAGTGTTCATCTGCATGTCTTATAGTCTGAGAGACTGTCTGTGTTAATGGGATAACAGGTAATATGAGAAATAGATATTATTATTATGAAGTGCACTTATGAACACTTTTTTTTTCTTGAAAATTTTGCTGGTAAATTTTTTGCTAATGAAAGTGACTGTTAAATAGAATGGACAACACTGTGAAAGTTGTGTGTGTCATTCTAAGCTCTGTTCCCTAGTTCTGCCTTAGCATCTTAGTCCTAGTCTGTAACACTGCTTACTATTGTTAGTCTGGGGTTCTCTTTAGTAGAGATTGCCAGTCCTGTTGGATAATCTTGTGATGGGTACTAAGGCAAAAAGAGAAAACTCATTTTCAATTGCAGCTTATGGCATGCAGTCAGGCTAACTTAAAACGATTACAAGATGGACCATTTTCTTAATTAAGTTAAATTGTTAAAGGCTTGAAAACTCTGCTTTGTTGTTTCTCAGATGTTTCAGTATGCTAGTGATTAGTAAACTATTCGGCAGAAAAACATGCAGCCTTCTGATTTTTTTTAATTTGATATTTGCTTTGCTTTACATCTTTTCTGAAAACCTTTGAATCACAAGAAATGATTGCTATTCTGGCCAATATCGAGGTTAGGGAATACAGCAAGAGCCTTCACATACTGTTATATTGAGGCACAGTAGGCTAGTTTTCAAGACTAGCAACATTTATCATTTGACGTATATTTATATATAGGCTTTTATCACACATAATAAATAACAACAAATATTCTAGATTAGAAGGTGGACTATAGCTGTTATGTTTGCTGTTTTGATTCCCATCCCCCTCTTTTCCCAAACACAGTCATGGCTATAAATCTGCATTTGCTTCCCCTCCACAGATATATAACAAAGTAAAAACTGGAGAACAGCTGCAGGTTGAACATGTGGTCAGTGTTCTCGAGAAGCAGTACCCATATGTAGAAGTGAACAGCATTCTGGGGGTTGATTCAGCTTATGATCAAAACAGGAAGGTAAGAATTTTGTGAGATAACACATTGTTATCCTGGTACCTTGCTGTTCTAATATACCATTTACTGAATATGATTTCAGCCGGTACGTTGAGCAGAGTGAAATACTCACCTGATTTTTATTTATTTATGTTTTGCACTGATGTAATAGGTTTTTTTCCTCCCCAAAACAAAGCTGCCAAATAGTGTTTTCTGCTCTGTTTCTTCAGTTTAACAGCTCCCCTTTTCAGCTGAGAGAAACTGGAAGGAACCATGTCTTTTGGCTAGGACAGTGTCTTTCTGTGGACATTACTTAGCACAACAGAATCCCAATCATGCCTAAACACTCAGAGATACAATGATGTTCCTTTCACATGCACAAATGGGAACTGAGGCCCTTTTTTAATAAATAGGTATTGAGTATTATGAACTACAATGTGTATTAGTTTTTGTCATATTTATATTTTATTTAGCTTAATATCTCATAGTGCTCCTTTGGTCACATTTTCATTGTGATAATGCTTGTAATTTCACTTCAGTTTGTGACTACCTTCTGGACAAATGCAAAAAGCAACAGAAATATGCAAAAAATAAGCGTGCTCCCACTTGTGGGGGTGTTTTTGTTTTTGTTTTTAATGTGTCCTTACTAATATGAAATAGTTGTTGGAGTTGGACAGAGGGGAGCATAGTGGACTTAGTATATCTTCACTTCAGCCAGGTGGTCAGCAGAGGTCCTTGTTGGATTCTTTTAGGGACTCAACCAGTTTGGTATGGATAACATTTAGATGAGAAGGAATGCATTCTACAGACTAACTATACTGTATCAGATGAGAGAGCTGTCTGTGAGGGTTCTGCAGGATTTGTTTGGGAGTGTCCAGTATTTAATAATATCATACATGATGTGCAGGAAAGAATGAAAAGTGAATTCATGAGATTTGCAGATGACCTGAAGCTGGATCCTATGGTGAACACTGCCGAAATTAATTTGTGTGATTTATGGTAAAGGAATAGACACCCAATCATATGCAATTAAGATAAAGAGTAAGCCCACATGTGCATAAGGAGTCCATGAATAAGTATAAACCTAAGATGGTTAGGAAATGAACATAAAAGGACAATTACTAAACTATAGGTTGAACCTCTCTCATCTGGCACCCTGGGAACCTGACTGGTGCTGGATGCAAGAATTTGCTGGACAATGGGAGGTCAAGATTTTCTAGGATTATATCAACACTTCCACTGCTCACTAGGCTCTTTGAAGGCGTTTAGGGGCTATATTACCGCTAAAGAACAGCACAGAACACTGAGAGCCAGGACCAGTGTCTGTGAACAAACTTCAAGGGACCATGGGAAACTTGGCCACACCCACGGTAATCGGTGGCTCAGCTAACTAAAATCATGTCAGATTATGGAGTTTGCCAGATGAGAGAGTTCCGGTTTAGAGAAGTTCAGCCTGGAGGGTGTACTCATGAAAGTGATGCAGTACTACAATATGTTAGGGCCAGGAAGGTAACCTACTTCCCTCTGTAGTTTTGGTAGAGTTGAATTTTAGATTTGCTGTAGTTCTGGCTTCCGTGCTATAGCACAAGTTTAGCTGTCTCTTCCCTTTCAGCTCATTTTTTATGATATTTTCCAGTGGTTTCTTTTCTGGGTGAAGCTAGCATCTTGATGATGACTAGTTCTGATATAGCTGGCGAAGCATTTCAGAATGCTTTTCGAAAAACACACAAACACCCAGGAGACACAACATGGTGCTCACCAGTTGACTTCTTCAAATGGAACAGGTAGAGTTCTTGATGATGCAAATCTCGCTCCGTGGGCTGAGGCAGAGACGCCTTCAGCAGACAAACTAGTGCTATTTCACAGGGGCAAGATTTGAGTAAGGACCTGGCACCCTGAGGATCCCAGGTCTGGTGGTGTCTCCCCATGTGCAGTTACTTTGGAGATTGGGGTGGGAATGAGAGGTGCTGATACGAAGATTCTCTAGGCTTTTGCTTTCCAAACACATACAGTGCAGGGAATGCTGGGACTATACAGGCTGCTTCAGCCCACATTCCAAAATGGGGTAGATTTTGTCCACTGTTCCGTGCTGTAACATGCTCTGATGGTAGTTAATGCTGCACATCTGGAGCATTGCCCTAAGATGAGTACATGGTATCAGCTAATCTCCACAATTGGGATGCCTCTTTTGGCAGGTTGGAGTGGTGCTTGCAGTGTTCTGAGGCTTAAAGTGGAAGCTTTGGGGAAGGTGGGAAAGGAAAGTAAGGCTGTATCCAGTTGCTGTCTGAAATGTTTAAAGAGTGCAGAGACGGTGATAAATCAGGCTACAGCATGAAATGTGGCCGTTCCTGTATCCCTACAGGACTGTGTGCTTCTCACCAATTGGACTCCCTCCCATACCCATACGCTACTTAAATTGCTGGACTGGAATGTTCAAATAAAGCCCTTTCATGTAAGGTTTGTTGAGAGAATGCTGCTGAAAGGATCACTACAAGTGGTTTTACTTGATATTGGAGATTTTGGACAGTCTTAAAAATTGTGAGATCGTATGTTGAAAGGATATGATGTCCTAACTTATTGTCCACTCCGCTGCCTCCTTGTTGCTTTTACGTCCCTCTATTGATTTTGTATTTACATTGGGGTTCCATTTTTGTTGGCTTACACTGTTTAATGTACATGTTGACAAATGGAGGGGGGCGGGATATCAGTGGATGGGGGAGGGACAGCTCAGTGGTTTGAGCATTGGCCTGCAAAACCCTGGGTTGTGAGTTCAGTCCTTGAGGGGGCCATTTAGGGAACTGGGCAAATAGATGGGGGGAGAAAAATCTGTTGGGGATGGTGATAGGTCCTGATGTGAAGGCAGGGGACTGGACTCGACCTCTGAAGGACCCTCCCAGTTCTATGCGATGGGTACAGCTCCATAAAGATGTGACCATATTTCAGGTAGAAAACCTGTTTGTCCCTTCTGCCTTGATACAGACTTTAAGCTCATATTTTTAGTATATACACACCTACGTACATAGTACCTGTGCATACATGTCACAGAATGATGCTTGGCTTTCATTTAATACCATATGTGATATTTGTCTGTGAACCAGAATCATAGAATCCTGGGGCTGGAAGAGACCTCAGGAGGTCGTTGAGGCCAGCCCCTGCCTAAAGCAGGATCAACCCTCACTAAATCATCCCAGCCAGGACTTTGTCAAGCTGGGACTTAAAAACCTCTAGGGGTGGAGAATCCACCACCTCTCTAGATAATGCATTCCAGTGCTTCTCCGCCCTCCTAGTCAAATACTTTTTCCTAATATCCAAACTAGACCTCTCCCACTGTAACTTGGGACCATTGCTCCTTTTTCTGCCATGGGTCACTACTGAGAATGGCCTCTTTCCATCCTCTTTAGAGCCCTCCTTGAGGAAGTTGAAGATTTGCTATCAAATCACCTCTCACTCTTCTCTTCTGCAAACTGAATAAGCCCAAGTCCCTCAGCCTCTTCTTGTAGGCCTCCTAATCATTCTCATTGCCCTCCACTGGACCCTCTCCAATGTATCCACATCCTTTCTATAATCAGGGGCAGGGTTGGGCCAGAACTGGATGCAATACTCCAGTACATACCAGGATCAGGATATTCTTGGAACTTCTAAGGTCACAGTACTAAATTAGCTATTAGATTACCAAAGGTAGTAAAAATGGGCCATCAGATGGTAAAATGCAATGGTGAATCTTGTTGTCTTGAACAATAAATACACGCTAATGTGTTCATAGGAGTACAAAGAACTGTATTTTAGAAAGGCTTTGCTCTGTCACATATGCCATCACTGTTGAGCTGATTTACACATGGACTTTATAGTCTGTGTTCTCTTCTTATCATTAAGTCTACATGAGGTTATGGGCCAAATGCAGATAGGTAACCATATGTATGTCGCTATTAAAATTGGGCTTTTTCTACCAGCATGCACAATAGATCATAAATTCTTGGTACTGGTTTAATGGAACAAGTTGTTTCAGTATTTGACAATATAACAAAGTACTCTTAACTTTTTGTTTTGCAATTGATTGCTAGGTAAGTGTCTTGTATATAATAGGTATTCTAAACTGTTTTCTTTATTGAATATCCTATACAGAATATGTAAGTTCTAGTAAAGCTTACAGTATCTTATTTGGGTGAATGTTCAGAATAGATTTCAACTGGGTTAGAGCATATTACATTGAAGGCACATAATTCTATGAAGTAATGAGATAATGTACTTATGTTCTTTCCTTTCATAACAGGAGGGCAGAGGATACTATGAGCAGACAGGTGTGGGTCCTCTACCCATTGTGCTGTTTAATGGAATTCCTTTTCAAAAAGAGCAGCTGGATCCCGATGATTTAGAAACCATAACAATGCAAAAAATCCTGGAAACTACCAGCTTCTTTCAGAGAGCTGTGTACTTGGTATGTGATGTTTCTAAGCTGGGATTTCAAGGGGAACACTAGCTTTCTGAAAGGTGAAGTCCATGAAAGTTTCTTAAACAATCATATAAGCAAGCTCACCATCCACCTTAATTCATGATTACTTTGTTTTAATACAAATGTGTTAGTAAGAACAGTGGTTTATGCTCTGCCTTTTCTTCCTTCTTTCCTTCAGGGTGAATTATCAAGTGATCAGGATGTGGTTGAATATATCATGAACCAGCCTAATGTTGTTCCAAGAATCAACTCGAGGATCTTGATGTCTGACAGAGAGTACCTCGATCTGACTGCTACTAGTAAGAGACACTTTTCAATTCCAATAAACCCTATCTGTATAACTACTCATTTACAAGAATTGGTATTTCTCTGATGAACGCACAATTGTAAAATATTCCAACGGACTTGGTGCTAAGGAGTGGGGCTGTACCTAGTAACAGGATAAACGTTTATATTGGAGTCAGATTTTTTATACTAATTATGTATTTTCTTTGTTTTCATTCTGCCTTTTTGGGGGAATTTAATGACTCCAGAAATTGAGACATTAACAGCATAAGCAAAAACCAAGACTAATAATCATGTCCTATGTTAGGCATATCAGTCAGTGCTGCTCCATTTCTAAACCCTACTTGAAGAGAAACTGATGATGTCTCCTTGAAATACTTGGGGTTTGCTATAGTATATATTTCAGTGAAACTTTGCATGGTTAAAATACTAAGAAGTATACTCCACGCAGAAGGACTATGTAGAATAATAAGAGTTAATAGATGCACATGTGTAATCTAACCTAGATGGTTTGGAGAGTAGTAACACAATAGATTTTAAATACATATTTCCTTACACAGAGATTTAGCTGACTTCAGTAGGACCTGGCATCACTGATTTCAGTTGAAATTTGAATTGTGAGAATATGTAGTAGGTGTGTCTTACAACAGTAACACTTATTGATATATTAGCCATAAACGTAGACATCAAATGTAAAAAGCAAGATATTAGGATAATATATAGCAGTGAGTGTTGTACGTTTATTTGTTCTAAAGGTATCATTTGTTTCTTCACCTAATATTGTATCTTTTTTCCCGCAGATAACTTTTTTGTGGACGATTTTGCTAGATTTACGGTCTTGGATTCCAAAGATAAAACAGCTGCTGTAGCCAATAGTATGACCTACTTAACAAAGAAAGGTAAAAACCATGATAAACTGGAATCTTTTTCTGTGTTTGTGCCACTCCTAATACAATTATACCTTGATCCTGACTGGGGCCTTTGAGGAACCACAGTGTTATAAATTTTAATACCACACTCCGCTTACTTGGAGCTTTACAAATAGACTGCAAGCACTTATAAGCAGAAAAAGCAATCTTCTCTGAAGTGAGGATCTTCTCAGGGAAGGAAGAAGAGTGAGAGAACTGATGAGGAAGACATTAGAGAAAAAAACTTCTGTAAGACCTGGCCTGAAGGCAGGAAGAAGTTAAGGCTTAGCAGAAAATGAGACTGTCAGGCATAGGGAGCATCGTAGTAGGTGCAAAGCCAAGATACTGTAAAAGATGAAGTGTGAGTAGTAAGGCAGAGAGCAGATTCAGAGATTAGGCTGTGAGTCGGTAGGTTCTGTTAGTCCATCAGTCTTCCTAGGTTCATGTGTGCCCTTGTCACCATAGTAACTGAGCTCTTTAGCAAAGAGAATCGGTCACTAACATCCTTCGGACATACACGAAATTACTTGCCCTCCTTTTTCTGTGGGTTGGCTTCTCCTTTCCTGCCTGAGCCAACTGTAGCCTTCTATGATTGTCTCCTACCACCAAACTATTTTTACAGCAGCATTGTACTTATGGTGTAATTATGCTAATTACACCTGGTGATGCAAAGTGCCAACCACTCTCATTTCTACTAAAGTCAGATTTTAAAGAAGCACTGATCAGAACTGAACACAGTATTACAGATGAAAACATGCCACTCATTAGAGGAGTGTTTACCCTGTGAATCTCACAGCCCACATGACACTGAGTCCAAGAGCCTAGATGAATATACAAAAGGATTAAATAAAACAATATAATCTATTCTACAGTTCCACTGGCCAACATAAAAATATACAAGCAATCCGGACTCTCTGCTTTGTGACCCAAGCTAAAAATAGTTGCCGGAGCTTCGGATATTTTTATAATTGTCCAGTAATCAGACTGACCATTAAGCTGGCCAGAAGCTTGTAATTAAGAATCGTGTAATTCTTGCACTTTTGTGCCTGAACTGTGTGGTCAAATACTATATATTTATATTACGGCTGAACTTAAGAGCCTCTATCAAGATTAGGACCTCATTGTGCTAGGTGATGCACAAACACATGCAGACAGGTACGGTTCCTGACATGAAAAGTTCATAAGCAGTCAGCCCTTCACATGTTCCCATGTTAACTGGTTAAACTTCATGAATTGCCAGAACTTTTTTTTTTTCTTTTTCATTCTTATCTTTGGGACTACTTATTTTGTTTTTTAGTGCCTCTTTCTAACTTCTCCTGCCATCATCCTCAGGCATTGCCTCCTTCCTGTACTGATATAAGTATTCCCATCATTCTCTGTCCTCTAATCAGGCTTTTGTTCATGTGCAGGCAATTATAGCTGTTCTTATTTTTCTTTGTAGCACTTGAAGTAGATAGTACATAGCCAAACTCTCTTTTGAAAAGCACCTTTTCTGTTGTAGTGCATGGTCTAGATTGGCACAGAAGCAGACATTCAATGGGAAGTGGATGATGGCATGAATGTTTACTAACAAGGTGGAGGACCAGTTGCTTCTTCACAGATAGAATTTCTTTAGATCTGATTAGCATCATGTTGTATCTGCTTTCCTACTGTCTGATCTCAGCACCTAATTGCATGTCTTCTGCTTATGGAGGCATGATATTTTTGAGCTGTCCCAGCTTAAATCACAGCTTTTTGTTTGCAGCCCCTGAAGTTATTCAGGGTACTGGATAGCTAGTATTTGGTTATGCATAATAATATGGCATGCTTGTTTTCTAAATAGTGGAAAAGCCTAGGGTTTGCTAACTCCTCACTTGGTATTCTTTCATCTGAATATCTAACAGGGATGATGCAGGTGGTGCTTGGTCCTGCCATAAGGGCAGGGGACTGGACTTGACCTATTGAGGTCCCTTCCAGTTCTAGTATTCTGTGGTTGTTCATTGGCACTGAACTTGTGCTAAGGGGTGTGTCTACACAGCAGCTATGAAAGCAATTCCCAGCTGAGGTAGACATGAAGCATAGATGTCACGTGGAAGAATGAGGGATCATGTGGTCCTCTGGGTAAGTCAAGTGCTTCCCTAGATTTTAATTGCTGAAGCCAGGTGCCCTCACTCTGCCCTTCCTTTTGGCCTCCTTTCCACCCAGGGCATGCATCTGGCAAAGTGGGTCTTTGCCAATTAAAGCTTATGCTCCAAAAAATCTGTTAGTTTATAAGAGGCCACAGAACTTCTCGTTGTATACATAGGGCATGGCTCACCTCTGCATGGAAGTGCTAGTTCTGCTCGAGTTAGCATGCTAAAACAGAAAGTATGGCAGTAGGGGTATGGAGGCTAACCACTGAGTACAATCTCACTTGATCTCCTGGATGCATACTCTGGCAGTTAGACTGAGCTTCTGCCCATTCTCAAACAGGTGCGTGTGTATGTCTGAATGAGCTGGGAATTATCCTACCATCTGCTGTGTAGATGTACTCCATGTGAGACCCAAAAGCAATAGCTGGTCACATCTATATCGTAATATGCTACTTCTCCGCCCCCTGGGCCCCCCCCCCCCAAAAGGCGGGGGAGAGGTTTGGCTCCAATGTCTTCCTCAGATTCTATTGTTGGATATAATATCGTGCACTTATTTAAAAACAAACAAACAAACCCCAAGTCTTTACATAAAGTTGCTGGCAAACAATGCTTGTTCATGTACACTGAATTTAGCACTTTGGTAACATGATATTGCTAGCTCACTCCTTTATACTTGTGCAGTTTGTTATAGAAATTGATAATGATATTTTCCTTTTCTTCCATCTTTTTCCTTTTTTACTTACATCCAGGAATGTCCTCCAAGGAGATCTATGGTAACTCAAGCTTTAGCACTTTCTCTTTGTGTTATTCTTTGATATATTTAGGTTGTTTGGGGATTTTTTGATATCTGCGTAATGCTAGCCTAGAACCTGCAGGTAATAGAAAAACTGATGCATGTGTGTTGTTTCTTTTTAATATCTCTCTGAACAAAACAGATTCTGTAACATACCATTTTAGAAGGGTGAAAAAAGCATGTTTGTTTTCTAGAGAGAAATTATAGATTACTTGCAGGTTTTTAGGTTTAGCTTTGAAATTTACCAAGTAGTTAAATACATTTAGAACTGTAATGATGCATGTCTCTCCAATCTGTTAACTAAGAAAATCATCGTAATCTAACAATAATACCCCTTTCCATGATACATATAGGTATCACTTCTTAACTTCACCTGAATCTTATTCTACCACCCTTTACTTTTGTCACATCCCTGCACGTGGTTTTCCTGTATAATGACAATGCGGTAATATTCAAAAGCTGCCTTTTTTCCCCCAAGCATTGCATTTTTATTCTTCTACAGATGATTCTTTTGTTAGACCAGTTACTTTTTGGATTGTTGGAGATTTTCATAAGCCTTCTGGGAGACAACTGTTATATGATGCTATCAAACATCAGGTAGGTGGTAGCATTTCAATGTAAACAGGAGAGACTGTGGTTTGGGGGCTAGAGCACTGGACTGGGCCTCACTTCTGTCTCTTTCAACATTTCCCCTTCCTCTCTTTTTTTCTATCTATATTATGAGCTCTTTGATGGTAGGAACTGTCTCTTACAATATGCTTTGTCTGGGGCTTAGCACAATAGAAAACCAAATCTCAGATGAAGCCTGAAGGCACTTACCTGGATACAAATACTAATGGTCACAGTTCAGGCTGACAGACCTAATATTGGGGAGACACCGTTGGGTTTTGACTTGTCCATATATGTGAGCATCGTACCTAATTTTTGCTTTGTTTCTCTCATCTGCACTGATTGTAAAATAGGAGTTTTTCTTTTCCAGTTTTCTGGGCAAAATTCTGATGTATTTCCGTGCAGCAACTGTTCACAAAATTAATGACACATTCAAATAAACATGTGCAGTGTTCCCTGTGAGTCGAGCTATTGGGCACCCTCCCAGGAGAGATTCAGGTGCCACCCAGCTGATTAGCAGAACACTCACAGCTGTCTGCAGTTGGTAGCATGTGTTTTTATTGGTGGTGCTCATCTACACATGCCTTGGCGCTTGTAACAAAATTTATTCCACCCGTGGATGGAAAAAATCAGCAGGAACACTGAACAAGAGTCCTGTATAATTACATTTTTCTCTCTTTGGCCCATTCAATTTCTGGACATTAAGCTGTACAGTAAACTCTTGAGTTATGTGGGAGCTGCGTTTCTGCAACCCCCGCCTAACTCAAATTTTCAAGCACGTTGAGGGGAGATGGGAACCAGGTTGCAGCCTGGCTCCTGGCTCCCCTCCACTCCTTGGAGTCAGGAAACTAACCAGGGCTGCTGCCCTGCTTTGCAAGTGGAGGGGAGCTCCTGCCTGGTTCCCAGCTCCCCACTAGTCCATGGACTGGGAAGCTGCTCCTGTCAAGGATGGCAGCCTGACTTGCTGCTTCCGCCCCGAAAGCGGGAGGAAACTGCTCCTGTTGGGTGGCAGATGCATTCACCCAAGACACATTCAATTTGATTGTGTCTATCTCGAAGGTTTACTTAACACGCCACAAAAACACTTGAGAAATACTAATTTTCACCTTGCCCTGCAAGTTGCTAATTTTTTTTTCCCCAGGAGTGTGAGATTAAAAATCAGCTTCTGCATTGTCAGAGTTCAGCACTTTAACATAAATATCTAGAAACTTAACATTTTAGCTCAGGTGCTTTGCCAGTGCTCATGAAGGAGTCTAGTTACAACTATATAGGACAGAAATCAGGGAGTGGGAGGTTTGTTATGCATGTGGTGGGACTTGTGCCTTTGTATTTCTTGACTACTGCTCACTTACTTTCTAAGTAACATTTCTGTATTAACTTAGATTTTGTATTTAATATTATTGAGGGTCACTTAATAAAAAGGCATGGCTGATTTTTCTCACTCCTAAATAGCAGTGTGTTGCAGGTGCTTTGAATTTCTGCAGCCATGCCATCTAAAACTGGGCTTTTGTCAGTAATCTTCATGTTCAAGACAGATGATCGCTGGATTGGATCTCTAAAAGATGCTGTGGGAAGAGATGTGCATGTTACAGCAGGGGGTGCTGTTCACTTTGTGTTTGAACCAGTACCACATAAGGGTGTCCAGTGTGCCGGGATGGTGGTACCTGATGTGCAAGATTTAAGGTCCTGCCCTTTTGGGATCATTCAGTACCCTACAGTACTTGTTGTAACAGTAGTGTGTTAACTCCAGTTTATCCTGGCTAAATTTCAGCTTGTGTAATTATGTTCTCACCTAAATTGTGGTTTTGGAGTGAAAAATATATTTTTCATGGTTTTGTCCAAAGTCATGTAGTATTGCCAGGTTTATTCCTGCAGTGGCTGCACTTCAGTAAAAAGCAAGCCAAAGGTACCAGGCAGACACAACATATATGGTAGCTGGTTTGCACAGTAATTTGGGATCCATTTAGCATTTGGATTGTCAGCTCTTTGTGGCAGGGACCTTGACTTAACACTTTTCTCTAGTATTGTAAGCATGCTGGTGCTATGCAAATAACAAATGAGTTAGTTTATGCTCATTCATTATCATTAGTCCTGTTAGCCTTAAGCTGCTGACTACTTCGATTTGGAATCAGTATTTCCCATTAGGCAATACAGAGCAGTTTCCGCTGGCTTTTTGTTGTAATGAATGTATCGCATTTCTCTAAAAGCATAGCAGAATTCTAAATGTATTCTAACCAAAACTTCATTAAAATGCAGAAATCCAGTAATCATGTCCGAATTAGCATGATTAACAACCCCAGTGAAGAGCCAACCAATGAGAACACAGTCATCACCAGGGCTATATGGGCAGCTTTACAAACACAAACGTCAAACAATGCCAAAAACTTCATCACTAAAATGGCAAAAGAGGAGACAGCGAAGGCACTAGAGGCAGGAGCTGACATCACAGAATTTGCAGTTGGTGTAAGTACTTGTGATGGCTTTGCTGGTTCTTCAGATGAACTCCTTAGGGCACCTGTAGATGGTAACTCTTCATGCCATATGCCTACACTGAAAATTAAATAATGGTAAATAGTAATAGTCTAGTTCTTGTCCTTAATGGGTTAATTTCTCCAAACTCAGCATATTTGCACAATTGAGAGGATTTTTTTTTCATTGTTATGGCTTTGAGACCCAGTGGGGTCTTGAGATTTAAAAATATCCTTTTCTGTGCAAGTCTAATAATACAGTGTTTAGATTTTCTTTCTTAAAAACTGTGTCCCACAAATGCTTTAGATCCTTACGTACAGACAGGAAACAGTAGTTAAAATTGTGTCCTGTTATAAGGTCAAAAAGGACTCCTTCTCCATGTAATTACTTTGTGCATTTTTTAGCATATTATGCATATTCAGCACCCACTTTCTGTGCATATGAATTCTTCAAACTGCAGAAGGGAGAGATAATATTTAAAAAAAAAGAAAATGTGATTTTTAGAACAGCAAAAAATTAGTAATGGGGGTTTCAAGGCAGGATTATACCTGAAGCTATTGCTGAGTCACTTTTTGAAATTAGCTATGTTCCAGTTTGATGGTGTCTTTTTAATAAGTAAAGGAAAAGGAGAAAATTTTTTTCCAGTTAAACTGAAAAACAGAATACCAAGTCAGTAAGGCTAAAGAAATTCATTATGGTTATTCCAAGTAGCAACAACGGCAGACAACACAACTTTCACATCAAAAGTGGTGAGATTGTTTTTTTTGAAAAGGAGAGAAAAAGGCAGAGAACAGGAGAAAGGGAATAGAGAAAAAGGGTTTGTGAGGCAGGTTGTGGCAAACTAGGAAGAGATTTGTAAAAGCTTTGTAAGACTGTTTTTAACAGGTATTGTCCATCTATCACAGAGCATTTGTATAGAGACTATTATGATTCCCGTTTTAGGGAGAGTATTTGTTTTTGTTTTCTTCCAGGGTATGGATGTGAATACTTTTAAAGAGGCTTTTGAATCCCCCAAAGTGGATTTTATACTGTCTCATGCCATGTACTGCAGGGATGTTCTGAAGCTGAAGAAAGGACAAAGGGCAGTAATCAGCAATGGAAGGGTGAGCTACTTCCCAGACTGGGAAACACACACATTCAAAATGAAGCAAATAAGGAAAACTTGAGTGACAATAGGAATCTAGGAAATAGATGCAAAACCCTTCTTTGGTAGGTCACTTTTTCGAATCCAGCAAAGGTTGACTCAGGCCAATGGTTCTTTGTGTGTGAAATTAGTGGCTGCTATCAAAACAGCTTCAGCTGAGCAAAGGTCCATGTAACAAAAATGTCCGTTGTGACAAGCCCAACTTGAAGCACAATAGTTTCTTACCCCAGAGAGGCTAACTCCAGTTTAAGGCTAAGGACTATTCACTGGCGTTGTGACAGACTTGTGCAGGTATTGCCAATATAGATGGCTTTGCATACAGAAACTTCCATGAGCACTATTCAGCTTTTTAAATAAATTGTCTCACTGTAGTATTCCATCCCAAATGATGAAACCCTTTTGTCCAAAGCAAGTAGTTTTATTTTTTCTCCTGATTTCAGACAACTGTAACAGACCGAAAGAGGTGCCAAAGAGCATTTGTATTTTAGAGCACTAACTACATTCCCTGTCAAGTATTCAGACATTGTGAGTGACAAGTCTTAGTGTTTTATTCCTGTCTTTGATCATTTACTTGGTAACTCTAGTATATCTGCTGGCTTGAGATATATGATCTGATTGTGTTTGCTGAACAGTGGACTTCTGGGCTGGAAGTCTGTGACACTGTCAAGAATTTGATCTACACAGTATGATGCTGCTCAATCTCTGAGTACTCAGTGGATGCTGTGAAAGTGCTTATTTTATACAGCAACAGATCTGACCCAGAATGGTGCTGAGCATCCTCTGAGAGGTGATTAGAACCGTCAACTCCCATTTATATTAATGTGATCCAAGGGCACTCTGCACCTGCTGGATTGGGCCCAAGTATGTATCTTTAAAATGTCTTTCAATTTTGTTTCAGTACAGCATTTGCTTAGTAAATCTATTTGATCTTCTTTGTAGATTATTGGCCCACTAGAGGACAATGAGCTGTTTAATCAGGATGATTTCCACCTCCTCGAGAATATTATACTAAAGACATCAGGACAGAAAATCAAATCCCATATTCAGCAGTTGGGAGTAGAGGAAGATCTGTAAGCAAATATGAATGGGAACTAAGGGGAGTGGTTGAAAGCAGGGTGCAAGTCATTAACGTGGCCTTTAGCAGTGGGAAGAGAGGAGTGAGCAGACTGTTGACTTGGTTTGTATAACATGTACGCTGTACTATAAACGAACAATCTTGTCCATAACAAAACATTTAGAGGAGATGACGGGAATGCTCTGTTGAGCTGAATCATCTTTGATGGTCTTCTGCAGCCCATCCACTCTCCAGCAGAAATGTTATTGAAGTGACTGGAAAACCAAGAAATACTGTATCAGTGGTTTTCAACCTCTGGTTCACAGAACCTTGCGGGTCCACAGACTAGGTCCAAGATTTTTCACGGGCATCTGCACCTTTATTTGAAAATGTTTAGGGGTCTGCAAATGAAAAAAAAACACAAAAACTTGAAAACCACCGGTTTATATCATTAAAATGATCCTCTGTACAGCCAGGTGAAGGACACTGCCCTGTTCATCATGGAACTCAGGTGTGGTCTCTTGGCAAAGTGGTGGTTAGTATGGCAACAGTCATGCAGGATGGGAGGAGGAATTAGTGGCACACCAAAAAATAGAAGGCAAAGGTGCTTTCTGCACTCTTCTTTCAAGTCAGGTGCAGTTAAGACTGTGGAACAACTCCATGTACTATAAGAAAAATAACTTTTTAAATGGGGAAAAATATGGTTGCTAATCCCTTTTGTGGCCTCTGTTTAGAATGAAATTTCTTAGATTTCTACACATGACTCAACTTCTTCCTGGAATGGACTTACTTTGTGCCTTTTAAAGAGCAAAAACCTAAGTTCACATATTGCTAAGGGTCTGGCAACCCTGTGGGTGCACTGATTCCTGTGCACTTCTGTCTGTTCATTGTTTGATTTTGTAAGGTCTCGAGTATCCCATTCATTTACCTGATACAGCCTGCAAAACTCACCCTTACTTTCCTGTGGTGTCCTGCTACCTTTCTAAAGCCAGTAGTGTGCATTTTTAACATGGCCACACAGATTTTTAAGTGTAAAGACATCAGATCCCTTATGTCCATATCTAGTAGTTGGAAAAGGAAAAAGCTTTTAAGGCTCATTTCAGGCAAAGTAAAAGAGGGTACAGTTTGAATTTGTGCTGAATTTCAGGTGTAGTAGACCCAAGGCACTAGCAGTTGCAGGCCCAGCTTTGGACTGATCTCTGGATTAGAAACCATACCAGAATTTAGCAGATACCATCAGTTTTATGGTATTGTTATGAATTGATTGCATAACGGTCGCTAAAAACCCATGAGACAAGGAGTTGATGGGAAAAGCTGACATATCCTTAATTATGGCCTCACTAATTAGTACTGTAATGTTACGTAACCCAGTTTTTATTGTTTAGTGTTCCATTCTTGACAATTACCTTATCACGGAACTGGTGCTTACAAGAGATATTTTTCAGATTAAGGAAAAACGGAAATGATACTTAAAATACTAGATTAAGTATTCTGGGAATATTAAAAGGGAAGTAATTGCCAATCATGACTTTTCGTTAGAGTAGCATGTTGCACTCAAATTTGCTTGACGCATGGAGTTACTTTCCAGTGCACTAAAGATAACTGTAGTCTGGGGCTGCCCAGCAAGAGTACTTTGCTCTTCTCTTATTGGTCTAGCAGAGGCAGGAAGAGCATATTCAGTCAGCACAAGTGCAAATTGATTTGTTATTGCTCAACAATTAACCCCTCTTCCCTTTCCCTTCTGGGATAGGGATATAATGGAGAGACTTTCTCCAGAGAGAGTCCCTTCTTGTCTCCCTTTGCTGGAGATCATGGTTTATGGATGCTTAGATCTTCAGTCTTCTCAGAGACATAGTTGCATGTTAGAGTGACTGGAGAAAGGAGAATAGCTCCTGTATTCTGGGTTAGTTTTTAATTTCAGAAGTGTGAACCATTTATTTTCATGCTGTCTTGTCTCAAAAATTACACTACTACATGCAAACATTAACATTAACAATAAACATAAACATTAACACTAAACATATACCTTAACCATAAAGGTTTTTTTGAGGCAGTAACACGTATAGTCCATGCCTCTGAGATTGGAATATGGGCCTCTTATTTTGTGTATGTTAATCTTTAGTGATACTGGGAAATACAGATGTATTTTAGAGCACTTGAAAGCTTTCTCTGTTTCAGTGCAAGTGACTTGGTAATGAAGGTGGATGCCCTTCTGTCTGCTCAGCCAAAAGGAGAGGCAAGGATTGAATATCAATATTTTGAGGACAGATACAGGTATTGTGTTACTATTTAAATTTTCTGACCTATGTATTTCTGCATCCTTGTCTCTGACATATATTAGTTGTGTATCTTGTTACACTTTGATTCATTATCATCATTATGACAAATCCCATGTAACCCCCTTGCACATTTATTTTTCCATAGCTACGTTGGTATAATAGCAGAATTGTCTCAGGATATTGTAATGCTTCAGAAGTGTTTTGTTTCACAAAACATAATAAAACAAAACATTTAATGAGGAGTTGTTTGAGTGAAGAGCAAATGGCTAGTGTGCTTCCCTACTATGTCATTGTAATAATTGGGCCTACAAATTAGCCCTAATTATAAGCTCAGTTCTGAGTAGTGAGAAAATATTCATAAAATATTGCAATCTGTGATAATAAATGTTGAAGCTAAAGGTGCAAAATGGGAGAGAGACTGAATTAGTATAAACAAAAAGCCTTAACGATGTAATTCAATAACTGTTAAAATCATGCTTTGTTTTTTAAAAAAAAAAAAAAAAAAAAAAAAGGTGGAACTGGAAATCACAGGACCTAATTGGTATGTCAAAAACTAGGCATAATTGGTGGACAAAAAAACGACAGGCCATTATGCTCATAACTCCCTTTTGGGGTCCTTGGAAAGAAAAAATTAAAAAAGGTGGAGGAGCTTTTCTGCCAACTGCTGGGTAGGAGATGGATGGACCGGGAGGATAAGTGATGCCATCATGGCTGCCTCCCCTGTTGTGTCCTTGGACTTGGGCTGTCCATAACCCCACTGGGTCTTTGTCATCCAGATCCTGAGAGATGCCCTGCCTATACCAGAGCAAAGAAAGCCAGCCAGGGGCAGGGAGCAGGTGGTAGCCAGGAAGGGCGGGGAGGGCAGGTGAGCCCAGAAAATTGACCTCCCCGTGTCTGGCAAATCCTTCTTTCAGATGCTGGACCAGGGAGGTGCAATCTGTACCACCCAATCTACGGCTCCTTAGGTTCTTTGGCTCCACTTTATAAATGTACTTAAACATACGCATAACTATAGTCTGTGTGAATCATCTTATTAAGAACCTTCCTGAATTAAGAATTTGCTGGGTTATGTTGTTTATCCTTAAATCTTATTTTAACTCTCAATTTTTGTTACCTTTTTGTTTTTGTTTAGTGCAGTTAAGCTTAGACCAAAAGAGGGAGAGACCTATTTTGATGTGGTGGCTATTGTTGATCCAGCTACCAGAGATGCTCAAAGACTTGCTCCGTTACTTATGGTACATATACACCATTGTAATCCATTAATTAGCAGTTACAATATAGTTTATTCTGTATTGTTTCTTTTTTTCCTTAAGTGGGTGATGGGCAGAAGCTGTAGAAGGGCCCAGAGGAAGCCCCGTAGTACAGCAAAAAAGCATTAGAGGATTATGGTATCATGAGAAAGATAAGATTAGATTGTTGGTATGAGAAAAGCTTCAGTTATGTGAAGTTCAGTCTGTTAGTCATGTTGGAATGTAACACGTGATGCTCCCTGACATCTCGTTAGTAAAATCATTACTTATTTGAAATCCCATCTTGCATTTGAAGACCTAGAATAACAGGATTGCAAATTGTGGCAATGGGCTTTTTAAAGAAAGGAAGGCCAGGAGTATGGGATGTCTTAGTATTTTTGAGTTATGATCAATTTCTCAGAAGGGCTATGAGCTTTACAAAATTGAAGGCTCTCTAAAAATACAAAGCACAGAATTGTAAGAACATAGCTGTAATAGTTAGATCACAAGGGTTTTGCTTTAATGTAAAACCAGTGTTCACATAGAAACCTAACATGAGAAACTTAGGCTATCTCTGTATTACAGAGCCCCTGCCCACATGGCGCCTTAGAGGCAACACAGCATAGGAGTTCTGCCAGCACAGTAAATTACTTGCCCAGACAACATTAGCTAAGCTGATAGAGCAGTTGTTCTCAAAGTTTTGCATTGAAGTGATGACCCCTATCACACAGCAGCCCTCTGACCTTGATCCCCTATTATACATTTAAAACAATTTTTTTTCACATTAACACTCTTATTTATGCTGGAGGTGAAGTGGGATTTGGAGTGGAGGTTGGCAGCTTGTGACCCCCTTAGGAGGTCGTGATCCCCAGTTTGAGAATCCTTGTAATAGGAGCTCTTCTTCTGTCATCACACTTTCACGTATATTGAGGTTTTAGTGAGCATAGTTAAGTCAGCTAGAGGATCTGACTCACGCCTAACCAACGTAGCAGTGCCAGCAAAACTCTGTAGTGTCGATAAGGCTGTAGGCTGTGTCTGCACTACTAATATGGCAGTACTGGTATGCAAAGTACCCCCAAGTGAGAACTAGCAAAGCTGAGCTTTGTATTGGTCTAGTAAAACCACCCACCTTGAGCAGAAAAAACGGTATCGGTCAAAGATTAGTTTTGCCCAAATTGCTCTATGTAGTCTTCTCCTGGCACACCTCTGTCACTTAGGGGGTTACTCCTCTTTACAACCCAACTGACATGGCTGTGTCAGCAAATGATTACTGTAGAATAGTCCTAGATGACTCCATATTTTACAGCTTTTTCTGTTCCGCAAGGATAAAATTAGACTCTCATCTCAGATATCTGTGAGAGATTCATTTGAATAGAGTATATCAAATAGAACTTCTAACTAATGCTAATTACAATATACTATGTAAAAAAAGGCATGGTAAGGCTCATTTTATACAAGTTCAAGTCCACAGATGCTATTTTTGAGGGAGAACGTTCACATCTTGTCTATTATGTAGACTATTGCAAAGTCCTGTTTAAAATCCTGATAGCACAGGTAAACTAATTCACTGCCCCAGTTAAATAAAATTTGTGGAAGGCAGAGTGAGAGAGAAGATTGTTAAACGTTCACTAAGGCCTAATCTGGAAGAAGAAAAAAAAAAAAAAAAAAGACTAGTCTTCTCTCAAGTAGGAATTTGAGGGTATATCTGTCTCTCATGTTTTTAGGTTTTGAACCAACTGATAAACATGAATCTTAGAGTTTTTATGAACTGCCAGTCCAAACTTTCTGACATGCCTCTGAAAAGGTAAGAAATGCTATGTTGTGGGGAAAAATCTTATTGTAAACAGCTGTGGGGAAAAAAAAATTGTGGGGGACATTTATAGGCGATAAATGCACAATTCTGAAGTGAGGAATGGCCACAGTTATCTTGGAAGGTTTCAAAATTCGTTGCACAGTGGAACAAAAACTAACCCTATGGAATGTTTTTTGCAAAACCAGAGTTGTGCTGAAATGCCGTCTCTGGGATTTTCAGCTTTTCAGTTCAGGAAGGAGGGAGCGGGGGTGTATGTATCTGTGTCTAGAAACTAGTGGGGATGGTACTAGCTAGGATGTAGGAGATTCAGCTTCAGTTCCCTGCTCTGCCTGATTCAGAGTAGAGTTTTGACCACTCTGAACTGGGCAGAGCAGAGACTTGAATGGGAACTGCTCATGTCCAACACCAGTGTCCTAACCACTAGCCTATGGAATGTAAGCATTTTTCACATCCCAGCCCTCCCACCCTGTGAAAGCTTTCTCCAAATCACTATATCTCAGCATATTGCCCACTTCAGTCTCTGGAATCTGTGACTTTAACTGAAGTGGTTCAAATGCCATATTAAGATATTGTAGCTATTCAAAAAGACACTTCAAAATCTGAGGTTTAGATCCTTCTGGTAAAGTACTTAATTACTCAGTATGATATCAGAAGTACTTTAAGGGTGATTTCTTAAGCAAAGAGTCCATACAAAGAAGGGAACAAATGTTCAGTAATGGGTTTTCAGAGGCTCTGGCACTGTCCTTTGGAAGGATGACTGTTGGTGAGAGTTGAAAGGCATCAAACTTGGCAGCCAGATATTCTAGGATTTTCCTTTTGAAATTTCAGCTTTTATCGCTACATTTTGGAGCCTGAGATTTCTTTCACAGCCGATGACAACTTTGCTCCTGGTCCAATTGCCAAATTCTTGGATATGCCTCAGACTCCACTGTTCACTCTGAACCTAAATACCCCTGAGAGCTGGATGGTGGAGTCTGTCAGAACTCCATATGACCTTGACAACATTTATTTAGAGGAGGTAAGAAGCTTACGCATTTACTGTTTGATTAGTGTGCTTGTGTTTCATTTTTCTGGGGCTCATATTTGGAATTTGGAAGTAGAAAGCAATGCATGCTCTAGACAGATGGGGAGGATGAGCTGAGTGCTACATTCACCCATTCTAAGCCTAGTGCAGGTTCCGCAGAAGAACCACGTTACAGATGTACAGCATTTCATAGAAATGGTCCTGAAGTAGAAAAGAGAAATCCTTATTTTTGGGCCCCTAACTTTTTATTTATTTTTATTGATTTTTATTAAATCAGTTTTTCTTGTCATGCTCCATATAAGTAGGGTCTTGAGTTTTCTGAAAGAACAATTTTTTGAAATTTAAGGATTTTTCACCTCCGGTTTGTTTAGAGGGATTTTTAGCATCAGTTATGTGAGTATAGAGAACATCAACTCAATGTTCAGGCCCATACGCTTCCTTCCTTACATTTCTCCTATGAGCACACACTTGTCTGCTCTTTTTTCATTGCCAGTTCTGCTGCTGCTTTTACTGGCAGAGACCCACTGGCAGGTGCTGGGTAGATCATGCATCACTACCAAATAGTCAAACTGACAACGTGCAAAAAAACCTGGAAAATAAATGTTCTTTTATCTTTCCTCTATAATAGCCCTAGGAGTAACTTGTCATAATATTAGGGTCATCGTTTTCATACAGAAATTAGTTTTGTTTTTTTAAATTTGATGGTAATGCTTTAAAACTTTATATGTAATCGGAGAAATCTGTAAAAGAGAAGGGGGGGATAAACAGAAACATGGAAAGAAGTGGAATCAAAGGAGGACTCTGTGTATAAGCCAAGAATGCTGATAGTAAAATAAAGAAAGTAGACTTGTCTGTATTGTCACTGATTGGCATTTAGAAAAGCTTCACAAAGAGGAAGTGAATAAACCAACTGTTGGCAGTCATGACTTTCTGATCCCCTAGTTTAATAACTGACATTAGCTAAGCAGGCTGTATATATTATTACTGGGTTCTCATTATCTGCATTGTGAGGTGTAGCTCATTCACCTACACTAAGGCTAGGGGATCAGTGATGTAAGATGAACAACCCTTTCTTGCTTCATAGCACAAGCCGATAAGCCTGAACAGGTCTGAAAGTATCTTTTTCCCCCCTTGGGTTAAGCCATTTTCCTGTTGACGAGAAGCAATTAGATTTTAATTTTAAAAAATAAATGTGTGTATATCTAGTATATGTGCAAGATGCCAGGTTGAGTGCACTGGAGGCTGAAGTCCTCTATTTATCCACAGAACAGATTTGGCATGGGCAGTGGCTGTGCAAGCTTCCCCACCAATGTGCCTCAACCCTGACCTGGAGGAACCACCTCTAGAGGTGAGAGGGTAGTTCAGTCTCCAGAACCATTCAGTCCTTGGCTTTGTCTGCTGAGACTGTCCACAGTAGTGTCAACCAAGAGGATGGCTCTTGTGATATGCACTTCTGTCTTGTTGCAAACTGGAGCAAGACCACCAAATCACTTCAGATAAGCCAAAAGTTGGTAATAACTATTGGCAACTGTCAACCTGGGTTACATTCAGCCTGAAAATCTTTATAATCTATTATGAACTCACCTCTATTTTTGCCCCCTGTAATGTGTCTGATAAAGCTCAGTGTCAGATGCAGTACAATGCATTAGACAGAATGGTTGGCTCAAACATCAGTGAGCCAGTACTAATTGTAAAGAAAGTTGTATTTATCACTGTTAACTTATTGTCATAAACAATGAAATTATATATGGTCACCTAAAGAGACAATACTAATTTGAGACTAATAATTTGAGACTGCCACATTTATTTTTTTACCAGTTATATTTTCCTTCTCTGTGCCCAGACATCTGAAAAGATTCTGCATTTGTCTGAACCTTTTTCTAATCTATTCACCATCCCAACCCAGTAAACAATACTGGCAGTGTTTTTGTGTGTGAGGTCTCTGAGATGCAGATCACTGAAGCTAACAATTAAACTGAACATTCTGGAGCAGCAGGGGAGTTAGACCATCTTACGCAATATCATAACATTCTGCACAGTGCATAGTTTCCTCAGGGGAGGGTTCAAGCCCAGATAACAGGGGATTTAGGATTGAGGTTCATTGAGAATTTGGGGTGGGTAATTTTGCTCTGCAGATTTGTCCTGCATTATTTGCAGTCATTTGCATCAGTCGTACAAAAATATCTCTGTCCATACAAAAAGGTTAAATTATAAATTGGGAATGAAAAATAGTCATGGACTGGACAGAACTCAGCAAATCTGGGTTCAGTTTACAGCTCTGTCACAGGTTCTCTGTGTGGTGATAACAGGCAAGTTATTTGAACTCTCTTCTATATTCTCCATTTCAGAATGCTGCCTTTCTCTTGTCTGTAAGCTTTTCAGGGCAGGGACTGTCTCATACTATGTTAAATACTGTGCCTACCTCAATGGGGTCATAATCTTTTTGGGGTTTCTAGGGGCTACTTTACTACCAGTTAATAATAATCCACCCAGAACACTATCCCCTGAGCCAAGATTGAAAAATTAATAAATAACAAATATTGAATTGTAAGAAAATGCATTAAAGATATTAGAGCATAATCCAATCACTAGGAAATAGAGCCAGAGTCGTCATTCTGAATTATTTCTAAATGCAGCAGTGCCTTTTTTTTGGGGGCAGGTGGATAATCTGGTAGCTGCAGAATATGAACTGGAGTATCTGCTTCTGGAAGGACACTGCTATGACATCACTACAGGACAGCCACCTCGCGGACTTCAGTTTACACTGGGAACTTCAGCCAACCCTGTCATTGTTGATACTATTGTGATGGCCAACTTAGTAAGTGAATGTCTTTATACGGGCAACAAATTACATCCTGCAATGTTCTGTCCACTATGTTGCTCATGATATATGCAAAGTGTGTTGGTGAGATCATTAATAAGTATGGTTTGCTTTTGAATATGTTGGTAATATGCATGAGAATATTGTTGGCACCCAGTGGAACTTAAAAAGTTTGATTTCAGTTGTGGAATAATAGTTGCTGGCAAGATGTGTCAGTTGCTGGCAAGATGTGTCTTTATTCCTAACACTGTCCTGGCAGAAGCCCTGCTTTCAAAGAGGGCTGTCAGTTGTCACTATCAAGATGGTCTTGGTTTCTCCATATCCTAGTTCAGGAGTGAGCAAAGTGGGGAGGTGGGCCCCCTGGGTGGGCGTGAAATTTTGTAAGTGGGGGCGCAGCACAGTTGGCTGCTGGGTGTCAGGCTCCTCCATCTTATTAAAAATGTTGAACTGTGTTAGTTATATGTATGTACATTCACATTTATATACTGATAGGTAAAGTTTTTACATCCTACATACTTTTTCTTACACATGCCAAAAAAGGTTTTTCTTCATATGAACATAACTGAAATTTTCATCGGTTTGGATAACATTAGACATGTTGGGGGGTCCCCGGGCAATTGCAGGAATGAAAAGTGGGGACCAACATAAAAAGTTTGTCCCAGTGTACTGAGAAGAGTCTTGCAGGTAGTAATGTGCCACCTTAAGAATACTGCCATCACATTGAACAAATTCTTCCCATGGAAAACCAATAAGTTGTGTAATTAGGGTAGGCTGGCCCTTGTCTCCAAAATGATATTGTAATAGCAGCTCACATTTTCTCACCCATGAGGCTGTGATTGAATTCCTTCCTAGCATGACTTCTTGATCACATCTTTTTCACAGCACAGTAGCACAATTGCTTACTGGTTGTATTGTTCTGTTGACTACTTGGGGATTGTGAGCTGATGTGAAATTGACTTTGTTGATAGTTAAATCTTTTAATCAGTTGTCCTGGCTGTAGTCAATATGAGCTTGAGCCTAATTCAGAGAGAAGTTTTTCTCTCTTAGGCTGTGTCTATACTGACACAAAACTTCAAAATGGCCATGCATGTTCAGCGCCTCATGAGCATGCCACCGGCCGTGGCTCTTCGAAATTGCTGTGTTTCACTCCCGTGTGGCTCGTCCAGATGGAGGTCCTTTTCGAAAGGACCCCGCCAACTTTGAAGTCCCTTTATTCCTATGAGGTGGTGATGGGTACTAGGAATGGAAATAGTTCTTTCTTCACACTTGTCTCAGCTTATTCTCCCCTACAGCACGTCTAATCAACCATATAAAAGTTTTTCACGTTCGTTTCCCTTTTCATTGTCTCTTCTGTGTCTGAACCCCTTTGACCTTCTGGGGGGTTAGAGAATGGGTTTTATTATATTGTCTCTTGTAATCATAAATATTATGAACAGGACCCTATCTTGGGGCTGTGAAATGTACTTAACTTAATAAAGCAACCAAGTTGCTAATGGGATGTGCTTCAGAATTACTGACAAAAGTGTTAAATGTTTAGCTATACTCTTTACTTTTTTAAACTTAAAACACATTTTAAAAACAGGAAATAGTACATTCCTTGGTAGTTTGGGAGCACAAGGTTATAACGTTGTATTGTGTGGGCAAGCTATCTGTAGAAAGGTGAGAGATGTCATTTGTTTTGCAGAAATCTACAGGATCCTAATTTCAATGGTGTCACTCTCTCTAGAGTGATAGATGGGCCTCTTCCCTTCTCCCCCACTTTCAACAGCAGGTCCTGTGTTTGGTGGAAATGCTGGGAATAAAATGCCATCAGAAATGGGCCAGGTTGGGAGAAAGAATTCTTCCATGATACCCATCAACACCACAATATCAAATGCAGAATAATTATGTAGCTGTATATGCAAGAAAATGTTTTAAAACAGACACTGGAGAAAATGGCCAAAGACAGAAGTGGAGGACCTTTGTTGCTGCCCTACATGCCAGTGGGTGTAACAGGCTTTAACTAACTTTAGAACTTATTTAAACTTGAACACAGGGATGCATTGGTCACGTCAGAAAGACATCTGAGCGATGTCATCCTTGACATTTAGGACTGAAAACTTATTTATCCAAGTCATCATCAGTGTTGTCCCCCTCTAGGGCACCACTGCTACACATGTTCTCATATTGATCTGCTTCACACATGCACTCCTCCATACAAGGCAGGCTGCTAGCCAAATGTTTGCAGGGTCACAAGCACATGATATTTGCGCATAAGCAGTTGATGAACTGAAGGATTTATTTGGGATTGCCTCGTATTTGTCACCTTAATAATGACCTTTTTGATTTTTCTGCAATTAAAATCTAAAACTTCAGGGTGCAATGACATTTTTGTGTATGCATTTCGCATAGTAGTTTTTTTTAAAGCTTTGCCAGAGGGGTGTTTTGCACCAAGTGTGAGATGTTAAATTTTCCAGTTTCAGCAGTGACTCTGCTCCAAATAATAATAGTTGAAATCCCCATCAGTGTAGCATCAGTATGAATCAAACATTATATATGTGAGCTGTATTTTTATGGATCCTTACAAAGATTAATTGGTGATGGCTTGAAATATATTTTTCTCCCAATGAGGGAAGCCCAGAAGTTAGACATTCTTGTCATCTTTGCTGGGAAGGGGAAAGAACAGGCTGAAAGTCTGTGTTTGGTTTCTGGTCTGATAGTGACTACAGGGGGTGGGGGTGGGGCACAAAGCAAAACACTCCATCCATTTGAAAGAGTCTACCTGTTCCCTGGGTATTCTGTACTTGAAATGGGAAATGTTACTGTGAATCTTAGAACATTTGCTGTTTTTATCTGGGTTTGAAGATTTTAGATGTAATCACCTGATTTATGAGCAAATATGTACAAATCTAAAACGGATGATAAGGAAAAACAGTCAAACTGGATACTGCTACGGGAAACAATAATGAAAGTTATTTTGGTTTGCAGCTAAAACCGCATGTCACTTTTCTCCTTTACAGGGCTACTTCCAATTGAAAGCCAATCCTGGAGCTTGGGTTTTGAGACTCAGAAAGGGGAGGTCTGAGGACATCTATAGAATCTACAGGTGGGCTCATATCTGGTATCTTTTTGCTTTTTGTGAACATTTTAAACTGGATGCACATCATAATGGTATATATGGATCGAACAGGTTTACTTTTCAAATAGCACTTAATTGTTAAATGGAAATTGCATGAGTTGCCAGATACACTATTTTGTTCCCTGAGATTATATCTAATAAATTGTGAGCTTGCATGTGTAGGTTTAGTTTATGTATTTATTAGGTAGGTTTGTGCATTTCATGATGTTAAGGTTTACTCAAGAGGGAACAAGTCTGTTATAACAAAAAGATATTTCTGACAAGTGCTCGTGAAGAACAAATGGACATGAGAGAGCCCTGGTTCTGTGATGATAGCAACAAAGCTAAATATTTTGTTTTTACTTCTAGCCATGATGGTACAGATTCTCCACCTGATGCCAGTGAAGTTATTGTTGTTCTCAACAACTTTAAGAGCAAAATTATTAAAGTGAAGGTCAGTTTGAAAACTCTATTGCAAGAGCTCCTCTTGTTTGATTTGGGGTCTTGGAGAATGGCAGCGGAAAGAAGGGTTTTCTTTAAAAGTATTAATCATCCCTCCTGTAAACTGACATCAGAGGCTGGGTCAGTAAAATAAAGCAGAAGCCTTAAGATACTTGGATTACGCATGCACTTTTTGGGGAAAAAAGATAGCACTGGGCTCTTAAGCTTTTCATAATAACACTTAGGTCTTATATGGCATGATCCAAAGCCTATTGAAATCAAAGGGGGAAACTCACTGAAGTAAATGGGAGTACTTCCATTGGTTTCAATGGGTTGTGGATCAGGTCCCTAACAATGCATTTCATTCACACACCTTAGAGTTGTGTAAGTATCATTATCCCAATATTACAGAGGGGAAACAAGCACAAAGCAGTGAAGCGATTGTGTAAATGGAAGGGCAGGTCAGTGGCCGAGTATAGATTAAAATCTGGTCTTCAGGCACTAATCTATACTCTGTCTGTTGGAACATACTACCAGTTTGATGTTTGCATTGTTGGTTCCTCTCATGTCTTGCATCAACAGTTTATTTAGTGGTGTGTGCATGGATCTGTAATTTAATTCACGGGGCCCATTTATCCCATCCCCTGGGTTATACATAGTAATAAATGGGTTAATTATTTATGAAACACTTCCAGCACTTCCACTACACAGTGCAATAACATCAATCTACAGGAGCACAATATCAATTATATGAGAGAAGTGAGATGAGTTATGAAATGGAAAAGGAAGAATTTGTGTGAATGTAAACTGGAAGGGAATTCTATCTGAGTTGCTAAATTTGGAAGAGTATTTCTGTGGTGCTAGCACTGTTATAGTAGCATTTACACGAAATAGGTGTAAACCTTTTTATTATGCATGTCATTAGTGATTAGAGATACAGAATGAGGAATTTGACATATGGTTGCTCTAATTTGCATGCAAATTAGCAACAACTGTGCTCAATTTTTACAAGCTAAACTGAGTGCAAAATCTTAAAAATATATTACTTAATCATGTTTAATATCCTTCCTCTGCCACACCGAGTAATAATTATATGACAAATAAATAGCCTGCCAGCCTAGCGTTAACTACTTTTATGGATATGTTCTTTACCTAGGGTCTATCATTTACATTATTACATACCTGTGCTTATCTACCGTCAGTCATCGGCTTCATAGTTATCTGGTGCTGCGTCACCCTCAGAGGGCACACTGCCCATGAAAGTGTAGTTACAAAATGGAAGAGGATTAATCTATTGGCAGTGATGGCTGCTGTATAGCCTGTTCTGTTCTCGCTTCCTCCCAGAACTTCTATTTTGCATTTCTATTTGGCTCTCATTTTTGGATGTTCCCTTCTTGCCTATTAAATCTACTGTGACTCAGTTGCTTAGCTCCTGTGCTGCACTCCTCATGTGATAGCTGACTCTTTGGCCACCATAGGGTGTACTGAGACTTTTTTCCCTCTGGTTTCCATCACTGAAGAGGATGACAAAAACGCATTCTGAAGTTGAAAGTCTTAGAGCCACTGGAACTACTTTGGGTTTTGTGTTAAAATTAAGTAGTGAAAACTGAATTATTGTCCCTTCTGATAAATACTTTAATATGGCCAAAGTTGTGTATAGTTGGACATCATTTAAATTGATGACCAAAACATGGCATGGCTACTGCCTAATATTTTGTAGCCATTTTCTCAGCTATTAATAAAACATGTTGGCTAAGGCTGTCTTACCTATTTGTAGGTTCAGAAGAAACTAGACATGATGAATGAAGATTTACTAAGCGATGGAACCAATGAGAATGAATCTGGATTTTGGGAGTCTCTTAAATGGTAAAAGAAGCTCTCTGTTCATTGAATTCATGCAAGTCCCTAGAGACTGACAGACTGTCTGGTATTTTAAACGAACAAGCAGTCATGTAGCACCTCAACAAAAATGATTGTGTTAGTCTTTAAAGTGCTTTTTTGTTTTAGGATACAGACTAACATGGCTACCTCTATTGGTATTTTAAAGATGGACCTAAAGTACCAAAGTCTGTAGCCATCCTGTTATAAATGGTACTGGGTTTGAGTGTTTAATTTTTAAAACTGCAATATCAGTAATTGCTGAGCGTCCATTTTATTCAGCGATGCAGAAGATGGGCATTGTTTTATACCTGTGTTCTGTCCCCCTTCCCTCTCTAAGAGGTTATTGTGTGCCTGTTTTGGTGCCCTTAAGCACTGTACATTTTCTAAAGCAGTGGTTTTGAATGAGTTGCAACCCAGTACTGCAGGAATGTCAGGCACTGGGTCACCTTGCTGTAGGATGACCAAGTGACCAATGGGGGTCATAAGGCAGGCTTACTGGAAGCTGCCAGGAGTTCTGATTTCTTGGTGGGTAGGCCATGGGGCTCTGTGTGCTGCCCCCCACCCTGAGCACTGGCTTCGCACTCCCATTGGTCGGTCAGTACCCAGCCAAAGGGAGCCAGGTGGCAGTGCCTGCAGATGACAGCAGGGTGCTGAGCCACTTGCATGCCTCCATCTAGGACCTGGACCTGCTGCTGGCCACATCCAACTCTCACAGCATGGTCCGCAGTGCCAGGCCATGCAGGAAGCCTGCCTCAACCCCGCTACAAAGCTGCTGATTTGGGAGCTGCCAGTGATAAACCCATGCACACAAACCCTGAGTACCAAACCATTATCCCCACCCCTTAAGCTCCCTCAAACCCAGAGCCCCCTCCTGGCATCTCAGACACCTCATCCCTGGCCCCCACCTCACAGCTTGCAACCTCAGATGTAGTCCACACCCTCCCTGACCCGTCCAAGAGCCCCCTCCCGGAATCCCCTCCACAACCCCAACATGGGAACGGTGTTCACTGTAATTTTTTCCATTCCTGAGCAGAATGAAGTTTGTTGTGTCCGCCGGGGGGAGGTGATCTGCAAGACTTCACCTTTGTATTGGCAGAGGTGGGGCCAACAAGTCTGGAGTCAGAGAGGGGACTCAGACGTGGGGTGCAGGAGTTGAGAGGTTGGAGTTTAGGAGCTGGGACAGACGGCTGGGCTCGGGGGGGGCGCTTCTGGCTGGGATGTAGACTTTGGGGTAGGCCTGGGCATGAAAGCTTTGGGGTGCAGGAGAAGGGCTTCAGGTTTAGGGTTAGGGAGGGGTTCTGGCCTAGGGATTGAAGTGCAAGTGTGGTGTACAAGCTCTGGGCTGGGGGGAGTGGGATTTGGCGTGGGGCAGGAGATGAGGGCTTTGGGGTGAAGGAGGGAGCTCAGGGTTTGTGGGGGCTCAAGGTGGGACAGGGATTTGGGGCTCAGGCTCATCTGTGCTGGGGTTGGCGGGGAGTGGGTCCCCTCTCTTGGCTGCTCACTACTGGGACACCCGACCACCCCTGGCAGCTTCAGGGCTTAGGGAGAGTGATTTCTCCCCACTGCAGCCCTGAGCCCTTGGGAAACCCCCTCCAGCACCTGAAACCCATCATTCCTGGCCCTACTGTAGAGCCCATGTTCCCCTGCACACTCTGCATTCGTGACCCCACCCCGGAGCTTGAATGCTCGTCAAAAGATACAATTATGTTGGGTCAAGGCAACAATTTTCTTCAACTGGGTTGTGACATGGCAGACAGCCTCCTTAGGGCTGATGAGGTCTCATTAATAGGGTTCTCTTCAGAGCCCATCAGCAATATAAATCAGCCGGCACCACAAAGCATGCCTGTCCTCCCACTGCCTGAGCACATTGTGTCTGCAGCCTGCTTGACTTCTGCTGACTTGCCAGTGAGAGCTTTGGCCTTGGGGAAAACCCTGTTGCTGTGTAACACTGCACATAGGTAGAGGTGCTCTAATAAGGACTGCATTTTTCCTGATTTTAGGGGATTTACAGGTGGGCAGAAGAATGATGAAGTGAAACAGGATAAAGATGATGTGATTAATATATTCTCTGTGGCATCAGGACACCTGTATGAAAGATTCCTCCGGTTAGTCTGAAGACTGTCATTTTTTTCTCAGTCAATATACTTAAAAAGTAGTTGGAAGCTGTGGGATCCTGACCAATTTCCTTTTCAGTAATTATCTGACAGTTTTTGTTATGTATGACCAATTTGTTGCAGAGTTGTTAAAAACACTGGGTATTTCACTTGGCACAGATCTTCTTTCTTACTGTTAAGGGTTGTATTGAAAAAACGTGCAATCTAGTGGGAAAACTCCCATTAGATTCAAGACCACTGGAAACGTTGGAGTATTTTATGAACCTTTCTGTTTAGGCAGCTTACAGGAAGTGAACTGTTAAGGCAAGCTTTGTTCAGTAGTTGTCACTGAGGCACAAGAGCACTGTAGATACTCGCCTTGCTACAAACCAATATTCATATTACAAACCTTCAGGCAAAGATAAAACGTTGATTTTAAAGGCACAGAATATTTATTCAATAACTTTTATTTGTAGTCTTAGCTATTTTGCTCTTTACAAAATAGCTAAAATAGATTTAAGCCCTTTATCTAATAGATAATACGCCAGCTGATCACTCTCTTAATACTTTATTCACTATATATTAGGTTAGAGAATGTCCCACTTTGTATATTCAGGCATAAATTGTCCAGGTTTTTTAAGTTTTTTTTACTTAACTGTTGAAGCTGATTTTTAATAGGTTGCAGCTGTGTTTTCTGTTTTTGGTGCATAATGGTCGGTAATCTGGAACAAATTGCATTCAGTAGAATAATGTAGGAAAATAACTACCTGTAATCTAGCTGTTAAGCAGAGAGCTAGCTGCAGAGTTGAGCTGCACTAACTTTCTTAGCAATAACACATTGCTAAGGTCTTTACAACTGGGGGAGATTTTCCTGCTGATTAGACATACAAAAACTTTGTTCTTTTATTGCTTTTGACAGAATAATGATGCTGTCTGTGCTGAAACACACTAAGACCCCGGTGAAATTCTGGTTCTTGAAGAACTACTTGTCACCTACATTCAAGGTTTGTTACTAAATCTTTTACTAAGGGCACCAGTAAAGGTAAAAAATTTTTCTAAGGGTTATTACATTTGTCATCTTCATACCTCATTTTTTTTAATCATTTGCTCTTTAAATATGTAGAGAAGTCCCATGCTAATCAACATGAAAAACTGTACAACAATCTCTTGATATCTCTTTATTATGACAAACAAGAAGTACAGTTGCAATCTTATTAAGTTTTTGTAAGTGAAGATCAGTTTGACAGTGGCTTAACTTTGTAAGGCGGCATTTAAAGAGACAGGTGCACAGAGTAGCAAACCTGGAGTTAGATGGCCATTAAACAGAGGAAGCTTCTTTTTAAACTGCATGAAGATGTGTGTAACCTGTGAGGTAGGTGTGCTAAGGACAGAGCAGGAAGAGACACAGCTCAGAGATGGGCCAATAATTTGAGGCATGGAAAAAGTTCTGTGTGAAGATACTAGAAATATGAATACCTTTAATTTTTTAGAAGAATTGGTGGTATGAAAGATGTATATAAAATCACCAGGGTTATAGAAGAGGCCAGTTGTGCCCACATGCTAAAGCAAGAGCAATAGGAGGCAGAAAGTAGTAAATAAAACATTAATGCATGGAAATACCTTTTTACATAACATGATTAAACTGAGGCAACAAGATATATAGGCAGGCAGCTTAGTAGGATTCAGAAAAGGATTACACATGTATAATAATAAAAAGGGGTATATACATATGACACATCAATCCTGCTGCGCAGGGCGGCCCACAGTTTTTGCTGGGTCCTACGTCGGGGGCTGGCTCTGGGTCCCCAGAAGGGGCAGGGCATCAGGTGGAAGGGTTTAGGCTGGGGCTAGACTCCCCCAGCTAGCACTTCAGCACCATCTGGGGCTCTGGCCGCTGCCATTGTAGCAGTGCTGGCACCCAGGAGCCTCAGGCCCATTTAAATCACCAGCTTCCCTACCCCATGTCAGGCAGCCTGTTGATGCTTCAGGAGATGAGACAAACCTAACTGGGAAGAAAGAAGCATCCTCCAATGGGCATACCAATGCACAGCTATCTATTAAATCCATTTTGTGCTTTCCTCTCATTTATCTGGCATTGGTTATTGTCAGAGATGTAAGTGGCCTTAGTGGCTCAGGGTCTGATCTAGTTCAGCTTTTCATTCTAAATGAAGCATCTGCTTAGACAGAGAAAAATTAACTAAGGGCTGGATTCTGTGTCTTTGCCGTCTTGGCTGCTTCAGGTCAGAGAACAAATTGTCTCATGATTTGTTTCCTCCTTGGTCCAGTGGGGAAGTAATATGCTTCTACCTTTGGCCAGCAGTAGATTAGTTGCTGCTCCAAACACACTGCACCAGGAGTTTGTTGGACAAGTAACAATCTTGGGTTCACCAGCATCTTTTTCTTAAACTAGGATTTTAGTATTATTAAAACTTCTTTTCTAATGCACGTTTTCAGAGGTACATTCTGACATCTTGGGAGCTACAAAACCAAAGTCACTCAGTGAAATCATTTAGTGGACTTTAATAATATTAAAAACTACACATGACTCTCTTCTGTTACATTGTTTGAATACTGGGTTTGTTAAAATACAGCAGTCCCTGAAGTACTCTATTGCAGTTATCACATGTGTTAGGGGGGATTGCAGGGAAAGGCTTATTAGGTTCTCTAGTTCTAGCTCTCTGCTGATCCAGGATTTTTCTCTAATGTACACTTAGAATTTCTTCAGGGTTTATTATAATTGTCCAAGGGTTGGAATGTCTCCCAAATTGCTTGGGAAAACTTGCACAGCCAAATGGACCTTGTTGGGAAGCTATTCCTGACATGGATCTGATCTTTTCTCCTTTTAGTTTTATTGCATTAGTTCATCTTTTACTCAAGTAATGTTTTCTAACTCAAAACCTTAACACTCCCCTACACCCCTTCCCCCTGATCTGTTTATAAAATTTAGCAGTGTCATAACTGGGGGTAGAAAGATATCCCAAGGTGTTGAGCTGAATTTCAAAGATTACATTCTGATTATTACATTTCTGATGTGACTGTTACACAGTGTTGGGACCTAGGTTATGCAGTCAAGTTGTTTGCAATAACAATAGCATTATAGTTAGCTTAGAATCAAAACACCCTTTCAAAAAGTAGTGCTTTACTCAAGGGCGGCAAAGTCGCCCAGGCCTTTCCTTCTCATTTAAAATTGTTTTTCTATAATGAGACAAACACAGAAATGCCGTCAAGACAAATAATTTTTCCTCCTCAGGAGTTCATTCCATACATGGCAGAGAAATACAATTTCCAGTATGAACTTGTCCAGTACAAATGGCCACGATGGCTTCATCAGCAAACAGAAAAACAGCGGATTATCTGGGGTTACAAGATCCTTTTTCTGGATGTGCTCTTCCCACTGGTGGTTGATAAATTCCTGTTTGTGGATGCCGATCAGGTAGGTTATCTGATGGCTTTGGGACTGTTGGCAGGAATTACGAGGTCAGCATAGGTGTAGTAAACAGAATTAAATCCACAAACATCCATGTTAAAAGAAGTTAAGTAAAGTATTCCAAAGTCAGAAAATGCGTATACAGCAAATGGATAGCACAGACCTATCAGCGGGCTAAGCAGCTGTCTGGTCCTCTCAGAGGCCTAACATTTAAAAGACAAGGTGGACATAACACTTTGGACCACCTTTTGTTAGTGGAATGGGCAAGCTTTCCAGGTTCACAGAGCTCTTCAGCAAGGCTGGAGAAGTGACCCGAGTGGCCAGTTAAACATAAGCCGTTCACATCCCTTAAAACTAAGTGGGCAATTAACACCTCTGCAGTTGTAGGATAATGGAGAGTTAATAGTCTGCAGGGCAGGGTGACCATCCAGCCCGTATTTATCAGGACGCTCCTGTATTTGGGACACCAGAAAGGCATCCCTACTTATTTTTTAATTGCCCTGTATTTGGGCCCTCCCGCTGCTGACCTTATCTGCCAGCACCTCTGCAGCTGCTGGCCAGAGAGCAAATAGGTCACTTCCTCGAGTGCCAGGGGAACTTGCGTGGCTGCTGCTTCTCCTGGGAAGGGCCAGCAGCTACACTTGCCTGGGGAACACTGGGGGCTGCCACTTCCCTGAGGCTCCCAGGGAGGGCTGGAGGCTGCCTCTTCCCCCATTACCCCTATCCCCAGGGCTTGGCAGAGCTGGGAGGAGCCGCCCCTCCTTGCCATATCTCCTTGTCCCTTATTTGGCTTGCTTAGGGCAGGTTATAATTAATCTTTCTCTGAATACTTTTTCAACTTTAACAATGAAGTCCTAACCCACACCTCAAAAATAATCCCACACTAGTTTGCCAAAGTGTCTGTGCCCAGGCTAAGTAAAATACATTTCCCTTTGCTAGATTGTGCGGACAGACCTCAAAGAGTTAAGAGACTTCAATTTGGAAGGTGCACCTTATGGCTATACTCCTTTCTGTGAAAGCCGAAGAGAGATGGATGGCTACAGGTTCTGGAAGTCAGGATACTGGGCAAGTCACTTGGCTGGAAGACAATACCACATCAGGTACTGAAGAATTCAGTATTATCAGGTAGACCATAGGGCTCTTGCTGGGTTAAATTTTGAAGGTAATGAAAGACTGGATAATGAGCCAACAATACTGGGATACTGTTTTCAGAGAGTCTTTGAATTTATACATCATAACTTCATTCCTCTGGGTGGGTTCAGCTAAAATTACATCCTTTTTGAATTTTGTAAATGGATATGACAGGTGTCATGTTTTTAACAACTGTGCTGTTTTTGTTTTTAGTGCTCTATATGTTGTGGATCTGAAAAAGTTTAGGAAGATAGCTGCTGGAGACCGGCTAAGAGGACAATATCAAGGTCTGAGTCAGGATCCTAACAGTCTTTCCAACCTTGATCAGGTGTGTGTGCTTTGATTTTTAGTTTTTGCAGTGAGACAGTAGCTTTCATATACTTACAATTCTCTTATCTTTTAATTCCTGTCAAGGTGATGTATCTTTTCTTCTAAAGGGAGCCCTGGCTAAAGGTTGTGCTTTAATCTGATGCTTTATTCCAAGTTGACATTTGCTTGCTTTATTTCTCCATTCCCTAACACATGGTAGTTTTAAGCTAGTGGTTGTTCTGATGCATTGTACCAATCCCACACTTCAAATTGGATTCATCAGACAGTGACAAACTTTCAACAGCAATAATGAGTATTATCATTATGCTGTAGCCCATACAGTGCATTGGAGCCTGAGTTCTGTAGATGTAAGGTTAATTCCAGGCAGAACACTGCTTCAGTGTTACACGTTTTTCTCCTGGGCAGTTGTATCATCAGTATCGTTTTCACTGACTATTAGTTTTTCAATATTAGGTAGAAATTTTACTTAGGTTTTCAAAAAAATGAAAACAAGACCCATGAAATTGCATTGTGGCAGGCTGCTACAAGAGAACACATATTGTAGTCCATTCTGCCCTGAGTGCTTTACTTCTTCAGGTCTGCATCAATTCTTAAAACTTTGGGTTTCCCACTGAAGTCCTCTATTATAAAAACGAAAACACTTGCACACAGGCAGTAGCCACAGTTCAGGTTTCCTCACTGCCTGGCAGGTGGTCCTCAGTACAAATATAAGAAAAATCTCTGGGTGTGACATTTAATTGTCAATGTCTGTTTGCTCCTTGGCCTCTCAGCTGATCTCTCAAGACAGTATAAAGTTTTAGTGACGCTTCATTGGTATGGACATCTTTCTCTTTGGAAGGGTCCTCAGACCAATTCAGGTTATATCTTATAGGACAATGGAAAGATTTTAGATCATAATGTTTGGTTATTGTTAGCATCAACCAGATTGCAATTAAGGTCGTGAAGGTAAAAGTCTGTCTAATCCATTACCAGTTTCTTGAGTTGTCCAGTCTTCCTTGGGTTTTCCTAGTTATAGGCTGAAGAAAGCTTTGTGTATTCAAATACTCATTTTTATTTTTATATCTATCTTGTAGAAGTGGAAGAGACTTTGAGAGGTCATTGAGTCCAGTCCCCTGCCCTCTTGGCAGGACCTGTCACCATCCCTGATGGATTTTTTTTTTGTTAAATCTCTTTGCTCCTGGACCCCTAAATGGCTCCTTCAGGGATTGAACTCACAATCCTGGCTTTAGCATGCCAATGCTCTAAACACTGAGCTATGCCTCCCCCTGTAGTCCTATGTGCTCAGCTATATGTATAGAGGAGAGACTTTTTTCATCTGAACTGTATACAGTATTAGAATAATCTTGTGTGTAGATTACAAATGTTTTTATTAGTGTTAGGAGTTAGTGGGACAGTTTGGCAGAGTAACTGTGCTGTTACTGTGCCATGGGGCCATTGCTCCATCTTCTAAACAACTGTTCAGGTGCCCACTGGAATCTCTTGTTAATATCTCTTTGGCAAACGACAATTAGAGCTAGTGCACACGGAGCATTAGCTGTAGGGACACAAATCCAGGTACCAAATGGAAATAAAACCTCTCAAAATGATAAATGAACTGAAATTTAACATTGAATGTGGAATTTGTTTAAACTGTATGGGGGCTGGTTCTGGTTTTTGCCAGAGAATCTAACTTCTATAGATTTTTGTTTAAGTAATTCATCTTTCATTCACGAGAAAACCCTTATTTTTCTTCTTGCATATAAAACACATTATGCTTTACAGGTTATAGTTTCTCATAGGACAATCCTTGGGAATTCTGAGGTAAATGATTTCCCCCCCTCCCCGCCCACTGTTGTGGATACCGCTAATACATTTTGTCCTTCAAACAGGATTTGCCGAACAACATGATCCATCAGGTGCCTATTAAATCACTGCCACAGGAGTGGCTTTGGTGTGAAACATGGTGTGATGATTCTTCAAAGAAGAGAGCAAAAACCATTGATCTGGTAAGGCGATTATGGCTCATAAGTAGATTTAACTTAATTTGTATCTTAGCATATTGCTGTAAAATAGAGAGATTAGCACTACCCTTTGGTAACTGACCAAAAAGTAGAAATCGCTGGTTGACATTCACCTTTCACCAATGTGCAGTAGTTAGGATCTGAGTGGCACACAGCAGGGAGAGGGCCAAGTTGACTTCCTTTCCATAGACCTGTTGGACCAGGCTAAATTTAACCCAAGGATGTGGGGAGGACAGATCTTCCTTCTCTGAGGTAGCCTGCCCCTTGAGACCAAATAAACTCACCTTCCCTCCACTATCTGGGCGTTTTTAAAAGGTGCCAGATACCCAACTTTCCATAAAAGCTCCTCTACTACAAAATCAAGTAATGAGAGACTTGACTGTCAGCGACACACTAGCCATTTGGAGACATTTTATAGACTATGAAAAAAGCCTGAGGCCTAATAAGGATAAGGCTCTAAATTAGTTAACACTTCACAGAGTTAATTTCCCCTCCATGGAGGTTCACATCTCCCCATCAGCCACAATGAATGTTCACAATCACCTTGACCAATGACCCTAATTTACAACGGACAGCAACTTTCTTTTGCAGTAATTTTCTTACCAATATACCCACCTCTGTATTTCCACTCCAGTTCATCTGATGAAGTTGGCTTTACCCACAAAAGCTTTGATCCTATTAGTCTCTAAGGTGCTACAGCATTCCTTATTCTTTTTATAGATGTTATGGCCAGGGATGAGCTCCTAGCCATTTAGAGAGGTCCTGTGGCTATTTGAGCACTAAAAAGTACGCAAAGAGAAAGAAAAGAAACCATTAAGATACAGGATAGTCTGTGATGTGCCTGACGAGTTTAAGGAAGCACTACCTCAGACACAGGATTAATAAAGCTGTGGCCGTGGAAACGAGTAGGACATCTCAAGGAAAGCAGAGGAAGTGATGAATTACATCATCATGGATAAAAAGGTTGTAGTGCTGCCTTGAATAGGTGAAGATGGCCAATACTTGCATGACTGACCTTCAGTAGATAGAGACAGTAGCACTTCCCAACTTCACATAAGGAAAGAAGGACAATCCAGGGAACTATAGACCCGTCAGCCTTACCTCAATCCCTGGGAAAATAATGGAGGGAATCCTCAAGGAATCCATTTTGGAGCACTTGGAAGAGGGGAAAGTGATCAAAAGTAGCCAACATGGATTTACCAGGGGCAAGTCCTGCGTGACCAATCTGATTAGCTTCTATGACGAGGTAACAAGTTCTGTGGACATGGGGAAGTCGGTGGATGTGATATACCTTGACTTCAGCAAGGCTTTTGATACGGTCTCCCACAACATTCTTGTCCATAAGTTAAGGAAATACGGATTGGATCCTTGGACTATAAAATGGATGGAAAGCTGGCTTGATGGTCGGGCCCAACGGGTAGTGGTCAATGGCTCAATACCTGGATGGCGGTCTGTTTCAAGCAGAGTGCCGCAAGGCTCGGTTCTGGGGCCGGTGTTATTCAACATCTTTATTAATGACCTGGATGAGGGACTGGATTGCACCCTCAGCCAGTTTGCGGATGACACAAAACTAGGGGGAGAGGTAGATACGATGGAGGGTAGAGAGAGAATCCAGAGGGACCTGGATAAATTGGAGGACTGGGCCAAAAGAAATCTGATGCGGTTCAATAAGGAGAAGCGTACAGTCCTGCAGCTGGGGCGGAAGAATCCCAAACATTGTTACAGGCTGGGGACCGACTGGCTCAGCAGCAGTACGATGGAAAGGGATGTAGGGGTTATGGTGGATGAAAGGCTGGATATGAGTAAACAGTGTGCCCTTGTAGCCAAGAAGGCTAACGGCATACTAGGGTGCATTAGGAGGAGCATTTGGAGCAAATCTAGAGAAGTAGTTATTCCTCTTTATTCGGCGCTGGTAAGGCCACATCTGGAATATTGTGTCCAGTTTTGGGCCCCCCAGTATAAAAAGGATGTGGATTTGCTGGAGCAGGTTCAGCGAAGGGCAACAAAAATGATAAAGGGTCTGGAGCACAAGACCTATGAAGATAGGCTGAGGGATTTGGGCTTGTTTAGTTTACGGAAGAGAAGACTTAGAGGTGATTTAATAGCAGCCTTCAACTTCCTGAGGGGGAGCTCTAAAAAGGAGGATGAGAAACTGTTCTCAGTGGTGTCAGATGGCAGAACAAGGAGTAATGGTCAGAAGTTGAAGAGGGAAAGGGGTAGGTTAGATACTAGGAAAACTACTTCACCAGGCGCATGAAGCATTGGAATGCGTTGCCTAGAGAGGTGGTGGATTCTCCATCCTTTGAGGTTTTTAAGTCCCGGCTGGACAAGGTCCTGGCTGGAATGACTTGGTGGGGGTTGATCCTGCTTGAAGCAGGGGGCTGGACTAGATGACCTCCTGAGGTCCCTTCTAGCCCTGTGATTCTGTGCTGAGGCTGTCACAGAGCCTGTCCCTTACGCAGATTGCCCACATCTTTACTGACCAGCAATTTTCTCTTTTTGTTTTGCAAGCATTGCTTTGCTTCTTCCTCCTGTATCAATTTCCTGGTTAACTGGAGAAGTGATTGTTAGCATGAGTTGAGAATAGATTTTAACCTGTATGCTCTCCACCTCCTACGAAACATGCTGCAGTAGGAGTGGCTTTCCTTTTCAGTTGGGTATTGTAGATAGTTGAATTGCAACTACTCTGATCCAGTAGGAAGTATGTCCCATATTCACTTTGCTTTTAAAATCCGGTAAACTTGGAACTTCAACGTATGTGAGTGAACACAGACCTGTCTTTATTTGCATGTGTGCAAAGTTCATCTGTCTCAGTAATGAACCATGTTTAATTTGCAGTGTAATAACCCAATGACCAAAGAGCCCAAGCTGCAGGCAGCAGTGCGCATTGTCCCAGAGTGGCAGGATTATGATCAAGAAATTAAACAGCTATACAGTCGTTTCCAGGAAGAGAAAGAATCTGGAACCATTACTTCAGCAGATGGGATGCAACAGCCAGACAGAAAAGGTAAGCTGTACAGTCTTCCATTTAGAGAAATGGCTGTTATTGAAACTAAAAGTTTGCTGCCCTCACATTGCACAGTCTGCAATAGCGTTCACCTGAATTTCTTCCCAGCTGTTGGAAAGTACTTTCTTACTTGACCATTTTAATGGACGTGTACTACCTCATATGATGCACAAGATAACTGTGCCACTGTAAGCTGGCATAACTACATTTTTTTAGTGGAAGTCAACTGCAGATGACATGAGGAAGAGACATTTATTGGTACATTGTGTGCATTTTTCAAGATGCAAATGTTGTAACGAATCTAGGCTAAGCAAAGCACCTCATACTTCTGTGAATTGAACAGAAGGGGAATTTTCCAGACATTGAATGTCATCCTTACTACTGGGAAGCATTTGGCAGGACACAGGCTTCAGTCTATATTGCATGTTCTCAAGTAGTTTTCAGCAACAGTGCACTTGCACCATTGTAGACAATTGTAAGTATTCCTATAAGCAGAACTAAACCATTTTGAACACCCTTCATTCTTCTCCATTTCAAGTAAATTATCTACCATATTTTGGCTGTAGTTTGGAATGTATTTTGAATAGTGCTAATATATAGCTTCTGCAATACATTTCAAGTCATCATTAGAACTTTGCAAATACTGGTTAAGAAATGTACTGGAGAGCAGATTGAAAAATTGGGCATAATTTTGATCACAAAAAGCAAGAGCAGCTTTTTTGAAGAGAATTGCGTGGCAGGGTTCCAGTAACATGAGCACAGACCTCAAGGCTGGCTGTAAGTTCATAAATTTCAACCTACCTCTTAATTTGTCAATAAATGAAAAAATGCCATTTAATACAAAGGTTAAGGGCAGTTTTCCCTGTGTGCTTGGTGGCCACCCAGGAGAGATTTAGGTGCCATTCAGCTGATCAGTAGAATGCCCACAGCCTGCAGCATGTGTTTCTGCTGGTGGTGCACATCCCCATATGCCTTGGTGCACATAACAAATTTACTCTGCCCATGGACCAAAAAAAAAATTAGGGGAAACCCTGGTCAAGGAGATTACTGCATACAAGTAGCCCTTACAGTTCTTAGGGGGATTCATTTGTGTAATTCTGTTCTAAGAGAACAGTCTTTAGGCTTGTAAATCCAGTTTCACAGATGGCTGAAATTCAACCTAACAATTAATTTTCATCCTTTTTTTCCATTCTGCAGATCTAGGAGCACACATGGAATTATGATCCAGGGGAAAAGATGAAGTAAGACTGTTGCATAGACAATTTTTATATCAAATACTAGGGTTTTTTTTTTTCCAGTATGTCTGCGAAACTGCTGAGAAATGGAGTGGGATGTCGATGTATGCGTTTTTATCATTTGCCTTTGGGTTGATTTCTGCATAGGAAATAGGATCAAGGTACGGTTTTTGCACCTGTGGAAGAGATGGAAGTGCTTACAGGGGATTGTAGATGTTTAGTAATGGAAGTTCAAAGTTTGTTGAAAGCAGCAGGTCAGTTCATGTAGCTGTTGCCACATACAACCACTATTGGACATGATTCTATCAGCCACAGATATCTCACTCAAGAGCATATGGCAAATGCATACGCAGTGAGTGGTGAGAAGGTGATAGCATGAGTCCTTAACTCAAACAAGTGTTTTGAGGTGGAGCTTGTTTTTCCAGGATTCATCAAGCTTGGAGTCATGCCTTGAACTGGTCCAACGTTGCAGTTTTCAGAGGGTCCACTTTGTGTTCCTTATGGCACTGCTACGGAACAGCAGTTTTCAATTATTTAAATTGAGACAGGCTCTGTTTCCTCACTTTTGAAGAGTTGGCAAACTACCCACCCCATGTTTTCAAACAAACAAAAACCCAAACCACTTCCAGCTGTAAATGCTACCAAGGTTAATATTTTGTATCTGATGTACACATCAGGATTTTTTTCTGATTTTTCCCTCCTAAAAGTGCTCTTTTTCTCTCTCTCAAACTCTTCAGAGTTTTAAAACATATCTGTAGGGCATTAATACTGCTGTGGTTCATTGTTTCATGAATGGTTTTGCTCTTTATGAAAATCTGTGGATTTTTGATCATGTAAATTTCATTTTTCTTCAAAGATGTAACATCAATAAAACCTTGGAGTTCTTAGGTTTTTGTGTCAGTTTTCACATTCACCCTTCTTTCCTTTGCTTCTCCTTACTGTGGAGCATAATAATGGATTCCTCTTGTTTGCATACTTCTTTTTTTGTTACTTTCCTGCAATAAGTTTCATTCAGGTGTACAAGACAGAAAACATCTTTCTCTGAGTAATTGTGGTCTGAGGATTAGTGTCCTAACTTTCTTCAATGAAATTTTCTAATAAACCTGTTGGAGGTATTAATTTTAAAAGAAGTTACGCCACTAGAGGCCACTTTGTAAAGTGAATTACTGTCTGCTCAGGTTCAATGTGTACATTTTACCATAGATGGAGTGTATACTATCAAAACAAGTTCCTTTCAGAAAATATCGGTGGGGTGAGTTGACAAAGTTGGCCTGTGATTGGATAGCACTGTACCTTTGTCCAAAAGACACAGTTCTTGTAGTGCTGGGAATTAAAGCCCCTCATCCAAGAAGAAGAAAACTCTCCATATTTCAACAGCTTTGAACAAGCTAGGGCTTCCTTTTCAAAGCTAGACCCCAGTGGCTGTCAGAACTGCACAGAAATGCCAGTTTCACACTGAGCTGGCCTTCTCTGAATGCACAGAGATACTGCAATGGTGTATGCTGTTCTATTTTACCAAACAAGGCCCAAGCATTCTGGCCAAAATGATAGGTTTCTGCATTAGTCTTAATTTAGCTTTGAGAGTTTTCTTTTAACAGTCTATGGTCTGTGCTGTTGTCATGACGTAAGCCTACTTACGTCATGGTGTGTAATTCTCTGACATCTACTTGAAGTTAGAAATCAGCTCAAACCACCCTACATTGTGTATAGAACTACTGTAGCAAATGTAAACTGTGTAAATGCTCTGAGACTGAAAGGACACATTTTTGGAGGAAAGAGGTTTTTTGTTTTGCTTACTTTAAGGGAATTTTTTTTTAATCACAACCTGATGGCAAGATCCTTTTTGGAAATAAAATGGAGCAGTGGCAGCCCAGTGGGTGCTATTGATTCAGAACAGCAGCATGGAGCAGTAGGCACCCCCCAGTGATGCAGTCACCACCACCTCCTGCATCCTGTCCAGCTATATCCCACTCACCTTTAAAACTAAAGAAGTTGTTCCTAGAGTTCTCCTGCGTGCTGGACAGAGGGGCAATGGCTCCCTGTGCCCCCTTTCCATCTCTACACAATAGGATTGGGCCCAACCGGCTGTTGCCCTGTGAAAGAGTACTACTCGCAGAGACAGATAATAAGGTCTTCCTTCGACTCTTGGTATCCCAGTATTTCACTGACCTTTTAAACTTTAAAGCACATACCCTGCTGCCTCTGCTACTAATTGATACAATGTGTGTTGCCTACATGGCAAACGGTGATACTGCAGATGTATTTTTAACAGTTCTTAAATCCCCCAACTGGCAGCTTAGCACTAGGAACTCAAAGGCCCTTGTCTTGTGACCAAAGTGATGGGCTGCAAGCAAGTAGCAACAGTGTTTCGTCGGGCAGGAATTCATTAAACCAAGATTCAGCTCAGTTCCATTATGTCTGGCTAACACAGCACACATATTTTCTATCCAGCAGCTCTTAATGCACCACTCTTAAATTATCCTTGGAGCTGTCATAATTAAGGGTGGAAAATGAGTTTTAAACCCATTCCAGTGTAAATTGAATCTAGTTTTATACATTCTAAAATTTTTCCCCATAAAAAGATTGAACACCCACATACTAAGTAACAGAGAGGAAGCCGTGCTAGTCTATACACTATCAAAACAAAAAGCAGTCAAGTAGCACTTTAAAGACTAGCAAAATAGTTTATTAGATGAGCTTTCGTGGGACAAACCCACTTCTTCAGACCACAGCCAGACCAGAACAGATTCAATATTTAAGACACAGAACTGTTTTTGGTTCTCTGTGTCTTAAATATTGAGTCTGTTCTGGTCTGGCTATGGTCTGAAGAAGTGGGTCTGTCCCATGAAAGCTCACCTAATAAACTATTTTGCTTGTCTTTAAAGTGCTACTTGACTTTTTGTTTTGACCACATACTAAGGTGATAATAGGAATTTCCAGCACCTTAAAACTGACAAGTTTCTGAACAGCAAGCAAACCCAGGTGCTAACTTCTGATTTTTTTGCTGGTGAAACCCTTTATACAACATTTAATACAACATCTAGTATCCTACTTCTTGCCAGGATTACCTCATTTTAACTACTGAAACATGCCATTGAATGGACACAGACTGGTGAAATAGCAGTGATATTTACTTTTCAGTGTTTCACTCTTTAATTACAGACTTGGTCTGCTCAGTGGTTTTCAGGGTGAGTGCCCAAGGAGAAGCATGATGAGAAGACAAACATTAAGTTCTAGAAATATTTATAGTTAATGGAGTGTGAAGTGTAAGATTGCTATATAAATCAACTTGTTCAGAATTTAGTAACTTGGAAAGCTATTAAATAGGCCACCCCTATTAAGAACATATTCCTTCTGCTTGGTAAAGATTTTCTTCTTCCCTTCATTCAACTGCCTCTCCTTATTCTTGGTCTGATTCAGAGAAAAATATATCAATTGCCTGGGTATAGAAGTAAGTCTAATTAGGTATGATCTGAATGAGAAACTACTCTTAATAGGAATCAGAGGGGTAGCCGAGTTCATCTGTATCTTCAAAAACAAGAAGTTCTGTGGCACCTGATAGACTAACAGCTATTTTCAAGCATAAGCTTTCATGGCCAAAGACCTGCTTGGGAAATTCTGCAATTCTTTTGCAGTACATTTTAAAAGTTCTGTATTTATTCTTATTAAACATAGGTGAAGTTTATGTGCTAGACAGAGTGACTATGCACTACTTCAGCTATATTTAGTACAATGTTTTCTTAAAAAGTCCTCACAACAAAAAAAGCAATATATGCAGCAGAAACAAAATGAAGTAATTTAAACAGGTATAACAATTTAGTAGTAAAATTGTATCTGGTTTTAATAACAGTAAATCTGCACCAGAGTTTCTGAATGCATGGTACGTGTGCCCTGAGGGGTACACAAGAGCAGTGCAGGGTGTACATGTGCTGGAGCCATATGCAGCCCTTTGAGCAATCAAATGCTCAGAGCTACAAGAGTGCTGTGCACCACTCTGCACACAAGTCCCGCTACAGCGCTTGGCGGGAGAAGTGTGTGGTAGCAGCTCCAGTGAGTCACCTGCATTGGCTTACACTGGCAGGGGGAGGGCTAGGGCTGCCTGGCTGTAGAAGAGGGGATGGGGGATTGGGTTAAAGCGAGGAGCTGGGGGTGCCTAGCTCTGGAACATTGTAAGTATTACATGAAGTGATAAAGTTGTTATTTGTACAATTTTAGTTTAATTACAACTGAAAGGGTTTAAAATGGACCGCTTCCTTGCAAAACCAAGGAATAAAACTGCAGATTTGGAAGAAGGTTGTACACAGGAAACCATATCAGAAACACTGACTTAACTGTGGCCCTCAGAAGTTTGAAACCTAGATTTGAACATCTGATTTCATCCAAACAAGCTCAAATTTTACAATAAATTTTTTTCTTGTAACTTCATTGATCACTTTTCATTGTTTGCATAAAAACATATGTATGAATAAAAAAATTGGACTTTGTGCGAAGAGGATAAATAAAATGTTAGATGAACATAATTGTAAGTGTGCCAAGTTTATTGCCTATAGGCAATTTCTTCCAACCAACTAGTTACAATTAAGTTGTTTAAACAAATGTGTTGCAATGGTAGAAAAAAAATTCTTGTTTCAAAGAAAGCTGCATCCAGGGCCTGTTTCTCACCCTCTGAACCCCCTACAACAGAATCAATTTTATTTACGTAGAGCTATTTCTGATTGGCATGGCTGGGCCTGTACTTCTGAAAAGTGAAATCAGGTCTACTGGAATAATTGTGACACGTCACTAACAAACAATTTGAAACTTTTTAAAAATGTCTAATTCTTGCTCCCCCTGCTATTAGAGCATAAAAAATCCACAATGCAACACTGCTCCAAACATTTTAAATAAAGCAAGCCTTTAAAACAATTGCCACATTTATTTTTATGACCACCGCCCAAATGACATCATTCAAAATGGGGTATAGTTTTCCTCTCAAGGAAGCTTTGATTATCTGTCTTTTCCAAAGTGAGCAAGAAGTGAAGTGTGAAACAAATTCTTGAGTAGCTTAATTCAGTCACCGGGGGGCGGGGGGGGGCGGGCGGTGCGGGGCAAAGGACAATGATAAAAAGAAGAATCTAGCTGGAATTTTAAGGAACCTCAGTACCTTTCCTAATCTAGTTTTCCATATTGGGATTCCCATATTCCTGTTCAGTGACACCAAGCAGATTGTTATTCATTGATGTAAGTGTGAGAATTTTAAAGGTCACCTGAAGTGAGAGTACAATAACTTTCCCTCTAGTGTGAGTAAAAGTAAATAAATAAGGGCTGTTCATCACAGAGTTTTTTTCCTCTTCTCTGTATCACTGTCTAGCTTACGTCAGATTTCCCTGTTTCCTGAGTTCACTAATAGGACAACTGAAATACACATTTGAATAGAAGACAATTACTGAGTAAATCATGGTGTTTATTTTGGTTTTCAGATTTGAGTATTACTGTGGGAAATATTTGGTAACATTTAGCCTCTTCTAAATTGTAATAGTTATAATGTCTCTTGCCTAAGTGGTTGAACTCATGGTAATGGAGCCTCATTTTAAGCAACTAAATAGATACAGAAACCAATAAAATTAGACACCTGTAAGTAGTCTGACTTTTACCCTGAAAGATACTGAGCATCTGTAATTGTTAAACTTCCAAAGGAATGTTCAACACTCATTTGAAAAATGAAGCCATTATTTAAAATACCTGCAAACAGATCTGTAAGATTAATTTTAGATGCCACAGTTTGAATCTTTTAGCCAGATATTATATGCGCCATGATTGATTATCTATACAGAAATTGTGGGTGCACAACAGAGCTCGGTGGGCTTGGCTTTATATTTAGTCAGTTTATTTTATTGTATAAAGTAGCTGCTAGGCAGATTGATTGCAAATTACATACACATATATTATATTCTGAAAAGGTGACTTGTGCCATTCACTCTGTATAAAAATGTAAAGTTCCTTAAAGCAGCAACAGACCCCTGTTTAAAAAAGCAAGTAGAGGAGTTGTGTGGTACCCTAGAGGGGTGGGAGGAACTCTGAATGCATTCAGTGCCAGAATGTCTGACTCGCCAGACATTCTGAAAGAAATTTCCAGCACAGCCTCCAGCTCCCATCAGTCAGCAGAGCCAGCCCTTCCATCAAAGGGTTTTTCTCTGTACTTTGTATTAATGCAAGAGTGTCAAAATTAATCAGCAGCAGGGAAACCGCACAAGGCATAATGGATCATCAGAGAGTAATGTTTTGATGTCTCGTGGCATGGAACAAATACATCAGCAGCACGAGCTTCTGGGAGATTAAAAAGGTCAGTTTGACAATGCAGCTTCTGCTACCTCTTGGTATCTCTGGGCTGAAATGCTGCCCTGTTACTCTGTGGGAGTCTTGGGAGTAAAACCAGGGGATTTGGTTTAATGCTACTGTGAATTTGTCTCTAGCCTCTTTGCTGCCTAATGTGCTTCTCCAAATTTCCTCAGTCTTTCTTTGGGGATGTTGATGGCAGTCAGAATATAGAGAAGTTACTCACCTGTGTAGTAACGATGGTTCTTCGAGATGTGTCTCCGTGGGTGCTCCACCGTAGGTGTCGGGCTTGCCCCGGCGACGCAGCTCGGAAAATCTTCAGCAGTCTCCGTTGGGTTGCGCATGCACCGATGCGTGTCGGTCCTTCGTGCGCGATCTGGTCCCCGCCAGTTCCTGATCAACCGCTCCGGATGCCCCTGAAAAATACGAAAACAGAGCTCCGAAGTGGGGAGGAACGGGTGGGTAGTGGAGCACCCATGGGGACACATCTCGAAGAACCATCGTTACTACACAGGTGAGTAACTTCTCTTTCTTCTTCAAGTGGTCCCCGTGGGTGCTCCACCGTAGGTGACTACCCAGCAGTAACCCCCCCCCCCCAAAAAGGAGGTGGGTACCCGATTTATGCACAGCTTGCCCTTGAAAGGACTGCTGTCGACAGGCGTGTGTCCTCATCCAACATCCGGTGCATGGCGTAGTGCTTGGCGAAAGTGTCGTAGGAAGACCAAGTCGCCGCTCTGCAGATGTCTCAGTGCGATTCCTTTGAAGAAGGCCGTCGACGCTGCCATTGCTCTAGTGGAGTGAGCCCTGGGCAGAACTGGCAGAGGAGTCTTGCGAAGCTCATAGCACAGTCTTATGCATGACACGATATGGTTTGAAATCCTCTGTGAAGATAGGCCTTCCCCTTTTGACCTGGGTGTGAGGGACACCAGTAGTCTGTCCGTTTTCTGGAAAGGCTTAGTTCTGTCGATGTAGAAGGCCAACGCCCTTCTCGCGTCTAATAAGTGCAACCGTGCCTCTTTGCTTGAGTTGTGAGGCTTAGGATAAAACGAGGGTAATACTATCGGCTTGTTTATGTGGAAGTCTGAAGAGACTTTTGGAACGAAGGCTGGGTGTAATTGCAAGACCACCGCTTCCTTCGAGAACACCGTGCAGGGCTGTGTGGACATTATTGCTGCAAGCTCGCTCACCCGACGAGCTGACGTAATTGCAAGAAGGAAGGTTGTCTTCATGGTAAGTAACCGAAGGGGAACCGTAGCCAATAGTTTGAAGGGCGGTCCTGACAGCGTGTGGAGGACCAAGTCCAAACTCCATGACGGCGGTATCGGTTTCCGAGGGGGATACAGATTTGCCAACCCCTTTAAGAAGCGCGTGACAACAGGATGGGCGAATATGGTTGATCCCTCCTCTTCATGTTGAAAAGCTGATATAGCTGCGAGATGAACCTTTATCGAGGATAGCGAGAGCCCCTTTTGTTTGAGTTTTAGCAGGTAGTCCAGAATTGTGGTTATAGGGGCATCCAGAGGTGTCAATTGTTTGGAAGAGCACCAAGAGGTAAATCGTGTCCATTTGTGCTCATAAGTCCTTCTGGTGGAAGTCCTTCGACTACACTCCAGGACTTGCTTCACTCCCTGTGAACATGTACCTTCTAGGGCACTGAGCCATGGATTAGCCATGCCTGTAGGCGGAGTCCCTGCAGGTGCGGATGCAGTATTGACCCTCGAGCCTGTGTGAGAAGGTCCGGTACTGCCGGTAGGGAAAACGGACGGCGATGTGTCATGTGTGGAAGCAGTGGGAACCATTGTTGTCGATCCCAGGTTGGAACTATGAGTATCATGCGTGCTCTCTCCCTTTTGGCTTTCTCCAAGACCTTGTGTACGAGTGTTGTGAGAGGGAACGCATAGAGTAGAGGGCCCTTCCATGGGATCATGAAGGCGTCCCCCAAGGATCCCTGTCCTATGCCTGCTCTGGAGCAGTACTGGGGACATTTCTTGTTGTTGTGAGTGGCGAACAAATCGATTTGGGGAAACCCCCATTTGTGGAACACTCGGTGAAGCAGGTTGGGACAGATCTGCCACTTGTGCGTGGGCGCAAAGTGTCTGCTGAGTTGGTCCGCCTTTACGTTGTGGACACCCGGTAAGTATGAAGCTCTGAGGGTTATGTTGTTGGCAATGCACCAGTTCCACAACTGGACAGCCTCCGCACAAAGTGCATGGGATCTGGCCCCTCCTTGTCGGTTTATATAAAACATGGTGGAGGTGTTGTCGGTATTTACCTCGACTACTTTCCCGTGCAGGTAATTCCAAAAATGTCTGCATGCATTGAACACTGCTCTGAGTTCTAGTATGTTTATATGCAGTGTCTTCTCCACGGGGGACCATAAACTTTGAGTGGCTTTGTTGTCCATGTGTGCTCCCCATCCCATATGGGATGCATCTGTTGTGATAAAAACAGTAATTTGCAGTTGGCAGAAAGGCACCCCTGCTAGTAGGTTCTTGGGGTTTGCCCACCATGTTAATGACTTTTGCACCCCCGTTGTGGGTGACACCATCCTGTGAACGGTATAGGTTGATGGTTTGTACACGGTCACCAACCAATGTTGCAAGCCTCGCATGTGCAATCTGGCGTTTTGTACCACAAACATGGTGGTGGCCATGTGCCCCAGCAACTGTAAGCACGTTAGGACTGAAACAGTGGGGCTGTATGTTATTAGTTGTACTAGAGATTCGATGGCGCGAAAACGGGCATCGGGCAAATATACCCTCGATGTAACAGAGTCTGTCCGGGCTCCTATAAATTCTATATTTTGTGTGGGCTCGGTCTTTGACTTTGAGAAGTTGATGATGAGGCCCAGTGAGGTAAATATGTTTGTGGTGATGCATATCATCTACAAGACCTCCGCTTCGGAAGTTCCTTTCAGCAGGCAATCGTCCAAGTACGGAAAAATGAAGACGCCCTGTCTGTGCAGGTACGCTGACACGACCGCCAGGGTTTTGGTGAAAACTCTGGGTGCCGAAGAGAGACCGAATGGAAGGACTCTGTACTGGAAATGATCTTTGCCTACTATGAACCGGAGGAAACACCTGTGCGCCGAATGAATTGTGATATGGAAATACGCATTCTGTAAGTCGAGGGCTGCAAACCAGTCTCCATCGTCTAGTGCCGTGATTATGGAAGCCATTGTAGTCATTTTGAAGCGTTGTTTGCGCAGATACTGATTGAGGGCCTGTAAATCCAGGATGGGCCTCCAACCTCCTGTCTTCTTCTCTGTCAAGAAGTACTGGGAGTAGAAACCTTTGCCTTGGAATTGTTCCGGCACTCTCTCCACCGCCCCTATGAACAAGAGGTGATCCACCTCCTGTTTTAGTTTCATGAGGTGAGAGGGATCCCTGAGAAGGGGCCTGGTGGGAGGATTTGGTGGTGGTAACGATTGGAAGGGGATTGTGTACCCCGTGGCTATAATCTCCAATACCCATTTGTCCATGGTGATGTTTTTCCATTGAGAGTAAAATGGCTTGAGTCGATGATGAAACGTGTTGAGATTGGCACTGAGAGACGGTCTTGGTTTCGCAACCCCCAACATACCCGTCAAACCTGCTGTCTTATGTTTTGTCTGGAGGGGTCACGGCCCTGCTGTGGTCGACGTCTAGGGGCCTTGTACTGTTGTGGCTGCTGTTGGCACCCTGATCATACCCCCGTTGAAAATGGGTGCGTTGTGGTTGATAACTATAACGCCGTCGCTGAGGGTAGAACTTCTTTCTCCTGTATGGCGGGGTATATATACCCAGAGTCCTAAGTGTAGCTCTCGAGTCCTTACTAGAGTGTAGAACTGAGTCAGTTGATTCTGCAAATAACTTCAGTCTGTCAAAGGGAAGATCTGCAATTTTCACTTGCAGATCCTTGGGAATGCCAGATGTCTGGAGCCACAATTCCCTGCACATTACCACTGCAGTGGCTGCGGAACGAGCCGCTGTGTCCGCTATGTCCAAGGCAATCTGGACTCCTGCCCATGAAGCTGCGTATCCTTCTTGCACGATTGCCTTGAGGACCGGCTTTTTATCCTCCGGGAGGAAGTCCATGAGGGAGGTAAGTTTCGAATAATTGTTGAAATTGTGGTTCGACAAATGGGCAGCGTAGTTAGTCACCTGTAGCAGTAAGGTAGATGATGAATAAACCTTTCTGCCGAGGAGGTCCAATTTCTTTATATCCTTGTCTGATCCCCCGGACTTATACTGGGACGTTTTGGCTCTGTGTTGGGAGGACTCAACCACTAGTGAATTAGGTTGTGGGTGACTGAACAAAAATTCCATGCCTTTGGCAGGGACAAAGTACTTCTTATCCGTCCTTTTGTTGGTAGGAGGGATAGAGGCTGGAGTCTGCCATATGTTAGTGGCTGACTCCATGACTGCATCGTCTAGTGGTATGGCTATTTTAGAGGAGGCCGGAGGTCTGAGGTTTTTGAGGAGCTTATGGTGTTTCTCCTGTACCTCTGCCACTTGAATGTCTTGAGATTGAGCCACCCTTTTGAATAATTCCTGAAACTGCTTTAGATCATCTGGGGGAGAGATGTCTCCAGGAACGACCGCTTCGTCTGGGGAGGACGAGGAGGCATCTCTGTGATACCTCTCCTCCAGTTCCTTGGGATCCTGGCTGTGCTCATATGGTTGCACTTCTGAGGTTTCTAAATGAGGTTCAAAGTCCTTTGAACCAGCCTCTGATTGGGAAACTTGTGGTGTTCCCCCAGGTTGAGGCTGTGTGGTGTGATGTTGAAGAGGCATTGATGGGGATCTACATCAAGATGCAGAACTCCTGTGTCTGTCCCGTATAATAATGGTGGCCATAGCAACAAGGACAAGGTCCCGGTGATGGGCACCTGGACCACAACCTGAAGGCATAGGGATGATGTGAGGAATGACGTGACCGTCAACATGATACTGACATAGGCGGAGATCCTCTGCGATAATATTCATAGGGATCCCTGCTTAAAGTTGGTGAAAAATGTCCAAGTCCAGGAGATGGCTGTTGAAGAAATGGAGATGGAGGCCTGCGGCAGGCTGATGGCATTGCTGCCCGCTGAATCTCTGGGGGAGAGCGAGGTGATAATGTCAGCGCAATTACCTCAGGGGAGGGGCTGCGGTGCCGGGTCTTTGCTTTAGCTTTCCCCCGCTCAGGCACCGCAGGTAGTCTGATCGGTGCCGGGGGGCTCGGCACCGTAGTGGGTGCCGTGCTGGGTTCCAATGCCTCCAGTGCTGCGCTCGGTGCCGTTGTCCTCGGTGCTGCTTGGGGAGTCTTGTCCGGCACCATTGGGCTCCGTGTCAGGTGCTGACGCTCCGGTGCTGTCGGAGCCGCAAGGCTCGGTGCTGCAGCAGCCGGTGCCGACCTTTCCGGTGCCTGCATGGCTCTCGGTCCGTCTCCTTAGGCGCCAGAGGCCCCTGTGCGGATACATGCACCCCAGCCTTCCCAGCAGAAGAGGCCAGCGGGCCTGGGCCCCGTGCTCCGCTCGTCCTGCTCACAGAGGTAACTGGCAGGGATCGAGCTGGTGAAGCCTTTTTCTTCTTCTGCACAGAGGAGGTCAGAGAGGCCTCCTTCCTCTTGTGCAAACCTGAAGAGCCCTCCTTATGGGGCTTTTCCGATGTCGCAGGCTGAAGGGCCTTGTCAAAGAGAAACATTTTGAGCCTCATCTCTCTATCTTTTCGAGCCCTAGTTGTTAATTTAGAGCAATGAGAGCACTTTTGGGGGACATGGGCTTCCCCGAGGCACTGGATACATTTACTGTGTCCGTCTGAGGCAGGCATGGCCTCCCGGCACTATTCACACTTTTTAAAACCCGGAGAGGACATTATTGGTCTTTAAGTCTTTGTAAAGTTCTCAAGTGCTAACAGAGCACTTACCAGTCTGTTAGCACAACAATCGGCAACCGTTAACCGTTTAAGGTTATCAAATAGCGGGCCCGCCTGAAGGCGGCTGCCTTAGTCCTTTTCCCAGTCTCTTGCCTTTAAAAGGCTATATACACGGTAGAACTAATTATTATTATAACACTAAATAACAACTAACTATAACTAGAACTATTATGAATGAATAAAATGGAGTTTATCTGTCTCAGGCGTTGGAGCCGGAGAGGATTCCGTCTGCAGCCATTGGCGGTTGAGAAGGAACTGGTGGGGACCGGATCGCGCATGTGACCGTAAGCGCATGAAGGACCGACGTGCATTGGCGCATGTGCGACCCGACGGAGACTGCTGAAGATTTTCCGAGCCGCGTCGCCGGGGCGAGCCCGACACCTACGGTGGAGCACCCATGGGGACCACTCGAAGAAGAACAAAGGTTCTGCCCTGTTGTAACCATCACTATTGAGGCCATTGGCCCTTATGTCAACATGCTGCCTTGGGGTTCTTTGAGGGACACCAGAACAATCTGTATAGACTGGGTGCTGAAAGCCATTGAACCAAACAATGTTATGGAATTCATTTCAAGCTGGGGGTGCTGCACCTGTAGCATCTTTTGAACTCTGCATTGCTTTTAGATTTAAAAAACAACAAACAAACAAACAAAAAAAAATCTCCATCCACAATTGCCTAGAACACTATATCCCTGGCCAGCCACAGTATTCACAGCTGCTAAGCTTTGGAATTTATAAACAGTTATATTTAGGGACACTCCCACACATTGTAAAACAGCTGCACCAGTACTGTGTGAGCATCATACATGTGCCACGGACAAACCACCTCACTGAATAGAATGCAGGTTAAGCCTCTCTTCTGATATTACACAGCACTATTCTTAGGTGAGAAGCTGCACCTGTTGCCATGATTATGACCTTCTTTGACATTTATATACAACATGAAAGTAACATTCAAACAAATCTCCCCCCACCGCTGACCAATACCTTAGGTTAATGCACCAGCTGCTGTAGCTGGCACATAAGGCCAAACCACTTCCCATCTACATTGTCTCTAATGTAATAGAAGCTTCCTAACAAATTGTACTGACCTCTCCCCCATTCCTTGGGCCATGTAAAACTATCCCATCTTTCCCATCAATGATGCAAATGGCTGCTGGAGGCGAGAAGCCTCAATTCTAGGGCTCACAACAGTGGGACTTGTTTTTGTGACCCTGCCATGTAGCCATCACCATTGCTTCTTGAGCCTATCAAGTCTCCCTGTAATGTGCCTATGTATGACTAGCATATCATTACTCAAGCGCACAGCATTAATGAGCCAGAATAAACAGTAAATTAACTTTAGATGAATCACTGAATGGTTACAATGAGCTAATCCCAAATATAGACAAACAACAATACTCAGGGTTCCCATGAAAGCAGGACTCACATGGTAAGAAATTCCCTTGCAAGTCGCACTCTGCTGAGGAAACTGCAGAAACAGGGCTTTCCTAAACAGTGGTTGGGACAAACACTGCCCCCGGCACAGGGAACAAGGCAACCTCCTCCCCACCCCCGGCCACAGTTGTGTTGTAATTGAAATCAATATATTTGAAAATGTGAAAAAAAATCCAAAATAGTTAAATTGTAGCCTACAAGTGCTTAAGGGTGTGACTGCTCATGATTAGCTTTTTTTTTAATCATGTGATTAATAATTAAAATTAGTCACTTGACAGCCCTATAATCATATTAAACAGACACCTGAGCTGGGGTGCAGAAAGCCTCTTAGATGGTTACGTGCCTTTGTACTCTTCCATGTGTGTTACCCACTTATTGCAAATTCAATAACATCCATTTCCACACCATTTAGGGCTCCAGCCTTGCTCCCTGCTCTGCTAGGAGCAGACCTGTGTTGGTGAGGTGCCACTATTTGAATGGGCCTTCAAATGTGCAGAAGGATTCATCGCCACTCATCACGGGAGCAAAGTGGTGCAGCAGAAGTGGTGTTGGGCCCATAACCCAGAGGGCAATGTATTGAAACCTTTGTCTGCCACTGGATGGCAGCTTTTAACTACCTCAAGCAGAGGTTCCAGAGAGAGAATGGAGAGAGATTGATCTCAGTAGTGACAGATGACAGAACAAGGAGCAATGGTCTCAAGTTGTAGTGGGGAAAGTCCAGGTTGGATATTAGGAAAGCTGTTTCACTAGGAGGGCAGTGATGAAGCACTGGAATGAGTTACCTTTGGAAGTGGTGGAATCACCATCCCTGGAGGTTTTTAAGTCCTAGCTGGGATGATTTTGTTAAGGTTAGTCCTGCTTTGGGCACAGGTCTGGACTTGACCTTCTGAGGTTTCTTCCAGCCTGAGGAGTACGATCCAACAGTCAGGACCAGGCCCGGAGCCACTTCCTGGCTGACTCCTCCCTTCATCCTTTCTAACTGAGGATTTCTTATTTCTTTTAACATCTCAAAAGCTATCCTATTGTTCAGCTTGTCCAGTCTGGCCTGAATTCCTGCTCAGGAGAGACTGATTTTGTTTATATGTGGCAGCACCCAGCATCCCTACAACAATTTGCATTTATAGCCGTGCAGTTTTCAATGTAATGCAATGCCCCAGGATGGAATCCAACCCAGGTCTTTTGGGTCTGAAACCATGAATTAGAGCTCAGCAGCTGTACAGACTCAATCAGCTGGGAGGTCCAGCCACTAGGGGAAGACAGAGGGCAACACTGGGTAACCCAGGGTTACACAGAACCAGCCCCTCAACATTTAACTATCGACTACTATGTGTAGCACTAAGACAAATAGCTAAAATGGAGATAGGAAAATTAAGTTAACAGCTACAGTATAGCTATATCAGGCCCACGGGAATAGTCCCTCTTCTGTTAGCATTGCTTTGTCCCTCGTGTTCTCAGCCATATAGTTGTATTTATCCAATCACAAGTATTGCAGGCAGATTATGCACGCCATCTGGTTTGATCTTCACTGACTTCAAGATAATTAAAGAAATCCTTCCCTGCCCCCCCTTCTATCTGCTTCAGGGGTGCCAGCTGCTCATGGACAAATTCCATTAAATTATCCGGATTCCATCAGGAAACTCAAGCAAAATTGTTTTTGTCTACTGGGGTTTATTGTTGACTGGACTTTATTAGGATTTTTGCTCAGACATATTGCTCTGTGCTTTGAACATGGGGAAGTTGGTCCCTATTAACTTTGGGGGTGCAGGAAAATGAAAAATATTTCCTCTGTGTAAGGGCCAGTAATAAATAATCTCAAATATATTTTATTAACTGCAGCAAAGTCAACTCACTTGGGGGCAGCTCCAAAGACAGAATGGAACCAAACAGACTTGCAAAAAACTAGACATGAGTGCATTATCCTGGGCTCTCATTACAACTCTTGAAAAATGCAACAACTCTTGACTCAAATTAGCAACCAGCTGAATGCAATACCTAAGTCAACACTCAGTCAACAAAGCATCCAGGAACCAGCCACTAGTGACTACTGATCATAAGACCTTAGCTCCCATTTTTTAAAGAACAAGTTTAGGCATGCATGGTTGTCTGGCAATTGTGATCGCCACGTAACTATCTTTAAACTGTTTTGCCTAGACTCCCAGATGCCTATTTAAATGCAGTTTTTTTATGTACTATGTCCTATGTTTTCAAAGATGCATAAAATTTGATGCATAAAAGTTGATGGCAGAATTTGCCTGTCGACCTCCCACTGTCTACACTGTGGGCATAGGTCAGCATAGCTACATCTTTCAGGAGGGTGGGTTTTTCACACCGGAAAGACATAGCTATGCTGATAGAAATATTAAATAAGGCAGAACACTGAGAGCTGGGACTGGTGGCTGGAAACAAACTTTATGGGACTGCGGGAAATTTGGCCACACCCAGGATAAATGGTCGTCTGGGTAACTAAAATCATGCCAGATTACAGAGTGTGCTGGATGAATGTATTACAGATTAGAGCGGTTCAACCTGTACTAGGATTTTTGACCTGTAGATGGAGCACTTGCACTATTGAAATTTACTGTATACTAAGCTTCCTTCTCCACTGTAATTCCCAGCAGTGTTTAAACTCAGAAGCATATTGCTTCATGTGGTCTGATGTGATAGCCAGCTAAAAAAATACCATTAAAAACAACAACAAAAAAGCAACTGGAACTTAGCAAATCAGCTAGAACTAGAGGAGAGTATTCTCAGTCCTGAAGCTGTACCACACACACGGCATGCATGCTGAAAACACGCAGCTAAGTATCACTTCAATCAAAGTTCACTGCACCCTATGGATTTTCTGTTAAATATTAAAGCAACATTAAAGGCCAGTCAGTTAGGTTTAAAGCAGCTGCCCAGAGAGTTCTTCTTACTGCTCTCAGGGAAGGGGGCAAATATCAGATCCGTGTAAAATCATGACAGCATTTTTTTGAACTAGTGGTCTTGGACCCTGTTCTAGTCTCTCTTACTCTTGAGTCTTCATTTTAAATTACTCCACTGACGTCAGTGGGGGGGCTCTGACTCCATCTGAGTGTAACAGCTGAATTTGGCCCTTGTTTACCAAAATTAACTGATTTTGTGCAATGTACGGAAACAAAAAAGCAGTCCATTTATTAGGTGGTGAGCTTTCGCAGGACAGACCCACTTCTTCAGACCATAGCCATACCAGAACAGACTCAATATTTAAGGCACAGAGAACCAAAAATAGTTATCAAGGAGGACAAATCTGTAATCAAGGTGGGCAAATCAGAAGAGAAGCGAGGCAGTAGGAGGGGGTGAAGTGTCTACCCTGCCTCCAAAACTGTTGCTCAGGGGGTGCTTTTTCAGCCCCCCGAATGACTAAAATTTTAGAGCTGAAAGCACCTGTATAGACACAGCCCTAAGCATGACAAACTCTTCTGGAAAAAGATGCAAGAAAGAATTTAGAAGACAGCTCAGAGGACAACACGACCCAGTCCAAAGAGGATATTTTTTCCTGATCTCTGCCAGTGAGTGACTGAATCATGCCTTTACACATGAGTTTTACAGTCCTATTTACAGCAGAAAACTGCCATCATCTAAGCAGCAATTCTTTGGTTTGTTACCTTCCATTTGGTGAAGCACAATTGTCTGGCTAATATTAACAGGAACAGGCTCCTAAAAATGTTTCTTTGAATCACTGACATTTATTTGTAAATATTAATTCCATTCTCTTATTTTAAGGAAGATTTTGCTTGACTAACGCCAAAAGTTTCATGACATACCCCCCTTATGGCACAACCTGATTTTGGATTTTTTTGTTCTTTTTTTTAATCTAGTCCTAATTTGTATTACTGCAGCATATCTACTGAGCTTTCTGGAGTTAAAATGGTGCACTCTTTACCTCCGGAGGCGCTCATACAATGTGGCTTTCGGTAAGTCTCTTTCTGCTTAGTTCTATGGTTGGATCCACTGGAGAGAAAAAAAGCCACTGAGACAGGAAATTTGGAAAAGAGAAAACATTAAGCTCAGATGTTATCTTTTCCTTCCCCGATCTCTGAAGTTTTCCCCCTGCCTGCTTTCACTCTGCATTTGCTGGAGAGCTGATGCATGAGGAGCTCTTTGCCAGCTCATATCCATGGAATAATAAATGCCCCTGATCACTTTGTGATGCTGATCAAAGCAAGAACTGTGTTCTAAAAGCGGAAAAGTGATTTAAAAACAGCTTCAGCCCCATCAAGCAGGAGCTGAATATTATAATCTTCTTTGTTGTTGTTTTTGTCTTGTACAGCTGTCTCAGCAAACTGCAGGTATTTCAGGGATGTGAGGGATGGGGAAGGAGGTATTAGACAGCTTCACTTTCCTCTTTCAAAGTCTCATTGCCAAAGACCTGGACCTTGTGACCACTTAAATGCTGTCCGATGTGTTCCTTCACTTTACTTTGGTGCCCATGCACCAAAAAACTAAACAGTGCTGCTCTTCTGCAGATGTTTCACATCAGAATGGGACGTTAAACAAAACAGCACCCCTGTGCTCATGGTCCCATAGGGCTCAGAGGCACAACTGACTATGACATAGGTTTTAAAATAGTCAGTTTGGTGGGTGTCAGATCCGCTTCTGGGGGATGGCAGGCAATGATGGCTTTTCATCCTGATGTCCTGAGATGGTCACCACTATATTCGGCTCAACACAGGATACAAATCTCTTCCTTCCTTTCTAAGCAGCTAAGCCTTGTCTATGCTGGAGAAATGTGCGCCAATCCACGCAGATATTTATCAGTTTCACAGAAGTCCCATGTACACGCAGCAGCATTGTGCTCCAGCAGCTTGACTCCACTAAATTTCAGACCCCAAATGGCTCCCTCTGATTACAGACACCTCTGGCACCTGGGCAAGCAATACACAACTCCACCTTTCTCACAGCCTACTCCCACCCAGTGCAGTGCGCCCAAGTACTGACCTCACACACATCCTATCTCCTTGGCTTTTGGGGTGCATTTCTACCTCTCACAACTGTTTAACCTTACACACTGGCAGCATCAAAATCACAGAGCAAGCAGCTCCCATGAAATGACATTACCACAGTGACCCCTGATGAAGAGGGTTGTGGGTTTTGTATAAGAAATATTATACTTCTATGTGGAAGCTAGAGGGGAGGACACTGTCAAACTACAGCCCTTGGTGCAAACAGCTGCAGCTGGGATTCTGAGGGGTTGCCCAGAATATCTTATTATATGTTCCCAAAGACACAGACTAAGTGGACACTAAGTGAGAACATAATACAAATCGGCTGTGGCAGAAAAGCTGGTTTAGCTGACAGAACCCCAAACAAGTTACAGCCTGACGGTCCCCTCTGCCATGGGGCAGGAGCACAGCAGCCAGGCAGGGTGGTGGTGATTTTTGCAGAAATTGCACACACCAATTTTGCTCACAAAAGAACAAAATTCCAGGCTCTCACTTTCTCCCTTTCCAGAGGACAGCAAAAGTTACTATACATGTGGCAGCCAGAAAGAACCAAAGCCATGTCCTCAAACCATGTCTCCTTCCTTTTCTTTTTTAATTGGCTTGATACCAACATAAACCCAAACTGGAACCTTTTACAGAATCCCAGCTTGGACATTAGGGACATTGTATACCGTAAACCCTTGAGTTACAGGAAGGTTGCGTTCCTGCAACCCCCACGTAACTCAAATTTTTGTGCAAGTCAAGGGGAGATAGGAAACAGGCTGCATCCTGGTTCCCAGCTCCCCTGGGCTTTCACCAGCCAGGAAACTAACCAGCCCACCATGGCTGGTCAGTTTCCTGAGTCCCTTAAGCGGCTGCTAGCTGGAAACCAAGTTTGCCCATTTGTCAAGTTTCTCAGTTTGCCTGGTTTCCTGCTCCCCACCACGCCGGGGACCAGGAAACTGCTCCTATCAGGATTGCAGCCAAGAGTCCGGCTGCCACCCCTAACAGAAGTAGGGGTGGCAAGAGTCAGGCTGCTGCCTGACAGAAGCGGTTTCCCCCTCCTGTCAGGGGCAGCAGTCACATTAATCTGAGGGTTTACTGTATTCTCAGTCTATGCATTACATGAAAATGAACAAAGCCTTGTTAAAATCGGCAGCTGTTCCTATACCATAATGGATATCTATAGCAGAATGGAAAGGACAGGAAAAAACTAATGCACCATCTAATTACAAAACACAGTTTGGAAATCTCTCCAACTAATCAAATGGCAGGATGCAGAGTGAGCAAACTAGGGAAGGGGAAATTCCTGAATTAGGCAGGAGGAAGCAAAGAAAAACATTATAGTTTAAATAAAATAAGCATGGCCTGATGGGGGACCCATTCGTTATTTTGACTATTTATGCCCTTCATAAGTCACTTGTGGCTCTGATTTGCTGTGTCACTGGTGAATTATGAGTTCATTAATAACTCATGGAAATGAATAATGTATCCATAGTCAGCTCAATGGAATTCCGTATCTGTGTCTGTTTGTCTGCCTGCTGTGGTGGGAATTTATTACGAGCAAGATATTTGTGAATGGTAGCAGAGCAATGTATATAACATCTAATAATATATTTGGAAATGAATACAATTTTGCAGCTCAGCATTTCTGGAGAAGTACCAAATATGAAAGGTAGTCAATAACCAATTTAAATTCAGACTACTCCCATTTAACATAGAACAAAGGATGTAAAATCTTTGTGATAGAAATTCCATAAAGAAATAAACAATACATTACCTATAACTATAACAACCAGTCACTGGATGACCAAATACGTTCATATGACAAACATTTACCTAAAGGCTAAACTCTGCCACAAAGCCTCTGGGTTCATGCCAGTCCCAACTCTGGATGAAGGCGGTGTGTTGATCAGATGAGTAGTGATGCGCTGATCGTAAAACAACAATATGAACAATGCCAGTACGATTAACTGATAAAAGATGCCAGTTTGGATGTCGTCTGGATAAATGAGGTCTGAGACACCAATCGACCAATTGGGGTTGGGTCAATCAGTTGACTACTGAAAGAAAATTATAAGTAACCCATATACTGTCAGTTGGAATGTGGAACGTCCAAACATCATGGGCGACTGGAAAGTTAGAGCTGCTTTGAAGGGAGATAGAGAGATACTGATGCAGTATACTTGACCTGGTGGAGATGCACTGGACAGCATCGGGAGAAGTGTGCGGTTGCAAAGTCATTTGGTTAGGGAATGAAATGAAGCATGAGACAGGAGTCGGAATCCTTCTTAGCAAACGAGCTAGAGACACAATGTTAGGATACAAACTGGCAAGTATGAGAATGATGGTAGCGAGATTTGAAGTGAAACTGTTCAACATCTTAGTCTTTCAGATGCATGGACCCACATTAGATAGCATGGAGGAAGAGATCTAGCTATTTCATAAAGACTTGACAAAAATGCTGGAGGAGATACTGAAGAGAGATGTGTTGATTATCAGAGGAGATTGAAATGTGAAGATCGGAACAGATAATGAAGGTTGGGAGAGAGTCATGGGAAGGTCTGGATACAGAGAAAGAAAGGGACGAGTTGAGAAACTACTACAGTTTGCTAAGGAGCACAAGATGGTGATCTGCAATACAAGATTCCAACAAAAGGACTGTAGGAAGTGGACATGGCGATCAAACAACGGGAAGTCCAAGAACATGATAGATATGATTTTGGTATAAAGAAAATAGGCAATGTCAGTAGAGCAGTGCCAAACTTTCCAAGGAGACAATACGGACTTGGACCACAGTTCTAGTGATTCTTAACATCAAGATGAAACTCAAGAGAAAGTGTAAGACACAGTTCAAGAGACAAAGAGACACGGCTAGGCAAGGAAGACATAGGGAATGTGTACAGAGCAGCGCTCAAAGAAAAGATCGGGAATGCAGGCACAGAGACAGACCTAGATAAGAGAGTTGAAGGGATAGCCACGGCAATAGAAGAGACAATTGAGCACTCTGTTCCGGAAGAAGAGAAGATCAATAAGAAGTGGATTACACAGGAGACACTGACATTGGTCCAAGAGAAGAGAGAGCTGAAGATCAGGTGGGATGTTTCCGAGAGGGCAGAACAGCAATACAGAGTGAAATGCAATGAAGTTAAAAAAACAGCCAGAATGGATAAGGCAAAATGGTTAGAAGAGCAGGGTGAAGATATAGCAAAGTCTTACGGTGAGCGTCAGACCACGGAGATGTATAAGATGATCAGGAATATTAATAGGTAGAGGCAGCCAAAAGCCAATGGTGATCAAAGGTGAGAACAATGAGACAGTTGTGCAGCGATTGATGAGATATTGCACTGATCTGTACAAAGCACAGTTGGACCTGAGTGTCACAGAGAGACTAACTGAAGAACTGAAAGAGATATCACCATCCAGCATCAAGAGCAAGACCGATATTTTAAAGGAGAAAGTAGAAAGAGAAGTGAAAAGACTAAAGAACAACAAAAGCCCTGTAAATTATAAGATCACAGGAGAGATCTGACGAAAAGGGTCTTTGCCCACAAAAACTTGTGCTCTAAAATATCTGTTAGTCTATAAGGTGCCACAGGACTTCTTGTTATTTTTGAAGATACAGGCTAACTTGGTTACCCTTTTGATACAGTTCTTTGTTTTCAGGTCTTTTCACATGTATCTTCTTAGTGTGCAGAAACAACTTCAAAAGCCAGTAGAAGACCAAAGATCTGATAGCTTTCCATTACCTAGACAGACTTTCTCCCACAGTGGAAATGTTTTGTTCAGTCTCCCTGTCCCCGGGAAACATACCAGATCCAAGATGGATTTCAGTACCAGGTGGCATGATCACGTCTTTCTAGGACCAACAACAGTTTGGGCTTACAGGAAAAATAAAACCATTCTCGGGTCAGTGGTCTGACGACCGAAGTACTGAGTTCCTAAAGTATCACTAACGGGCCTCATTAGCACATTTAGAATTACAAACAGATTCACAGTTCCTATTTCTAGCTTCACATACAAAGAATGAGCCATGCACAAAACCAGGATATACAAATTCAGCAGATTGTAACTTTAAAAAATGTTACCTGACCTGTTTTGAATAAAGCATCTTTAAGTTATACATATTCATAAGCCAATTTTCATAACACATCAGGTGGGGGAGTAATGACGAATCCCAAGATACCAAAGCCAAATCATGGATCAGAGCTGAACCACACTTTCAGTCATTAGTTCCATTAAAATCATGAATAAGTCATTTAGATCAGTTCCCTGCACATTCTTAGCACTCATTAAAATATATCCTTGACCTGAATATTTTCTGCTCATTCACTGTCTATTAGGTAAGCACCTTTAAATACACTACAAGTAAATGTAAGGGTAGTTCCTAACTGCAACATCCTTGTGCAACACAATGCAAAGACTGGAAGAAGGCTCCTAAGGTACTGTTGACTTGAGAGCTAATTAACAAAAAGCACAGCAAATGATTTGATTAAGCACAGTGTTGTCAGCAAACTTTGAACTAAAAAAGGATTATGACAATCTGCTGTGTTCACATACAGCCACTGTTTCAAGTGAGCCCAGCTTTCAGTATTTACAGTTAAAAATGCAAGTGCGAAGGCGAGCATCTCAGAGAGAATATCAGGATTCGTCCATCTGTTAGCAAAGGAGCAATTTATGCTTGACCTAAATGTTTTGCACTGGATGGCAGATGAACTATCAGGACAGGCACCGCCACTGGCATTAACAGGCATTACCAGTGAATATCTCCATAAAGAGGTCTTGGTTTGCACAATTTCCTTCATTATCAACAAATCCATCATAAAGGAAGGAGTGTAGCTTAATGAAGAGCTTCAAAATTGTGCTCCAAACCAATGCAAAGGAAGCAGATCTCAAAAAGTTTATAGAGGCGATGGTATGATAAGACTGGTTACAATGGCATGTAGCCCATTTGTGTCTGCTAGTAGCAAATATGTCCAATGGCTGGCAATGGGACACAAGGGGCTTGTCTACACTAGCTTCCTGCTTCGTAGGGCGCATGGTCAGTAGTGTGTTAGGAGTTCATTAATGAAGGGCTGCGCTGCATATGCAGCACTTCATTAAGCAAATTCCCCCCCGTGGCAACTTCGAAGTGTCGGCTCATGTGTAGCCGCAGCTCACCCGCTGGTACTTCGAAGTGCCTGGGGTACTTCAAAGTCCGTTTACTGTAGCTTGGTACATAAACAAGCTACAGACCTGGCTACTTCAGAAGGCTCACCAATGTCTCAGAGCCAAGCTAACAAGGTACACGTACACCATGCCTATGCTCTCCTTTTAAGTGTCATCCTTTGCAAGCCAAACCTACATGCGGCACTATCCAGTCGTGAACGGTCATGAACTGAATTCCAATTAGTTTGTGTTTACAGAAGAAATAGAGGGTGATTAACACATCCTCTCTTCTGACCACCTTTCCAAGATCAATCCACTCCTCTCTAGCCCCTTAACTAAAACGTTTTGCCATTCAGGCCTGTATCACCTCCCAGTTAGATTAGCAAAACTCTCTCTTCCTCCCCTGTGAGGCCACAGTCAAGATCAGTATGATAAATGATAAATTTGGGGGTCATTGTGTTTGCCTTCTAGTCCTTGAGCCTTGAGGGTTTGCACTGTCAAGATTTTCTCTGCAACTTGAGGGCTAAAAATTTAACTTTTCTTTTTTTTAAGTGAAACCTGAGATTCACAAAACTACACGTACTGGGGCTTTAAGAAAAACACCAACTATTGCAGAACTCACAATAAAATCACAGGAATTGGCAGCACTGTAAAACAGACACACGAAAAAGCCCTGCCCATCGTTACGTGCTTATAAAACTGCCTCCCACGATCACACTCCCATTCTTGTTCCCTCCAAATCCTGGGTCTCCAAACTTCCTGGAAAAGAGATTTTAAGAGTGCAGCACTGGTGGCTCCTGATGATAACATGGAGATGGACATTGTGAATTTGGACGGGGATTACAGTGTAGAAAATGGATCTCCTGAGACGCCACTTTCCTGCCCAGCTGTAACTCATTAAAATCTACAGAGTGCAAACGCACAAAGGTTCTGAATAGGGGCTTCTACTGACTCTCAGGGAGGGAAAGAAAGGGGAGGGATTTTTGTTTTGGCTTAACTCTCTCCACGAAGCTTCAACAAAATCTGGGCCATTGGCTTACTCTCCATATGGAGGGCATGACACAGACTCTCAAACTGAACACTGAAAATACATTCCAGAGTGTAGAACCAAGTGCAAAATAGCATGCTGCTCCCATACTACAGTACACAGGTAGCAGACCTACAAAGAATGGTCTGAATGCTGATCAATTGGCTATGAACCATTTGTCATTTTTTAAGTCAGTAACTCTAATATTTAGTCAGGGTTATCTCTAATATCCTCTGGCCATAGTAATCAATAGCCTCTTGTCAGATGATAAATCACAGCCCACCATTTTCAAATTGGAGGATTTCACCGTCTTTTTTAAACTAAGTGAAATGAAACCCTGGGAAATTTACTTATCAAAGTAGAGCAGCTAATATTTTATATACTTATAAACTCCACCTTATAACAAGATAAGAAAACTCTAGAGAAAAAAACAGACCATCTGGAGATATAATAAATCTGACAACTGGCAATAATCTCAGAATCAAAGACAGAACTTCATTACATTAGGAAAAATGACTTTCTAATTAACTCATGAGGAAAACCTTGTGATTCATTCACCCTAATGGAGTTTGAGAGTTCAGTCTTCTTCATCAGTGTCATGAAATCATTGTCCCTCACAAATTATAACTCATTCTCTGCTCTGTAGCTTAGGAGAGCATGATAGATTAATTAGGTATTTAAGCAGACTGAAGATAATTTTAACGAAGCCTACATTTGACATTCACAAATGTAACCAATTTTCAAAAAGTGCTTAAGAAAACTCTTTTGATGTAATTAACACTAGCTTTTTGGGGATCTGCTTTCTTTTGCCTGAATTCACATCCCGCTTCATTTATAAAGAGGAAAATTTGCCAGCCTTTGAAATGTTACAAATCAGAAACTCTTAGCTTTACCCTTAATGATAATAGACTATAGTGTAGCCTTGTGGTGAGCCAGAAGCAACTCCCACTGCTGCATGTGAGGATGTGTGTACTGGTTTTTTAAATATTGAATCATAAACTCAGAGAATAGTAGAAACGAAAGTACAGTACAACTATACCTACACGAGGGCTTTTTCTTGTGGAAGAGACAGAAAGAGCCTGAAGAATGGGCCTGGTACCGTTGAAGCATAGAACACTAGAACTGGAAGGGACCTCAGGAGATCATCAAGTACAGTCCCCTGCTCTCACAGCAAGACCAAGCATCGATCTATATCATCCCTGGTAGATATTGGTGTAAGTTGCCAGGCAGCATGGCCCTGAAATCTGCTAGGCAGAAACTCCACAAGCGACAAAGTAGCTCTTAAGACAACGTTTTCCTCATTCTAAGCAAGTTCCTTGTTCATTGTTAGAAGAAAGCTTCTTTCTATGATTCTTTACTGCTATCACTGGACATTCAATGCCTCCTCAGGCTGAAAGTGCCATAAGAGATGAGTAACCAGGAAAAAGGTGCATCTTTTACACACACACACACAGTGAAAACAAAAAGCAGTCAAGTAGCACTTTAAAGACTAGCAAAATAGCTTATTAGGTGAGCTTTCGTGGGACAGACCCACTTCTTCAGACCATAGCCAGACCAGAACAGACTCAATATTTAAGACACAGAGAACCAAAAACAGTAAGCAAGGAGGACAAATCAGAAAAAGATAATCAAGATGAGCAAATCAGAGAGTGGAGGGGTGGGGGGGAAGTCAAGAATTAGATTGAGCCAAGTATGCAGACGAGCCCCTCTAGTGACTCAGAAAGTTCCCATCATGCTTTAAACCATGTGTTAATGTGCCGAATTTGAATATAAAAGCCAGCTCGTCCACTTCTCTTTCCAAAACGGTGCGATAATTCCTCTTCAGTAACACACATACCTTTAGGTCATTGACAGAATGCCCCATTCCACTAAAATGTGGACTAACTGGTTTGTGGATCTGGAGTGTTTTGATGTCTGTTTTGTGCCCGTTGACCCTTTGTCTAAGGGAGTTAGACGTCTGTCCAATATACAAAGCATCTGGGCATTGTTGGCACATGATGGCATATATGATGTTAGTAGAGGAGCATGAGAAAGTGCCTGTGATTCTGTGAGTAACCTGGTTAGGTCCAGTGATGGTATTTCCAGAGAAGATATGTGGACAAAGCTGGCAGCGGGCTTTGTTGCAGGGAAAGGTTCCAGGACTGTGTTCCTGGGGTATAGGCTGTGGCTGTTAGTGAGGATCCTCATGCGGTTGGGAGGTTGTCTGTAGGAGAGAACAGGCATGTCACCCAGGGCCTCCTGGAGTGTAGCATCCTGATTAAGAATAGGTTGTAGGTCTTTAATAATTCGTTGCAGCGGTCTGAGTTGGGGGCTGTAGGTGATGACCAGTGGTGTTCTGTTCTTGGCTTTTTTGGGCCGATCTTGGAGTAGCTGGTCTCTGGGTATTCGTCTGGCCCTGTCGATTTGTTTTTTTACTTCTCCTGGTGGGTAATTCAGGTTTATGAATATTTGGTAAAGTTCTTGTAGTTTTTGGTCTCTGTCAGTTGGATCAGAGCAAATGCGATTGTACCTAAGAGCTTGACTGTGACTTTTATTTTCGAATTCAGCACATTAACACGTGGTTTAAATCGTGATGGGAACTTTCTGAGTCACTATAGGGACTAGTCTGCATACTTGGCTCAATCTAATTCTTGACCTTCCCCCCCCACCCCTCCACTCTCTGATTTGCTCACCTTGATTATCTTTTTCTGATTTGTCCTCCTTGCTTACTGTTTTTGGTTCTCTGTGTCTTAAATATTGAGTCTGTTCTGGTCTGGCTGTGGTGTGAAGAAGTGGGTCTGTCCCATGAAAGCTCATCTAATAAACTACTTTGCTAGTCTTTAAAGTGCTACTTGACTGCTTTTTGTTTTGATAGTGTATAGACTAGCACAGCTTACTCTGTGTTACTATTCACACACAGTGGAGTTGTTTGAAGTGGTTCAGAAGTTCTGGATGTTAGAAATAGTCCCAGGGGACAGAGAGATCAACAGTTAAAGTGCAGGTGAGCTACTGAATGGTGCATAAAAGTGCAACTAATTCAAAAGCCCTCCACTCCATCACAGGGATATCACCACCACCTGGTAACATCTCCAAATTAGGAGCAGATATGTCAACCTATTCTCCTTTATGGCACTTTGTACTACTCATTTTAGGAGCATGATTTGGATCATAGCAACTGTGAATATCTTTTGGTTACAGTCCTGCCCCCAGCACTGCGTGTTTATAATCCATATTGGGTAATATACACGTCAGCATGTTCACATGGCATAATCACACCCTGGGGAATCTGCAGAGGAAAATCATAGAAAGAGGAAGTAGAGGACTAAGGTGTATGACAGACCCTCCCATGTAACAATGACTGGGTAACATGCTATTTTTCTTACATCATCCTTGTTGTACTTATACTAGGCCTCTGTCTGCACTACTGCAGAAAGTTGATGTAAGGGAAGGAATTCCAGCCACATGAATAATGTAGCTGGAGTCAATGTAGCTGAGGTCGAGTTACTGCAGGGTCTACAGGAGAAGGGCTCCCACCGACTTACCTTACTCTTCTTTCTGCGGTCTGAGTACAGGACTCAGCTGCAAAGGGACATAATGGGATACGCAACTCAGATACAACTTTCCCTTTTGTTTAGGAGGAGCATGGAAGAATCTGTTGAAAAGGTGTAAGTAGGCACTGGTGATGGTATTTGTTTAGCATGAACACTCTTCATGAAGTACTGGTGCATCCTCTGAGGCAGGTACAAGATGTGGAGGCATTAGAGTGCTTCTCTGATTGAGCTTATGGAAAGAGGAGGTTAAGGACGGAAGCCCTGTATAGCAAACTGCTCTGTATTAGCCACACTCTCTTCAGGCTGAGTAGCTTGAAGGACTGGGGTCTAGCATAGTTCCTAGAGACAGACTTCGGCCAATGGGTGAGTAAGGAGACACGGATAGCAGAAAAAAGCCACGGGGCACCGCAACCAGAACTCATGTTAAACAACAAAAAAGCAGCCCAGTAGCACTTTAAAGACTAACAAAATAATTTATTAGGTGATGAGCTTTTGTGGGACAGACCCACTTCTTCAGACCATAGCCATAGTCTGACAGACTCAACATTTAAGGCACAGAGAACCAAAAACAGTAATCAAGGAGGACAAATCAGAAAAATATTATCAAGGTGAATAAAGGATAAAATTCTGAAGTAGGCCATGATACTTGCTAAGAACCACTATTCCAAAATGGAATGTGATCAGCCTCCCCACCCCAGCCATCTGGGGAGGGCATCCCAGTTGATGTAAATAAGTCCCTAGGCAGCCACAATCCAGGAAGGGACCTTGTGGGGAGGGTAACTGGACTATAGTTAAAGGGCGACTGACCTGATTCTTTCACTAACTTCTGCTTTGAGTCTGTATTACCCAGTTGCTTTTATTCTGTAGAGATAACACGTATGATCATGTCCATGTGAAGATTACATCAGGATGCCAGACAGGACATCACTGCTCTACACATCAGTGTATTACAGACAAGATATCACTTTATACATCGGTGTTGAGGACTGCACTCTTCAAAGGACTTGTTGTTTACAGCTAAAATGTTCTGTAACCTGAGCACAGAAACTCTTTGTAACTCCCAGATTGTTTGCTAATTCATCTGGATTGCTCATTGATTATGCTCATTTCCTTATTGTCTGCTTCTATTCTTTCCTCTATCAGCTTTCTATACAACCAATCATAAATTGGTGCCTGTCAGTGCATTCTGAAACTCAGCGAAGTTCAGAATCACTCTGCCAGCTGGTTGTAATAAACCTTTGTTGCTTCACATACAGTATCCAGCCTTTATTCCAACAATGAGCAAATCAGAGAGTAGAGGGGCAGAAGGAGGTGGGGGGAGTCAAGAATTAGATTAAGCCAAGTATGCAAAAGATCCCTTATAATAACCCAGAATTACACGTACAACATGATGGGGTCAAATTTAGCTACGACAGATCAGGAAAGGGCTCGTGGAGTTATAGTGGATAGTTCTCTGAAGACATCCACGCAGTGTGCAGCGGCAGTCAGTAAAGCAAATAGGATGTTAGGAATTATTAAAAAAGGGATAGATAATAAGACAAAAGATATCATACTTCCCCTATATAAAACTATGGTACGCCCACATCTTGAGTACTGCGTGCAGATGTGGTCTCCTTACCTCAAAAAAAATATATTGGCATTAGAAAAGGTTCAGAAAAGGGCGACTAAGATGATTAGGGGTTTGGAACGGGTCCCATATCAGGAGAGGCTAGAGAGACTGGGACTTTTCAATCTGGAAAAGAGGCGATTGAGGGGCGATATGATAGAGGTATATAAAATCATGAATGGTGTGGAGAAAGTGAATATAGAAAAATTATTTACCTTTTCCCATAATACAAGAACTAGGGGACACCAAATGAAATTGATGGGTAGTAGGTTCAAAACTAATAAAAGGAAATACTGAGCTGGATGGACCTTTGGTCTGACCCAGTATGGCCATTCTTATGTTCTTATGCTCTAGAAAATTCACATCCTTGTTCAAACTATGTGTTAATGTGTCGAATTTGAATATAAAAGAGAGTTCAGCAGCCTCTCTTTCCAATCTGTTGTAAAAATTCCTCTTCAGTAAAACACAGACTTTCAGGTCATTAACAGAAGGGCCCACCCCATTAAAGTGCTGGCTGACAGGTTTGTGAATCAGGAAGTGTTTTTATGTCTGTTTTGTGCCCATTAAGTCTTTGTCTAAGAGGGTTTGAATTCTGTCCAATATACAAAGCATCTGGACACTGTTGGCACATGATGGCATATATGATGTTAGTTGAGGAACATGAGAATGTGCCCGTGATTCTGTGAATAACCTGGTTAGGTCCAGTGATGGTATCTCCGGAATAGATATGTGGACAAAGTTGGCAACAGGCTTTCTTGCAAGGAAAAGTTCCAAGACTGGTGCTCCTGCAGTATAGACTGTGATTGTTCGTGAGAATCCTCATAAGGTTGGGAGGTTGTCTGTAGGAGAAAACAGGCCTGTCACGTAGGGCTTTCTGAAGTGTGGCATCCTGATTAAGGATAGGTTGTAGGTCTTGCAACACATTATTAAAAACCTACACAGAATCACGGGCACATTCTCATTAATGGGCACAAAACAAACATAAGAACACTCCTGAATCACAAACCGGTCAGTCGGCCATTCTGTTAATGACCTGAAGGTTTGCGTCTTATTGAAGATGAATTTTCACAACATTCTTGAAAGAGAGGCTGCTAAACTCTCTTTTATATTCAAATTTGACACATTAACACATGGTTCGAACTGGGATGTGAATTTTCTAAGTCATTACAGGGGCTGTTTTGCATGCTTTGCTTAATCTAATTCTTGATTACCGCCCCCAACCTTCTACTCTCTGATTTGCTCATCTTGATAATATTTTTCTGATTTGTCAACCTTGATTACTATTTTTGGTTCTCTGTGCCTTAAATATTGAGTCTGTTCTGGTATGGCTGTGGTCTGAAGAAGTGGGTCTGTCCCACAAAAGCTCATCATCTAATAAATTATTTTGTTAGTCTTTGAAGTGTTACTGGACTGCTTTTTTGTTCTGATAGTATATAGACCAGCACGGCTTTCTGTTACCATGGTACACCACAGTTTGAGAGGTAGTATGAGAAGTCCTGGCCGCCAGCTACACGTCTGACAAGAGCAGGCAGTGTGAAGCGTAGGAGAGAAATTGGAACTTACCATCTTCAGTATTCAATGTGTCACTCAGGCCACAGATGCCCTTTTCCGAGGCAGTTTTTCTGCCATTAGGATGTACTACTCTTACTAGTTATGATTCACCACACTCCATCAATCACTGTAAACGAAGTGGCTTCAGTATGCTACTAAGTTGGCTCTGATTTTACATTTATTAACTACAACATCATGGAGCACATACTCCTTGGAGAACGCAAAGCCCCACAACTATTTCCATGAACAAAATATTAAGGTTCCTACAATAAGTATCCAGTTCAGGGCCATCAAAACTATGAGTTAGCATGCTGTGACTCAGGGCTGGTCTACACTAGACCCAAAAGTCGATTTCAGAGACACAATTCTAGCTACGGAAGTTGCATAGCTAGAATCAACACATCAGAAATCAACTTACTTCACTGTCTTCACTAATGGAGTTCAGCTCTGTGTAGCGAGGAGTACAGCAGGCCTACCCCAAAGAGATCAATTTCACACGTCTTTACCAGAGGTGCAAAATCTACCCTGATCAGAGTGCAGGCAAGCCCTCAGAGACCTCTTCATGCCAAATACCACAGGGCAAAGGAGGTGCACAGCATTTCACAGAGATCCCAGAGGTCAGTTATATAGATAAAAGTTCACCAATGGGGCCACGGGAGGTCTCTACTAAGAAACAGTAATCCACTGGTGGCTATGATCATTGCAAAATGTAGGTAAAGATCATACTGAAGGACTTATGTGTCCATACTAAAAACGTAGCATCTTGGAATTAAGGAGGGTTGCTCGGAGGTGGCAAACATCAGAAATCTTCCTTTCGTGAAGGAGGTAGCGGACACCTATTTGGTCACCCATGTAATGTGTACCTCACAGTATAGGCCTACTTTCTGCATACTGAGCCACAGGAAAAAGAAGAGATTAGAAATCTACAGGAGAGGCTATTCAGTCCACGCATTCATCCTGCTTATGTATAGAGACAAAGGACGGGATTGATATAATACAGGAGGCAAAGGAACTCACAGAACCCTTCATCTGGGAAGCTGGATGACAGAGTGTCTGTCTCCTGAAAGGTGGGGTCCCAGCCAACCTGGCTGTAAATCACTAGAAGGATGTTTGGGGAGCAACAGTTGATTAGACGTGAGACTAGTCTAGGCTCTGGAAGACATTATGCCTGTAGTACTTATGTAACCACTTGTTCCCAGTATTGCTACCTGCTATTACAGGTTGGACATCGCTGGTCCAGCACTCTCAGCACCTGAGTCATCTTGAAAGAGGGAGTTTGCCAGACCAGGGGAGGTCAGGCCACTCTGGGCTGCCCTGCTCCAACCAGGGGGCTCCTTGCCCCCAGCAGCTGCATGCCCTAGGCCATTGGCAGCTCTGAGCACCCTGGCCTGTGGGGAGTCCCACCCCAGGCTGGTGGCAACTCTGCCCCAGCAAGTGTGGCTGCCTGTCCCAGGGATGGCTGCTCTGCCTCCACACTCATAGGGTCTCCTTGCCCAGGTGTGGCTGTGGGATCTTGAAAGCCTGCTCCAGAGCTTAACTACATTGAGAGAGTTTTCCTAATATAAAAATGGCCACTCTGGGTCAGACCAAAGGTCCAACTAGCCCAGTGTCCTGTCTTCTGACTGGGGCCAATGCCAGGTAGTCCAGAAGGAGTAAACAGAAGAGGTAATCACCAAGAGATCTGACTTAAATCTCCCTTGCACTAGCTAAAAGCCCACAATTTTTTGCCCTACCTACAGAGGACATGGAGAATTGATCGTCTTTCTTTTTCTAACAGCCCTCAACACACTTGAAGACTGTCATCAAGCTCCCTCTTGCTCTTCTTTCCTCAAAACTAAACATAACCAGGTTGCTTAAAACCTTTATTCCTAGGTCAGGTTTGCTAAATTGTAGCAATTTTTGTCACTGTCCTATGGACTCTCTCCCATTTGTACATCTCTTTTTTTAAAGTCTGGGGCTCACAACTGGACACACCACTCTAGCATTGAGTTGAGCTGGGCAATTTACTCTTGCATCCTGCACACCCCATTCCTACGTACATCATAAACACTGTGATATTGACCTTTTATGCAAATAGGTCACATTACTACACTAAAGCCCTGTTATCTGGCATTCTGGGGGAAGGTAGGGGGCTGGTGAATTGACTAAGAGGGAAGGGTTTATATTATGGGGGTAGGGGAGCACAGGTTGGGGCATGCAAGGGACTGCAGGGCACAGGTTTTGGAAAGACCTTGGATCTTGCAGGGGGATGGGGTGTGGGAAGGGCTCAGGGTGCCAGATTGGGGGGTGGGTACTCACCTCTGGCAGCCCCCCAGGCAGGTCTCCAGCCTTTCTGTTCCCAGTGGAGGTGCGGCTAGGTGCCTTTCTCTGCAGGAACTGTCCCCTGCAGCTCCTGTTGGCTGAGGTTCCCAACCAAAGGCCTGGGAGCCATGGAATCAGCACTTAGGAAGGGGGATGAGGGCAACGTGTCTGCACAACCCCCTGGCCATGCTTCCGCCAGCAGCAGCAGTGATGAGGAGATGCTGGGGGGGGCAAGGGCAGGTGCTGGATGTGAGTGCCCCCCCATCCAGAACGCTGCACCCTAGCCCCCTGACAGCCCTGCAGCAACTGCACTATTAACCAGGCTTTCTGTGCCAGGGCTGGGTAATAATTTTTAATGCGGGGGTCACACAGAGATTTTGGTAAATGGCCAAGAGCCCCCACTTTTCTATGAAGGTGGTGCAGAAGGGAGCTTGGGGGAGGAGACTGCCATCCAGGAGAGGGTGTGGGCTCTGAGAGGCCTGATGACCTGGGGCAGGGAACTGGTGTGCAGGGTCTGGGAGGAAGCATGGGTGCAGGAAAGGAGTTTGGCCTGGGGGAGGGACATAGGAGGGGGTACAAGGTTTGGGAGGGAGTTAGGGCGGGGTGCCAGAAATAGGTAAGTGCCTCCCAGACAGAGCCTAAGCAGCTCCTGGCCAGCAACACTCTAAGGGCTGCTGCTACACTACCAATCTCCCATTGGAGGGGGTACAGTAATGAGGCAATTTGAAGCAGGCTAAAGAGGCGGTCACATGCATATTCAGTGCCTTATTAGCATAATGGCAGCCGTGTGAACACACTTTGAATTGCAGACTAACAGTGAAGACGGGGGCAGCTTCGAAATGAGCAACCCACTTCGACATTCCTGTACTCCAATCTAGTTCTGTGCAAGTAAGGGAATGTCACAGTGGGGAGCTCATTTCAAAGCTGCCCCATCTTCAGTGTCAACCTGCAATTCCAAGGTCTGTTTGTGTGGCCGCCATTCTGCTAATGAGGTGCTGAATATGCATGTTAGCACCACATTAGCTGTTTCAAATTGCATCATCATCATACCACCTCCGGCGGGAGAATGGTAGTGTAGCAACAGCCTCAGGCTGGCTTCCCTGACTGCCAGCTGCCCCAGGCCTCTGCCTCTCCCATGTGGCAATCTGCACAGGGTGGGGTGGAAGGCTTTGCGTGCTACCCCTGATCCCAGCCAATGGGAGCTGAGAAACTGCTGTGCTGCCCCCACCCCTAGCAAAGCTTCTTAGTTCCCCTTGACCAGCTTCCAGCTAATAGGAGCTGAGAGATTTTGGTAGAGGTGCCCCAATTCCCCAGCACAGAGTACCACAGGGAGCAGCCAGCTGCTTTGAGCTGCTCCCCACTGCAGAGGCAGACCAGGGATTGGATTAAAAAGCTTGGTGGGCTAGATCTGATCCACAGGCTGGATCTTGCCTGGCCCAGGGCTATGCAGATCAGAAATGCTGGTTTTAAGAGCTAGCCAATTGGTGAAGAGCTGGATTACAGGGCTCCTATTGTAACGCATCTTGAGTTTGGGGTCCACTATAAGCCCCAAATCCTTTTAAGCATTAGAGCCACTTTGCCAGCTGTTTTGTAGTTGTGCACTGGATTTTTTCCTTCCTAAGTGTAGTACTTTGCACTTGTCTTTATTAAATTTAACCTTGTTGACTTGTTCAATTTGTCAAGGCAACCTTCTAGGATTACACCCAGCAACCGATAAAAGAAGGAGTGACCACTTCTTTTAAATATATAAGGCAGCTAAACTACAATTTATCACAGTCACGAGCAAGGGCTCTTCTTGAAACAGACAGAACAATATGTGATTGCCCAGGTGATTTAAGTGATTCTTCCTGAGTATAAGGCTTAGATTCATAACAGTTCTGACATTACCCATCATATTTTTCCTCCACAGATCTCAAATACTTTTGGAGAACTCAGTAAGAACCAGCATCCCCATTTCACAGATGAGGAAGCCAAGGCCCAGAGAAGTGAAGTGACTTACATGCAGTCACACAACCTAATGCAAAAGAAGGAACCTCAAGATTAATGTTAAGATTTTTTTAAAGTGACTAGGTCCTTCAGGTACCTTAGTTTTGTGCACCTACTGAGACACTATTCAGGGGATTTATTCTCAGTGCTGAGCATCTGCCCTCTGTCATTCGTGCCGCTAAAGAGTCTGAAATTTGACATAAAAATTGAAGCACTAGTCTTCTTTTTTAAATCTTGCTTCCGCTCCTCATATTCCCAGGATATTTATTAGGCAATAATACATACTGTTAGAGGCAACAGTAGGTATTTTTCTATTCTTCAAATTCTAAAACACATCTGTGAATTCTATTTGTTGAAACTCAAGAGAAATAAAACATTGATTTCCTGGGAAACATTTTTAATTGTTCTCTTAACTTATATCTGGCAGTTGTTATAAATTGAGACAGCTGGCAATTTATTTATTACTCCATACTGCCTTGTGGCAACACCCCCTCATCTCACAGGGGTGTTGTAAAAATAAATTCATTATTGTTTGTGAAGCTCTCATATTATACTGATGAGCATAATGGAACGGCACATGAGAAAGCAATCATTCTGTATTCAGCTTAGGGTATGAATATCGTGCAGTAAATCAGGCATGGGGCCACACATTGAGCACTGGGGCATTTCCTCAAGTCTGAGCGACTGACTTGGCAGCCATAGCAGTCTTGACAGTATTTTTGTATATAATTTTCTAGGTTTAAAAAAATAAAATAAAAGGGAGAAAACCAAAATTATGTCATGTGGCATCACAGTGACATGCACACAGGTCATCAGCTGGGTTGGAACCTTCAGTTCCACCCCCGCAAAACTCGGCCATTAGAGGGTAAGGGGGAACTGGTAGTGGTAGGAGGTTGTCATCCTCCGTGTGAACTGGCATGAAAGTGGGATCTAGTTTCACAGATATTTGTACTGAGGAATGGTGAGATGCAGGACTTCTGAATTCCTTTCAAACTTTTTCATTTGCAACACACCCTAAAAATTTCAGATGGACGTGCAGGCCCCTTTGAAAATCTCAGACACAATCTACAGCTCTCCAGGGATCCACAGACCACAGGGAATTGTCTGCTCTTACCTTCTGACCACCTTTTGCCCATCTTCTCCAGTGTCTCCCAGTAATCTTGGGTCAGAGCTTTCTCCATACAGACACAACCTTCAGAGAATTTAGCTTCCAGATCCTAACTGGCAATAAGCAAAGAGGTTTTGTTTCAAAGTTTTGTCCAAACTTGGCCAAATTAGGGCTAATTTTCACAGGGTCTGAATAAAGAGCATTTCTGATACAAGGAAGAAGCAGTCCTGTAGAACCTTAAAGGCTAACAATTTCATTTATTAGGTAGTGAGCTTTCATGGGTAAGACCCACTTCATCAAAATTGCCTGTCAACAGATGAAGTGGGTCTTACCCATAAAAGCTCATTACAGTAAACCCTCGAGTTACACCAGCAGCCTGGTTCCAGTCTCCTTGCTGCTTGAGGGCCTGGGAAACTGACCAGCTCATGACAGGTCAGTTTCCTGGGTACTGCCACTGAAGGTGACCCAGGAACCAGGCTGCTGCTTGGTTCCCAGCTCCCCTCGCCTTGCATGAAAATCTGAGTTACGTGGGGGTTGCAGGAACTCAACCCCTGTGTAAGTTGAGGGTTTACTGTAATGAGGTTTCATGGGTAAGACCCACTTTGTCTGTTGACAGGCAATTCTGATGCTCCCTGCCCCTTGTAGAAACTGGGTTTCCTGGTCCTGCAATCCCAGAGGAGACTGCAACCAAGCGGCAGCCTGGATCCTGGCTCCCCTGTACTGGCGGGACCTGGGAAGCTGACCAGTCATGAGCTGGTTAGTTTCCCGGGCCCCACAAGCAGCAGGGAGATGGGAATCAGGCTGTTGCTTGCTTCCAGTCTCTCCTGGGCTTGCAGGACCCAGGAAACTGACCAGCCATGACCTGGTCAGAATTCCAGTTCATGCAAGCAGTAAGCAGAGGAGACCCAAGCAGCAGCCTTATCTAGGGCTGCTACTGGGGGCTGGGCTGGGAGCCCAGCTGCTTTCCAAATGCGGAGAGGCAGGGGGCTGCTGCCCCCCAGCCAGGGACCCCATGGATGGTTCTGCAGGCCAGGCACTGCCCAGCCAGCTTCTAGCTGCGGGGCTGTGGGTCTCCCTGCCCCACAGCCAGGGACTCTGCAGCGGGCTCTGCTGCCCAGGTGCTGGCCAGCTGGTTTCCAGCCATGGGGTTGGAAACGCCCCCCATGGGGTTGGATCTCCCCCCCACACCCTCCTCTTGCATAAACATGAGATAGACGCATTTCGAATCGTGTATCTCAAGGGTTTACCGTACCTAATAAATTCATTTGTTAGTCTTTAACGTGCTACAGGACTTTTTCGTGAGGCTACAGGCTAACACAACTACTCCTCCTTCCCCCGAGATGCTGATACAGGGCGTGTGATCCCCTTCTACTGCTAAATTTCAGTGCCATGCGCCCAAGTGTGGTAGTTTTAGAGCTTTTCAATTCAATGCGTATAAGACTTTTTTCACAGGGCCAAAGCAATACTTTCCCCTCTAACCTCATTCTCAGAAGTCCCTGAATCATTTTAACCAAAATTTGGAGTGGAAAAAAAAATCAGCATGAAGAAGTCACACAGAATTGGCAATTTCATTCTGGGCAGTTAAAGGTTTGGCAAAACTGAGAGCAATATAAAACATGGTCTTATACTTGGAAGTGTCAAAACAATCCAGCAGTCATGTAGCACTTTAAAGACTAACAGAACAATGTGTTAGGTGATAAGCTTTCATGGGACAGACCCACTTCTTCAGATCAATAGCATTTCCAGGCAACCTCAATCATAAGAAGTGCTAGCTGTTCCCATTATAGTGTGTCCACATTTTTAATAAACAGGAACACTATTGGATGCAATGTTACAGCTGTGTCAGCCCCAGAATATTAGAGAGACAGGGTAGGTGAGATAATACCTCTTATTGGACCAACTTCTGTTAGTGAGAGAAAAACTTCCAAGCTTACACAGAGCTCCTCTTCTTCAGAGTTCTGCATAAGCTTGGAAGTTTGCCCCTCTCAGCAACAGAAGTTGATCTAAAAGAAGATATTGCCTCATGCACCTTGCCTTAGGAACATCACTAGCACTTGATTTTAAAAAGTCTTAAAATATTGCTTCTGGTACAGAGAAGACTAATACACAAAATGCAGCATTGGCCTCCCTTGTCAAGTGGCTAATTCTAGACAAGAGATGCTCTGGGGAAGGATGCATTTCCTACCTACTCCCCAAGCTGAAGTGAGAACACTGCAAACCATTTCTCTGGATGCACCTCACTGTAACTGGAATGTCCAACTAACTGAGTAGGTCTACAGTGCTTGGTAAGCCCAGGGCTAATAGAACTGTGCAGACCACAGGTTTATTAATCTGGACTTGAGCATCTATGCTCGCTTGTAATTCCAGGTTAGGAATTGTTGGATGCTGGAGCGCCAGTGCCTACATTGCATTACATGCGCCTGCGTCCAACCACCCAGATCTTAGACTTCCAAGCACCTTCTCAAAACTTAGTCGCTGTAACCCTGGGTTCACTGTGTAGACTGTCCGGAGGTCAAAGAAAATCAGCCTATCCTTTTGGCAGACTTGCAGACCACAAGTACAGTGGGGCTGTGCTTATACCACAAAGAAAGAGTTTGAACCCTGGGTCCCTGCTTGATTCAGGTCCACACCCTCCACTATCAAGGGGGGCCAGGAACCTTGAGCCTGAGCCCTGGGTTAGCATGATTAGAGTGTAAACGGGATGGAGTCCAAAAGCTGGGCTTACATTGGAGTGCAGACATACTCTTAGGTTCCCCATATAGAGAAGGCAGAAGAACCATGTAGAAATCGTAGAGAAACACATAGACATCCACAAACCTTTATAAAGAAGCCACTGAAAAAAATATACCTCAGTTAATGAGATTCCCAAATGGATACTGGGGAAAAAGGGGTTGGTGGGCGGAGGGGGAAGCAGCAAAATATGTGATTTACTTTTCTAGTTCTGATCCTCCAACAGATGTTACTGACATTATGAATTACAAGTGCTTATATTTTATATAGTTCTTCTCCCATGCTGAGAGAGACTGAAATAGCCGCATACATAAAAACAAGTGGAAGCCCAAAGGAGACAGACTAACTAGCAACTCTTAGCGAGTGGAATAACATTTGGTGAGGAGATGGTAAAGGCATGCATGCAGAGAGCTTTATTTATCAAAATAATTATTTTGCCCAATAAAGTGTCCCAGAAGATTTATGGCTTCTGATTTTCTTACAGAAGATCTTAAATGGGCAAATATAAATTCAACATTCTGCGTAAATCATAAAAGAAAAAAAAATCTTGGCCTGGGTTTGGCATGCACAGCAAGGCTGCAAGATTTAACACTAAGGCAAATGAAATTTAATGTGGGTAAGTGTAAGGTAATGCACATTGGGAAAAATAACCTCAACTATACATACAATGAGATGGGGGCAAATTTAGATACAACAGATCAGGAAAGGGATCTTGGAATTATAGTGGATAGTTCTCTGAAAACATCCACGCAGTGTGCAGTGGCAGTCAGTAAAGCAAAGAGGATGTTAGGAATTATTAAAAAAGGGATAGATAATAAGACGAAGAATATCATACTTCTCCTATATAAAACTATGGTATGCCCACATCTTGAGTACTGCGTGCAGATGGGGTCTCCTCACCTCAAAAAAGATATACTGGTATTAGAAAAAGTTCAGAAAAGGGCAATTAAAATGATTAAGGGTTTGGAAAGGGTCCCATATGAGGAGAGGCTAGAGAGACTGGGACTTTTCAGTCTAGAAAAGAGGAGATTGAGGGGCGATATGATAGAGGTATATAAAATCATGAATGGTGTGGAGAAAGTGAATATTGAAAAGTTATTTACTTGTTCCCATAATACAAGAACTAGAGGACACCAAATGAAATTAATGGGTAGTAGGTTCAAAACTAATAAAAGAAAATTTTTCTTCACACAGTGCACAGTCAACCTGTGGAACTCCTTGCCGGAGGAGGCTGTGAAGGCCAGCACTCTAACAGAGTTTAAAAAAGAGCTTGATAAATTTTTGCAGGTTAGGTCCATAAATGGCTATTAGCCAAGGGTAAAGTATGGTGCCCCCACCCTTTAGTCAAAGGCTGGAGACAGATGGCAGGAGACAAATCGCTTGATCATTGTCTTCGGTTCACCTCCTCTGGGGCACCTGACACTGGCCACTGTCGGCAGACAGGATACTGGGCTGGATGGACCTTTGGTCTGACCCAGTATGGCCATTCTTATGTGCTACTCCACCCAACCTGGTGGATGGAATATGAAGCACATGGCCACCTTTGCGTTACAATTCTTAGACAGGGGAATCCTTTCTGGGCTACTATGGGATCGATCACTTACCTGACATCTGCAAAACTGACTTGTCACTGTGCCAGTCAGCGGTGACCTTTGCTGCAGGGAACCAGGATCTCTGGCATAGTCAGCAATCCAGTTCATGAGGGCACAATCTGTGTCAGGCTTTAGCATTTGTCCATGAGGGATTCTGGCCCAATGGTACAAGCCCCCAGTCTAGCTGTAAACACAGTATCTATTCCTGTTTAACCATGCTGTGCAGGCCCTGTTTCTACCACAACGCAGCGCATCTCCACCAGCTGCTTGCGCTGACACAGAAGTCTCTTGTGCAGACAGCGTATGGCAATGCTGCGGTACAAATTGGTAATCTGCAAAGAAAGAAGCCAGAGAGCTACAAGGTCTCTGAGTGCAGCATCATGAGTACTGCCACAATCTTCGTGTGTTTACCAGACTAAATCTCTGTTCTCAACCACAGGCAACACCACAACAGCAATCAGGCCACATACAAGCAGCAGCAACAAACCCAGAAAACTACCTCAGAGCCAGCACAACGGTTACCAGAGGAAAATAAGAAAGGTAAACCAGAACACTGAGGCTCAAGAAGCTCTCTGTCAACCCATACTAAAACAGGACTCACCGAGAGGGCAAGGGGAGTGAAAAGCTGCCCACTGCAGTCATTTGGGTTCAAAGGAGAAATGCTGGTTAAAGAAAACAATAAACCAAAAATACACGCATACAAATCAGTTCAGCCAGTGGCATTCCCAGAGCTTCACTTGTCCTGCACAGGCAGTGTTTGCTTCTCCCAACGATAGCAATTAAGCACATCTTCTGTGCTTTGTTTGCCCTCTGCAGATGGAGCCCTGGGCCCCACAACAGGAAACAAGTCATGTCACCAATGATTTTGCAGCAAAAGGCAAGGCCATTCTCCCACCCACACGAGCCATGGGTAACTGGCAGGGACCTCTAGACCAGCACAGGAAGTCGTCATCTGCCAAGGAGCTGCAAAGGAGATTCCTCTAGCAACCATGCTGAGTGTGGAGTTCGCCTTACAGGGCTATGGCCCCTTAAATTTCACATTGCCACTGTTAAACCCAAACAGAGAGGCTGTGTGTCAGACAAACAAAGCAGCTCTTTCACAGTCCGAAGCTGTGAACGCTGCCCGTTATAACTATGCCACGCATCACTCACCCTAATCATAGGCCACAAACATCCTAAACACCCACTCAGCAACCCCCAGCCTAAGATGCCTGCACATGTGAAATGGCAGCTGTTTCCACTCTGCCAGTCTGAGTTCAGAAGGCGCACAAAGATGTCACCAACATCCTTGCAGACTGTTTCCCCACCCCACTGCAGATACAGCTACTCGAGAGTCTTCTCTGATGGCATGACACCAGTGTACATTTTGCTGCTGTACATCCCTCAACACCTGGGGCGGGCCCAACGTGAATTTACAATCAAAAGCATGAGGTTGTTCACAGAGGAGGAAGTGACCTAGTTAAGTTACCAAAGTAAATAGTATCAGAGGGGTAGCAGAGTTAGTCTGCATCTTCAAAAACACCAAGAAGTCCTGTGGCACCTTATAGACTAACAGATATTTTGGAGCATAAGCTTTTGTGGACAAAGACCCGCTGCGTCAGATGCACGAGTGGCAGTGGTGGGGGGGGGGTTCAGAGGAGGGCTTAAAGAGAGAGTCAGTCAAGGGGAGGGACAGAGTTGACAAGGTCTGTTCAGTCAGGGAGGATGTGGCCCATTATCAGTAGCTAATGTGGAGGTGTGAACATCAAGAGCAGAGAAACTGCTTTTGTAATGGGCCAACCACTCCCAGTCTCTGTTCAATCGTTGGTTGATGGTGTCAAATTTGCAAATAAATTGCAGCTCTGCAGTTTGGGGTTTATTTTCGAAGCTTTTTGTTGTAGGACTGCTATTGAGCGTCCAGGGGGACTGAAGTGTTCTCCTACAGGTTTTTGTATATTACCATTCCTGATGTCTGATTTGCGTCCATGTATTCTTTTACATAGAGACTGTCCAGTTTGGTCAATGTAAACTGCAGTGGGGCATTGCTGGCCCATGATGGCATATACATTATATTAGTAGATGTGTAGGTGAAAGAGCCCCTGATGGCATGGCTGATGTGGTTAGGTCCTGTGATCAAAAAAGAGCTCTCAAATCTGGAGACTCTCATAAAAAAACAACTTTCCACACAAACCTCCACATTGTTTACAAAACAAGACAGGAGATTTACAATGTACATTTCTCTTCTCTACAGAAGAAAAAGGATTGTAAACTATCTAAACTCCTACTTTCCACATGGGGCTACAATAGTGGTACCCCTAACTCACCCAGCAATATTGTCAATCTATCCAGCTACATACTCAGCCTGGCAGAAGAGTCTGCCCTTTCTCAGGGTCTCTCTTTTTGCCCCACCACCCCCACAAACTTGATACAGTTCTGTGGGGATCTGCAAGCCTACTTTCGCCATCTCCGACTCAAGGAACACTTCCATCACAACACTGAACAGCGCACTGACCCACAGGTACCCTCCCACCTACAGTACAAGAAAAATAATTCTTCATGGACTCCCCCGATGGTCGAAATGGCAAACTGGACCTACGCATAGAATGTTTCCACTGATGTGCACAGGCAGAAATTGTAGAAAAGCAGCATCGCTTCCCCCATAACCTGAGCCGTGCAGAACGCAATGCCATCAACAGCCTCAGAAACAACTCCAACATTGTCATCCAGGAGGCTGACAAAGGAAGTGCTGTTGTCATCATGAGTAGGACAGACTACCAAAAAAAGGCTGTCGGGCAACTCTCCAATACCACATTCTACAAGCCACTGTCCCAGGATCCTACTGAGGAGTACACAAAGAAACTGCAGCATCTGCTCAAGACCCTCTCTGTAAAAACACAGGAACAAATCTACACAGACACACCCTTAGACCTCAGCCGGGTTTATTCTATCTACTACCCAAGATCCATAACCCTGGGAATCCCAGACACCCCATCATCTCAGGCATTGGCACTCTCACTACAGGACTGTCTGGATATGTGGACTCTCTACTCAGACCCTACGCAACCAGTACTCCCACCTTTCTTTGAGATACCACCAACTTCCTTGGGAAATTACAATTCATTGGTGACCTTCCTGAAAACATCACCCTGGCCACCACGGACATAGAGGCCCTTTACACCAATATCCTACATGAAGATGGATTCCAAGCTGTTAGGAACGTTATCCCTGATGAGACAGAGGCACAAATGGTGGCAGAGCTTTGTGACTTTGTCCTCACCTGCAACTGTTTCAGATTTGAGGACAATTTATACCTTCAAATCAGTGGCACTGCTATGGACACCCACATGGGCCCAAAGTATGCCAACATTTTTAAGGCTGACCTGGAACAACGCTTCCTCAGCTCTTGTCCCCTAGCACTCTTCTACTTGTGTTACACTGATGACATCTTCACCATCTGGACCCATGGGAAAGAGGCTCTTGAAGAGTTCCACTGTGATTTCAACCGTTTCCACCCCACCATCGAACTCAGCTTTGACCAGTCCAAACAAGAGATCCACTTCCTGGACACTACTGTGCAAATAAGTGATGGTCACATAAATACCACCCTATACCGAAAACCCACAGATCACTATGCTTATCTATACGCCTCCAGCTTCCATGCAGGGCACGATACATGATCCATTGTATGCAGCCAGGCACTAAGGTACAACCACTTTTGCTCCAATCCCTCAGACAGAAACATCTACAAGACTTTTACCAAACTTTCCTAAAACTACAATATCCCCCTAAAGAAGACGTGAAGAAACAGATTGACAGAGCCAGGTGTGTACTCAGAAGCCACCTGCTACAAGACAGGCCCAAAAAGGAACACAAGAGAACACCACTGGCCATCACATACAACCCCCAGCTAAAGCCTCTCCAGCACATCATCTGTGATCTACAACCCATCCTGGACAACGATCCTTCGTTCTCACAGACCTTGGGAGGCAGGGCAGTCCTTGCATACAGACAGCCTGCCAACCTTAAACATATTCTCACCAGCAACTATAGACCACAACACAGTAACTCTAAACCTGGAACCAATCCCTGCAACAAAACTTGGTGCCAACTCTGCACACATATCTACACCAGTGATATCATCACAGGACCTCACCACATCAAACACACCATCAGGGGCTCTTTCACCTGCACATCTATTAATATAATATATGCCATCATGGGCCAGTGCATGTTTACATTGGCCAAACAGGACAGTCTCTATGTAAAGGAATACGTGGACATAAAGCAGACATCAGGAACGGTAACATACAAAAACCTGTAGGAGAACACTTCAATCTCCCTGGACACTCAGGAACAGATTTAAAAGTAGCAGTTCTACAACAAAAAAAAAAAAAAAAACTTCAAAAATAAACTCCAAAGAGAAACTGCAGAGCTGCAATTCATTTGCAAATTTGACACCATCAACCAACGATTGAACAGAGACTGGGTATGTTCAGCCCATTACAAAAGCAGTTTCTCTGCTCTTGATGTTCACACCTCCACATTAGCTATTGATAATGGGCCACATCCTCCCTGACTGAACTGACTTGATTTCTCCTCTCTTGATGCTCACAACTCCACACTAACTGCTGACAATAGGCCACATCCTCCGAGACTGAACAGACCTTGTCAACTCTGGCCCTCCCCTTAATTGAGACCCCCCTCTTTCAACCCTCTTCTGAACCGCCCCCTCACATGCATCTGACATAGCAGATCTCTGCCCACAAAAGCTTATGCTCCATAACATCTGTTAGTCTATAAGGTGCCACACGACTTCTTGTTTTCAAAGTAGATAGATAACCTGTAACATTCACCAAAAACCCGATTGCTCCACATGAGAGCACCAGGTCTCTCGTCCAGTCTCGCAAAAAGGGAGGTTGGGCTCGTGTTTAGAGCATGGCACTTGGAAGATGTGGTTCCACTACAGACTTGAGCAAATCACATAGATGTCTTGTGCCTCAGTTTCCCATCTGTACAATAGGGATAATACACTGCCTGCCAATGCTCCTGTAAGCTGTCTTGTGTGGCCACTCAAGAGAGATTTGTATGCCGATTAGCAGAATGCTAGTTTTTTGTTTCCACTGATGGTGCACATTGACACATGCTTTAGTGCACATAAAATTCATTCCACACACACGGAAAGGATTAGATGGAACATCGCTGTATGCCCTCACAGCAATATTTTGAGGAGAAACACACTAAAGATTCTGAGACCATCAAATACTGTACCATGGTGACAGGGATCACCTCAGAGAGAAAGACATCAGCAAGTATGATAACCTTGGCCTAGGGAGGACTCTAAGGTCCTATTAAGAGTATATAATTTCTTCATTAAAATATCAGGTGTTTAGGCACGGCCAAACGTGCAGTCTTCTTGATATGCATATGATTTCCCCACCTCAGCCCCCCTGCCCCAGTCAAAGATGGCTTCTCTTAAAGTTTGGATGTATCTCAAGAGACCTACCAGGCAGGTGGCTTTGATTTCTTTGATTTGTCTCCTCTCTTGGCCTTCCCCTGGTGGCTATTTCTTAGCCATTTTCAATTATAACTCACTCCCCCACTAGAGGCAGAATTTAACTTATCAGAAGCTTGTTTCTTTCCAAAGCACCTTTTTTTTTTTAAACTCCAGTCACCAAATTCTGCAATTTTTAAACTGGAGGTTGGATCACAGCACGATGTTCAAATGTTCAATAGCCTGCAAGAAGATGTGACTAATTGGAATCAGTTTATAAACAACTCCTATTTAGTGTCAAAATATTTCAGATTAAGAAATTACAAGAACATGTGTTCAGCAGTAACATGTATTAATGGGAAGGCATCTATTATGCAATATGTCTGACCATTCATTCATTTGGCTGCAAGCTGCTGTTTCTGAAAGCAATTGCTGCTGGGAATAACATGCCCTTAACCTGACGGCTCTAGGGCAAGTTATTCATGCTCTTGGAAAGGGCACAGGATTTACATGGGGAGTCATTGCACATGCCAGAAAACTGAGGCCTGGTTACCACTTACTCATTTCAGGTATCGGGTATCCAGCATGAATTAACTAAGCTTGGCCACATGCAATTCCTTTACTGCTTATGGCATCACTGAGTATAGTACTTGGACCAGGTTGCTAAAAGGAGGGCTATTTTAATTGGGATCCAGTAATAACTACGATATTTAAAGCAGCTGGAACTGCCTGTCAATTTTTCAACATTAATTGCTAACCAAACATCTGGATTCCATCACCACATGCTGATGGAAGAATGCGGTCATTGGGGAAAACAAAGGAAAAATTTTGCTTGCTGAACATTTTGGAAGCTATTTGCTGTTGCTCATCTTTTCTTAGGTGCAAGACGACGGACATTCATCTTTTTTTCTACAATAGCCTGGCAGGTAGTTGCTTCAACATTTTTCAGTACAGAGCCAGTTTGTGGCCCATGTAAAAAATATGGTGAAGTCACTTCTGGCAACATTGTTAAGTCCCTCTCAACAACTGGTACTGTGTTTTTGGAATGACATGACCAATAACATAAGCTAGATTCTGGCTGGGGAATCAGAAATGATTCTCAACACAATGAATGCAAGTTTTCAAAAAGAGACTTTCCAAAAGCAGAGAGAGAGACACACACACACACACACACACACACACACAAAACTAGGGAACAATACTACAGAGCTAAACACTCAAATCTTCAGCTAGAGAATGAGCTCAGTTATTAGGGACAGTTATCAGTGTTTTGTGTAGATAATACCTGCACATGTACAATAGAAACCCAATTAGCATATATTGATTGATCCAAAAACTCCTCATTGCCAAGATCTGTAACTGAGTGGAAAGTGCTGCCTGAAACTCTTGTTCACCCCGGTCACCAGCAAACTTTGCAGAGCCTTTGGCAGCTTTTACCCATGTATAATGATGTGCAATGATATTCTATGGTATTTGAATCAATCATGATTGTTATCTCACTGCCTGTGCTCTTCTGTATATACAATTTCATGAAATGTTAATGATCACAAACCCAAATGATGCTCCAATTAGGGGGTTGCAATGTATTTCTCACTTCAGCCTAGGCACTAATGTGTTTGAGTTTTTCCCCCTTGTGGCAAGAGATGGACCTGAGCTGTTGGGTTTGAATCTGGTGCAGATATCCCCAGGATTCAGTTGCATGCAGATCCAAAATTCTGATGAGGGCTCATCTCTAATTAAAGCCACTGACATAAAGGGTAGTGTGGTACAATGAAAGAATGCCAGTCTCTCTCTTTCAAATGCCTCTTCATGTAACACAGAAGCAACCTGTGGAACTCCTTGCCAGAGGATGTTGTGAAGACTAGAACTTTAACAGGTTCAAAAAAAAAGAGCTAGATAAATTCATGGAGGTTAAGTGCATCAATATCTATAAGTCAGGATGGGTAGGGGTGGTGCCCCAGCCTCTGTTTGTAGAAGCAGAGAAAGGGTAACAGGGGAGGGATATCACGTGATGATTACCTGTTCTGTTGATTCCCTCTGGGACACATGGCATTGTCCACTGTTGGAAGACAGGCTACTGGGCTAGGGGGAGCTTTGATCTGACCCAGTGTGGCCATTCTTACGTTCTCTTGTTCCTTTCACAAACTTCATAGAGATAATTCTGTCACAACCTGATACATACCTGTAGCCTCACTGGAGTCGGTGGGTCTATTCACACAGCAAGGTGTGATTTAGGTCTGCATCTAACTCCTGAACTGGACGCTTGTATCTCAGGGGAAAGGAGACCGCACTATTCATCAAGAATCAGTGGAGTAACATCGGCATCAGGTGTTGAAACAGACTTGTTTGGTCTGATCCCGTGACAGATAGCCGTGCTAGTCTACATACTATGAAAACAAAAAAGCAGTCCAGTAGCACTTTAAAGACAAACAAAATAATTTATTAGGTGATGAGCTTTCGTGGGACAGACCCACTTCTTCTATGATCTGAAGAAGTGGGTCTCTCCCACGCAAGCTCATCACCTAATAAATTATTTTGTTAGTCTTTGAAGTAGTACTGGACTGCTTTTTTGTTTACAAAGGGAGCAAGATTGCTAGAAAGGGACTGGAAAGTAAAGTCAGGTTTAACGCAACCCATGACAGAGACAGAACCAAACCCTTGACAACAGCACCTCTTCTGCAATGGTGTCATCAGGATCAGCTTTTCCATACTGGAAGAACAGGCCATCACCAGGGACATGGGAACTGTTCATTGACAAGAGACACAAAGCCGGTGGCGGGGATGGGGGAAGTGCACGTTTTTCCCATTAATTTGAGGCCGCCAATTCCCCAGAGCAGGCACTGGAGAGCATAATAGGACCAGGAGGTCTGTCAACATTCTGGCCTGAAGGCTGAGGACACATGATAATCTTCAGCGGGACCAAGGGACACAAAGAGAAAACCCCTCAGGAAGATCAGTCCCTCCCTTAGCTTGGTCATTACTTTCTCTACATGTTTTACCCATCTGTTCCACTCTCATCCACTTCTCTGCTCCCTCTCTTCCTCAGCACTGCTTGATTTTTATACCAGTCTTGCTTCCTCCCCAGCTCCCTGGGGTAAAGCTGGCATTCTGCCCCCAGAACCAAGGGGGATGGCGCAGAAGTGCAGCACTTGAGGAAAGGCAGCCTGTGGAGAGGGATGCGGTGCAAGGGGGTGCGTGGCCAAATGTGGCAGATCTCAGGACATTAAAAAGGTGCAGCGTGTGCATCCTACAGTGTCCAGAAGCCTGTGGTTGTACAGCAGGCTGGACTGTGGCCATAACCCCAGTCTAGTCAGTTATGGCAACTTAGGGTTCTGAAGTACAGGTTGTGCCACCAGGTCCCGCAACCTCAGGAGCTGAGTGGTCCCCGAATGAGGGAATATGGGGAGGTCAGGCCTCCAGGCTCACCTGGAGGGGAGGGAGGGCTGCTCCTAGCTCCCTGATCCCAGCCTGCCTGGCGGTTGGGGGTGGGGTGGGGCTCCCCACCCCAGCCCAGCTCCCTGCAGTTGTGGGGCCACCAGTGGCAGCATTCCACCATCCAGGGGCTCTCTGATCCAGCAACATCCATGGTCATCCTGGACCATGGATGTTACCAAACAAGACAGGGCCAGAGAAGAGAATTTCAACCTGTACCAGACTAGTCATTCCTGCTTGTGTACAGACAGCACAGCTCCTGACCAGGAGGGCAGCTGGAATATAGCCATTACATTGCCAACACTGCACCTGTCAGCCCCTCTCTTCCCACTGCTGCTGCTAGATGTAAAATCACCACATTTCCTATGGGAAAATGGGACACCTCAGCCACTTCCTTGCTTGCCCCTCCTTCTGCTAAATACTAAATACATTGCTCAGTACTGCTGCCCCCCGTCAGGCTGACAACAATTGTGGGAACCCTGCCAGCTGGCATCGCCCCTCTGCACCGCACCCCGCTTTGACAAAAGGGGGCATGTGACTACTTGGCAAGACAAGTCAGCAAGCGCACGGGGAAAAACGCCCACTTCTGCAAAGAGACGGGATGGCTATAACAGGGGTTTAAAAAGGGACTGTCCCAGCTAAAACCGGCTGCATGGTCACCCTAGCTGCATGCCTTAGAATCATGCTTGCCAGAGTCTTCTAATAAGGCAGGATATGCCCTTGTTAAAGAAATACGGCTTTCCTGCAGCAAATCCCCTAAGCCATATTTCAGAGTGACATGGGCAGAGTTGTAAATTCACTAAGGTTTTATTTTAGCTGCTCCAAATACGAGTAGAACAAAGGTCACAGGCACCAGACTTTGTGGGCTTTGTCTGTCTGCAGCTCTCTGGGCATATTTTTGGCACCCAACTTGACAGGAGCTGGAACTAGTCAGCACAGTGGGCCACTGAGTGATTTACAACTCAGCTACAGCAAAGGCAGTGTCCAGACGCAGCAGGATAGACAATGGGCATGCCAAAAATCACAGCACTCCAGCTGCCTCTCTGTGCCTGTCTCTTCTCTACAATGGATTCTTCTTCCCAAACAAGTGTTATTTGTGGAGAATTATTCTTTGAGGGGATGGAGGTAGGGAGAGAGAAGAACCCAGCCTCCGTCCCATACTCTAGTGTAACACCAGAAGACCACAGCTCCACTGCCTTGTGCCCGAAGACACAATCAATGCCTCTGAGGAACCACGTGTGCAGAACCCAGCACACTCTCTATATAAAATAACCTTCCAGATATTGGGAAGCCTTGGGTTAAATCAACACCACGCAAGCAATTGTCAAACTCAAACCTGATGTTCTGACCAAAACTGCACCACCAAACACAACCCCTTTCACATGGGTAGCTCCCGTTCTGATTGGGCACCAGTCTGGGAAGGGAACAGCTGGCACGGCCCCTCACAGCACCCTTCCCCAGCACCACGAAAAACCCCACAAACAATTCAACCCCCTTCACTGGCCATACAGTTGATAAACTGTTCTTCAGGTGAGATTGCTCATGGCCACTTCAATAGGTACGTGTGAAGATTGCACGCACAATGATTGGAAAGCTTTTGCCTTAGCAGTATTTGGCGGCTTGGCTGTGAAGCCTCAGACTCCAAGGATTATTCTTCAGCGTCTTCCTGTAGCTGATACTGACCCCACTCTCAGCACTGTCCTCGGCAGCACTGGGCTCCTGGCCCCCTCAGTGTAAGGTTCAGCTACGCCTGCACCCGGCATTCTTACAAAGGTAATTTCAGTTTCATGCAAGGCAGATGGCATTTTTGCCTGTGCTCTTCCCTAAACCCCCAGGCAAATACACATACCTTTTGGAACTGCCATGAGCAGTGCATCTCAAAGAACCAGGGTGAGAAGGTGAGCAACCGTTGTTGTGTGCACTACTCCAGAGCCCGGGAGGAGCTTCGGTCACAAACCAGGACCCAGTCTGCACCACCACAGAAGACAGCCAGGCCCCAGACAACAGTCCTGGACCCCTCCCGACCAGAGCCTGAGTAACAGCACAGTCCCCAGGCTGCCCTTTGGGTTCTGTCGCACCCTGTGAACCAAAACCCAGCCAAACCCATTTCCTCAGGGGCCTGCCTGGCCTACTCACAGAGGGGGCAACTGGATAGGGGCCCAGTGGACTTAGGGGAGCCCATGGCTGCCACTGCCACAGCCCTGCCTGGATCTCAGGCCCTTTCGAACAGCACTGCTGTAGCAGTGTGGTAAGCCAGCAGGAGCCCCAGAGCAGGGATACGTGGAGCTGCAGGGTAGGATGGGTGCCCAGAAGCTGTAACCGGGTGAGTGAGCAGGGAGAAGAGAGCTGGGCTGGGAACGGAACAGGGCAGGCTGGGAAGAGAAGAGGGACTGAGTTCTGGGGCACAGCCCGGTGTGGGACTGTGGGGAGGGAGGGCTGAGGGGGTGGAGAAACCAGGCTGGGATAGGGAAAGCAGGGGGCAGAGGTAGGCAGGGATGGCTGGGGGAAAGGAGCTGAGTGGGGACACAGGCCCACTGGGGGGGAGGTGGGCTGCAGAGCAGAGAGGGGAAGGAGCTAAGATGGGCAGAGGAACACTGTGGGGTGGGGTGGGGGGATGCTGTGGGGGGCAGAGGAGGAAGGAACTGAGCTGGGCACACGGGAACACTGGGGAGGCTGGGCAGAGAGTGGCGGCGGGGGCAGAGCGGGTATGGGACCAAGTGAGGCACAGGACCACTGAGGGACAGAACTGGGCTGTGGGGGCAGAGCAAGGAAGATGTTAATCTGGGCACAGGACCCCTGGGGGACAGAGGGCAGCGGGGGGTGGGGCAGAAGAGAAACGGGTGAGCGGGAAGCAGCCGAGCTGGGCACAAGACGGCTGGGTGGGGAGCGGGGCTGTGACGGGCGGCAGAGAGCGACAGGATGGTGGGAGGAGGGCGCTGAGGGTTTCCCCGCCCGGCTCTGTCCGAGAGAGGGGACCGGGGGCCACTGATCGAACTGCCCTGGGCCTAGGATTTCAGCATCCGGCCGAGGCGGGCAGGTCCCCCTGCCCCGCTTCCCACAGGCCCTTGCCCCGCCCTCTGCAGGATCTATTGAAAATGGTGGGGAGGCCCAGGGGGCACTCGCACCGGGGGCAATGGGGGCAGCTGCACAGGGGCCCAGTAAGGGCTGGGGCGCGGCCGTGTCACAGGGAAGGTGACGTGCACAGAAGCCCTGCAGCGCACAGCTGGGAGAGGAGCCCCGAGGCCAGTCGTACCTGGGGCTGCTCCGGTGCCATGTGCAGCCCCGCCGGTGGCGCTGTTGGGTGTGGGGCTGGAGACGGGGCCGGCGGCAGGCAGGCTGCGCATTATACCCTCGCCACAGCTCCCCCTGCTGGTCGGAACGCCGCACTGACGGGAGCCAGCCCCGTGGCGCCCCCTGGGTGAGAACTCTACACCCGGGGCTGGGACCCTCTCCATATTCCCCACTGGCCAAAGGAATAACGCATTGGCCTCCTCAGTTAGGGGTCATGGGTGCATGGGCTGTCAGGGGCGGTTAGGGCTGCCCTTCTTGCTGTCAGCTAAAGATTGACCCTGGTTTTCAGGGATGGAGGGGAACCACTGGTTGTGTAAAAGCAACAAGAAGTTCTGTGGCACCTTGTAGACTAAAATGTTTTGGAGCATAAGCTTGGGGGGCAAAGACCTCCTTCGTCAGATGCATGAGTGGGGGCGGGGAGAGAGGTTCCAGAGGAGGGTCTCAGTCAAGGGGAGGGCCAGAGCTGACAAGGTCCATTCAGTCAGGGATGATGTGGCCTATTGTCAGCAGTTAATGGGGAGGTGTGAACATCAAGAGGGCAGAAACAGCTTTTGTAATGGGCCTGCCACTCCCAGTCTCTGCTCAATCCTTGGCTGATGGTGTCAAATTGGTGTAGGACTGTCCCACAACACAAACACTTCAAAGAGAAACTGCAGAGCTGCAATTCATTTGCAAATTTGACACCATCAGCCAAGGATTGAACAGAGATTGGGAGTGGTCGGCATATTACAAAAGCTCTTTCTGCCCTCTTGATGTTCACACCTCCACATTAGCTACTGACAATGGGCCACATCCTCCGTGACTGAACAGACCTTGTCAACTCTGGCCCTCCTCTTGACTGAGCCTCCCTCTTTAAACCCTCCTCTGAACCCCTCCCTCCCCCTCATGCATCTGATGAAGCGGGTCTTTGCCCATGAAAGATTATGCTCCAAAAAGAGAAGTTACTCACCGTAGTAACGGTGGTTCTTCGAGATGTGTCCCCGTGGGTGCTCCACCATAGGTGACGGCTTGGCCGGCGCCGCAGATCGGATCTTCCAAGCAGTTTCTGCCGGACCGCGCATGCGCCGGCGCGCACCGCTCCCTGGCGCACTCCTGGCCATGTGCGCGATCCGGTCCCCGCCAGTTCCTCGACCAACCGCCTCGGTTGCCCCTGCAAAACACTAACAGAGATCCGAAGCGGGGAGGATGGGCGGGAAGTGGAGCACCCACGGGGACACATCTCGAAGAACCACCGTTACTACGGTGAGTAACTTCTCTTTCTTCTTCGAGTGTCCCCGTGGGTGCTCCACCATAGGTGACTACCCAGCAGTAACCCAGATAGGTGGTGGGTAATCGGATTATGTGCAGCTGGTCCCCGAGAGGACCGCTGCAGAGAGACGGGTATCCTCTTGGAATACCCTGTGAAGGGCGTAATGTTTGGCGAATGTGTCGTAGGATGACCAGGTCGCCGCTCTGCAAATGTCTTTCAATGCAACGCCCTTGAAAAAGGCTGTTGATGCTGCCACCGCCCTGGTGGAATGAGCCCTGGGAGTGGCCGACAAAGGAGTCTTTCTGAGCTCGTAGCACATTTTTATGCAGGATACAATGTGCTTTGAGATTCTCTGCGATGAGAGACCTTCTCCTTTAGATTTGGGAGCGAGGGAGACCAGGAGTCTATCCGTTTTTCGGAAGGACTTGGTCCTGTCTACGTAGAAGGCTAGCGCCCTCCTCACATCCAGGAGGTGTAGGCACGCCTCTTCGCTGGAGTTATGAGGCTTTGGATAGAACGAGGGTAGAACAATAGGTTCATTGATGTGAAACTCGGAAGAAACTTTGGGAACAAAGGCTGGATGCAGCCGTATGGTTACCGCCTCCTTGGAAAAGACAGTGCAGGGTGGCGTTGCCATGACTGCAGCAAGCTCGCTCACCCGACGGGCTGACGTAATTGCAAGAAGAAAGGTCGTCTTTACTGTAAGGAGGCGAAGGGGAACCGTGGCCAAGGGCTCGAACGGTGGTCCCATGAGTGTGGTAAGCACCAGGTCCAAGCTCCACGAAGGTGGAATCGGTTTCCGAGGGGGGTATAGGTTTACCAACCCTTTGAGGAACCTGGTAACCATAGGGTGGGCGAACACCGTGTGCCCTCCCTCCTCATGTCTGAACGCCGAGATGGTGGCAAGGTGGACCTTTAACGAGGATAGCGAGAGTCCTGCTCTCTTGAGGTCCAGTAAATACTCTAGAATTGTAGGTATAGGCACCGAAAGGGGGGCCAGCTGCTTGGTAGAACACCAAGCCATGAAGCGAGTCCATTTTTGTTTGTAGGTTTTCCTAGTGGAAGTCCTCCTGCTACTTTCTAGGACTTGCTGTACTTCCACTGTGCATGTGCTCTCTAGGGAGCTGAGCCATGGATTAGCCACGCTTGCAGTCGCAGGCTTTGGGGGTGCGGATGCACTATGGACCCCTGGGCTTGCGTTAGCAGATCCGGCGCCACCGGAAGAGGCATCGGTGGGCGGTCCGACATGTGCAGGAGTAGGGGGAACCATGGTTGGCGATCCCACGTTGGGACTATCAGGATCATCCGAGCCTTGTCTCTCCTGGCTTTTTGCAGAACCTTGTGGATCAGCACTGCGGGGGGAAACGCGTAAAGCAGGGGGCCTCCCCACGGGATCGCGAACGCGTCCCCCAGGGACCCCCGGCCCAGCCCTGCTCTGGAGGAGAATCGTGGGCACTGTTTGTTGTGCTGAGTGGCAAACAGATCTATTTGGGGAAACCCCCATGCGTGGAAAATCGGCCGTAGTAGATCGGGACGGATCTGCCACTCGTGGGTGAGCGCAAAACGTCTGCTCAACTGGTCTGCCTTCACGTTGTGCGTGCCCGGCAAGTAGGAGGCTCTCAGGATTATATCGTGGGCGATGCACCAGTTCCATAGGCGGATTGCTTCCGCGCATAAGGTACGGGATCGAGCTCCTCCTTGCCTGTTTATGTAAAACATGGTGGAGGTATTGTCTGTACTGATCCCGACGACTTTGCCTTGTATACGGTCTCGAAAGTGTTTGCAGGCGTTGAACACTGCTCTGAGCTCTAAAACATTGATATGCAGAGACTGTTCCGTGGGTGACCACAGTCCTTGAGCCACCTCTTCGCCCATGTGCGCTCCCCACCCTATGAGGGAGGCATCCGTAGTGAGGAAAACCGATATTTGCGGCTGATGGAAGGGTACCCCTGTTAGCAAGTTCCCGGGGTTTACCCACCATTGCAGGGATTCGCGCACCCCAGGTGGGGGCGACACCACCCTGTGAACGGTGTGTACTGCCGGCTTGTATACACTTGCCAGCCAATGTTGCATGCTGCGCATGTGCAACCTGGCGTTCTGTACCACAAACGTAGCCGCTGCCATGTGGCCCAGCAGCTGCAAGCACGTCAAGACCGGCACCGTAGGGCTGAAGGGCTGACCTGCACGAGGGAACCGATGGCTCGAAAGCGAGCCTCTGGTAGGTATACTCTTGCCGAGACCGAGTTTATGCGAGCCCCTATGAACCCTATGTCCTGTGAGGGGTCTATCTTTGATTTTGCCAGATTGATAACCAGGCCAAGTGCGGAGAACGTGTTTGCTGTGACGCGTATCATGCGGAGAACCTCCCTTTTCGAGGTCCCTTTGAGCAGGCAGTCGTCCAGATACGGGAAAATAAACACCCCCTGTCTGTGCAGGTAGGCTGACACCACTGCCAAGGTCTTGGTGAAGACTCTGGGGGCCGAGGAAAGGCCAAACAGTAGGACCTTGTATTGGAAGTGTTCGTTGCCCACCATGAACCGGAGAAAACGTCGGTGAGCCGGATGAATGGTTATGTGGAAGTACGCGTCTTGTAGATCGAGGGCTGCGAACCAGTCTCCATCGTCCAGTGCTGTAAGGATGGAGGCAATAGTGATCATCCGAAAACATTGCTTGCGCAGATACCTGTTGAGGCCACGAAGGTCTAAGATGGGCCTCCAGCCTCCTGTCTTTTTCTCCGTCAGGAAATACCGAGAGTAGAACTCTTTCCCTTGCAGTTGCTCCGGCACCTTTTCCACCGCCCCTATGAACTCTAGGTGGGCCACCTCCTGCCTGAGCCTGGCTACATGGGAGGCCTCCTGGGGGTGGGGCTTGGGCGGGGGTCGCGGCGGCGGGAGCGACTGGAAGGGGATGGCGTACCCCGTGGCTATGATCTCCAGCACCCATTTGTCTGTGGTGATCCTTTGCCACTGGTCGTAGAATGGTCGGAGGCGATGGTGAAAAAGTCGTTTCGGATGATCTTGTGCAATGGTGGTGATGGCGCAGCCCTGGATCTGTATGTCAAACTTGTGGCCTTTGGCCCCGCCCCGAGGACGGACGGCCCTGTTGTGAGCGTCGCCTGGGGGTTCTGTACTGCTGGTGCTGCTGATGCCGCCCTTGCTTGTAACCCCTGTGATACTGGGGGCGCTGTTGCTGGTATTGGTACCGCCTTTGCTGTGGGTAGTACCTTTTCTTTGAGTATGGAGGGGTGTAAATCCCCAGGGTCCTGAGTGTGGCTCTTGAATCTTTACTGGAATGAAGGACCGAGTCAGTTGATTCAGCAAACAGCTTCTGCAAGTCGAAGGGAAGGTCGATTATCTTCGCCTGCAGATCTCTCGGTATGCCCAAGGTCTGGAGCCAGGACTCCCGTTGCATCACCACTGCAGTTGCTGTGGAACGTGCTGCCGTGTCCGCAACGTCCAAAGCAATCTGAACTTCCATCCTCGCAGCCGCGTAGCCCTCTTGCACTATGGCCTTGAGGACCGGCTTTTTGTCCTCTGGAAGCGAGTCCATGAGGGAAGTTAATCTGGCATAGTTGTCGAAATTATGGTTCGCCAAGTGCGCTGCATAATTTGCCATTCGCAAGGTTAAAGTGGAGGAGGAGTAGACCTTTCTGCCGAACAGCTCTAGCTTCTTGGCATCTTTGTCCGTTCCTCCTGTTTTAAACTGAGATGTTTTTAATCTTTGCTGCGAGGACTCCACCACCAAGGAGTTTGGCTGGGGGTGGCTAAACAAGAACTCCATGCCCTTCGCCGGCACGAAGTATTTCTTATCCGCTCTCTTTTGGACAGGCAGAATAGTTGCCGGGGTCTGCCATATGGTAGTGGCGGACTCCAAGATCGCTTCATCAAGCGGGATTGCTACTCTGGAGGAGGCCGGGGAGCTCAAATTTTTAAGGAGCTTATGATGTTTCTCTTGCACTTGTGTTGTCTGGATGCCTTGCGTGAAAGCTACCCTCTTAAACAGCTCCTGAAACTGTTTGAGATCGTCCTTGGGATGGACGTCCCCTAAGGCCGTGGCCTCATCCGGGGAGGAAAACGAGGAACCGCTGGGGTACATTTCTTTGGACCCTTCCGGTTCTTGATGGTGATGGTGCGCCCTCTCGCTGGAGGTTTGCGAGGGAAAATCTCGTGGGTCCACGGCCAGTCCCCCCTGGGATGCTTGAGTCTCCGTCCCCGATCAAGATTGCCCTCGGGGGTACGAGGTAATATGTGGGGATCTCTCCCTGGTAGATTGCCGATGGTGTCCATGCCCCGCGTGGTAGGGACGACCATGGCAGTATAGGCACTGTTCCTGGGAAGGTGACCTTGACCATTCCCTTTGCACGTACCCTGTGTGTCTGGGAGAGGGGGATCGTCGAGACACTGGAGAGAGCGATTTTGCATAATAGTCCAGCGATTCAAATCCCAGGAAGGGCGAGGGTGGTGCCAGCCATGGGGAGGCTGATTGCAGGAAAGGAGAAGGGGGCTCCGGGTAGGCTAGGGGGGGCCCCTGCCTTCTGGTTGGAGTCTGCAACATGAGCGGAGGGCTGTGAGAAAAGAGCTCCACAGCCCTGTCTGGAGAGGGGCTGCAGTGCCTCCTCTTGTGTGCAGCCTTCCCCCTCCCTTGAGGAGGTAACTCCGCCCCCTGATGGGTGGGGGATCCCGGCCCCGTCGGCACCGTGCTAGGCACGCTCGAGGGCGGTGCCGCACGTGCGGAGTCCTTCTGCGCCTGCAGGCTACATGCCTGCGCGCTCTGCACCGCCGGTTCCCCGGGGGTCGGTGCCGCTGCCTGCGGTGCCGCTGGTACCGGCGCTTGCTTAGCCGCCGCCCTGCCTGCGGTGCGGGGTGGCTGGCTGATCATCGGAGGCTGAGCCGCTTCCACGTGGCTCTCCGTGCCGCCGCCGATCAGCTGTTGCTGCGGCTGGGGGCTGCTCGCTCCTCCCGTCCCGCTCACTGTTGCTGCCGGCAGGGATCGGGTTGGAGAAACTTTCCTCCGTTTTTGCGCTGATGGAGTGAGGGAGGCAGCTTTCCTTCTAAGGGCCCCGGAGGGTCTCTCCTGCTGCGGCCGCTCCGGCACGTCTGGCTGGAGGGCCTTGTCAAGAAGCAGCAGTTTAATTCTCATCTCCCTGTCTCTCCGTGCTCTGGTCGTTAACTTTGCACAGAAGGCGCATTTTTGTGCCACATGGGACTCCCCCAGGCACCTTATGCATAGACTGTGCCCATCGGACACTGGCATCGCCTCTCGGCAAGACTCACATTTTTTAAAGCCTGAGGAGGACATTGTTGGTGAGTCTTTGAGTTTGTTTGTGGGTACTTAGCACTTCTTTGTGCTGTTTCCCCGTCCGATGGCCTGCCTCCGCAGGAGGGCTGATGGCCCTAGCTCCCGGCCTCCGGCGCTTGTTACTGGGACTGGCTTGAGCTGTCCCTCCGTAGCTTGTATGTTGTTTGTTTTTTTTTTGTTTTTTTTTCAAAATAACAACCGGTTACTTATGGTATCCTAAAGAACTGAAAAACTTTAAAGAGAAAACAAATAAAGTCGTTGAATACGCTATGTGGCTTTAGCCTAGTCGGATTCCGTCTGCAGCCGACGGCGGTTGAGAGGAACTGGCGGGGACCGGATCGCGCACATGGCCAGGAGCGTGCCAGGGAGCGGCGCGCGCCGGCGCATGCGCGGTCCGGCAGAAACTGCTTGGAAGATCCGATTTGCGGCGCCGGCCAAGCCGTCACCTATGGTGGAGCACCCACGGGGACACTCGAAGAAGAAAGAAAGGTTACTCACCGTAGTAACGGTGGTTCTTCGAGATGTGTCCCCGTGGGTGCTCCACATTAGGTGTCGGGCTCGCCCGGCGCCGCAGATCGGATCTTCCAAGCAGTTTCTGCCGGACCGCGCATGCGCCGGTGCGCGCCGCTCCCCCGCGCGCTCCCGGCCATGTGCGCGATCCGGTCCCCGCCAGTTCCTTGACCAACCGCCTCGGATGCTCCTGCAAAACACTAAACAGAGATCCGGAGCGGGGAGGATGGGCGGGTAGTGGAGCACCCACGGGGACACATCTCGAAGAACCACCGTTACTACGGTGAGTAACCTTTCTTTCTTCTTCGAGTGTCCCCGTGGGTGCTCCACATTAGGTGACTACCCAGCAGTAACCCAAGATAGGAGGTGGGTAATCGGATTATGTGCAGCTTGTCCCCGAGAGGACCGCTGCCGAGAGACGGGTATCCTCTTGGAATACCCTGTGAAGGGCGTAATGTTTGGCGAAGGTGTCACAGGATGACCAGGTCGCCACTCTGCAAATGTCTTTTAGCGCAACGCCCTTGAAAAAAGGCTATTGATGCTGCCACCGCCCTAGTGGAATGAGCCCTGGGCGTGGCCAGTAAAGGAGTCTTTTTGAGTTTGTAGCACATTTTTATGCAAGATACAATGTGCTTAGAGATTCTCTGCGAAGAGAGACATTCTCCTTTTGATTTGGGAGCGATAGAGACTAGGAGCCTATCCGTTCTCCGGAAGGACTTGGTCCTGTCCATATAGAAAGCTAGCGCCTGCTCACGTCCAGGAGGTGTAGGCGCGCCTCTTTGTTAGAGTTATGAGGCTTTGGATAAACAAGGGTAAACAATAGGTTCGTTAGTATGAAACTCAGAAAGAAACTTTAGGAACAAAGGCTGGATGCAGCCGTATGGTTACCGCCTCCTTGGAAGAACAGCGCAGGGCGGCGTTGCCATAACTGCCTCAAGCTCGCTCACCCTGCGAGCTGACGTGATTGTGAGAAGAAAGGTCGTCTTCATCATAAGGAGGCGGAGGGAAACCGTGGCCAAAGGCTCAAACGGTGGTCCCCTTTTCGCATTAAGCACCAGGTCCGAGTTCCACAGAGGTGGAAGCGGTTTCTGAGGGGGGTATAGGCTTACCAGCCCTTTGAAGAACCTGGTAACCATGGGATGGGCGAACACCGTGTGCCCTTCCTCTTCGTGTCTGAACACCAAAATGGCGGCCAGGTGGACCTGAAACGAGGATAGCGAGAGTCCTCCTCTCTTGAGGTCCAGTAAATACTCTAATATCACAGCCATAGGCACCGAAAGGGGGCTAGCTGTTTGGTAGAACACCATGCCGTAAAGCGAGTCCATTTCTGCTTGAAGGTCTTCCTGGTGGAAGTCCTCCTGCTACTTTCTAGGACTTGCTGCACTTCCTCCGTACATGTGCTCTCTAGGGAGCTGAGCCATGGATTAACCACGTTTGTAGTCGCAGGCTTTGGGGGTGCGGATGCACTATGGACCCCTGGGCTTGCGTGAGCAGATCCCACGCCACCGGAGGGGACATCGGTAGCCGGTCCGACATGCGCAGGAATAGGTGGAACCATTGCTGTCGATCCCACGTTGGGACTATCGGGATCATTCAGGTTCCTTCCCTCCTGGCTTTCTGCAACACTTTGTGGATGAGCACTGTGGGAGGGAAAGCGCAAAGCAGGGGGCCCCTCCATGAGATCGCGAAGGCATCCCTCAGGGACCCCCGTCCCAGTCCTGCCCTGGAGCAGAATCGTGGGCACTTCTTGTTGTGCTGAGTAGCAAACAGGGCCTATCTGGGGAAAAACCCCATGCGTGGAAAAATCGGTTGCAGCAGATCGGGACGGATCTGCCACTCGTGCGTGAGTGCGAAACGCCTGCTCAGCTGGTCTGCCTTCACATTGCGAGTGCCTGGTAAGTACTAGGCTTTCAAGGTTACATTGTTGGCGATGCAGCAGTTCCACAACCGGACTGCTTCTACACATAAGGCACGGGACCGAGCTCCTCCTTGCTGATTTATATAAAACATGGTGGAGGTATCGTCTGTACTGATCCCGACTACCTTGCCTTTCAGTTGGTCTCGAAAGTGTCTGCAGGCGTTGAACACTGCTTTGAGCTCCAGTATATTTGTGTGCAGTGACTGCTCCATAGAGGACCACAGCCCTTGCGTCACCTTTTCACCCATGTGTGCTCCCCACCCTATGAGGGGGGCATCTGTAGTAAGAAAAACCAATACGTGTGGTTGGTGGAAGGGTACCCTTGTTAGCAGGTTCTCGGGGTTTACCCACCATTGCAGGGATTTGCGCACCTCCGTTGTGGGCGACGCCATCCTGTGAACAGTGTGTGCTGCCGGTTTGTATACGCTCGCCAGCCAATGCTGCATGCTGCGCATGTGTAACCTGGCGTTCTGTTCTACGAAACGTCGCTGCTGCCATGTGGCCCAGCGGCTGTAAGCACGTCAGAACCGGCACCATAGGGCTGAAGGTGAAGCCTTGCGCGAGGGAGCCGATGGCCCGAAAGCGAGTCTCTGGTAGATACGCCCTCGCTGTAACAGAATTTATGCGTGCCCCTACGAACTCTATGTCCTGTGTGAGGTCTGTCTTTGATTTTGTCAGATTGATAAGCAGGCCGAGCGAAGAGAACGTGCCTGCTGTGACACATATTATGCGTAGTACCTCCTCCTTCGAGGCCCCTTTGAGTAGGCAGTCATTCAGATACTGGAATATAAATACCCCCTGTCTGTGCAGGTAGGCTGACACCACTGCCAAGGTCTTGGTGAAGACTCTGGGGGCTGAGGAGAGCCCAAACGGTAGGACCTTGTAAGTCGAGGGCTGCGAACCAATCTCCATCGTCTAGTGCCGTAAGGATGGAGGCGTTTGTGATCATCCGAAAACGTTGCTTGCGCAGGTACCGGTGAGGCCTCGAAAATCTAAGATGGGCCTCCCCGTGAGGAAGTACCTCGAGTAGAACCCTCTCCCTTGCAGTTGCTCCGGCACTCTTTCCACTGCCCCCACGAGCATGAGATGGTCTACCTCCTGCTTGAGCCTCGCTACATGGGAGGTCTCCTGGAGGTGGGGCCCCGGGTGGAGGTCATGGCGGTGGGAGCAACTGGGAGGGGATGGCGTACCCCGTGGCTATGATCTCCAGCACCCATTTGTCTGTGGTGATCCTTTGCCACTGGTTATAAAATGGTCGGATGATGGCCTTGAGCACTGGTTTCGTGCCCTCTGGAAGCGAGTCCATGAGGGAGGTCAACCTAATGTGGTTGTCGAAATTATGGTTCGCTAGATGCGCTGCGTAATTTGCCATTGGCAACAGTAGCGTGGAGGAGGAGTAGACCTTTCTGCCCAACAGCTCTAGCTTTTTGGCATGTTTGTCTATTCCCCCACGTTGCGACGACTCCACCACCAAAGAATTTGGTTGTGGGTGGCTGAACAGGAACTCCATGCCCTTCGTGGGCACGAAGTATTTTTTTTTTTTTCCGCTCTTTTGTGGACAGGCAGAATAGTCGCAGGAGTCTGCCATATCATAGTGGCAGACTCCAAGATTGCGTCATCAGCGGTATTGCTATTTTGGAGGAGGCCGGAGGTCTCAGATTTTTGAGGAGCTTATGGTGTTGCTCTTGCACCTTTGCTGTCTGGAAGCCTTCCGTGAAGGCCACCCTCGTAAAACAGCTCTTGGAACTGTTTGAGATCGTCCGGAGGATGGACGCCCCCCGGGGCCGTAGCCTCATCCGGGGAGGAAAGCGAGGAACCGCTGGGGTACGTCTCTCTGGACCCTTCCGGTTCCTGCTGATGATGGTACACCCTCTCACTAGAGGTGTGCGAGGAAAATCTCGGGGTTCCATAACCAGTCCCCCCTGAGATGCTTAAGTCTCTGTCCCCGGTCGCAATTGCCCTCGGGGGTACGAGATCGTTCGTAGGGATCTTTCCCTAGTAGATTGCCGATGGTGTCTATGCCCTGCGTGGTAGGGGCAACCATGGCAGTATAAGCACTGGTCTTGGGAAGGTGACCTAGACCACTCCCTTGGTGCATACCCTGTGCGTCTGGGGGAGGGAGACCGTCGAGACCCCGGAGAGAGCGACTTTGCCTAATAGTCCAGCGGTTCAAATCCCAGGAAGGGTGGAGGTGGTCCCAGCCAGGGTGAGGCTGGTTGCAGAAATGGAGAAGGGGGCTCCGGGTAGGCCAGGGGGGGGACGGGACCCCTGCCTTCTAGTTGGAGTCTGCAACATAGCGGAGGGCTGTGAGAAAGCAACTCCACAGCCCTGTGCGGAGAGGGGCTGCAATGCCTCCTCTTGTGTGCAGTCTTCCCCCTCCCTTGAGGAGGTAACTCCGTCCCTGACATACAGGGGATCCCGGCCCCGTCCGCACCAAGCTCGGCACACTCGAAGTCAGTGCCGCACGTGCGGTGTCCTTCGGTGCCGGCAGGCTGCGTGCCTGCGCGCTCTGCACCGCCGGTTTTCCGGGGGTCGGTGGTACCGGCGCTTGTTTAGCTGCTGCCCTGCCTGCGGTGCAGGGCGGCTGGCTGATTATCGAAGGGTGAGCCGCTTGCACGTGGCTCTCCGTGCCGCCGCCGATCAGCTGTTGCTGCGGCTGGGGGCTGCTCGCTCCTCCCGTCCCGCTCGCTGTTGCTGCCGGCAGGGATCGGGCTGGGGAGCATACAGGGCATTCCGGCGTCCGCACCGAGCTCGGCACGCTCAAGGGCGGTGCCGCATGTGCGGTGTCCTCCAGTGCCGGCAGGCTACGTGCCTGCGCGCTCTGCACCGCCGGTTCCCCGGGGGTCAGTGCCGCTGCCCGCGGTGCCGCCGGTACCGGCGCTTGTTTAGCCGCCGCCCTGCCTGCGGTGCGGGGTGGCTGGCTGATTATCGGAGGCTGAGCCGCTTGCACGTGGCTCTCCGTGCCGCCGCCGATCAGCTGTTGCTGCGGCTGGGGCTGCTCGCTCCTCCCGTCCCGCTCGCCGTTGCTGCCGGCAGGGATCGGGCTGGGGAGCATACAGGGGATTCCGGCCCCGTCCGCACCGTGCTAGGCACACTTAAGGGCGATGCCGCATGTGCGGTGTCCTCCGGTGCCGGCAGGCTACGTGCCTGCGCGCTCTGCACCGCCGGTTCCCCAGGGGTCGGTGTCGCTGCCTGCGGTGCCGCCGGTACCGGCGTTTGATTAGCCGCCGCCCTGCCTGCGGTGCGGGGTGGCTGGCTGAGTATCGGAGGCTGAGCCGTTTCCACGTGGCTCTCCATGCCGCCGCCGATCAGCTGTTGCTGCGGCTGGGGGCTGCTTCCTCCTCCCGTCCCACTCGCTGTTGCTGCCGGCAGGGATCGGGCTGGAGATACTTTCCTCCGTTTCTGCGCTGATGGAGTGAGGGAGGCAGCTTTCCTTTTAAGGGCCCCGGAGGGTCCCTCCTGCTGCGGCCGCTCCGGCGCTTCTGGCTGGAGGGCCTTATCAAGAAGCAGCATTTTTTTTTTTTTTTTAAAGCCTGAAGAGGACATTGTTGATGAGTCTTTGAGTTTTTAAGTGGGTACTTAGCACCTTCTTTGTGCCGTTTTCCCCGTCCGATGGCCTGCCTTAGCAGGAGGGCTGATAGCCCTAGCTCCTGGCCTCCGGCGCTTGTTACTGGGACTGGCTGAGCTGTCCCTCTCCTAGCTTGTTCGTTGTTGTTTTTTTTTTTTTTTTTTTTTTTTTTTTACAAAATAACAACCGGCTAGCTTATAGTAGCCTAAGTGCCTGAAAAAACTTTAAGAAAAAACAGATAAAGTCGTTGAATACACTACTTGGCCTTAGCCTAGTTGGATTCCGTCTGCAGCCGACGGCGGTTAAGAGGAACTGGCGGGGACCGGATCGCGCACATGGCCGGGAGCGCGCGGGGGAGCGGCGCGCACCGGCGCATGCGCGGTCCGGCAGAAACTGCTTGGAAGATCCGATCTGCGGCGCCGGGCGAGCCCGACACCTAATGTGGAGCACCCACGGGGACACTCGAAGAAGAATATCTGTTAGTCCATAAGGTGCCACAGGACTTCTTGTTTTTGAAGATGCCGACTAACTGAGCTACCCTTCTGATGCATTGTCTGTTTGTGATATCCTCCACGCCCTGGACACTATAGACAAGTGAGATCACTTCTCCAGCTCAGCTCGTCACCTGGCATGGGGGCTGAGGGAAGGGTTGCTTAGAAGACACCTTTCTCTCCAGGGGCAGAAGCCAAAGGCGAGAAGAAAATCTCATGGCTTTCATGCCAGTCTGAGGACTGTGCAGGACTTACTGCAGGATTTTGGACAACAAGAGGCCGGCAGGGTTTGTATAAATGTATTGGCTGGGTTGGATTTGGTTTTCGGGGTGGTTGTGTGGTTGGTTTCCTTTTTTCTGCCATGAAGGAAGTAAAAAAGGTGGAAAAGTGTTTCAATGGAGGGAAATATACATGGAAGAAAAAAAAATACTTGCGGGGAGGAGGTAGCAGCAGCTGACTGGGTAAAGCAGTCCAGTAAGTAGAGCCAAGTGACTGTAAAGTTAAGAGGTTCACCCCAGTTCCAGGGCTCAGAGCTGAATCCAGGTTACGTGCTCAGGAGGGAGATGAATTCAGTGTTGGACTCAGCCCTTTAGGGCTTTTGCCACATGCCCATTTGCCCCGAAGATAAGTTTTACTTCATTTGAAAGCCACTGTTGGCACTCTAAGTCAAAATGTATTTCTATAGGACTTCAAATTGTCTTTTTTTTCCCGATTATCCTTACACTGTACTCCTGATTATACCCACCTTCTCTCTTCTGATCCTAGTTGTGAACCCATGACCTACATAAACTGTAGCATGACAGACCCTCCCAGGTATTGGCACCCTTACCACCAGACTATCCAGTTACGTGGACTCCCTCCTCAAACCCTATGCCACCAACGCTCCCAGCTATATCTGAGATACCACCAACTTCCTGAGGAAATTACAAAACATCGGAAAAGTTCCTGATAACGCCATCCTTGCCACAATGGATGTAGAGGCTCTGTACACTAATATTCCACATAAAGACGGATTACAAGCAATCAGGAACACCATCCCTGATGCCACCACAGCCAGTCTGGTGTCTGACCTCTGTAACTTTGTTCTCACACACAATCATTTCCGTTTTGGGGACAATTTGTACCTCCAGATTAGTGGAACTGCTATGGGCACCCCCATGGCCCCACAATATGCTAATATATTTATGGCTGACCTGGAACAACGATTCCTCAGCTCTTGTCCCCTATTACCACTCCTCTACTTAAGATACATTGATGACATTTTTATGATTTGGACCCATGGTACAGAGGCTCTAGAAGAATTCCACAGAGACTTTAACAATCTACACCCCACCATCAACTTATGCCTCGATTACAACATGCAAGAGATACATTTCCTGGACACTACAGTACTAATCAAGGATGGCCTGATCAGTACCACACTGTACCGAAAACCTACTGATCGCTATACTTATCTACACCCTTCTAGTTTTCATCCTGCACACGTGACGAGATCCATTGTTTATAGTCAAGCTCTTAGGTATAATCGCATTTGCTCTGATCCAACGGACAGAGACCAAAAACTACAAGAACTTTACCAAATATTCATAAACCTGAATTACCCACCAGGAGAAGTAAAAAAACAAATCGACAGGGCCAGATGCATACCCAGAGACCAGCTACTCCAAGATCGGCCCAAAAAAGCCAAGAACAGAACACCAATGGTCATCACCTAGAGCCCCCAACTCAGACCACTGCAATGAATTATTAAAGACCTACAACCTATTCTTAATCAGGATGCTACACTCCAGAAGGCCCTGGGTGACATGCCTGTTCTCTCCTACAGACAACCCTCCCAGCCTCATGAGGATCCTTACTAACAGCCACAGCCTATACCCCAGGAACACCAGTCCAGGGAAAGCCCTGCAACAAAGCCCGCTGCCAGCTTTGTCCACATATCTTCTCTGGAAATACCATCACTGGACCTAACCAGGTTACTCACAGAATCACGGGCACTTTCTCATGCTCCTCTACTAACATCATATATGCCATCATGTGCCAACAATGCCCAGATGCTTTGTATATTGGACAGACTTCTAACTCCCTTAGACAAAGGGTCAACGGGCACAAAACAGACATCAAAACACTCCAGATCCACAAACCAGTTAGTCAACATTTTAATGGAATGGGGCATTCTGTCAATGACCTCAAGGTATGTGTGTTACTGAAGAGAAATTATCGCTGTTTTAGAAAGAGAAGTGGATGAACTGACATTTATATTCAAATTTGGAACATTAACACATGGTTTAAATCATGATGGGAGCTTTCTGAGTCACTATAGGGGCTCGTCCACATACTTGACTCAATCTAATTCTTGATCTTCCCCCCCACCCCTCCACTCTCTGATTTGCTCACCTTGATTATCTTTTTCTGATTTGTCCTCCTTGCTTACTGTTTTTGGTTCTCTGTGTCTTAAATATTGAGTCTGTTCTGGTCTGGCTATGGTCTGAAGAAGTGGGTCTGTCCCACGAAAGCTCACCTAATAAACTATTTTGCTAGTCTTTAAAGTGCTACTTGACCGCTTTTTGTTTTGATAGTGTATAGACTAGCACGGCTTCCTCTCTGTTACCTCCCAGGTTGTGTTCTTCCAGGATTTCCAAGGCAGGCACTGAAATGCCATGTCATTAACACAGATTTGTACTTGTGCGCAAATGCAGCTCTCTTGACTCATTCCTCCCTTTTCAAACCATGCTGCAGTGTGATAGTATTCCAACCCTTTGTGTGGCTCTTCAGCCTGGCACAGTGCAAGACAACAGTGCCATATCTGGAACATTTGGGGCATGGAGGAAGCTATCCACTGCCAATATGGAAAGCCCAGCCACAGCCTCACATAACTCTGGTATTCTACTACATAGGGATGTAGTTATGAAGTTTTAATTTAATCCAAAAAAAGAGACTTAGAATCATAGATGATTAGGGTTGGGCAAGACCTCAATCAGGAAGTCATCTTAGTCCAACCCTGCACTCAAATGAGGACCAACCAGCATGATAACATCAAGGAAAATCTTGTCTAAACAAAGAAGCAGAGCTATTCCCCAGGCTGAGTGAACATTGTACCAGCTGGAATGTACTTTTCCATTCTGCTCGCTCCAAATAGAACAATGACCCCAGATACCAGGGATAATTCTGCAGCTCCTTGCCGTATGTCTGTATTGCCTGTTACCCGTTATGTTATGCTACTTGCATCCCAATATCCACGAAGGAACTTCAGGCAAATTTCTATGCAATGAGCTGTGACTGAACATGGGAGCAGTGAGAAGCAGAAGCCATTTGGTGCTTCCATACTGATGAAGTGTTGAATCCTATGGGGGCAAATTCTGAAATACTGTGGCTACAGCCTTTCAAAATGTTTTGATGGTCAAAAAGTCAGGGACAGTGTTTATTTAGCTTTTTCTCTGTACCATACATTCGTTCATTAATATAGATGATGCCTCTGTGGATCATTTTCTTACTGACCAGCACAAACAGACTTTATTACTTAACATCCTTTGGCTACAGACGTTACCTCTAACACTTGTAAATACCAAACAGTCTTTTCAAAGCACACAGGAGCTGCTACACCATTTAAAAACATATATGGAAAAGTTTTGTTGGTTTAAAAGTAAGTATAGGTAGAAAATGTAAAACTCAATTTCCTAGAACTTTTCACCGATTCCACAGCTCTCACTTATAATACTGCCTTTCAGCTGCTTTAAAACGCTGGAGGGTGTAGAGGTGATTTTTTTTCCCCCAACCATTTACTAACACAAACGGGAAGAAAAGAGGCAAAGGGTTAAATCTAATGCTCTCCAGTCAGTGAGTTGTAAGAGCTTGTAGTTAGGGCATGACTATGGTTCAAGAGAGCTAGATCTGCAGTCATTCTCTGCATGAATGTGAGTAAATTATTTATCGTCTATTTACATTAGCCTCCCCAGAGAGCCAACTGAGATAGTACTTCCACCTCAGTGCTTCTCTGAAAACTCCATCAGTGTCGGCAAAACATTTTTTTAAATAAATCCAAAGTTGTGGGTTTTGTTTGTTTTTTTGGTAAATCCTTCTGAATGAGAACTGAGGCAGTTGTCTTCTTGACTCTACAAAAATAAACTAAGGACCTGATTTAACACTCACCCCCATCAGTTCTGAAGTCCTGATTTACCTATAGCGTGAGACAAAAATCAGACATCATAGTTCCTAAGGCATAAAGCTATCTTCCTCAGTATGTGATGTTAACTCTGAAGCCTAGCAATGCTTGTATAAATGCCAGGATTATACATTTTTGCACCATAGGCAATTTGAGCAGAAACATCCAACTACACTCTGATTGGAGGTAGAGTATGAGACTGGAGAATGCGCACATGTAAAACATCCTCCCCTGCCCCCCATCCACTCCTAAACTTGTTAAGTGGTTTCCCTATCAATTAAAATATTTGAAACGTTTGCCAAGCTATTAAACACAGTATATTTTTATTACTTGCTTGAAGAAGTAACTACCGTTTGGAACTAATTTTTTAATAGAAGACAATTTCACGTGAACTTTAAATTCTTTCATAATATTCTCTTTTGCTGAACTTTCTTGCCTGCAAATTTGTACAGTTGAATGTGTGTGAAAAGAGGGTGGATGGATGGGTGTGCAAACATTCAGAGGTAAAGTAAACTCATTTAGAAAGTTGAATGGCCAGTGCTTGGACTTTCTGGCTACATTTTGTATCACACCGAGAACGTATAGGCTGTTTTGCTTCTGTTTCTAAGGTTTCTTTTGTACAAAAAATCTAAAACCATGCCTTCTCTATCAGGCCAACTGGCAGCTTTATCACTATGTAATACAGCAGAGAGAGAGAGACATATCACATTGTCAAATGGCCAAATCACTAGAGAATACAGGCCCCAAAAGGCCAGTGCAAGTATAACACACGCAACAGAGGCTCAGTTTTAGGGTTTATTTCATCTGCTAACATTCATTCTCGATCTAGACAAAAACCATCAGATGACTATTATTTTTAATATAACTTCCTGTTGTGGAGAGAAAAAAAACAAACCTTAACATTTTTGTAAGATGCTATAAATAAATACATAAAGCTTTAAATGGTACTTGGCTTAAGTTAAATGTTTTTTTTTTTAATTCCTGAAATGCAAGAGCAAACCATACAGATTCAGCCCAATGGCGACACATAGGTGGATGACACTAGCCACTATTCTTTTTAAAAGAAGCTGAAACTATTTGATGTACAGTGGAGTTGGCGAGCAGGGAAAGAAAAGAGGCATGAGGGGTGTTATTTTAATTGTAGTTTTTTACCCTCAGTCACACAACCCCTAGAGATAAGAACTGGGGTCCTTGGTAGATAACACAAACAAGCAAGGAGAAGGAAATGAATGCCCTGCCTGCATTGTCCATTACTTCTGCTGTACTTCTAGTACAGCAGAGTGGATATTAAAGAGAACACAAGTGAAACCTCAGACAAGAGCAAAGACATCAATACAAAATCAGATCTGTTACTAAGAGAACTGGTGGTAAATCCAGGGGCTGCTGTCTGTTTGCCTGGCAGACTGCACACACAAAGAAATTTCACATTGTTTTTTTTTAAATGCAATGAAAAGTAATGAAAAGGGGCAATAAGTTAAAAACATACTCCAATATGTACAAAACAAATCACACTCAGAAGCCATTTGAAGATAAAAATATTAATTATAGTACAGCTCTCCCAATCCAGTACGTAGAAGGGACATCTGGAAGGCTGAAGGTGTGGCAAGATGGGAGAGGAAAAAGGCTTGATGATGATTTTCATCTTGCTTAAGAATTGTACTGAAAAGCACCATCCTTAGGGTGGGCAAAGCAAACTAGGTGCTTACAAGGACCACATTCCCTACGCCAGAGTTCTGGTCAATGGGACAAACAGGCAGCCATAGATAATGCTGATTGCCTGTGAGGGATCATTGCTGTGACAGTGACTGATGTGTGCTTTAACGGCCTAGCTCCACTGTCATTCAGCCAGCAAATATCGTGTTCATTTCTGTTACTGGACCATGAGATGCTAATAGTAACAAAAACAAGAACAAAAGCTAACCCAGCAGCACTGTGATGTGAATGCAGTAAATTATGCGATGTGCATGCTGAAACACAGCCTTTTAAATAACATTTAGTAAGCCTGTGTAAAGATTACTGCAGTGCTATCTATTTGTAACTTTCAAAAAATTCAGGGTGGGAGCATGGCTCAAATAATTGGTAATAAGGTGCAATGGGGCCTTTGAACATTGTCACAAATGCCAACCATACCTTGTTCAGTAATGACCCAGCCAATGCCATCTCATAGCTTTTCAGTAGTCAAGGGAGCAGGTGGTCTCCGTGCCTCAATCTAGTTTCTAACAGGCCAGTATCTGCATTCCTTCTGACAGCTATGCTCCTTTCTTGCTTGTTCCGGCAGCAGAGCAACAAGGCTAAGAAGCAAATGACTGTGAAGGCTGAACTTCAAGAAAGGTTCAAAAAGCACACCAGAGGTTTTTGCTACTGCTGCTGCCTATGACACCCTTCTTTTGTGGATAGATGTGGGACCACAGAGGCTGGAACCTAAAGGGATTTCCATCATATCCAGGGATTACAGTTTGGTTCAGTGGCTCACAGCCCTTCCACTATATAAATTGTTCCAGCTCCCCTGCATGGGTCAGCAGATTACAGAAGTGACCATCTAAATCATACCACTTTCACTCCAATATGCTGCTTTCAAAGTGTTCTGATAAAAAAACTCCTGCAGGGAGGCTATGGAAAGGAGGAGGCCAATCTGAGAAGAAAGGAAATAAAGACCAGAAAATGACGAGTGCTAAATGGCGTTTCATTCTGTTGTGAGGTATGACTGACTCGTCAAAAAATTACAGGGCACAGCACCCCGTTCAGTCAATACTGCACGTTCTTTAATGGGCGTGGCAAAAGGTGGCATCTGATTGGTTGGCCAGTATTTGAATGGGCAGGTATCTCATTCACTACAACCATTCAGATTCCGGCTCATCAGTAACACAGTGACGTTTCCCATTTCAGGAGTTTTAAAGCTCGCCGTGGCCTGGTTCTTGCACCGAAAGCTGTGTAAAGTGAGAGCGACGTGCTACAGGATCAGAATTTGCTGAACACTGGCAGGAGCATGTCACTCCTCTTTTTCCATGGGTGTAATAACAACACAGATTCCAAGAAAGTGAAGAGTCAGGCCATGGTGCCAATACAGAGCTATCCAGTGTAACCACTCTAAGCATTACTGCGTGGATAAATTCCCATCAACGCTTCATAAAGATCTCAACCGCAGTGAAGACTTCCCTGCAATCATAGCAGGAAACCAGTGTATACATAACAATGTACGATGATGTAATAGGTGAGGGTTATATTGACTTGGGACCTGATTCAACTCCCATTAAATTTAAAGAAAGTCTTTCCAGGGACTTCAATAGAATATAGGCCAGAATCTTGCAACTGTCTTGACTATACCTGTAACTCTCCTATACCCACTGCCATTATGTAAAATTTTTCCTTGCCTAATGAAGCAGCATCGTATGTAAGAAGCTCTAAATGTTTAGAAAGTTCAGGGAGCAGCAGGGGAGATGTATTGAAAGAGAGGGGCACATATTTAACAACAACAAAATATCTGGGCAATAATTCCACTGGAATTTTAAAGCAGATGGTGTCTACTAATTTTAAAACTACACATACATTTTTCATGTTATTGTAGCATCAAATAATTGGCTCCTAAAAACTGGTACCACTTCAAATGGCAGTATATATAATCACAATCAACTACATTCGCATTATGTCAGAGAAGCTCCTTTATGCCCACTAAAGCAAGAAAGTTGTACGTCAGTGCAGTGATTGTATCCCATAGCCTACTGCCTGGGACCCAGTCCTTAAAGTATATAAGAATGAGGGCTTTGGCCAAACAGCTTGGCACAGAGGGCTTGGTGTCCTTTGCTTCCTCTAATCACACTTAGAATTTATCTTTGCATCACTTTGCACTAGTAAACCCTCACAACTCTTCTCTGTGGTGAGTACTGTTCTCCCCAATGAGCAGATGGGGAAATTGAGACCAAGCTGGTGTCAGAGCCACAATTTGAATCTGGAAATTTCTGACTCTCTGGGCTGAGCTCCGACCACTAGAAATCATTGTAACTTTCTCTTCTTTTTATGGATTTAAGTGAAACTGTTAACAATATTCTGTAGATTCTTTTCATTTGTTGGTTATTGTAATATATTACAAAGCAAACATTGAAGAAAAGTCTACCACTGACATGCTCTTAAGGGCAACAGTCCCTTCTAATTTTGAACGAGGTAGACAGATCCACTACAGTTCAGCCAGTTATTTAGAGCCCATAATGCAGAAATAACCTAGACAGACTGAGCCAAATTGTACTGTCAGCCTTGATCATGCAGCTCCATTCACTGACAACCTTTGGGTAAACAAAGGCAGAATTTGGCTCGCGGTATGATAGTTGTTCTCAGAATACCAGTGTATATAGTATTCAGTACCAGTGTATGTAGTACTCCATGAGCATTCACAGCATGTGCTCTTATGCTCTCAGTTCTGATGTGTACTTTGAATATGGATTAGTTTAGTAACCATTTGTGCATTATGGATCCATAACACTGAATGCGCAGTGAGAAGCCGTTTGGTAAAATCTGATAGTGTGCACATGAACAGTTGCTTTTTATAGCTCATGTATAGTTTTGTGGCTAAGCAGCTTGCAAAATTGCATTTTGTAAAAAATCAATGTATTCTTTAGTTACAGGAACACACACGAGCACTGGGAACTAGCAAACATAATTATTCGTAATCCTGGAATTTCAGGGTGAAGAGTTTGTGAAACCCTCTGCCCCCAAACCAAATTGCTTTCAGGAGGAGGTTTTGCTTCCCACATTTCAGCCAAGAGCAAATGCTTATGGCCATGTTGTACACCCTTGAAAACCAGCAGCAGCTCTTAATGGAAGCACTGACTGATCCTGAAAGAGAACAACACTAGCAGGTGTTGATTGACACGTCTGGTCTAACACAGCACATCAGCATGTCTCATTGTGGTTAAAGCTAAGGTGTATGTCAGTGCCAGACCAGGTTGTGAGGGCCTGACTGAAAGCCTGCTAAAGTCAAAGGGAAGACTTCTGCTGACTTCAGTGGGCTTTGGATCAGAGCAGTAAGTGGGTTAGGTTTTAATCGCAGGTGTTGCCTAGGTTGTCTGGCCAGTTGCTGTTATCTTGCCTCTCTTTTAACAAAGAGCATCTGCAAAAGCAAGCTGTGTCACTCTCAGTTTGTCAGGGAAGCCAGGCAGCTCCTGCAGTGGGCATCCCCCTCCCCTGTGAAACTCAATCTGAATTCTAAAGTGTTGGGAACAGCATGCAAAGGCAGAGAGAGAGAATTAAAATAGAAAGCGAGCAACACTTCAGTGCATTCCTGTAAAGGGAAAGACAACTCTGTAAGAGGGACATGCTGGAGCTGAACTGATCATCTCTCTGCCTCTCCTCCTGTGATTTCACTGTCATATTTGATTTGCCACTCACACAGCCTTTGAAAATCAAGGTATCTTCCCTTTGATTCATACTTCACCCTAAACACAACAGCCAGTTCAGGTCCTAGGGGGCCAAGTAATAATAGGTGATGTATGGAGCAGATGAAACCTGCTTCTTTTACATGCTTTAGACCAGTGCAGAAGTGCTTAGAATACCAAGAGCAAAGACAAAAAATAGACAGATTTGAAGAGTGTATGTGTGTGGGGGTATATGTGATAATCCATTGCTGATGTCTGAATCAATGTGAGTAGACAGAACCTGGTTAGACTGTCACCAGACTCTAAAATTGAGAAAAGTGCTGGTCTGATCAGGGTGTGAGACTGAAAACCATTACCAGTGATTTCCCTTTCCAGTTGTACGAGTGCACCTATGTTTAAAAATAAGACCCATAGAAAAGGCCATTCAGGCAAAATACAGCATGCACTGTCACCAGATTAATTCAGACCAATAGCAGGAAAACTGACAACAAGGTCCCAGACTGCTCCCTTTGGACTCAATGGATTTTTTTGCCATTGACTTAGCTGGGAACAGGACTGGGAAGATAATTTATCTTAAAAACAAACAAACAAAACAAACAAAAAAACCCCCAGCATTTTGGAAATTTAGGTCTGTATAAGTACATGTGACCTCTGTAATTAAGATCTCATTTCACACACAACAGTGGAACAAACGTATCTCCGCCCATGACGCTTGGGGTGTTACTTGATTTCTAGCTGATGCAGGTGGATATGGGTACTTATTCTCTCTCTCTCTCTCTCTCTCCTTGGCTTGTTTAAAGTACAGAAGAGGGTTTTCATGTGTTGTTTACAAGTAGCACTGACTAAGGAACGTACTGAGCTTGGGAAGGGGTGACAAAATTCCATCTGGGGGTACTTGTGTGATTCTACATGGAATCTGGCTGGCTTTTATTTGGCTTTTGTGAAGCAAAAGCTGAGGACGTTTATGCATGAACCCACTAACTATCGTTACTATGGTAAAGTAGCATACGTGTGTGACACCAGTGCAATGTATCAAAACCGTTGTGCTAAGTATATATTCTGGCCACAGTCCATTTGCTTTAATGTTTCTCATCCTCTATGTCTGTCTTCTTTCTTTATTCAGCTCCATTTTCTCCATGGTGGTTGCCATTTGAGTCTGAGCAGCTGCCCCTGTGGCTAGATCATCTCCTAATAGCTTAGCATGCAATCAACCTTGCCACCACTATCCCAACTTTAACAAAACAAAAATACCCTCCATTGCCCTCCTGCCCCCACAAAGAAGGGGAACAAAGGGAAAGCTTGATTGTAAAAAGTTATCTATATGCACACGTGCGTGTTTGTAAAACCCTCTTTATGCTCAGAGGAAAAACAAGTTAACAAACGATCCTACCTATGCTGTTTCTGTATTGGGGAGGATAAGAAACATTACATTATATTTGGCCTCATAAGTGGGTGGCTGAATTTGTGCATTTTTAAGTCTAAGTTATAATGTTGACCCTTTTTATTTTTTTAGGTATTTATTTATATTTTTAAAGAATCTCATTGGTCTTGTAAGAAAAAGTAAAAAGACCCACTGTTTAAAGAAGAACTCTACCTTCTGTTTTACAGACTTGCTTTTAAATAAAACATTTGGTGGTGGTGGTGGTTTTGTATTTTTACTTCCATTATCTTTTAACAGGAAACCCTAGAATCCTATTCGGTATAAAAGTATGCCTAGACTACCACTTCTCTATAATATGGCTCATGTAGTCCTCGGTGGGTAAGCGTCCTTGCTCTTCTGTCTCTTCCTTGGGAAGTGCCTCGTTGGACCGGTGAAGAAGCCTCTCTTCCCGATTTTTTATCCTTTGCTCCATCCTCTCCAGCTGCCGCTTGTACTGGTAGCGCTGTTGGAAAAGGTCCTTTGCATAGTCATAGAGTTGCATGTCCAAGTCATTGAGCTCCTCAATCCGCCGTATGGTGTTGTTATCCACCTCCACTCCACCTGCCCTTGTACTGTTGTACTGCATGAATGGCCTGATGAACTTCAGATTAAAAGTTCTCTCAAACAGATATTGAGTCTTCCTCTGGAACTCTGTCAAGCCAAAAAAGGCCATGTCTCTAAGGTTCTTCTTTGCGCTTTCTAGCAGGATCTGTGCTCGCTTGTTCTCGGGGATAAAAGACATGTTGTAGCAGCCCACCAAGCTCAAGTCAGCCAACATCCTCACTTGACGGTTGTTGGCCAAGTTATAGGGGCAATCCATGAACTCCTGCAGAGTGCATCCTGACCAGTCTGTGCCTTCATAGCATGATGGTAACTCTTCAGGGGTTGGTGTTCGACCATCACACATATGCAAGGAAGTTTTCCAGGTGGCTCCTCGTTGGACATGTCTCCATTCACTGAGGTAACGGGACACAGGATCTCTCAGCAGTGTGATGTAGTAAAATTTTCTAGAACAAGCAGAAAAAAAAACACACACATTCAGCATGTGACAAACTAATGTGGCAAGGTGGGCTCTATGGCACCGAACAGCAACAGTGTCTCAGCATTCATTTAATTTGTCTCACACGGATTCTCTCCTTCCTCGAATCTGTACTACTAAGCAACTTGAGTGACACCAGCACTATGTTCTCCTCCTAACTTGTCTTTTCCATTTTAGGCATGCCAAGTCAGAACTCTCTCACTCTCTCTCTCTGGCCTATTGATTTCCACCTACAGACTGAAATGTCAGAACAAATCATCAAGATTCAACTGACCTACCAGCCTCACAGACCAACTTTGGCTTTAGGGTCTCATGGACCTTTCATACTAACATGCAACTTTAGAGTCAACGAGGACTCACGCTGTGGTAGTGACAAATAATGGATTTATTTATAAACTCACTCTACCACTGTCACTGTACCGGCTTGTTGTGTGGACCACTTAGAACTTTGTTTATCTCGCTGCAGAACGGAAGCTCAAAAAGTCTGCAGTGAGAAATGGGGTAGCAGCACTTACATGGGAAATCTCAGAGAAAAAACACCCTTCGTAGACACAGGTAATTAGAGAGTGAAATTCTACCCCCAGTCTCTGCTAGCTCCCGTTTCAGTTGATACATACAAATGCAAACAAAATACGAGAAAAACTCTGGTACACAAGCGGGATGGATGCAAAGGCCAGGCAGTCAGGAACAACATGCGTAGTGACAGAATATATTTCCATAACTCGAAGCGTAGCAGAAAGTGTAATAAGATGCAAATGGGACCTTATTCTTTATGATGCACAGAGTCAGCCTCAGTCCATGGTGCATGTGACTACACAAATTATTTGTCTCTCTCATAATAAGGGCAGGCAATTACCAGCTCTAACTGAAGCCTGACCGCAAAGCCCGCTAGAAGTACTTTATTGAATTCACTACGGTGCTTGGTTTAAGATTAGGGCGACCATATCTCCCTGTCCCAGATACGGGAAAGGGAGATATGGGGAGGAGGAGCGGCTCCTCCCAGCTCCACCAAGCCCTGGGGTTGCGGCAGTCCCCGGTGTTCCCTGGGAGCCCCGCAGAAGCGGCAGCTGCTGGCCCTCCCCCAGAGGCCCAGGGAAGCCGCAGGGACGCGACAGCTGTGCACGCTCCCCCAAGGGAGTGCCTCTCTGCCAGTCATGGCAGCTCTGTGGCACAGTTGGGGCAAGCGGTCTATCTCCCTCTGCTGCGGCAGCTTTGTGCTGGATCTGGAGGATCTCTGCCACAGTCATGGCACCCAATTCAGAGCTGCTGCTGCTGTGGGATAGGTGCACCTCCTCCAGCCCAAGCTGCTGCAGTGAGAAAGAGCTGGGGGTGGTCTGCTCTCCCCGGAGCAGCCAGTACTCCCACTCTTCATCCCCGGCCCCACCCCAGAGCCTGCACCCCCAGCCCTGAGCCCCCTCTTGCACCCTACCCCCTTCCCTCCTCCCACACATATTCATGGAATGAATTTTCTTATGTGATACCTCACCTCTATACTGGTGCATATAATTAGAGCCCTGTGTGGACACAAATTTTGTATCTGCATCCATATCTCTGGAATCCATGGATATAATGTGAAGATCTGCAAATTGGCAGGGCTCAAGATACAAAACTTGTATCTGCAGCTCTGTCTGCAAAAATGAGTGGTGGACATCGGCGACCACATCCATGGATACGGCTACAAAGAGGATACTGGTGGATTTGCAGGGCTCTATACATAACCAAAGTCATTCCACACGCAGACATAAAAATTAGAGGGAACTCTACATTGACATGAAAGGTTTCTAGCTGCTAAAGGTGACAGGGTATTAGATTCACTGCACCATCCTGGGCTTATCTGGTTGTGTGATGTCATCTCCAGGTAGGCACACTAGGGGCTTTACTGGAATAAAAAGAGACATGGAACACTCCGTGTCTTGCCCTTCACTGAGGCTGTAGAGTGAGGATGGGAGTAGAATTCTTTTCTTGCAAAACCAGGCTCTGTGGAATGCTGCCATGCCTTGCTGCATTACTTGGATGGAGAGGAAGAGAGCAGTGTGATGGACGCGACTGTGGGTTATGGAGGCACTGCACTGTTTTTAGAGAAAATAAAAATGCTAAATAAAAAATTCTGTTTTGACTAAAGTTGTCACTTGCCCCTACTTTGCCAACTCCTTCGATATTATTCTTCCTTATCCTCACCCATGTTACTGTATGAGATGGAGCAATTTAATTTAAAGAAAATTGTTTCAAAGACCTGGGCCAGGAAATCTAAGTTGAAAGAATGTTTTCCTTCCCAGTTTTCTATTCTTGGAGAGCTACATCTAAAGCCCACCAGAGTGAGTCAGCGTCTATCAACTTCAACGGGTGTTGGATCAGGCGCCTATTGCTCTTTCATGTTCTGTTTTGGTGACCACAGATGGTAAGAATGTCTGCTATTTGTGGGAGTTTTTCAGTCTCATCCCCTGCCCGAAGCACTGCACTGCCTAATAGAGAAACGCTTGTAGAATGGGGAGTCGGGGGAGGGAAACTTCCCTTAAGTTTCACTCTTTTCCTTTTACATTGCAACCCATAATAATGATTCGTCTCCCCAGACTGGGATGCACCTCTGATTTATACAAGCAGTGCTGAGAAACCTCGAACAGATGGGGATAAAATATGACAGTGGAAAGAGCAGGAGAGCCACGATGGATGCCAGATGTCTAAGTGACAGACACTGATGCTAAACACAGCTGACATTTTTGACTTGTGAACTGTAGTGGGCTTTTTATTTATTATTTTAATTTACCCCCAGTGGAATCCAAAGGTCATTTTTCATGAAGTGGTTATATTTTTTCATGAAGTAGTTATAAAACTTCATCTTCCAGAGATTATGGTAGCATCTAGAAGCTTCAAATCAAGCTCTGGGGCCCACTGTGCTAGATACCATATAGTGGCATAGGAAGAGATAGTCCCCATCCTGAAGAACTTACAATCTAAGTAAGCAGAGACGGGAGAGAAGGAAGCTTTAGTTTGTCCATTTTGCATACAGTGAAGTGGGTTGCACAGGGGTTAAGCAAATGGGCAAGGTCACACAGGAAGTCTATGGCAGAATCAAAAACTGAAACTCCATATCCTAAGCCACAGTCCAGTGCCTTAGGCACAAGGCCATCCGCTGGCTAATTTCTTAACTGCAGAAAAAAAATATATCTAAGTATATGAAGAAAAATGACTATTCCAGAAGCTGTCCCATATGATGCCTTGAAATGGAAACACTCTACAAAACCTGGTACTTTGACATTGTTATGCTTCACGTGGGTACCAGGCAAAGTCTGCAGCAGGGCAGAGAAGCAGAACGACTGGAAAGCAATATCCCCTTCTCCCTGCGGTGACAACAAAAGCTATTTTAATGGAGCAGGAGAACTACCAAGTATTTTATAACGTCAGAAATGGGTAGCATGGGAGTATGGGAGGCACAGGAATTGGCTTATACTGGGAGATCTGAAGGGCTCGTGTTCTTGCGTAGCGGAAGATTAAAAGAGTAACCACTTCTCTTCAAAAGATGAAGGCTCAGCTGCTGCTGAGGAGGAGGATACACATTTGGGACTGGAATGCCACCATTAGCAGGACCAGGGAGTTAGGGATGTATTCAGAAAATATGCTGATCTGAGGAAAAAGTCTTGGAAGTGGTGAGACCATCAAAATGGGGCTTGAATAAAAGCCAAAAGGTAGGGTACTGAAAGACAAAGAGAATTGCTAGGAAAGAAATATTTTCCAATAAACAAAGGCAACAACATCAACATTAGATCACCTACACAAGCTGCTTGACTTGCAAAAGAGCTGAGGGCCTTGCTCAGCTATTCTGAAAATTAAACATTGAAATATGAACGCTGGTGCCTATGTTTTGTTTGAAAGCTGACTGTGTGCTTGCTGCTATGTTCCCAAATCCATATTTAAAAATTTACACAAGTGGTCTGATTTTCAGAGGTACAGAAAATCTGCTCTCAGTAAAACAACAGAAGGTTGTGAAGTGGGTGGGAACTGCTGGGCGTACAAAACAACTCCAATGCAGGTCACGTCTATCTAGGTGAACAACAATGGATTTAGAACCTAACTGCAGGCACACAAGTGTGAATACTTTAATCAGATTTTCAAATGCTCAAAACAGAAGTTTTAGTGTTTTGCTTAACTTCAAAGAGAAGTTAGCCATAGATCTAACTTCATCCTTTAGCAACAGCAGGCCAAGGTGTTCTTATTAACATAGGAACAATGTAAAAAAAAAGACGGAAGCCGACAATTTTCCTTCAATGCCGTTAAAAACGCAGGTGCTGCCACTTCTCAGCAGCAGTTTGAAATGTATGAAGTAATACTTGATTAGCGAGCTTCTCTTTTGTCATCAAAGACAAAATAACCCTATGCCACACGTGCAGCTGAGTGCCCCCTACTTTCCTTTCCTGTGTTCTATACAGCTACCTCATTCAAACATGCCCAAAGACTGCACAGCTTCGGTCTTCGTCTAATCCAGACAGTCGTCCTTGACACTGCTGCATAAAAACCCCATCTGATTTTGGAGAAGCCATGGCAGGGCTCGGTGACCTTCCTGGAGTTAACAGCTGCAGCAATCAAATGGAAGCCATATTCAGTACTTTGGGTCTCTTTGCCCATGTTAGATGTAGACAAGGCAAGAATCAGAGTTTCTGGGACCTTCCCTTCTATGCATCCCCTAAGGGCACAGAACCCAAGAGGGCAAAAAGGCTGAGCCCTGGCTGCCTCTATCCCCCTTCCCTTTCATTCCTTTCCATACAGGCCTGAGGTACAATCCAGGCTCAGAATGTCCCACATGCATTGCAACTTCAACCCCATCTCTTACACTGATTGGTGCGCGAGCTGCATGATCTGGTTTTGTTTGTTTGTTTTTACATGAAAATAACCTGAACTTTCATGGGTTTGGTAAACACATACAGTTTTACAACTGCAGTTTGAGAGAAGAAAGAATCAGGGGAAGGCTGGCCCTATTATTAGCACACTGGACTGAGCTCCAGAAACCTGCATTCGATTCTCTGTGCCTCACTTCCCCATCTTAAAAGTGGAAACAATGCTTCCTTTGTCCATCTTCTCTATTTAGCTTGTAAACTTTTTGAGCTTCAACCGCTGTGTGTGGGTCCTAGTGCAAAAGGCCTCTTTGTGCTACTGTGAACACATAATAGTTAAATAATTCCTAGGGACATCTTTGTTGAGAATCCCTTTGTGCACTAACAAGAAGTGAAAACCCTCATGTTAGAAAGACACTTTCCTGCCTTGCTTTTGCTATCTACCAGCCAACACAACCCTCTGGGACTGACAGATAGCTCCTCTGTGTGACATCCTTCCTTGCCATTAATTTATATTTATTTCCCGCCCCTTTTGACACAGGCCTTACCACTGCTGGTCATTAAAATGTGCTGGAAGTTTCTGATCTTATTTCAATGAAGCATTTATTTTGACCTGTACAGTTCCTTCTTTGCTGTTCAGATTAACAACCTCCCCCATCTAGCAGAAATACGCATTTGTTTTTTTTTTTTTTTCCTGCTGGTTCTCACTGAACATTCAAGAATCCGCTCAGAAAAATAGTCTTGTGCTAACTTCACAAAATTACTGCAAGCTCTTCCTGTTTCCTTCGGTGGCCCTCAGCCAGGAAAATGCCAGGCCTAGCTGCTTCCACTCCTAACTGCCTCATCTTGTCTGCCAAAGGAGGGGGAGGAAAAGGAAGCTGCAGGGGTCTACTTCAACAGTATAAACTCAATCTGTCAGGGTAACATGCTTTCGGGCTGCAATTGCTCCTTTAAAGCAAAGCAAAACAGGCTCTAGCCCCTTTGTGTTCTGGATAAACTAACTGAACTGAAAAGGGAGCCCGCCAACTTGTAAGGTTGAGAACGCTTTGCTTGGCTTAAATGAAACGCTAGTACCGTGTGGCAAATGTGGCAGGGAGTAGGCTGAAGGGGAAGCATCCATATAAACAAAGGCCACGCACTGTGTGTATCCTCGCTTTAGTGAAAAGACTTTTACGGTGGTTCCTCAATCCATAATGTTTGTCAGTTCTTGCTGCGAACTGCCTATGCGAGCCTGCCACTCGTCCATCAGACAAAAAGGAGACTGAATTTGGAGTGTACAGAACAAATTTGTTTGCACTGCTGTTTATCCTGGAAAAAATAAGTATGTGTTGTTAAAAAAAGAAAGAAAGAAAAATGCTTGTTCCATACAGCAACCATTAATCTCACACCTCATGAAGGCAATTAAGGGTATTACGTGTAAGTATTACTTTTCCTTTGCCTCCCTTAAAAACAGAATCGCTCCTAAAGAGCGGTTCAGGCAATGATGTTACTGGACTGCGTGGCAGTCTCTGAGCCGTGAATAAGGTAGCAAGCAATCTAAATGGAGTTGAAGATCAAAGTGTTTTATACATTTATTACCAAGTGACACTAGAGGTAACTTTCAAAAAATAATGATTTAAGCTGTGTTCTGTTCCTCCCCTTAGAGCCCTAATGGAACTGTCTCTTGTTGTGGGAAGCATTTAACTGGAGAATACTCTTGGATTAGCCAATTAAAGCACTTGATTCATGGAACGTTCCAGAGTGCTTTACAATTGTGAAATTAGTCTCTACCCACCTATTTTAGTGCTCTCTCCAGCTTCACACTGTTCAATTTCTATTCTTCTTCTACATAACGCGCTCTCTCCGGTAAGTATAATGATCACTTCCTTTGGTTGCAAAAAGGCCTAATTTTCCTCAGTCTATTTCCTCTCTTATGGTGTTCATTTAAACTCTTCCTGCATCTTACACACAATAATCTCCTCCAGTCCTTTTACAATCATCCTGAAAAACAAACAACCCCACCTATGTTTAAATAAAAATTGTGACAACCACCAAGGACAGGAAATTCAGTATTAAGGTCAATACTCTGGCCTCAACTATCGTACATACACACTTACAGCTTTGCTTTTTTTTTTCTCCAATAGACTGCAATAGCTACATATCAAGCCAGCGCATGCTTTGATACCTGCATTCATTTTGCAGAGCTGCATTTCTTTTGCCTGTTGGCCTACATTCTTGGGATCTTTATTTTTAAAACAGAAGAATTCGTTATGATGTAACCCACTCGGTGTCATCACAGACACTTTTCTGCGCCCACAGGTTACGGACTCAATGACCCTTGCTAGCATCCCATTACCTTCAGTACACTAATCTTTGGAGCTTATACGTCTGCCAGGTCTAAATGCTCTGAGGAACATTTCAGTTTTGGGAATGCTGGAGTGGGGAAACTAGTGCTCTTATAGTACACTTTTGTCTAAATTACAAAAGCAATCGGACTATAATGGAATAATCACCAGAGTATAATCAGGATTATGGATATATTTTTGAATTACAGACGTTTTATAAATACAAAATGGCAACCAAGCAGGTAGACTCCATCCCCCTAGATTCAAGTTAACATTGCACTCATTGTAAAGAGTGGAAAAATCACCTCTCTCTGGAACTGCATTTTTATCATCAAAAGGGGTGAACCAAAAGACACCACCAAAGACTCCTTTCCCTAGTACCTGTTTATGTCAGATCATGGCTGATCCTTCCATTCAGAGCAGAGCCTAATGAGCTACACCTGCCCCAATGAGTCAGTAGCAATTAACCTGTTAGATTGCAACAGCAGCAGGAATCTCTCATGGTGACCTTTCCTCCTGTGTAATGGCTAAACTTTATTTTAAAACAGGCTAATTTTGTGTAAATGTTTAATAAGTGAATCCTGGAGTTTGTGAATGCCCCAGGCCTGCCAGCCCTGGAGACAGATTCTCTTGGCCACAGAACAGATTCTGTAAAGACAGTTGCATCACACCTCTTGCCTGGATTTGTACTCATACCTAGAATGCAACACGCTGAGCAAGATAGTGCCTGAAAATGGATCGGTTTTACAGTTGGCAGCACATGTACATATACGGCTCCTGGAGCTGTGACCTTGCATAGAAGCCACCACTCAGTACACACTTCAGTTGCTATGGACACATAAAAACTAAGTGTAAGGGAACAGAGTTAAAAACAGAAAAGCTGACTCAACTTTAATGACTAGAGCAACAAGTATAACACCATTATCTGCACAGGCAGAAAGGATGTAATACAATAGCAGTGGGCGTTGGAGCAGAAATGATTCTTAGATTGTTTGGGTCTGATGTTTGGGATCTTTAAACAGCTGCAGTTGCTTATTACAGGAAGTATTGAGGCTTGTATTTCCTTATTTTACATCAAATTAAAATCTGTTATCTAATACCATAGATGTTGTAGTTACCTAGGACTCTGTAATAACTGGAAATATCTAACACTGGGCTGAATGAGATTTTATCTCTGCCTAACCACAGAAACCACAAAAAGTAGCACATACACCTTCAGCTGTGTTTTCCTGTTTATTTCACAAAGTCTAGAGGTATGTATGATCAATGCATTGTGGCCCTTACTGACAACAGCCCTTCACTGCAACATAAGGAGTCACGCTGGAATGCCAGAGAGATGGCACAGTGTGTTTGCGTGTGTTGAACACAAAGCTTCTCTTCCTCACAAACATGAGGGTTACCATATAGAAAAAAAAAAAGAGGATGCCCCTGAGGGGCGGAGTTGGGTGTCCTCCTTTTTGAAAGGTCAAATACGGCAACCCTAGGACAGAATTTAAAGACAGCAGATGCTTAGAGCACAAGGAAGTCAGCAAAAAAGAATAAATTATTTTTAAAAAGCACTATTTCATGTCTCAGCTACCTGCAAAACCAATCCAAATTGCTGTAAATTGGCTCCCCCCCCATGGATTTCTGCACAAGAAAGGATACTTAGACACCTCACCACAGTTTAAAATAGGTCAGGCAGGTCTGAAGGAGACTAATAGTTTGAACTCTACACAAACCAAACCAACAAAAACTTCTATGTGGCCTCACACAGATCTAGAAGGAGCCAAGTGCCAGGATGTCCTAAATATTCAGTTCAAAACAAAGTGAGGGAGAAGGTCACAGTAACTTGGAATAATCAAATGTTGAACTAGAAATCTGGCAGTAGGAAAAATGTGCATCTGTGCATGATCTAGTCCTTGTGTCTGCACACAGAGTTGTTACAATACCATAACTGCGCAGAGTCAGAGACCCATAATGCAAGCTGGTCTGGAAAGGGAAAAAGACCAAGCGAAACTTTGGGATGTCAATTCCTTTTACTCCTCTAAAATGTGTAATAAAGCCAGGAATTCTTCAGCCCTTGCTGCTGCTCATCTGTCTGTCTCCACGTTGCTCTCCACCTCTCCTCCTCAGTTTCATCATTTGCATTCTGTCCCCCAGACAGGTCCCTACCCAGGGGTGTGCACAAAGCGGGGACACGCTACAAATATGTATTTCTGATCCAGCCCCAGCTGCTTCTCTCACTCTGGCAGATGACTGCCATTTGTTGCCCCGGGCCCTCCTCCAGCCCCAGCAGCTGCTTTGGCCCTGCTGGACTCCCTGATGTGTCCCCCCAAATTTGAGTCCTTGCACACGCCCCATCCCCATCTGATATTTCTCACCCTTTGCAGTATTACGGGTATGTATGTGTGCTGGGGAGGCTGATGGTGCTGCAGGCCAACAGTCTCTGCTCTTTCCTCTGTTTAAAGTGAGAGGACCCAGTTCTACAACACTTTCTTCTTCCTGTTCAGCAGCACTCGTGAGTGCTAAAAAATTAGAGTGTACGGGCTGAAGTGAGCCAGGGAACAGGTGGCTGGAACCTTGGCTTCTACTGGAGGGAAGGGAAAACATATCTAGCCAGTAAGCCAAAGCAGCAGAAATGGAGCACATTAAAGACTAACAAAATGACTTATTCAGCAATGAGCTTTCGTGGGACATACTCGCTTCATTAGATCAATTAGCTCATCACCCAATAAATCATTTTGTTAGTCTTTAAAGATGAAGGAAAGCTACAAATCAAATACCCAGCTGCACTCTTTGTATTACACTTCTGAGGCCTGAAGAAATTTAGTAATGATTATACTAAACTGGCTAACCAACAGTACATCTGAATGCTGACAAGAGAAAGTTTCATGACCCAAAAGAATCCCATTTATTTCGGCACAGGGAACACTGTGGCAATTCTTTGTCCATTCTTCAGCTTTTAGTATTATCCCCCCATCATAAGATGGAAAATTTCAGGGAGAGAAGCGTTTACATTCTCTGTAACAATATTTTCACTGCCTTCACTTAAGTGGCTGTGTAACAAAGGGTTTAATTTCTGTCAATTTTAGTACTACACAAAGGACAGTATTAGCACTTTCACAGACACATTACAGCCCTGCTAGTTCTAAATCATTGTGACCAGGTGTTTACCAGGCTTGTCTATATGTATTTTTTCCATATATTAGATTTAGTTAACAAATAAATTAGCCCCTGAAGAATATGGTCTGACTCAGATGACTGGTAAACTACAGAACTTTTCAGTGATCTGAAAGTGATTTGAATTCACACTGGATTGGTAGTGGATGACAGCAGATGCCATCTGTACAGTGGCCTCCTGCCTGCCGAATGCATTGAGGATTTCATTTCTAGATCCTAGGAAGCAAATGTCCACATCATAGAAAATGCCATCACAAGCTGCAGTTCCTGTAGAAGGGCTGAATTAGTCTCTCCTCTTTATCAGGACAGAACCATGCTGGGAGGTACTGCAGGGAAATTTGCTCTTCTGCCAACTATGTTCTATCAGTTCTACAGATTTAAAGACAACAACAACAACTTTTGAGCATGAGCTTTCGTGAGCACAGACTCACTTCCTCAGATGCTGGTCTTGGAAATCTGCAGGGCCAGGTATAACTATGCCAGAGCAAGGGTGGGGATAACAAGGTTAGCTCAGTCAGCAAGGGTGAGGCTCACTACCAGCAGTTGATCTGGAGGTGCGAACACCAAGGGAGGGGAAGCTGCTTCTGTATTTAGCCAGCCATTCACAGTCTTTGTTTAAGCCTCAGCTGAGGGCGTTGAATTTGCAGATGAATTGTAGCTCAGAAATTTCTCTTTGGAGTCTGGTCCCGAAATTTCTTTGCTGCAGGATAGCTACTTTTAAGTCTGCTACTGTGTGGCCTGGGAGATTGAAGTGCTCTCCTACGGGTTTTTGTATATTGCCATTTCTGATACCTGATTTGTGTGCGTTTATTCTTTTACATAGACACTGTCCAGTTTGTCCGATGTATATGGCAGAGGGGCATTGCTGGCACATGATGGCATAAATTATATTGGTAGATGTGCAGCTGAATGAACCCACGATGGTGTGGCTGATCTGAACTTGACAGTCTCTACATAAAAGAATAAACGCACACAAATCAGACATCAGAAATGGCAATATACAAAACCCCATAAATGACTGTGTTCTTTCTAAGCTGTGCCAAGGAGAGATTTAAGAGTCAAACCTTAGAGTTGTCTGGAACTGGATTGATTGCTAAATTTACAAAATCCTGGGCATGAATGGTTCAACACATTAGCTGGGCTGTGAAGTCTCTGGAATTGAATATAGGTAGACAACTTGCTTAGGCTAAGACCTTTCATCTATGAAGACAAGCGAAGTCAGCACCTGGTGCTTTTGTGAAACGTCTTGACTGAGGGGAAGTCAATGTGTTGAACAAAGCCTGCATCTGACTAGATTAAACTTCAGAGTTTTGAGTGTAATCCTAATTTTATTCCTTTTACTTAGCATGACTTAGTTTATGTCATATTGTTAATATATTTTACCACAAATACAGTGCTAGGTTTAAAGGGAAGGTCTGCTTTACTCCCAGATAAATTAATAACTTGGGGTGTTTTCTGCATCGTTAAAGGGGCAAACAAACCAACAAAGGGAACAGAACAGGCAGTTTTGGGAAAAAACAGGAAGGGGTTTGCATAGGGGTTACCTTGCAAATGGAAGCCATAGTGGCATGTAGACAGGCTGCTGGGGTTAAAGGTGCTGACCTAGGCCTGTTTAATACAGGCACTCAGGGTGTCACCTGCAAGCTGGTAGGCCCAAGCTGTGAGCTATAACACCAAAGCCTTGTGAAGCACCCTAGGTTACAGGACAGGCAGTGACATTACCCAGTCGCTGGTCTGATCCGCACCTCAGAACATCACAGTATCACATTTTCAGGGCAACAAAACATAATTTTTACATCCGTTTATTAAAAATTTCATTGTTACGTGGGGCCCAAATCATCTCAAAATAACAACAAAGAAGAATGACTGTGGATGGCTTGGTCTCCAGCTAATGCGGCACGCTAATGCAGCACACCATTGCTTCCTTTCCACTCCCTGAATTTAGGATATTGTCAGCATGCTGTTGAGTGACATACAATTTAGTAATCCACCATCATCATCATCCATAATCCTACAATAAACCACATCACTTAATGTGCTGTTACAGATGTTCAGAAATTCCTTCCCTGCCTTTTAGGGGGAGATGGCTAGACAGCAGCTACAGGCACCAGGATTAGTTGCAGAGTGGGAGGGAGAATTTGGACAGTACTCTGCATGGGGCACAACATATGCAGAGATGGTGGAAGTGTTGCTTACAATATGATCTTAAAACTAAATGGGATTGCTCTACAGAAGCCACACAGGAAGGTCTGCAGATTGACTGAAGCCACACTATTCATTATTCTATTAGAGCAGGGGCAGCGGAAGAATAATTTTGATGGGAGGCCACTTGAAGATTTTGGTAAATGATGAAAGGCTGTGCTCTTCCAGGATATGAACAGACGAGGTACTGGGTCTGGGATGGAGGCTGGGCACAGAAGCAGTTGGGATAAGGGATTGGGCTGCAGGAGGGGATGTAGGGTCTGGCAGGAAATTTGAGCGTAAGAGGGGGTTGTGACTTGGGGCAGGGGATGGCAGTGCAGGATCCAGGAGGGGGTATGCATGCAGGAGAGAATTTTGACCTGGAGAAGGGGTATAGGAGGGGGCACAGAGTTTGGGGGACCTGGAGTGGGGGGATGTGAGGGAGGAGGTAGGGTGCCAGGTGCCGGCAGTGGCTGGGACGTGTTTACCGTAGATGGTTCCTGGCCAGCAGCCCAGCAGGACTCTCAGGCAGACTCCCTGCCCCCTGCAGCCCCACACACACTAAAAGCAGCTGGCTGCAGGAGCCATGTGCTCGCTGCACACCCCTAGAGGAACAGGGAGCCCTCTACGCTGCCTCCACTGCAAGCACAACCCAGGCAGCTCCCTCTGGCTGGTTTCTAGCCAATGGCAGCTGCAAGATTGTGCTGGGTGTGGGAGCAGCATGCGAAGCTCCCTGCAGAGGTGCATGGCACGCAGCCAGCACAGGGCTCCCACAGGCAGCTGCTCTGATCAGCACGTGAGGGTGAGGCAGGCATGGAGCCTGCCTGAGGCTCCTGCTTGGCTGAGGGATGGCGGGCCAAATGGGGACTGCAGACTGTATTGTGACTGACCCTGTATTAGAGCAACTAATTCCCATTGCTTTCTGAAAATGAGCGCAAAGACTTTATGGGCATTATTACTCATTTGTTACAAATTACCAATGTGGAAACTGTAGGTCAATTCCTGGTTTCAGTTTCTTGTGCTTTAGCCTGTAAACACCACAGCATGATTTCAGATGGAAATTAAGGTTTTAATTACATATTTTATTTATTTAAAAATAATATGGCACACACAAAGTATAATTACTTTACAATAAATAGCATTATTAGTGCTTGCCAGCTGGGGTAGCCACAGTGCATTTCAAGCAGCATAGCAGAAAGCATCACTGAAACTAGGTAACAAAAAAGACAGTTACCAGTTTCTAAAACTGATGTTCTTTGAGCGCTTGGTCACGTCCATTCAACACAAGTAGACTCTCTGGGGGATGGAAAGAGTTCATGGACATGCCAGCTACAAACAGCTCTCTCAAAGACCATGTCCTCTCGGGTTTGTTGCATCAGGGTGTAGAGTACCCTGAAAGTGTGCATCGAGGATCATGTCATAGCCCGGAAAATCTCCCAGACAGGAATGCTGCTGAGGAAGGCTGCAGAAGAGGCTTATGCTCTGGTCAAGTTGAGGGAGCTGTGCACCTGGCAACAGATAGCATGTCCGAATGCATGAGGTCATCCGATAGATGATCCTCCATGTGGGTACCAAAAGCCCCTTCTTACCCTCACCATATGTGACAAAGAGCTGCCGTGACTTATGGATGTTCTGTCAATCTAAAAAGGAGGGCCTTGCGAACATCCAGGGCATGAAGTCGCCTCTCCTCATTGGTCGCCTGAGGTTTTGGAGAGAAGACCAGGAGGAAAATCCTGACCCATGTGAAAGGCTGAGACCACCTGGTATACGATGGTGGGGTGTGGTCACAGCTAGACCTAGTCTTTAAAGAAGATGGTGTAAGGGGGTAAGAGATGCAGTTTGGAGACCTTCCTAGTCCATGTGATTGCCACCAGGAAGGCCACCTTCTAAGACAGGTGCAGAAGAGAGCATGGAGCCATGGATCTGAAGGGAGATCCAGTAAGCCTAGAAATGACCAGATAAAGGCCCTACTGGGGAACGGGAGAGACTGTGCATGTGGGAAGAGCTTCTCAAGGCACCACAGGAACCTGTCGTGTCATATGTGAAAACATGGACTGGCCTTGTATTGGCAGATGGAAAGTGGAGATTGCTCCCAGGTGCACTCTGACAGACACAGGTGCCAGGCCCCCCCTCCTTCAACTGAAGAAGATAATCAAGGATGGCCTGAATAGAAGCCTCTGCTGGGGAGGGATCTTTCTGCTTGGCTTACACAAAGGACCTAGTCTACTTTGACACTTGCTTGCCTGGTCAATGGCTTGCAGCTTCCCAAGAGAACCTCCTGAACCACCTCAGAGCAGGTCTGTTCCTCCACATTCAGCCTGGAGCAACCATGCCATGAGGCGGAGTGACAACAGGTCTGGGTGGAGCAGGCAGCTGTGGTCTTGAGAGCAGGTCTAGGTAGAGAGGCAAGGGCCATGGAGAAAGCACTGGAAAGCTCATTAAACTATTGAGCCAGTCAGAGCTAGCACAACCACAGGTTGTCTACCACTGCTGTAGAAGAACACAACCACATTTCTTCTGCCCCCACACAACCCCAAAAAGGAGATGGGATCTTTTACCTGAATACAGGTATCTCTGAAAGCAATATGAAGTACTAACCACCTATTTTTAAAGGGGTGCATGGAAATGAATTTGTCTGCATCTTTGTGAATTTACATTTGATTTCTAGAGTGGCCAAATGGAACTCTCCTGTGCTGCATCTGCATCTGAAACATCACACGCTTTAAATAGTGGGACGATAGGCTTTGCCCGAATCTCATCCATTTCAGCTGTATGAAGAAAGCTTAAAGACCAAGAAAGACAAGTTACTCACCGTAGTAACGGTGGTTCTTCGAGATGTGTCCCCGTGGGTGCTCCACAATAGGTGTCGGGCTTGCCCGGCGCCACAGATCGGATCTTCCAAGCAGTTTCTGCCGGACCGCGCATGCGCCGGCGTGCGCCGCTCCCTTGCGCGCTCCTGGCCATGTGCGTGATCCGGTCCCCACCAGTTCCTCGACCAACCGCCTCGGGTGCCCCTGCAAAACACTAACAGAGATCCGAAGCGGGGAGGATGGGCGGGTAGTGGAGCACCCACGGGGACACATCTCAAAGAACCACCGTTACTACGGTGAGTAACTTGTCTTTCTTCTTCGAGTGTCCCTGTGGGTGCTCCACAATAGGTGACTACCCAGCAGTAACCCAAGATAGGAGGTGGGTAATCGGATTATGTGCAGCTTGCCCCCGAGAGGACCGCTGCAGAGAGACGGGTATCCTCTTGGAATACCCTGTGAAGGGCGTAATGTTTGGCGAAGGTGTCGTAGGATGACCAGGTCGCCGCTCTGCAAATGTCTTTTAACGCAACGCCCTTGAAAAAGGCTGTTGATGCCGCCACCGCCCTAGTGGAATGAGCCCTGGGAGTAGCCGATAAAGGAGTCTTTTTGAGCTCGCAGCACATTTTTTTGCAGGATACAATGTGCTGTGAGATTCTCTGCGAGGAGAGACCTTCTCCTTTCGATTTGGGAGCGAGGGAGACTAGGAGTCTATCCGTCTTCTGGAAGGACTTGGTCCTGTCTACGTAGAAGGCTAGCGCCCTCCTCACGTCCAGGAGGTGTAGGCGCGCCTCTTCGTTGGAGTTATGAGGCTTTGGATAAAACGAGGGTAGAACAATAGGTTAGTTAATATGAAACTCGGAAGAAACTTTGGGAACAAAGGCTGGATGCAGCCGTATGGTTACTGCCTCCTTGGAAAAAACAGTGCAGGGTGGCGTTGCCATGACTGCCGCGAGCTCGCTCACCCGACGAGCTGACGTAATTGCAAGAAGAAAGGTCGTCTTTATTGTAAGGAGGCGGAAGGGAACTGTGGCCAAGGGCTCGAACGGTGGTCCCATTAGCGTGGTAAGCACCAGGTCCAAGTTCCACGAAGGTGGAATCGGTTTCCGAGGGGGGTATAGGTTTACCAACCCTTTGAGGAACCTGGTAACCATAGGGTGGGCGAACACCGTGTGCCCTTCCTCCTCATGTCTGAACGCCGAGATGGCAGCAAGGTGGACCTTCAACGAGGATAGCGAGAGTCCTCCTCTCTTGAGGTCCAGTAAATACTCTAGTATTGTAGGTATAGGCACCAAAAGGGGGGCCAGCTGTTTGGTAGAACACCAAGCCATGAAGCGAGTCCATTTTTGCTTGTAGGTCTTCCTGGTGGAAGTCCTCCTGCTACTTTCTAGGACTTGCTGTACTTCCACTGTGCATGTGCTCTCTAGGGAGCTGAGCCATGGATTAACCATGCTTGCAGTCGCAGGCTTTGGGGGTGCGGGTGCACTATGGACCCCTGGGCTTGCGTGAGCAGATCCGGCGCCACCGGAAGAGGCATCGGTGGACGGTCCGACATGTGCAGGAGTAGGGGTAACCATTGTTGTCGATCCCACGTTGGGACTATCAGGATCATCCAGGCCCTTTCCCTCCTGGCTTTCTGCAAGACTTTGTGGATCAGCACTGTGGGAGGAAACGCATAAAGCAGGGGGCCCCTCCACGGGATCACGAACGCGACCCCCAGGGACCCCCATCCCAGTCCTGCCCTGGAGCAGAATCGTGGGCACTTCTTGTTGTGCTGAGTGGCAAACAGGTCTATTTGGGGAAAAACCCCATATGTGCAAAATCGGCCGTAGCAGATCGGGACGGATCTGCCACTCGTGTGTGAGTGCAAAACGCCTGCTCAGCTGGTCTGCCTTCACGTTGTGCGCACCCGGCAAGTATGAGGCTTTCAAGATTATATTGTTGGCGATGCACCAGTTCCATAAGCGGATTGCTTCCGCGCATAAGGCACGGGATCGAGCTCCTCCTTGCCTGTTTATATAAAACATGGTGGAGGTATTCTCTGTACTGATCCCGACGACTTTGCCTTGTATGCGGTCTCAAAAATGTCTGCAGGCGTTGAACACTGCTCTGAGCTCCAGTATATTTATGTGTAGTGACTGTTCCGTGGGTGACCACAGTCCTTGAGTCACCTCTTCGCCCATGTGCGCTCCCCACCCTATGAGGGAGGCATCTGTAGTGATAAAAACCGATATTTGCGGCTGGTGGAAGGGTACCCCTGTTAGCAGGTTCCTGGGGTTTACCCACCATTGTAGGGATTTGCGCACTCCGGCTGTGGGCGACACCACCCTGTGAATGGTGTGTACTGCCGGTTTGTATACACTCGCCAGCCAGTGCTGCATGCTGCGCATGTGTAACCTGGCGTTCTGTACTACGAACGTCGCCGCTGCCATGTGGCCCAGCAGCTGCAAGCACGTCAAGACCGGCACCGTAGGGCTGAAGGTGATGACCTGCACGAGGGAACCGATGGCCCGAAAGCGAGTCTCTGGTAGGTATACTCTCGCTGTAACCGAGTTTATACGAGCCCCTATGAACTCTATGTCCTGTGTGGGGTCTATTTTTGATTTTGCCAGATTGATAACCAGGCCGAGTGAAGAGAACGTGTTTGCTGTGACGTGTATCATGCGCAGAACCTCCCCCTTCGAGGCCCCTTTGAGCAGGCAGTCGTCCAGATACGGGAAAATAAATACCCCCTGTCTGTGCAGGTAGGCTGACACCACTGCCAAGGTCTTGGTGAAGACTCTGGGGGCCGAGGAGAGGCCAAACGGTAGGACCTTGTATTGGAAGTGTTCGTTGCCTACCATGAACCGGAGGAATCGCCGGTGAGCCGGATGGATAGTTATGTGGAAGTACGCGTCTTGTAAATCGAGGGCTGCGAACCAGTCTCCATCGTCTAGTGCTGTAAGGATGGAGGCGATTGTGGCCATCCGAAAACGTTGCTTGCGCAGGTACCTGTTGAGGCCGCGAAGGTCTAAGATGGGCCTCCAGCCTCCTGTCTTTTTCTCCGTGAGGAACTACCTCGAGTAGAACCCTTTCCCTTGCAGTTGCTCCGGCACTCTTTCCACCGCCCCTATGAGCATGAGATGGTCCACCTCCTGCCTGAGCCTCGCTACATGGGAGGCCTCCTGGAGGTGGGGCTTGGGTGGAGGTCGTGACGGTGGGAGCAACTGGAAGGGGATGGCGTACCCCGTGGCTATGATCTCCAGCACCCATTTGTCTGTGGTGATCCTTTGCCACTGGTTGTAGAATGGTCGGAGGCGATGGTGGAATAGTTGCTTCGGATGACCTTGTGCGATGGTAGTGATGGCGCAGCCCTGGATCTGTATGTCAAACTTGTGGCCTTTGGCCCCGCCCCGAGGACGCACGGCTCTGCTGTGAACGTTGCCTGGGAGTTCTGTACTGCTGGTGCTGTTGATGTCGCCCTTGCTTGTAACCCCTGTGGTACTGGGGGCGCTGTTGCTGGTACTGGTACCGTCTTTGTTGAGGGTAGTACCTTTTCTTTGTGTATGGAGGGGTGTAAATCCCCAGGGTCCTGAGTGTGGCTCTTGAGTCTTTACTTGAATGAAGGACCAAGTTGGTTGATTCAGCGAACAGCTTCTGCGAGTCGAAGGGAAGGTCAACTATCTTCGCCTGCAGATCCCTCGGTATACCCGAGGTCTGGAGCCAAGACTCCCTTCGCATCACCACTGCCGTTGCTGTGGAACGTGCTGCTGTGTCCGCAACGTCCAGGGCGATCTGAACTCCCGTCCTCGAGGCCGTGTAGCCTTCTTGCACTATGGCCTTGAGCACCGGCTTTTTGTCCTCTGGAAGCGAGTCCATGAGGGAGGTTAACCTGGAATAGTTGTCGAAATTATGGTTCGCTAAGTGCGCTGCGTAATTTGCCATGCGCAGCGTTAAAGTGGAGGAGGAGTAGACCTTTCTGCCGAACAGCTCTAGCTTCTTGGCATCTTTGTCTGTTCCCCCTGTCTTGAATTGAGATGTCTTTGATCTTTGTTGCGATGACTCCACCACCAAGGAATTTGGCTGTGGGTGGCTGAACAGGAACTCCATGCCCTTCGCTGGCACGAAGTATTTCTTGTCCGCTCTCTTTTGGACAGGCGGAATAGTCGCAGGGGTCTGCCATATCGTAGTGGCGGACTCTAAGATCGCTTCATCAAGTGGTATTGCTACTCTGGAGGAGGCCGGAGGTCTCAAATTTTTGAGGAGCTTATGGTGTTTCTCTTGCACCTCTGCTGTCTGGATGCCTTGCGTGAAGGCCACCCTCTTAAACAGCTCTTGAAACTGTTTGAGATCGTCCGGAGGATGGACGTCCCCCGGGGCCGTAGCCTCGTCCGGGGAGGAGAGCGAGGAACCGCTGGGATACGTCTCTCTGGACCCTTCCGGTTCCTGCTGGTGATGGTACACCCTCTCGCTACAGGTTTGGGAGGGAAAGTCTCGGGGTTCCATAGCCAGTCCCCCCTGAGATGCTTGAGTCTCTGTCCCCGGTCGCGATTGCCCTCGGGGGTACGGGATTGTCTGTGGGGATCTTTCCCTAGTAGATTGCCGATGGTGTCTATGCCCCGCGTGGTAGGGGTGACCATGGCAGTATAGGCACTGTTCTTGGGAGGGTGACCTAGACCACTCCCTTGGTGCATACCCTCTGCGTCTGGGGGAGGGAGATCGTCGAGACACTGGAGAGAGCGATTTTGCATAATAGTCCAGTGGTTCAAACCCCAGGAAGGGTGAAGGTGGTTCCAACCAGGGTGAGGCTGGTTGCAAAAATGGAGAAGGGGGCTCCGGGTAGGCTAGGGGGGACCCCTGCCTTCTGGTTGGAGTCTGCAGCATAAGCGGAGGGCTGTGAGAGAACAGCTCCACAGCCCTGTCCGGAGAGGGGCTGCGATGCCTCCTCTTGTGTGCAGCCTTCCCCCTCCCTGGAGGAGGTAACTCCGCCCCCTGATGCACGGGGGATGCCGGCCCCGTCCGCACCGTGCTAGGCACGCTCGAAGGCGGTGCCGCACGTGCGGTGTCCCTCAGTGCCTGCAGGCTGTGTGCCTGCGCGCTCTGCACCGCTGGTTCCCCGGGGGTCGGTGCCGCTGCCTGCGGTGCCGCCGGTACCGGCGCTTGTTTAGCCGCCGCCCTGCCTGCGGTGCGGGATGGCTGGCTGATTATCGGAGGCTGAGCCGCTTCCACGTGGCTCTCCGTGCCGCCGCCGATCAGCTGTTGCTGTGGCTGGGGGCTGCTCGCTCCTCCCGTCCCGCTCGCTGTTGCTGCCGGCAGGGATCGGGCTGGGGAGGCTTTCCTCCGTTTTTGCGCTGATGGGGTGAGGGAGGCAGCTTTCCTTTTATGGGCCCCGGAGGGTCCCTCCTGCTGCGGCCGCTCCAGCACGTCTGGCTGGAGGGCCTTGTCAAAAAGCAGCATTTTAAGCCGCATCTCCCTGTCTCTCCTTGCTCTGGCTGTTAGTTTAGCACAGAAGGAGCATTTCTGTGCAACGTGGGACTCCCCAAGGCACCTTATGCATAGACTGTGCCCGTTGGACGCTGGCATCGCCTCTCGGCAGGACTCACATTTTTTAAATCCTGAAGAAGACATTGTTGGTGAGTCTTTCAGGTGTTAAACGGGTACTTAGCACCTTCTCTGTGCTGTTTTCCCCCTCCGATGGCCTGCCGCAGCAGGAGGGCTGATGGCCCTATGCTCCTGGCCTCCGGCACTTGTTACTGGGAGTGGTGAAGCTGTCCCGCTTGTAGTTTGCTTTTTTTTTTTTTTGTAAAAATAACAACTGGCTAACTTGCAGTAGCCTAAGTACTTGAAAGAAACTTTAAAAGAAACAGTTAAGTCGTTGAATACGCTACTTGGCCTTAGCCTAGTTGGATTCCATCTGCAGCCGACGGCGGTTGAGAGGAACTGGCGGGGACCGGATCGCGCACATGGCCAGGAGCGCGCAAGGGAGCGGCGTGCGCCGGTGCATGCGCGGTCCGGCAGAAACTGCTTGGAAGATCCGATCTGCGGCGCCGGGCAAGCCCGACACCTATTGTGGAGCACCCACGGGGACACTCGAAGAAGAAATACTGACTACTGTGTAACATTATTCCACAACAGAGTTCTATAGAAAATCACCTGGAATCAGGTTGAACAAGCTTTCAAATTTATTCTAAGGCCTCATGTTAAGTCAAAGGCTCCTTTATACAACTCTGCCAGTGCGAAGGTTAAAATGGGAATATATGATATTTAAATCCATGTTAAGGTCCTTTTGCACTACTAGAGCGGTGGGTGCAAAAGGACCTGACTATAGATAAAACCGAGGCCCTATACAATTTAATAGGCAGACAATCTCTTTTCTGCTGCAGTTTAGAACCACTCTACAAGATTAAATAGCAGGGGTGTACTACAGGTATGCAAGTAGTGTTGCCTATTTTCTAGGTTGCCCAATACTTTCCATTATAAGACCATATTTTCAGTTGCTTATAACTTTGACAAACTTAAATCTTTCAGGTTAAAACTTTCCATGCAGGGTTTCTGCTTCAGGCTCTTCAACTTGTAATCTCAACCTGATCTTGACAGGAACATTCCTCTAGCAAGTGTGTAAGAGCAACACCCAAATGGTACGCGTCTGACATATCATCTCTATGTTACAAATATCGAAAATGCTTATAGGAATTTAATAGAAGCTCTAATGCAAGTGGAAGAAACTAAAGACTAACTACTGTTAGACTTTGTTATAGGTATTAAGGTTTAAATTAGCAGAAGGCCCAAGAAAGCCTGATTATTAGCTTAAATTGGCTTAAGTATTTGGCTTAAATTCATGAAACATAGCAATGTGTGCTTTGGAATAAACAAACAAACCAAAAAGAATAAGCACACTGCAGAGTTGCATAAGTAAGTTGAAAATAGCAGATTTTAGGCATGTTTTGCAATAAGGTAACCATGGAGCTAACCGCATTGACGTATCAAAACTACTAGGAAAATAATTTATGCAAATAATTGCCGGGTGCCAACAGTGGGAAACCTAATTATGGTAAACCAAAATACCACACACAGGCAAAGGGCTCAAACTTGGTGAGATACGGTCATAGATGTGGGAGGAGGAGGTAGAATAAGAAAAGTTGTATAAAAGATGTGGTTATCCTGCCTTTAGTTGAGACATTGGGGTTACAAGAAGGCAGTAGCCTGCATTGTCATCTCCCTCTTAAGATGGTCCAACTCCCAGATGCAAGAGCTGAGCGCTAACTGGCAGGGGTACACCGGCACATCATTAGGCCAGAACCTTACTAGATCTTTCAGAGGCTCCTGAGGAACTATGCACTAGGAAATGCGGCCACACAGTACTTTTGCATCTAATTAGCATGCAAGCTGAGAGCCATCTTAGCTCTCGCTCTCTCTAGGGCTTCTGTGGAGTTCCCAGATCCTATGAAGATTACTCAGAGCTGTTGTAGCAGGGCAGGGCCTCTACTACTGTCATTTGGTGAGTAGGTCAGTCTGCTTTCTGGTACTGTAGTAATTCTTGGGATTTGCTCTCTGGGAGCTAAAGACTCAGGAGGGGACTAAATACCCTCCCTCCTTTGGGCCAGTTAAGGTGCTAAGGCTCAGGCACAACACTTATCTTAGACACATTCAAGTGTCATGAGATTATCTAAAAATTATACTCAGTGGGTGTTTTCAATTTGCCTGCCTGGTTTCCAAGCCATTTCCCAAACCTCTCTCGGACCAAGAGGACTAGAAACTCACTCTTAGAAGAAATGGAAGATGGGATTCTCATGCTCAGGAAGTTACAAGAGTGAGGAAGAATCCTGTGGTGGTCAGCCATGGAGAACAGGAGTCAGCAAGGAGTCCAGGACTGCTGGTGGTCCGCAATTGGGCAGAGAAAGCAGGCTGGTGAACTAGAGAGTGGGAAGGAGATACTCCAAAAGAGCTTCCTTGCTGGGTGAACCAACCCCTCTTTCCAAGCTAAGAACACACATGGGCCTTGAAAATCAGACTCAGTTTGATTCAGTATTGCTGTGAACATTTCACCAGGACTACCAGAAAAAGCAGCTGCATGCCCGGTGGGGTCTGCGTGACTTTAAAAATAACTCTAATTAATAAATGTCCTGAAAACAGACTAACATTTTAAAACATGCATTATGATTTAACCTGTTGTTAAAATGGGAACTGTAGGTGCTTTGATACATTGACTAAAAGGTCATCTAGCTCCACTAAGTGCCCCTGTGAATTTGGCAATTCCACAATGCAATTCCTTCAAAGACTCATTGCAGACAGCCCTCTGCCTCCTCCTGAACAAGTGCACAGGGAACTATTTTTCCTGCTTCCACAGTGGTAGAAGCACACCAGTGCCACAGCATAAATCGAAACCCTAACTCTCCCACTCAGATACAATGAACACTGCAAGTACAGATTTAAAATTGAAGTATTGGTCAGCAACAGTATTATTCCATCAGACATTCACTAGAGGGCACTTTGTTTCTTTGAATTCCTTAAGCTGTTAACTCTATTACCACATTGCACTCATTACAGAGCGAGACACAGTAGAATTTCTCATTATTACAATACATTTACTTCACTTCTCTTGGGATTTGCTGTGTGTCTTACATATTAAGGCCACAAGTGGGATTTAATTTAATTGGATGCAGGGGAAAAATTCTGAATGTCTCCATTTCCTCTTTAGTCTCAGCAGCAGGACAGCAATGCCAGAGTGGCATCCAACTGAGATTATCTGGAGAACACGGGACAGCTGGGTACCAACAGCACACTTTGCTGACAAGGTAAGGCACTACAATCAAGACAAGAGCATCCTCCTAGGGTGATTCTCTGCACATACACTCTCCTTCCCAGTATAACTTACAGCATATGTCACCGTGACTCAAGGTGTATTTACATTTCCAGTTTAATAGGGCACATATGGTCCAACACCCGGATGGAAGAGCTGAGTGCTAAGTGGCAGGGGTACACCGGCACATCATTAGGCCAGAACCTTACTTGATCTTTCAGAGGCTCTCTAGGAACCATGCACTAAGAAATGCAGCCTCACAATTTTTTTGTATTTAGTTACCATGCAAGCTGAGAGACATCTTAAGCTTTCTCTCTAGGGTTTCTGTGGAGTGCCCCGATCCTGTGAAGATTACTCAGAGCTGTTGCAGCAGGGCAGGGCCTCTACTACTGCCATTTGGTGGGTAGGTGCATCTGCTTTCTGGTACTGTAGATACATTCAAGTGTCATGAGATTACCTACAAATTATACTCAGTGGGTGTGTTCAATTTGCCTTCTGGTTTCCAAGCCATTTCCCAAACTTCTCTCTTCAACCAAGAGGGCTGGGAACTCACTTTTAGAAGAAACGGAAGCTGGGATTCTCTGAAACACGCTTTCTGAACTGTGACATGCAAAATGCCCACTGTCCTAAAGTATATATGGTATATAAATAATCAGAGCATGCAGCTCTGGGAGCTCAGAGAGCTGGGTTCTATGTCTACAATGCCTTGTACCTTAGATTCTGGCGTAAGCTTGATCTGGAAAGATAAGCTCCAGAAATGAGAGAGTATGTGCTCCACTCTTAGCCTCTCTGTTCAAACCATTAACAAAGCCAACAATGGTTTCTCACTGAATTGCTAGTTTTTGCCATAGTGCAATGCAGAACATCCATAGCCCTTTCTGGGATGAGGACACATGCCTCCTGGGTCCCAGTGGCTTGAGATCATCAACCCTTTCACACTGATCACCGAACTGCTGAGACGGTAATGGATTTCAGCTCCTGCCAACCTGGGCTGGCTATGAGCTGGTGAGCTTGTTAGAAAAAGCTCTACATCTGCTGCATCACTAATTCCCTGAGTCACCCAATCCCCTAATTGTCTGGTCTATATAGGCATTTATCTGAGTTTTATGCCAATGGCAGTGAGGGACAGCAGGATGGTCCATTTCTTTGAATATTTTTATAGGGTCTTAGACCCCCACGTCAGTCTTCTCCTCTCAAACAAGCACTGCACATTAAAGGAGGGAACCTGGAAAATATTTAACATCACAGAATAGGTAGGCGACATTCCCTTGGTTTGTTCCATTCAGCTTGATGGCATTTCCCCTTTGGAGCAATTAACTCACGCAGAGAAAAGTGCCGTTTGACTAGTCAATTGTGGGTTATGGGGGTGGTTGAATTCCCCTTCCTAGTGCTTCCTTCTGTCAATGAAAAGCTGGATTGGAGGACTCCTGCTATTTCAGTCAGCCTACAGACAAGCACCAGGGGTGGCATGAAATGCATATGTCTATGCTTGAGAGGAAAACAAGTTAAATGTCTCCCAATCAGTGATGGAGGCTGCGTGCCTGTCACTGCCTGCATATTCTCAGCCCAGACGTATGAAAGAGAGAAGTAAGAGCAGAGACTGGGAGGGGTGGAAAAAGGGCAGTAAATACAGAAATGAGTATTAACAGAGTAAGTACAGCAGAGATTCACAAAGCACAGTTCAGGAGAACAAGGTCCTCATCCTTGAGGACTCCCTGCAGGAAGAATCTGCATCACCATTAAAAAAAAATCCAATCACAGACTCTATAGTTAAAAATTGAAAAGCCTACCAGTTGAAATTACATTCATGATTATGAAATCTAACAGAAGCTTATTTAAATTCATTACCTTAGTCCACACTTGTTACCTTGGGAGACCAGCTGCTCCTGGAATATGGGACAGCAAAATGCAAACTACATCTTACTCATATTTGATCAAAACCTTTTAGAAGTTTCAATGATCAGGTTGTTAACATCTCTTAGGTGATAATTAAGACTCTAGGGCCAGCAAACATTGTTTGGGAGAGAGAATGCTCTGTGGAAACAAACAGCCTTTTGCTGCGGAAAGTGTTTGTTATTTCCACATTATGTGAAAGACAGAGGAGCAAGCCTGGCCATTTTCAAACAGAAACCCATCTTGCCCATGCATGTCAGAAATTAGCTGAGGCCCATCTGTGTGTAAACTATTCATTTTGGATTTTCTTCACTAGGATAACCTCCTGCAATATACCTCTGAGCTGGAAGATTCAGGCTAGTTCATCCTGCTGCTCATTAGTACAATTTTTTTCTGGAAACTGATGCCTACTTGCTTTTCAGCACCCTGCTGTAGCTGGTTTGGGGAATTAGAGCATCAAAGGTTAGGTGTTACAGAATGGGCAGGTGCCTTTCCTATTTTATCTTAGGACTACTCAGATCCTCTCACTTGCCAGATCCTTTCTTTCTTGTATTTAGATAATGTTAACTGGGCACCTGCAATAATGAGTCAGCAGAACTCAATCTCCCAGTAGGCTCAACACTTTCTCACACAGGACCAGTGGAGCAGAAGCTGGGACTCCCTGCATTCACTTCCTGTTCATGAGGTTATGGGGCCTATTTTACTTTGACAGTGCAGGAAAAGGGTTCATTACAGATAGAGAATTTGCTGGGTCCAGCAAGGATTTGGACTTCTCTGAGATCTCACTTTCTGGATGTAGGCACTATGCCTGCTCACCCCTGTATTTCAGATGGCAGATTTTCAAAGTCCTCCATTAGACAGTCAGGTCCATGTCAAGTACATCACTAAAATATTTTGGTAACTCTGTGTGTGAAAGAGAGATGATGGCACAGGGGGAACCTCTCTCTCCAGCTGTAACTATTGCTCAGATATGGAGACATCTTCCATGTTCAGAAGCCTCCCAGGAAGTGCCAGGAGCATGCTCCCATTAGGGACCACATCAAGGCTTTATCTGACTGCACCTCAAGCTTCTCATTCTGCAGACAGTGTTCTCTCGTCTGCAGGGAAAGAGTAGATCTAAGAATTCCTTAAACATTCCCTGTGACTCCCCTGTTAGCATGTAGAGTCGAAGGACGACCACCCTTGTAGTCTGATGTTTGCGAACACCCCAGGATTTCAAAGCAGACAGAGTTACAAAAGCTGTGTCAAGAATATTTTTCCTGGATGTACATCCACCCCAGTCTCCCAACATCCACTTGGTATCTCTAGAATAAGAAATGAACCATTTCTTCTGATCTTCATGTTGACTGGACTGCATCAAATGGACACTGCGCCATCAAGACACAAATTTTATTCATTCTGCAATAAAATATCAAAACATGGCTACTTCATTGTCATGCTATCCCACTTCACTGCTATTCATACACCTGTTCCCTCCCATAAAAGTATGTAAGTCCTACTTATATTAATAGACTCTGAGCAGACATCAAGAAGAGAACCCTTTGTGCCTATGTCTCATAATCAGGTCTTTCTCATTCATCCAAATTAAGTCAATGGAGATTTGGATCCATCTGCTGTTGAGGTGACCCCTTAAACTCTGATTTTCCTGAGAAAGTGAAACTCTGGAATGATTTAACATATTTTGTTTCACAACCAATGTAAGATAGCTGTCTCCCTTGTGCACAACCAAAAGCCAGGAACAATTCACATATCAATAATGTTGCTTTAGAATGTTTTCTTCATGGTCCCAAAAAAGACACACCTCAAGCTCCCCATTCTGGCTGTTACTAGCACCACTGTTCCTCAGCCACTGCAGGGAAAGCTCTCTCATATTCCCAAATTTGTGGGACAGATCAAATCTTGCCATCATACAGGAAAGGACTTTGGTGTATTTAGTTGCTTTCTTGCATTCAGATGCTTTCTTGAATAGGGACCCAAACTGCATCTGTCCCAAATTGGATTTATAATATCCCAAATATATTTAATGTAATACTGAAAGTGATGGGCATGCTGGAATTTCATACTGTGGTAATACTGTGCATTCCTCTTGCAATGACAATTGTATTATCCTGTCACTGTGCTGCATCAACAAGTGGCGGTGACGGCATCAGCACATAACAATGTGAGGTCATTATATACTGATACAGAAGGAGAGTCCAAAGGTGCACAGCAAATGTAAAGAGATGTCAGGATCTTCCTTCCTCATTGCTATTGCCGCTTCTTTTGCAGCCATTACAATGTAAAAGAGTACACACTCCCTAGCTGGGGAAAGAAGGTTTGTGCAACCTCTTCTCATCACAAATACTGTACTATACCTTCAGTCTCAAAAAACTAGCTATCCATTGGTATCTTCATAGCACAGGTGCCCCAGGCTTAGTAATCAACATGGTGTTCTCCATCTGGGGGAGGGCCTGGTGTGTTAGCACCCACACATACTTTCTGAAGACCTGACTCCTCAGCTTGGGAAAAAGGTAGTTAACGCTCCAAAGTCTGTACTTCCTTTGACATGAAAGAGGTTCCTCAGACAGCACTGGAATTTTGCTATCATTGTGTATCAGCCAAGCTTAACCGAATTCAATCACAACTACTAGAATTATAACCAACTCATCCTATACTAAAAAAACGAGAAGTCCTGTGGGACCTTATAGACTAACAGATTTATTGGAGCATAAGCTTTCGCAGGCAAAGGCCCTCTTCGTCAATGCATCTGATGAAGTGGGTCTTTGCCCATGCTATTAGTCCATAGGGTGCCATAGGACTTCTAGTTGTTTTGGGGGATACAGACTAAGATGACTACCTCTCTGATATCTGTCATCCTATACTGTTTCTTTTTAAAGTAAAAGTGACAAAAAAAGAAGTGAGACTAAACTGTTTGAGAGTTTCTTCCTGGGAAGATCAAGATGCACAGTGCTAACCATTGTCCACAGCAAATCTTCTGTCCTCATGGCATTTGCAAGAATGTCTCTCATTATGTTTTTCTACATAGATACTTACAAAGTATGGTTTCAGCTCAATGAATGGTTACAACACTCATAGTAAGTGGTTGGCTCAGTATATGTGAAAGCTCAACTTTTTTTTAAACAATCGAACAATATTCAACACAGGAATTAAACATTCTAAACCATGTATTTCCTTTAGGGCTGCATTTTTTAACACCATAAAACATTTGATCTGGAGGTCAGTAAACGTAAAATACTGCCCAATGGAAAAAAGGTGAGTGAAGTGTCAGAGAGAAATGAAAGGGCTTGGTCTCTGTGAGGAGTCTGTAGTAAAACACAGTGCTGATGATGGTGGTATATCCTCCTCCAGGATTTCTGGTTTCAAAGCGAAGAGAGAAGCTTTATGAGTACATTGAGTGGGGGCTCCCCTCAATGTCTCAAATTGGACTCCCTCTAAGGTGGAGATTTTCTAAACAGCATAATGGAGCTAAATGACCAAATCCTATGCTGAGTGTTTCTACTGAGGGCAGTCTAATCGATGCTTTGTATTTCTCCCATCATCTAGAAATCATGAAGCTACCAAGCCATGATACACCCTTGAGATTGGCCATCCTGCTTGATGGATGCCCAGTTTACAAACCACATTCCATTTCACACATGAGTGAGCAGCTTGTAGCCTTCTGCCAACTATTCCCCCTTGGCTGAGAGTTTTCAGGATGATGGCAGGGACTGACTGCAGGTATGTGTAATGCTCACAACTGATACCTACCACCTCAGCTAATATCTATCCCCAATCGAGACATGCACTTTCCTGAAACAAAGACCTCCACCTGCCAAAACCTCATCTGTTGCAATCTCTTCTGGTATTTTTGTTTATTTGGATAAGGTTTCACCGGCTTTGCAGAAAAGATTCTTTTCCCCTCTGAAATGACAAGCAAAGACTTCTTGAACACTCCCTTGTATTCTGATCCAAAGGCCAAACACTTCCCTAGTCATTATCATTTTAGCATATTGCACAAGCCTACCCCCTTTGTGACAATGTTATAATTGTGAATATTTTCCCTAGAAATGATGTTGACCATATGATTCTATTCCATTCCTCACTGCTCAGCCTCTTGTACTGATCTTAGAACTGATCACATGATACACATGCATTTTCCAGACCTTTCTGTTTTTCTGGGATAACCCTCTTTCCTGTCTGATACTCTAGTCACACCCACTTTAACACATTGTTGTGCCAATCCTTCCCTCCTTCCAGGCATGATCCGAAGCTGGGTGAAGTCAACAAAGACAACTCCCATGAACTTTAATGGGCTTTGGAGCAGGCCCTGTATCCCCATCTACTAACTGCTTTCACTGAAACCAATGCAAATGTCACAGCAAGTCTCTCAAGATGCTTATGCCTCACACATTGCAATATCATTTTTTCCCAACTGACTGTTAACATCTCAGATCACAGTCTGCCAGAGGAAATGGAAAACATACACATCTGTGCCACACCTAGGGAATTTACTATCTCTTGTTCCCATTTCTCTTTCAGAAAGGGTCCATAGGTTGCCATGGACAAAATCAACCAGTTACTGTCCAAACCTATGCACCAAACTAGATGGACTCAAGTCAAAACTGGTACTGGGGGACTTGTATTTGTCTCATTTTAAAATAGCCATGACACTTAAAGGTAGGACTTACCTGACCTGCATACAAACGTGCTTCAACCTTAACCCACAGGGACCATCTTTAGGAAGAGCAGAGAATTTTAATCTCTATGCTGTTTCAGTGATGGGCATTTCTGCCATCACTGGCAATGAGGAGTCCAGTTATGATGGTGCTTTTTTTGTGAAGGGCAGCTATATTTGCTGAGAATGCAGAGCTTCATCTCACTCCCTAAGCTTATGATAATGACCTTTGAAAATTATGTATGTGAGTTAGATTTGAACCAGTAACTAGCAACAAAAAGCTTATATGCAATATAAATTGTCTGACTGACCCAGATCCTTTGCAAGGACAATTTTCAGAAAGGAACAACCTCAAGCCCTGCATGGGGTACAGGGAACTGTGATGGGCCCTATCAGCCCCACATGGGTACAGGGAAGGTTAATGGTTCTCTCTCAGCTGAGGTCACATCTCCCCCACCCTGAGATCTGTTGGCCATGCTCCAGCTGGAGCAAGGATATAAAAGGCAGCAAAGCAGCTAAGTCTAAGCTGACTGCCAAAAGGGAAGGTGGTTTGTTAGCTCTTGGGAGATGACCGTCTGCACTGCATGACACAGAGGCCAGATGGCTGGAGTTGGACCCTGACACACAGACATGGTGCACTGCAGAACATGGAGAGAACAGAGAGGCCCAGAGATGAAGGACTCCAGCGATTCAGCCAATAAGTGACCCAGGGAAGCTTTGTGGGAAAACGGAGACAGAAGCAAGGCTTGGTGTAGTTCAGTTGGACTCCAGACACATTCATGACAGGTAAACCTGCCACCAACAGGAGAGCCTGGATTGTGACCTGATGGAGAGGACTGGTCTGGGTCCTCTTAACCTGGCTACCACCTGCCCCAAGGTGGTGTCCCAGCCCACCCATAGTATTGGCTCTGGGCAGTGTATTGTACTATCCTGATAGCAAGGGCTGTGGTATTGATTCTGGCCATTGGGTTGCACTGCCCTGGCAGAAGGGATTACTGTATGGACTCTGGCCGTTGGACCACATTGCCCTGAAAGGAGGTGCTGTAGTATGGACTCTGGCCATTGGACTGGACCACCCTGCCACTGAGGACTGTATTAAGGACCACTGCCCTGAGCTGCAGGGCATTCCCTCAAATCTGACCACAGTGTAGGGACATGCCTCTTCTCTGCCCCAACGGCTGATGGGGTCTATCAGCGCCACATCAGGAATAAAATACTATGCCCTTCCTGTAGTGATGTCTTAGTACAGTTATTATTATCCTGTCAACTTTCTCTACCTAGTTTGCTAACTGGGACTCAGACAAAAGGTCTTCTCCCAAGCAGCAGACAGATGCAGTTAGGGGCTCCCAGTGACCCAGCAGCCAGGCAAGCAAGTTAAATAGTTCTCACGTAGTAACTTAGCCAGGAACAAAATCTTCAATATGTGGGACCTATTGACCTTACTTTCCCTCTATTCCACACACCCTGGTGCTGGTTTCATATCTTTGTGGCTGAAGTTTATGAAAGCCAAAAAACTCTGTAGCATTCAAAACCAACCCTGAGCATTCAAAACCCATGAGTCAGGCCCTTGAAAATCCTGAGCACAGCTACTAAATCACATCCCATGAAATGGATCTTAGGCCACTCAGTGCTCTCTGAGCATACTGGCCTTGGGATCCAGGAGGACCTGAGTTCTAAGACACTTTCTGACCACTTGCCTACTGCATCTAACTGTCACAGCAGTGTGCCTAGTACCAAGGAATCATATGTCCAGTTGGTTGAAGCCCAGTCTAGAACTACTGGTGGGTTTCTAGAGGTATTTTAAAGTAACTCTCATCCCCTTCTCTACTCCAGAATCCAAATAATCTCTCTCTCGTTTGGCTGTGCCTTTGATGTGATCACGCTGGAGGACAAGAGTGTCTGCAAACACATAAGCTGACAGAACCAAACTACTAAGTAACTTGGAGGGATTCAAGTCTTTTGGAATCTGTAGTGAGTCAGTGTGGCCTCCTGCTGAGTCAGAGGCCGAGGAGGCTGCGCAGAGGCCCTGGTGGGCAGGTCCAGAGCCAGAACACCAGAGGCCCGCCCCTCAGAGGGCGGGGCCCAGGGCTAGAAGAGCCAAGGGCAGGGCTCGGGACCCATTAAAGCCTGAGCCTCCGGGCAGGGAGGACATGCCTGCATGAGCTCCCCGGTGCCAAGGGTAGAGGGCCTTTCGCAGCCCAGCCAGGCCGGAGGAGCAGGCCCCCAGCGGCTCCGAACAACCCCGGATCCAGATGCCCCAGGGGGACTACCCGGACTTCCCAGACCTGCCAGGACCTTCACACCGGCAGAGACCGCCCGCCTTGGAAGAAGCCCCAGGAGCGGTCTGCCCCAGAGTCCCGGCGGATCCCTACAGCCCTCAGGCCCAGGATCACCTCGGGTCCCCTGTGCTACCGCTGCCCGACTATCCCAATGACGTTGATATGAGCGACTGGCCGGAGCCCCCGAAGGTGGACGACCTGGAGGAGACCGACCTAGAGGGACCCCCCGGCCAGATGGACTGGGACCTTCCGCCAGCGGAGGGAGAGGTAGGAAGTGGCCCGGGGAACGACGCTCCCGAACCCATGGCAGTGTGTTGAGGCCTGGATCCCCACTGCCGTGGTCGTGTGTGAGCGACCCCCAGGGCCCCGGGCCGGGTCACAGTGGAGTGGGAGGGCCTGCGACCCCCTACCCCCTCCTTGACAGGGCCAGCCCGCGCTGGGCCTGTGCTCAAACCCTGTGCTGTTGCCCCGCCCCAAACTGAGGGCTGGGCCTGTGCTCAGGTCCCTTGTGTTGCTGCCCCACCCTGGACTGAGGGCTGGGCCAGAATTGTACCATTATTGTGAACTGCTGCCCCGCCCTGGACTGAGGGCTGGGCTGGGATTGTACTGCTATTCCGCCCTGGACTGAGGGCCGGGCCAGAATTGTACTACTATTGAGAACTGCTGCCCCGCCCTAGATTGAGGGCTGGAGCCTGTATTGTATTGTACTGGGAACTGCTGACCGCCCCAACTGAGTGCGGGCCGGTGTTACAACCCTTGTGGTGGCCGCCTCGCCCTAGGCCAAGGGCTGGGCGTCCTAGAACTTGTTACAGAATCCATTAAAGAGGGAGATTTGCTACTAAAAGAGTCATCTTCCGAGGGAGAGGAAACAAACAACAAAGAGCCCAGAGTGAGAGAACTACCATGTTGTAGCAACTGTAGAATGATTAAAGCAAACAGAGTGGTCTAGACCAGTGTTTCTCAATCAGTGGTCTTCCAGGAGGTACATCAACTCCTCTAGGTATTTGTCTAGTTTTACAGCAGGCTATGCAAAAAACTACTAGTAAAGTCAGTACAATCTCAAAGGACAATGGCTTGTTTCTACTGCTTCATATGGCTGATGGTGAAATGTAAGCACAGTATTTTTATTCTAACTAATTTATTTGCTAATAAGATAGTAGAAAGTCAGCAAGTGTTCAGTAGTTGTCTTCTGTGATGTTTTTGTAAGTAGTTTATAAGCGAGGTATAACTTGGTGGTATGCCAAACAAATCTGACTCCGGAAGAAAGGTACAGTAATGTGGGAAGTTTGAAAGGAACTTGCCTCAAGATCTCAGATTACCATAGGACCATGTTTCTCAACCGGTGGTATGCATGCCCTCAGAGAGAAGTTGGGGGGTACTTATTAGGTTTTTTTTAAAAAAGGGTACTTTGTTTAAAAAAAAAAAGCTGACAAACACTGATCTAGACTCCTCAGACTGCAGTTCTACTCTGTAAAAGCAGCAATCTATTACTCAACAGATTTGCTCTCTAAATGCCTTTATAGTGTTGCTTCTGCTTTAACATAAGCTTTAACAAGCTATTTAAGAGACTCTGAGCTGGATTCTTTCCTGACTTGTGCATCATCCACAGAATTGTTAATTTCCAACTTCAGAGCCAAATTTTGTCCTTAATTGCATCTGTGTGGCCACAGTAAGGCTGCACAGCTCTGGAGGCATTATTTAAAGACAATGGGGTTGGATAGGTGCAACTGGGGCATAATTTGGCTTGTAGAAGCTTCATGACCAACAATGATGCACAAGCCAGAAGGAAACCAGTTTAATTTTTCAGACCTCAGGAAAGTGTGTTAGCAGGACATACAAAAGGTTTTTACCTGTAATCTGTGTAGATCAAAACTTTACTAGTAACCTAACAAGATTTTCTAAAGCAAGTCTGAAACTGAGACTGGGTGCTTGGAAAGGGAGGTGTTCATGTGGAACCACTGTTCTAGGAAGTAAAAACAATTCAGGCCCAATGGACTAGATTGCAGAGTTTGTAATGCCAGTGATCACTTGCACATGAACAGCTCATACTCCAAAAACAGACTGGCTACGTCTACACTAGCCCAAAACTTTGAAATGGCCATGCAAATGACCATTTCAAAGTTTACTAATGAAGCGCTGAAATACATATTCAGCACCTCATTAGAATGCTGGGAGCCGCAGCACTTCGAAATTGACGTGGCTCGCTGCTGCGTGGCTCAACCATACGGGGCTCCTTTTTGAAAGGACCCCAGCAACTTCAAAATGCCCTTATTCCTAACAGCAAATAGGAATAAGGGGATTTCGAAGTTGCCGGGGTCCTTCTGAAAAGGAGCCCCATCTGGGTGAGCCACGTCAATTTCGAAGTGCCGCATCTGCTGGCATTCTAATGAGGCGCTGAATATTTCCACACTTCATTAGTAAACTTCAAAATGGTCATTTGCATGTCCATTTCGAAGTTCTGGGCTAGTGTACACACAGCCACTTGTGCATTTGCCTGATGGGGAGGATACAGCCTCTTACTGGCATCCAGAGCTCAATATGAGCACTAATGACATGCAACTAAACATCTCTCATAAACTTATAGGGTTTATTTCTTGCAGCTGGCTCCAATTTTAACCCCATTGGTAAACCTCTGGCTCATCAAGTCCAGGAAGACAATGGCCCACATTTACTGTATGTTTGGACAGTATTTAGCAAAATGGGGCATCAGCTTCTTTCGCCTCTGTGACATAGGAGGCAAAGATGTCTTTGAGTGCCACTGTCCTCAACCTGCTACATACCAGTCCAGTTGCCTGGGCAACATGAAAGCTGAAAGTTACGTTAGCTGTTGGTGGCCTCAAGGCATGGGTACAACAATCAGGGATCAGTGGGAGACCTGAGTTCATCGCATTCCACACGGAAAGGGGCACAGCACCGAAGACAATACAGGGGCTCTGTGATGCCACAGCAGTCCCCTAAACCTGGAAAACAGCCAAGTGGACAATAATACCAGCTTTAAGTCCACAGTCTGTGATTGGTGCAGGGGAAAGTGAATGCATCACACAAGAGGATATGCACCTGTGCATGAGCAAGGTAGAACATTGGAAGAGAGTGCTGTGTCCATGTGGTGGTGAAATACCATGCAGCATCTGAGAGGTAGCCGTGTTAGTCTGTATCTTCGAGAAGAGCAAGAAGCCCTGTGGCACCTCATAGATAACAGATGTTTTGGAGCACAGTATCAGAGAGGTAGTCGTGTTAAGCTTTCATGGGCAAAGACCCACTTCATCAGATGCATGTGTGGGGGGGGTGGTTTCAGAGGGGTATTTAAAGAGTGGGGTCCCAGTAAAAGGGAGGGCCAGAGCTGACAAGGTCTATTCAGTCAGGGTGGAAAAGGCCCATTATCAGTAGTATGTATGAAAAGAGGAAGAAACAAGTCAGATAAGACAGGGAATATGGCCCACTGTCAGTCTAATGTGGAGATGTTAACACCTAGAGCAGAGAAGCTCCTTTTGTAAGGTGCTAGCCACTCCCTTTTACTGGGACCCCACTCTTTAAATACCTCTCTGAAACCATCCTCCACTCATGCTTATGCTCCAAAACACCTGTTAGTCTGTAAGGTGCCACAGGACTTCTTGTTGTTCATGCAGTATCTATCACTCTCATTACAACACAACATCTCAGAGCTCCATGGTTATTGCATGCTCTACTGTTTGGCTTTTGAACAATATATACCCCCCTACAAAATCAAATTTCCCTGTTTTTCCTTTTCCCTACAGGAATCTGTCTAAACTCACTAATGTAAGTCTTTCTATAGCACCAGAACTCCTTGTTTGTGGTCAGGATTTACTGGTGATTCACTGGGATACATTATAAAGACGGTTGCTTTCATTTTTGATTTTTTTCTCCTTAAACGTCTTGTATGCTGCAAAGAAAAAAAAGAAACCTTCCCCACAATGTAATATTGCAGGTTAACACTCATACAAGCAGAAAGAGGTAATTAACTTCAAGTAAAATCTATCACTGTTACTGTCAGGTCTGCAAATGAAAACCAGAAATTCTGGCTCTGAAGCAGGGGAAAAAATGGTTTTGATTTGGCAGTGACCACGTTCACCAAATCAAGCCCGAGTGAGCACAAACTGGTGGCTAGGTTAGGGCACATTATTTTTACCTCATGTCTGATGTGATTCAGCTGGGTTCTCTGACTGCAGAAAGAACAAAGTTGGGAGAAGGGTTTAAGAGGAAGTAGCTGTTGATTTGCGGGTTCTTGGACAAAACAGAAAGGAAGTTATTTCTAGTGAAATGGGCTCTCTCCCAGACACAATTAATGGAGAAATTAGATAAGGAAAAAAATGTCTCCACCCCAAGAAAGAGCCAATTATATTTTACATTAACTGAAACATATAGGAACATTTCTGCATAAACAAAAATGTTACTATGGGTATATCTACACTGCAATTAAACACTCGCAGCTAGCCCCGCTCAGATGACTCCAGCCACAGGGTTATATAATTCTGGTGCAGACTTTTGGGCCCAGGCTCCGGGACCCAATGAGTAGAGAGGGTATCTGAGCCCAAATGTCTACACTGCAATTTTACAGCCCTGCAGCCCAAGCCCTGAGTTGGCTGAGAGGGGCCAAACACGTTGCGGTGTGGACATACCCTGGATGACTTCTTTTCATGAACTTTTCAATTAATTTCACCCTTACTGTGGTGTATATTAAGTACAGCCTGAAATTGCTGGTACAGGTTGACCCTCTCTAGTCTGGCACCCTTGAAACCTGGCAAATGCCAAACCAGATAATTGACCACTGGAAGTCAGTATTATCTAGCAGCATTGCCAACACTTCCACTGCTTACTGGGCTGTTAGAAGACATTTAGGGCAAATTAGAGCTAAATAACACAGAACACTGAGAGCCAGGACTTGGTGCTAGAAACAAACTTTGTGGGACCATGGGAAACTTGGCCACACCCATGGCAAGTGGATATCTGGTTAACTAAAATCATGCCAGACCATGGACTTTGCCAGACCAGAGAGTGACAGACTAGAAAGTTTCGACCTGTATAATCCTCCGGGTTTTTTTTTTTTTTTTGATTGGCTCTGGGTAATGTAACAGTAACTCAGAGCTCTTCAGTACAAAGCTGGCTGCCTGAAAGTCTGCTCTCATTTCAAAACACTTCAGTCTCTTTATGTCAAACCAACTCTGCCATTGAAGTACATGGATGGCAGTGTGACATTCTGGAACTATGGCAGCATTGACCAAATCAATACAATTGAGGAATGGAGGCAGAAGCAAGCATTTTCAATGCATCCATCTGAAATAATAACCTCAATACAAGGTTCCTAAGTGATTTAGGCACTTCTGAAAAGCTCAGTAGGTAGCTTTTGCTCCTCCCCGCTTCCAGTGTACTGTCCATGTTTGCATTCTAATCTAATCATGGACATTTGTATCGTGTTCTCTTTGCACTCAAACATCACGAACCTGGAAAAATCCCTGTGATTAGACTCTTCCTTAAAGGACATTTAGATCTGGGATTCCAAAGGGTTCCTAGCTATGCAGGACAAGAAGACAAGTTTGTTCACCATGTCCTTTAGGCTTCTGTGTTGAGATCAGCAACCGTGACATTTCTTTCTAACTGTGTCTGTGTCATTTTCTTCTTGTGATAACCCTCCACTATTCAATCAGAAAAAACAGGCTGAAAACTCTAATGCCCCCTACGCCTACTATTACACACGAGGCACATATTGCGTAAAGACAGAAATGCTCTTACCAATGGAAACCACCAGATCCCTCTGTGAAGCAAATTGTATGTGGATTTCCCTTTGAATCAATTAGATCATATTAACTGGCTAGATACACCTTTGATAGTTTCATGCCACATGCTGGGGTGGGCAATAAGCAGCCTGAGACCAGATGCAATTTGCTAGCATCAGCCCCTGCAGGGCCTCCAGTAGCTCCTGTTGGCTGCCGATAGCTGTTCACAGCCAATGGGAGCTACAGGAAGTGGTGTCCCAGGCTTAACCACTTGTTGCATCTCCTATTTGACGCAGTGAGCCTCAGTCACATGAGCTGCTGGTGGTCGTATCAGACCAGCAGGTAAATAAAGCGCCACATGAACCTGTTACCTCTGTCTGTTAGGCAAAGAGGCCTCTATTAGCAGCTTTGTTTTCCATCTGGCTAGTCCAGAAGGTGAGCAAGTCACCACTTAACCTTCTATTCGATAAGCTAAGCATATTGAGTGCCTTTAGTTGTCTTTCACATTTTCCAGTCATTTATCATTCTTTGAACTACCTCTAATTTATCAACATCTAGAAACTGCAAACACCAGAACTGGACACACTGAGCATGGTGTGCAAAGCAATGTTACAGGAGAACTAGTTGCAGTTTCTGGGTAAAAAGATCGATTTTAATGGAGAGGTATAGGAAACGTGGTGTCTGTTTTGCTCATCTAGTGAACAGCGAAGGATCCAAGCTGCCTAGCCAAATGGGGACAGGATCACCACAAAACATTTAGACTAGTCCCACACTCTATTGTCCAGAGCAGAACTAGCATTCATAATCAAAACTTTCTTGCTACGTCCCAACAAACATTTCCAGTCTGTAGGAAAGTGTAGAGATGAGGCTTTTCTGAAAGTGCTCTTGCAGCTGAAGTCATGTAAGAAAGAGCTTGTTAATAGAGACATTGTGCATGAACAGGGCCCTCTTTGGGTTGACAAGTTATTTTGAACAATGGAGAGTTGGAATTTTTCAGGCTTGAAAATTGGATTTCTTGTGCTCTACGTCAAGGTCACGAGCTCAGGCCTCACCCTGGATGATGATCCTGGACAATGATTCCCCACTTTCACAGGCCTTGGGAGGCAGACCAGTCCTTGCCCACAGACAACCTGCCAACCTGAAGCAAATCCTAACCAGCAACTATACACCGGACCACAGTCACACTAACTCAGGGACCCATCCATGCAACAAACCTCGTTGCCAGCTCTGCCCACATATCTACACCAGCAACACCATTACAGGACCCAACCAAATCAGCCACACCATCGTGGGTTCATTCAGCTGCACATCTACCAATATAATTTATGCCATCATGTACCAGCAATGCCCCTCTGCTATATACATCGGACAAACTGGACAGTGTCTATGTAAAAGAATAAATGCACACAAATCAGATATCAGAAATGGCAATATACAAAAACCCGTAGGAGAGCACTTCAATCTCCCAGGCCACACAGTAGCAGACTTAAAAGTAGCTATCCTACAGCAAAGAAATTTCGGGACCAGACTCCAAAGAGAAATTTCTGAGCTACAATTCATCTGCAAATTCAACGCCCTCAGCTCAGGCTTAAACAAAGACTGTGAATGGCTGGCTAAATACAGAAGCAGCTTCCCCTCCCTTGGTGTTCACACCTCCAGATCAACTGCTGGTAGTAAGCCTCACCCTTGCTGACTGAACTAACCTTGTTATCCGCACCCTTGCTCTGGCTTATTTATACCTGGCCCTGCAGATTTCCAAGACCAGCATCTGATGAAGTGAGTCTGTGCTCACGAAAGCTCATGCTCAAAACTTTTCTGTTAGTCTATAAGGTGCCACAGGCCCCTTCATTGCTGTTACAGATCCAGACTAACACGGCTATCCCTCCGATACCTGGATGACAGTGACAGAAAATTATTGCCATAATGGCTATTTTTGTATTAAAACTAGATAGATCCTGCAGTACTGCCAACCCCAAATGTTCAACAATCAGAGTCAGGTTCACCAAGAATCATGACATTGGCTTTACAGCCATGAGATTCTGTAAAAATAATAGATTTGATCTTTTTTCTGTCTTCTGCTTTTTGAACTTTTAGGGTGCACAAGGATTACATTTTGAAGCATTTTCCACAGCCACAAGGGCTAGAAAGTTACTTTTACTTTAAGAATGAAGGCTGAAATCATCACACATCCCTGGACTCCAGTAGCTGTGGCTCTGAGGAAAACAATTCTCATGAGACTCAGGACAAAATTATGAGAGTTGGGAACACTGATACTGGCTTCTGCTCTCTAACTCTGGGATCCCACATTATTAGTGTTAAAATAGTCATTTCCGCAGGAAGCCAGCTTTGTGATAGGCTCTGGAACGCCAAGTCAAAACTTGAAAATCAGACAATCCTGGGGAACAAAACAGCTCACAGAACAGGCAATGAGGCACAGCGATTGCCACGTTTCAGTCAGAGGTTTAAATTTGGACTGGATGAGTTGTGACTGAAAGCAGTCACTGACTGTTTAGAGGGCTGTGCAGAAGTAGGTCACTGCCTCAGCCCAGAGGGCAAGCACCTGTATGACAAAAAGCCAGTCTCCCCACCCCGCAGGCGGCAGTCTCAGCTGAGAGGACCAGGGAGGGACATAGACCCAACTCCCCTTGTCTGCAGGTGTGTTCTCTTTGGGTCACATCTGAAGCACATCGGTGAAGCAGAACCCACTTGCATGGCAACTACCAATGCTGTATCTGCTCTATGGTCAGAGTTCAGTCTCACTTTGGACTTAGTGTGCCCCTGGAATTCAGAGTTTTATGAATGTCACCTTTTGGCCAGCAGTGTTGGCCTGACTTTTTGCATGGATGTGGTGAGCACAACACACACAGTCTCCTCCAAGGACTACTCTTGAGGGGATAATCCCTCTGCACCATTTTTAAAGGGAAGTTCAGTATAATAAATTAGAAGCACGTAGGAAGGAGAAAGAATCCCCTCACAAGCTTGGCTTGCATGTGGTAATGCCGTGGGTAGGTTACCCACCTTCTCCATTCCGCCTTCCCACCCATGCAGTTTGCTTTCCCTGCTGCCGTATCGGTTTGCCAGCTAGGTTTTCATTCTATTTTTCACTAGCATCTTCACTTTCTCCCTTAGTTCTCTGCTAAGCAGAGCAGAGCCCAAGAACATCCATGTACAAACAACTCTCAAATCCACAATGCCCGCATTGGCTAAAATGTGACAAAACGATCATGTTCATCCCTAGTTTCTAAGTGCTGTCAGACCTGATGCTTTCATAAGCTCGTGCCATTTCAGAAATATGTCATGAGGCAGCCCCCAAAACCTTTGGTCTCTGAAGTATACACAGACCTTGAAATCCACATGCTCCAGACCAGACGGTTTGTGAAAGAAAAATACCAGGCTTGGTTTGTGGGAAGGACAAGTCACCCACCCCTGTTACAAACTCTGGCCATGAGACTAATGATACAAATGGCTGTGCATTCCAGTGTTGTGCCGTAGTTGCCTGTTGGTAGCAGTGGTAAACCAGGAGAGTGGGGTCAGAGCAGAAAAGCCCCAGGAAGGAGGCGTGCAAGTGAGACTTGTTTGCGGACAGGAAAACTCTGGCAGTACAACAGCAATGTATGCAATGGAAGCTGAAGCCAGAGTACAGAAAAGTGTCACGGTCTGCAGAATTCTAGTACTTCAGGGACTAATCTGGAACTCTGAAGAAGCGGTAGACTGTCACATGGCAATAAGAGGAGCCACATGAACCTTCTATTGCCTCTATCCTGGCAGAAGGTACAACTAGCAGGGAGCAGTTGCATGTGACTTAACTTTCACTGATGTCCTTCCTCACCCCCCATCCCCCAATTAAAATGCAAATCATATTATAGCATGATTCCATGCAGCTCTTGCCATCTTGCTGCAAGCCATGCTCATTCCTTTAGGTAACTGAAGACTTTAAGAAGTTATAGCCTTTAAACTATTGTTGCAAACAGTAGCACTTGACCTGAGACTGAAATAAATCCTGACCTTGAATCTAGTTAAATATCCCTGACTTGAGACTGCCTCAGGCTTTCACACAGACAAAAAAATAAAGCACTATTACAACTAATAAAAAAAACTAACAAACCCCAAACCATACACATGTGACATTTTTCTGTAAGAATCTTTTCCAGCATGGAGCTGACAGGACATACAGATAGGTAGAGAGAGATATAATTAATGAATAAACCATTCACACTTTTATTTACTTTAGACTGAAGCTGATCTGCTATTGTCACAAGCCAGCAGGGCTCTCTTTCAGCTTTTATTTACCCGGCTGCTTCTGTCCTACCAAGTAAATTGGTGTGGGGGTACTTCCCTTTAGAAGCATACTTTTCTTGGGAGGAGCTGAAAGGAGACAGGAGGGAATGTGAGGAAGTGGAGTGATTTGGTGTTGTAATAAAATCATGAGAATTAACAAGTCTTGTGATATTGGATATTTTTCTTAGGTCTCCAATGGTTAGAATCAAGAGACTGCATGAAAATCTCAGCTTTCAATTGTGAATTTTTTTATTCTTCATGGTTGCAGAGAAGAGAGATGACAACACAACCGAAATGCACACCAAAGTTCTGGCCAGTAAAACATTCAAATTTATGATTTTTCTATATAACATCACATATTTTGGTTCCAATTGTGTGGCTCCTGAGGAAATGGGTAGACTGGAGAATACCAGAGAAAAAGCAATTTAGGGTCTATTTACACTGAAAAATTAGGTTGACCTTGCTATGCCACCCTCAGGACATGTGAAAAATCTATGCCACAGAGAATGTAGTTTAGCCAACCTGACGTCCCCTCCTCCATCCCCGCTTGCAGGCAGCACCAAGTGGTTGGCAGAATGCTCCCTTTAACCTGCAGCAATGGGAGAACCCCTCCCACTGTTGTCTTGTGGTGGATGCATACACTGGAGCAAGCCCTGCAGTTGTAGCAGTTAAAGTGTAGACGTGGCCACAGACAGGAAGGAGCCATTGGTAACAGATTTAAGAAATGGCCTTTCATTTCCAGAAACAGCTTTCATTTCTTTGTTCCCTTTGTACATGATGCCCTCCTGACCCCATCTTCATTTCTACCTCATGAGACATCACTGGGGAATGTGGTAGAAATGTTTCTTGATGTTGTTACAAGTTCTACCCTCAAATTAGAGAGCAAGGAAGGACATATTCCCTCACCGCTTCTTAACACCTGAGGGGTGGATACTCCAGGCAGCAACCACCACTTAGGACTATGCTTAATGTCTAATCTGGCCCTAGCTTCACAGCATTCATTCAGTGTCACTTTATAAAAGCTGACTGCCAGATCATTAACAAGGGAATCTCGGACTCTGCTCTGGCCCTGCCTCTTTCAGGAGGACTTTCCTGGGAACGTGTGAGTGTAATACTGTGCAGCTGCCCCCAGAGCAATCTCTCATGACCCGAAGTCACCGTACTCGCATATTGCCTCAGTTTCCCTTTCTTCAGGGGTTTTTCTAAACTCTCTGTCCTAAGGTGGCTCACACACTCATCACACCCCATTTACTTACTCCTCTGGTACATTCAGTAAACCTTCGATTTAACGGACCAGTTATGGGGGAAAGCTGTCTGCTGAGCACAAAAGTCTGTTAAACATGAGTCCGTTTACTGTCCCAGACAGGGTCCCCCATCTCCAGTCCCTCCTCCCGTGCACAAACCCAACCCTGACTTACCAGAGCTGCCACTGGACCTCCATGTGGCTGAAGGAGCCACCACGCGCTCCTCCCAACAGGGGTGGGGTGCGAGTGCTGCCTGCCTGAATTATGCTGCCCCACCCCTGGTGGGAGGGCTGTGTGGTGGCTCTGGCAGAGGAGGTGGCGGCAGCTCCTCCAGGCCACAGCAGAGGTAAGTCCCTTTACCTTTTTTTTATTGTTTTGCGCAGAGCAGGGGCGTGATTTAGGATTTTGCTGACCCCAGCAGACTTCAGGAACGACAGGAGGACATGCGTTTTTCCTGAAGTCTGCTAAATCGAGGTCCGTAAAGATCGAGGATTTACCATACTGGCCTCCACTCCACAAGCAGTTCAGTGTCTCTCAGATGAACCCAAATTAACACAAAGTCACGCAGTCTTCGCTCCAGCTGGCCTTTACAGTCTCTCCCTGCTTGTAAGCTGGAGGAGAGGCCTCTTCCCAAGACTCCCTGCCTGGAGAGCTTTCTCCCACTCTCTCCTTCTTCTTCAGCTCTTTGCCGCCTGTCGGCTCAGGGTCAAGCACAAGCCTTTTGCTCCCTTCCATATTTATTGAAACCAGATTTATCCATGCAAACAGAAAGAAAAGCTGCGCCAGGCACCTCCCAGCCCCACTGAACTGCTGTGCCACTCACAAGAGGACCACTGCTGATGACACTCAAGTGCCACGCTGACAAGGGAGGCAAGTCTTTCAGGGTCACTTACCACATGATGGATGTAATGTTCAGAGTCTCTTCTCTTGCTCTTCAATAGAGGCAACAGTTCAAAAAGACTGTTAAAAATGTGTTGTGCGTACCATCCAGAGGCTGCTGCCACTTACACCCTTTTCTGGATGGGGTCCAAAAGGGTCAAACCTCTTCCCTTCCTATTGAAAACAACAGTCTAAAGCTCATTGTGAGACTCTTTGTCTATACAGTGAGGCCAAATGGGAGCCCACAGCATCCCACAGCAATAACTTACCACCATGTCATTTGCCTGAGGGTTTGCGGATTAACATTTTCAGGAACTGGGCAGGGTAATCTTTCCCCTCATCCACTTTTGGCACTGGGAAGCATATCAAGGGCTGGCAAATTCCAGTGGTTGCCACACACTGTGCAATGTTTATTAGAACCTTTCAGTCTGACATGCACTTTGGTACAACTCCAATTTGCCTCCCCAGCACTTCCTGCAAGTTTCATTAAGCGATCAATTAACTTTCTTATACATACACATCCTGCTTCAAAGAGCAGTTGGCTCTGGGATAAGCAATGTTTATAAGAGGACTCTACTCTGTAATATGGTGTGAAAAAACCCAACAACCTCAGCGTTATCTGGCTGAATTTCTTGTACCACACTTGTAGTTGCTGTAATTATGCCCGTAATGCTGGCATCCTGTCATACCAGTTTGTCTTCCATTCTAGGGGTTAAATTTAGATGTTTTAGGTAACAGCCACGTACATTTTTGCTCCTACTAATTATATACATCAAGTCTTCAGTCTCTCCACTGTCACTATGTAAATACATGAAACAGCCTTCTATTGTTGACAGAGGCACAAGCTACAGTTTCAACTTCAGTCACCATCTAGAACACAGCCAAACTTTACAGCACGAGGGAGGGGGATCCTGCCATATTATAACTATTACTGTACCCCAAGCTTGGCAGACATAAAGTACAGGAAAATAATAGGGTTTACAGAGCTTTGGCAGCAACCAAAAAATCTCAGGGAGGGAGAGGAAGAGATGGGTCTATACCACACGTATCCCTTATTTGTTCACATAATATGTTGTTTAAAAAAGTCCCAGTTTAGATATTTTTATTATTAAATTTCAGCCAGACTTTGTGCATTTCAGACTGTACGGTTACCTTTGAAATTGTCTGAAAATACAGCAGGCAAAATACCTGATCCTTAGACCCTACCTAAGAACATCTCCATCCACCAGGGCTTCTGACTGCTGCCCACACAAGGTGAGACAGAACTGGCTTCTCTATGAAAATGCCTTGATTTCTGAGGAAGAAATCAGTGTCAAAAAAGTTGTAAGGCTGTTCAAAGGATGAGCTCCAGTAGAGAGCATCCGAACCAATTCTACATTGGACTTGGGAGCCACTGGAGAGAGGAATACAAGTGCAATCTATTTGTAGCTGTGTGTCAGAGTGGAAAACACTAATGCCTTTAGAATAAGGACCACATCTTTGTTGGCTCAGTGCCTTGGTGAATGGGGCCCTGATCTTCACTGGAGTCTCTGAGCAGGATTGTAATGTAATTAATTAAAGCAATTGAATCCTGACTGTGTAAGCAGACCTAATGTATTCCTAGAACCCTAACACAACCTCAGGTGAGTGGTTACAAAATTATCTGGATACCTTCAAACATCCTAGAGCTTGTTTTGCTTACTGGAGTCACAAACAGGCTGCTGAATCGCCCTATCTCAAAGCTTGCTTGCCACTCTGTGACATAGAGAGATGGATGGGGAGTGGCAAGGGGGAAACTAAGAACAGATTCCAAGGGGTTGCCATGAAAAACGCTTTCCAAAGAGTGTAAGATTCTTCTCTTTTGGGCGAATCCCCTCACACAGTCAATGGTTCATGAAATTGCAAAACATAAAACTGACTGGATTTACACAGCAACAGTCCAGACATGATTTTACCTCCTCCTAACCTCCTTCAGGAAGGGGCTTTCAGGAAAGGATAAAACGTAGGAGGGGCACACACGGTCATAACATGCTGAGAGGGGAACAAGAGCCCAGAGGCAGAGCTGAAAAGAAGACGCGGGCAGACTGCCTGGGAGAGGACAGGGCACTCTGTGCCCAGTCAGGTAACAGAGCATGGGGAAGGGACGAAGAAAAATTGACCTGGTGCAGATTGGAGGTAAATCACTTGGGGCAGTCACATGGGAGGTCACATTCCATCCCTCCCAGCTGATGCTCCCTTTATGACCCTCCCCCTAGTCAACCCTGAATATATTTCCACATCACAAGACAGACCTGGAGACATCTGTGTCATATTGACTAGGGAAATAATGATCTTACCTTTAATCCAGGAGAATAAAGGTATACACAAATGGTATCAGAGTCATCAGAAAGACAAAAGCAGTCAGATGAAGGCCAGAAAAAGAAAAAAAAACACAAATTAGTTTTTGATTTTATTATGCACATGCCAACAGGAAAAAAGTTTAAATCACATTTATTTTGCTTTCTTCAATCAAATAAAATAGTGGAACAATAGCACAAGTGAAAGAGTGAAAAAGAACTTTTGTGAGCAGATGATAATTCCTAGGATTTTTTTTTTTTTTTTTTGCAACATTTGCTGCTTCCAACAAAGGAAAAATGGAAAGAAACGGGAACACGTGAGAACAGATACATACAACATGGATACCATGTATCAATATACAGGTTGAACCTCTCTAGTCCGGCACACTCCTCTGGCAACATCTGTAATCTGGCGTGATTTTAGTTAGCCAGATGTCCTCATATCATGGGTAGGGCTAAGTCTCCCATAGTGCAATAAAGTTTGTTTACAGCATTGGTCCTGGGTCTCTGTTCTGTGCTGTTATAAGACATTTAGGAATAAATTACAACTCAGTAAGAGTCCAATAAGCAGTGGAAATGTTCATAATGTAGCTAGAAAATATTGATCTCCCATGGCAAATTCTTTTGTTCTGCACCAGTCAGGTTCCCAACGGTGCCAGACTAGAGAGGTTCAATGTGTATTTGTCTACACACAAATGATATTTCCTTCTGGCAAAAATACAATGGTACAAGACCAGGACATCAATGAAGCTGGAGTGTTACTTCAGAATCCCAATTGTTATTTTAATATTCTGTAACTATTTTTTACTATTGTCGTTACCTCTTACCCTCAAACCAAAGCCTGTCAAAACTAAACCAAATATCTGTTAACACCAAAAGCATCACTGAAATTAATGGGCGAGGATGCAATGATTATTGATGAGAAGAGAAAACGAAACTTAATTTGGAAAATTCTGAGATCTGCTGAGGGAACCCTTAGAGAACATGAAAGATTTCTATTGCTGCTGAAGGTTGGGAAGCAGATTGGATTCCTTTAGCATTCTTTATACAAGTGTGATGACAGCATGGTGGAGACCAATAAAGAAATTGTTATAAATACTAAAAAATTAAATAAACTGGAAATGTACATACTTGCATACAAATGGCTATCAGGTATTTATTATTGCTGGAAGAATGTTAGCATTATTCTGTGAATTTTAGCAGTGTTTCCAGAATAATTTCCAGTTTTGCTGATGATAGAAGAAAAAAAACACACTTCACAAAAACATCTCCTCTCTCTTCCCCTACACTTTTCTAAGAGGAGTCATCAGTCTGTCTTGTGTGAACACCTGACAGAAATTAGGAATCAATCATAACAAGAATATTATATGATTTCTTTTTTGTTTATATGATTTTTGCATTGTTATAGCATGTTAAGGCCCATAAGGCTAGCCCTACCCAACCTCATCACCCATGGAAGAAATATTGTTTACCCCCGAGAACTTACATCTAACTGGAAGAAGACAGATGGCTACAAAGGGATGGAGCAACTACTAGGTGGTTGAGAATCATGACAGTGTAAATCTCTTCTCCTTTCCCAATCTAGTGTGTTCTAGTGCTGAGAAACACATTTAAAGCATATAAAACTTACAGACCCTCAACACCACAGATGAAACAGACCTTGCTTCTTGTTTGGTGTGAGGCAGTAAAGAAACACCACCCTACAGTTTCTGGTGATGCACTGTGGAAGCAAACCTCAGACTGGGGTTCCTCTATCCAACCTGCAAATGCTACAGCACATGCTGAAACAGGGGATGGTGAGAGATCTTGGATAAGGCCAATCTCTGAAAGCAGCCAAAAGGGTGGAGAGGGCAAAATCATTAAATGAACTCCAGTGATGATCTCATCCTGGCAGAAATATTTAGGAAAACTGATCAATGAGATATGAGGGAGAAAGGCTGTAATGAGACACACATTTTGATGGGTTCACAGGGTCGCCAGAGGAAGGAGAACCATAAGCTTCCCCATGACTAGCCCCAGGATGCATGAACCTGTTAGCAGGATGACTGTTAACCTCTCATTTTTGTCTGACACATCAGAGTCACTGGTAGGGGGTAACTCAGATTGCCCACTGGAGAGCAAGAGGATGTGACAAAGTGAAAACAACAACTCTTGTCAACGGAAACAGAAGCTTCATAAGGTAGGCAGCCTCTGGGAGGGAAGGGGTGCGGGAGCAGGAGGGAGTTTGGGTGCAGGCTGTAGGCTATGGCTGGAGGGTGGGTGGCAGAAGGCTGGCAATTTCCTTGGGCAGCTTCCAAAAGCAACTGGCACACCCCTCTGGTAGTGGCTTCTGGGGGGGGGGGGGGTCACTGCCCCTAAAGCTCCCATTCACTACTGTTCCTAGCCAATAGAAGCTATGGAATCAGCACTCAGGGGGAGAAGTGCACAGAAACCTTCCCCCACCCAGGGGCCACAGGGATGGTGCTGGCTGCTTCTACAAGTGGCATGTTTTGCGACTGGGCAAGACGCATGCCTTAGCCTTACTGCACTGCCGGCTGCAGCAGCCAGAGGGTCCCAGGTCCTTTGAAATCACACAGGGCCCTGGACATCTGACCCACAAGGACATTTTCACACGGTAGTTTCGGAGCTTCTGAAGTCTATCTGAAGTCAAATCCTGAAAACCCGATCTTTTTTTGGGCCAGAGAAAAGGGGATTGGGACCCTGGAAACCGTACAGTTGTGCAAAGGATTTCCCTACGTTACTGTCTCCTAAGCAGATATTTGGAATTGCATTTTTAAACTGAGGACTGATTGGAACAAAGCATGAACCTCACCACTGTTAATGGGGGTCAGCACACAACACCAAGTGCAAAAATATGGAAACATGCACACTGAGTTTCCAAAATGCTTTGACTGAGATCCAATACTAACACTTGTTATAAAATCAATTGGCACATGAAGCTCAACACAATGAACATGAAAAAAACCCGACATCCATGTTTCCGTAGGATGAGCGTTTTACATGCTACCGTGGCACGTTGTATTTTACCAACCCACTTTAGAAACTCATCTTTTCTCTGTATAGCATTCCAGAACTTAAAGGGTTAACACAGGGTGGGGAATACCTGGACTGTAGCTCGCCTGGATCTACACCCGCCACACTCGGGGCTCCACTCACAAGCATCTGGCCCATGCAGAGCGGGAAGGGAGCCCCAAGCCTTGTGAGCTGGATTAAGCAAGCCAGGGGCACTGCTGGGGGCATAGGAAGCACTTTGCTACCCACACTTTGCTCCCTCCCAGAGCCCCCCCAACTCCACCCTGACCCCTCCCCTTTCAGACCCAGCACCCCAACCTCTCCTGCACCCTTCCTCCTACCAAGATCCCCACCCCTCCCAGTCAGACCCACTCCTACACCCTCCCTCCAACTCAGACCCCATACTCCAAGCCCACCTCCTGGCAGCCCCTTCCCACAATGGATCCTCAGTTTTGGCCCCACCCCAGAGCCTAGAGGGGCTCACAACATGTACCAGCCCTGGATCCCTGAGGCCAGTGTTTCTCAACCTTGTTAAATACAGTACCCCTCTTTCAAAAGAAAAAAATATTGTAAGTACCCCCAGTGCCCACAGTTTCCAGAGACAAAATTTTTTTCTACCACCGCAACACGTTTGTTTAAACAACTTGTATTAAGCTGTCATTTGAACAGAGACAACTTCATACAGGGGTTAGATAACATCTCACAGCAAATCACGCAAGGGGGGCACATTTCTGCTTGTAGTAAGCCCAAACTAAAGACACTCGGCATTGGAATTGCGTGCTTTTCTTATCTCAGAAGAATTTCCACTGCCACCACTGAGGCATGGCTTTTTCACGTCAGATTTTCCCGCCTCAAATGTTTCTGACACAGTTGCCTGTGTACTATCTTCTTACAAATCTGAAGCTTTAATCTTTGTTCTCACAAGGAATTGGTCTCTTTAAAGTCCTTTCAGTTGTAATTATAAAAAAACTAAACTAAAATTCCCTAACTACTATTTTTTATCACTTATCTTAGATGACAAGCATAATATTCCAGAGCCAGTCTCCCCTCCCACCACTTTAACTTAATCCCCCCATTCCCTCCTTCAGAGCCAGGAACCCCCAACACCACCCACCTTAACCCAGTTACCTTCCCCCAGAGCCAGGCACCCCCTCCCCCACTGCAATCAAATGTTGGCAAGTCACTGTAGCTGCTGTCGCCACCTCCACACGCTTCTCCCCACAAGCGCTGGGGCGGGACACGTGTGCAGAGCGCTCCTGCAACTCCAAGTATTATATTGCTCAAAGAGCCATGTGAAGTTCCAGTTCACGTACCCCCCCAGGACTTCTCTTGTGTACCCCTAAGGGTACACGTACCAGTAGTAGTAGGCATCCTTCAGTCTGCATAGACTATGGATCGCACCCTTTAAAGTTTCAATTGAGGACTTCATTTACAGCGTCTATTGTGACTATGAAGACCCACATGAGAGTGACAGTCCTTGCTGCATCTCTTGCAGATGTAGTGGGTGTCTGGCAAGTCCTTATTGTGCTTTCTGTGCGCTCGCTTCTCCTCTGCTGGCTGTCTGATCTTCATCTTGCCCTTCTGAAGGCCCTTGTGTAAAGAGAAGTTACTCACCTGTGTAGTAACGATAGTTCTTCGAGATGTGTCCCTGTGGGTGCTCCACCGTAGGTGTTGGGCTCGCCCCGGCGCCACAGCTTGGAAAATGTTCAGCAGTCTCCGTCGGGTCACGCACGCGCCGATGCGCATCAGCTCTTCACGCGCTTACGGTCACGTGCGCGATCCGGTCCCCGCCAGCTCCTGATCAACCGCTCTGGACGTCTCTGAAAAACACAAACAGTGCTCCGAAGTGGGGAGGGACGGGTGGGTAGTGGAGCACGCATGGGGACACATCTCGAAGAACTATCGTTACTACACAGGTGAGTAACTTCTCTTTCTTCTTTGAGTGGTCCCTGTGGGTGCTCCACCGTAGGTGACTACCCAGCAGTAACCCCCCCCCCCAAAAAAGGAGGTGGGTACCCGATTTATGCGCAGCTTGCCCTTGAAAGGACTGCTGTCGACAGGTGTGTATCCTCATCAAGCATCCTGTGCATGGCGTAGTGCTTGGCGAAAGTGTCGTAGGAAGACCACGTTGCCGCTCTGCAGATGTCTCTCAGCGTGATTCCCTTGAAGAAGGCCATTGCCGCTGCCATCGCCCTAGTGGAGTGGGCCTTGGGCAGAACTGGCAGAGTCGTCTTGTGAAGCTCGTAACACAGTCTTATGCATGACACAATGGGATTTGAAATCCTCTGCGAAGATAGTGCTTCCCCTTTTGTGTCCGTTTTCCGGAAGGATTAGTTCTACCGATGTAGAAGGCCAGCGCCCTTCTCACATCCAATAAGTGCAACCGTGCCTCTTTACTCAAACTGTGAGGGTTAGGATAGAACGAGGGCAGTACTATAGGTTCGTTAATGTGAAAATCTGAAGAGACCTTCGGAACGAAGGCTGGGTGCAAACGTAAGACCACCGCGTCCTTTGAGAATATCGTGCAGGGTGGTGTGGACATTATGGCTGCGAGCTCGCTCACCCTGCAAGCTGATGTGATTCCCAGGAGGAAAGTCGTTTTCACGGTAAGTAGCCGAAGGGGGACCGTAGCCAATGGCTCAAAGGGTGGTCCCGAAAGCGTGTGTAGAACCAAGTCTAAACTCCATGACGGCGGTACTGGTTTCCGAGGGGGGTACAGGTTTACCAACCCCTTTAGGAAGTGTGTGACAACAGGATGGGCACATATGGTTGATCCATCCTCTTCATGTCGAAAAGCTGATATAGCCACAAGATGAAACTTTATGGAGGATAGAGAGAGTCCCTTTTGTTTGAGTTGTAGCAGGTAGTCCAGAATCATAGGTATGGTGGCGTCCCGAGGTGTCAGTTGCTTGGAAGAGCACGAAACGGAAAAAGTGACCATTTATGTTCATAAGTCTTTCTGGTAGAAGTCCTCTGACTACACTCCAGGACTTGCTGCACTCCCTCTGAACATGTAGTCTCTAGGGCGTTGAGCCATGGATTAACCATGCTTGTAGCTGAAGTCTCTGAGGGTGTGGATGCAGTATTGACCCTCGAGCCTGTGTGAGAAGGTCCGGTACTGTTGGTAGGGGAAACAGCCAATGCTGTCCATGTGTAGAAGGAGTGGGAACCACTGTTGCCGATCCCAGATCGGGACTATGAGTATCATGCGTGCTCTCTCCCTATTGACTTTCTCCAAGACCTTGTGTATGAGTGTTGTGGGAGGGAACGCATATACTAAAGGGCCCTTCCATGGGATCATGAAGGCATCCCCCAAGGATCCCTGTCCCATGCCCGCTCTGGAGTAGTATCGGAGACATTTCTTGTTGTCGCGAGTGGCGAACAAGTTGATTTGGGGAAACCCCCATTTGCGGAACACTTGGTGAAGCAGGTCTGAACGGATCTGCCACTCGTGTGTGGGCGCAAAGTGTCTGCTGAGTTGGTCTGCCTTCACGTTGTGGACACCCAGTAAGTATGAAGCTCTTATGGTTATATTGTTGGCAATGCACCAGTTCCACAACCGGATCACCTCCGCACAGAGTGCACGAGACCTGGCCCCACCTTGTCGGTTTATATAAAACATGGTGGTGGTGGTGTCGGTATTTACACCGACTACTTTTCCGCGCAGATAATTCCGAAAATGCCTGCACACATTGAACACTGCTCTGAGTTCTAGTATATTTGTATGCAGTGTCTTCTCTACAGGGGACCATAAACCTTGAGTGGTTTTGTTGTCCACGTGTGCCCCCCATCCCGTATGGGATGCATCTGTTGTAATGAAAGCAGTGATTTGTGGCTGGTGGAAAGGCACCCCTGTTAGTAGATTCTTGGGGTTTGCCCACCATATTAGTGACCTTCGCGCCTCTGTTGTGAGTGACACCATCTTGTGAACGGTATGGATTGATGGTTTGTATACGGTTGCCAACCAATGCTGCAATCCTCGCATGTGTAGCCTGGCATTTTGTACCACAAACGTGGTGGTCGCCATGTGCCCCAGTAATTGTAAGCACGTTAGAACTGAAACAATGGGGCTGTATGTTATTTGTTGTAGTAGAGACTCGATAGTGCGAAAACGGGCATTGGGCAAATATACCCTTGACGTGACAGAGTCTATCCGAGCCCCTATAAATTCTATATTTTGCGTGGGCTCAGTCTTTGACTTTGAGAAGTTGATGATGAGGCCCAGTGAGGTGAATGTGTTTGTGGTGATGCGTATCATCTGCAATACCTCTGCCTGGGAAGTTCCCTTTAGCAGGCAATCATCCAGGTACGGGAAGATGAAGACGCCCTGTCTGTGCAGGTATGCTGACACGACCGCTAGAGTCTGGGTGAAAACTCTGGGTGCTGAAGAGAGACCGAATGGAAGGACACTGTACTGAAACTGATCTGTGCCTACGATGAACCGGAGGAAGCGTCTGTGCGCTGGGTGAATTGTAATATGAAAAAACGCATCCTGTAAGTTGAGGGCTGCAAACCAATCTCCGACGTCTAGTGCCGTGATTATTGAAGCCATCGTAGTCATCTTGAAGCATTGTTTGCGGAGATATTGGTTGAGTGCCCATAGATCCAAAATGGGTCTCCACCCTCCTGTCTTCTTCTCTGTCAGGAAGTATCTGGAGTAGAAGCCTTTGCCTTGAAATTCCTCCGGTACTCTCTCCACCGCCCCTTTGAAGAGGAGGTGGTCCACCTCCCACCTTAGTTCCATTAGGTGAGAGGAGTCCCTGAGAAGAGGTGCGGTGGGAGGATTTGGTGGAGGTAATGATTGAAAGGGGATTGTGTATCCCGTGGCTACAATCTCCAATACCCACTTGTCCGAAGTGATGCTTTTCCATTGTGGGTAGAATGGCTTGAGTTGATGATGGAACATGTACTGAGATTGGCACTGAGCTACGGTCTTGGTTTCGCGGCCCTCGACATACGCGTCAAACCTGCTGTCTTATATTCTGCCCTGAGGGGGCGTGGCCTTGTTGAGGTCGACACCTAGGGGCTTTATACTGCAGTGGTTGTTGATGACGCCCCTGGTCATACCCCCGTTGAAAATGGGTACGTTGTTGAAGATAAAACTTTTTCCTTCTGTATGGTGGGGTGTATATCCCCAAAGTCCGAAGTGTCGCTCTGGAATCTTTACTAGAGTGCAAGACTGAGTTGGTTGATTCGGCGAATAATTTCATTTTGTCAAAGGGAAGATCTGCTATTTTTACTTGCAGATCCTCGGGAATGCCTGAGGTGTGGAGCCATGACTCCCTGCGCATTACAACTGCAGTGGCTACGTCTTGGCTCTATACTGAGAGGATTCCACCACTAGCGAATTTGGCTGTGGATGACTAAACAAAAACTCCATGCCTTTAGCAGGAATGAAATACTTTTTGTCTGCCCTTTTGTTGGTAGGAGGAGTGGAGGCCGGAGTTTGCCATATGTTAGTGGCTGCCTCCATAATTGCATCGTCCAATGGTATAGCTATTTTAGAGGAAGAACGGGGCCTGAGGTTTTTAAGGAGCTTGTGGTGCTTTTCTTGTACCTCCGCCACTTGAAATGTCCTGAGATTGAGCCACCCTTTGAACAGCTCCTGGAATTGTTTTAGATCATCTGGGGGAGAGATGCCTCCAGGAACAACCGCTTTGTCTGGGGAGGATGAGGAGGCATCACTGTGGTATCTCTCCTCCAGGTCCTCTGGATCCTGGCTCTATTCATATGGTTGCGCTTTTGAAGTTTCGAAGTGAGGTTCAAAATCCTTTGAACCCGCCTCTGATTGGGACACTTGTGGTGTTCCCCCAGGTGGAAGCTGAGCACTGTGACGTTGAGGAGGAGTTGACGGAGATCTATGACGAGATGCTGAACTCCTGTGTTGATGTCCCGTATATTGGTGGTGGTCATAGCAACAGGGACAGGGTCCCGGTGATGGGGACCTGGACCACGACCCAAAAGGTGTAAAGGTGATGCAGGGAGTGATGTGATCGTCGAGATGACATCGACGTAGGGGGAGATCCTCTGTGATGATACACATAGGAGTCTCTGCTGGAGGATGGTGAGAAGCGTGCAACTCCATGAGATGGACGTTGGAGAAAGGGAGATGGGAGCGTGTGGCAGGCTGAAGGTGTTGCTGCTTGTTGAATCTCCGGGGTGGATTGCGGCGATAATGGCAGCGCAATTACCTCAGGGAAGGGACTGCGGTGCCGGGTCTTTGCTTTGGCTTTTGCTCTCTCAGGTACCAATGGAGGCCTGATCGGTGCTGGAGAGCTCGGCACTGTAGTCAGTGCCATGGTGGTTTCCGCTGCCCCCGGTGCCATGCTCGGTGCCGCTCGGGGTGTTTCACTCGGCCCCGTAGGGCTCCGTGCCGGGTGTTGACGCTCTGGTGCTGTCAGAGCCGAAACTCTCGGTGCTCCAGTAGCCGATGCCGATCTCTCCGGTGCCTGCACGGTCCTCGGTGCCGTTTCCTTAAGAGTCGCAGGCCCCTGCGCGGGTACATGCGCCGCAGCTCTCTCAGCAGAAGCAGCCAGCAGGCCCGGGCCCCTTGTTTCGCTCGTCCCGCTCCCAGAAGCGATGGGCAGGGATCGAGCTGGAGAAGCTTTTCTCTTCTTCTGCACAGAGGAGGTCAAAGAGGCAGCCTTCCTCTTGTGCAATCCTGAAGAGCCCTCCTTATAGGGCTTCTCTGACGTGGTAGGCTGAAGTGCTTTGTCAAAGAGAAGCATTTTGAGCTTCATCTCTCTATCTTTCCTAGCTCTAGTTGTTAATTTGGAGCAACGAGAGCACTTCTGGGGAACATGGGTCTCCCCGAGGCACCGGATGCATTTGCTGTGGCCATCCGAAGCAGGCATGGCCTCCCGGCAAGATTTGCACTTTTTAAAACCGGGGGACGACATTATTAGAGTTTAATTCTCTGAGTCCTTAAGTGCTAACAGCGCACTTAACAGTCCATTTCCCAACAATAGCAACTGTTAGCCTTTGAAGGCTTGTGAAAAATAGCGGGCCCACCCGGAGGCGGCCGCTCCAATCCCTAAAACAGTCTTTGCTTCTAAGAACAAAACTATATACACAGTAGACCAATATTATAATAACTAAATAACTAGTAACTATAACTATAACTAGTAAAATGAATAAAACGGAGTTTATCTGTCTCGGGCGTTGGAGCTGGAGAGGATTCCATCTGCAGCCGTTGGCGGTTGAGAAGGAACTGGTGGGGACCGGATCGTGCACGTGACCGTAAGCGCGCGAAGAGCCGATGCGCATCGGCGCACGCACAACCCGACGGAGACTGCTGAAGATTTTCCGAGCTCCGGCGCCAAGGCGAGCCCGACACCTACGGTGGAGCACCCACAGGGACCACTTGAAGAACCACCCCTGCCTCCATCTGCTGTGGTTGTTTGCTAGTTCTTCCCAGTTGTCCAGCTCGATGTCTACCTCTCTGAGGTCTCTCTTGCAGACATCTTTGTAGCGCAACTGGGGGCCTCCGGGAGGTCTTTTGCCAGAGGCTAGCTCACCATACACGATGTCTTTTGGAATCCTTCCATTGTTCATCCTGTGGACGTAGCCAAGCCAGTGGAGTCGACGCTGCCTGAGGAGGGTGTGCATGGTTGGGATTCCAGCTTGCTCAAGGACGGCGGTGTTGGTCACTCTGTCCTTCCATGATATTCCAAGGATGCTCCTGAGGCAGTGCAAGTGGAAGACGTTCAGCCTCTTTTCCTGACGGGCATACAGGGTCCAAGTCTCGCTGCCATAAAGGAGGGTGCTGAGGATGCAGGCTCTGTAGACTTGCATTTTGGTGTGAGTATACAGCTTGTTGTTATTCCACACTCTCTTGCTGAGTCTGGACAGAGTTGTGGCCGCTTTTCCGATCCTCCTATTTAGCTCAGTGTCCAACGACAGGGTGTCAGTGATGGTGGACCTGAGGTAAACGAACTCGTGGACGACCTCTAACGTATAGTTGTCAGTGCTGATTGATGGGGATTCAGCAACATCCTGACCGAGTACATTCATCTTCTTTAGGCTGATGGTAAGCCCAAAGTCCTTGCACGCTTTGGAGAACTGATCCAGCAGTTTTTGAAGCTGGTCTTCTGTGTGAGACACTACAGCAGCATCGTCTGGGAACAGCATGTCTCTGATGAGGACTTCCCGCACCTTAGACTTGGCTTTCAGCCTTGCAAGATTAAACAGTTTCCCATCAGATCTTGTGTGCAGCAAGATGCCCTCTGTTGAAGATCCAAAGGCATGCTTCAGGAGGAGTGTTGGAGCAAGCACGCATCCTTGTTTGACGCCGCTCCTGATTCTGAAAGCATCCGATAATGCGCCGTCATATTGGATGGTTCCTCTCATGTCTTCGTGGAACGACTGGATCATCTTGAGTAACCGTGGAGGACAGCCTATCTTGTGGAGCAGTTTGAACAGACCATCCCTGCTGACCAAGTCAAAGGCCTTGGTCAGGTCGATGAAGGCTATGTAGAGTGGCTTCCTCTGCTCCCTGCACTTCTCCTGCAGCTGCCTTAGAGAGAAGACCATGTCAACAGTAGACCTCTCTGCGCGGAATCCGCACTGCAATTCGGGGTACACCCTCTCAGCAATCTTCTCGAGTCTGCCGAGGATGACGTGAGCCAACGGTTTACCAGTGACGCTTAGGAGGGAGATTCCACGGTAGTTGTTGCAGTCGCTTCTGTCTCCTTTGTTCTTATACAACGTGACAATGATAGCGTCACGCATATCCTGTGGAACCTCACCCTCTTTCCAGCACAGGCACAGTAACTCATGTAGGGGTTCTAGGAGTGTGTCCGCGGCACACTTGATTACCTCTGGTGGTATACCATCCTGGCCAGGGGCCTTTCCTGCTGCAATTCTGTTGATGGCTCTCTTCAGTTTATCCACAGTCGGTTCTTGATCCAGTTCGTCCATTACAGGCAGGAGCTCGACGGCATCGAGGGCTGCGTCAACCACAACATTCTCACGTGAGTACAGCTCGGAGTAGTGCTCAACCCAGCGCTCCATCTGTTTGGCTTTGTCAGCGATGACTTCACCAGATTTGGATTTCAGAGGTGCCATCTTGTTCTGGGTGGGTCCTAATGCCTTCCTCATACCCTCGTACATTCCTCTGAGATTACCAAAGTCGGCACAGGTCTGGATGCTGCTGCATAGCTGGAGCCAGTGGTGGTTGGCACAGCGCCTGGCTGTCTGCTGTACTGTTCTTCTGCCCACTCTAAGTGCTTGCTGGGTACTCTGGCTCGGTGAGCGTTTGTACTCCAGGAGTGCAGCGCGCTTGTTTTCAGTGACTGGAATCATCTCATCGGAGTTAGCTTCAAACCAGTCGTTTGTGTTTCTAGCTCTTCTTCCAAACACCGACAAGGCCGTATTGTAAACTGTATCCCTCAGATGTTGCCATTTGGATGTCGCATCGGCACCCCCAGGGACGCTGAGCAGATTTTCCTGGAGGGCCTCTCTGAACTTTTCAGCTTCCTCCGAGTTTGCTGTCTTCCTGGCGTCAATGCGGGGCCTTCCAGCAGGTTTAGAGTGGTACAGCTTCTTGGGTCTCAGCTTGAGCTTGGAGCAAACTAGCGAGTGATCTGTATCACAGTCAGCACTATGATAGCTGCGTGTCAGAAGGACGTTTTTGAGGTTATTATGCCTAGTGATGACCACGTCTAGTTGATGCCAGTGCTTCGAGAGTGGGTGTCTCCATGACACTGTGCTGTGGCTTCGTTGGGAAGAATGTGTTTGTGATGCACAGATTGTGGTACGTGCACAGTTCAAGGAGACGCTGTCCATTGTCATTCATTTTTCCCACACCCAAGCGTCCTAAGCAGGAAGGCCATGAGGCCCAATTAGCTCCAACTCTTGCATTGAAGTCACCCAAGATGTACAGTTGTTCACAAGCAAGTATTTGCACTACAGCAGCACTAAGCACGTCATAGAACTTGTCTTTTACTTCTGGTGTGGCGTACAGGGTTGGAGCATAAGCGCTGATCAGGTGGACGGGACCAGCGCAAGTTTAAAGCGTGATCCGAAGAAGTCTTTCTGATCCGCCCATCACTAAATCCACCATTTGTAGAAGGGTGTTTCTGACAGCAAAACCAACACCATGTTCTCTGGGTTCTTCTTGGGCTTTACCCTGCCAGAAAAAGGTGTAGTCCTTTTCCTTTAGAGATCCCGAATCTGCGAGTCGCGTCTCTTGCAGTGCACCGATATCAACTCAGAGCCTCCTCAGTTCCTCGTTGATGACAGCGGTCTTGCGGGTGTCACTGATGGCCTGAAGATCTTCAGTCAAGCTGGTCAGCATGGTCCGCACATTCTAGCAAGCAAGCTTAAATTGTTGATGTTTCTCATTTCTTGTTGATTTTCTTATTGGTTTGCCTGGTGCCCAAATTTTAGTCACTTGTCAGGTTCAGGAACCTTAAGCCTCACGCACCCAGCAAGGCAGGTGAACTGTGGTGGGACAGTACCCTATTGGCTGGGGGCTGCCCAGCTTGAGGTGGGCGGTGACTGTCCAGTGAGATGCGAGGATCTCTCCCACCCTCGAAGGCAACCCCTGGCACTCGTTCTCTACGCCAATCGAGCAAGAGCTTATAACCGGTATCTGTTGCCTCCCATGTTGATGCAACGCTGTTCAGCGATGCCGGAGTACCTCTCCGGGCGCGAGCCTGGGCACTTATTATGGAGACACTGGGCTGCCCAGACACCAGTGTCCCCCTCTCGGCTTTACTGATACAGTCCAAAGGAGAGGATAACCTCCAGGTCTGGTACCAGCTCAGCTACAGGAGTTGCCAGGACAGTGCCAGAAGTTGACACCGAACCGCCTTTGGACTCCACTCTGAATTTTCTGTCAGGGTTTACTCCCTTAGCCTTTCTCCTTCCCAGGATAACCCACAAGGCAGTGGGGTGTGGAGAATGTGGTTAAGGATCCCACTACTTCACACCTCTGTCACCACGTGTCACCATAGCTCCCTGCAGAGCAATGACCTCATATCCCCGGGACCCTCCTCCCCACCTTTCGCTGCCCCTTCCCCCAGCTACCATCACCATAGGACCCTCCCCAACCCACTACCCCCATCTGCTCCCATGTCCACCCTCCTCACTGCACTGGCCCCTCTCCCCCCAGCTGCGATCAGCTGCCTGGGTGCCTGAGCTTGTGCTGTGCAGAGAAGAGCAGTTTGCAAGATGTGAATTGGGGGTGTTCCCTGCCAGGTGAGCCTTCAAGGGCTGATTAGACTGGAGGCAAGGCTTTGAGCCAGGCCTGACCAGCTAGCAGCTCCCTCTATAAGAAGGGAGCTCTGAGCGAACAAGGTGAGCAGCAAACAGGGGGCAGCAGCTAACAGGGAAGGGAGTTTGCCTCTGGGAGCTCGCCAAGGGAGTAGCCCCATGTTTATTGTCCTTTTCAGGTATGGTGTTCCACCTGTGCCCTGCAAGGCAGCACTATCAGGAAAAGGAGTCTCTGAAGAGAAGAGCCTGAAGAGCGATGGGGAAAGGTGGACATGGGTACAGGTACCATGCATTAAGAAACACTGCCCTATGCTCTGGGGCTGGTGTGTGAAGGGAATGACTTTACTTCTCACTCGTGTGGCCCAGCTCCTGACTGATTAGTCTATGGGTCAGGGGCTCGTGACTTAAAAAAGGTTCCCCACTACTTTGTTAACAGAAAGAAAAACTCTTATCAGTCAGCCTTTCCTCCGCTGTAAATGCTATATGGCTTGTACATCCATCACAATGTATTGACTATATTAACAATATTAGGTCCAAACACCAAAAAGAAAGTAAAATTTAATACTTCTACTTTGCATATTCAGCCTGTCACTGGAGGTTCTTAATTCACCTCACAAACTTAAATGAATTTAGCCTCAATGCACGTAATATTGCCCATTGGAGGATGTAGAAATGAGTGACACGTCATATGGACTTGTCTACGTTCACAACAGAAATCTAGATACGAAGATAGCTCAGCTTTGTCCTGCCTGCTCCTTACCCATAATACCATGGTTGCAGGAAGTCAGTACTTCCACTTCGGAAGCTGCTGATAGAAATGGGATCGGTTACCTGGAATGGTTAAAAACAATGTTGGTTGAATGGAATTAAACTGTTCGTATGTTCCGCTTGAGGTTCTGTCGATTGTCAAAGTATATCTCCAGCGAGCATGTGCCAGCTTCCCAAACCAATTTAATAATTTGAGGAGTTTGTCCAAGATACAAGTAAATCCAAAAAACAGCTTTCCTTTTTGCATGTAAATATGTGCATTCTGAACTCCTGCCAACACTAACATGAGCTTTTCCAGAAAATCCTCTTCCAGTGGGTCAGGATCAGACTGTGGTCCAATTGTCTAAGGAGAACAGGATTGCTTGCTAATTCAAAACCACTTATTTCTCATCAGCTCAGATCAGAAGGGGGGTCGGAAATCAATAAAAATAACTTTTAATAATAATGCTGGGAGAAATTATAAGTAAAATCAAAGAAGTTTACTAATTTTTTTTTTAATTACAAGGGCTTTCATTTCAGTTTTCAAATGCATCTTGCAGCTGCCCTCTGAAACCTCACTATGTTTATGCAATAATAAATAATTCAGCACAGCCACAGTTAATACTTCATATACCACTGACGTTAACAGTGCTATGACAGTCTATGGGCTGCATTGCTTTAAAATTTCTTCATCTAGCTGCTAACACAGAGGTCTGATCTAGAATGCTTTTTGCATTTTCGAATCAGGAACTGTGCACATGCAACAATAGTCTATTCCCATTCACCCGTCTTCCAGGCAAGTGTGCAAAGATCAAACTAACCCACAAAACAGACCATCTTGGGTGGGAGGCTGAAAGGATGATCAGGGATGTTTGATCACAAGGATGGATGGCATGACAGTTTCCAGCCTTGGACACAGAGAGGAGAACATTAGATGCAGGCGCCTGTGGGAAATACGCCTAGATATGTCCCAGCATGCTAGATGAACAAGTGAGGACTTGGTCTTTCATAAACACAGACATTTTTGGAAGCTGAACAATAGCAGATTGATCTTTGTATCAGAGAAGGAGGTGAAAAGCAAGAGAGGGTTCTCATTGTAACAAAAATCGCCCTCTCCTTTCCAATACGTTTCTTGCTGGTCAATACACAGACATTGTGCTTGTTTGCATTCAATGAAGAGAAAGCCATGTGACTCCGAAAAGTATTGATTTAGTCATTCTTAGCCAAAACCTGTGCTGGGTCTTGGTGCCCCTGGGGGTACACAGATGTCTTCCAGGAAGTATGTAAACTCATGTAGATCAGGTGTGCACAAAGTGGGGTGTGGGCCCCCTTGCAGGGGGCGGGAAAGGGTATGAAATTTTGCTGCATCTCAGGCTCATCATCCTTATTAAAAATGCTGAAATGTTCCTGTTCTTATGTCTGTGCATTTACATTTGTATACCATCAATTAATAAAGTTTTTATAGACGTATTTTCTTTCACATGCCAAAAGGGTTTTTTTATATGAACATAACTGAAATTTCTGTCCATCTGGATTACTTTAGACAGGTTGCACAGGTTCCGCTAATTGCAGGGGTGAAAAGCAGGGCCTCATATAAAAAGCTTGCTCGCCCGTGATCTAGGTCTGTGTTTCTCAGCCTGGATTTAGGAGTGGTGCAAGGCTGGCAAGTCAGACAACTGCCAAGGGCCCCATGGCACAGAGGACCTCCCACAAATCCATGCTTGCTGCCTCAGTCCTGCGAGGCAGGGCTTGACCTTCAGACTCTTGAAAAGGATATGGAAGTCAGGACCTACCAGTCTACGAAGACATCACACAAAGCTCTCAGGCTTAGAGGAATAAAGGCAAGAACATCATTAAAATACGTATAATCGAATTTCACTAAAGGGGACAATTCTGCTATCGGATATGGGCAATAAACAAAAAATCATGACCACATGACCTGTCTATGACCTGTACTACAGACCCTTAACTAAATCTTGGGTGTTCTGGGGGGCTTCAGGACACCAGCTGGTTTTTGGGAGGCGAGAAGCTGTTCCCTCTGGGGCACTTGCTGATGCGTGGGTGAGGGCAGCCTGGTACTGCCACTGCATCCGGAAGGTAGCCATGGTATGGCTGGCCCTCAGGTCAGGAACACTAGCATGCTGCAGAAGTCACGGAGGACCTGGAAAGTTACAGAATCAGTTCCCTCCATGACAGACTCGCAGCCTTAATCACAAGGACAGGTGGCTGAGCCAAATCTGAGTGGCTTTGCTACCCTGTGCGAAAGGCAGTAAGCATCATTCTTCTATCAGGGTGGGGGGGAGCGCGGCGAGTCAAAAAATAAAAGTGAGAATTTCTGGTCTAAACAGGACATTTTTGGGACAAGCAGCCACATCTTCCTGTTCGGACAGTGCACAGCTCAACAGTCAGTATGTTTAGGTCATTCTCTAAGACAAATGAATAAACCTCACATCCCCTGTAGACCAGCAGTGTGACTGGCCCCAACATATCTGTGATGCAAACAAATATTCTTGGCTCAAAACAACTGCTTGATACAGACTTTGCTGTACAAAACAATTGCACTTTAAAACAGAGACACACCCCGTAAGTACTCCACAAGTACCTACTTCTAGCATGGAGTCCTTTCTGGTCTGAAGGCTTTCATCTTCTACATCCAAGCCTTCTCCAGCTGGAGAGCAGGGCACAAAATACAACATTAGCCTCTTCTCTTAAAGCCCTTTCTTCCATCATGGGGGACAAAGGTTTTGCCATTTCAGTCTCGTCTAGTGGGGATATCTGCCACAAAATCCACAGCAGCTGATTCTGCTGTTCCTGTTGACTAATGAGAGTTTCCCCAGTAAGAACGGCGCTACCACCAAGAGATGGGGTCAACAGAGGCAGCACCTCAATAGTGTGCTGGCACAGACAGGTTGGAGTTGAACGTGGAAACTGCAGGTGGCCTAAAGATGAGAATGGAGATGATCTGACAGAGAAAAGAAGCAGAGGAGGAATTCTGGATCATTAGTCATGTTCTACATCCGGTTCTGGCTAGAGTTAGAGATTCCCCACTTCCAGAACCACTGAAAAAGTCACCCTATTTTTTTTGAAAAGGAAAGGAAAGAAAAGGAACAACTTATCTAAAAGAATCAAACCCCTGCCCCACTCTCTCTCTTTCATTTTGGCTGCTAAATTAAAATGAAGAGTTGGACTGAATGAATACACATTTTGCTGTAAACTGGATTTCAACCCTAGATGGAAGATTTAGGGGGGTTGTGGGGCACAGAAAATCCAACAACGACCGATCTTCATCATAATGGCTCTGACAAGGGGTGCCATTGCAGCATCCCTTGGCTTGCTGAGGAGTGCCCAGAAAAGCTCAATAATAATAATAATAATAATAAAAGAATAAATAAATGGCACCAACAGGAATCTGAAGCAGGACTCAGTGCTTTGCTCCTGGGGACAGCCTTGCTTCCAAGGGTGGGGAGGCAAAAATGGCTGTGACCCACCTTTATGACCTTCTAATCCTAGGGCTAGTTTGGCCTTGGTGAATATTAGAGCAGTCTGTCTCCTCTCAGGAACCCCTCCCCCCAAACAAAGGAAAGCTTCTAGCAGCCAGGAATCAATGGAGGACAGTACTATTCCAGCCACATGTCCTTCATCGCACAGAATACGCTGTGCTGGGGCAGTAGCATCGTCCTGGCTCATACCTCTTTCTTTAGCTGGCACGCTTTCTGAGGCAGGCACTATGTCCTCTACATACTCTGGTAAGTAGCTACGTCATCCTGGGTGCTATATAAATAGAAATAACCACATCTGACAGTTCTTGGTCCTCCTTTGCTAGCTAGAAGTGTGACAGAGAGAATGAGGGAAGAGGAAGAACAGAGAATGCTTATACTCTATCAATATTCAAAGACTTGCCTTCGGCTCTCTGGTTACTTTCCAACTTTCACCCACCACACCAAAATGCAAGTCTACAGAGCCTGCATCCTCAGCACCCTCCTTTATGGCAGCGAGACTTGGACCCTGTATGCCCGTCAGGAAAACAGGCTGAACGTCTTCCACTTGCGCTGCCTCAGGAGCATCCTTGGAATATCATGGAAGGACAGAGTGACCAACACCGCCGTCCTTGAGCAAGCTGGAATCCCAACCATGCACACCCTCCTCAGGCAACGTCGGCTCCGCTGCCCTGGCCACATCCACAGGATGAATGACGGAAGGATTCCAAAAGACATCCTGCATGGTGAGCTAGCCTCTGGCAAAAGACCTCCCGGACGCCCCCTGATGCACTACAAAGATGTCTGCAAGAGAGACCTCAGAGAGGCAGACATCAAGCTGGACAACTGGGAAGAACTAGCAGACGACCGCAGCAGATGGAGGCAGGGGTTACACAAGGGCCTTCAGAAGGGCGAGATGGGGATCAGACAGCTAGCAGAGGAGAAGCGAGCGCACAGAAAGCACACTAAGGACTTGCCAGACACCCACCACATCTGCAAGAGATGCGGCAAGGACTGTCACTCTCATGTGGGTCTTCATAGTCACAGTAGACACTGTAAATGAAGTCCTAAATTGAAACTATAAAGGGTGCGATCCATAGTCTATGCAGACTGAAGGATGCCTACTACCCACACCCTATTTCTGCCTATGGAATCCCATTCAGATGTCCCTCAGACATGAACAAGAGGTAAGCGGTCCATTGCCAAAGGAAGACCAGGAGTGGGCTAGTGGATGTTTTCTGGTTTAGGGCTCCCCCTCCTGCTGAGTTATCATTTTGCTGTCCCTTGCACTAAGTTTGGTCTTCTCTCAGAAATCCATACGGCTGAGTTTGCAATAGATAATAAAACTAACACTAATGCTGCTACTAATACATTGTATGTTAAGGAGCTTTGTCACTTTAACCCTCAAAACCTCTTAATATTATGAAGCAGGAAGACAAGAGACAAATAAAATAGGCTGGTTTTGAGCCACAGTGTGTTATTCAGTACAGTGGCCTTTTAAGCACTGGGTCAAATTTTGCCTTCAGTTATACCATATATTCCCACTGACTTCAATGAGAATTCAGGCTGATTAGACCCTACCTTACACACACAAACTATATTAATAACCACAAGTGTTTAAAAAACAAGTCAAGGTTTTAACAATAGCAACGGCTGGGATCTTTCTATATGCTTTCCTTCGATAGAACCCTTGAGGGGGCCACACATTCAAGGTTTTCTTTGAAAGCACGAGGGCTAGAAATGTGCTTTTATTCTACTACATGAAAACTGAGATTTACAGGTAATAAAATGACACCAGCAGCAGGGGCTGTAAGAAATACACCACCAAATATTTCAACTCTCATGACTGAATCACAAGAGTAATCATCACACTGTAGCTCTTTTTTCTTACATGTTTCAACTACTCTGTCTTACTGTTGACTGAAATGCAGCACCAAAAACTGTTTGTATATAAGGAACAATCAAAATACAAATGCTCCCCCTTGAAAATGGGTTATCCGTAATGAACAATTTTATTGATGAATTTCACCTTTCTTTCCTGTTTGCAAATTGCCTGTGAACAGAATCAGATTTTTGTTTCTTATTTAAAATTACAGGTTGAATCTCTCTAATCTGGAATTCTCTCATTCAGTAATCTGTAGTCTGCATGATTTTAGTTAGCCAGAAAACCACTTATCATGGGTGGCCAAGTTTCCTATGGTCCCATAAAGTCTGTTCATAGCTATCAGTCCTGGCTCAGTGTTCTGTGCTGTTATTTAGCGGCAATTTACTCCTAGAAGTCTTCTAAATGCCCAGTAAGCAGTGTAAGTGTTGGAAATCTATTAAACAATACTGACCTCCCATGGTCCAGCAAATTCTCTGGTTCAGCACTGGTCAGGTACTGAGGGCACTGGATGAGAGAGGTTCAACCTGTATTCAACTGGTGCTTCATGCAAAGAAGTTTCAAAAGAGTTTTCTTACTGAGCATGTTTACAGTTACTGATATGGGATTAGTCACCTTAGTCACATGCTATTATTTCCCCTTCCTGACTGGATGGTAAACTTTAACAAAGAGTGGGAGGGCATGTGCAAGTCAGTATCCAAGCTAACTTCTCGCACCATGTTCATCACTATGATATCCGAAAAGCTTTTATTTCCCAGACAGAGACGGGAAAGGAGCAGTTTTTGCAGCAAGGAAGAGATATAGTAGCAAGATTGGGACACTGAAAGCTGTTCCATACAGAGGAAGTGCAGCTTTCCCCTGCTGCACATTTAGGCCCCATTCTTCTCCCCTCTGCAGCAGGCAGTCATGGAGAGATGGAGGAAGAATGTGCCATTATTTTTTTTTCCCCTTTGGGGAGGATTTGGGAATTAATAATTATATTTCAGAAAATGTGCGAGTAGGATTTATTGGTGTGGAAATGTGATTTTTAAAAAAAGTTACAATAAAACTAATGAAAAATACATGCATGCACGCACATAGATACTACACAGTATTGATTATTGTGGGATGGTCTCAAGGCAAAATCATATCCAAATACATTGTGCCAGAAGCTTCCTAGGCTAGAAAATTCTCTCGCTCTGGAAGCCTGTCCTTTTCTGCCAGAGGCAATTACGTTTCCCTTTAGAAATCCCAGACAATAGTTCTACATGTTTAAATATGTACTTAAGCTTCAAGAAAAGAAAAAGAAAAAAGGACAAAAAGGAAAAAAAAAATGAAACCTAGTGTTCTATGTCAGAATATTTAAATATGCCCCAGCAGGATCTGAAAGGAGAAGAGCAGCACTTCTGGGGATCTGGCTGTTATCCATCATTGTCAGAAGTTGTGCCAGGTGCACACCATTCTGCTGTAACACATTCCTGAAACCAAGGGGCCTTCCAACCAGTGAAGAATGCATTGGAAGGGAATTCTCTCAGACTCCACTTCAGCAAATCGTTTAAGCATGTGCTTAAGCCCAGCCCTTTGCAGCACGGAAGCTTATGCTTATATTGAAGCATGGGTTTAAACCGTTTGCTGAAAAGGGAGGGGCTACTGAATCAGGTACGCGTGAAGAGCTGCCACAGATGGAAAGAGAAAGTATTGTCCAGTGTAAAGGAGGCACACTTGCACAGAGAATGATGAAAAAGAAGCCAATAACACCCTGCTACTTCATTGACTGTGGAAAGGGAAAGAAGGAAAAGGTGGCACTGAGGATTTATTTTTAGACTGCTGGCGAGCTGACTATGAGCCAGTTTTAGAACAATGGCACAAACTACTTCTGCCATAAAGCCCCAAAAATGAAGTTAAAGGTTTACTTGCCTATTCTACATACATAGACATGAATAGGAGCACACTCCTGGGCCTGAAAGTGACTCAGAAATGATGAGAAATTGACGGCACAAACTTGAGCTCATTCAGGCTAGCGAGAACGTGCCATCCACTGCCCCACCGACACAAGAATAATCACAGCTGTGCCAATCATGGTGCAAGTTGACAGTTTTTTAGACTTTCTTATAAACAAGGGACTCTTGCCAGAACATGTACAGTGCACAGAAATCCTACACTGAAATTTTACACCTACTTTCTGAAAAGTAGTCTTCTGTGGTGATTCTAACCAATATTAGTAAGCAGCACTGTGTATAAACTATGTTCTGGGCTTGGCCTGGGAAGTAGTTAAAGTGGACCTCCTGCCAGAGTGTGGACTACAGATATATACTAACAATACAGGCATGTGCAAGGCAGCAGGGTGTGCCAGCTGTGGGAAAGTAATACATTTCCTTCATCAGACCATTAAAAAGAGATGCTGTGGGGAGCAGAGAATTAAGAGCCAGAGTCAGGATCTACAGAAAGAGGGCTAGAAGCAAGAGGATGAAGGAGGGTCTGCCTCTTTTCATTGTAGAACCCGGCCAAAGCTAACCGAATTCAGACTCTGGCAGAGGGAAATCCTCAACTGGGATTTTCAGGAGCACTCAGCATTGGCTCAATTCAGCTGTTACTGAAAAGAATGGCAATTTTATCTCTGAATTCAATGGAAAAAGAGAGGGGCCAATGTTGTGTACTTCTGAAAAATCACATTGCTGTTATCTGTGATAGTGCCATGGGGACAGGTCATTCCTTACATTTACTTCCCTGTATTACTTAAAATGCTACATCACAAAGGAACTCGATCTACTCCCGGGATTCCCAAACTATGGGCTGGGACCCAAACACGGGTCGCCATTAGATTTTCTAAGCGTTGCTGACTGTGCAGCTCTGAGCCACATGTAGCTCTTTAAGGAGCCTTTTGTGGCTCCCACTGCTGCCGCTGCTCATTCCTCTGGCTCCCAGTCCCTGCCCTGCTGTGCTGAAATGGAACACAATTTAATTGGTCTAACAGCCGGCAGGAGGGTTCCGACTATTAAACCAATTAAATTGAGTGCCGTTTCAGTGCAGCAGGGCAGGGAACTGTCCAGGTTGCAGGTGGGGGAAGGCAGTATGAGGGCTGGGAGGGGAGCTGCATGAAGGAGGAAGCAGCCCAGTGAAGGAGCAAAGGAGGGCAGCAGCAGCATTCGTGTGAGGTAGGTGGGAGGGCGTTTTGAGGCTGTGAGGGGTTTAAGCCTGGGGTGGAGGAGAAAGGAGGAGAATCAAGATTTATAAAAAATACTTTCCCAGGGAAGAACCTCCTTCCCTGCCCTCCCCCAGTTTTGGATTGCATTGGCTCACAAAGTCTTACCGAACTGTCAAAATGGGTCGCTGTCTTGAAAAGGTGGGGAACTGCTGATCTGCATTGAGGCCAGCAAAATCCTTTCCTGCTCTGACCGGCCTGTCACGAACACACAGTATTTGAAACTGAAACAGCAGTAATTCACCCAGAAAATACAGTGTATGTCATGGAGGTGACGTGTTCACAGCCGGCAGATAGGAAAGATGGGGAGCGAGCAGCAATTTTCCTTATCTATGACTTACTATGTTCATAGTCCAAGAGAGACGATAACTGTATCACTAAGAAACAGGCCTCACTCCTCTCAGAACTGCAAAAACTATCTTGACATGGAAAATAGCTAACACCACCCTACAAATAAAAGGGCTTGCCACATCTGATCTTCTATTGTTCCACTTAAACACTATTAATCTAATTTCTTCATGATTATCTCCCTAGAAATTGGATCCAGCTGTTTAACAATCTTCAGGAAGAAGTTAATGAACATTGCTGAGCTTGCAGGACAAAATGTTGAGCTTCAAACAACTTCTGAAATGATTCTTAATGAAATATGTTAATTATTTTATCTCTTTCGAAAGATTTGGAGGTAATCCTAATGCTATTTTAAGCTGCTTCTTCGGTTTTATTCATAGAGAGAAATTCAAACTCATTAAAATGAATCATATTGTTGGCCCTTTTTAGCCTGAACAGTTAGCTAGTACTTGGGATCTTTGTTGATTGTTTCAGTTACAAGAAATTGATTATATGAATCAGCTAATTCTTCAGTAAAATCCTGTTTATTTAGAAAGAGCTACCCAAAATCTTGTTTTCCTGAGCATATGGAAACAACCATTAGGAAGCAGTTTCTTCATTCAGACACCAAGTCTACCTTTTCAGCAAGGACTCTGCCCACAAGAAGTATGTTGTACTGCTTTTCCTGCTGTCTTTCTTGCTTTCTCTCACACGCATGCACAAACATCTTCAACCAAACAATATCCCATCTCCTGCCTTTGCAGTTAGTCTCCAAGGAAACCATTTAGGCCACAAGGTTTAGCTTGTGCTCAGGCCTTGTAATCACCTTGGGTGACAGCTTGTATTGTTTCAGCCATCACTGAACAAAAGGGCATTTAATTGCTTCCTCATTTAGTCTGAATAAAAGGTGCTTCCAACATCCACTGAGTTTTATCAGGTCTGTTATTGATGGCCCCCATTAACTTCTCCTAGCACACTATAGTAGACTGTTACCACAGGGACTGAAGATGATGGTATTAATACTTCTTTCGGTATATGAATCCCTGCTTCCTGTGCAACAGCACATTCTTTCTGTTTATATTACAGTAGCACCCATTTGCCCCCACTAGAAGTCCTGTACAAATAGCTTGGACTTTCCCCTAGCTCAAACAGCTTATCAGCTAACCCAAGTCGTAATAATCTGATGTAAATAAACAATTGGAAGGAATGAGGGAGGAAGGAAGGATGATGGAGTGTCAGTAATAAGGAACAACTGGTTAGATAAAGTAACTATGTTAAAATGCCTTTTTGTAAGCTGAAGCTTATAAAAATTTTTGCTCCCAATGTTCACCACCTCAGACCTATTCTTCAGCAGAAGAAATCACGGTGAAGAGAAACCGGATAATGGGCATAAGGAGGAACAGACACATTTTCCACAGGAAATAACAAGAGTGTGGTCAGAAGAACAGAACGCCCTGGGCTCTTCTGTCCTGTGCAGAGTTTAGTAAAGACAGTCTTCCAAAGATGCAGGTCACCGAGCATCTTGTAAAGGGGCTTCTGAAGAGCTGTTGTTGCAGAAAGACTTCCAGTAGTTGCTCTTTGCCTCTTCCCGCAATGTTTGTTCCCAAAATTGTATGCACATAAATGTGCATGTGTGGGATCCATTAGCCTCCGACCAGTATCTCCTTTCCAAATACTGGATAACGAACCTTCTGCTTTAATAGCCAGGCTACATTACATAAATAAGGTCTCTCAAAGCCCCCAGCGGCTAGTGTGCAGTACACATTTAACTGCTGATATTGTAGCCACTTTGTTTCTTCTAGGTCAGATAGAACAGAAGATCTACTGTACATCCCTGACCTGGCTTTGTTTTAATCTCTTCCTCCACTTCCCTGCACATCTACACACCACTTATGAAAGTGAACACTATGGCATATCTTAACCGTGAACACAGAGATTTTCTTTTGCAGGCAAGTTTTCCTTGGGGCTCTCGCAGGGCTCAGGGAGCAATTCCAGGACTGACGCTTGGATGACCAATAAGCCTGTGTAGAGCCACAGACCACTGCGCTGGTCCTCCTTCCCAGGCAATCTTTTGAAGCAGCTGTTCTGCAAAACTATTTGGCAAGAAATAGCCGAGCAGAGACATAAGCTGCGTAGATGTAACTACTTAAATGATCACATTTGTACTTTCCAGTTTGGCAAGTTATGTATAGAACTCCAGGGCAAATTTGAGTTGGCCCCTTCATACATATACCCCCTAACAAAATGCTGACAAGTATAAGTGTGATATAGTAATCTGTGCTTATCTACGCCTTGCCAAACAGTCCTGCAGTCACAATGCCTGCAGGGCAGCTGCACAGACCTCCAGGTCACGCTGAATCTTTCCCATGTTTAACCCTTAGCTAAACATCTGCAAGCATAAAAACGAGAGACCACTTTTTCCTGGCAAGGAACAAACTGACCACTTGTCTGGCTTTGTTGTTTAAACTTTAAAAAAAACCAATAATAATAATATAAATAACTAGCTTGCTTGGGATGCAGCCACAGCCACAACTGTGCCAATCTGATGGGGAAAAGTGGATTCTGTTTATTGCATCCCCAGCATTTACATCAGTTTGCTATCAACAGGAAGCAAGCTGTTAGAAAAATACCAGACAAATGGCTTTATGAAATCTTCCAGCCCTGCAAAGTAATGCTTTTAAGCAGATAAACTGAGAAAATCTCTCAAATGAAACTAAGTAGTAGCTTTCCACCAGATGCACTGACAGACAAAGCAGCGTTTCAACTGGGAGAAAATCCTCTCCACTGTCAAGTTAAAAGGTACACTATACTAATTGTTAACCTGGGAAAATAATCCTATAAAACAGAGAGACACACTTGGTTCCTTACAAGTTGTGAAACACATATAACTCTCTGCTTCAGCACTGATGGGAAATACATGGAGTTTAGAAGCTATAATTAAACGGATTGCCTTAGTAGCATATAACATGCATAACAATTAGGTTATCTGTTTATAATATTATCTGAAAGGGGTTGTATAGACTTGGAAACATTGAGAATGAGGCACAGTTCCACATGCTGGAAGACCTGCTCATGGGGCCTGTCCCTGATCAACGAATCCTCAAGCTACGAGAAAACCCGTACCCAGCATTTGCGTAGAAAGGCCACAATCACCACCATGAACTTTCTGAACATCCTTGGTGCTGTGGAGAAGCCAAATGGAAGGACTGTGAATTGGTAGCGGCAGCCACAGACCACAAATCTGAGAAACCTCCTGTGTGTGGGAATGATGAAAATATGGAAGATGTTCATACCCCTGCTGGAGGACACAGTAGCAGATCGCCACTTCCTTTGCGGTTAGAGTTAGGGAGGCTGGGGTCTGCCACAACACCTGGGTGGTAGACTGGATGGTCTTGCTAAGGGGCAAGGCCACTCTGGACAGGCCCTCAGGGACTAAAGAGTGTACCATTGGGTCTGCGTTCTCCATGACCCACTGAGGCTGCAGCCACCTGTCATAAAAGGTCCTGATGTGCCCTCACGTTAGGAGAAGAGGCAGAATAGCCCCTAGGGAAAGGATCTTCCTGACATTGAAGGGGTTGAGACATTGGTGGTTTAGCAGCTGTTAACAGGTGCTGAGTCCGTGTCTGAACTGGAATGGGTGACAGGTCCTCAGTGGGTTCAGGAGCCACTGCTGTAGTTGAGGTTGTCTTGCAGGATGAGGACACCATAGCTCTCCTTGATAGCAGGTCCTGACCCCGATGGTCGGCTCAGGGTGTCGAGAATGGCCACTGTGCAGGTGCTTGCCACTGTGGGGAGTGAGGGTGGGGCAAGACATGCAGTGCTGGAGAAGCCTCCCAAAGGTGGTGCCAGGAGCTGTGCCAAAAGCAAGTGTGTTACCAGATGTTGCGAGATGTGAAGGGCTCCACCTCCACTTCTGATGTGTACATGAAGGCTGACCATGGAGGTGTGGTGCCCGATGGTGCCAAGGAGTGGTGCTGAGGGGACAGTGAGAGCTGCTGCAATGTAGTTAATTTGCCCTCATGCCTTACAGGAGCTGGTGCCAGAATGAGTACTCGTGGCACCAGCAGCAACGGGGGCATTTGCTGCACCATGGACAGTGCTAATGGCAGTGACAGTGCCAAAGGTGGTGGCACAGTCTTCTTCGGAGCTGGCGCTGCATATGCTGGCATTTGGATCAGGACCCTTGCAGCTTCAGAAACGTACGGCATCGAAGGAAAGTTCAGGTCCTACTCTAGGACTTCCTGCCCCAGGGATTCCAAAGACACTGGGCTCACCGACCTTGCCTGTGGGGCTGGAGTCAATGGTGCAGTACTGTCATTAAGGTGCTATGTCAAGTTGTGCCCTGACACACAGTGGCTACGTCTACACGTGAAGCCAACATCGAAATAGGCTATTTCGATGAATAACGTCTACACGTCCTCCAGGGCTGGCAACGTCGATGTTCAACTTCGACGTTGCGCGGCACCACATCGAAATAGGTGCTGCGAGGGTACGTCTACACGCCAAAGTAGCACACATCGAAATAAGGGTGCCAGGCACAGCTGCAGACAGGGTCACAGGGAGGACTCAACAGCAAGCCGCTCCCTTAAAGGGCCCCTCCCAGACACAGTTGCACTAAACAACACAAGATACACAGAGCTGACAACTGGTTGCAGACCCTGTGCCTGCAGCATAGATCCCCAGCTGCCGCAGAAGCAGCCAGAAGCCCTGGGCTAAGGGCTGCTGCCCACGGTGACCATAAAGCCCCGCAGGGGCTGGAGAGAGAGCATCTCTCAACCCCCCAGCTGATGGCCGCCATGGAGGACCCAGCAATTTCGACGTTGCGGGACGCGGATCGTCTACACGGTCCCTACTTCGACGTTGAACGTCGAAGTAGGGCGCTATTCCGATCCCCTCATGAGGTTAGCGACTTCGACGTCTCGCCACCTAACGTCGAAGTTAACTTCGAAATAGCGCCCGACGCGTGTAGCCGCGACGGGCGCTATTTCGAAGTTAGTGCCGCTACTTCGAAGTAGCGTGCACGTGTAGACACAGCTAGTGACTGCTGGCCTTCTTGGCTGGGAACGAGACCCAATAATAGGCCTCGCCTCCTTATGCTGCACCACAGACTGCGAGCGGTGCTCGGCAGAGGAGAATGTCTTGCATCTTTATGAGGCACCAATGTGTCCTGTGCCAAAGCTGGTGCATGATGGGGGTACTCAGACCAGGGTGCTGTGTCTGCCTGGTATCAGAGGTGAAAGCGCCAACTCCATAAGCAGGAATTTCAAGCGCTGATCTCACTCTCTCTTAACCAGAGACCTGAAACACCTGCTGGTACGAGGAGTCGTCCTTTGGAACCATACAGAGTAACATATATTTTGGAAAATAAGTTTGCGTGGGCAAAGACCCACTTTGTCAGATGCAGTGGGTCTTTGCCCACGAAAGCTTATGCTCCAAAATATCTGTTAGTCTATAAGGTGCCACAGGACTTCTTGGTGTTTCTGAAGATACAGACTAACTCTGCTACCCCCTGATACCTGCTGGTACTGCACTTACATACTAGAGTGTGTCACGTAAGCACCAGCTTACCAGCAATATGCCAATTCCCTCTAGACACAGGCTTGCCACAAATGACAGAGTTGTTAAATCCCTGCTGCATGCCCTGGAGGGATCTCGAACAGGAAGCAAAAACCTAACAAGAGCTGAGGTGAAAGGGAATCACCAACTCCCATTATCAACTAACTTCAAACAACAAGAGCTCACTAACTACTGGCAAGAAACGGGTCAGAATACAGGTAGGGTTGTCTTGCAGAGCAAGAGAGCACGTGCTCCAATGACCATCAGTGGCGGTAAGAGGGAACCGAAGGGGTGAAGAGCCGATGGAGATCTTTATACTGCGCCACATAGGTGCCATTCTAGGGGGCTTTACAGCCAGCATGACGGGTACCATCAGGGGTGGGGAAGTCTTCTGATGATCGTGCACACACACCTGTCGGAATGCACTCATACAATCACCTGAAGAAGCCAGTTTTTCTTAACTTCTAACCTCGGAGGAAGAATAAGAAATGAAAAAAATGAAAATGCCAATTTAACGTTTTTCTTTGGTTGGTTTATGGGGGAAAGTAACAGTAGTGCTCCCAGTTTACCAAGTGATCCAATTCATTCTAAACCAGTGACTGATCCTTTCACACCTCATTATGTATCCCACCCCCAACTTTTGTGGAATCCGCCAACTTTATAGCAATGACATTATGTTTTCATCTAGACAACTGACAAAAGCAGTAAGTAGCATGGGGCTTAGAACTGATCTCTTCAGGATTCAACAGGAGATGTCCCACTTAACAAGGATTCTCTTTTTACAGTTACCATTCAAAAACTAGTCAGGTAATTCAGCAACTTGTTTGTTATTGGAGCCATTGGGAGAAGGTCATCTAAAAGTGTCTGTGCATATTTCCTCCTCCCTTGTGTCATTTAGAATACGTCTCTCTATAGATTCATTTGTTAATTATGGTATAACAAGGAGTGTAGTCTGGGAATGGATGATGGTTGTGTTGCTGGATTTCCCTGGGTGCATTTCACTGCTGATAGTGTGTTATTTTGAATATTAAGGGGGCACCGGGGCTCCTAATATGTGGATTAATATGTAGAACAGGGGTTCCTAATATGCAGAGCTAAAAAAATCTAAGTACAAAATGACGTTTACCTACTTCAGTAATTAAATAATGTTGGTAAAGAACTGCATAATGGCAACATACTCTTAAGGCAAGCTCTGATACAAAATATTGTACACACATCTAAATATAAAGATACAATTATACACTTGACTTCAAGTGCATGTAATGTCTATGTATAAAAGTATTGAGCAATGTGCTATGTAAATGTTTTTGAAGTAACTTCAAAGGCTGACTGGAATCTCTTCTATGGAAAATAGGGGAACTCTAGCATTACACACATGGGGAAGACTGTGTAGCGCAAGGTCTAGGAAACGAGATATGTCTTCCACGCCAAGGTCATGGCCTTATATCAAGTCCTGAAAGATGGTTTCCATCTAACAGCTGTTCAGTGACCTATATAAAATGAGACCATCTTAATCCAGGTCCTTATTAACAGGTGCGCACATTACAACACCCTGTTCTACCCCGCAACTGTGTACAGTAAGGGAAAGTTACTCACCTTGTGCAATAACAATGGTTCTTCGAGATGTGTGTCCCCCTGGGTGCTCCACTCTGAGTGTCAGTGTGTCCTCATCCCAGCGCTTGAAGATTCTCCTATTGTCATGGTTTCCCGCATTGTGCATGTGCAATAGCGCCTCCTTGTGCTATGTGGCATGTGCACAGCATGGACCCCTTCTGTTCCTTCTCTACCCTAGCAAATACAGCAGGATGCTTCAAAGTAGGCGCAGGAGGGAGGCAAGTGGAGCACCCATGGGGTGACACATCTTGAAGAAACATTGTTATGGCACAAGGTAAGTGACTTGCTTTGCTTCTTCGAGTAGTGTCCCCGTGGGTGCTCCACTCTGGCCAACAATAAAGCAGTAGTTGCACTTGGGAGGTGAGTTGGAGCCCAATAATGATTACAGTTGACAGAACTGCTTGACCCATTTGAATGGAGGAAGGTAGTGAAGACGAAAAAGCATAGTGGCGTGCAAAGGCATTGCTTGAAGACCCTGTTGCCACCATGCGTATATCCATAAGGGGTATGTTCTAGAGGAAGGTGGTGGTAGAAAATACAGCCCTGGTAGACTGGAAGATGACAGTATGCAGAAGATCTTTCCAATGAAGAGTGTAACAGTGTGAATACCAGTTGAGATGAAACAGGATGGCCCTGGGATTGATTTGCAAAGGAGAGGAAGAGCCTAGGAAACTTGTGCCAAGACTGAGTGATCAACGTAGAAGGCCAACACCCAACCAATATCCAAAGTGTGCGAAGAGAAGACTTAGAGGTGATTTAATAGCAGGCTTCAACTTCCTGAAGGGGAGCTCTAAAAAGGAGGGTGAGAAACTGTTCTCAGTGGTATCAGATGGCAGAACAAGGAGTAATGGTCTGAAGTTGAAGAGGGAAAGGTGTAGGTTAGATATTAGGAAAAACTACTTCACCAGGCGGGTGGTGAAGCATTGGAATGCGTTGCCTAGAGAGGTGGTGGATTCTCCATCCCTTGAGGTTTTTAAGTCCCGGCTGGGATGACTTAGTGGGGGTTGATCCTGCTTGAAGCATGGGGCTGTACTAGATGACCTCCTGAGGTCCCTTCCAGCCCTGTGATTCTGGTGTGCCATGCCACGCATGTGGGATCAGAGTGTTCCTTTGGAAAGAAGGCAGGTAAGTGGAGAAACTTAGGATGAGGGCAAAGAGCGACTCTATCCTTGGTAAACATTGTATAAAGAGGTTCAGCCATCAGAATGGCAATCTCCCCAACCCTCCTGGCCGATATCATGGTGGCTAAAAACAAGGCCTTCAATGACAGATGGAGCCAGGAACATTTTGCCTGGGATTCCAAGGGCAGCTTCATGAGGCCACTGAGTACATGGTTAAGATTCCAGATGGGACAAGAGTATGTACTGATGTAAAGCACTTTAAAGACCCGTCCAAAAATATTTGCTGATAGGATGGGTGAGGAAGGAGACCCCATCATCCATCAGCATACACCTTAATGATATTAAGGGCTAGACCTGGCTCACTCAGGTGCAGCAGGTAGTCTAGGAGGACACGGATGGTGACTGAACCCCACCCTGACGGTTAATATATTACATGCAGGTGGTGGTGTTTGCGAGCATGTTGACAGTTCTGCGTGTGAGGTGGCATCAGAAATGCTGGAAAGTGTATGGACTGCTCTGAAGCTCCAGCAGATTTATGCGGAGTGTTTGCTCAGTGAAGGGCCACTTGCCCTGGACTGTAAGGGAACCCAAAAGGGCCCCTGATCCCATAAGGGAGGCATTCACAATGAGGGTAATAGAAGAGAGCAATTGGTGGAACAGCACCCTGGTGAAAACATTGGAATGGCCACTAATTTGGACAGCAGGCCTCTGGCCAGGGTGTAGCAGGGGCCAGCCAGGACTGAATGCACCCCATATGCAGTCTGGCCAGCATGGCCACATAGTTTTCTGCTCACAGGAGCAACATGTCCAATGAATAAACTTTGTGTCTCATGATGTCCCACTTTTTGCTTGCCTTACCCTGAGGAGTGGGAATTAAAGGACTTGGACTTATTGCAGACAGCGTCGCTCAGCGAGTTTGGTTGTGGGTGGGTGATCGGAACTCTGTGTTCCTGGAGGCAACAAAATACCTCTTATCGGCTCCCTTGTTGGTGGGAGGAATGGATGCTGGAGTCTGCCAGATGACATTAGTGGGGTCCATTATTACTTTGTCCATAGGCAGCACAATTCTGGAAGAGGCGGGGGTGGGGGGCTGAAGGGCGGTGTCAGGACTGGTGCCATGTATGCCCCTGGCAGTGAATCTTTGTTGCGCCACTTGGATTCTGTGTCCTGGTGCCAGGGGCATAGGTGAGACGGTGCCCTGGTACTGCTTCGATACCTTGTCCAGTGCTATGCAAGAGTGGGATGGTGCCTCAGATCTGGACTAGTGCGGTGCCTTGTGCAAACAGCATGGAGTCTTGTAGTGGTGCTGCTTGTGCTCTGTTTTGGGCATGCAGGGCAGGGTCTTGGCTTTTGATGATCTCTAATGCCTGGGAGTAGAAGCAGATGAAGTCAGCAGTGCCAACGGTGTCAGAGGTGCCAAATGCTGGTGGCTCGGCTCCAAGAGTGCCCGCTTGAGTGGTGCCCACCTTTGATGGTGGCAGGGACACTGCAGCAGCCTTTTCAATTGGTGCGGTCCATGAGGACGGTGCTGCTGGAGGCCAAGAATGTGCTGGGGAAGGACCTGCCTTGGCAGCTGGGGTGCTGACAGAGGCACAGGGGGAGGATACACAGTTCACACCCTTGGTCTTGCATGCTGGTTTTTCAGCGGAGGGCTGCTCTGGGGCAGTGTTTGGAGGAACTTTGAGTATAGGTAAGTCTTGAGCCTACTGGTCAATCCCTCCTGGCCTGTTCTGTGAGGCTAGAGCAATGTGTGAAGGATTGGATTTGGTAACACCCAAACAGGCACTTAATGCGGGATACTTGGCTGTCACAGGCCAGCATCACTTTCCTGAACATTGCTTGAAGCCTGACGAGCCTGGCATGGCCATGACGCAATCACTAATTCTAACACTAAGCCTAATAAAGTTTGTTCTTCCCTTGTCCAAGTTAACAAACTCTTCTTCTGTCTTTCAGAGAAAGAGAGAACAAAAAGTCATCTGCAGTGGGGGGCGGCAGAGAAGGATCTGAGGGACCAGTGCCGTACATGCTCCAGACGGCACAAGGAGGCTCTATTGCGTATGCGCAGTGAAGGAAACCACAGCTGTAGAAGAATCTCCGAGCACTGGTGCATGGACGCACCAACACCCAGAGGGGCGCACCCATGGGGACACTACTTGAAGAAGAATTTGCAGAGCCAGAAGAGAGGTTAAGAATTGAAGAGGCTTGTGACTGAACGACTCTTGGTCTGAAGAGGTCCCCTTCAGGGTATGCGCTCAGTTACCACAGGGCACATATAGATCAAAACCATAGGTAGTGTGTGCGCACGTGTGTTTCATCCTCAAATGTTCTCAGTTCAGGACTTCTAAACAGTGCTATATTAACTTTAACCCCCAGCTCTCCACCCCTCTTAACAGACCCAGTTTGTATTTATTTATTTTCCCATTTTTGGACATGCAGAAACCAAGAAGTTAACTGAAGTTTCTAAGGTCACTCAGCAGTTCTGTGTCAAAGAAAGGATTAGAACTTAAGCGTCTGAAATTCCAGCTGCATGACTGATTTGCTAGGACAGAACACTTCGCGAGCAAGTCACATGACCTCGAGGCCTATGTTTTCCCACCTGAACAACTGGATCAATTATATTTCACATGTCCGATACCACGAAGGAGAGCAGCAGCAAACTCCCCATTCTGGACCCTGGGTGCAAGGGAGACGGGATGTATAGGGAGTATGACCTTTAGATTCCTGGTCCCAGCATAAATTAAAGCCACCAGGCAGCTCTGATTTACGCCACTGACTTAACAGCAGCCAAATAGACATTATATCCCTCTCCATACTGCCCACATCCGTTACTCCACAATGCACTTGTGATGCCCTCTCTCTTTTCTATCTGAGGTGGGACAGCAGAAGTTGCCTCCATGAGCCTGCCGCCAGCAGAGCATTCTCCTGCACAGGAGAACTCCTCACAAGGCTTTTTAACTCCACTGTGTGTTGCTTAAATGGAAGCAAGTGGCCTTAGAAGACTGGATAACCCCACCCACAGTATTTAAAGACACCTAACGCAGTGGGTAGCTATGGGTGAATGAGTGGAACCCATAACTAGTTCCAAAAAATATTATGGCTATGTCTAAACTACAGGGATCCTTTGAAAGAAGTTCTTGTAGAAGAACTTTTCTGAAAAGAAATGTCCATCGAAAGAGCACATCCACACATACAAAAAAGTAGATTTGAAAAAATCGGTCCACTCGTTTGATAAAGAGTGTCCACACAGTCCCTGCTCTTTCAAAAGAACGGGCCAGGGATCAAAAAATCTGGTGCCATGAGGACTCCTCTTTCAAAAAAAGGGACCCCAGGGTGTCTACACACTTTTTGTTCAGAAAAAGGCACTTCCTCATCCATGAGTGGAAGAGGGCCGCTGGAATAAGTGCTGTATTCTTCCAATTTATTATAGAAAGAACTCATTTTGTACGTAGACTTTCCATGGGATTTTTCAAAAGAGCCCTAGCTTTTTCAAAAAAAACTCGCAAGTGTAGACATAGCCTACATGTTACAAGTAAACCAACCAACCAAAACCATTTTTCCAGGGGTCTGATTTTATTAACCACAAGGCCTTCCAAAAGAATGCCACATAAAACCTCAGTTTGAAACTGCTGCTAAGGTTCCTTCTCCCAGGAACTGTCTGCCCAAATCCCATTCCCTCTTTCAAATAGCTACTGCCACCTCTTTCACACCTGCACCAGTCAGCTGGAAACTCCTTTTAACAACACTTCTTCAGCAAAATAAATGTTGCTAAGAGAGTGGAGGGTTTCGAGCAAATGCTTGTCACAATATTATGTCCCCTTTCCGAATTCACATACTGAGGCTCAGAAGTGTTAAGTGTTGGTATTCTAGAGGCATTCTGGTCACATGGATAATATATGCAACTTAGGAAAAGTTTATTAAATAAAAGAGCTACAAGTACAGGCACAAACGAAAGATTTTAATGCAGTTCAAATTCCAGCTTAGTCTATTGGGGCCAAGGGACCATGAATGGAATGCTATACACAGAGACATGTAGTGACTGAACAATACACTGAGCTAACACATCATACGGGAGTTCTTGTCCTGGCTCCAACAACAATCTGTTATCTATCCTTAAGCAATTTGATTAGTCTGTTGGACAGCTTACTTTTCTATAGGAGGGGATAAAGACATAATCTAATTCATAACTATTTGTAAAGAGACTGTATGAATAACCAATTAGTCATAGTATGTATATGCACCAATAAATACATATATTTATCTTCTAGAGCAGTACACAGCTATGATTAAGAAAATTTTAAGGATGCATTAAAACTTATGCTTATACAACAATGCTCACAGCGATTTCAAAAACAGGAATAGTACTCAGTGTTGCACTAGTCAAAAGCTTTCCTATACATAACACAAATGAGTGATTATGGCTCCTGAAGCCAAAATCACATAACTAGACATTGTGGTACAGTGCAGCATTCCAAAATGGCATGCTGATTAACTGTTCACAGGGCCCTTCCATTACTTGACCTGTAACTAACGCAGCCAACGTAAACTCAAAGATAAATGAACATTCCGTGTGTCCTGTCATATTGTGAGTATTCTTGAGAGATCTACACACCAAACACTCAATTATTCAGCCACATAAGGAACTGGAGGAGAGGAAGAGGAAGTTGCCTCTTAGAAGATAGTCTTTGTCTGAACAGTTTGTACTGGAAGCCTTGGACAGATTATGGAGTAGTTGTTTTAAGAGAAAAGGGTGCTTACTATAAGGGTTTCTCCATTCAGGTTTCACTACAGTATGTGCCATGCTAACACACACACACACACACACACACACACACACACACACACACACACACACACACACACAGAGTCTCAACCAGTAACATATAACAGTATATACACATCCGGTAATTATTTATTTTTAGAAACATGCAATTTTGATATGAATATAAACAAAAATACAGTATGGCTCAAATTTTCAGTCTGCCTCAATTAAGAAGTCTGCAAAATTTAGGGCAGCAAATCTTGTATTTCCTTGTTGCATCAGGGTTTATGGATTTTTGCTCCTGGAAACAGATGTGTCCACACAGACAAGAGGACAGACATTCATGAAGACCAGTTGAAAAGTTTGATCTCCTGTTCCCATCTTCATAAATTATCTGTGACTGTAAAATAACTAAATATGTAAAGACTTGAGTTTTTAAAACAGAAATACCTTTCACACACACAGATTGGACAGCAGCTGAAAGAGTAGGTTCTGTTCCTCTGAAATGACAGGAAATTATTGGGGGGAAATTATGAAAACTGAAGTAATTGCCATGCAAATCACCAAACTGGGTTTGAGATGCAAAGGGATTTAGTCATCAATTTGTACAGATTAGGCAAAACTGAAATTCATTGTATTAAGAGATTCTATTTATTTCTTAAAACCCTTCCTGGCTGGGAGCCATTAGGCACTTGGAAGAGATTAGAATTATTGGTGTTTGATGGCTTCTCCTGAAAGGACTATGAAGGGAAAAGTGGCAGATTTAAGTCATTAGGATCATATTCTGTTAACTCATGTATTTCACAAAAATATACTTTTGAAAGCACAAATAGACTACAGATGCCAAACAAAGCTCTCCAATGACTCCAGGCCATTTTCATTTTCACAACATATGCTCTCAAACAGCACCCCTCCAATTCATTAGAATTCCTCTTCAGTTACACTGTCACACGTGCTGAAGGCCTCATTTCCTAGACTGTCTTCTTTGTCCTGCTGCAAAGACTATTTATTGGTTGGGAAACAGAAATTATGCAATGCTAGGCAAGCTCCTCCTTCCTTGAGAATATCGTACTAGTATGGAGATCTACACTACAACTTACTTCATTGTAACTTGCATTGCTCAGGGGTCTGAACAAGCCACCCCCAACTTGATGTAAGTTACACCAAACTAAGTGCTGGTGTGATCAGCCCTATGCTGGTGGGAGCGTGTCTCCCATGAATATAGCTACCGCCTCTCACGGAAGTAGTCTTACAGTGACAGGAGACTTTTCCTCAACAAAATGGCTACCTCCAATGCACTAGTGCCAATTTAGCGGTTCTAGTGTAGACAACCCTTGAGTTTGCATGAGATAACAACTAACATCACTGGCTTGACATCACATAGACAGTTGTTTCCAGGCCCGTATATGGGATGGGAAAGGGTGTGAAGGCACCCAAGCCCCAACCAGGCACAAGCAGCAGGTATAAGCAGCAATGGGAGATGATGCCCCCACCCCAGGTTTTAACACTCACCCTCTCCCCATCCTCATTCTGACTGTTCCCAAAGGCTCAAGCAACAGCAGACTGCAGACCCATGACTCTTCCCCTAAAAGAGGCTCTGTTAACTTAAAAGGGAAAACCCTTCCAGACTGTCAGACCTATTAGCATATTATAGACCCTGTGAAAGACACATTAAGTGGCAATTAAAAGCATTTAACAAGCATGTGCCAACCTGAATTTACTGACAAAAAACAGTTGTGTATTATGTCTACAAGACCTTAGTTTAAATTTTGCTTTCAATAGTTAATTAGTTCATGGCTGAAGCTTCTAAAATCACATCTCTAAAAAATCCTTTCATAGACATTTAGGTGCACAGTCTGAATATTCAGCTCTAGCCTAAGACAGTTTTTTAAAGTAACTTCTTCCAAAGACCACCCTGCTCAAAAATCAGCGTAAGTAATGTAAGATAACCTAACACCAGGGTCATTCCCCCTCTCCCCTCATTGCACTCTAACCTTCACTCCCACGCCCCTGCCTTGCCTTCTGTTCTCCCACTGCCAACCCAACACCCTGCCCTGAGCCTCTCACGAACCCTGGTTTCTTACTCAGTTCCTCTCACATACCACCAGCCTTACTCCTGAACCCCTGACATCCCCAGCACCCTACCCTAACTTCTGCACCCCAACACATTAGACCCCCATGCCCTGAGCCCCTCTTCCACCTCAACCCCAATTCGTGCACCTCTACTTTCCCATCATCCTGCTATTACTTCTGCAACCTCTACACACACCAGTCCAGTATCCTGAGCAGCACCTCATATACCTCAGCCCTGACTGCTGTACCCCAACCTCCCCAGCCCACTGCCCAGAGACGCCCAAATTCCATTCCATCATTTTTTGGAGCATTTCTAACTGACCTGTAGAATTGTTTAGCATCTTGGAGATGAGCTATGTGTGAATAATGTGCATTTTGATGTATTCACTAGCTTGAAGCTGCTAGAAAGGATGATAATACAGGTACTCCAAGAGGAGTGTTCATTTTCGTCATATCATTCACATTAAACAAACATCAGAAGCATAGCTTCTTGTTAATTATTAATTATTTTAATGTATTTTCTTGAACACCTATGGACTGCTTACAATATATACTTATATCCAGGGTTTTTGTTCGTATTAATGGTGCAGATCCACATGCTATCTCACTACTGGCATTGCACATATGGAATTTTAACCCATCCAAAAGAAATTTCAGCCTGTCCAAGGATGGAAAATATTAGAGGGAACACTTCTTCTGTACCCTGCATGCTGTCAGAAGAGCCCTGGCACACATGCAGGGCTGGGGGCAGCTGCGACTCCTGGTCACAGGGAGCAGCCACTGGCAGCAGGCATGCTGGGGAAGAGGGACAGGGCCAGGCTGGCTGGACGGGCGGCAGGGATGGAGGAGAGGGCAGGGGGTAGAGCCTGCTGGAGAGAACTGAGAGTGGGATTAGATGGGTAAGGCCTGCTGTGTGTGGTGGGGGGTGGTTCATATTTGTAAAAAGGGCAGAAATTCCTGCATACAGACCTGTTTCTGTGCAAACTTTTTTCACCAAGCACCTGCCGACATACCCCAGTCTCAACACGCAATACCCTCTCCTGTTCTAATTCTGGGCTTCCATTAAGTTGAGAATGCCTAACTGTGCTTCAGTGATTAGTAGGTGGTGCCAGGGAGATAACTATTCAATGGGAACCAAGATCTTATTTCTCTGGGACTGACATGCTTGCTTAACTTTGCAGTCTGACAGACAAGTATCAGAGATGTCTAAGTCACTGCTAGAACACAGAGAGATGCCCCATCATGTGCCCAATCAGTGTAAAATAATTTCAAAATATTACTGAATTAATGTCTAAGTTTTGTGAGGCCTGTTTTCTGGTTAGACTGTTTTAGTACTTTCTTTAATCTCTCTTTGGGATGGCTTTGTCCTCTGCCGCATGGCAATGTAACTTTGGAAAATTCCCATTTTATTTCCTGCTTTTTTTCCATTAGAAAAATCAGCTCTTGCCTAGGCAGGAAGAATATGCCAATTGAAATGACATCAAAAGAGCCAAGAGAATGACTGCTGAGCAACTGAGAGAAGGTAACCTGTTAAGTCAAACTAATTAAAACTCCTTGGTGCTTTCATTTGGCTAAAATCTCAATGATGATTTTTGGAAAAAGGACAGCTTTATTGAAGATTCAGCTGCCCCACTCCTTCAACAAATCCACCGGAGCTCACAATACTCACTGCTGAGACTACTTGGAGATCCACCAATGAAACAGGGAAAGACCAGAACATGAGATTCCTGACATGTCTAAGGCAAAGACTGAATTTTTAAAAAAAGATCTTTTCTTCATTCTTCCTAAAAAACAAAAGTCAGCACAAGCCCAATTAAAATATCCTTTGAAGGTCACTTCCAATAGGTATCACAGGCTAATGGAGGAGAACTATTCATCTTCTCCCAGAGTCCAGCATATTACAACTCCTATTCTATCTGCTTTTGGGCACAAAGGACCCCAATACTGCAGCCACCTACCTTTGTGGGTAACACTTGACATATTCCAGCAATCTTGTTGAAGTCAAGCATTTGCAAGATAAGAGGATTTTATAAAACATTTACATACATTATGGTATCATTCTGGCAATTTTTTAAAAAACAGCATCTGTGATCCCGTCCCCATCTCATTTGCATCTCAATACAATTCAAGATATTGGTGGTAAGCTTTAAAACCCCCATGTGACTTTGGACTTCATTAGCTGAAGGACCACTTGTCATGCGTCACCTCCAGGAACTAGCACTGGTTATAAATGAAGTAGCATTGGCACAGGGCTCTACACTCTGAGCCTCTGCCTCTGAAAGTCACTCTCTTTGGAAATCTCCCTGAGCCCAAGTCTAGTAAGCTCTTGAGTTAGCTTTTGATTTTGTTTTTTGACTCCTGCCACCATTTTTTTTTTAAAACTTCTGACAAAACGTCAACAGGATTGCTAAGATTTCTATAGATATCAGGAAAGGCTTATGCATATTATATCCCCTCCTTTAGTAAACAAGATCCAGCTTCTAAAATTATCTATTTTGATTTTAATAATGCCTAGTCCAGGTAAAAGTGCTTTCTTGTCACTTAAAAAGAACAACATTTGACATTGGAACAAAAAGCAGTCAAGTAGCACTTTAAAGACTAGCAAAATAATTTATTAGGTGAGCTTTTGTGGGACAGACCCGCTTCTTCAGACCATAGCCAGACCAGAACAGACTCAATATTTAAGGCACAGAGAACCAAAAACAGTAAATCAAGGAGGACAAATCAGAAAAAAATGATCAAGGTGAGCAAATCAGAGAGTGGGGGGTGGGGGAAGCTCAAGAATTAGATGAAACTAAGTATGCAGACGAGCCCCTTAGTCACTATAGGGGCTCATCTGCATACTTGGCTTAATCTAATTCTTGACCTTTCCCCCCCCCGGCCTCCCCACTCTCTGATTTGCTCACCTTGATCATTTTTTTCTGATTTGTCCTCCTTGATTTACTGTTTTTGGTTCTCTGTGCCTTAAATATCGAGGTCTGTTCTGGTATGGCTATGGTCTGAAGAAGCGGGTCTGTCCCACAAAAGCTCACCTAATAAATTATTTTGCTAGTCTTTAAAGTGCTACTTGACTGTTTTTTGTTTTGATAGTATATAGACTAGCATGGCTCCCTCTCTGTTACTATTTGACATTGGGTTTAACTAAATGGATCAATAAAATAAAATTAATAATAAAGTCACGGTAGGTTGAGAGCTCCTATTTACGTCCCTGCTCTAGAATTATTAAAAACGCTGGTGGCGATGGGAGGGACAAATCCTATTTGTGATATCAGGAGTTTGAGTGAGATGCTATTTCTTCATTTAAACTACTTGCATTTCACTGTTTGCCTCTATAACCTATCAGAAGAGATAATTTAAGAGGATGAGGGAGAAAGACTCAATGCAGTTTAAAGGTACACAGCAAGTCCTCAGACACGAATAACTGGCTGTAATCAGACCTCACTCAGCTTAGAAAGATTTTAAGACTTTCAGAGCAATGTATTTCTGCAACAGTAAAAGGGTTTTCTCAGGCTAGGACAATCTGAAAACAATCAAACAATCGTCTTCAATAAAGTGTACTCCTGTGAAGGGGAAGTAATTTCCCTGAGTGACAATGTAAAATACAAAATAGGACATAATGAGAAAATACTACTTTACACTGCGATAAGATGACAAACAAATATGATGAACCTGGCAGGGCTGTTTGCTGTTCTTCCTAGAATTTCTTCAAAGAAGAAGAAGGAGGAGGAAAAAAAAAAAAGGCAAAGGGCTTTTTGGGCTAGGGAGGGACAAGCCTCTGAGTCTAGGTAGTTATCTATCAGTTTGCAGATACAAAACTATTCAATTCAGTAAAATGAAGCAAGAGAAACCAGAGCATTCCAAAGAGATCAGAGAAAACGACTTGAGTTTGCCAGGGTACACCTACACTGTGCAGCTTTTAGAGACAAGGCTGCGTCGAGACAGCTACATTGCTAAAAGTCAGTGCGTGTGAACCCAGTTTGTCAGCAGTTTTCCTGACAAAATTCTTCTATCCCCGTAAGCAGCTTTTGAGTTGTCTGCAGCAGGAGAGCACTCCTGCTGACAAAGCAGTATTCACACTGGCACCCGCAGCAACAAAACTTTTGTCCTTTGGAGGGGTGTGTGAATAAGCACCCATGAATGACAAAAGCTTGTCTATCAGTTGCAAGCACAGAGACAGCCTCATATAGGTTTGGGTTCCTGTCATGTTTTTAAAAATAAGCCATTTTTGTTGGACTTGCTTTTAGTTCCACTCCATCTGCTAGGGTCTGCTGACTGGGGAAAGGACTACAGGGGTCTCACACAGTCCTCACTGTAACAAAATTTGTAAGTATTTGGCTTGTCTTCTGCTCTTCTCCCCAAAACAAAGCACCACATTCATTCATTCATTCTTTAAAGTGCTACTTGACTGCTTTTTTGTTTTGATTCATTCATTGTTCACTTGCCAGACTGCGACAGGCAAATGGAGCCACCTTGGGTGAGCAAGCTTTGGCAGCAAAGGCATTAGCAGATGTCACTGCAGAGCCTTCGGCCATTAAGTCCAGTTTGAAAAAGTCCCGATTTAGTTTAGATAAGGTTGGCTCTGCTTTAGGCAGAGGGCTGGACTCATTGAACTCCTGAGGCCTCTTCCAGCCCTCGGATTCTGTGTCCCTCCACTTCTGCCTCCCCTCCCCTGGGGTGCCAGACAGCAGTGCTCTGATCCCCACTGCTCTGGGCAGCTCAGTCAGCCCCAGCTCTTCCAACAGCTACGTGGGACAGCCGGGTGCTACACTCACAGCCCCAGTGCTCCTGGCAGCGAAGTCTCAACACCAGCTGACCTGACTGCCTATGGTAGACCGGCCAGCCAGCCAGCCAGGGCAATGCACTGGGAAGCACAGAAGGGGGCTTGTCCTGGAAATAAAGCCTGGAGGAAGGCATGCTAGGCTGTCTGAGAAGGCTCCACACAATATCCGCTGCGGTTCCACAAGCCAGGGGGTGGCCTCTACAGACTGTGCATTAAATGAGATATGAATTATCAGGGGAGCGTGCATTCCTCAATCCACTGACTCTTGGACAGTATTTGGAAAGGGCTGCTGATAGAAAAGGAAGGGTGCCTATGTTATGATGCAAGAGGTGATAGCAAAAGCATGAGGCATCTGTAAGCATCTTGCAATTTGTGGATCTCTGTATCCCTGGGCTTGGTGGGTCATGCAACCATGGCAACACTGAAGAAATGAACTGAAGAGAATAGGGAGGTTTAAGAGGTTCAACTGTTATTTCCAATGCAGAGGTTGAGATGGTGCTTAATTAGCAAAGTACGTCAAAGAGGAAGATACTATGTTTGTTGTATGTTCGCTAAATGCTTGGCTGAGTCGTTGAATTAAAATTAATTTCCATTGTTAGGTTACAGAAAAGGAGAGTAAAAGGAATGGTCTAAATTTCCTCCCCTTTTTATTACATTAAGAATTAAGAGTCTCTCTAAATCATTTCCAAATTTTTCCAGTAAAGTATCCTGTATTTTGATATTACAGGACAAATCTTCTGCCACTCTACTTTCCTATCTTCTCAGTAGTACTCTAGAATGAAATGCTTATCAATCAGGAAGTAGTTCCTGAAGCCTACAAGCTCATGATCTTGCTGAATATTCTGTGTTCACAGTCAGATCAGGAAACACTGAAAACAAGTAACTTCCCAAGTAAGTGCTCCTGTTATGCGTATTATAAAAAGAACATAATAAAGTTTCCCCCTCTCAGTATTTTGAACATAAATGAAGGTAGACAAAGTGCTTTGAGATCCTCTGGTGAAAGCATTTTAAGTGTAAAACATTATGATTACTAAACATAACATTAATGAATGAGAATAAATAATAGAATTAATTGCATATTATATATTAATATATTATAATTATTCCCTCTAGGGTTAATGCAGGCTTGGCCTGCAACCAAAGCAGCTGTCTTGGGGTATTCTCATGTACATACACTAGAAGCAGACATTTATCCCCTTTTAGGCCTTTGGTAATGTTCACATGGACTAAAATAAAGAGGCGAAGACGGGGGCGTGGAGGAGAGAATAAAACCAAAAAAGAAATGCAGCCTAGAAGTAAGGAAAAGTGAGCTTCCCGCAGCACAGCTCCAGGGGCTGCTTTTGGAATCTCTCACTAGCAATTCAAAGAGAGAATGCTTACTGGAGGAAACCAGGCTAAAGAGATTATCTGACTTTGCAATTGTATATTGGTTGGGTTATTCTACATGCTGCTTCTGCTGTCCGTTTCTATTCCAGAGATAGGGCTAAGAAGTTCTGCTTTGTTTGCTGCAGCTTCAGGAGGGAGGGGAAGGAGGGAAAAGACATTTATCAATGCCGTAATGCAAAGAAGTACAAGTGTTCTCCACTGTAAGTCCAATGCTACAGTTTCACCTACTCCTCCTGCAGAAGTATGCATCTTTCACAACAGTTCCCAATATACTGTTTAACAGGCATTGCAATGTATTCCAGGGTGACCCACTTGGAACCATACTCTTTGGAGTATGCAGACTGGTTCTTTATTGTCATGTAGAGCTCAGTTTTTCACTGATCATTCATTCCAGTGAAATGTCAGAACACTATCAAATGTGTCAGGCAGCACGACTGCAGCAATGGATTCATGGATACATCTGGCATGTTGCTTGACAAACAAGTTAAAGAAATCACCAGCATTGTGCAAGTCTGACCTTTCTTAGCACATGTTTATGTGGTGAGATAGCATGCAGCAAGCTGTGGTGTAAATCCATAATAAGGTGCTGCATATTACCTGACCACATGGATCCTGCTGCTGTGCGTTCAAAGCTCCCAAATGCTCTTAGACCTATTGCTGTGTGGGGGGCACCCTGCAGATACACAGCTTAGCTTGTAGTGCATTATCTCATTACACAATCTGCTGTTCATGTGGTATGCAATCACCTCAGCCTGAAAAGACAAAACTATATTCATACGACAGAACCCAGTAAGATTCAGTTAATTCAGAGTTGCTGCATGATACAGGCATCACAATTAGATTTAATTAATTAATCTCTCTTGATCTTCATACTTAAGCTTAGAGAGATGGAACTTCCCACAGTGACAAAGCAATACAAAAACCTCCTTGGTCCATGCTAATCCAGGCACGGATTTGGGCATGACATAGAGATCAATGGAGCTGGTGATATTAAATGACAATCATCTAGCAAGAGATGAAGATCAGAGGCCCAGGCAGACACTAACAGCAGGTGTTGGCGATGCTTCTGGAGGACTACAGTGGGACACGACAGGGTCATTCCTGGGTGGCTCAGTCCCTTCCTCGCTGAGCCTTCCCAGAAGTTGGTTTTGGATGGCGCTGTAAAGATGACTAATGAAGAAGTATGGCCTGCAGTATCTGGAAGATGCAGACTTCTCATCTAATCTGGCCAGTGCTGCTGAATACTTTATCAAGTGGCTGCATGAAATTGGGGCATGAATGAGAAAGAGCTGGCTGAAGCTTAATACTGGGTAGAACTGAGGTACTACTAGTAGTGTGGGGAAAGCAAAATGGAAGATACAGCAAAAATACCATCTCCTCCTCTTTCTGAACAAAAAGCAGTCAAGTAGCACTTTAAAGACCAGCAAAATAATTCATTAGGTGAACTTTCGTGGGACAGACCCACTTCTTCAGACCAGCACGGCTCCCTCTCTGTTCCTCTTTCTGCGTGTGTGTGCCTATCATTGCTTACTAGAGCTTTCAATCTGGCATTCTGAGATGCTTTTGGATAACAGGTAATCATACGATTTAAGTGACCAGGACAGGTTTCTTTTTTCATTTTTGTCTTGTTGGGAGAGTACAGTCTCCTAGTCTGGATGCTCTTCCTCACTACCACAAAATCCATCCATACCTTTGTTGCTTTTATAATGAAACAAATGCAGAATTTGCAAATGCAGAGTTTACAAATGCAATGCCTCACTTACTAAACTGTACATCTTGCTAGCAGCACAAAGCACTAGTGCTGTGTAATCAGCACCGGCTGCCTATTTGGCTTCACTGGGAATCTAAGGCATTGGTTTTATCTCAAAAAACTCATGAAGGCTTGGAACGTTCCACAGCAGCAGGCAGCACAGGCATTGTTGTTAACGTCCCTCAGCAGACCAGAAAGAGTTGCCAGTAGGTCAGCTTCCATGAACCGCCCTCAGATGAGGAGCATATTTCTCACTGCATCTGGAATAATCCAAATGTTTGCTTACAGGATACACCTTCCAGTGTACCTATGTACTCAAGCTGTTGTGGAGGAAGAAGCATAACTGATTGTTGGGATGCCTGCAGTATAACTCAGGTCTGATTTTGTAACTGATCGTTTTCTTTTGTTTGGGCTTATCTTTTTGAAGGCTTTATTTGCTTTTATCAGAAATTTCCAGTCTTGCATCTGCTAAGGTTAATAAATCTCACTATATCTATTCTGTTCCTTATTTCTCTCTCTCTCTGCTTGTGCATGTTCTGAGAGCAGTGTCATCATTATTTATAACATAACTAACACTCCTGCCTGTTCAGACATTCCATGGCTTGTGGCCACATTCCAAAACATAATAGTAAGGGTTTACTGGCTGAGGCTGAAAACATTTGAATGCGACACACCTTGGCCTAAAGCTTTAAAACATTTCTGCTTTATGTGCAAGGGCTTGTGCTGCAGGGTTTGCCAGGTCACAGCTCACTGGTAACCATGGGTCTTCTGCAACTCTTTGCACCACAGAGGCCTCACCAAAATGCTTAGCAGAGCACTACATGGTCCACAGACTTGGCGCACAATGCTAATAACAATCTGGTATTCAGCCAATTCTCCCTTATTTTGGCTAGCTCCTTCAGCACTGAGTTAAAATACCTCATGAAAAACAAAGACTTGGCAGATAAATCTATTAAAGTAAGAGAAAGTAGCTGTCTGGAGGGCTGTGAACCTGATGGTCTCATTCCCTGTGCCTCCTACTGAAGTGAATTTGCTAATCTGCTTGCAACCAGTCTCTCTTAGATGATATAAACTTCTCATAAACCATTGTGTCCATTCCCCCAGGCCCTCGTATGAATGGCGGGGGTGGGGGTGGAGGGTGGGATTGAATTTGGAGACTGGTACTTCTTTTGAAATGCACAAAGGATTCTGAGATGAATCTGCATTTGTGGGTTAGTTACTTACATTTCCAAAACTGGCTACTAAGTTTGTTTTTTTTAAATGAGTGAAAACAAGCTGTTGGGCAAATCAAAAATACAAAATACCGCTTACAAAGGAAACATAAGGAAATTGCAGAAAAGATCCCCAACTTCACCTTGTCTGTGCCATGTGGCCATTTAAATGTATAGCCTGGAGCCACAGCCAGCATCCTCATTTCAAACATATTCTTTTAAATTGGCGCTGAGGATTATCTGCAGCCTCCTGTGTTATGTTCATTCACCGGTGACACCCCTAGCTATTATCCCATGATGATTTCAAGGGACTGCTCATATTATATTAAGAATCCAATGGATGTGAAAAACCCCAGCAACCCCAGAACATGTCAATTTAAATAGAGCCACTCCCCCCCGCCCCAAAAAACAAAAAACCTTTCCGCCTGTAAATAATTTGTGGTATCTGTTCAAAAGGCTAGCAGTGATTACACAGAGGCGAGTCCCGAAAAGGATTAAGCCCTCTGCTAAAAGGGCTCATCTTTCTTCCCCTCAATGCCTAATGGAGAAGACCTAGCTGAGGGTGAACAGGAGCAGTGGATAGAACTGATTAATCAACGAAAAAACCCTCCAAAACAAAAAAACTTGCATTAAAAATGCATGCAAAACAAATGTACCCTGGGAGTATTGGCAATCTGCTGATCATGTGCTTCAAAAATTAAAAGAAAGAGAGTGTCTCCATTGAAAAGCTTAATTTACCCTTATTAAAAGAAGACAAATATGTAGAAACAAGTGCTGCTTGGTGAAGAAATTTCTGAAAATAAATGCCCACAGCTTATTTAAAAAAAAAAAATACCCCATGCCAAAGACACAAACACACGTACAGACAAGCAGCTAGGCAGAGCTCCCCAGCTTTAGTCTGTTTGATCCATCGTGAATTCATATCTGAAAAGTATTTTTAAAATATCCTACAACAGTTGAGAATTCAGCAGGCCACATGTATCAAAAATAAAAGTAATACAAAGTGGATGTGGTTCACTGGAATCACAACGCAAGTCTAAACCCAAACAAGGGGGCATTTTTTTTCATGACCCAGAAGCAGGAAGGTCTGTTTTAATTTCATTCTGCTAGTAACTCAGGCCCCAGACCAGGAGTCAAAGCAATTCATGACTACAGCATAATGACGAGGTGGTGTCTCCTTGGGCTCACCTGTATGCTGATAGCCACCTTTTGTGTCACAGTAGCAGAGGAAGCTCTTTAGAGTAGGGAGCATCTATCTTTCTGTTCTGTTTGTGCAGCACCTAGCACTGTAGGGCCCTAGTCCATGACTGGTGTTTCTAGTGCTATGATAATAAAAATACATCCTTGTTGAGCAAAGAGCTTTTGTGGTGCTAAACAGGGATGTGCTTAAGCACATACTCAAGTGACCCAGGCCCTCAACGGATATGAAAACTAACTGTGACAAGCATAAAATCAAAGTTCCGGGCCAGCTTGTATCTTCTGCCCTTGCTAAATGGGAGACCCACATCGAACTCTCAGGCCTGATTCCTTGGTCTTCCTGCTGAAGAAGGGCCAGAAATCAGAATGCTTATCAGGTTGTCCCTGACGAAGAAGGCAAGATACTCTAAATCCCTCAGTAGCTGAAACGGACCCTTAACAGAGGAACCCTCAGGGCTCCCACCAGGATTACAGAGGCCACTCCCTCAGGCTTTAGGAAAAATAAACCAAAAGATTCCAGCTTCCAAGCGTGTCAGACATATTCCATCCAACACAACCCCTTGTTACAAGGGGTGCCTGGCAAGGGCTTTGTTTGGTGATCACAGGAAGAAGAGTAAAGTGAAAATGTAATAGCCAAGACTGGAGGCGATGGCACACTACAGACAGCAGGAACGCAGTGTGCCACACATGTTGGCATTGTTGCTTCCACCACAGACAAGGGGACCCTCTCCCCCTGCCCCCTCAGAGGCCAGGCGCTGCCACAGATGCTCCTTTTGCCACCGCTTAGATACAGAGGAACTCTCTCTGCCAACAAACTGACAGAGAATTTCAGTCTCAATAATCATCCCGCCCTGCACTACAGCTCGATCCATGGCTCCCATAAGGAAGATTAATCCACTAAGCCTCTCAGCTCGCAGAAATGATACTTAGAGGCAAACGCCCATCCTCAGTCATTCTCCTTCACAGAAGATACTTGCAAAAGTGTCTGTATCTGGTTCATTCTGACAAGCTGATTTTAAAACTTGGATGGAGCATGAGCTTTACTGGATGCACAGATAACACTGGCAGCCACACAGCTTTGAAACATCATCTCGCAGGGTCTATAACCAAGGGGTTAACGCACACTGCTCAAAGGAGCAAAGCCTGAGCACCTCCCACACTATACTTGGGGCTCCACAGAGCCCCCAGGTCAGCCATATAAGCACCTTATACAGTCACTTGGGCCTAGATCCTTAAAGGTATTTTGATGGTTGGCAGTTAGGGGCCTAAATACCTTTGAGGTTATGGGCCTCATCTTTCCCTCGCTGGGGAGTCACACGTGCTGTCCAACTCTATTTTTTATTTATAAAGCTGTACATAGGTGGCCATCCTATGCTCTGGGTGCCTTGGATTACATTCAGTCAGTATGTCCCCACCTTTAAGTCTGAATGAAGAAAAATTCCCCCGTTCTCCTCCGAATTTCTAGTTGCGCATCTCTCCAAACTCTGTCTTGGCTTACGCCAAACATATTTGTTTTCTTTATTTAAGCTATAAACTCTTTGGGACAGGGACTATCTTCTTCTTATGTTTCCATCAAATGCCTAGCACTATGGAGACCCCTAAGCACTACACAGAATGTCACCTGTATCTCGTCCTTTCTGAGGAAGAGAGCTTTCTGTGTGTTTTCCCTCCTGGGATCTGACTAGAGTTGATACAAAGATCCATAATGCAAACAGACTGTTCCACATCAGGATAGGTAGGGAAGAGTTAACTACAGCAGCAACATAAAGAGGTCATAGTGGAAAGCATGGTGGGGCAGGGAAGCTAGGGGGTTAGGATTGGGAGCAGTCAGGGTGAGAATGGGCAGAGCTTGTCTAGCCCAGCTGTAGCACGTAGGTCAGGAAGCAAGAAGACAGGTAAAACGAAGGGCTATATAGCTTAAGTTACACTGTCTAAGCTTAAAATTCCCCATTGCTTAGTAAACCTTCCTTTAGATTCAGCCACACATTCGTAAGACAGCAGGACAATGAATTACTTATCTAGGCACGTAGGGAAAAGGGAGCGGTGGTGTACGTCCAGTGCTGGTTTAGGTCACCAGTAAAATTCATGTGGTTTTCCCAGCCTGGGCCCAAATTCAGGCTTCACAGAAGTTATTCAAGAATTGACAAATTAAACCCCTGTTTACCAACACTGGAAATCAACACCCCCTATGCAGATAAAGATTAAGATTTTCTGAAGGGTTCCTACTGCTAAACATAAACCTATTTAGCTGGGGAGTTGGCAGCAGACATGAGCCTGTGGTGGGATGTAGGGAAAAGTCCTAGGGACTGCATGCATACCACTGCAGCAAATGAAAAATGAAACGAAAGAAGGTAGGAGAAAGCAAAGATGTTAAGGGCAGAAACAGAATTTAGCTGTTTTTTAATTATCTGGCGTTAAAGTTATATTGGAACAATGCTCAGAAGCAGTTAATCAAAATACGTCAGGAAAATAAATAGATGGAATCAGAAACCCATGTGAAGCTCCTTCTCCTGCTGTTCTCTTTCCTCTCCTTAGCTTGTGGAGTAAAAGGTTTAACAAAGATGAGGGATGAAATATTATGCAAAGTGTGTAATTCAAGCAGATCGGGGGGGGGGGGAGAACGTGAGCCCACTATTTGCTCTAATTACTTCATTTCTCAGTAAATCACTCAGAATAGCCTTGATTATTTCACCACCTTCCTAATAGTGCTCAAAGGCAGCTTTCGCAAACTCACACCCACATTTTGTTGTCTGAACAATCACTCATCTCAGAGAGAGCCAGCTAATCTCTAACACATCCTCCTACTCAAACACATTTTAAAAAAAATTAACGGGTTGCACTAGAAGAAGTCCATTCACCCTTAAAAAAAATCTCAGGAAGGGTCACAAAGTTAACAACAATAACTGTAAGTCTGGAACAGCCAAATGAAACAGAAGACTTTAAAGCAAAGCACAAACTCTCCCATGTCCAAAGTTAACATCAGTGGAGGGCTCCTTTTCTCCCTCACATGGCATCCCTTTTTTGTTTTCCCCCTAAAGGCTTTCTTAATAAACTTCTCTCACAAGACTATCTACGTAACCAAAGACCACTAACTGAAATGTAACCCAGTTGCTCCCTTCCAGGTCATTTTTCCACATATCTGTTCTGCGTTAGTGTTCTGGTAGTTGGCTGTACCTGCTGGGAAATGGGGAGGGGGGAAGATTAGCTGAAACAGAGATGATGACAAGTGGAGAAATAAAAGGGAAGGAGTAGCAGAGACAGAAGGCTTCCTCTCTTTAGTTAAGACAATTTTATATTGCACATGACTCTCCAAAGCTGGGCTGGCACAGACAAGTTGGCTCTTGGCGCCCTGAAGGAACAGGCGAGCATTTTGGCACAAGGGTTTGAAAAAGAAAATGAATCTGGAGCTGGAGCCAATTCTTGCTCTCCAGCTGACACCTGACTTTGGACAGAGCTCAACAGGAAGCAAGACATCTGCAAAAAGCCTGTGACTCCCTATCTGGGGAACAATGAGAAGCTAATACAGCAGCCTAAATGAGACATGACTCAATTAATGAGAGCTGATGGGGCTAATGACTAAACAGATGGTATTCCTAGAAAAAAAGAGGAAGGAGGAATATCGCTGTGGTAATCAACCTGCTGCAGCTTACATGGCTACTGTGATTATCTCCTGTAACCCGCTCATGCCACTGGTACAAGAGAATTTGAATGGTTTCAATTATTGGAGAAACTGAATTTAAAAAAAAAAATTATGAACTCAGAACTAAGGGGCCCATCCCCTCTCTCTCTCGACAGGGCTTATTTAAAAAAAAAAAAAAACAGCTTCCAGGGCCTAGAGCAGTTATAATGGCTTCCTAGAATTTCATCAAGACACTGTTGCAAAAAAGGTGCCAGAAAAACATTAATGACCACAAGTGGTCAGGATGTGATCTGAAAAAAGAAGACATCTCAAATAGCTCAGTAACACACTGTGCTGTGCTAATGCACTGATTTAATTCTCACACAGAAGACTGCTCCCTAGTATATCACCATGACCACATTCTTGGAGCAGTCTGCTTTCTTGGCAGAATTGAGAAGGGTGGCTTTGCTTGAACTTGCAATATCCGATGAGATTAGAACCCAAAATGGGCATGGCCCTCTGGACTGTCAAGGTAAACTGATATTAGGAAGAAGGGAGAGCTCTTTTCTTTACACAATACATCAACTTCGATTATAGTTGTAATATTCTGTAAATGCACCCAGCAAATGTGCCTGGCACGCATTCTAGAAATTGAAATAAAATAAGATAATTCTGAAGTTTTCTTGCACAGGATCTCTTTACTGTCACCAGAACATTCATCCATCAATTATTCCTCGATTAAGCTGGTGTGATTGATACATTCAGTGTTGTTAAAACATCCTGTGGATTAAGTACATCTTTGCAGCATGTCTGTTCCAATAACAGATTTTGTAACAATGGCCCCTTCTCTGGTGTTTACTAGCAAAAGGGGGTGGGGATGTGGGGGAATTCATCTTGCTCACTGAAGTGTTTTGACTGACAGCAGTGTCTGCTGTAGGACGAACTTCTGTCTCCCCATATCTACTGAGGTAATACACAGCTGTCTCCCCATCCCAATTAGTGTAATGCAGAAAGCCAAAAAGAAACATTTGCATCTTCCCTGGATGTGGCTATTGGGAAATAGGCAAAAAGGAGGAGTGAAGCAAACAAAGTCCTTTTCCCTTCTCACAACAATTAAAAAGTGGAACATGCCTTCCAGTGCCTGCAATCCATCAGATTCTCCCTCTTCTTCTTTCCTGTCCCCCCTGGACTTGGGGCCCATGTAATTTCTCACATATGCCTGGATCCTAGCAGTAGAGGGCATATTTCTGCTTCCCACTGAGCAACCCTTAGCAGCATTTCACACAGAGGGAGTGTGAACAACTCCCCACTTGTCCCTGCTGCTGCATTACGGCTGTTCTGTCCAGAAAAAACAGAACCAAAACACGTTTGCCTTTTGCATTCAACACAAGAAGCGCAACTGGTGTCTCACTGCGATAGTTGGGCCTTTCACGACGGGGTTGTCGATGAGATTTATGGTTGTTCTGTACAACAACATTTATTCAAGGGGTATTTGAACTGCTGCCATCCATCCTGATTTTAAAATGTAATCGCTTTTATATGCCACATGGCTAGAGACAGCCTCCGACATGAATCGACTTGGAGTGCAAATAGCTGCGGCACCTGCCAGCAACACACTTGACACAGTCGTGAGTAATTTTACTCTTAAAAAGGGACGTATGAGTCTCTCAAACTGTCTTTGGGCTTGCGGATTACGTCCTGGGGGCAGGGGCTGCTGAGGAGGAAAGGGCATTAACAGTGGCCCTTTGAAGACTTAGCCTTCTTAGGGCTCTTTTCTTCTCACCTTCAGGGGCGAGGCTAATGGGAGATACAGAGTGGGACCTTGGGAAGTCTGCCCTGTTAGTGTTGTTTAATGCTGACCTTCACACTCTTCCTTCTGCTGCAGGGGAAAACAAAAAGCAGCATTAGCAATCTAATCCTGACCCCTTTCTGAGAAGATGAGAAAGGAGCTTCACAAATTCAGAGAGAGAGTGTGAGTGTGTTAGAGGTTTTGGTGCAAATGCACTTGAATACAACAAAAAAAGTAAACAAAATAACTACCTCTGCTCATGTGTGTCTTATCAAGCTACCTCTGTTTTTGTATCTGTGCCACCTCTCCTTCCAGGGCCTAATTCAAAGCATACTGAGGTCAATGAGAGGCTTTACACAGCGAGCACGTGATTAGTCCTCAAATGATTGCCCTGTAAAAATGACGAACACTGGAGGGTGGGAAAGAGATGGGAAAGAAGAGATGATCAACAACATGAAATTCCAGGCTCCTTAATTCAGTGATCGGTTACTGTTTGGAATTATTACTTCAAACCTGATTTCTCAAATGCTGAAAGAAGGATCTTTTCCTTCTGATTCCTCACCCCCATTCAATCTGTACTATGTTAGTTCCTCTTTATCGCCATGCTCCCAAGAGGCATGAGATGGGCAATGGGCTGGGCAGGAGAACAGACAGGCTTTGATTCGCAGAGTTTACGATCAAGAGATAAGTAGACCCACAAATTGGATGTACCACTTCCCAAAATCAAGTTGCTGAGCTCTGCTAGAGCATACTGTGCTCCCTCTGTACTGAATGCAGAGAATGATTTATGACTATAGAAAGTCTTAGGCAAAAAGGCCTTGCGGAAGTGTGGGAGAACTAAACTAAACATAATGGCACAGCATCAACTAGTCTGTCAGAGAAAGGCCAACAATCCTGCAAAACAAACCTGCTGCCTCTTCATTAGGAGTCTCTGCTTGAACACTCCCGACTAAAAGCATTGCTACAGCTAAGCCCTACTTGTAGCGAGTCTTATAATAACAATGCCACCCCACCCCCTTTTCATCAATCAATATGATTAGCTCCCTTGGATGGCACAAGGGTGCAGCTTCAGGGCTTGTCTATGTATAAAATGGCGCTGCTGTGGCACATCTGGTAAAGATGCTCTGTGTTGACAGGAAAGAGCTCTCTCCTGTTGGCATAATAAAACCATGTCCATGAGAGGCAGTGGCTATGTCCGCGTAAGTTGTAGTGGAGACTACACAGCCTGAGTCTTAACTATAAGAAATAGTATGCACAAGGTAACATTTAGAAGGGCTTAAAAAAAGGTATCAAAGTAATGATGCTTAGCTTTCAGTTGCATGAGCTATTTAAAAAAAAAAAAAAGAACAAAAACAAAAACAAAAACACCGAAAACACCATATGCACACACACACTCTCACCTTTCTGGATCAGAGCCAGCCATAGGGCTGCTTCTCATACTCCAAGGAGAGTATGAGAGAAAGGAGAGCCCAACATGGTTATTTTTCAATTGAAATTTGTGCCTATAAAAAAAAAAGTCCCAGACTGCGAGCCCTGAAGTCTGTGTTCTTCTCCTGATCCCCTAAACAGGTACACAACACAGGGAAATACAAAACCATCTCTGTAGCACTGCCTTGCTGATGTACCCTCACTTGACCTAGATAGCTGGAGCCTCTGTAGGGAGGACAAGGTAGCCCAGGCTCTAGATCTATTCAATTACTGGTCTTCTAAATGATAGCAGCCATGATGACAAAGGCAGGTGAGTAGAAAATTCCATGCAATCCCCATGTTTGTTGCAAAACTGATGGCTACTTCACCAGCGAACCATCTTCTTTAATGATGAAATCACCTTCTGGGATATAGCATAGATATATGGCACAGGTCATTGTGATTCCCCAGTTAGCTGCCTCTTTGCCGAAATCAAAGCCACACATTGCAGCCACCTTCCCTCTAGCTGACTTTCACTTTAAGCTCCGCAGGGCTGGGAGCGCCTGCATTTTGAATTTATTTGCCTGTATTTTGAATTTATGGTTGTGAGAAATGGACACTAAAGATGGATCATTCAGCTGTAGGTAGAGAAAGGAGTGGATGAAGATACAGAATACTGTATTCTTCCTAGGTCTTTACACTTTGGAAAGGAAGATTTTGAAGACAGATGCAAGTGCAAGGGTTACAGCTCACTGATGCAGCCTCACCTTGGGCACTCCAGCAAAAGCAGCTGTGTTTTAACATCTCCCCTCAGCTGGTCACAGTTATTCCTTTTGCTGCCTTCCCAGTCATCATTCCCAAACCTGTGGTTTCTCTACTTCTTACCTCTGCCTCTGGGTGCATTAAAGAGCCTTTGTCTCAAAAGGTTGTCAGAGACAAAGTGCTGGGTTTGTATTAGGTGCTTAGGTTAAATTTGTAAAGAAGCCTTCCCGTCAACCTAAAGGGCGTTTAAAATTGGCTCCTGGGGGCAAGTGTACACTACAAAAGAAATTTGACCTAAGATACGTAACTCCAGCTATGAGAAACGTGCAGCCAGAGTCAACATATCTTAAGTCAAATTTCTGGCACAGCCCCATAGCAGGATGTGACAGGAGAAACTCCCTTACTCCTCACAACAGCTAAATCAAACAGCGAGGAGTCAATGAGGGCATCCTCAAGGTTTGAACTAGGCATTCCTACTGGGCGTGCTAGTTTCAACCCTGGAAGACTGACCACAGCAGCAGCATTGATCTTCCACTCAGTGTAGACAAGCACCTGTACTCCTCTAGTGGAGTTCAGTCTGAGGCAACAGTCACATCTCGAATTAAGGGCACTGTAAACACTGTGTATTTGTAATTCAGAATCACTGGCCTCCAGATGATGATCCAGAGTGCTCTGTTGTGAATGCAGAGTGATACCTTTGAAATCTAGTGCTCTTGAGCCAGTGGACCAGAAAAAAGCCCCAGGAACTATGAAATGTTCTTTCCCTGTTGGAGCAGCCTGGAGTGCTTGCTGGGAGTAAGTCTATACTTACCAGAAGATCAACACACTGTGGTCCATCTCCCAGAGTTCAGTTTTGTGCGTCTGGTGAAGACACAGCAATATCAACCTCTCTGGGCTTGGCTGTTGACCCCGGTACTCCAAGCTGTTGTGGTGGAATAAGGGATGTTGATGCAAGGCTAAAGAGGCTTGTACTAAACTAGGGAAGTAAAAGTCGATTCCAGCTACGCAAATGCCACAGCTACAATTATTTCCCTAATACAGACTTACTCTAGCACAGCCAAGCATGCATGGCCACAGTACTCTCCAGCACAAAGTGTCAGGGGATACTGGATCTGACTGCTATGCAGGGGTGGAGGAGAAAAGAGTCTATGCAGGCAGAGCCTCAAACCAGCAAAAAAATCACTTAAGGCATAGTTGATAAGGCTACAGCAGGGGCACACAGAGAAATCATAGAATGCTAGGAGTAGAAGGGACCTTGAGAGGTCATTAAGTCCAGCCCCCTGCCCTCACGGCAGGACCAAATACTGTCTAGACCATCCCTGATAGACATTTATCTAACCTATTCTTAAATATCTCCAGAGATGGAGATTCCACAACCTCCCTAGGCAATTTATTCCAGTGTTTGATCACCCTGACAGTTAGGAACTTCTTCCTAATGTCCAACCTAAACCTCCCTTGCTGCAGTTTAAGCCCATTACCTCTTGTTCTATCCTCAGAGGCTGAAAAGAACAAATTTTCTCCCTCCTCCTTATGACACCCTTTTAGATATCTGAAAACCGCTATCATGTCCCCCCTTAATGTTCTTTTCTCCAAACTAAACAAGCCCAATTCTTTCAGCCTTTCTTCATAGGTCATGTTCTCTATATCTTTGATCATTCTTGTTGCTCTTTTCTGGACCCTTTCCAATTTCTCCACATCTTTCCTGAAATGCAGAGCCCAGAACTGGACAAAATACTCCAACTGAGGCCTAACCAGCGCAGAGCAGAGCGGAAGAATGACTTCTCGTGTCTTGTTCACAACACACCTGTTAATGCATCCCAGAATCACGTTTGCTTTTTTTGCAACAGAATCACATTGTTGACTCATATTTAGCTTGTGATCCACTATAACCGCTAGATCCCTTTCTGCCATACTCTTTCCTAGACAGTCGCTTCCCATTTTGCATGTGTGAAACTGACTGTTCCTTCCTAAGTGGAGCACTCTGCATTTGTCTTTATTAAACTTCATCCTGTTTACTTCAGACCATTTCTCCAATTTGTCCAGATCAATTTGAATTTTGACCCTATCCTCCAAAGCAGTTGCCATATGAAATGCCAAATGAAAATAAATATCAGAGGGGTAGCTGAGTTAGTCTGTATCTTCAAAAGCAACAAGAAGTCCTGTGGCACCTTATAGATTAACAGAACAGTCTGTAAGGTGCCACAGGACTTCTTGTGGTATGCTTTTCTAAGCACCTTTACTTTCATATGCAACATACAAGGCTGGGAAATAGCCACTCTGGTTCTGAGCCGCAGCCAGGAAGGCTGATGACAATTACCCATAACCACCCATAAACATGTTGTCAGACCATGTGGCTTTAGACTCCTCAGAACTTCAAACTGCTGGAAGCGACTGTGGGCTAGCTACCTGCAGTGCATCACTCCGTGAGTTGATGTAATCTCTGGCAGTGAGGGTGCTAGTGGGGATATGCAACATTTCATTTGTTAAATAGGATTCATAAAGTCAAGCTAAATAAAAATCAACCTAATTTTGTAGTGCAGCCACGCCCCTAGGTGCCAAAACCAACTCTCTCATGGCTTGTCTCCACTATGTGGTGGATTGATGCTGCAGCGTTTGATCCATTGGCAGTTGATTTAGAGAGTCTTGTAAAGATCTATTTAATTGGCCACCGCTCTCCTGTTGAATCGGGTACTCCGAAAAATGAGGAAGAGGAGTCAACAGAAGAGTTTTTTCTGTCTATCCTGCAATATGGACCGCCCCCCAGTAAGCAGATCTCTGCTATGCCAAGTTGAGTTATATTGCTAACTTGTCCTTTTAGTATAGATTTGCCCAATACAAAGTGAATCCCAAAAGGCCTTTGTCTTTGGGAAAATAGGTAGCAAGAGCTGTCAAGGTACCTAAACAGCCAGAAAACAAGAGATATTGGGAGGAGCCACCGTAGCTGCTGACTTCTGGGAATCCTATTTCAGTTATTTTAATTCAATTAACTTAGTTTATTTCTTTAACACTTTTTCATGGAACTCAAATGTAAATGCATATTTTGGTAACAGGAAATAACTCCCCATCCATTCAATCAGAGAACAGACCGACCTAAAGTTAAAAGAAGATCATAACTTGCTCAGTTGTGTCTGATGATGGTATACAACAATTTTTATTTAAATACAAACTCTCAAATCTTAACCTTTTCATGTTTTAATTTAAATTCACATTTAAAACAGTGAACTATACATTCATTTTATTACTACTAAAATCCCAGTGTTCACTTTCTCATGTGGACCAACTAAAGGGTATTAGTTTATTCTTAGATGCAAATTACAGAGAAATAAATAGAAAGCCACAATACATAATTTACAAAAAACAGCCCAAGAAAAAGAGTGGATTTCTTCACAATACCCCTTTTCATAACTTTTCTTAATCCTAATTCCATAAACTTTCCAAACATTTTGAGGTCTTGTGATAATGTAATTTAAATCTTCAAAATATGCACAGGGCAATTCAAAACTAATTCCAAATGCCTTGTAGGGTCTGAAGAGTTTGCCTCCTTTGATCACTGGATGTGTTTATACACGCAGTTTATTTTTGGTTTAGAGAGAAAGTGAATAAAAATTAGTGTTAAGTTTCTTGTTGCCATCACAGTGAGCTTTTATTGTAGTACATGATTGTAGCCCACTTTTGAATAGGCACAAAATCATGCCATTTGATAGTGCAGTAAAATTACTGAGGTTTGGAATTTAAAGGAGAATTTATTGGAGAGCAGTGACCTTTCTGGCCCATTTTTGTATATGCACTTTGACATCACTGACTTTTCTTAAAGACCAATCACACTGCTGAATTCCATGCATGCACTTTGTAAACATTTATTATACACTGGATTAGGAAACATGAAATGCAACCAGTTCCACCTACCTATGCTCCTGTGGAAAGGTAGTGTTGCTCATTAATTTAACAAAACTTGGGATAAATTCAGTTGCAACTTATACAAAAGTGTTTATAGCTCTGAATTTTCCTGTTACAAGTTTTCACTTAAAACTCCAAATTTTGTCAGCACAGATTTAAAAACAGAATCTCAGCAAATGAAGGTGTGTATCCAGGACAACGCAATGTAGGGACTAATGAGCATAAAAATATTTCTAGCCAAATCAGCCAATTTTAGCTAGGACAGAAAGGTGGAAATGAGAGCCAATTTTAGCCCTATCCATTCTCGGCTCTTTTTTATCCAAGTTCTCAAAAAAGCCGACAGAGTATAAGTCAAAGTAGTACACGTTACAGATAACTACCATTATAAGTATACACTCCATGCATCTCAGCCTGACTGTGCAAGTGATGGAAGAGCTGCCAAATTTGGTACAAGAAATATATATGTAGATGACTAACCTAACAACAGGCATCACTCTTTCACATAACACAGGGCTCTGTGCGCTGGTTCCTATACAAAATGAAATAAGTAGACCTGGGGTGAGGGGAGCGAAACCCCTAAAAACACATTATGTATTTCAGCCTTTACATTATTTCAAAGCCTGAAAAATATCAGAAGCCAGAGAAAGTAAAACCTTTCAAAGTAATGAAGGATTAGAATCAGGAATAAATGGAGGAAGCCTGCAGCTACTGACACAGAACCCTGTGACTTGGGTTCAAATGCCCCATCTCAAAACAGCAGCAGATGTGAAAACTAGAAGCTTTAATGATGAGACAAAATGCTAACTTAGCCCCCCACTCCTCCCAAAACTGTAGTATTCTAACATGAAGGCAGACCTTTCATGTTTAATCTCTATTGATTTTATTTCCTGGAAAGTCCCTTTGAGAGAAGTTAATAAGAAATGTACTATAGAAATAAAGAATAAAGTCTATTGCATATGCAAATATATGTGCAAATTTGCTGGGGGTGAGGGGAGGATTTGCTGCTGAGCAGGTTAATGATAAAAGCTATTGCATTATTTTTCTCCCAAGCCACACAGCTGAACATGATGGGATCTGAGGGCCGGATGGTCAGGGGAGGGAGCGATTAAAAATACAGAAGACATTTTTGGCTTCTCTAAGTGTCTCTGGTTAGCCCGACAGCATTTGTGGCAGCACAGCTAAGCAATACCATGTGGGAGATTTGCCCTGAGACATGACTCTGAGACACACTTCCCCTCAGAGCCTCTATCCTGGGCTGCTTGGAAATTAGACAAAAAGAGTGAAGTTGTGGGGGTACAGGCATAGAAGGGAGGGGAGAGGTCGCTCCCCTCACCTGGGTTGTAGCTCCAACTGAAAGAGCTTTCTGAATTGTTTGTGGGGTGCAAAAGAACAAGGGCAGTATAAACAAATGGACATAAAAAGATGTAGGGGACTAAACCCCACAGAAACAGTAAGGCCTCTTCTTTTATTTCCCCCATGATATCTTTAGAAGCTACTAAAGCCCATTAAAAAGAGTTTGTCAGAAGGCCTTCTGCAGATGTCTTCTGATCCCATTCAGAGGCACTTCAGCTTCTAATACAGCTGTCACTTGTGCTCTCCCTGCCGCTTGAACAAAAGGGGGGAAAATATAATACTAATAAATTTCTGTCTAACTGACCAAACTTCCACTGACAGCCACCCACTGGGGACTCTGGCCTGCAAAGGACACCCTGCTACCTCAGAGAGAAGCCCAGGGCTTTAAACTGCTTTCACGCCACATTAACACCCTGCCTGACAAAGGCAGACAAAGGCAGAATGGAAGACTGCAGTACAGGCGGATCCCCACGGTTACTGGTTGTGGCCATTCTCTTATTTTCTCACTTCGCTCAAACCTCCTCTCTCCTGCGGAAGTGGAAATGAACAATAATTTTCTCACTGCAAATGGGAAGGAGGAAGAAAAGCACCTTAAGCTCCCCCCTTTGTGATGCCAAGCAGATAATGTTGAAAGCCATGGCCCATCTGTGGCTGCTGCTGAGCAGATTTTGTCCCAGTTACTTATGCTCATCTTTAAGCCTACTTTAGAATCCCTGCAGTTTAATGCATCCTTAAGGGCTGTCATTACATCACTTGTGCTCTCTCCCACACCTCCTCACTCTCTGGGCTGCTTCATTCCTGCTTCTGAAAGGCAAACTGTTCAAGCTCCTCCCCCCCACAATTAAAAATTCTTCACATTTGAATGAACGTATTTTCATGACCATTTCACGGTGAAATGGACCCTTTCTGCTCTGCTCCTTCAGCATAAAAACTGGGTTGAAACAGCCCTTTTTTACATATTTAAAACTCTCCTCAGCATTTCAGAGAGTGCATTCAATCTGTCATTCTGCCTGACAGGTGTATCTTGATGCCCACTAGCCTGTCTTGTTAGAATTCTCAATGTATATAATTATGTTTGGGGTTCTCAACTCTCTTGTTCATATGCCGCCCTCCTTCTTGACCTGACCCTCTCCCTGAAGTGGAGCCCAAAAGGATAAGAAAGCAGACCTCTTCTATAATGAGCCCATTAATGATGAGGACCTCATCTTTGGGCACACAACTGAAGACCCATTAGGCCTGAATTTCAGGTGCATTGAGCACCTGCAATGGCAAATGAAATCACTGGGAGCAGTTGGTAGAACTCAGAGCCACTGACTATTAAGCTCACACAGGGAATCCTCATTTTTTTTTATTATTTATCTGTAATAGGCCAGCACCTCCAAGTCCCACCCAAGACCACTATGTTCTGGTTACTGTACAGACAGAGTGATAGACTGTCCCTGCCCAAAGAACTTCCAGTCTAGAGAGAAAAGATAGATGAGAATGGGAGGGCATAAAGCAACACAGGGAGGTGGCAAGTGTCATAGGGGTAGCTGAGTTAGTCTGTGTCTTCAAAAACAACAAGTAGTCCTATGGCACCTTATAGACTAACAGATATACTGGGTGGCCAGGTCTCCTGAATCTCAGGATACGTCTACACTACTTGGGAGATCAATCCCGTCTGAGTCAACTTTCCAGAGCTCGATTTCATGCACCTAGTAGAGACATGTGAAATTGAATTGTCTGGGGTTAGCAATTGACCCCTGTACTCCTCATTATTGCAAGGAGTATAGAAGGTCAATGGGAGAAACTCTCCCTTCAACCTCCCTGTGTGCAAATGGCCAGGTAAGTTGATTGTAGATAAGTCAATTCTAGCTACGCAATTGTTGACTTAACTCCCTAGTCTGGCACCCCTATCTCTGGACAACACAGTGTCTATCTACAGGGCTGATGTTAACTTCCCCAGAACTTGTTATGGAGCATGGAAAGTAGAGCCTGTGTCCAAAGTCTTTTCCTCACTGAATGGCAGACCACACTGTGTGTGAAAATGCCTCATTTTTTAAGCATCGGAAGACTACGTAAGACTGTGTAACGAATGGACATTCTTGGGTGGATTGAAAATCCTTTTAATCACTGCAAGGAAGGCAGAGCCCCTACCTTGGGGTCCAGCAGGAATTCCTTAACTCTCTCCCTCATATGAAAGGAGTCATCCCCTTTCATGCTCAGGAAAGCAATAGCTGACACTTACAATTTAAACAGCAGCAGCTGAGTTTTTCTGACTCTGTTCACAGCAGGTGGCAGAGAACATTCTGAAGATGAGCTGAGGGTAAAAGGGAAGCAGGGGAGAAAATGGGACAAGGACAGAACAAAAATCAGCCCAGGTTTTACCACTGAGTCACAGATAAAATGTTTGCTAACACATTGGTTCAAGTGGAAAAAACTTAATCATCCATCCACCCCCAGCAGCCACACTACCTGTCTGACATTTATGTAAAGTATCAATGTCTCCAACAAATCCCAGATAAATCCCAGACTAGATTTCTCGACTTTCTTAAGATTATATTTTTGACACCTCTCCCATGACAAGGGCAAGATGTGACATTTGCAGAGACCTCAGCACAGCACACTCCTCCACCTTGTCTAAAAATATAATACGCACATCAGAGACAAGGACTCAGCACTGGCATGGAATAGTACAGCTTTCTACAGTGTGACAAAGCCTTTGCTATGCATGGAAGACGTCCTGCTAGAAATGCTCTGATTATATTGACAGTCCTGATGCTACTGTCTAAGGAAAGGTGGAATAACCTCTGAGTTCAGAACAGATGTCAGCACAAAGATGCTATTTTAAAATGAAAATCCTTTATAAGATTTCTTGCCCATAGGACTGAAAAAGGGGAAGATACATATCTGGGTTGAGTTGGGCAATTTAGTCTTCTGCCCCTATTTAGATGGGAGGGGATATTTCCAGGCTTCAGCCAGCATCTTTCTTCTGAAAACAGCATCTTTTCTGTAAAAACAGGCATCTAATCCTGAGGGGGACTGACTGAAAAGCAAGCAAGTCAGCAGCCACTTTGCGCTGTTTATGATTAAAATGCACTTGTATCTTCACATATGCATCTGAATTACAAAGAGAACCAAGGCCCACAGTTTTGTTTCTTCCTCACTCCAAACGCCCTTATTCACCATTCCATTCCTACAGCGCCAAGTCCTCAGCTAGCTCCACTGAAGTCAATGGGGCTATGCTGGTTTTCATCAGCTGAGGAGCTGCCCCATAGTATTCTTCGCAAGGAAAGCAATGAGGATTCCCTAATGATACATACATATTGCTCTGTTATATGGGTAAAAGTAATGGATGGCGCAATTTCAAAACTGCCGGTAGTAGTTACAATGGGTATAATTTTCAAAAGCACCAAAGCAAGTTTGGTTCCAAAGGTTCCAAATGTTGCCCACTAAACTCAACTCCTGCTTTGACCCTAACATCATGCGATTAAAAACTCAGTGGAAAATGTATTAAGAGACAGTGTTTAATAGGTTTTAAAAGGATTATTGGACAGGATGACCCAGAACTTGGGCTTTTCACGACCAGGTGTGCACCAGACTCACCAGCACGAGGGCTAGCACAGGGAAGGATGAGTAAACAGGCAAAGCTAAAATAAAAACTGACCCTAATACCATCATCCAACACTCAGAGCTAGAACTTTTTTTAAACAAAGTTTGACTAAGTTTGTTAAAATCAAAACAAAGATTTCCCATATGAGTTTAATTTTAAATCTCTGAAATGCTTTGCAAATCTTCTATGGCCATGTGATGTTTTATCACCACTATTCTACAGGTGAGAAACTGCACATGGAAGCAATTTCAATCTAAAATAAAAACTGCCTTCATTTCCTGTTAGATGTGGAAATACCAAAATACCAAGATTCCATGTAAGAGGCAAATAACTGCTCAGGGTAAAATGGATATCACTAAAGAAAGGCTGAGTCAAGATTACCCACCCAATTTGCCCACCAGAGAGATCTGAGTAAGCAGTGAACCAAAGCAGCAGTCCATAGCTAACTACAGCCATGTTTCTGTTTTCTCTATTGCCCCTTCCCCCCCAGCAACTACCTTGCTGTTTTCAAAGCTATGGAACAAATTAAAGTCTTTGCTGAAATCTAATACTTTGCGATTTGGACACCAAACCTCTTGTAATAAAATTACAGGAACTCTGAATAATGTGTTTCAGCTGCTGGCCCTTTGAAATTTGGGTGTGAGCCTCATCCTAGCCTCATGACAGAGCATAAGTGAAAACAGTTTCTTGGGTGAGTCTAAAGTTCACTGAACACCAATTCCTTCCCACATGCAAACCCATTTCTCAAGACATTCCCCAATGAGGCGGAAGATGGGGTAAGGAGGAACAAACCAGGAGCTATCCAATAGAAAATGCTCCCACTGAACCTGAAGAAATATCAATGTATTGTTACCACATTAAATGAGCTAATAGAGTTTTGTAAAGGGTCACATGGGCTTTTCAGGCTCCAGTCTAACAAGGAATACATATTCCTGTTGCTTGGTAGACAGTTATCAATTAAAACAAAAAACAGTCCAGTAGCACTTTAAAGACTAACAAAATAATTTATTAGGTGGTGAGCTTTAATGAATCAAATACTTGGGGGCAGACTAAATGAAGGAATGAAAACTTCTGCACAAGGCAATCAAAAGAGGTAAAATTAAGACAATTCACTTTTACAAAATATCAAATAAATCCATTTTTAGAAAAGCACATCTATATTAAAATACATAACTACAGATCCTTTTCTTCACGCAGGTCCAGTCCATGATCTCAAACCCTCTGATGCCATCTAGACCTCCACTCAAAATGGTAGAAGGCCATAAAGATGCCATTTTTAATTACCACGGGCCAGATTCCCAGTTGGTGTAAATCCCAGCGCTTTATTAAGGTTTGGGCCTATAATCTGTAAATTACACATTTCAATCTGAATTTCCAGTTTAGGTAAATTATGTTTCTGGGAGTCTTTCATGGGGTCCTGGCTATCGTTTTAACAGGCACCTTATGAATGTCCCCTTATAATCCAGTCACTTGCAAAACTTTATCTGAACTGTCTAGTATCTTTCTTACATTTCTTTTCTGATCTTTGCTAATTATAACACTCAGCCCATCCATAGATCTGCAAAAGCCTTTATGAAGACAGTTAAATATCATTATCCTCAGGGGTTGGTCATGTCCCCCATGCCTACTTAAGGAACTCATCACTATCATGCACATGCATATAAGCCAAGCAAGAGGAGAATACAAAGCAGAAAGGAGAAATTTAGTTAGATGTAAGTATCTCTGCAATGAAAAATAAGAGAGAAAAGGAAGGTAAATAGTTGGTCTGAGCTTTTGGAGAATATGTGAAGCATGTCTAAGTGCATCAGGTGCTATAACTTCAACACAAGAAGTGTACTGGAATTTAAATGTGTATAATTACAAGTCATTTTGCCCGTGTGCTCATAGCAAATGGGAGGGAATGACAATCCCCTGTGGTGAAATCTGGGAGGAAACACCTCCCAGAAAGTAACTGGTTTCTTTTTGGGGGGGAGGGGGAGAAAAAAAAAGGCAGTCCAGTAGCACATTAAAGACTAACGAAATGATTTATTAGGTAGTGAGCTTTCATGGGACAGACCCACTTCTTCAGATCATAGCCATACCAGAACAGACTCAATATTTAAGGCACAGAGAACCAAAACTTGTTATCAAGGCTGACAAATCAGAAAAATTGTAATCAAGGTGGGCAAATCAGAAGAGCAGAGGGGTTTCTTTTGCCTCCTCCTCCATAACAGTAGTACTAAGTACTTGAAGAGGGCAGTATTTTGTAAAAGCTAGACCAGCTTCACAGTGAATTTACTATCTAACAATGAATCTGGAAGGAACCCCTCCCCGCTACACCCAGCATTGATGGGTTGCAGTGCAACAAAAGTGGGGGGAAAACAAAAGAAAAAACAAAACACATCTAACTGTAGGAAAGATTTCAGATTTATAGCAGTCTTCCCTTTTGGCCTGTTTTGGAGCAACAATGCTTATGAAGGCATGGCACAGTTGGCATCCTTTAAGAAACAAACCTACGCGATGAGACGCTCTTCACAATAAGCATGGGGAAGTGGGAGCAGAAGGGTAAAGGAGGCCTTGGAGACCGTGATGGGGAAAATGCTGCAAGAACAGATTAAGATGGTTTAGATAATAAAGACATAAGCAAGCCATTATTGAGCTCTAAACTAGCTCCTCCCCAGACCTTTCAAATCCTTAGAGGGATGACCAACACCATTCCAACTCATCAGTACTCCGATTTACACAATGAACCAATCTTTCCAGCTTCTATGTGACCCACAGTACTTTTTCTTTCTTTTGTGTGTATCCAGCACAAAGCTATTGAACCTCTAATTCTGAGCCATGTAATGAACCCTTCCCATGCTCACATGTAAAAGGAATTTGTTCATCAGCAGAACACCGCAGCAGTTTTGCAGCTCAGAGAATGGAAAGCAATACAGTCCAAAGTGGAGACTCTTTCAGCCAATCAGCCATAGGAGTTAAGTTTCATAATTCTCTCTCTTTCAGTCAGCTAAGATTGGTAATTTTTAAAGAGGAAATGCTCATGATTTCAGTTGGCATACAGCTATTCTCCTGTGACCAGAAGGATAAAATGAACAAAACACAGCTCTGTTTTAGACTCATAAAAGTTGCCTGATTTAAACTCTGGAGCGGACCCCAGACAAACATGACTTAACTGCCTTCTAGTAAGTAAATACCTGGTTAGATCATCCATGAAATATGCTTAAGCTAGAAGTTGCTCTGGAGAACAGAATAGATTGGATGCAAGAAACTATTTGACCTTATCATTTAAAAAGTCACGGTTCAATAAAGGGATATAAAAAACTGCAAACATAAGTGCGGCAGGCAAGGCAGTTTGCACCCACGTTCAATGGTATTTTAACTAAGTCATTAAATAGGAATTCCCTGCAAAACAGGAATAGCCGACAACAATGCCAAATTCTACTTCTGCCAAAGATATAAAAAGGTTTTGGTGGTTTTTAGCTAATCAAACTTTCCTTCCTTAAACAAGTTATTAAAACATTAGTCAATTGTACCAGTGTGTGAAGTTGGTAATGGCTACCAGAACAATTTCAGGCCACATACTAAATCTCCCTCTGCAGTGAATGGACTTCTGTATATTCCAGATTATCTTTACCCCTGCTCATTTCACTCAGGAAAAAATATAATTATCAGCTTCCATGGAACTGCAACACACACCGTAAAATTCATCAAAGCCACTCACTGGATGGTTTTACTCATTTTTAAACTTTGTTTTTTCGGACAGACCTAACCACTGTAGTCTACAACTAAATAAAACCATAAAGACCCCTGCATTGCCAGACATGTTTGCTTTTAAAGACCCTAGTGAGGGCATGTTCATCCTTCATAAAAAAAGGAGCCACCACTTGTAAGTTATAGCTCCCCCCCCGCTGAAACCAGTAAAGTCACATTAGACCTGGAAGACAAACCATACCCTCTAAGGCAGTAAACACTTCAGGAAATAGGATCTCACACAGTGCTTGGTGGGGTGGGGTGGGGTGGGTAGGGAGGGGAAAAGAGGATGTGATTTTGGGTCTGGAACAAGGAGAACCAGATCAAATTATGATCTTCTTGCCCTACAGAGCTATAATAATCACAGAACCATAGCTTGGTTTTATTTGCCTGAATATGATGGCAGTAATAGGAAGAGGCTTTACAAGAGACTGGAGGATCTCATGATTGAAAAAGCATATACTGTTAGAACTTGATCAGTGTGAGAACTGTAATAATGGATTGGTGCTCAACATTTCCTAAACAGCTGTTCCTCTCCTTTAATTTAGCAGGACGGACAGGGTTGGGTGAGTGACCTGCAGGCACGGTCAGAGGCAAACGCATGCACTAGAAACATGAAATATAAGACTAATATAAGACTTCCAGAATTAAAAATGAGTGTAATGTTTCATTTTGTTATCTACCTTCACATGAGCATGAGTCAATTGACATAAATTGAGTTACATAATGTAATGAGCAAAGAATTAGACCCAGAGATTTTAACGTGGATAGTTTGTATTGTTCCTCAGTTCTGTTCTGGACATGTCTAGAACTGCCAACAAGTCTGGGTGGAAACTCCAGACTCTGAGCTACATGCTTTTGAGAAAGAGAAAGTCACAAAGATGGTACATGTTGGCCACTGGGATCAACCATTTGCAATTTTGGGAGACTGCACTCCAGTACTGGTTAAGAACATAAGAATGGCCATACTGGGTCAGACCAAAGGTCCATCAAGCCCAGTATCCTGTCTGCCGACAGTAGCCAGTGCCAGGTGCCCCAGAGGAGGTGAACCGAAGACAATGATCAAGTGATTTGTCTCCTGCCATCCACCTCCCGCCTTCAACAAAAGGCTAGGCACCATACCTTACCTCTTGCTAATAGCCATCTATGGACCTAACCTCCAAATATTTATTGAGCTCTTTTTTAAACTCTTTTAGAGTCCTGGCCTTCACAGCGTCCTCTGGCAAGGAGTTCCACAGGTTGACTGTGCGAAGAAAAGCTTTCTTTTATTAGTTTTGAACCTGCTACCCATTAATTTCATTTGGTGCCCTCTAGTTCTTATATTATGGGAACAAGTAAATAACTTTTCAATATTCACTTTCTGCACACCATTCATGATTTTATATACCTCTATCATATCACCCCTCAATCGCCTCTTTTCTAGACTGAAAAGTCCCAGTCTCTCTAGCCTCTCCCCATATGGGACCCGTTCCAAACCCTTAATCATTTTAGTTGCCCTTTTCTGAAGCTTTTTTAATGCCAATATATCTTTTTTCAGGTGAGGAGACCACATCTGCACGCGGTACAAAAGATGTGGGCATACCATAGTTTTATATAGGGTAAGTAAGATATTCTTCACTTTATTTTCTATCCCTTTTTTAATTATTCCTAACATCCTATTTGCTTTACTGACTGCTGCTGCACACTGCGTGGATGTTTTCAGAGAACTATCCACTATAATTCCAAGATCCCTTTCCTGATCTGTTGTAGCTAAATTTGCCTCCATCATATTGTATGTATAGTTGGGGTTATTTTTCCCAATGAGCATTACCTTACACTTACCCACATTAAATTTCATTTGCCATTTTGCTGCCCAATCACTCAGTTTGCTGAGATCTTTTTGAAGTTCGTCACAGTCTGCTTTGGTTTTGACTATCCTGAACAGTTTGGTGTCATCTGCAAACTTTGCCACCTCACTGCTTACCCCTTTCTCTAGATCATTGACTAATAAGTTGAACAAAATTGGTCCCAGGACAGACCCTTGGGGAACGCCACTAGTTACCTGCTTCCATTGCGAAAATTTACCATTTATTCCTACCCTTTGTTTCCTGTCTTTTAACCAGTTCCCAATCCATGAAAGCATCTTTCCTCCTATCCCATGACCACCTAATTTACATAAGAGCCTTTGGTGAGGGACCGTATCACAGGCTTTCTGGAAATTTAAGTATACTGTGTCTACTGGATCCCCCCTGTCCGCATGCTTGTTAACCCCTTCAAAGAACTCTAATAGATTAGTAAGACACGACTTCCCTTTACAGAAACCATGTTGACTTTTGCTCAACAAATCATGTTCCTCTACGTGTCTGACAATTTTATTCTTTACTATTGTTTCTACTAATTTGCCCGGTACTGACGTTAGACTTACCGGTCTATAATTGCTAGGGTCTCCTTTAGAGCCCTTTTTAAATATTGGTGTTATATTAGCTGTCTTCCAATCACTGGGTACTGAAGCTGATTTAAAGGATAGGTTACAAACCACCATTAATAGTTCCGCCATTTCACATTTGAGTTCTTTCAGAACCCTTGGGTGAATACCAGCCAGTCCCGGAGACTTGTGACTGTTTAGCTTATCAATTAGTTCCAAAACCTCATCTAATGACACTTCAGTCTGGGACAGTTCCTCAGATTTGTCACCCATAAAGGATGGCTCAGATTTGGGAATCTCTCTAACATCCTCAGCCATGAAGACTGAAGCAAAGAAATCATTTAGTTTTTCCGCAATGGCATTATCTTCCTTGATTGCTCCTTTTACATCTCTATCGTCCAGGGGCCCCACTGCTTTTTTAGCAGGCTTCCTGCTTCTAATGTACTTAAACATTTTACTATTGTTTTTTGAATTTATGGCTAACTGTTCCTCAAAATCTTTTTTGGCTTTTCTTATTACATTTTTACATTTAATTTGGCAGTGTTCATGTTCCTTTCTATTTTGATCACTAGGATTTGACTTCCACTTTTTAAAAAGATGCTTTTTTATCTCTCACTGCCTCTTTTACATGGTTGTTAAGCCATGGTGGCTCTTTTTTAGGTCTCTTACTGTGTTTTTTAATTTGGGGTATCCATTTAAGTTGGGCCTCTAATATGGTATCTTTGAAAAGTTTCCACACAGCTTGCAGGGATTTTACGCTAGTTACTCTACCTTTTAATTTCTGCTTAACTAACCTCCTCATTTTTGTGTAATTCCCCTTTTTAAAATTAAATACCAGAGTGTTGAACTGTTGTGGTGTTCTTCCCAACACAAGAATATTAAATGTTATTATGTTGTGGTCACTATTTCCAAGCAGTCCTGTAATAGTTACCTCTTGGACCAGATCCTGTGTTCTACTCAGTACTAAATCAAGAATTGCCTCTCCCCTTGTGGGTTCCTGTACCAGCTGCTCCAAGAAGCAGTCACTTAAGGCATCAAGAAATTTTCTCTCTGAATCCTTTCCTGAGGTGACATGTACCCAGTCATTATGGGGATAATTGAAATGCATCATTATTAGTGAGTTTTTTTATTTTGATAGCCTCTCTAATCTCCCTTAGCATTTCAGCATCACTATCACTGTCCTGGTCAGGTGGTCGATAATATATCCCTAGTGCTATATTCCCATCAGAGGAAGGAATTGCTATCCATAGTGATTCTATTGAACATTTTGATTCATTTAGGATTTTTATTTCATTTGATTCTATATTCTCTTTCACATACAGTACCACTCCACCACCCGCTTGAGCCATTCTGTCCTTCCGATATATTTTATAAGCCGGTATGATAGTGTCCCACTGATTGTCCTTATTCCAGCAGGTTTCCATGACGCCTATTATGTCAATCTCCTCCTTTGATATGAGGTACTGTAATTCACCCATCTTATTAGACAGACTTCTAGCATTTGTGTAAAAGCACGTTAAAAAACTACCACTATTCATATGCCTGCCCTTCCCTGATGTATTGGATTCTTTTACATGTGATTTTTTCTCATCTGATCTGGCCCATACTCTATCATCTCCCTTCTTCTCTTTCTGACTGAATTCTAGAGAACCTCTATCAATGGAGTCTCGCCTAAGAGAAAAGTCTCCATCCGATCCACGTGCTTCTCCGCACCAATCGGCTTTCCCCCATCTCTTAGTTTAAACACTGCTCTACGACCTTTCTGCTTGTGCACTTTCTGAGACTGTTTAGTCCTAAGTCTGAAGAGGACACTTGCCAATCACTACTACTTTGAAAGAAATACTAGAAATAAGTGAAGAGAGTATTGAATCTGTTGCCCAAAAATATACCCATTTGATTGCCCTAACTGAGGCTTGGAACATCGATGGGGGGAGGATTGCTGCACCTTGCCCAATCCTGCATCCACTGAGATTTAACCTGGCTTGTGGGCAGCACTTTTAGTTCACAAACTAAATATTCCCAAAGACAAAGTTACCCTGGCAACGGGATATGCTGGGGTTTTGGCTGACTGAGTAAGTGCTTTACTTTTAAATTGGGCCCTCCTGCACAATACAAAACACTTCAGGTGTTGAACTTTCAGGACCTTGCATGACATCTTCCGCAAGAAGTGCTCAGGAAGGAAGGACAGAACCACAATATTAATCTGTAAACAGGCAGCTTTTCCAGGCTTGCATCTTCTCATGTTTTAAAACTTTCCACAACGTGGTTTGTGGAAGCATACCAGATTCATTTTGGAGAGGCAAAAAGATAAGCTAGGACAACAGAACACAAGGTTCTCCCCTTTTATGCTATTGTGTGGGCATGCACTGGTCTCCAACACGCTGGACTTGAAGTGCTAGTCTATCCAAAGGCGATAAGCACTGAACCAAAGTAAAGGCACCACGGAAAAATGCAACAGAACCTACAGTTGTCTAGGAGTAACTGCCACACTAGGTGGACATTACTTTGCAGTGTCACAATTTTCATTTGATCTAATAAAATATCTGTGTAATGTAGCACAAAGCAAAACCCACTATATATTATGCATATACCCAAAGACTCAGAGGGGAGAGGTATGTGCAACCCTTCCTACTGCTTTCCCACTACACTGTGAGGATGAATGGACCAAAGTCCTCCAGCTAAACACCTTGCTGTACAGGCAAAACTGGAGAGGTGATTTGCCATGTGTGTCAAGAGTCATACTGAGCCACTCAGCTCCTAAGGGATATACAGGCTTATAAAGAAAGCTTATTCTGTTTATTTAAGCATCTGTTCAACAGACTTAATAATCTCTCTCTCCCACCACTTCTCCAGCTATACAAACTGCAAAGCTGTTTGTTCCTGCGTGTTCTTATCACTGCAGTCTGTGCCACAGCGAACACTGGAGAAAAGCAGTAAGAAATAGGGAGAATATATTCCTGGTCTCTCTAATACGGAACAGCAGTTCTCCATCCTATGTTTCTGTCCTTCATGCATTTTCCCCAGTGCTATATTTTTGTTTAAAAAAGGGATGCAATTTACTTACCACAGAGGGGAGAAACCCTAGTATAGAAGGAAGTGTGCCTAACCTAGAGTCATCAAGGGCCCAATCCAAAGCACAAGAAAGTTAATGAAAAAGATTCCAAGATTTCCCTGTTGGGAAGATAGGGGATAAGCGTGAAAGAAAACCAGAAGCCCATCCTCCAGTCCCTACACTATTTGAATTCATGGAACTGATGCAGAGAAGCTAAAGAGAAGCCACCTCAGCTCCTGTGCAAGTACTGTATTACCATTAAAAAGAACAAGAAGTCCTGTGGCACCTTACAGATTAACAGATGCACCTGACAAAGCAGGTCTTTGCGCACAAAAGCTTATGCTCCAAAATATCTGTTAATCTATAAGGTGTAGCATGACTTCTGGTTGTTTCTGAGGATACAGACTAACTCTGCTACCTCTCTGGTACTTGTATTATGGTTTTATTGTTCTTTTTCCCCCCTCATCCATTTATTGATTGTTCCAATGGCTGCAAGTTGCCTGAAAATAACAGGAACCATTAATTTAAAGGGTTACCTTTTCTTTCTGCTAACCTCCCAGGTAAAGCTGACCCATTTGCCTCTTTCAGTCTTAAGCAGGCATGAGGAGGCTGATGACCCATTTATCTTCTTTAAAAACAAAGAGAGGAAGAAAGGTAACTTCAACATAGTTATGTTTCCTAAGGTGCTAAACACTGGCAATTTTGTTTTTGTCCAAGTGACTAAATGCAGAACCCTACAGCTGCTGTCACTAGAATTCTGTATAGTTTACACACACACACACTTATATATATATATATATATATATATATATATATATATATTTTGTATAGTATAATTTCCCAAACTGTGTTCCAACGTGAATAGGTTTTCCATGAAAAAACTGATGCTAGCGATATTTTTCCTTCTAAAATATTAAATATGAAATTATGCATGCATCAAAAATACCAAGGTATTTGAATAGTATTTAGATTGCAGGTATAATAATATTTATAACACAATCATAATAGCATAGTAGTTGTTATGCAACTTGTGCCAAAACAAAGTGGATTCAAAAACAACAAGTCCTGTGGTACCTTATAGACTAACAGACGTTTTGGAGCATAAGCTTTCATGGGCAAAGACCCGCTTCGTCAGAGTGGATTCAGATTGCTTCAGCACGACTCGTGTTCAAAGAAATCACGTGAGGCTGCACCTGATTTGAGGATCCATTTCTCCAGGATTGTTCCTGATATTAAGCAAATTTTTGACCAAAAGATGCAGAACTACTCTTCCCATTAAAAAAACTGTCAAATGTTACTTTTTATTTTCCAGTTGTTTTCTGTAAAAACAACAAATTTATAAAGACATAAATTTTAAACATATTTTTCCATACCTATTTTGTTTTGCATTCTGTGGCCAAATTAATTTGGGAAACACTGATATATAGAACCAAGACATCAACAGATAAGCATGTTGGACTAAGCTTAGAAGAAAGCCAATTATCGCTATTTGTCACCTCAGACATATAAAGAGTTAGATACAAATCCTGAGGCACTGAGACAGGAACTGGCTTACAGTAAACTCCTCTGATATGGTGACTCGTGGTTTCTGGTGGAGCTAAATTAAAATTCCGAATTGTTCTAAGCAGAGATTTTCAAAGATTCATAAAGGGTCTGGATGCTCAGTCTGTACTGATTTAATGGGAACTGTGGGTTTTAAAACCCTTCAGCATTTTGAAAAAGCTCAGTCTTAATTATCAAATATGGAAACTGTAATTCCAATCACAGTGAAAAAAATTAGTTAGAAAGCATAAAAAGGGCATGAGTGACCACCCCAAAATCAATATGGAATGTCATATGTGGAACTTTGCATAAGACTTCCAAATAAAAGGAAAAAGGGGAGAGGGGAAAGGAAACCTGGCACTCGGGAGAGTCTGATGTTTCTCTTTAACTATCATATTCTTTCCCCTTCCTACCTTGCATCTACCCAGAAACTTAAATTAGCTAAGTTAAAACAACACGATACCCCCTAGAATACTTATCTTTCAAGTTTATCATCAGACATGTTCAAGGAAATACAAAGAAACCCATAACTCATAATAAATTTTCATATGAAAAGTCAAACTAATCTTTAAGGTATTTAACATACACACACACAGTTTAGCATCTAAGCTGGCAAATCAAGTACCTCACTTCAAAGAGATGTCAGTACCTTTTGATAGGATTTGAAAGCAAGACAGATTGATACAGTGCCCTTGTATTACTATGGCAAGTGCACTCTAACTCTCAAAAAAGATAGATGTTAGAAGGGGAGGCTAGAATTGCTTAGAACAAAAGAAGAAAAATGAAAAGTTAAATAAATAAGGCAGAGGTAAACACCTTTGATCTATTTTACCCCTGCCTTTTATGTTAAATTTTACACAGGCTCCACAGAGGCCCTGCTCAGCTCATCTTACTACATCTGACATAATTCCCATAATTCTCCACCCCCTGCCAACACCCATGTGTCTCAGAATCTGTGTTTTTTACATATCTGAAGGACCACAATTCTGCCGCTGCATAACCTACTGTCTTACAGAGGCATGGGAAAGTTTGCTTCGATTAAATTTGGCTTTCATGTGTGTTGGGTCAAGGTGCCAGCTGCTGACAAGGGACAAATGAAGGAGGTGACAGATGGGGTGAAACCTTTAAAATCCTTAAAAATACAGAAGGGCAAATGGATTTTTGATGAGGTAGCAGGGGGAAAACTGTACACATTCTTCTCAGGAACGTGGACTTCCCATTCCAAACAGGATAATTACTGTACATGACGGGGGTGAGTATGAAGATCCCAAAGGTGCAGTTTACCAAAAATAGCACACCGAACTCAGGAAGCCCTTTGGTGCATTAGGTCAGGCTGGACAATGAAGGTTTATATCTCATTTTAGAACTTGACAAAATGAATCTGAATTCAAATGTCAGCCAGAAAGGCTTCTCTCCCCTGGTTTCAATGTGTGAGTGTGCTCTGTAACAGTACGTATGGTACCATCAATGTTACCTCCCTTCTCCCACAGCCAAAGAATTCATCTGAGTTTCTCCTCTCTTCTTCCCTGAGGGAGCCTTCCCAGCACACACCATTAGCTGAACCCTGCCTGTGCAAGAGCAAGTCTGTAAAATACACCATCTGAAACACTAGCCTTCCATTTTTAAGCAGAATTAAATTGAAAAAATATCTTCTTTACAGGAAGTACTATGTAAATCAGCAATCACCACTGTGATCTGGCAGAGGGAAGGCAAAATCCTTGTACCATAAGACTCTTATGGAGGAGAGAGATTTCTCAATTTACTTGCCCAATTCTTCCACTTTTTCATAAGTCCTTATGCTGGAAGTCCACTCAGCCGTTGAGATTCACTGAACATTTATCTTTAACCACATTTTGCACTGCTATAATTTGTAACCAGGTGGGTGGGAGGGAATAGGATATATAAAATGTCAAGAAAATAGGGTTACTCTGAAATAAGCTATTTCAAAACAATTACTGTTTTTGAATATGAAAAAGTGATAGCATGGATGTCATAGGAGCTAAAGACAGCTGTTGACATGGACTATGTGCTTGCTAACCATTGGCGTGATATGACCACACTGGGGTTCACAACACCCCTGCTAATGGAAAGGACCACTAGGATATACTGCAATGAGATTCATTCTGCTGCTACGTGAATCATTTGTAGCCACCAAGCCTTTGATATAGAAAGAGAACTCAGTGGTTCCGTATAACCTTGGGGAACAAAGGGTACAGACCTCAATGATCTTCACAACATTTTATGCATTTTTCTTTGGACCTCTGTGCTATATAACTGAGTCTGGACTGGAAATACTATTGATTGGATGAAGTGGCTCTGTCCCATGAAAGCTCATCACATAATAAATTGTTTTGTTAGTCTTTAAAGTATTGCATGACCACGCTTTTGTTTTGTTAGAATATAGACTAACACAGCTACCTCTCTGTTACTTGATCTTCAAACGGTGCTGCAAGAGCTAGGTTAGAAAAACCGTATTTGATAACCTGCAGGAAGGGGAAGTAGCAACCTTACAGCAATAGTCCTTTGATAGTCTATGAGGCACAACTCAATCTAAATGAGGAGAAGACCTCCAAGCTTGGTGGGGGCAGATCTACTATGAATTATGCAGCAGTGATTACAAACTCACTTGACAACGTTTGCTCATGCTGAAGTAATTCCAAACCAATCTAACCAAAGCATATTTATTTGCACTGTAGCTGAGCAGTACTACTGCTAAGAAGCTAAAGCAGGTAAGCAGGAAGGGAGCCTTCATGAACACCACCTGGCTCGACGAAGAAGCTGGGCAATGAAGCAATTAGAGGTAATGGCAGAGCAAGGGTTACTTAGGTGCTTTAGCTCTGCCTCTTCAGATCACATATGTTTCTTTTAAATTTAACCCTAGCCTTGGTAATATTAGGTGCTGGGACAACTACATCATCACTGTACCTTTATGTTGCTGATATGTACTTAACTGCAACCCTGGTTTCATGTGGTTTGCAATCTATAGATCAATATAAACCTTGTCATTATTGGATCCCAATAAAGGAATACTTCAGAATTATAACTTGTAACATGCTTTGTATGTTGCCCCGATTGTCTTTTGTTAACCTTTGTGCTTTTAAAAATGTTAACATCCACATTGCATTTTACGTGTATTTAATCTTTGCACAGTTAGTCACTTAAGTGACTAAAGAGCTGTTAAACCCAGGTTTTTTCAACGTTTGGGATATTGCACTCTTTTACAGAGCTTTGTTAAATCAGAAGATTTAACTCTTAACACAATAAAAGGAGATAGAGACCACCTTGTAAGTAACTATGACTAAAAGAGACAGTGGTATTGTGAGTGGTGCTCTCAGTGGTGGGTGAACAAAACTGATGTTTAGGTTGTTGTGAATGGTGCCTAGAACCAGATGAAAATAACTTTCAGTGTTGCTTGAGTGTCCGGTGTTCAACAGAAAGAACGTGTAATATCTGCTGCATTTCTCCAATGACCCGGTAATCCCACCACTAGGGGGCTCGAAGGCAGCTACAGAGGACCTCAGGGAAGTTCACTGAAGAGCTACAGCTAAGAAACCTGGGACATGTTCAGAGCGGTCCAAAGTTAAAATGCTCATTTGAAGCCACTGAGCTGTGAAATGCCCCACTCAAGATTTTTAACCACCACTGTGTGGAGAGTCAAGTCATTTCTTTCCTCACATCTCCAAAGATGAACTTACCCTTTAACACACCTGGAAACAAAAAAAAAAAAAAGTCTCTCATCCCTTTTCTGCAATCAGCTTAATTAAAAAAATGGCTTGGGCAGAGTTAAAGATGAAAGGATTAGCTTTTCAGTGTAATGTACTCATCAATGCGACAGGCCAAGAAACAGAAATCAAGACTTACCTATACATGTCAGTACACAGAGGAGAGGCCGAAGAGGAGATCCAAGAGCAGCAGAAACATACAAAGGAAAAAAACAATTAATTCAGTATAAGAACAATGGATCCAAATACATTTAAGCAGAAAGTGAAATATAAACAGTACTGGTCAGCAGCAAATTGGCCCAGACCCTCACCTGCTTCACTGTCTCAGCACGTTTCGATCAGTCATATACTGAGACAATACAGCGCTCCGCATGTGACAGTAGCCAGTTCTAGCAGAGGACACAATCAGAACGAGACCAAACTTTCGTGGGTCTTCACTATGGCATAACACTAAGCATCTGGGATCTAGTGTTTGGAACCTAATTTTTGAGGGGACATTCAGCCAGATCTTCTGATTAGAGTGTAAACCGATTTACACCACCTTGAGGGTCTGCCGCAGGAAGCAGCCGGCAGGTTAGAGGTGCCAGGTGGGGTGCGTCTCCCACTGGTCCGGGACTGCACAGTCCTGAGCCCCCATCAGGGCTCCCTTTAGGGAAGACAGGGGTGATCCTCCTCCCCTGCCCAAAAAACGTACCAGGATGCTCCCTGCTGCCTGGAAGGGATCTCACACTGCTTCCCTTCCCATCAATGTTGGGGAACGAGAGGAAAGCATGAGTGTGTGAACTCCTCTCCCTCCTGGCTAGGAAAGGAAGGGGCAGGAGTGAGTGACCCACACTGAGTGCTTTTTTCTCTGGCTCCCTGACAGTAACAACAGGGAAGAGCAAGCAGCCTCCTGGTTGTGGGAGCACGAGCACCTGGTGGCCGGGCCTCACTCGCAAGGCAGAATGACCATACGCTTCATCTTGGAACGCTATCATACAATGGCGGGAAGGTCTGAAGTCAGGCCAGGAGAAAGAAATCAGAAAGTTGACAAGTAGTTGGAGAGTCCCCAAAGAGAACATCCTGACAAGCAGATAGTAAGCCCCCAAAGAGAACAGCTGGGGCTAGTAGCTGGAAGCTTCCCAAAGAGAACATCTTGGTTGTACAACATCAGAGGGTCCCGGGGGAGGTTCAGAAAAAGACCAAGGACAGAGGAAATCTTGTGACATGTTCTGACAGGCCAGGAGGATAGAAAGCCCAAATTAGGTAACAAACGCTTCAATTGGCCAGGTATCGAACCCCCAAGTAAGAAACAGTATAAAAGGTGATTTAGCAGGAATAAGGGTGTGGGCTCCTGGACACAAGGCGGAGGCTAGCAACTTCCAGTCCAGACGGCAGACCCCGGCCTGATCACCCGGACGTCACCACCACGAAAGGTCCCAACCAAGCCGTATCTCTGACTTGAAGGGCCGCTGTAACGTAGTTGTTGGTGAGATGTGGGAGCACTGGATGTTATTGGTAAGTCACATGTAATTACATACAGCTATATGTAACCTAGGCTGCGTCTACACGTGCACGCTACTTCGAAGTAGCGGCACCAACTTCGAAATAGCGCCCATCGCGTCTACACGCGTCGGGCGCTATTTCGAAGTTAACTTCGACGTTAGGCGGCGAGACGTCGAAGTCGCTAACCTCATGAGGAGATAGGAATAGCACCCTACTTCGACGTTCAACGTCGAAGTAAGGACCGTGTAGACGATCCGCGTCCCACAACGTCGAAATTGCTGGGTCCTCCATGGGGGCCATCAGCTGGGGGGCTGAGAGATGCTCTCTCTCCAGCCCCTGCGGGGCTCTATGGTCACCGTGGGGAGCAGCCCTTAGCCCAGGGCTTCTGGCTGCTTCTGCGGCAGCTGGGGATCTATGCTGCAGGCACAGGGTCTGCAACCAGTTGTCAGCTCTGTGTATCTTGTGTTGTTTAGTGCAACTGTGTCTGGGAGGGGCCCTTTAAGGGAGCGGCTTGCTGTTGAGTCTGCCCTGTGACCCTGTCTGCAGCTGTGCCTGGCATCCCTATTTCGATGTGTGCTACTTTGACGTGTAGACGTTCCCTCGCTGCGCCTATTTCGATGTTGGGCTGAGCAACGTCGAAGTTGAACATCGACGTTGCCGGCCCTGGAGGACGTGTAGACGTTATTCATCGAAATAGACTATTTCGATGTTGGCTGCACGTGTAGACGTAGCCCTAGTGTTTAGCCTATGCCAAATAAATAACTATATATATATATAAAAATAAATAAGACAAGTGTTAAGTAATTGTAGTTACGAATAAATGAATCAATCACTATCGGTAAATACCACTAGCTGGGGCTGTATAGAGAATTACTGGGACTTAGAACAGCCACAGGGCATTGTGGTGTTCACAGTCGGAGTGTTATTATTCCTGGTACTCATAATACTATGGAAACCTAGGTTTTAAGTAGATACACTGAATCACATATTGCTGCTACACTATATAAGGCTGCTATAAAGGTGGGGTGGTCGGTCCCGGGCCACCTGACTCCCCCCGCTGTATCAAACCCCACGCACACCCACGAGACCCGGAGTAGGTCGGCACATCGTCACTGGTATGAATCATGGGGGCGGGTGGGAAGGGAAGTGGTTCAGCCCTGCCTTGCCCCCTGTACACATACTTCAGCCCCCTGACCCAAGCCCCTCCTTACATCTCACCCCCAACTCCTGCACCCCACACACCTTCAGCCCCTCCTCAGTCCCCAGCTCTGAATCCTGAGTCCCCCTACACCCTAATCCTCTCTTCTGAGCTCCTCCTCACACCCCCAATCCTGACTCCTGCACACCCACACACACACATCCAGGCCCCCGTCCTGACTTCTGCAGCTCCCCCACCTCTGCCAACATCTCCATCCCCTGCCTTGAGTCTCCCTCTCACACACACAACCACCTGCCCGGAGCCCCCAGGCCCAGGAAGGATGTGATACAATGGTACTTGTGAGAAATTCACATTATTTTCTCTTCAGAATGTTGCGTAGACACACAGGAGCAATGGAATTACTGAGGCAGCTAGAACTTTGGTTGATTTAATTTTTCTGTCCAGACATAACTTATTGTAAAGCCTATATGGAGAAATAAGGGTGTCTAAAGGTAGGAAGATTTCCCCACTTGCCTTGCCATGCATTTTAAACACTGGATGAAATCACAGTACACAGGAAATGCCTCTGCTAGAAGCCTCACTTGCCCCACTCCAATTCAACCTAACTCCAGAAAAACATCTACATGATGAATGTATCCTCTTGTAACAGAGCACTGTGTCTCCAAGGCTGAGTCTCCCACAGTCTGTCAACCAAAAGAAGCCAAAGGGGCCTGAGGGCTCCGGGAAATGCAGTAACAGGGTCCTTTTAATTAGGTTGAAAACTAACTTGGTAAGAAAAGCTTGTCTGTATCAATAGCCTTAATTGACTGCTCTGAAGACAGACAGAGCGAATAAAGCAGGGGGGTGATTATTGTCGGTGACAATGTGACTGACAAGCTTGTCCCCCTGGAGGAGAGTGCAGAAAGCCTATTGTCTGCTCTGAGCGCCAAACAGAAAGAATTCACTTTCTGAGAACTCCATTAAAAAGCACACTGAAAGGCTGGGAGATTTGGCAGTTGTGGTGATGGACTTATAGTCATTTCATACAGTGAGTATCTGAACAAACAGCTCAAATGTATTAGCTGGGGGAGGGAAGAGAGAAAGGTCAAGGAACAGAGAGGTGTGGTTTTGCCTGAGGCAAAGGAAGAAAAATGAGAATGGACAACAAAGGGGCTGCCCTGTTCTTGTTGCAACACACCAAATGATTATGGGCTAACGAATTTTCAATTCAGCAGCACAGCTGGTCTTAAAAGAGAACACTGCTCTAGGTCAACTTGAAATAAACAAAATGCAACTGAAAGGGACAATGCTGTGCAGCCTAGATTCCCACATACACAGTGGCTATGGCTGGCAATGGTGCTGGCTACAGAGGCTTGAAAGCATGCTGAATATTTATCTTGGGTTTTACAATTACTGAGACTTCAGTAGAACCTAAACCCTCCAAATGAGATCTGGGCTACAATGAACAGAGTAAGAGACAGAAAAGCAGCTCTGTGGGACAGGAACTAGTTGGACAAGACAGACAAATGGTATGAGGGGAAAATGAGCCACAGAGTTGTGACCTGGGTCCCAGTAGGCCACCCAGCAGGTTAATAGTAGAGCTAGTAATAAGGCCCCAACATCTTGAGTGCCAGTCCTTTCCTCTATGCACAGATCGCACCACCTACTCTGATCTTTATTTTACACATAAAGAGGGTACCAAAATTCCTCAATTCACATCAAAGTTGCATCCCAGGTAACCTCCACGTAAATCAAATTTCATGTAAATAGGCAGGGAGAGGGGAAGAGATCCCTGGAATTCCTCTGGCTGGGGGAGCAGGCAGCTGGAGCCTCTGAAGAGCTTCGCTGCTGCCCCACTTCCCCCAGCTGGAGAAAGCCAGGGAGCAGCAGCGCTCTCCCACCACTCCACCCGCCCGCTTCCCCTGGCTGGGACAAGCAGCGCAGCCATCGGCTCCAGCTGCTGGCTTCCCCCAGCTGGAGGAAGTGGGGGTGTGGGGCAGCCACACAGGCACCCCTGGCTTCTCCCAGCTGGGGGACACAGCTGCTTGCATCGTGGTTTGTCCCAGCTGGTGAAGCCAGAGACTGGGGAGGGGCAGTTTCGATTTGCACTTAGCTCATGTTAATGCAAGTTAATTGCAAATCGAAATGGTACTTCAAGAGTTTACTGTACATAAAAATATACATAGACATAGAGAAGGGGATTTTTTCCCATCAGCCAGTGGCCATATTTACTTTCCCCCCTCACTTTAAAGCTTGTCAATGGTTGTCTTTAGGGAAGGTAATTTAGGTAATGCAGAAAATCAAAAGTCAATGTTGCTGGAGGCACTAATTTTATTTTAATTCATTTCATTATTTAATCAATCACTTTTACTCTTTCCTGCACCCTTCCTTGTGAGCATCCCAGACTGCTTTCACTTCAACAAAAATAACACAGACAGAATCAAATGCAAATATTGAACAAGGCACTGCTATGCATTACAAACTTACAAGAATGAGTCAGCCAGCAGAGAATGGGTCATTCACAGTTATCTGCTGGTTCTTCACCAGTAGCAGACCAGTGTAGGCTCACCACGGGTACCTAGGACTGCCCCTTACACTATACACTCTGATGGCAGCTGAGCACTGCATGGAGATATGTTGGAAATTCATGTGAACAGTCCTCTGGCAATGAAACACTCCTGCGACGTGCATCAGTCCAGGCACTAAAATTACCTTTACACTTCTGGGAAGATTGACACGCTGGTGGTTGATCTTCTGGGGTTTGATTTATCGCACCGAGTGGGAATGCACCACATCCAACTGTCATGGCACTGTCATCGATCCAGGTACTTCCTGGCAGTTGCGAAGAGTAAGGGAAGTTGACAAGAGAATTTCTCCTGTCGACCTCCCACTGTGGGGATGGCGGCAAAAATCGATTTTATATATGCCGGATTTGCCTATTTAAAATCAATTTTACTGCCTAGTGCAGGCCTTACTTAAGTTGGACAATCACAAGGACAAACATTTCCATAGCTACTAGGCTTTTTTCTCACACTCGGAATCACCCAGTACTGCACTAATGGAAGATATCCCCAGAACAGGAGGAAATGGTGCACCTTGGTGAATATGTGCTAATTCCATAGTGTAAATATTAGGCCAAGTCTTGAGAGGTACTGAGGAACTGCAAGTCCCACTGAAATCAACAGGAGCAGCAGACACTCATCACCTCATTATTTATGTTACCATAGTGCCTACATCCCTAGCCACACACAGTGCTCCTTTGTGCTAGACTTTCCTTCCTTCTCGCTCGCTCACTCTCTCTCTCTCTCTCTCTGAAGAGTTTATAATCTAAGTAGCAAGACAAAGAAAGAAAAGGGAAACAGAGCCACAGGATGTCAGACAGCACACTGATGGTAGAACTAGGACCAGGACCCCAATCAATTGACCCTCACTTCAGTGCTCTCTTCACTACATCACACTATCTAGATTTGGCCCACCAAGTCAATTAGAAAGTTAGTAATGTTATTGTGGTGTTAGAATTATGCTTATTAGTGATTCCTGTTCCAAGGGAATGCCTACGTTACAGGGACTTTAATGGCATATCTGTGCAGATACAGCATGCTTTCAACAGAACAAAAGGAGTTTTGCCTGTGGGTGTAGAGACACTACCTCCCTACACAAAGTTAGCTAGGTTGATTGAAACCTTCGTCCCCTGATACAGCAGGGCCAGCCCAGGGATTTGTCAGCATAGCTACGGTATGAAGAGGCACAAGGCAGGTACACTGATCTATGTTTCTGCTGCAGACCAGGACTGAGCGAGCATTTCAAAAGATGAGATCAGCAAGTAAACTGCGAACGCTTGAGCGAAGTAGCAGGGAGACACTAATAATTGGAGAAAGCATCACAGTTTGGGCAGGATAAAAGAATATATCAGGCTCATGGCATTTGAGAACAGCAACTCAGCTCACAATCCAGGAGAGCTTCCTGAGTTGGCAAAACATGATCTTTGGAGTTGGTTAGTCTCGAACAGATGGCAGAGGCCAGTACATTGCAGGAGGAGGCAGAAAAGGATTACCATCCAAAGAGATACCTGGCGCTCCACTGAGATGGCAAGTGATGCACAAGTGGAAAAAACGCTCCAAGACAACTTTGTGCTCTCAGTCCCTCGTTGGAGAGCACAAGTTGTATTTGCAAGCTGCAATACCTGAAGATCAATCACAGAACTCACAAAGCTGTCTTGAGTTCTATAGGGAGTGATTGGTGTGTATTCACCTGCTTACATGGAGTAGGACAATGGAGGCCAGTTGCACTGATGATGCAGCCCAGCGTAAGTGAGTTAACACAAATCGAGTCTCAGGAGATACCAATACACAAGTTGGGCAACACAAGCAGCACAGGGAGGCCAAGTGATGTACCATGAATGCTACTGCTGAGGTTAAATGTGTGCACATGCCTGATAAACCAAAGCAAACGTTTAACTGATGCAATAAACATGTACTGACATGCCCAATATTGCAGCAATAACTGGCAAGGAAATCTCTGATAAGCATACTCAAGTCACTGCAGAGTACATAAGAGCAGTCTGAATGTGACAGACAGGGTAACAAGTATCAGAGGGGCAGCCAGATTAGTCTATATTCGCACACTGATGCATCTGATGAAGTGGGTCTTTACCCACAGAAGTTTATGCTCTGATAAATCTGTTAGTCTATATGGTGCCACAGGACTTCTCATTGTTTTTACACACAGGACGCAAACCAGAATAAAATTATCTCAAGTCATTTGACTGGAGGGAATTCTAACAGAAATCCCAGACTCCTCTAAGTCCTCCCAGCTTTACATTGTAAGTAAATACCATTTGACCACCTTCTCTCACACACTTTGGAACTTTTTTCTTTACCATCATTCTCCCTGCAAATCCTGGCCCGGCAATTTGCTTTGCTGTCAGCAGACATAACACATTTAGGATTGGCATTCAAACTTGAACAGTTTCCATTCCAAAGGCCCAGTCAGCACGGGCATGAGGGGGACAGAATGGGGGAACTCTATGAATTGCATTTATTTTTCCCCAGAGATGCATTGTCATCTGTCATCCCCGCTGAGTGTGTTTGTCAGAGCCATAGCTTCAGGAGTAGGTGAAACCTTGATTCATTACTCAATATGACATCCTCAGAAACCAGATGCGGAGCAAAGAGATGGCTCCAGCAACCTCCTAACATCAGCTCTGGTTAAAGTTCCATGATGTAACTCTGAATGGCTGCTCTGACAGCTGTAAGACTTAGAAGCATAACAACATCCAAAGAGTTCCAGTTCCCAGATGCTATGGGCAAAAGAATTATTCAGAAAGTTGCAGATCTATGAACATAATATGTATCTTTGTGAGCTAGGGGTAGTGTACTAACTCCACAGTAGAGAGTTACCAAGCACACATATGGACTCTTGATTGTTTTATGTTTTGTCTGTAATACTTTTGCTCCAAATTAAGTGTACGGTACTCTGTGAAAATTGGCTAGTCAGTAGTAAAGACTGTCCTACCCCTCAGAGAAAGCAGAGTTAAGGTCAAACTGACTAGTCAATTGTCTATTCCCAGCCTCCCCTAGGAAAAGGGACATTAATAGCTAGAAGCCTCTGATTTAAAGGAGCACCCTTGGAGAAGTAAAGAGATGTATTTAAACCTGGGACTGTGACAGCTCCCATTCTGACCAACACTGGGGACTGAACCAGTGAATTTCAGAGCAGAAAGCAAGAACCTGTCTACAGCTTGAGATAAAGAGCGAGGATCTGGAGATACCAGCTGTAAAAGACTTCTCTCCTGTGGATCAGGCACAGAGAGAGAGGAGCACTCACTGCCTAGCGCAGAGGTGTGCAAAGTTGGGGACAGGCCCCCTGGTGGGTGTCTGAAATTTCATAAGGGGGCAGGGGCACAGCACAATTGGCTGCCAGGTCTCAGGCTCATCCACCTCATTGCAAGTGCTGAAATATGGTACTGTTTTATGCACATGCATTCCCATGTCTATGACTTACTAACTTAAACCCTTTGTACCTCACAGGTCACCTACAAGTCTCCTCCATTTCACTCTGTCTCAGGACAAAACTTCTAGCAGACCCCAGGCCTACCCCAGTTGATGTCTTTCAATCTCCGCAGATTTTCTCCAAGGTCTCTCTCTTACACAGTGATCAAGAAAGCTCTTACATTTTACATACTTATTTTCTTATGTGTGGTGAAAGCCGCCCCCACCATATGAACATAATGGAAATGTCCGTTGGTTTGGGTTACATTAGACAGGTGGGGGGCTGCTACTTGCAGGGACAAAAGGTGGGGCCCAACACTAAAAGTCTGCTCACCCCTGGGCTAGGAGAGTGACACTGAGAGCAGCACTGAAAAACACATGGCACACAAAAAGGCTGGGTAGATGACATTCCTCATCGCTACAGGTTTGTGGAACAGAGCAAAATTTGATGCAGGAAAAAAAAAAAAATGTAGCAAGGGTCTTTTTTTTGGCCCAAAGGCTTATGATTGCCGAGCATTCCACCACAGAGATTTACTTTTACTATTTTGAGAAACAAGGACAATTAATGGAGCTGAGACTGAAATGTCCTGCCCACCTCAGAAGTCTGAACTTCTGTACAACCTGGACAGAAAGCATTTCAAGTATGAAGGACAAGCTAACTGGTACCACACTGCCACAGGCAACACACTTCAACTACTCCTCCTGCCACCAAAGGCACCTGGAAGTGCTTTTTAATCTGACGGGTTCCTGGGAAAGGCATGACTGTTAATCTGTGTCTCAACAGCCAGCTCCCTAAACTCAAGACGTACAGACTCTGCCTGTAGTGGGAACATTTTCTTTTCAACTAATGGGCTTAACAGGCAACAGAAGCCAGTGTCTTCTGTCCTCTCCTCAGCACCATACCTAACCCCACCTTCAAAACCTCTGACAATTTCAAAGAGAGCATATTCTGGAGCTGTTACCAGAAGGGTAAGCAACGTGCTGTTGTACAGACAGAACCCCCAGAAAACGTCTGTCTGCTCTGTATGGTAGCACGGGAAACAAAAACTGAGCAGGGCAGGATGAAAAGTGAGTGAAATAACACTTGGAAGCAGAATGGGCTCGTTCTATAGCTGAAGTCACACCTAAACAAGCAAGAGGAAAGGTGGCTTGGTGAGAAGGGATTTGAGGGCTGGAAGAAAGAGAGGGCAGCTAGTTATTTTTTTTAAATGAAAAAAATCACACATATTCCAGAATTTCAACTATCATTCCCTGAATCCACAGTACTGTCCCAAGATCCTGGGACCTTATTTCAGCAGATCCCTGGTGCTGTATATGTTGAGACCTCTAAAGAGGATTTTTGAGGGGACTGGGTTCACTCCTCCTGGTGAGCTGGCAAGACACAGGGATCACATACAACTACACTGTTCCCTAAGCAGAATGTCAGATTGCTGCCTTTTGATTCCTTGTGCCCCTTACAGCTGTCTCTGACTGTACTTTAAGCATTCCTAGTCAGACAGCCCTTTTCTTCTACACTGCAGAAAGAGAAGTTACTCACCGTAGCAATGATGGTTCTTCGAGATGTGTCCCCGTGGGTGCTCCACAATAGGTGTCGGGCTCGCCCGGCGCCGCGGATCGGAAATCTTCCAGCAGTTTCTCCTGGATCGCACATGCGCCGGCGCGCGCCACTCCCTTGTGCGTCCCCGGCCATGTGCGCGATCCGGTCCCCTCCAGTTCCTTGACCAACCGCCTCGGATGCTCCTGAAAGACACTAGACAGAGACCCGAAGTGGGGAGGATGGGTGGGTGGTGGAGCACCCACGGGGACACATCTCGAAGAACCATCGTTACTACAGTGAGTAACTTCTCTTTCTTCATCGAGTGTCCCCGTGGGTGCTCCACAATAGGTGACTACCCAGCACTAACCCAAGAAAGGAGGTGGGTAATCAGTTTATGTGCAGCTTGCCCCCGAAAGGACTGCTGTCGAGAGGCGGGTATCCTCTTGGAATACCCGATGTAGGGCATAATGCTTGGCGAAGGTGTCATAGGATGACCAGGTCGCCACTCTACAGATGTCCTTCAACGAGATGCCCTGAAAGAAGGCTGTTGACGCCGCCACCACCCTGGAGGAGTGAGCCCTGGGTGGGGCCAGCAAAGGAGTCTTTCAAAGCTCGTAGCACATTTTTATACAGGACACAATGTGCTTTGAGATTCTCTGTGAACAGAGACCTTCTCCTTTTGACCTGGGAGCGAGAGAGACTAGAAGCCTGTCCGTTTTCTGGAAGGACTTAGTTCTGTCTATGTAGAAGGCCAACGCCCTCCTCACATCCAGGAGATGCAGGCATGCCTCCTTGCTGGAGTTGTGAGGCTTCGGGTAAAACAAGGGTAAAAAGAGAAGTTACTCACCGTAGTAACGGTGGTTCTTCGACATGTGTCCCCGTGGGTGCTCCACAATAGGTGTCGGGCTTGCCCGGCGCCGCATATTGGAAATCTTCCAGCAGTTTCTCCTGGATCGGCCCCGGCCGCGTGCGCGATCCGGTCCCCGCCAGTTACTTGACCAACCACCTCGGATGCTCCTGAAAAACACTAGACAGAGATCCAAAGCGAGGAGGATGGGCGGGTGGTGGAGCACCCATGGGGACACATCTCGAAGAACCACCGTTACTACGGTGAATAACTTCTATTTCTTCTTCGAGTGTCCCCGTGGGTGCTCCACAATAGGTGACTACCCAGCACTAACCCAAGTAAGGAGGTGGGTAATCGGTTCATGTGCAGCTTGCCCCCGAGAGGACTGCTGTCAACAGACGGGTATCTTCTTTGAATACCCGAGGCAGGCTCGGCGAAGGTGTCCTAAGATGACCAGGTCGCCGCTCTACAGATGTCTTTTAACGCGATGCCCTTGAAGAAGGCTGTTGACGCCGCCACCGCCCTGGTGGAGTGAGCCCTGGGCGGGGCCAGCAAAGGAGCAGTTTGAACCTTGTAACACATTTTCATACAGGACACAATGTGCTTAGAGATTCTCTGTGAAGAGAGACCTTCTCCTTTTCACCTGGGAGAGAGACAGACTAGGAGCCTGTCCGTTTTCCGGAAGGACTTAGTTCTGTCTATGTAGAAGGCCAACGCCCTCCTCGCATCCAGGAGATGCAGGCGTGCCTCCTTGCCGGAGCTGTGAGGCTTTGGGTAAAACGAGGGTAAAACTATTGGCTCGTTAAGATTGGACTCCGAAGAGACTTTTGGAACAAAGGCTGGGTGCAGCCTTAAGGTTACCGCCTCCTTTGAGAATACTGTGCAGTGCGGCGTTGCCATCACTGCCACAAGCTCACTCACCCTGTGGGCTGATGTAGTTGCAAGGAGGAAGGTGTTTTTTTTTTTGTTTTTTTTTTTTTATCGTAAGGAGACGTATGGGAACTGTGGCTAATGGTTCAAAGGTGGACCCGATAGCGTGCTGAGCACCAAGTCCAAATTCCACAATGGTGGAAGCGGTTTCCGAGAGGGGTACAGGTTTACCAGCCCCTTCAAGAACCTGGTAACGATAGGATGGGTGAATACCGTGGGCCCTTCCTCTGTATGCCGAAAGGCTGATATAGCGGCGAGGTGGACCTTTAGCGAGGATAGAGAAAGCCCGCCTCTCTTGAGGTCCAATAAGTATTCTAGTATTACAGGTATAGGAACGTCAAGGGGAGCTAACTACTTGGCGGAACACCAGGCTGTGAATCGAGTCCATTTCTGCTTGTAAGTCCTCCTGGTGGGGGTCCTTGGGCTACATTCCAGGACTTGTTGTACTCCCTCCATACACGTGCTCTTTAAAGAACTGAGCCATGGATTAGCCATGCTTGTAGGTGCAGACCCTGAGGGTGCAGGTGCACTAAGGACCCCTGAGCCTGCGTGAGTAAGTCCAGCGCCACCGGTAGAGGGAGTGGTGGGCAGTCCGACATGCGAAAAGCAAGGGAAGCCATTGCTGCCGATTCCAAGCGGGGCTATGGAGTATCATGCGAGCTCTCTCCCTTCTGGCTTTGTGCAAGACCTTGTGGCAAACAGATCGATCTGGGGAAACCCCCATGTACGAAAAATACACCGTAGCAGATCGGAGTGGATCTGCCATTTGTGCGTGATTGCGAAGCACCTGCTCAGCTGATCTGCTTTCACGTTGTGAGCGCCCGGCAAGTACGAGGCTTTCAACGTTATGTTCTTGGCGATGCACCAATTCTACAATTGGACTGCTTCCGCACATAGGGCACGGGATTGTGCTCCTCCTTGTCGATTGATGTAAAACATAGTGGAGGTATTGTCTGTATTGAATCCCGACTACTTTGCGATGTACGTAATCTTGAAAATGTTTGCAGGCGTTGAACACTGCTCTGAGCTCCAGCATGGTTATGTGCAGAGTCTGTTCCGCAGGGGACCATAGCCCTTGCGTTACGCTGTCGCCGATGTGCGCTCCCCATCCTATGTGGGAGGCGTCGGTAGTAAGAAAAAATAGAAATTTGTGGTTGGTGAAAAAGGCACCCCCCACTAGCAGATTCTCGGGGTTTTCCCACCATGCCAGGGATCTGCGCACCTCTGTTGTGGGCGACACCACCCTGTGGACAGTGTGGGATGCCGGTTTGTAAACGGTCGCCAGCCCATGCTGCAGGCTTCACATGTGCAACCTGTTATTCTGTACCACAAACGTCGCTGCTGCCATGTGGCCCAGCAGCTGTAAGCACGTTAAGACCAGCACCTTGGGGCTGTATGTGATGACTTGCACCAGTGAACTGATGGCGCGGAAGCGGGCGTCGGGTAGGTACACCCTTGATGTGGTAGATTTTATGCGTGCCCCTATGAACTCTATATGTTGTGTGGGGTCGGACTTTGACTTTGTGAGGTTGATGACTAGGCCCAGTGAAGAAAAACGTGTCTGCTGTGACACATATCATGCGTGAGACCTCTGCCTTCAAGGCCCCTTTTAGCAGGCAGTCGCCCAGATATGGGAAAAATAAACACCCCTTGTCTGTGCAGGTAGGCTGACACCACTGCCAGGGTTTTGGTAAAGACTCTGGGGGCCGAGGAGAGGCTGAACGGAAGAACCCTGTGCTGAAAGCGCTCCTGGCCGACCGTGAAGCGGAGGAAGCGCCTGTGTGCCGGGTGGATTGTTATATGAAAGTAAGCATCTTGAAAGTTGAGTGCTGCAACCCAGTCTCCATTGTCCAGTGCCATGAGTGTCAAGGCAACTGTGGTCATCCGAAAACGCTGCTTGCGCAAGTAACGGTTGAGGCCCCGAAGATCTAAGATGGGCCTCCAGTCTCCTGTTTTCTTATCTGGTAGGAAGCAGCGTGAATAAAAACATTCCCCTGGAATTATTCTGGCACGCTTTCCACCTCCCCTGTGAACATAAGGTGGTCCACCTCCTGTTTGAGCCTCGCCTCACAGGTAGCATCCCGGAGGTGGGGCCTGGAGAGAGGCTTCGTCGGTGGGAGCAACTGGAAGGGGATCGCGTAACCCGTGGCTATAATCTCCAGCACCCATTTGTCTGCGGTGATCTTTTGCCATTGGGAGTGAAACGGTCCGAGGCGATGATGGAACATGAGACGAGAGTGGCATTGCGCGATGGTAGTGATAGTGCAGCCCTCGACGTGCCCGTCAAACTTGTTGCCTTTGGGCCTCTCCCGAGGGTGTACGCCTTTGTTGGGAACATAGCCTGGGAGTTCTGTACTGTTGCTGCTGTTGATGTCGCCCTTGGTCAAAGTCCCGTTGATACTGCGGACGCTGTGGTTGGTACGGGTAGTGTCTTTGCTGAGGGTAATATTTTTTCTTCCTATATGGAGGGGTATAAATACCCAGGGTTCTAAGTGTAGCTCTCGAGTCCTTACTGGAGTGGAGGACTGAGTCGGTTGAGTCTGCAAACAACTTTTGCGTGTCAAAGGGAAGATCCACGATCTTCGCCTGTAGATCCCTCGGGATGCCCGATGTCTGGAGCCAGGATTCTCTACGCATGACCACTGCTGTAGCTGTTGAGCGTGCCGCCATATCTGCCACATCCAGGGCAATCTGGACTCCCGTCCTCGAAGCTGCGTAGCCCTCTTGCACAATTGCCTTTAACACCGGCTTCTTATCTTCCGGAAGTGAAACCATGAGAGAAGTAAGCCTGGAGTAATTATCAAAGTTATGGTTCGCTAGGTATGCCGCATAATTTGTCACTCTCAATAGCAGGGTGGAAGAGGAATATACCTTCCTGCCGAACAGCTCTAGCTTCTTCGCATCTTTGTCCGATCCCCCCGATTTGTACTGAGAAGTCTTTGACCTCTGCTGGGACAATCTGACCACCAACGAATTCAGTTGTGGGTGACTGAAGAGGAACTCCATGCCCTTTGCTGGGACGAAGTACTTCTTATCCACTCTCTTGTTCATAGGCGGAATGGAGGCCGGAGTCTGCCATATGGTAGTGGCTGACTCCATAAAGAAAGGTTACTCACCGTAGTAACGGTGGTTCTTCGAGATGTGTCCTAATGGGTGCTCCACATTAGGTGTCGGGCTCGCCCGGCGCCGCAGATCGGATCTTCCAAGCTGCTTCTGCCGGACCGCGCATGCGCCGGTGCGCGCCGCTCCCTTGCGCGCTCCTGGCCACGTGCGCGATCCGGTCCCCGCCAGTTCATTGACCAACCGCCTTGGATGCTCCTGCAAAACACTAAACAGAGATCCAAAGCGGGGAGGATGGGCGGGTAGTGGAGCACCCACGGGGACACATCTCGAAGAACCACCGTTACTACGGTGAGCAACCTTTCTTTCTTCTTCGAGTGTCCCCGTGGGTGCTCCACATTAGGTGACTATCCAGCACTAACCCAAGATAGGAGGTGGGTAATCGGATTATGTGCAGCTTGTCCCCGAGAGGACTGCTGTCGAGAGACGGGTATCCTCTTGGAATACCCTGTGAAGGGCGTAATGTTTGGCAAAGGTGTCGTAGGATGACCAGGTCGCCGCTCTGCAAATGTCTTTTAGCGCAACGCCCTTGAAAAAGGCTGTTGATGCCGCCACTGCCCTAGTGGAATGAGCCCTGGGCGTGGCTAGTAAAGGAGTCTTTTTGAGTTCGTAGCACATTTTTATGCAGGATACGATGTGCTTCGAGATTCTCTGCGAAGAGAGACCTTCTCCTTTCGATTTGGGAGCGAGAGAGACTAGGAGTCTATCCGTTTTCCGGAAGGACTTGGTCCTGTCTATATAGAAGGCTAGCGCCCTCCTCACGTCCAGGAGATGTAGGCGCGCCTCTTTGTTAGAGTTATGAGGCTTTGGATAAAACGAGGGTAAAACAATAGGTTCGTTAATATGAAACTCAGAAGAAACTTTAGGAACAAAGGCTGGATGCAGCTGTATGGTTACCGCCTCCTTGGAAAAAACAGTGCAGGGCGGCGTTGCCATAACTGCTGTAAGCTCGCTCACCCTGCGAGCTGATGTGATTGTGAGAAGAAAGGTCGTCTTTATCGTAAGGAGGCGGAGGGAAACCGTGGCCAAAGGCTCGAACGGTGGTCCCGTTAGCGCATTAAGCACCAGGTCCAAGTTCCACAAAGGTGGAAGTGGTTTCCGAGGGGGGTATAGGTTTACCAACCCTTTGAGGAACCTGGTAACCATGGGATGGGCGAACACCATGTGCCCTTCCTCTTCATGTCTGAACGCCGAAATGGCGGCAAGGTGGACCTTTAACGAGGATAGTGAGAATCCTCCTCTCTTGAGGTCCAGTAAATACTCTAATATTACAGGTATAGGCACCGAAAGGGGGGCTAGCCTGTTTGGTAGAACACCATGCCGTGAAGCGAGTCCATTTCTGCTTGTAGGTCTTCCTGGTGGAAGTCCTCCTGCTACTTTCTAGGACTTGTTGCACTTCCTCCGTGCATGCGCTCTCTAGGGAGCTGAGCCATGGATTAACCATGCTTGTAGTCGCAGGCCTTGGGGGTGCGGATGCACTATGGACCCCTGGGCTTGCATGAGGAGATCCGGCGCCACCGGAAGGGGCATCGGTGGACGGTCCGACATGCGCAGGACTAGGGGGAACCATTGCTGTCGATCCCACGTTGGGACTATCAGGATCATTTGGGCTCCTTCCCTCCTGGCTTTCTGCAAGACTTTGTGGATCAGCACTGTGGGAGGAAAAGCGTAAAGCATGGGGCCCCTCCAGGAGATCGCGAATGCGTCCCCCAGGGACCCCCGTCCCAGTCCTGCCCTGGAGCAGAATCGTGGGCACTTCTTGTTGTGTTAAGTAGCAAACAGGTCTATCTGGGAAAAACCCCATGTGTGAAAAATCGGTCGTAGCAGATCGGGACGGATCTGCCACTCGTGTGTGAGTGCGAAACGCCTGCTCTGCTGGTCTGCCTTCACACTGTGAGCGCCTGGTAAGTACGAGGCTTTCAAGGTTATATTGTTGGCGACGCACCAGTTCCACAACCGGACTGCTTCCGCGCATAAGGCACGGGACCGAGCTCCTCCTTGCCGATTTATATAAAACATGGTGGAGGTATTGTCTGTACTGATCCCGACTACTTTGCCTTGTATATGGTCTCGAAAGTGTCTGCAGGCATTGAACACTGCTCTGAGCTCCAGTATATTTATGTGCAGTGACTGCTCCGTGGAGGACGACAGCCCTTGCGTCACCTCTTCGCCCATGTGTGCTCCCCACCTTATGAGGGAGGCATCTGTAGTAAGAAAAACCGATATTTGTGTTTGGTGGAAGGGTACCCCTGTTATCAAGTTCTTGGGGTTTACCCACCATTGCAGGGATTTGCGCACCTCTGTTGTGGGCGACACCACCCTGTGAACGGTGTGTGCTGTCGGTTTGTATACGCTCGCCAGCCAGTGCTGCATGCTGCGCATGTGTAACCTGGCGTTCTGTACTACGAATGTCGCTGCTGCCATGTGGCCCAGCAGCTGTAAGCACGTCAGAACTGGCACCGTAGGCCTGAAGGTGATGACTTGCATGAGGGAGCCGATGGCCTGAAAGCATGTCTCTGGTAGATACACTCTCGCTGTAATAGAATTTATGCGTGCCCCTATGAACGCTATGTCCTATGTGGGGTCTATCTTTGATTTTGCCAGATTGATAACCAGGCCGAGCGAAGAGAACGTGCCTGCTGTGACGCGTATCATGCGTAGTACCTCCTCCTTCGAGGCCCCTTTGAGTAGGCAGTCATCCAGAAAGGGGAATATAAATACCCCCTGTCTGTGCAGGTAGGCTGACACCACTGCCAAGGTCTTGGTGAAGACTCTGGGGGCCGAGGAGAGGCCAAACGGTAGGACCTTGTGTTGAAAATGTTCTTTGCCTACCATGAACCGGAGGAATCGTCTGTGAGCCGGATGGATAGTTATGTGAAAATACGCATCTTGCAAGCGAGGGCTGAGAACCAATCTCCATCGTCTAGTGCCGTAAGGATGGAGGCGATTGTGATCATCCAAAAGCGTTGCTTGCGCAGGTACCGGTTGAGGCCTCGAAGATCTAAGATGGGCCTCCAGCCTCCTGTCTTTTTCTCCGTGAGGAACTACCTCGAGTAGAACCCTTTCCCTTGCAGTTGCTCCGGCACTCTTTCCACTGCCCCTATGAGCATGAGATGGTCTACCTCCTGCTTGAGCCTTGCTACATGGGAGGCCTCCTGGAGGTGGGGCCTGGGTGGAGGTCGTGGTGGTGGGAGCGACTGGAAGGGGATGACGTACCCCGTGGCTATGATCTCCAGCACCCATTTGTCTGTGGTGATCCTTTGTCACTGGTTGTATAATGGTCAGAGGCGATGGTGGAATAACCGCTTCGGATGACCTTGTGCGATGGTAGTGATGGCGCAGCCCTGGATCTGTGTGTCAAACTTGTGGCCTTTGGCCCTGCCTGGAGGACACACGGCTCTGTTGGGAACGTCGCCTGGGAGTTCTGTACTGCTGGTGCTGTTGATGTCGCCCTTGCTTGTAACCCCTATGGTACTGGGGACACTGTTGCTGGTACTGGTACCGTCTTTGTTGAGGGTGGTACTTTTTCTTTCTGTATGGAGGGGTGTAAATCCCCAGGGTCCTAAGTGTGGCTCTTGAATCTTTACTGGAATGAAGGACAGAGTCAACTGATTCAGCAAACAGCTTCTGCGAGTCGAAGGGAAGATCGACTATCTTTGCCTGCAGATCCCTCGGTATACCCGAAGTCTGGAGCCAGGACTCCCTTCGCTTCACCACTGCCGTAGCTGTGGAGCGTGCTGCTGTGTCCGCAATATCCAGGGTGATCTGAACTCCCGTCCTCGAGGCCGCGTAGCCTTCTTGCACGATGGCCTTGAGCACCGGTTTCTTGTCCTCTGGAAGCGAGTCCATGAGGGAGGTTAACCTAGTGTAGTTGTCGAAATTATGGTTCGCTAGATGCGCTGCGTAATTTGCCATTCACAACAGTAGAGTGGAGGAGGAGTAGACCTTTCTGCCGAACAGCTCTAGCTTCTCGGCATCTTTGTCTGTTCCCCCTGTCTTGAATTGAGATGTCTTTGATCTTTGTTGCGACGACTCCACCACCAAGGAATTTGGTTGTGGGTGGCTGAACAGGAACTCCATGCCCTTTGCCGGCACAAAGTATTTCTTATCCGCTCTCTTGTGGACAGGCGGAATAGTCGTGGGGGTCTGTCATATCATAGTGGCGGACTCCAAGATTGCTTCATCAAGTGGTATTGCTATTTTGGAGGAGGCCGGAGGTCTCAGATTTTTGAGGAGCTTATGGTGTTTCTCTTGCACCTCTGCTGTCTGGATGCCTTGCGTGAAGGCCACCCTTTTAAACAGCTCTTGATACTGTTTGAGATCGTCCAGAGGATGGACGTCCCCCGGGGCCGTAGCCTCGTCCGGGAGGAGAGCGAGGAACCACTAGGGTACGCCTCTCTGGACCCTTCCGGTTCCTGTTGGTGATGGTACATCCGCTCGCTGGAAGCTTGCAAGGGAAAATCTCGGGGTTCCATAACCAGTTCCCCCTGAGATACTTGAGTCTCTGTCCCCGTTCGCGATTGCCCTCGGGGATACGGGACCGTCTGTGGGGATCTTTCCCTGGTAGACTGCCGGTGGTGTCTATGCCCCGTGTGATAGGGACAACCATGGCAGCATGGGCACTGTTCTTGGGAAGGTGACCTAGACCACTCCCTTGGTGCATACCCTCTGCGTCTGGGGGAGCGAGATCGTCGAGAGACCTGGGACACTGGAGAGAGCGATTTGTGATAGTACTCCAGCGGCTCAAACCCCAGGAAGGGTGAAGGTGGTCCCAGCCAGGGAGAGGCTGATTGTAAAATTGGAGACGGGGGCTCCAGGTAGGCTAGGGGGGACCCCTGCCTTCTAGTTGAGTCTGCAGCATGAGTGGAGGGCTGAGAGAAAGCAACTCTGCAGCCCTGTCTGGAGAGGGGCTGCGGTGCCTTGTTTTCTGTGCAGCCTTCCCCCTCCCTTGAGGGGGTAGCTCCGCCCCCTGACGTGTAGGGGATCTCGGCCCTGTCTGCGCCACGCTCGGCACGCTTATGGGCGGTGCCGCACGGGCGGTGTCCTCCGGTGCCTGCAGGCCGCGTGCCTGCGCGCTCTGCACCGCCGGTTCCCCGGGGGTCGATGCCGCTGCCTGCGGTGCCGCCGGTACCGGCACTTGTTTAGCCGCCGCCCTGCCTGCGGTGCGGGGCGGCTGTTTGATTATTGGAGGCTGAGCTGCCTCCATGTGGCTCTCCGTGCCGCCGCTGATCAGCTGTTGCTGAGGCTGGGGGCTGTGCGCTCCTCCCGTCCCGCTCGCTGTTGCTGCCGGCAGGGATCGGGCTGGGGAGACTTTCTTCCGTTTTTGCGCTGATGGAGTGAGGGAGGCAGCTTTCCTTTTATGGGCCCTGGAGGGTCCCTCCTGCTGCGGCCGCTCCAGCACGTCTGGCTGGAGGGCCTTGTCGAAGAGCAGCATTTTAAGCCGCATCTCCCTGTCCTTCCTTGCTCTGGCTGTTAATTTTGCACAGAAGGAGCATTTCTGCGTGACATGGGACTCCCCAAGGCAGTGACTGTGCCCATCAGACGCTGGCATTGCCTCTCGGCAAGACTCACATTTCTTGAATCCTGAAGAGGACATTGTTGGTGAGTCTTTTAGTTGTTAATGAGGTACTTAGCACCTTCTCTGTGCTGTTTTCCCCCTCTCGGATAGCCTGCCGCGGCAGGAGGGCTAATGGCCCTAGGCTCCTGGCCTTCGCTGCTCCGCTTGTTACTAGGACTGGACTGAGTGCCATCCCGCTTGTTGTTTCTTTCTTTTTTTTTGAAAATAACAACTGGCTAACTTAACAGTAGACTAAGAAATTGAAAACTTTAAAGAAAAACAGTTAAAACCATTGAATACGCTAACTTGGCCGTAGCCTAGTCGGATTCCGTCTGCAGCCGTCGGCGGTTAAGAGGAACTGGTGGGGATCGGATCGCGCACGTGGCCAGGAGCGCGTAAGGGAGCGGCGTGCACCAGCGCATGCGCGGTCCAGCAGAAACTGCTTGGAAGATCCGATTTGCGGCGCTGGGCGAGCCCAACACCTAATGCGGAGCACCCACGGGCACACTCGAAGAAGAATGGCTTCGTCCAGCGGGATAGCAATTTTGGACGAAGCCGGGGGTCTCAAATTTTTCAGGAGTTTGTGATGTTTCTCCTGCACTTCTGGCTTTTGAATGCCTTGCATGAAAGCCACCCTTTTAAACAGCTCCTGAAACTGTTTAAGGTCATCGAGGGGAGCGACATCCCCGGGGGCCATGGCCTCATCTGGGGAGGATGAGGAGGAACCACTAGGGTACACCTCCCTCGAACTCTCAGGTTCCTGCGGTCGATGGTACACCTGCTCGCTGGAGGATTGTGAAGGAAAGTCTCGGGTTTCTAAAATTAACTCCCATTGAGAGAACTGAGTTTCCATCCCCGAACGGGAGTGCCTACGGGGGTACTGGACGGCCGGGGGGGACCTGCCCCTGGGCGTAGGCCTGGGGTATCTGTGTCCAGCATGATAAGAATGACCATGGCAGCAGAGGCATAGGTCCAAGGACGGAGACCTGGACCACTCTCAGGGTGTGTACCCCCGATGTCTGGGAGAGCGAGACCTCCGCGATGACACAGATAGCGGTGACGCTGGTTTGTGACAGTACTCCAGTGGATCCAGTCCCAGAAAGTGTGAAGGTGGCCCAAGCCATGGTGACCTTGGTTGGAGGAACGGAGGAGGTGGTTCTGGATAGGCCGGTGGAGACCCAGGCCTTCTGGGTGGCATGTGCAGCACAGGGGGAGGGCTTGTTGTTAGCAGCAGTGTAGCCCTGTCTGGAGAAAGGCTGCGGTGCTGGCACCGCCCCCTCCCGCGCCGGGGATCTCGGCTCCGCTGTCGGCGCCGCGCTCGGCACGCTCAGCTGCGGTGCCGCGCGGATAACATCCTCCGGTGCCTGCAGGCTCCGTGCCTGTTGGTCCTGCACCATTGGTGCCGCGGGGGTCGGTGCCGCCGGTTCCGGTGCTTGCCTGGCCGACGCTCTAGGCACCGCGCGTGCCGGCTGTTTCGTAATCAGAGGCTCAGCCTTTGCCACGTGCGCTGCCGCGGTGCCGCTTGCCTGAGTATGCGGCTGGGGGCTGTGTGCTCCGCCCTTCCTGCTCGCTGAAACCGCTGGCAGGGATCGAGCTGGGGAGAGCTTCCTCCGTTTTTGCACCAAGGGGGTCAGAGAAGCTGCCTTCCTCTTGTGGAACCCAGAGGGCCCTTCTGATTGCCCCTCTGGCACGCCTGGCTGGATGGCCTTATCAAACAAGAGCATTTTAAGATGCATTTCTCTGTCTTTCCTGGCCCTGGCTGTGGGCTTAGCACAGTGGGAACACTTCTGGGTAACGTGTGATTCCCCCAGGCATCGGATGCATTCACTATGCCCATCAGAGGCCGGCATAGCTTCACGGCAGGACTCACACTTTTTAAAGCCTGAACAAGCCATCGCGGTGAGTCTTTTACTGTTAATAGGGTACTTAGCACCTAATCCGTGCCTGTTTCCCCGAGTCGCAGACACTGGCCTGCAGGGCAGCAGGCGGCCTACTGGCCTTCACGTCCACTCTTCTTCTCCGCTCCTCTCTCTCTTTTTTTTTTTGGTATATTATTTTTTTTTTTTTTTTTTTTTTTTTGAAAAAAAAGAAACAACAATTTACACGTAGAAACACTGTCTAATCTGACTCTGGCCGCAGCCTGAGCGGATTCCGTCTGCAGACGATGGCGGTTGAGAAGAAACTGGCGGGGACCGGATCACGCATGTTGCCAGGGACGCGCAAGGGAGCGGCGCGCGCCGGCGCATGGGCGATCCAGGAGAAACTGCTGGAAGATTTCCAATCTGTGGCACCGGGTGAGCCCGACACCTATTGCGGAGCGCCCACGGGGACATTCGATGAAGAACCTCCATGACACCCTGCTCACTACCCAAGAGCCTTCTTCATTCTTCACTGAGGACTACCCACAAGTATCCCTATTCTTCCAGGAGCTCCCTTGTCTTTGCAGCAGTGTCCCCACCTCCTCCATTCTTTCCCAGCACCCTATCCTCCACTCTTCAGGCATCCCACTGCTACTGGGCAGCTAAAACCTCTTATTTAGCAACAACTGTGAAGTGTGACATAGCTTCCAGGCTCAAGGCAGAGCTGTTCACGGAAGTCTAAAAACAAGATACAGTAATCCTCTGAGATACATGCATGTGGAATGCATGTATCTCGCATTTGTGTGTGTGTGGGGGAAAGGCCAATGCCGTGAGGGGGCAGGGAGACCCTGCAGCTGGAAGCTGGCTTATGCAGTGTCCAGCCGGCAGAGCCAGCCACGGCGTCCCTGGTTGGGAGGCAGGGTTTTCCCCACTGCCAGGCTCCCAGACCAGCACCCAGCGGCAGCTCCAGATAAGGCTGCTGCTTGGTTTCCCTCTCCTGGAGGCTTGCAGGACCCAGGAAAATGACCAGCTCACAGCTGGCCAGGTTCCCTGTTCCTGCAAGTGGTGGGGAGATGGGAACCGGGCTGCCCCCTCCTTCCCAGCTCCCTGCCACTCTGGGAGCCAGGAAACTGACCACCTTTGGTGGGGTGGTCAGTTTGCAAGCCCAGGGGAGCTGGCAACCAGGCTGCAGTCTGGTTCCCGTCTCCCCTTCATTTGTGCGAAAATTTGAGTTCGCTGGGGTTGACGTAAACCGAGGGTTTACTCTACTGACACTTATTTTGTTTCATAAAGTAGCACCCAGTAGCCCTCACACTGCAATAGCAGACGAAAACATAGCACTGCATGAAATACCCTATTCTCTTAGGTTGAGCAAGCAATCATTGTGATGGGAAATGAGAAGAGTTTGATTTGTTGAAGTTAGTCCCTCCTTCTGACTTCTTTATCCTTTTTCTACCTCAGTCTTCCATACAGCTTACATCCACTTTCTACTTAGAACACACCTAGGAGGAGAAAAATGCAGACAGGTTCCTAACTTCAAAGAAGTGTTAAAAACAGAAGAAAAATAAAGATGGGTTGTGGATATGAGAACAGAAAGCTCATGTCTTTTGTCACCTGCAAATACCCCTTTGCTAATTAAAAGCAACATACCTACAAAAGAAAAAAAAAAAAAACTAGAAAAGCCACTGCTCATCTGAGAAGTGGAAAAACAACTGGTCCAGACGACATCCTTTCAGAAGCAATCAAGGCAGACAGTGAGACATCAGTCAAGATGATGTATAATCTATTTGGGGAAATTTGGGACATTAAAGACATCCCACAAGGCTGGAAACATGGCTACTTTACCAAGTTTCCAAAGAAAGGCAACTTGAAGGAAGGAGTGGCATTGTGTTACTGTCTGTTCCAGGAAAAGTGTTCAATAGGATCCTCTTGTAGAGAAGAAAGAAAGAAATTGACAGACAGCTCAGGGAAGAACAGGCTGACTTCCGAAACGAGAGATCTTGTACTGACCAATTAACAACCCTTAAGAGTGCTTATAGAACATTTGCTTGAGTGGAACTCCCCCCATACATAACTTTCATAGTATTTGAAAAAGTCTTAGACGGCTCTGATAGAGACTTTATGGAAACTGCTGCAATACCACAGAATCCCATCCAAAATTATTAACCTGATTTGTTCAAGATATGAACCCTCCACATGCTAAGTTGTTCATAATGGCATCTTGACTGAATCCTTCAGCATACTGTTGGGAGTGTGACAAGGGTGATTATTGTCACCTTTCCTGTTCTTGATCACAGTGGATTGGATTATGAACAGAACAACAGATGGCCATCAACAGGGAATTCAGTGGACACTTCTTGAACAGCTCAAGGACATTGGTTTTGAAACAACGTCCTCCTCCTCCTCCTCCATGATGTCACCCTTCTTTCACATCGACGTGAAAGCATGGAAGAAAAGGTCACAGCACTTGACAAAACTGCCTTAATGACTGGAATGAACATTAACAAAGGAAAAACCACAACAGTGAGCATCAACCAATCCAACACCACCACCATCACACTGGTAGGGGATGACCTGAAGAGGCAGAGTAGTTCACCTACTTGGGGAGTATTGTGGGCAGAGACTTAGGAACAATTAAGGATATCAATGCCATGAACGCAACACCTCCATTCAAGACTCTCAATGCAGTTCACAAATGATATGTGCAAAGATGAAACTGCTTATTTTCAAGAGAAATGTGAAGAGTGTGCTCCTGCATGGATGTGAGACCTGGCATACCAAAAAAGTCTTCAAATCACAAGTTACACACATTCATAAACAGATGCCTGAGGTACATCCTTTGCATCAAATTACAAGACTTCATCATAAATGAGGAGCTTTGGAATAGAGCAGGACAAGAACCACTTGATGTTCAAATCAAGAGAAGAAAGTGGGGGTGGCTAGGGTGCACTCTCAGAAAGCCATTATCCAGTATAGTCCATCAAGCTCTCAAATGGAACCCACAAGGAAAACATAAAGAGGAAGACCTCAGAATACGTGGAGAAGATCTACTGATACTAAAGGACAACAACTGGGGTACTCCTGAAGTCAGCTAGAAGTTTTGACCCAAGACAGAGTGAAGTGGAGGAGACTTGTACATGATCTATGAGCCACTCTGAGTATAAGTGTTTAAATAGTAAGCATGATGTTTTTCTTGCACATCGTGGAGTGGGGTCTCTTAGCTCATGGCCACTCTCTTGAACAGTTTGAGACCACTAGTTCATGACCGGGCTGTTGGTATGATGGCCTTGCTCAGTGATGAGAGGGAGATTAGAAAGAAACCTAAGGAAATTACTCTGAGAGGTATCTTCACTGGTACACTGGTAGCTTAGTTATACCTGTAACCTTAGTTATACCTGATCGGACAGGAGCTCTATCTACATCTGAGGACAGTAGGGAAGGAACTGAGGAGGGTCATGCTGCATGCACAATGCATTAGGTGCGAATGCCTCAAGGCGCTATCTCACATAACCACTGCTGCAAAAAACCTCCAACCTTCTGCACTGGGATGCACCGACACCTACTGTGGAGCACCCATAAGGAAGCCACGTGAAGAACGCCACTGTGTGCTAGCTTTCACTAGTTAAAGCCTGACTTTTGTCTGCATTCTACCCTGCTCCCTTTGCCTCATGATCTATTTTCACATCCTTCCCCACTACGATGGAATCGGAACATTTCCTATTTAGGCTGCTGTCAGATTCATGATCCATTTTGGTCAACAGTCACAGGATTTTTAAAAAAATAGTAGATTTCTTGATTTCCAAAATTTAAATTTCAGTGTGGTAACTGTAAGGGTCCTGACCCAATTCTGAAGGCAGGGGCACAGAAGTAAGGACGACAGGATACAGTATTGTCACCCTTACTTACTTCTGCACCATTGCGGATGGAGTGCTCCTTTTAGGCCTGGGCACCTGGTTAGCATCCAATGCTTTCCAGTCATCCAGCTCTGAAGCAGCAACACAGAAGGGTGTCACTACCACAACCCTCTACACAGTCTGGGGTGTGTGTTACACGGTCATGAATTAGAAGGGCCTTAGAATGACTGAACCTGCCAACATGTTTATCTGCAATACACCTAATAGGGTAGTCTTTTCATACTATACCGCAAGGAGACCATTTACCAGACTCTTCCCACTCCCCTGAGGGGATTCCTATTGTGCCCAATGAATCTCAAGTATTCTGTATCAAACCCACACCCTGTCTCCTCAAATCATGGCAGATTCCGTCCCTCTGGATATAGCCCGTGGCTTGCCTGGACCTGCGCCCATCCTCCTCAAATCCAGCCTGCTGCAGGGTGGGGGGTCTGCAACCTCTCTGCCACCCAGACCTGCCACCTCAGTACTCTCATGCACCCTCCCACATGCCTAGACCCCATACGCCAAGCCAGAGTGGAGGGGGGGGCACAAAATCTACTAGGCCTGATGTCCCTTTAGGCTGTGGGGCTGGCACGTGAGAGGATAAAGGCGAGTCCATTTTCCCCCCTTCTGTTTTTCATTGGGGGACCACATCAATAAGGTGCAGGGTTTTTTTTCCTCCCCTTGCTTCTCACTTGTGTGGCCCGACTGATTTTTCTGTGGGTCAGTGGCCCCTGACCCAGAAAGGTTCCCCACCTCTTGCCCCTGGAGAGTTTTCAAAGCCATGAACTTCAAAGAGAGTTCAATTTATCAGCCATACTGATACATACTGATGTACAGAGGAGCAAGTGGTCTGTGAAGCACAATGATTCTTACATGGTGAATAAGTTAGTCCTGCAGCCTCCATGTGTCCTTTTAAACAGCCTTAAAATTTTTACAGGAATTCATTTTTAAATCTTGAATTCAAGTCAGGGGAGGGGTTATGAAAGGTGCTGGACGGATAGCTCTGTCCGCTGAAGCCTCTTCTTCAGCCAGAAGACAGATACAGTAAAGATTACAGCAGCAAAAGCCTTCTTTAAAATGCCCAACACGTTTTGATGCTCTGTGCTGGGGGCAGCATTCAAATGAGATTACTAGACACCAAGTTTACCTGAGGTTCAGTTGTTGACTTCTTTGCTGAGATTAAAGCTCTGCTACAGGGGTAGCATCTAACTGCCTGAGCGTCTCATACCTAAGAACTATAAGAAAAGACTTCCACAGCCCCACAGAGCTTCACAGCTACAAAAAAACCTGGATTTATTAAATAGCATGCAAAGCATGGGATTTAACTACATCTGCAACAAAACTGTGCTGGGGTAGTGGGTTACCACACAGCTTCCCCCAGCATTGTTAAAGCAAATAATAAGCAGCCCTGTGACATCTTAGAGACAAATGTATTAGGTCACACAGTTTTGTGAGACTGTGAATCCTTCCATACTTCAAACCAGTCCCAGAACCATGCTGCAGCCTTGGACTGACAAGGGCTGAAGCATATTTCAGAGACATGATGAAACCCCAGTTAGTATCCCAGTTCCAGGCTGTCAGAGGTTTTTAGCTCTCTCAGGATAGAATGGTGACTTGAAGTCAAAGGCTATTTTTACAATACAGACTGACACTTGGACTCAATAAGGCATTTTTTCCTTGCCCCCGTGCAGGCAAGAAGAAAACACACTATAAACCATGCTAAGGAACCACGATCACCAGGGTAAAAATGCACTGCCTTAAAAAAATTAAAAAAAAACAAAACAAAACAAACAAACCACTCTCAATCACATTTCACAACTGTGTTTAAACTTGGCCTCTCCCCCACCCCCAGTGCAAATTAAACTTGAAGAGGCCAATTAATCTTGAATGTGGTGGTAGACTCTTGGCACTGATCTCCTACATAATGGCTTGAAATCACCCTCCAAATTTCAGACATGCTACCAAATCACTGTCAGATGATGACTCTCAGTTATTTCCAACTCCAGTCAGCTTTAACTAGAAATAGGGATGCGAATGGCCACATGGCCTACTATTTGTCGTCATCTGATAGCTCCTCCGATCAAATTCCCTCCACAGTTTCTTTTATCTTATGGACTGACTTCCTTTCTGACCACTGTTCTACAGAGAGATTTGAACCTGTCCTCTCACAACCAGCACCACCCAAATCATTAACAGCTGCTCTGATGTTGTGGTCAAAAGCCATGGGAAAGCAAGAGTTGGCTTCTCCACCCTCACCCATTTTTGTGCAACAAAAATAACTTTCCTTTTAGTTTAGCAGCTGGACCATCTCAGGCTTAGGAGACACCACCCTTAATTAATTTGATATGATTCAATTTATTTTAGAAAAACCTAAGTAGCCCAGGGGAAAACCCTTCTAGCATGCCTACAACTGAAAGTGGTTCCAATTCATGATCATTGTTCATGGAAACGTTAATGTGAAGGACAGAGTCATATACAGAGCTAGGGTAGAATGGAAATGTTAGGTAACAGCAGCTGACAACAGTAAGTCAGGAATGGGAGTGAGGGGTGGAGGGGGAATGAACAGTGAGAGAGTTGGCAAGATTCAGTCCAAGTTTTAGAGATATGAATTCTTATCAAATCTGGTCTTTGGGAATTAAAGGGGAACTGGGACAGTTAAAGCTCTGAAGGTAATGTTTGTATCAGAACTAAACCCTTTGGCTTTTCAATCATATTAAAGCACAGGAGGAAAAGTACATGGAGAGATGTAACAATTAACTAGGGAGAGAAAATCAGCTTCCTGTGCAGAATGAGACAAGAAAGTGACAGAACAAGACACCATGAGAATAGAACCATATTACAATTGGACTCAAAAGCAATTGCCAAGGAAAGTTTTGCAAGATAATTTGGTTCTGGCTGTCGATTGTGGGCTGGGAAATTATTATTATTGAAACGACAAAGGTAGCAGAGGCCATACTCTAAATTCCCACCTTCCATGTCTACAAGAGTTTCAGAAGATAGATGTAACTTTGCTATTATGTTAAGTGTGAAACACATACCATGTTACAATTATGCGTGGTAGTAACAGCATCTGAAAACTGTTTCAAACGTGGCTACAATCAATAGCACGGAAACACCTAAAGAGACACCAATGAATGCTAAATGGGCATATGCTGAGGTTAAAGACAAATTTGTCCTGGCTTATAGAGTATTTCTTTCACTTTAGGAGACTGAAAAAACCTATTGCAAACTATAGAGGGAGGTGCAGGGCAGGGAAGGCCAGGGAAGGGGGACCGGCAATTTGGAAGAGCCCTGGGCTCCTGACTGCCACCACTGTGGCAACAGCCAGAGCCTTGGACCTTTAATTTGTTGCTGAAGGGTGCATTTTGGGTGCCATGAAAGAGGCTGGCCCCAGCTCCTCCCCATTTTCTGAGGTCTTGCCCATTCCAGGAGCTTGGAGCTGGCCTCCCTACCAATTTACTTGGGGGCCAGCAAACCTCTCTGCAGCCCTGCAGGAGGCTGTCATTTTTCACCACAGATTACTACCACCACACCATGTGGCCAACCACCATTTTTCACAGAGGTTGGGCCTGCTGGGCTCTCCGACTGGGGAACCAGTTAAAGTAGCTAAAATGCAGTGAGTTTAGAAGGCAACCCGCTTCCTTCCCTTTTCCCTATCCCGTCATCCACAGATCACACGGACTATGCAAATACAAGAAGTTAACTTATTGTTCAGAATGAAACAGCAGCACTAATAGATTTCAGTTTCTGCTCTAGAGGGTAATGGCTATCAAGGAAACAAAGCAACTGAATGGCCAATGACATGCAGATTTAAAAAGGAAAACAACCACAATTTCTTTGCACTTCACCTATAGTTACAATAACTGCTTAGGACCGCTGGAAGTGAAAGAACAGAGGAAAAATTTTTTTCGCTGTATCTTCTCTGGTTTCTGTTTTGAATGAAATAAACCAGTGTGCAGAGGTCCAGTCCCACTTATGTCCCACTGAAAGACTGGACACACAAGGGGCATGAGGGAATCTCTCTTATGGGACAACTTTTGCAGGTGAGAGTGACAAGCTTTCAAGCTACACCATTCTCTGTTGGGCCCGGATAAGGCACAAAGGAGAGATGGACACAACAGACTTGGCTTATTGTAACGATGCTGCTTGGGTGTGTATTTTTCACTCCCCTGAGCAACATATTTATACTGACCTAACTCCTGGTGTAAACAGTGTGGTGCCAGCTGGAGAATTTCACCTGTCAACATAGCTACTGCCTTTTGAGGAGGTGGACTAGCTAGGCTGATATGAGCAGCTTCTTCCATTAGCATTAGGCAGTCTCCACTTAAGCGCTGCACCGGCGCTGATACAGCATTTTTAGTGTAGACCTGTCACCAGAGTGTCATAGCTAAAGACAAGACTGAACAGTAGCTCTGTAGCCTAAGTAGCTCGAGCACATTCTCAAGATTCATTCAAGGAGCCTGTTAACACCCCTGTAGTCAGTCATAGGACAAAAAGGGATCAGTGGACTACAGCTTATCATAATATGCCATAAATCCAGCATTTTTATCTAGTCCCTGATTTTTAGTCTTGCAAAGTTATGGATGTAACTTCCCAGGCTTGTCTTTGGAACATGTTGTGCAAGTTTTCTTTAAGGATGAGGACTGACCGGTTAGATATAAAGTGATCCCTTTGTGAAAAATGTTCACACCCAGGCAGTATGGTGGTTGTCATGTCATTTTCCGGTATGAGCTCATTTTAGATTGCAGTGATTGTCCAGTTTCACCCAAACAGTTGCCACTATTGTATGGATAAGGTGCATCATATGTTGTGATAAGCAGCTGTGTGCCCCTTGGATCTTGAAAGATCTGTAGTAGGGTGTGTTTCGACCAATACAGCAGTGGAGACGTGCTCGCTGGTTCTGCTAGCAGGGCCTAGTGCTGCTTTGTGTTGGTGGATCCTGGTCTGCTGCAAACTTACTAACGAGATCGCCATTAGGTATGGACTGCAGCTATATGAGGATGCCCCTTCCCCCCCATGGGCTCCAGTGTGGGGTGGCAACTGGGATGTGCAGCCAGAAGGGGTTTCACTTCTGTACTGAAGCACGTTCTCTTGGAGTATTTGGATGGCCCATTCTGTGATGCCATTTATTACTTTGGTGGAGTGTCCTTGTTTGGTGAAGGTGGTTTGAGCGTGTAAGATGCATATCCCAGACTACTCTGTGTAGTACGTTCTGTGGTACCTGAATGCCTAACTAGAGAGAACAGCTTACTTGGTGTTTTTGGGGGTTGTTACTGGATCTATGAAGCTGATCCAGCTGCGACATGAGTACTTTTCCCAGACCCGAATAAACATCTGTCGAGCTTGAAAGCTTTTATCTCTGACCAGCAGAAGTTGGTCCAGTAAAAGATCACCTCACCCACCTTGTTTCTCTAATACCCTGGGACTGATACAGCTACATCTACACTGCATTCTACTGAGAGAATCTTCTAAGTGGAAGTTAAATGCTGCATAGGCCTACTGCTAAGCCTCTGCATAGGGCTCATTTTCAAACCTGTCTCTCTGAGGCAGCTCTGAGTACATGCCCAGTTTCCTTTATTTGTGATGCTCTTTTAAACAGCAGCAGGTGAGAGAAAAAGACAGGGTTCAAAATTGGAAAGAGGCTGCAAAACTGCAGATGCTAGCAGAGAGAAAGAGGTAGCATTTGAAATCTTTCTTTAAAGCAAAGTTTTTGAAGTCGACTAAATTCTGCATTGGCAGTGTCCCTTTTAGATGTCAAGGTGAAAAGTGAGGATCACAGGGATTTTGATTAGCTCAAGATGTCCCACTTCAAATTAATAAAAATCGCTTTCCCCTACTGTCATTCTATTCTTAATGACAACGGGTCAGCAACTTTCCAAGCTACCGGAGAGTCTGGGATTGAGTACTTACATGTTGCACAAACACAGAACCCTGAAGCAAGCGCCTTACATTGAGTGAAACATTCTCGTGATACTGGACTTTATATATAGGTAAAAGACCCACTTAAAAACAAGGTGACTGAAATTCTCTGTCTACAAATAGTCAAGTTTCTTATAAGTTGTTACCAATTACATTTGGCATCAGATACTAAACATCACTTCTTGAGAGACTTTCCTCTCTCCTGCCATAGGCCCAGAGCAGGCACCCTGATAATACAGAAATATAGCCCAAGTAAATTCACAAGCCAGGAACACACTTTGCATCCTGTTGACATGTTGGGGAAATGCATTTGGCAGCTGACTCACAGCACACACTGCATGACAGTAAGGCACAGGCCAAACATAGCAGGGTGCTGTGGAGGGCAGTAGCTGGGGAAGGCAAGTGCTTGTCTATATGCAAAATACCATCTTCCTGTATCCATCAATTTCAAATATCCACATCAGAAGGATCCTAAATGCCCACAGCTGGCATTCAGATCTCCAGATCCAGGCTCCAGAAGGACTGGACAGTTCCAATAACGTTCTGAGCCCAATACTAGGCAACAATGAGCGTAATGGCGAGTGATGACAGAAACAGCCTTTCAAACACTTCTCCCAGATGCAATGAATAGTCTAGGACCACACACATCAACTTTTCTTGTGGCAAAAGCACTGATGAATCACCACACTCATTTGCCACTTTAAACACATTCTTACAGAAGTATTTAAAGAGATGATGACACCTTGCAGAAAAAATGGAAAGAGATGATCGAAATGCTGCATAGATTGAACAAGTTCTAAAGAGCATGTGCTTCAGCATACTGCCTTCTTGCTGCACAATGAATGACATCAGCATGAACCACAATCTTCTGCTCATTCCTAAATTGCAATCAGACTTCTCCATGACATCAGAATACTTTTCTGTGCCAACTGCAATGTCGCACAGATTAGGTCATCACCACATGGGAAACAAACATTAGAGGCAATTGAACTTTACAGGAATGATTTCCTATGTGATTAACAACTCCAAACTCAAAGGAGAAATGCACGTGTCCTTATGTGAGTTTTAAAAAAAGCCACATATCTGACAAATCATTATATAAATTTAGAGACTACCACATTTATAAAGAAATCTATGGGAGTTCTTGGGTATTAAGCGCCTTTGAAAATCTGATGCAGGTTTAAAAAAAATCACTTATTCAGATGTGAGCATGTCTTTAAGGATCTTACACTGACGTGATTAAATATCCCTCAAACCACCAATGGCGGGGGGTGTATGTGTGTGGAATCATACTGCCCAATTAATACAGATACAGCTGTATCACTCTAACAGTACACTAAGAATGAAATACTGACTCATACTTATGTCCCTTACCCATGCCTGCTGCGACGCACATCATGACATCTTTATGATTTGGACCCATGGTACAGAGACTCTAGAATAATTCCACAGAGACTTTAACAATCTACACCCCACCATCAACTTATGCCTCAATTACAACATGCAAGAGATACATTTCCTGGACACTACAGTACTAATCAAGGATGGCCTGATCAGTATCACACTGTACCGAAAACCTACTGATCACTATACTTACCTACACCCTTCTAGCTTCCATCCTGCACACATAACTAGATCCATTGTTTACAGTCAAGTTCTTAGATACAATCGCATTTGCTCTGATCCAACTGACAGAGACCAATAACTACAAGATCTTTACCAAATATTCATAAATCTGAATTACCCACCAGGAGAAGTAAAAAAACAAAATTGACAGGGCCAGACGAATACCCAGAGACCAGCTACTCCAAGATCGGCCCAAAAAAGCCAAGAACAGAACACCACTGGTCATCACCTACAGCCCCCAACTCAAACCATTGCAAAACATTATTAAAGACCTACAACCTATCCTTAATCAGGATGCCACACTCCAGAAGGCCCTGGGTGACATGCCTGTTCTCTCCTACAGACAACCTCCCAACCTTACGAGGATCCTCACTAACAGCCACAGTCTATACCCCAGAAATACCAGTCCTGGAACCTTTCCTTGCAACAAAGCCCGCTGCCAGCTTTGCGCACATATCTTCTCTGGAAATACCATCACTGGACCAAACCACGTTACTCACGGAATCACAGGCACTTTCTCATGCTCCTCTACTAACATCATATATGCCATCATGTGCCAACAATGCCCAGACGCTTTGTATATTGGACAGACTTCTATCTCCCTTAGACAAAGGGTTAATGGGCACATAACGGACATCAAAACGCTCCAGATCCACAAACCAGTTAGTCAACATTTAATGGAATGGGGCATTCTATTAATGACCTAAAGGTATGTTTGTTACTGAAAAATAACTTTTGCACCGTTCTTCAAAGAGAAACAGCCGAGCTGGCTTTTATATTCAAATTCGGCACATTAACACGTGGTTTAAACTGGGACGAGAACTTTCTGAGTCACTATAGGGACTCGTCTGCATACTTGGCTTAATCTAATTCTTGACCTCCCCCCGCACTCCTCCACTCTCCGATTTACTCACCTTGATTATCTTTTTCTGATTCATCCTCCTTGCTTACTGTTTTTGGTTCTCTGTGCCTTAAATATTGAGTCTGTTCTGGTATGGCTATGGTCTGAAGAAGTGGGTCTGTCCCACAAAAGCTCACCTAATAAACTATTTTGCTAGTCTTTAAAGTGCTACTTGACTGCTTTTTGTTTTGATCATGCTGATGATGTGTGTTCCAACTCACAAAAGCTTATGCCCAAATAAATTTGTTAGTCTTTAAGGGGCCATAGGACTTGTCGTTGTAACCGCCAGTGTTGCCCATGCTTTGATCAGCATAATTCAGTACAAGCTGCCTCACAAGGCATACTGGTATGACACCTCTATACCTTGCCTGCATAGGTGCTGGAGATGTAGTGCAGATGTGCAATTATCCTGCATAAGATTTGCTTTTGGCCTCAGTAACTGCTTTGGAGTGTAGAGGCAAGATAACTTGGAGTCTGTAGTATCTCCAGGGGCAAAGCAGTTTATCTCACTCCTACACTGGTGGGGTCAGGCAGATTCACTGGAGGGTAGGGATAGAGTCCAGAGTGACCTAGACAAATTGGAGGATTGGTCCAAAAGAAATCTGATGAGGTTCAACAAGGAGAAGTGCAGAGTCCTGCACGTGGAATGGAGGAATCCCAAGCATTGCTATAGGCTGGGGACAGACTGGCTAAGTAGCAGTGCAACAGAAAAGGACCCTGGGAATAACAGGGGATGAGAGGCTGGATATAAGTCAACAGGGTGCTCTTGTACCCAAAAAGGCTAATGGCATATTGGGGTGCATTAGAAAAAGTATTTCCAGCAGCTGTAGAGAACTTATTATTCCCCTTTACTCAGCACTGGTCAGACCAAATCTGGAGTTCTGAGCCCCCCCAGTACAGAAAGCATGTGGACACATCGCAGCAGGTTCAGTGGAGGGCAACAAAAATGATTAGGGGGCTGGAGCACATGACCTATGAGGAGAGGCTGAGAGATTTGGGCTTCTTTGGCTTGCAGAAGAGAAGACTGAGGGCTCTCTGTTGCTTTAAGAAGGGCTGGGGGCAGGAACCATATAGCACTGACTGCTGTGGACAGGGTGTCCATCAGGGCACCTGCCTGGTGTCCCAGAGGCCTTTTCCGCTGACAGAAGACCCCCAGAATGCCCAGACCACCGTTTTATTGAGCGGTCTCTGTCAACAGCAGTGTTCTTCCTCACGGCGAGCAGGTTATGGCTGTCGGCAAAAGTGCCGCAGTCTCTCAACTTACTGTCAACAAAACATGCTTTGCAATCTAGATGTTCCGTGGCCGTTTTGTTGACAAAACCCTGCAGACTAGACATAGCCTCTGTGTAATACTTTGCTTGTGTTTTCAGTTGCAATAGGTGAGTATTCTCTGGGTACATTTATACTACCCGTTGAACCTCTCCAGTCTGGTACCCTGGGGACCTCACCAGTGATGACTGAGAGAATTTGCCAGACCACAGAAGGTCACTATTGTCTAGCACATTACCATCACTTCCGCTGCTTACTGGGCTCTTAGAAGACAATTTAGAGGTAAATTACAGCTAAATAACAGCACAGAACACAGAGCCAGGACTGGTGGCTGTAAACAAATTTCATGGGACCATGAGTAACTTGGCCACACTCATAATAAGTGGCCATCCAGACAGCTAAAATCATGCCGGATTATGGATGTTGCCAGACAGAGTGCAGGACTACAGAGGTTCAACCTGTACAGAATTTTTGTATATTTAACAGATGACATCAGAAGCGTCCTCATAAAGGACACACACGAAAGACTATAAAGGAAACAAAGTAACCAGGAGTAAGAGGTAACTTTTTTGTCACGAATTAAAGAACGATTAATAAATTGGAAGTCAAACATGAAATGTCCATATCCCAGCGTGGGAAGAAGTAGTTAATGTGATGCCTGAGAGATCAGTACTACCATCTAAATAATTCAACCATCAGCAAACTATCACTATTTACTTTCACTTTCAAAATCCTTAAGAGTCTGATGCTACATCATGAAGTTCCCAGGGACTTCTACTTAAAAATGCTCTATGGGTTCTTTCCTGTAACAGTATCTCAGAAAAAAAGATCTAGGCAACGTTATGGACGGCTTACTGGCCAGTGTGCAAACAGACAAAATATAATTATAAGTATCTGCTTGTATTAAGAAGTAGATAAAGAATAATACAGAATGCATTACACATTATTATTCTGTAAATCAGTGTTATCTCCTCTCTCTGCATACCTCCATTTCATTTGATCTCCTCATCGAACTAGGCATAGTGGAAAAGTCCAGGAAAAAAGCAAAGAAATAAAATTACTAGAGGCACATGAGTAAGTGTAGTCAACAAACCATTCCATGGCACTCTGACTTTTGTCTCTTGTCTAGTGGAAGGGAGTTTTTTTTGATCACTTTGTTACTTCCGCTCACCGCTTTGGACTCACAGGGAGCCTCAAAAAGAAAAGTTACGTCTCAGCCAGTTTGAAAAGAGCCCAGCACTCCAGTGATCGCTGCCGCTGGTACAGTCCTTAAGGCTGTTGACAAGCTCTGCTACCTTGGAGGTATATCTACTGGAAAACTGACAAAACACCTCTGGAATGACCCTGGTATTAAACTCCATACCAAGGTAGCAGTTTATCAGGCAGCTGTCCTGAATATCCTGCTGTATGACTCGGAGTCATGGACAATATATCACCACCGTATCTTGAAACTTGATCAGTTCCATATGCCCTGCCTGAGGAAGACTGCCCAGGTGAATTGGTGGGACAAAACTCCTAACAGAGAGATTCTTAAGCTGTGTGGTGTCGTGGCCATGGAAGCAATGCTTAAAAACAGTTTTGCTGGATTGGTCACATTATGAGGATACTGTGGATACATGGATACCAAAGATGGTCTTCTATGACCAGCTTGCTCATCAGTGGGGCTAATGCTATAAAGACACTTTAAAGGCCTACGTAAAGTCACACAGCATATCTCCCAATGAACTGGAAACTCTAGTTCAGGATAGACTGTCCTGATGGCAAACTACTGTACAGGCTCTTCATTGCTTTGAGAGTCAGCGTATGCAGGTACTACAGGAAAAGCATAGGATCTGAAAAGAATGTATGTTTGCAGCTGGTGACTTTTTAATGTGACATCTATAATTGGCTTGGACGATCAAGGATTGGTTTAGTCGCTCACCAATAGTGCCACAGAAGATGAGATCCGTAGATCGATGGTTCAGTCCAAGAAGAAGTGCAAGGGACACTAGAAAAGGGCTCCCATATGGAGGAGGAAAGACTAATTGGACATTTTATCATTTCAAAAGAAGATTAAATTAATTTAATTTAATTAATTAATTAAATTAAAAGGCAACAATCTTAAAAAATAAATAATTGTTATGCATTACATATAATTAACTTGCAAAACTCACTGTCATTGGGATATTATTCATAGCCTCTTAGATTATTGATATAACTGATATTGATATTCTCTTACATGAATAAATATTTGCTGCTGTTCTAGCAAGAATCCACTTTTAGAGTATATTGATCTGCTTCGTTCAGAGCAGAGATTACCTGTAATGTGGGGGGAAGAGCAAGAGCAGTGGCTTAAGCAGATGTTAGTGAGCATGTTCTGCCTATGCAAACTACAAGTCAAGCAGCAAATTGGTGGGGAGGAGGAGAGGGAGGGAGTGGGGGATGTGACCCTCTTTCACACATCGCTTCTGGTTCAAAGCATGAACTCAAGACCTCTTGGCGGGGGGGGGGGGGGGGGGGGCAATAAATACTTTCCATTGTGAAGCACTAAACAAGTTCTGCGTATAATATGGTTTTATTTCTTTATCTGAAACGCGCAGAATTTCCTAAAACTTGACTATAAGACACACTGCTTTGTGCCTGCATGGCAGTATCCACATTCACAAAGACTGCTCCATTAAAGAAAAACAACTGCTGTTGTCAACAACGAAGGAGACTCTCCTACATATGATGTGGCCACTTTTTTTTGTTAAAACATTTCCTTATACCCTTTGTGCCACTAAATTTCCATACTGATATTTATTTCTAGAAAAAATAATGTAGCCCCACATCAGAAGGGGCTTTTATCCCCAGTCCCTCTGATTTGTGCATTTCCCTAGATCTGTTTTGTGACAATGGACTAGATGACCAATGAATTATTCTCCATTTCTAACCGCTATTGCCATAGGTCAGGATTCCACTTCCTGACAAATAGTAGCTGAGGGTACGTTAACTGCATTTCCCAACTATTCAGTATGATATGGCATTAACAATGTTGAACTGCAAAAAACATAGCCAAGGGATTAGACAAAGTCTGTTTCATGAAAGGACCTGCACAGAAATGAAAATCCTGGTGGACTAATGCTACACATATATTACCTGTAAACCTGTGTCTATGCTTGCAGGTTCCAAGTCTGGTAGCCCACACTTGAGCATCCACGCTGAACTGTAAACTTAGGCTTACATAACTGCTGTGCCTAGGTTTCATCACCATGCTATGTGTCCATACTGCACGACATGGACCTTCCAACTCAGATCTTTTGCTTGAGCTGCATCTATACTACAATATGACAGGCTTGGAGAAGAATCACAGCAGGACTTCGGCTCTGAGCCAGACTCCTAGCAGGGTCCTAGGAGCACACGCACAAATCAGTCTGACTTGTCAGCGTGTACAGAACATGAACTTAGGTTCAAACCTGAGTCAAAGCTTGGGGTTCATGTGTGGTATAGAATGTGGGTATACCTACTCTGGGAAAAAAACCCACCAGTAACACAGCAGCAAGTCTTGGAGCCTAGGTCAGCTGACTCAGGCTCACGTTACGGGACTAAAATAGCGATGTGGATGGTCCTGCTCATGTTGGAGCCTGCACTCAAATCCAGCAAGGGGATTAGTCTCAGAGCCCAAACTCCAGTCCATATGGGAACAGTTATGTTTCTATTTACAGCCCAGTAGTGCAACCCCAAACCAGTTGGCTGAGATTAACTGCTGCGGGTGGCTTTATTTCAGTACTGATGTATCCAGACTCTCCAGGCTGTATACTAAGCCCACACTCTCACTCACATTTCAATCCAAGCTCATCTTCTCTCCACACACAAATCAGCCCAGCTTGGGTAAGCAAGCACTCAGGACCTCGATTCTTCTATCCTGTGTGTGCGGGCAGGGGTGGTGGTGGCCAGATTCTGAGCATGGCCTGGACCCACAGATATGGGTTTTCAATGCAGTGTAAACATAGCCTAAGAGTCTGACAAAGCTGACTGATATTAACACAGACATTGTTACTGCACACTAGTCACATGTGACTGTCACATGTAAAATCTTGCCTTGGATTTTAATACCCATCTGACTATGAATTTGAGAAAATTCACAGACTTCAGTTGACCTCAGGAGGACTACACTGCAGAATGTGTGTGTGCACGCATGTATGTGCGTGCGTGCGTGGGCGCACGCACGCACGCACACACACACACACATACACACAAACCCTAAAATTAATTCTTTGTTCGTATTGCTCGTACAGCAGAAAAACATGCCTGTGTTCCGAATGGTAGCCTAGTTCAGCCTTGAACTCTAGAGGACCTTTCCGCAAATAAGGCAGTGATCTGTCTAAGTGAAGACGTCTAGGCTGCTCCAAGATTTCCTCTTATTGCCACCTGTAATTTCCTACTTCCATAAGCTATTTCCCAAAGACACCAGGCTCTTTTTGAGATCAAAGCTATTATCAGACATCCTTTGTTTTTTCATTGTCAACCTAACAGAAACCAACCTCATTTCAAAGCTTTTGTATACGCTATCTTTTACAGCAGAAAGCTAACAGCTGTTCACATGTTAAATATAAACTTTAACTCTGTGCTTTTGTATCACACTAGAGCGGGTGGTGGGTTTTTTTTTTGGTAATTTAATTGAGGTAACGGTATTTTTGGAAGAAAAACTAGGGTAAGTGGGATTTTCGTATGGCAAGGAACAAAGCTGGATCATCGTGCAGCTTCAGTGCACTCAGCAGTTGGAGGAATTGTCATCACTTCTGTTCATACTTGATGTAAATCTTGCCTGGATACGCTTTTGTGCTAGGAATGCCTGAGGAGCAGCATATTAGTAACTCACTGAAGAGGGAGCTAGACAAACGTCTATCAAGTGTATTCAAATCTCAGAAACTGAAATGTGAAAGTGAAACACGATAATAAAAGACATGCCTGTTTTCAACAGTGAGTACATCAGCATATACAGAAAGCATGACTGTGTTGGGAAAGAAGCGACGGCAGGCTCAAAGTGTCAGATAATATGCTGTTTTAACCCGTGTGATATCTGACGGGGCAGCAGGATACCATTCAACACAGCGCTGCAGACAACATCTCGAGTCAAATGCGTCTATCTTTGCTGTTACAAAAATGTCTCCCACCACTGAAAGAATCGAGAGACATGCCATACACAAGCACCTATCAACATACTGCTCAAGCTGAAGATGGTCTAACAGAACAAAAACCACAGTCCTGTAGTACTTTAAAGACGGACAATCTTATTTATTAGGTGATGAACTTTTGTGGGACAGACCTAGAATTCAGAGAACTGAATCTGAAAGAAAGAAAGAAAGAAAAACTGACAAATCAGCTACATAGCACTGAAGGAAGGAGGAGGGGCAGGGGGAAGAAAAAGAAGTTACTGTAAGTGTCTATTAAGTTAAGTGGGCTGCCTGGGGTCACTTTTGCTAATATTAAAAAGTGCAGAAAATGTCCTTTTAATGCATAGGGTAATTGAGATCTTTGTTGAGTCCAAGGTGCTAAGTATCTAACTTGAGAATAAATTCCAATTAAGAATACAGGTATTAAGTTTTATTGAAGACAGTCACTATCTGATCTGGCAAAGTGGGAGCTGGGATGCTGCTTATGGGTTAGTTAGATTCTCGTCCATCTCTGCTCTTATGTGAAAGGGGACAAGGAAAGTGTAAGATCCTCCCTTGTTGCCCTAGCTTCTGTGCAACAGCCCAACAGGGAGCCTAGTCTTTGCTCCCTCTGAGTGATCCCCCTGGTGCTAGGTGCTTAGGAAGTGTTACATTAAGGGCAGGGTCACAGCTCCTGCCCATTCCACTTTGTCACCTAGTGATCTGGCTGTGTGCACAAGACAGAGTATGCTGCACTTTTTCCAAAAGGCATACAGCAAAAGCATGGCAGTGTGGACTGCCTGGGAGCTCAGTGAAGGACTTTAGGCTGAGTCAGAGAGAACTCCTCCCAGAATCTAGTCCTGATGGTAGGCCATTTTCTTCTTTACATGACCTCAGTTGTCTCAACTGAGTTGGCCTCAGGAGGCTTCTCTTATACATGAAGGGCTAAACAAATATATATTGACAGGATGAAGGCTGACCTCGTATCTGTCATACTAGTCTCATTTTGTGGTTGGCTGGCATGACAGTACACCCTACCTCAAGCATAGAGGACAGTGGTAGAAAAGCCATCTATCTGGATTCCACTCACCTCCAGATAAGTGCATAAAGCAGGGTCAAATCCACTCAGTGTGCTCAGGGAATACAGAAGTTTAACAGAAACCCTGCCAAGAACACCCAGAATCAAGCAGAAGCATCTGCCCCATAAACTTTCCCTCCAGCCCCTTTACCTGCAGAAGAAAACAGACAAAGGTACTTCAACTACCAAGGGGGATGCCGCCACCAGAGCCCAGTTTGGGCAACACAAACTACTGAGCTCCAGTGCCACACAAAGCCCCCTGCAAACACTGCAACAAAACACTCATGTCCTAATGGGGCTGCATGTGCCTCATCAGAACCAGGACATATTTATTTTATAGAATACGTTTACAAAAAGGCAGTGAAGCTCTCCTAAATAATGATAAATTTTGAGTGCTTTTTTGGAGGGGGAGGGGGGCTAAAGGCTCCATGTCCATCAGAAAATCCCCTCTGTGGAATTTGCATCTGGCCTATGGAAGGTCTGCTAACAGGTTACTTTTTGCAAAGCAAGTCCTGATGAGATTATTCTCCAACCGATTGACATCCATGGCTCATAGCCCTCTGCACCCCTAATCTCGACCTGTATTAGTAGCCAGAAAAATACTACTTCAGTTATTAACAATGACAATAAAAATCTCTCACCCCTCCCAATCAGCTCCCATGAGAAATCGCGATTTGAAAGCATTTCAAATTCTTTTGACCATGAAATCAATCAACACTGACAAGCCCAGCTGAAACAAGGCTCGCCGTGGCAGTTTTCAGTATCACTGGAGAGCTGCCAACCTAATCCCCTGCTGTAAACACAGCCTTGCAAGCACCTCCCAACAAAGCAAAATGAGCAGATTACACAGTGAGGTAACACACTTTAACTGCACCCAGTAATGAATGGGGAAGGTGTTCCAAGATATCCACCAGTGAAGCAACTTCTGAATTAACCTCTTCAAGAAGAGAAGCCACCTGTATGCAGATGCTCCATTATTATTACACAAGGCCAGGGACAGTCTTACGTTGCTAAATCAAACACTGTACTGGCAGCATACCAGGGGGAAAAAAAAAGGTGCAATTTGCATAAAACAAAGCAGTTGGTTTCGTCCCTCAGCTTTAATCTGGAGGAACTGAGAGACTACAGACCCAGTCAGTACGCAAAAATTAACCCCAATCTGAAGAACCATTCAGGTTGAGACAGAACACTACATGGTGGGACCTGAAGTCTGTGGTTTGTGCCTGGATTCAAGATGATGGTGATGATGGGTTTCACTGCATAGCTGTGTCAGACTTTGGCTGTCCTGGGAATAAGTATTTGAGGAATGAGTGACCTGTCTGCCATTGAAATGGTCAGATCTATTGCTGTCTGTGACAGAGAGAGAGAGCGAGCGAGAGAGAGCACCCTCCAGTAGCATTTCCCACACTCAGCCATAGTTGCCTAATATTCCACTTGCTCATTACTCATTTCAGCTGGCTCATTTGTTACCCCAAGAAACCACATGTAATTCCAACAATCAAAATCCCACCACAGATCCAGTGACATGCTGCACATGCTTAATGATTAGCAGATATTTTGCTCCAACATCAGTTACCACATCCCATGTGGGCTCCCTAAAGATTTTTTTTTTAAATCTAAGGTACTTGTGAAAACTTTCTAATATTTCAGCCAGATGGTATTTTGTCTAACTCATCTACATAGTCTTTGGCCTGTTTTTGCAAGGACTTGACAGTCCTGTCCTAAAGATTATCTAGCCTACCAATAATTGATTTAATTACACTTACATTTATGAAGCCTTCATTTTTTAAGAATATCACCAAAACAAGAACTGTGAAGAGGTCTAGGCCCTATTAAATTAAGCACTACACCATGTGATGTGACTGAAAAATGTAAGCAGTTAAAGCGAATGTTTAAATAATTTGCTCCAAACACAGCCTATTTTTCCCACGTTAATCTCCGCAGCCAAAGCCTTTGTAATTTTTAATGGGTTGTTCATTCCCAATCAGAAGCCTTTCAGTGCTTCTTTCTCTGAGAAAACACTGCAGAACAATGTCTACAAACAGCTGCTCACACCAAACAGTTCCTTGATACAACGATGTTCAGGACCTCTTATTATTCATTATTTTTTAAGTGAACAGACTTTTTTTTGTTTGCACAAATGTTTGGGGAATGGATGCTTTTCCCCAAGTTGATAAAGTATATGTGCACAAATAAGACTATTCATTATTGGTCAGTCACTCATTCAATATTGTTTCAAAAGATCCTTCTCCCCCACTGGATGATTTAAACAATACCACATGACTTAAAGCAACCAATCATCCATGACGAATACTAAACAGAAAAGAATCAAACAATTCACGTACAACATATAAGATCAAACTTGTTCAACTAGCTTGTGAATTGTAACTATCCTTGTAGAAAGTTAGGACCACTTAATGACTGAGTCTCAAAAACTTGAAAAAGAGTGAAATTTACAGTGAGAATTCATGTTATTATTAACAAGAAGTAGATAGGCTGGGCCTCCTCCTGAGAACCCATACAATAAACTAGCCAGGCTGTATGTGAAGCTTGATGAAAAAATCCTTCTAATTTTAATTTCAAATGGCAAGAGGACTATAAAACAAATTAAGAAAGAGAGAGAGAGAGTGTGTGAGTGTGTATGTGTGAGAGAGAGAGAGAGACTTGACAGTGTAATCCCTGTAAATATTTGCCGTTCAATAGCAGTTAAACAGTGTGGTATTATCAATTCAAGGGAATTTTAAAATTACATTTAGTACAGAACCTGGAAATAGGCTGTTGACCTTTTCTAATCTACCTAAATAGTACATGACTGTGAAACAGCAAATGGGGTACAAAAAAACCAACAGGAAAAGGAAAGTAACAGAGAGGTAGCTGTCTTATTCTGTACCTTAACAAAACACATTAACAGTCATGTAGCACTTTAAAGACTAACAAAATAATTCATTAGGTGATGAGCTTTTGTGCGACAGACCCACTTAAGTCTGCCCATGAAAGCTCATCACCTAATAAATTATTTTGTTAGGTCTTTAAAAATGCTACATGACTGCTGATTTGTTTTAACAGGAAAACTATTATGAGATGCAAAAAGGTAACTAAGGCTATGTCTACACTGGGGAAAGTAAGTTGACTGCAGACACACAATTCTAGCTACTGCAACTGCACAGCTAGAATCGACATATCTGCAATCAATTTACCTGGCTGTCCTCACTGAAGAAGCTGTTGATTTCTCTTACTCCTCATGATATGTGAGGAGTACAGAGGTTGCCTACCTACCTGGATAGGTCAATTTCACACGCCCCTACTAGATGTGTGAAATTGAACCCCAGAAGATCGACCCTGAGCAAGTTGATCTGGGGATAGCGTAGACAGAGCCTTATTCTAGCACATCTGCACCCTTAACCTGAATACAATAAAACTAACCTTCAGCCCATCTGAAAATTAAGACTCCTTTAACTTCTCGATATTTTATTAGGAACAAAAAGAGAAGTTACTCACCTGTAGTAATGATGGTTCTTTGAGATGTGTCCCCATGGGTGCTCCACAATAGGTGTCGGGCTCGCCCAGCACCGCAGATCAGAAATCTTTGAGCAGTTTCTCCTGGATCGCGCATGCGCCGGCGCGCGCTGCCACCTGCGCGCCCCCGGCCATGTGCACGATCTGGTCCCCACCAGTTCCTTGAACAACCACCTCGGATGCTCCTGAAAAACACTAGACAGAGATCCAAAGCGGGGAGGATGGGGGGTGGTGGAGCACCCACGGGGACACATCTCGAAGAACCATCATTACTACAGGTGAGTAACTTCTCTTTCTTCTTTGAGTGGTTCCCGTGGGTGCTCCACAATAGGTGACTACCCAGCACTAACCCAAGTAAGGAGGTGGGTATTTGGTTGATGTGCAGCTTGCCCCCGAGAGGACTGCTGTCGACAGACGGGCATCCTCTTGGAATACCCGATGTAGGGCATAATGCTTGGTGAAGGTGTCGTAGGAAGACCAGGTCGCCGCTCTACAGATGTCTTTCAACGCGATGCCCTTGAAGAAGGCTGTTGACGCCGCCACCGCTCTGGTGGAGTGAGCCCTGGGCGGGGCCAGCAAAGGAGCAGTTTGAACCTTGTAACACATTTTCATACAGGACACAATGTGCTTAGAGATTCTCTGTGAGGAGAGACGTTCTCCTTTTGACCTGGGAGAGAGACAGATTAGGAGCCTGTCCGTTTTCCGGAAGGACTTAGTTCTGTCTATGTAGAAGGCCAATGCCCTCCTCACATCCAGGAGAAGCAGGCATGCCTCCGGGCCGGAGCTGTGAGGCTTTGGGTAAAACGAGGGTAAAACTATTGACTCATTAAGATTGGACTCCGAAGAGACTTTTGGAACAAAGGCTGGGTGCAGCCTTAAGGTTACCGCCTCCTTTGAGAATACTGTGCAGTGCGGCGTTGCCATCACTGCCGCGAGCTCACTCACCCTGCGGGCTGACGTAGTAGCAAGGAGGAAGGTTGTTGTTTTTTTTTTTTACCATAAGGAGACGCATGGGAACTGTGGCTAATGGTTCAAAGGTGGACCTGATAGCGTGCTGAGCACCAAGTCCAAATTCCACGATGGTGGAAGCGGTTTCCAAGAGTGGTACAGGTTTACCAGCCCCTTCTAGAACCTAGTAACAATAGAATGGGCGAATACCGTGGGCCCTTCCTCTCTATGCCGAAAGGCTGATATAGCGGTGAGGTGGACCTTTAGCGAGGATAGAGAAAGCCCGCCTCTCTTGAGGTCCAATAAGTATTCTAGTATTACAGGTATAGGAACGTCAAGGGGAGCTAACTGCTTGGCAGAACACCAGGCTGTGAATCGAGTCCATTTCTACTTGTAAGTCCTCCTGGTGGAGGTCCTTCGGCCACATTCCAGGACTTGTTGTACTCCCTCCGTACACGTGTTCTTTAAAGAGCTGAGCCATGAATTAGCCATGCTTGTAGGTGCAGACCCTGAGGGTGCAGGTGCACTAAGGACCCCTGAGCCTGCGTGAGTAAGTCCGGCGCCACCACTAGAGGGAGCGGTGGGAGGTCCGACATGCACAAAAGCAAGGGAAGCCATTGCTGCCGATCCCAAGCGGGACTATGAGTATCATGCGAGCTCTCCCCCTTCTGGCTTTGTGCAAGACCTTGTGGCAAACAGATCGATCTGGGGAAACCCCCATGTACGAAAATGCGCCGTAGCAGATCGGAGCGGATCTGCCATTTGTGTGTGATTGCGAAGCACCTGCTCAGCTGATCTGCTTTCATGGTGTGAGCGCCCGGCAAGTACGAGGCTTTCAACGTTATGTTGTTGGCGATGCACCAATTCTACAATTGGACTGCTTCCGCACATAGGGCACGGGATTGTGCTCCTCGTCGATTGATGTAAAACATAGTGGAGGTATTGTCTGTATTGAATCCCGACTACTTTGCCACCTAGCTAATCTCGAAAATGTTTGCAGGAGTTGAACACTGCTCTGAGCTCCGGCATGGTTATGTGCAGTGTCCGTTCCGCAGGGGACCATAGCGCCGATGTGCGCTCCCCATCCTCTGTGGGAGGCGTCGGTAGTAAGAAAAAACCAGAAATTTGTGGTTGGTGAAAAGGCACCCCCACTAGCAGATTCTCGGGGTTTTCCCACCACGCCAGGGATCTGCGCTCCTCTGTTGTGGGCGACACCACCCTGTGGACAGTGTGGGATGCCGGTTTGTAAACGCTCGCCAGCCAATGCTACAGGCTTGACATGTGCAACCTGGCATTCTGTACCACAAACGTTGCTGCCGCCGTATGGCCCAGCAGCTGTAGGCACGTTAAGACCAGCACCGTGGGGCTGTATGTAATGACTTGCACCAGCGAACTGATTGTGCGGAAGCGGGTGTCGGGTAGGTACACCCTTGCTGTGATAGAGTTTATGCGTGCCTCTATGAACTCTATATATTGTGTGGGTTCGGACTTTGACTTTGCGAGGTTGATGACTAGGCCCAGCAAAGAAACGTGTCCGCTGTGACGTGTATCATGAGTGAGACCTCTGCCTTCGAGGTCCCTTTTAGCAGGCAGTCGCCCAGATATGGGAAAAACAAACACCCCCTGTCTGTGCAGGTGGGCTGATACCACTGCCAGGGTTTTGGTAAAGACTCTGGGGGCCGAGGAGAGGCCAAACGGAAGCACCCTGTGCTGGAAGCGCTCCTGGCCGACCGTGAAGCAGAGGAAGCGTCTGTGTGCCGGGTGGATTGTTATATCAAAGTAAGCGTCTCGTAAATCGAGTGCTGCAACCCAGTCTTCATCGTCCAGCGCCGTGAGTATCAAGGCAATTGTGATCATCCGAAACTGTTGCTTAAGCAAGTAACTGCTGAGGCCCCGAAGATCTAAGATGGCCTCCAGTGTCCTGTTTTCGTGTCTGGTAGGAAGTAGTGTGAATAAAAACCTTCCCCTGGAATTATTCCGGCACTCTTTCCACCGTCCTTATGAACATAAGGTGAGTCACCTTCTGCTTGAGCCTCGTCTCGTGGCAGCGTCCCTGAGGTGAGGCCCGGTGGGAGGCTTCGTCGGTCGAAGCGACTGGGAGGGGATCGCGTAACCCGTGGCTATGATCTCCAGCACCCATTTGTCTGTGGTGATCTTTTGCCATTGGGGGTAAAACGGTCTGAGGCAATGATGGAACATGAAATGAGAGTGGCATTGAGCGAGGGTATTGATAGTGCAGCCCCCGACCTACTCATCAAACTTGTTGCCTTTGGGCCTGACCCGAGGGCGTACGGATTTATTAAGAACGTCGCCTAGGAGTTCTGTACTGTTGCCGCTATTGATAGCACCCTTGGCCATAGCCCCATTGATATTGAGCACGCTGTGGTTGTAAGCGCAGTGTCTTTGCTGAGGGTAAAAGTTTTCCCTCCTGTATGGGGGAGTACAAATGCCCGAGGTTCTAAGTGTAGCTCTCGAGTCCTTACTGGGGTGAGGGACCGAGTCGGTTGAGTCTGCAAACAGCTTTTGTGTATCAAAGGGAAGGTCCACGATCTTCGCCTGTAGGTCCCTCGAGGTACCCGATGTCTGGGGCCAGGATTCTCTACGCATGACCACTGCTGTAGCCGTTGAACGTGCCGCCATGTCCGCCACATCCAGGGCAATCTGGACTCCCGTCCGCGATGCTGCGTAGCCCTCTTGAACCATCGCCTTGAACACCAACTTTTTATCCTCTGGAAGTGAATCCGGGAGGGGAATAAGCCTGGAGTAATTATCAAAATTATGGTTTGCTAGGTGTGCCCATAATTTGCCATTCTCAATAGCAGGATAGGAGAGGAATATACCTTCCTGCCAAACAGCTCTAGCTTCTTAGCATCTTTGTCTGATCCCCCGATTTGTACCGAGAAGCCTTTGACCTCTGCTGGGACGACCCGACCACCAAAGAATTTGGTTGTGGGTGACTGAAGAGGAACTCCATGCCCTTTGCCAGGACGAAGTATTTCTTATCCGCTCTCTTGTTCGTAGGTGGAACAGAGGCCGGGGTGTGCCATATATTAGTGGCTGACTCCAGAATGGCTTCGTCCAGCAGAATAGCAATTTTGGATGAAGCCGGGGGTCTCAAATTTTTCAGGAGTTTGTGATGTTTCTCCTGCACCTCTGCCATTTGAATGTCTTGCGTGAAAGCCACCCTTCTAAACGGCTCCTGAAACTGTTTAAAGTCATCCGGGGGAGTGACGTCCCTGGGGGCCATGGCCTCATCTGGGGAGGATGAGGAGGAACCACTAAGGTAAACCTCCCTCGAACCCTCGGGTTCCTGCGGTTGATGATACACTTGCTCGCTGGAGGATCGTGAAGGAAAGTCTCAGGGTTCTAAAATTAACTCCCCTTTAGACAACTGTGTTTCCGTCCCCGATCGGGAGCGCCCACAGGGGTATTGAGCGGCCGGGGGTGGGGGTGGGGGGGCTGCCTCTGGGTGTAGGCCTGTGGTTTGTCTGTGTCCAGTCTCATAAGAACAACCATGGCAGCACGGGCAAGGGTCTGGGGATGGAGACCTACACCACTCGCGGGGTGTGTACCCCCGATGTCTGGGAGAGCGAGACCTCCGTGACGACACAGATAGAGGTGAAACTGGCTTGTAGTACGCCAGGGGATCCAATCCCAGAAATGGTGAAGGTGGCCCAAGCCATGGTGACATTGGTTGGAGGAACGGAGAAGGAGTCCCCCCCGCCCCCGGATGGGCCGGTGGAGACACAGGCCTTCGGTGCGGCGTGTGTATCACAAGGGAAGGGCTTGGTGCTAACAGCAGCGCAGCCCTGTCCAGAGATGGACTGCAGTGCTGGGTTTTTGATGTTGCCTTGCCCCTCCACTGCGGGGCCGGCACCGCCCCCTTCCATGCCGGGGATCTCGGCCCTGCTGTCAGCAGTGCCGCGCGGGTATCCCTCTCCAGTGCCTGCAGGCTCTGTGCCTGGCAGCCCTGCACCGCTGGTGCCGTGGGGGTCTGTGCCGCCTGTGGCGGTGCCGCCGGTTCCGGCGCTTGCCTGGCTCACGCTCTAGGCGCTGTGCGTGCCAGCTGTTGAATAATCGGAGGCTCAGCCTCTGCCATGTGCGCTGCTGCTTGCCTGAGTATGCAGCTGGTGGCTGTGTGCTCTGCTCGTCCTGCTCGCTGCAAACGCATGGCAAGGATCGAGCCAGGGAGAGTTTCCTCTGTTTCTGCGCTGAGGGGGTCAGAAAGAAAAACTGCCCTCCTCTTATGCAACCCAGAGGGCCCTTCTGGGTGAGGCTTCTCCGGCAAGTCCAGCTGGAGAGCCTTATCAACAAGAGCATTTTACGCCTCATCGCTCTGTCCTTCCTGGCCCTGGCTCTGACCTTAGCACAGTGAGAACGCGTCTGGGTAAGCTGTAATTCCCCCAGGCGTTGGATGCCTTTGCTATGCCCCACAGAGGCCGGCATAGCTTCACGGCATGACTCCCGCTTTTCAAAACCTGAAGAGGCCATTGCGGTGAGTCCTTTATTGTTAATATGGCACTCAGCACTTAATCCGTGCCTTTCCAACCCCAAATAGTGATCACCAGCCTGCGGGGCAGCGGGCGGCCTAAATGGCCTTCACGTCCGCTCTTCTCTTCTCCACTCCTCTCTTTTTTTTTTTTTTTTTTTGCTGATATTCTTTGTCTTTGCTTTCTCTCTTTTTTTTTTTTTGTTTAATAACCGAAACAACAAATTACACGTGGAAAAAAACCACTAAGTAATCTCACTCTGGCCTTAGCCTGAGTGGATTCCGTCTGCAGCCGATGGCGGTTGAGAAGGAACTGGCGGGGACCGGATCGCGCTCACGGCCGGGGGCACGCAGGGGGCGGCGCGCGCCGGTGCATGCACGATCCAGGAGAAACTGCTGCAAGATTTCCGATCTGCGGTGCCGGGCGAGCCCCACACCTATTGTGGAGCACCCACGGGGACCACTCGAAGAAGAACTAAAGCATATGCTACCAGTGTATCTGAAAGTGGTGTGGGTCCTAGATTAATTCTTAGGCCCTTTGTGCTTTTAACTAGATTTGAGTATTTCAACAACTTTCCAAGTACAGGCTATGGATCTGTGGGGCGGGGGAGTCTGACTCCAAGACAGACATGAGAACAGAATTCAAACCAAAAATTGTCAATTTACTTTCAGATGCCTCATCCCCCGCTTCTCTTTCAAAATGTGAAAATGGACAACTTGAAATCAAAACCTCTAAAAATTAGCAACTGAACAGCTAAAATAGTTCTTTCAACTATACTCAACATGCCCTTTAGTTAACGCCTCTTTGGGGGTGCAAAGATGGGGAGGGGATTGTTTTCTGCAAATGGGGTTGCCAACCTTTAGGACTGGCCTGGAATCTCTAGGAATTAAAGATTCATTTTTAATTCCAGATGTCATATAATTAAATGTCCAGGAATATATCAAATCAAAATTGGCAACTTTGTCTACAAACACCAAATGGGCTGAATATGCCCTTAGAAGTTCAGAGTATTTAAAGGGTACTGATGTAGTCCTATACACTACAAAAGGCAAAACTGAAACTGCAGAAAACCAGAAAATGCATAGCTAAGGCAAGGGCCACTCTATACTACAGGAACATGTACACTTCAGCACAGTAGTTCGAACAGCAGCGGAGTGACAGTCAAATTGGAACACAGTCATGGGATACGTATACAAGGCAGATAAAATATATAATTTCGACTTGTGATCACCTACATGGAGATAGTCAAATACCATGCAGTATTCCTTTAATTACAGCTGCATTTGGATACCCTCCGAGGTTTTAGAGTTTGTCTGAAAGAAGCATACGAACTCTATACTGAAGGATCAGTCCGCTAGTATGTTTACACTTTTTTTTTTTTTTTTTTAAATGAGAGACTATTTCAGAGCCCATTCTTTAGTCATGAATGATGAAGATTGAAAAAAAGGGCTCTAGAGCACCAAATCAATATGCTGTCCACAGAAGGCAGGCAGGAAAGCGAACACTGGAAAGCTGGAAAAAATCCTTAATTTTTTTTTTTTTTGTTAAAATAAAATAAAATATTAGGAGAACCTCAAGCAGTTGGGGCAAGAGACATTTATGCCTGATTCAGAGAGACTTACTGAACAACAAAGGGATTTGAAATGCCATTCATACACCGGAGTGATTTCCAAAAATCAATTAAGTCCTACCAGGGGAAAAGGAGAAGAACAGGTTGGAGGAGGAAGGGAAACTAATACCCTGAAACTCTGCCACCAATGTGAACAGCTTGGTATGATGGATCTGTAGAGACTGTCACTAAAAATAGACAAGGCAGAGTGAGAAGGGAACACGTGCTGTGCAGCTTGTAAGGAAAAGCAAAGGAGCTAATGTTGACCCAACTGTGACTCCATAGGGGTTACAGTGATTTTTGGCTCAAACTCAAGATTGGAAGCGTAGGACGGACATTTCACCCAAACAGGACGCTTCTCCCCATTAATCATCTGGTCAACATTCACGTACTGACAGAGGAGTGGGGCTCTAAAACACTGACAGACTGAAGACAAGACAGCTTTCTTTTTTCACATGGAGGAGAAAGACACCAGTAATTGATATCAGCTTAATTTGTTTGTGCAGCTTTATCAAGCTTTTTAAATAATGAGTGAGGCAGCTCCATCTCCACCAAATCAATCAACCTGTTCATAAAAGTCTGAAAAAGCTGCAAAATCAGGGACCTGCTCCAGGGAAATACAGCATATGTCACATTTAGAGAGAATGTAATTCCACTTGGGAATCAGGGATGGCATTTTTGATTTTAAGCCCTACAAATTTATTCAGAAATGAGGTGTGAAGGTGGTAGCTGGGTAATTCAAAAGAGCTGCCTCGCCTTAATGAAAACATCACCCTATTCTTATGTTAAGAAAGTCCAGTTGTCCATGTGCTTATTTATGTCAGCACATTTACCACCAGGAAACATGTTCTCTAAATATCTTCTGGACAAATTAAAAAAATGGGAACAATTCCACACTGGCCTTTATTTGAAGTTTTAAATTTGAACTCAATACTGCACCCAGCCAGTCCCGACGATATTATATCAATATGAGCGCTCCCTAATTCAAACGAATGGTATTTACAGTGAAGACAGTGATGTTTTAATATTGAGCTAACTGCCATGAATTCAAATTTATATCATTATATAGAAGTAGCCTAAGTCACTCTGAAGCCTTGATTCCATTGATCATCTATTATTTTTCAGAGGACATGCTTTTAGACCAAATTTACCCAAAGGGCCCAGTATGAAAGTCTCCAATTCCTGACTGCAATCCTTCAGTGCTACTCCAATCAGAACAACTGTTAATTGTCACTATTACCAGTGATTGTCAACCATTATCAGACTTCTAAGACTATAACAGTCTGAATAGGCGAGATCTGTGCTAATAAAATAGTAATAGCTAGATAATGGCTTATTTTTAAGTGGTTTCTACTGTACAGCAATCTTATCCATAGCCACACTAACCTTTATTAATAAAAGGATCCTGATGAATAAAGAATTTTGATCACAATATGCTAATATATTTATGGCTGACCTGGAACAACGATTCTTCAGCTCTCGTCCCCTATTGCCCTTCCTCTACTCAAGATACATTGATGACATCTTTATGATTTGGACCCATGGTATAGTGAGAATTCCACAGAGACTTTAACAATCTGCACCCCACCATCAACTCATGCCTTGATTACTCCAAGCAAGAGAAACATTTCCTGGACACTACAGTACAAAACAAGGATGGCCTGATCGGTACCACACTACCAAAAACCCACTGACCGCTATACTTACGTACACATTTCTAGCTTCCATCTGGCACAGATAACTAAATCCATTGTTGACAGTCAAGCCCTTAAGTACAATCGCATTTGCTCCGATCCTACTGACACAGACTGAAAACTACAAGATCTTTACCAAATACTCATAAACCTGAATCACCTGCCAGGAGAAATAAAAAAACAAATCGACAGGGCCAGACGAATACCCAGAGACCAGCTACTCCAAGATCGGCCCAAAAAAGCGAAGAACAGAACACCACTGGTCATCACCTACAGCCCCCAACTCAAACCATTGCAAAACATTATTAAAGACCTACAACCTATCCTTAATCAGGATGCCACACTCCAGAAGGCCCTAGGTGACAGGCCTGCTCTCTCCTACAGACAACCTCCCAACCTTATGAGGATTCTCGCCCATAACCACAGTCTATACCGCAGAAACACCAGTCCTGGAACATTTCCTTGCAACAAAGCCCACTGCCAGCTTTGTCCACGTATCTGCTCTGGAGATACCACTACTGGACCTAACCAGGTTATTCACAGAATCACAGGCACATTCTTATGTTCCTCAACTAACATCATACATGCCATCATGTGCCAACAATGCCCAGATGCTTTGTATACTGGACAGACTTCAAACTCTCTTAGACAAAGAGTTAATGGGCACAAAACAGACATAAAAACACTCCTGATCCACAAACCTGTTAGCCAGAATTTATTGGAGTGGGCCATTCAGTTAACGACTTAAAAGTTCGCGTTTTACTGAAGATGGATTTTCAAAACAGTCTTGAAAGAGAGGCTGCTGAACTCTCTTCTGTATTCAAATTCGACACATTAACACGTGGTTTGAACCAGGATGTAAATTTTCTAGGTCATTATAGGGGCTCTTTTGCATACTTGGCTTAATTTAATTCTTAATTCCTCCCCGGCTTTCTGCCCCTCTACTCTCTGATTTGCTCACCTTGATCATTTTTTTCTGATTTGTCAACCTTGATTACTATTTTTGGTTCTCTGTGCCTTAAATATTGAGTCTGTTCTGGTATGGCTATGATCTGAAGAAGTGGGTCTGTCCCACAAAAGCTCACCTAATAAAATATTTTGCTAGTCTTTAAAGTGCTACTTGACTGCTTTCTTGTTCTGATGAATAAAGATGTCACTACTAAGCTTCTGTTCTATTTTGAGTTCATATTTGGGATCCACCTTTCATACAGCCAGCTGACACAGCACCACCATTTTTTTTTTTTTTTTATTTTTTTTTTACTAAGCTCTCCTTTTCATCCATGAAGGAGAGACATTTAGTCTGAAAAACTATTTCTCATATTGGCTTTAGACAATATCTACAATGAATTAAATTACCTGCTATGCCCTTTTTGTGGAATTTTTCTTACTATCTTTGCAAGCGGCCAGGTGTTTCTACCTAGCACCAAAGACAATCTCTAATTTGTAACATCACAGCTGCTTCCATGGCAACAGATGATGACATCAAACATGAGATCATGATATCATGACAAGATCAACAAGAATAAGCTTTGGGTTGAGGAAGTTAAGATCTAAGGCAAACAGTACAGAGAATTTGTTGCAAAGCAGTTTAGTTTTTGTATAAATTATCTTCTTGTTTACTCTGGTATGAAAATCCCTCTCTAAGCTGCTTGTAAGATATGCACGAAGGGTTTAACTTTAGAACGAGCTCATGTATAAGCTGCAATACGTTTTCTATCTGTACTCTACGGCTATTGTGCGCAAGACCTACCATTACCACCTAGACTAACAGCATCTTTCAACAGAGAGAGTCTGGAGTTATATTATAAATCCTTCACCATAACCTTGAGGACTTTTGCTTTCTCTTTAAGATGTTATATTATGAGAAAAGCAAGGTGGATTATTAATCTTTATTGAAGCTTCCTCTTTTAACTGCCGCTCGTTATCCTTGGAAGCCTTGAATGGGACTGTTATTTAAATCACATATGACACATTCAGTTTCCTGGGGGAAGATGCTTAAATGGATTGATTCACTCACCTCTAAGCTACCAATATAGGACTGCCCAAAGGGTACCCAGTCTCTCTAGAGAAATCAATTTTTTATTAACTGCCATCATCAGGAACCTCCATTTGGTGGGACCCCAATGGAGCCTAAAAACAACTTCCCCTAAGGAGAACTATGGACAATGGATCTTTAAAGAATACAGTTGAGGCTGCTGGTACAATATGGAAATTCACATTTTCCAGCTGTTCCAAGTGCCCTTGCCAGTGGAACTAAAAACAAAACCCTACCAAAACCACTTGAAGAAACTGTCCAAGGGGACAGAGTAACACAAAAAGTTCATTTTCCTTCCACTACAGAACAGGTTACAGAAACAGGTATTCATGCCCAGTAACTCCAACAACTATGAAAGATATTTCATATTGTACCAGTCTGGTGAGATGTTCAATTTTGTGGCTCACAGGCATAAAATCCTTTAGCATTCTGAACAGTATCACTGCATGCCCTGTACTATTTTGGCGTGCATTAATTTGCTGCTTGTAAACGCTGCCAGATTGATAGACCCTAGCTCAAAAACAGTGACAGTGCAACCTTCCTTATCCCCTATGCCTCACTGCCTCTCAACTGTGATGTGAAAGGACCAACTTCAGGGCTAAAATGATCTTCATCTCCATTCAGACTGCTAAGCTGTCCATTTAGGGTATAAATTTGGTTCCCATGTCAGACAGATATGTATATATATGTGTGTGTGTGTGTGTGTGTACACACACACACACACACACACAATATTAAGGTAACAAGTAGCTTCTGTGGACTAGTAAAGTCTCAGTGTAGAGGGGGAAAAACTTCCAGCTGTTTTCTTGAGACTTAAACATGAACTGTACATGAGATACATGAAAGAATCCAAATCCTATTTATAAGCTCATGCCTTTTCTATACCTTCTCAGTGCTCTGCACTGCTATGAAGACAGTTCTCTCAACGTATTGTCTGTCAGGTGCTCGCGAGCTTAACCGTGGTAGGAGCGCATGTGATCAGCAGAGATGCAAAACTTGCCCAGCAAGACAGAAGTACAGATGGCAACGTAGCCCTTTCTATAAAGGGACAGTTAGCAGTATTCATTTTGGAGCATTTTTCCTTTAGTTTAAGTGTCAGATTTCTTGACTTTCCTCCACACATTTCTGTGGCAACAACAAAAAAGAAAGTGTGGTCAGATCTGCTCCTCTCTTCCAGACATTCCTCACAGCCAGTCAACTTTCCTCCAGGCCCCTGGGCACAACCACTATTTTGGTGACACAGCTCACATACCATTTTCTCTTGGAATGCTTCCAATCAGAGGCCAAAATTGTTCACTTTACTTTAAAGAATATTCAAACTAAGACTGTGTCAAAACACTAACATTCACACGGTCTAATTAAAGAGAATAAGAACAGACCAAGAAAATGAAACAATAAATGGTGCTCAAAACAGCTGCTCTTGCACCACAGACTTCCCCATGTGACCCCGGGCAAATTGCTTAATTTCTTTGACTCACTTTCCTAATTCCTACCAGTCATATGGGGAAGATACTATTTCTTTTCTCCAGCCCTTTGTTTTATTCTTAGTCCTTTTAGGCTCTCACTGTGTATATGTACTTCACCTAGTGCAATGAGGCTCTGATCTAGGTTAGTGCCTCTAGTTCCTACTGTAATGCAGACTATCACATTTCTTAAAACACTGAATTTCAGCAAGGCCAGTTATGAAAGCACTTTGGCAGGATGGAGATTTCCGCTATCCTATTCAGCAAGCCAGCACTTTTAGATCAGAAGGATCTGAAACTGTAACTGAGAGAACACATGACATTTAAAAAGGCAGAAGCAAAGGCTGTTTAGCCCAGAAACCAGAGGCTCCGTCTGACACACAGCCTGCCAGCTACATAGACAGGTGATGAGAACAAGTAATGGGAGGGAATGTGGGGTGGAGAGAAGAGAAAATGCTCTCTAGGAATGTAAGATTTTCCTTTGGCACTGAAGCTAAGAAAAAGTGTGCCTGCCTAGCCTCACTTCTGTCGCGTATAAAAACTAACTGTGCCAATCACACCCACTTCTTGGAATTCCTTTTTCATCTTTATTTTTGCATCTTTTTAAAAGGCACGAGCTCCTCCACTCAGAGAAGGGACCATTCACAGGGCTCCAACAGCGGCACAGGAATCCAACAGCAGCATGTCGTTTGTGTGCAGACAGGATGGTGGTGGGAAAGGCTTAGGTGTTCGATATTACGGCAATGGGGGCCATAAACAGTCAAATTAGTCAGTTCTTACAGAGAAGAATCTAGGTGAAAAGAATTGTCAATAGTCATGGGGTCTGTCCAACCAATGGAAGTAGCAGCCCTGGCAATATTAGCAGTGGCATAGAAATACCTCCCAAAAATTGGGCAGACCTGGTGAGGAGGCTATAGTTACTCATCCACAGCTGCCTTTTAAACTGTTTTAACTTTCAGTTTGATGAACAGAAGGCGATGGAAAGGAGACCAGCTCTTTCACCCTCAACGGGACAGGATGGGATGGGGAAAAACAAAGGATCTCTAGAATAACAAGAGTATTAGGTGGGGAGGACTTTTTAAAAAAAAAAAAAAAAAAAGACCAATTAAACACAAATGAGACGGTTCTAATAAAAAGAGATTAAATTTGAAACTAAGCAGTTGGGAAAACAGGATCAACAACTCACACCACAGAAATCAAGTAGGGATTTTATTGTCAGAAATCACAGATTGCCTAAGTGTCACCCAAACTGAGGCTGGGCTTAAGGAGCGTGAAGAAAGTTGGCTGGTAGTCAGGAAGAGAAGAGCAGCCTGTGAGACACTCACTGCTTTCACAATACTTTAAAATTCTTTGAGGGGAAATATGTTTAAAGATGGGTATGCATCTCTTGGTCTTATAAATGAGCCACACTTCAACTGAGAACCCCTCCCGTCACTCCAGTATGGCACTGTAAGACAACCGAAGTACCCTCTATTTGACCTACTTCTAATTATTGCTCCAAAAATAGCAACATCTTCTCTCAAGATAAGTGGTTCTTGACCAGTACATGAACCCAGGGAGAAGCTCCATCAAGTTCCCCAAGTACAATCTTCACCATCCGAGCGTGAAATCCAGAAGCCTGGATCCCCATTCATATTTTATACACTACAGATTTTTCCACTTCTGCCATCTCCATTTTTAATGCACCGCCAGCTCCCTTCCTGCCTCATATACACAATTTTTTGGCCACAGAACAGCAATGAAGTGAACCTGACATGAAGCCCCTGGCAGCCCCTGCTTCAGAATGACACACTCCCTTGTTTATGTCAAAAATCACGGGCAGTCAATAAAAAGAAAGCTGCAGAGAGCAGAAAATATGGGGGATCGTTTATAAGGCAGTGGAGACACGACAGACCTTCAAAAGCCACAGCCAAGGATTGCTTGAGGCGAAGGGGTCGGACTGCATTAACTTGCATTTCATTAAGAAAAGATAATATTGAGGCACTATTAAGGAGTCCCATATGGCAGCAACATCACATTTGATTTAATGTCCCTCCCTCCAGTCACCAAGTCATACTCCCCCAAGCTTCTTACCAATGAAGACTTGCGGATCCTAACCTTACAAGCAAGGATATGTTTGACCCATTATTTACCCTATTTAAAGGCTGTTGCTAATCCATAGTGGGAGCCTGGGCCATGATTTTATATCAAGACTCCAGATGACAGTGACAGATGGTCTCACAAAACATCTCCCTCTACCTATCCTACTTATTCCACTTCTCTTTGTGTAATCAAGCATTGCTTCCTTATTCCCCATTTCCTAGGCAATACAGTATCCTGCAGATCTTAGTCTGGGGCACTGGACATCTTGGTCATGGACAAGGCCTCCTGTAACAAATGTATGGGATATTCTTTCCAAGAAAGACACATCAAAACTAAGCCTTCTAATAAGGAAATCCTACCTGGTTTAAGCCTGACCCTTTAAAAGACTCCAAGTGCATTTGGTTGAAATGAGAAGCAAAATAATTATAAAATGATTCTACAATGCCTTCCCCGCCCTCCATTTTAGCTTTTAAAATGTCTGTAAAAACTAAGAACTAAACTGATCTCTCAAAGGGGCTCACAAAAACAAGCATTCCTGTAGCACCTTAAAGCTAACAAATTTATTTAGTAGCTTTCTTTGGTAAGACCCACTTCTTCAGATTGCAGACTCTAAAGACCAACGTAACTGAAAGGTGACAAAGAGATGCTTGTTTCTGTAAACTAATCTCTCTCTCTGTATGTTTCATTTACTTATTTTTTTCAAAAAGAACTGAAGGAAAGAGAATGACTCCCTTTTTGCTGGTTGGGGAAGGGGGTTCAAAATCCTCAAGACTGATCACATAAGACGTGTCTTTGAAAACAAAGGCCCCTTGACAAAGGACCTGTTCTCTGCAAACAATTCTTCTTGGATTTGACAAAGTCATTACCCCAAACATGCGTCTTTCAGGGTATTTATCTGTAAGCGATAAAAAGTCACCAGGCAGCGAATGAGTGCAGCTGGGCCATAGCAAAACCACCTGACTGACTACAGCAGTTAAGGCCTGGTCCTTGAGCCTGGCAGCTGCAGAGTATCAATGGCTGCTCAATGCTCCTGGCCACTGATTTTCTACCTATATCTCACTTGAAGCCCTGTTCGTGCCCTGCTTTGGCACAGCTCCAGCATACATGCTACTCTGTACCCAACTCAGCCTTGCTTCTGCAGTGGAATCGGCCCTGCTCCTGATTTACCTAACTCTAGGTAATCAGGTTCCGATGCTCAGCTCCCATCCCCAATTCTGACTTTACTTTGGGCTCCAGCAGTTGGACTCTAACTGTTAGACATGACCAACTACAACTCAGTCTCCTGCTACCAAGGGATAATGTGTCAGGGTAACAGGTCATTCAAACAGGAGGAAGTTGTCACCATCCTTGGTTGGACAGGAAGGCAATGCTCAGTTGTCTACCCTCACTCAATCCATTCCCAAGACTATAAATGGAAAATGATCAGAGACAACTGCCAACACTGGAAATCACATGGATGTTACAAAAGGGGAGTGGGGAATGTTACAATAAACAGTGGATCAGTGTCTCTGAATAAAAACAAAAGACTATTGTACTTAAAACAGAATGGGGACAGGTACTTTGTATCCATTCACTGATGAAACATCTTGTCGAGCAGGGGTGCTTTTCATGAAAAATGGCATCTTGGTTTCTGTGGAGCTAGCCAACTCTGCAACAAACTGAATGGGGTTGGGGGAGACCTTTATTAGAGAGATTCATAGATTCTATGGCCAGAAGGAAAAAATATCATCATTTAGTCTGACCCCTGTATTACACAGACCATTGAATTTACATGTATTACCCCTGTATTACACAGACCCTTGCTATAGGAATTTCAGCAGATTTTTTAGGGAAAAACATCCAGTCTTGACTTAAAAGGATCGTAGAAACCACTAGGATCCTTGATAAACTGTTCCGGTGGTTAATAACTCTCATCATTAACAATTTATGTTCTACCTACAGTCTGAATTTACCTAGCTTAAATTTCCAGCTGTTCAATCATGTTATAGTTTTCTCTGCTGAAGTGACGACTGCATTAAATATTTGTCCCCCCGAGTAGGTATTTAAAGACTGCCATCAAGTCAACCTGGACCTTCTCATTGTTAAGCTAATTAGGCTGAAACCCTTCACTATCACTATGAGGCATGTTTCCTAATCTCTCAATCATTTTGTGGCTCTTCTCCACACTCTCTCCTCTGTTTATCACTATTTTTCTCGAATTATAGGCACTGGAACTGGACAGAATAGCCCAGCAGACGTCACACCAATGCCAAATAGATAAAATAAACTACTCCTACTCAAGATTTGTAATTTAACACTTCCTCAATCCGTGGGTCATCTGCAAACTATCAGTAATGATTCTGAGTTCTCTCACAGGTCACTGATAAAAATGTTAAATAGTGTAAGGCTAAGAACTGATTTCCGCCTGACCCAGATAGGAGCACTCCAGTTTCACCATGCTTACTTGTTTTCAGTTACATTTTGAGGTCTTTCAGCTAGTCAGTTTTTAATCCACTTAATGGGTCCCATCTTAATTTTATGTTATTCATTTTAATAAAAAATGTCATGACAGAGAAATCTAAGTCACAGGCTTTATAGAAGTCTATTACGGAAATACTTTATGTCAACCCTATTACCTCTTATCAACCAAATTTGTAACGTCGTAACAAGGTATCAAGCTAATCTGACAAAATCTATTTTCCATGAACCCAGATTGTTTGGCATTAATTATATTACTCTCCTTTAGGTCTTTATTAATCACATCCTGTTTCAACTGCTCCACTATCTTGCTCAGGTTCAATGTCAGGATGACAGGCCTGTAATTATGTCATCCTGTTAACGCATTTTAAAAACTGACACGTTTAAGCTGTCTTCTAGAAAGTTCTTCTGGAACTTTCCCGATGCACCAAAATTTATTTAAGATCCACATTAATGGCACAGTGTACAAGCCAGCCAGTTCTCTTAAAATTCTTGAATGCAAGTTATCTGGATCTGTGTAATTAAAAATGTCTAACTTTAGTCTCCTCTCTTTAACATCCTCTAGACATGGCAACAGGGTTAACATCATATGATAAAACTAGATCATCAGTCTTCCTCCAAATACACAACATATATTATGAAACAATTCTGCTTCTTCTGTATTATTGATAATGCCATCTATCAATGGACTGATATCACTCACAGGGTTGCTTGCTCCTAATATATTCTAAAACTTTTTCCTTGTTGTCCTTTGTCCCTCATATATTTTCTACAGCTCCTAACTTCTAATGTATAATAAATCACTAGCAAACTCCCCTTTCTCCCACTTATCTGCTTTCACTTCTCTTCTGAACAAGACCTGCTTTCAAACCAGTACAGCCTTCTTTCTTAGCTGGTTTTTGGGCATCTGTTAAGGTGTTTTTAAATTATTCCCAATTATTACTCACATTTTTTTCCCTCCCAGCTGATTTGGCTTGTAATTATTTTCAGATATGTGAAATACACCTTATTTAAAGGCTCTAAGTATATGCAATACTGGCATGGATTTTATTCTGCTTGCACATTGTAAAGTTGATTAAGTCAGGATCACTTGCAACCATTAAATTTTAGTTGTATGATCAGTTCCTTTTTATCTGTCTGGATAAGGCCTAAAATAGAATTGTCCACTGTTGACTGGAAAAAGTTTGAGTGAGGAAATTGTCAGCTATATGTTTAGAAATCCTAAGGACGTTTCAGTACGGGCAGCAGAAATCATCAAGCACATAATCACTCAAGTTAAAATTTCCCATGACCATGCAACTTCTGTCCTTATACACTATAGATAGTTACATAAGGAAACAGTCATGCTGTTCACTAGAAAAATCAGTCAAGTAGCACTTTAAAGACTAGCAAAATAGTTTAGTAGGTGAGCTTTCATGGGACAGACCCACTTCTTCAGACCATAGCCAGACCAGAACAGACTCAATATTTAAGGCACAGAGAACCAAAAACAGTAATCAAGGAGGACAAATCAGAAAAAAATGATCAAGGTGAGCAAATCAGAGAGTGGAGGGGTGGGAGGGGGGGAAGGTCAAGAATTAGATTAAGCCACGTATGCAGATGAGCCCCTATAGTGTTCCTGGAATCTTTCCTTGCAACAAAGCCCGCTGCCAGCTTTGTCCACATATCTTCTCTGGAAATACCATCTCTGGACCCAACCAGGTTACTCACAGAATCACGGGCACTTTCTCATGCTCCTCTACTAACTTCACATATGCCATCATGTGCCAACAATGCTCAGATGGTTTGTATATTGGACAGACTTCTAACACCCTTACACAAAGGGTTAATGGGCACAAAGCAGACATCAAAACACTCCAGATCCACAAACCAGTTAGTCAACATTTTAATGGAATGGGGCATTCTGTCAATGACCTAAAGGTATGTGTGTTACTGAAAAAAAAAACTTTTGCACCGTTCTTCAAAGAGAAACTGCGGAGCTGGCTTTTATATTCAAATTCGGCACATTAACACATGGTTTAAACCGGGATGGGAACTTTCTGAGTCACTATAGGGGCTCGTCTGCATACTTGGCTTAATTTAATTCTTGACCTTCCCCCCATGCCTCTCCACTCTCTGATTTGCTCACCTTGATCATTTTTTTCTGATTTGTCCTCCTTGATTACTGTTTTTGGTTCTCTGTGCCTTAAATATTGAGTCTGTTCTGGTATGGCTATGGTCTGAAGAAGTGGGTCTGTCCCACGAAAGCTCACCTAATAAACTATTTTGCTAGTCTTTAAAGTGCCACTTGACTGATTTTTGTTTTGATAGTATATAGACTAGCACGGCTCCCTCTCTGTTCCTGTTCACTAGAGTGACTCGGTTTCTATAGCAGATATCAGCTAATACCCCATTTTGTGTTGAATTTTTTAGGACAGTGATAGACACTTTTTTTTTTCTTTCCCAATCTACCATTGACTTGGAAACAGGTAACAATGTTTTTTGACATAGCATGTCACTACCCCTCTTCTTTTGCCAACTCTATTCTTTTTAAACAGATAACCAGTGATTTTCACATTCCAGTTGTACAACGTATCCCACCAGATTTCAGTGACACCAACTAGATGGAATTTATGCTAAAAGGAGCAATTCCAATTCTCGCTTATTATTGAAGATAAGGTAACTAATAAGCATAGTCTGAGGTTCACATTTTATGACTTTTTTTAATGCAAGCATTTGTTTGTGTCATCCTCTCATTGCTAACAGAATATCTTTTCTTTCCTAAGCCTACTTTTGTTTCATTAACAGTGCTATGTGGTTTACAGGAGCTGTGATTTTAGGTAGAACTGATAAACTGTAGCACACTCCTCCTTTTGGGGCAGAGGATCTGTAAGTAGCCAGTAACAGTGTCTGGCTCAAAGATATTAGGAGAGTGGGGTAACCTACTGTTAACCTGCAAGGCAAAGACATTGCTGGCATACCCACAAGAAGGTGCCTGAGTGGCTAACATGGGCTACATCTACACTAGCCCAAAACTTCAAAATGGCCATGCAAATGGCCATTTCAAAGTTTTGGGCTAGTGTAGACACGGCCATGGTGGTGGTGTCTGGGAGCTATCACCATAGGCAGGGTCAGGGGGTAACACAGTAACCCACAGAGGGACTCTGAGAACCGTCACACTGTCTCACAAGGTCCTGCCAATCTGCAGGATAAAGTGTTAAGGGAAAATCATTTATATGTCATTTTATATGCATGTTTAAAGAGTTTGTTTTCTTAGCTTAGCACTACTAGCTAAAGTAGTTGAAGACTTAGGCCCAAGTCAAGCTGACCTGAGAGAAATGCTGAAAACAACAGCTGCAGAATCGGTGAAAACTGCCCGATATCGTGCTAATTGGAAGTTTGCAAAATGGAGATAAAAGGAGAATGTAAGGAGCTGAGATAACTGCCTCCTGAAGAAGATCAAACACCCAGCAACAAACTGTCCTCTTAGCAACGGAACCATCCAATGGGGAAGAGTAAAAACCCCTACTCAAATTAGGGGATTGGACTTTGGACAGGGGTATGGGCAGTGTTACAAACTGTAAAGGGTATAATTGTCAGCGATTTCTGGGAGGCAGGGTCCCTCTCCGGAGGCACCCAGCTCAAGCTGTAATTCTGTACCTCAATAAAGGATACTTGTGGATTGGACTCTGAACTTGAAATTCTGTGGGATCCTAGAGTCAAACCCAATACCACACCTGCGAGGGTGAGAGAGTGTTAAACCTTTCCTTAACAAAAGGCAGGGTGCAATATACAGAGAAAAACGCCTTCACTTTGCAAAATTTTCTCTGGACCAACTGAAGAGTGAAGTAACTGCTTTGGAAATCAGTACTGAGTAGGAGCAAGGACCAACAGGCACCTTACAGATGCAATGCATTTGACGGGATCATTCATTTATTGCGATTAGGATGCAGCACATCCAGCCCACTGGAACACTAACTCTGATATTTCCAAAGCCTCTTTTGCTTGATTTTTACAAAACGGATGTGCCTATACAGCAGTCTGAGGAACATTCTTCTATTATGACTCAAAGGAAGCTTCTATGGTTTTTAAACAGTTTTAATTCCATGGCTGCTTAGCCCTAACAGAATGCTACTTTTCATTGTGTCTTGAAGCACTGAGCTCTCAAACAACATCACTGAAGACAGTACCTAGATGTAGTATACAGAGCCTTTTGCACCAGCATCTCAAAGTGATTGTATGTGCAGCAATGAGCTTTTATTGATTTTTGTATCTGTACTTGACTCAAACATTCTGGCAGTAACTAAGAGGAAAGAACATGTTGTTATCTGGGAGGCTGGAGAGAGCAGACTTGGTATTGTTTCAGCAGCATGGTCTGAACAAATAGCACCTTTCACCTCCTTGTCACAAGTACAAGTTTTTCTTAATTGTTCCTGTGAGAAACAGGAGAATGTAACAACTATTAAAATCAAACAAGTAAAATGAGGAGAGAGGAAAATGAAGGGAAAGAAAGCTGAATGGCAGGTGTTGTCAGATGCTACCAGCGTGGTGCTCTGCTCTCTCCAATGTTGGTATCACTCAGCTGCGTGTGTGTTCCCTCTGTGCGCTGCCCCAGCTCTGCAGATAGCCGACACAGCAGACCCGAACAGAACCCCCAATGACCACAGAGTCTAGTAAGGTGCGAAGGCACATCGGCCAGGTTTACTGCCATATTGGACACAATAGTAGTTCCCTGTAGACTTCTTAGTTTAAGTCAGGGCATACTACAAATATTCACCCACGATCAATGGAGTCGGCTCAGTCAGTGGCAGGACTTTCCACTGCCCCCTCGGCCGGACCCAGACCACACCCCATGGGTACATTCTTAAACACAGGTACAAACAATTTACACATCACTCCTGACGTATTGAGGTACAACCCTTCTACGTAGTCAGGTGCCGCCTCTCACCTTGTACATGTTGGTTCGAACAAAACAACTCTATCCATCATATTACCCTTTTGCCCCTGTCACTGGGATGGGTCGGCCTGTTCTTTCTTACCTGTGGAATGTTCCAGGGTAGGGTGTTCTGGTACCATGTTCATACTTCAATATGCTAGGTAGATATGTTTATGCAACATCAACCCTCTTCTTGCCAACTTCTGTGAGCAATGCATTCCTTTAGCTCACAGCTGCACTTTGCTTTCTGTTAGCAAAGTCTTGACCATTACTTTAATTCAGGCCTAAGGCCTCATACTGGGCCTGTACTTACTACAGCAGGAAGTAGAAAACTTACTCCAAAAAAATCTTAAGTTTGTTTTGGGCCTGCTCTTACAGTCACCGTTCCTTTGGATACCTCTTTGTAAGTTCTCTTGCGGGGAGTTCATACTAGAAAACTGCTCCCTTTGGACAACAGTGAAGTAAACAGCAATGATGCTGTCCATATGCAGGTGCTCTGCCCTGCCTCCATATACTGTTCTCAACTAATCCCCTGGCATGGCACCGTCTTCTAGCTACAGGCCCAACAGTTCCCAGCACTGCTCTTTGAAACTGTGCTTTGTGGAAGAGTTGACAAGGCCTTTGAGTAGCACAAGGACATCATGCAAGAAAGGGTTAAACTTCTACAGCTGTCTTGAATCTATACCCATTTCCAGTGCATTCTTGTGGAGGCCCAGGTGAGCAGCTAGAGCGTCTTCACTTGTCACGCTTATTTCCTATTGCAGCTTCTGAAAGGTAATCAGCAGGGATCTCTGACAGCCTTGGAGAAATGATTGAGAGTATGCTGACAGTGCATACAGACAAAGCAATCAAAGCTAATACTGTAATCCCATCCAATATCATTGGCAACCACCTATCATTAACAAAACAAAAAGTAGTCAAGTAGCACTTCAAAGACTAGCAAAATAATTTATTAGGTGAGCTTTCGTGGGACAGACCCACTTCTTCAGACCATAGCCATACCATATATTGAGTCTGTTCTGGTCTGGCTATGGTCTGAAGAAGTGGGTCTGTCCCACGAAAGCTCACCTAATAAATTATTTTGCTAGTCTTTAAAGTGCTACTTGACTGCTTTTTATTTAGACAGTGTATAGACTAGCACGGCTCCCTCTCTGTTACATATCATTAAATGTATGTACCATTGTAGGCCTGGGGAGGAATATGAGGGCAGGAAGGAGGGTTCCCATGACTCCTCCAGGAACTAAACACAGCAAACGCCGATTACAGGGAATCACTTAAGTAGTAAACACCTCCAAAGAGATAGTGCACTGTGAGGAGACTTACATGTAGTGGTTCAAAGGGGAATTTCCAAAGACCAAACAATAAAGAAATGGTTTTTGCTGGAAAATGACTGAGCTTAAATTGATGCAATGGTTTCTTTCTGATGCAACAGACAGGACCTTCTGTCCAAGGAAGGCAGAAATTCTTGCAAAAGGGTTTGAAAGATATTGACCTAAGACTGAAGGGTGATTGCTGGTGTGTTTAGTGTGTATTTAAATCTGCTTATGGATTGTCTTATGTTTTCTCTGTAATGTTTTTTCTGCAAGAAAAATGTGCTTGCTTAGGAAGAAGTGTGTGATAACTTGTGCCTACTCAGAATAGATTGCTTATGGCCCTTGAGTATAAAGCAAAGAAGAGGTATTGGCCTTTAGGTAAGCTGGCTTGCTGGGGACACCAAAGCTTAAAACAGGCAGCCGTGAAGCCTTAAGCTCTGTAGTCAAGATGACTGCTGGAAGATGGCAATCTTATGCAGACTCCCTCAAAGGAGCACTGAGAGGTAATAAAGGTATTGGAATTCATGCTTCAGGTCTGCAAGAGGCATTCATAGACTTCACCATCTTTGGAGTAACCAGTCTCAAGGATGACAGTCTGCTCACACTAAGAAAGGGAGAGCTGACTGTCCCCAGGAAAAGATAGCATCAGCCACCCTATAAAAAGTTGGTTATTCAGGGTAATTACTGGGCAGTTCAGAAGGACACAGAGGCCATCAACGGGCCTCCATGCAGGATTTTCATACACTCATTGTCTCTCTAGGTCACAAAACTATAGTCAGCTCACATAGCTGCAGGCAAAGGGTGAGCTGGCTATGGTCTGGCAGGTGCTGAATGGAAGCTCAGTGTGCACTTGGAAGGCTCAAATCTAGGGACAGATGCCTAGAGACTCTCAATCAGCTAGGGTGTGGGGTGTGTGTCAATCCCAGCCTGTTTTCTGCACAACAGTTATGAAGACACGGGTGAGGTATTTAAGACTGTGGACTCAGAAGGCCATTGGCCTTGCAGCAAGCTGTATAATGTACATCTATAATGACAAGCAATGCCACTTAAGGCTGTGACCTATGTGACTGCTGTTTGGATTAGGTGAGAGAGCCGTAGTCTGTGTACTCTTTTAGTGCATGGTTGCTTCGGAGGATGAAGGAAAGCAAGGTCTGAAACAGGCAGTGTTTAATATTAACCATTGGCATCTCTTAAATGTTCCTTTTTCCTGTGCTGAGCTCTTAACCCAGAGACAAATGCTGTAAATAACTGTATTAAGCATACAAACATACCGTCCAGCTGCAAAACACGAAACATTTGGTTTGCAAACTAGGGGGATGTGAAATAGACTGGAACCCCATATGCGACACTGTTCGCTTCAGATCTGGGATCTGAAGAAGTGGGCCTGCCCCCCAAAAGTACACCACCTAATAGTTACTTTGTTAGTCTTTAAAGTGCTGTATGACTGCTTTTATGTTTTGTGAAGATACAGACTAACATGGCTACCTCTCTGTAACTGGTCTGACAACATCCATGGTCCAGTAGGATCATGGATGTGCTTGAACCAGGGAGCCCCAGCAGCTGGCACTTGGGTGGAAGGAGCGCCTGTGGCCAGGAGCCCATCCAGAGCCGGTAGATGTGGGGCCAGAAACTGGAGCAGGTCTGGAGGACATGAGGCCAGCAGATGTGAGGCTGGCCCAGGAGACAGGGGGCTGGCAGCTGAGACCGGTAGTGGAGCTGGCTCAGAATTGACCTCCCCATGTCCAATAAGCTTGCTTGTTCAGGACCACTTGCATGCTGAGGATGCTGGATCAGGGAGGTCAAACCTGACCTGAGCACCACCAACATGAATTTTGGTGAGGAGTGGAGGGGGCGGGGGAAGGAGAGAATGTTACTGACTGCCAAGAAACCCATTATATATTTGTTCTCCTGTTTCCCCAAACTAATCCCATGTGCTTGTTTGTGTCATATACCACAAAAAAAAAATAAACAATAACAATAGCCTTCATAACAAGGGCAGGAGATGGATGGCAGGAGATAAATCACTTGTCTTCTGTTCTCCTTCTCTGGGGCACCTGGCATTGGCCACCGTCGGCAGATGGGATGCTGGGCTTGATGGACCTTTGGTCTGACCCAGTATGGCCATTCTTATGTTCTTATGTTCTTATGTTCTTAAGAATAAACTTTTCCAAAGGCATTCTCTGCCTAGAGTTTCCTGTGTCTATCTCTGGGGCTTCGAATTTCCACATGGGGATGTAGGATCCTGACACAGTGGGTCTAGGACTGGCCAGAGTGGGCAATGTTTTTCTCCTGGTTCCCCATCAGCTAGGTGCTGGGCACTTCAGTACTGCTCAAGAGCATGTTGGGCTCCACAGTTCATCTAGCATCAGGAATAGGATCCAGTTAAGGTATAGAGAGATTCTCCTCCATGACCCAAGTGGCTTTTGCTCCCAGACCTTTTGGAGCCTCAGCCCTTTAATTTCTTGTTTGCCCTATGTCCTGGAGAGGGTAGCAACAAAATGGGCTTAGGATTTCCTGTTGTAGACCAAGGTTTTATCAATACCAGAGCTTGGCTGTAAATGAACTACCTGCTCTTTGAGGATAACATTGGGGCTTAGCATTCACATTACTACCTCTGGCCACCTGGCATCATGCTTGTAAGAAGGCATCTGAGAAACACTCCCCAAACTTGCTGAGAAAGCACACAGTGATGAGGAAGAAGTGGCTGAGGGCACAAAAGGCATTTTAATGAGACATTCTGAATGTGCAAAAATGTCCAAGTGGGGGCCAGTAGAACACAGAATTTCAGTAAGCCTGGCCTTCTTCACAGTGATTGGTGTGCCAGTGAGACAGTGAATATGAATCATTGGGCTAGTCTACCAACCCTTGCTACATCTGCATTGGTGGAATGTGACATGGTGGTGTGAGACAACAGTTAGCCTTATTCAAAGCAAATGCTAACTAAACAGAAATTTTTTGCAAAGACCGTGCCTGTTAAACACATTTATCTTGCATTTGTATTCAACTTAAAATGGAGAAGTTAGAGAGCTATGACCTATCTGTGCCACCTGGGCAACATTTATGCATGGTGTGTCAGACATGCTGGTTATTCAAATGGCAGATAGGATGCAAAATGTGTATAGTGAAGACAATGCCATTCTCCTTTCTCTAATTTGAGTACAGATGCACGGTCTTTGCAAAAAAAATTCTGTTTAGTTGGCATCAGGCTTGGTGATTCCCTGAGACTCTATGAACACACTACTGATTAAAGATTTATCTGTTTGCTGAGAGGCAGCTGGTTTCCTGGTTCATTTTTGGTTTCCCAGCTTAGTCTGTGCAGGAAAGCAGGCTACAGTGCTTCCTCTCTACTGCAAGGATCCTGGCACAGACACTTCTCCCTCAGGAGCTCAGAAGTTTGGCGCTGGCCAAGGTGCTAAACGGAAGAGTGTGTTTATCTTCTTCTCACCTTTTGTGCATTGCCATCCAGCTGCCTCTCAGAACACATGCATCTCTCTCTAGACACTCACATCGGGGACAGCTGTCTGCAGCACTGAAGTGGGAAATGCCTTGAGCTGCAGGTCTGGGGCATCTCTGCCCACCTGCTTTTGTAAGCAGCAACTGGGATTTCTCATATGTGAATTCTAAACTAGTCTAGTCTATCCTGCTTGGTTCATAGAGAAAGCATGCGGCTATCTCGGGCCTGGCCCACACAGCGATACTTTCTTTTCCTACTTGCTTTTCTCTGTCAGCCTATCAGGATTAAACAGGATAACTACTAATATCTGGAGTCAGCAAAATCTCCCAGTTTTAAATCCACAGGCTGTCTCTGCTACCTAAACAGTAATCTTAACAAGTGGGCCATACTTGATACATCCCTCTTTATGAACATGTGAAATAATTTAAATTCCATAAGATGAATGTAATCTCTTTGAAACGCTATACAAAGAAAAGCAGTATCTTTCCAATGTCGATATCCATGAACAGAAACCATCTGTTTCTCATACACTAGGGAAAATCTGGAACAGTGAACTCATTGCAGTTATTTTTGGATTTATTCTGGAACTGAAGCAAAATTTGGAGCTCAGTGTAATGGAGCAAAATCTTGCCCTTTGTATGGATGTATTTCTGTATACTATTTTCTTCTAGTTTAAAAAATGCACATCTGATATTTAAACGATGAAAGACTTCAGCAATCTAAAAAGTTAAAGTTTCTGAACGGTTCAAGCCCTGTATTTCCCCAATCACCAGATACACAAACATTTATATATAAAGCATATATAAACAACAAATATACTTGCATCCATAAAGGAAAATCTTAGAGGATTAGATACTGAAAACATTGAATATTAACTAAAATTAAAATTTTTACACCCACAGGCTACATCTACACTTAGGAAAAACTTCGAAATGGCCATGCTAATGGCCAAATTGGAGAATACTAATGAGGCTCTAAGATGAATATTCAGTGCCTCATTAGCATGCTGCCACCTGCAGCTCTTCAAAAGTGATAGGAGCTGATAGGAATAAGGGGATGTCAAGGTTTGCAGGGTCCCCATGTAGATGAGCCATGCGTGAGCGAAACATGGCATTTCCAAGTGCCATGGCCAGCAGTATGCTAATGAGGTGCTGAATATTCATTTCAGCACCTCATTAGTATTCTCCAATTTAGCCATTAGCTTAGCCATTTCAAAATTTTTCCGAAGTGTAGATATGGCCACAGTGTTTGATAGACTGTTTCTTAGGAAGGGTGGTGATTTTTACCAGCCGTTTAGATCAATATTACTCAACCTTCTTGACAGAAGGGACTGCAGTGCTTGCTGTCTTCAAAACTGAACCAGGGAGAGACCTCAGGACTGGTGCTGGTCCACAGACAATTGTTGAGAAACAATGGCTTAGAGCACAAAGGCCTAAATTTTCAGAAGCGATTAACTGATTTGTTACCCAAATTGAGACAATATCAAGGGGTCTAATTTTCAGAAAGTGCTGAGAACCCACCTCAAAAATCAAAATAATCAGATTTTTTTTTTAAATGTGACTTGGATTAGGCACCAAATTTTGACATTAAAATCACACGTAATTTCTTAACACATAGGCCTGTGGCTGGGATTCTCACAGGTACTTCATAGCACCCTGTTCTCCCATTGACCTATACGCTAAGCACTTCTGAAAACACAACCATAAATTGTGGTCCCTGATTTATAGGTGCAAAAGAAAAACTAAGGCTCGGTTAAGAAAATTTTGGACCTTGAAGTCTGTCACTTTGGAAACAGCCCAAGAGGTGTTTCTCCTTTATTCTGTAAATCTGTCAGGCCCAAAAGGTATCACTTTGCATTTATGCTGAATCTTGCGTTTAGAAAGCGTCCCCCGCACCCCCCATACAAGGGAACTGATAGACCCACTGAGCCTGGGCAACCAATGATGCCATAGTCAGAATAAGAGTATGAGATCATCTCTTCTGTTTCCAAGCAGGAGCTCAAGGGACCCAAAGGACTCTGCATCAAAGCCCATGGACAGTAAAATGACAGATTGTAGTAACTGCTTTCTAACCACTAAGGAAAACATCCTGGAACCTTCAAGATAAACAAAAGATAAAAACCACAAAGCAACAGACTTACCTAAATGCATCAAATGGCAAGATAGGTTTGGCAAGGAAAGTCATCAAGAAAACATGAAAAGAAAAAGGAGACATAAATTAGTTCAGGGGTATTTAATTCTAATTAATTTGAAGAGAGGAAGTAAATCATAAAAAAGGGCTAAAAGCTCCCTTTAGAGCTATTGGATAAGTAGATGCAGAGCTTGCTTTTTGTACAGTGAACTGGCCAGACACTACCTTTACTATATAATGCATGAGAGCTGAATTTCACATAACATGGGCAAGGTGATATCTTTTATTGGCCCAGCCACTGCTGATGAGAAAGACAAGTTTTTGAGCTACACAGTTTTTTGGGTTTTTTTTCCATGTCTGGGAAAGGTATTCTATCACAGCTAAAAACCAAGGTGGTACAGACTGCTTCGCATAAGCAGCAACTAAGAAGGCAAAGTTGGCGAATTAACACCTGTGCAGTCCTGATGGGCAAAAAGGACAACGAGTGCGTTACAGACTGTGGCAATAAATCAAATCCAGCCTCTCAATACTCAGTCCATCATCTTTCGCATCTAGCAAAGTTATGAACGTAAGCTCCCAGGCTTGTCTTTTGAAGATTTTCTTCGGAGGATGAGGACTGATAGGTCAGATAGAGAATCATGGTTCTGTTAAAAGTGGGTGTGGATTTGTGAACAATGGATATGGTGGGGTGTGTGTGTGTGTGTGTGTGTGATTTTATTGTGAGTTCATTCCAGAGCATAGTGATTGTCTGGTTTCACACACACCATTAGTGCATTTAGTGCACTGAATGATGTATACCCAATGTTTTTTTTTTTATGCTGGTACTTTTGTACTGGCAACTCAGCAGCCCCAGCCACAGGATTGGCTGGGGTGGAGGGGCAGGGATCCAGCTGAGTACTGGCTCTTTTTTTGCATCCTGGAACTGTCGATGCTCAGAACTGAGATGCCCTGGACAAAATTATGTAGGATCCAGCACTGAAGTGGGAGATGCTATTAGTTAAGATTAGGGCACCTTGGTGTAATTAAGGGGTCTCTGTTGTGTCACTCATTTAGATGGGTGGCTCAGTGGATGCAATCCTCTCCCAGAGCCAAAGAAAACTAAACACCTTGGATAAAAAGGCATCAAGTGTAGTCCACCAAATATTACTAATTGATACATCAGTCTTAAGTCAGTTTCTCTTATCTATCCCACACCAAAGTCTCTGTCTAAGAGCTACCCACACCTCTTGCTAGTACCTAGCAAAAGCTCCCACTTAACACTCCTCAATAGTTTCAACAGCTGCTAAACAAGTAGGGGTTTCACACAACTACTGCTAGCCTGGTACGATGGATATTAAATCCATCCCAAATTACGGAAAGACTATGTTAATCACTAGCTCCACTGGTATTAGTCCACATTCAGCCTGATTAACTGACTTCGTATTTGGTACACATCCTTGTCTGAAAGCCAGCCTGAACAAAGGACAACTGTGGCTTGACATGCACCAGTACCAGCCTCTCTGCAAGTGTGTGTGTGACACACACAAACAGGCAGAGATGGTATGATAGCTTTTGGGATCTCCAGTCATTTTCCTTGTTTCAGAACTACACCCTCCTCTGCCTAGAACCACAGTTATGGGATGCAGATGTCCTGAAAAAAAGTCAACTGGGGAACCAAAGCAGCGGTCTTTTTGCTTTTAGGTGTAGGTGAAACAGGAGCTCCAGGTAGATATAATTCAGGCCTGAATGGAAACTTTCCTGTTTTCACAAGCTTTATGGCCTGGTTTGGCCCTTTTATTCAGGGAAAGAGCTATCACATTTGAATCCACATTATGAGCCTTCCATTCCTTTATAAGAGGGTTTTCCAAGCTTTATATAGTTGGGACCTGCTTTTTTTTTCCCCCAGTACCATTTTTTGCAGCTCAAACCAAAGACATATTAAAAAAAAAATGAAAAATTAATAAATTTTCACTGTTTATTATTTATTCACAATAATAATAATAAATAATAATAATAATCATACATAGTGACAATTTGTATATTTTCTAAGGGCCGTTTGTTTATTTTCTCCAAGGATCGGTACTGGACTGCGGACCACACTTTGGGAAACGCTGCTGTATAATATCAGTTTTGACCACACAATTGAAAGACTTATTCAAATTCTGTTTAAGTCCAGTAGCTGGGAAGAGACAGCATGCTGAGTGAATAGGAAACTCTTTTTTGCTGAACCTTGAATCCCCAAAAAGTCTTTTGAGATCTGGCCAGCTTTCTAGCTTGAAAGCCTGACTGAGTCATTAAGCGTTAGGACACAACTACAGCAGCCCTTAAAGTTGATCGTAGATGCACAATTCCAGCTACAGCAACTGCACAGCTGGAATCAACTTATCTGAGATCGACTTACCTGGCCATCCTCACTGAGAGAGGTCAATGGCAGAAACTCTCCCGCTGACCTCACCTACTCCCCACTAGGTGCACAAAATTGAACCTCAGAAAACCCTAGTAGTGTAGATGTAGCCTTAGTGTGAATTCTCTCAATGGGTATGTCAGCAATTGCCAAAGGTACTCCTTTTGGAATATAGCAGTAGGCAACATACAATTTTGTAGGTTGAAAAATTAGTTAGGTATGTGAGAGAGTTCTTTGTTTTGTCTTCTAAACAACATACTTTTACTTGGGACGCTGGCTGATGCAGGAGTACAACTAGAGTAATTATTTAAAATTGTTTTTGGGAAATAATACCACTTTCCCTGTGTCTACATGAGCCCTTTCCTTTCGAAAGGGGCATGTTAATGAGCGGGTTCGAAAGATGTTAAATGAGGCACTGCAATGAATATGCAGCGCCTCATTAGCATAGTGGCGGCTGCAGTGATTCGAACACCAGATAGGAAGAAGGGTTTTCGAAAACTGGGGGGAGGTCCTTTCGGAAGGTCCCATCTCCACGGGCGGAGCACGATTCGAAAAGCCACACTTTCAAATCGCCGCGGCCGCCATTATGCTAATGAGGCGCTGCATATTCATTGCAGCACCTCATTTAACGTCTTTTGAACCCACTCATTAACATGCCCCTTTCGAAAGGAAGGAGCTCATGCAGATACAGCCTTTGTGTTTAAGCTGTGTTTTTCTCAGAATTTAAAACCTTTTGCAGAGGTATTATCCCCATTTTATAGATGGCAAAAACTAGTGCAAAATGTGATTAAGCAATTTGTCCACAGACCAGCAGTGTACCAAGAGCCAAGTCAGGAATAGAAACCAATAAGCAACGAATCACAGTACTACACCCACAGAAACATTACTTCTAATAGTGAACAACATTCTTACTTTTTATTCCTAAAAATGACATTTTACAAAAGCATCGATGACTTTCACAACTTCCAGAAGCAACTAATGTTTCAGTGAAACTAATCCATATGGCAGATCTTACATACTTCTATATACCACATAAAAAAGAATTACATAGGATGAAACAGTACTGATGCTAATTGTCATTGAAGAGGTTTTATTCTCCCTTATTGTATGAAGCTAATTAGGTTCACTTTTTTTTTTTTTTTATAGGCTGTTGGGAGAATCACAGTTTCCCCTCTCCCACACGTTTAAAAGGCATATGGTGTTCGCCTTTAAGGCTTATCAAAACTTCAGGATCCACAGTAAGCTGTGAAAAAAAAAAATTAGATTTCCCCCAAAATGTCATTTTCAGGGCAGTAAACAGGACGTATCCTTTTGGTTTTGTTCTGAGTTTTCTGGATGTAGCAATTTTCAGTAGGTGGGCTTCTACCAAGCCTCTTTTTTGATCTGTGCTCACAGCACGATTTTTACCTTCAACTAGTTAGCACAGCAACTTCCACATTACTCAATAACTTTAGTTGGGTTATTTACAAAAATCGAACTGAACTCAGATGGCCACTCAGCCCTCCAATACTGCACCTATTCCAGGACGACTCAGACATTAATAGGGCTTACCTACACTTAAAACTCGACAGTAATGCCACAGTGATGGGAAATGTGGCTGATGTAGTGGTTTTGAATGAAAACAATGTCATGAATCTATGGAGAAGCAGCCTAGCTCAGTGGATAGCTCAAGGGACTGGTTCCACTGCCAGCTGTGCCATCATCCTGCTGTGTGAAACCGGACACCTTTCTATGTGCCTCTCTTGCCCTTTGTTTAATTGGAAGTTTCCAATGCAGGGATTGTCAATCCATATTTGTTCACTGCTCAGCAAAGGGGACTCTGATCTTGGTTAGGGACTCTATACACCCCTGTCATGCAATTTTTATGGGATCCTCACCATATATTTCTTCCTGGAATCTCTATGATTGAGGCTTACAGATCTGCATTGCCAAATTAGATGTGCTAAAGCTGTCAATACCCACAGAACTGCTTTTCCTGAGAATCAGTACTAGGCCATGCAAAAACAGTCAATAGCAGCTCCTACGTCAAATGGAAGTAAACACGCATCTGCCCTACACATGCTTCTCTGCGGCTTAGAAAGACCATTGATGTCGGTACAATGAAGGAAGGTGAACTTTCAGGAGAGGAAAAAAAGGTTTCTCAGCTGTGGTCCAACAGGACTGACTTGCTGTCTGTTGTTACAAATTCAAGAGGTCAACACGGTCAATGTTCAAAGCCAGCAGGCTGCATTTTCTCTCCCCTCAGTTCTCTGTATTGAATCCAAACTTTGGTGCCAGACCTGCCAACATGCATCAAGACAAAAAAGCCCATTGAGGAACAGCAACCACCAAAATAAATAAATAAACACAACCCAACAACAAAAGGGCCACAGAAAGCCCTTGGAAGCACTGACTTGTACATCAAACAGATCTTTCTTAAAATAATGCACACAGAATACACAGGGATACATTCATTATGACCACAAGGGCAGGAAAAAACAGGACCTAAAACACAGCCCTCCACTCATGAGCTGAGCACTGAATAACTTTGACTGTTCTCACAGGCATGCATTCACTCAAGCAACTCAATTCTCTCTCTCTGAATTTCCCCTCAAAAGAGAGATTTTTAATCCTAAAAATATTAAGAAAAAAAGACTCTACCAGATCCCTTTAACTACAAAGGGCTACCCTGGCTCTTAAAAAGTACAATTCCAAGTTCTATCTCTGGATTACAATGTTACCAAAAACATTGCTACACTTCCTCTATAGATCTACTCCAGGTTCTCCGCCTCCTAATCTGAAAACACTTCAGTGATGTGACTAGTTGCCAGTCGGACACAGACATCAATTAGCCAACCTTCCCTACACCTCCTGGCATGTTAAGAATAAAGTAGTTGATAAGAGTTTGGGGAGCTGTTTTATTGGTTTTTGGGTTTTTTTTTGTAAAACCAGATGATCATCAACATCATCATCATCATCAATAACCGTGGGCTCAGTGCCCATTGGTGTCTGATGCCTCTCTCACCATTTCCTTCCATCTTTACCTGTCCAGTGCAGAGTGGCTTAGTTTCTGTAGACTAGCTCTGCACCAATCTACTATATCATCTATTCATTCTCTGCGGGGCCTGCCTTCCTATTCGAACCTTCCATTACGCCAAATACCAGGGTCTTGATTTTTCGTTCGTCGTTCACTCTGCAAATATGCCCAAATAATTGTAGCTTCTGTTTTATAACCTTCTGCAGCAGGTTCCCTTTTGGCTGTATCTTTCTAGATAATTCCTCATTGGTGACCTTCTGTATCTATCCTATTCCAGAATCTTTCTATAACAATTCCTTTTGAACACCAATATTCTTCTTTTTGAATCTTTTGTTATCACCCACATCTCATATCCATGCAACACGCTGCTGAATACACACATTTTCAAGATGCTCAGCTTCATTCTTAAGCTAATTGCTTTGCTTTTCCAGATCTTATCCATCGCCTTCAAACTTGCTCTTTTTTCGCTATTCGTCGTATTTCCTTCTTACAGTCTAGACCATATGTTATGTTGCTCCTCCCAGATGTGAACTTCTCCACATATTCTAGTTCAATACCATCCACACTAATCTTCCTTCCTATTTCCTTACCTCCAAATACCATAGTTTTTGTTTTATCGATGTTCATAATCAGTCCATACCGCTTCCCTTCTTCGTTTAACACCCGCACTGCTTTCGCTAACTTCTCCTCAATCTTCCTCAATTATAACTATATCATCCGTGAACCTCAAGTTGTTAATTCTTTTTCCGTGGACAGATTCCCATTCTGTCTCTTCCTTGATCTTGTCCATCACTCTTTCCAGATGTGCAATGAAGATACTTGGCAATATTGGATCTTCTTCTCTTGTACCTCTACTTGTTTTAAACCAACTTCCCAACTCCCTGCATGTTCTCACTGCTGCCTCCACATTGTCATCGATATCCTTCAACAACCTCATCAGTCTGTTATCCACTCCATATAACTCCAATACTGCCCAAGTCACCCTCTGATCTATACTGTCAAATGCCTTTTGAAAATTGACGAAGCAAGTGTATTTGTTCTTTCATCGAGCTTTTTCTGCTCTCAGTCTCAGTGCCAATATCTGCTGTATGGTACTTCTATCTTTTCTGAAGCCCATTTGCTCGTCTGCTATACGTTCTTCTATCTGCGATCTTAGTCTTTCAGTCAGTATCGTCATCAGCACCTTGCCTAGATGACTCGTTAGGGCAATCGTTCTGTAGTTCTTGCACTCCAATGTATTTCCTTTCTTGGGTATTGTCACTAGCTCAGATCTTGTCCATTCCTTAGGTGGTTTCCCTTCTTTCCATGCTATATTACACAGTCGGTGTATTTCCAGAATCATGCTCTCCCCCCCATATTTGATCATCTCTCCCACGATCTTATTTCCAGGGCTCTTGTTGTTCTTTAGTTGTTCCACTGCTTTTTCTACCTCCTCCTTTGAAATATTGGTCTCGATCTCGATGCTCGGTGGAGATCCCTCTTGCAGTTCTTCAATCAGTGTCTCTCAGACACTCAGGTCCAACTGTGCTTTGTATAGGTCGATGCAATATCTTCTCCATCGCTGTACAACCTTCTCCCTGTTCATGAGCGCGTCTTCGTTTTCATCTTTGATCATGATCTGCTTTGGTTGCCACTTCCTATTAATATTCCTAACTGTCTTATACACCTCTCTGGTCTCACATTCGTCGTAATACCTCTCTCTATCTTCGCATTGCTCCTCTAACCATTTCTCCTTATCCTTTCTGGCTGCTTTCCTTACCTCACTGCATTTCATCCTATATTGCTCTCTTGCCATCTCAGAGACATCTCTTCTGATCTATTGCGCTCTCTTCTCTTGAACCAACTTCAGAGTCTCCTGGGTAATCCACTTCTTATCAATCTTTTCTTCTTCTGGAAGAGTCTCCTCAATTGCCTCTTCTATAGTGATGTCTGTCCCTGCCACTCTCTTATCTAGGTCTTTCTCTGTGGCGATATTCTAAATCTCCTCTTTGAGGAAGAAACAGGGAATGCATACAGAGCAGTGCTCAAATAGTCTCGCCACATTTCTTCTTTTCTTCAACTGTGTCTTACATTTTCTTTTGAGATTTATCTTGATGTTTGCAATCACTAGACTGTGGTCTGAGTCTATATCCACTCCTTGGAAAGTTCGACACTGGTGTTATCCATCTTGTTCTTATCAAAATCATATCTATCACTTTCCCAGACTTCCTGTCATTTGATCACCACGTCCACTTCCTTTTGTTGGACTCTTGTGTTGCAGATCACCCTGTCATGCTCCACAGCAGACTAATAGTTTCTCACCTCGCTCGTTTCTTTCTACATATCCAAACCTTCCCACAACTCTCTCCCAACCTTCGTTATCTGTTCCAACCTTCACATTCCAATCTCCTCCGATGATCAACACATCTTTCTTCGGTATCTCTTCCACCGTCTTTGTCAAGTCTTTATAGAATAGCCCAATCTCTTCCTCCATACTGTCTGATGTGGGTGCATACACCTGAATGACTGAGATGTTGGTTTTGCTTTGAATCTCACTACCATCATTCTTGCACTCACTGGTTTGTACCCTAATAATGCTCTTCTAGCTGTTTTGCTAAGAAGGAATCCAACTCCTGCTTCATGCTTCGTTTCATTTCCTGACCAAATGACTTCGCAACTGCATATCTCGCCTGATCCCATCCAACACATCTCTGCCGGTCCAAGTATATCGCATCAGTATCTCTCCATCTCCTTCTGAAGCCGCTCTAATTTTCCAGTTGCCCACAGCGTTTGGACATTCCATGTTCCAGTGGCTAGCATGTGTGTTAGTTGTAATTAGTTAGTTGTAACCAGATGATGCCAGATCATAATCTGTTCTGACCACATGCTTTAATCCCGTTATTTGTACATACAGTCCCATAGCTAGCACTTGAATTAGAGCAGCAAGGCTCAATTATTTTAAAACTGCATCTCTTCCTCTAATCTACCTACGACTCCACACCTACTTATCAGTGTCGGAAAGGAAAGATGGTTGTGACCAGTGTTCCTGCTAGCCTTTTCCATCCCTGTGTGGAATTAATTTTGTTATGTGCATCAAGGCATGTGCAGATGTGCACCACGAACAGAAACATGTGCTATCCACTGTGTGTGCTCTGCTCATCAGCCGAGGGGCACTGAATCTCTTAGAGATGGCCTCCCCAGCACTCAGCTTACAGGGAACACTGGTTGTGACCCCTGACACATACCTGATACACTCAAATAGGGAATCCACAAACGAATACCCATCTTAGAAGAATATCTGCCCTCAATTGAAAGATCCCAAATTAATAGAGAAGCTACCACAATGTTGGGTGAGGTGCACCGTAGGCACTTTATTGGGGAATGAGCGTGTGTCTAATGCGTGTAGTATCAGTCTGCTATGACAGTCTTTGAAATGGTCATTTGATCACTCAGTGGAAAAGAGTTTGGGGGCTACAATGTCACTCTTCTCCTGGTAGTGAGCAGAAAGCCATCGCCAAAGGACACACAGGGCAGAAGAAAAGATCACTTCCACTTGTGTCGGAAATGTCAAAGATCTTCATAGTGTTATGAGTTTGGTTCACTATATTTACAGCTATCAGAGGAGTAGCTGTGTTAGTCTGTATCCACAAAACCAATGAGAAGTCCTATGACAGAGCTTATGCACCAACAAATCTGTTAGTCTATAAGGTGCCACAGGGCTTCTTGTTTTTTATACTTACAGGGGGAAATGGGTATATAAAGAAAGAAAAAAAAAAAAAGCTGCCTGCTGCTTGAACCACAAGACAATGCTCACAAACAATTCAGGGAAGGAGGGAAGCTAGTTCTGCTGAAGTCACAACCTAACAGCCTCTGATGGCTGGCTGTAAAATCCATCTAATGAAGTGGGTTTTAGCTCTGAAAGCTCATGACCTAATAAATTTGAGAGTCTCTAAGGTGCCACAGGACTGCTTCTTATTTCTAAAATACAGAACAAGCGTCTTTTAAGGCTACAGTTTTTCTCTGCTTGGCTAAATGGTGAGCATCATATTAATGCACCTAAGGGCTAGTCTGCACTAAAACTGCTCCAGCAGTGCAGCTATATCAACACACCTGTGCTGCTGCACAAATGACACTGTGCCACTGGGAGGAAACGCTGCCTTTGGCATAATTACTTCGGGGAATGGGCTTTTTCCACACCCCTGCGTGACACAAGCTATATCAAAGTGTATCTGCTTTACGTAAGCAGAGGAGGAGTGAATGGAAGTGGGGACAGGACCACTGTCCTGTGGAAGGTGGAACACACACTCCTACTTCCTGAGGAGGAATAACCAGCAACACCCTAAAGGAAAGAGAATAAAGCTGGGCACAGAACAAAACTGATTTGTGGATATAGGTAAAACAGGAGCAGAAAAAGCAGGAGAGGGGAATAGACTGGAATTACTTGATAACTAAACTATCTAAGCAGGCTTTCTGCTAAACCCTTTCCTGGTCTCGTGGAGGGATAGTAATTCCATAAGAGATACATTTTAGAAGTCCAAATACCATTTTTACATCAAAGTGATTTACGGCCCACTCACTGTCAGAAGTGAAAATGTTCTACTCTTAAAAATACTGCCCTGCCCTTTGTATCAGGGATAAAAGGAATAATAGGTTCTTACAACTGTGACCCCACGGCCGAAATAATTTTCCAGACACGGATCTGTTCATTTTGTTTTAAACTCTTTTTGAGCACTCTAAACTGATGCAATCGAACAATTCATGGTCAAGGGACACGGACTCTGCTCTCCATTTTCTGTGACAAGAAGGTCTTTTAGGGCCTTGTCCCAAACCCATTGAAGTTAAGAGAAAGAGACTTATTCATGTTTTCAGTCAGGCTCTTATATTACAAATTCAAAATGTTTAGAAGTTACTTGTGATTTTGGGTACCCAGCTTCAGATGTACAAAAAGGGTTTAGTTTTCAGAGGGCTGGACCTCAGCACCTTTTTAAATTTAGGCTCCTTTAAGGGTCTCAAACTGGAGACCCCAGATTACTAAGCATGTCTGAAATGAGTGGGACTCAGCTCCTCAGTGTAGAAATCTGTCATTTATTAATTTGATGTAAAGCGCAGTGTACTCCTATACTATGTATACACAAAAACAACATGCTTCTCCAAACACAAGAGGCAACTCAGCAGATAATCTTCCAGCAAAAGCCTAAGTTGATAACAGGTTGAGTTCTCTTTTTTTTTGGAAAAGGCTTTCACAAGCATCCAACCAGAGGTGCTTTTCATCCATATAAGATGCCTGGCCATGGACTCCTCTGCTTCTCTCTCTCCACGGTCAACATGCCTCTTCAGCAGCCTTTAGTATCATCCCACTCTCTCTTTTGGGACAGCTTGCTACAGAATCTAAAAGTCCGTAGAAACTGCCCCCCACCCCATACGTGAAGAATTCCCTAGAAAACCTGAATAGCAAGATATTATGGTGGTCACCTAGCCCTAGAAAAACCTTTTTCTGCACCTTTCAAACTTCCTAAGTTAAGCGAGCCTATTATTTCATCGAGTGCTGATATTTACAAGGGGTTGAAGCAGACTAAGCTGTGTGTGTTCTCTCAGAACAGGCATCAAACTTCACTTCTCCTAGCCTGGAGTGCCACATCCATTCCCCTGAGCCAATCTTTGCCCTCTTTCACATCAGCCATTGCATGAAAGAGTAGAACAAAGGAACACTCTGACAGTCAGTGCCAAGTCAGATGCTGAGCTCATCAAAAGGGAACTTTTTTTGACTTTGTTACCAGCCCCCATTCCCCCTAAAAAACTCTGTTTCTTAGAGTCAAAAAGGTTTGTAGATGGCAGTGTGAGGGGAAACAACACAGATTTAGAAGGCTGGGTGGCCACAGGGCATAACCCAGGTAAGGACCATTCTTGACGACAGTATGGTAAAACGGTGGCCATACAGACTAAGACTGTGGAAACAGGAAACTTTAATCAACAGCCTGCAGCTGATCACCACACACAGTGTCAGCAGCAACAAAAGCAGATGAGTATTTTGTTTCTGCTCCATTCTCAAGGGGGCTCTGAAGGAAGAAAATCATTTCACTCCATGTAGCATTTGGCTAGTCAGGAGACTGTGGGCAACTCCCCGACACGTCTGTCTTCTTGCACCAATCACAAACAGGACTAGAAGGGGGAGGATGACATTTAGTACACTACCAGGCTGTTCGGACTCAATCTACAACCTGTCTAATGAAATGTCAGTAGCAAATGAACAGGTGCCTAACTGTTCTTGGAATGTTCTCGGATGCCAGTGATCCATTGGTCACAGGCAGCGAAAATCACAGTCAACTGGCTTAAAAGGTCAGTCGAGCAGACCAAGGTCACAGAAGACCTTTGACCTTCAATTTCCATATTAAGTCAGCTTTAGTTTTTCCACTTTGCTTTCCTAAAACCCAGATCACTTCTTTCCCTGAGTTCTCTCCTGCTCCACTTCCCACGCCACCCGCTTCCTTTTCTGGAAATGGAATCTCTCAAGGGTGCTTCTACATTATTCAGAACAAGTACAAATGTGTGACCTAATCAACACGCTGAGACTTAACAAAAGAGAGTTACAAACAGCTAGACGGCTTTTCAATGGAGAGACAGCTCTTCCTCTTTTCCACCCTTCTCTCCCTGACATTCCCAAGAGATGCTGTTGGAACTGTTAATCTGCATCACAAGCCCCAAGCTCACTGAAAGCAGCCTTCTTCCCAGTTCACAGCAGAGGGTGTGATTTATTATTGCACTCAGGGCTCCCTGGTTGCTAGCCACAGTGGTTGTATGCAAGGAACCATTAAAGAAGCCAGTCAATAGGAATTCAAGGGGCGGGGGGGAACCAAACCAGAACTAAAAAAAAAAAAAGCCAGAAAAAGAGAAGTATCAGAGGTAGCCAAGTTAGTCTGTATCTTCAAAAACAAGAAGTTCTGTGGCACCTTATAGACTAATAGGTATTTTGAAGCATAAGCTCTTGTGAGCAAGAGACCCGCTTTGTCAGATGCATTCAGTGAGAGGGGACAGTGAGAGGGACTGAAGACAACAGGACACAGATGTGGTTTAATCAGATTCTTTCCACACTCTGCTTAAAATGAAAGGGTACAGATCAAAAATCAGGAATGAAATTATATAGCCCTAGAAGGTGAATGATCCATCTTTTTCCTGCTGATACCCCAAAGGAAATGGCACAGAGCATAAAATTCCCCAAGACTGACAAATCTTACTTCACACATTACAAGGACTGCTTCCCTTCCTTTGACGCTCTGAATTATCTCAGGCAGGACACTTAACATCCCCCACCCTTCAGTCCTATGTACTTGATTTGTCAGTTTTTATTGCAATTTTTTTTGAACCTCTGTACTCAAAGGTGTCAGTCTGTACCAGAAACGCTATTGATCTGATGACGCTGGTCTGTTCCATGAAAGCTCAACACCAAATAAATCATTTTGTTAGTCTTTGAAGTGCTACATTTCTGCTGTTTTGTTATGTTTAATCTTTTACTTGTCTTTCCCATTCCAAAAAAGATAAACAGAATTTGGGTTTCTGCATAAAAAATTTGAGTTTCTGCTTCAATGTCATGCTTTCTACTTTAGCCCTCAGGACACAAAGCCTGTGGCTATCTAGAGCTAGAGGAGGCTGATTAGGATGGGGAAATCAAAACAAAAAGGGATGAAGAAAAGTTAACAAAAGCAATGTTTTCTATAAAAGGACATGATGTTTGTGTTTTAGAAGTATTAGTTCTGGCTTCTGGCACAACCATAAAAGAACCAGATGAGTCCCTCCTGCTTCCTAGCTACTATACAACTACACCACACTTTGGCGCAACTGGCAATCTCTGCTCAGGGAAGAACCAGGAAGAGTTTGGCAAGTCAGGAGAGAGGTGTTTTGCCAGACCTGTGGGAGAAGGGATTTCATAATCTACATGTGTACTATGTACTTAGTTTATAGAAGTGCTATTTAGGACAAGTAACGTGCACAATGCTGTGGCTGCACAGGGGTGAATGTATCATGTTGCAAACTAGTCCCACTTATAAATCCCTATTTCTGGACTCTCATATCCTAAAATTCTGCATTTGGGCTGAAATTTTCTATATTTGATCTAAGAGGAGAGGAGGATTTTGGGGAAGCATATAAAACATTGAGGACAATTTGTTCAGCATTTTTTGAATTATACAAGACAAAACACATAACTCAGACTCGAAACAGCGCATAAATTAAGTGCTCATTTTGGAATATGCTTATGGAAAAATACATCTACGCATGCTCAATAGGCATCTTTTTAAAAAAAGGTAAGAGCTTTTATTCAGTATCCTTGCTTCACTCACTGATGATTGCAGAGCAACTTGTCTCCTCCCTAATGCTTTTTGTGAGGTCTCAGAAAGTATGTATATTCTATCAACTGAAAAGTAGTAAATTAGCATAGAAGCTATGCAGCAATGAATGTGCACATTGCAACTAACCATAAACATATAGACGATCTGCATCCCGCAACATCAAAATAGCGGGGTCCTCTATGGCGGCCATCAGCTGAGGGGTTGAGAGACGCTCTCTCCAGCCCCTGAGCTCTATGGTCGCCGCGTGCAGCAGCCCCTTAAAGCTCCCCCCTTCCCCCTTATTTCCTGTGGCAGGAAGCTGAGAGCGTGCAGGCAGCACCACAGACACGTGCACAGCCTGCATGCCCTCCAGAAAGCCCCAACCCACCACCAAGCACCCATGGCAGCCAGCCAGCCCCCCAAGCACCCACAGGGCACACCCCCCCCAGGGGACCCAGGGCTCCCAGCCAGCGGCGGAAGAGGCAGCGGGGCCCCTCCTGGTCCGACGCCAAGAGCTGGGACCTGCTGGGGCTCTGGGCCGAGGAGGTGGTGCTACAGGTAATGGGGAGCAAGCAGCGAAACACAGATGCGTTCGCCTGGCTAGCCGAGGGCCTGGCTGCCCGGGGTCACCCTGTCTGCACTCCTGACCATGTCACGAGTAAGGTAAAGGAGCTGTGGCAGGGTTACGCCCAGGCCCGGGACACAGCCAGCCGATCTGGGGCTGCCCCTGTCGCTTGCCCCTTTTACAGGGAGCTCAGGGAGATCCTGGGCCCCCCACATACCACCTCCCCCCGGCCACCCTTGACACCTCGGCCAACGAGCACCAGCAGGCCCCGGAGACGGAGTCTGGCCCGGAGGCCAGCCCTGCCCCCCAGGGGCCCCCCCAGGAGCCCACCCCTGGGATACCGGAGGAGGAGGCCTCCAGCGAAGGGGGGCTGCTCATTGACCTCCCCTCCTGCAGCTCCAGCAGGGCGTCCGCCCGATGGGTGTCCGCCGACCGTGGGAGCACACCGTCAGGTATGTACCCCGGTGCACACCCCTGGGGTTAAGGGGCGGGGACATGACCAGGGCCCTCCACACACCCAGCTGACCACGGCCCTGAGGACAGCAGTGGCATGTCACTCAGAAGAGTCCATCAGACCCTGCCCCCCAGGACAGCGCCATGCCCCATCCCTGGGGATGAGGGGGGAGCAGAACCAGAGGGTCCCCCCTCAGGGGGATACCACACCCACCAGCATCATCTCTGGGGGACAGGGGATGGGGAACCAGCAGCAGAGGAGTGGGAGGACATGGGCCACAGGTCAGCACCCAGACTAATGGCTGTCTCCGCTCTTCCCCCCTCTGTTCCGCAGCTGCACCATCTGAGGGCCCCGAGAGCACAGGCGCTGCGTCCGTTGTGCCGGACAGCCCACCGGGGTCATTGCAGCAGGCCAGCCCAGAGGTGGAGCAGGGACCTGCCCCAGGATGAGCCCGACAGCGGCGGAGCTATCCCTGGGCGTCCGCTGACCCCCAGCTCCTCGCCACCCTCCGGCGTCAGGTGGAGGTCTTGGAGCACCACCTGCACGTGGAGGAGCAGCGGCTCCACCTGCAGGAGCAAGTGCTGGCCTGGTGCCAGTAGGCTTGGGGGCCTTCATGCGGACCTTCGAGCGGATCGTGGAGCAGATGCCCCCCTGCTCCCCCGCCGTCCCTCCGAGCTGCCCTCCACCAGCTCTCCTGGAGCCTGCCGCAGAGGGGGACCATGGGCCTCAGGAACCAGCCCGGCCATATCTGCCCGTTCTCCCGGCCCCCACCCAGCCTCAAGGGACCTCTGGCCCAGACGTGGGTCTCGCCCCCCCGCCCCCCACGCCAGGTGCAGGACAGTAGGGGCAAAGGAGGCCAAGGCCTGAGCCCCCCACGCCCCCCCCATACATATTCTCCCCCATTAATTGTAAATAGTTGACTTGTCCCACTCCCCCTTTAGTAGGTGTCCCCTCCTCTCCCCATGTACATAGTTCCCCCATTAATGCAAGAGTTCATTGTTTGATTTCAACAAGGTTTTGGTTTATTTACAAAAAAGAAACATGTGGATGTGTGCTCTCTGGTGCTCAGTGGTATGGGCGTGGGGCCAGGTAGTGGTGTGAGGGGTGTGGGAGGGCGGTGGGTGGCTCACCAGCAGCTGGCCCTAGCGATGTTCACCCTGCAGCCTGCTCAAAATGGGCCCGCAGGGAGATCCCCTCAGGGTCGACCCGGCAACTGGGGGCAGCGGGTGGCTGCACGTAGGCCCTGCCAGCCTCCACAGCCCATCCCTGGACAAATGCCTCTCCCTTGCTCTCCACCAGGTTGTGGAGTGCGCTGCACGCGCCCACAACCTGGGGGATGTTGGGGAGCCCTGCATCCAGGTGGGTGAGGAGACACCTCCAGCGCCCTTTGAGGCAGCCGAAAGTCCGCTTGACCACCTGGTGCGCATGGTTCAAGCGGGTGTTGAACTGCTCCTGGGTAGCGCTGACGTGGCCCGTGTAGGGGTGCACGAGCCAGGGCCGGAGGGGTTACGCTGCATCTGCGACAAGGCAGAGGGGCACAGTGGTGTCCCCCACAGGGGGATGTAGATCCCCACCTCCAGCTGGCGGCACAGGCCCGAGTTCCTAAACACCCAGGCGTCGTGGGTGCTGCCAGGCCAGCCAACATAAATATCCAAGAAATGGCCCCGGCTGTCCACCAAGGCCTGGAGGACCACGGAATGGTAGCTCTTCCCATTCAGGAAGCGTCCTCCGCTGTGCTCCGGGGCACAGATGGGGATATGGGTCCCATCCAGAGTCCTGAAGCAATTAGGGAAGCCCAGGCTGGCAAACCCCACGATGGCCGCATCCAGGTCCCAAGCCGCACAAGCCTGTGGAGGAGCAGGGCGTTGATTGCGCGGACCACCTGCAGGGGAAGGACATGAGAGCACCCGTGAGGGGTGTGCAGAATGTGTGTGGCCCTCTCCCCAGGCTCCCCCCCCAGCTCCCCCTCCCCCGGGCTCCCCCCTCCCCCTGGAGTCCTCTTACCTCCATGATGACAACCCCGACGGTGGCCTTGCCCACACCGAACTGCTGTCCTACGGATCGATAGCTGTCTGGAGTGGCCAGCTTCCAGACAGTGATGCCAACCCATTTCTCAACAGTGAGGGCACATCGCATGGGGGTGTCCTGGTGCTGTAAGGCAGGGGTGAGCCACTGGCAGAGCTCCAGGAATGTCTGACGGCTCATACGGAAATTCTGGAGCCAGTGGTCATTGTCCCACTTGCCGAACACCAGCCACTCCCACCAGTCTGTGCTAGTGGGGTACCTCCATAGCCGGCAGCGTGTCTGGCAGGGGGAGGCTAGGAGGGCAGCGTGGTCTGGGGCTGCTTCTTCATGCCCCGAGGACAGCTCATCTTCTTCGAACAGAAGATGCTGAGCTGCCTCCTCCAATGACACCAAGTAGGGCGGCCACTGCTCCAGGGGCGGGTGTGTGGGCCTCTGGCTGCTGCTGCTGCTGTGGGTCCATGCTGCTTACACGGGGTGTGCGTGCTTGTGGCTCTGCAGACTGCGTGCTGTGCAGGCTGAGTGTGTCTGGGAGGGGCCCTTTAAGGGAGCGGCTTGCTGTTGCCCCAGAAGTGCTAGTCCACCCTGTGACCCTGTCCGCAGCTTTTCCTGGCACGCTTATTTCAATTTGGGCTGCCTTTGTGTGTAGACGCTCCCCTGCGGCGCCTATTTCGATGTAGTGCTGTCCTACATCGACACTGAACGTCGACGGCACCAGCCCTGGAGGATGTGTGGACGCTACTCGTCGAAATAGCTTATTTCGATTTTGCTACATCAAAATAAACTATTTTGATGTAGCGTCCCCGTGTAGACATAGCTGTGGAGATGCATATCCTGATTTTTCAAGAGACTCACCATGTAATCTTTGAGTGTATAATACATACATCATTGTAAAAAGTGAGCAACCATGTTGTTACATTAGACACATAAGCAGGCACAGAACAGCCTACTTGCATTATCCATGCTGATAAGAAATGCTATTTTAAAAGGGGGAAAAAAAGCCCACCAAAACCAACCGCAGACAAGCAATATAACTTTCAATTCACAGCCAATTAGAACCAGAATGCTTAAAAGGTATTGAATAAGTTGCACTTCTCTTCCCACTGTGTAAAAGTTGGCCTCAAAGGACAACTCCTTTTTCTTCCCCCTCAGATTTTCCAAATAGATGTTAACCACACGGGAGAAACAGCCCTAGAAAACTGCAGGTTTTCTAGCAGATAAAACGTCCAGAAAGTTACACAAAACTGAAAATGGGATTATAGCAAAAACATTCACACAGTCTATGGCTACCAGTAGTGTTCCAGTTATGGCAGCTTAATTGAATGATTTAATTACTCAGGACAGGTTGTTGTATCTTAAGATCCAACAGCCCCTACATGTGTACATAGCTGCTGGACATACAAATACCAAAGCAAATGAGCAAGCTTGCAGCTGTATTGAAATCTCCCCTTTAATTCTATTTACAATTTTACTTTAAATGTCAAACAATTCCTGAATGTTGCTCAGCTCATATGTGGAGAGTGGGCAAGGAAATTATTTCCAGCTCAGAATCTGAATTTTCAAATGAGAGCAAATTCCACAACAGTTCTGACTGAATACCAGCAGAACAGAGGCCTGGGCCATGCCAAACAAAGTTGTGAAGAAAGAGGTTTTAACCCTGTACATTCCTAAAGAGTATCTCCCACTTTCCTCTCTAGCTTGCCTCTGAAAAAGCTCCCTGTCCACAGAGAACAGATGGATAGAATAATTTCAAATTAAAGTGGATCATGGTAAGAGTAATAGAATATGATCTGTAAAAACTAAGTGTCAGACCCTTACTTCACATCTTGTCAACTGGCTATTCTGCAAAACACAATTAACGCATTGTTGAGTGCAGTTATGCCTGCAAATTGTTACGCATCACTTTAATCAACTCTTATGTCTGGGAAGCTAAGGAATATTTGTTTACTTGATGGAAGAGGAACTTTTTAGTTTACTCATTGCACTGCTTCTTTTTGTTCTTAAAGTGATCTAGAAAAATAATGAATACATTACTTGCTTGCTTTAATTCCAGGCTGTTGAACAGCTGAACATCAAATTTGCTAGATTTTATGGTTCCACGTTACATGCATTTCTACAAAATTGGGTGCCACATTTCAGTTACAACAGGTTCAGGTCTACATTCCTCTGAATGTGAAAAGCTGTGTTGCAGAGATTTGATACTTCAGACGCAAGAAAAAGAGAAAGTGGTTAACTGCAACTCACTTAAAAACAAAGCTGATTTTTGTAAGTGCAAGGCAAAGATTTAGAATCCTTAAAAGTTAAGACCCAGTGCACTTCCTGGTGCAAGATTCAATTTCTGTTCACCCACAAGTCCCTCAGCAATAATCTCAAAATGGGGATTGTGAGCAGATTTGCTATTAATATCTATTTTTAATCTGAAAACTATTAAACAATGACAGCATTTGAATGGATAGTTAACTGCTGTCTTGCAGTCAATTGTGATCTGGAAAAGGCAGTGTAGCCTACAGGATAGCACACTACAAACAGTCAAGAGACCCTGGCTCTAGTCTCAGCTTTGCTGCAAACCTGCTCTATGACCTTGAGCAAGCCCCTACACCACCTCAGTTTCCTCTGACCTCTAGTCTAATTAACCAGGAATCTCTGTGGGGCAAGGGCTATGGCTCACTCTGCTTGTACAATGCTCAGAAGAGTAAAGGGCCCCTTCTCCAGGCAGTACAAATGATAATTCAATAACTGAAGTGCCAGCCTCACTAAAGTAGCAGCACATGTAATTGTTTTATGGATCTTTAATTGTTGAGTCAATTTAGTGAGCAATTGCCTTGGGTTGTGCCCAGGGCACTGTGGAGATAATGGAATGGTGTGCTGAAGGGGTCCCTGGAAGGCTAATCTTAACCTCTTGTTAAAATTCCACTGTCCAGGTTAAGGAAGGGCTGGAGTCATTTCTGGCCTCTAAGGGAGTTCATTCTCTCTCTGCTGAAATTGTTAAATCATCCCTGCCATAAAAAAGCTTTTCCCCGTGGCTTTTAAAACTACTTGTGAAGCTTTTCTTGCTTGCAATGCGTTGGACTGCACCAAGCAACAGGCTAGGTTTTGTGGTTGCTTTAGTTCAAATGTTCCTAGTGCGTCTATACCCATCCTGCGAACAAAATGTTTCCACGCATGCTCTCCATTTACGACTCCAGCTGGCCACCACCCAACCAATATAGTCTAATTTTTTTCCAATTATTCTTACTTCCTACTTACGGCGCTTAATAGACGTTTGCTTGAAAAACTGGCATTGTCTCCTTTCTTGTTTTTTGTTTAAATATGAAAAATGAACAGTTTGCTGTCCCTCACACCTCTTCCCTGTCAGCACATATGCTGAAGGGAAATTTTAGCGGGAACCCCCTTATTAGAAGGTTGTTTGCATACCCAAGGCAGCCAGCAGATGTACAAGTTCCCTGCACACGCCTTTCCTATTAACTTCTTTTCAGGAGCCCTGTCTCTTTGTTTCTATTCCATTGTCCCACTAACACCTCTTTTGAGCAGACATCAACATCAGCATGTAACTATGTGTTACTTTGAAGACTTGAGCTCGTTTTCATTTAGGACCATGGATGAATATCAAAGTCAGTCTTCATTAAAGATCCAAGACAGGATCTGAACCTTAGGGTTCAGTAATGAACATCTGTAATGGAGACATAATTACTGTGTTCCCTCTTCTGCTCCCCAGATCCGTATAGCCTGGTTTACAGCTGATTTAGGGCGGTGCGGTTCTTTCTGAAAGGTATGGTAATGTCTATCAGCTTTGGCAACTGACACGTCAACTTAAACTGAAGAGAGAGGAAAAGGCAGAGTGATACACTGAAAAAAAAAAAACCACATGCCATACAGAATTTGTTTGTCAGAGAAAGAAGCCAATTATATTAAGTTTAGCCAGCAGGTGCTGCTCTGGCAAGAGGAACAAATACTATGAATTATAAAGGCTTGAAGAAAACAAAGGAGTCACTAAAAAGAACAATGAAGCAAATAACATACAGACATAAAAAAACACTTAAAACCACAACCAGCCAACCAGGGAAGGATAAGGCATAAATATTTCACCCCTACGACCGCTGATGCTCTATTGCTGTGAGATCACCTTCTGTGTCATCTTATTAGCAAACCTCCACAGGTTAATTAAACAAACATTAGTGTTCCATTAAAAACAAGATTCGCTTCATCCCCTTCCTTTTTCCATTCAACTGTCCTTTGTCAATATAGGACAATTGTCCCTCGACTTGGTCTACAGAAATCAGAAGTCAAGCAGCTAGGCAAGTTCCATCTCACCCCAAAACCTAATCTGAAAACTGCTCTGGCCATGAAATAAATGGAGTGGGGTAGAGGAGGAAAGGAAAATAGGAATGGATTGATATTTTATTGACCATTTCCTGAGAGCTGGGCCTGGCTCTTTCTTTCTGCCACCTCCTCTCTCCAATCACTTCCAGTCCACAGGGATAGAATCAAGGCCTTTCTATTCATGGAATATTTATGGAGCTGGGGACCTTGAGGCCTTGAAAAGAAGGAAGATTCATGCATAATACAGAAAGGGAACCTGCAGTGCAAGAGAGGAATTTACTGCACAGGCCTACTGAACTGTGAGGCAGAAAACCCATTAGGAGAAAAGGAATGATTCACAAGTCACAAATACCAGATGGGAGACAAATGTCACGACACGTAACCTAAGTACATTAAAGTTGGGGTAATAACATTTCCTAGTACCAATTATTAGCTGATTAATTAAACTACCTGTTTCTTACCGGCAGAAACTTGAACTACACCATCTTTTCCTGGAGCAACTAAAAAAATCAGTGTAACTCTGTAGAGGAGCAAACAGCAATTCTTAAATTTTAGCCACTGAGCAAAGAAATATGGACCAGCAGTAACTGTACAGAATAAAAAAGACTACCCAGCAGTCACTCATACCATATTAGCTGAGAAGCTGAAATGATGCAGGACCTGATCCACAGCACACTGAAGTCAAGGGACAGACTCCCATTAAATTCTATAAACTTTGGATCAAGCCCATAGTCTCTACCAAAGCAGCTGAAGAGTTTATTGCACAAAGATGGTCTCACAATGGAAAGGGTTGCTGGCAATTTTTTCCCTCCAGTAAAAAATTAAAATAAGAAAAGACATTATCAGTGTTGCCGACAGATTACACGAGAGACTTTATTCTTGAATATTCCTATCACCATGTTTTTCCTTGCCCTCCCCCCCCCTGCAAAAAAATACAACAAAGAACCTCCATAACAGGGGTTGTCTACATTTGCTACTTCAGTCAGACAATGAAAAGAACAGAGCTGTATTCAGCATTCAACAGAACAATCTAGGCTTGATCTACATGAGGAAATTCAGCTACTCTTGGGGTATGAAAAATCCACAGCCCCTGAGCAATCCAATTAAACCCACCTAATCTCTGGTGTAGATAGCACTAGACTGGCAGGAAAATTTTCATTGACCTAGCTACCCCCTCTCAGGGAGGCAGACTGCCTACAGGGACAGGAGAAGCCCTCCCATTGGCATAGATGGCATCTTCACTGACAAGCTAGAATAGGACAGCTGCAGTGGTACCGCTGTAGCTATATACAGACAAGCTTTGTCAATAAGCAGTTCAGTGTAAGGCAGCAAGAGTAAACATGGGCAGCATGATTTCCTTCAGAAGTGAGAGGGAGAGAAACGGGGGGAAAAAAACCAAACCAAATATTCTTGCTCCCATCTACACAAAAATGGACTCTGCTATGAAGGACAACCTGATGATATAGCCTTTTCTCACTCCTCAATTCTGCCATGTGTACACAGAGTGACTGGCAAAGCAGCACATGTTCTGACAGCACAGTACAGATTAAAGAGAAAGAGGCAGAGAATGTCCAATCATTAAAAACCTTCACAAGACTAACACACACAGCTCACTTCACTGTAGGCATGTGACTGTTTGTAATTCTAAGTCACTGAGCACTGTTTCAAACAATAAGCAACACAAACACAGTCCCTGTGTATGACCAAGATTACAATTCTGAATCTCTGTGATGACAGTTTCTAGAACCCCCCGCTGATTTCTTTATGGAGATGCTTATTGAGAAAGAAAGCAAAAGGTAAATAAAAGTATTGCCAATATGCGAGAAGAAAAATGAGCATGTTTGTGGAACAGCTGTTCCATATAGTTTCTACAAAAGGGAAGAGACTGCATCTCTTTTCGTGTTGAAATGGCAGCAGCAAAAGATGCGTGTTAATGCTCCCACTGTGGAAAGGGCAGCTGGATCTACATGGCCACTTTCAGCTCTAAAACTTTAGCTGTTCAGGGGTGTGAAAAAACACCCTCAGGAGAAAAAAGGTCTAGCACTGAAAAGTGACAGTACAGGCAACACTTTATTGTTGCAAGCTGCAATCCTGGTGATGCACCTACCACTGCTTATTCAGGGCTTTGTTCTGTTTTTTTGATCACCAGGAAAGCTCTCTGTCAGCAATAAAGGGTGACTGCACTGCCGATGTCTCAAAGCTGCAACATGGAAAGTATAAACATATCCTTACAGTAAAAGCTTTTTTCAAAAAACCACACACCCCCCCCACACCTGGTATGCTGGGGATGTGGGAGGGGGAGGGGTGTGCTGGTAAATTAAAAATGGTGGTTAAATAAAAGGAAGAGGTTTGGAGCATGTGGGTGGTGAGGAGAGGTTGGGAGAACGCAAGGCAGGGCACAGGAGAGGCTGTAGGGGACAGGTTCTGGGAGGGAGTTTGGGTCCAGGAGGGACACTTTGGCCAAAGGGATGGGTGCAGGAGGGGCTTGGTGTGCCAGATTGGGGGGTGGGGGAAGAGGAGCTTTCACCTCACAGCTGCCACAAGCAGAGGCATGGCCAGGTGGTTCTGCTGCAAGCCAGAATGCCTCCGCTAATCTATAGATCCCCACCTCTCCCCCATAGTTCCCAGCCAATGGGCTGGGAGCCTCTGAGTCAGTGCTCAGGGAAGGGGGCTGGAGGCAACATGACTGCAGAGCTGCCTGGTCACACTGCCATCAGTAACAACTAGAATGGGGAACCAGAGGCAGGGGCCACCAGAGGTGAGTACCCCTCCTCATCTGGTACCCATGTCCTCTCCCACACCACAACCCCTGCCCGAAGCCTCCTCCCTGATGCCAGCTCCCTCCCAGCACATGTCCTGCAGCCCTGCCTCAACTGCCCAAACAAAATGGATTTTCCGTACAGGTCAGATATACTGACTTATTGAGCTTGCTGGTTGGTGAAGTGCCAGATAAAAAGACTTTTATTGTACCTCCTCCGAATCACACACCACTATCTTACAACAAACAAATTCAGCAAACTCAGAGCTATAGCCATGCCCAAAATCTCCTCCTCTCCTATTTGGCTTTCATGGGATGCTAAAAGGGATGCGTGTGAGTGAATAGGTGCTGTCCTACACTGCATCATCCAGCCAGGCACCTACTCCGAAACAGTTCCTATGCACATAGCATGTAACAAGTTTTGTTTTCGTTATTTTAGTTTCCAAAAATTCTGATTGTTTCTACCGATTCTCATATTTGTTCTTCATTAGCAGCCTGTGATTATAAAAGAAGAAACAACCAAAGGATAAAATGTCAGACTTTTTAAAAAGAGCAGTATGTTTGTTTTATAGTCAGTTTCGTAATCTCTGTTACTCCCTTTCACATGTATTGTCCTTCACTGGCCCTTTTGCTCTAATTTCTACATGAGACGAGATGGGGGAGCAGAAAATGCTCTTCTGTCATGTTTTTGAGTAACTGTAGACATGTAGCGCACTTGTGTTGAATTCCTTGTCACTTTACTACAGGGCATGGAAATACAAACACAGCTAATAAAAATATCGTGTCTTTGGGTTTGGAAGCTTATTTAAAAAAACAAACAAAAAAAAAACCGTAAACCTCCCCGGAAGAAATCAAGACTATGATGGCACCATCCTCATTTTGACTTTCTCTGGCAATTAAAATTAGAGCATACCCTTCAATTCACTTTGAAAAACATCTTAGTTCAACCAACTATTTTAAGAGGAATAGAGGTGAGGCTGAAAGCAGATGGCCTCTCCCAGCTGATTAAAAATGTATTCCAATTCCCAATCTCCCTTCACCCCCTAGGCTGAGCACTTTGGTGCATATTTGACATGTTTTCTATGTAGACAATGCTGATATAATTCTAGCCCCCCCCCCCCCTTTTTTTTTTTTCTTTACACTAATTCCAATGTTCAGCATTCCTTACAGGGAGCTAGTTTATTTTATTTATATGAGTACTCTTGTATTTGTATCTTAGTTTACAGGTTTCAATTCTTAGAAAATATTTTGCACTAAGAACAAAAGCTACTGGTGAACGTTTATAGGATTATTAATTAATTATTATTATTATTATTATTATTATTATTATTATTATTATTATTAATAGCCCCACAAAGCTCCAACCTAAGACTGGCACCCCTCCCTGGTGCTGGCAGACACACACCCACACTTAGCAAGTATCAGAGAGGTAGCCATGTTAGTCTGTAGCTTCAAGAACAACAAGAAGTCTTGTGGCACTTTATAGACTAACCGATATTTTGGAGCACAAGCTTTCGTGGGCAAAGACCTGCTTCATCAGATGCATGAGTGTGTGTATGGGGGGTGGTTTCAGAGGGGTATTTAAAGAGTGGGGTCCCCGTAAGAGGGAGGGCCAGAGCAGCAAGGTGGAAATGGCCCAGTGTCAACAGTACTTAGCAAGACACTTCTCTGCCTCCAAAGAGCTTGCAACTTAAACAGATAAGACACAGGATGGGAATGGACAGAGGCATGGGGTGGAGGGAGAGTCACCAAATTTCACACAGCAAGGTCAGTGACAGCGATGAAAGATCAACACTAGGATAAAACCTGATGTACCACAGAGCAATTCTTGATGCAATTTCAAGCGTTCCATTTGCAGCTACAAGCCATACACGAAACAAAAAGAGGTTTCCCCTCCTCATAGAGCTTTCTCAGTTTGATGTTAACAATTCTTACCCAGAACCTGATGAATCCTAACAAGAGGATTTTGGAGCTGGAACTGACTGAATGACCAATGCATATGATGTTCTCAAGTGTAGGCGCATGAATTTGCTCATCAAAAGGCCATTACAAAATACGTCTGCATGTAACTTTACTGTTCTACATATACGTGAATATAAATACACAATTTACACAATACAAATATAAGCACAGATATAAGAAGATGTATAGCCAATTTACAATGCTTGTTAAAACTTGGTTCTCAGTTTGAACCAGTACTTTTGGAAAATTCTGTAATTTATTTGACCAAGTGCCTCCTCTTCCTTTGAAGCAATGCTTTCTACTCTCCATTGCTGTAATATAACAAAACTCTACAAATGTTTGGGGGTGGGGTGGGGGAGGGGAAGAAAACCTTATGAATTTTATATTGTCTAAATTCAATAAAGCCAACCGGAGTTATTTAAAAAAAAACAACAAAAACACTCTTCTCCTCTCTGTTACTTCCTAAATTTTAGAACAAAATCTTCCAATCAGTGTTAGGACTTCTGATTGTAATTAAAATGAGACTTGATTCTAAAGTAATCTTCAATTGGAGGAAGATACATAACAATTCCAGTGGGACCAAAAGGGCTAAAGTAAGAGATCAGCTGATTAAATGACTTGAAAATGTATTCCACATAATCACTGAGAGGCCCCAGATTTTCTTCACCGGGCATCTGTAGCGCTGTTAGCCAAGTGGTGAGTTTTTAAACTATCCAACAAACAGGCTGCATTTCATCATTTCTTCAGTAGGAAATTCTCCTAAGTGATCTGTGGCCTAATTACTTGCAGGTGAATGTGCAGGAAGTACAAAGCCACAAAAGGGTTGGCCTCAAGAGGCCATACAAAAATTCATGGTAACTCTCTGCCAATTCAGGGCTTCTGTGAACCTCAGCGTGGTAGGAAAGTGGTTTACATGTTACAGTCAGGCAGGCAATGAAATGAAACAATACAAAAAAGCATATGAGCCCCAATATGTTTGTGTCACTGCATTCCATTCCAAACCCAATTTTCTGTCTTCTGTCTCATTTTATCCCTCAATCCCTTCCTTCTCTGGACAGGACTCTGATAACAGTTATTCAAGGGATCCAGAAGGTACATTCGTAATAGAAATGGATCGGTGAAGTGGTGTATTTTTCTTACAAACCACAACGGGACATGTTGGCTTATGTTTTCAAAAGGGTGTACAAGAGCCGGTGACTAGTTCACAAGCATCCATTCATGCAAAGGCCCATAGCCTCTGCTTTGAAGAAACAACCTTTGCTGTTTTAAGAAACACAGCTCTCTGATTTTCAATAATTAATGAGGGCACACACCACATTCTAGGTCCAACCGTTATTCTGTGTATCTATTTGGTGTTGCTGATTACAACAGTAAAAAAAAAAAAAAAAAAAGCATACATGTTGTCCTGTAGTGTCAGTGCCTTTTCAGAAAGTCAGACTGGCCCTTCACCTAAGAGGTCTTGCTTTTTCACATTTAGATATGTCACACTTCAAAAATCCACTATGCTTATGGCTGGGTTCATAGCCATTAGAAAGAATGTTAGAGAAACTAATTTGTTTAAAGAATAAGAGGGCCAAAAATATAGGGAATTGTCAGACTCTGCAGGGGTCTTGTACCAAATCTGACCAAATCAATAAAGCTTCAGGAGATAAATGTCCTCTGTGCTAGACTTTTCCAATATTCCAGGCAAGAGAGAAATAATGAACTCTCTCAGAGATGCAACTCCCCCTCCAACACATGCACACTACCCAAAAGAAGCACAGCAGAAGCTCGCAGTATTCATTTTTCATAGAGAAACTCATTAAGGAAAATTAAAGGTTTTTCCCCCCTTTTTTTAAATGGAAGAAAATCTACTTTAGTGGAGACAGGAGTGATGATCCCTGCTCCTCCCTTTTTTCCAATCACCCATTTAATGGGCAATTTCCTTTTATTAACAACGGAGTTCATATAATGTACTGAAGTATTTGAAAGCTGATTAATAGAAAAAGATTTTCCATGTTTCCCAGACTGAAGGGTGAAATCTAAAACCATGCTTCCCAGAAGACCCAACCTTTACCAACTACCATAAGGACGATATCTAGAATATGAGAGCAGTCCACTCTTCCCTGATAAAAATAAAAAACGCCCTTGGCCTTTAGAGCAGTGCTATTCTAAGTGACAGCCAGCAGCTTCTATGACTGATCCCCGCTCATAACCCAGTGATAGCAAACTGATGACTTCATTAGAAGCCTCTGGCACAGGGGTTAAGAGGCCCTTTCTTAACTTTTCTCCAGTTGGCTGATCTGGAAAACTCCAAAGAGTTTCTTACACAAAACATTTCCCTGTGTTCCCTTTAGCCTATCCCACAGTTTCTGGTGGCAGTTTGCCCTGTACAGATTTCATCTGTCAGAATTCTCTAGAAAATCATCTTGATTTCTTAAATGCTTAAAGAAAGGAACTTCCAAAGGGGCTCAAAATTCTACCTTTCTTTGAGAAATTTTAGATTCACCAGCACCAAGCTAGTTATTACTAGAGTGCCATTCTCACAAACCTGTCTGTCTTCAAGGTGTACAGAGAGAACAGGCAAAATGAAAGGCCAATGAGCTGTTTTGAACTTTTTGGGATGTGGTGGTCATTTGACATTAGCTGCTGAAGCCAATCACTGTGACTGCAGATATGGAATAATACAATCTGGGTAACGGCTTATCAAAAACTAGTTCTTCAATGCCAGAGGTCTGAAATGAAATAAATGGTCAGTTATTCTATGTTCCCTTTCTGAAAATCTCTTATTAGGTTTAAATATTCATTGATAATAAAAAAGCAAACTATGCAAGATTTGATGAGTCAAATGTTGACCTACTTTAGCTTTAATATGCAGAGTCTATTTAGTTCTTTTGTTCTTGCAAAAACAAAGGCTTGAATTCAATTTTTCAAAATGAAGTAAGAACCAATGCATTCTGGTAGTCAATGACACTCAGATACCATGGTGCTGAGTGCAGAGTAAATGTTTCCACAGATGAGATTCAGATTGATAGATCAGCAACCCTACAGTAACAAACCAATGTATGTACAGGGAAGAAGAGTGGAGAAACATTAAAGAGGGAAGAAAACCCAGTGTTAAGCTTCAGGGGCCAGGCTGTTCAGTGAGCACCACACAAAAATATCACAAAAGTGTTTATTTAACTAACTAACAAACTAATTAAATTTCTCTCTGCTGATAACAGATCTTGCAATTCATAGGCTTCCTATATATTTATTTACTGGGTTCCAGGACTATTTTCTTCTCATGCCAGAAAAATAATATCATTAAACTGCAGTTAAAGTTGGAAATGCATCAAATCTATTAAAATATCAGATAGATTGTGCTTGGCTCTTAGGAAGTTGCAAGAGCCTTTTCCCTCTGTCCATTTGCAGTCCACATAAGGTGTAGACACAGTTTCAGTCTTTGTTTGCTTCTCTGTATTTTGAGGATGCCCAGTTCCTCCGCAGGAACATAGAAGTTGAACAATGGCACCCCACACCACTGGGCAAAAGAGCTACTTGGCCTCTCAGAGGACACGGTAAAGCAAACACACCTCTGAAGGATGTATAGAAAACAAATGTACTTATTCTACATCTGTGGGAGGCTCCAAGAGGCACTCTCCATACCGAGGCACTATGCCTCTTCAATGTGTCCCCAGGGCAGCACAGATTCACAGTGGTCCTATGTCAGGGCTGAGCCTTAAGGACAAAACGGAATCCTAGAAAGATACTGTCTTCTTTAAAAGCATTCTTCAGCTTCAACCCCAATCACATGAAGTTAAGAAGCTTACAGGTGAGGCTCCCCAAAAAGCATCAGCATCCAGTGTTTACAACAGCCTGATGTCCACTAGCATGATGGTGAGGCATCTGAGGCCATGGTGATACCAGCAGGCTTACAGCGACACAGAAATAGTGATGCAGCTGGGCTGCTCTACGATTACTCACATAACTGCTCTATTATGACAGAAGAGAGCTTTCTCATTGACATAATTAAACCATCTGCAATGAGCAGCAGCAGCTATCTCGGCAGGAGGGTCTTGTGTGGACAGAGTGCCGTCCACATGAACTTTTCTCTTGGTACAACCCACGTGGCTCAGAGGGGTGTGTTTTCACATCCCTGATACACAAAAGTTATGCCAACAGAAATGCTGGTCTAGACACAGTCTGCAATATGACCCCAATTCTGAATAAAAAACCTAAAAGAATTGCACTCCTAAATTCCATCTCAGCCTTTGAAAGGACCCTCCCTCCTGTTTATTTTCTTTCACTATAATTAGCCCTTGCGCATCAGTGCTGGAACTACAGATCAGAGATGGCAATTTGACAGTATCACGCTCCATCACAAGAGAAGGGACTTAATGGCTGCGTCTACACGTGCACGCTACTTCGAAGTAGCGGCAGTAACTTCGAAATAGCGCCCGTCACGTCTACACGTGTTGGGCGCTATTTCGAAGTTGAAATCGACGTTAGGCGGCGAGACGTCGAAGTCGCTATCCCCATGAGGGGATGGGAATAGCGCCCTACTTCGACGTTCAACATCGAAGTAGGGACGTGTAGACGATCCGCGTCCCGCAACATCGAAATAGCGGGGTCCTCCATGGCGGCCATCAGCTGGGGGGTTGAGAGATACTCTCTCTCCAGCCCTTGCGGGGCTCTGTGGTCACCGTGGGCAGCAGCCCTTAGCCCAGGGCTTCTGGCTGCTGCTGCTGCAGCTGGGGGTCCGTGCTGTATATACAGGGTCTGCAACTAGTTGTTGGCTCTGTGTATCTTGCACTGTTTAATGAAAGTGTGTCTGGGAGGGGCCCTTTAAGGGAGCGGCTTGCTGTTGAGTCCGCCCCGTGACCCTGTCTGCAGCTGTGCCTGGCTCCCTTATTTCGATGTGTGCTACTTTGCCGTGTAGACGTTCCCTCGTTGTGCCTATTTCGATGTTGGGCTGAGCAACGTCGAAGTTGAACATCGACGTTGCCAGCCCTGGAGGACGTGTAGACGTTATTCATCGAAATAGCCTATTTCGATGTCGCAACATCGAAATAAGCTATTTCGAAGTTGGGTGCACGTGTAGACGTAGCCAATAAGGGATAAGGGGCATTAATAATGGGCATTAATAAGGGATCAAACCTAAATCAGATTATGGAAAATTATATAATAAAGAAATAATTAAATCTACCTTTTTAACTGCCTTCATGTTTTGAGTTTTTAATGAGGAAGTTTCTTAGTGTTTTTTATAACTAGTTTGGAAACAAGTGTGCATTACAACTTACACCCTGGTTTCATTTTTTTCCCCTTTATTAGTAACTGTAAAGAGGACATACGTTTTGTAATTGAACAAAAAAAACAACACTGGAATATTAAAATCAAACAGCCTTCCACAGAATTTGTATCAAAGACTTTCCACTAATGGAGCTTACGTACAAATGATAACCAGTGGGCACATGGGGTACATCAATGGAACTTTACCAACTCTATGAGGATCTAACATAGTATTTTGAGATTCAAAAGTCCTTTGGCCTAAGTACGTTATCATCTTCACCTTCTCATCTGAAAAGCAGCTCTATACATCAGATAATGTCTAAGAAACAGGACTTACACAAGGTCCAGGTGTCTATGAGAACCTTTGTTCAGATCTACATTGCACTTCTCCAAAAGACAAAAGTGCAACTCATTTTTCCAAAGTTCAACATCAGTGAAGTATCTTGTGCGAGTCCATGCACAGGCATCCTTACGCCTCTGCCATAAACTGAGATTGGACAATAGATGATGGATCACTTAGTAATTGTCCTGTCCTGTTCATTCCCTCTGAAGCATCCAGCACCATCTACTGTCAGAAGACAGGCTATTCGTCTAACTGGAACACCAGTGTGACCCAGTATGGCTGTTCTTATGAAAATCTGGCCTAATATTACTACAGAAGCACACATATGCATGCTATACAACTGACAGACACTAATTATAGGCTGGCCATTATTAAAAACATTTTATGCGTCTCATGCAAAAAATAAATTCATAAAAAGACACTGCAACAAGATCTTTAAAAATTCAGCTTTAAGATATTCCAATGAAATTTACTACTATACAACTCATATCAATATCTGGCAGGTAGACGATTCTATATACAGATTGTTACTATTCTTTCTCCAGATGGTCTTTTCAGAATGGAAAATATGTGTGTGTGTACTTTGATTGAAATTAGTCACTTCCTTACAAGCTAGTAACCTTAAAAAACACTATTATAATGATTTTTCATGCTGCTAACTTTCTTATCTTTCCTACTATGGCTACCAATCCTCTAATCGGAATTTTAAACAATAAGCCGTCTGTTTTCATTTCCCACTCCTCCACCCAACTGCCGTGTACAAGGACAGAGCAAGGACACCAGAGCCATAAAGACTTTGGCACTCTCAATACCGCAAGCAGTGTTTGTGGGACCACACCAATTGGAAAACTGGGAGTCCCCATGAACTGTGTTTGATGCCATAAACTGGGAACTCAGACCTCTTCCATTAACCTGGCCACAATGCAGCTGTTTGGCACAAAACCTGCCTTTGTTACATTCTCACTCTATATCTGTATTCCTTTTTCTGCTCTTGCCTCTAGTTACAACAGTCAACGTAATATAAAGGGCCCAATCCTACTCCTGTCTATTTAGCTTCTTATACCAAAGCCACCTCTGTGTTACTAGAGCCTTTCCATTCATTTCAACACATGGCCAACTAGACAAGGAAAAAAAAGCTTTCAAGAAAAGATTATGGCTGACATACAAAATGCAACTGGCTGTTTCCTGGATATGCGTACCCTTCGTAACATTTTAAATTATCTTCCCCCCCCCACACACACACCAATTTTTTTTCTTACTATATTTCATGAGGCAAATAATAGAATAGGTTTGTAGCCAGACACTCCCACAGGGTTTGACTGGGTCAGAGAAGACAAAGAGCTGTGAAAGGCAAGATAGCTTACTATTGAACTTGAAAAGGCACTGGAAGCTTTTCCCTATATTCCTGCCTGTTAGTCACTTGTGCTCCAATCATATCTACACAAGCAGAATCCAGAGCCCACACAGTCTCATACAGCTTAGCACACAGGTTCACCTGCACATATCCAGATAGTCACAGGATCAGGGCTTTGTCCCATCCCATGGATCCACAATTTGCATTTCAACACCTGAGCAAGTCAGACACTAACCTCCTAATCTTGCTACAGAGCCATAAGCACCCCCTTGGCAGCTCTACAGAAGAAATATGAGATGATCCAGTTTCACTGTAGCTTTTTCTGGCCATTAACTGAAGTGGTTACAATCCCTATTCTCAGATTAACAGTAATACTTAGCTAAGAAACAAACCCAGCCCTGGAAAACAATTTGTGCTGGAGCTTAACCAAGCAGTCCGAATAAAGAAGTAGTCAAGGGGCCTTATTTTCTACCCACAGCACATACAGTTTGATTTTCAAGAGAACTCAGTTCTCACTGGGCCACTGCGGCGCCAGGCTAAGTGGCTAGATTTTCATAAAAACATCACAATGGGAGCTGGTAGGTGCTGAGCTCTTCTGCAAGCCTGACTCTTGAAAACAATAAAAACAAAAACCCCTTGGGCTTTTTTTCACCTTTGTTTTCTAGTCCCATATATGCACTGCTACTGAACATCTGAGTTTACGTGTTACAGACCTTTGCCTTATAACATAGCCAGAGAACACACAGCCAGGGACATTGCTATTTTTTTCTTCATAAAGTTTTAGAGCCTCTCTGAGATAACCCTCAGCCATAAAGCTGTTTCTCTCCAAGATTCCTAGAAGCTTCTGCTTCTTATTTTCACCTTATCAGTCATCTCTTTGTGAGCAGGCCTATCGGAATGAGTTTATTTTTGCTTCCTTTTGACTCCAAGTTACAACTATGGAGTGCGTCTTATCTAAGTTATGCCAACATCTTGCAGTTGAATCTGATTTATCATCTGGTTCTGTGGAACTACTAAAGTGTTTCCATTTTCAATAAAGCTCAGCTCAAAGTAAACTTTTCTTTTTAACCTACTGCTTCAAAAATGATCAAATACCTCCAAAGAGTGAAAATGAGCCATCCCATTTGAATTACAGGTATTTGAGAGACTGGGTATAAACTAACAGAGAAGTTACTCACCGTAGTAATGGTGGTTCTTTGAGATGTGTCCCCGTGGGTGCTCCACAATAGGTGTGGGGCTCGCCTGGCACCACAGATCGGAAATCTTCCAGCAGTTTCTTCTGGATCGCGCATGCGCCGGCGCGCGCCGCTCCCCTGCGTGTCCCCGGCCATGTGCGCGATCCGGTCCCCTCCAGTTCCTTGACCAACCACCTCAAATGCTCCTGAAAAACACTAGACAGAGATCTGAAGCGGGGAGGATGGGGGGTGGTGGAGCACCCACGGGGACACATCTCGAAGAACCACCGTTACTACGGTGAGTAACTTCTCTTTCTTCTTCGACTGTCCCCGTGGGTGCTCCACAATAGGTGACTACCCAGCAGTAACCCAAGAAAGGAGGTGGGTAATCGGTTTATGTGCAGCTTGCTCCCGAGAGGACTGCTGTCGACAGACGGGTATCCTCTTGGAATACCTGATGTAGGGCATAATGCTTGGCGAAGGTGTCGTAGGACGACCAGGTCGCCGCTCTACAGATGTCTTTCAACGCGATGCCCTTGAAGAAAGCTGTTGACGCCGCCACCGCCCTGGTGGAGTGAGCCCTGGGCGGGGCCAGCAAAGGAGTCTTTCGAAGCTCGTAGCACATTTTTATACAGGACACAATGTGCTTTGAAATTCTCTGTGAAGAGAGGCCTTCCCCTTTTGACCTGGGAGCGAGACACACTAGAAGCCTGTCCGTTTTCCGGAAGGACTTAGTTCTGTCTACGTAGAAGGCCAACGCCCTCCTCACATCCAGGAGATGCAGGCGTGCCTCCTTGCTGGAGCTGTGAGGCTTTGGGTAAAACGAGGGTAAAACTATTGGTTCGTTAAGATGGAACTCTGAAGAACCTTTTGGAACAAAGGCTGGGTGCAGCCTTAAGGTTACCGCCTCCTTTGAGAATACTGTGCAGGGCGGCGTTGCCATCACTGCTGCGAGCTCACTCACCCTCCGAGCTGATGTAATTGCAAGGAGGAAGGTTGTTTTTATCGTAAGGAGACGTAGGGGAACTGTGGCTAATGGTTCAAAAGGTGGACCCGTTAGCGTCCTGAGCACCAAGTCCAAGTTCCACGATGGTGGAAGCGGTTTCCGAGAGGGGTACAGGTTTACCAGCCCCTTCAAGAACCTGGTAACGATAGGATGGGCGAATACCGTGGGCCCTTCCTCTCTATGCCGAAAGGCTGATATAGCGGCAAGGTGGACTTTTAGCGAGGATAAAGAAAGCCCGCCCCTCTTAAGGTCCAATAAGTATTCTAGTATTATTGGTATAGGAACGTCAAGGGGAGCTAACTGCTTGGCAGAACACCAGGCTGTGAATTGAGTCCATTTCTGCTTGTAAGTCTTCCTGGTGGAGGTCCTTCGGCTACATTCCAGGACTTGTTGTACTCCCTCCTTACATGTGCTCTCTAAGGAGCTGAGCCATGGATTAGCCATGCTTGTAGGCGCAGACCCTGAGGGTGCGGGTGCACTATGGACCCCTGAGCCTGCGTGAGTAGGTCCGGCACCACCGGTAGAGGGAGTGGTGGGCAGTCCGACATGCGCAGAAGCAAGGGAAACCATTGCTGCCGATCCCACGGTGGGACTACGAGTATCATGCGGGCTCTCTCCCTTCTGGCTTTCTGCAAGACCTTGTGGATGAGCGCTGTGGGGGGGGGAACGCGTAAAGTAGGGGGCCCCTCCATGAAATCATGAATGCGTCCCCCAGGGACCCCCGCCCCACTCCTGCCCTGGAGCAGTACTGGAGACACTTCTTGTTGGGCTGGGTGGCAAACAGATCAATCTGGGGAAACTCCCATGCATGAAAAAATGGGCCATAGCAGATCAGAGCGGATCTGCCATTCATGCGTGAGTGCGAAGCGCCTGCTCAGCTGATCTGCTTTCACGTTGTGAGTGCCCGGCAAGTACACGGCTTTCAACGTTATATTGTTGGCGATGCACCAGTTCCACAGTTGGACTGCTTCCGCGCATAGGGTACGGGATCGGGCTCCTCCTCGTCGATTTATATAAAACATAGTGGAGGTATTGTCGGTATTGATCCCTACTACTTTGCCTTGTATGTGGTCTCGAAAATGTTTGCAGGCGTTGAACACTGCTCTGAGCTCCAGTATGTTTATGTGCAGTGCCTGTTCTGCAGGGGACTATAGCCCTTGCGTCACCTTGTCGCCGATGTGCGCTCCCCATCCTATGTGGGAGGCGTCGGTAGTAAGAAAGATAGAAATCTGTGGTTGGCGAAAGGGCACCCCTGCTAGCAGGTTCTTGGCGTTTTCCCACCACGCCAGGGATCTGCGCACCTCTGTTGTGGGTGACACCACCCTGTGAACAGTGTGGGATGCCGGTTTGTAGACGCTCGCCAGCCAATGCTGCAGGCTTCGCATGTGCAATCTGGCATTCTGTACCACAAACGTTGCCGCCACCATGTGGCCCAGCAGCTGTAAGCATGTTAAGACCAGCACCGTGGGGCTATATGTGATGACCTGCACCAGCGAACTGATGGCGCGGAAGCGAGCATCGGGTAGGTACACCCTTGCTGTGATAGAGTTTATACGTGCCCCTATGAACTCTATGTCTTGTGTGGGATCGGTCTTTGACTTCGCAAGGTTGATGACTAGGCCCAGCGAAGAAAACGTGTCCGCTGTGACGTGTATCATGCGTAGGACCTCTGCCTTCGAGGCCCCTTTCAGCAGGCAGTCGTCCAGGTATGGGAAAATTAACACCCCCTGTCTGTGCAGATAGGCTGACACCACTGCCAGGGTTTTTTGGTAAAGACTCTGGGGGCCGAGGAGAGACTGAACGGAAGAACCCTGTACTGAAAGTGCTCCTTGCCAACCGTGAAGTGGAAGAAGCGTCTGTGTGCCGGGTGGATAGTTATATGAAAGTAAGCATCTTGTAAGTCGAGGGCTGCAAACCAATCTCCATCGTCCAGTGCCGTGAGTATGGAGGCGACTGTAATCATCCGAAAACGTTGCTTGCGCAAGTAGTGGTTGAGGCCCCGAAGATCTAAGATAGGCCTCCAGCCTCCTGTTTTCTTCTCTGTTAGGAAGTAGCGTGAATAAAAACCTTTCCCCTGGAATTGTTCCGGCACTCTTTTCACCTCCCCTATGAACATAAGGTGGTCCACCTCCTGCTTGAGCCTCACCTCGTGGGCAGCGTCCCGGAGGTGAGGCCTGGAGGGAGGCTTCGTCGGTGGGAGCGACTGGAAGGGGATCGCGTAACCCGTGGCTATGATCTCCAGCACCCATTTGTCTGTGGTGATCTTTTGCCATTGGGGGTAAAACGGTCTGAGGCGATGATGGAACATGAGATGAGAGTGGCATTGCGCGATGGTAGTGATAGTCCAGCCCTCGACATGCCCGTCAAACTTGTTGCCTTTGGGCCTGGTCCCGAGGGCGTACAGCTTTGCTGAGAACGTCACCCGGGAGTTGTGTACTGTTGCTGCTGTTGATGGCGACCTTGTTCGTAGCCCCATTGATACTGAGCACGCTGTGGTTGGTACGGGTAGCGTCTTTGCTGAGGATAATATTTTTTCTTCCTATATGGAGGAGTATAAATACCCAAGGTTCTAAGTGTAGCTCTCGAGTCCTTACTGAATTGGAGGACCGAGACGGTTGAGTCTGCAAACAAGTTTTGCGTGTCAAAGGGAAGATCCACTATCTTCACCTGTAGGTCCCTCGGGATACCCGATGTCCGGAGCCAGGATTCTCTACGTATGACCACTGCTGTAGCCGTTGAGCGTGCCGCCGTATGTGCCACATCCAGGGCAATCTGGACTCCTGTCCGCGATGCTGCGTAGCCCTCTTGCACAATTGCCTTTAAAACCAGCTTCTTATCTTCCGGAAGTGAATCCATGAGAGAAGTAAGCCTGGAGTAATTATCAAAATTATGGTTCGCTAGGTGTGCCACATAATTCGCCATTCTCAATAGCAGGGTAGAAGAGGAATATACCTTCCTGCCAAACAGCTCAAGCTTCTTGGCATCTTTATCCGATCCCCCTGATTTGTACTGAGAAGTCTTTGACCTCTGCTGGGACGATTCGACTACCAACGAGTTTGGTTGTGGGTGACTGAAGAGGAACTCCATGCCCTTTGCCGGGACGAAGTACTTCTTATCCGCTCTCTTGTTCATAGGCGGAACGGAGGCCGGAGTCTGCCATATAGTAGTGTCTGACTCCATAATGGCTTTGTCCAGCGGAATAGCAATTTTGGAGGAAGCCGGGGGTCTCAAATTTTTCAGGAGTTTGTGATGTTTCTCCTGCACTTCTGCCGTTTGAATGCCTTCCATGAAAGCCACCCTTTTAAACAGCTCCTGAAACTGTTTAAGGTCATCCGGGGGAGCGACATCCCCGGGGGCCATGGCCTCATCTGGGGAGGATGAGCAGGAACCACTAGGGTAAACCTCCCTTGAACTCTCAGGCTCCTGCGGCCGATGATACACTTGCTCGCTGGGGGATTGTGAAGGAAAGTCTCGGGGTTCTAAAATTAACTCCCCCTGAGATAACTGTGTTTCCATCCCTGATCGGGTGTGTACACGGGGGTACTGAACGGCCGAGGGGGACCTGCCCCTGGGCGTAGGCCTGGGGTGTCTGTGTCCAGCATGATAAGAACGACCATGGCAGCACAGGCAAGGGTCCGGGGATGGAGACCTAGTCCACTCTCGGGGTGTGCACCCCCAATGTCTGGGAGAGCGAGACCTCCGCGATGACACAGATACCGGTGAAACTGGCTTGTGACAGTACTCCAGGGGATCCAATCCCAGAAAAGGTGAAGGTGGCCTGAGCCATGGTGACATTGGTTGGAGGAATGGAGGAGGTGGTTCTGGATAGGCCGGTAGAGGCTCAGGCCTTCTGGGCGGCGTGTGTAGCACAGGGGGAGGGCTTGTTGTCAGTAGCAGCGCAGCCCTGTCCGGAGAAGGGCTGCGGTGCCGGACCTTGGATTTTGCCTTGCCCCTCCCTTGCAGGGCTGGCACCGCCCCCTCCCGCGCCGGGGATCTCGGCCCCGCTGTCAGCGCCGCACTCGGCATGCTCAGCTGCGGTGCTGCATGGGTAACTTCCTCAGGTGCCTGCAGGCTCCGTGCCTGGCGGCCCTGCACCGTTGGTGCCGCGGGGGTCGGTGCCACCTGTGGCAGTGCCACCAGTTCCGGCACTTGCCTGGCTGACGCTCCAGGCGCCGTGTGTGCTGGCTGTTGTGTAACCGGAGGCTCAGCCTCTGCCACGTGCGCTGCCGCTTGCCTGAGTATGCGGCTGGGGGCCATGTGTTCCGCTCGTCCTGCTTGCTGAAACCACCAGCAAGGATCGAGCTGGGGAGAGTTTCCTCCGTTTCTGCACCGAGGGAATCAGAGAAGCTGCCTTCCTCTTGTGGAACCCAGAGGGCCCTTCTGGGTGAGGCCTCTCCGGCAAGTCCGGCTAGAGGGCCTTGTCAAACAAGAGCATTTTAAGACGCATTTCTCTGTCTCTCCTGGCCCTGGCTGTGAGCTTAGCACAGTGAGAACACTTCTGGGTAACATGCGATTCCCCCAGGCATCGGATACATTCACTATGCCCATCAGAGGCCGGCATAGCTTCACGGCAGGACTCACACTTTTTAAAACCTGAAGAGGCCATCACGGTGAGTCTTTTACTGTTAATAGGTACTTAGCACTTAGTCCGTGCCTGTTTACCCGAATCGCGGTCACGGGCCTGCGGGGCAGCGGGCGGCCTACTGGCCTTACGTCCACTCCTCTTCTCCGCTCCTCTCTCTCGTTGTATTATATAAATATATATATATTTTTTGATATTCTCTTTGTTCTTTTTTTTTTTTTAACCGGTAAAAACCAAACAATTTACACGTAGAAAACACTATCTAATCTGACTCTGGCCGTAGCCTGAGCGGATTCCGTCTGCAGCTGATGGCGGTTGAAAAGGAACTGGTGGGGACCGGATCACGCACGTGGCCGGGGATGCGCAGGGGAGCGGCGCGTGCTGGCGCATGCGCGATCCAGGAGAAACTGCTGGAAGATTTCCGATCTGTGAAGCCAGGCAAGCCCGACACCTATTGTGGAGCACCCATGGGGACACTCGAAGAAGAAGAACAATTGTTTCTTCTTCATGTTCAAAAGGGCCAGGTAATCACTGGATTCAACAAGAGATTTCAGTATGCGTAAGCAAACATGAATTGGCCTTCATTTAGCTAGGCATATGCCAAGAGCAGCAGCAGCCCAGAAGTCAATCAGTGCTAGCTGCCCAACAATCTGACTCCAGTCTGGGGATATTGTGTACAAACTCTCCCCTAAGCCCAAGCTGCAGTGGCTTCATTTCTAGTGGCAGTTGCACTAGCCAGATTTAAACTAGCTGGACTAAGAGGTGCTTAAATTGCATCTCCAACTGTGGTGTAGCCACACCCTCTGCACATCATCCAAAGTCACTGAAATCAGCCGAACTTCAGTGGGATTATGATCAGGTCCTTAGAAGTCAGACTGCCCCTTCTACACAGCCTCTCTATGGCACCATGGGAGTCAGTCACACACGCATAGGAGTTTTACACATTCAGGTTTCTGGGCATCTTTCAGATCAGAGAAACATTGGATATTAACTTCTGAGCTCCCAGATCAAATAAATATGTCAACTAAATAAAAATACTGCACTTGCACACACTGCTTTCCACCTGGAGATCTCAGAATCATTTAAAACCATGAAGTAATCCTCACATTCCTGATTAGAAAATATGGATTGAACTGAAGAACAGGGCTTTGCCCTTTTCTTAATTAATTATTTTATATAAAAGGCACCTAAAATAATATTTAGGCAACTAAGTGGCTTGCATTTCCAAGGTGCTGAGTATCGTTGATGAGAGTGAGACATACCAGGGCATGGATGTTTCCAAAAGCAGATCATTTATCTAATCGTCTACAAAGAGCGGGACAGTTCTTCACTTTCAAGCATCCGTATTTTGGAAATTTGGGACTAAGCCTGGGCACAGCCCAGAACAGATTGAGAAGTCAACATAACCAGCACTCTGCCAAGCACAAAACCTTCCTTGTCTTCTTCAGTAGAAGCATGTATATATACTAAAACATCACCCAATCATTAAAAACGTGAATCCATGTTTAGGCAGCCTGCAAAAACTAGGAATGCACACTCTTTGGAGTTTCGAATTAAAATTCTCCTCTCTTCACTCACTTGAGGTGCCTCTGATGGTTTTTCAAGGGTCAGGAGTGGACAGAACGGTCTGTAAATCACATGACTTTGGCCTCACCGGGCTGTTAATATCTTCAAAAACACTTTGGGAAAAAAAAACAAACATTCTAATTAAAGTTACGAGGATTAGCTCTATTAGTCTGTTTCAGCAAAACCAGTAAGTCCACTGGCACCTTACAGAATAACAAATGTATTAGGTCATAAGTAAGTGATGGGAATGCTCCAGCCTGCGGCTTTCCTCGATCCAACCCCCAAGTATCGAGGATCCACTTCCCACCATTCAACCTGTGGTCCACAGGCTCTAGTTGGAGGGGGCAGGAAGCAGCTCCAGGCTCCTCAGACTGCTCCCATGGCTGGAAGATCAGCAGCATGGTGCTACCTGGAAAGCTTCCCCGTGCTGCTGCAATTCCAGACAACCAGAGCAACGGAGATGGTGCCTGGGAAATCCAGGGGAAAAGCCTCTACAAGGAGTGCTTCTCCCTGCAGCTGTTCCCCCAGTCAGGGGAGGTGGAACACAGAGTTAAGCATCCCCAGACCCCACTCTCCCAGTCTGTTCCTGCACCCTCCCTCGCACCCAGCACCCACTCCCCCAGCCTATTCCTGCACCCTCCCTCCCCTCAAGCCCACACTCCCCCAGCCTGTTCTTACACACTCCCTCACCCCAGGCCACTCCAGCACCCCCACATACACCCAGCCATCACAGCCCCAGCCCACGCCTGAACCCTCATACCCACTAAGACCCCACACACACTCCCTAGCAGCCCCCTTGTACACACTGAACCCCCCCTTTTGGTCCAATCCTGGGCTCCTAGAAGAGTTAATTTGGCCTGGGGGAAGCCCTGCCACTCAGTCCCCCTTTTCTCCACTCACTCATGGGATGAGGTGTCTCATTCAAAGGGCAAAATCAGTAAGGATTTGTTTGTTTGTTGTTGTTGTTTTTGCTTTGTTTCTTACTTTTATGTGACCCCCGACTGATTTTTTGGTGGGTCAGTGGCCCCTGACCTAAAAAAGATTCCCCATCCCAAGCATAACCTTATGTCCTAATAAATTTGTTAGTATTTAAGGTGCCACTGGATTCCTTGTTGTTTACCATATGCGTTTTGACAGCTATCATAACCACCAACACACAGCTGCAATGTCAGCAATAGAAGAGGAATTTAAAAAGAAACACAAAACAAAAAAACTCAATGTCCAATAACTTTAAAAAGGGAGGTGTAAACACAGGGACAAGAGAGAAATATGCTAAAAGTAACACAAAAATGTTTTTCAGCATTTTCTCAGAAAGTATCAGTAAAACTTTAAACACACAAAATCAATTCCAATTATGGTGGAAAGAACACAGCTGTTTATAAAATGTTCATTCTTTTTCAGTATTTGGTGAACATAAGGCTTCATAAAATGTGATTAATGGGGGGGAGGTGGATCCACAGAGTCCATATTACACAATGAACCTATATCACACGCACTCTACTATGCAAACTAAACGGGCTGAATGCCTTTAAGAAAATATCTTTTTAAAGCATGAAAAAGGAGTGACTGAAGAAAAGGGTTAGGACTAACTTTGTATTAACGCTCAGAGGTGCCTAATCTTGAGTGACTACCTCCACCCTGCTCAGGCACCTTCCCCTTATACCAGATTCCTATTCCATTGTTGTTGTATATTCCAGAACCTACCCTCAGGTAACACATTCCATCAGCAGTGTTACAAGAGTGCATGGGACTGCTCTGCTTTTTAACCACAAATGGATAATGGCTTTCTATTAACACCAAAGAACCTTGGACCAGATGTTTAAACAATATCACAATCCCCAAATGAACAAGATCAATCACGTGCACTGGGCATTGCACATAAAAGTCTATCAGATTTCATTGATCTTCCTACTTTGAAAAGTAAAATACCTGCGGAAGAAGCCCCCCGGCCTCCTCTTCCTCCAAATACTTGACTGAGGGAGAATTATGTTCTTATGTGTCCATTCAAGTCATTAACTCAAACAACAAAAACAGAAAAAGGAAGCCCAGCTGCAGGGCAAGTGAGAGATACCACCCTCCAAAGAGCTAGTATCTCAGCAAAGCCCACTTCCAAACTTTATTCTTCACAAGAGTGAGATAATTGGTAATAAAAGCCTTCAACCTTTCAGGGTTAGGAGTGCTCAATCACCACTCCAGCACCTCCAGGCAACACTGTGTGGTGACATCACTTTGAAAAAGATCTTGATATGGCATACAGACTGTCTCCCTCCCCTACATATATTGGGAGCACACAGGGTTACATCTATCTTCTTAAGAAGGGTTTGGTCCCTGAAGTCCTCACTGGAACCAGACTAGACCCCAGTACGTAAAAGAGCATCTAGAGGCAGTGGTTTTTTAACCCTCTCATGTTAGCTAAGAAAACAAATCACTTTCAGGGCCCACGATCCTTCTAAATATCCCAACTCACAGCTCCTTCTCAAACACTTTACTGGTGGTTCACAACTCTGTCAGTTCATGACCTGATCCTGCACCATACGTAATTGGTTAAAACTCACAGACCTCATGGGAACCTAGATCAGGTCCATAGAGAATAAGCTGTTAGGTTTGGGGCAGCCAGCATCAGGCTGGGTGAAATCAGAGGTGTTGTTGAAAAAGTCTACAAAAAGAGCAGGTGAGTATATGTGATCATGTGTAATAATTAAAGACTATGCCATAATTCACACACGGGGGCAGAATTAAGTGGGGGCAGGTAACCTTAACTGTCATTTCTTGCCATTGATGCCTCACCTGACGATTTCCACAATATTTTAAATGCCCTTTAATATTTCATTTAGATTTTTATAAATATGAAAGATAGAACACTTGGCTTCATGTAGGTAAATGAAAAAAAAATTGTTAGACATTATGCCACTTTTCCATTCCTATATGCACCAGAAATTAAGATTTAAAAAGCTACATTTTGTGACATTGCAGGAAAATGCAAGCACCAATTAATTCCTATGCAAAACCTGTATTCTCAGACATACGTGAATAACACTGAAGGATAAAAGGGAATGTAGTATTCCATAACTCCTTAAAAATTTCATTCCCCAAAGAGAAAATTGTGGGGTTTAATAGAAAAGTGTGTGAAACTCAGAAAAAGGAGGAAAAGTAGTTTCTCGCTCTGAATATTTTAGGAGAAACAAACCCAAATGAAATACAACTATTTCATTCTAAAACACGATTTTTTCACACTTATTTTCAAAGGCTGAGACATTGGGAGGGATTACCAACCACTCCCTTTTTGTTTTGCTTTCATGTAACACTCATGGTAAGTAACCAATTTGTAAATAGCACACACTGGTAACTGACAGACTATTTTTATGGTCATATGGTATCCTGCCACATTATAGGATCTCAAAATGCTTTAAAAACCACCAGCCATTACTGTGAAACGATCTGCCCACATGAACCCTTAACCCGGATCAGAGTCCCAATGAAGTCAACAGCAATCTTAAAAGAAGTAAGCATCCACATCGGCATTTTTTTCCCTATCTTTGGGTCCTAAATAGAAAGGAATATGTAGGAATCCTTTCAGCCACCAATGAAAGTGGAGGTTGGCAGAGAGGTGGCTTATGGTCCCCGTAAGGTTCCCCTCAGGTCTGGGTTGTGCAATGGGGTGAAGAAACATGCCTGTCCAAACCTGTTTTATGCATATTAAGAGAGGTGTGCAGCCTCAAGAACTAACAAAACAAAACAAGAACAGTCTGAAGAAACTGTCAGCTCAGCAACTTCCATGATCACCATACTCCCCAAGCACTAGTTTTAAAGGTGGTAGGAGGACAGCAGCAATGAATGAATGCGAACACATTTCTGTGAAAAAAATATGCTCGATGTGCTGTGAACTCTCACGTATCCATGGCTTAGCTCAGCCACCATAAGATCTTATCTGATCAACAGGTACGAAACAACAGTAGAACATTTATCAGTGAGTGGCTGTGCAGCATCACAGGTCTATTAGCAATTGAACGATTAGCCTGTCTGACCAGAGTCAGACTTCCTCAAATCTCTCTCTCAATAAACTGTTACAAGTCAATACTACACAGAATGAAAATTCAATTTAAGGGAAAAAGGAAAAGATGACTAATTATTCTTTCATGGCATCATGGATTGTTTCAGCTCTCCTTTAACACTGGAATAGGCAGTACAAACATCACTGAAGGTAATCTCACCAGAGATGGACACTGAAGATGAAGACACTTAAAAACATTGCAAAATGGATAAAACTTAACATATTAAATTTGAAATAAATAGCTCTCAAAGGCCACACATCTCAGGGCTGCTCAAGAGACTCTTACAAAGAGCTGATAGGGTCAATAAGAAAAATGTCTGATTTCAAACTGGACTCCAGCCAATAATTTGCATCTAACATTTACTGTACATGAAACCATGGAATGCAGCGATCTTCCCTACTTCAACACTTCACAGAAGTCAGAATTCATGTCTCTTTTCATCACAAATGAAAAAAGACAAACAAAGCCATCTTCAATATTGCATGAGTACCTTGTAAAGAACAATTTCCATTGAATTCTGTCTATTCTTTTTTTGGTTTGGAATTCTAAGACTAGTGCAGGCAAATGTGTCATCTACATTAAAACCCGCAGATTCAAACATGGTTCTGGAGGTCAATGTTCCTCCTAATGCTGTGGAAGCTCTGGGATGTTGTTCAGCAGCCCCTTTATGTGCTACATGGTTAAATACCACAGTCTAATTTCATCTGCTGTGCTAATGATTATGTTGTGTGCAATGACTGATCTACCATGGGACGTTATGAATACACACTTCAGGCAAGGGGAGAAAGGAAAACATATAGGATAAATATGAAACAATTTCAAATTGCATGGTGAGATGGATAAAAAAGTAATTGCCAGGAATGACAGTCACCATCATGGTACTACCTGCTGTTGCAAAGGCAGATTATATGGAGGTTGTAAAAGGTTGATAAAATATCCATCTAGAGCATCAACAGATTGCCAGGAATCACTGAGCTCACAGATGTGGTTCTGCCAATTTCTACTGAGTGTTGAGAACAAGAAGGAAGTGCAAATCCAAAAGCAAACAGTGCAAATTCAGCTTTTCTAGGCTATGGTACAGTACTGCCTTGCCGACCTGTGATTTTCTGTTGCACACAGCTCCTCAGCACTTCAGTAGTCATTAACATATTGCTCAGTTTGTGGGCTCACTCTGGTCAATACCAGCACCCCAGATGACTAGAGGCTGCAGGGACTGAACATGAACAGAAAAGGAAAGACCCGCACCCATACAAGCAGTCCCTCCAAAACATTGGCAAAGAAGCTTGTTTCCCTGATACCCTAGCTCTGTGAATAAAAAGGGGCTTTTAACCTTCAGGGCTGTTAGTGTAGCATGTGTGCACTGTTCCCCAAGGTTGCAGATCACATGATCCAAGTAGACACACAAAGACACCAGAAGGAAAGAATCCTTCCCATCAATGCAACTGAGTAGCTCAGATGTCATTCTATAATTACTAGGGTGCCTAGAGTCAGCAATAGCTCCCACGCAATGTGCATATCTAGAGCTGCAGGGAGAAATATCCAACAGTGCATGAGCAACCCTGCTCCCATCCCTTCTCTCAGGCTGGTCCCAACACACAGGTGCAGAAGCGCCTGCACTTCATATGGCTTATGCAACTCACATGGTCTTCCAGTGAGGCAGAAGAACACTGGGTCCCCGGAACAGGCAGTACTCAAAGGGTAGAATTTGCCTCTTAAAAAGGAAGCCTAGAAAGTAAACTCCCCAAGATAAAAACCTCACACTCCGTGCATGTGATTTCTAATCCTACACTTACAGCATCCAGCTCACTATTATGCAGCTATCTATCATTCTGAGAAAGAAAAACTGATTGGCGCTTGCAAAACACCCCGATCCTTACTGCCTTGTCCTCCACACAATGCATAATGGCTCATCCTTGGCTTCCCGCCCTAAGATCTAATTCACCATGATATTAACTCATTGTCACTCCAAGCAGTACGAGACGATGGAGTCAGACCAAAAAGAAGGAAAGAAAGCAAAGGAAAGGCTTCAGCATTGATCATGTTACTTGTCATTGATTTAACACGCTAACTGGACAATACATCTCTTTTAAAAATTACAACAGCATCGGGGATGGGAAGGGGAACATGAAGATCTGAAATTCCCTGACCCTCTAAATACAATTACAAATGTTAGGGCTGGCTAGCTGATTTCATTTGAACATTGTAGAAGTACAAACTTAAGAGCTGAAGATCCATTCTGTTTCTCAAAATGTTCCTGTGAAAAGCAAATTGAAGTTAGGCAAATATGAGGTTCCATTCCTCACTTGTCCAAGCCAATGACAAAGCTTTCACCTTATTCCCATCCTCTACCAGCTCCTTCAACCAGATAAAAAGAGAAAAAAGAGCTGCAAGGCAGACAAAACATTTCATGGAAAATAACCGGCCAACCAATGCACTTTGTTTTCTGAATTCCTCCAACCAGGCCTTGATCAGAACTGAGCTGGATTTGTGGAACAGGACCACAGGCTGGATAGGCAGTCAGTCAGAAATACACACTCCTCAACATGCTACTGTGAATAGTCAGGGGAAGACAAAGCTATCGAGAATTGTCATTTGCAGTGGGTGGTTTTTTCCCCCACAAAGGAACTTAACAGGCAAAAGTGAGGGCTTCAAGTTCTATGTAGCCTGGGTGCTTCCATGTAAAACAGCGTGGCCTGTGAAAGTTCTATTACCATATGAGATGGGGAGGAAAGAGAAAGAGAAAGGACATGAGTGCGTGCAGTGCTGAAGTCAGTGTCTTTGTTTCCTCCGGCTGCGAAAAATGCCAAGTGCTCTCCTCTCTGGCCCCACCTTTCTTTTTCAAATCAGTCAAAATACAGCCAGTAGTTATGTGGACTGAAGAAGATTCTTCTCTTACACAGCTGCAGTAATGGAAAGCAGAGGGATGGAATGATCCCAATGTTCTGAGGAGAACCATGTAACACGCTACATAGGGCTAGAACCAAAATGAATGGGAGGTCGGGGGAGATTTAGACAGAAATGAGGAAGCAAATTCCTGATCACGTATCAACTTGTGGAACAGCTTCGGACAGTGGTTCCCAACCTTTACACTAGTGCAGACCCCAAATGACACACCGACTCCCAAAATTGTTCACAGACCCCCAAGCTTCCACCCAAACCATTTGCAGACCCCCATCAAAGCCAATTGCAGCTGCTCTGTACATTTCATTAAATGAAAAAGGAAACCAGAACATAGATCTTTGAACAGCAGTTAACAACATTACTGGAAGATATTTAATTTAAAAAAATAGACTGTAACATTGCAATTCATTTAAAGCTTATTTTCTGGGACAATTTTTATTTATCTTTTTTTTTTTTAAATGGACCCTTTCCAATACTCTCACAGACATGGAGGGGTCTGCGGACCCCAGGTTGGGAACCATTGGCCTACAACTTAAATTATTCTGGACTAAGCACTAAAACATACTGTAGGGAACAATGATCAGAATGCTACTCTGGCAGGGATCTCAGCTGGATGATCCCATAGGCCTTTTTCCATCTGTACAAATTCCATGCACCAACATTTAAGAATGAAGAGCTGGGCAAAAGCCTAATCTCCTAATATTAGGGGCCCTTCAGGTTCTAAAAAAAGAAATCCAGTACACACAAGCACAAAATGCATTCAGATCAGAAGCAGATTCAGTCCAGTGTTTGCTGGCACAAAGACACAGCCCAAATTACATGACATTTGAGTTACCTATATAAATAAAGCTTTCGCACAGAGCTCTGCCATTTGGGTTCCTGAATAAGAGCTGAATCTGGATTTAGTTGCTATGGCTGCTTTCCTGCTGCCCATAATTTGTTATTCCTCAGAACAGTGTGCCCAGGCCCCAGAATCCAGTGGCGGCAGAGGGGAGAGGTGGAAGTTCTTCAATATCAGCCTTTAAATTCAAAACAGATATTTCCACGAGTCTAAGGGTTACAGAATCAGCAGTAGTAGTCACAAGCTGGTTTGAGAATTTCCTCCTCCTCCCTCCTGCATGCTCCTGGAAGGGTGCAGGCAGAGCCCACTGCACTGCCACTTGAACAGGAGTGCAGACAACTCAGAGTGCTGAACCAAATGCAAGGAAACCCCAGCCATGCAGCAGTTAGTACTTTATGTCTTGCAAGACACAAAAATCTTGGCCACCTTCGAGGAGATTACCACCACAGCCCCGGCATCAGTCGGTCCATCCTATGCAGACTGGGCATGGATTTTGGTAACTCTGACCCAGGGTCAATTGTTTTCCTTCCCAGCACGCTCACGTATCTCCACCCTCATTACAGAAAGGGGTGCACACCACTTAAGACGAAGTTACTCATCTTGTGCAATAACAATGGCTCTTCAAGGTGTGGGTCCCCTGGGGTGCTCCACTTTGGTTGTCAGTGCATCCTCGCACTGCCACTCGGAGATTCTTCTATAGCTGTGGTTTCTTGCTCCGTGCATGCACAGGAGCTCCTCCTTGTACAAGAATCCTTCATAGGGTGATGGATCTCATCCACCTTCTCCACAGATGATATTTGTCGAAAGGAAGGTCCTTCACTTTCTGCTGTGGGTCCCTGGGGACCCTTACGGGCTGGAGCATGCCGTGCACCTCATGACCACGCTGAAGGCCGTTACCTTAGCCACTGTGTCTGCTACGTCCATGGCAGACTGAATTGCCATACGGATGATGCTGTGCCCTTTTCATGAGTACTGGGTGCTGGTGTTCAGGTAAGGAGGGAACCAACTCCTGCAGCTTGGAGTAGATCACGGGGTCATAGCCGGCCAGTATGACCACATATTTTGCCACCCACAGTGGTACTGTGCCAGAGGAACAAACTTTGCACCCCATGATGTCCCATTTCTTACTTGTCTTGTCCTAAGGAGCAGAACGAAAGGATTTAGTTTTGTTGTTAATGGTGGACGCCATCTGCGAGTTTGGCTGCAGATGGATGAACAGAAACTTCACGTCCTTAGATGCCACAAAGAATTGTTTGTCAGCCTTCTTGTTAGTGGGAGGAAAGGATACCAGCATCTGCTGGATGACATTTGTAGGGTGCAATATGGCTTTGTCCCTGGGCATCACAATTCTGGAAGAGCAGGGAGACTGTAAGCTTTAAAGAACTATATACTGTTTGACTGGCACATCCTGCAGGTCCTTCTCCTGAGTCCGAGACACTGACGTAAATACCTCCTAGAAAGCCCATGAGTTGTCAGTAGGTGGAGGCAAAACCAAGAGCACCGCGTCATCTGGTGAAGACCAGGAGTAAGGAAGTGAGGACCTAGCCTCACCCTCTGAAAGGAAATCCTCATCCCCAGAATGCTGTGATGGTGATAGTAGTAGTAGGCATCCTTCAGTCTGCACAGACTATGGATCGCGCCCTTTATAGTTTCAGTTGAGGACTTCATTTACAGCGTCTATTGTGACTATGAAGACCCACATGAGTGTGACAGTCCTTGCTGCATCTCTTGCAGATGTGGTGGGCATCTGGCAAGTCCTTAGTGTGCTTTCTGCGCGCTCGCTTCTCCTCTGCTAGCTGTCTGATCCTCATCTCGCCCTTCTGAAGACCCTTGTGTAACCCCTGCCTCCATCTGCTGCGGTCGTCTGCTAGTTCTTCCCAGTTGTCCAGCTCGACGTCTACCTCTCTGAGGTCTCTCTTGCAGACATCTTTGTAGCGCAACTGGGGGCGTCCGGGAGGTCTTTTGCCAGAGGCTAGCTCACCATACAGGGTGTCTTTTGGAATCCTTCCATCATTCATCCTGTGGATGTGGCCAAGCCAGCGGAGCCACTGCTGCCTGAGAAGGGTGTGCATAGTTGGGATTCCAGCTTGCTCGAGGACGGCGGTGTTGGTCACTCCATCCTTCCATGATATTCCAAGGATGCTCCTGAGGCAGCGCAAGTGGAAGACGTTCAGCCTCTCTCCTGGCGGGCATACAGGGTCCAAGTCTCGCTGCCATAAAGGAGGGTGCTGAGGATGCAGGCTCTGTAGACTTGCATTTTGGTGTGAGTGTACAGCTTGTTGTTATTCCACACTCTCTTGCTGAGTCTGGACAGAGTTGTGGCCACTTTTCCGATCCTCCTATTTAGCTCAGTGTCGAACGACAGGGTGTCAGTGATGGTGGACCCGAGGTAAATGAACTCGTGGACGACCTCTAACGTATAGTTGTCAATGCTGATTGATGGGGATTCAGCAACATCCTGACCGAGTACGTTTGTCTTCTTTAGGCTGATGGTAAGCCCAAAGTCCTTGCACGCTTTGGAGAACTGATCCAGCAGTTTTTGAAGCTGGTCTTCTGCGTGAGACACTACTGCAGCATCGACTGCAAACAGCATGTCTCCGATGAGGACTTCCTGCACCTTGGACTTAGCTTTCTGCCTTGCAAGATTAAACAGTTTCCCATCAGATCTTGTGTGCAGCAAGATGCCCTCTGTTGAAGATCCAAAGGCATGCTTCAGGAGGAGTGCGAAGAAGATCCCAAACAATGTCGGAGCAAGCACGCATCCTTGTTTGACGCCGCTCCTGATTCTGAAAGCATCCAATAATGCGCCGTCATATTGGATGGTTCTTCTCATGTCTTCGTGGAACGACTGGATCATCTTGAGTAACCATGGAGGACAGCCTATCTTGTGGAGCAGTTTGAACAGACCATCCCTGCTGACCAAGTCAAAGGCCTTGGTCAGGTCGATGAAGGCTATGTAGAGTGGCTTCCTCTGTTCCCCGCACTTCTCCTGCAGCTGCCTTAGAGAGAAGACCATATCAACGGTAGACCTCTCTATGTGGGATCCACACTGCGATTCGGGGTACACCCTCTCAGCAATCTTCTGGAGTCTGCCGAGGATGACACAAGCGAACAGTTTACCAGTCACGCTTAGGAGGGAGATTCCACGGTAGTTGTTGCAGTCGCTTCTGTCTCCTTTGTTCTTATACAACGTTACAATGTTAGCATCATGCATATCCTGTGGAACCTCACCCTCTTTCCAGCACAGGCACAGTAGCTCATGTAGAGGTTCTAGGAGTGTGTCCGCGGCACACTTGATTACTTCTGGTGGTATACCATCCTGGCCAGGGGCCTTTCCTGCTGCAATGCTGTCAATGGCTCTCTTCAGTTCATCCACAGTTGGTTCCTGATCCAGTTCGTCCATTACTGGTAGGAGCTTGATGGCATCGAGGGCTGTGTCAACCGCAATGTTCTCGCGTGAGTACAGCTCGGAGTAGTGCTCAACCCAGCGCTCCATCTGTTTGGCTTCATCAGCGATGACTTCACCAGATTTGGATTTCAGAGGTGCCATCTTGTTCTGGGTGGGTCCTAATGCCTTCTTCATACCCTCGTACATACGAGGGTGTGATGGTGATACTTTGCTGACATGGTGGGCTGTGGTGACATGAACAGTCCGTGGTGCCAGTAGAGCATGGAGCAGGGCGATCACACCAGGGTGACCACTGAGGAGCCAGTTCGTGCAGATGCAGAAGTGGTGCGTAAACCACAGCAGCAGCAGTTGTGGGTAAGCCATGCTAAGTTTTCCAAGGTGCAGTGTGCGGGACTGGAGTGCTGTGATGAAAAAAAGACACTCCTGAGACCAGAACCTCCCCCTCCAGGGGTAGGCGGTTTAGCCCCTAAGCTCTACGAGACCCTTGAGCAGCTGGACGAACATGGGGATGGGAGCAGCGCCAGGGACACAAATTGAAGCGAGCTGGGCGGTGCTGGGCCCAGTGGATGAGCCTTCACAGCAAAATCTGGACACTGTCTATGCTCTGGCGCTGGGGAGGGTTGGTGGGGTTTTCAAAACAGTGTCTCAGTGTCACTCCAGTGCCTTCTTTGGTGCCACACGAGAATGGCCTCGGCCCTGGCCTTGTGTGGTGCTGAATCTCGTGCTTCGTGTCAGCAGTGTGGAGACCTGGAGGAGTACTGCTTGTGCTCTGGGTCTGGCACCAGGAGAGGGGTCTTACTTTCTGAGGACCTTTTACACCCTGGGTAGAGATGGCTGAAGCTGGCGGCGCTGTCAGTGGCGGAGGCACTGAATGATGATGGCTTGTCTCCAAGTGCGCCCGCTTTGGCGGTGCTGGGGACATCGTGGTAATCTTTTAAACTTGCATGGTCCGTGAGGACCGGCACCAGAAGCCAGAAACGCTCCAGAGAAGGGCCCACCTTCACAGATGAGGTCCTGCCCCAGATACAAGGATGCGCACAGTCTGTACCCCGGTCTCCTGTGCTGGTTTCTTGGCAGACAGCTGCTCTGGGGCTGGTGGTTAGAGGGACTTTTCATATAGATAAGTCCTGAGCCTGTTGGCTTGGTCCCTCCCAGCCTTCTCCATGAGGCTGGAGCAATGGGTCCAGGATTGGGTTTGGTGGCCCTCACCCAGACACTAAATACAGGAGGCATTGTCGTTGGAGGCCAATATGGCTTCCCTGCATGCTGCACATCACCTGAAGCCCCGGGAGACTGGCATGGTGATGACAGCAACTAAACTTTTATTTTGTTTGGTTTTTTGAATTTCAAACAGGAGAGAACTTGGATAAGGGTAGACTAAATGCTAAATTATCTAACTAAATCCATCTGTGTCTTTGAGAGAGAAAGCAAAGCTCTGTCTGCAGCTGAGGATAGTAGGGAAGGAACAAATGCGTGCACACTGCATGCATGCCAGATAGCACAAGAAGGCATTATGGTGTGTGCGCGAGAAGCCACAGCTGTAGAAGAATCAAAAAGCACTGGCTCAAGGATGCACCAAACACCCAAAGTGGAGGAGCCAGAGGGACACTATTCAAAGAACATCAGTTCCCCTTTCACAGTCCACCATCCTTGGTCCACAGTGCCCCTTTAACTGCTGTTTCCTTCCATTTATTCTTTTGGCACAAGCACGGAAAGTGTCTCAGCTTTGTGAAGCAAACACTTCCACAGAGTTCCAAGCAGATACAGGGAGGAACTGCAACTTCATGGGATTCATAAGCTTCCCCTTTCTGGGGGCGCTAAGAACTCCAACAGATATTGCTCAGCCAAGCAAGCAACCTCTTTCCAGCCTCAGTAAAACAAATCCCTTCCACAACGTGCTAATGCACTGATAACACGCAACCAGGGCTTTTCTAGTCCAATCTTCACAGAGCTCCAAGGGTTTGAATTGTAAGTCCAGAATTTAAGCATGAGATAGTAGTAGCTCCCCTGGGGCATGTCATTTTTCTTCTCTGTGCTCAGGTTACTCAAAAAGGGAAAGCGAATGTATCAAAAGCTTTAAAATACAGAACACATTTCAGTTATTTTTCATAATTTAACCTTTTCTTTCAACACACCCCATATAGCAAAACCACTCTGAATTTTTTTGAAATTTACAACCCACACCCCCCCAAGTATGTACAACCTGATATGCTGTTACTCCCAATGGCTGTTCTTTTATTTTTACAGGAAAATATAATTTTAGGGGTGAGGGGGAAGAGCATGGAGGGACTTAGGCTCAAAATTCTGCAGATACCTGGACACATCTGAACTTTACTTAGGTGAGTAATCCCATTGACATCAATAGGAATACCTGCCTGAATAACGTTAAGCATGTGCACATGTGTATTTGAAGGATGTGGGCCACACACATAGCCTCTTGTGCTTGCCCAGAGCTGCGTTGACCTCAAAAGGGATTCAAGTCTACCTGGGTCTGACTACAGGACTGTAGCCACTTAAAGACAGCTTCACCCAGCTGGGCAGCTACTGAGCTTGACATACAAAAGAACTGAAGGGAATGGGGGAGGGCGGGTGCCACCGATCTGGAGACCATGTCTCCTTCCATTTCTATCTTGATGATGCTGCAGCACATATCATCTCAGATCACAAGAAAACGTTTCAAATTTTGCCAGCTGTTGGGGTTGGGGAGTTTTATTAATGAAAGCTGCTCCTTTCACACAGTGAGGGATTTTTTCATGTTCTTTCGTATTTCCCACTGATTGCTACATGTTTAGGCAAAAAATTATTTCTAGGCATGCTGCTCCAGTATCAGGGTGCTTTCCTAATCAGAAGTCTAGGTTGTTACTTCCTTGTCCGTGTGCATCCATTTCACTGTCACAGAGCAGTCTGATTACAGCACCTGGTTATCACAACCAGGGAAAATCCCTGTTCCCACTGAAAACAATAGAGGCTTTGCCATTAATTTCAGCAGCGATAACATCAGGAAAGCATCCTTTTTACAAAAGTAAAAAAGCCATATTTATTTACACTTATTAAAATCAGTAACATCAAAATGGGGGGGGGGGGATGATTCCCTCCCCGTCTCCCAGCCAATAAAAAAGGGAAAGTAATTGCTATTCATCTGCTGCCTGGAGAAAAACCAACCAACCAACTTGCCTTGCAATTACTGTTTGAGGGGAAAAAAAGTTTTAAAAAGGTCCTCCCAGGAGAAGCTACAGCTGGTCCATCCATGTTGCCCTGCCCTACCAAGAGAAGGTGCTCAATTTGGAATGATCATTGCAATCATGATACAGGCCTGCTCTATTGCCATGTGGATGCAGAACGATGAAATACAAACACCCACTTAAAATTTCTGGTTCCAATTTTCCCCATAGTGGTCTGGGTAGAACAGGTAGCTTGGTCAGCAAGCAAATGCTCAGCAGCAATATCGAAGACGAAGGATATTACTCAGTGTGATAAATCTGACCAAGCCTGTCTTTTTACCAGTGTCCCCTGCAGCTGTTGCTTACTCCAGTTTGGTACCTTTGCAGTCGTTGAAGAGTAACCGTTACTGAGACAGAAGGAAGTGAGAATTCTCTAACCTGACTAGCTCCAAGTCACTGCAACACCAGCACCAAGGCAGATTCACTGAACCACAGTTGACATTTTCTTAAAACAGCAGCAGCTATTGAAATTGCAAGATACACAAGTGCAATTTCCCACTATTTTATTTACCTTATCATAAGTAGGCAGAGCAAGTCAAGGTGGCATTCCATCCCGTTAAATAGTGCTGAAAACACTGTTACAGAGGATAGCCTGTAGCCCTCTGTACTTGTAATAAGGAACTCATCACTTTCTATTTATATTTGGGCTGCAACAATAAATGTGCTAAAGCAAAAATTACTGCCTACCTCTCATGCAAATAACCACATACATACAAATCACCCATGCTAGTCTGCATTAATGCAATATGCCGCCCAAATCTTTGCCGCAAGGAGGACTGCTTTGGGAATGCTGTCTTTTCCCAAGAGTCCAAGGGCAACACCTCATTTGATTACAAAATGTATAAGCTTGAGCCTGAGCTGGTGTAAACTGACATAGATGTTAACAGCAACTGAACTACTCCAATTCACAGCAGATGCGGAACTACCCCTTCTTCTCTGAAGCAGCCAAAAGCAAGACATTCTTCTTTCCACCTGCCTTTGCTGATGACCAGGTGGTTTGGCAACAATATTCATCTGCAGCTGATGAGTTTACCCCTTTACTTACACAGGCAGAGGAAGGCTGGATTGTCTCTCTGCAGGATGCATCCATTTCTTGCACCAGACTTTGGTCCCCCCGAGATACTGCACACTGGATTTGCCATGAAGTTGAAGCAGCAAGGCCAGCGCCTATTAAACTGTCAACACACATACCCAGCTCAAAAAGCATGGTGACTATGAGCAAAGAGAAAACCAACAGACCTTTGCAATGGCCCCATATAATCCTAGCTTCCAAGTCCATTCAGCCACTTCTGTGACCATGCAGCAGACCAAATATGGCTAAAGGGGAACAAGCTTTTCTGTGCATTCAATTCAGTGTCATATCTCACTGGCCTGAAACCATATCTGCCCAATACCACGATTTATTTCTTGGCTTTATTTTCCAGCATCAGCTAACACTTATCCGCAAGAAAGTGCCACTGTCGCATTTACTGGAATTTTTGTTTTGTTCTGTTTTATTTTATGGGAATTCATAAGCTTTTCAAAGGCTCTTCTCCAGATTTCTTCATTGCCTGCAGAAGGACTGAACAGCAACACTATAAACAACTGGATTTTACAGCTGTCAAGATTTCAAAGACCACCAGAATGAAAGATTTCCTCTACCCAACAGTCTCTTCCCAGTGGCCATAGCAAGAGGCTTTATCAACAGAGTTAATCACAAAACACAAAAATCAACCAGGCACACTAGAATAAAATACTGCCAACTCCACTAATAACTCCACATAGACACTCTGAGCACAAAGTCAGAATCATTATTGATCCTTCCTGAGCCCGTTTTAAGCGTGCTTGAGGTCATGGTTCCTTTCACACCAGACAGTCACCAAACACATGGGCGGGCTGGCTGCTTTATATCTAAAGAAGATGCTTGTTGAATTATTTCTTATAATTTAAGAGGCAAGGAGCAAACAGGACTTTTTCCAATCAATGCAGATCTCTTTTACAGCTTTACATTCTCTATATGACCTGCTGATAAAAGGAAGCCCAATTCCGTAACGCCCCCCCACCAGCCGACCTCCACCAGAGTGTTTCTGAAGAAAGCACTTCCCAGCCCACTGAAAAGGCTTCACTGTAATGTCCTATTAGCAAGACTATAAACAAATTACTATTTTCAGTTCTCTGTGCCTTAAATATTGAGTCTGTTCTGGTATGGCTATGATCTGAAGAACTGGGTCTGTCCCACGAAAGCTCACCACCTAATAAATTATTTTGCTAGTCATTAAAGTGCTACTGGACTGCTTTTTTAGTTCTGATATCAACAAAGCATGTTAGTCTGAGAGGGGTAGCTGGGCGAGTCTGTAGCTTCACCAAAAAAAACCAAAACCAAACCAAAAGCCACAGTCCTATAGCACCTTAAAGACGAAAGGCATGTCGCCTACACAGCAGCCTTACTCTGAAATAAACTATTCCAGAATAGCTATTCCAAAATAGCTTATTTTGAAATACGGCTGCTGCACACAAAAATGCATTTTAAAATAGCACGCAGCTATTTCAAAATACATCATCTAAACACGTAGGCTATGTCTACATGGCATTCCTCTCACAACAGACAAATGCAAATGAGGGAACCCAACATTGCAAACGAAGTGCTGATTTACAAATCTTGCACTTCATTTGCATAATCTTGTGCGATAGCACTGTTGGGAAAGATTTTGGCAGAACAAAACAGCCATGTAGGTGGGGTTCTGTCTGTGAAAACTCCCTTCGTTGACAGACCCTTATATCTCATTTCTTTCAGGGATAAGGGTCTGTCGACAAAGGGGTATTTTTTTTGCCAACAGAACCCTGTCTAATGGCTTTTTTCATCAAAATCTCTCCTGACAGCACGATCACGCGAGATTATACAAATCAAGTGCTAGATTTGTAAATCAGTGCTTCATTTGTAAAGTTCCCTCATTTGCATTCCTCTCGTGAGAAGAATGCCGTATAGATCTAGCCAAAGAGACTACTTCAAAATAGAGCCACTGGACGCACTATGGCTTGCATGAAAATCTGAGTTACATGGGGACTGCAGGAATGCAACTCCCGTGTAACTTGAGGGTTTACTACACGTCAATCACTGTCTCAAAATTATTTTGAAACACCACCTACATCATGTAGATGCTAGGTTAGTTACTTCAAAATAACAGCTGGCTATTTCAAAATAACTTTATTGTGTACATCTACTCTAACAATTTTATTAGGTAATGGTTTCAGGGTTATATCCACTTCATCAGATTCTGGGGCAAAAATGAGCAAACAAGGTGTACATGTCAAGGAGGTGTACGTATGTCAAGGAGGGGAAAAAGGAAGAGAAAAGGAGAAAAAGGAATAAAAAGGAGTGGGGAGTGCACCCATCATTAATAGGACCTCTCTTCTCTGTAGGGTAATCTTAACGTATGTCTACAAATGTAAGGTATGAGTGTATCCTACTATTTGAAGGCCTGCAATATCTAAACAATGCAAGTATGGAGATTTACTCCATAGCTGCAAATTTCATGGCTTTTGTTACATGTATATGCATCTCTCCCTTCCTCTCACCATGTGTAACTCTGAATGTCCTGCTTTTGTGGGCTTACATCAAGCTTTTGATGGTATTTTTATTAGTCTGTGTGAGATTTATTAAGTCTCAAAATGTATTGTTTCCCAGAACACGGGTTGCAGGACAGCTGCCCACAAAAAATATGTGAAAAGTATCAGAGAGGTAGCCATGTTAGTCTGTATCTTCAAACACAGCAAGAAGTCCTGTGGCACCTTATAGACTAAAAGATATTTTGGAGCATAAGCTTTCATGAGCAAAGACCTGCCACATCAGATGCATTAATGGGGCGGGGTTCAGAAGAGGATTTAAAGGCGGGGAGGGGGGGGGGGGCTCAGTAAAGGGTAGGGCCAGAGCTAACAAGGTCTATTCAGTCAGAGTGGAGATGGCCCATTATTGGTAGTACACATCAAGAGAGGAGAAAACAAGCCAGATCAGTCAGAGGGGATGTGGCCCATTGTCACATTGTAATGTGGAGATGTGAACACCAAGAGCAGAGAAACTGCTTTTGTAATGGGCTAACCACTGCCAGTCTGCTTAATCTTTGGTTGATGGAGTGGAGTCAAATTTGCAAATGTGCAGGTGAAAGAGCCTGTGATGGTACGGTTGATGTTAGGTCCTGTGACGGTATCACTGATGTAGATATGTGAGCAGAACTGGCAGCAAGGTTTGGTGCAGGGATTGGTTCCAGGTTTAGAATTACTGTGTTGTGGTCTATAGTTGCCGGTGAGAATTTGCTTAAGGCTGGCAGGCTGTCTGTAGGTAAGTACAGGCCTGGACATCTACTAATATAATGTATACCATCATGGACCAGCAATGCCCCACTGAAATTTACATTAGCCAAACTGGACAGTCTCTATGTAAAAGACTAAATGGACATAAAATCAGACTTCAGGAATGGTAACATTGAAAAACCTGTAGGAGAACACTTCAATCTCCCTGGACACTCAGTAACAGGATTTAAAAGTAGCAGTTCTACAACAAAAAAAATTCAAAAATAAGAGACATCTCTGAGCTGCAATTCATTTGTAATTTTGACTCCATCAACCAAGGATTAAACAGAGAATGGGAGTGGTTGGCCCATTACAAAAGCAGTTTCTCTGCTCTTGATGTTCACACCTCCACATTACAATCTGACAAAAGATATTTGGACTTCTATAAAGACAACAGCTGAACAAGTTGCTGGCTGGAAGGATTTGTGTCCTACCATTCCGATCAAATTCTCAATTACCTCTGATGGAGTTATGCAAGGCTGGGCACTGACCATGTGATTACAATGCTTAGAGGAAAATGGCCCCACCTTTCTATCATAAGACAAAGGAACACACACACAATTTTAATTTTGTTAAACAGAATAGTCTTTTCCTTTCACTGGCAGTTCCTGTCCCCAGCAGAACATGATTTAGAAAAGAGAGATCTGTAGTTGCCTGACAGTGCACAATAAATATTATGATTGTGCTGAATCATAATTTTGAGGTGACATTGAACCCTGCACAGAAAGGTAAGACTTTTAACAAACATCTCTATTTTTTCCTGTCGTAGTCAATATTTAGTGACTCTGGTAACAGCATATTAAAAGCTCAGGACAAACAGCAGGTGCGCTAAGTTTGTTTGATGACTCTGTGTGTGGGTTCCAAACTGATCTGTCATACTCAATCTAGCAAACTGGTCTCTTCAGTCAGATGGACACACTCATTAATCGGGAAGGGTGATTTGTAAAATGACTGCACAATTGCACTGTGCCTCAAATGGCTGTTTGATCGAGCTCCTGGTTTTAAAGCAAGTGATTTGGACTCAACATCCATACTGAGGATAGTGGCTACTCATCAATAAGAAAGAAGCCAAAATACAGGTGGGAAATCAGATAGAATACATTTGGTGTTATTCACTGCAAATATTTACTAAAAACGTGACCCTCAGAGGGCCAAGGGGTTTTTGCTGGTCTGTTTTTATGCCACTGCAAATAGATAGTTATTTCCTAAAGGGGCGTGATGAGACTACTAATAAAAGACCATGGCAGAAAGTTGTCCCTAAAGATCTAAATCCTGGCTCTACTGACATCAACTAAAATTCTGCCACTGACTTCAACAAGGTCAGGATTTTGCCACAAGTCTCCAAACTCCCAGATGAAGGCCAGGTGTTGAAACCTGCTGAGAAAGTGCCACACAAAACCGTTAGGTCACCAGCACAAATAGCACTTCTCGTGTTCAAATCACCAAGTATTTACAAAGGAGATAGGTCTCATCATCACTATTTTACTAAGTTATGGGAACACCGTGACTTGTCCAAAGGAACGCACCTCTTCTGTGTGCCCGTCAGGTATCCCACCCCTTGCGCCAGAGTGCCCCTCAGAATAGTTTTACTATTTTATCTTAATATTTATTTACCATGATGAGCCTCGCATTAAAACAGAAGATGACTAGGAGTGCACACAGTAACAGGTAGCATCATTTTGATACTGCTTCAAAGAGCAAGATTAAAAAAAACAAATAAATTTTAGATACAAATGTTAAACTCTGTCAGATAGACCAACTCTTATTAGTCCAATATACACATTTAATCAAAAACGAGGCAGCCTTCTCTCAAGGAGTATTCAGCATTAATTGATAATTTCAGTTTTTGTGCTTGGTAAGCAAACAGGACTATAGCAATCTTTTCCCGTACAGCGTGAGGAATTAAGGGGCTCATAATGAGAGACTTTTCTCAGAGAGAGAGTTTGGCAACTTGTCAAGTGTTGCATCTATGGTATACTCACAGCTAATTATATTAAATTAGCATTACTTAGCCATTCCTATTCTCTTCTTTCCTATACTCAGATATCAGCATAACCTAGCACCCATTAAGAAGTAACAGGGTAATTATTAGAATTAAACTAAACTAAAAACAAACAGAACACAAAAGCTGCCATATTTATGCATATCAAGGTTCCTCTTGGCCAACATCCTGTGTCCAACAGTGGCTCATTCCAGCACTTCAGACCGATTGTACAGAACTGGGCAATTCTGGAGTGAGCTGCACAGCATCCTGTCCTGGTGGTTCAGGGTCACCTCAGGCATAAGGTTACATCACAGACCATTCTGGCTAAGAGCCTTTCAGGCCCCAGCCTCCATGGACTGACCCAGTTTAAAAAAAAAAAAAAGTTATATTTTTGGTCATCACACACATCCACTGGCAAAGAGTTCCAGAGGTTACTTGTGCACTGTGAGAAAAATCAATTTATTTGTATTAAATTTTCTTTCATTGGGTAACCCCGGGGTTATTTCTTTTTTCTTCCTTTCAGGATTTTACAGACTGCTATCATTTCCCCCTTTAGCTGTCACTTTTCTAAGCTGGACCACCAAAACAATTTTAAAAGCCCCACAATAAATAAGTATTTATATATTGGGGTGGAGTTCCAAAAACCCAGCAACTTCAAGTAGACCAGTGCTAGGCCAACGCTAATGGCTTCTGAAGATTTCTCCTATTTTTTCCCCCCTATAAAATATTAAGGTTTATGGACACAGTAAAGAGAGAATGAAAAGAAAGCAAGCAAGAAAAGGAAAGAAAGCAAAGCAAAGCAAAGCAAAGCAAAGCAAAGCAAATTATGGAAGGCCAGCATTGGGTAAAGGTAAATCTGCATGGTCAAGAGGTCTGCTATCACGTTACAGATGAACTAAATTATAGCAACTGTAGGTCCGCTGAAGTCAGTGGGACTTTGATCGGACATTAGGAATCTATGTTGAGGGACTTTCTGCAAGATAGGAGCCTAAGGGTTGTTGAGGGGAAGGTGGGATAATTTGTTTGTTTTTCTCACCTGGGCCCTGCCAGGCTGCTTTCTACTCTATTCTCACTGCCACTAAACAGTGGAATTTGAACACCAAATATATCTGATGTAGCTCTCTATTGGAGGTATCACCCACTGTAGGATAACAGTCAAGCGGGGTAATTTTCTGTGAGGGAGGCAAAGTCTCAACATAGATCACATTTTCATAAGTGTGAGGCATTGAACACTGCTCTTTTTAGCAAAGAAATATTAGACCTTGGCAGCTATAATACTGGAGAATAGGATGTAAACCCACAAAGCACCTTCAGTCATTAACAGCATCTAAACCTCCACAGTTTCTAAGCTAAGCACATGCAAAACAGTTTACAGAACTAGGGTCTTAATTGGTATTTTTATTTGTGTGTCAACTGCTCATGAGTTTTCAGTCTGTAAAGCTGATTTCCATTAGCTCCATATGTGAACAAGATACCCCACAGAAATATTCCAATTCTTTGCACCTGGTAAATTCATCTCAGCCAGCAACCTAAACATGTGTTGGCTGCTCACTCTACACCAGCACAGGACGTCTCACCATGTCAGTCCACAGGATCTTTATAGCAGGGAACAGTTTTTCAGTGACTATTTGCAAGGAGTTGGCAATGGTAGGGAATGCAGCCAATTTAATTTAATAGACGGGATTCACATCCTGACATGCAGTTGTCCATTAATAGAACAAACCCCCTCCCCCTTTTCCCATTTGGCAATTGCAGCAAATCTTCCATGAAAATACACTTCCTATAATGTTCTGGTCATGGTCGGCAAGAGCTGCAGCCCATTTCCATAAAGCCACCATGTGGAAAATTGCCTTGGCTGTTAAAATGGACTAATGCAAAGGAATTTTTAAAAAATGTTGAAAGCATCAATCCTTTAAAAAAATCCAGTTTTCAGAATATTAACAGGTCATCTGACAGCAGTAAGGCAGAAGCTTTGAAATAGAAGACAGGAAATCAAATGGCTTTAAAGGAAAAAAATACAACTTTCACTCAAGCAGCACTTATATGTTGTTTACAGAGGAAATGTACTGAGAAGAAAAGACTGGAAGTTATGATTGCAACCCTGTTCTCACCAGATTACAGACCTCTCACTGGAACTGCTGATGATCAAAGAGTTGGTTCAACCCCCAAAAGTCAGACCTAGTTCTGCAGACCAGCACATCAGCTTTAATAGGGCTATTCAAATGCTTAAAAACAAGTTAAGTGTGTAAATTTTAGCAGGGTTGAAGTCAGATTAACTGAAGTCTGAACTGGTTTTACCTGGTATAAACTAACTTCCTTGGATTTCAGTTGGGTAACACTGATTTCATGCCTGTCTCACAGGAGACATTCACTTCCATAGTGCTTATTTGAACCCCCTGAAATTTTCCCATGCACATGAGTGCATGCACATTAGACTTCTTCCTTCCCTGATCCCTTTCCTCCACCACAGGATGAGATTTCAAGGTGTTCGGAAGGGGCTCTCTGGATGTGACGCACTCAAACCAGGATGGCCTGCTGCTCTCCTCAGAATCTCACACATTCCAGGCCTCCTCTGAAGCCAGAACACCTTTAAAATGCATTCTTCCCCACTCTTGAGGAAGCAGTGGAACTTGGGAGTATTTGAAGACAGCAGCCAAAAGGATTATCAGACCTGCTGAGAACCACAGATGGATTTCATAAAAGCTCATGGGTATGGAAGAACAAAAAACAACAGTCTCAAGTTTCAGTGGAGGTGGTCTAGGACGGATATTAGGAAAAACTATTTCACTAAGAGGGTGGTGAAGCACTGGAATGCGTCAGCCTAGGGAGGTGGCGGAAATTCCAACTCTAGCAGTTTTAAGTCCTGACTTGACACATTCTGGGTTAGGAAGATTTAGGTGGGATTGGTCCTGCTTTTAGCAGGCGGTTGAACTCGCAAACCTCCTGAGGTCTCTTCCATCCCGAAGAGTCTATGTCTGCACTTCAGTAAGACACATGCAGATGACTTGTCAGATAACTCAAGCTCATTGGGATCAGCTATGGGGCTGCAAAAGGTGTATAGTATAGACATTAGGTTTTACTGGAGGTTGGGCTCTGAAGCCCTGTGCAGTTGAAGTTCCCAGAGTTGGGGCTCTAGCCCAGTATTGAGAGTCTACAGTTAAACAGGTCCCCAATCTGCTTGAGGCCAAGTTTGCTAGCACCAAACAGCTGTTGGAGTCTAACTGCAGTGCAGACATACTCAGAGCACACTCTCAGAGACTTTGTCAATAAAATAAAATTGCAAAACTGATGCACACCACTCTGTAGACTAGGGGGAAGCAACTTATAGATGAGGCCCACATGTGGCTCACTGGGGTTCTATCTGTGGTCCACGAGACGTTTTGTTTGCTGTTGCCTATGAGCAGGGTTGCCAGTATCTGTTGGTTTTCATCCTCAGTTTTTTTCCTACCAATGTTACAAAAGAAACACACATGAAATGAGGTCCGTGCCTATTGCAGACAACATTGTGAAAACTGGATGGCCCCTCTGCATCCAATCGACGTGCTGATACTTCAGTCTGCACCTCCCATAAATTCTAGATACATAGACAGCACAGTTAGCAAAACAACCCTATTCCAGTGGATCATCTTGGTTAGGACAATCTTGTGGTCCACCAAGATGAAAGAGTGCCATTCATGTGGCCCACTCACTAGCCTAGGTTTTACCTCGCTGATATAAACACTTATTCCAATTGGATATTTCAGATTTAGTATAATCCTGCTGCCAAACAACAAACTAAACTGAAAAACACAACTCAGTGAGGGAGTGTCCACGCAGGGGTTTGTATTATATTCACACGAGGTTACATTGATGATACACGCCCACTTAGACCAGGCCTAACTCCTCAACGGTTTCTTTGTGTTTTGCCCAGTTCCCCTTTACTGCAAGTTCTCTTGTTCATCTACTCATCAGATTTATGAATAGAAAGGAAAAAAGCAAGAAAATAATAAAAGCTCAACTGCTTCCAACTGTTTCTGAATAAAGGAATCAGAATAACGTTCATTTAGTTAATTAAAATGGATCCCAACAAAATTTAACAGTCAGCTCCTTGATTAAGATCTAATGACTGTAACCCAATATCAAGCATTTTGCTGCCATGTTGGTAGGCCCTAAATTTGGCCAACTCTTTCTTCTATTTGTTCACAAAAAGCCTAATTCAAAGCCCAGAAGTCAATAGGTTTTTGATGACTTCCAGATGCCAGACAATTCATTTATTTAATTTTCAAAAATAAAAATCACATCACTTGATGTTTTACTACTTTTGCAAAAAGAAAGAGCTAAAATGCATGCTCACTGTGGCTCAGCACTCTCAAGTCACCAAAATTATGTGCATGCAATGGACAAACTTGGGGGAGGTAGGAGCATGGCAACCAGTCCATGTGGTAAAATGAGATTAATCTTTAATTTAAAAAATTCAAACACAATGCCTTTTTATAGCATTTATTCTCCAAAGAGCTAACAAAACTCTCACCAACAACTCTGGAAGTTGGGAATAAGATTATTGTTGTCCACATTTTACAGACTAGAGACCTGTGGCAGACTGAAATTCAGGCTAACTTTTAGGATGTTCCCTTTCTGTATGATCAAAAGGAGACACACTTCAGATCTCAAAGTGCTGAGCATACCCTGCTCCCAGTGAATTTGGATAATGCTGAGTACTTAACATCCCTAAAAATACGGCCTCAGGTGTCCCAAACAGAGCACTCAAAAAATGAGACAACTCTTGAAAATACTGGTCTCCCTCCATTAGTGGCCCAAGACCATGTATGCACAGATATGACAGCGGAAAACAGAACCTAGAAATTGCCAACTTCCCGCTGCCTCCTGTAATAAATCACATTCTCCTCTCTTCTCTCACTCACAGAAAAGGTATCATAAAAAAGCACAGGGGGAGAAAAACTGTCTACATTTAAATGTTTTGGGGCTTCAGGCCTTTGACACCAGTTCTCTCTGGCATGTGGTTGCTGAGCTCAAATCTGTGTCTCAAGAAAAGTATCTTAATTCAACAATGAGGCTTATGATTTTTTCTTTGCATCTGCTTGCCAAAGAAATGAAGATATCTTACATTGTATCTACTATGAACATAAAAGTCACTTGTCTCTCTGCCTCTCTCCAAACTCTATTGACATTGTCTATCGAACAAGAACACATTACTATTAACATGTACTTCAGACAGTCAGTTTTCAACTCCTGAGGCAGAAAGAAGAGGGAACACATGGAGAAGAGAGTGGCTAAGACTGTGTGTCCAGCATGAAGTTAGAATGAACTGTGAGCATGGTTTTACAAGACAGTGATTTCCTTATTTTCAATTTCTATCCCTCTTTTGTGAAAGTTTAGTACATTCAGGGTCACTGAGCAAATAAAATATCATTAAAGAAAAATCAAATTGTTTCTACTCATCGGTGTTTTCTGCAGCCACACTGACTACCTGTCTCCCTGATTAATGGCTCCTGCACTGCCGTCGTGATTAAAGAAATAATACCTTGTTTTCATTTAAACTTAGGTTGATTATTTTCTGCCTTTCCTCCAACTTCATTCTAAACTCAGCAGATAAAAAGACTGCTTACGGGTTTGCTTATCATTTCATCTAAATGTTATGTACTGTAAACAGGAAGCTGACAGAGTGAAAGTAGCAGAAATGAAGCATTTTGAGGACGAACAAAATGATATTGCTGCTTTGTTTTGTTGGACTACAGACTAACCTGGCTGCCTCTCTATGACTATTTTACAGGGAGCATGTTCTCCTACTCATCAATTTCATAGACAAAAAACGTGGAGAGTAAGAGATTTTAATTGGCAGACGAGTCACAGCACTATTGTTTTACCTTAGCCACACTCAGTTTCCTTGCCACCTGAACTTACAATCACATGTCTCTAGGGACACGAGTTAATTAAAAGCAGGAAATGTCATTGTCTTTAGTCCTGTACAATGTGTCCCCAATGGCTGAAAGCAGGACTTGAGCTCTCCTTGACTACCAAATAGCCACCGAGTTTTAAAGAGGCTGTCACACACCAAAGACATCATAGAAAACAACTCCAGTCTGGTGCTCAGCCCACAAAGGCTACGTCTACACATGAAGCCTACATCGAAGTAGCCTATTTCGATGTGGCGACATCAAAATAGGCTATTTCGATGAATAACGTCTACACGTCCTCCAGGGCTGGCAACGTCGATGTTCAACATCGACGTTGCGCAGCACCACATCGAAATAGGCGCAGCGAGGGAACGTCTACACGCCACAGTAGCACACATCGAAATAAGGGTGTCAGGCACAGCTGCAGACAGGGTCACAGGGCAGACTCAACAGCCAGCCGCTCCCTTAAAGGGCCCCTCCCAGACACACTTGTACTAAACAGCACAAGATACACAGAGCCAACAACGAGTTGCAGACCCTGTGCATGCAGCATGAATCCCCCGCTGCAGCAGCAGCAGCCAGAAGCCCTGGGCTAAGGGCTGCTGCACACGGTGACCATAGAGCCCCGCACAGGCTGGAGAGACAGCGTCTCTCAACCCCCCAGCTGATGGCTGCCATGGAGGACCCCACAATTTCGAAGTTGCGGGACGCGGATCGTCCACACAGTCCCTACTTTGACGTTGAACGTCGAAGTAGGGCGCTATTCCGATCCCCTTATGAGGTTAGCGACTTCGACGTCTTGCCGCCTAACGTCGAAGTTAACTTCGAAATAGCGCCCGACGTGTGTAGCCGCGACGGGCGCTATTTCGAAGTTAGTGCCGCTACTTCGAAGTAGCATGCACGTGTAGACACAGCTAAAGAGAGAAGTAGCAAATGACTCACTAGCACAGTGTTTCCTAATTTCATTTGGCCATGGAACTCTACCCCATTCCCATGTTCTACCCCCTTTAGTCCCCAAACCCATGCCTCATCTCCAGGCTTTATTCCCTGCATCCCACAAACTTGCCCCATCTATTCCCAGGCCCAAACCAACCCCTGGGACTAACTCATCTGTGGCACTGACTGGGGAGCCTACGCCAGGCAGCCATGAGTGCCCTGCAGAAGGAAGGCTGGTGCAGAGGTGTTCTGCTGGTGGAGGTAAGCCAAGCCATGCCCATCAGAGGAGTGTGGCTTCTCAGGTAGTGGAGAAAGAGAGAGGCTCTCTGCCCTGCTGCTGTGGAAATAATGGAACTAAATTCAGTTGGTTTAATGCCTGGATCCCTCCTGTCACCCTGCCAGCTGTTAACCCAATTAAATTTAGTTCTACCATTTTAGCAGCAGCAGGGCAGGGGGCTGCAGAGGAATCAGCTACTGTAATGGAATTTTCTCACAGAATCCTTATTTTCACTTCACAGAACCTCATTTGGGAAAACACTGCACTAGAATATGAACTGTTACAGAGGAGAAAACAATGACAATCAACAGAAATGGGGTTCCACTCTATTTGCAAAAGTGAGCACCTCAACTGCTCCCTTCACAGAGCAGAGATCTTCACGCACGCGCACACACACACACACCCTGATGTGATCAATATATAAGATTAAAAATGACTGCAAAATGGGCCTGTGCCCATTTTGGCATGATCTCACACAAGCACAACGGGGCCTGTCCTTATGTTATCCAAACAGATGCATGCACATGTTTTGTGGGCATGATTTAGAAAGCCACTTCACAAATCTAGCCTGTGGAATTTACAGCAACAGAGGTAGAAGATTTAGTTCAGAATTTTTAGTCAACTAAGTAAGTATTTGGTAATAAACTTACTGATCCTAATCACAATTTTCTAATTAGAACAATGTCAATTACCATGGTTTTATTTTTGGAGAGTAGCTGCACGTCTAGACACGCATGTTTTACAGTTAGTTGCAGCAGTGACGCAGAATTAATGTTTAATGTGCTTTCTTTTTCCCCCACTTAACTACAACAGCTACAGTGTTTTGATGATGTTTACATGAACTTTATCCATTGCTTTAAAATGTTATGATTTACTTGGAACCTCTTTTCAGTATGCAGACTCTCCTGGTAACAGTTGCTAAGAAAAAAGGAAAGAGAAAAAAAGAAAGAAAGAAATCAGACACACAAGTTGATGCCACATGGGATGCAAGTCTGACAACATTTGGTATGTGAGATATGAGACACACACACACATTTAATGATTTGAACCCTTTCTTCCCCCTCCCCTTGCTTTACTCTTTGACTTGGCAGAGCTCCCTGACTGCAACTCTAATTTTATTTTAAAAAAGAGATACATTCAGAAATATTAACATTCTATACATGACTCCCAAAAATAAGCAGAGGTGATTTCTCAGCATCTTTCTTCAAAGTAGGGCTTGAATACTCCATTTACCAAGAGCACGAAGAAGCTTTCTTCAGTGGGTGTAAGAATTCAAGCCACCAGTTCTTGCAGAAATTAAATGTTAATTTGCAAATAATGTTTCTGTTTCTAGTCCTTAGAATTGCCACAACAGCCTGCACATGAACCGAATGCAGATCAGTGCAGCATTGCCTTTCTGATACTGCAAATTCTCCGATGACCCTATTACTATTCAGATTTCCTCAAAAGATGCACAAAGAAACGAATGAGACTTGTGCCAGTTTTAATTGTTGCTGTTCAGAAGCAAGTTATTAGAGGCATGTCTATGTGAGGCAACTGACCAATATAACTACTGCAGACTGAGCTAGTCTTGGTAAGCCAATCAATTGACAAGTCAAATAATATCAAGTGTCTGCTTTAATTAGAGAGCCTCCTCTTTGACCATGGTCAAATATTCCAGCAAGAATGCCTCAATTGAAGCAGAAGCCTACCATTTTGAGTGCATGATAGTGGCTTTTTTTTTCCCATTTTTTGCAAGGTAAGAAAAATACAAAAACAAAGGTTAATTTAATTAGGCATCTCGGACTATCGGCATTAGAGACCACAGTCCTATTTTTTGTAAATAAAGGAAACCTTCGCTTTACGTGTCTTCAGGTTGTGCAAAACTAGCTTTAACATGAGTTTCACACGACTTGAAGATGCGTGGCTGTAAACCTCCCTAGTTGCAGCAGCGAGCAGCTAGGCAGGCTAAGAGCCCCTTCCCCCAGCTTCCCAGAGCAGCAACAGGCACCACTCTGGGAAGGTGGTAGGGGAGGCTTTTAGCTTGCCTAGCTGCCTATCGCTGTAGGCAGCCAGGTGGGCTAAAACCCCCTTCCCAGAGCAGTGCTGCTATCAAGCTGATAGTGGCCCCACTCTGGGAAGTTAGAGAGAAGGGTTTTGGCCCCCACTAGCTACCTGCTGTTGCAGACAGCTAGGGGGACTAAAACCTCCTTATTCTCCCCTCCCCCAAGGATCAGCCTCCCCACTGTGGCCCCAGCTCAGCCCCAAAGCGCGCATAGGGCTCCCAGAGCACTATAGCTAAACATGGGGCTCAGGCTCCAGCCCCCAGTGAGGCACACAGGGCTCGGGCTCCAGCCCCCTGTCCACCACCCCCATGGACCCTGCCCCAACCTCCTCAAACCCAGATCCAACCCCCGCACACCCCAGCTCAACTCCATTCTCCTGCTCCCCCTGCAGTTTTAACCCACCCCAGGCTTAACCCCTCAGCCCCAACCCATCACCCAAGCCCCCCCCCCCCGCCCCAACTTGCCTGAGGGACCACTGAATTTTATTAGTCTAATAAGTTATTGCTTTGACCTCTCAGATCACATTTGATAATATTTAGTTGGTCAGTTCACCAATTATTTTTGGACTGGTGAAGTGCCCAATGTCAAATTAAGCTATTCCATGATAGTGTTTTTAGAGTGGCTCCCCTTACTGACAATACTAAAAAAAAGTGTGACTTTATTACAGATTACTCCACTCAGAAAGCAGACTAATTATTCCAGAGCACAATCGCTATTATTCTGAATAGGGGCATTCACATGATAGAATTATTCCTTAATAGCTAAATTATACTGGAATGCCCCTATTCAGAATAATAGCGATTGTGTTCTGGAATAATTAGTCTGCTTTCTGAGTGGAGTAATCTGTAATAAAGTCACCAGTCAATTTCTCCTCACCTTAATCATGTTGGTCAGTGTTTCACAAAGAGTAGTACGTGTACCACTGGTGGTACTCTAAAGGATTGCAAGAGGTACGTGGCCGAAAATAAAATTACTAAAAAACAGGAGACAAGCACTGGAATGGCACTGGGAGAGGACTTATGCCAATAAGGCTCACATCCCAAAAGGGGTATGCAAATATTTTAAGTTTGGGAAACACCAATATAGATAAGGCCTAAGAACTACACATTCATATTGCTGCTTTGGGGAAACTATGAGTAGGATCCTGCATAGGTGAGCACTGCAGCTGGGCACAAGGAGATAAATAAAAAACAAAGAAGAGGCCTGAAAAAGAGAACAGCTTTGTCTCCACCTCCATCACAGAAACCAGGAGGTGCAGCAGTAGAAAGCAAGGCTAGAAAGATCAGTCTGAGCAGGTTTCCACTAACACAGAAGCCCACAGCAGGGCTCAAGCAGGGTTCAGGAATGAGCTGTCAGAGTAGGGAGCATGGTGCTAGGTTTCTAGCATTGCTCATTCTCCTTAGTAATGGAGCACTGTTTATCCTGACCGTTTGCATTTACCATTGACTAATACAGCAGATAGCAACCCCGCAAGCATGCCAATTTTCATTGGCAGGTGAGGTGGAAGCTCAGCCCTGCCCCTTCTCCCTCATGCAGCTGGGAGCTTGCTCAAAGTCATGTTGCCTGTGGATTAACAAAAGACCAGCTAATGCTACAAACCACCCCCTAAACATTAAAGCTCTATATCTTTATTATTAATTAAGCTGTTGTAAGCAGGACTTTAAAAAGTATCACCAGCACTCAGACTGTACATAGAGATCAAAAGGTCAAATTTCAGCACTCCACCTCAGAAAGGTTGCTGACCCCTGATCTAATACATTTTTGGAGAGGAGGGGTTGCGGGGGAACAAACTTCTCAGGGACAGGTTGGCTACAGTAGTCATGATGGCATTAAGGTAATAACAAAAGAGGAGGACAAGAAGAGGGAAGATATAAGCACTCATCACAAAAATACAGATGCTGTCAATAAAAGTGATTAAGGAACCTAAGAACACGAAGAAATTATTTCATTGTCTGTACCCAGGTAGGAGCTTGGGTAACAAACAAGAGAAAACAAGACTGTAAGAATAGCCATAGTGAGTCAGACCAATAGTACCTCTAGCCCAGCATCCTGTCTCCAACATCAGCCAGTATCAAATGCTTAAGAGAAAATGAAGAAGCAGGAGGAAAAAGACTTGGGTGTACTGGCTGATCTCAGGATAACTTTTGCAGCTGCATTACACTGGTGGCTAATGCACTCCTAGAATGCATCAGACAACATACTTCCAGTAGACATAGGGAAGTGCTATTGATATTACGAGCTTGCGACCGGGGCACTTGCAAACAGGGTGGTTGTTAACGGGAGGGAGTTGTGAGAGGGGAGTTTAGAGGGAGCTAGTTACTTCTACAAGGGTAAGGGGCGGCAAGATGTCAATGGCGGCGGCGTTCCCAACTGCTGGCCAGAGCTGAGGGACCTGCTGCCCCCAGGGTGCAGCGGGATGCAGGTGGGCTTGGGGGAGTGTGGGGGGCGAGACTAAAGGGGTGTCAGTGGTGGGCATGTGGTTTGGGGGCGTGTGGTACGGCTGTGCAGATGGCCATGCCCACGGAGGCTGGTGGTGGCGCGCCTGGCTCAGATTGCCTGGGCTTTCAGGCCTAGTCCTGCAATCCCTGCACACGTGGCCCACAGCAGCTCCGTGGGGTCCCGGGGGCAGCTGCAACCAGAAGAAGAGTTGGTAGCTTTGGCAGGGACCGCGAGATCGGCACCTTCCTGGAGGACATGGGGCTGCAGCAGCACCTGACCAGGTGCGGAGAGGCTGGGGGAGGGGGGACCTGGTGGCGATGAGAGCTGATGGGGGACAGTGTGGTGAGCTGGGGGGACATGGGAGTGGATAGGGTGTAAGGGGGCGGGGGGGGGGATCTGGGTTGATGGCAGCTGATGGGAGGCAGAGGGGTGGGGAGGAGGGTCCTGGGGAGGTGAGGAGGTCATCAGGCCATGGGCAGCTATGGGGACACGTGGTGCAAGAGGTAGTGGGATCATTACCCACATTCTCCATGCCCCACTACCTTGTGGGTTATCCTGGTAAGGAGCAAGTCTAAGAGAGTAAACCCTGACAGAAAATCCGGAGGGGTGTCTTAAGGTGGTTCTGTGCCAACTTCTGGCACTGACCCGGCAACTCTTGCAGCTCAGCTGTTACCAGACGTAGAGGTTATCCTCTCCTTTGGACTATATCAGTAAAGCCGAGAGGGGGACACTGGCATCTGGGCAGCCCAGGGTCCCAAAAAAAAAATTGCCCAGGTTCACACCTGGAGAGGTACTCCAGCATCGCTTAACAGCGTTGAACCAACAGATAGCGGTTATAAGCTCTCACTCAATTGGCGTAGAGAACAAGTGTCAGGGGTTGCCTTCAACGGTGGGAGAGATCATCCCATCTCACTGGACAGTCACCACCCACCTCAAGCTGGGCAGCCCCCAGCCAGTAGGTACTGTCCCACCACAGTTCACCTGCCTCACTGGGTGCGTGAGGCTTAAGGTTCTCAAACCTGACACGTGACTGAAATTTGAGCACCAGGCAAAACAATAAGAAAATCAACAAGAAAAGGAAACCATCGAAGTTTTAAGCTTGCTTGCTGGAATGTGCGGACCATGCTGACTGGTTTGACTGAAGATCTTCCGGACATCAGCGACACCCGAAAGACCGTTGTCATCAATGAGGAACTAAAGAGGCTCCAAGCTGATATCGCTGCTCTGCAAGAGACGCGACTCGCAGATTCGGGATCTCTAAAGGAAAAAGGACTACACCTTTTTCTGGCAGGGTAAAGCCTAAGAAGAACCCAGGGAGCATGGTGTTGGCTTTGCTGTCAGAAACACCCTTCTACAAATGGTGGAATTAGTCATGAGCGGATCAGAAAGACTCCTTCAGGTCATATTTCAAACTTGTGCCAGTCCTGTCCACCTGATCAGCGCTTACGCTCCAACCCTGTACGCCACACCAGACGTAAAAGACAAGTTCTATGATGTGCTTAGTGCTGCCATAGCGCAAATACCTGCTCATTAACAACTGTACATTTTGGGTGACTTCAATGCAAGAGTTGGAGCCGATCATGACTCATGGCCTTCCTGCTTAGGCCACTTCGCTGTGGGAAAAATGAATGAAAATGGACAGTGTCTTCTCGAACTTTGCACATACCACAATCTGTGCATCAAACATTTTTCCAAACCAAGCCACAGGAAAGAGTGTCATGGAGACACCCACGCTTGAAACACTAGCATCAACTAGACGTGGTCATCACTAGACGTGATAACCTCAAAAAACATCCTTCTGACACGCAGCTATCATAGTGCCAACGGCAATACAGATCACTTGCTAGTTTGCTCCAAACTCAAGGTGAGACCCCAGAAGCTGTACCACTCTAAACCAACTGGAAGGCCCCGCATTGATGGCAGAAAGACAGCAAACTCAGAGAGAGGTGAAAAGTTCAGAGAGACCCTCGAGGAGAATCTGCGCAGCAGCCCTGGTGGTACCGATGTGACAACCAGATGGCAGCATCTGAGGGACACGATTTACAACATGGCCTTGTTGGTGTTTGGAAAAAGAGCTAGAAACACAAATGACTGGTTTGAATTTAACTCCGATGAGATGATCCCAGACATCGAAAAGAAGTGCGCTGCACTCCTGGAGTACAAACGCTCACCGAACAAAGAGAAGTTACTCACCGTAGTAACGATGGTTCTTCAAGATGTGTCCCCGTGGGTGCTCCACGATACGTGTCGGGCTCGCCCCGGCGCCGCAGGTCGGATCTTTTCAGCAGTTTCTGCTGGGCCGCGCATGAGCCGGCGCGCGCCGCTCCCTTGCGCGCTCCCGGCCATGTGCGTGATCCGTTCCCCGCCAGTTCCTTGACCAACCGCCTCGGATGCTCCTGAAAAATACTTAACAGAGATCCGAAGCAGGGAGGATGGCCAGGTGGTGGAGCACCCACGGGGACACATCTCGAAGAAAGAAAGGTTACTCACCGTAGTAACGGTGGTTCTTCGAGATGTGTCCCCGTGCGTGCTCCACATTAGGTGTCGGGCTTGCCCGGTGCTGCAGATCGGATCTTCTAAGCAGTTTCTGCCGGACCGCGCATGCGCCAGTGTGCGCCGCTCCCTTGCACACTCCTGGCCATGTGCGCGATCCGGTCTCCGCCAGTTCCTTGACCAACCGCAAAACACTAAACAGAGATCTGAAGCGGGGAGGATGGGCGGGTAGTGGAGCACCCACGGGGACACATCTCGAAGAACCACTGTTACTACGGTGAGCAACCCTTCTTTCTTCTTCGAGTGTCCCCGTGGGTGCTCCACATTAGGTGAGTACCCAGCAGTAACCCAAGATAGGAGGTGGGTAATCGGATTATGGGCAGCTTGTCCCCGAGAGGACCGCTGTCGAGAGACAGGTATCTTCTTGGAATACCCTGTGAAGGGCGTAATGTTTGGCGAAGGTGTCATAGGATGACCAGGTCGCCGCTCTGCAAATGTCTTTTAGCGCAACGCCCTTGAAAAAGGCTGTTGATGCCGCCACACCCCTAGTGGAATGAGCCCTGGGCGTGGCCAATAAAGGAGTCTTTTTGAGTTCGTAGCACATTTTTATGCAGGATATGATGTGCTTCGAGATTCTCTGCGAAGAGAGACCTTCTCCTTTCGATTTGGGAGCGAGAGAGACTAGGAGTCTATCCGTTTTCCGGAAGGACTTGGTCCTGTCTATACAGAAGGCTAGCGCCCTCCTCACGTCCAGGAGGTGTAGGCGCGCCTCTTTGTTAGAGTTATGAGGCTTTGGATAAAACAAGGGTAAAACAATAGGTTCGTTAATGTGAAACTCAGAAGAAACTTTAGGAACAAAGGCTGGATGCAGCCGTATGGTTACCGCCTCCTTCGAAAAAACAGCGCAGGGTGGCGTTGCCATAACTGCCGCAAGCTCGCCCACCCTGCGAGCCGACGTGATTGCGAGAAGAAAGGGTGTCTTTATCGTAAGGAGGCGGAGGGAAACTGTGGCCAAAGGCTCGAACGGCGGTCCCGTTAGCGCATTAAGCACCAGGTACAAGTTCCACAAAGGTGGAAGCAGTTTCTGAAGGTGGCATAGGTTTACCAACCCTTTGAGGAACCTGGTAACCATGAGATGGGCGAACACCGTGTGCCCTTCCTCTTCGTGTCTGAACGCCGAAATGGCGGCAAGGTGGACCTTTAACGAGGATAGTGAGAGTCCTCCTCTCTTGAGGTCCAGTAGATACTCTAATATTACAGGTATAGGCACCGAAAGGGGGACTAGCTGTTTGGTAGAACACCATGCCATGAAGTGAGTCCATTTCTGCTTGTAGGTCTTCCTGGTGAAAGTCCTCCTGCTACTTTCTAGGACTTGTTGCACTTCCTCCGTACATGTGCTCTCTAGGGAGCTGAGCCATGGATAAATCACGCTTGTAGTCGCAGGCCTTGGGGGTGCAGATGCACTATGGACCCCTGGGCTTGCGTGAGCAGATCCGGCGCCACTGGAAGGGGCATCGGTGGATGGTCCGACATGCGCAGGAGTAGGGGGAACCATTGCTGTCGATCCCACGTTGGGACTATCAGGATCATTCGGGCTCCTTCCCTCCTGGCTTTCTGCAAGACTTTCTGGATCAGCACTGTGGGAGGAAAGGCGTAAAGCAGGGGGACCCTCCATGAGATCGCGAATGCATCCCCCAGGGACCCCCGTCCCAGTCCTGACCTGAGGCAGAATCGTGGACACTTCTTGTTGTGTTGAGTGGCAAACAGGTCTACCTGGGGAAATCCCCATGCGTGAAAAATCGGTCGTAGCAGATCGGAACGGATCTGCCACTCGTGTGAGAGTGCGAAGCACCTGCTCAGCTGGTCTGCCTTCACATTGTGAGCGCCTGGTAAATACGAGGCTTTCAAGGTTATATTGTTGGCGATGCACCAGTTCCACAATTGGACTGCTTCCGCACATAAGGCACGGGACCGAGCTCCTCCTTGCCGATTTATATAAAACGTGGTGGAGGTATTGTCTGTACTGATCCCGACTACTTGCCTTGAAAATGGTCTCGAAAGTGTCTGCAGGCGTTGAACACTGCTCTGACCTCCAGTATATTTATGTGCAGTGACTGTTCCGTGGAGGACCACAGTCTTTGCGTCACCTCTTCGCCCATGTGTGCTCCCCACCCTATGTGGGAGGCGTCAGTAGTGAGAAAAACAGATATTTGTGGTTGGTGAAAGGGCACCCCTGTTAGCATGTTCTTGGGGTTCACCCACCATTGCAGGGATCTGCACACCTCTGTCGTGGGCGACACCACCCGGTGGACAGGGTGTGCTGCCGGTTTGTAGACGCTCACCAGCCAGTGCTGCATGCTGCACCTATGCAATCGGGCATTCTGTATCACAAACGTTGCTGCTGCCATGTGGCCGAGCAGCTGTAAGCATGTCAGAACCGGCACCGTAGGGCTGAAGGTGATGACTTGCACAAGGGAACCAATGGCGCGAAAGCGGGCATCTGATAGATAAACCCTTGCTGTGAAGGAATTTATGCGTGCCCCTATGAACTCTATGTCCTGTGCGGGGTCTATCTTTGATTTTGCCAAATTGATGACCAGGCCCAGCGAAGAGAATGTGTCTGCTGTGATGCTTATCATGCGAAGTACCTCCTCCTCCAAGGCCCCTCTCAGTGGGCAGTCTTTTTTTTTTTTTTCCCTTCTTCTTCCCAGATATGGGAATATGAACACCCCCTGTCTGTGCAGGTAGGCTGACACCACTGCCAAAGGTCTTGGTGAAGACTCTGGTGGCCGAGGAGAGGCCGAACGGCAGAACCTTGTACTGAAAATGTTCTTTGCCTACCATAACCCGGAGAAAACGCCTGTGAGCCGGGTGAATAGTTATGTGGGAATACGCGTCTTGTAAGTCGAGGGCTGCGAACCAATCTCCATCATCCAGTGCCGTAAGTACAGAGGCGACTGTGATCATCCGAAAGCGTTGCTTGCGCAAGTACCGGTTGAGGCCTCGAAGATCTAGGCTGGGCCTCCAGCCTCCTGTCTTTTTCTCTGTGAGGAAGTATCTTGAGTAGAACCCTTTCCCTTGGAGCTGCTCCGGCACTCTTTCCACTGCCCCTATGAGCATAAGATGGCCTACCTCCTGCTTGAGTCTCGCTTCGTGGGAGGCGTCCTTTAGGTGGGGTCTGGGTGGAGGTCGTGGCGGTGGGAGCGACTGGAAGGGAATGGCGTAACCCGTGGCTATGATCTCCAGTACCCATTTGTCTGTGGTGATCTTTTGCTATTGGTCGGAGAATGGTCGGAGGCGATGGTGGAACAGTAGCTTCGGATGACATTGCGCGATGGTAGTGATAGTGCAGCCCTCGATCTGTGTGTCAAACTTGTGGCCTTTGGCCCTGCCCCGAGGATGCACGGCTCTGTTGAGAACGTCGCCTGGGAGTTCTGTACTGTTGGTGTCGCCCTTGCTTGTAGCCCCTGTGGTACTGGGGACGCTGTGGTTGATACTGCAAACAGCTTCTGCGTGTCAAAGGGAAGATCAACGATCTTCGCCTGCAGATCCCTCCGGATACCCAATGTCTGGAGCCAGGACTCCCTGCTCATGACCACTGCCATAGCTGTTGAGCATGCTGCCGTATCCGCTACGACTAGGGCGATCTGAACTCCTGTCCTCGAGGCTGTGTAGCCTTCCTGCACGATGGCCTTGAGCAGTGGCTTCTTGTCCTCTGGAAGCGAGTCCATGAGGGAAGTCAGCCTGGAGTAGTTGTCGAAATTATGGTTCACTAGATGCGCTGCGTAATTCGCCATTCTCAACAGTAGGGTAGAGGAGGAGTAGACCTTTCTGCCGAACAACTCTAGTTTCTTGGCATCTTGTCCGTTCCCCCTGTCTTGTACCGAGAAGTTTTCGACCTCTTTTGAGACGATTCCACCACCAGAGAATTTGGTTAGAGGTGGCTGAACAGGAACTCCATGCCCTTCCTCGGGACGAAGTACTTCTTATCCACTCTCTTGTTTATAGGCGGAGTGGACGCAGGGGTCTGCCATATTGAGGTGGCAGACTCCATGATTGCTTCATCAGCGGAATAGCTATTTTGGAAGAGGCTGGAGGTCTCAGGTTTTTAAGGAGCTTATGGTGTTTCTCCTGCACCTCTGCTGTTTGGATGCCTTGCGTGAAGGCCACCCTTTTAAACAGCTCTTGGAACTGTTTGAGATCGTCTGGAGGATGGACGTCCCCTGAGGCCGTGGCCTCGTCAGGGGAAGATAGTGAGGAACCGCTAGGGTAAACCTCTCTGGACCCCTCTGGGTCCTGTTGACGGTGATACATCCTCTCGCTAGATACTTGCGAGGGAAAATCTCGGGGTTCCAGAATCAACTCCCCCTGAGATATCTGCGTTTCCGTCCCCGTCCGCGATTGCCCTCAGGGATATTGAAATGTCTGGGGGGGATCTGTCCCTGGGAGTATGCCTATGGTGTCTATGCCTCACGTGATAGGGGCGACCATGGCAACATGGGCACTGTTCTGGAGATGGAGACCTGGACCACTCTGGAGGTGCATACCCCCTGCGTCTGGGGGAGCGAGATCGTCTGGGTGATTGAGATAATGGAGAGACTGATTTGTGGCAGTACTCCAGGGGTTCAAAGCCCAGGAAGGGCGATGGTGGCCCGAGCCATGATGATGCTGGCTGTAGGAACGGGGATGGGGGCTCAGGGTACATTGGAAGTGACTCCTGCCGCCTCGTTGGAGTCTGCAGCATAAGAGAAGGGCTTAGAGTGAGTTGCCCTGCAGCCCTGTCTGGAGAAGGGCTGCGGTGCCGGGTTTTCTGTGCTGCCTTTCCCCTCCCCTGTGGCGCTGGCTCCGCCCCTTTCCGCATCAGGGATCTCGGCCCCGCTGTCTGCGCCACACTCGGAATGCTCCGCTGCGGTGCCGCACGGGTGGTCTCCCCCCGTACCTGCAGGCCGCGTGCCTGCGAGCTCTGCACCGCCGGTTCCCCGGGGGTCGGTGCCGCCAGTTCCGGTGCTTGCCTGGCCGCCGCACTGCCCACGGTGCGGGGCGGCTGTTTGATTATCGGAGGCTCAGCCTCTGCCACGTGCGTCTCCGCGCCGCCGCCGCTCAGCTGTGACTGCGGCTGGGGGCTATGCGCTCCACCCGTCCCGCTCGCTGTGGCTGCCGGCAGGGATCGGGTTGGTGAAAGCTTCCTCCGTTTTTGCGCTGATGGGGTTAGGGAAGCAGCTTTCCTTTTATGGGCCCCTGAGGGTCCCTCCTGCTGAGGCCGCTCCGGCGCGTCTGGCTGGAGGGCCTTGTCAAAGAGCAGCATTTTCAGCTGCATCTCTCTGTCCTTCCTTGCTCTGCTGTGAGCTTTGCACAGAAGGAGCATTTCTGTGCCCATCGGAGGCCGGCATCGCTTTGCAGCATGACTCACACTTTGAATCCTGAAGAGGACATTGTGGTGAGTCTTTGAGTTATTAATAGGGTACTTAGCACCTTCTCTGCGCCTGTTCCCCTCTCCGACTCAGCCTGCTGCGGCAGGAGCACTAATGGCCTTACGTCCCCGGGCCTCCGCTGCACCGCTCGCTACTAAGGTTGTAAAAAACTTTACTTTTTACTCTTTTCTTTTCTTTTGTTTTGAAAACAACAACAAGCTAGGTTAAGCTAAAGACTGAAAAAGAAGCTCTAAACGCTTTAAAAACATTAAATACACTAACTCTGGCCGTAGCCTGAGCAGATTCCGTCTGTAGCCGATGGCGGTTAAAGAGGAACTGGCAGAGACCGGATCGCGCACGCAGCCAGGAGCGCGCAAGGGAGCGGCACACGCTGGCGCATGCGTGGCCTGGCAGAAACTGCTGACAAGGTCCGACCTGTGGCACCGGGGCGAGCCCGACACCTATCGTGAAGCACCCACGGGGACACTCGAGGAAGAAGAGTACCCTGCAAGCACTCAGAGCAGCCAGAGAAACAGTACAGCAGACAGCCAGGCGCTGTGCCAACAACTACTGGTTCGAGCTATGCAGCAGCATCCAGACCAGTGCTGACTCTGGTAATCTCAGAAAAACGTACGAGGGTATCAAGAAAGCATTAGGACCCACCCAGAACAAGATGGCACCTCTGAAATCCAAATCTGGTGAAGTCATCACTGATGAAGCCAAACAGATGGAGCGCTGGGTCAAGCACTACTCCGAGCTGTACTCACGCGAGAACGTTGTGGTTGACACAGCCCTCGATGCCGTCGAGCTCCTACCAGTAATGGACGAACTGGATCAGGAACCAACTGTGGACGAACTGAAGAAAGCCATCAACAGCATTGCAGCAGAAGAGGCCCCAGGCCAGGATGGTATATCACCAGAGGTAATCAAGTGTGCCACAGACGCCCTCCTGGAACCCCTACATGAGCTACTGTGCCTGTGCTGGAGAGAGGGAGAGGTTCCACAGGATATGCGCGATGCTAACATTGTAACCTTGTCTAAGAACAAAGGAGACAGAAGCGACTGCAACAATTACTGTGGAATCTCCCTCCTAAGCATCACTGGTAAACTGTTCGCTCGCGTCATCCTCGGCAGACTCCAGAAGATTGCTGAGAGGGTGTATCCCAAATCACAGTGCGGATTCCTCGCAGAGAGATCTACCGTTGACATGGTCTTCTCTCTGAGGCAGCTGCAAGAGAAATGCAGGGAGCAGAGGAAGCCACTCTATATTGCCTTCAATCGACCTGACCAAGGCCTTTGACTTGGTCAGCAGGGATGGTCTGTTCACACTGCTCCACAAGATAGGCTGTCCACCACAGTTACTCAAGATGATCCAGTCTTTCCACAAAGACATGAGAGGAACCATCCTTGTTCTGACATTGCTCAAGATCTTCTTCGCACTCCTCCTGAAGCACGCCTTTGGATCTTCAACAGAGGGCATCTTTTTGCACACAAGATCTGATGGGAAACTGTTTAACCTTGCAAGGCTGAAAGCTAAATCTAAGGTGTGGGAAGTCCTCATCAGAGATATGCTGCTCACAGATGACACTGCAGTAGTGTCACACGCAGAAGACCAGCTTCAGAAATTGCTGGATAGGTTCTCCAAAGCGTGCAAGGACTTCAGGCTTTCCATCAGTCTAAAGAAGACAAATGTACTTGGTCAGGACGTTGCTGAACCTCCATCAATCAGCATTGACAACTATATGTTAGAGGTCATCCACGAGTTCGTTTACCGTCATCACTGACGCCCTGTCATTGGAGACCGAAATAAATAGGAGGATCGGAAAAGCAGCCACAACGCTGTCCAGACCCAGCAAGAGAGTGTGGAATAACATCAAGTTGTACACCCACACCAAAATGCAAGTCTACAGAGCCTGCATCCTCAGCACCCTCCTTTATGGCAGCGAGTCTTGGACCCTGTATGCCCGCCAGGAAAAGAGAATGAACGTCTTCTACTTGCGCTGCCACAGGCGCATCCTTGGAATATTATGGAAGGACAGAGAGTGTCCAGCTTTGCGACCGGGTGCTCGCGAACAGGGTGCGTGCTAACAGGAGGGAGTTTTGAGAGGCTCTCCTGGAGGAGGAGAAGGAAGGAGCAAACTAAAGCACCTTGGGGTAAGTGGCTGCTTATATTTGGGGGTTTTGGGCTTGTGTGTGTTTGTTTGTTTGTTTGTTTGGAGTGCTGAGCTGAGTGTTTGTTTGAAAGGCCGTGTGCTCAGGCAGGCAGTTGGAAGCTGTGAACATAAGAATGGCCATACTGGGTCAGACCAAAGGTCCATCCAGCCCAGCATCCCATCTGCCGACGGTGGCCAATGCCAGGTGCCCCAGAGAAGGAGAACAGAAGACAATGATCAAGTGATTTATCTCCTGCCATCCATCTCCTGCCCTTGTTCTGATGGCTAGGGCACCATACTTTATCCCTGGCTAATAGCCATTTATGGACCTAACCTGCAAAAATTTATCAAGCTCTTTTTTAAACCCTAATAGAGTCCTGGCCTTCACAGCCTCCTCGGGCAAGGAGTTCCACAGGTTGACTGTGCGCTGTGTGAAGAAAAATTTCCTTTTATTAGTTTTGAACCTACTACCCATCAATTTCATTTGGTGTCCCCTAGTTCTTGTATTAAGCTGTGAGTCTTGATTAGGTTTGAATTGAAACACCGTGTGCTGATTGGCTGAGCTGTAGGCAGAGGGAGGAGCTATCAGGGAGGCCGAGCACTTAAACCCCGCTAGTAAGCGACCAGGGAGCTTTGCGACCGGGTTCTTGCGAACAGGGTGCATGCTAACAGGAGGGAGTTTTGAGAGGGGAGTTTTTAGAGGGGGAGCTTGGAGGGAGCCAGTGACTTCTAATGCCCTTAAACTTAAATCCTTTATAACAACCTCTATCTGAAACATTTAAATTAACCCCTCATATATAATTGGAGTAGGAAATGGAGGCAGAAGCCCAGCAGCAGAGTGGGGGCTATCCTGTTTATTGTGTCGAGTGCAGTATGTATGACTACCTACCCTGTGGGTGGGTAGCGTATGTGTGCACTCGATGCAAGGAGCTCCTGGCCCTCAGAGACCGAGTGTGTGCTTTGGAGGCCAGGATGGCTGAACTGGAGGAGCTAAGGAAGGCAGAGGTGTTTGTTGATGAGACTTTCCGGGACATAATAGGGCTGTCCCACCTCCAATCTGACAGTCCTGATGCTGTTACGGAGGATGAAAGGCTCAGGGAAGGAGAGCAGTCAATGGGAGCAGAGGGAAACCATCCCATAGTTGGGACCCTCCTTCCAGAGGGTGCTATTGTATCCTCTCGTGCCGAGGATACTTCTCCGGGGGAGGGAGCACCAGCTGTTAGGAAGAAGCAGGTTTTAGTAGTGGGGGATTCGATCATTAGAAATATAGATAGCTGGATTTGTGATGACCGGGAGAACCGTATGGTGACTTGCCTGCCTGGTGCGAAGGTTGCGGATCTCTCAAGGCATCTAGACAGACTTATGGGCAGTGCTGGGGAGGAGCCAGTCGTCGTGGTACATGTTGGTACCAATGACATAGGGAAGGGTAGAAGAGATGTTCTGGAGGCCAAATTTAGGTTACTAGGAAAGAGACTGAAACCCAGAACATCTATGGTGGCATTCTCTGAAATGCTTCCAGTTCCACACGCAGGGCCAGATAGACAGGCAGAAGTTCAGAGTTTCAATGCGTGGATGAGACGATGGTGTAGGGAAGAGGGGTTTAGATTTATTAGGAACTGGGGACACTTTTGGGGTAGGGGGAGCCTATACAGGAATGATGGGCTCCTCCTAAATCAAGGTGGATCCAGACTGCTGGCATTAAACATTAAAAAGGTCGTAGAGCAGTTTTTAAACTAAGAGGTGGGGGAAAGCCGATTGGTGCGGGGGAGCACCTGGATCGGACGGAGACTTCTCTTACACGAGGCTCCATAGATAGGGATTCCCTAGAAGTTAGTCAGATAGGGAACATGGGAAATAATATATGCGCAAGATCAGATGTGAAACAATCGCATATAAAAAAATCCAACGCGTCTGTGAAAGGCGGACATATAAATAGTGGTAGTTTTTTAACGTGCTTTTACACAAATGCTAGGAGTCTGTCTAATAAGATGGGTGAACTGGAGTACCTCATATCAAAGGAGGAAGTTGACATAATAGGCATCTCAGAAACATGGTGGAATGAGGACAATCAGTGGGACACTATCATACCGGGATATAAAATTATATCGGAAAGACAGAACAGGTCGTGCGGGTGGCGGAGTAGTACTATATGTGAAGGATAATATAGAATCAAATGAAGCAAAAATCCTAAAGGAATCAAAATGTTCCATAGAATCATTATGGATAACAATTCATTCCTCTAATGTGAATATGGCATTAGGAATATATTACCGACCACCTAACCAGGACAGTGATAGTGATGCTGAAATGTTAAGGGCGATTAGAGAGGCTATCAAAATAAAAAACACAGTAATAATAGGAGATTTCAATTATCCCCATATTGATTGGGTGCATGTCACCTCAGGACGGGATTCAGAGATTAAATTTCTTGATGCCTTAAATGACTGCTTCTTGGAGCAGCTAGTACAGGAACCCACAAGGGGAGAGTCAATTCTCGATCTAGTCTTGACTGGAACGCAGGATCTGGTCCAAGAGGTAACTGTTACTGGACCGCTTGGAAATAGTGACCACAATATAATAACTTTTAATATTTCTGTGTTGGGAAGAACACCGCAGCGGTCAAACACTCTGGCATTTAATTTCAAAAAGGGGAATTACACTAAAATGAGGAAGCTAGTTAAACAGAAACTAAAAGGTAGAGTAATTAAACTAAAATCCCTGGAAGCTGCATGGAAACTGTTTAAAGACACCATACTAGAGGCCCAACTTAAATGTATACCCCAAATAAAAAAAACACAGTAAGAGACCTAACAAAGAACCACCATGGCTAAACAGCCATGTTAAAAAGGCAGTGAGAGAGAAAAGGGCAGCTTTTAAAAAGTGGAAGTCAAATCCTAGTGAGGAAAATAGAAAGGAACATGAACACTCCCAACTTAAGTGTCATAATGTAATAAGAAAAGCCAAAAAAGATTTTGAGGAACAGCTAGCCAAAAATTCAAAAAATGATAGTAAAATGTTTTTTAAATACATTAGAAGCAGGAAGCCTGCTAAAAAAGCAGTGGGGCCCTTGAACGATAAAGATATAAAAGGAGCGATCAAGGAAGACAGTGTCATTGCGGAGCGATTAAATGATTTCTTTGCTTCAGTCTTCACGGCTGAGGATGTTACAGAGGTTCCTAAATCTGAGCCAGCCTTTTTAGGTGACAAATCTGAGGAACTCACTCAGATTGAAGTGACATTAGAGGAGGTTTTGGAGTGAATTGATAAGCTGAATAGCAACAAGTCTCCAGGACCAGACGGCATTCACCCAAGGGTTCTGAAAGAACTCAAATGTGAAATTGCGGAGTTATTAACAGTGGTTTGTAACCTATCCTTTAAATCCACTTTGGTACCAAATGACTGGAAGACGGCCAATATAACGCCAATATTTAAAAAAGGCTCTAGAGGAGACCCTGGCAATTTCTACGTGCACGAATTGTTGGGCAAAAGTCAGCATGGTTTCTGCAGAGGGAAGTCATGTCTAACTAATCTATTAGAATTCTTTGAAGGGGTTAATAAACATGCGGACAAGGGGCACCCAGTGGACATAATATACCTAGATTTCCAGAAAGCCTTTGACACGGTCCCACACCAAAGGCTTTTATGTAAATTAGGTGGTCATGGGATAGGAGGAAAGATCCTTTCATGGATTGGGAATTGGTTAAAAGACAGAAAACAAAGGGTGGGAATAAATGGTAAATTTTCACAATGGAGGAGGGTAACTAGTGGTGTTCCCCAGGGGTCAGTCCTGGGACCGATCCTGTTCGACTTGTTCATCAATGATCTAGAAAATGAGGTAAGCAGTGAGGTGGCAAAGTTTGCAGATGACACCAAGTTGTTCAGGACAGTCAAAACCAAAACAGATTGTGAAGAACTACAAAAAGATCTCAGCAAACTGAGTGATTGGGCAGCAAAATGGCAAATGAAATTTAATGTGGGTAAGTGTAAGGTAATGCATGTTGGAAAAAATAACCCAAAATTACACGTACTACATGATGGGGTCAAATTTAGCTACGACAGATCAGGAAAGGGATCTTGGAGTTATAGTGGATAGTTCTCTGAAGACATCCACGCAGTGTGCAGCAGCAGTTAGTAAGGCAAATAGGATGTTAGGAATTATTAAAAAAGGGATCGATAATAAGACAAAAGATATCATACTTCCCCTATATAAAACTATGGTACGCCCACATCTTGAGTACTGCGTGCAGATGTGGTCTCCTCACCTCAAAAAAGATATATTGGCATTAGAAAAGGTTCAGAAAAGGGCGACTAAGATGATTAGGGGCTTGGAACGGGTCCCATATGGGGAGAGGCTAGAGAGACTGGGACTTTTCAGTTTGGAATAGAGGCGATTGAGGGGCGATATGATAGAGGTATATAAAATCATGAATGGTGTGGAGAAAGTGAATATAGAAAAATTATTTACCTTTTCCCATAATACAAGAACTAGGGGACACCAAATGAAATTGATGGGTAGTAGGTTCAAAACTAATAAAAGGAAATTTTTCTTCACACAGCGCACAGTCAACCTGTGGAACTCCTTGCCCGAGGAGGCTGTGAAGGCCAGGACTCTATTAGGGTTTAAAAAAGAGCTTGATAAATTTTTGCAGGTTAGGTCCATAAATGGCTATTAGCCAGGGATAAAGTATGGTGCCCTAGCCTTCAGAACAAGGGCAGGAGATGGATGGCAGGAGATAAATCACTTGATCATTGTCTTCTGTTCTCCTTCTCTGGGGCACCTGGCATTGGCCACTGTCGGCAGATGGGATGCTGGGCTGGATGGACCTTTGGTCTGACCCAGTATGGCCATTCTTATGTTCTTGTTCTTATGTTCTCATGTCCAACGCCGCTGTCCTTGAGCAAGCTGGAATCCCAACCATGCACACCCTCCTCAGCCAGCAGTGGCTCCACTGGCTTGGCCACGTCCACAGGATGTTTAGACATCGAGCCGGACAGCTGGGAGCTGGCAGACGATCACGGCAGATGGAGGCAGGAACTACACAAGGGACTTCAGAAGGGTGAGATGGAGGATCAGACAGCACGCAGAGGGGAAGCGAGCCCACAGAAAGCACAGTAAGGACCTGCCAGACACCCATTACTCATGCAACAGATGCAGCAAGGACTGTCACTCTCGTGTGGGCCTTCACAGTCACAGTTGACACTGCAAATGATGATCCCAAATGGAACTATGAACGGCGCGATCCATAGTCTATGCAGATTGAAGGATGCCTACTATTGACATTACACCCAGCACTGGTAAGATCTCCTCTGGAATACTGCATGAAATTCTGTCCTCCCGAATTTTAGATATATAACATTATTTTCCATTAGCATCTCAAGAGGATATTAAAACAGCAGTGACTAAACTTAGGGTTTTTAAGTCAACAGTTGCAGAGAACTTGTATGTATGAATTTTATAAGAGGAGACTGAGGAGCTCGCTGCACCATTAATAGTGTATGTCAGTAAGTCTTGGAACAAAGACTAGAAGGAAACTAATTTTGTGCTAATAGCTTTAAAAAAGTAAATGGGATGAACTCTAAGTCTGAGAGTCTGAGCTCAACCACAGGTAGGAAATTATAGCAGATGATAGAAGATTCAAAGTTCGGTAATTTATTTATTGACAACTGACAAGGAATTATTTTCCATAAACCCTTACAAACTAATTTTTCTTAAAATGAGATTACAAGTTTGGTTGATAAAGATCACATAGACATGATACATTTAGACATCTGTAAGGCATTTGACTTTATATCACATGACATTTTGATTTTAAAAAATATAAAGATACAAAATTAACATGGCACACATTAAATCAATTATAACCTGGCCAACTGATTGGTATCAAAATGTAATTTTAAATGGGGAATTTGCATTTCTAGCAGGGGTTGCACAGGAATAAAATACTGGGCGAGACAAGATCCGCCATCCCCAACCAGAAAATGTTCTGTTTCTCTCCTCGCATCGCACTCAGTCCAAATGATCCCCCTCACAAAACTCTTTGGGGTTTGGATCCCATTCCAAGTCGTCAATGGAAAGACTGTCACTGTTTTTGACCTGACTTTGAATCAGGTCCCTAGACCATGTTTTTCAACCCATTACACAGTTTGCATATCTCCACTCATCTGGATCCAGAAAGAAAATGCTAACTTTTTGAATATGAGCCAAGGGTGATGCAATCATTTTGCTCCAGCAAAAAAAAAAAAAAAAATTGATTTAATTTAAAGTAAGACATGGCTGCTTCTGTTAGCTTCAACTGTGTCCTCCCACCCCCTTCTACTTCAGGACTGTCATCTTTTTCCCAGAAAGGAGCAAACTGATCATAAAATAAACGTTGGCAGGGAGGGTAAAGGAAGAAGCAGCTGCTGTCCATTTAAATACACACACATATAGCAGGAGTCATAAAAAGAAAGATAGGCATGTTATCTCTTTGTATTTTTATATCTATATATGTTAGACCTGCAGTCTACACTCCAAAAATAAAATTCAAAATTTAGTGCACTTTTACTATCTACTTGCACTGATCACTGTAAATCAGAAGTTATTTTGTTGGACATGAGTGGCAGTGGTTTCACACTCTTTCAAGCTGGGCAGCCAAGCTCGCTATTGCCTTTTAATCTTGGTGAGCAGAAAGGGACTGAAACAGGACTGAATGCCATGACGTGTAAAAGGAGGGGGGGAAAAAAAAAAAAAAAAGAAAAAGATTAGCGTGATTAAATATCCGAGCAAGATGAACTTGGCTTACACTGGATCTGATTTTTCCACTCATATATATATATATATATATATATATATATATATATATATATATATATATATGCTATTCCACTTGCTTCAAGATGCCCATACCTGATTTGTGCTGGTGTAAGCTAGCCCCATAGACCAGCTATCATGTAAAAAGCAGGATGGCCTCAGGAAATCAAAACTGGCATGGGCTCGAAGCCAAATGCCACCTGATCTGCAGAGATGTGCCATGCCATATGTTATTACAGCAGTAATTGGAAAATTTGCACCTTGGGTACCCATGTGCCAGTGCTGACTGAGGACAATTATTTTAAAATACAAAATACTGGTGATTATTTGCAAACAGACATAAAAAGTCTGTGGAAAGGCAGAGGTAACATTAGCTGTTTGTTCCAATACTGGAGCTTCCTAGCACAAAAAAGATAATGTAATCTTTGCCTTTAATTTCTTTGGGTTCAAGGTGCATATTTGCTACCTCTTGTCCATTAAGCACTTGCTCCGAGATTGTAAAGTTGCCCAGTACCATGGGAACCTGATCTGAACTACCATAATAGACGAAAAGCCTGTGAAATAAGTAATACAATACTGTACTCCCTCGAGTTATGCGAGGGTTGTGTCCCCACACACCTTTGCATAACTCGAATTTCGCATGGGGGTATCTTTTTCCCCTGGCGGAACGCATATTTGGCAGCCGAGGAAGCAGTGGGAGCTCCCAGAGCTCCTTTTGACAGGTAAGTCCTGGGGTTGTGGGGGGCAGTTGGGGAGGGTTAAGACTGGTGGTGGGTTGGGGCTGTAGGAGGGGACGTGGGGGGGTTAAACCTGGGGTGGGGTAGGGCTGTAGGACGACATGTTGGGGGATGGAGTTGAGCTGGAGCCGTGCACAATGATTGCACCAGGACCGCACAGGGAGGATGGAGTGTTTGAACAGGGGCTGCAGGGGGTTTGAACTGGGGCCACACAAGGCTGGGTGGCTTGAGCCAGAGCCAGAGGGAGCCAGATTTTGAGTTGCGCTTAACTCACATGAATGTGAGTTAAGCGCAACTTGAAATAGCACATATTGAGGGTTTACTGTAGTCACCAAGTCCTTGTTACAATGACTAGCAAGTCGGAACTTAGCTGTCACAAACAAATCCAATGACAATTTGCCCCAAGGTTTGTAGATTTGATGTAGCACTTTTCAGTTCACCTCCTATACCTCTAGGACAAGAACTGAACATGCCAACCAGGGAAGTCCTGAGGAACTACTACTAGCCTTCTGATCAGTCCCTCATCATCATGGCTTCTCTTGGTAGTTTCTTCCTACTAGCATCATTCTGCTTGTGTGTTTATGACAGTATGTTATCTTACTGGACCACTACTGTAGGCTAAGAGGGCCAATGACACCTTCTACTGTTTGCACTGTTCAAGTTCCCCAGGAGACCAAACAAGTTCCCAACTACGACAGACTTGCAGAGGAGGGAGTGCTAGACTATAAGAATAAGTGTGTTCTCAGACCTATAGCGTGCCTTTGTATCTTCTCTGGCCAAAGGCCCTCAGTATGCTAGAGCTCTCTAGGTCATTCATGAGATAGAGGAGGCCGTCATTCAGAGAGTAATGAGGAAATGTTAACACCACAGCAATACAGGGGGCTTTCAAGCACCTACCTCCAATGGTGACTTAGGTTTCATCCAAGAAGGCTGCTTCCTGTGTTTACTAGTCTTTTTACCTGGGCCCTCTCCAGATGTGGTGAAGCAAAATGATGAACTAGAGCAGTGGTTCCCAAACTGTTCAACGTCATGACCCCCTTTTGATTTTTGAGAAACTTTGATGCCCCCTCACCTCTTCTTTACCATCATCCAATCCCCCTTTAACAAAATATTCAATTTGTAATTTAAAATAAACACAAAAATGTGATATAAAATGTTGTTTAAAATTAAAAATAAGTACAAATAGTTTTTCTTCACCCCTTGAGGGTGCCTGGTGCAGCCCCAGCTGGCAGCTGCCTGACCCCATGCCAGCCGCCAGAGCTTCCTGTGCCAGCTGCCTGCCCACCTGAGCCCTGTGCTGTCAGATACACCCATCCGAGCTGACTGAGGCTCACGCTGCTGGGCTCAGCCAGCCACCCCACCACTCTCCCCTGAGCCAGGCACCTCCAGCCTCTCATCTAACTCCACCCTGTTCCTCCCTTTCCCCTCCTCAACCCACACCTCACCCCTGGAGGAGGCAGTTAGTTCCACGTGAGTCTTTGCTGGCTGCCTGCTTTTTATAGCATCTGTGCCAGGTTGCCCACATAAAATGGCAGGGGCTGAGAGCTAGAAGCAAAGGCCAGCTTTTATTTGCAGTGGGGGTAATGACTGGGGGGGGGGGGGGGCTGGGTTGCCTCACCCCCCCCCAGTTTGGAAAACCACGAACCAGAGCATGGATCACTCAACACCTACGCTCCTCTGAGAAGGCCCACTCAGGGACAGTTTGGAGGAAAACAGGGATATTTGGGCTCTTTATCTGCAACCAGTGCAGGTGTCTCAGGGTCTGCTTTGAAGGACCCCCTCCCTCTCAGGTCCTCTGGAATTAGCTAAGCAGGAGGGAAGAGCCACAGCGTGGATCACGCCTGATCTTTTGTGACGTACACATCACTCTTAAGCCCACTGCCTTTGCCATGAGGCAACAACCAGAGGGAGAGAAATTGCTGCGGGCAGGAGGCAATGCTGACCAATAAAATCCTAGAAATCAGGCAAAGAGGGGAAAAACAGTCCAGATTCCAGATCAGTGAGGCCCCTGCAGACAGAAGAACGTGGTGCATTTGTGGTCAGGTGGAGTAACGCCTGTTTGTGGAATATATACATAGGACTTTGCTTATATCCCATTGGGCAGTCCTGGCACAGTTGGCTTCACTCTTTGTGGTTGTGTGCAGTGTAGAACGAGGGCGGCTGGTTCAAATCAGCACCAAATCAGCTTTTACTAAAATCTAACATCAACATAAATAAGTCTTGAGGCTCTAGTAGCAGTTTGCACTGAGCCCCCATTCTACCAAACCCCTGCCAATCCCATCTGAGGTTTCTTTTAAGCAGTTTTTCCCATCAAGCTTTCAAAAGAGTAGATACAGTGAGTCACTAAATGGAAGAATGTGTTTGACAACCCTGCACAGACAGCTGCTCTTCCTACGTAGACAACTGGCCATTTGAATTGTTTGTAGGCAGCAGTGCACGCAGTACATTTAAACCATCTCCGTCATTACGTGAGCGTACGCGCACACCCACCCACCCCCCTTTTAACAACAATACTGCTGCATATGCTTAGATTGTGTCATTTATGAGACACCCTCTCAGCTTATGCCATATGCAAATCCCTATGGAAAAGGTGGCAAGCTACACCCTGAAATAGATTGTGAAGGTGTCTATAAACTGCTGTTCATTTCTTTTCCAGCCACTTGCCTCTGTCCAACACTCTGTATTTTCATCAAAGGACCATTTATGCTGGACAGTAACTGCATCCACACTTGACAGTCCAACAGATATGTTGCCTGTGTTTGACTGAACTTCTAGAACCTTTCAGAGCACTCTACCAGCATAATTAAATGTTGCCATTACAGATACTTTGGACAACACATTTATAAAAAAAAAAAAAACATTTCATGCCTCATTTGCAACCAAAGTTTAGAAATTCAAGTCAGCATTCTCCATAATTAATACACTTTTAAGTGGCATACAGCCCTTTTTGCATAAGGCTATTATTTAAAATCAAGCTACCAGCTATCTGAATCATGCTTGTCATGCACCCTCCTCATTCTCTTCTCAAAAGTCATGCAGAATCTTAAAGCATTGAAAAGGTTTCTTTGTGGCTTCTTGCGACAAATTGTATAGTTAATTGCCTATTCTGATGGCCTTCCCTGCTAAATTCTGCAAGATGTTGAGCTGCCCCTGGCGCTCTCCCATTACAAAGTGACAGGAGGGAACTCTGTGCCTTGCAAGGGTTGCCCAGCTAGCTGTCTGTCAGAACAGAACGATTCAAGCTCTGTTGCAACCAAGAGGGTTTTGCTCAAATGAAGGGCTCATACTTGATTCAGCTTTTTATTTACTTAAAATATTTGGCATGTATACAGTATCCATCAGAGTTTCACAAATACTAAAACTTCTGCCATCTCTTTTTTTAAATGAAATAGTGTGAAAACTGGACACTGACCAGCAAAATCTAGGAAATAACAAGTCTGAGGTTGCAGCATAAAAATGTAATTGAAAAACACTGCAGCCTTACTGGAAATATACAACACTGATCCACTGCAAGTCCAAGGGCAACTGAGTCTCAATGAAGGCATTGAGCTATTTGCCATGGCTAGTGCCCTCTCAGACATTCTTTTATTACTAGGATGCAACCTGATGCATGACATAAACTTAACATACACACGCAAGTCAGACGATTTCACCAGAACATCCGTCCTTTACCAGGAGAGCCAGCTGCTCTATACTGTGGGTTACTATGAACAACCTAACCCTCTTTTCCATTGCAGAGATGGGAATGCTTCTGGCCATTCAGAATCAGATCAATGTTACATTCAGTCTGACACCTGATCTCCTGGACAGCTGTGGCTGAGACAAACGCTGAACTGCCTGGCTCCGAGCAATTCTAGCACAGTAAGCAAGAGCTGTGGAGAGAGGACTAGAAAATGAAGTATTTTAGCTGGCCTCTCCTGAGAGCATATGCTGCAACTGTTACCTATGCTTGGGTTTCATTAATAAAACACTGAAACTAAACCCAGACTTTTGTCCAATGTGTGTAACAGTCCTATGATAGGTTCAATTAGCATTCATGGCTTTTAGCCAAGCGAACCTGTTTTGAATCTCAGGTTGCAACTCAGGCTGAGTTTACAAGATTGAATCTGGGTTAGTAATTCTTACTATTATTGGTGTGGAGAACTGGGAAGAGAAAAGACGGAAACAAGTCCAAAAATTACAACAATAAAAGAAGTTTTTCTCCTCAAGGAGAAAGGAAAGCAAGTTGATGAATATTGGCGTAGGCTCCATGCAAAGTTTGCAACTGCTCTTCCTCTATTGTTCTGAGAGCACATATCCCGCCATGGCTGTAGAGCTCTGGTTTTAACTTGTAAGAATCCATTCCCTACTAGCAATAGGTGGCCAGATCACCAAGAAATTAGAATCTCTCAGATTCTGAGGGCTGCTCTAGCTGCCTGGTCTGGTTACAAAGACAGTTGTTTCTGTAAAAGATCTCTTCTACTAGCTCTGTTATGCTGTTCCTGTGAGGTAAAGGAAGGCCAGGTAACCTATCCTCCTATATCCCCAGCTGCTAAGATGCTCCCAGGTATTTCTTGACTCCCCCCTGCACACCAGGCTGTCCCCGCTAGCCATGTCCTGAATTTTGAAAGTCAGAGCACACCACTGCCATTTTATCTCTGATTGAGACATGGAGCAGAAGTGATCAACTGAGGAGCAATGTTTTTACATCTCTTCTGCTATAGACTCAGCCGGGCTTGATTAGTGGAAGGCAGAACCGTGGGCTGTTATTTTCTCACACTGCTATCTAAAACAGGAAGCATCACAATGGAAATTATGTATCCTCCCACCACCTCCACTGCTTTATCTGTAGAAAGCCAGAGAGTATGTTGGACACAGATAGTGACCAACTGATCAAATCAGAATTCCATCAAGGGAACGGTTTTATACCGTAAAACAGAGTGCCATTCGGCTGCCCGAGTCTCTACACCTATTTAATCTTTGGACCCTGATGAGAATTAAAATACACTCATCCCTCATTTAATGAGTACTTTATTTATGAGTACAGTCTTCCCCCGCCTTACGAGGGTAATTCGTTCCTGAAAAACTCCTCTTAGGGCGAATTCTTGTAAGTTGAAAATGTAATTACCATAAATTTCAATGGGAAAAAAATGTAATGCGTTCCTGAGCCCCAAAATTTACACCCATTTACGCTAAAACACCACCAAACCTCATTAAAATGAACACAATTACTTAAACAGTTAACATTAGCTATCATAACACAACCTAACAAGGCATTTTCCCTTCATTAATTACTCTACAATATGTCTGTTTACCTGCAGAGATGGGGAATAGAAATTGTAGAGCGCCTGGGAGGGGGGTGCAAAGCCGGGTAACTGCCTGCGGCTGCAGAAGCAGGGCCGGTGCAAGGGGGCGGGCAGGGCAGAGCAGGGCACAGGTAGGCAGCCAGGCCTGAGCGCAGCTTAGGTTAAGTGGGGAGGGAGCAGTGTCAGAGGCTGGCCACGCAGGGAGCTAAGCAGGCACAGGAGGCCCCCAGTTGGTAAGGGGCGATGCCTCATTTGTACGGGGCTGCGTGGCGGAGAGGCCCCGACAGCAGCGGCTGAGGCACTAAATGCAAAGGAACGCCACAGGCGGCAAGCGGCGCCTGAGGCACAGCTGCGCAGGGCAGGCAGCGGCGGCCCCCTAGCTGCCCGGGGAGTGAGTGGCAGAGGTGGGGCCAGGATGGTCTGCGCGCCCAGCAGCCCACTTGTTGTGGGAGCACCTGGGAGCCCATGGCCACCGGCTGGGCCAGAGTGCGCCGCTGCTGCAGAGCCAAGGCGGAGACCCAGACCAGCCACAGGTAAAGGCTGGGCTTGGGGCTCCGGGAAACCGATGCCGGGCGCTGCGGAGAGACACGCCAGGCGGGATGGAGCTGCGGGCAGCCATAGCCTAGAGCCACAGCCTCTCTCCTGCTGCAGGGCGTCTGCGGCCTGCTGAGGTGCATGAAATTGAAATCGGTCCTCGTAAATTCAAGGAAATGACTTGTAAGACAAGGTCGGAGTTTTAAAATCAAACTCCTTGTAAACTTGAATTCTTATAACCTGAACGGGTGTATCTCAGGGTATGACTGTACTCACTAAAATGAGGAACATTATACCTACCTTTATTCACTACATAAGTGAAATTCCCCCGCTTGTATGAGCGGGGTCCCTGGCTGGGGAGACCCGCAGCCCTGCAGCTGGCACAGCTCCAGCTGTGGGGTCCCTGGCTTGGGGCAGAGAGACCCACAGCTGGAGCCTTCTCCCTCCCTTCCCTCAGACATACAGCTGTCTGACAGCCCTTTGGCTGGGGGAAGAGAAGAAGGCTCTTAGCCTGGTTCCCTCCCCTGCACTGGCGGGACCATGAAACTGACCAGCCATGAGCTGATCAGTTTCCCAGCCCTGCAAGCCATGGGGAGCCTGGAACTAGCCTGCCCCTGGTTCCAAGCTCCCGCCACTCTGGGAGCCAGGAAACTGATCAGTCCTGGTGGTTCCTGGCTCCCCTTCCCTTGCAGGAAAATTCAAGTTATGAAGGAACAACCCCTGGGTAACTCCAGAGTTTACCGTATTAGACCCCCCTGCCCACCCCACAGACCTCACCCTTGGCCTGGTTTTAACTGACTCCCATGGTCCCAAACTGCCTCCAGCCTTAAAACTGCGCAGCAGCCACAAACCTCCTCCAGCCTTAGACCCCCTCCCCTGCCAACAGCCACAAACCATCCCCAGCCTTAGAGCCCCCAGCAGCGCCAAGGCTTATACCACCCCAGCAGCCCCAAACTGACCCCAGCTTTACACCCTCCCTCAGCAGTCCCAAACTGCCCCCAACATTAGACTCTCCCTGCAGCCCCAAGCTTCCCCAGTCAGACTCCCTCTACCCCCCGCATCCCTCAACAGCCCCAGCCTTAGACGCTCCTCCTCCTCCTGCAGCCTCTTCACCAGGGTTGCTAGGCTGGGTGGCTCCCCCAGCCCTCCTGCTCCCAGCAATTAACTCAAGTGTTAAGGTTTCAGCACTTAGGCATAAGGTAATTGCTATCTCTAGTAATAGAGAGAACTGCTGGAGATGGCAGCTATCACTATTGATAGATATCTGCCTGAGGCAGCAGTATTAAGAAACTGCAAATGGCTTCTTAAACAGCCACATGCAGCTCAGAACTGCCCAGCAGGCGACCTTTAACAAATCTAATGGGACTCATGTTTGGGTCTCCACCCATAGGTTGGAAATCCCTGCTCTGCATACACACACTACATTCTACTTCTGGTGCCAAACTATTCAAATACAGCAGAAAAGTACCTAAACTCAACTGGTTTATGTCAAGTTACAAGCTCTTGGAATGAACTGGAGACTTTTACATGTATTTTAATGGGAATTTAGGTGTTGCTCTTACAAGTTTTTGCCTACGAGCAGAAATCTGGGAACCAATTGTGCTTGTATAGCGAGGGCTGAGTGTACATATAATTTATATATCTAGGGATACCAGCAGGTGCAGTACTAGGCAGTTACATTTGTGGAGTAGACATCTGTCCTCTTGAGAGTGAGACTGATTGTCACCCACCAGAGGGTTAGCAACTTTGGGTCACTACTATGTTGGTCTGAATTGATCCAATGATCGGGTTGTGAAAGGCTCCCTATCCACTAACAACTTTCTGAGGCACCAGTCCTGGCTTTGTGTGACTCATCTTCAACTACCCTCACTTTTCCACTCATCTTCGACTACCATTCATTTCTATTCCCACCAACTTGAGTCTCACCAGTCCCATATTGAGAAGAACTAGGAACAAACTTCTCAAAACTTGCCCATAACCCTCCACAGGCATGTTTTTGAACCAAGTGAGCTTTTATGGAATTCAAGGTGAGCCAAAACATCTAAGCCTTTGTTTAACCTGGCATAATCCAGCAGTGCACTGCAGGTTCAGCATTTGCCATTAGTCACACATTTAGAATGGTTATAAATGGGAAGAGGCAGGGGGAAAAATCCAGTAACCAGCTCCTGTTCTGACTGCTTTTGAACTCTTAGGCCGTGGCTACTCTAGCACCCAGCTTTTGAAAGCAGGATGCTAATGAGCCACTTCGGCAGATGCTAATGAGGCACTGCCGCGCATATGCAGCGCCTTGTTAGAATAGTGGCAGCCGCTTGTGTTTTGAAACTGATACTTTTGAAACACACACCACCAGTGTAGACGGGGGGCCTTTGGAAAGGACCCCCTGGATTTCAAAAGCCCTTTCTTCCCAAAACCAAATGGGAAGGAGGGGCTTTCAAAGTCCAGGGGTCCTTTCAAAAGGCGCCTGTCTATGCCAGCAGCATAGGTTTCAAAAAGCGGCTGTTTCAAAACACGTACGGCTGTCACTGTACTAATGAGGCGCCGCAGATGCATGGCAGTGCCTCATTAGCATCTGCCAAAGTGGCTCATCAGCATTTCCCTTTTGAAAGCAGGGTGCTAGTGTAGCCACGGCCTTACTGAAATGCAGAGCATCTTCACGAATAGCAAGTCTGTATCCATATCTGCAGAAATCAACCAGGATTTGAATTTGGTGACACCAGTGAAATCCAGCAGCTGTTTTTTTTTTTTTTTGAAAGTAAGGTTGCTTGCTCTCCTATCCATGGGAGATTAATGGTCTTGCCTGCCTTCTCCCATCCGTATGGCCTGCCCAGTGGCAGCACAGGGAATTTTCCCTTTCCTTTAAGGACTAAAGAAGTGTTTGTTTATACAAATACTTCTCTGCAGAATAGTCAGAGAAGTAGCTGTGTTAGTCTGTATCTTCACATGTGGGTCTTCCCCAGGAAAGCTCATCGCCTAATAAATTCTCTCTTCATCTTCAAAGTGCTACGGGACTGCTTCTTTTCCCTCTGCAAAAATCTCTGCAGCAGATCCCAATGCTCATGAGGATTAGACAGAAGATACCTTTGGAAACTCTTAGCTGTTTTGAACCATGTAACTATTTTATGTGAGGACACTTAGGGCTTCAAAAAGGACCAGAAAAAAATCAAATTCAGATTACTCCAGGTATTATTATGAAGAATGGTATGGAAATCTCTTAGGATTTAATGCATCAAACAGTGTTTTTAAAACAATTCACATATTAGCACAAAACGCCTACAAGACACTCATAAAAAGAGAGGCAATGCTCACTAGGTTACCACAGTGAGCAACATTTTAAATATACCAAAAAGGTCAGATGTCCTCAGATACTTGAGTAGCTCAGTACCTGAGTTTCTGCACTACCTTCCTCAGAAAAAAAGGCTCTCTTGCCCTCTGATGAATAGGCAATAGTCCACAAAAATCAACACATACAGCTCAGTACAGTACCTCCTTTTGCCCTGATTCCAGATTTAGAACTGCCCTGACACTCAGGAAGGAAAGAGAATGCTCATGACAATTCCTAATAATCTACAGAACTAGGAAATAGCCTAGTAGGGAAAGGATGAGGGGATCCAAGCTGCTTGAAATGTTCAGTGTAGCAAGTGTCTCACTTACAACTCCTTAATGTTTAAGAATTCCATCCTTCAAAGTCACAATCAAACTTCTGCAAAGGCTTCCACTGAAGTGTTACACTGACAACAGCCGCTTTTTCTTCTCAGCCAACTACTGTCCAAACATAGCATCCTGCAGCAGAAGGGAGGAACTATTCATCATTCAGAAAGGTGCTAGAGTTTTATAAATTACAGCTGTATTCTTTTCTATTGTGATTTATAGTATCATTACAGCACAACTACACCTCAACTGTCAACCCCTCCAGTACCAGCAACAAGAGAAAAATAAGGAAAATGACTCAGATCAGAAAACACTCACCCTGGAAAGCTTGGGTGGGGTGTAGGGGGTTCTTTCCAAATAGAAATGTCACAATGGACAGTTTGCAGCAAGGATTTAGTTCTGTTTTTGTTTGAAGATGCTTGGAAAACTGATTTGGGAGAACTCTCCCTAGTATCAGATTGATTCGTCTCTCAGTTCCCTCATTATGGGGCCCATTCGAAGCTCACTCACATGACAGAATCAGAAACAATAAAGGGCACTTTATTGCTTCCTAAGTCCTGTCCTTCCCTTCCCTCCCAAATTAGTTTAGGGATGAAGCATGATCTAGCAGACTGGGCATGGGACCAGGCACTGAGGAGTCCTGATTTCTAATCACACATTGCCTCCTCTGTGCCCTAAGGCATGTTGCTGAACCTCTGCCTTGGTTTCCCTATCTAGAAAAAGAATATTTACTAAAAGCCAGTCAGTGAACACTTCAGTGGAGTGGGCCATTCTATTAAAGACCTGAGAATTTGGGTCTTACAACAAGGAGACTTTAAAAGCAGATTGCACAGAGAAATTTGTGAATTGGAGTTCATATTCAAGTTCAAGACATTAAACACTTGGTATGAACAAAGACAACAATTACCTCACATATTACAAGGACTAAAAACAACAACAAGTCCTGTTGAACCTTATAGACTAACAGATGTTTCAGAGCATAAGCTTTCGTGGGCAAAGACCTGCTTCACCAGCTGTATGAGTGGTTCCAGAGGAGGGTCTTAATATATAGGCTCATGAAAAGGAGGGAGTCCTAGTCAAGAGGAGGGCCAGAGTTGACAAGGTCAGCTCAGCTATAGAGGATGTGGCCCATTATCAGCAGCTAATGTGGAGTTGTGAACATCAAGAGAGGAAAAACTGCTTTTGAAATTGGCCAAACAATCCCAGTCTGTCCAGTCCTTGGTTGATGGTGTCAAATTTACAAATGAATTGCAGCTCTGAAGTTTCTCTTCAGAACCTGTTTTTGAAGTTTTTTCTTTTCTTTTTTATTGCAGGCTGGATACTTTTAAATCTATTACTGAGTGTCCAGGGAGACTGAACTATTCCCCTACAGGTTTTACATACATGTTACCATTCCTGATGTGTGATTTGCGTTCATTTGTTCTTTTACATAGAGACTGTCTAGTTTGGCCAATGTATAATGCAGTGGGGCATTGCCGGCACATGACAGCATATACTGTATTAGTAGATGTGCGGGTAGGTGAATGAGCTTCTTCCTTTTTTTTGATGCTCATAATTATCTCAGGCAAGACACACAACATCCCTGCACCCCTCACCCCCTTCCCTCAGTCCTATGTGTACTTGATTTAATTGGTTTTTATTGCAATTTTTTTTTGGACCTCTGTACTTATAGGTGTAAGTCTGTATTGGAAGTGCTACGGATCTGATAAAGTGGGTCTGTGCCACGAAATCTCATCACCAAATAAATCATCTTCTAAGTCTTTAAAGTGCTATATGACTGCTGGTTTGTTTTATCCCTACATCAGTGTGTCATGAGGAATACATGGCAGATGCAGGGCCAATCTCAGGTCATCTGCATCTGAAGCAAACAAAACAGCAGTCATGTAACACTTTAAAGACTAACAAAATAGTAAAACACAAAATAATAATTATTTTGTTACAGTGCTACATGACTGCTGTTTTGTTAGAATACAGACTAAACACAGCTACCTCTCTGTTACTATGCATTTGTAGAAGTGGATCTTACCCACAAAAGTTCCTGACCTAATAAATTCTTTAGTCCCTAAGTAACAGAGAGAAAGGCATGCTACTCTATGTACTATCAAAACAAAAAAGCAGGCCAGTAGCACTTTAAAAGACTAACAAAACAAAATAATTTAGAAGCTCATCACCTAATAAATTATTTTGTTAGTCTTTAAAGTGCTATTGGACTGCTTTTTTGTTTTGATATTAGTCCTTAAGGTGCTACAGGATTGCTTGTAATTTGAGGGAGTTAACGCATTAGTCTGACACTCCTCAATATTTGTTCCAAGGTCCAGACATTTGTGGTTTACACCTTGAGCTCATTCCTTAGGACTCCTGTAAGCTTGAATTTTAAAAATGTTGTTGTTAGCATTTTAGAAGTCAAAAGGCACACAAGGCACCCTACTTTTGACATACGTTAAGTCAGTCCAGCAAAAGTCTATGCACTAAACTGCCTAGTGCAGATGAAAGACTTTTCAAACATGTTAGTTCGAATGTATTACACTGTAAAACTATGCTTTAAATTTTTGCTAGGTAAGACCTCAGAAGCAAGTTCTGAGCTACAGAACGCCTAAAGAAACTGTGGAAAAACTCAAGCATTGCTATGCTCAGGTTAATAAATGCAGGCCATGTTTACATTACGAAGAAAGATGATAATGACCATCTTAAAATACCTGAGAACATGTGATTTTAACATTTGTTAGGGGGCTGAAAGAGCTATTTGCCTTATCAACAGGATAACACTCCTTAGCTAACACATTCAAAATACCTCTTTTTCCCTAGTAAAACAGATGACAGAAATTTACACTTACGGAAACTGGCATTATTAGCTTAAGTGATTGTCAAGGAGACAGTCAGAGAAGCAGGCTTCCAGGGAGGTCAGCAATCACATCCTCTTTCAGCAGTATGGCAAAAATTTACTTACAGTGTTTATAACTCAATACAGAATCCAAGTGCACACATATGTATTTGCTCTCCTCCAAACAATGTATGGAATAAACCACTGCTTTCCTGGCCAAAATTTCAGGAGCTCCACTTATAAAAAAACAACACACAATACCCATATCATCACATCTAGCACACATGAATTACCACACAAGACTTTATTTACTTATTGCAAAAAAAAAAAAAAAAAATCACATACCTTGCAATGTTTGGTGGTTTTCTTAAAGTCACAGTTTATTGGCCAGGTGATTACTTGAGAATCTCAGCTTTCACTTAAAAAAAGTTCCACCCAGTGTTCCCTATCAGCTGTGTGCTTGTGCAGCCACTTAGAAATTAAAATGTCACCCAACTGACTGTGCCCACCCACTCCCTTGGTCCCCAATAAAACTAGCAGTGTGCCCACAGCTAGGATTTTTTGTTTCCACTGGGGATTCACATTCACCCATTCCTTGGTGCACACAAATTATTTCACACACGGATGGAAAAAGACTAGAGTGAACATTGGTTCTGGCCCTCATGGTTCTGCAGCAAATCTTGAAAACATGCACCCCAAAACCTTAAAAAGACAGATGCCAATTAAAAAGAGCCCCCAGTGTATTTTTTTAAAGTGTCATGAGCTCCAGCTCATGATTTTGATCACTCAGGGTTGATAATATGGGGATAAGCTGACTCCTTCCAAGAGGGGCAGAGCATTAAATCTCAGGGAGGGGAAACTTGGCACCGATGTATTTCCCACCACACCCCTTATCACATCAGATCCTGGAGGCTGCTTGTCTAGCAGCTTTTAGAGAGACACTTCACATGAAAGCTGAACAGGCAAAGGAGACAATGGAGGTGTGGTGAGGGGTAATCAATTACTTGGGCTCACCTCTCACTTGGGCAAGAGGGCAAAGCACAAATTGCTTCTGGCTCATTGATTCCTGGCTTATCCAAAAATAAGCAAGGCACCTGACTTTCTTGAGAAGGAACAGGATTTACAGTACCCCATCACAGCAACTTGTGACCCAATATCCGTGGAGTTTTAAGGAGGGAATTGAAGGACAACGAGGTAGCTTTGCAGATGTTTAACAGAAGGAGAAGTATGGGACAAAGTATGCTGATGAGTGGCTCCTGTTAAATTTTAACATCAGTGGGCAATGGAAGTTGGCCTTGCTGGGAGATGGGAGGATGAAGCTGACACCTCAATAATGTACGAGAGATATGTGGGTTTAGGTTTGGTCACAAAGGACATGGAAATTGAAAACTAGTTGCTTATTGCTTAATGCAGGGATAGCTACGTTAGTAAATGGACTGCTTGAGTACCCCCGCCTTCATCTCAGTGGGCCACAAAGAACTCTTGTAATTAAAACAGTCTCCCAGAATAGGATAGTTTTACTAACTGTGCTTGTGTACCTAGAATTTGCAGTGTGCCAACTGAACCGTAGCAGTGATTTGACTAGATAGAGCGCACAGATCCTACAGTTAATGTTCTATGCAATCAGCACACACCTCATTTCACATGCATGTCACTTTATTAATACCAGTAGGGGAAAAACGACATGGAAAGAACAGTGGTATCTCAAATACCTGTGACTGAGCAACGGTAAACAGAAAGTCTGCTGAGTCCCATGGGACTCATGTGGCCCTCAGGCCAGAGGTTGCCCATCACTAGTTTAATGGAACAGAGAAGGGGGAACCAGCGTACAGATGCAAATAGGGCAATGCAGTCAAAACAACACACTTGGAAGAAAATATCTTTGCAGCAGCATTCTGCATGGATGTGAGGAGAGTAAGATGGCATTTGTTTAGGCCCCAAAAAAGGAAAAAAAAAAAAAAAAACCTAGACAAGAGCTTTTAGTTCTGTGGCTGGCTAGGAAAGACAGCCTGAGGCAGCTCACAGAGATGTTATGCAACTAATTGACAAAATTTGGACACAGCGTGGATGTGAGGCCCTAACCTAGAAAGAAGTTAGCACTGAAAGTAACATCCAGGTTATGGACCCAAATGACATGCAAGATGCTGTGTTGTCTACAGTGACTGAGAAAGGACTTTGGGGAAAGGCTAGAGGGGAAACATTAGGAGCTCTGTTTTGGCTATGCTGCGCTTAATCTGATGTCCTGATATCCATTAAGAGATGTCAGTGACAGGCCAAGATTTTAGTTTGCACTGAAGGAAAAAAAAAAAAAAAAAGACAGCTCTGGAGCAGAGAGAGAGATCTGCTATTTGCCAGCATAGTGATGGCTATGGAATGTGTGTTTACAGAGGTGATTACCCAGACAAAGGATAGAGGGAGAAGGGGGACAATGGATAAAGCCCTGAGAAGATCCCCACCCCCAGAAGATAGCAGGTGAACAAGGAGGAGCAGTTGGAGAAGTAGGAAGAGAACCAGAAGAGTGCTGAGTGAGTCACAGAAGGGTGGATCAGGAAAGGAGGAGGAAAGCACGGCACCCAGTGTCAAATGCAACTGGCAGCTTGAGGGGGATGGGTCTGGTTTTGATGTATGACTAGGAATCAATCTTAAGGTGCTTTGCTGAGAACTGTCTCCATCGAGTGCTGAGGTAAAAAAAAAAAAAAAAAAAAAAAATCAGGCCAGAGGAGCATTACCATCATTGACATTGGTCAGCAATACTGGTAACAGCCAAGGCACTTCCCACACATTAATCACCCTATCAGGTGCACCTACTTCAGGCTGGTCAGGCAACATAATTGTTTAAACTTCAGCACCTTGTCAACCCCTGTTACAAACAACTAATGGTAGCAAGGGTGAGGCTTATTGGGGGGTGAGAGGGGAAGCATAGTGCAGACACCGTCTTAGGCCATATCTAGACTAGGAAAAAAGTGTAACCAGTAGCTGGTTGCACCTATTTCAGCCAGTTGCAGACACCAGTGAAACTGGGGCAAACCTTCAGTGTAGACAAGGCCTGAGACAGATCATTTTGGGGATAAGGCAAAAGAATTCACAAACGCTGCCCTAAATATCCTGAAGTTGGACATGTGCACAGTGATGGGTTCTTCGTGTAGTGGAACTATGTTCATGGAAAGAGAAAGGAGAGGTTTCAAAGACCCACACAAAGACCATCTGGTCTCAAAGGGCATTTCTGCACTTATGTGCTATGGTATGGGGTCTGGCGCTTAGAGTATTTCCCTTTACGCATATTTTCATTTAATTAGACTCTACTGTACTTGATTAAGCCAAAGTAGACAGGATAAATTTATTCATTCTTGCCTCTTGTGCAGCAACATGAGTCACATCTGTCTCTTTGCTTTGGAGAGACCTAGTTAAAGGAGGTAAAAAAGAAATAGCACAACAGTAATCCCATCTTTTCCAATTTAAGGCATGTTAATAGGAGGGATGGTTGACTGATTATGATAACACTTCATGATTCTTGTGCTCCTAATTCCTCCAGCCTCTCAATAAGGAAAGCGATGAGTCAGCAAGCTCCTGCTGTTGGTCTCCCCTAGGCAGCATTGATTTTTTTTTAAAATACTTGCAGTACAATGTTGTTGTTACCCTTACTGAAATCTTTACTGAAGGTGATAGGGTCACACATCAAGAGCTTGTTGTTTAAACAAAAAAGTCAATTCAACTTTTACAGTATTTGTTTGGTTCCACCCACCCCCACCTCCCAACAGGCATGAAAGGTAAACACAAAAATGATTCTTTTGGACAGAGAAAGACTGCACAGAAAAGAGAGACAATGGAACCTAGACTTTAAAAAAAGAATCTAAATTTTTACAAGGAAACTTGAAACAATCTTTTTGAGGATTGTACTGGAGTCACCTGTCTTACACCTGTTTACTCCTAATGATGTTAGAGCTACAGGCCTTGCATTTACAAGAGAAAGTAATAATATAGAGTGCCAAACGTGAGACAGAAAGCTGATTGTCAATAGGGTGTGTGCTAAAACTTAGAGGGAAAAAAACCAAACCAAAACAAAAAAAAAATTAAGCTCCGTAAGGAAGTCTGAATCTGAGCACTGAAAGATCACCAGTCACCTTTCAAAACACAGACCATAGTATTTTAATTGAGAAGAGTTTAGAAGTTTTAGTTAATATTTCAAGTTTGACATTACTAATTTTTCCTGAAAAGACTAAAAAAACAAAAACATAAGGAAGGCCCAAGAAGTTCCAGTAAAATCTAACACAAAATACGACCACATTTTTAGTAAGTCACAGTGCAGCAAAAGAAATGTTAATGTTGTACTTTGCAATGAAGTGTAATCAAAGACTTTCCAGTTAATAAGCCAGAAAACAGTTATGCAACAAATTATAGCATCAGACCCACAAAAAAGTTAATTGCAAATCACCAATTTCTTGTTTAAAATGGCAGGAAATTGCCAAATATTTCCTCCATAAAAAGGCAGGCAAGTATTATGAAAGGCTGATCATTAACAAAGAGTGGAAACAAAGCAGCAGGAAAAAAAAATGTTCAAAATTATTTAAGATTTGTATAAAGACACATCAGCCGATTCTGGAGGTAATGAGATGGCTGCATAGAAAATATAAATTTGAGATTAGGATTAGAATATAGGTGTCAAACAGTTTGCACTCAAGGCTTATTTTAGGTTAACACCAGCACATCTTACCACCGCGGTGCAGGACAATGCTCACCAACCTTTGTGGATGCCTTGAGTATATGAACAACGCAATTGCTACGATCCATGGTTTCACATTAGGGCTAGAGGTGTGAGACAGAAGACTTCTGACCAAGTTTCCCTGTAAACTGTGCAGCCATGTAGCTGCCTAACAAACCTGCAGGGCAGGATTAAGAAAGGGGCTTTAGGGGCTACTGTCTATAAAAGGTCCTGTGCTGTGGGCAATCCCTTCCTGGCAGCAGGGGAGGGCAAACACAAAACCCTTCTTCTTGTGGCTGGAATCACAGCCAATAGGAGCTGCAGGAAGCAATGTCTGCAGGTGAGCAAGGGGCAGCACAGAACCATCTGCTCCCCACCACCACCAAACGAAAGTTCCTGCAGCCAAGTGCCCTACATCCCAATCCTCTGTCCCAGCCTCAAGCCCCCTCCACCATCCTAACTCCCTCCTAGTCCCTACAGTCAAATCCTGATCCCCCTTCTTTCACCCTAACTCCTGTCTAGACCTCACATGCTCAACCCAAGCTCCTGCCCTGAGCCTGCTCCTCCACCCCAAACCTCTCGGGTAACTACCACAGATCATCTATATGCACAATTAATTTTGTTATCTCTTCCATACTGGCACACACGTCACACCTCATCTCCATACAAAATGGGAGTAAGGGGACTTCGAAGTTGCCCTGGCACTTTGAAGTACCGGTGGGTGAGCCGCGGCCAGGACACGTGCCAGTACTCTGAAGTTTTAAATTTCAAAGTTGCCGCCGGGGGTGGGGGACGGGATTTGCTTAATGAAATGCTACCTATGCACGGCAGCACTTCATTAGTGAACTCCCAACACCCGAATTACCATCCTTCCTTCGAAGGCAGGTGGTAGTGTAGACAAGCCCAATTTAGAGTAAGGGCTAAAAGGCCGCCTATCTCACACCTCTAATCAGAAGTTCCCAGAAGCAGGACAGCATATAAAGCACCAACTCAGGCTCTGTAACACAGTCACAGCCAAACCCAATTAAGAATAGATTTCTTACCGTAGACCCTTTGCTTCCTGTACACAGTAGATTTTTAGGAAACAAAGGACAAGGACAAATATCTGGTGAATGCTCCCTCCACTCATGAAAACATAACCAAACTAACTGCAACATCAATTCAAACCTGAAATCTGAAGTGCTGCAGAATAGACTGATTTAGGTGTTGGTCTCTTGATAACAATAATTCCCAAAGGCATATGCATGTGGATAGAGAGAGAACATTGTAGAGAATCCAATTTCTGTATTGAGGAATAGCAAGAGGGGAGAAATTTTTTTTAAAAAAAGCAGTAACATGCAATTATAGGGACTATGTCACCTTAGAAAGGCACTAACCAGAAATTCCACTGATGAATCAATACTTTTAAGGCCATTCAAAATGATGGAAAGCAAAAGATAAAAAAGCCCTTCCAGACAGCCATCACCCCATCCCAGAGCTGGCAGAATACGCAATAAATTCTAACATCTCTATGCTTTCCCATGCTCATCTCCTCCTAGTGAATCAAAAATGTCAGTATCATTTCCTTCCAACCCACCCCCAAACCAAAATTCTACTAAAGAATCTTGAGTAAATAGCTACACCTACTGTGACAGCAGAACGCAGAAAAAATAGCCTTGCTGCATGAGGAACCATTCTAAATTAACCAAGGAAATTCCCACCACCAATATCACCTATTTTGAAAGAATTTAAATGCAACCAAGGCTCAACTTCATGAAGACACAACATTTGGGGAAAGAGAGATATGCCATTTGGCTTTCTGAAGTAACCATAGACACACACACATTGCTTTGGAGTTTTATTTACTCCTAAAACAGCCAAATAAAAGTTTTGCCATGAGCATGGTAATATAGCTAGCGGCCAAATCAGTAATAGTTTGGAACAAAGAGACATCTTGTGGAAAATGGAAGAAGAGACAAGTAACAGCTCTGATTCTACAAGTGACTGAAGTCAGCGTACTTATGATACCCATCAAAAGTAACCAAAGAGCAAAATGTGCAAGAGGCAGACAAACACACCAAGCAAAATAGATAGGACACATTAAACCAATCAGATATGCCTACTTGAACTCTAACCAGGTATTTTCTTTCTGTTCTTCAAACCACAACTGTACAGTCAATCTTTGCTTCCAGGCCAAAAGAGCTGTCATACCACAACCACATAACTCTTGCATAACATCTACCAAATACCTCTGTGTAAGGCAGGCTCACCAATGAAAGAAAAAGGGTTGAGGGCTAAAGGGGCAATTGGGAGCCCCAGGCCCTTTAAATTACTAGAATGCTGCTCTGAGGCCTGGAGGGAAGGGGGCACGGCATGGTCCTGGTAGCCCTGAGGGCTGGCTGCCTTCCACCCAAGGCCTCCCAGGTGTCCCTCCCCTTATTGCCTTGGGGTCCATCAATCCCATCAGCCGCCGGGTACAAGCTAAAAAGCTTGTCTCCCTCACCAACAGAAGTTGGTGCAATTAAAAATGTTACCTTCCCCATCTTGTTTCTCTACTCTCAGAAACCTAGCCACTGTTTTGAACAGACACATGAGAAACAGATGAACAAGCATTCATCCCTGGCAATGCACAGCAGCCACAAACAAAGGTTCAGCTAAGACAAGTGGTTAGCACAACTGGATACTACAGAAAGTGAAGTGATCAAAGGCAACACAAAACAACGTTCTTTTAGAAGACTGGGTTGTCGCTCATCTTTGTTTAGGTATTAGTATCATCCCAGAACCAATCACAGAACCCTGTATTACTATGTATGTGTACCAGCACAGTCTTTAAGCTTTCTCTGCAAGTTCATCAAGAGCACAATCCTCCAAGTCAGTGAAAGCATGATACAAAAAGGTATACAGTCTCTCTTTAGTTTGGGGTGGAGGTGATTGGATTGCCCAAAAAGGGAGTTATAGAAACCTCCAGGTTACAAGAGGGAGCACCTGCAGCAGTGCTTTTTTAAGAGAAGTATAAATGCTTCCAACTCTCATGCTGGTGTACAAAAAACCACCTTCATTGCTCCTCTTCAGGGAGAAAATCCTTAGAATACACACCAAACGTGCCCTGGTTGGTCAAGCTAGATAAGTGCACATCTGCTTTAATAGGCTTTAGTCACTTCAGGGGTATGCGCTTTATTAAAGATTAACTTAAAGCCACCCCCCAATTCCCAGTGAGGAGCTGGAGACTCACAAAACTTCACCGCAGACCCCAAGCTAAGTACATGTTGAACACGTCTCTGATCCAGAACTCTCTTGTCCAGCAACATCTATAGCCTGGCATGATTTTACTTAGCCAAATATTCACTTTTCGTGGGCATGGCCAAGTTTCCCATTGTCCAGTTTGGGAACTTATGATCTAACCTGTTAACTAATTAAACATCCCTACTTACATCCCTATTTAAGAGCCATCTGTCTCGGGTGCAGGAGTCAGAACACTGGCCAAATTGTATGGGGCTCCACATCTGGCCAACCAGCTGTAACATACCTGGGGGGACAAAGGACTGCAGTTTCCCACATGCCAAAGGTCTCTCTCCTCTTACTATCAATGGTTTTACCCTGTTACCATTGAACTGTCTTAAGCAGGATACTCCAAACCCACTCCAGTGTAGCTGACTTGTGAATAATGTTCTTAACTCTCTGCACATACATACGACCCAAACACTTCCTCAGGCATGTATAAATCTGAGTTTCTGAAAACTGTTAATATTCTACACACTTTTTGGCAAAACCTTTCGCTCTCAAACAGTTCATGTCTTGACAATGTGTCTCCACAGCTCATAAGCACACACAGTAAAAATCCAATCTAGTGCAGAGCGACACAAAGAAAGATGTGGTATGAAACTGTGAAAGTTCACGCATTAGAAAAATCTAACTAGCAAAAATCCTCCACATTTGCTGGGCTCTGGTAATTATTTTTAAATAAAATAAAATAAAATAAAACCTGAACAAAACAAACACTGTAAATAGCTTGCCAGAGACTCCAGAATCCAGGCAAACCGATTTGCTTAACTATGGGTGTTACTGAAAACCAACAACAGACATCTGGGCTTTTGCATTTTAATGTTTTTATATGGTATTTTATTGTTTATAAAACATTCAAGTCTCCAGTTGAGGGTGGGGAAGAGGGATTTTGTATTTGTGATCAGAAAAAAAAAATGTTCCTGTCAATTACTTGAGCATAGCATGAAATGTAGATGAAAAGCTCAGCAGGTGAACTTCTGTGACAGACTCGCACATAAATGCATACATAAAGCCAAGATTAAGTTAGCCTCTTGAGGAGGCTCATTAAAAAAGAAAATAAAAGAAGCAATCTAGACAGTGTTTGAAACAGAAATTAAATGGGGGTGGAGAGCAATGCAGTTCTAGTGTTCTGCCAAATATGCAGGCTATCCTAAAGCAACTAACAGCTTGAGATGAATGGATATTTAAAACAGCTACATGCCTTATAAATTATCTCCTCACGAACAATGAATCTTCAGGAAAGTAACCAGTTTACATGCTCTTGTTTTGACACAATGAGGAACGAACCAGTAGGGATCACTATAAAGATTGTTTTCGGTGACTAGAATAAGGGACTGGATCTCCCCTTAGCTTAACTTTATTTATGACCTTAACGTTCCCACAGAACACAATTAAAAAGGGATGGCGTGAGGCTCACTAGGTCTTGAGAACATCTAGTTCTTCGCTGTCCTGGGAAGAGGGGAAAATAGGTGCAGCAGGCAGAGTGAAACACCACAGTGCCCTTAGGGCAGTGGTTCCCAAACCGTGGGGCACACCAAGGTGGCACAAAGAAACATCTGGGGCACTATGCAGTGAGGGCAGAAGTCCAGGCCCTATGGCCCGAGGGGGGGCGGGGATGCCACCCAGCTCCATTCTGCCCCAGCCCATCTACATCCCCTGCTCTGGGACTGGCCCTGCTCTGCTCTTTCCCTTTCCAGGCCAGCTTCACATCTATTCCCAGTTCTTTCTGCATCCAGAGCTCAGCAAACAAGCTCCACCTTCAGACCAAGCTCCTCTACTGAAGCCAACTGTGCAGTTACAGATGGAGGCAGCAACATGTTCCATGACTCAAAGAAGGGTGAGACAGGAAAAGTTTGGGCACTACTGCATTAGAGGATGGTCCAGGAATCCTTCCATTCACTTCAAGGGATTTAGATCAGTGGTTTTCAACCTTTTTTGCCCATTTACAGATCCTAAAACAATTCAGACCCTCTTTGGAAATCTCAGTCATAGTCTGTGGGACCACTGGTTCAAAACCACCAATTCACAACAAGCCCCGAGTGGAGTAGATTACTTTGCACAACCAATTAATAGTGACAATTAGGCTAAGGAACTGAATTGATGCAAAATATAATGGTGAAGATTTAAAAAGCAACCCAAGATTTTGGGAGTTTCAATTTTAGATGCTTAACTTGAGACAAATGAAAGAAACCCAAAGTTACAGGAAGCACTGAGCTCCTGCCTTCTGAATATCAGGCTGCTGTGTTTCAAAGAGGGTACCAAAAAATCACTAGCCAGTTTCCAAAATATTGAACAATATGTATTAAAAACTAAACTGTGAAGAATAAAGAAGAGGCTTCCATTCTCAAAAAGCTCATAGTCTAACCTCCTAACAAAGTCATCCTGTACAGACTGAATGTAACATACACTTTTTGTGCACAATGGAGCTCACTTTATTTCCAAATAGCAAGCACAGAAGTTAATTTATTCCTTTTACTCTATGTGTACAAAATGTTATATTTACTTCAAGAAATGCTCATCCAAAAACAAATTTATTAAGTCTTTTATATACAAAGCATGGTAAACATCACTCAAAGACCAAAAAACAGCATAAACTTTAAGAGTGCTGACCCTTAAAATGTCTGTCACTTGTTTACCATATCAATGCAAGAAAAAAATAAAAAAACAGCCAAACAAAAGGCAGGAATTTGCAGTCTCTAGACATTCTTAAGGCCAACTCACAACAGCAGAACAATAAAAAGACAAGTGCATTGTAAGGTTACGTACCATGCCTAGGTTATGGAATGTAGTATGATTGGGCAATATGCATTGATAAAACTGCATTCCTTACACAGCTAACAGCTTTTACTTCATGATTTGTTCATGTGGACATTTCTGAATGACCTTCAAGCTTTCCAAGATGTTCTAGAAGCCAAAGTGTTAGACAGATTTTTAATCAGTTGATGACTGTTATGTTTCAGGCAAACATATTGCTCTCCCACTCTTTTAAGGCCGATGCAATAGCTGGAAAGAGCAAAGTTGGTAAACTTGTTTTAGGTACTGAATATAAAGGAATGAACTGAAAGATGAATTTCATGTCTGCAGTGCAGACAAGCTGTAAAAGTAGCTTCAAAATTCTGAAGTCTTACTGCATTCAAATTAACACAGGTGGTTCTGTTGGGAGAATTTCATAGTCAAACCCTATTTCAACCCTAACTTCTGTGTAATGCACAGTTTTGATGACTCAGATACATTATTCAGACCAGGGAAATGAAGGGATATGATTGCTAGCGTAGTGGAAATAATACAAGAAGGTATTCTTTTTCATCTGTACAAATTAAATTCACTATGTCACTGATTTTAAACAAACATCTCTCACTTATTAATCCTGGTTTCATTACAAGCCAGTGAAATGTTATCTTTTTGTGAGGTGCCCTACAAACACAATAAACAGTACTACAATACAATAGATGCAGCATGCTGGGGCAATGTTATAAAAACCAACAGTCAGCTGTGTATCACACCAAAATTATCCCCAGTTCGAAGTTAATGAAAGGCCATGAACAGTGTGTTAACAAATGAAGATTATGGTAACAAGGTTATCAAAACCGCTATTCCACCATCCCATCCCAGGTGGGATAGCAGGAACAAAGAGACCACAGAACTCAGCAAAACTAACATTGAGTGACACACGGGACTAGATTATTTTTTCATTATGCTTTGAGCACAGATACATTTTAAAATGATCAAATGCCTTAAATCCCCCCAAAAAACCCAGATATTAGCGGGAAAACCACCCCATTTAAACCTTACTTTAAAAAATAAAATTAGTCATTTGGTTTTGCAGCCCCTATAAAATACACTAAGGTGTTTTCCACAGGATCCACTCCCAAAAGCAGAACCATCTTGATGAAAACCTAAATATTAAGCCTTTAAGACTAAAGGTAACTGAGCAGCCATTTTCGCAATCTGTATGTTCTCATTACAACAGCATTCTGCTGTTCAGTAGCAATGGTATGAAAAAGCAAGGGAGATTAAGGTAGACTAGGTTTAAGCACAACTTAGAAACCTGCAAAAGCACACAGGTGTCTGGATCTACCCATAAAACATTATAAAGGTCTTTATGGCAGATTAACAGTTTGCTAGCTGGACACCAGGGTTCACAGACAGGGTATTTATCAGATTTGAACTTTGAGCAGCGTTCATTGCAGCACATCACTAAAGCACAATACCAACAGGACAACTGAAGGGGATTTTGTTTATAAATGTTTACAAAAGCCGTAGAAAGAAAAAGATCACAAGGAAAGCCTGATAGGACTGAATCTCTCTGGCTACGTATCCTGGGTCAGCCAGCATGACAGTGACTCAAGTGTAGTATTGGGATGACTAATGCTGAAACTAACTGAAATCAGTTGAAAAGAGCAGTAATCATAACAGACGCAATAAAGAATACATTAATAACTGCACTCTGTTCTTAGGTCAAAACCAACTAAATGGTTTAAAAGGCACAAGAAAAAAAAAAGAACAGTGATGCTAAAACACAGACTTGCTCTAAGACTGCTGTTCACTAAAGGGAAAATGTACTGTATACCATCAACAGTACATATACAGCACACGACATTAACAAATGATTTCATAAAATGTTGCATAGCTCTGAGAATGAAACTTATGGAAAAATTATAAACAGTATAGTAATAACAGTGGTTTACATTCACTAGAGAGATTGTGTATGGTATTTCCAGTGACAGGGATGAGTTAAAAAATTACCATATCACTGGGAATCAAAGACATAAAATGTTAAATTAAGGAAGCAGGAATGAGAACAACAGGAGTGGCTTTTAAAGAAGCTAAATGAAGTTTATAAATTAGCAGCTTCAGAACAAATTAAGACTAGGGCAGTGGAATGAAGGCTAATAGAGCACAGGAATGCAGGGGGATACAAGTATCAGAGAGTAGCTGAGTTAGTCTGTATCTTCAAAAACAAGTAGTCTGTGGCACCTTACAGACTAACAGATATTTAGGAGCATAAATCTTCATTGGCAAAGACCCCCTTTCTCAGTTGAAGTTTATGCTCCAAAATATCTGTTAGTCTATAAGGAGGATACAGCGTCTGTGAGAGGGGCTGGATAGGCCATGTGTAAGAATGAAATTGTGAGTGAGTTCTCGTGCCTGGGATTTTGGAGTGATGTTCTCTCTCTTGCCCAAGTGAAAATCAAAGGGAGATAAAGGGAATGTGGATTGAGGATTACCAGAGAAACATGCTGTTTCTATCTAAGGCTTCTGAAGCAGCACTTATTGTGCAAAGAATTTTGGGGGGATAAGTGGGCATTTACAGTCTGTTTTTAGGGCTGCGTAGGGTATGCAAAGTGGAATATGGCCATGATGGTGCATGTACATGCAGTGGAGTGGTAAGTGTGAAGGGGACTGGTTGTATTGTCTCCCTCTTGCCTGGAATTGAGGGTGTACAGGTTAAATGGGTTATAGGAGGGTTCAGGACACACAGAGTAAGGTGGGCATATATGCTAAACAGGCAAGGATAAGGCTGAGCTGAGGAGTGGAGGGTGCACAAGATGGGAGGTGGGGTATAGGATAGAGGGTACAGGGTTAATGTAAGGCATATAGAACAAGGCTGCATATTAGCAAGATTACAAAGTCTGAGCTACCTGGGCTGGCAGTGTGATGTATGCGGCAGGGGATCCAGAGAGGGGAGCAGAGGCTGGAAGTGCAGAGACAAGTGACCAGGCTGTAGGATGCATAGGAAAGAAGTAGTAATAGAGTGGGGAGTACCGGAAGGCTGCACAGGCTCAGTAGTACAGGACACACATTGGGCATGCAAGCAGGAGGCACAATACATGCCATGAAGTGAGTGGAAGCAGGTTTCTGGGCTGGGGATGCAGACCCTGCCACGGGGTGGGAAGAGGCTGGGCTGGGGGTGCAGAGGGGAAATGTAATGCCCGCAGTGGGGTGACTACAGGAATGTTTGGATGGAAATGCAAAGCAGACACGCCACATATGCCTTGGGATGAGCAGAGAGAGGTGCCTGGCTGAGGGGTACAGAGAAGAGGAGGCTCAAAGAACTCAGTGAGGTGGGCTAGAGTGAAGTAAAGATGTACAGTGTCTCTAATGGTATGGGCAAAGAGGGTGCTTAGGGCAAGTGCAGTGTGTGTCATCATGGAAGCTGGGGTTGCAGATGAATGCATGCTGTGGGGATGCGCATATCACAGATGGGAGTGCAGAGAGAAGATGCATTGCATATCTTGGGGATGCAAATAGATTACTTGTCTGGGTTAAGTGTGTGGAGGGGAGTACAGTGCTATGGGCTGCATAGGGGGGTGGCAAGGACAGGGTGCAACAGAGGAGTAACACAACCAGTGGCATGTGCTGGAGGAACAGACAGAAGTGCAGTCAGTGCAACGGGGTAGAGGCTGTGAGTGTTCAGATGAAAGTGTAGTCTATACTCTGGGGGGTACAAAAGAGGGTGCCCTGGCTGAGGGGGTGCAGAGAGGAGTGCTATGCATGAAGAGGAGATGCACCTGAGCTGGGGCTGATATGCACACTGAAGGGCTGAGTACACCATGGGCGGGGGGGCAGAAGGGGACCTCTGACTAAGCGTGCAAAGAAATGCAGTGCTTGCAAAGGTTGGACTGCGATGCACAAGGGGGTGAGTCCATGCCCATGTGCTGGTGGTGCAGAAAGGAGGTCAGTGCCCACCCTGAAAGTGCAGTAGAACTTCTGTGTTGGGTGCACAGTGCATGCCCAGAGGTTGGGGCTGCAGAAGGTGATGCAGTACCTGCCCTGACAGTGCAGATGGAGTTGTCCCAGGCGAGGGGTCCAGGGGAATGCAGTGCATGCACGCTGACTGGGGGGTGCAAAGGAGTTCAAAGCCCACCGTGAGGGTGCAAGGAAATTCCTGTGCTGGGCACACAGTGAATGCTAATGGCCTGGAGGTACTGAGGAGGATGCAGCGAATGCCATGATGTTCCCAGCGCAGGGGTTCAGGGAAGTGCAGTGTATGCCCACGGTTTGGAGGTGAAGAGAGTTCATTGCAAGGTGAGGTGACAGAGGTCCCGTGCTCGGTGTTGCACTGCATGCTCTTATGGTACAGGGGAGTTCTCTGATTAGGAGATGTGGGAGTGTGCAAAGTATGGCCATGCACTGGGAGCACGGAAAGTTCATTGCACATGGTGAGGTGCAGAGGATTCCTGTGCTGGGTGTGCAGTGCATGCCGTAACGGTGCACAGGCGAGCTCCCTGGCTAGGGGTTCAGGGGCGCACCGTGCACGCCGGCGGGCTGGGGGTGCACAGAGTTCCCGGGCTGGGTATGCAGTGCATGCAATGACGGTGCAGAGGGGAGCTCTCCGGCTAGGGGTGCAGGGGCGTTCAGTGCCGCTCGCTCACCTGGGGGCTTTGAGCGCGGCGCTCTCCCGCTTGTCCAGCACGCCGGGCACACAGCTGGTGAGCTCGGTCCAGTCGGCGTGCAGCCCGCAGCTCCAGCCGGTGGAGAAGCGCGAGAAGAGCCAGGTCTCCCGGCGGTTGGGCCGGTAGCAGGTGCACTTCTTCTGCCCGGGCCGGCAGTCGCAGGGCACCTCGAGCCGCACGTTCTGCACCAGGTGGCGGCCGAAGGTGGTGCCGCCCGTCTTCTGGATGTGCAGGAAGACGATCACGTCCTCGCCCTTCATGTCGAAGTCGAGCGCCCGCTCCAGCGCCCGCACGGGGAAGTAGTACTTCTTGACATAGTGCGGGTCGGGCGTCGGGAAGAGGTCCAGCTCGTCGGCCGGGGCGCGGCCGCTGGGCGCCCCCAGGCTCAGCCCGGGCCCCACGTACTGGTACAGGATGAGCATGAAGCACACCGAGCCGGCCACGATGAGCAGGAACTTGCTGGTCCTCTCCACCATGCTCCTGCCCGCGCGCCGCATGTGTCACCATCTCCTGGGGCTGGGCGCGCGGCGGGGGCGTGGGCGGGGGCGCGGGCGCGGTCCTGCCCCGCTTGCTGCGACGCCCCCCCGGCCGTCTTCGCCTCAGGCGCCCCGCCGCCGGCCGGTCTCGAGCGGAGAGCGCGGCCGCGGGCTGCCGGCGCGCGGGGCACTAGCGCGAGCCCTTCCTGCCGCTAGCGCGAGCCCACCATGATCGGAGCCCAGCATGCACAGCGCCAGCGCCGCTCAGCTGCAGGCGGCAGGCTCGCGCCGACAGCAGCAACGACAACAGCGCGAGGCAGAGAGAGAGAAAGAGAGCGAGCAACAGCCAAGCCCCACAGCCCTTTCAGCTCTCAGGTTGCAGACGCCCGCCCGCAGCCTTTTTTCCCCTCCCCCTGTCCACGCCTCCCTGCCCGCGCAGCCGCCGGGGAGCGCCTCCTGGGGGCAGCCGCGCGGAGTGTGACTGCTCTGCGCGGGGGCAACAGCTTCCCCCCACACCAGCCTGAGCGGTGACCGTTGGAATGGGAGGCAGGAAGGTCTCGCGCTGCGGCGGCGCCCCCATTCCCCTCAGCCTAGCACCACCGCCCACAGAACCGTGCCACAGGCGGGGGCTGCTTTGCTCGCCGCTCAGAGGGGCTGGGACTAGCGGCCTTGAAGTGGTTTCCCCTGTCTGCAGGGGTCGCAGCTGAGTTCAGTGGCTCTCAGCCCCCTGCAGAGTGTTAGCACCCAAAGGTTTCTGCGCCTTCCCCCAGGGAGCTGCCTGCCAATGCCTCTTGTTCTGATCCAGTCATGGCTGGGCGCTGCCAGGAGGCTTATGATGGCTGTAGGTAAGAAGCAGCAAGCGGGTGTGAGACACTTTGGGGTGCGGGAGGTGGGGAGCTGGCCTAAAAGCAAAGTGGGAGGGTACAGATGTTGCCCGACAAGAGGCCCTGGATGAGAGCGGTTCAACCTGTACAATGCTTTTGCCAAGTTAGCAGGAAAGACTTCTGCCCCAATTAACCGTGCTATGGAACCATTTTAGGACATCATCGTTCCCAGCGTGGGCTGTCAGAGGACAGAGGCATTGCCATACTGGACCAAACCTGCCCCCCTGTGACAGCGGTCAGCCCTGGATGTTTGAGGAGAAGATGCAGAAAACTCCTCAATACTCTTCAGGGACTAAAGTAGGATTGTTGTTTAAATCGGGGGGGTGGGATCTTTTTTAGGTTGGGAGCCGCAGATCCATAGACAAGTCATTTTTGGGCCACAGGAGTGAAAAGCCACACACGGAAAAAGGCCCCTCACTGAAGTGCTCCCTGATGGTCTGGGAGCCAGGCCTATGAGGACTGGGCAGGAGGGAGGGTGTGGGAGTGGGATGGATGACTGGGCAGGAGTGGGGTATAGGAGAGGGGTGGAGGTCTGGGTGCAGGAGCAGGTGGTGGGGTGGGTCTAGGTGAGGGGGGTGCAGGAGGGTGTGGAAAGGAGGGGTCTGTGCAGGGGTGAGGCTTCTGGGAAGGAGGGGACAGGAACAGGCTGGGGGTGGGAGGGAGGGTCTGGATGGGAGGGGGTGCAAGAGCTGTGTGGGGGTATGGCGTTTAGGTGATGGGGGTGCATGTAGCTTAGCAGCACCCCTGGACAGACATGGGGCTGCACCACTGCCCTCTGTTCCCAGACACTACCCTCCAGAATTCCAGCCAATCAGAGCACTGGTAGTTGGTTAGAGAGGCTGCCCAGGCTGCTTCTACTCCCCTGGGATGGGAAAACAGCTGCCATGGGTAGTGGAGCCCTGAGCCACTTCCTGCCCCTGGCACCTGGCTTGCCTGATCTGCCCTGCAAGGCTATGTGCCCTGCACCCTCCATCCATTGTGGGCCAGATTCTGTGAAGGGGAGCCCTGAGCCTTGGGATCTGGATCCTGATGGAAAGCCAGGAATTCCCCATCCCTGGGTTTAAATGTTTAAATACCTCACTGAAGCAGAGACCGCGTGAAACTACTTGAAAACCTTTAGAAGTTCCTTTCCAGTCCAGGGGAAGGATAGTCCAACGTGGTTAGGGTGTTAACTTATAATTGCTACAGACTTTCTAGAGGACCTCAGGCAGGCCAGTTAGTCTCTTTGCCTCAGTTTATCTTATCTGTAAAATGGATATGAAAACACTTCCTCATTTCACAGAGGTGTTGTGCAAATAAACACATTACAAACTGAAAGACACTTATATACTAATGTGATGTAAGTAGCCAACTAGAAATAGGTTATTCTCTATGCAGAGTGCATGCTATGAGAAAATGTCTCAGATCTACAACTGCTACACACTTTATATTCTGTAATTATTTCTGTGCTCTACTGTTTTCATGCAGTTCTCCTGATCATTTAATTTGACTACGTTATGACTCAGTTTCAAAGAGTCACTAGTTCTTTTCCTCCACCAAAAATAGTCACCAAGTTTATATAAAGTATAAAGAAATAAAATGTAGGTTACCTCTTGCAAAGAGATGGGTCCTATTTATAAGGGATGAGGAGAAAATGAGATACAAGAGCTTAGTCTGAAGAGTGTTACCAATAAATATGCTGGATTTTTAGATTACTGCATTATTCACTGGTTGCAGAGCTACAGTGAGTTATGCAGCTCTTCCCAAACAAGTAAAAATAAAAACTTTATATCACCCCAAAGCTTCATATATTGTGTTTATTTATGCCATTTATTTTGTTTGATATATTCCTTTTAAAAGTCTGCTTCTGATTTTTCCCTTTTCATGTGTTAGAAACTCCAGAAACAATGAGGTCATTGTTATACGCAACGCTTAGCAGCATGTGCAAATGAAGTATAAACTCAATTTAAGGTCTGAAATTTATATTTTGATTTGGAAGTATAGGCATTTATGTGATGCTTTATGTAAGTTGTTGAAATATATGCTGTATCATAAAAACTACAAAGCAGTTCTTGATATTGATGTTTGCCTCTGATTATAAAAGACTACTACTCGTGGAAATATCCCATTGTGTTAATTCAAGTTACATGGGTTATTTATTATTAACGACTTGATAGTAACTCCAAGATAGAGAATATTTCAGAATTTTTGTTAGCTATGATAGATTCATTAAAAGTTGTAAAGATGGAGATGTTTGTTAGATTCCATTAGTAATTTTTATTTGTGGTGAGTGTACCATTTTTTATTTTGTGATAGAAGACACTAAAATATAATTTACAGAATATAAACCCAGCCACAGAAGAAAATTCAGAGATATACTTGAAAATCTAAGGTCTTCTATGCTATAGTACCTTTCATCCAGAAGGATTGCTGAATGGTTAACCTTTTGGAAGTATAAGGAATTATTGTACACGTCTGAATAAGTAAAAAAAAAAAAAACAAGAATAGCAACGCTGGGTTAGACCAATTGTCTTTCTAGCCAAGTGTCCTGCCTTCTGACATTGGATGGTGCCAGATGCTTCAGAGGAATGAACAGAATAAGGCAATTAGCAAGTGATTCACCCCTGTTGTCCAGTCACAGCTTCTGGCAGTCAGAGGTTTAAGGCATGGGTGTCCAACCTTTTGGCTTGCCTGGGCCACATTGAGTGAAGAGGAGTTGTCTTGGGTCCCATGTAAAATATATAATATAGTTAATGTATACAAATCACATAATAATGTTAAAAGTTTACGATCTTGTGGGGCTGCATTACCAGCTGTCCAGGGCCTCATGTGGCCCGCGGGTTGGACACGCCTGCTTTAAGGGTACCCATAGCGCGGGAGTGCGTCCCTGACTGTCTTTCTAATAGCCATTGATGGATCTATCTTCCATGAACTTCCTTGTTTGAACCCAGTCATCCTTTGACAAGTTCTAGAGGTTGAATGTACATTGTATGTTTGTTCTAAACCTACTGCCTGTTACTGATGAGGTGACATTTGGTTCTTGAGTTGTGTAGTAATAAATAATACATCCCTATTCACACCATTATCCACACCTTTCATGATTTTGTATTCCTCCATCATAACCCTGTTAGTTGGCTCTTTTCTACACTGAACGTTCACAGTCTTTTTAATCTCTCCTGCTATGTAAGCTGTTCCCTATCACTAATCATTTTGTTGCCCTTCTTTGTACTTTTACCAATTCTAATACATCTTTTTTGAGATAGGGCAACCGGAACTGCATGCAGTATTCAAGGTGTAGGTGTTCCTTGAATTTGTATAGCAGCCTTATGCTCTTTTCTGTATTATCTGTTTCTTTCCTAGTAGTTCGTAACATACTGTTAGATATTTTGACTGCTGCAATGCTACTGCACATTGAGCCGCTGACTCCAAGATCTCTTTCTGTAGTGGTAACAGCGAATTTAGACTCCGTCATTTTGTATATATGCAGGATTGTGTTTTCAAGTGTGCATTCTTTTGCATTTATCAACATTGTATTTCATCTGTCATTTTGGTGCCCAGTTAGCCAGTTTAGTGAGATCCCATAGTAACTTTTCAGTCGATTTTTGCAATTAACCATCTTGAATAATTTTGTGTCACTTGCAAACGTTGCCATCTAACTTTTCAATTATTTTTCTAGGTCATTTATGAATACCGAGTCTCCTCCGGAGTGAAAGGCATAAGATATTCTGCATGTATACCACTACCTTGCATGGCTAAAACTCTGGATAAATATCTTTATTTGGATCACCCTCTGTATCATATGCTTATTGGTTCAGTACCTTGGAATCTTGTCTTGAAATGCTGATCTGTCACAGCTGAGTCCAGGTATGGCCCTAGTTCCTCAGAATACTTATGCACAGACTTAAATCAAACTCTGTCTATGGTAAAGTTTAAAGTCCCACTGATATTTGTGATAATTAAGCACAGGCTTAACTCCCTTACTGAACTAGGATCCATGTGAGGAAGTACTGGGGTTTTGTATACATCCAATAGCTTTGGGAATTTCTCCCATAGACAGGGTACAGCATTTTAACCACTGTGGTCATCTAGATCAGCTTTTCTCAGCCAAGGGTACACAGAGGTCCTCCATGGGATGCATCAGTTTGTCCACATATTTGCCTAGTTTTACAACAGTCTTCATCAAAAGCACTAGCAAAGACTAAAATTTCATAGGGACAATGACTTGTTTATACTGCTTTATATACTACACACTGAAAAGTAAAAAAAAAAAGGCAGTCAAGTAGCACTTTAAAGACTAACAAAATAAATTATTAGGTGAGCTTTCGTGGGATAGACGAAAGAAGACTGAAGAAGTGGGTCTGTCCCACGCAAGCTCACCTACTAAATTATTTTGGTAGTCTTTAAAGTGCTACTTGACTGCATTTTTGTTTTGATAGTATATAGACTAACATGGCTCCCTCTGTGTTAGTGAAAAGAAAGTACAGTGGGGTCTCAACATTCGTGAGGGTTCCGTGTTGAGAAGCCTGGCGAATGTTGGCAAGTATCAGAGAGGTAGCCAAGTTAGTCTGTATCTTCAAAAACAACAAGAAGTCCTGTGGCACCTTATAGACTAACAGATATTTTGGAGCATAAGCTTTCGTGGGCAAAGACCCGCTTCGTCAGGTGCATCTGATGAAGTGGGTCTTTGCCCACGAAAGCTTATGCTCCAAAATATCTATTAGTCTATAAGGTGCCACAGGACTTCTTGTTGTTTCTGGTGAATGTTGAATTTCACTAATATGTCTCCCACCTGGAGCATGGCTGCTGGCATTCCTGCCCATGGCAGTTTGTGAATCGTGACATTCTACTGTGCAATATTATAGTCCAATCTATTTTTGTAATTGTACAGTAAAAATGAGAAAGTCAGCAATTTTTCAGTAATAGTGTGCTGTGATACTTTTTAATTCTTATGTCTGTCTTTTTAAGCAAGCAGGTTTTTAGTGAGGTGAAATGTGAGGGTATTCAAGACAAATTATATTCCTGAAAGGTGTACGGTAATCTGGAAAGGTTGAGAGCCATTGCTTTTGACCTGCTGTGAGCATTATTAGAGAGCATGGCTAGTCAATACTGCATTTATTGTTACTTCCTTTGCAACAACTCCACTGGCTGCAAGTCAGAAATCTTGGGGAGAGAAATCTAGTGGAGATACAGATTGTCACAGTTACCTGATAAACTGCACATCTGACCCCTCGTGGTCTTTTCAATCACACCCCCTCTAGCACTTCATCCTCTTGTTTTTCCTGGTTGAATCATATTATGCTCCCACTCTCAGCCTGGCCTGGTCTGCAATCCCCTGTGAGTCAAATGTGATTACTTCAGCAGCTCTGACTTACAGCCAGACCCCGCTATTCCCTCTGTTACAATGATTGTGGTAATCAGTGACCAAATACTTCCTTCAAACAGAGTATTTATTTAGAATAAGGGCATTTCAGAGAAAACATATCTTAGAGATTGTATGCAAATAGTTAGCTTTTCCCTAAGATTTACCATGCCCTAGATCTGGGAGACCTGCCCCTCTCTCTCTCTCTCTCTCTCTCTCTCTCACCCCCCCGCACCTTTCTTCCTGGACATCATCTGACAAGTGACTCCCCTTATGAAAGGCCTTTTAACTCTGTATCATTCTTTGATCTCTAGCTTCCTGACCTAGGTAAAACAAAGAGACAGGATTCTTGATGCTAACTGCTGGACCAATTATCTTCCAGGTGTGCATTAGCAAGTCCTTATTTACATCTGTTATGTCACTTCTTTGTTTGCTCTTCCCGTAAGTCCTTATTCAGTTAGATAAATATTAATACAGGAAATTTTAATAACCCCAATATACTGTAACATTCCTTTGCTAAACAGGTCTCAGAGTGCTCATAAAATGGTCATATCTGAATATTCATGATATTACATATCAATTCATTCTCTGTCACATGGGCTTGTGGTGAATCATGTAAAAAGTTCATCATCACAACAGTCTCAAATCAAAGATGGCACCCTGTGAAGCACAGAGGCTGAGATTCTCTGTTGAGGTGCCTAACTTCCATTGAAATCGGTGGGAAAACGTGACTGACCTAATACCTTTTGTTGGATGAGAGAGAAAAGCTCTTCATCAGGTGACGGAGGAGGACAACAACAGCTTTATTTAAGCTCAACAGCTTGTCTATCTTACCAACAGAAGTTGGCTCATCTCCCCACCCACCTTCTTCCTCTAATGTCCTGAGACCAACACTCAACTACACTGAATTTGAACTGAATGTGAGTTAAGCATTTAAATATGTTTGAGGACATGGGCCAACACTCTCAATGCCAATGAAAGTTTTCACAAGCAAGAATCATACACTGGTTTAAGTCTGCTGTGCATTTGACCAGGATTATGTATTGCCTAGAGGGAGAAAAAACTCACAAAACCCACCACATCTTTCGTGTAACAGTGAAGAATTTCACTCAGTCCATGGACGTTCTGAGATTGTGGTTGGGATTTTCAAAAATACCCAGTTGACTTCGGAACACAAATTCCAATGAGCTTTTCAATTGCTTTCGAAAAGCGTATGCTTTTTTTGTAGGTAGTTTCAGAGGGGTAATGGTATTAGACTGTAGCTTCACACACACAAAAACAAGCAGTCCTGTAGCACCTTAAAAGCGAACAATTTTATTTATTAGGTAATGTGCTTTCTTGGGCAAGACCTAATAAATAAAATTGTTAGTTTTTAAGATGGTACAGGACTGCTTGTCTTTTTTGTAGCTTTTATCAGATAAATCCCTACTTGAATAGTAACAGAGAGATAGCCGTGCTAGTCTATATACTATCAAAACAAAAAAGCAGTCCAGTAGCACTTTAAAGACTAACAAAATAATTTATTAGGTGATGAGCTTTCATGGGACAGAACCACTTCATCAGATCAGAGCCATACCAGAACAGACTCAATATTTAAGGCACAGAGAACCAAAAATAGTAATCAAAGTTGACAAATCAGAAAAATTATTATCAAGGTGAGCAAATCAGAGGGGCAGAAGCGGGGGGGGGGGGGCGTCAAGAATTAGGTAAAGCAAAGTATGTAAAGCATATTTAAAGCATACTTTGCTTTATCTAATTCTTGACGTCCTTCCCCTCTTCCGCCCCTCTGCTGTCTGATTTGCTCACCTTGATAATAATTTTTCTGATTACTATTTTGGTTCTCTGTGACTTAAATATTGAGTCTGTTCTGGTATGGCTATGATCTGACAAAGTGGGTCTGTCCCACGAAAGCTCATCACCTAATAAATTATTTTGTTAGTCTTTAAAGTGCTACTGGACTGCTTTTTTGTTTTAAATCTCTACTTGTGATGATCAGTGTACTGTTTGTTTTGGTAATTATAATAATTTACGTATTGTCATTTACCACAAACACATTTAAACCAACATTATGTATATGATGGAGAAGAAATAAAATCGTGACAGGTACCAAAACTTCTTGGTCCCAAGGAGTACAGCATGATTGAGTGTGGTCTAAGCTGATAAAGCACAGGACTAGAAATCAGTTGCCATGGATCTTATGCATGAAGAGCTTGCATTGTCCTTTGAATGAGTAAGGAATAAGCATTATATTGAGTGTTATTTCCAGCTCCATCCCCTGGAACATCACCTCATCAAAATTAAGCCTCACAACATCCAAGAGTGGTTCCATTTCAGAGAAGGGAGACAGACACAGAGGTTACATATTTTCAGAGCCTTTCTTGGGGATATAGAATGGCAATCTAGAAGTGTTATTAGTACCTGCTGCTGCCAAAAGAAAATGCTGATAAAGTCTTCTGGAAAGTTATATTTATTCCTTGTTCAATTATAAAAGTGATCAAAATAAAAGAAAAATAATTGGCAGATAAAGGAAAAACTCAAAATTCTATGTTGTATCCTGAATCTTGCTATATTTGATATATCTTCAAGTCCCAGCTTGAAGAATAAGTTAAAATCTTGGTATTTCTTTAAATGAAGATTTTAGTCCTGTTTACAAACAAAGAAAAACCTCCCAAAATAACAAGCTGGCCCAATATATATATTTTAAATCTCATGATTTAAGTAAATCTCATAATTTGTTGAATGCTTTAGGTTGGCAATACTGACATCCGTTCAATTTTACAAGATGTATTTTTGCCCATTTTGTCTGGGTTTTGTAGTTTTTCATTATTTTCCCCCATTTAAAAATGCTTCCTCCTTATTGCTGCAAAAGAGACACACAAACTGGAGGAAAGTGACTGATTAAACATATAGTTTTGCTTATTTGCCTGTAAAATCAAAGTGCTTTCAAATGCACAAAGTGAACTGGAAGAGAAAACTGTTTTCTTCTAACATCTGTCAGTTTGAGACTTCAGATGTTACTTCTTAGGATGCCCTCATTATGCCTGTGCATTTGACACAAGTACAGTGTCAGTGGTCATAAAGTGAGCAAGATTTTCAGACAGATATAATGTCTTAAAATTGATAGTGTCCCCTTAAATGTGATATGCTGTTATTTTTCATCAGCAGGGTGATCTGGGGTTTCTCTTGACTAGGAAGAAAGGTTGAGTGTAGATTAAGTGTTTCCTAAGTTTGACTTAAACACAACTACCTCACTAGCTTGGGATGCTGCATGAAAGTTAAGCCATTCATGAGTTATTCAGGATAAAAGATGGTGTTTGGATCAAGCCAGGAAGAGGACAGATCTTTTTGCAGATGACAACAAGGAATAATAAAATGTTCTCAGATGCAGTGGGAAAACACTTCATCATTTCTTGCTGCTGTCTGCAAAGTCTTAGTTGTTATTTTCTACAAAAGCAACTGCATGTTTTGCTTTTCCCATTAAAGAGGGTAGAGCCTTGCTGCAGAGTTAACACAGGTGATCCAGCACATAACTGCAAGCATCCGGGTTACCCTAGCATGGGTGTGAGCAGTGAAGCTACAGAGTAATACAGACACATTGGTACTGCACCCATCTGCATGAGGAGCTAGGACTTTGGAGGCATATCCCATGGTTCTTAGCACTGCATTAAGATAAGCCACTCTAGGATTCTTTCCTAGTGAATGGACTGAGGGGAGGAATTTGTCCTTCTGGGTACACAATGAGTATTGTGTGAAGGCACTGGAGGTTTGTTAGCCTGCATCCTCACTGGAGAAGGGGTGAACTACTGGGCTGAGTGCAAGGAGCATTCCAACGTTAGCCCATGGCCCAGGCCAGGCCAGCTGGCTCGGGTGTAATGGACCATCATACTCAGGTGAGAGTTTTTTGTGATGTAAGTGCCTTTGAGAAACAGCAGCCAAGCAACAGCAGGGAATGTGTGAGCTAAAGCACATCAACCCGTCAAAGATACAGTCCCCAATGAGGTGTTAATTAAATAATAGCTTTATTAAGTGAGGTATTCTAAAGATTTGTCCGCCACACAGAGGTTGCACCAAAATAATCTGTGAACGTGTATTTTGGTTTAGGATTGGTTTGTTTCTGTTCTTAACAGACTTTATCCAGATCAGCTCAAAATTATCCACAGCCTTTTGAACCAGTTAATTGTATTGATTTTAAATAATAACTTTAGTTAAACAGATGCAGCTTTCTATTTTAACAAGTCCTAAGGTATGTTCAGCACCAGGAAAGGCACCTTTCCTTTTGCCCTGTTTTGCTCTGTTCTTCAGAGTAGGATTTCCTAGCTATGTTGTCAGGAGACATTCTTCTGCTTATTCCTATTTGGAATTTTGTCTTTTAGTCCCTTCACATAGTCAAGGAGGATGGGCGTATGGCTCATTTAATTGCAGCTACTATCTGCGTAACTGTATTAACGGCTGGCAAAGGAGTGGTGCTGTGTCACAAGGCCCTGCATTCAGCAGCTAGCTTTTGGGATGGCCCATTGTCATAGCACTAGTTGACACAATTAACACAGTTATCCTCTGAACTTGTTAGGAGGTGGTTCCATCTGCAGTGCAGACAACACTTCAGCCATGTCTGGAACCTCTAGAGCCAACAAGGATAGGGAGGTCTTATGGATAGGATGCAGCTATATTTTAGGCTCTTGCCTGGAAACAATTTCAGAGGCCAACTAGGACATGCTAGGTGTCCCCTGTAGCTTTCAAGCACTGCAAGTCTAGGCAGGATTCAGAGGAAAACCACCCTAGTTAACCCCCTGTCTCCCTGCACTCCTCCCAGGGCAGCCTACAGGTACAGAAGTTCAGCTAACCAAAGCAGCATCTGTGGGCTCCTGCATAGCAGCATTATGCCATAAAGCAGGAAAACCAAGAGTATGGTCAGTACTTCATTTCCCAGTTTTACAAGGACCTCTCTACACTGCAGTTAAAACCAAGTTGGGGACAGATACAACATGGTATCTCCTAGACCAGTTACAACACGCATTTAGTTTGTAGTGCGATAGTTGAGCTCTTGAGGCGTGCACAAGCCTACTGAGGTTTTAACAAGGTGTTGGACTGTGGTTGAAACATGTAGAGATCCTGAAGTAGTGTCCTATGTCGGAAAGAAGTTTGTTAGCCCACAGAGAGGGCAGAGGGCCAACTGCTCTTCATCCAAGCTTGTGCATTGCAACAGCTGTGAGTCCATCCTGTCTGGGCTTGATGAAAATACAGAACTGTGTGTCATCAGCATATTTGCTGGCATTACCACCCGTTTGCCCATGGAGAGTAAGTAAGAGCAATGAGAGAATTGCACTGTGCAGGACTTCTCCTAGAGTCTTCATAGGCACAGAGAAGCAGCTGCCTAATATGACAGCACAATTAGAAAGGAATGACCCTAACCATTTTCTCACAGTACTTTAATATCTAGTTAGGACATAAAGGAAGGTTCAACAGCAACTTTGAACTGGTGGTATCATAGGTGAGTGGAAAATCTAAAAACATCAGCACTGCAATTTCACTTCTGCCTTTGGAGGGGGGCACTGCAGTCAGTATCATTTCTGCGCCTTGATACTCTCTGCAGCCACATTCAGTAGGTTCTTGAATGTATCGGGAAACGTTGCTGGTGACAGTTCAGTACCAAGTTCAGTAACCTTGCGTAGGTTTAGGCTCTTAAACTGAAACAGTTTCACAGGGCCTCTGAACTTGTTAGAACAGGGCTCAGCAGCCTTCCACTCCTGGCATAGCCCCACCCCTCCTCCTGCGTGCTGCTGGGATTAACAAAAGACCAGCCAATGCTACCAACCACCACCTAAATGCTAAAGCTCTGCATCTTTATTTATTAATGAAGCTGTTGTAAGCAGGACTATTAGTGTTTTTAAAAGGTATCATAAGCACTCGGACTGTACATAGAGGTCAAAAGGTCAAATTTCAGCACTCCACCTTGGAAAGGTTGCTGACCCCTGCATTAAAACATGGTTCCATTCATAGTACTGACAACGTGCAGAGGTGGGCATTAGTCACAGGTGCTAATACCAAGTGCATTCTGTGGCAGAGAAGAATCAGTCCAAGTTTTGCAGGAGACTTGCAACTGAAAAGAGTTTCTTAAACTGTGTTTGGAAGAATCCATGATCTTCGAGAAGGATTATTGTCCTCTTTGCTTCTGTGGCATAGGTTCACAGAGAGTCCTTTCACTCGCTGTTCAGATTCAGACCGCAGGTAGCTCCTCTCCTGTCTTCTGTCATCCCCTTTTGGCTACATTTAAAGACACATGGTGATCCATGCAGATGGAGAGGCTGTAATGCCTATTTGGGACTAGAAACTAATTGATGGGTACTATAGGTCTTAGTGTTTTTACAAAATTAGCTCCTTGGTCCTGACAGAAGAACTGTTTCAGGCCTTGCGCGCTAAGGTAGAGGCATTAACAGGATTTTGACTTGTGCACCTGGCTAATTAGAAAGCATTCACCCTTTGTTGCTCATTTTTAATGGTGAACTGAAGAAAGGGAGCTGAATAGCTGCGTCTACACTAGGCAATTCTTTCAAAAGAGCAGGCCCCAGTTCGAAGTAGCACATGGCACATATACACTCTGTGTGCTCTTTCTAACATGAAATTGACGGTAGGTGCTGCAGGAACCAAATCACTTTTTCAAACAGGAAATAGGAAGAGGACGTGTGTTTACTAATAACGCACTGAAATACATATTCAGCACCTCATTAGCATGCGGGCGGCCACAGCACTTTGAAATTGACGCTTCTTGCCGCCGCGCAGCTTGTCCAGACGGGGCTCCTTTTCGAAAGGACCCAGCCTACTTCGAAGTCCCCTTATTCCCATCTGCTCATACGAATAAGGGGACTTCGAAGTAGGCTGGGTCCTTTCGAAAAGGAGCCCTGTCTGGATGAGCCGCGTGGCTGCGAGCCGCGTCAATTTCGAAGTGCCGTGGCTGCCCGCATGCTAATGAGGCACTGAATATGTATTTCAGTGCTTCATTAGTAAACTTCAAAATGGCCATTTGCATGGCCATTTTGAAGTTTTTGGCTAATGTAGACATAGCCCTTGAATATCAAGACAAAAGTCACTGTTAAAGTGAATTTAAAATATAGAAGTTCCTATGTATGATAGATGCCTCAAAAATAAAATCTGTGCATCGTATCTTTATATCAGAAATGTATCTCCTAGAAAAAGACTTGAAAAAAATCAGACTGCCAGCATCCTCTTTGTAACAAAAGCTATATGTGCGAGAAACAGAAGATCAACCTCAGAGGCTTCCTCAAACTTCACAAGGTGTGTAATGTTGGTTTAGGATGTGTGGGGGCAGCACTGTCAATAATAGCACAGATACATTTACAACTCAGCTGACATTATGAAATTATGGGATTTTCCACACTTTGTTTTCTCCTGGTGCTTGTCAGCATTTTATCACGGATTTCTTTAGGTAAGATGTAAAATCAAAGCATGAGAATTCAGAAGGTGCCAATAGGAAAAGGAAATTTTAAGAGGCTTGCAAGGTCAAAATTAAACCCTGATAATTGTTAATTAAATTAACCCAGGAAGGCTACCTTAAAGGACCTTAAGAGTTGAGTTTAGAGCCTCACAAGAAGGGAAATTAAGAGGAAGGCAGGAAATGCAGGCTGGCTTACTAACTTTGGAATTCAGGAGTGGATGTCAGGAAAACATAATCCAGTGAAGTGAGTTAAGATTGTACCATTAGTTTGCTTTTCAGACTGCACTTCAAATGTATTTGCTTTTGTGCGTTGCTGAACCTTGCTATTATTTCAGTCTGGCTTTTTGAATTTTGCAACACAGTAACCAGATCAGTCCAAGGGGCATATCAAATCCAAACTCATGTTTCTGAGAGTACAAAATGATAATTATTTCAAGCCAATATTTAAGAAACCTCACAGTGTAGAGTTCTTCAAGTCTCCTATGTACAGGTGAATTCCACCCTTGCCCCAGGTAGGGGCTAACTTCTAAATGAAACATATCACTTTACAGCCCTCATATATTTTACCTCTTTTATGCAACTGTGGACACTCTCTTTACTGTGCCAGAGGCTAATTTTATTTTTGTTATGTGCAGAGTTCTTGACTTTGGTGATATTTTGTGGCATGGGGTTCTGCCTCTTGCTTTTTTCAAAAAGTTCTAGAAATAAGATAGTATGTATTAGTGACCCATTACTGTAGTAGCCTGACAGACAAAGGTTGAAGACTTAGGAGAACAGCGTGGAGGGGAAAGCCAGAAAAAAACTAAGCGCAGTGTAAATGAAAAATAGTAAGCTTTGCTTTAAGACACCATAAAATACATTCATTTGACTTACACAATTTGAATAAGAAGTGAAAAATCACCCCTTTGTAAGCCTTACTTTGACATGTATTTAAACATTTGCTTAGAAAACCTAAGCTACTTTCAAAACTGTACTGAAGCCTGACCTGGACTGAGCTCCGAAGAGCTAGGAAACACTTTAACCCTTTCGCTCCTTGCCTTCATCCAACCATCCCGTCATTTTCTCCATCTTCGATGGGTTTTGCTATCTTGAGATACTTTCCCAACTTACTCTGCTAGCAAGGGGCAAGGAAGGGGCATAGCCAACAGCTATTCCATAGTAAAAGTATCACATAATACTGGGTAGTTGCCCACTCATTTCCCACTGGGAAAGTGCAGTGCTACCTTTGCTGAAAAACTGTATTCCTAGCACTAGATGGTGCTGCATAAAATGTAAGCGGTAACCCCTCCAAATTTCCAAGACCCAGCCCGTGATGTGGTGCAAAATGGAACCCAAGAATCACCCCCAAATCTTATGTTTTTATATCTGTTTTTACCCTGAAGTAAGAAGGCCCAGGTCTATTTCCTCTATGTGGGCAGCAAGGGAAAAACAAACTAGCCCTAGAGTTTTCACCTGATCAGTGAATGCAAGAGGGGACGTTCTAGATCCAGCTGCAATACAAGACATTAATTATCATTCCTGTTCACATCAGTCAGATCATTAGTGAGTAAATAAGGGCCGGTAGTGCCATGCTTAGCGTGTCTGTTCTCTAACATCTTCCTTCGTTCTAGTTATGGGTTATGTAGTTCTGGTCTCTATGCTACACTTTTAAATGTGCTGTCTGGGGAGGTAGCTGTCATTTTGTGAAAGGGAGCTGATGTACAAGCAGTGTTCGCTACCACAGGTGCAACTCTGTTGTGTTTGTTTTCCTTCATCTAAAAGTAAAGAACTTTTGACTAAAAGGATGTGGTTGCCCTTGTGTATGGGAAAGTTTTACAGATGTTCTGGTGAAATGGATATTTTTACATACATGAAAGTGAAAAAAAAAAGCAGTAGACAAATTTGCTGCTTAAAATAAGAGAGAAGCTTGAAGGGAATATGTCCATTTGAAAGGAAAATATGATGTTTCAATTTAGACTTGATCAGAATTTTCACACAAATATGACTGAAGCCGGGGTAAGAGGCTAATTTTCTTACCTGTTTGAAATGGATATTTGCCGACCTATGTTTGCCATAGCAACTAGTTAACAGTGAAAGAAAAAAATTGTAAGAGGTAATTAAAATACGATTATGCATCAAACCCAAAGGTATGTTTCTAAGGAACTGAAAGGAGATAGAAAAATACTGCTATTTCTACCCAGACTACTCACACTGTCCACTTATTAGTCCTGTTGGTAACTGGCTTCAAGATGACTTTGGAGATGTCTACGATAGGAATCCCTGAACTGAGAAAGCAACAAAGGGTCCTGTGGCACCTTATAGACTAACAGAAAAGTTTTGAGCATGAGCTTTCGTGAGCACAGACTCACTTCATCAGATGCTGCTCTTGGAAATCTGCAGGGCCAGGTATTAATAACCTAGAGCAAGGGTGGGGATAACAAGGTTAGCTCAGTCAGCAAGGGTGAGGCTTACTACCAGCAGTTGCTCTGGAGGTGTGAACACCAAGGGATCATCCTAACCGGCAACTATACACCAGACCACAGTCACTCTAACTCAGGGACCCATCCATGCAACAAACCTCGTTGCCAGCTCTGCTCACATATCTACACCAGTAACGCCATTACAGGGCCTAACCAGATCAGCCACACCGTCGTGGGTTCATTCAGCTGCACATCTACCAATATAATTTATGCCATCATGTGCCAGCAATGCCTCTCTGCTATATACATTGGACAAACTGGACAGTCTCTATGTAAAAGAATAAACGCACACAAATCAGACATCAGAAATGGCAATATACAAAAACCCGTAGGAGAGCACTTCAATCTCCCAGGCCACACAGTAGCACACTTAAAAGTAGCTATCCTACAGCAAAGAAATTTCGGGACCAGACTCCAAAGAGAAATTTCTGAGCTACAATTCATCTGCAAATTCAATGCCCTCAGCTCTGGCTTAAACAAAGACTGCAAATGGCTGGCTAAATACAAAAGCAGCTTCCCCTCCCTTGGTGTTCACACCTCCAGATCAACTGCTGGTAGTAAGCCTCACCCTTGCTGACTGAGCTAACCTTGTTATTCCCACCCTTGCTCTAGCTTATTAATACCTGGCCCTGCAGATTTCCAAGACCAGCATCTGATGAAGTGAGTCTGTGCTCACGAAAGCTCATGCTCAAAACTTTTCTGTTAGTCTATAAGGTGCCACAGGACCCTTTGTTGCTGTTACAGATCCAGACTAACACGGCTACCCCTCCGATACTTGAACTGAGAAAGGTTATTTAATGCTATTTTTGCCGCTGAATTGACCCGTCAAGGAACTTCTGGCCTATAAAAGTTGCAGACATAGGGGATATGGGTCTTAAATAGAAACATTATTCCTTTCAGATGGAATTAAGGCTCATTTAAATGGGGAATTTATTGAAACAGCCATTGCAGAATTAGGTATGGCGGAATAACTACTGTGGAATCCCTTAATCCATAAAGGCTATTCCAGATTAGTCACTTCCCCATCACGTCCCCAGATGGATGTTATTTCAAAATAACTAGTGTACCTCCAAAGCAGAATAGTTATTCTGGAATACAATCACTTGTGTTTTGGAGCAGAATGTCCACACAGGGCACTATTCTGGAATGGCTGTTGCTATTCAGGTCAGTTTCCCTGTTTAAACATCAGGGAGGTAGCCCATGTTAGTCTGTATCTTCAAAAACAACAAGACGTCCTGTGGCATGAGTCATGCATCTGACGAAGCGGATTTTTGCCCATGAAAGCTTACGTTCCCAAAAACCTGTTTAAACAAACTCACAGTTTATCTGGGCAGAGCTGTAGAGGGGGAGCATAGGCTCTGGATTAGGGGGACGGGGTGCTGCAGCACCTCCTAGCTTGAAGTGTTTTCCATTATACACTGGGTTTGCAGTTTGCTTCAGTAATTCTCAGCACCCCCACTACAAAAATTGTTCCAGAACCCTTGAGGGAAGCCACTTCTGAGTGCGAGCCACACACTTGATGGTGCCTATTTTCTGTTTTTAGCCATGTGCCAGAGTTAGGGCATTTTGCTGATACCAAACTATTGTAGAAGTTAAATACCAACAAATTGTCAATCATCTAGATGCTAGCATTAGTAAACATTGATATTCAAAACAACAAGCAAAATTAGGGCTCTTGTGGAAGCAAAAGCAAAGCTGGCAAATTGCAGTGTGTTTGTGCATTTTAATAAATAGCATTTTCTTCGGCTGCTGTTGAGTTGGAATGCTAGTGGTGAGAGTCATAATTTCACATGTATGTAAAGAGTAATATGTGAAGATATACTGATTTCTTGAAGAACGTTATGAAAAGTTCCTCTCTATTAGAGACAGAAGCATCAGGGCTAAATAAGTAAAATGAAAACTGATTACTATGAGAGTAAAATATATTTTTAAATTAAAAAGGTAGTGCCAAATCTGGACCTATGTCAGTTTACTCCCACAGAGGAGTTGACTCTTCATCCTTAGTTCTCTGTGGATGGAAAATGGAATTTTCAGCAGTAAAGGTTTACTTACTATGATGTATAAGAGTAGTAGTACTAAAACTTTACACACAACCATCCTACAGGTAGAACCTCTCTAATCTGGAACACTCTCATCCAGCAACATCTGTAATTCAGCATTATTTTAGTAAACTAGATGACCATTTATCATGGTTGTGGCCAAGTTTCCGGTGGTCCCATTAAGTTTGTTTCCAGCCACCAGTCCAGGCTCTCAGTGTTCTGTGCTATTATTTAACTGTAGTTTACCCCTAAATGTCTTCTAAGATCCCAGTAAGCAGTGGAAGTGTTTGTAATGTGCTAGAAAATATTGACCTTCTGTCTGTCAAATTCTCTCATCTGGTACCGGTGAGGTCCCAAGAGTGCTGGACAAGAGAGTTTCAACATATAGTTGGATTGCAAGCCGCAGTGAAAGTTACTTTTTGACAAATTGTTTTTAGTGGTCAGACAGCCCACTATATACAAAGGGAAGTTAGAAAAGGTAAACCATCAAAACATGCTATTAAATACTCCACATCATCTATCGAAATGAGCCACTGTATCTTGGCAAAGACTACATATTAATTTTTCAGAAGAGAATGTGCAAGTTGTAGCTGATACTTATTCTTTTCAGCCCAGAGTAGCACAGACTTCTGCAGACAAGACAATCAATGCATTGTGAAGTGTTCAATGCCTGTCAGTTAGCAAAAGGTTGTTTTAGATTATGATCCTCAATTTGTTTGAGGAATGTCAAATATTCCATAGGAAAAATTGGGAAAGTATTCGAGAAATGCTTATCACTTAGTACCTGACTAGTTAACAGAGACATTGAGTAGACAGGTGCATTTCTGCACTAGGGAACTCCTACCACTGTGTAGCAACTTTGGGAGCCAGAATGTAGATGTTTTTCTGGTCTTTGGCAAATAGTCTCAGAGGGGTAGCTGTGTTAATCTGTACTTAAAAAAAAACAAGCAGTCTTGTAGCCCCTTAAAGACTAACAATTTTAGTTATTAGGTTTTGTAGGTCAGACCCATTTCTTCAGATTTAGGGACCTGGCAGCCCCTTCTGGGAGCAATATCGAACCAGGGCAGATAGAGACCCTCTCTTAGCCTTAGATTCTGCAGTGCTGCTGACTGGACTTTTAATAGCCCAAGTGACAGTGCTGCCAGATCCACCAGGGTCTCTCTTTGACTGGGCTTTCCATATTGTTGTCCCTTTCCAAAAGGAAATGCATGGCAATTCTAATTAAGAAACCTTTAGTAGTTATGGGCACCGAAATAAGGAAAGCACACACATTTCAGTACTGGAATGCATGATTGTTATACTTTTTGGGTAGTTCTTTAATGTGGGTTTTTAGCAAGTTTAGTTTGTATTCTCTCTCCTTTAAAGTGTTAAATTTTCATTTCTTAAGATGTCTTCATATTTTAATCTTGTTCTGTTTTATCTCTCAACAATATCTCCTTAGAAAACAGATAATTCTCTTTTGTTATCATGACTTTTTAACATAATTCAGTTTTGAAGATATATACTGTTTGCAGATTAAAATCAGCTCATGACAAAGTCAGTTAATTTTCCATGTAATGTCTTAATCAACTTAGCTGATTTGGATGATAGGTCTGAGGACACCTCAGAAGTCACATGTGTATGAGCAGCCTCTTTTTGAATGTTTAGGTTTCTATTTTTGTTAACATGTTTTGTCTGAACTTAACAAATATTCAGATATTTCTACTACAATCTTCAGTAAGGAATAAGACTTTAGTGTTCAAAGTGGATGTGTAAAATTGTTTTAATTCCCACATACTATATTTAAATTCTCAATTGGTGCACAGAAACATAGCTCCATTTAAAAAATAGAAATAGGTTGAAACCATTTGAAAATTTGGCCCTTAGTTGCACAAGGGAATGCCCTTCTTATTTGTGATTTGACTGAATGGCTTATTTTACAGTAGGTTTCTCTTCCTTTCCTTTCCATAACATACTGTTCAATGTAATGTTTAAAATCTAGCTTGCAATGGGCAACTTACATGTCCAAGAAGCCTAGAAGACATGGGTTTCTTTCCCCACCCACCCAGATGATCAGTAAAACCCTTATTAAAAAGGAATATTCTTTGGCCATTAGCTATTCAGATTAATGAACTACAAGTTGCACCTGCCTGGTCCGACACGGAAAGGACCTGACTGGTCCTGAATGAGAGAATTTGTCAGACCAGAGGTGGTTACCTGCTACCAGCCCCCAAAGACCTGCTTCAGCTCCCCCTCACTCCTTGCCCAGCTGCTGTGTCCTGGGTGGCCCAGGCTCTCTCTCCTGATGCAGGGATCCAGCTACAACTCTGGCTCTGTGCTGCTGTGGGTTTGCCACAGGGGTCCAGCCTCAGTCTCCATGCTACCACAGGGCTCTGACCCCAGTCCTGCACTACTCCCAGCCAGGCTGTCCACCATGTTTCATCTGGCCACCTTCCCCTAGGCTCTCTGGTCCAGGATGTTTCCAGACCAGAGGATGCCAGTTTTCAAAGGTGCAACCTGTAATATGACATAGGGAAAGATGGTAACTGGACCTGCAATGAGTTCACTATGGCACTGCCACTCAGTTGCTGAAATGAGGAAAACCTCAATGGAGTGATTGTGCTGTATACCCAAAATCAGCCTGCTCCTGGCCAGTTCTTACTGACCGAAGTATCAGGGTAGGGCAGGGAGAACTGTAAGGTGGGGTGTAGCAGAGTGTTGAAGGGTCCTCTTTGCTCTTGCCCTTCCTGGGCTGAGAAAGTCACTTGAAGACCATGGTCTTCAGCAACCTGTGGTACCATTTGTTTACAGGAAATGCTCCCACTACTTTTCACCCTACACAGCTTGGAATGCAGTGTCTGCCCTTAGAAGGAAGAACTATCACTCTGCTTCCACTCCCTCACTGTCCCCCTGGCTTCCTCCCTCCCAACATTTTATATCATCCCTGGTTAATTGGACAGGCAGCTGTGTCCCACCCACCAGTTAAGCACACATTTTCTCTAGCCAGCTCCAATTTACTTCCCTTAATGGGAGTGGCATGACAGAGGACTGAGTCAGCACAACTTGCCAAGTACTGTGTCATAGGGGGTAATACACTGTTTCCCCGTAAGACAGGAGAGGTATTTACTGGCCATCTGTACATGAATGGCTTCTTGAAATATGCATTCACTTTTTATGGTGAACAGTCTGCTCTAGCCTAGTCTGCACTGTGATTTTATATCTGTATTGCTGTGGCTCAAGGGTATGAGAAGTTTTGCATTGACACCAGTGAAGGGTAGCATCTTCACTGAAGCATTACAGCTGCACCGCTGCAACATTTTAAATCTAACCAAGCCCTAGGTTTAATTAACCTAAGCACAAGACAAATAAAAGTTTAACTACGTCCTGGTCACTTGTAGGTGTCACTCTTGCTTTCTCTTTTACTTGTTTCTCTTGTGACTTCTTTCTCATGTCACTCCTAGCATCCTCAAAGACTCACACCCCTCTAGAAGAGAGAGTCAGACTGCCATTCTCCAAAACAATGGATATCAACAGTCAACTCAGTAGCATTTTAGCATAAACAAGATGACAGTCTATTTTAATTCTTAACATTTTCAATCTGCCTGTTGAAGTTTTGAAAGGCCTGACAAAGCCCATAGGATTTTGCAATGTATGACCAGCCAATGGCTGTCAAAAACTAAGGAAATGTACCCATTAACGTACTAAGAAAACAACTGTTACATATGACACCAAACCCTGCTGGAATTAGAGAAAAGGGCTCCTGCTGGGTTAGTTTGACCCTGCCACGGATGGTAGAGTGTAATATCAAGTTTGCAGAGGGCTACGTAATTTCTGAGCCAGGTGGATATGTTAACTGTCTAATAAATATTTGAAGGGCATAAACAGAGGGATAAATGTGTCAGGATACCTTAGGTTTAACTCGGGTTATAGGATGAAATTAAGACAGAGAAAATGGAGGCTGAACATGAGGAAGACTGAAGTAGCAGTACCTGTGGAAATGTTACCCAAGGGAGCACTTAATTCTTTTCTGCTGAGTTAATAGGAGAGAGCCAGTGCCATCTCACAGAAGATTATGAGATTTCAAAATTTGGTTTTGTTCCCATTAGGAATGTTAAAAAAAAGTTTTTGCATTATCAGCAAAAGTGAACAGATCACCAAGGTAGCCTGCCTAGTGGGTTAGGCTGTAAGGGCACCATTTCAGGAGGCCATCTGTCTGGGAGGGGAGGGGCAGCAGCAGCCATACATACTGGGACACTGTATGCTCTTCTTTCAATTCCCATGATTATCAGGGAGTGAGGGGAAAGTACATTGTATGAATTAGTCCTCTGCTATCTCACCTCACCAGCCAGGAGTGAGAGGCATGCATGCAAGCTGTGTACTTTCCCAACATTCCCTGATAGGGGCATGGGAAGAAGAGCATGCAGCATCCCAATATGCATGGCTGCACGCCTCCAACCTCCTGAAGTGGGGCCCTGGCCTTCAAGCAGCCTGGCTGGGTACATTGGCCCTTGGAAGCCCAGGGGCCCCAGCAACTGACCAGGAGGGCATCTGAGAAGTCAAGCAAGTGAGCTGGCAGAAACCAGCCCGGGTTCCAAACCCTGCCTAGTTTACATTGGAATTCCAGCAAAAATCAGGCAGTCTCCCCAAAATAATTTGATGTCACTGAATCAGCAAATTCTGAGGAAGCTGTATTTCTTTGGAACTTTTCTGACCTGCTTTAATTTTAAGCATATGCTTTAGTAGTGGAGTGGCCAGGTTGCCAGTGGGGATAATTTGGAAGTTTGGCTGTAGTTCATTTTCTGCTTTGAGTTTGGTTAAAAGACTTGAAGGAGAAGCCCTGGTGCTGCTACTCTGAGAGAGGAGTAGAATGGAAGAGGAGCCCTGGAGGGGTGGAAGATGTCATGCTTATGACCTGGGATGCATAGGAAGCCATTTGTGAGATGGATGTCCTGGAATGGGAAAGACTTTTTAAAGCACCCTGGTAAGAGGTCCAAGTCATGGGAGAAATATGAGGACAGCTGACATGCCAAGTCATGAGTTTGGTTGTCCACTGTGAGTCAGACCTTCCACACTTTCACTTCCTTTATATCAGATAATACACTCCAAGAAAAGTGCTGAAGTCTCAATGAATGGAAATGCTCAGATCTTAGTGGCAATTTAATGGCAATGTGTTTCCGTGGACTCAAGCCAGCAACTGCATGCAAGCCTTTTGCCTCAACCCATGTGAGCCTTCGCTTACAAGCTTATTTCTGGTTTAAATTCAAGTCTAAAGTCAGAATTATGGGAGGTGTTTTACATCTGCATAAGTATTTAATTGGATTCCAATGCCAAACCAAATACTCAGCACCAGCTGTTGCATTTGCACAATTTGGACCAGATCATAGGACATTGGTTTATAATACTGTGTTTTAGCACTAGGACTATTGAGTTATGTTATCAAGAACTAATAATGGGGGGCAATCAAATAAAGTTGCAACTGGAAGGGTGATAGAAGGGAAGAAATAAGATCACTGTGCAACACTTTGCAAGTATAAATTGCTGCTAAGATGGCAGGATAAAGCTCACCACTGTTCACCATCCCTATTCAGTGCCCTTTTGGAATGAGGATGCTCCAGGTGAAACCAGTTTTGGAGGTGTTTCCCTCCCGCCCCCCGTAACGTTTTCATATCTACTGAACTTCCTTAAGTTGTTTTAGTAACAGAAAGTTACCTCCTATTGCAAACAAAAAGTCTTATGGTGAGCCTTGGAGTGAAGGTACAGCTCATGGGCTAGTTTAAATTTACCTCCTTATGTACACAATGGATTGTGTCACTGTGTGAATTATCCAGAGGAAAATCTGCTGGTGGGGGTGAACTGTCATTCCTGAAACAGTGCCCCACACTTACAGATTAATGCCACCAACTGTGTAACATAGGTAAAAAGTCCTTATTTAATGATACCACAGAGTTATTCTGGCTGACTGTTTAATTATGACCATTATACAGTTGCTTATTCATATTCATACATCAATTACTTGAGGGCTGAATGGTGCTTTCAGTGCGTAGTTGTGCTAGAAGGGGAATGGGAACCCTTTTCTTTAGTCCACCCAAGCAGGATGTTTGCACTAGGATTTCCCCTGCAGCTCCCTAAGAGACATTTAGCTAGCACTAGTTTGGCTGTGGTTCTGTTGGTTTTCACATGAATTCTGGAAGTAGAAGGAGGAGGCTAACAACTAAACCCATCAAACACTCCCCCTACAACAGAGTTGATCATTCCTCCTTCTTACTCCAAAGGGACACAAATCTTCTTATCTTTTGGCAAACAGTGACTGCAGCCTTTATACTTCAAAACTGTGTTTTTTTTGCAGCATGACTTCTGAAATATCAAGTTTTAAAAAAAGTGAACATCATTCTGGGATGTATTAGCAGGAGTATTGTAAGCAAGAAATGAGAAGTAATTCTTCTATACCGGGGCCAGCAACCAAAATAGGAAGAAGAACCATTTTTTTTCGAATTGGTAAAAAAACTCAATAATTCAAGAGCCGCAATACATGTGAATATGAGATGCTCCTTAATAAATAAGATCAATCCATACTTTTTCTAAGCCCTATTTTAAGAATAGCGTACACACAATGATTTGTAATATGATATATATTTACTGCAGGATGTTCACAAACTTTTTTGAAGCCTTCCAATCCCACTTTAATTATTCCAATTTTAATTCATGTTTAATTTCAGTTTTCTTTCTTAAAATGCATGTTGCCCTTTACAGCAGGAATGCTGCAAGCTTCCTTTTCCTTTTCAAAATCAAGACTTTTATTAGCAACATGATCAAAACTCAGATACAGTATCTTATCTCACAATGCACTGCACATATTAAAGGGGGAGTTATCCAACACTGAGGTCACATATTGTTTGCTCTTTAGATATGAGTTGTTCATTGTTGAACTTTTAGACGGTCACCATTTATCAAAAATAACCAGGCAAGTTTTTTTTTTTTAAACTTAGCAATTATAGCATTGGGAGCGACAAAGAAGTCCTTAAAGAGCTGCATGCAGCTTTGGAGCTGCAGGTTGCAGACCCATGTTCTATACCATCCTGCTCTGATTAGGCCTCATCTGAAGTCTTGTGTCCAGTTCTTGGAGTCACATTTCAGGAAAGATGCAAACACATTGGAGACAGTCCAGAAGAAAGAAACAAAAATTATGAAAGGTCTAGAAAACGTTACCTTTGAGGGAAGACTGAAAGAAATGAGTTTCTTTAGTCTGGAAAAGAGAAGACTGAGAGGGGTTTTCAAGTATATGAAAGATTGTTACAAGAGGAGGGAAAAGAATCATTCTCCTTAAACTCTGAGGCTAGGACAAGAGGCAATGGGACTAAACGACAGCAATGGAGGTTTAGGTTGGACATTAGGAAATTCCAATCCAGAGGCGATTGAGGGGCTATATGATAGAGGTATATAAAATCATGAATGGTGTGGAGAAAGTGAATATAGAGAAATTATTTACCTTTTCCCATAATACAAGAACTAGGGGACACCAAATGAAATTGATGGGTAGTAGGTTCAAAACTAATAAAAGGAAATTTTTCTTCACACAGCGCACAGTCAACCTGTGGAACTCCTTGCCCGAGGAGGCTGTGAAGGCCAGGACTCTATTAGGGTTTAAAAAAGAGCTTGATAAATTTTTGCAGGTTAGGTCCATAAATGGCTATTAGCCAGGGATAAAGTATGGTGCCCCTAGCCTTCAGAACAAGGGCAAGAGATGGATGGCAGGAGATAAATCACTTGATCATTGTCTTCTGTTCTCCTTCTCTGGGGCACCTGGCATTGGCCACCATCGGCAGATGGGATGCTGGGCTGGATGGACCTTTGGTCTGACCCAGTATGGCCATTCTTATGTTCTTATGTTCTTATGCATGCAGCATGAATGAAGTTGATCATAGCTTTGCCACTGATTTTCAGGACCAGCCCACTTATGTACAAAGTATTATTGATGCCTGTACATTTCTAGAAAAGCTTTTCTTTCACAGGCATGAAAATCACCACCACCTTGTTACCTTGCCAATTAGAGCTGCACAGGCGCTGCATCAAACTGGTGAGAATTCTCTTGGCAGCTCCCATTTTACATCTGACCTTTGTACACACTTTTGCAGAAGCTGCACCACTGAATGAATTCTCTAGTTGTCTCTTAATCACTTGCTTATATACTAATGTACCAGTTAATCTAACAAGAAGGTCACAGATATGACAATGGATTGCGTAGTTGCCCTGGATTTTGACTACTTGAAGGAGCTGAGAGAGATTCTAATTCTGACATTTTAGCTTCAGATTCAATGCTCAGTTTTCATGCCACTCAGAGGTAGAGCATACGACAGTATATGTAAGAATCACACGGTTCCTAGGTCAAATTAGAAGGAAAATAAAATTATCATACAGACTTTGAAATATAGCGGCTAAACGGCAGGGCTGGGGGATGGCCTTCCCCAGCCAGCTCTTCAGCACCGCTTGGGCTTCAGGGGTTGGGGGGGCAATGGTTGATTGAAAGGGATTGGAGCTTCAGCCACATAGCTCCTCTTTGCCATTACTGGCCAGTGGCACAGCAATGGGTCAGGATGCTCTGTCCTCCACAGAAATAGGGCAATACAGCTTGGATAAAGAAGCAGTATCTTAAAACAAGGGTGCCTTCTTCATCATCAGATTCAGTAATACAGATTTAAATCCTGTTTTCATAGTGCACAGAAGGCACTAGCCACATAGGGCTGTATTTTGTGCCTACTGAAATTGACAGGAAGACTTTTATTGTCTTCAGTGAGTGCCATTCCTGGCCCTTACCTTTTCCTGGAAATATGAGTAAAGACTAACTCGCTGAGCCATATAGCAGTGCAGGAGCACTTTTGGCTTTATACCCTGTCCCCTGCCTCATTACACATTGCACCTGCTCTGGGTAGCAGTCCAGCTGGTTCATTAGGGCATGGATAATCCAGCTGTGGTGCTGTCCTATTTAAGTCCCAAACTAAGGCATTCTCAGGAATGTCATCAGGGGTGGAGGCAACAAAGCATGCTGGGAAAGAGTGCTATCTAATATAAGGAGCCACGTTCCAGTAGGAGGTAAATATGTCTTGGTGTGGAAGGATCTAAAACAGACTGGGGTTCTGGAGAAGGCTCTAACAGAAAGCCTGGAGAAAAGTTTCCTGGAGGAGGCATGAAGAAAAAGGTCTGGGAAATACAGTAATGATGTACTTGATGCTTGGTGTTAAGTACTTGTGCGTGTTCAGGGGTTTCAGGCTGGTGATCAGACCTCTGCAGGTCCTGGAGGAGAGAGCTGTTGACCTGTTCAGTGCAGGGAATACTGAGCCATGATGCATCATTAAAAAGGTAAAAGTCAGGGTCTGTCCACTGCTCAGAATGCATTTTGTGTTCAAATTTATGATTTTTCTAAAAGAAAGGGATAAGTGGAAAAACTGTAGTACTGCCGTGCAGCTGGACACACTGGGCCAAGGTCAGTAAACTCAGATATGAGGATCAAGCTGCGGATCTGCAGCGGCTACATTATATTAATTGACACAAATGTATTTTGAGTATTTGATCTAACTACTTCATACTGCTGTGGCATGCATTCTGGTCATACAACACGAGCTGCATGATTTCAGAGCATCTGACTGGCATCTTTAGAAACACAACGTAAAAGTTAGAGGAGCACAGTGGCTTAGTGGAAGTGAAGTCTCGTAGTTAAGGTATTAGACTGGGACTGGGCATATATGAATTCAGTACCTGTCTGTGTCACTTACTTCCTGGTCCAGTTTCGGCTCCCCATCTGTAAAAGGGAATTGGAATACTTCCTTTCTCTTGTTCTTGTCTGCCTTGTCCACTTAGACTCATGCACATATCCCTGGGGCAGGACTGTCTCTTACAGGTTTATGCCGTAACTATAGAGGTCCTGATCTCCACAGGGACCACTAGTTGCTGCAAATTGCTACCTCTAGGCTTGCAAACTACTGCAGCCAGACCTTGTTCAAGAGTTCTAAAATGAAGTTCTAAATTGTGCTTTCCAACTTAAATCCTAAACAGCTTTCAGAGGGTGGGAGAGAATCTTAATCAGACATTGGCTTACAGACAAAGTTCAGTCACTCTTGAAGTATGAGTGAGACAATTTTCTGGTAACACAACTGTTCCTAACTAATGGGGATGTGAGCAGAGAGCCGGCATTGAATTAAAAAAAAATACCGGAAGCTTGCTTTGTAAACAGGAGCCCAAGATGGTTTGAATGCACAGTATTTGAAGCCATCATCTGCTAATTTCCCTACACCTACTCCAGAGTTCTTGCAGGGCATGCAGCTCAAAAAAGGAAGCAGAGTGCAGCCAAGAACATAGTGATAAAGTATCAGGTGACTGCAGCTGATGCAAAATGGAACCATTGAAAAAAAATTCATAAATTACATAGGTTGAGCTAGTCCCTTGCAGAATACCATAATGCTTCTGCACTGTAGGAAATAAGCTGGCTCCCCTGACTCAAACAATACAAGCTACACACACTTGATTAATAAAAAGGCTAATGTGAGCATTGAAAATTCAGTTCGGCTGCATCTGCATGACAGCCCTATTTTGAAATGGGCATTTCAAAATATCTTACTTTGAAATAACATAGCCAGACACAAAATGTATTTCGCAAAAGCACCCAGCTATTTCAAAATAGCATTTCTGGGTCCATAGCCTTATTTTGAAATAGTGCCATTGGGGCCTATTATGGCCTATTTCAAAATAGGTGTTATTTCTCAGGAAATGAGGTTTTCCAGAATCAAAAAAAAAAAAATCTGTAATTTCAAATTTATTTCAAAATAGCATGTGCATCATATAGATGCTGCCAATATTATTCTGAAATAACTGCTATTATTTTGGGATAATTTGTCCTTGTATATATATAGCCTTTGTTTCCCATGACTGAAGGATTTCAAACAGTTTAAACAGACAAATTTCCAACCTCTGCCACCACATATAGAGCATGGAGCAGGTAAGAGAACAAAGAAGCCAGTCCTACCAGACAAAATACAACCGAACTCAAGAGAATTAAATATAAGTTTTACTTTGAGAATGTATCCCCTGTATCTAAATGTGTCATAGCTAGAGCTTTATCCAATTCACGGTCCATTTTGGTCAATTTCATAGTTACAGAAGTTTTAAAATAATACATTTCATGATTTCAGATATGTAAATCTGAAATGTCATAATTTTGTAATTGTGGGGGTCCTGACCCAAAAAAGAGTTGGGAGGAGGGTGCACTGCTGCTTGAAGTGGCACAGCCTTCAGAGCTGAGCTCCTGGAGAGTGGCAGCTGCTTGCCAGGAGCCCAGCTCTGAAGGCGGAGACACTTCCAGCAGCAGTGTAGAAGTAAGGATGGTATGGTGTAATATTCCCACCCTTACTTCTGTGTTGCTGCTTCCAGAGCTGGGCTTTAAGTCAGCAGCTGCCACTCTCCAATCACCCAGCTCTGAAGACATAGCACAGAAGTAAGGATGGCATGGTATGGTATCACCACTCTTACTTCTGCACTACAGCTAGCAGAGGAGAAGCGAGCACACAAAAAGCACAATAAGGACTTGCCAGACACCCACTACATCTGCAAGAGATGCAGCAAGGACTGTCACTCTTGTGTGGGTCTTCATAGTCACAATAGATGCTGTAAATGAAGTCCTCAACTGAAACTTTAAGGGGCGCGATCCATAGTCTATGCAGACTGAAGGATGCCTACTTCTGCACTGCTGCTGGTGGGGCACTGCCTTCAGAGCTGGTCTCCTGTCCAACAGCTGCTTCTCTCATAACTTTGTGACTCCCTCCTGCAACTCTGTTTTGGGTCAGGACCCCCATCTTCAGAAACACTACTCTCACCCCATGAAATCATGGAGCAGTCTGAATCAGAAACCAGTAACATAAAGGAAGACAGCACAGTGGTGGCAGAGCATGTTTAACCTCCAGGTAGAGCAAGTGGCAAACCAGAGGGAAGATGCAGCAAAGCTTATAACTGCAGTGAGCAATTAAATGGAGGTCATGCACTCCATGCTGGAGCTGCAGAGGGGCTCATAACGCAGCAGTTGGAAGTCCCCTGAAGGCAGGTCACCCACCACCTGTCATTATGATCTCCGAACACAGGGAGGGAGGGCAAGGACAGCCTACCTCTATAGCACCAAGGGCCACTGCAAAAGGCTATTCCATCACCCTTGACCAGGCTTCTTTTCCCTGCTGTTTAGACCTCTCCTCCCTGCAAAATAAACTTATTCTTTTGAGATCGGTGTGATTATTTTGGCATGCCCAAGTGATAGGGTGCACAAGTCATTGCAGGGAACTGGGCGGGGGTATGGAGGGACAATAGCACAGCTGCCCGCTGCTCCACCAAAGTCTGCAGAGGACTCATGGCAGAGGCACCAGAGTGGGGGTGGAGAGGCACAGCTGTCCTTTTTTTTTAGGAAAATAACCTCCCTCCACGTCCATTTTTCTCTCTGCAACTTAACCCCCTCCCACTAAATAAAAACATTCATGTAAGACATGGTTTGATTTATTGGTTCACATTTGGTGGGGAGCACAAATCAGTTTGGTGAGTGGGGGTTGGTTGTTATTACAACAGAGAAATACATCACTATCATGTGCATGGCAGATCATTCATTATGCTATTTTTTAAAGCGTCCCTGGTTGCTGCTGCCTCCTCATGGTTATTGGTGAATGGCTGTGTAGGCGGCTGCAAGGAAGCTCTGCCTATGGCCTCAGCCTTCATATTCCAGGCTTTCAGGAAATTCTGCCACCTGGATTCACAAATGTTATGTTATTCCCAGCAGGGAATTAGTCTCCCCTAGTCTGGGACCCCTCAGGTCCCAAGGATGCCAGACCAGGGAAGTAGAACCTGTAGTTAGTACTTCACTGTAGTTAGGGTTGTTAGAATTCAACTTTAACAGGAGCTTTTTATTTTGTGAAGAGTTCTGCTTGAGTTTTTGTGGTAGCTGGATGCAGTAATGAACTTACTCTGAGTTCCAAAACCCACTTTTTCAGTGTTTTGCTTTTTTCCTCCTTTGTAAGATTTTAATTTTAAGTCTGGCAAATGCATTTCAAAAAAAACATTTGGGATTTAATTTTGGCCACACTATGGCTCCTCACATGCCAAGACCTAGAATGTTATAAGTAGAGTTCATTATGGAACTATTTTTTAGTTATTATGAAATGTGTGCCAAAACAAGCCCATCCCAACAAACTTTAATTTATGACAAATCTGCTGTTGTGTGAATGCCTTCATGCATTTCAGTGCTTGCTTAACCTTAACTGTGACCTCTGCAGTATGTAACTTCACAATAATCTAGAATTCTTGACAGTCATTTGTACTAACCCAAGATCACTGCCAACATTTGATATTAGAGTGCAAGCCTGAAGTTAAGATAGGTACTTATCTGATAGATGGAAGAGAGAGCATTATGGAGCATTGGGGTATAACTGACGTGTCTGCAGGAAATATAAAGAGGGAAAGGAATGCACTGGCGTTTTTCCTACCTTATTTCCATGCTTTCAAGGTTTGGGGTAGATGGGGCGTGTCCTGTTGTGAATTTAATGTTGGCTGTTTGTTTGTCAACTTGTCTTTACTACCGATGCCTAATGGTGGTGTTAGAATAACATAAACTATTTGCACCACACTTTTACCTGGGCTTGAGTTGGCTTGTTTATGCCATTTTATTTGCTGTTTGTGAATGCTCATAAAAACTGCCATTTTGCTTATATGTACTTGGTGTTCAAACTTCGGACCTGTAACTGAGTTGAGTTTTATTTAGGATTTTTACAAAATCACCTGTAACTGAAATACACTTGTAAAAACTACTTGAATAACTGACACACTTCCAAATATCATGAACGACTAGTGGAAAAATGGGGGACACAAGTTAAACCAGCTGTTTTCAGGGAATAAATCTGACAACTCTAAGGCTGCTGGCACCCATGACTTTCTTCTGGATGAGGATTCTGATTTTGCATGTGCTACTGAGACCAGATATGTGTGTCTTTTGTGTTTGCATTTTACTAGTGCCAATTTCTCCTGATGCATATGCATTGTGCAGGAGCCAAAGTAGTTTTACCGCCAGAGGGGCTCTATCAGGCAAACCTTGAATTCCTTTGAGTGTGGGTCCCAGAACAGGGCTATCTTGGAAGTAATGGTGTAGACCTCAGGTGTGACATCCAAGCTAACCGTTACCCACTCTTCCCTATCCACTGTACCCTTCCTTATCACTTTCCCTTGAATGTGAGCTTGACATTGTTCATGTAAATACATAGGTTCTTTGCTGGAAGTGCTGTGTCTGCTTTACCCCTACAGAGATACATAAGGAATGTTTATGTATCCCAGCATGGGATTTAGCTCTAGGAAACAAACAGTTTGGTGTGTTCAATAAAGCAAAAATTGGCAGCAGACAGTTCCTGATGATCTGAGATCCTAAATGCTACACATCTTCTCAATTTCCTCTCCCCTTAAATCCTCCCAGGGATTTTGTGGACCCTATAGTGTAAGTGATTAGCTGGAAATCCCTAATTGTGGGTCTGAGAGGTAAAATATTCAACATACTGAGTACCTACACTTCCCATTCCAAAGAACTCTTCTGGCACCCACTGAGTATGTAAAGAAACAAAACCAAACTTTAGGGATATTAAGATGATCTTAATGGTTATACCTGTCATGCATATAGAACCCACCCTTATGGCTGATGTAGTTTCACTAAGACAGCCAGTTAAGCAGAGATGGAAATCCATAGGCTGCTTTAATTACTTACTCACACTACAACTTTGAAAGGCTGCAATGTTAAATAAATCCCGCTACTGCATAACTATACATTGCCTGGAAATTGGCCACTTTGTGCAGCCAATGGATTTTTGCAATGTAAGTAGGCTTGAATTTCTCAGTACAAAGGGGAGGAACCTGTTCAGTGATGAGGGAAATAGTATAAGTAGTTTAATATATGACATTCCTCCTCTTGGTTCACTAATGAACATATGCCCCAGCATGATATAGAGGTTGTATGCTGTCACAGGAGGTAGGAAAGTAGATCTTGACCACCTGAAGTTGCAGAAGGGCCATGGCATATTCAGTAGCCGTAGGATGCCACTGGGTCATGCTCCAGTTCTAGCTCAGGAAATCTTTCTGCCTACTAAATCCCCATTGCTATTCAGATGGCCACAGTATCCTTCATATCCTGCAATGAACAGTGCACAGTGATACTACACAGCAATTAAATAGTTATTGTGCTGGATTCCACATGTGGCTTTTATAAACTTCAGCTGCTTCACAGAGCTTTGAGCTCCTTGGATGAAAGTTAAGTAGGCCCCTCTGTCCATAGGCGCCTCTGACTTCTACTGGGACGATCTTTTGTGCTACAATTTAGCTCCAGAGACTACAACTCCCATGATGCCTGGAGAAAAAAAACAAGTAGGGAAACTGTGGCTCTTTTTTTTTGTGCCAGGGAGAAGGAGGAGGTGCTGGCCTTGTTTGGGAAGTTAGGGCTGCTGCTGTGGGCATACTATGACCTGAGATTGAACAAATAACTTCAGGGCTGGTGTGGAGCTTTTTTCCCAGCCCAGGGACTGCTTTGGGAAGCTGGAGCTTGCTGATGAGAGGTCCTGCAGAAAAGGGACTGTAATTATCTGTGCTAAAGGGGCCAGCTCCAGTGTCAGAGGGGCTGGTCAGCTTGTTGCTGTACCTGGACTGACACACACAACCTCCACCAAGCTGTCTGCAGTCCAGTGGAATACCAACAAGTGCATCAATGTAGCAAGTATCTCCAACTCTGATTCCTGAAGAGTGTGCACTCTGGAGCGGGATAACTGATGGCAGTGTACATGCTAGTTAGATAAGTTTAATTTATTTCTTTGTACATTGTTCATTGATTTTATTCAAGTTTAGTCTGTAACCCTGTTTCCTTACTTTGTGTGTTAGTTCTAATTTGATCCATTAGCTATATACTATTTATAATTCCTGTTTGTGAATTAAACCCAGATTAAAACTGTAATCAGTTTGTCTGGAGGTTCCCAAGCCACACGATTGAGTGTGTACAGGGGTCAGCCAGGTGGAGGCCATGCAGTTTTACATACCTTTAGAAATAAGGGACGACAGCAAAGGGGTAGAAAGGGGATTCCCAGCTTTCCAACATCATCACGGGGACGCTCAGGATCTCCTTTAATATTAAACCCATCTGGCACACAGGCAAAGAAGTGAGTGTTGCCTGCTCCTGAGTAACCCAGGTAGGAAAGAAAGGGGGTTAGAATTGCTCTGTATGTGCATAAAATATCTTGTGCAAAAGTGAAGTCTGCTTGCCTGCAAAGAGGTAGGCTGGGAGGGGGGGACTTCCAGAGTAACATTTAAACAGGCATCAAGTCCATTCAGTATTGACATCTAATGGAATGGTCCTTATCAGACCTCCTTCTTCACCAGCACCACCCGGGTTTATCTGTTCTTGGAGTAACCAATGAGAGAATGTGGGGCAGCATTGCCAGGTTTTTGGGACGGTGTGTGACAAACTTCAAAATGTTTCTCCATCTCTCACAAAGCTCCTTTTGGTGAGGTTGCCTAGTGTGGGGAAGGGGCAGGGGGAGGCTGTTAGCTGAGGTAGGCAGGCTAGGATAACCATCTGCACAGGCTGGAGCTGTGCATGCATTCAGTCTTGGCCGGAGCCTCAACTTTGTTGTTGGGTTTGACATGTCTCTGATATTTATAAATCACTCCATATAGATTGGATTCTAGCTAGTCTACTGCATCCTGCCCAGTAAAATATAGCGCTGACATGTGTGACCTTGAGCTTAAAAAGACAGTCTGACTCATCTGGTTTCCTTACACTAAAGTACTGAGAAGGAGTTTGCACCCAGGAAACAGCCTCTTAGTATGAGCATATGGAAACAGATTGGCACTTCCTAGGGCTCCACTGCCAGGGGTGCAATGACTTGGGGCTCTTAGGGTTCCTGCTCTGTCTGTTTCTCCCTGGGGTTAAATGACATTGTCTCTTTGGCTACGTCTACACGTGAAGCCTACATCGAAGTAGCCTATTTCGATGTGGCGACATCGAAATAGGCTATTTTGATGAATAACGTCTACATGTCCTCCAGGGCTGGCAACGTCGATGTTCAACACCGATGTTGTGCAGCACCACATCGAAATAGGCGCTGCGAGGCAACGTCTACACGCCAAAGTAGCACACATCGAAATAAGGGTGCCAGGCACAGCTGCAGACAGGGTCACAGGGCGGACTCAACAGCAAGCCGCTCCCTTAAAGGGCCCCTCCCAGACACAGTTGCACTAAACAACACAAGATCCACAGAGCCGACAACTGGTTGCAGACCCTGTGCATGCAGCATGGATCTCCAGCTGCCACAGCAGCAGCCAGAAGCCCTGGGCTAAGGGCTGCTGCCCACGGTGACCATAGAGCCCCGCAGGGGCTGGAGAGAGACCGTCTCTCAACCCCTCAGCTGATGGCTGCCATGGCGGACCCCGCAATTTCGATGTTGCGGGACGCGCAATGACTACACGGTCCCTACTTCGACGTTCAACTTCGAAGTAGGGCACTATTCCCATCCCCTCATGGGGTTAGCGGCTTCGACGTCTCGCCGCCTAACGTCGATGTTAACATCAAAATAGCGCCCAACACGTGTAGCCATGACGGGAGCTATTTCGAAGTTAGTGCCACTACTTCGAAGTAGCGTGCACGTGTAGACACGGCTTTTGAGAGAAGGGTGCTAACTATTGACCCACCAAAACCACTTCCTCAAGCTTTTCTTGATGGCCTCTCATCAAAGTAGTTACCTGGCCCAGCTCTGCTTATGCTGTGAGGTCTCGCAGGATCACAGGTGGTCTGGCTGGGATCCCCAAACAGACAACACAGAGCTGCCCACATGCAAACTCTTCCTTCATTAAAGGTTGATTATGTGGATTGGGTAAATCTAAAGTGACCACCACAGGCGTGCACTGTTTCCATTGCACAGGTATCCTTCCTCTCCTTATCAAAATGGATTTTCCTGCAAGCCTATTCTGTCTCACTGTTGCAGATGCAAAAGTGGAAGTACTTATGAATGACAGAGGTAATGTTTCCTGAGTATGTTTGTGAAGGAACAGTAATCCAATTACAAATACATGGGATGGATGTGTGGTTAAAGGCTTTGCCAAATTCAGTGTGCTTGGGTTTCTCTCGGCTACCACATTTGGCAGCAGAACAACACAAACACAGCCTGTATCCTGGATGAGGGTGTTAGTGGTCACAAGCTAAAGGGTAGCCACAGCCTATAATAATTCAAAATATAAATCATGAAGGTGCATTCAGTCTGTCAAATCTCCTGATGCCCTCCGGTGTCAGAGGGGGTCTTGCACAGTGGAACCTTTTAATTAACCATGAAAAATTTCTTCAAAAGTTGGTTCTTCTTGTGAACTTCTTCCTCAATTTTTAAACTGTCCTGCTATTCAGCTCCATCTGGGTCACTGCCAGCCTCATTCATAGCTCAGACAACAGGAGAATGCCATTTGCTCTTGCTTTGTGGCCTGTCTGTAACCTAGCATTTAAAGTGTTTAGGAGGTGACACCAATTCGGCTGGTGATGACCTCTAGGGGGTTTATAAACTTACAAGAGAGGATTTTTTTTCCTTTTTGTACTGGTTTGAAAAGCTCCCCATTAACTCAATAGGTCACACGAGCAAATCTATAATTTCGCTACTGGAGAGAGGAGGGGGAAGAAGACCATAAAGAAATGAGATTATGTGGAGTGGTAGATGGATCTTCAGAGTCAGCTCTTAAACGATTGTCAAAGTAATTGGGCAGTCCAAACTACTTCCTATTGACTGTGTAAAATATATGTGGACTTACAGACCCAAACTATCTGAAACCAGCGGAGAGGACTTACACTAGCAAATGTAGCCCTTGAGTAGAACATGGCATTCTCAGGCAGTGGTTAAGGATTTGTTGCCAAATCATCCCTGATTTGGCTCCACTGGTGTCAGTAGGTGGATGAGGCATAATTAAAATGCTGGTGCAGAGATAAGGAGAGCAGTGAGGAGTTGGAAGTGCTGTATTTGAAGGGGAATTTTCTCTTTATAAAAATCTTCCTCTGAAGCCCTGCCTTGGCAGTCAACAAGCATGTGGCTGAAGTAAGATGAGGGCCTGAGCATAAGCCTTTGGATCACAGGTCTAGCATGAGGCCTGAAGCCTAGGCAACTATCGTTGAGGCTTTGTTAATATAATGCAAAGTGAAGACGTGAGCAGAGGCAGGCCCCTGCTCGCTGCACTTGGGAAGAGCATGGTTGATATTACAGAAACACACATGCCTAGGAGGTACTAGGCACAGGCCATCAAGACATTCCAGAGGGATGGTAACAGAACATGTTGTGAAGAAGCGCCTTGGTACCAACACACTCACCACAGACAACAGGGACATACTGACCCCAGTTCAGGATCGGCTCCAGAGTGACAGCATGGTGGATAGTAACAGAGAGGTAGCCGTGTTAGTCTGTCCTCCAACAAACTAAAGCAGCAGAAATGTAGCACTTTAAAGCCTAACAAAATGATTTATTGCGTGATGAGCTTTTGTGGGACAGACCTTGTGAAGAAGTGGGTCTGTCCCACAAAAGCTCATCACTGAATCAATCATTTTGTTCAGCTAGAGTGCTACATTTCTGCTACCTAGCATGATGGATGGTTTGATAGAACCACCCTGTATAACAGGTGCAGGAAAGATACAGCCTGCAGGTGGGATCCATCCTGCCAAGTCTTTGAATCCAGCCCAGGGCCTACCCTGCTCTGACCAGGGAGCAGCTGCAGAGCTCAGAGCAGCTGGCTGCTCCATCTGCCTCTCTGCACCGGGGGAGGGGGAAGCTTCATGATCTGCTCCCACCCCCAGCCTTCTTTTTCAGCTCCCATTGGCTGGTTCTCATTGGCTGGCACTACCTCCAGAACAACCTCTCAGCTCCCATTGGCTGGTTCTGGTTAATGGGAATTGAGAGATTGTGCTGGGCACGGGGGCAGTGTGCAAAGCTTGCACTCCTCCACCCCCTGCATGGCACTGAAAGGCACCTGGGGTAGCCAGCTGCTCTCAGCTGCAGCTGGCAGAAAGCCTGCCTGAGGGACCTGCAGGCTATGGGTGGGAGCCATCTAGGTGTCTCCTAGCCAGAACCTGCCTCTGACATCCCAGCACCCGCTCATCACCTGCCCCAGTCACCACACAAACCCTTGACGCTGCCACCCTCTGCCCCAGGTCACAGCTTCCTCGCAGACCCTGCACCCCTCCTACACCCCTCCACCAGTCCAGAATCTTCTTCTGTCTCTTTGTGCTCTACAGATGGAGCAGAGAAGCAGCCTAACATTACCAGCCACTTGCAAACATGCTGCCATTCAAGTGAGCAGGAGGGAGCAGTCTCCCATAAACTGCTCTCCACCTCCAGAGAAAGGAGGCAGCAAGCCATCCTCAGCTTCTCCAGGAGATGGCATTAAACTGATTGGAGAGAAGGCAATGGGATACAGGCCTATGGTATGCTGCTTCAAAAGACGGGAGTTGGGTGGGGTGGGTAGCTGCCGGCCCTAAGTGTCCCCCTTTCCTGGTAACCTTGCTACTCTCAGTGGATGAGCTGGCTCTGTAGATGCATTATGATTCAGGCCTATGTTCTGTGGCAAGCAATGAAAGAAAATTTCTTGCAAGTGCAGAAGCACAGAGGACTGATTACAGGAGGGAGAAACTTGGGAAGGGTGGAGGACAGCTACTAAAGGATAGTAATCAGAAAGCCTGGGGGGCGGGGTGGAGAAGGAGAAAGAGAGTTTTGTGTATTGAGAGGGTCCCCCACCCTTCAGCTGTTGAAGGCAGGACCAGAGCTGGGGTTGGTTTCCTTCCTTGCTGGTGCCAGATAAATACCACAGGAGCATTCCGTTAGTGGGCAGATGGAAAAATCAAGTCTGGGGTTTACCTGAGATTTTTCACACAAATAATCATTAATAAACTAAATTCCTGACTTCAGATTGGTGCCGAACTTTTAATGGATTTTTCACATGAGAGAGAAAGCAGAGTGAAGTGATTGTGACGACAGCTGCAGTAATTGGCTTAAAATCAAGTGGCATTGCTGCATGGTAAATTCAGCCTTTAATTACTCCCTGTAAAAATGTGACAACACATGTTTAGCGAGAGTTCACAAGTATGCAGAATGAAAATGTGTCTCTAAATGCATCTTGTGCCTGACTATTTCCTCGGGCTTTTGCCAGCATTCCTTTTATTTCACTTTCTCTTTTCTAACCCATAAATCAACATGAATCTCATCTACATTTGCAAGTATATTACTGCAGCTGCTTATTCATCCTTCACTGAGTGGAAGGTTTCTAAGCTTTTAACGTGCACTGGCTCCTGTGAACACTTAAATGACAGGGCTTCCAGTTTACACACAGATCTTTGCTTGTTCTTGCAAATATCTGCTGGAATCCTGAAATATGTCAGCTCAGATGAGCTGTACTCCCCTAGTAAAAATAGTATTCCTTCATTCCATTAATTTCTTGGATGAAGATCATTTGTTGCTTATAAAAAGGCATAAACAATATTTAATAAGTTTACATAAACAATGACAATTCCAGATGTTGCCAGAGAGAAAATTCTGCTTTTTCTACTACTTGTTAGCCTATGTGTAATGTGCCTCAGGTTGCATGTAACTTGCATGTCTCCCCTGCACTCTTTTCTATTCATGTGATATATTTTAAATAGCAAACTCTTGTTTATGTAAAAGGAAAGCACCTGGCCTCCCCACTAAAACTTTGAACATTAATTTCAGTACTGATACAACTAAATGACAAGGACTTTAGGCTTCCTCTGAAGAAAGTAAAGAAGGGAATGAAAATAGTTGCATGCCTTTATCAGAGAATCCTCCTGAACTACATCATGTCAAACTAACTAAACATTCACTTAGAAGCTAAATGTATGTATGGCCCTCATTGAAATGTTGCACCTTCCTGATTTTTAGCTGCTTTTAGAGACATTCACTGAATGATAATGGACAAAAATTCTTCAGCACTGAATAAATTAACATCCAAAGCCTCTTACCAGCTCTGGGGATCATGAATTAGAACCATAATGGCCTGGTGTTTGGCACCAACAAAACCAGGGCTAGGTTAACACTTGAAGCACTTCCAGACAGGGAATCTTGCTAATGTGCTGTCAGTGCAGTGTAGAGCACAAGTGTGGCCCTGATCTCAGAGCAGGTCTCTAGGTCCCATCACCTCTGAGTGCCACATCCGATTTACTAATAACCTAACTTTCATCCTTCACTGCTACTGTGCAAACTCTGCCTGGGACCTACAGGTGAATCTGGGAGGTTCTTGTATGCCACCAGAGATCCTGCAGAGCATAGTATGCCCTAACTTACACCTTAATATCTACAAATTGTGCCTTAGGTTGTAATCTATAGCACAGGTGAAATGGAAGACATAGTTTTAATAGCGGCTGTAGTACAGATTCTACTTGAGCGCCCAATCTTCCTTATTTGGGATGAATCATGAGGAAGAGAGCTCCTACCTTGACTTTCAAATCTCTGAGTTTGCAGAGCTAGCTGTTTGAGCCACTTACCTGTAATCAGTGCACATGGCCCAGGGGCCACTGGGATACCATGGTGACATAGTCAGGTTCTTGACACCCACTCTCAGAGTTTTTGTTTCAGTAATGGTGGTGGTAGTGGATCTCAGTCCAGAGGATGTTCAACATTGGCCCAACCTTGGTCAAGGGGCACTGGAAGTTCTTGCCTCTAGTGCACCTCAGTGAGTTGTGGTTAAAGCACATTGCAGCACAACTCTCCTAAAACTCCTTCTGTTCAGCACAGCAAATATTATTGCGATGGGTCCATGCCTTTAACCTGGTTCACTCTATTTGAGCCAAAAGATTCCTGCTGTAGACCTAAAAATTCTCTGTCCAGATAAAAGAATTGTAGCTTCTTTCAACCAACAGTTGGGAAGCAATTCTAACCCTTCCTCCTACACACTCAGGAAAGTGAGAAATAACCAAACTCAGGCTTCTTAGTCTTTTTCCCTTCTTCTTTCTGTCTTCTTCCCTCTTTCCTTCATCTATTACCCTCACTCCTTTGCCTTCACTTTATTTTGTACTGTTCTTCCCAGGCTGTTTGCTATTCCTGTTTGTTAACTATCTTATGGCAGCCTCACATAGCTCCAAGTGGTGAACTGCCATGCATGGAAGAAGATGGCATGCCTGGAAAATGCTCGGCATTGGAAAAGGTTGAGAAAAGGGGAAAAAAAAAGGATTAGGAATTTGGAATGGGTGCCATATGAAGAGATATTAAAAAGACTGGAACTTCTCAGCTTAGAAAAGAGGATACTAAGTGGGGGGGATATGATAGAGATCTGTTAAAGTAATGACAGGTTTGGTAAACGTGAACATTATTTATTTGTTCCCATGACATCAGAACTAGGGGTCACCAAGTGAAATTAACATGCAACAGGTTTAAAACTAACAAAAGGAAGCTTTTCTTCACACAGTGCATGGTTAGCCTATGCCAAAGGTTGTTGTGAATATCAGAACTTTGACAGCATTCAAAAAAAAAAACTAGATAAATTCATGGAGGTTAGGTCCATTAATGGCTATTAGCCAGGATGGGTGGGAATGGTATCCTCATCCTTTTTTTGTCAGAAGCTGGAAGTGGATCACAGAAGAGGGATCATTTTGATGATTACCTGTTCTGTTCACTCCCTGTGGGGCATCTGGCATTGACCTCTGTTGGAAGACAGCATACTGGCCTAGATGGACCTTTGGTCTGACCCAGTGTGGCCATTCTTATGGAACATCCTAGTTCCAGCAAAGCTTCCTTCTTCTTAGATCACTCAAAGCCTTCTGCTAGTATGACCCCCTTGGCAGGGATTGCTGGCCACAAAGAAAGCTGAGGTTCAAAGATCAAGGGCTCCCTCTTGAAGCTAACACTGCCAGCTTACACTCCCACCCAGAAAGCTGGAGAAAGCGAGGTGCCCAGTCAGAAACACCGAGTCTGTATGTAAAAGGAGGCAAACTTCAGTAAAGGGAAAAGGAAGACGGTGCTAATTTGGGAAAGTACAAAAGTATACAAATAAGTAGAATTCTCAGTTGCCACAGTTTCTTGGGCAGTTGTTTTTTGGTCCAGTTTGCCCACCTGGTTTATGCTGGGAATTAGCTTGCTCAATGCTGTCTTGTTAAAGGCTTATTTTACTGCTTATACAATAAACCCCCAACTTACGTGTAAGTTGCGTTGCTGGGGAACCACATGTAAGCTGGGTTTTTGTGCAAGTCGGGAGCCAGAAAACTGACCAACGCTGCTCTGTTAGTCAGTTTCCTGGCTCCTGGAAATGGCGGTGAGCTGCAGCCAGGTGGTAACCTAGCTCCCAGCTCCCCTCCTTGTAGGAGCCAGAAAACTGACCAGCACTGCTGCACTGGTTAGTTTCCTGGCTCCCAGGACTGGTGGGGAGCTGCAAACTAGGCTGGCAGGGAGCTGTGAACCAAGCAGCAGCCTGGCTCCCAGCTGCTGTGCTGGTCAGTTTCCTGGAGTGGTGGGGAGGACCATTGTGGGTTTCACTGCAGGGGTGTGGTAGAGGAGAGTCCAGGCACTGGAGCACAGAAAGTATGTACTCCTGTTCAAAGATAGGGACTGCAGGAAAGGAGTAAATACCAAGAGTGGGTGAATTTCGTTTAAAAATGATTAGTTGTGTATGTAAGTAAAATCTGCAGCCACAGCACTTGTAGTGCCTACCAATATAGCAACTTTCTACCAACAGCAAAAGGAGGTAATTGCCAGCTTTCCTGGCAGTGAGATCTTCCATTAAGATGAGTTTTTCTGGTGCTTTTCAATGTTCTGATCCAGTGCTGGACTGATAGTGCTGGTTATGGATGCCTTTACTCACCTTCAGAACAGAGAACTGTTAGCATCTCACCACTACCCTTTGGGTCCGTCAAACTACTTCCTGCTATTAAGGAACCATCAGTAGAGTGTTAATTACAGTAACGTCTGTAAGACACAATCAAGAGCAGGGCTTTAAGAGAAGGTCTGCCTCAGGTCGCTCACTGTCTAAGCAGACAAGACGAAGAGTAGGAGAAAGTAAATATTTTCCTCATTTTACAGACTGTAATTGAGGCACAGATCTTCAAAGATGTTTAGGTGCCTACTTCTTAATGGTGTGCCCCAGGCCCTATGCTTGTGTGCTAGGAAAGGACCCTTGCCATAAGTGGGCCATCAGATAAGCTACTAGCAATTACTACTGCAAGCTCTTTGGGACAGACAGTAATTCACTGTCCTCATATAGCTTTGAGCACAGTGGGGCTCTGATATGGCTTTCCTGTAATATAAACATTTAGCAATGGACGAGATTTGCAAAGTTATAAATGGCAGTAACCTACGTTATACTGGAACTAGAGAACAGGTAGCGATCTTTATTTCTATTCCCTACCCAACCAGTTCTATTACAAGTGATCTAGGAAGCTGACAGGGGCTTTTGATTTCCTCACATATAGCCACAGAAGCTTCCTGTAGTTTGTAAACTCTTGTGGAACAGGGAAGAAGCATAATTGTTCCTTGGAAACTTTTAGGCTTAACAAAAGTCAAATAAAATGAACTTTAAGCTGAAAAGCTGTATGAATGTGTCAGGCCCACAGATTTGCCACCATTTGAATCTCTGTTGCTCTCCTCCATAACTTTCCAGTTTTTAATATTGTAGGCTGCATGCACTGCTGCAGTGCTATTAGTCCTTAACTTTGGCTCTGGAAAGATAAGGCAAACTTCACCTTGTTTACCCCTGCATGAAATAAGTGTAGTTTGTCTGCAGTACTGCACCATTAAGGGACAATGGCAAATGAAAAATAGCTGTGTGTCCCTGTTTCCAGACCATTTAACACACATTTCATTTTGGTTCCATTTTAGGAGCTCACACGCATGAAGCTTCATCCAGCAGCCACACACCAGTGTTGCAAGACATTGACCTTTCATCCTATCCAAGACCTGCTCTTGCAAGTTTAGTGTCAACTTGTATTGCTATCCTAGCTAATGTATTTAACACACAGTCTGGTGAGGACTGTTGCACCAGCCAGAGAGGCCGCTGTTGATGGCACCACGCCAGACATTGTGGTTTGAAGGTCCCAGATGTGGCTCAATCCTGTGAATCCAGAGATCTCTAGGGTGACCGTATGTGTAGTCCTGGGTATGGTCAGAGTATGCACCTCTTGTACAGCAATGCAAAGCTTGAGGCCACAGTGTGCTGTGGTGGTTTTGTCCATGCTGTTGCTAGGACCAAAAAGCATGCAACACCACTTTTGATTATAATGAATCATTGGAGGGACGCCAGATCTGAGAGATTATGCCATTATGAATAAATTCAAACCATTGTATGATCTGGATTTGGAGCTGGTGGTGTTTATAGAACGCCGCTAGCAACTCCAAATTGGCTTGTGAGAGGGTCTAGCTTTCTGATCCATGTTGCTCTTGTAGGATTACACAGGATTGATAGCTCTTGAACTTTGTCTCAGCATGAATACGTTTTTGTGTCCAAGAGTAAGACTTGGACTTCACACATGAAGTTGCATACTCACTTTTATAGAATGTCTGATTTCCTGGGACTGAACTCTTCCTGCAGCATAGGTAGGTGAACTGGTCAGTATGCTCCATGGTAGTCAAGAACACCAGCAGTGGAGGTTCTGGTAGGCCAGCTCCAAGGTTCTGGACCTTGGTTTTCTGCCGTGAGACATTCAGCTCTGTTGCATGGGTAATACCTTGGAGACTGGGGGTGAAATTTTCTGATTTCTCTACAGGAAAGACAGCATTGTTGTCATGGTTGATGAACACTTCTGGACAAGCCTGGATTCTGACGTGTGGAGCAGCAAGTCTTAATATCCAGTCATCCGCTTAACAGAAGAGGGTTAGAGCATGAATGCATCCCTTCTGTGCACCTGAGACCATGTACATATAGGTAGTCCATCGTGTCCGACGATGACGTCTTGAGCTTGCACAAGTTCTTCAGTTGTGGACTCGCATGTGGCTGAGGAGTCCAAGGTTTGAACAGCATGGGTGTTCACAGTGGGGGCGAGGGAATTGTCCTGGCTCTGTTGGTGCGGCTGCTACTGTTGCTTTCTTCCTTTCATAAGCATCAATGAGACGTACGCATCGCTGCTCTTCAAAGTTGTCATACGCATGTCGTACAAGAGCACCCCAGCCTGTTCGGTCTTTGGAATGCTGCTCTAGCTGATCTGGCTTTAAACCAGCATGGGCAATGTTGGCCTACACGCAGTCTTTATACCTCTTGCGAGGCCTACCTTAATTCCTTTTGCCCTGGGAGAGTTCACCATAGAGGAGTTGCTGAGGGATTTTTGACTCCTCCATTCGTATGATATGCCCTGTGCAGCGAAGCTGAGCTTTCAGAATCATAACTTCGATGCTCGTGGTTCCTGCTCTGTCCAGGACTTCCAGGTTCGTAACTCAGTCCGGCCATCGAATGTGCAGTATTGACCTCAGGCCGCGTGTGTGGAAGTGCTCCAGCAGTTTTATATGTTTTCTGTACAAGGTCCAGGTTTCACAGCCATACAGGAGACTGGTCAGTACTACAGCCTTGTACACTTTCAGTTTAGTGGACTGTCGGATATTGTGCTGATTCAACACTCGCGCTCTCAGATATCCTAGGGCATGGCTGGCCTGGCATATTCTGGCATTGATTTCTTTGTCAAGGGAGCCATCATTGGCTATCACACTGCCAAGGTACTTGGACTCCTCTACTGTTTTTAACTCTGTTCCTTCAATAAAGATTGAAGCAGAGAGAACAGCAGATACTGGAGCCGGTTGAAACAGTACCTTGGTCTTTCCTAGGCTGATGGTCAAACCAAAGTGGTGAGTGGCATCAGCAAACTTGGTGACGGTGAGCTGGAGATCAGATTCCTTGTGTGCCATAAGTGCATAGTTGTCAGCAAAAAGGGCTTCAAGGATGAGCCTTTCAAGCATCTTGGTTTTAGCATTCAGATGATGAAGGTCAAAAAGTGACCCATCAAGTCTGTATTTTATGTAGACTCATGGTCCAGGTCCCTAACTGCATAGCTGAGGGCACACGTGACAAAGAGGTTGAATAACACTGGGGCCAGCATGCACCCTTGCTTCACACCATTCGATATCTCAAATGGATCTGAGGACTCACGATTTGAAAGAACAAAGCCAGTCACGTCATCATGGAACAGGCGTATGAGGTTAACGAATCTTCTCGGGCAGCCAAGTTTTGACAGGATAATCCACAGGGCTTCTCTGTTGATGCTGTCAGATGCCTTGGTCAGGTCTATAAGAACAGCATACAGATCCAAGTTCTGCTCTATGCCCTTTTCCTGAACCTGATGAACAGCAAAGATCATGTCAATGGTGCTGCAGCCTGGGCAAAAAACACACTGTGCCTGTGGTAGGTTCTCCTCTGAGTTGCTGGTGATCAGACGGTTGACGGTGACTTGAGGCAAGATTGTGTGGAAATGCAGCAAAAGCTGTGAACCAATATACCCACAGACATATGGCACTGGCACTGGTTTGAAGACTGTGCACTCGATTTAGCAGAACATCTGGACTGAGACAAAAGCCCCAGGATTTAAACTCGTGCTATTGCCAATTTCAGAAAGAGGGGTGGGTTTGGCAACTACAGGATGATCTCAAATATCTTGGTCCCTGGAGAGCTTTTTGCTCATGTTGCAGTTGATTGGATACTCCTTAAGAGACATCATTGTACACAACAACCAGGTTTCACTGATGGTCCATTGACAACTCACAGTGTCCTTACTCTCCAGCTTTTAACAGAGCTGCACCAACAGTTTAACCACTGACTTCATATGACACATATTGGCATCAAAGAGGCTTTTAATTTGGTCAACAGGTCAGTCCTTTGGCTCTCATTAACCAATATAGGTCTTTCTGGAAGTGGAATTTATCACTTAATGCTTAGTTGTTCACTCACCATGCCAGTGAGTTAGTTGAAGTGAGATATTAGACATGTTACTCTAAGATTTTTATGGGGATGAAGTGAAATGTTCTGGTTAAGAATGTTGGGTCTGTTAGAATAAGCATTTTCTTGGGAACTGCACCCCTGTTTTAATTCACTGAGACTTATCAGGTACAAGACTTTGAAGTCTTGTACAAAAACTACCCAAAAATAAAAACCTCAATGTAGTAGCTGCAAAGCTTGTAGAAACTAAGCTATTATAATGCCAGCATAATTATCAATCGTTTATGACAGTCTTTACGTGGATTATCTAGTACAGTATTCTTTCTTTCTTTCTTTATTTCTCAGCTATCTTCTGTAATGTTTTAATATCTTTCACTTGTCCTTAAATACTGTAGAAAGTCAAATTTCATTTGTAATTTGTAAGGATCTCAAACCCCCCCCCAAACCTTTAATACCTTTAATAATGGCATTGTAGCGGCTTTTGTGCTGCCTATAACAGCATATTGTCCATGAATTAAAATGAAAGCCCAATTCACACCGAGTAAAAGCGTCCCCAAGTGAGAGTGCAGGCAACAACATAGCCTTTTACTCTTCCGATTGGGCACAGAGATGAACTTCCATAATGAACAGGTGAAGCAGAGATCAAAGTAATTAACAGATAAGCTGCTATTTAGATGGGAGGTTCAAAGGCCGTGCAAAAGGATAGGGAAAGCTTTTCCTAATGAATGATGCAGTTCCTCTGATAGAGCTTTCACCAGTCACCCTGCACCTCCAATATTGTGCTTGGTTTATTGGCAGTGGAAGAAGCTGATAGGATCTGAAGAATTTGTGTACTTCAGTGTAACAAAAATATTTATGAGTGTGTGTTTTTAGGCTAGAGTCCATGTAGATTTGAAGACACTGACTGCTGCTGTAAATTTGATTCTCTGTCACTGAGCACAGAATAAGATGAAATAAAACAGAATTCCATAATGGTCAGAAACATGAAGCAAAAATCATGTTGATAGGGAGGGACAGAAAAATGTTTTCTGGCTAAGTAGGCAAAAACTGTGGTCTAAGGCTGGCTTTAATTTTGCCTTCAGGTTAAAAAAACGCATATCCCCCAGTGAAAATGTTGGTAGGTTACAGGGAGGGATGGAGCTGCAAAACATGTTGACTGAGAGTGAGGGAAGATCGATAAATGAATTGACATATGTCGTTGCAAGGTGGGGGAGGTAATATCTGTTATTAGACTAACTTCTGTTGGTGAGAGAGAGAACAGAAGTTAGTGCAATAAAAGATATTACTGTGCACCCACCTTGTCACTGTAGTATACTGGGATGGGCATGGCTACAGCTGCGCTGCACGCAACATATGGAATTGCTGGCACTGTGCTTTCCCTCAGCAAAATGAAAGTTGCAGATGATAGTTGTGATGCTGGCTGACCAGTACCAGTTCATGCCAAGGACTCTGTGCCTCACTGACAAATACATAGCTGGCACCAGTCTGACTCACCTGTGTGTTAGTGTTGTTAAATTAGTTACTAAAAGGTTCTTAGAGTCCTTAGAGCCTCTGTGTATGATCTCTTGGTTTGTGACCTATTCTTTTAAGACTTCATATTGGCAGTGCCTTGTTTGCTTTAACAACCTTCAGGCATTCAGATGATGCTTTGTTTATGTTTCTGCTTCTCCAACTTGCTTAATAACATATCTGGAATATTGTTGGATATGACTTTATAACTAAAGTTTTTCTCCTGAAGGTTTATTCTGAATTTATGTGGAAACACTTCTGTAGAAGTGTTAGAAATACGTGTGAGCTGGATATCAAATGGGCTTTGCTTGGGACACATGTAATACTGTATCTGGTAGTGGAAAAACTCATATCCACATAAGGAAAGTTGTTAATACTGTGAGGTATGCCCACCTTCCATGACATGGAAGCCAAGACCAAACAATAGACTGCTTAAGCAAATAGGTCCAAGTCTAGCCTGTATTTAGGCCCTGATCTTGTGACTGGCAATACTCAACGTGCAAACCTAGCTGCACAGCTCCAGTTACAGGATTGAGGTTTGTAGCACGAATATTGTCACATGAGTAGTCTCACTGAGTAACATTCAGTGGGTCTATTCAGATAAGTAAAGCAATTAAGTGTCTGCAGGATTGGTGCTACAGGTCTTATTTTTCAAGGTATCTGTGTCTCTGCACAGAACATAACAGTGTATTTTAACTGACTCTAGATTTGAATTGTAGACTCTGTATGCTCTTAAGTCTGGCTTGCAGATTCCTAGCTAGATTACTCTTGTTCCTGAGATGAAATACTTTGTCTGATTTTCTAGAGTAACAGGTGACCTTTCAGTACAAAGTCTACTGCACCTGCCTTAAGACCTTTCCACTTCCAGCTAATCTCTCCAATTCCCAGGATCCTAACCCTCTCATTGTTGGGGTGAAGGCACTTCACTGTAATGCACACAGGCTCCAGCAAACATCAGATACATTTTTCTTCTCGTTAAGTTAGCTGGTTAATACCAAAACAATGGATTAACACTCATCCTGGATCTGGTGAACAACTTGCATATGTTTACTTCAGATTCTTTTTTTAATTTCAAAGTTATTTCGGTTTATTTAATCTTTATTTTCTTAACCTGTTATTGCAAAGACACGCAATTCTAGATGCAAGAAATAAAATTCCTGACTGGCAACATTATTGCCAGCCCCAAATGCTGAAGAAAACTCACAAGACCTGCTTCCAAAAGTCATGAGATTAGCTTTAAAATCACAAGACTTGAAATAACACTTGGTTCTTATTTGCCTTCTAGCTTTTGAGCTCTTATGGGGGGATCCTGGGTTTAAGCTTTTCTCTGCAGCTAGGTTAGAAACTAATTTCAGATGAAGTGCAATCACATGACTCCAGGAGTTCGGTCTTTAAGAAAAACTCGCTATGCTGCAATACTTATAATCAAATCTTGAGTTGGAAACACTGCAGCACAGGACCTAGTTCTTCTCCACACCTCTTCAGCTGTACAAGGTCTGAGACAGTGGACATGCCACACACCTTGTAAATGTAAGGAGAAAGACATGGAAAGGCCATATAGGTACACTATGCTCCCTGAATATATGCAACAGACCTCCATGGTGTTGGGGCATCACAGGAGATTAGAATGGGGAATGGGATCTGATTGTACTAAGCCAATTCACTGGCAAATCCAATGTATGGAAAGTAGCAGCAACAACCATATTCTAGGAGCTGCTCTAGCATCTACAGAGGAGCTGCATGTATGTTATGTGCCCTGCTGGTTTGGAGTGAGGATTCTCTCTCACATCGATGTCCCTGCACAGTGTTGGCTGAAAGTCTGGGATACTCAGCTTCTGATGAGGGACCATGATTTGGCCCTGAATGTGTATTTCACAAATAGAACTAAAAGCTCTGCTGAGTGCAACAGAGCACAATGTCCTTTGTGAAACACACAAATGCATTTCTAATGCCATTTTTCTTGCTGTGGGGATTTCTGCCATTCTTCTAAGCTATAGAGTGCCAGATACTGTGTGAGCGTGGAGCTCTGCACTTGTGCAAGTCTTGTTAGAGAGGGTGTTATTGTAATAGGCTTCTAATCTCTTGCCACCATGGGACTGCTTCAGAATCTATTGCCGTTAATAAGAGAGTTTGTCGATTTCGGGGAACTTTGGATCAGCCCTGGTGGAGGCTGAGTGCTTGGCCAGCTCTTCCTGTTCTGAGATCAGCTTGTGATATTTTCAAAAACATCTCAGAGGTTTAGATGGAAAGGCAATGGAACTTGTGTTCCTAAATCCTTTAGGAGCCTTTGGAAATCTCACTATTAGATCCTTAAATTCTGCAAAAGAGTTAAGACATAAAACAGACTCAGTTAAATGTGGAAGACTGAGTGTGCCAGCTCTCACACATGATTAGCAAAGATGATTATACTTAATTGTTTCAGTTTTTCTAATGTATTACAAATCTTCATTTAGTGTGATTTCAAACACTATCCTCACAATAGATCTACTGCACACCTGCTCTCACAACAAGTTCTGTCTATGCTGTACACCTGTTATCTCTAATTTTACAGTCAATTCTAGTTTTTATCTTATCGGCAGTTTTTGTAACATTAATGCAAAATAAATTTACATATTTTAAGTCATTTGCATTTTTCTTGATGCAACAGTAATTCAGCCCTCTCCGTGTTGGTTGAAAAGCTTGAGTATTGCATTTTTTCTTAAGTGTTCTTGTAGTATCTGGTCACTTGTAGCCTTAAAATGGAATCTTTTTACAATTCTCATCAGATATGATAATTGATATCCTAAGGAATATTTTCATAGCATGGATTTAAAAGGCTTCAATATTGTGTTAATTTTTTTCTGTTCCTTATCTTGCTTAATTTCAATAGTGTGGCCAATTTAAAGTCCACACTCATAACATTACGATTCAGTTACTGTCAGAGAAGCATAGAAATTATAGAGAAATCTTTCATTTCAGCAGGAAGACAGTTGAGGAACAAGAGAATGTGTAACCTCTGAGCCTTCTGATTTGCAAAACAGCCAAAGAAACGGCTCTGTGAAAAGACTGCACCTGAGTTCTCTTGATGTGAAGTGTGTGGTGTTGGAAAGGCTTGGGCTTGGGCCTCATACTTTTCTGTCTCTGGGTGAAAATTGTCCATCTTTGGATGGATCAGTTCAAAGACTGTTTTGAGGGTGTAGGTGAGGCAGAGCTGTCTGCACAGGGCAGAGTGTTATACTGGGTGAAATGGACTCACCTGCAGAATTGTGCAGTGGATGCCTAGCCGTAACCCCACCAGCGTGGCTTGGCGTGGAAGTGTAGGGAGCCTCTGCACTTATTTGCACATATTTGCTCTGATCCATCAGACAGAGACAAACATCTACAAGACCTTTACCAAGCTTTCCTCAGACTACAATACCCACCTAAGGAAGTGAGGAAACAGATTGATAGAGCCAGACAGGTACCCCGAAGCCACCTGCTACAAGACAGGCCTCGCAAGGAAAACAAGAGAACACCACTGACCATCACATACAGCCCCCACCTAAGGCCTCTCCAGCACATCATCAGTGATGTGCAACCCATCCTGAACAATGATCTTTCACTCTCACAGACCTTGGGAGGCAGGCCTGTCCTCGCCTACAGACAGCCTGCCAACCTTAAACAAATCCTCACCAGCCACTACAAATCACAAACCAGTGACTCTAGGCCTGGAACCAGCCCCTGCAACAATCCTCGCTGCCGACTCTGCTCACATATCTACACCAGTGACATCATCACAGGACCTAACATCAACCATACCATCAGGGGCTCCTTTACCTGCACATCTTCAAATATAATATATGCCATCATGTGCCAGCAATGCCCCACTGCAATTTACATTGGCAAAACTGGACAGTCTCTCTGTAAAAGAATAAATGGACATAAATCAGACATCAGGAACGGTAATGTACAGAAGCCTGTGGGGGAACATTTGAATCTCCCCGGACACTCAGTGGCAGATTTAAGGGTGACAGTCCTGAAACAAAAAAAATTCAAAAATGAAATGGAGAGAGAAATCTCTGAGCTGCAATTTATTTGCAAATTTGACTCCATTAACCATGGATTAAACAGAGACTGGGAGTGGCCCGCAGCTTACAAAGGCAGCTTCTCTGCTCTGGGTGTTAATATCTCCGCATTAGACTCTGACAAAGGCTCACATCCCCGTCTGATCTGACTTGTTTTTTCCTCTCTTGATAAGTACTATTGATACTGGGCCATTTCCACCTTGCTGAATAGACCTTGTCAGCTTTAGCCCTCCCTTTTACTGGGACCCCACTCTTTAAATACCTCTCTGAAACCACCCCCCCACTCATGCATCTGATGAAGCGGGTCTTTGCCCACAAAAGCTTATGCTCCAAAATATCTGTTAGTCTATAAGGTGCCACAAGACTTCTTGTTGTTCTCTCGCACTTCAGCAGATCTAAACTGCAAGGGGGCACTTCCACAGCGAGGGTGGAAAGACAGCAGCTCTGACTCCACTTTACAGGCTGGAGTAGACAGTGCTGCAACCATATGGTGTGTTCCAGGATGAGAGGGTAGATTTGTCTTCCTTGAAGTCCTCTTCATTATATCTATACATACAGCTCTGGAATGGAGTAGGCCCTCTGCTGGAGGCCAAGTGATCCTGCCACATGCAGCACCAAAATTGGCAGTAGAGCAGTCCTAGAGTGGCTGTGCAAGAGTTAGCCAATTAGGGGCCAGCAGGTCAGTATAAGAAGAGCTGCAGGACCAAACCCCACACAGTTCTTTGTTACTGCTGGAGGAGAGCAGATGGTGGTCTAGGTTGGTTGCTGGGACTCTATTTAGACAACACTCTGAGGGGAGGGTGAAGATGGTGCAGGGCTCTGTGGAAATGGCCTATAGCAGAAAAGAAGTTATTGAAAGGGCCTGTAGCAGAAAAACAGTTATTGAAAGGGCCATTGCAGATAGCAGCTATCTATGGGGTCCCCGGGTTGGGACCTGGAGTAGGGGATCACCCTGGGTCATCCTCAGCGCCCATCAGCCACTCGTGAAAGTATTGTGGACAGTGAGGCACCCTTGGTGGGGGAGTATCTGTGTGTGAAAACTATAGTGGCCCAGTTGAAGAGTTGGTGTCCGAAGGGCCCTGAAAGAGCAAATAAGTTGTCTCCTGAGAAGGAGCCCTGAGGCATTACTCTGTTCCAGAGTACAGAGAAACAGTGAAAGATATAGAGGATAATGAGAGAGACCCCTGTTGGGCTTGTATCCTGGAAGGGATTTGCTTTATTTCACATACAAGCTGTGAACGTGTGAGGCTAGACGGCTGAATAACCAAAGAGCCACCACAAACAGAGAGAGTACAAGCACATGCAGTTGGCCAGAGGGTGCTCACAAGAGGTGAGCGCACCCTGTTACAACCCACTTATTCTGGTTGGATATTTCACCATGGATCACGACTTTGTAGTGGTGAAGAGGTTTGTGTGTTTCAGTGACCCTGACAGCAATGCTGCCTGGACTTGTGCACTACCTTAGGGTGACCTATGGCAGAATGGTCAAGGGCAAGATTCCAGACAAAGAGTGACCCAAGAAGTCCTCAACAGCAAAGCAGATGGAGGATAACTGCACAATGGAGGTGAACAGTTGTGTAATGTAACAGCTATGAAGGCCGATGGAGGATGCAGTTGATAAAGGATTGCCCATCATTGTGGTGTCCTTGCCATTGGTTTCAAGCCCTCTATCTGTCAAGGACAGTGTGGTGACTGTTGTGCACCAGTCTCCCCACTCTAAAAGAAGTCCTGCACAGGCATCTTCCAGGTTTGGAAAAACAACACTTGCACAAACCAAAAGTCCAGAGGCAATTGGTGATTGGCAACAGGAACAGGACAATGAGATCCAGATGTTCCTAGTCACAGACTGGCACACAGGTAGTAGGTGTGTGATTCAGTCATCTTCCTGGAGAACTGAGCCAGGTCGAATGTTTTGTCAGCTACATCCATGGTTGAACAGTCTTTTTTAGGATCCACTCTGCTCACCCCGTATGGAGAGAGGGCTAGAAAAGGTGCCCTATTACTAGCCTTGCCTCTGTTCCTCTTGGCTGGATAGCAGGTTTGCTATCAGCAGGATCACCACTCCAGTGGTTGAAAATGTAAAACTTTTCAATTTTGGAACTTGGAAAGTATATATCCTGATGGACAACTCAGTGACTGACCAGAGTGGCACACAGCCATCATTGCTTGTGAACTGACTCAGTTTAACATCAGTATTGCTATCTTCTCTGAAACTAGAAGAGCTGACAAAGGACAAGTGGAGGAGGAGAAAGGAGGATACACTTAATTCTGGAAGAGAAACTCTGGATGAACCTCAATTGCATGGTATGGGCTTTGCTATAAAAAACAAGCTTGTGAGGTGCCTCTCCAAGGTACCAGTTGGCATCAATGAGCGGCTCACGACACTCCAACTGAAGCTCACTAAAAACTAACAAACAACTATTATGAGCACCTATCAACCAACATTGGATGCCAGTGATGATGTAAAGGAAGATGTCTGTTCTCACCTGGAAACCATTTTGTCGGTGACCCCTAAACAAGCCCATCCTTCTGGGGGATTTCAGTGCATGTGTTGGAAGAGACTCGGACCTGTTGAAAGGAACAACCAGAAAGAAGGATGGGCAAAGATAACTCAAATGGAATTCTACTATATGGTTGGATCAGGGGCTGGCCATATTTCTCCCCAGCATAGGCGATGCATGGGGAGAACACATCACCCCCTTCCTCCTGAAATCACCATAAGTGCCACGCTGCTTCTGAGGAGTACAGGGGCAGTTCTGCCCATCTTCTGCATCAGCTCAGCCTGAAAACACTATTCATAGGCTGTGCCGCTTCAAGGGAGGCAGGGGTAGACCACCTCTGCACCCACTGGAAGTGGCACAGAATTCCATGGGAAGAGGCAGGGAGGAGTGGAGCAGGGACAGGGAGAGGATGGGGCATTGGGGCATGGGTGGGAAGAGGTAGAGCATGGATGGAGTAGAGGCAGGAGGGGAGGGACATGCATTGGGAAGGGGTGGGGCATGGGTGGTGCAGGGGAGGGTACAAAACAGGGACATGTGGCTGGTGCCCCTCTAGAATCCCAGCACTGGTCCTCTCTGTATCCCAACACACATAGAAACTAAAATAGCAACTTCCTGTTTTACTAATACATGTATAGCAGTGCAATGCAAACTCCTCATCAAAGTGCAAATGACTCTTTATAGCTGTGTCTACACGTGCATGCTACTTCGAAGTAGCGGCACTAACTTCGAAATAGCGCCCGTCGTGGCTACACGCGTCGGGCGCTATTTCGAAGTTAACTTCGACGTTAGGCGGCGAGATGTCGAAATCGCTAACCTCATGAGGGGATTGGAATAGCGCCCTACTTCGACGTTCAACGTCGAAGTAGGGACTGTGTAGACGATCCGTGTCCCGCAACGTCGAAATTGTGGGGTCCTCCATGGCAGCCATCAGCTGGGGGGTTGAGAGACGCTGTCTCTCCAGCCCCTGCGGGGCTCTATGGTCCCCGTGTGCAGCAGCCCTTAGCCCAGGGCTTCTGGCTGCTGCTGCTGCAGCAGGGGATTCATGCTGCATGCACAGGGTCTGCAACTCGTTGTCGGCTCTGTGGATCTTGTGGTGTTTAGTGCAAGTGTGTCTGGGAGGGGCCCTTTAAGGGAGTAGCTGGCTGTTGAGTCCGCCGTGTGACCCTGTCTGCAGCTGTGCCTGGCACCCTTATTTCGATGTGTGCTACTGTGGCGTGTAGACGTTCCCTCGCTGCGCTTATTTCGACGTGGTGCTGCGCAACGTCGATGTTGAACATCGACGTTGCCAGCCCTGGAGGACGTGTAGACGTTATTCATCGAAATAGCCTATTTCGATGTCGCCACATCGAAATAGGCTACTTCGATGTAGGCTTCACGTGTAGACGTAGCCTATATCTGCAAAAACTGCATCCAGAGTGTACTGAAAACTTTTTGCTCTGAAGTAAATGGCACAGCCCTGCGAAAGGTGCCACAATGGGAAGTTGAATTTCAATATATTTATTGAGAAATTAGAGTTGATACAGGCTCTTGTTGGTCTCAAGGTTAATATTTTGAGCTTCTCATGAAAACGCTCCTTCCCCAGTGGAGGCAACATATTTCATTTAAATACTTAGGGTCTGCTAATCAGTGATCTTTTCTAAACACCACATGTACTGAATTGTGTTTGTGATCTCATCTCAACACCTTCCCAGAAGTGCAAGGGAAGGTGTTAACTGTTTGAAAAAAAAAAGTATTATACCAGTTTGCAAGTGCATTGTGTGCAAAGAGTCTTTCTTAACAAGAACCATTTCCAACCCACATACAATATGGGCCATCAAAACCATTGCAAACCTCTTCAGAAATAATAGACAAGATACCGAGTGCTAGCCTATGGGAAACCAGCAGAAATAATATCAAGTCATGGTGTTACAAAAACATCTCAAGTTTCATAACAGTCAAACGCCATAGCAGTTGTTCCTGAAGTAGTTATAGAAAGCCAGTCGAAGGAATGTGTACTTTAACCTTTTTTCCAAAGGTTTTTTTGCTCCAGAGTGCCGTTAGAAGTTTGTGCAAAATTATGCAACATAGCAAAAGTTGCTTTTCTTCATGTAATTACTATATTAATTGGTCAAGTAAATGTGCGCAAACCCTCTTAGAATACAGATTATTGCAACGCCAAATAGGTGAATGCTTTTAATTTGCACAGTGTCTTGTTCCATCTCAACACTTCCTTACCCATTATTTTGCCTGAATCAAGATCAGTAGTTTACTGTCAGAGCCTGACCAACCCCTTCCTTCTATACAGAGTTTACTATTGTGAAGTGTTCATCTCACACCCACCTAGAAGGGGTTAATGAGAGCGAGGCAAGGCCGATTAACCAGATAGGCTGCAGTTGAGGGGAATTAGCTGATCTAAGCAACCTCCCTGGTTAATGATAGGAACAGCTGGAGATTGGCTCAGAAGCTGGCAGAAGAATAGGTTTGGAGTAAGGGAGCCTGTAGTTACTTTCTAGATAGAGAGGGAAAGAAGTGAAACCGGTTGGAGAGGGTGAATGAAAAGGTGACAAGGTTCAAGGTGATACAAATTGTGGCTGCTTCTTAGAGGTGAAATCCAGAGTAGAGGGTGGGGTTGGGTTCCCTTACCAGGCCCTACGGAGTGCCATCTTGGAAGGAGAGATTTTGATATGCCAGGAAAACCCACAGTGACTTAGTTGGTGGCTCAAATTATGAAGACTGAGCACCCTGAGTCTGAGAGAGAGAAAGAGTGGCTGCAATCCATGCAGCGGGTGATAGAAGGGAGTGTTAGACTGTAGTGGAGCTACTCTCCAGAAGAAGGTGCTCCATTGGTGAGTGGACCACTGACACTTACACACTGTGTGTAATGGATATGAGGTGTGTGTAACTTCACATAGCAATATGAGTCTTCAGACAGGAAGGGAAGCAGCCTCTTCAGTGAAACACCTGGTACCCTCAACCGAGCAGGAAAGAGGTGATACTGTGGATTGTTGTGGGTTTTTTTTTTTTTTTGCATTAGAATGGCTGGGACGCAATGTAGGGCATGCAACTGTGTTTTGTAAATGCTGGATGCCTTCCTTACTTGGCTAGATGGGTGCCCAAAGCACACAGCTAAAGTTTAAATCATGCAGAAGTGGGAGGAGACCACAAAATCCCCCTGCTGCTGCTCCATGCTATTGATTCTACTTAGGCAACAAGAGCATTCTGATGGTTTTGCTGGGGGACAATGACTCTTTGCAAGGCAATATGAAAGCTCAGAATAAGGCTAACAATTCTTCTACTGGGACTAATGCCAGACCAGGGACTGCATCTAACTGTAAGGTCTGGGGTTATTGCACAGGTGTTCAGTACAAGTGTCAAAGGGTTTGAATTACTTTCCAGGCTTGGGTTCTCTGTTATATATGTACAGTTCCCATGGATGGTGATGGGATTTGCACACATTAGTGGGAGCAGGACTTACATCTTGGTATTTTTCTACGCTGTTACAGCTTGCCAGGAAGCAGGTGATTTATAAAACATGGGGCAAACCTGCCAGTCTTTAAATACTACATCCCTGCACACTCTCTCTGATGCTTAGTCTTGGACTCCGCAGAACATTTTCCTTACAAAGCCATGAAAAGCAGATGGCAAAGAGGGAACATATGTTGCAGCAACTGTTTATGGCTGGCTTACACCTGGTAGATCTCTCACTGGTTGGCCTGAATCCTTGGCACATTTTGTGGGCAGAGTTCCTTGCAAAACTTTTTCAAGATGAGAGTGTGTCCTGTCAGAAATGAAATATCAGGATCCAGGTCCCTCATGCTCTCCCTTTGTTGTTGTCATCTTTTTCCATGCTGAGTTATATTCAAATACTTCCACAGCTTGATCCAAAATTCATTAGCTGGTGGAAAGACTTCCATTAACTTCCACAGGCTTTCAATCAGGCACCTAGCATCTAACAATAAGATGAGCAGCCTACTAAAGATTTGTCCTTTGGATGGGAGTTAAAAACTGCAATCTTGGGCTAATGCTGCACATTATACAGCATAACAAAAACCTGCATCTTGCAAGGGTATATACTCTTTAAAAATACTTCCCACCGATGCTCAGATCCAAATCCCATCCACTTCAAGAGAAAATCTCTCGGGTGCTTCCACAGGGCTTGGATGGAGGTTTAATATCGCTTGCTGGCATAAGTCAAATGTGAGACCAGCGAATTTGCAACATTAGAGAGCCTGAGAAGGGTAACTGTAAGGAATGACTTGCTGGAGTATTTTATGTCTCTGCCCTTACTCCTCCCAGGAGCTGAGAGGATGTGAGTAAATAGCTCCAGTCCCATAGGCTTGCCAATATTCAACACATTATTTTCAATGCTAGCCTTTCTGCACACCCATCAGGGAGTGCCAATGTGTTATTTACCTGTGCTGTGAAGATCTGCTGAGGAGGTCGAAGGGGACGGCTACTGGGAGAAGGGAGGTTGCAGCAACAGAATTTTTGATGTGCTCCAAAAGGGCTAAGTAGTAGTGGGGTTTGTAATAGTGTTTTGGGGGTTTTTTGGACACTAAATAAGACCCTCAGACAACGTAAGCTTGGCACTTGGGCAGCTGCCCAGGAGAGATTCAGGTGCTGCTCAGCTGATTAGCAGAGTACCTACAGCCACTCACACTGGGCAGCGTGTGTTTCTGTTGGTGGTGCACATCCACACATGCCTTCGTGCACATAACAGAATTCAATCTGCCCATGAAAGGAAAAAATTAGAGGGGACTCTGCTCTCAGACCAAAGATAGCTTTGCAACTGGAATTTAACTCTTGCCCTGTACTGCCAGATCTAATTCCCCATTTATTTGTTTATTTATTTCAGTTCAGTAAGACACTATTAATATAGAATAAAAATTATTCCTATTTTGTATCTGGTGCTTACTACCACACAAAATGGCATGCAAGTCCATCTTTGGGGGAGGGGAATTGGGTTTGATGCAATTGAAAATCTAGAGCCAAAGTTCCTAGTATTTATATTAGAATCTCTTATTCCACTAATAGATATTAAATTGTTCCCAGTGTTGTCTTTGCAAAATAATCATAAAACCAAGCTATAATTTTCTGCTTGTAGCCGCTGTTAGTTTCCACCTGCATGAGCAATAGATCAAACTAAAATTAAAAAGAAGGACAATCCAGGTTTCTTAGAAATGGGAGGTTGGCTTGTAGCACACAGTCTGCATTGCGGTAGCTCTTGGAAACCAGAACTACGGACTGGGTCCCCATTATGTGAGACAGTGTAAAGTACACAGCAAGAGAAAGTGCCTCCTCAAAACATTTACTATCCAAATACTGAAAGCAGGGTGGCAGACAGACTTCACTGGGCCTAGGGCAAGTTGTGTGTGTTGGGGGGAGGGGGTGGCAGGCTCTGGGCCCCCAGAACAGTTTGGACACCAGGCAAATGGGGTGTGGCTTCTGTGCTGCCCAGTGGTTTGCCAATGGGGGCTCTGGTGATGATTTTAAAGGGTCTGGGATCCAGCCACTGCAATTGCTGATGTAGCAGTGCAGCTGGCAGCCCCAGGTCCTTTTAAATTGCTAAGCACCAGGGCATCTACCTCATTGCTCCACCAAGCACTGGGCCTGGCTGAAAGCAAAAGAGGTAAGAGGAGCAATGATTGACATTTTGCAGATGAGGAAGAAGAATTTAGTTAAATTTGCCCTGGATGAGTGTGGCAGAGGTGGAAATTTCTTCCAGTTCCCTTGAATCTCTGTCCAAGAGCACTTCATCAGATTGGGCTGGACTGAGGTGGGACAAACCTTAAAGGCTGAAATGCAAAACTTGGAGACAGTCATTGGCTGGTGTATGAGAAATAGGGTGCAACATATCCCAAAGACAGACTGGGTTCTTGGTACTTCAGAGATTGGAGGGAGCTCTTACAATGACACTGAGGGGCTTGGTGCTACTGGAGAACTTAATGCTGGACCATTTGCTGCCAACAGTATTTGCAGCCAGGATTCCTGGTGGCAGCTACTGTCACAACGAGAGGCCCCAAGAGTCATAAGTCTCTAGTCAAAGGGCTGAGTATGTGCCAAGCAAATGACTTCACTGGTAAGAGAACAGTTTCACATCAGTCGTTTGGCATAGTGGGAAAGGAGTTATATTTGGTGGGTCAGACGCTCATCGAGAAGAAATGCTCTGCTCAGCTCAGAAGTAAGCTTTTGTGCTATAGAGAGTTGAGAGCTACACACATCTGGCTTGTCACTTCTTTCCCTCACATGTACTGGATGCCAAATACATTCATTTCTAGCTGAGTGACTCTACTTTTGTTAAGTATCAGAGGGGTAGCCGTGTTAGTCTGGATCTGTAACAGCAACGAAGGGTCCTGTGGCACCTTATAGACTAACAGAAAAGTTTTGAGCATGAGCTTTCGTGAGCAAAGACTCACTTCATCGGATGCTGATCATGGAAATCTACTTTTGTTGGGATTTCTCAGCTCTGCTTAGCACTCTGTTCTGCAGCAGCCCTTCAGACATTTGCTAGTTTCATTAGTTAAAATGGCCATGGAGGTAGCTAACTGGATCTTTCCAATAAATTCCTTTCTCCCTCTCCAAAAGAAAGGGCAGGGGCGGGAGAAGGAGGAAGTCACCATATGGCGGTAACACTTTTGTTTGTGCAACTAGCTGATGCAATAGGGCTTCATGGGTTTGTTAGCTAGCATTGCAGGGTGCTCATATATACACTGGTTCATTCTGCAGCTGCCACTTGGGATACATCTAGAGTCAGCAGATTTTAGAAGCAAGCGATCGGTAGAAGAATGGGTGAAGTGTATCCCTATTGTACTTCCATTGAAGCCAGAGAATTACACCAAGGATGAACTTAGCCCAATGCATGTTTTAAAACCACTTTTTAAAAATTGCTCTTGCTGATGAGTCAGCATGGATGCCAGAGGGTAGAGAAATAGGTTATCTTCCCTTCTGGGAATGGGCAGATTTTCCCATTTAAATTCCATTCTGACATTTTTCCTGCCTACAATCACTGATTACTGTTTTGTCAGCTCTTCTTCCTCCAGCAATTATAAATATTTACGCTAGAGGCTATGAGAGAGATCCTGAGCTGGTGTAAATCAGCATAGCTCTGCTGACTTGACTGGAGCTACCTTGATTTCCACCTGATGAGGATCTGGTCCTCATACTTAGTGTTTTGTCAAGATCTAGGTTGTGATGGAGGCAAACTGGTTGCTGCTGCTATGTGACCAAGGAGACATAGACATTGTCTGGCAGTTAGGCTGGGACTGACCTGCAGCATGATGACGAGGTCTTGGATTGCCTGCCATCTGTGTAGAGGCAGTGAGGCTGTGGGTGTCTGGCAATCCAAAAGTGCCCCTATGAGCTCAAATGTACACATTGATGTTAGGATGCACTTTGGCAGGTTTAGACATAGACCCAGATCAGAGAACAGCACTCTGGTCAAAGCTGTTGCCCATTGGTTTGGGGCTAAGGACTGGCCCCTTATTAGACAGTTGCCTAGATAGGGAAACGTGGTTACTCCCTTTGTTCTTAGATATGCGGTTACTACTGCTAGGACCTTTGAGAAGACCTTTGCAGTGCAGAGGCCAAAGGGTAACACCCTGTATTGGACGTGTTGTTTCGTTATCACGAATATGAGAGGTTCTGTTGGATGGGTGGATGGCTATATGAAAATAAGCATCCTGGAGGTCAAGAGTGCACAGCCAGTCCCCCTATCTGTAGAGCAGGGATGACTGTGGCTAACGCTACAGATCCTGGCCACTGGGAGTCATGTATCTGGTGCTCAGGGCAGGGCATTTGGGACCATGTGCGGAACCCCCTTGGCAGCCCCTGAGTCCATAAGTTGGACATGGTGGAGCAGTGTGGAGCCCGCCTTAGCCCTGTGTCCACCAACAGAAGGAGTCCCTGACTGTAGCTGGGACGCTCAGTGTTTTGTTCAATGGATGGACATGGGGCCTGAGCACTTTTCTGAACCAGGCCTGCATTAGTCTCATCTGGAGGCATGGGATGAAGTAACTGGTGTGTACAATCTCTAAGACCCACTTGTCAGTGGTGATGGCTCACCATTCAGGGTAGAATGCTACTAGCATTGAGACAAGGGCAATGTGTGTGGCTTGGCCCAGGGCCCTCCTGCTATGGGGGTTGTCTGACTCTGGACCAAATCTTCAAAATGGCTGACAGGCTGCAGAGCATATGCAGTCCCACCAATCCCTCTCATTCAGAGGGTGGTGGTCAAGATAAAGCGGGAGAGGGCACGGGTCATACTACTAGCACCCATGTGGCCCAGACAGACCTTATTCTCTGAACTTCTGCTGTCCAGATGTCCCCCTTCATCCCGTCTCCTTGATCCTAATCCAGCAGAATGGGTCCATTTGCCACCCAGCCATTGACCACCTTAACCTCCACTCATGTTTCCTGTTTGGCTGACAGATACAGAGCTGCATTGTTCACCTCCGATCCAAATGATCCTCGAGAACAGCAGGTGACCTGCAATGAGAAAGACATGCTTACAAAAATGGCAATGCTTCATAGACTGGTGCCTCTCCCAACCATGCAATCCTGTGTATGTGGGGATCCCACACATACTCACTTACCTACTCTACCTCCAGCGAAGAAATCTATCCATTAGTATGATTAGAGTTCATTTGGCAACCATACCGGCTTTCCACCCACCTGTCCAAGACCACTCAGTCTTTACCCACCCACTTGTCAAGCCATTCCTTAAGGGCCTCCACAACACCTTCCTGCTGATCAAAGAGTCAACACGTGCATGGGACCTCAGTTTGGTCCTCAGTGCCCTACCCAGCAAACTATTCAAGCCGATAGCCACCTGCTCTTTGCTGCAGTTGTTCATGCAAGTAGTTCTCCTTGTGGCAATCACCTCAGAACAAAGGGTGGGAGATATCAATGCACTGATGTTGGAACCACCATATATGACCTTTGGACAAAATGGTCCTCCACACTCACCCCAAATTTCTCCCTAAAGTACTTACCTCTTTCCACTGCAGTGAACCAATCTTCTTCCCTAAACCACATACCAACTACAGGGACAGAGCCATCATGCCCTTGACGTCCGCCAGGCCTTGGCCTTCTACCTGGAGAGAATGCAGCCATTTCAGAAGATGACCTAACTCTTCCTCTCCTCAGTCAAAAGATCTCATGGCATGCCTTTCCCCAAACAGATGCTGTCCCAATGGATCTTGGGCTGTATAAGACTTGCCTACAATAAGTTTAACAAAGAACCTCTGGCAGGCATTCGTGCCCGTTTCATGCATGCAATGGCCACCGCTACAGCCTTCTTCCAAGGCATGTCCATTATGACATTTGTCGCGCAGCCATGTGGGTATCTGCTCACACATTCATTCAGCATTATGCCATACAAACCTATGCTGTTGCACAGACTGCATTCGGCCAATCTGTATTGTTATCAGCCGATGTACATCATCCGAAGGACCCAGCTCCAAGCAATGGCACTGCTTTGTAGTCACCTGAAGGTGGAACAACCCTGGGGACCCTCAAAGAAGAAGGAGAAGTTACGCACTCTGTAGCAACTGGAGTTCTTCAAGATGTTGGCCCTGTGGGTGCTCCACCACTCACCCTCCTTCCCTCTGCTTTGGATTCCTGCTTTGGCTTCGGGGTCAGAGAACAGCTGAGGGACCAGCTACCCACACATGTGCAATAAGTGTCACAGGTGTCTCGTGCCTGTGCCCTCCACGTGGGCAGCCTGTGGGGGGAGACACTGCTACACAGAAGTCTTTGGCTTGTGTGTGCAGCAGTGCTGACACAGCTACAGGTGGAGCACCCACAGGGACAACATCTCAAAGAACTCTAGTTACTGCACAGTGGGAGTAACTTCTCTTTCCAGTTTTGTAGATCTTGTTAGGAAGCAGTTCTTCCACACACAGGAGCAAATGGATATAGTGATGCATCAAACTGTCTGCAGACTGAGGCAGACAATTGCTAAGGCGAGTGTCCCTGCAGCAGCAGTAGCCTGGGGCAGGCTTATACCCAAAGAGTGGCTCCTTTGGGCCCCTCCTCCTTCATGCACCCACCCAGTTACAGGCACAACTTGACCCTGGATAATAGGTCCACTGATTCATAATGTGGTGTAAGGAACTTGTCCATGGATTATACCAACTATTCTCCCTCAGCCTCTGGCAACTTAGAGCAGCTAGGCTTTGAGGAGACAATTAGCTGAAAGACAGTATTTCTAAAGGAATAATCCAGCACTGATAACGAATGGCCTAAAGTGGGAATCATATCAAAGTAGAAAGGTCAAATATTGTGATTCCCTCCCCCTCTCCTGTGAACATTGTAAATCCCTTTTGCAGTTATTCTTCAGAGAGAGACACTTTCCATTGAGATGATTTATGGGGAACACTTGAGAACATGCTGCTCAGATCCATCTTTGTCATAAAACACTCTTGATGTAGGCCTTCTAACCTGCCTGATTAAGTCTTCTGTACTGTCTGTTCAGAAAAGACTTCACTTTGCAAAAAGCTTTCAGGGAGTTTGGGTGTAATGCAACTGGAGAGCTGCATGGGTTTTTTGGGACTGCAAACAGTATTACTTAATGATGTGCAATGGTAAAAAATAAGGCCTAGCCAAGCTTAATGTAGTTCCAGATTGTTTTGGAACCTTTCTTTTCAGATTATTTTGATGAACCTTGGAGTTTTCCAGTGTGTTGGAATGTAAGCCTGAGTCTGAATAAAAACACTCGTCAACTGAAGGCTTAACTCAGGGAGAGTACTCAGCATACAGTGTGGAGGGAGCTTGGTCATTCCATCTCTGGGATCTTCAATCTGATGGTTTTAGTGATTAGTACACACTGGCTGCTGCTTAGTACCTCAGTCATGACTGTTTTGTGTGCCCCCATCTCAGTATCAGCCCTTGAAGGCTCACCTGGCAGGGAACTCCCCCAATTCACACCTTGCAAACTGCTCTTCTCTGCACAGCACAAGCTCAGGCTCTGCAAAGTAACATAGCTGCACAGACAGACAGACATTCACCCACCAGCTCACCACACAGCCCCCCAAATCCCATACTCACCCAAGCTCGTCTAGGACACTTTGCCCAGAGGCAAACTCCCTTCCCTGTTCGCTGCTCACCCGTTGTTCGCTGGGAGCTCCCTTCTTATAGGGAGAGCTGCTGGCTGGTCAGGCCTGGCTCAAAGCCTTGCCTCCAGTCTATTCAGCCCTTGAAGGCTCACCTGGCAGGGAACTCCCCCAATTCACACCTTGCAAACTGCTCTTCTCTGCACAGCACAAGCACAAGGTGAGCCTTCAAGGGCTGAATAGACTGGAGGCAAGGCTTTGAGCCAGGCCTGACCAGCCAGCAGCTCTCCCTATAAGAAGGGAGCTCCCAGCGAACAAGGGGTGAGCAGTGAACAGGGAAGGGAGTTTGCCTCTGGGCAAAGCGTCCTAGACGAGCTTGGGTGAGTGTGGGATTTTGGGGGGCTGTGTGGTGAGCTGGTGGGTGAATGTCTGTCTGTCTGTGCAGCTATGTTACTTTGCAGAGCCTGAGCTTGTGCTGTGCAGAGAAGAGCAGTTTGCAAGGTGTGAATTGGGGGAGTTCCCTGCCAGGTGAGCCTTCAAGGGCTGAATAGACTGGAGGCAAGGCTTTGAGCCAGGCCTGACCAGCCAGCAGCTCTCTCTATAAGAAGGGAGCTCCCAGCGAACAAGGGGTGAGCAGTGAACAGGGGGCAGCAGCTAACAGGGAAGGGAGTTTGCCTCTGGGAGTTCGCTGAGGGAGGAGCCCCGTGTTTGTTTGTCCTTTTCAGGTATGGTGTTCCACCTGTGCCCTGCAAGGCAGCACTACCAGGAAAAGGAGTCTCTGAAGAAAAGAGCCTGAAGAGTGATGGGGGAAGGTGGACCTGGGGGCACTGAGAGCAGCTGGGAGGAGAGGGGCCAGTGCAGTGAGGAGGGCGGACACGGGAGCAGATGGGGGGTAGTGGGTTGGGGAGGGTCCTATGGTGATGGTAGCTGGGGCGGGGGGCGAAAGGTAGGGAGGAGGGTCCCGGGGATATGAGGTCATGGCTCCACAGGGAGCTATGGTGATGTGGTGACAGGGAGGTATGAAGTAGTAGGATCCTTAACCACATTCTCCACACCCCACTGTCTTGTGGTTTATCTTGGGAAGGAGAGAGGCTAAGGGAGTAAACCCTGACAGAAAATCCGGAGTGGAGTCCGAAGGCTGTTCGGTGCCAACTTCTGGCACTGTCCTGGCAACTCCTGCAGCTAAGCTGGTACCAGACGTGGAGGTTATCCTCTCCTTTGGACTATATCAGTAAAGCCGAGAGGGGGACACTGGTGTCTGGGCAGCCCAGAGTCTCCATAACAAATGCCCAGGCTCGCGCCCGGAGAGGTACTCCAGCATCGCTGAACAGCGTTGCATCAACACGGGAGGCAACAATTACTGATTATAAGCTCTTGCTCGATTGGCGTAGAGAACAAGCGCCAGGGGTTGCCTTCGACGGTGGGAGGGATCCTCGCATCTCACTGGACAGTCACCGCCCGCCTCAAGCTGGGCAGCCCCCAGCCAATAGGGTACTGTCCCGCCACAGTTCACCTGCCTCGCTGGGTGCGTGAGGCTTAAGGTTCCTGAACCTGACAAGTGACTGAAATTTGGGCACCTGGCAAACCAATAAGAAAATCAACAAGAAATGAGAAACATCAACAATTCAAGCTTGCTTGCTGGAATGTGCGGACCATGCTGACTGGCTTGACTGAAGATCTTCAGGCCATCAGTGACACCCGAAAGACCGCTGTCATCAACTGAAGAGGCTGAGTCGATATCGCTGCACTGCAAGAGACGCGACTCGCAGATTCGGGATCTCTAAAGGAACAGGACTACACCTTTTTTCTGGCAGGGTAAAGCCCAAGAAGAACCCAGAGAGCATGGTGTTGGCTTTGCTGTCAGAAACACCCTTCTACAAATGGTGGATTTAGTGATGGGCAGATCAGAAAGACTTCTTCGGATCACACTTCAAACTTGTGCCAGTCCTGTCCACCTGATCAGCGCTTATGCCCCAACCCTGTGTGCCACACCAGAAGTAAAAGACAAGTTCTACGACGTGCTTAGTGCTGCTGTAGTGCAAATACCTGCTTGTGAACAACTGTACATCTTGGGTGACTTCAATGCAAGAGTTGGAGCTGATTGGGCCTCATGGCCTTCCTGCTTAGGACACTTCGGTGTGGGAAAAATGAATGACAATGGACAGCGTCTCCTTGAACTGTGCACGTACCACAATCTGTGCATCACAAACACATTCTTCCCAACGAAGCCACAGCACAGAGTGTCGTGGAGACACCCACGCTCGAAGCACTGGCATCAACTAGATGTGGTCATCACTAGGCGTAATAACCTCAAAAACATCCTTCTGACACGCAGCTATCACAGTGCTGACTGTGATACAGATCACTCGCTAGTTTGCTCCAAGCTCAAGCTGAGACCCAAGAAGCTGTACCGCTCTAAACCTGCTGGAAGGCCCCGCATTGACGCCAGAAAGACCGCAAACTCGGAGAAAGCTGAAAAGCTCAGAGAGACCTTCCAGGAAAATCTGCGCAGCAGCCCTGGGGGCGTCGATGCTACATCCAAATGGCAACATCTGAGGGATACAGTTTACAACACAGCCTTGTCGGTGTTTGGAAGAAGAGCTAGAAGCACGAACGACTGTTCGAAGCTAACTCTGATGAGATGATTCCAGTCATTGAAAAGAATCGCGCTGCACTCCTGGAGTACAAACGCTCACTGAGCCAGAGTACCCAGCAAGCACTTACAGAGGCCAGAAGAACAGTACAGCAGACAGGCAGGTGCTGTGCCAACAACCACTGGCTCCAGCTATGCAGCAGCATTCAGACCTGTGCCGACTTTGGTAATCTCAGAGGAATGTACGAGGGTATGAAGAAGGTATTAGGACCCACCCAGAACAAGATGGCACCTCTGAAATCCAAATCTGGTGAAGTCATCGCTGACAAAGCCAAACAGATGGAGCGCTGGGTTAAGCACTACTCCAAGCTGTACTCACGCGAGAATGTTGTGGTTGACGCAGCCCTCGATGCCGTCGAGCTCCTACCAGTAATGGACGAACTGGATCAAGAGCCGACTGTGGATGAACTGAAGACAGCCATCGACAGCATTGCAGCTGGAAAGGCCCCTGGTCAGGATGGTATACTATCAGAGGTAATCAAATGTGCCACGGACACACTCCTGGAACCCCTGCATGAGCTACTGTGCCTGTGCTGGAAAGAGGGTGAGGTTCCACAGGATATGCGTGACGCTAACATTGTAACGTTGTATAAGAACAAAGGAGACAGAAGAGACTGCAACAACTACCGTGGAATCTCCCTCCTAAGCGTCACTGGTAAACTGTTCGCTCACGTCATCCTCGGCAGACTCCAGAAGATTGCTGAGAGGGTGTACCCCGAATCTCAGTGCGGATTCCGCGCAGAGAGGTCTACCGTTGATATGGTCTTCTCTCTAAGGCAGCTGCAGGAGAAGTGCAGGGAGCAGAGAAAGCCACTGTACATAGCCTTCATCGACTTGACCAAGGCTTTTGACTTGGTCAGCAGGGATGGTCTGTTCAAACTGCTCCACAAGATAGGCTGTCCTCCATGGTTACTGAAGATGATCCAGTTGTTCCACGAAAACATGAGAGGAACCATCCAATATGACGGCGCATTATCGGATGCTTTCAGAATCAGGAGCGGCGTCAAACAAGGATGCGTGCTTGCTCCGACATTGTTCGGGATCTTCTTCGCACTCCTCCTGAAGCATGCCTTTGGATCTTCAACAGAGGGCATCTTGCTGCACACAAGATGTGATGGGAAACTGTTTAACCTTGCAAGGCTGAAAGCTAAGTCTAAGGTGCGAGAAGTCCTCATCAGAGACATGCTGTTCGCAGATGATGCTGCTGTAGTGTCTCACACAGAAGACCAGCTTCAAAAACTGCTGGATCGTTTCTCCAAAGCGTGCAAGGACTTTGGGCTTACCATCAGCCTAAAGAAGATGAATGTACTCGGTCAGGATGTTGCTGAATCCCCATCAATCAGCATTGACAACTATACGTTAGAGGTTGTCCACAAGTTCGTTTACCTCGGGTCCACCATCACTGACACTGTTGTTGGACACTGTTGTTGGACACTGAGCTAAATAGGAGGATCAGAAAAGCGGCCACAACTCTGTCCAGACTCAGCAAGAGAGTGTGGAATAACAAGCTGTGCACTCACACCAAAATGCAAGTCTACAGAGCCTGCATCCTCAGCACCCTCCTTTATGGCAGCGAGACTTGGACCCTGTATGCCCGCCAGGAAAAGAGGCTGAACGTCTTCCACTTGCGCTGCCTCAGGCACATCCTTGGAATATCATGGAAGGACAGAGTGACCAACACAGCCGTCCTTGAGCAAGTTGGAATCCCAACCATGCACACCCTCCTCAGGCAGCATCGACTCCGCTGGCTTGGCCACGTCCACAGGATGAACGATGGAAGGATTCCAAAAGACATCCTCTATGGTGAGCTAACCTCTGGCAAAAGACCTACCGGATGCCCCCAGTTGCATTACAAAGATGTCTGCAAGAGAGACCTCAGAGAGGTAGACATCGAGCTGGACAACTGGGAAGATCTAGCAGACGACTGCAGCAGATGGAGGCAGGGGTTACACAAGGGCCTTCAGAAGGGCGAGATGAGGATCAGACAGCTAGCAGAGGAGAAGCGAGTGCACAGAAAACACACTAAGGACTTGCCAGACACCCACCACATCTGCAAGAGATGAAGCAAGGACTGTCACTCTCGTGTGGGTCTTTATAGTCACAACAGACGCTATAAATGAAGTCCTCAATTGAAACTCTAAAGGGCGCGATCCATAGTCTATGCAGACTGAAGGATGCCTACTACTATCTCAGTATCCTCCTATTGTCTTGTATTTAAATCAAACATGGGACAGGGAGTATCTCATCATTATGTATTTACAATACCTAGCACAGTGAGAACCTCATCCCTTGTAGGGGTCTCCAGTTGTTATCCCAATACAACCGCACTTCAGAAGATGGCCTGCAAGCAGGGTGGTTGGCTTTAAATTATTTGGGGAGAAAGGCTGGCTCTCAGGTTGCCTCTTCCCACCCTCGAATGAAAGGGGGGGATCAGAGAGCTGGGATGTCCTGAACTTCTGTCTTCCCAAAAGTGAGCAGAAGTGGGTAAAACCTGGGATCAGCCTATGCTGGCTCAGGGCTCAGAGCCAGCAGCCATATTTAGAGACCTGGGCTAAGTTTGTGTGATCTGCAAAAGGAATGGTAGAATTAGGCATATAGGAAAGGTGGTGGAACTGGAGATGGCGGAAAAGAAGGTGAGGGTAGAAGGGGGCTGGGCAGTGAGAAGGTGTCTCATCTGACCTGTAGAGAAGATCATGCCATGGGCACTGTGCCTTAAGACACCACCCAGGCACAGTTCTTCCAATGATGCCTCCTTACTGCCAGCTATTATTGGGGGAAGATGCATATACTACTGTTGACCTGTGCTCAGTTGTTTGTCTATGGGCAACCCCCAGCTAACATCAGTGGCATTCCATGAGTGGCAGAGAAAGCCACCCATGTAGTCTTGTATAAGATCAGTGACTATGTGTCTCCAGGTCCCCTGACCGGGTAAATCTCCTTCAAGCTGATCATGAGCTCTGAAATCAACTATCAATTGATGGAGTGCCAGCAACCAGCTGGCAGTGCCACCGTCTCTCCCTCCTACAATTCCCCCAAACTGCCATTGTTCTGTCACCTCAAAACCTTGGTAGGAGACAGATTTCTCAGGGGAGATTAATGTGTGCAATTGCTGGCTAATTTCACTGTTCAGCAACAAAAGCTGCAAATTCATCACTTGCCAGGAGTCCTTTTCCTACAATTATGTTTTTTGTGACAGCAAGAGAACTTCTGAAGGAGTGTTTATCATGAGATTATGATGATCATGAGATGATAGCTTGTATTGTTCAAAAGTACGTATCTAACTTTACTGTACTTTGTTATTCAATTATAAACTGCTATTAGCAAATCTGAGCAATATGCATGGCTGATGGCAAGCAGTAGCTGTGCCATTATGGTACAGCAATCATACTGTTATGTCATAATGGGCCAACTTCCAGATTTAAATATCTTTGGGGCAGCTATATGTGAACTGCTGCAAACAGCAACGCTGATACTGAGAGACCCCTGACACCAGAAGTCTGCTGCATGCTTTGGATGCCAGCTTTGTGCTGAAGCTTGTGGAGCACCAGTTGCTCAGACCAACCAACACGTATGTTTGCATTCCAAACAAGCTGTCTCCTGGCCACCACTCAAATTCTTAGATCACGGTGGGGAACCATTTTTGGGTCAGGAGCCACTGAAAAATCAGTTGGAGGCCACATAAAAATGAGAAGCAAAAAAACAACAACCCCCCTGACCCCTTCCAAACCCTTACTGATATGACCCCTAACTGAGACACCTCACTCCCCTCACATGGGCAGAGCACCCTCAGCTAGGGGAAGAGGCAGGACAAAGCAGAGGCATAGGTAGGGATGGGAAGAGAGAGGAGAAGGGTGGCTAGAGGGTGTGGTCTGGGGCAGGGGAGTGTTGGGTTGGAGGGGGGTTGTCCCCATCCCCCCCACCCCTCCCCAGGCTTTGCGGAGAGACATGTGGCTGTTGATCACCCGGGTCCCTCCTCACCAATCGCCTTTGCTCTGCTGGCTGCCCCAGTAACTGCTCCCATTGGCCATGTCTACACGTGCCCCAAACTTCGAAATGGCCATGCAAATGACCATTTCGAAGTTTACTAATGAAGCACGGAAATGCATATTCAGCGCTTCATTAGCGTGCGGGCGGCAGCGGCGCTTCGAAATTGACGCTTTTTGCCGCCGCGTGGCGCGTCCAGACGGGGCTCCTTTTCGAAAGGACCCCGCCTACTTCGAAGTCCCCTTATTCCAATGAGCTGATGGGAATAAGGGGACTTCGAAGTAGGCGGGGTCCTTTCGAAAAGGAGCCCCGTTGGGACGCGCCGCGCGGCGGCAAGAAGCGTCAATTTCGAAGCGCTGCTGCTGCCCGCATGCTAATGAAGCGCTGAATATGCATTTCCGCGCTTCATTAGTAAACTTCGAAATGGTCATTTGCATGGCCATTTCGAAGTTTGGGGCATGAGTAGACGTAGCCATTGGCTGATTGCTTACAACTTTCACTGGCCACTCTTTCCAGCTGTTCATTGGTCATCTTCTGCTGCTTCTGTCTCTTTGCTGTGAGCTTTGTAGGTCAGTCTCTTAGTGATATTTTAAAGTGCTCAGCACCCTGGGTATAAACACTGTCCCACTACAAGTGATTGTAGCTCTCATTGAGAAAAGGCTCCTGATAAAGCCAATTAAGTCCTGGCTTGATAAAGTCCTGGCAGGGACAATGTAGTTGGGATTGATCCTGCTTTGGGTAGGGGACTGGACTTGATGACCTCCTGACATCCCTTCCAGCCCCAGGATTCTATGATTCTATGAACTGAGCTGCACTGCCTTACCCCTAGCAAAATCTCTCAGCTCCTATTGCCTGGGCACATAAAACTGACCAATGGGAAAGGAGAGATTTTGTTGGGGGAAAGGAGCAGAAAGCCCTTCTCCCCAGCTGAGAGAACCACATGGAACAGGCTTGGGGCTGGGACTGCTGGCAGTCAGGGAAGCCTGCCCAAGAGAGCTGTGATCAGGAGCTGCTAAGATAAGTGCCTTTCAACCAGAGTCTGCCTCTGGCACCCAACCTTAATCCCCACCTCCCAGACTCTGCACCTCCTCTTATACCCCCTCCTCCAGGTCATAATCCTCTCCTGCACCATACTAGCTCCTGAACCCTGCACCAGGTCCTTCATCCAAACTCCCTCTCACACCTTCCACTGTCTCCTGCACTACAGTCCCTTCTGCATCCAACCTCCATCCCAGACTATAAAAAGTGCAACCCTTGACCACTTACAAAAACTTTGGATTGGCCCTCTGTCAAAAATTATCGCCCACCCCAGCAGTAAACAAATGTGCACATGTGCAGCTATTCTGGTACCGCTGCCCTGGTGCAAAACATGTAGACCATATAGACCAAGTTATTTGGGTCTGGTTACATGTTTGCCATATTCCTAGCACTTTTTCACATGCATATTTGTTTTATCATAATATCCGGGCTAATAAGGATGATGTAAATGTCTTGCACTGTGTTTTTTGGTTTTGCATATGAATAAATGTTTGCAAAATGGCATACAAATCAGAGTAAACCATTTCTACCTTTAAACTGCTTTCTTCCATGGACTTTTTTAGAGCTGGCTTCATGTAAAGCGGTATTTAATAATATATGTGCCTAATTGTTCCCTGAGCCATGCTTTCACTAAAGTAACATAGTACATGATGAAAAGATAGCCAGATGAAAACGGTCCCAACAAAACCCGACATTACAATTGCAGCAGTGTCCTTCAGGGCATGCTTTATTATACCATTAATGTGCTGCTTGGGTGCTTGAAAGCACAAGGCTATCGTAACGCCATGGAGGTAACCTATTACGATGGAATAATGGAAGCCCTATTGTCGGAGTGCTGAGATGAACCACACAATTATCAAAGAAACACTTCTGTCGGTCTTTATTTTATTGAGCCAATTCTACACCATATATCATCGTTCTATAGTGACTTGAACCACTGTGGCTTAATCATAAATTACACCACAAAGTAGTTTAATGAAAATTTATGAACTTCTTTTTTGGCTACAAACATCTTTACTTTTTCTGCTCGCTGCAAGACTTGCAGGTTAAGAAGAGCTGCATTAATTCTGAAGGTGATGTCAGCATAGCCTGTTGAGATAATTTAAAGACCGAATGTGTGGTTAACAAATCTAGAAAATTGCTGTTAGAGCAATGAGGCTGCACTTTAATGTCTTTCCCTTACAGTGTACATGAATCTATTGGACCCTTTACAGCCAGCTGTTAATGATATGTGTACTGTTGGAGGTGGGGGCTTGATGCCCAGTTTGGGGAGAGGCTCTTGTGTTGACTTTACTTAATAGTGTAACTGCAGTGGGCAGTGGCTTGGGCTGGTCACAGGAGCATATACCTCTGGGGTTTGGAGAGGTTTGTACTTGGGTAGCCCCTCACACAGCTCACTGGGTTACAATGTCTACACTACTCTTTTTAGCATATTAGCTCATTGAGCACTAATATGAGTGTGTCTCCTGGGAATCGCAACCAGTGTTCCCCGTAAACTGAGTGCGGGGGCGGCCATCCAGGAGAGATTCCAGTGCCACCCAGCTGATTAGCAGAGTGCCCACAGCCACCCACAGCTGGCAGCATGTGTTTCTATTGGTGGTGCACATCTGCACATGCCTTCGTGCACATAGCAAAATTTATTCCACTTGTGGATGGAGAAAATTACGGGGAACACTGATCGCAATCCCATTGCTCCAACTGTAGACTAAGGTTGAGTATGCATGCCTTCAAAAGAAGAAATATACAAAAAACAAAACAAAACAAGTGTTGGCCATATGCGATATCTGAGAGCATCTCAGAAAAAAACATAATCTGGCACCATACTACTCAAGTCTTGCATGACTTCAGCAAAAGTGTATTCTCTTTGTGGGTGAACTGGTTCTAACCAAAGAAGAATTACCCCGTGCCTCTTCCCAAATTCAAACAAAACTCTTCTTTTAGAATTTCAGTACGTTTTGGTTAAGCTTCTCATCACCACCATTAAGACATGTCTGCATTATGCTGGGGATTGGTGCCGCACCAATTTATTGTGTCTTCCTAGACATGATCAATCAATCTCTGGGCGCTCTCCCACTGAAGCCCATAGTCCACCAAAACAAGCAGAGTAGGTGGCATTGATGGGAGAGCAGCCCCTGCTGACCTTTCTACCCACAAGATGCTGCGGGGAGTATGTACTGTTTGCGTAGCTGAAGTAGATGATGGCTGGGGTTAGTGCAGACAAGGCCTTAGATTTGATTTTGTTATTATACATCTAAGTGCCTTTTGTTTCCAGTCTGGACCAAAAACTGAAATATCACAAAGACACTTCTTATCCTGGTAGTGCCACAAGAACAGCAGCATTTGGGTTACACCTGTGTGAGTGGAAGCTACAAGTTCCAGTAATCTCTCAAGTAGCCTGATTCCCAGAAAGTTTGTAGTCCAATTTTGCAGACCCAAGAGCTTCAGAAAAGTATCTTTTCCTTTGAATGCTCACCCAAATCCTACTAAACCTTTGAGAGGTACTTACAGTGATGACCAGGTTTTAATTCTTCACCAGGATACTTTCTTAGTACAGGGTTAGATATTTACATCTTGCTGTGTGTGCTGTGTTTGTCATCATTAAGAAGAATGGCATATCTGCTTCTGCAGACAATGGCATGTGGTGGTTGAAGAGCCATATATTGAGCAGTACTATATATCTAAGCATTAAAAATGACTGCTTGCATTCCTAGGTTGGCTGAAAGAGCGAATGTCACAGACTGTTTGCAATAGAAATCCATCATCTCTACTTCTGTGATTAGCCACAGACTAAGAATTCCAGAACTGAGTGCTTTAGAATCACAGAATCCTAGGGCTGGAAGGGATCGCAGGAGGTCATTGCGTCCAGCCCCCTGCCTAAAGCAGGATCAACTGTAACGCACCCCAGCCAGGACTTTGTCAAGCTGGGACTTAAAAACCTCCAGGGATGGAGATTCCACCACCTTTCTAGGTAACACATTCCAGTGCTTCACAACCCTCCTGGTGAAGTAGTTTTTCTTAATATCCAGCTTACTTCTCTGCTTCTGTAACTTCAGACCACTGCTCCTTGTTCTGTCATCTGTCACTACTGAGAGCAATTTCTCTCCATCCTCTTTAGAGCTCCCCTTCAGGAAGTTGAAGGCTGCTATTAAATCACTCCTCAGTCTTCTCTTCTGTAAACTAAATTATCCCAAATCCCTCAGCCTCTTGTCATGTGTTCCAGCCCCTTAGTCATTTTTGTTGCCCTCCACTGAACCTGCTCCAGCACATCCACATCCTTCCTATACTGGGGGCCCAAAACTGGACACAACATTCCAGATGTGGCCTCACCAGTGCCAAACAGAGGGGAACAACAACATTTCTAGATGTGCTTGCAATACTCCTCCCAATGCACCCTAATATGCTGTTAGCCTTCTTGGCTACAAGGGCACACTGTTTAATCATATTCAGCCTTTCATCCAGCATAACCCCCTAGGTCTCTTTCTGCTGTACTGCTGCTTAGCCAGTGAGTCCCCAGAAATATAACAATGCTTGGGATTCTTCCGTCAAAAGTGCAGGACTCTACACTTCTCCTTGTTGAACTGCATCAGATTTCTTTTGCCCCAATTCTCCAATTTATCCAGGTCACTCTGCATCCTATCTCTACCCTCCAACATATCTACTTCTCCTGCTAGATTAGTGTCATCCACAAACTTTGTGAGTGTAGAATGTCTCAGTACTTAGGGACCACATATACCTATGCCAGGGAGCAGCTGTCTTTCTGTGGATTTGTGTACAGTAATAATCATCTTGCCATTGTCAGTTGATTGCCACTGCCTCCACTTGAGGGCAAGTGCCATATCTATTGGTTGGGTAACTAGTGGTCTTGGACTAAAATAAATGAATCTCTTGGGCTGTGTCCACATGGGCACAAATCTTTGAAATAGTCATATTTCAAAGATTACTAATGAGGTACTGAATTGAATATTCAACGCCTCATTAGCAGTAGGATGCTTCCGGCTGCGATGCTTCGAAAGCGCTGCTTTCAAAAGCGCCGCTTTCGAAAGTGCTCGGCTCGGCGCAGCTACATGGGGGTCCTTTTGAAAAGGACCCCACACCTTTCGAAATCCCCTTATCCCGCTCACTGATCAGAATAAGGGGATTTTGAGAGGTGCAGGTCCTTTCGAAAAGGACGCCCGTGTAGCCACGCCAAGCCTCATGCTTTCAAAAGCTGTGCTTTCGAAGTCCCGTGGCCAGAAGCATCCTAATGCTAACGAGGTGCTGAATATTCAGTTCAGCGCCTCATTAGTAATCTTCGAAATAGCCATTAGCACGGCTATTTCGAAGATTTGTGTCCGTGTAGACACACCCTTGATGCTGGCATTCTCATCAGCAATTGCTGCTTGTTTGAGAAGGCCATGAGAGATGCAAGGAGGTTTGGCCACTTGGTGCTCCCTGGAGTGTGTTCTGAAGCTTTGTCACATCACTCTCTAACAATGATGTAAATAGGGGGCAGGATGGGGTTAGATCCCAGCAAGAGTTTTCAGAATTGTAGTTGGCAGTGCCCCATCAGCTGAGACATGAAGTGCAACAAAGTCTAATTGGAAGGGAGGGATAAAGCATGCCTTAGCCCTTGTGGCTTGTTCCAGGGCCATACATGAGCATATCAAATGGGGCAATTTTAATTCAGTGATGGAAAGAGAATGCAGTCCCCAAAGTGTGGGCTTTTTCTCTGAGGACTTCTAGTAATTGAGTGGAGCTCTACACCACTGTTAGTGCTCTGGGGATAACTTAAATCCATTTCTTTTGTTTGCCTTTTTGCATTCCTCATGTTCTGCACGAGAGACTTTATGGTCCACAGGTGGGAAAGAAGAGAATCAAGATTTTAGCTATTCATTTTAAAAAGTTAACGAACAAAGATGTTGACTTAGTGGAAATTTTATCATTTTTCCTTAATTGCTGGAAGGGAATAACTGGTGATAAAACCTGGCCTTTTATTAATATATAAATAAAAGATGCTAGCAGCTATTCTGTCTCTAGGAAGTTGAATGAAAAAACAGATTGCCATGGCTGGGTGACATTTACTTTTCTATCTGTCAATATTTGAAAGGTTTTATTACTTTGCAATGCCAAGTTTAAAATGAATTAAATGGCTAATGGAAATATTAAAATGGAATTAATTTAACTAAATAAAACTGGTTGTTGGTATGTTATCCTCTTGGAAGTGACTTAATGTGGGTTCTGAAACAAAGCCATTGAATTAAACTGGGTTTTTCTCAGAATTTAGATGCTGTTAATATTCCTTGCTTTATTTTATTCTCCTTAACAACTTTTTGTCAAGATCTATAGTCAGGTCTTGGATTAAGCTTTCAGTTACTATTGTGAGGTGTTGAGTTGAGTCCTGGTCTGTATGCACCTAACAGGGGATATCTGCATGCAGAAGATAAAAGGTTACAAAGAGAGGATTGCAAATGCCAGATTCCATTACAAAAATATTTCATAAGGGGAACAAAGTGTCACTGCAGTGGGATTTGATGGCTTATGCTGGTGGTTTCATACCACCAAAATAGTAAATATATTATGAGCCCTTTGTGACAAAACCATGTCTTATCAGCCTTTTCAGACAATTGATAAAAGAGTGGCGGAATAACCTCAGTTACCAACTGCATCACTTCAGAACACCTAATTATAGTGTGTATTTTCTGCAAGCATTTCAGAAGTTGGTTGACTACTATGTGTCTTGGTAGAAGACAGCTGTATCTCATCACTTCTACTTTTGGAAAGAAAAAAAATACAAAAGCTTAATCACTAACGATCTGCAGAATATACTGGTGATTTAGGGTTTCCTTGCCCCATGGTCCAGATATTCTGGGGGAAGAACCTCATGCTTCAGTTGTGAAAAAACATCACTTGTGCTCCAGCAGACGCCATGTTACTATTAGCTAGGTTCTCCTGAATCTGGATATATCAAGGATGTTAAAGGGTGAGTAATCTGGTAACCGAGTAACCTCCAAAATTTCTGTTGGTTACTCGGTTAATTGCCCCCCCTGCCCATCCATGCCACTCCGCATTTAAAAGCCTGAGCCAGCACATAGGCTGGCTTAACTTGTCCCCACTGTCAGAATTGGGCTCTTCTCACCTCCCTCCTTCCCTGCAACTCTGCATTTAAATAAACTTAAAAGGTTCCCATAGAAAGCTTATATGGAACTAAGGCAATTTAAAGATGTCTGACATTTGATTATTATGATGACGTTTAAAAATCACTTTATCAAAAGCTAATGTCCAGAGGTCACCACCTTACGTTCAATGAGATGCCTGTTCACAACCCATGGAAGGGCACGTCTATACTTTTGGGAGGATTGATGCTCTGGAAGTGGATCTTCTGGAGTTTTATTTAGTATGTCTGGGGTTGTCTGACCCCAATACTCCTCACAGTCATGAGGAGTAAGGGAAGCCTAAAGGAGAGCTTTTCCCATCAATCTCCTGCTGTGCGGGTAGTGGAGACAGTTGATCCAAGGTATGTTGACTCCAGCTATGCTATTCAATGCAGCTGGAGTTGCGTATCTTAGGTAGACTTTCTCTGCTAGTGTAGACCTGCCTTTATTCTCTGTTCATCTGCAACCCCTGGTTCTGAGGCCCAGGGCAGAGCTCTTTGGATGTGTTTCTACATGAGCCTGCCCCACCATGAAGGGATTTAAAGTAGTTCAACCAAAGGAAAATAACTTCCTGAGCTCTTTCCTTATGTGAGGGAGAGGGAGCCCCAAACTACTAATAATTTTTGCTACCCTCTGCTGGACTCGCTCCAATGTGCCAACATCCTTTCTGCAGTGGGAGACCCAAAACTGGATACAATACTCCAGATGTGGCCTCATCAGTGCCAAATAGAGGGGAATGATCACTTCCCTTGGTTTGCTGACCATTCCCCTACTAATGCAGCCCAATATGGTATTAGTCTTCTAGGCAACAAGGGCACACTGTTGACTCTATATCCAGCTTCACACCCACTGTAATCCCCAGGTCCTTTTCTGCAGAACTGCTGATTAGCTAGTCATTCCTCAGCCTGTAGCAGTGCTTGGGATTCTTCCATTGCAGTGCAGGATTATGCACTTCTCCTTGTTGAATCTCATCAAATTTCTTTTGGCCCAATCCTCCAATTTGCTTAGGTCCCATCCCCATCCCCATTCCCCAGCATATCTACCTCTCCCCCCGGCTTAGTGTCATCTGTGAACTTACTGTGGGTGCAAACCAGCCTATCATACAGATCACTAATGAAGATGTTGAATAAAACTAGCCCCAGAACCTATCCCAGGGCACTCCATTTCATACTGGCTGCCGATTAGACAGCCATTGATGACTACCCTTTGAGCCTGATGATCTAGCAGCTTTCTATCCAGCTAAAAGTCCTTTCATCCAACCCATGCTACTTTAACCTGCTGGCAAGAATACCATGGGAAACCGTATCAAAAGCTTTCCTAAATCGAGATATATCAAGTCCACCATTTTCCCCATATCGTCAGTGCCAGTTATCTCATCGTAGAAGGCAACCAGGTTGGCCAGGCATGACTTGCCTTTGATGAATTAATGTTGCGTGTTCCTGATCTCTCTTCTTTCAAATGGATGCCTTGAGGACCTTCTCCATGATTTTTTTGAGGAACTGAGGTGAGGCAGACCAATCCGTAATTCCCTGTATCCTCCTCCTTCCTTTTTCAGAAGCTGAGCATCATGATTTACTTTAGCAAGTTGTCTGGGACCTCTCCCAGTCACACGAGTTTTCAAAGATGAGGTTCTGAGCCCTGGTTGGTTTTCTTCTGAGTGCTCTCCCTCCTCCACTGCACTAAGTTCCTCCTTTTTGAGGGTTCCCCTACAAGCGTCCCTTGTACCATAGATTGGGGCTGTTTGCAACCCCAAGAGTTATTTGACCCTCATCTGACAGGTGAGTGGGACTTGTCTGTCTCACTAAGAACCTAAAAACATTGCAGTCACTTGGCAAACAGAGAGAGAGAGAGACAAGAAAACAGGCCTCTTTCCCTCCCTAGTCCTTCTGCTTTTGTAATATTCCTGACAGTGCTGGAGCATTGCCTAATCCTCACTAACCTTAACTCTCAGCCCTTTGCCTTTTACCTGTTACTTTCAGTCTAATAGCTCTTTAAAGACTAACAAAATAATTTATGAGGTGATGAGCTTCCGTGGGACGGACACACTTCAGAATTTTCCAGATCTGAAGAACTGGGTCTGTCCCACGAAAGCTCATCTCCATTAAATTGTTTTCTTAGTCTTCAAAATGCTTCCAGACTCCTTTTGTATTTTGTGAAGATCCAGACTAACATGGCTACCTCTCTCTGTTTTCAGTTCGTAACCACTCTTTATTAGACGCTCATTATACACTAGTGAAAATGCCCCTCTCAGATAGCCCCAGCCTTCTTTTCACCCCAAATTCCTGCCACTGGATTCCCCTCACATCTCAGCCCGCTCTTCTAGTCACTTTGCCACATCCTCCTCCAACACCTCGTCACCATTTCAAATACTGGCCATTTAGGAAGTTTCATCTGCCATCACAGGGAGTTTCCCTTGGGCTGTGACTGTTCATTGCCCATCCCACTGGTGGCTAAGTAGCTCCAGTCTCTTGGGGTCTTGGGGAGGGCCTTAGAGAACAGCTCTGGGGCCTAGGCCTATTAGTGTCCGGGGGTGTAGGGAAGGTGTACAGGATGAGTTAAGACCCAGCCTGGGTCCATCTGCCCACCGTGTTGTCTTCCTCCACTGCTCTCTCCTACTTTTGTGGCTCTGCTACATTTAGCAGGTGACTGGGGAGTTTTGGCCCTGGGGGCTCTGAGGAGCAGGAGGGATTCACTGTAAGTTAGAATGTAATTTCCTGACTCCTGCTCCTCCACCAAGTGTTAGGCCATCATGCCTATTGGTTTTGCACTCTCTCTCTCTCTCTCTCTCTCTGAAGTTTCTGAGAAGTAAACCTGCTGATTGACAGATGCTCTGGAAGGGCATCCATCAGACCTGTGTTTCATTCCAAAAGAGATCATAGATCCATAGTGTTAGACGGGAACACACTGATAATTTCTTTTAGTATATTCCCTTGCCAAAGGGCAGGGTTTATTGTGTCAAAAGTACCAGAGAAAGTCTTCCTCCTCTGTAGCTGAGGTACTAATAAGCTAATTATTGTTGGGTTAGTTTCTTCCTTCACTCCCTTTCTGCTCTTTACCTTTTATCTTGTGCAGATACATGCAGAATGCTACAGGTCTATGCCGGGCAGCATCACACCCAATTATCACACAACTGCTTCAAAGCTAACCACATGCACTTGGCTTCAGAATGAGATGCAGCAAGTGGCTTTAATCCTTGTCAACACTTCATTTTCCTTGTGTGCCGTTTTGTACTGTATCAACTCTGTCTGTCACTCACTGACCTTCACTCACACTTATCATCAGTCTAATGGCAGAGACACTTGTTAGGAGATTCTTACTTACAGTAAAGGGTCACATGCAGAGTATATGTGAGGCTTGAAGTTAGAATTCTTGGATCCAGGTCTTATAGATCTGCAACTGGGGTTAAAATGTTGCCAACAAAATATCAGCTGACGTTATTCTCTGTACTTTGATTTTTGTCATTAGATGGACACTGCAGAATGTGCATGACAATAGGTTTTGCAGTAAGATAGTGAACTATGTTTCTTTATTCTTATAGTTTGCAGCTGATAGATGGAGAATGTCAACTTTATAATTAATCCACTGGTGAAGGCTGCTTGAAGGTTTGGTAAGGCAGCCTGGATTACTGGGCCTGGTGCAAAGTATGAGGCCTGAACTAGAGGCTGTGAACTGAAGTCAGGACATGTAAGCATCTACTTTACTACAAGCTCATTGTCTGGTATATGAACTTGTCCAAATGGTTGCTATTGCATTTATGTACAATCTATTTGGGAAAATTTGGGACACTGAGGAGATCCCACAAGATTGGAAACATGGCTACCTTATTAAGCTTCCCAAGAAAGGCAACCTGAAGGAATGCAAGAACTGAAGGGGCATCACGTTACTGTATATCCAGGAAATGTGATCAATAGGATTCTCTTTGAGAGGATGAAGACAGAAATTAATAGACAGCTCAGGGAAGAACAGGCCGACTTCTGAAACAAGAGATCTTGTACTGACCAACTAGAAACTCTTAGGAGTGATTTGAGAACATTCTCTTGAGTGGAACTCTCCCCGGTACATAACCTTCCTAGACTTTGAAAAAGTCTTCAACAGTGTTGATTGAGACACCTTGAGAAAACTGCTGCAACACCATGGCATCCCATCCAAAATTATTAACTTGATCCATTCAACGTATGAACCCTTGACGTACCAAGTTGTTCACAATGGCATCTTGACAGAATCCTTCAGCATACTGTCAGGAGTTCAACAAAGGTGCCTACTGTCACCTTTCCTGTTCTTGATCATAAGGGGCTGGATTATGAGCAGGACAACAGATGGCCGAATGGCTAGAGCACGCTGGTTTTGCTGATGATATCACCCTCCTTTCACGCTGGAGGAAAAGGTTGCAACACTAGACAAAGCTGTCTCAGTGACTGAACTGAGCATTAACAAGAGAAAGACCAAGACAATGAGGATCATCCAGTCCAACAACACCACCATCAGACTGGGATGGGATGACCTGGAAGATGTGGGGCAGTTCACCTACTTGGGGAGTATTATGAGCAGAGATGGAGGAACAGACAAGGATATCAATGCCAGGATAGGGAAAGACACAGCTGCATTCAAGACTCTTCATCCCATATGGAGTTCACATAATATCTGTGAAGGTAAAATTGTGGCTCTTCAACATGAATGTGTATGGATAGATGCGAGACCTGGCATACTAAAAGTCTTCCAATCACAAGCTACAGAGATTCATAAACAGATACCTGAGTACCTCCTTCACATCAAATGGCACGACTGTCAAAAATGAGGAGCTTTGGAACAGAGCAGGACAAAAAACACTTTATGTTCAAATCAAGAGGAGAAAGTGAGGATGGATAAGGCACAGTCTCAGAAAACCATCATCCAGCATAGTCTGTCTAACTCTCAAATGCAACTTGCAAGGAAAATGCAAAAGATGAAGACCTCAGACTACATGGAGAAGGTCTGCTGAGATTGAGGGACAATGACTGGGGTACTCTTGGAGTCAGCTAGTTTTATCCTGAGACAGAGTAAAGTGGAAGAGACTTGTAGATGACTTATGCTCCACTCAGAGTATAAGGGTTTAAGAAGAAGAACATAAATTTAAGCTAGTACAGATACATGCCAATTCAGTATGAGGTAAGATGGTTTGACAAACTAATGTATAGGGATGTTTTGTTCAAGATCTCTAAAACAAAAGGAGGTAACAAATAGATGTTATAAGATGTAAGGCGACACAAAAGTTGCATATTCCAGTTGTTTGCTTCAGCCTACAAATGTCAAGATACTTTATCTTAATCCTCTGTCCAGCCTTAGGGACAGCAGAAAGTTCCACTGCTAGGTGAGCTCATTGTAACGAGCACGTGTTAGATGCTTGATCTAGTACCATGATGCTTTGACCATAAATTTGGCCAGGCACCTTTGTCACTGAATGATGCCCATGGATTTTCTTTATGAGTGACAGTGCAGCACATTAGTTCATTAGATCTCAATATCCAATAACATTGAAGTGCTGAGGAAAGAAGCTGCATTGAGTAGCCTAAACATTGCTACCAAAGCAATGATACTTCATCTTCCAGCACTTAACTATCCGAGGTAGCACTATCAAGACCTGATGAACCAACTACCAGCAACGGAGCTTGGACAGCGTGTGGAAAGAGCAACCACACAAATGCATGCTCAAGCCAGCTGACAACAGAAGGGATTTTTTTATTGGATATGATCCCTCTTTCTGCCTGTGATTTTTTTCAAACTATACCTATTGGAGTCCAATATTTGTAAATCTTCACTTGATAGCTTTTACAGACAGCACTTAACCCTGATACTTTCCTGAACTGGTAACAGGGACTGTTTGGAAGTTGATGTTGGGTCTCTGGTTACCTATGACATGTAAGCCGTGTCTACACGTGCACGCTACTTCAAAGTAGCGGCACTAACTTCGAAATAGCGCCCATCATGGCTACACGCATCAGGCGCTATTTCGAAGTTAACTTCGACGTTAGGCGGCGAGACGTCGAAGTCGCTAACCCCATGAGGGGATAGGAATAGCGCCCTACTTCGACGTTCAACGTCGAAGTAGGGACCGTGTAGTCGTTGCGCATCCCACAACGTCGAAATTGCGGGGTCCTCTATGGCGGCCATCAGCTGAGGGGTTGAGAGACGCTCTCTCCAGCCCCTCAGCTCAATGGTGGCCACATGGAGCGGCCCCTTAAAGGTCCCCTCCCCCTCCCTTCCTGTGCAGGAAGCTGAGGGAACGTGCAGGCGGCAGCCCAGACACGCGGCCAGCCTGCATGTTCCTCAGCCAGCACAGCCACCCACCCAGCTGCGATGGCTGCCCGGCAGCCCCCCCCAGCGCCCCCAGGGGACCCCCCCCAAGAGGAGCCAGGGCAGCCAGCCCAGCCAGAAGGGCAGCCAGGCTGGCAAGCGGCAGTGGGGCCCCTCCTGGACGGAGGCCGAGCTGCGGGACCTGCTGGGGCTCTGGAGTGAGGAGGAGGTGCTCCAGGTAATGGGGAGCAAGAGGCAGAACGCAGATGCGTTCGCTCGGCTGGCCGACGGGCTGGCTGCCCAGGGTCACCCTGCCCGCACTCCTGATCACGTCAGGAGTAAGGTGAAGGAGCTGCGGCAGGGTTACTCCCGGGCCCGGGATGCGGCCAGCCGATCTGGGGCCTCCCCCATCACTTGCCCCTTTTACAGGGAGCTCAGGGACATCCTGGGCCCCCGGCACACCTCCTCCCCTCCTGCCACCCTTGATACTTCGGCCGACGAGCCCCAGCAGGCCCTGCAGCCGGAGTCCGCCCCGGAGGTAAGCCCCGCACCCCGGGGGCCCCCCCCGGAGCCCACCCCCGGGCCATCGCGGCAGGAGGAGGAGGAGGAGGAGGAGGGGGGCTCCTCCTCCGCAGAATCCGGGCTGCAGATCCTCCTCCTGCCATCCTGGAGCAGCAGCCGGGCCTCCACCCCCCGGGGATCTCCAGACCGTGGGAGTGGACCGACAGGTATGTACCCCCCTCTGGTGTACACCCCTGGGCTTGAGGGGTGGGGGGTAATAGATATGTGTCCAGGGCCCCCCACATGCTCATATGGCCATGGCCCCGGCCCCAAGGACAGCAGGGCCATGTCCCTCACAGCAGTGCATCAGCCCCTGCCCCCCCACCACCCCGCACGACAGTGCCATGCCCCATCCCCGGGGCAGGGGGGAGCGGAACCTCGAGGGGCCCCCAGGAGAAGGGGGTGGGACACCCTGCAGCAGCAGCATGTGATGGAGTGGGGGGAGTGCAAAAGGGAGACTCAGGCTACATATGAGCAACAAGAGCCGAATAGCTCCCAGGGGCAAAGGATGATCCTGGGGCTACAGCTGGCAGGTGACACCTCCGCCCTGAACAAAGAGGAGGGAGGAGCCGAGCTGGCTTGGAATTGGGGGGCGAGGGCGGGGGCCACAGGTAGAGGCTAGGGGAAGGGAGAGCTGGAAGGCAGCCAGCCTGAGGAGGGGGAAAGCTGCATCCCAGAGGGGCACCCCTTGGGGTCTTCTCCCCAGGACGGGTTGGAAGGACTGTCTCTTCCGACAGCTGGTGCTGTCACTCCTGGGAGAAACTGGGCATCTGTGGCCTAAGAAACCTCTCCTGCTGTCAGACCCTGCGGAGTGAAGTGAGAGTCGCTCCCACCAGGGGACGGGGTGCAGTGCAGGGGGACCCCTGAACCCCATCCATCACAGCAGCATCTCCCGGGGACGGGGATGGGGAACCTGCAGCACAGGGCTGGGGGGACAAAGGCCACGGCTCGGGGCCCACACTAACGCCTGTCTCCATTCTTCTTCCCCCCCTCCTCTCCTGTGTCCCGCACCTGCACCATCAGAAGGACCGGAAGAGAGCGCCGGCGAGGCATCAGTGGTCCCGGAGATCCCTCCGAGACCATTGCTCCAGGCCAGCCCCTCGGCCGAGGACCGACCGGCCCCACGGCGGGCTAGACGGCGGACCCCGCACCACCACCAGCCGACGGCAACGGACCCCCAGCTGCTGGCCATCCACCGTCGGCAGCTGGAGGTCGCGGAGCAGCACCTGCAGCTGCAGGAGCGGGCGCTGGCCTGGCGCCAAGAGGCATGGGGGGCCTACATGGAGACTTTCAACCGCCTGGTGGACTACCCCGCCGCAGCGCCCGACGTGCCTGCTCCACCAGCCGCACCACCAGCTGCTCCGCCCGTCGCCGTCCCGTCCGCCGTCGCCCCGCCACCCACCGCCGAGGGCCGGAGTGCCGAGGGACCCCTGGAGCCAGCTGAGACTCGCCGGGCATATCTTCCGGTCTGGCCCGCCCCCAGCCAGCCCCGGACAGGGCTGCGGCCGCGGCGGGGCTCCCGGCCGCCCACGCCCAGTGCTGGACTTTAGGGGCGAGGGGCCCGGGATGTGGCCCCCCCCTTGTATATAGTTTGAACTTATTATTTTGTGCCCCCCGTTTGCCCCATCCCCCCCATGTAAATAGTTCTCCCCTTTATCCTCCCTGGTTTTCTTTTTATTAATGAGGACACTTTTTTCTTACTATTGTTTTATTTGTACATATTACTTTGGTTCCACATGTTGTATATACTTTGTTCTTGTTTTATATATTTATAGTTAAAAAAAAAAGTTCTCAAAGAAAAAGCAGTTTAAGTTCAGCCACAAGTGCGTGCTGTCATTTGTCCAGGAAAAGTGGGAGGGGGGTGCGGTTGGGTGCTCCATGGTGTGGGCGTTGGGGCAGGAGTGTGGTGGAGGAAGGGCCAGGCAGTGGGGGGCCTGGCAGAGTTCACCCCGCAGCCTCATCATCAAAGTGGGCCCGCAGGGCCTCCCGGACCCGGGTCCCTTCGGGGTCCACCTGCCGACTGGGGGCAGCGGGTGGCTGCACGTCGGCCCTGCCGGCCTCCACAGCCCAGCCCTGGAAAAAGGCCTCCCCGTTGCTCTCCACCAAATTGTGCAGGGCGCAGCAGGCACCCACAATCAGGGGGATGTTGTTGGGGCCCGCATCCAGGTGGGGCAGGAGACATCTCCAGCGTCCTTTCAGGTGGCCAAATGAGCACTCCACCACCTGGCGCGCGTGGTTCAGGCGCTGGTTGAAGTGCTCCTGGCTAGCGGAGAGATGGCCCGTGTACGGGTGCATGAGCCAGGGCCGGAGGGGGTATGCCGCATCTGCGATGACGCAGAGGGGCATGGTGCTGTCCCCCAGAGGGATCTCCCGCTGGGGGATGTAGGTCCCCGCCTCCAGCCGGCGGCACAGGCCCGAGTTCCGGAAAACCCGGGCGTCGTGGGTGCTGCCAGGCCAGCCCACATAAATGTCCTGGAAACGTCCCCAGCTGTCCACCAAGGCCTGGAGGACCACAGAATGGTAACCCTTGCAATTCAGGTATCGTCCTCCACTGTGATGCAGGGCGCGGATGGGGATGTGAGTCCCATCCAGAGCCCCGAAGCAGTTGGGGAAGCCCAGGGTGGCAAAGGCGGCGATGGTGGCATCTGGGTCCCCCAGCCTCACGAGCCTGTGCAGGAGCATGGCGTTGATGGCACGCACAACCTGCAGAGAAAGCACATGGGAGAGCACCAATGAGGGGTGAGCAGGGTGTGCGTGGCCGTGCCCTGCCCTCCCCTCCTCTGCCCTGCCCTGGCCTCCCCCGCCCTCCCGTCCCCTCCTCTGCCCTGCCCTGGCCTCCCCTCCCCTGCCCTGCCCTCCCCCCGTGGGTTCTCTTACCTCCATGAGGACAGCCCCGATGGTGGCCTTGCCGACACCAAACTGCTGTCCCACGTATCGGTAGCTGTCAGGAGTGGCCAGCTTCCAGACAGCGATGCCGACCCGTTTCTCCACTGTGAGGGCACGCCGCATGGCGGTGTCCTGGTGCCTGAGTGCGGAGGTGAGCCACTGGCACAGCTCCATAAATGTCTGCTGGCTCATTCTGAAGTTCCTGAGCCAGCGGTCGTCGTCCCACTCCCCAAGCACCAGCCGCTCCCACCAGTCGGTGCTGGTGGGGTAGCTCCACAGCCACTGGCGTGTGAGGCGGGGGGGGGGCGGGGTGCTGCAGGGTTGGGGGTTGAGCCCTGCTGCCCTGGGCACAGCTCCTCCTCTGGTGTAGCAAGGAGGTGCTCAGCTGCCTCCCTCATGGCATGGAGCAGGGCAAGCCCTGCTCCTGCTGGGAGGGCTGGGTGGACCTCTGGCTGCTGCTGCTGCTGCTGCTGCATGCCTGCGTCGCCCGGGGTCTGTGTGCCTATGGCTCCTCAGACCGCGTGCTGTGCAGGCTGAGTGTGTCTGGGAGGGGCCCTTTAAGGGAGTGGCTAGCTGTTGCCCCGGAAGCGCTAGTCCGCCCTGTGACCCTGTCTGCAGCTGTGCCTGGCATCCCTATTTCGATGTGTGCTACTTTGGCGTGTAGACGTTCCCTCGCTGTGCCTATTTCGATGTTGGGCTGCGCAACGTCGAAGTTGAACATCGACGTTGCCAGCCCTGGAGGACGTGTAGACGTTATTCATCGAAATAGCCTATTTCGATTTCTCTACATCCAAATAAGCTATTTCGATGTAGGCTTCATGTGTAGCCGTAGCCGTAGCGTGTGTTCCTCCATCTCTTATTGGATGACTTACTGTTCGTAAACAGGAAGGATTCCTGTAGAGATCACTGGGGCAAAGAAGTTCTCATGGAGAGAATTGGGGAGAACTCTAATATTTTAGGCCATTTAAAAACTCTTCCCGTGCTTTATGGCATGAGAGAACGCTTTGGCTACATATGTGGAGCCCTGACATAAAAAGCTGCAGCCCTCCTTCCAGGCAAAAGGAGTAAGGAGAGAGTGAATGCAGAGTTGATGAGACAACCAATGGATCCCTCTCCTGCATCCTCTTGTCATGTCTGTTGTGGCAGGGTCAGTCTCACTCCTGGACCCAGGCCCTTGTTCTGCTCACAGTCCTGCAGGTAGCTCCTCGCCACATGCTCTCTCTGGCTACGTCTACACGTGAAGCCAACATCGAAATAGCTTATTTCGATGTAGCAACATTGAAATAGGCTATTTCGATGAATAACGTCTACACGTCCTCCAGGGCTGGCAACGTCGATGTTCAACTTCGACGTTGCACGGCACCACATTGAAATAGGCGCTGCGAGGGTACGTCTACACGCCAAAGTAGCACACATCGAAATAAGGGTGCCAGGCACAGCTGCAGACAGGGTCACAGGGCGGACTCAACAGCAAGCTGCTCCCTTAAAGGGACCCTCCCAGACACAGTGGCACTAAACAACACAAGACACACAGAGCTGACAACTGGTTGCAGACCCTGTGCCTGCAGCATGGATCCCCAGCTGCCGCAGCAGCAGCCAGAAGCCCTGGGCTAAGGGCTGCTGCCCACGGTGACCATAGAGCCCCGCAGGGGCTGGAGAGAGAGCATCTCTCAACCCCCCAGCTGATGGCTGCCATGGAGGACCCGGCAATTTTGACGTTGCGGGACGCGGATCGTCTACACGGTCCCTACTTCGACGTTGAACGTCGAAGTAGGGCGCTATTCCGATCCCCTCATGAGGTTAGCGATTTCGACGTCTCGCCGCCTAACGTCGAAGTTAACTTCGAAATAGCGCCCGACGCGTGTAGCCGCGACGGGCCCTATTTCGAAGTTAGTGCCGCTACTTCGAAGTAGCGTGCACGTGTAGACACAGCTTCTATGGTTTGCTCCAATGTCCCTGAGCTGAAGGAGTTGGGGTAGATTCCCCATCCCTGGTCACCTGTGGGAGTGGAGTCCAAACACTACAGGTGGGGACTCTTCACCTCCATGGCTGCCTCTGGCAACACTGGTGTTCTTCCTTTGCTCTCTAACTGACTCTCACCTTGTCTGTTGTCAACACTTCTCTTCTGCTTTCCTCCTGTTTCCAGAAGGGGAGGCCTTTTAAAGTCCTGTAGCAGCCTGAAGTGAGCTCAGCTGGCCCTAATTGATTTGCAGCAAGCCCCACCCATCCTCCCCCCTCCCCTTGTCTGTTTCCCCAGGTCAGCTGCTCCTCTCTGCAATTAAATATCCTTGTATTCCTTAGCCAGGTGTTGCCTCTCTCCCAATCTCAGCTAGCCCTCTGGCCTGACCCTGTCACACTGTCGAGTAGCAAAGGCATCTGGAGCTGCACTATCGCCTCTCCACCCTCATTAGCTCTAGTTCTTGAGGTAAGCCCACTCCTCATTGCTCCGTTCTTTCCCATCAGTCCTCCTATGCTGTAATGTGTGGCCAGAGAACCCTAGGTAGTGCTGGGACGTGTATAAAGGATGCTTCCTGGACATTTACTTCACCCTGCCTTGCTGTGTGACACTGCTGCCACATTAAACCACATCTGATGAAGCGGGTCTTTGCCCATGAAAGCTTATGCTCCAAAATATGTTAGTCTATAAGGTGCCACAGGAATTCTTGTTGTTCATGCTGATCCAGCATCTCTGCCCTTCCTTGCTACCTCAATGCCACTCGGGCTGAGCTGTGTATCGCTTTTCACTGTCTGTTTCTTCTGTCATCTTCCTGCCTGTAAGTCCTTGTTTTCACTGAATGGTAACTGCAGGGTAAGTAGTTGCTGCTTGTCAGCGTATTGTAGGCTGCCCCATACTGTGTGAGTGTGGTGTTGGTGTTAGCAGGCTGCTGTCAAGTTCTATATCTGCACTGGCCTTGTTTGTAGCCATTAATAGCTATCTGGGCTCATAATCCAAGATTCATGGTGCCACAATGCACTGTGTGAATCTAGGCTCATACGTGCAGGATATTGAGATGGAGGGGCAGGGATTGTGATGGTCCAGTCTGCAGAATACACTTCCTGGTTGGTGTGTGGTGGTGTGCTGTTACGTGCCAAAGATTCTGTGCTCCTAAATTACCAGGACTGCATGCTGCTGATTTTTATGGAGGCCTGGTTTCTTCTTCAGGCCTCTGCAGGAAGCTGCTGCTTGTGACATGGGCAGTGTTTTTGGCTTCTGTTTCGAGTCTAGAATATGGAGGTGGTGGTCTAGAATAAGGAGTAGCACAAGACTACTGATGGAAGGGGATCATGTGGACATGGAAGGAAGGACTGAGATGATGCTGTTTCTAGTGACCAATGACCCTTACATAGGCCATTGCTTCTGAGCCAGGATCACACCCCCAGAGTGGTGGGACCATGCTGTGGGATGTGACTGGTTCCTGGAGGTGTGGATGGAGCTTGCCCTAGCGCTTGAGCAGCAGATCACTTGGAAGAGAGACCCAGTATCAGAGCCAAAATGTATTGCTGTCATCTTGGGGAAACTGGCAACCCCCCACTGAGCAGATCTGCTGGCAGTCACTTTGGGCTTGGGAAATGGCAATGGTCACAGGGGTTTGCAAGATAACTAAAGCAATGCTGTTCTTGAGACTTGTCAAAATTGGAATTTCTTCAGAAATTATTTGATGAGGCTGCTCAGTCCATTTAATCATCAAACAGGTTGTTGTGACGCTGTGGTTTTTCTTATTCTTATCCTTTGCCTTCTGGTAGCTTGTCTCGATCCCCTTTGTCTTCTCACTGCACTGCTGTCCAGCCCACTGGACTAAGTGACCACCCAGCAGCTGCTCAGATATATCTTCATACAGTTGAACATTCTTCCTTTTGCTCTCTTCCAGGCATGGATTTACCCCAAGCTGCACCAAGATTCTGGTGTGTTCATTCACCCAAGTGGCTATAAACTGGTAAAGGGATTTCTCAAGGGCTGCTCTGTGAACGTGAGAACCAGAAGTGGGTGAAGCTGGAAGAACTGCAAGTAGGAAAGGGCCGTGCATGACCAGAGAGATACCAAGGTAGGCCATTTCTGGCCAGGCACTGGAACACAGCTATACAGTAAGATAGTAGACACGAATGGGTGTGGAAGGGAGTATTGGACCAGAATGTGGGATTGTTGTGGCTTCCCATAGCTGCATTAACAAAACTCATTCAAAATCTACCTTATGGTCTACCCTAGGAGTCAGAAAGTGCTTTGCCAGGCAGCACTGATAGCAGTTTGTGGATATGTGATTGCATCATTTTGAAGGGAGAAAATTGGAGTTGAGCTCCAGGTTAGCACACAGTGAAGGCAAAATCTCACTCTTAATCAGATAAGCTAACGTACTGAGGTGACCACATGAGCACTCCCACTTTGGCTACAGTGTGCACTTATGAAAATGTCTATATTTGTGCAAGCACAAGCTTTTCCCCACTTAGGCTATGTCTACGTCCCCCTTTTGAAAGGACGATGCTAATGAGACACTTCGGGATATGCTAATGAGGCACTGCAATGAATCTGCAGCGCCTCATTAGCATAATGGCGGCCGCAGCACTTCAAAAGTGCCACTTTCGATCGCGTGCAGCTCGTCTACACGGGGTCCTATTTGTTTATAGGAATAAGGGGATTTCAAAGTGTGAGAGGTCCTTTTGAAAAGGACCCCATGCAGATGAGCTGCACGCGATCAAAAGTGGCACTTTCGAAGTGCTGTGGCTGCCCTTATACTAATGAGGTGCTGCATATTCATTGTAGCACCTCATTAGCATACCTGGAAACATCTCATTAGCATCCCCCTTTCGAAAGGGGAGTGCTAGTGTAGACACAGCCTTACAGAACAACTAACAGAAGTTGTATCTGGTCAGATTACAAGTCAGATTTCTGATCATGTTCACTGAATCCATCTTCCCCTTGTTGTGACATTTATAACATTATCTTATTAAATGGTGTGCCATATGTGCTAGTAAATAAGTTTATGCTCTTAAACCACTGGAAGTTTTTAATCCATTTGTGACAGTCACCTTCAAATCAAGAATTAAGAAAATAATTGTGGAAAGTCACCTCATCTTACTCTTTATCTAATCACTTCAGCACTGTCCCTCAAGATCAAATGCAAAGGTGGCATACATTCATACCACAAATGCCATTCATTATCCCATGGATTTCATGTGCCGCAGGCATAATTTCTACCTAGGAATGTACCATCAAAGGTGTATCCTACCACATTAGACAGAGCTCAATTTTTTTTTTTTTAAAATACTAGCACATGTTAAGTCCATTCTGCTCTGCAATTGTGACCCGATTAAGCTGAACTGAGACATCTGTGGTATTTCAACTTGTTTTAACCTTTCATCATAGTAACAGTTCAAGTCTCAAGTGAGCGAGTGATTTACTAGCATGAGAATTAGGTATTCTGTGCAGCCCCAGAGTGTTTTGTAGATTTTTTTGCAAGGAATAGTCAGAGCTCTTGGAGAATGACATGTGCCCTTGCATCATGCTTAGTTATCTGGCTTTGTTTATATACCTCACTGTTGCTTTTGAACTCTAAAAATGAAGTGTGCATTTTGCAATCCCACCAAAGGCAAAACTAATATTTGTCTGAAATTTGCAAAATAGTTAAATTACAGTTCAGCCACTTGGCAAGAGCGAAGCTGAAAGCCAGGTGACTCTTAAGTTATAATTAGTGGCATGAGCGTATGCAAGATCACATTTCCGTGAAAAGTAAAATATTGCTGATGCAAATGAAGACATTAGAAAATGCCTAGACCGCTAAAAACTGGGGCCAGAATTTTTGAAGTTCTTCATGCATCCAAATAGCCCTTCAGGCTGATAATCAAAATTGAAGTCTCTAACTTCTTCTGAGTCCTAAATACTTTCAAAGATGAGGGATAAAGTATTTTCAAAAGGTGAAAGAGTACAGTGGCTTATTCTGTGTTGATTATTTATAACTAGTTTGTGTATATTCGGAAATGAACTGGTTTGTCCACGTGAGTAGGAGTTTTGTTTTTATGCTTAGCAGTAAGCAGTGGGAGCCTTTTTGTTGCTGCTACAAGATGGCATGTCAGTTATTTGGGAAGATATTTGCTCATCTCCTGATCCATCTTGCATCCTGATTCTAATTATATGGATGGGTTATTGGAAAACTGGGTATCTTCAAGGCTGATCTAGGGATATTGGAGACAGCTTATGTGTGTGTGAGGGAAGGTGAGTGGGTAACAAAGATCTTGAAGGTTAACAGTTCTTAAAAACAAGTAAATATGTAAGTATTTAATTCTTAAGCAAGTATAATACTGCCCTATGGACTATAGTAGAGCTATTTGGTTTTCCTAGCCACTACATTAGTGGAATCACAGTAAGGAACTCTCCAGTGCCTGAATATTTAGTATGCGGTTGGTTTACTTTTTGGAGAAGCTTAGTCCTTAAAATGACATTCAGTCATGACGTGACAGCCCATGCAACTAGTTCATGAGAGTTCCAAAGTCAGTGATCTGTCATCTGCATATTCACATTCCAGTGCAGGTTTTAAATATAATGTGCGTTAATTTAGATGAATTTAGATGAATTTAAATGAATTCATTTAGATGAATGCAGCGTTAATGCGCTGAATTTTAGAAAGTGTGCTCCTACTGTGTTTCTACTTGTAAAATTCTAGAAAATGAACCTAAGAAGTTTGACAATTGCTTCACTATCAGCAGGGCCTCTGACACCACAGTGATGTGTGGTATAAAGGTAGAAATCTTAACTCTACCTTAACTATACAGTTGCTGCCAGCACATCCACAAACAAGACCGTATGTAGTGTGGCAAGGTGGACATAATTCTGTGACCGCTGCAGATGAAGTTCCATAATATGGCTTACAGGAAGCATATTGAAAAGCTAGTACATTTTTTATAGTAGTCCTGGTATATTTTTAGTTGATTTAATTTTATACAGTCCACACATTTTCAGTTTTCATCGTTCCCTAAGGCCTGACTCATTTCTAGGCTTCAGAGTTTAGGATCCCGTCCGGTGAAAGGAGCATTTTGCACCTCTCACAGCCATCTTCAGCTTGTCTGCAGGTTCTCATGACTGTTGCTGTGTTGATCACTTGAGCTGCATCGTCAAGCTTCTACCACAAACTATGAGGAGGACTAGAAATAAGCAAATTCCTGCCAGGGAATCACGAATTACACCATGACTAGATTATCAGTGATATTTAGGAAGGTCAATAATAGCTCTTGATCAATGAAAACCATAGCTAATTTACATTCTTGCAAATAATCTGAAGAAGTGGGTCTTACCCACAAAAGCTTATGACCTAATACATTTGTTCATCTCTAAGGCTATGTGTAGATTGAAGAGATCTGTCAGCAAAAGATGCACATATCTCAGGCAAAGCCCCTCTGCTGACACATCTCTTCTTCCTCCTGGAACAAGGATGACAGGGATGTTATCAGAAGGCTCCCAGAGCAGCAGATTTTCAGGCTCCCGACAGAAGTGTGCAATCTAGACAGCCTAAGGTGCTGCAGGACTTTTTGTTATCTGAGAAGCTACCAATTAACACAGCTACCCCTCTGAGACTCCTTATAATCCAGTTAGTGTCTAAACTTTAATGTGTTCAGAAATTATCAGTCTTCTTACCCTGCCATGATACCTTTCTTCCCAAGGTAATTGATACCAATTGGACATACAGCAAGTGCTTCATCAGCCACTGAAGAGTCACTGAGTATGCAATTGAACAATGCTGTTGTTTGACAGTCCACAACATTATTAGAATTTAGGTCAGGGTTTGAAGTAGCCAAAGACAGTTGCAGAAGTAAGCAGCAGGATGCAATGATTCACATTAGGCACTGGACAGGACTTGCTAGCCCTTGTGAAACATGCAGAAGGATTTTATGATCACACTGACGAGCATCTCAGTTTCTGATTTTTTTTTTTTTTTGAAACAGCATTTGTATCAGCACTGTTTTTTCTCAGGAGGAAAGATGCCTGAGTTGGCACAGACAGTGCTGAAATGCCAGCAGCAGTATCTAAACTGGTCCCTTGCTGTTGCTAGTGAGGTTGCTCAGGAACAGTCTAAATGACACTGCATTAGCAGCAATGAGAACTTTGCCTATTGTAGGGCTCTCCCCACTACTACTCCCGGTGTTTAGCAATGACTGGAAACTTCTTTGTAGACATACAACCCAGTAGAGACAGGATTTGCTTCATGCTTTTGGCTGTAAACAAGGCAGAATTTTAGAGTTAGTGCTGAAGAGAAGCTCCAGAGGCGCAGCTAACTCCCCAAGAGGAATAATTGCTGCACGTTTGTGGAGATGCGGTACTTTGCTCTGATTTCTTTCCCAGCATGTTTATGAACGTGGCAGCACTCCAGTTTTTATTAAATCAAGAAGTTGAAAGCAGCTAAATAAATCTAATTTGCCAGTTAGTAAGAATGCAGATAATTTTGGAGTGCTTTTAATGGGCTTAACATTTGGCAAGGGAGCCTCTGGTAGTAAACCGCACACTACTTGGAAAAAAAGAAAAAAGCTCCTAATCAACTCACAAGCACACATGGGCTGCCTGTAACTGATCCCACTGCCAGTAATGCAGCAGCACATTTCAGAAGAAGGTCCAACTCCAGCAGTTGGACAAAACGATAAGCTAAAACGCTGGCAGGTTGGGATTTTCACTGCAACACAGTCCTCAAGGCAGGATAGACCTTGTAGTTGGAGTCTCTCTCTCTAGTTCAAGAAGAGAAACCAGTACTCATATATCAGAGGGGTAGCCGTGTTAGTCTGGATCTGTAGAGCAACGAAGGGTCCTGTGGCACCTTATAGACTAACAGAAAAGTTTAGAGCATGAGCTTTCGTGAGTTAACTCACTTCTTCAGATGCTGGTCCTGGAAATCTGCAAGGCCAGGTATAAATAGGCCAGAGTAAGGCTGCGGATAACGAGGTTAGCTCAGTCAGGCAGGCTGAGTTGTATTGTCATCAGTAGATCTGGAGGTGTGAACTCCAAGAGAGGGGAAGCTGCTTTTGTATTTAGCCAGCCATTCACAGTCTTTGTTTAATCCTGAGCTGAGGGTATTGAATTTGCAGATGAATTGTAGCTCAGCAATTTCTCTTTGGAGTCTGTTCTTGAAATTTCTTTGCTGCAGGATAGCTACTTTTAAATCTGCTACTGTGTGTCCTGGGAGATTGAAGTGCTCTCCTATGGGTTTTTGTATATTGCCATTTCTGATGTCTGATTTGTGTGCATTTATTCTTTTACGTAGGGACTGTCCAGTTTGTCCGATGTATATGGCAGAGGGGCATTGCTGGCACATGATGGCATAAATTACATTGGTAGATGTGCAGCTGAATGAGCCCACAATACCCTCAGCTCAGGATTAAACAAAGACTGTGAATGGCTGGCTAAATACAAAAGCAGCTTCCCCTCTCTTGGAGTTCACACCTCCAGATCTACTGATGACAATACAACTCAGCCTGCCTGACTGAGCTAACCTCGTTATCCCCAGCCTTACTCTGGCCTATTTATACCTGGCCTTGCAGATTTCCAGGACCAGCATCTGAAGAAGTGAGTTAACTCACGAAAGCTCATGCTCTAAACTTTTCTGTTAGTTTTCCACACCGTTGTGGGCTCATTCAGCTGCACATCTACCAATGTAATTTATGCCATCATGTGCCAGCAATGCCCCTCTGCCATATACATCGGACAAACTGGACAGTCCCTACATAAAAGAATAAATGCACACAAATCAGACATCAGAAATGGCAATATACAAAAACCCATAGGAGAGCACTTCAATCTCCCAGGACACACAGTAGCAGATTTAAAAGTAGCTATCCTGCAGCAAAGAAATTTCAAGAACAGACTCCAAAGAGAAATTGCTGAGCTACAATTCATCTGCAAATTCAATACCCTCAGCTCAGGATTAAACAAAGACTGTGAATGGCTGGCTAAATACAAAAGCAGCTTCCCCTCTCTTGGAGTTCACACCTCCAGATCTACTGATGACAATACAACTCAGCCTGCCTGACTGAGCTAACCTCGTTATCCGCAGCCTTACTCTGGCCTATTTATACCTGGCCTTGCAGATTTCCAGGACCAGCATCTGAAGAAGTGAGTTAACTCACGAAAGCTCATGCTCTAAACTTTTCTGTTAGTCTATAAAGTGCCACAGGACCCTTCGTTGCTCTACAGTACTCATATAGTATTTTAAAAAGTAACAAAATAATTGATTAGGTGGTGATCTTTGTGGGGCAGACTCACATCTTCAGATCTGGAAATTCTGGTTTAAGGAGTTTATTTACTCAGACCAGATCCTGTTGGTATTAAATGAGGGGAAAAATATGACAATCGATGGGCATCAAAATGACAGCACACGTCCTTTCAGCCTGCTGAACATAGAATGAATAGCCCCTGGGATGTGACTGCAGGCCTGTGTCTCTTTGATGGGCCAATTCTACAAACACTGTACTCAGGTGAGCAAGGTGCCTGGGGGTTTGTGGGATCAGGACCTTATGAGGTGCCATTTGCTCTCAGTTCCCACTGATGCCAGTAGATCTATAGATGATCAAGACATGGCTTGGATTTCTTATGTGCTGTCATTGATCATGGGCCTATATCTGTGCCCAACAGCTACACAATTCTGCTTTGTGTTTAAATAAAATTTCAGTCAGTAGTTACCAGGGGATTCTCCAGGCAGTGGATATTTAGGAGATTACTGAACCACCGCTACATTCCCAAACTGGATAATCCGGATGTATATTTTCTATGATTACTTAGACCTAGGTAGTACAGTGTTGACTTGAACTAGTGAGCACATGGACACAAGAGTAAACCCACAGCAGGACTACTCATGTGTCCAAGCACCCACCAACAGGCATAGACTGCACAGTCCAGCCCTTAAGCTGCTGGTGAACAGCTGTGGCTTTGCCACCAGCACTATGCAGGAGGGGCTGCATTGATTCAGCCTAGGGAGGGAATTGTTCCTCAGACAAGAATCCCTCTCTGATCACCCTACACTTTGCTCCTGATGAAAATAACTTGCTGCTGTTCTAGATCAGTTTTGTCTGCAAATGCTTAGTTCTGCCTTTGCCCACTATCTGACCCCTTATCTGTTTTTGCTTCTCCTTACCTGCTCTCCAAGCTCTTCCACTTCTTCTCACTTCCTTCCTTAAAAGATTGGGGCTGCTTTTAAAGATACACACGTCTCATAGAACGGGAAGGGACCTCAGGGCCGCGTCTACACGCACACGCGCACGCTACTTCGAAGTAGCGGCGCCAACTTCGAAATAGTGCCCGTCACGGCTACACGTGTTGGGCGCTATTTCAAAGTTGAAATCGATGTTAGGCGGCGAGACATCGAAGTCGCTAACCCCATGAGGGGATGGGAATAGCACCCTATTTCGAAGTTGAACGTTGAAGTAGGGCACGTGTAGACGATCCGCATCCCGCAACATCGAAATAGCGGGGTCCGCCATGGCGGCCATCAGCTGAGGGGTTGAGAGATGCTCTCTCTCCAGCCCCTGCGGGGCTCTATGGTCACTGTTTGCAGCAGCCCTTAGCCCAGGGCTTCTGGCTGCTGCTGCTGCAGCTGGGGATCCATGCTGCATGCACAGGGTCTGCAACCAGTTGTCGGCTCTGTGGATCTTGTGTTGTTTAGTGCAACTGTGTCTGGGAGGGGCCCTTTAAGGGAGCAGATCGCTGTTGAGTCTGCCCTGTGACCCTGTCTGCAGCTGTTCCTGGCACCCTTATTTCGATGTGTGCTACTTTGGCATGTAGACGTTCCCTCGCAGCGCCTATTTCGATGTGGTGCTGCCCAACGTTGAAGTTGAACGTCGACGTTGCCAGCCCTGGAGGACGTGTAGATGTTATTCATCGAAATAGACTATTTCGATGTCGCTACATCGAAATAAGCTATTTCGATGTAGCATGCACGTGTAGACGTAGCCCAGGAGTCCTGCCAGCTAGCTCTCATTGCTTGATGACATTGCTTTCACCTGTGTTGCTGTGCTAGCTGTTTCCTTAGCTCAGGCTACCAGCCTGAAGTGCCTTTTCCCCCTTCCTAGCAGGGTCTGCTGGCCTCCTTGTTACACCACCCACTGACTGTAGAGGACAAGGGGGAAAAGAATGTGCCTGTGTACATCTGAAGGCCCAACACTGTGCAGGGCATTCTTGGACATGAAAGTGTACCTAGAACCTATGTTTACTCCCACACACAGTCAAGTTCTGCTACTGACTTCAAAGAGAGCAAGGTGGGGTCAAATCAAACCTACAGTCAGAGGATAACACTCTGATTAAGCAGCTGACGCAGGACGGTATAATTAGACTAGCCTGCTTCAGGTGGTGGCTTGAAGCTCAGAGCCCCAGACTCGGTGACTTTAGCTATTTGAATGAGCAGCAATTCCCCAGGAATCTCTGTCCGACCTTCATGCTGGCCTAATCAGAGCACCCTTCAAAGACAAACCGTACCCCTGAGTTTGATTCTGGTGCTAGTCTTTTGTCTACCTACCCCCACCTCCAGTGTTTAGCAGTGCTATGAACACATGATATGATGTGTCTGTGCTGGAGCGGGGGCACCTTGCCTTGATCGCTTCAGTGAAACCCTGAGGCTATCAAAGAGCAGTGGGGAGATGTTGCTCACCTCAGAGCTTGCAGACCAAAGCTGGAAGGATGACGGTTGGAGGAAGGCTTGGGAAAAAATACAGAGCCTGTAGTGAAATGGGATTCACACATCAAAAGAAAAAGTCAGTGCTTGGCCATGCTGATGTGGATATTGAGTAGGGTGACATGGAGAGGCAATCAGAAGTCTCCCTTTGTGCTCAGGGTTCCGGAGTCCTTTTGTAGTTCGTATCAAATGGCTGCCAGTGTTTGGTGCACTCTCACTGTAGTAAGACAAGCGATGGATGATGGCCCAAAGACAAATTATGAAGTGCCTATGCACTGTTACTGCACACACTCAGGGTTCTCCTTTGGTGCCAGATCCATTCCTTACCTCAATTCTCTCCTGATGCTGTGTTTCTGTAGACCCCCTAGACACATGAATGAACAAACAAAAAACCCCAAAGACTTGTCATAAGCACCTCTCATCATTCCCAGACCATTCCCAAGATTCTTAATGGCTAACTGGGCTACTCAAGTATTATGGGTTGGAGCCATGCTCTAGCCTTCCTTTACTTTTTTTTTTTTAAAGTCTTGGATGGCAATTATAAGAGAAGAAACAACAACCCAAGCTGAGGAGAAACTAGCTAGCTGGGTTAGAGGCCTTATTTGCTGGCTTGTCTCTCAGCTTTTCCTCAAGTTCAGGAGAATTTTTGTTCCCAAACTGGCAAGTTTGCAATGGCCCTCTCCCCCTGCCAAACAAACCCACTTTAAACCACCTGAGGGTTCATGAGAAACCCCTCTAGTAGGTACCTGGCTCAGTAATTCCTTTCCTGAACTCTGATGGGCCAATGCATCACTCAAGTGTTTGTACTGATGTGTGCAGAAGCATATAGATACTCCATTTGTACGTTCCTGTTTGGCTTCTATGTCTGCAGTATACTGATAGCTCTATGCATTTACTCTTGCAGCCCCTCATATAGGGTTATGCTCCTAGTCAAAATTGAGACCCAGCATGAGTTGGAGGCTTGGGTGAGTAAACTATAATGCTATATGGTGTACTTTCTGCAAATGAGTTTGGAGCTGAGTGCTGCACAGAGCACCATTGACTTTGGTGGAGCTCTAGTGCCTCCTGTGTGATGCTCATTACAGGACATAAGCCTTTAAAGTACTTATGTAGTTGGCATTGAAGTGCTGAACAAAATGAGCCTGTGAATTAGCTTGTTCATTCCCTCCAGTCCACAGCAGTATGTGAAGTCAAGTACTTGTTAGCAACTGAAAAGCCATGTGGTCACTTCAAAGCCACACGTTGCATGAAGCCAGGCTGTCAAAATCATCAGGGAATGTGTTAAAGCGATCCTCAAGGGCTGTCTGAGCTACCCAAGTATTGTGGGATGGAGCCATGCTCTTGCCCTCCTTTACTTTCTTTTTAGTTAGTGGGTGTTCCCACTCTCCCCATCCTCAATTCTGTTTATGTTGTGTAGTAAAGCAACACTGTGACAGAGCAGACTGGGCCCCAGAAAGCCCTGCTGAGACTTGTGGCCTTGTCCTGTCCTAAAAAGTCCATAGGTGTGACCTCCAAACCATACAGAAGGCCTCCAAGGAGGCTAGAGTGGTGGACTGAAGAAGCAGGAGCCAGGAAAGCCTGTAGAAAAGAACCGTAGCACCAGAGAGCTCAGTGTGGCTGGAGTTGTGACTAGGAGAGGACCTATCTTGGAGATCTCTGTGTGGAGAGCTGACAAGCACTGTGGACTGCAGGTAGAGCCCTGAGAAGGTCAAGGACTCCCTTGAGAGCTGTTACAGAAAGGGCACTGAGACAGGCCCCGTTAACAGTTGATACCAGAAGACTCGTGTTCCAGGGAGGAGACAGCGAGTAACACACTACAAAGAGGGGAAAGAGAAATCTAACCAATGAAAGGGGGAAAAGTGAGGAACAGTCTTGATTTTGTCTCCTCTGAAGAAACTGGGCTACAGCATGCAATCCAGAGTGTCATCAACATGCTTGCATTTAGATGGGTGTCAAGCAGTGCTTAGCTTGTTAAATAAATAAATAAATAAAAATAATAGAGAGTATGGCTTGGCCTGAGGGGTGAGGCCAGAAAGACAACCATGATTGATATGGGATATGATTCAGTGAGGATGGCTGAGTAATTGAAAGACTTGTTATTTATAGATGATGACATAGCTGGAGGCTAGGTAGCCAGAAGACTTTATTGAACTTTGGGGGAGTTCAGGTGCCTGCACCCCTCACAGATGGGGGTACTTGTGAGAAATGAGTTAAACCCCCTTACAAGCATGTTCCAAACCTGCAGCATTATAACTGGAACATGCTTATTATGCTCTGAGTGGTACCTCTATAAAAAGGACCATTCCTTGAAAATGCAAGTGAGGGGTAGGGTGAGTTAATATCATACAGTTAAAGGTGTGCGGGTTTGAAAAGCTGAAAGATTTTGTAAATTGACTTAATCTGCAACATTTTGTCCTCCTTTAATTCAAAACCATGTATTTTTTCCTGGGACAAAGTGTTAGTTTGCTGGGCCAGCTGGGATAGTATCTCACTGTACTGACTCAAGTACTTGGCATCTCCATCTGCAGTCAATGAAGAGACTCTCCCTGGACAATCAGTATTCCTTACGACTGACACAGGTCACCATTGCTTCAGGCAGTGTTGCTAACTCTTGCAGTTTTATCAAGCCTGGCAATATTTTTTTAACTTGAAGGCCCGGGGCTGGAAGCATGTGACTGAGAATCTCGTCTTTCATTTTAAAAAGTTGCTAGACATTATGGTCGTTAGGAAGAGCCTAAAAACATGATCCAAGTGTATATCTTCAAAAGCTTAAAGAAAAAGTAAGCAAGCAAATCAACCCCAACATCATAACTCAAGCCCCTCTCCCCAGTTGCTTCATTTTTGAGAAAATAATAAATTTGAATACTTGTAGGTGGGCACTGTTGCTTTCTTAAATGTCTCAGTGCTTGACAACTTCAAGGTCCATGTTTAAAAACATTTGCTCATGCCAGTTCTCACTGAAATGCCAATTCTGTGTCCTTCAGCATTTCCATCTAAGGGTCTTTGTTCCTCCTATGCTCCAAGGACAGCTCTGGGTGGGTGGGGAGGGGTCTCTTGCTGTATTCCTGAGGCACTTGGTACCTACACCACTGTTCAGGCACACAGGGTTCTGTGGCCTGCCTTCTCCCTCTACAATGCAGCTGACAGCTTTGTGCATTTCCACCAGAGCTTAATTTATGTGGGGGCATGGGTGGGGCACCTCTGTTCATGCCAAGGCACTTCCCCACTGTCTCGTCTGTCCATGGCATTTAGTAATGTACACAGTTCTTCACTTGTGTGCATGGTGTGCCCTTGCATGATGATATGTGTAAGATCCCACTGTACAGAGGATGCCATTTTGAGATCTGGCACATAATTTATTATTTTTTTTCTTTCACAAACTAAACACTGCCTGATGCCCATCTAAATACAAGTGTGTTGGTGGCACTCTGGGTTGCATGCCCGAGTCTAGTTTTCTCAGAAGAGACAAAATCAAGATTGCTACTCACCTTTCTCACCTTTTTCCGTTTCATTGGCTAGATTTCTCTTTCCCCTCTTGGTGGCCTGTTATTCAGTCTCTCCTCCTTGGAACATGAGCCAGTAATATTTGAATCTGAGTCCAGCCTTTGAAACCATGATGTTCAAGTGCACTCACAATTAGGCAAGATTTCCTTAGCCCTAGTAGCAACCCCTACTACAGCCAGTGAGTGTATATTGAAGCTCATAGACCTGTGATCATATCGATCATTCACATCTTGTCTTTCCTTGCTACAGGGATGTATTGATTCTCTGGAAAATAATCGGATGCACGTACTTTTGGTGCATAACAGCTTTCTGAAGAATACCTTCCCATTTCTAATGGGGTTCTGATACCAAGAAGTACTGTAGTTAGCACAATATAGCAAAAGTTTGATTGATGTTTAAGTCATTGCTTCTCAGAAAACTCTGTTTATTGATTTATTTATATCGGAAGTGTTTACAGTTCATGCAACAAGAATGCAGTGAAACTTCATTCCTCATGGTTCTTAAGAGACTTGGAAGTTCAGGAGATGCTAATGAAGTTTACTCCCTCCATGAAACCTTTTCTAGTGCACATCACCAGTGGTTTAGCATTGTCCTCCCCCTTTGGTAATGTCCCCGATTTTCATGGCTATTTTTGATAGCAAGCCACGTTTCTGAAGTGCATTTTCATTAATACCTGAGATTCAAAGGTAAGAAAATGTTGGATTTTTCATAACATCGTTGTGTGTTTTCTCTCAGATATGATTTCCCCTGTTTGGACACTGCTGTTGAAAGGCATTCTTGTTCTCTCTGGCAATGTGCTTTGCACAATAGCTTTGCGAAGTGGCTCAGCAATGACATGTTAGTCAGATTTTGGTTTCCCTGTCCACTTGTGATGGCTGTGAAAATATTTTAAAATATTTCTCTGGATTGCTGTAACCTTGGCTAAAGCTTTCTAGTATTTCCCCTGGAACATAGGAAACTCTAGATGAGCTGGACTGAAGGACAACCATGAATTCCACTGAAATAGTAGTGCTTTCTCAAAGCTCTCCCCTCAAATTGTAGGTGGTGGATGTTCCAGCTGTTAAGTTCCAGAGAAATATGCACAATACACAAGTGGCAATAACCTTTCCACTTCTATCTATCTTCAAAAGTTGTCAGGTGCCGGATCTTGGGGGCAATTCAGAGGCATCGTTTTGGGATAGGTTCCCACATGCTGTTTCCAAGTGAGCTTCTTCAACTTTGTCTGCCACAAATTCCCACCTCACACCAACTCTTGTTCATGTCGCTTCTTAACTCCTGGCTCCTGAGCCTTTCAGCAGAGGATCCCTGTCTCTGCAAGCCTTGGGTGAGGATGTTTCAATATTAAGTTACTGCCTGCTCTTGTCTCCCTGAAGGTCACTGCAGCCACAGCCTGCATCTCTCTCCACCCCAAGCCCCTCCCCCCGACCTCTCAGGCTGTGTTCTCCGTTCACCCCCTGAGTTATCTTCTCTCTGTCCCCAGTTAGTCTGGGAATTTCAGAAGTAGTAGAAAAGTAGATGCTCTCTGAAGGAGGCTAGAATGCTACTGATGCTCTCTGGTGGTGTTGGGCTCCATGCTTTTTGAAGGAGCGATTTATGTCCCACTGCAAAACCTTTCTAGAAGGATATGCTTTAAAAATGCTGGGCCCTCATTAGGTGGTTTTGTGATGGGTTTGTTTGGTACTGAAGGCTTGAGGAACTATGACACTGGCAGACTAGTGGTCAGATCTTGTCATGACTGCAGGCATTAGCTATGAATTGACAACCTTGTAACAGGAGACAAGGACAAGTCAGCTGTTTTGCTGAAAATAGGTAATTGTCTTACAAGAATGTAGTTTGTGTTTGGACTACGGTGTTCAGCAACATGCAAGCCTTTCATAATCTCTTATCCTATGCTATCAGGAAAGTGTTTGCCCCACAGTCTGGAGAGAAACATTAGCAGGTGTGAAATACCAGTTTGCTGGACACAGAAGTTATCTCCTGACCAACAACAGAAGGCCCAGGGGTACCAGACAAACATCTGTAGAACATCTGGAGACAAAAGTTATGGACTGCTCCTCTCACACTGCTGCAGAGGAGATGTGAAGGTGAACTGATGCCATCATCTTGAGCACTGTGAGAAGGGAATAAAAATCCCTAACAAGAAGCATCTTTCTGTCTGACTGAGCTCTGAGGGGCCAGGGATCTCCAGGGGTTGCTTCCTGGGTTGCCCCTGCAAGAAGCTTTGAATAAACAGATCGCTCTTAGAATGCAGATGGTAACTCATAGATGTCTGCTTGCTTTAAACTGTAAATAACTCTTATTCCTTTGTCCTAGCTAATACACCTTTTAGATTAAAGTATTGGTGTTGGCTACACTCATTGTCTTTGGTGTAGGATTTGAGTACCAGGTGATATGGACTAAGTGATTGGTCTTTTGGGACTGAAGCAATCTGAATGTAGTGTCTTTTTTGGAGGTGTGGGTGAGGGAGCAGGAGGGGCAGAGGATGGTGTAAGATAGTGATCTGGGATTTCACACTTGTTACTGGTTTGGTGAAATTTAATTAAAGACTATCAGATTGTGCTGTCAGCCTTGTTTTTGATGGCCTGCCCTGACGACAGCACTTTTTGTTGTGGGGGCTACTCTGGTCAGTGTGAAAGGAACCTTTTGGAGTTTTTACAGAACTAGATTTTGTTGATCCCTGTGGTCTGAATTCTCTCAACTTGCTTGAATCCCTCCCCACCCTCCAGTAGCTGGTATGGTAAGAGTTGGAAAAAGTCCTATGTATGTATTGGCTTTTTGATTATGTAGATGAATAAACAGAATTAAAGGCTCCAATTTTATAAATTAACTTGATAATCATAAAATGAGATCTGTAACTCATAAGGAAGGAGAATGTGAATGGATGAAGATCAAGGAATAATGCAGCAGTAAAAATATGGATGAAAAGCCCAGCCTTGAATCATAAAAGAGTGGATTAAAGATCCCTTCCACTCCCACAAAGCTCAGGTGGATCACAACTGGGTGTAGCTGGAGCTTCACCACAAATCATGAGAAAATGGCATTTTAATAACCTTTTTCTGATGGCTGGCATTTCATCATGTATTTGACCTGCACTTCTGAATGTTTGTCAAAAACAGTTGCTCCACTAAAATCCTATATTACTCACCAGTTGTCTATGGAAGATCAGAATAATTCAGCAAATTAAAGCTTGGAACATCAGGCTTTTAAAATGCTGTGTGATAGCAAGTGGTGACATTTGCTGTAGTTTTTTTTATCAGTTTATTAAAAAAAACCCTTTTGTAGTCTAGATTAATCCTTTTTTCTCTTAACTATATGCCTTCAAAGTTCACTCTGGCATTTTTCATTCAGTTAGGATACCGGGTCAGACAGGAAGGAACAAACACTCATGAAGGCATTTATTAAAACTGGAAGTGTTCACACTGGAAAGAGTAACAGTAGCAGTGTGTAAGCCCATGTGTTTGTTAAAATGGCCACAGGTCAAAGAACAGACTGCAGCATAGGCTGGCCTGTTCTAAACAACAGTCTCTGCATTTTGTCCCTACAAGTTTGCTTGGGTAAACGAGGAAGGGTGATTTAGGGTTTTATGTGGGGGAGTCAGGAATTCTGAGTTCTATTCATAGCTGTGCCCATGATACACTGTGTAGTCTTTGGCAAAATCATGTAGCCCCTTGGCCTCTGTTTATCTATCTAAAGTACTTACACTGTACTAAAACTTAATGGCTGTTGAATCTCTGTAGAATTATAATTAGCAAAGCACTTTTTGGCTTTTGTATACAGTAGCTGCAACGACAACAACTGCCTCCTTTCAATTTACAGGCCAGGAAACTGGATTTTTCAGTTGTATCTGGCATCTAGTTAAGTTTGTGTAACCCATTCTGTCTCTTATTCTTAGTCTGTAATGGTATGGGCTGACCTTTTGCGAGCTGGAATTTTTTGTTTTGTAAGACTTCCGTGCATTTGGTTCAGCTGTTTCCCAAAAGGCAGGCAGGGAAACTGTTCGGCCTGTGTATTAAATCCTTAAAGCTATTTTGACGGAGTAGCTCTAGTGCCTCAAGATGTTACATTTGTCGAAGGTGAGGTGAGTCCTCTAAGGGCTAGGAAGGGCCTTGTGCTGCCCCTCTGAAAATGTACCCAAATGTGTCTGAGTTATGAGCTCAGCCCATCGCTGTTTGTACATGCTCAATAGAGGTTTGGCAGCTAACCTCTGCAAAGAGTCTTTCTTCTCTGTGCTTTAACAATCGTATCTTTTGTATGTAACTTATTATATTAGCATTCAGCAAACCCAGGCAGGGCAAGAACATGAAGATAATCCCTGCCTCATCATGACTGGAATTCTCTCCTGCCTGCAATGTAAGGTGCTCGTGTGGGGTCTGTGGTGGGCAGTGAGGCCTCGTGCATCCTAGATGAACTGCAACTTAATCAAAGGGAGTAAGCTGGAAAGGAGAGACACCAAAGCCCCCCTAGCAGCATGACAGCAGAGGGCTGGAGTCCTGCTGTTCCCTCTTCCTGCTTGAAGACTGGACATGGGTTAGGGAGGAGGGAGTGCCTGTTCTGTCAGAAAATGAGTGGTGGGCCATGGCTACCACAGCAGTGGTCTCTTGTGTGGGTGGTCACTGCTTTCAGCTTCCCAAGTGTGGTTTGTGGTTATAGCAGGTGATTGGTGCCAGGATGAGCTGTTCCAGGTTGAGGCGACAGATGTTAAGAACATAAGAACATAAGAATGGCCATAGTGGGTCAGACCAAAGGTCCATCCAGCCCAGCATCCCATCTGCCGACGGTGGCCAATGCCAGGTGCCCCAGAGAAGGAGAACAGAAGACAATGATCAAGTGATTTATCTCCTGCCATCCATCTCCTGCCCTTGTTCTGAAGGCTAGGGCACCATACTTTATCCCTGGCTAATAGCCATTTATGGACCTAACCTGCAAAAATTTATCAAGCTCTTTTTTAAACCCTAATAGAGTCCTGGCCTTCACAGCCTCCTCGGGCAAGGAGTTCCACAGGTTGACTGTGCGCTGTGTGAAGAAAAATTTCCTTTTATTAGTTTTGAACCTACTACCCATCAATTTCATTTGGTGTCCCCTAGTTCTTGTATTATGGGAAAAGGTAAATAATTTTTCTATATTCACTTTCTCCACACCATTCATGATTTTATATACCTCTATCATATCGCCCCTCAATCGCCTCTTTTCCAAACTGAAAAGTCCCAGTCTCTCTAGCCTCTCCCCATATGGGACCCGTTCCAAGCCCCTAATCATCTTAGTCGCTCTTTTCTGAACCAGTGGGCTTGTATCTCAGGCGTCTGACAGTGCCTGTGTGCTCACCACCAGCTTGTGTTCAGTGCCAGGGATATCACTTGCCCAATCTGCACAAACATTTCAACCTCTGTTATTCCAGAAATTTCATCATCCCATCTGGCATTATCACTCCTATACTACAGGCCAGCCTGCCCTACGGAACACAAGCTGACCTAGCATGCAGCTGACAGCAGCATGCGGTTCTTAAAATAGCTCTTGCCTTGGTGGTAAACAAAGTTTTCAGATGCGTCTAAAATATGCACATGGAATTTTTTTAAAACCCAGTTTAACATCCAGTATTTTGTAACCAGCAGGGCTGAAACATTATCACTGGACAGAAAAGATTCTTCTGAGCAGGGGACACAGAATTTGGTTCCAACCCTGGACTTTAAATAGTTCTTCTGAGGATGCGTCAGGGTCAGTGTTTTTAGAAGCTACAGATTACTTCTGTCTCTGAGCTCTGTACAGTTGGAGAGATGGGACCAGATACTTATCTTGTGTAAACCGGCATGGCTCCATTGACGTCATTTGTTATACCGAGGGTCTGGTTTTTCGTCACGACAACACCTGGCTTTAGAGGAGGGATACAAAAGTTATCAAACTTCTAGAAACTTCTTAACCTCATCTGAAACCACATTTCATGTACAGAACACAAGAGTGCAACAGCTTTTATTAACCACAGTTTGCAATTTGAACATTGGATGACCAGCCAACCGCCCCATGAACAAACAGTTGATGATTAAAACCATTATGCCATACACCCAATTATGTGCTCTGCCTGTATTTCTCACTCTTCTGTGGAGCACTGACAGTAGCAGAATTTGATTCTGAACCCTTGAAAGGCCAAGGTGATTTAGGCTCTGATAAACACCTTTTCCTAGTTTGGATGTACCCTTACAGGATAATGCATGGTAGTCAAAACATCTTTCTTCTTAGTGAAAACAAAATCTTCAAGTATCAGAACAGTAGCCATGTTAGTCTGTATCTGCAAAAACAGCAAGAAGTCCTGTGGCACCTTAAAGACTAACATATGCATCTGATGAAGTGGGTCTTTGCCCATGAAAGCTTATGTTCCAATCTATCTGTTAGTCTATAAGGTGCCACAGGGTTTCTCATTGTTTTTGCGGATACAGACTAACACAGCTACTCCTTCTATACTTCTCACCCTGCAAGGCACTGAATTTAGCTGTATGAGGTGGAAATCCATCAAAGTCTTCAAGAATTTCTTCCTATTTGCAAATTCCAAGGCTACTACAACAGAGACACTTAGGTTGATATTTGTCACCTTTCTCAATAGCCTTGTCTTGAACTTTCAGAGGGACCAGAGGCGGGAATCAAACCCACACTCAGGGATCTCAAAACTCAGAAGGTACAATTGCTCTCTGAAGCCATTGGAATTGGCTGTGTACCAAATCTCTGTGGGGGGGGCACATGCTGAAGAACTATACTTATATCTCCTTCAGTATTTCCATTTCTGTTGGCTGAGATTTCTTTAAGCCTGAGGTGGGATACAGAAGTCATTTCGTCCCGGATGGAGAGGAGACAGAAAAATGGCCGTGATAGGAAATGAGCAGGTATATCAGTGGATAGTAAATAAAGAGTAGCTATTTCATTGCATATTATTGTCTGTCTAGGACTATTTTCTATGTGTGTTTCTCTGCTTGGTGCAACAATTACCGTACTATAATTAACCAACTCTATCAACTGTCTTTCTTAGGCATTTGGTTCCTCTTATCATAGTGTTGGATAGTCACAGAGGGCTATCCACATTGGTCTGTGGCTTCACAAATAACAAGAAGTCCTGTAGCACCTTAAAGACTAATGAATTTATTAGGTGTGAGTTTTTGTGGATAAGATCCACTTCTTCAGATGACTGGAATAGACACTTAGAATCCAGGGTTTATATAGCAGGTAGGGATGTGGGGACGAAGGAAGGAAGAAAAATGGTGGGGTGTTATTTGTCACTTGTAGGACCAGCAGACCCAACAAAGTAAGTGTTGGAGAGTCTCAAACTATCATGCACGTATCCTCTCATCTCTCCTGGGAGCAGAGTGGTGCTATTATCCTAATTTTACATGTAGAGAAACTGAGACATGGACTAACTGGCATACTACGAATATGATAACCTGTGTCAAATTCCCTACTCTACCAGAGTCCTTTGCAAGCATCCTGACTACTGGACAATCTCTCCTTCCTGACCAGGAGCTCATCTCTCTTAGTAATATTTCATCTTAAAATGTTTTTCTTCATCGTAGTGGAAGAACTCTGCCTTACATCCTCTTTTAGATCCATTACTATTTTACATAGAACAGTCCATTTTGTGCAGAACAAATATTAATGTTCAAACATGACACTCTGCTGAACAGCACAGCCTTTTGAACAGAGTGTTTGTGTGCGTGTGGTGGGAAGGGGCAGTAAGCTAGTAAACACAGCATAAGCAATTTTTCATAGTCTAGGTTTGCTGCTTTAATTCCAAATAAGGCAGTAATGGCAACAGGGACTTTGTTTTGTTTAAATCTGGTCAGTCATAAGAGTTCTTTGCCTAATCTCTCTGTGCTCACTCTGTGGTCACCCACCCTGAATTCTCCCAGACAATGAGTTCATGATACATATTTTATTATCTGCTTCTAGCTCTTCTGCAAACATCTACACTGCCAAGTATTAACCCTATACGTTATTTAATTTGGAAATGTTATCCAGCTGTGCTATTTCCTAATACTAGAGTAATAGATTTCCATATTATAGGCCACAGAGCCTCTTTCAAATCTACCCAGTCATCTCTGACATGGTGTTCCCATTTGGGGTTAAGTGTGGAGGTGGGTGCCCACTGAGCCATCATGGGACTAGGCCGTGCTGCCTGCATCCCTAGTTGCCATGATGCCACCAGGTAGCCAACCAAACATTTCATCACATCTCCAACCTTCCTTTTGTGGCTCTGATGCTCTCTGTCTGCACACTCAGAAGAATGTGTTAAGTAGCATCTCAGCTGCTTTTAATGAAAGCCCCTCCATGTTTGTACTTTATTGTGCTGCACTGGTAGGTTTGGAATAGTAGTGCTGAAAAGATGCTACCTTGGCATAGAAATTCAATATTTGTGCCTCGTGGGCAATGTAAACATCTCTGTAGAGTCACAACTTCCCCGCTAAATAACTAAGACTATAAACTTCGGCCTTTGCTATTCAGTAGCAAGGCAAATTAAGTGGGGCTCAGGCTAGCACTGTGGGAAGCAGTGTCCATGCACGTTCAGTACTATCTACACAACAAGCTCTCTGTTGTGGGATGATGAGCAGAAATCTACTAAGATTTTTTGATTCAGACAGAAAACAAAGGGGGGTTTTAATGCCATTTTCCTTGAGATTTCTCGTCTCTAAAGCCCATTAGAACATAAGAACAGCTATACTGGGTCAGACCAAAGGTCCATCTAGCCCAGGATTCTGTCTTCCAACAGGGTCAATGCCTGATGCCCCAGAGGGAGTGAAGAGAACAGATTATTAAGTGATCCTGCTCCTGTCATCCATTTCCAGCTGTTGACAAAAGATGATAGGCAGGCCATTCCTACCCATCCTAGCTAATAAGTTCATTAATTTATCTAGTTCTTTTTTGAACCCTGACAAAGTCCTGGTCTTCACAGCATCCTCTGACAAGGAGTTCCACAGGTTGACTGTGAACAGCATGAAGAAAAACTTGTTTTTGTTTGTTTTAAACCAGCTACCCATTAATTTCATTTGGTGATCCCTAGTTCTTACGTTATGGGAACAAGTAAATAACTTTTGCTTACTCGCTTTCTTCCTACCTGTCATGATTGTATAGACCTCTATCATATCTCCCCTTAGTCTCCTTTTTTCTAAGCTCTAAAGTTGCAGTCTTTTTACTCTCTCTTTGTATGGCATCTGTTCCAAACCCCTAATTATTGTTGTTGCCCTTTTTTGAACCTTTTCCAATATAACTTTTTTTGAGATGAGGTGACCACATCTGGGCATAGTAATCAAGATGTGTTTGAAGTATGGATTTATACAGAGGCAGTAAGATAGTCTTTATCTTATTCTCTATCCCTTTTTTGATGATTCCTAACATTGTTTGCTTTTTTGACTGCTGCAGGACATTGAATGGATGTTTTCAGGGAACTATCCACAATGACTCCAAGATCTTTCTCTTGAGTGGATATGGCTAAATTAGTCACCATCATTTTGTATGTATAGTTGAGATTATTTTTCCAATGTACATTACTTTGCATTTGTCAACATTAAAATTCATTTGCCATTTTGTTGCCCAATCACCTAGTTTTGTCAGATCCTTTTGACACTCTTCAGTCAGCTTTGTTCTTAGCTATCTTGAGCAGTTTAGTACCATCAGTAAATTTTCTCACCGTTTACCCCTTCCTCCAGATCACTTATAAAATATAAATATAAATAGGTTGAATAGGACTGGTTGCAGTACAAACCCTTGGGGAACACCAGTAGTTACCTCTCCCCATTCTGAAAACTGACCATTTATTTCCCCTCCTTTTCCTGTCTTTTAACCAGTTACCAATCCATGAACAGACCTTCCCTCTTATCCCCTCACAACTTACTTTACCTAAGATCCTTTGGTGAGGAACCTTGTCAAAGGATTTGTGGAAATCTCAGTACACTATTTCCACTGGATCTTCCTTGTTCATATGCTTGTTGACACCCTCCAAGAACTCTAGTAGATTAGTAAGCCATGATTTCCCTTTAGAGTAACCCCCATGTTGACTTTTTCCCTACTGAATGATGTTTATTTGTGTGTCCAACAATGCTGTTCTTTACTATGGTTTCAACTAATTTGCCTGGTACTGATGTTAGACTTACTGGTCTGTAATTAGCAGGATCACCTCTAGAGTCCTTTTTAAATATTGGCGTTGCAGTAGCTAAGAGGCCTGAGGCACTGGGACTAGGCATGCAGCACCAGTGCCTCCTGGCTTGAAGTAGTTTCCATTATATGCAGGTTACGGCTTGGTTCAGTGGCTCTGACTGTTATATTATACAAATTGTTCCAGCACCCATGTTAGCAGCTGTGGGCTTTTCTGGGAAGAACAGGATATTCCAGCCAGTGTATTTTTATAACATAAAATATTTTACTGTAGCACTATTAGCTTCCATTTTGGCTGCCTCCATTTTAAGTTAGTCCTTCTCCTTATGACACTGGGCTAGACCAAGATTATATTTCTCAGTTTTGCCATTTGTCTTGGATAAGCCTTCTAAAGGGTCCCATGCTGATAGACTGTCAGGAGCAGCAAATACACCCAAGCTTTGCACTAGCCTCTGTGACGCTTGGGACCACTGTACATTCTATAAGATGGGAGCAGAAACCTCCTGCAGTTAAAATATTAACATCACAGAATCCCTTGGCAAAGCTAGCTATATCCTCGGTGTTCTCAATAGTGCCCATAGATGGCTATGTCTTTCAACCCACTGAATACTGCCTAAGATTTGAATTCCTTCAACTTCTAGTGCATATAATGGAAGATGAGGGCACTTGGCAGCTGGCAGGAAGTGCCAAGATTGGGTGCATGCTGTACTGATCACAGCATGCCATTGATTCTTCTGTGGTGGATAATGGGGAGGTGTCAGCCAATATCAGGCTTGGGTTATGCAAATCCACCTCTGAACTGTCTCTTGTCCCAGACCTCTTAGGGTCAAAATCTGCTTTACATCTTCTTCTGTGTGCACACACTTTTTGCCTGCATATAAATGAAGAGGTGGGATGGGGAAATAAGGCTCTTAACATGGTCACCTGTTCAGGATAATGAGAACTGGCTACAGCTGGAAGAATATTGGACTGAAGGGCTTGGTCAGTCCTATAGTCCTGCTTTGGGACTCTCTCATGTTATTACTGACAGGTGCGTTCCGGAGGTGAATGCTTTGCTGTGAAGATGATGTTGCCAGGAAGTCTTCAGCTTCCTTGATGCTGTTTCTCGAAGCAGGACTGTTAAGCAGAGATGAGGTCCAGCTATTGAGGAGGGTAGAAGAACATATTTGTGTAAAGACTGGTTAACCTAGGGAGGAGAGCTTTAAATAAGTTCAAAGGGGTCAAGTAACCAAAGCCCACAGGTAAGTCAAAAACATGGTAACCTGGGAGAAGATTCATAAATTGTGGGAGCATGGGTGGTTGTAGCAGGAATACAGGCAAGACAAGACCAAACTGTGTGAGGCTGTGTGTGGAAATCAGATCAGTATCTTAGACAGCCGTATACAATGTGAGAAGTATGGTGCACAACCAGGAAGAAGTTAAAATGCTACCAAATAAACACAACTATGACACAGTTGGCATCACAGAGACTTGGTGGGATAATGCACATGATTGGAATATTGGTATGGAAGGGTACAGCTTGCTCCAGAAGGACAGGCAGCAGAAGAAAAGGGAGATGTTGCTTTATGTATTAAAAAATTATATAACTGGACTGAAGTTTAGATGGGCAAAGGCACAGAATTGTTTGAAAATCTCTGGGTAAGGATAAAAAGGATAAAAACCAAGGGTGATATCACGGTAAAGGTCTGCTACAGACCCCTAACCAGGGACAAGAGGTTGAGGCTTCTTTTAGACAATAAATAAAATCATCTAAAGCACTGGACTTGGTGGTATGGGGGAACTTCAACCATCCAGACATCTGTTGGGAAAATAACACAGCAGAGCACAGATTATCCAACAGACTATATTGAAGACAATATTTTATTCTAGAAGATGCAGAAAGTTGCTGTGGAGAGGCTGTTCTAGATTTGATTTTTACAGTGAAGGGCAAACTGAGATTTTGAAAATGGAAGGCAGCTTGGTTAAAAGTGATCATGAAATGATAGAGTTCATAATTCAAAGGAATGGTGGGAGAGAGAAGGCTGACTTAAAAAAACTCAGTGAGTTTGTAAGTAAGGTCCCATGGAGAGCAAGTCTAAGAGGAAAAACAACTGAAGACTGTTGGCAGTTTTTCAAAGACATTATTAAAGGCACAAGAGCAAATTATTCCAACTGCAGAGGAAAGACAGGAAGTATGGGAAGAAGCTCACCCTGGCTTAACCAGGAGATCTTGAATGATCCAAAATCAAAAAAGAGTTCTACAAAAAGTGGAAATTAGATCAAATTACAAAGGACTGATAAAAATAAATAACACAAGTATATAGGGGCAAAATTAAAAAGGCCAAAGAACAAAACCAGCTCAACCTGGCTAGAGACATAAAGGATTACAATAAAACATTCTAAAAATACATTAGAAGCAAGAGGAAAACAGAGGATAGTATAGGCCGTTACTCAAGGAAGAAGGAAAAACAATAACAAAATGTGGAAATGGCAGAGGTGCCTAATTACTGCTGTAACCCTTCTATTAATGCCAGGTGCCTGCCAGAAGGGCCGGGTTCAGCTCCTGGGGGGTTTCCTGTCAAGGATACAACCAACCGGCTTGAGCCCCCACCCAGTGGCCTGGGACAATTTCACCCCACTTGCTGGGTGCCTGTAAGGCGGTTCTCCTGCCCTCGCAAGCACAGAGTCTAAGATAGAAACAGCTTATTTAATGAACATAACCTACCCCTAGTTTACAGTGACAGATGCAATATATCTAAGCAAAGAAGAGACAAACCCCTTTAACAAGATACCATCCCCATATGCTGTAGAACCAAGTCTGTTGGCCCTTTACCCGACACACAGTTACAGGGTGTACCTCCCACGGCGCAGTCCCAAACCCAGAGCCCACAGATACATCACCAGGGCAGTACTAGCTGTCCACTTGTCTGCAGCTTCCCCTGCTGCCACCTTCTGGCTACTCCTCCTACCAGCTGCCTGCCGGTCACTGTTGTCCACTGCTGTTCCTACCAGCCGCCCGCCATCATCCATCGCTCCTCCTACCGGCTGCCCGCCGGTCACCATTGTCTATCGCTCCTCCTACTAGCCGCCCACTGGTTGCTCCCTTACCAATCACACTGCTGGGGATCACCCTGAGGCAGAACCCTGTGATTTCAGCTCATAATATCTCCAGCATGGTGCTTCATGAACACCCTATCAGCCAGCTCTATTTTTCAACAGGTGGGGAGGGCTAGTCAAGCCAGGCTTATCGCTATGGCTACGTCTACACGTGAAGCAACATCGAAATAGCCTATTTCGATGAATAACGTCTACACGTCCTCCAGGGCTGGCAACGTCGATGTTCAACTTCGATGTTGCGCGGCACCACATTGAAATAGGCGCTGCGAGGGTACGTCTACATGCCAAAGTAGCACACATCGAAATAAGGGTGCCAGGCACAGCTGCAGACAGGGTCACAGGGCGGACTCAACAACAAGCCGCTCCCTTAAAGGGCCCCTCCCACACACAGTTGCACTAAACAACACAAGATACACAGAGCCTACAACTGGTTGCAGACCCTGTGCCTGCAGCATGGATCCCCAGCTGCCACAGCAGCAGCCAGAAGCCCTGGGCTAAGGGCTGCTGCCCACGGTGACCATAGAGCCCCGCAGGGGCTGGAGAGAGAGCATCTCTCAACCCCCCAGCTGATGGCCGCCATGGAGGACCCCGCAATTTCGACGTTGCAGGACACGGATCGTCTACACGGTCCCTACTTCGACGTTGAACGTCGAAGTAGGGCGCTATTCCGATCCCCTCATGAGGTTAGCGACTTCGACGTCTCGCCGCCTAACGTCGAAGTTAACTTCGAAATAGCGCCCGACGCGTGTAGCCGCAACGGGCGCTATTTCGAAGTTAGTGCCGCTACTTTGAAGTAGCGTGCACGTGTAGACACAGCTTATATGGCCAAGGCACTCAGCAGGCTAGCTCAACTAGTACCCCTCCCCTCCTCCTTTACAATGCTTTAAACCAGCGAGCCCTGTGTAATCAATGTCTTATGCAGCTATGGCAACTGCCCTATCCCCCACAACAACCCAGAGCGTTGGTGAGATCTCACAACTCCCACACTGAGTGTCAGCTTAAATTGTGATTTTACAACAACGTGTTTACAATAGACCAAATCTCATAGCTTACTTGCTACCCATTAGGCTTTGCCTGAAAGGTATCACACATGCAGCCCTTTGCATTCTCATGCAGATGACCTCTGGGAGACACATTCCTCCCAGCCTTCAGCGGCGTTGCATTCCTGCTGTCGCATTCCTTACACTGCTGTTTTGATTTTCACCAAGACGCTTAGTGGCAATTGGATGCCTAAGGCAATGAATGCTAGTGAAAATGGGATGGCCCCAGAAGCTAAAATAGGGGAAAAAACAAGTTTAAAACTATTTTGACAAGTTAGATGTCTTCAAGTCACCAGGGCCTGATGCAATTCATTCTAGAATAATCAAGGAGCTGTTTGAGGAGATATCTGAGCCATTAGCTATTATCTTTGAAAAGTCGTGGAAAACAGGAAAGACTCTAGAAGACTGAAAAAGGACATAGTCCCCATCTATTAAAAGTGGAAATAAGGACAACCCAAACAATTACAGACCAGTCAGCTTCATGTCTGGGCAAGGAAAGATAATGGAGCAAATAAATAATCAATTTGCAAACATGTAGAAGATAATGTGATGAAAGCGAATAGTCAGCATGGATTTATAACAAACAAATCATGTCAAATCAACCTGATAGCTTCTTTGACAGGATGACAAGCCTTGTGGGAAGGGGGAAGAAGTAGATGTGATATATCTAGACTTCTGATACAGTCTTGTGTGACCTTCTAATTAACAAGCTAGATGGTGCTACTACAAGGTGGGTGTATAACGGGTTGGATAATTCACAGAGTGTAGTTATAAATGGTTCAAAGTTATTCTGGAATGTTATAACAAGTGTAATTCTGCACACATCAGTTTTGGATCCTGTTGTGTTTGATTATCTTATCAGTGCTTTCGTTAATGGCTAGTGCACTTGTGAAGTTGGCAGATAATCCCAAACCGGGAGAGGTTACAAGTGCTTTGGAGGTCAGGATTAAAATTCAAAATGATTTGGACAGAAGAGAGAAATAGTCTGAGGTAAATAGGATGAAGTCAATAAGGGCAGATGTAAACTACTGCACAAAGGAAGGAACACCCTTACAAAACGGGAAATGACTAGGCAGGAACAAAGATGAATAAAGGTGAAAGTGAGTTTGTGCACCCTGGTGCGGCACTCTGGTAAGAAACTGGAGACTGAGCCCTGGAACCTACCAGCACTTTGGGCTGAGCAGCTACAGCACATCCAGCTCTAGCTCCAGAGCCCAGATGGTCAGTCCCCATCACTGGCTGTGCAGTCTCCAACTCCCTTGCTAGCCCCAGTGCTCAGGTGGCTTGGCAGTGCTATCTCTGCTGTCCCAGCCAGCCCTGGGGATCTGGCAGTCAGGTTAGTGCAGTCCACACCCTCCCAGAGATCTGGTTACTGGGCAGCATGGTGGCCATACTCCCAGCCATGAGCTCCAATTAAACACGCTCCAGCCCCCGGCCCTGAGCCCTCCACCTCTGTCTTGACTCCTGTACCCCTCCCCTCTACCATCTAAACCCACTGACCTGAGTCTCCCACACTCCATCCCACACTTAAATTTCTTACAGATGCTGCCCTATTGCAACCCCTGCCAATTCTCTGCCCTAACACCTACCCTTCCCCAGAAGAGATGGTTGTGATAGGAAAATACCTGTAAGAAATTCATTACTTTCCTCCCTACCTAGGAAGGAGTACTGTGGAAAAAGATCTGGGTTCATAGTGGATCACAAGATATGCAGGAGTCAACAGTGTAACTCTGTTGCAAAAAAAGCAAACCTCATTCTGCGAGAGTGTTGTAAGCAAGACACTAGAAATAATTCTTTTTCTCTACTCTGCATTGATTAGACCTCAAGTGGAGTCTTGTGTCCGGTTTTGGGCACCATATTGCAGGAAAGATCTGGCCAAACTGAAGAAGGTCCAGAGAAGAGCAAAAAAATTAGTAAAGGTCTAGGAAACGTGACCTCTGAGGGCAGATTGAAAGCACTGGGTTTGTTTAGTCTGGAAAAGAGGATAGAGAGGGGACATGATGATAATTTTCAAGTACGTAAAAGGAGGCAGAAAAATTATTCTCCTTAACCTGTGATGATAGGAAAAGAACCAATGTGCTTATATTGCAATAAGGGTTGTTTAGATTGTACACTAGGAAAAATTTCCTGTCAGTATGGTTAAACACTGGAATAAATTGCTTAGGAAGGTTGTGAAATCTCTGTCATGGGAGATTTGTAAGAGCTGGTTAGACAAACACCTGACAGGGAAGGTGTAGATAGTGCTTGGTCCTACCATGAGTGCAGAGAATGGACTTGATGAGCTCGGGAGGTGCCTTCCATTTCCATGATTTGTGAAGCTAAATGTAAGACTCCATTAACTGTCCTGGAAGCAGGATCTTTCCCTCCATGGGAAGAAATATTAGCTGCCTTACCAGCCCTGAAGGTGACAGATGAAAAATAGAATCTTCATTGTAAAGACGAATAGGAAGATTCCCTGGACCTTTCTCCTGTGAGCGTGCTATTTAAAAATAAGATCCTGGCTAATTTATAAGGTGCCAGATAAACATAGCTGTCATATGTGCATACTTGATTGCTGTGTATGAACAGTTTTGGTTATGTGGGACATGGGAGAACAAAATTGTACTTGTTTCAAGTGTCTCATGAAGTTGGTGGAGATTTCCTGGGGCATGCTTTACTCATACCTCAAAGTGCTTCCTAGTAGGACAGAGCAATACTGACACATTTCCCTTTGTTTAATATACTGTGGGACTCATATCTCTTGTATATTTTTTTTTGAGGGACCTTATTCAAGAGATTCCAATTATCAGCAGGGGAACAATTGGGCTTCTGCCCATCACTGCTTCTGTCAGTTTAATTATGAGCATGTTACAGAGACAGTGATATTGTTCCCGTGTGGCTTCTTGGAGTCTGGCAGGTACAGAAAAGCAGTCTGCAGTAGAAGGCCCTGGTCTGTGAACAAAGAAATTGATCTGAGAGCTAGGAAGAATAATTCTGATTTACTGTAGAGCCAGCCACAGCCAGAGCTGGATTTAATTTCTAGGAGTTCCTCTCCATGCGTCCACCACAGAACTGGCTTGAGCCCCCACCTAGTAACCTGGGACATTTACCCACCTGCCCTAGGTGCCTCTGAGAGGCTCTGCTTGTGAGTAGGGAATCACTGAGTCTGAGTGTAAAAAAATCAACTTTTAATTAAAAAAAAAAGAGGGAAGTTACTTGGCATTGACTTGGGAAAACTCTACAAACAGGGTTCATGAACATAAGCCATGAGTAAAAGTCCCACTCAGAGTAGGTTGGGCAGTGTCCTTTTCCTCTGAAGTTCTTAGGTCCAGCAATCTGAATGCCCCTTTCATATGCTCAACCTTTTTCCGCACTGCGCTCACAGTTGCTGCACTTGGTCAGGGCAGGCCCAGAGGTCAGGATTCCATCTGCAGGGTTCTTTCCCCACCTGCCCATCCTGAGTAGGGGAAGTAAAGCAGCATCTTACACCAGTGGTCATTCGCCACCCATGTGCTCATTGCTTTCCACCACTGCCTGGCTGGCCAGTCATTGCCCTGCTGCTGCATTGCTGCTCCTGCCAGCTGTGCTTCTGCTTCTACTGGGCAACAGCTCACTAATTCCACCAGCCTGTGGTGGATTTGGTTCTGAGCAAAACTCAGTGATTTCACCTCTTAGCCCAACGCACAGTCCAGCCACAAGACATCTCCAGACACAAAAGACACTCCTCATAGAGCCAGTTTTGTCTCTGCCATTGAACAGTGGGAAGAAACAGGTTGATCCTGTCTGACCTGGTCATGCCTGGAGGACATGTAGCTTGGTGGCTCAAGCCCTGCCCGCCCCCTCTGTTTTTCTAGCAAGGGCCCCTTGCCTCTCCAAGGTTGTCTAAACTGACGGTACCACTCTCCTTTTGAAAAAAACAGGTTCAACACAGTCTGTCTTTTCTGTATTCCCACAATGATTGGAAGCCTGGGTTTTCAAACTTCTCAATTCCAGTACTTGGCATTCACATGGTTTGTGGTCCCACAATAACTTCATTGATTACAATAGACAAAACACATCTGTCCCTGTTGAATATCAAGCAGATCTAAGCGCACAGGAGCAAACTGTGTTTACATACACACGCCAAGGGTTTCTCTCCCATTCCAGCCAGCTACAATGAAAGCATTTTTTCATATCCTGCTTATGTGTGGGTTCAATTTTTGGTTTTGCAACAGACTCATTGGGCAAATCAATCTGGCTCAGTTCCCCATCTGTATTCTCTAATGTAGGAATTATGCCACCCTCCCTTCTTCTTGCCTCCTGTCTTGTCCAGTGGTGCTGGAACAACTTGTACAGCGGAGGTACTGAGAGCCACTGAACCAAACTGTAAAACTTGTAGAGGACAGAAACTACTTCCTCTCAGTGCTGCTGCACCTCCAGCACCTCTCATTCCAGCAGCAGTGGTTTTGTCTGTTTAGGTTGGAAGCAGGGGCTGTTTTAGGACATCTGTTTATGGTATCTTCAACTGTGAGGCCCATGTTCCATTAGCATAATCCAAATGAATAGGGTGTATTTCACATCAGCATGTGCAGAACAGGAAAAGCTGCTTGATTTGCTTGGACAGACTCTATTTCTTAATCTATTTGTGTGTTAAACAAGTATGCAGAGCAGCGTGCACTTCAGAACCAAGAGTTAGAATTACGCAGCAAAGAGAGGCTCCTCCAGCTCAGTCTTATACCCGAGGCACAGACCTTTCTGCTACTTTCAAGTGTACTTGGACTAGAATCAACTCTGAGTTCTGCACAAAAGAAGGCTTCCTAGGGAAGTTACGTGTCAGGGAAGCATGGAGCAAGATAGCTGCAGGACCTGATGCTGTTAAGCCATTTCCCCAGCTCCCTGTCCACCTTCTTATTATGAAGCCCTCTGGCAGCCCTCAGAAGTAGTGATGTCAGCTAAAGAGGTGGCCTTCACAGACTGGGGCACTCTCTTACAGACTGCTTTTCTGTACTTGTCAGACTCCAAACAACCAGCTGGGAACAATATCACTCTCTCTGTGACATGCTCATGATTAAATTGACTGAAGCAGTGATGGGCAAGAGACCCAATTATTCTAATTTTTCAAGATGTTACAATGGGGATGTCAGAAGTTTATAAATTTGCCTTATTGGTTGTGTCTTCATACTAATACACATCAGCAAGGGGATGATGTGCGGAGAAAATCCTACACACACTACTTTAATTGAAATGCTTTCTTATCCAGTGTATATGGTGACTCTGTAGTGGAGATCCATGCTGTAGTACTCTGCATGGCAGCTAGAGAATCTGGGTTGCATTCACAGGCCTTCGTTTGCATGGCTTGAAGTGATCAGTCCCTGTGTAGCAGCCCTGCTGAAGTCCAATGAGAATCTCATCCATCTTCTCCTCCAGAAGAATTGTGGCTACAGCACAGGATCTGAAGGGTGATGGAATAACATGGAATAAACAGAGTTTTTCTGACTCCTGGAGAGTATGATTAGATTGTAGTGGGATCTGAGAATTAGCTTGACTGAGAAGCCACCAGTCAAAGCAGCATGTTCTTTAGAAAAGTTTAGCCAGAGGCAATACGCTTGTGTGTGGGCGCCACAACAGCTCACCCCCTCAGGTATGGGTGGGCAGTAGAAAGTGAACCAGCTTAGTCTCACTGCCCAGAGTGCTTGCAACATCTTTGACTTTGTTTCCCTTATGAGACTGACACTCTTAAGCATCCTTGTGAGGTCTCTGATGAGTCATAAATTTAAAATACTGTCCACCATATGTTTAATTCTGTTTTAATCAAGGGTGGTGGAGCAACTGAGTTAGCTTAGATAGAGTCTCTCCTTCCTAGGAGAGACAACAAATATATCAATTCCCCAGACCCACATATTGCCCAAAGGGAGTGATGGGATATACAAAGAGATTTTGTTGTACAAATTTATAACTGGGTCTAGTATCTGTGGACAACAGTTGATAGTTGTCAGTCGTCCCTATCAGAATAGTGCTCTGTTAGCAGAGGTTTGGCTGTGTGTGCCCTGTGTCCTGCCCTGGTTCTGTGCACATAGCCAGCACAGCAGACCCCAAGAGAACACCCAATAACTGCAAAATCTGATAAAGAGCCAGGCCAGGTTCATTGTCAACAAAGCATGGTCCTTGTATCCAGCAGACTCTATCAAACCACTAACACTTGGACGCCTGTTGTAATGGCCCAGCTCAGTCACTGGTGGGACTTTCCACTGCTCTCCAGGCCAGACAAAGACAGCCTCTTTGGGATACATCTTTATACACAGATGCAAGCAGGTTATGCATCACTCTTGACCTATCAAGGTGCCAAGCTCTGATGTACTTGAGTTCCATCCATTACCTTGAACATGGTGCTTTCACCAAAATATTTGCCATGCTGTCATCCTGACCCTATCCTTAGCACGTCAGTCTGTTCTTGTTATCTGTAGGAAGAGTGTTGCTACTAAGGTGTTTCCTAAGGAGGTGTTCTGTTACCACCCTGGAATGTGTGTACGTACCATGTGCCTAATACCTCTTGGGTGTGTTTCTGCAACATCAGTCCTGTTCTGTGAGCAGGGCCTGACTCTTGCTTGGAGCTCTCCTTTGCTTTATATTAACAGTCCTAACTACTTTTGCCTAGGCCTAATGCCTGGCCTGTGAAGATGGGCTTACATTTCAGGTTTTCTTCTTACTACATTATCTTCGGCTTAGCTCATCCACCTCTTCTCTGTGCCAATGCTAAGTCACGCAAGCCTGTTAGTATTACAGATTGGTCATAGAGATCTTTGTCCCAGTCCTTACCTGCTGCTTACACCAAACCCTCACCGACTTGCTCAGGGCACCATCACCACGAACAATATATTGCTTCCCAGACGTTCCCATTAAATGGAAACAGATTGTGCAGACAGTTTATAAAAGACAAAATTAACAGGTATGAATAAACCTGCCTGGTCAGCTGCAAAGAACAGCTTTGCTAGCTGGACCATGAGACTGTGGCTGAGATTTGCCATAGGGCTTAAGTGAGTTAGATGCCTAAATGCTGTTTGAAAGGTGCCTGAACAGTTTATCTGGGGAATGAAAGTCTTTCCCAGGGTAACCACTGTCCCCATGGATATCGAGTCCCACATCAAACAAAGTTTGTGTCAGAAAATGTGTGACCTTGGTCTGAATCTGGATGTCTAAATCCTAATTTTGTCATTTCTGCATTGTATACAGCTTCTGTACAATGATGGCCTTGAGTTAATAGTTCCCAAGTGAAGTGAGGAACAAGCTGAGAAAGAGATTGGACATCTTTTAAGTAGATAGGTAGGCATCCTTCAGTCTGCATAGACTATGGATTGCACCCTTTAAAGTTGCAACTGAGGACTTCATTTACAGCGTCTATTGTGACTATGAAGACCCACACGAGAGTGACAGTCCTTGCTCCCTCTTGCAGATGTAGTGGGTGTCTGGCAAGTCCTTATTGTGCTTTCTGTGTGCTCGCTTCTCCTCTGCTAGCTGTCTGATCTTCATCTCGCCCTTCTGAAGGCCCTTGTGTAACCCCTGCCTCCATCTGCTGCGGTCGTCTGCTAGTTCTTCCCAGTTGTCCAGCTTGATGTCTACCTCTCTGAGATCTCTCTTGCAGACATCTTTGTAGCACAACTGGGGGCGTCCGGGAGGTCTTTTGCCAGAGGCTAACTCAATAGGGTACTGTCCCGCCACAGTTCACCTGCCTTGCTGGGTGCGTGAGGCTTAAGGTTCCTGAACCTGACAAGTGAAATTTGGGCACCAGGCAAACCAATAAGAAAATCAACAAGAAATGAGAAACATCAACAATTTAAGCTTGCTTGCTGGAATGTGCGGACCATGCTGACTGGCTTGACTGAAGATCTTCAGGCGATCAGTGACACCTGAAACACCGCTGTCCTCAACGAGGAACTGAAGAGGCTCCGAGTTGATATCACTGCACTGCAAGAGACGCGACTCACAAATTCGGGATCTCTAAAGGAAAAGGACTACACCTTTTTCTGGCAGGGTAAAGCCCAAGAAGAACCCAGAGAGCATGGTGTTGGCTTTGCTGTCAGAAACACCCTTCTACAAATGGTGGATTTAGTGATGGGCAGATCAGAAAGACTTCTTCGGATCACGCTTCAAACTTGCACCAGTCCTGTCCACCTGATCAGCGCTTATGCTCCAACCCTGTACACCGCACCAGAAGTAAAAGACAAGTTCTATGATGTGCTTAGTGCTGCTGTAGTGCAAATACCTGCTTGTGAACAACTGTACATCTTGGGTGACTTCAATGCAAGAGTTGGAGCTGATTGGGCCTCATGGCCTTCCTGCTTAGGACACTTCGGTGTGGGAAAAATGAATGACAATGGACAGCGTCTCCTTGAACTGTGCAAGTACCACATCTTTTAAGTAAAACAGAAAGTAAGTAGGGTTGCCATATTTGAATTTTCAAAAAACAAAAGAGGACACACCTGAGAGAGGAGTGGATCTGTGTCAGTATCTACCAGCTCACGTTGTATCAATGTTTAATAGTGTGTCTATAACACATCTGTACAATGTGAGTTGTGTAGGTACACTCCCCCTCACAGGGTGTCCTTTTTTTTGAAAGTTAAAATATGATAATGCTAAGAAAACACAAAGCTAACTCCTCACACTTCTGTCAGTGAAGAGACAATTAGGATGTGACTTCCCTCTCATGGCCAAAGATCAGGTGTTTAAAAATTAAAGATGTGTTGGGAAAATATTTAAGGATCCCAGAAATGGATCATCTGGACAGTGGCAGTTCTCCTGTTTTCTGGCAAAACAGAGGAATTTCCTATAGGTCTGACCAATAAGTTTATGTTCTATTAAATAAGCTCACTAGAAAGATAATTATAGGGAAAACCCATAAGAACATAAGAATGGCCATTACTGGGTCAGATCAAAGGTCCATCTAGCCTAGCATCCTGTCTGCTGACAATGGCCACTGCCAGGTGCCCCAGAGGGGATGGACCGAAGACAACGACCAAGCAACTTGTCTCCTGCCATCCATCTCCAGCCTCTCACAAACAGAGGCCAGGGACACCATTCCTACCCCCTGGCTAATAGCCTTTTATGGACCTAACCTCCGTGAATTTATTTAGTTCTTCTTCGTACTCTCTTATAGTCCTAGCCTTCACAGCCTCCTCTGGCAAGCGGTTCCACAGGATGACTGTGCGCTGTGTGAAAAAGAATTTCCTTTTGTTAGTTTTAAACTGCTACCCAGATTCACTGACGTGCTATGACTTTTGAGGGACAGATCTTCAAAAGAGCTCAGCACCTACAACCAGGGGTAGGGGGAGCTTTCAAAGAGTTCGGGTCTCATTATGACATTGAAGTGGGCTGACTTTCAAAAGATTTCTGCATCTTGGATGTTGAAGTCTTGTAAATCTGGCCCCGAGCTCTATGAAGTAGGCAGCTCTGGGCAGATCTTCCTTACTGATCTCCATATGATTTAGCTGGCACTTCACAGTACTGTGAAGTGAAGTGAAGGCTGTAGCTTTAGTCCTTCACATAAGTACCTGGTTTCCTATCCAGTAAAAACGTGTCTAAGACATTAGTAGAAATTGTAATGGGAAAGATGGTACATAGCACTGTATCTTCACTGGTCTGAGAAAAGCAAAGCTATTGTTCCCTTAGGATAACAAGCAGGCTCACCGACAGAGGTGGCAATAAAAGGGGTAAAGTTGCCCCAGGGTCTGCCATTTCAAAGGGGCCTGGCACTCCAGCCACTGCTGATGCTACTTTGGCAGCAGCGGCTGGAGCTACAAGCCCCTTTGAAGTGCCCTGGAAGCACTGCCCCAGCTCCATGCTGCTGTGAAGGAGTGTGTATATGTATGCAGGGGCAACACCATGGTCTTGGTGGCACTGAGAGCTGACTGCTCTTGGCCCCGCCCCTTCTGCTCTTGGCCCTGGCCCTTCCTGAGGCATGGCGCTGAGCTACCTTGCGCCAGGGCCTGTAGCAGCAGTTGGTGCCACTGATAATAAGAGGATTGTGACAATGGTTTGCAAATGCTCTTGTGTTTGCTGAGATACGTGCACCAACATACACTCTGATAAAATAGAGAGGAAGCCGTGCTAGTCTATACACTATCAAAACAAAGAGCAGTCAAGTAGCACTTTAAAGACTAGCAAAATAGTTTATAATAGTTTATAGTTTAGTTTATAGTTTATAAACTATTAGTAATAGTAATAATTAGTAATTAGTAATAGTAATAGTAATAATAGTAATAATTTATAGTAGTAATATATAGTAATAGTAATAGTTTATAAACTATTTTGCTAGTCTTTTAAGTGCTACTTGACTGCTTTTTGTTCTGATAAAAAAGGAGCCAGTTCATAATTCATGTTTCTGTTGATGGCTGGAATCTGTGAAAAACACTGTGTGGTATTCACAGTATTTCACAGAATTTCTGGCCTAGGGCCCCGTAAACAAATAGAGGACTCCCATTCCCATGCATTCTGTTTCTCATTCTGTGTACACATCCTTGTTCAGCTCAGACACAGCACTCCTCTTACTTTGATTACAATTTCTGTATTTTTTTTGGTAGGATTCTCTCCTTTCCTTGCTTCGTTTGTGCATTTGAACAGATTTGTCGTTCCAAGAACACAAGCTGAGATTTTCAAAGCCAATGGCGGCTTAACTATGCAACTGCCATTGAAATTAATCTCCCGATGAAGTATATAGTTTCAGGCCAAGACTTTCCTAGTAGAGAGTGAGGAGGGGCACGGTTCTAGGTTTTAGCTTATATGGGAACCTGTGCATCTCCTCTGTTCTTCCAACTGGCTACCTTAAGGCATTCCAACTTTGGCTAATGTCTAGAACCATATGACTGTTGAAAAGCTGGGCCCTCTTGGCCTGATCAGTGCCCACTGAAGTCACTGGACCAACTTCGGATCAGACCCTGTCTGGGAAAGTTGGTACAGACTTGACTCTGGCTTTTAGTATCTTGATAGCAAAGAAACAAAAACTTTGGGGAAGATTCTGCTCTCATCAGTTCTGGCAAAATCAACTGGAGTTTTTGTTTGTGCCTACATTGGGTAACCCTCTATCAGTTGCAAATGATGACGAATGGTTCCTGGGGTGGGGGCACCAGCCACGCACCCTGCTCTTCCTTTGCCCCTCCCCTGTTCCACCCTGACCGCCTCTTCCTCTGGAAGTGCTGCACTGCTTCTGGTGAATGAGGGTGGGTTGGGAGCAGTTCTGCCCCTTCCCCAGAGCAGTGCGGCCTCAGCATGAGCTAAGAAGCTTGCACTGTTCTAGGTCTGCACCACTGTGGGGGAAACAATGGTGTGGGGGGGGGAAGGGGAGTGGATGCTGGGTTTACATATGACACCCTGTGCACCCCTACGTGTTGCCCCTGCCCTATGTCACAAGTTAGGGACAAGATGACACAGAACTCAGTGGGAAGAATGAATCTTCAGCTAACAATGTTCAGGTGATCAGTATTTCTCCAGAGAACTCACCTCTGTGATGGGAAATACCAGAGAATAGCCCCAGTCCTGGCCTGCAGAAGGGCTGCTTTTCACCATTCTCCTGGGGCAAAGTGGCTCTAAAACTAGTGCAGGTGGTCTTCAGAGGTTCACCCCCATATAGTGGTGTTAGGATGACTCTTACATCTAGTACTGCAGTGATTGTACAGGGCCAAGCTGGAGAGCCACAGATACCCCAAGTCCCCTATGAGCTCTTGGTTCCTGACATTGGCATCATTTAGGCCAGTGTGTGGATGCTTGAAAGTGTTGCACATCTGGCCCAGGAACAGAGGAATACACAGGGCTCCTTCAGGCAGCGGTGGTGGCACTTGTGGCCTTTCTGAGTGGGATGCTCATTGCTTACAGTGGGGAATGGGGACTAACTTTTAAAATAAGAACCATCTATGTGTTAGGAAAGTGGGACCACTGGCTGCTGAACAGCACCAGACAAATGCTGAAGCACAGAGGCAGCTCTGCCTGAACTAAAGTGAGATGTGCCCCCAAATCTTGTGGGACAGACTCATTTTCATGTAGTATTTTTCTGAAACCTTGCAGCATGTTAAAGGCTAGTCTTCCTAATGGAAATTGACAAAGCTGGAAAAAAGCCTCTGGTATCCATTCAGGCTATGTCTACACTAGCTCCAGATCTTTGAAAGGGGCATAATAATGAACCTAATTGAAAAATGCTAATAAGTCACTGCCATGAATATAACCAAATAGGAAAAAGGGGATTTTGAAGTGTGCAGATTTCTGTCGAAAAAGAGCCGCTGTAGACTAGCCATGCGCGATTGAAAGCAGCACTTTCGAAGTGCTGCAGCTGCCGTTATGCTAATAAGGCACTGCATATTCATGGAAGTGCCTCATTAGCATCTTTCAATTAAGTTCATTATCGTGCCCCTTTCGAAATTTGTGGCTAGTGTAGACATAGCTTCAGCAAATAACTTCACACACTCATTTTTTCTGTGAGTTTCTTTCCCTTTAATTTTTAAAGAGACAATGTTAAGTATTTTGGGTACCAATGTTTATTTTTAAATAAATGCTTTTTCCAAAAGTGATTTTGTATTATTTGAAATTCTCCCTGCCCCATTTGCCATACAATGGTGGCATTGGGTTAGGGCACAGAATCAAGCAAAAATGAAATCTACCCCACAGAGAAACTATGAGCATCCTGTTCTAAGGATCTGATTCTGCAACTGGATCTGCCTGGGTGGATGCTCAGACTTCTGCCAGCTTTAGTAGGCTTCTCATTGTGTAGCTAATGGCAAGAGTGCAGCCAAAATTGTTCCTTCTAGTGCCTGATGTTGTCTTTAGCTTGTGGTTTGGTTGTCTTAAATAAAGTTTTAATACACTAGATCTATTTAAGTGATATTTGGAGCCAGCATAAATGTCTAAACAGCAGATACTGTACCTGCATTTTTGGCTCTCTGTCCTCCAAGGAAAATAACAGTATGATAATTAAGTCAATTTCTAAAAACCTGCATTTTTATCTAAGAGTCATGCACAACCCAACTCTGTCTTCTGTTACCCCACCCCTTCTACCACACTCCCTTCAACGTTTTGCAGGCTGGAATATTTATTGCAACAGTTGTCTGAACACTTATGTGTATAGCTGGCATTATAAAATGTTGGTGCTAGGTGGGAAAACACAAATGCATTATCATGCCTAGTTATCCCTGCATCTTCAGCACTTCAAACTCAATGACATTTGGCAAGTAAATATGTTGTTGTTTGCTTAACAAACAATCACCGGGGAGGGATACTGCATTGCATTTGGAAACCAAGGAGCAATCTGCTGCATAGCTGAGCCAGAAGTTCTGAAAAATAATGTTTATAACCAGGGCTTGTTCCCACTGGAATTGGCTTCCCATGACTTTGCCATTCACCTCACACTTATTTAATAAAAATGTTAAAAAGCATTAGCTAATTTGAGACTAAGGGGTTTATTAGTATTTATTGCCCTCTGACACACAGCCCTGCCCCTTATTGGGCATGCAGAAGAAAGACAGATCTGTAGTAAGAGCTGAAAAGAATTTTCCATAATGTGATTATAGTAATAAAATGAACTATTAGCTTCTCTTCATGTTTCTTATTTTCAATAGATGTGAAAAACAGTGGTCCCATAAGGTCATATATGTATGCACAGGAGCTCTTATGCCAGTCCTATAAACACTACTGAGCAAAAATCTGTCAGCTGTAAGGAAACAAAATTCTTTCCTAGAGAGCTATTGCTTAATATTTATTAAAAATATATTTGCCATAACAAAAGCTTTAAGATTGAATTCAGAAGAATGACACGAGGAGGTGGCCAGGAAAGTTATTTCAGAGATACAGCCACACAGCCCATAAAAATCAAGACACACAATGAATCTCCGTTACAATCAAATCAATAAATGGGAATATTGAAATTCTGCTCTATGAATGTGTTCTGTTGGCACAGCTGAAGAAAAATGTTTTAAGTCTGATTGCAAACCAGCAGCCTTATGGCTAAATTCTGTACCTGCTGAAGTCAATGGCTATGTTTCCACTGACTTCAAAGGGAGCAAGGCTGACGTGATTATCCATTGCCAAGCCCAGATGGAATCCATTTCCAAGGGACACTGGCTCAAATAGAAGCTCCTTTGGAGGACAGTGATGGTTCTTGTTGATTACATTCTACCCATTAGGAATATGAAGTCAATGTCCCACCCTGTGACTGGTTTATATAGTGATAATCTAGCTGTTCAGCAAGGAGCTGATGGCACGAAACAAGAATTGCTCTTGGCTTCCCCATGACTTCAGTGGAAGCTGCTACCTCTCTGCAGTAGCTCAGGTACTCCCAGGATTAGACCCAGAAGAATCTCACTGTTACATGTAAGACTATCCAAAACCTCTTGAGTTATGCAGACATCACAGTATCATCTGGGCTAGAACCTTGTCACCTATGGAACTTGTAGCCCATATGGTTAAGCTGCTTGCCTGCCATACCAGACAACATGCTTTCTTGGGCGATTCCTGCTACATCATTATATCTACTATATAAACACAGTAGGTATTCGTGATAAAACATTTGTTGTTGGTATTCGTGGTTATCCATTGTATTAAACTGTAATGCAAGAAACCTGCAAGCCTGTACATGTATGAATAGCTAAAGCATATTAGCAGAGTAAGTTTGCATAAACGGCCTTTGTCCTTGGTAAAATGCTTACTGCTCCTCAATTTTAGTGGAAAGTTACAAGTCCTGTCTTCAGATCCAGCTGCTGTTCCGAGTGCAGGACTCATGGTGGGGATTGGCATGCATGACCCTCTAGTCCTTAGAGCTCCCCTGGTTGACAGCGGCTGGTGAGGACACTCGTGGGGGTGTGGCTGGAGTTCAGCCACATACCCCTAACACACCCATAAACAGGCAGGGAAACTTGGTGGGAGTCTTGTAGTCAGCCATATGCCTCCTGGGATTCCCCCTGTTGGAAGACATCTTCCCGTTTCAGCTGGTTTGCAAACTGTTTTTTGCAGGCAGACTCTGTGAGAAGGACAACAGTGACTTGCAGAGCTCAGACCTGGACTTCTTTTTGTTTATGTTTTGGAGCTGAACTTGCATTTCAGACTCTGGGAATAGTTTGATTCATTGAGCTAGGCCAGGTACCTCTCTTGTGCATGCACCGTACACACAGGCACACCAACCGGCTACACTAAGAGAACATTAAGTTTGCAACATCAAGCACTTGAGCTAGAGAATGCCTGAATTAAAGTTATCTCAGTTCAACTGCCCCTCACACTTATATTATGATAAAGTCTTTAATGACATGATCACATACTGTGTTGCCACAAGAACCCTGCCTCATTTGGTGCACCAGAAGGACCTACTCTGGGGTTGAACCACCAAAGGGTTGTATAGTCTGTCATGGGCTCTGAATAAGGCAGAGGGCTTGTGAAAAAATGGTAAGTGTCAAGGCAATTGAAGACTGTTTATTGACACAAATGCATGACAGGCAGAACTAAGGACCCCTCCTTCATTTGTTGCAGAAGCTGGAAGGTCACTGCGGAAAGAGAAAAGATAGTTTCATTGTTAAAGCAGTTGAATGCTGACATGGAGAATTGGACTGAACAAGTCATTTAAACTCAACTTTTCACAGGTGGTCATTACCCTTCTGTCCTCCTTTTCAAGTGCCAAACTTGAAATCCTGCAATCTGATTTGCAAAATGACTGAGTGATCAGGGCAGTGAATGGAGAGGCAGGTGATGCTGTTCAGCCAAACAATTTATTTCATGAAAAATGTGGTTGTGGCCAACTTGAAACTGTTGATGAGTTTTACTTGCTGGTTGTTCAGGGCTACCAGAGGGTGTGTGTCTTTAAAACCTTTAGCCCTCTGGCTAGGTCACTGCATTGGGTTGTGAGAGACTTTCCATTTGGGGGCAGGGACTTGTACTCAGATGAGCATCCTATACACCAGTCTTGCTTGCTTTTAACCTCGCCTGTGAAAGCTGTTCCACTTTGTATAAATATTCCTTGTGCTAAAGAGAGCAACCAAGACTGACTCTTCAGCCTAGTGATCAAAGCTCTCACATAAGAGGTAAATAAGCATAGAAGAGAACCATGTTAGTCTGTATCTTTACAAAACAAAAAAGCAGTCATATAGCACTTTAAAAACTAACAAAATAATGTAAAAGGTGATGAGCTTCCATTGGGCAGACCCAATTCTTCAGATCTGGATCTATTTCCAGATCTGAAGAAGTGAGTCTGCCCCATGGAAGCTCATCACCTATTAAATTATTTTGTTAGTCTTTAAAGTGTTACATGACTGATTTTTTGTTTTACCCAAGAGATAGGAAATGTGGATTCAGGTGTTCCCTCTGCCTGCTTCAGAGAAGAGTTATAAGGACACACACAGTTTGTTGGTCATGATATGGACTCTTCCAATTTGCTGACAAATTCCAAAAATATTTGGAACTGAATATTTTCCCTGATTTTTTTCATATTTTTGCCCAAATAAAAAAACAAAAACAAATTGTTTGCCCAGCAGTATAACTGAAGCCAGTAAGTGCTGTTCTTTGAACATTAACCACTGCACAATGCCAAGCACTCTGAAAAAATCAGGGCTGAGGTATTTCAGTTTGCACGTGCAACTTTAACTCTGACATCTCCTAACTTGCATGATGGATTTTGCAACCTTAATAATGTTCTTTTAATAACATTCCTGTATGTGTAATTTCCTAGCTTTTCAATAAAGCAAACTGAAAACAAATTCAATCATACTGACACCAACATTGGCAAGGAGTGGGGTTTCTCAACCTTTTTTTTAATAAATTAACCCTTTTTCGAGGAAAAAAAAAGTACACCCGGAACCCCAAATTTTCAGACATAGCTATAGACTTTATCAAAGTATTTTTATATATCTATATAATATATATATATATATATAGAGAGAGAGAGAGAGAGAGAGAAATAAATAAATAAATAAATATACAGTATGTAGCTCAATGCCTGCCCCCTGTCCCAGAGCCAGGCACTCCCACTCCCCCCGCTCTAAGCCAATCCCACACCCTCCACCAGAACCAGGCACCCCCAGGCTTCCCCCTCCCTCCCTCCCTCCACTCTAACCCAGTGCCTAAGACTCACTGAAGCTGCTGCTGCCACCGCCATCTGCTTCTCCAAGGGCATGGCTCTGAACAGGAGCCACATTTCATTGCTCAAAGAGCCGCATGTGGCTCAAGAGCTGTGTACCCTCCAGACTTCTCTCACATACCCATAAGGGTATGTGTACCGCAGTATGAGAAACACTGCAGTAGACCTACCACACAGACCTCTGCCGCTTGAGCCAATGGCAACAGTAGTAGGTTGCTAATCTTTGTGGACCAGCAATTGTGCAGGGAGGAGATGCTTTGTTTGTGTGTTTCCCAGATATTTACTGACAGCAGAGGAATGGTGAAACTCAGGCATCCTGGGTTCCACTGCAGGGTCATCAGAGTCATGGGCGTGTATTTTCTGTCCATTCCCACCCATTGTGCACCAGGCCCCATCAGGACCCTGATCTAGTCTCAGGTCTATCTCTTCCCATCCTGGCTTCTTATCCCAGTCCTGGTCTCCTTCCCAAGCTAGTCACAGTTCCTCTCCTTCTGACTTCTCGTCAGATATCTCCCTCATCCTCCACGTTGGCCTTGTTCCCCAGCCACACTGGCTCCTAGTCCCCATTTCACTTCCTGGGCTCCGTATCCATCTCACTCTACTTTCCCACGTGTTCCTTGCCATCTCTTTGTCCAGCCAGCTACATCAGATATGTCTCTGCTTCCCTCCCCCTTCATCTCCTTGCTTACTCCCGTTTCTCATTCTCCCCCAGCTCCTTACTCAGTATATGTCCAGCCTCACCTACTAAGTCCCAGTCCCAGTCTCCCTCCAACCCCAACTCCAGGTTTCTTTCCTTCCCTTTCTGCCAAGCCAGTGTCTATCCTGTTTCTCTCCCCCACCAAATCCTTGTCCCAAGCCATGCTCCCCTATAGATTCAACTCTTTTGAGCTTGTATCAGGAGCTTCCTCCTACATGGTGCTAGGAAGGAGAGTCTTAAAATGCATGGGACAGACAAAGCCCCACGTCTGTTTTCTTTTCAAACCTGGCAGTCTGCAGCAGCTGCAATTGAAAATCCCACTCATTCCTGGCTGAAGCACACCCCATTCAGGTGGACTCTTCCAAGTGAGTGGATGCTAAAATTAAAGAAGCCCCCACTGAGCATGTGCAAAGTGCAGTTTTTTTGCAATTGGTCACAGTTTGGGTAGATTTTCATGTGGAAGATGAAAGGCATACCTGTGACAAACACTTAACACAAGTCCCTGATCCAAAGCATCTGGGGAGCAAGAGCTTTTCAAAGAAAAGGTTGCCAGAAATGTTAACAATTGGCAAAATGTATTTTTTCCTGTTCTCTTTCCTGGATGTGGCTGAAATTTTTGGCTGAATTTTTTCCTCAGGAAGACAACCAGCATGGAGAATTTTGGCCCAAGAAGTTACCTGGGCAATGTTCCTCAAATGGGGAGTGTCATCATCATCATCATTATTGTCCTTTATGCCTGCTGGCATGCAGGGAGGCAACAAAGGTTCTCCACTTCTGTTTGTCACTGGCCAGCCTCTCAGTAGTGCCTCAGGTGTGATTCATGCTCCTCATTTCTACTTCAGCAGTCTGGTGCCATGTTGCCTTGTGTCGTCTTCATTTTCGCTTCCCTTCAGGAGTCCAGTGCACAGCAGTTTTTGTGATGAAGCTTCCATCTTTCCTGAGCACATGCCCAATCCATCTCCAGTCTCTTTTCATAATGATGGTGGCCATGTCATCTTGCTTGCACCATGCAGCAGTCTTGATTTGAAATTATTCTCGGCCAAAAAATAGGGAGGATCCTCAGAAGTCTTCTGGTGTGAAACATTGACAGTTTACCGAGGTCATCCACTAGCATTCTGATCGATATTAAAAATGTTGATAAGATCCAATTCTGATAAAACTTCAGTTTGGTGTGGATGCTGTACTGTGATGACTTCCATACAGTGTCAAATAGCCTTAATAAAAGGCAGTGCACCAAGCCTCTCCAATGGGAAGGAATACGCACACATATCTGTTTTCATACAATGCACTATTTTCCTGCATATGAGACAGATTAATCTCAGTTTTCACATGTTTTGTAGCTTTGTTTTTGATCAGCTGTGGAAAAGTAAATAAAATAAAGTCCATGTGTTGAATATTTGTCAGCTAAGCTATTTTCATTTCAGTTGTTGAAGGGAATGATGCATGAATTTCTAGACAATACTTTCACCAAATTGCTTTTGAATTGCTGTGATGTCATCCAGAGTTAATGTGTCCATAATAAATAATGCATTAAGAAATGCTGATTTTTCATGAATACAGTAAGAAAACAATTTTCTGTTGATATCCACACCCTTGTTTTAGTCTTTGTGGTATTTGTGTATGTTCCTTTTCATTACTATAGCTTAGACAAGCTGAAACAAAAATCTTTGATGCAAGACATCAAGACATTGAGCTTAATTTAATCATCAAGTTTGGAGATATGTGGTTCTGAAACTAGACACATGTCATGGTAAGTTACGAAGGACAGAATGGAGAGGCTCCTTTTAGTCACGGAACTTGGCGCATGAAATCTTTTAACTCAGAAAACCACACCATTAATTCAAATAACTGCTGGGCCTCCTCCTCATTGGTCGGGAAACCAGCCTACATGTTTGGCCTACATGAGTCTTCTATGCTGTTAAACTAGATGCTTTTCTAGTGAATTAATTCATAGGTAGTTTCCAGGAGCCTTTGTGCTAAAATCATTCTTACAGACAGTCCAACTGGACACAATACAGAAGTTTGATCTTTCACTGGCACTTAGTATGAAAATTAATTAGGAGTAAAACGCCTCAGTTTTTATGTATTTAACATTTAAATTCCGACCATTTCCTGGTGCCTGGGATAGAGCTGCTTATAAATGTGAGAAAAGGTATAGATTTTAGGTCCCAGGGGCTTCATCATACTTCTGGACATCTGCTGTATCCGTAAGAAGAATTCAGATGGCAAGAACGTTGAAGTAGAGAATGTGCAGAAAATGCTGTCTTGTCTCAGCAAATAAACATTGTAGTAGTGGGAGTCACCAGGTGGTGTGACTACATAATTTTAAATACTTAGTGTGCAAGCAAGTTTTTAGTCTTTAGTGGTTGTTGATTTTGGTTTTAAAAGGTTCTGGGCAGAGGAAACTGTGAACGTGGCAGGAGAGTTTACAAGAAGATTTGGCTCTAATAGACACCATGGCACAGAGCAGAAATGCTTCCTGGGAACTGTATATTAGTATTAGGTTGAGATTCTTCGGAGGGAGTAGGGTGGCAGGTTCAGACCAGAGTACTAGCTACAAGTGGGGAGAGGCAGCTCTAAAAAGCAGAAATGGCCCTGGCTACTCAGGTATTATCACATGCAGAATGGGAGCAGTGGGGAAGGGGCTGCCATAAATCAGTTAGGATTAGCTGATCGCACTTGAGATTTCCCTGGCTTTTTAAAATCCTTCCCCAGTAAGCTGGGGTGGAGCTCAGTGGAAGAGGAGGTTGGAGAGAAGTGAGGAGATCAGGGCAGATGAAGAGAGAGTTAGAGAGAAGTGAAGGAGAATACCAACAGCATCAGAGGCAACTGGGGAAGTGAGGTGCTACCCCAGGGAGTGCTTTGGCTCAACTTTATTGGTAACCCCTGGTAACGTCAGCGCTCAGCTGGAGGCTGGAAAGGACGGGTTACTCAGCCTGGTCAGACCAGGGTGCTCCTACCCGCTGCCCTTTGAGCCCAGCGACTGAAGCCCAAACCCTGGCAAGGACAAGTGGGACTGTTGATTGAGCTGTTGTCTGTGTCCCGTGAGTGGTACTCACCCTGCCACAGTATCTACATCTCTGCTCCAAGACTGGTATGTCTGTGCAGGTAAAGTTACACATAGAATAGACTCAGATTCCATAACACTGATTTCTCAATCTTTGAGAAGGTCACCTGCAAGGCCCAGACACCTTGCCCCACTCTGCAAGATGCTGGATTCAGTACAGGCTACTGGTGCTGGAAGAAGGGGCAATGGTATTATGAAAATGCAGATCCAGACCAAAAAGAAACGGTCACTGCCATTGTGCTTCTTGCCTAGAAACACTTTAGACTAAGGGAAAATACAGTTTTCATGAGAGATATCTAGTCAAAAGTGCCATTGGGAACTCCTGCAGCCCTGTGCCCTGCCTGGCGGGACATCAACAGGTAAAGCACAAAACAGATTCATAGCTACACACACCACAGTTTCCTGCCTTCTCTGCTCCATGGGCCACAGTTCTGGACACCATCCCTCTTGTTATGGCTTTGCGACCTACAAGAGCAACTTTCTTGCTTGGCCCCTAGCTTAGAGACATAGGAAGTAGAGGTGTGTGGGATGGGGAAGGGGACAGTGTAGCTGCAGTACTCCCAGGTTTCTGAGCATCCCAGTTACATGCCCCTGCTCTCCATGTTCCTAGCCACTCTCCTGTCACCTGGGTCCCAGTCACCAGGTCTGCAGTTCCCTGGGGTCTCTACTTCCCACTCAGCTGCTGTCCCTCAGTCCCACCCCTAATGTTTTCAGGCTGTGCCCAGGCTGGGATTTTGGTTAGTTTGCCTCTTTCTCTAGCAGGCTCATTCGCCTTCTTTTGGAAGGAGTCTCCCCATTGTTTTCAGTTGCCCTTTTTCTCCAGTTTATTCCTCCCATGTTTCATTTCTCCCTCTTTCCATGAAGTTCAAAAGGTGGCAAACAGTTTTCCTCACACCCTGCCTGCCATTGCTGCTTTCTGGCTCCCCTGGGTGTGACAGCAAGCTCCCTGGTCTCTCCATGCTGAACGTGCTGCTTGGAACCACCTGGTGCTGCGCCTTGTGGCAACAGAGATTCTGAACTCCGTCTTTGCCTGGGCCCCAGGGACAGCAGCTCCAGCCCACCACCACAGTGACTGCCCTGGTCACATGTTTCCTACAAACAAGGAAGCATGGACTAGGAGAGAAAGATGGGACATGATTCTCCAGAGCATCACTTTCTCTCCTTTTTTGCAAGTGGTGCTGGCGTCTGCACAGCTGGGCTGATTTTAGAAGGCCATGTGGGGCAATCCCTGGCACTTCAAAAAGCTCTTTGTTAGCAGGTGAAGTTTGCTGATCGTGGGTCAGTAAATACAGAGAAGATGAACATGCCGACACCTCAGCAGAGCTACTTCCTGCCTTGCGACTCTATCTCACTCCACCAGAGAGGAGCCTGGGCTTTTCAGTCAGGCGTCCTTCATGCAGCGCCATTCCCCCTCACTGTGGACAAGCTCTGACTTCATTACTTCAAACCCATCTCTTTGTGGCCGAGTGTGAAGCATCAGCCAGAAAATACCTGTCTGCCTTGCTTAGCATTTCCCTCTCCCAGTTTGAGGCTCCTCAGACTTGCTGCACGCCCTCTGTATCTCTTATGCATCATGGCCACCCGATTAATTTTCAGCCGCTTGCTGACATTTACATAAATCATCCAAGTAGAGCAGAAATCCGCCCTCTCTCCTTTCTTGGCTCAGGGTAAAGCCCTGAGGCAAATGACAGACTGTTTCCTCTCTGCTACCTCATCTCCTCTCTGGGAGTTTCAGCTTCTTGCCGTCACTCAACGTCACTCAACGTGCAGCATCTCAGCTGATTCAAAGGCAGGCTCGGTGCAGGACTGCCGGCTGACAGAAGGAAATTAGGCCAAGCTTTTCCACGCCAGGGGCTCGTTAGAAGGGAATGCTCCCAGACAGATTTATTCCAAACCAAGAAAAAAAAGTGCCCTACCGAACCCAAGAGGGGGACCCAAAGCTTTCCTGAAAGGAGTCGCTGCTCTGTGCAGCAAGGGAGACACATTCAGGCTTGTTATTTTGCTATATCAAGGCACATTGCACATTGCTCACTTGCATTGGTTGTTTGCCCATCTGATGACATACAGCTTATATACACTGACAGCTTCCATGTCAGAGCACAGGAAGGGAAATTTATTTGTATCTTGCCCAAATACTTCTGAAAAGGGCAGGCCCAATACCTGAGTGCACTAGATAGGCAGAGCTGTGGCCTGTGACAGGGCACTGCATGGCCAGGAAGAATCCTGGGCATTCTTCTGCAATGCCATCAACAAAGAACTGTAAGGATATTCCTCCATGGATGTTATTTACAGCCACACAAAGACTCTTTTTAAAGGGCAGTAGATAGGCTGAATCCCATTCCCATCCGGTGGAGATTTATCTAATCTATATCAGTCTTTAGCATGCATCATTTAGCCAAGAGCCAAGCATAGCAGGCCCATGCTAGTGAGCACCTCATCTATTTTGGGGGCACTGTCTCCCTGGGCCCTATGGAGTTCTGGTCTGGTATCAACAGTGGGGGGTGATTGGTAGTCAATGCATACTTGTGTTAAAATAGTACCCAGAGACACCATTTGATTAGGACTTGTTGAGCTAGGCAGTGAGGTGAGGGCTGACTCTTACAAGGTGCTAGAGACAGTCCCTGCCTGACAGTTTCAACCTAAGCAAACAAGGAATGTATGGGTAACCCTCTTTTACAGAGGAGGAACTGAGGTCCAGAGTTTGTAACTTGCCCAAGGTCATACAGGAAGTACGTAGCAGAGCTGGAAATTGAATCCTGGTCTGCTCACTGCCAGTTCAGAGCCTTAAACATAAGGCCATCTTTTTTCTTCTGGTTGTGTACCCTCAGACAAAGTTTACCAAAAAAAAATTTTCGCTGACATTACTTTTAAAGATCTCTTCTTGGATCCCAGCTAAGTAGCAGCAGCAATCCGTTTAACTCCCTCTCATAACTTCATCTGGGAGACCAGGATGAAAGGCTGGTATCAATTTTCCGCTGTGTTACAGACTTCCCAGTCACCTTAGCCCTACTTAATTTTCTATATGCCTCAGTTCTCCCTCTGAAAAATGGGTATAATACTTGCACCTTACCTCGTAGGGCAGTTCTGAGGATAAGTGCATTAAAAGTTGCAATACTCAGATATCTCAATAATGACAAAGGGTTAGAGGTAGCTGCATTTTAACAATATTATTTACCCACTAGCATGACTTTTAAATGTACTAATGAAATGTACTCATATTTCTGGAGCTGCTTAACTGTCATCATTAATGGTGCTTCTGAAAATATAAACTGATGTGTTCTTTCCAGTCAGATTTTCTTCCAGTTCCCCCAGTGCTAATCAGCTGACAAGGTACAATATATAATCATGGATGGATACACTAAAGCTGTGTCTACATGTGCACAAAAATTTGAAAGGTGGCCCTTTTTTGAAAGAGCGGGAGGAGCGTCCACACGTGTAAACCCGTCTTTCGAAAGAAAATTGAAAGAACGGGGCGCAGACTTCGAAATCCGAACCCTGATCCCGTATGAGGAAGATCTCTCCCTTTTGAAATACTAAATCGAAGGAGTACACGTGTAGACTCTCCACAGTCCACTTTGTCGAAATACAGGTCCGCCATGGCGCCGGTCAGCTGCAGCGCAGGGCCGCTGCAGCCGTCAGCAGCGGGGCTCTATGGTCCCTGCGTTCGGCTGCCTTACAGCTGCACACATGAAGGAAACCCGTAGCAGGAAGCTGAGAGTGTGCTAGGAGCAGCCTCCCCATGTGCTCCAGCTGCACGCTCCAGCGACACGTCATGGCCAGCAGCCAGCCCCCCTGCGAGCCCCACGGCCCCTGCTCCGAGCCTCCGCAGGGCTCCCAGGGTGAGAAAGACAAGGTCCCCTCCTAGACAGAGCGGGAGCTGCGGGCCCTCCTCGGCCTGTGGAAGGACGAGAAGGTCCTCCACCACATGGGATCAAGTGGCACAATGCCGCCACCTTTGGCCTCCACACCAGGGGCCACCCAGAGCGTACCGCAGAGCAGGTACGCTCCAAGGTTAAGGAGATGTGCCAGGGCTATGCCCAGGCCAGGGACCAGGCTGGACGCTCCAGGGCAGCTCCAGCGACGTGCCCCTTCTACAGGGAGCTCCCAGGGCATTGGCCATGCTGTCCGGGACCATATGGCCACTGTTGTCCACCTCCTGGTCCCCCCAGATGGCTCCCCCTGCTGGTTCTGCCCCCACTGAACCAGCACCCCCTCCGCCACCAGGCCCACTCGTCGGCAATACCTGCCGGTGCTACCCACACCCTCTCCTCCCCACCAGGGACCCCCGCCTGGGGAGGCAGGGGCTCCAGGAGCTGATGGGGCTTGCAGCCCACCACCCCTGCCCCAGAATGAGCACCTTGCCCCCCTCCAAGTTAGGTTGCCCCCATACATAGTTACCAACACAAATAGTTATATAAACATTTGTTTATTGTTCACCACTCCGTGCTGTGCTCCTCAGGGAGATGGTGGGTGGTGGATGTGCGGGTGTGGTGCTGGTGGGGATGGGGGTGGCGGGGAGGGTGGGAGGGGGATGTGAGCATGCATGCGGGTCGGAGGTGGCCATCAGCAAAGGCCTCCCTGAGGGCCTCCTGAATGCAGTGGCCATCCTGCTGGGCCTGGCGGATGGGAATGGTGACCGGCTGCTCATAGATGGTGCCAGCTGGAGGACCCCCCAGGGTTGTGGAGGATGCAACAGGCGCACACCACCTGGGGCACGTTGAGGACCCTGACCTACAGCCGCGTGAGGAGGCACCTCTACTGCCCCTTTAGGCAGCCGAAGGCCCACTCCACCACATTGAAGGCATGGTTGAGGCGCTCATTGAATGCCTCCCGGGTGGGGTTGAGGTGTCCCGTGTACGGCCTCATGAGCCACGGCTGCAGGGGGTATGCCGCATCTTCCACCATGCAGAGCGGCATGGTGACGTCCTCCAGCACCAGGATCTCCCTCTGGGGGACGAAGGTGCCGGGCCCCATGCACCGGCACAGGCCAGAGTTCCGGAAGACCCGGGCATTGTAGGTGCGGCCAGCCCAGCCCACAAAGTTGTCGGTGAACCATCATCTCGTGTCCAGCAGGGCCTGGAGCACCACCAAATGGTAGCCCTTCCGGTTGATGTACTGGCCGGTGCTGTGTGGCGGGGTGTGGATGGGGATGTGTGCACCATCCAAAGCGCCAATGCAATTTGGAAAGCGCAGGTCCTGGAAGCCGGTGACAGTGTTGTCCAGATCCCCCAGGGGGACGACCCTATGGAGCAGCATCGTGTTGATGGCCCTGACCACCTGCAGAGGGGGAAGGGGGACATGTGCTCTAGTGTGGGTGTGGTGGCCGTCTCCCCCCACCTTGGGCCCATTCTTCCCCCCTCCCATCGAGCCCCCGCCCCGTCCAGCCCCCTGGCCCCCACCCTTCCAGCCCCTGCCCCATCTGGCCACTTGCAGTGGAGGGTTTCCCTTGTTCCAGCCCCCACCCCGCCTGCCCCAACCTTACTTCCATAAGTACATCCCCGATGGTGGCCTTGCCTACCCCGAACTGCTGTCCCATGGAGCAGTAGGAGTCCGGGGTGGTCAGCTTCCATATGGCAATCGCGACCTGTTTCTCCAGGGTGAGGGCTGGCCGCATGCAGGTGTCGTGGTGCTGGAGTGCGGGGGTGAGCCAGTGGCAGATCTTGTTGAAGGTCTGCCTCGACATGCAGAAGTTCTGCAGCCACCTTTCCTCGCCCCACTCCCCTAGCACCACACACTCCCACCAGTCGCTGCTGCTGGGGTAGGCCCAGAGGCGTAGGGGCACCTGTGGGGGGGTGCCCAGCAGTGCCCTGGGGAGGGGGCCCGGCAGCCCTGGGGGGACCGCCCAGCCACCCGATGAGCTCGGGTGCAGCTGCGGCGATAGTGCACAGCACTGCCAGCAGGGTGTCCTTAATGAGGGTGTCTTCCTGCAGGAGCTGTCATTGGGCCTCCATGGTGGGCACGAGTGGGCTCTGCCAGGCTGGGAAAGGCTGGGCAGCACTCAGCTCATGCAGAGGTGAAGACGGAGGGAGGGGCCCTTTAAAAGAGGCGGCTGGCTGTGGCCCCAGAAGGGCTTGTTGGCCATGGGACCCCGTCTGTGGTGTTTCCTGCCTCCTTTCGAAAGAGGGCTTGCAGCCACATGGACGCTCTCTTTCGAAAAACCTTGATGGCACTACGAAAGAGTGGATCAGAGTGCCGATCGGAAAAATGGCAGCAGGTGCTCCCTTTCGACGGCCGCTATTTCGACCGCCGAACTTTGATTTTCGCCCTCTCGAAAGGGCGCTCACATGTAGACACAGCTTAAGTGTTAAATTGACAGCTCACGAGAGTGAATGTAAGAATAGAAAGCTGCTGTGAATGACTAAAAACAACTGCTTTGAGTGATTGATGCAGCAAGGTTTGTATTTAATCCTGTTGACTTCAGTAGGGCTTGGATCCTGATTCAGCAGAGCCTGTAGGTGATCACATCCAGTTACTCAAGTAGTTCAGAGATAATTTAATATATATTTCAGGACGTTGATGTTCACAGGTAATACATATTCTCTAAGCATGGGCTCTTTAGCAGGTGGAACTCTGCATAAACAGGTCCCTGTAGATGCATTATTAGGTTTAAGGTGGAAAGCAAAGCTAGTATTATTTTAATATTAATATGGTCAATCCATTTGAGCTGGCAGCACTATCTTGCCACCCAAGGAATAAATTGCATACAAGAACAGACTACAGCATCAGGCACATAATCCAAAAGAAATCCTAATTTATATGCTAATTAGCACAGATGTAAGAATTACAGGGTTAATTAAGCATCACATCCTTCCCACAATTTTATCTGCCATAGACATAGAGGCGAGAGGAGAAAATCAAACCATTTCATCAAATTAACCACCATTTGTGCTGCTTCTGGAGCTCCTCTTTCTAAAGAACCCCAATAACTTAATCATGTTTACTCCAAAAGAACATCAGGGGTGTGGGAAACTCTGATAAAAACATTTTTGGGAAGAATATTATATTTCATGTTCCAAATAGACTGATCTCTGCATTTAATTTAGATTAAATCAGTTTTAGTTATTGAACATGAAATAACCACCAATTGCTTAAGAACTGAATCACTGAGGTTTGTACACTGTGTCGTAAGTGTGTCTCATATGGCATGGTAGCTAAATCTCAATATATTTTTAATAATCAATTTGTATTCATTAGTGTACAAAATCCAGTCTGATCACATTTAAATTAAATCCTTATTTCAGGCTCATGCAGCATGAGCACATTTTGGCAAGCTGGGCTTGTTTAAATGGCAAATGCCAAATATTTTTATTTTTTAACCAGAGCTTTTAGGAGCCATGTCCGTTGTTTGTAAGATTGTCATGGAATCTTCAGACTGCTTCTGTTTAGAAATGAGTTGGGGCAGAAAACTTAAAATGTGAGCCATATTCTTAGCTTTGCAGAGTTTATGCTCCAGGAATCAGGAAGTCCCTGTTAGAGAGCCAGCTTGTCCTCCTGGCTCAGCTAGAATGGCCTATGAGTGGCTCTAAATTGCACCAGCTGGCTAAATGTCCCCAAAAGACCATTTCTGTCTGGGACTGGCAAGCACCTCACTTTCCCCAGCTCTGAACGATCCTCATACATGCCAGCTGTATAAGTGCCGCGTACCACTGCATGTGAAGTGGAAAGTGCAGGGGGATCAAAAATTGCCACTTTTAAATGAGGGTTCCTGAAGTTAGACTAACATCAGAGTTCCTTTTGAGCTGAGAGCTTGGGAAGCTCTCCAGGAGAGACTCAGGTGTCTCCCAGCTGATTAACAGAGTGCCAAAACCACCCACACAGTGGGAGCCTGTGTTTGTATGGGTGGTACACATCCTCACATGCTTTGGTGCACAGAACAACAAGGATGGAAAAAAAATTAGAGGTCAGCTGATAGTGTTAAACAGTATAGGCCAATCTGCATCCCACAGTATCATTATCCATAGGCTGGGCCTGAGCGACGCAGCATAGGGCAATTGAAATTGACCCTGTGCTGCTACTGCATGCAGAAATTCTCTCCTGGCCTTTAGTGGGGAATCTGACCCATTTTATTAGTGCTTCTAGCAGATCTAGACATGCTGGGGCAATCACAGCCTTCTATGCCTGTTGAGGAACCTGTCTGTACTGTTACTAATGTAGTCCCGGGAGCAGGGGAAAGGATGTTTTGACAGCCTGCAGGGGATGTTCATCATGTAGTGTGGGGCCCATACTCATGGAGTTCTGCTTCACCACCTGATGGCACAGGGCAGGGAGGGATGGAGGGTTGCGCCTAGTGAATCTGCTGTTACATGAATTCACCCTCTGTTCTCCATGTGAGGAAAGGGAATGAGAGACAGGGTATTACTATAGTCCTGAGGCTGCTGCCGGGGCTGCTCCCTGGCCCACTGGCCACCCTGGCCGGTAAAGCAGGGCAGGGGATGGAAGCGGGTGAGCAGAATTCCTTTCAATTCACCACTCACCCACCAAGAGCTCCTGACACACAGGTAGCTACTCACGCACAACTCTTTGTCCCTGCTTGCAGCTGCCACTGGCCTGGGCAGGGGGATGCTGTTGTTCAATACATTGTGTCTGTCTAGGAGCTGACTCTGCCCAGGCTGGGGGAGGATGATGGGGGTCATGGCTCTGTCTTGCTCAGAAGCCAGGCCCAGGCAGGAGGTGGGCCTCTGCTTCCACTCCCAGGCACTTCCCCAGGCACCTGCTGTGCTGCCCCTGGCTATGTCTGGAAGTGGCTATGGCTGCCAGGAGGAACAGTCGAATGTGTGGTGGGAGAGGGATGCACAACGGGAGGAGAGAGCTCCACACACAACTTATGGGGGGCAAGGAGAGCATGGGGCCCCAGGCTGGGGGTGGGGCCCGGGAAGAGACACATGGGGAGGTGTGCCCCTTTGGTTAGTGCCTCCCCACAACTATATGGGGAGGGGGAGCCAGACATCCACGCTCTCTGTGGGTCTCAGCCAGCATAGCCAACTGACACAAGGTAGGGAGTTTTATCCAGAGCTACCCAAAGGCCAAGGGAACCAATTCCCTGAGAGAAACTGTCAGCATTACACGTGTTGCTGGATGTCGGAACATGAGGACCTGGTACATGTAGCTGGTGGTGCCCCTGGAGAATGGTCCTAGGGCATGTCTACACTTAGCGTATGGCGGCAGTGCAGAGGTGCTGCGGTAGCACTTATGTGTAGACCATGCGTCAGCAACCCCGGCATGAGTGCCAAGAGTGGCACACAAGATAATTTTCATTGGCATGCGAGGCAGGAGCTCAGCCCTGCCCCTCCTCCCTCCTACAACATGGAGCTTGCTCAAAACCAGGCCGCCTGTGGATTAACAAAAGACCAGCTCATGCTACTTTGCAGCTTAATGTATTTGTTAATGAAGCTGTTGTAAGTAGGGCTATTAGTAACTTTAAAAAGTGTCACCAGCACTTAGACTGCATGTAGAAGTCAAAAGATCAAACTTTGGCACTCCTTGGAAAGGTTGCTGACCCCTGCTGCAGACGTGCTCAGCAGCAAGGTCTCCCATTACTAAATTAATCCACCTCCCTGAGAGGCAGCAGCTAGGTGAATGGAAGAATTCCATCTTCTGTTGGCCTAGCACTGTCTATACCTGGGGTTCAGTGGAGATACACTAGGCCAGTGGCGTTTTCCAGTGAACACTGGCCCATATTTAAGAAAGAGCGTGTTAATTCTGCAGCCAATGTGACCTGCAGGTTACTCAGATATCATCAGAATCTACTGCTCCAACTCCCATAGCTGTCACATGTGACAAATTCACTTCCTTCAGAAGTGTTAATGGCAGGGAGACAAATACAGAATTGAAAATCCTCAGCAACCGGACAGAAAGGCAGGGTGGAGTAAAGAGATAAGAGAATCACACCCTAGGGCAATAGGAGATTCAAGACACAGCAGATTAAATCTCACCGAGTCTTTTCCATCAGCACTTTAGAGCTCACAAACATTTATCTACTCATTTTATAGTGTTCACAGTCACTTCTCCTCAGAGCGCTCCCTTCATCCAACCACTTTAATGTTAATCAAATATTGATCTCTGTTGAAGTCAATAAATACTTTTATTGACTAAGATTTTTAGTCTCAGAATAAACACAATTAGCAGTCTTTCATTACAAAAAAGTGCCAGAGTGGAAAGAGACTGGCAAATTGATTCATTTGGAATTAACTTCAATAATAATCACATGTCCTCTGGCGTTACTGTAAATAGTATCTGAACTTCCCAGAACAGCCTTTTATATTCAATGAAATTAAGGTTCTCGGGTATTAAAATGGATATAGAACTAGAAATGATTACAAAGAGGCAATAGGTTTTCCTCTCTGTAAATTGTAGAGAACTGATTTTACCCTTTCACTGGCTCCTGGAATACAATTTGCCATAATCTCTGGTTGATGATGATTTATACTGCAGGCATGTTAAGAGGTCCCAGCAGCACTCAGGAGTCCATAGTGTAAGGTGCTCCCTGTACAGATAATGAGAAAGGACCCCCAGCTGCCAGAAGGCAGAGCATTACCCCACTGTTATAGTTAAGAAACCAAAGCATTGAGATTAGATGACTTTGCTGAGGTTAGACTGGAAGTCTGTGGCAGAATCAGGAAACTGACACACCCTTCAAGTCTCTGCTCCAAAAGGAACAAGGACAGGAGAGGGCTTGTCTAGCCTCTTCTCCCAGCCCCTTTATGCTACAATCATTAGCTGTTTCTGGGTATTGTTGCCATTTAACGGATAAGGAAAAATAAGGCAGAGATTAAATGACTTGCCTATTCTCATAGGAAGTCAGAACAGAGCCAGGAATAGACTCCAGCCTGCACCAATATGCTCCCTGCCATGCCCCCGGCCACGTAATTTAATCACCGGACCTAGGTTGTTCTTATTCTTTTTCTCAAGTCTTGTAGAGGTGAGCATTTCCCAGTCCAAGCAGAACCCCCTTCTCCACTTCACTTCTCTGAACAGTCCCTGCACCATGGTTCTCTGCTACTTTGCTCTGTTCTGAGCGCAGGTTTATACTAGACCTTAAAGTTGATCATAGATGTACAAGTCCAGCTACGACAACTGTGTAGCTGGAACTGATGTATCTGTGATCAATTTACCTGGCTGTACTCACTGAGGGAGGTCAATGGGAGAAACTCTCCCATTGACCTCCCTTATTGCTTGGGAGAATGAGGAGTACGGGGGTCAACTGTCGACCCTGATAGTTCCATATCCCTGCTTGGCATGCAAAATAGAACCCTGGAAAATCTACCCTGACCAGGTGGATCTTCTGGATAGTATAGATATGCCCAAAGTGTGCTAAGCAGCCTGAGGAGAAGAGATGATAGATGGAAACAAGAGAATTTGATACATTTTTGGGGGGTGAGGTATCACTTGTTTTCTATTATTGCCACCCATAGTTTAGTTGTGTCTCATATTCTTAATTTGAGAGGTAAGAGATCAAGACACCAGCCTGACTTTTGAGTAAATTTATCTGAAGGTATATTAAAACTTGTCTTCAGGGGTCAGCCAAGGGACCAATAAGTACCAGCTGACTTGTAGAGGTGGCCTTTAACTAAAGACCAACATTTACACTGGAAAAATTGAGGGCAATTTAGAGTTCTTGCATCTGTGGCAGGGTGAGGCCAGGGGAAGAACGACAAGAGTAAAACCTGTTGGAAGCCGAGGGAGTGGGCGGGCCCAGCCCGCCCATGACTAAAAGGCCCCTCTCATGGTGAGGGGGGACCTGCTAAAAGAAACGGCCACAAGTGAGTTCGGGGGACAATGAAAGAAAAAGCAGGCATGGGAGTGAGGGTCAGAGGTTCAAAATGAGGGAACCAGAGCGGGACACCGAGCAGAGAACCTCAGACAGCACCAACTGCTCCTCAAAGGTATCGAGGGAGTTGGTGGACGCCGCCCAGTGGAATTCTGCCCGGATTCGTGACTGGAGGGAGGAACGGAAGTAGGGCCCACAGTCGCCAGTTGCCCCCTCTGCCAGCCTCCTCTCTCTAGTCTTATAAATGGCCATTTTGGCCACGGCCAGGAGGAGGCTGACGAGGTGGTCTCACGACTTCATGGGGCCATGGATTGGGTGTGAGAAGATGAGAAGATGTGGGGAGAAATGCAGCCAGAACCTCAGGAGGAGGTTCTGGAGGAGCCGGAAGAGGGGCTGCAGCCTGGCGCATTCGATGTAAATGAGTGCCAGGGTCTCCCGCATGCCACAAAAGGTGCAAGTGTCTGGGGTGGGGGTGAACCGTGCCAGGTACACACCCGTGCTCACCGCCTCATGGAGAATTCTTCAGCTGATGTCCCCAGTGGGCCACAGAACCAAGGTGGAATAGAGGCTGGCCCACTGGGGCTCCCCACCCTCTGAAGGCATTAAGAGATCCCGCCATTCATGGTCAGGGCGGGACATGAGGGTGGAGAAGTGGAACGTGTGAAGCACGAGAGTGTACAAGAGATATCTAGGCGCAATTTGGAAGGGGACCGGCTGCAGGGTATGCAGCCGGCTGGGATGATGAGGGGGAGGAGGGTGGGCGGGGGTGCGGGGCCGGGGACCCACGGAGAGGTCTGGAGGGCCAGGAGTGAAAGGGGGCAGGGCGCACCCTCTTGCAGGACTCGCCCAAGATAAACATGAGCAGTCGGCGGCAGGGTGGCCTTCACCTCCTCGAGTATGAGCTGGTGGGGGAGAGAAGGGTGGAGAGCCCCATGCGCTGGGTGAGCACCAGGGCCTCCATCCAGTCCCCCTGGTTGTAGTCCAGGAGGTCTCCGACCCTGGTGATTCCACCTAGGACCAGCCTCTGGCGCACTGCGGGAGACTTTGCCGCCTGCACACGAAGGCAGGGGTTATGTAGCAGGGGCTCCGCGAGGAGGTCTTCCCCTGCGGCGGCCCCTAAGGGCCTGGCAGCTGCGAGCAGCCTCCAGGCACGGAGGAGGTCCTGGTAGAAGGCTGGCAGCTCCGAGAGGCCTCACGGACGGTCTCTTAGGGCTAAATAAAGGAGCTGCCAGTCGTATCGGAGCACTCGGTAATGACGGAGGAAAGCGTGCGCTAGCGTACTCTGTGCCGGACTATCTGCGCTGTTGGTGTTAGTATTGAGAAGTCCCTGCAGGGCCCAGAGGCGGAAGACATGGACCTGAGTGCGCATGCAGGTCAGGCCCTGTACCCCCTCCTCCGGGGGGAGATGGAGTACCCCTGCAGGGACCCAGTGCAGTCCTGGCCAGAAGAACTCCAGAACTGACTTCTGGAGCTGGACCAGGAACTCCGGGGGTGGGAGCAGGGTGTTGAGGCAGTGCCAGAGCATGGACAGGATCAGCTGGTTAAGCACCAGTGCCTTCCTGCGTAGGGAGAGGCACTGGAGCAGTCCTGTCCACCTCCGCATCCGCCCAGCCACCCTACTCCCTAAATCTTGCCAGTTTTCTGGTGGAGAGGGATGCGTGGCGAATAAGTAGACGCTGAGATAGAGCAGTGGACCCGCACTCCACCAGATGGTCAGAAGCGCGGGTGGGAGGCGGCCCGCCTGCCATCCAGCCCCGACCACCAGGCCAGAGCTCTTGATCCAGTTGACCCGGGTGGAGGAGGCTGCTGAGTAGACAGCTTGACAGGCCTCCAGCCATGCCAGGTCTCCCGGGTCCTGGACCATGAGGAGCACGTTGTCAGCGTACGCCGACAGGACCAGCCACAGCCCCGGTTCCCGAAGCACCATCCCCGTCAGCCTTCGACAAAGGAGACAGAGGAAGGGCTCGATGGCCAGGCCATACAGCTGTCCTGAGAGCGGGCAGCCTTGTCGTACTCCCCATCCAAAGCTGACCGGAGTGGTCAGGGTCCAGTTGAACTTGACCATGCACCCCAAGGCAGTGTACAGCACCCGGAGAAACCCGACAAAGCAGGGCTCGAAGCCAAAGGCCTTCAGGGTGCCCAGGAGATACGTGTGGTCCAACCTGTCGAACGCCTTCTCTTGTCCAGGGACAGGAGGGCGAACGACAGGCCATCCCTACACCCAAGCTCTAGGAGATCCCGGACCAAATACAGGTTATGAAAGATGATGTGGCCCACGATGGTGTAGTTCTGGTCAGGGTGGACCATGTCCTGCAGCACGGACCCCAAGAAGCGGGAGATGGCTTTGGCGATTCTCTTGTAGTCCATGCTGAGGAGCGAGATGGGACGCCAGTTCCTAAGGTCACGGGGGGTCCCCATTCTTGGGTAGCAGGGCAAGGACAGCTTGCCTGCATGACAGGGGGAGGTTCCTGCTTTGCAGGGACTCGGCCCAGATGCTGACCAGGTCTGGGTGGAGGACATCCCAAAACACGTGGTAGAACTCCACAGTCAGCCCGTCCGTGCCCGGGCATTTGTTGGTGGGCATGAGACAGAGGGCTTCTGAGAGCTCGGCTAGAGTGACAGGAAGCTCTAGCCAGTCCCAGTCACCCATGCTGACCGACGGGAGTTGGTCCCAAAGCACCCTGCAGGCGTCAGCGTCAGTCGGATCTGGGGAGAAAAGGGTGGCGTAGAAGGCGCGAGCCCTCTTGCGCATCTCCGCCGGATCCATAAGAGGGGTGCCATCCTCTGTTTCTTGGCACCCCTCTTTTTCTCCAGGGCATAGAAAAAGTGGGAGCCGTGGTCCATCTCTCAAAGGAGTTGGATTTGCGACCTCACCAAGGCCCCCTGTGCCCGAAGGGCGTCGAGGGCCCTGAGCTTGTCCCTCTTCTCCTGGTACATGCCGCAGAGGGATGGATCTCCGGGGCTGGCGGCTAGGTGCCTCTCAAGCTCAAGAACCTCCCACTCCAGCTGCCCTATCAACGCATCCTGCCGCCGGCTGGCCCCCCGGGTATAGTCGCAGCACAAGAGCTGTGTGTGCATCTTTCCCAGATCCCACCACCGCCATGCCGAGGGAAAGGCGCACTGTTGCCCGCGCCAGGCCAGCCAGAGCTCCCGGAAGGACGCCACGAAGCCCACATCCTTCAGCAGGCTGTTGTTGAAGTGCCAGTAGGCCGACCCCCGCTTCCCTGGTGAGAGGGAAGCTTTCACGGCCACCAGATGGTGGTCCGAGAAGGGGGCCAGCTGCACGCTGGAGGAGTGGGCCCGAGAAAGATGTTGCCGGGAGATGTAAATGCAGTCCAGCCGGGAGCGTACGGGTTTATGGCCCTCCACCCAGACGTAGGTGAAACCAGTGTCCTCGTCCGGGTGGTGGCTGCGCCAGACGTCCACCAGGGAGCGAAGAGTGAGAAGCTCCCTGAGGACGTCCGCAGCAGCTGGGCACTGCTCAGTCCCCATGTGGTCCCATTCCTCGAGGGTGCAATTGAAGTCCCCACCGAGGACCAGGCACTCGTGAGGATCAATGGTGTCGAGGAAGGCCGCTGCCTGCCGAAAGAAGGGAATTCTCTCCAGGGCTAGTGTCGGGGCACAGACATTAACAAGGTGGAGGGGCAGCCCCTCCACCCGCACCCGGAGATACAGCAGGTGGCCCGGCACAACCTCGATGCTCCCCAGCACCTCAGGCTGCAGATCTGGGGAGAACAGGGTCGCTACCCCAGCCTGGTGGGCCGAGAGATGGCTAAAATAGACCCCATCTCCCCACTCCAGCTCCCAGTTGGCTTCGGCGGCTGGGGTAGTGTGGGTCTCCTGCAGAAAGGTGACCTAGTACCCCCCCTCCCGGAGGAAGGAGAGCACTCGACACCTACGGAGACCCAACCCGCAGCCCCTGGCATTTAATGTGGCAAGGAGGAGTGGCGCCATGGGGAGCGCTGGGGAGGATCCTCACTGGTGGGATCGCCGACGGTCCCCGTGGGGTCATGCAGCAGCCCATGACCAAGCCTGAAGGCAATCGGGATGTCACGGAAGCCATGGGCCCTTTGGTAAGCCGTGGCATCCCTCCTCCCGGTCCCCTTGCCCTCCTTTAGAAGGGCCCTCATGGACTCAAGGATGACATGGAAGTCACCCTAGCGCTGGAGGGCGAGAGCAACCTTATTTTTGAAGCCCCGAATGTCCTCCAAGAACTGGTGCATCTCGCCCACCAGCGTGTGGGGTGCCGAGGCCTCAGGGTATCGAGTACCCGTCGGCCTCATATTCTTGTGGGCCCTGCAGCCAGAGAAAAGGTCCCAGCAGGGACTGGGGCCTGAGCTTGGGAGGGATGGGGGTGGCGGAGGGAGAGCAGCCCCGGAAGTGCTGGGAGAGGGTGGTACGTCGAGAGCCTCCCGAGCAGTCACAGCTTCGGGGGCAGCCATAGTTGGACAGGGGTTAAGGGGGGAGTGGGAAGGGGAGGGTTGGGAGTGGGGGGTGAGAGAGGGGAGGAGGAGGAAGGGGAGGGAGTGGGAGGAGTGGGGAGGGTTGCGGGTTCTGGGATGGGACATTGATTGGAGGAGGGAGTAGGGTTGAGGGTGAAGGCGGGGGCCAAGGTGGGAGCAGGGGCAGGGACAGGAGTGGAGGGGATCTTGTGGGGGGGAGGGTTCCACAGGTGATGGGGGAGGAGAAGGGGAAAGGGCAAGGTGCCCACGCGCTCGGCAGCAGGCACCAGCAGGGCCAGGGGAGTGATGTTGGGGTCTTCGGGTCCAAGAGGGGACGGGGGCATGTTTAGTGAGAACACTAGTTCCTCCGGGGCATCCAGGGGCTGGCCGACTTCCGCCGGGAGGTTGTTCCCATCTGAGGGGGGGGCCGTACCCTACGACATCCCAGGGCAGAGGGGGGTGGCAGTTAGGGGGTTGCTGGTGGGCGGGGAGAAAGAAGGCGAGGGGAGTGGGGAGTGGACAGACGGCCCGCAGGCCTCTAATAGAAGGTGGTACATGTCCAGGGCCACCGGGCTGAGACCTAGGGCCTCAACCTCCTGCAAGAGGCGGGCGAGGCTGAGGCTTACATCCTCAGGATGCTCCGCAGCAGTGAGCTGGGCAGCGGTTGGAGGGGTGTCGGAGGAGGGCGAGGGCGCAGTGGAGACTGTCCCCACTTTTTGGGGCTCTGGCTCCGGGGCGGAAGGAGTGGTGTCCTTCACGGCCGCCGTGGCGGCCTCGATCACCCCTGGCAGGTGGTCAGTGGCTGGGGGTTCAGCGGATGGACTGAAGCTGGCAGCCCTTTTGGGTGTCTTGTGGGGCACCTCCAGCCCGTCCTCCGACGGGGTGGGGTGCCGGGCGCGCACATTTATTTTCTTCCTCTTTCGCCCTACCAGCACCCAGTCCTCCGAGGAGTGGGGCTGGGTGGCAGAGGAGGAAGGGCCGGGGAACTGAGGCAACGAGGAGGGAGGGAGGGAAAGAGGGGCCGGGGCGGCAGAGGAAGGGGACGGCCCGCCCTGGGGTGGGCCCTGCCCAGGTCCTGCAGCCGCCCCTGCCTCCCTCTCCTCTGCAGGCCTGGCTCTTCTGCCCACTCAGACGCCGGCGCCCTCTTCTTCTTGCCCAGCACCACCGGTTCGGGCGCCCTCCGACACCTGAGCAACGATGGATCTGTCCAGTAGGAGAGGAGGAGGGGCAGTCCCAGGGCCTGTCGCAGTCGGGGTGCTGCCAGTCTCGTGGATGGCGCCCCCTGGGTCGGAGGAGGTCCCGGGCTCCTCTTCACGCTGGGCCAGGGGACAATCGCTCCGGACGTGCCCCGCCGCCTGGCACACGAAGCACCGGGCCCCCCCCAGGGTGTAAAAGACCTGGTACTGGGCCCCTTGGTAGGGCACCAGTATAGCCCCCTCCTGGGCTACCCTGCCCTGTGCTGCCGCCGGAGGCAGTTGTATTCGGGCCCGCTGGTGGAAGGAGAGCACATGCCGGGGAGCGGGGTCCTTGCAGCCTAGGGGGAGGGGGCTCAGGACTGACAGAGGCCGGCCCAGGGCAGTGAGGAAAGGCAGAAGGGCGGAGTTGGGGAGGAAGGGCGGGACGGACGAGAACACCACCCGCACGCCCAGGTCTTCCAGTGGCTCCACGGGCACGTGCACGCCCCCTACCGCCAGGCCCCTCTCCACCGCCTCCTGGGCGGCGGCCTCTGAAGCCAGGAAGAAGACGATCTTCCAGAACATCCGGGAGGCCGCCACCACGGCCGCGGACCCCACCACCCGTGCCAATGCCCGTACGTAGGTCTCCATGTGGGGTGAGGCAGCCACCAGGAGGCAGCGGACTCTGTGCCTCCTGGTGAGCGCAGGGAAGGGGCCGCGACCATCGGGGTGGTAGTCCTGGCAGAGGCGGAAGGAGCAGGGTGCGAGGCAGCAGCCGCCGCATGGGCGTACGACCTGGGGGCCGAAGAATCGGAGGCTCCAGGCGCGGTGGTGGGAATAGGGGGGCAGGGAGAAGGGGGAGCTGCGCCAGATGTTGCAGCAGCTGGGGTAAGAGCCCCCACCATGGGAGGTTTGGCCTGGGTGGGCCTCTTGCCTTTCTTTTTCCCCTGGCCCTTCCTACCCTTTCAGGGGGTTGGGTTCGGGGTGGGGTTGCCGGAGGACACCGTGGTGGGGATGGCAGGAGCCCTGGAGCCCGCACTTGCGCCCTCGACCGACATGATGGTAGGATGAGCCGGCCGCCATTTCGGAAGTGTGAGGGGGGCCAGTGGAGGAGAGTGGGAGAGGGGGTGTCACTGGGTGACCCTCCAGTGGGCACAGAGGCCATGGCAGGGGGCGTAGAAGGGAGAGTGTTTATCGAGGGTAGGTGCCTTTAGGAGAGGGTGGGGGGAGGGGAAAGAAGGAGAGGAAGGGGAAGGCTGGGGAAAAGCTGCCCCTCCCCCACCGTCCGGGTTGAGAACCTGGCTGAGTGGGGGAAGGGCAGGGAAGGGAGGTGAGCTTGGGGGGGGGTGTGTGCAAAGATGTCCTCAACTCCCCGAACAACAAGGAAAAGCCGGCTCCTGCTTCTGCACTGGGATGTGGGGGGAAATCAAAGTGAGTACGTGTGGGGGTGTAAGTGAGAAGGGGGGGGCCAAGCAGCTAGTAAATCAAAAGGGGGGGGGTGCAGGCATGTGGGGGGAGTGGCCAAGCCAACCAGAGGGGGGGAGGAGGGGAGAGGGTGTGCCCACGGGCACTTGGGGGGGGGGCACGGCAGCTGCTGCAGAGCCTTAAGGACCTTGGGAGGAGGAAGGGGCAGGTGGTTGTGGGGGGGGGCCGGGCTGGATGGAGAAGGCCCTGGCGGCAGCTGGGTGTGGGGAGGGCAGTGGGAGAGGCAGTGGCTGCAGGGGTGGGGCAGGGACCAAGCCCTAACACCCCACCCCTGGCTATGCAGCCACCCCTCTGGAGTCCTGGGGGAGAGGGGCCCCACCCAAACTCACCCCTCCCCTAAGCCACTCCACAGGAGGCTGTGGAGGGAGCCCAACCGTGGCTTTAAGAAAGCCCCTTACCTTCTCCAAAACAGCAAGGATGCAGCAGCTGCCAGATGAAAGGTGGGCCCAAGTAGGGGGCCCGCAGTCTCCCCCCTAAAGGGTGGAAGTGGGGGGCCCTCCTGCCAAGGGGCAGGAGGCAAGAGTCCCCTGCACTCCACCCACCCAGCAGCTCTAGAGGAAACTATCTGGCAAGTGTGGAGTGGGGGGAAGAGGGAGCAGCCTGCCCAAGGCAGGAGGGAAGCTGGCCCGAGAAGGGGGCCAAGAGGAGAGCCCCACAGGGATGACTTGAAGCAACCAGGGGCTGCCCACCTCCCAGTCATGGGGTCCCCAAGTGGGGTCCCACAGCAGCCCTGCAGGAACCCCAACAAGAGTAAAAACAGGGCAGAGGTGGAGCTGACAATCAGAGTGGCAGCAGCCGAGGAATAGGCTGTCCTAAATCAATTAGGGCCAGCTGTCCCACACAGGGCTACCGTTATAAACCCTTTTCCATGCAGGACAAGCAGGAAGTGTGAAAGGTGATTAAAGAGAGTTTAGGAGGTGAGTGAGGAGAGGGAAGGAGACTTGGAGGAACAACAGAGACAGTAAAGGAGGAGGAGGAGAAGAGCCTCAGTAACCCAGGGCTGGGCTGTCCCCGGTCCAGGGGATCCTGAGGCTCAACCAGAGACTCTGGAAAACTGGGCAGCAGGTGGAGCCAACCAAGGAAGGGGACTTGCTGCCACGACTGCTACTATCTGCAGGAGGTACCGGGGGGGATCATCTGGGGAAGTGGCCCAGGGAGAAGAGCTGCAGGGGCAAGGGTGAAGGGAGTCAGCCCTCCCCAGTAGCAGCCAACCAGTGTCCCTGAGCCAGAACACATGAGTGGAGGCCAGGTTCCCCTCCAGACCACCCTCTGCCCCAGCAAGGGTAACAGGGTTCCTATGATGGAGTCAGTGGACTGAACAGAGGGCCTGGGGCCCAGGAGAAAGACCCTACCACACATCACACAGAAGGTTGCCTCATAGATGTGGTCTTCAACATAGCAGGTTTCATTGAATTGGACATGACGGTACCTTTCAGTAAGTTGAAAAAGCTGTTATCTGTCATTCTGCACTTTGTTGTCCAGCACAATGCTCTGAGTCAGACTGAGAAGAGCAATTTCTTCTCCTCTTGGGCAGGCAACAACTGACACAGACTTTCCAAAAGATGCCTGCAAGTCTTGGTGGTCAAGATGACACGAGGGCCAGTCTCTTGTATGTGAAAATGCTCCTAGTTAAGGCAGTCTAATTCCAGAGCAACTCCACTGTCATAAAGAGACTTACTCTGGATTTACATCAGTGTAGGCAAGAACACAGTTTGGTCCCTACTTTTTTCCCTTGCTGGATTAGGCAGTGTGCCCACTCCCAAGAGCAGAGAGAATTTTAAAATAATAGTTGCACATCCAATGTCTAGTTATCTGCAGAAATAATTAATGGGACTTGTGAGTAGGTTCGGGAGATCCAAAGGCTATGGGAGTAAACCCAAACAGAAAATCTGGAGTTGAGATCCTCAGACGGTTAGCAGGGAGGATTCTTCAAACCTGCTTTCCAGCAGCTCCTTGCAGTCACCTCAGTTCCAAACGTACTGACTTCTGTCTTTCCTTTGGATTCAACTGAGGCGATCCACAGGGGGATAGTGCCAGCTGGGCAATGCACTTGCTCCAAACACTAGTCCAGGCAATGCAGCATGTAAGAGGGTGACAGATGGAGAGGACACTCCATCCTTGCTGATAGCATGGAAACAACACGGGAAGTGGCAGTTACGGGTTATAAGCCCTCCTCAACTGGCAAAGAGGAGGATGCCACGGGTCACTTTTGTCAGTGGGAGGAGTCATCGCGCTCCACTGGTCATCTACTGCCCTCCTCAAGCCGGGCAGCTCCTGGTCAATAACGTGCTAACCTGCCACATCTGCCTTCCTCATTGGGTGCATGGAGATTGACCAAAAATCGAAAAGTAGATGTAAATGACGTATCCACCAAAAAAACTAAATAATAAATCAACTTTCCTCTAGCTCAGTAGCTGGCATGTAAGGACCATGTGTCCTGGACTTGGATCTGCCCATGACCTTACAAACACTGACTCGGTACGCAAAACAGCAGTCATAGATCAACCGCTATACAAACAGAATGTTGACATTTCTGCTCTCCAGGAAACCAGGCTGGCAGATGCTGGGTCAGTGAAAGAAACCAACTACACTTTCTTCTGGAAGGACTTGAGTTCACTGCCTCTATGGAGTTGGATTTGCTGTTCAGAACAATCTGCTGAAATCTATCAATATGCCCACAGCTGAATCGGAACATATTATATCCCTGAAGCTCTGCACCAAGTCAGGATATGTCAACATCATCGATGCTTATGCACCCACATTGGCATCATGTGCCAAAGACAAAGACCGCTTTTATTATAATCTTCAGAAAGTTATTAACTCCTTTCCAACTAGCAAACAACTGTACGTCCTTGGCAACTTCAATGCAAGTGTTGGACACGACCATCAGTCCTGGCCCGTCTGCCTCAGTCATCGTGGTATTGGGAAAATGAATGAAAATGTTCAAAGGCTTCTCGAATTCAGCTCTCAAAATCACCTCTGCATCACTAATACTTTCTTTAACCTGAAAGAGTGTCACAAGGTTTCATGGTGCCACCCCACACCCAGTCACTGGCATCAACTTGACCTTGTAGTGGTATGCAGGAACCAACTCAATGCTGTCAAAATTACATGCACACATCACAGAGCAGATTGTGACACTGATCACTCCTTGATGATCAGCAGAGTGAAAATCGTCCCAAAGAAACTCCATATGACAAGGGAATGCAGTAAGCCAAAAATCAATACCCTCAATACCAGAGGTGTGCTGAAATGTTGTGTTTTTGCAGATGATCTCACTTGCAAAATGGAACACAAACCTGACCAACAAACGTGGTCCCATGTTGAGAGATTCAATATACAAATGTGCCAAATCTGCCTTTGGAACATGTAAATTCTCCAACAAAGACTGGATTGATGAAAATGCTGACATTCATAGGCCTCTTCTTGAAGAAAAACACAAGGCACATCTGAATAACATAAAGAACCCATATCAAACCACAAGAGATCAACTTTGACATGCAAGATCTGTTCTTCAGAGAGAATCAAGGTGGTGTGCGAACAAGTATTGGCCAACCTATGTTCTAATATTCAAAAGGCATCTGATTTGTGCGACCTAAAAACCATGTATGGTGGATTGAAGAAAGCACTCAGACCAAACATTAACAAAGTCACTTCACTGATGCATTTAAATGGATAGGTGATCACAGACAAAAAGCTGCAGATGTCCAGATGGGTGGAACACTACTCAAGTCTTTATTCCCATTAGTGTACAATACAACCTGAACTTGAGAACCTCATCCCAACCTTTCCAGAAATGTCTGAGCTAGATTCAGAGCCTACGGTGGAGGAACTTTCTCGAGCTCTTAATGCTCTCTCCAATGGGCAAGCACCAGGAAAAGACAGAATTCCAGCTGAAGTCCTGAAGGCAAAAAAGGCTGTGCTCTTCTCCTTCCTCTATGATTTACTCCTAAAATGTTGGAGAGCCGGTGATGTCCCACATGACATGAAGGATGCAAACATCATCACTCTTTATAAAAACAAAGGTGACAAGGGTGACTGCAACAACTACAGAGGCATCTTGTTACTGAGCATCACAGGCAAAGCTTTTGCCCATGTCATTCTCAAACGTCTGCAAAAACTTGCAGATCGAGTCTATCCAGAAACACACTGTGGCTTCCGGGCTGGTAGGTCAACAATTAACATGATTTTCTCACTTTGACAACTACAGAAAAAATGCAGAGAACAAGAAAAGTCATTATTTATAGCATTTGTGAACTTAACAAAAGTGTTTGACACAGTAGATCAGGACTATACAGAGTATTAACCAAGATTGGCTGCTCACCTATCCTACTAAAGCTCATAACATCCTTTCACGAAAACATGAAAGCAACAGTGCAATATGATGGATCTACATCAGAACGTTTGCAATGAACAGCGAAGTCAAACAAGGGTGTGTTCTTGCCCCTGTCCTTTTTGGCATATTCTTCTCCGTTCTACTAATTTGCGCATTTCAAATCTCATGCCGGGATGTATTTCTCCACACAAGGTTAGATGTCTCTCTCTACAACCTGGCAAGACTCAAGGCCAAAAGTAAAGGTCAAGAAAGTCCTCATTAGGGAACTCCTCTTTGCAGATGATGCAGCTGTCATTGCTCATAATGAAGACATGCTACAGTCACTGATGGATTCTCTATCCACAGCTTGCGAGTGGTTTCCCTTTGACATAAGCATGAAGAAAACTGTTTTATTCACTCAAGATATACCTCAGTGACCCAATGCCATTCTGTATAACAGCCCACTAGATGTAGTTCAACAATTTTGTTATCTTGGATCTACTGTCACCGCAAACCTATCCATGAACGAAGAGCTGAACCTCAGAATCGGGAAGGAAGCTACGATTTTTGGCAGACTTACAAAATGAGCATGGAACAATCCTAAACTGGCAGTGAAAACAAATAGATTAATATATCAGGTATGTGTATTGAGTATCCTGGTATATGTTTCTGAGGCATGGACCACCTACTCGAACTAGGAGAAAAAATTGAGCGGTTTCCATCTTTGCTGCCTCTGCAGAATTATGAATATCAACTGCCAAGAGAAACTTTCAAATGCAGATGTCCTGTCAAGATCTGGCATACCCAGCCTCATAGCAATCCTCAACAGCAAAAGACTATGATGGCTTGGTCATGTGAGAAGAATGGGTGACAAATGTCTTCCCAAAGAAATCCTCTTTGGTGAACTGTCATGTGGATTGAGAAGAAGAGGAAGACCAAAGCTAAGATTCAAGGATGGGTGCAAAAACGCCCTGAAGAAATTCAACATTGATCCAAAATCCTGGGAATCTACATCATCAGATCGAAATACCTGGTGATAATTGCTAGGACAGGGCACATCATCATCATAGTATATGCGCAAACCATGCGAAAGAACTTCATCTTACAAGGGAAAACTCTAAGACTCCAGAATTCAGAAATAGACTGACGTGGTTATTGCAATCGACCATGCAAATCCAATATTGGATGGATAAGCCACAAGAGAAGCTGCAGACTCAAACACTGCCCATAGGTCCTCACCACCACTGCCAGCCACCATCTCTTGAGATGAAAAGGGGCCATAGTAGTAATTAATGAGAACAGGAAAGGAACACACGCTCCTGGCCAGCTTCAGAGAGGACTGTTACATGTAAAAAAAGGTTACTATTTCTCACCTTAGTATAACAGAAATACTAATGGTAAGAAGATGAGAGTCTCACTAGTAGACTCCATTGTTCTGCCTGCTCTCTAAAACCTGGGTCCTCCCTCCAGTTAGCTCCTCAGCTGTCAGAGCCCAGGAAGTTTACATTAAAACCCTGTCAACACATGAGCAGCCATTAGAGTGAAAATTAGTGCTTGCAGCTGTCAGTTCCTCCACGGCCTGCTCAGATGCATCTCTCTACCAAATAGACACAATGGCTAATGGAGCCCAGAAGTATCTGCTTAGCTCATGACTGTGATTTGCTAGCTGCAGGGGAGGAGGGGAGGTAACAGATTGAAATACAGGAGGCAGCACGGTACAGCGAGTAAGTGTGTGTACTGTTCCCAGCTGTCAGTGAGGTATGGGATGACTTTGGGGAAGTCACTTCCATTCTCTGCTTGTTTCCCCTTCCCTTTTTTGCCCCTCTCTGTAGATGGTAAACTCTTAGGGTACGAGAATAGCTGCTCATGCTGGAGAAGTGTTGCATGGTGGAATCATGGTTTTGGCTGAGGCAAATAATATACATTGTAATGTGTCCTCTCTTTGGGTGGGTTCACCCAGGATGCAGTCATATCTTCACTGGGCCTTGCTGATACAGTCCCAACACAGGCTCCCCTCTGGTGGTACCATGCACTGTACTCCTGGAGTGTACTATCATACGGTGATCATGAGGTGCTAGAAGGGCAGTAGATACCAGAAGGCAGTAGGATGGCCTTCTTTCCTGGGAGTTGAGGGAAATGGGTAGAAATTAGGAGGAAAGTCTGCAGCTGCCAGATGTTCCAGAGCACTTGTACCTGCCAACAGGTGGACTCAAACCTGGGACCTCTGGGCTTAGTGCATGAGCCTGTAGAGCTTGAGCTAAAAGCCAGCTTCCTCTCCACTACAGAGACTCATTCTTTCTCTTCATAAGTGGTCTGGATAACATTACCTGGGACATAGAACCACACCCAGCAGGTGTGTAGGTTACATACTTCCCCTAGCTGATGAAGGGCATCCCCAGCTTTAGGGACCCAGTTAAAATCCCAGACAAGCTCCTGCTGGTAACCACGAACAAGTAGGCCGAAGCCTGAGACCCCTGGAGCTTAGTGCAGGAACCTCTAGAGTTTGAGCTAAAACCCAATTGCCTCTCAGCCAAGGCTGTAGAGGAGACTCTGTTTGTAAGTGGACATGGGACAGTAAACCACACCCAGCAGGTGTATGGGTTACATACCAACCCACCAGAACCATGTTCTAATGAAAGCAAATGGATGAGGTCAGCAGTTGCCCACGTGTTATTCAAGCAGAATGCTCTGTCCTCAAAAAGAAGTGGTCTGGCTCAGTTTAGAGCTGTGGTTCCCAATCTGGGTCCCCAGATCCCTGGGGGTCTGCAAGGGCATTGCAGGGGTCCACAAAAAAGATCATAGAAACTAAGTGTTTTTTAAATAAGTTGCAATCTGTTATTTTTAAATGAAATATCTTCAAATGTTATTAATTGCTGACTGAAAATCTGTGTTGTGGCGCCTTTGTGTAATGAAACGATTGCGACATTAGAAGGAATTGGGTTTGATGGAAGTCTGTGAAGTGTTGTGGGGGGTGATTGGGGGTCTGCACTAGTGGAAGGGTTGAGAACCACTGGTTTAGAGGGACTGAGCATGACAGTTTGTTCACCTTTTTCCTCCACAGATAACTCTTCTGGGTACACACTTGTCTGACTGGGAGGTCATGATTCCACCTTGCTGAACATCAGCCCCCTTTAGAAGCTTTCGCTGCTAAGAAGCCACCAGGAAAGAGATTTATCCACATTCTCTCTTATATTGCTTGTCTCTTTTCCAGGCACCCCCACTTTTCTCCTACATGGGCCATGAGCAGAGAGGGAAGAGGGACCAAGTGGTCCCACAAATTCTCCTTCCACGTAGGCATTGTTGCTCTCCATCTGTTTATTGCTTTTGACTATTAAAGCATGAGTCCCCCCTTTTGAAAGACTCTCTGTGACCACATAGAGAGAATAAGTGTTTAAATAAAGACTTGCCATTTGTTTTTTAAGCTTTGAAAGGTTTTCTTTTGGCATGAATTTTAATAAATGTTAGATGTAATTTCTGGTTCAGTGGTTACAAGAACCAAGCCATTAAGCCCCGAGTTCTGCCTATTGGTTGTTTGACACCAAAGGAAATTAGCAGGATAACAACATGCTTAACAGCCATTTGATCCTCACTATTTGGGCTTTGTCTTTAATTGCTTTGATTTAAAAGATTTCCCCACCCCACCCCATGACCTCTGCAGCAATAGCAGTTTTAGGAGAAATAGTATTGGGGTCATTATTGGCAAGTAAATAGGGAGGCATGTGAACAAACAGCAAGAAATTGAAGCCATTCCTTGATATTGTGGGGGGCTAGAAGGTGGACACCTCTGTCTGGGTAAACTCAAATCACAGGAGATTTCTAAAATTCAAAATTGAATTATCCTTTCTAGGTAGTACATAATAATACGTGCATGGAATCGTTTGCAACGTGCATTTCCATAGCCTACACAGAAGTTTAATCTTTTTGATATTCACACTCTAGAATCAATAAGGTGTTTTGTAATGCACTGGGAGTGAATCTCTTGCTTTCATTGCAAGAATAATTTATCAGGGTTCTGACAGCTTCTCAAGCCACATGTGATTGATTCTGTTAAAGCAGAGCCTTGCCCCCCGCCCAACCTAAAAACAAACACACAAACAAAACGTACAGAAATCTCAGTGCTCCAAAACCCAGACAGAATTGCCAAAGACAGCGATAATTCTCTTGCAGCTTCTGAACATCTTTGCCAAGTTGTTTGGAGGTCATTGATGATCAAATATGCATGGCAAGTACGCTTCTACTGGAGTTCATCCTATCTTCCTCCATTTATAGTATCAGCTACACAAAGGATTCATTTGTTCCTTTTGAAGTCACTGGGAGTTGTGCCATTCAGTTGACTAGCAGCAGGATCAGAATAAAATCCTTGGTGTAAATATTAGATAAATATTATGGAACAAATGAAAGCATACAGCTGAATTTTAGCTAAAAGTTTTCTGGAAAAAGGTACACAACGTGGTTTTTAAAAAAGGATTCTGAAGTTTAAAGTGCGGATGGGGTGAGTTTTGCTTTGAAGATATGAAAGTAAGCAAGATATTTAATAACGTCAGTTACCAACAGTACTGAGATAATGGAGCCACCATTAGGCAGCTCTAGAGTATAATTATATGTTAAACTTTTACTTCTGTTTTAACAAATCAATTAAAGTCAGTTTTGCCTTTCTTGCACACCCAAAACTCTGCGCTGACCTCTGTGGATGTTTGAGATGTACAAGGAATGCAGGATCATTTGAGTCATAAGCCGCATCTACACTAGCCGGCTGTTTTGAAATAGCCATGCCAACTTTGAAATAGCGCCTGCCACATCTACATGTGCCGAGTGCTCTTTCAAAGTTGAAATCGACATAAGGCGACAAGACGTCGAAGTCGCTATCCTCATCAGGAGATGAGAATAGCGCCCTACGTTGAACATCGAAGTAGGGCATGTGTAGACGATCCGCGTCCCGCAACATCGAAATAGAGGGGTCCTCCATGGTGGCCATCAGCTGAGGGGTTGAGAGATGCTCTCTCCAGCCCCTGAGCTCTATGGTCACCACATGCAGCAGCCCCTTAAAGCTCCCCGCCCCCTGCGTTCCTGTGCAGGAAGCTGAGAGTGTGTGCAGGCGGCAGCACAGCCATGAGGCCAGCCTGCACGTCTCTCTGCAGCCCCAACCCACCACCCCCACAGCCATGGCAGCCAGCCAGCCCCCCAAGCGCCCCCAGGGCACCCCCCCAAGGGGAGCCAGGGCTCCCAGGCTGGCAGCCAGCGGGGGAAGGGGCAGCTGGGCCCCTCCTGGACAGAGGCCGAGATCTGGGACCTGGAGGCGAGGGTCTGGGGCGAGGAGGAGGTGCTCCAGGTAATGGGGAGCAAGAGGCGGAACGCAGATATGTTCGCTTGGCTGACCGAGGGCCTGGCTGCCCAGGGTCACCCTGCCCGCACTCCTGACCATGTCAGGAGTAAGGTAAAGGAGCTACGGCAGGCTTACGCCTGGGCCCAGGATGCGGCCAGCCGATCTGGGGCCGCCCCTGCCACTTGCCCCTTTTACAGGGAGCTCAGGTCCATCCTGGGCCCCCGGTACACCTCCTCCCGCCTGGCCACCCTTGACACCTCGAGCGATGAGCCCCAGCAGGCCCCAGAGACAGAGTCCGCCCTGGAGGCCAGCCCTGCACCCCAGGGGGCCCCCCCAGGAGCCCATCCCTGGGACACCGGAGGAGGAGAAGGAGTCCTCCAGTGATGGGGGGCTCCAAATCACCCTCCCCTCCCACAGCTCCAGCAGGGCGTCTGCCCAATGGGTGTCCCCCGACCATGGGAGCAGACCGTCAGGTATGTACCCCCACGGTGCACACCCCCGTGGTTAAGGGGCAGGGACAAGAGACATGACCAGGGCCCTCCACACACCCAGTTGCCCATGGCCCCGAGGACAGCAGTGGCATGTCCCTCAGAGGAGTCCATCGGCCCCTTTCCCCCCCCCGCAGCAGCACAGCGCCATGCCCCATCCCTGGGGATGGGGGGAGCGGAACTTAGGGTCCCCCGTGGGGGGGGAGGTTGGACACCCATCATCATCATCATCAGCATCTCTGGGGGACGGGATGGGGAACCAGCAGCAGAGGGGTGGGGGGACAAGGGCCACAGGTCAGGGCCCAGACTAACGTCTATCTCCACTCTTCTTCCCCCCTCTGTTGCACAGCTGCACCATTGGAGGGCCCAGAGAGCACCAGCGTGGCGTCTGTTGTCCCGGACAGCCCACCGGGGCCATCCCACCAGGCCAGCCCCTCGGCGGAGCACGGACCAGCCCCAGGACGAGCCCGACAGCGGCAGAGCTATCCACGGGCGTCCACGGACCCCCAGCTGCTCACCACCCTCCGGCGTCAGCTGGAAGTGTCTGAGCGGCGCCTGCAGGTGGAGGAGCGGCGGCTCCATCTCCAGGAGCAAGCACTGGCCTGGCGCCAGGAGGCTTGGGGGGCCTTCATGCACACCTTCAAGGGCATCGCGCGGCACTTGGCTCCCCCTGCTGCTCTGCCCGCCGCTCCACCTGCCACTCCGCCTGCCGTCCCTCCACCATCTGCTGTCCTGGGGCCTGCCGTCGAGGGGGACCATGGGCCTCTGGACACCGCCTGGCCCTATCTGCTGGTTCTCCCGGCCCCCACCCAGACTCGACAGGGCCTCTGGCTGAGACGTGGGTCGCTTCCCCCCACACCAGGTGCAGGACAATAGGGGGTGCGTGGCCGAGAACATTGCCCCCCAAAGCTCCCTCCTTTGGATGTATTCCCCCCATCCTTGTAACTAGTTTTTGTTCTACCCCTGTTTAGTAACTGCCCCCCATGTACATAGTTCCCCCTTCTTGTTTTAATAATTAATACAGATTGCACAGTTTTGTTTAAAAAAAAAATTCCATTTATTGCACAGAAGTGTGTGTGGGGGGTTGTGCTCTCGGGTTCTCTGTGGTGTGGGTGTGGAGGCAGGGAGTGTTGTGGAGGATGGAGGGGTGCAGTGGGTGGCTCACCTGCAGCTGGCCCTGCCAGTGTTCACCCCGCAGCCTGGTCAAAATGGGCTCACAGGGCCTCCCGGACCCGGATCCCTCAGGGTCGACCTGGTGACTGGGAGCAGTGGCTGGCTGCCTCCATCCACAGCCCAGCCCTGGAAGAAGGCCTCTCCCTTGCTCTCCACCAGGTTGTGGAGTGCGCTGCATGTTGGTGAGGCCTGCATCCAGGAGGGTGAGGCGGCACCTCCAGTGCCCTTTGAGGTGGCCGAAAGTGCACTCGACCACCTGGCGTGCATGGTTCAAGCGCATGTTGAACTGCTTCTGGCTGGCTGTGACATGGCCTGTGTAGGGGTGCATGAGCCAGGGCCAGAGGGGGTACACCGCATCTGCGATGAGGCAGAGGGGCATGGTGGTGTCCCCCACAGGGATCTCCCACTGGGGGATGTAGGTCCCCTCCTCCAGCCGGCGGCACAGGCCCGAATTTCTGAACACCCGGGTGCTGCCAGGCCAGCCAACATAAATGTCCAAGAGGCAGACCCAGCTGTCCACCAAGGCCTGGAGGACCACGGAACAGTATCCCTTCCTATTGAGGAAGCGTCCTCTGCTGTGCTCCGGGGCACGGATGGGGATATGGGTCCCATCCAGAACCCCAAAGCAATTTGGGAAGCCCAGGCTGGCAAATCCCACGATAGCAGCATCCGGATCCCCAAGCCGCACGAGCCTGTGGAGGAGCAGGGCATTGATTGCATGGACGACCTGCAGGGGAAGGACATGAGAGAGCACCGGTGTGCAGGGTGTGTCTGGCCCTCCCCCCAGGCCTCCCTCCCTTCCCCCCCGGGCTCCCTCCCCTCCCCACAGGGCTCCCCCGCTCCCCCTGGGTCCTCTTACCTGCATGAGGAAGCAGCCCCAGACTGCTGCCCTACCGATCGGTAGCTGTCTGGAGTGGCCAGCTTCCAGACAGTGATGCTGACCCGTTTCTCTACAGTGAGGGCACGTCGCATGGGGGTGTCCTGGTGCCGTAAGGCAGGGGTGAGCCACTGGCAGAGCTCCAGGAATGTCTGCCGGCTCATTTGGAAGTTCCGGAGCCAGCGGTCGTTGTCCCACTCGCCGAGCACCAGTGTGCGGCTGGGGGGGAGGGGGCTGGGAGGGCAGCAAGGTCTGGGGCTGCTTCCTCATCCCCTGGGGGCAGCTCATCTTCCTCAAATAAAAGATGGTCAGCTGCCTCCTGAATGGCACTGAGCAGGGCAGCCACTGGTCCTCCAGGGGCGGGTGTGTGGGCCTCTGGCGGCTGCTGCTGCTGCTGCTGCTGTGGGTCCATGGTGCTTCACGAGGTGTGTGTGCTTGTGGCTCTGCAGACCACGTGCTGCGCAGGCTGAGTGTGTCTGGGAGGGGCCCTTTAAGGGAGCGGCTTGCTGTTGCCCCGTAAATGCTAGTCCGCCCTGTGACCCTGTCTGCAGCTGTTCCTGGCACCCTTATTTCGATGAGGGCCGCTTTTGTGTGTAGACGCTCCCCTGCAGCGCCTATTTCGATATAGTGCTGTCCAACATCGACGTTGAACGTCGACGGCACCAGCCCTGGAGGATGTGTAGACGCTATTCATCGAAATAGCTTATTTCGATTTCGCTACATCGAAATAAGCTATGTCGATGTAGCATCCCAGTGTAGATGTAGCTATAGTCATTTAAACCTATTTCATAGCCTCTTTGACCCTGGGTTTTTCATAGCTATAACAATCAGATATCAAATTTTCTGTTATCTACCAAAATAGCCGTTACTGTTACTTGATTATGTATTCACTCAGCCAGCCTTTACAGGAAGTGGAAACCAGACTTCACTCATTACTATCCATCATTCAGCCAAGATCTTATACAGCTAAGCATGAAGCTTTCAAGCATGGCTACACTCCGATTTTGTGAAGCACTGTATTTATTTATTTTTTTCTAATGATGAACAGAAGCTATAACAGCTACTCAGTTACAGAAGTCTACAGATATGGAGTTGCACAAGGTGTAAGTCAAGGCAGAATATGGACTGTAGTTATCTTTCTGACTCCTGTTGAAGTCAGTGGGAATCTAGCCACCGATTTCTGTGGGAGTAGGAGCAGGCCCAAGAAGCAAGGCAATGTTATCATCAGTAGTATGGTTCCAGGAAACACTATGATGAGATTAATCTATTTTGCTGAGGAGTCAGGAGATGTGGACTGGGTTCTTAGCTCTACACAAGGTGGACAAATCACTTGGTCTTCCTCTTTCCTTGCTTGGACAGAGTGGATGGAGAAAGTGCAGCAATAGACACTCCCAACCCAGGCTTTAAAGCTAGAGAAGAAGAAGTCATTTGTTTAGTTTTCAGACTGACCACATAATTTAATGATGAAAAAGAGAGAGTGGAGGACTCAGTTGCTTCTGTCAATACTATTCTGCCATAGAGACTGGGCTAGCATCCTTTGTTCTAGTGCCCTTTCTGGTGTCTCTCTTGAAGGCCACTGAGCACAAACCTCAGGCAACACCATCAGGAGGGCCTACCATCATGAGAAGAAAGGGAATGTCCCCATTGAGTAGGCGCCCATCCCCTCCTGTGCCTCAGGCCAGATCCTCTAGATCAGGTCTCTTCTACTTACCCATATTATTTTGAAATAGAGAAGAGAGAAATCTCAAAAGTTCTTCAGAAGTTTCTGTTCATAAACTGAAACTATATTATGGTAAGTCTGAAAAATCCATGTGTGACCAATATAGTAACACTTACCCAACCCCCCACATACACAGTTCTAGGTTGCTAGAAGAAGGAACTCTTCTATTGACCTAGCCACTATCACCTGGGGAAGTGGGTCATCTACAGTGATGAAAGAGCCCCCTCCAATTAGCATTGGTGCTGTCTGCAGTTGCAGATGTGTTGCTGTAGCTTTGGAAGTCTAGACAAGCCCTTATAGGCCTTCAAAAGCTGACGTGCACAAGCTGGTGTATCTGCACATACATATGTAGCTAACTACACCCACAAATCTCCATTTGTGAATGTGCATGGGCTGTTAAGGTTGGGTGTCCATAAATGTGTGCTCCTAGAACAGGATGTCTTCCCAAAAGATGTGCTCTACTTCAACCACATTAAGCCATTGGGCTTCATGCATAAATTACGAGATGAGACTCTGTAGTTTGTTGAGGAGGTTAGATGAGGTGAACTCAGTAGTCCTTTCTAGCTTTAAAATCTACATGTTTCTGGAAGTTTGGCCCTATAATACCTGAAATAGTAACAGGCTTCTTCCTCTGGAATGTTGTATACAAAGTTCATTTCACAAAACCATGCATTTCTCAGGACTCACTTTGGTTTGTATTTTATTTCATGGCAGAACAATGACAGATAGAAGAGTGACATCTGTAATCTTAATTATGCTGATGCTTTAATTTTTAAAAAGGTGATCCTTAGAAATTGCACCAAAACACCAATCAGTCAGAAAGCCAGGCATGAGAACTCTTTAATCCTCACTATCAAAACCTTGATGAAAGAAGAGTCTCTACTTTCCACGTTGCAAATTTCTCTGGTAGGGTTTCACATTCATTTTCTCCCGACAGTGATTAAAATAAGCATTGTCAGTGGTTGGAGAGAACACATTAAGAATGGTTTTACTTGGTTAAGACAAAAAATACAAAATCAATAAGCCATTCCTGGCATTTAGAACTCCTGTCAGCTGACCTCTGACTGGCCTCACCTGCCTTGCCTTTCTTCCCAGAAGAAGGCACTTCTCAGAAAAATCTGCCTCAGCCCTAAGGCTATTTCCTTATACTCTTAGACTGAAAAGGTAACAATACTAATTTGAAGATGCAATACGCTACCATCGGAATTTGCTCCCTTCTGAATACTCAGGAGCACTTGGTAGTGGTGCAAACAAGGCCCCATGAGCCCCCTTCTTAAACAGCATTTCCTGCTTTTAGGGAGTACATTAAAACATACAAGGAGGTCTGTCTCAGATAAGCTGTAAGGCTACTTACTATCTGATAGATCTTGACAGATGTATAGAAAGGTTCTGGTCAGTAAAAAGGATTGGAGTTCATAGACCTGAATTTTTGCCCAGATCTCAAAAGGAGACAGCCACATATTTTCTTCTAAATTTTGAAGGAGCTTAGGTAACCACATCCTTCTGGTTCCCCCTTCCCACAAGTCTGCATCTCCTGGTTGTGTCTCAAGCTGGAGATGTAAGTAACAAAATATCATGAAGAGGGGTGTTTTCCTGATGTTTCTGGCTAGACAGGTGATGCCAGGAAGGACCCTGCTTTGTTAGTTGTATTATGGCTGTGCCTAAGGAACCCAGACAAACCATGGCCCAGTTGTTTTGGGCACGTCACAAATACAGAGCAAGAGACCTAGTACAAGGAGTTTATAGTGTTGTCCTTTTTTTACCCAACTGGGTATTCAAAGTTCAGGTCTGGGGGATGTTTCAGTTGAAAGCAGAAATTGATGGAGGAGTCTGATATTTTCTTTGGAGCAAGTTTGTTTCTCTACCAGGCAGGTGCAAAGTCCTGTTTCTCTGAATGCTGGAGGAACCTAGAACAAAAGACTTATAGTCCTCGAGCCTCTTTCACCAACGCCAGAGCCAAAAGCTCTCTCTCTAGCTTTTTCCAGGGTCACAGTGAGCTCACAGGTTGCAACGGCATCCTAACTTTTTTCCTCTGCCTCTCTTGTTTTCTCTGTCTCCCTATGGCTTTGTCTAAGCGACATGGCACCTTAAAGACTTATATATTTGGGCATAAGCTTTCATGGGCAAAACCTACTTCCTCAGATGCATGGAGTGGAAGTTACACAATTGCTATAAGATGTTGACCACCAGTACTGGCATTAAAAAAGCCCTGACAGCAGTTTATGATTTAGATTAAGATGTTTAATGAACTAAAGTTTCAATAGCCCAAGTGTTTCCGGAGCAGAGCTTTAAAGTTAGTTTTGGAGAACCTCATTTATGGAACCTGTTTTTGTAAAACATAATCAAATGATATAACTCTACCCATAGTTCCCAGGAGCAAAGAATGGAGTTTTGTTCCTGAGAACTATGAGCACCTTAGAGCTGGGACCCATTAAGTTAAGTTGCAACAAGCTGCTGATCTGTGTTGTTGGGAAAACTGCTGCTTTCCTCTTTGTAGTTTGCTGATCTTGTCATGTGTTGTGCCTGGATGTACCAGCTCTTATGAGGACCAGATTAATGCCCAGTAAGTTAGGCTCATGCCTGGGGCCCAAATTTGCCCAAACTTTTTATAATGATGTGAATTTCTGCACAAACTGGAAGAACTTCACTCCTTTAAATGGGTGAATGGCACTACAACCTGGTGCATGGGATCACAATGCTAATCAGACCTGGCTCAGTTGCTCCTTCATCCTGGGACATCCAGACCAAATTTGACTGAGTTTCTTTGTGACCTACTGCCTGGGGTCCCTCAGTGGGTTTGCAGCCCAGTGCACCAGCTCAGAACACCACTCACTCAAGTAAGTGAAGTTTTTTTCAGTTCTCCTTTAAAGCGGCACCACGCTGGATGGAGATAGCCTTCCCACCCTATTGAGACTTAGGGTACGTCTTCACTACTTGGAAGATTCACCTGGTCAGGGTTGATCTACTAGGGTTCGATTTTACATGCCTAATAGGGATGCAAAAAATCAAACAATCAGGGGATCAACATTCAACCCTTGTACTCAACAATATTGCAAGGCATAAGGGAGGTCAACTGGAGAGTTTCTCCCATCAAAGCCCTCTGTGAGGACAGCCAGGAAAAGTCAATTGTAGATAAGTCAACTCCAGCTATGGTATTGCCATAGCTAGAATTGTGTGTCTTCAATCAACATCAAGGTCTAGCGTAGACCTGGCCTTACTTGTGGCCCTGTGGCCTGTTCTAGAGGTGGTGCTGAACAAGACCCAGGCCTGTAATAAGGATATGGAATGTGACTTGTAAATGACGATGAGAAACTGGAAGTCTCAAAATATCAAGTGGGAGCTGCAGCAACTAAGTGGGCCTTTGCAATACTAGGGCAACACAGTGTTTTGGAAAGTAAAGTAAATTTTTAATGCTGACTCTAGACCTGTTCTTGCAATAATCCGTGAGGCACTCATTGCAAGACCAAAATCCACATTTGCAATGCAGGGGTCACCATTAAGAAATCAGCTTTTTTCTAACCATTCCCATACAGTGGTATCTGAACACAGCATAATTCCTTTCCCACCCCTTCCCACCGAGGTATAGAATAGGAGATCCATAATAACATTCGGCAATGGTTAACTTTTAATAGGACTGACTGAAAATCAGCACAAGTGTAGAAAAGCTAGCAGGAGTAAAGGATACTCTACGTGTGTTTTTCCTGCTCGTTTCTGAGGCCTAATCAGAATTAACGTTCTTCAGTCAATAACAACCTCCTGGCCCCATCCCCAAGTTCATTGGGAGAAGAGTCTGGCCCAAAATATTCCAACGATGTTGTGTGGAAGTTGGCATTGCCAGAGCAACTTTAAGGCCTGGAATTTCCTGAATCATGGCACTTGATCTCGTGTTCTAAATCATTAGGATATGAAATAGCTTTTATGGACTAGCTTTTTATGGGTAGGCAGTATAGCATCAACATAAAAGCAGTGCTTAATTTCACAGAATATAAATACAGCTCTATCAGAGTGTAACAGTTTTGTCTTTAATGTCAAAATGAAGCCAGTAGAGCTGGCTAGGTGTTGGACATCACTAAAAAGGTCTGATAGTAGTGGATTAATCACTTAGGACAATATACTCCTATATGCCCTTGGCACAGGGGACAAGAAGCTAAGGTTTCTTTGATGGTACCTCCCTCTACATTCTCCAACAGGTAAAGGAAGGATATTACCCAGCCAGAAGCACAGTGTTCTGCTTCTAAAATCAATTCAGCCCCAGGCACATGAAAGGAAGGATGGGCCATTGCTTGGGGCTTTAGTGTGGGATTTCAGAAGCTAAGATTCAGTTCCCAACTCTATCATATACTCCTTGTGTAACCTTGAGTCCTCTGCTTGTAGACCCCATCTGTAAAATGGGGATATTTGGATTACTGATCTCACTGGGGTGTTCTGAGCATATATACACCCTGGAGATTTGTGGTAACATACCGTGGCAGTGGCTACGTCTACACGTGCCCCAAACTTCGAAATAGCCATGCATATTTGCATATTCAGCGCTTCATTAGCATGCGGGTGGCAGCAGCGCTTCGAAATTGATGCGCCTTGCTGCTGCGCGGCGCGTCCAGATGGGGCTCCTTTTCGAAAGGAAGCCACCTACTTCAAAGTCCCCTTATTCCCATGAGCCTGGATGACCACTGAATGGTATCCCTTCCTGTTGAGGAAGTGTCCTCCGCTGTGCTCCGGGGCACGGATGGGGATATGGGTCTGGCAAACCCCGCGATGGCAGCATCTGGGTCCCCAAGCCACACGAGCCTGTGGCGGAGCAGGGCATTGATTGCGCAGATGACCTGCAGGGGAAGGACATAAGAGAGCACCAGTGACGGGTGTGCAGGGTGTGTCTGGCCCTCCACCACAGGGCTCCCCCCTCCCAGATCTCCCTCCTCCCAGGGCTCCCCCAGGGCTCCCCCCTCCCAGGGCTTCCCCCTCTCACATCTCCCCCAGGGCTCCCCCCTCCCAGGGCTCCCCCCCCGGGTCTTCTTACCTCCATGAGGACAGCCCTGACGGTGGCCTTGCCCACACCAAACTGCTGCCCTACGGATCGGTAGCTGTCTGGAGTGGCCAGCTTCCAGACAGTGATGCCGACCCATTTCTCGACCATGAGGGCACATCGCATGGAGGTGTCCTGGTGCCGTAAGGCAGGGGTGAGCCACTGGCAGAGCTCCAGGAATGTCTGCCGGCTCATACGGAAATTCTGGAGCCAGTGATCATTGTCCCACTTGCCGAACACCAGCCGCTCCCACCAGTCGTTGCTCGTGGGGTAGCTCCACAGCCAGCGGCGTGTGCGGCCGGGGGGGGCGGGGTGGGTGGCGGGGTCGGAGAGCAGCAAGGTCTGGGGCTTCTTCCTCATCCCCTTCTTCCTCATCCCTCATCCCTCATCCTCATCCTCTTCTGTGAATAAAAGGTGGTCAGCTGCCTCCTGCATAGCATTGAGCAGGGCAAGCACTGCTCCTGCAGGGGCGGGTGTGTGGACCTCTGGCTACTGCTGCTGCTGCTGGGGGTCCATACTGCTTCGACGGGTGTGCATGCCTGTGGCTCTGCAGACCGCATGGTGTGCAGGCTGAGTGTGTCTGGGAGGGGCCCTTTAAGGGAGCGGCTAGCTGTTGCCCCAGAAGTGCTAGTCCACCCTGTGATCCTGTCTGCAGCTGTTCCTGGCACCCTAATCTCAATGTGGGCCGCTTTGGCGTGTAGACGCTCCCCTGCAGCGCCTACTTTGATGTAGTGCTGCTCAACGTCGACGTTGAACGTTGATGGCACCAGCCCTGGAGGACGTGTAAACGCTATTTATCGAAATAGCTTATTTCGATGTCGCTACATCGAAATAAGCTATTTCAATGTAGCATCCCCATATAGATGTAGCTTTACACTGTTAAGCACCACAGAATAGCCAATAAGAAAATTCTGAATTCACAGCTGGCTCTGTGTGATGTGTGCTGAATAAGACATAGTGTTACACATCGAACTATGAGGATAAAACAAACTGTTGACTAGCTGCTTGTTCAGTGAGTGCCAGCCATCCTATGCAGGGTGGGAAATATAGCATGTGATCAGGCAACAGAATGCTTTCATAATCCACATGCCCAAAGGGGCATCTTTAATACAGGCAGTTCCTAGCCTGAGCCCTTTAATTTGGTTTATCATCTGATTTGCAGGGGAATATAGGTCAGACTGAAATGCAAGCTTTTTCTATAATACTGAGTTGCTCTGGCTTATTCTGATTTCTGTTTTAATGAGTAGAATTTTGAAGCAAAAATGTAGTCTGTAATTTTCGCTTATTTTGTCCCTAGCCTGTCGCCGTATAACAATTTGATATTCATTGGAATGATTGTGACTTTAGGAACTGCTCATGCAAATATTATAGCATCTCATTATGCCATTATACATTTAGAAGTGTTAGTAGAACCACATCAGGAGTATTCCATAGACTGGTATCACAAGGTCTACAGCTTCTTTTCATCGATCAGGACTACATGCAGCAGTTCAGAAAGGTTCAAGCCAATAGTTAGACACCAGTCTGAATATCTGGTCACCCTCTTGCTCTCCAAACACAACCATTTGCAAATGGGTTTCATTCTCCATTATGACACAGTGTTACTGCCAACTAAGCTAATGAAGCCCTTAAACTGAGAGCTGAGAGAGAGAATGAAGGGGAAAGCAGTTTCCTTTGTTTAAGTGGGAGAATTCTGGCTGTAGGGCCAGAATGAGTTACCCTAACATATATGACATAATACCCTAGACATAAGTGGTCATGGTGACATATTGAATCCTAGAATTGGAAGGAACCTCAAGAGGTTCCCGTGCCCTCACTTAAGTACTACTGCTCCTGGTGTAGGACATACCTGTAAGGGTATCTCAGTCTGACCCATAATTTCAGTCCAGAAGTACACCCAGAATGTCTTAGTTGCTGCCAATAACATCCTTCTGTTTGTATGGTTTTGGAGCAGTGGTGCTGCATGAGTAAAGAGTGTGAAGGAGGGCATCTTCCCTCCAGACATCACATTGTAACCAGAGCTCATTCATCATCTGCATTCCCAAATGTACCCATTCTCCTTGAATTACAAACAAATTCTTTGCAAGGATCCTTGTCAGGTATTTTACCTTTCTGTCAGCCAGCTGTAGCTGGGCTTCACTCATGCTCTCCTGGTCTTGAGTAATTTGCTGTAACTTATCTTTCCACCCCACGCATAGTGTCCACCCCTTTCAGACAGAACTGGCCTTGCTCTTCTGGGGCCTCCTGCCTCTGTGGGACTCTGGGTCCTCAGACTTCTAAATAATGGGGTATGCAAATGCCTGGGCTCACAACACTTCTTTCATCTCTAGGTCAGTCTCTCTGTCTCTCTCCTGCTTTCCTCACAGTCCTTGCATCTTTACCCTTCACTGAGGGGCTCAGAGTATTAATTTCCATTAGCATAACCCTGCCAGAGTCTCCTTAGTCCCTGGCTAGGGTGACCACATTGCCATATGGTAAATATGGGACACTGGCCTCCAAGAATGAGGGGCTGCTGTTCCATGTCAGGGCTCCTCAGCAATGGGACAGCTGACCCACAGTGAGTCACCATGAACGTGGGCTCTGCAGACTCCTGATGAGGGGGAGTGGTGGATGGGGCCTCCACAACCTCCCAGCAGGGGGTGCCAGGGAATGAAGAGACTGTCCTGTGGTGGAACTCACCAGCAGAAGGGGCTGCCTCTGTGGGGTTCCAGAAAATGGGGCATTCACTCAGCGTCTCGAGACACTGGGTGCCAGGGAATAGGAGCCCCTCAGCATACTGGACAATTTGGTCATTTTCTTAAAGTTGAGATGCCTGTGAGACAGCGTAAATAAAGGGCTATCCTGGGAAAAATGGGACGGATGGTAATACTTTCACCAGCTGTCCTCTGCAGTGGGACCCACAGGAAGCCCCACATCTCCCCGAGGACAAAAGACTGAGGCAGAACATTCCTGGCACACTTCAGCGTGCCCTGCAGCAGCCCACAATTCCCAGGGTCCCTCTGGAAACGACACCTCCCAGAATTCTCTTGTTCCAGAGGAAACACAGAATGGGGCCACAGGGCCTGGAATTGCCCTGGAGTCTCTTCAGAGTCTCTAAAGTTACTCCTAGCTGATATTGGCCCCTTTGCAGATTCAAGGAAATAGTCTCCATTTTATTACCCTCCCCTCCATGCCCTGTCCCCTGCAATGCAGCAATCCAAGGAATTCCACAGCTGATATCCATCTTGTGTCTCAGGACTTCATACTGGTTTGGCTGGGAAGTGGTAACTTCATGTTACTTGTTCTTTGTAATGCAATATTTACTTACAGGCTCTTGTATTCTCTGTTTAAATTGAATTGGATTTTTTCTGCCTTTCCCAGACTGTCTCTCCCATGACACTAAGGCAGCGATTGAAAATGATATGATATACACACCTAGGCCTGGAACCTGCAAGGTACTGCACCCACTAGCACTAACCAACTAAAGTCCTCCAGCCGGAACATAGTCCCAGTGATGTCTCTTGGGACCACTTGTCTGCTTACCATTAAGCATGGAACTGAGTGCTCTGCTGAAACGGGGAGCCTATGTACAACTGTTCAACTTTAAAAAATAAAAATGATTGCCTATTCACCACCATTGTTATCTGTTCTTGACACAGCAACAAACACTGACATTTTTCAATATCAGGGCTGTGATTTTGGCTTCAGTGTTAGGACATTGATGTTAAAAATTCCAAGCTTTGCTGCTTGTCAGTAAAGTCATCATTTTCAAACTCATACCAACAAAACCTTTATGCCATGCCCACATGTATTATAAGCACAAACAAAATCATGTGTCTTGTAAACATTCATATACCCTTTGTATAAATGTACTAGTTGATAGATAGCACTCTGCCTGTAAAGAAGACTCTGAGCACTTAATCATTTCTGGCAAGGTCTGTTGTTTATGTAGCAACATTTTTATGCCTTAATTAAAGGCAATAGTATGTGCTCAGTAGAGCAATATTGTGAACTCCAAGTGCTCAAAAATCATGAGATTTTTAAAAAAATTAAGTTTGAGTTTTATTTTCCTCCTAGTTTGATGTTTTACTGTTAGCTACATTTTCTCTAAAATCAGGCAGGCTAGAAACGTTCGGCTTCCCTTTTTTAAAAAAAGATCCCCAGAAGATCATATGATTCCAGAAGCTGGGGCTTTAAGAAAAACAAACAAGATGCACAATCAAATTAAGTCTTGCCATTTGATGTGAAGGATGTACCTCAGGCATCTGTTATGGATAAGGGATGAAAAAATAAGATGAAAACATTTATCAGAGTTGCAAATCTCTTAATTTGATTGTGATTATGAAAGAAAAGCTTTGGAAAAGAGCAGGACAAGAACCATTTGGCATTCAAATCAAGAGCGGAAAGTGGGGATGGCTTGTCCACACTCTCAGACAACCATTGTTCAGCACAGTCTGTCAAGCTGCCACATGGAACCTGCAAGGTAAACGCAAAAGAGGAAAACCTCAGACAATATGGAAAAGATCTACTGAGACTGAAAAGATCTACAACAACTGGGATACTTCTGGGATCAGCTAGAAGTTTTGTCCTGAGATAGAGTGAAGTGGAGGAGGCTTGTAGATGACCTGTGCTCCACCTGGAGTACTAGAGTTTAAGTCAAATATCCATAAATATGCAAATTTTCACCTTCCAGAACTTGTAGCAATACTTACAATTTTAGATATATGTAAAATATTATAACTGGACTTTCCTACTAAGAGCATCTTGCTTGTGCCTGTTTAAAGGTTGCAGACACTCTGGTGACAGACTTTAGGTTGAGGTCAGTTTGCCTTTTTGATTCTCATAAGACCCTAATCCTACAAAGACTTGCACAAGCTTACCTTTAGGTCTGATCTCAATGCCAATTTCAATAGGTTGAAGCTGTCTGAAGTTCAGTTATTTTTAGAACTGGGGCCCCCAGGCACCACCCATGACTAAACTCATGTCTCTCCTGGTAGCTTTTGTATTCAGCTTTGTGGCAGAGTATAATTGTGATAACAGCAGTACATTCAGTTTTATACTTGATAAGAGAAAGACAATTCAGCAGTAAGCAAGATGTTCACTAGTAGGAATTTACGTGTAAGCCCTTGGCATGAGCTAAGGAATTACAGGCAAGGCGATTCCTTGTTATTTTCTATTGTCGCTAAATGATCTGATTCATTCAAACATGAGAATTAATGGCAAGACAGTTAAATAGATATAATGGCCTAATCATTCATTTCTTTGGTAGTTATTCTAATATTATTAATTGTAATGCACTTGTTTGTTATTAATGTGGGTGCAATGAGCATTTCTATAAAATTTTATTTAAAGCATGTTAATTGACTCATTATTTAAAGAGTTACATACTGTATTAGTGGCTGCTGCTGTAACCACTGTAAGTTTGAGATGGTGTTTCATAGCATCAGTCAGAGGCTGTCTGTAAGCTGTACACTCGTAACCAGTGTTCCCCATAAGCTGAGCACGTGGTGGTCACCCAGGAGAGACTCAGATGCCACCCAGCTGATTAGCAGAGCACCCACTGCTGGCAGCATGTGTGTCTATTGGTGGTGCACATCTCTATATGCCTTGGTACACATAACAAAATTTATTCTGTCTGTGGACAGAAAAAAATTAGAGGGAACCCTGCTCATAACTTGGGTCCTCCTAGAGTAAATCAGTCTGGTGGTCACCTCAGTCTGTGAGCAGTGGCTTGTGTTCCTTTCAAAGCTGCTAACCATCCTCTGTCCTGCCTGACTACCTTTAGCTTTTCATTGCGTTTGTGAGTCAGCGGCGGCTCTTTTCAAGTGTGATCCATGTCCATTTTCTGCAAGAGTTTTTCTATCTGTGGCATATCCTGAGCTTGTGTTTGGTTTGCTGAGAGAAGCCAGGCAAACGGAGTTCTGTTGGGTTCAGTCCAGCTGGGCACTCTGGTCCTGAACCAGGAAAAGTCTCCTCAGCAACAAGTGGCCCCATTGGAGTCAGGAGGTGAATATATGCTTCAGTCCCTTGTTGGATTGAGGCTGGAATAATCACTACGTCAGGACTGAGGCTTTACGGGGCCATTTATTCAAATGGACAGCATTTGCAACTGCACAAAGTGAACTAATGTTTGAGCTGCTGTGTCCACACTGATGCTGCACTCTGTCACTTCTGGCACTAAGACTTCTGGGGGCTTAGCTTGTGGCTGTTCGCCTGAATTCTCTCCCAGTCCAAGTTCACTGGAGAACATGAGTGAAGTGAGCTTGTGTCTGCATTATTGGGGTTGCATTAGCCACTGACTAATTGTAGTAACTCAAGAATTCATCTGTGCTCTCTTTATGCACCAGCCGACTAGTCATAAAAGCATCACCACAGCTGAGTAAGGGGTTTGTATGTGTGGCCAGAGCTTTAGTTCAGTCACCAGCACAGAGTTGCCAATCTTCTGACTGAAGAAAACCAACGACTCTTGCCCTGTCCCTTCTCTGATGCCCTGCACCCTGCTCATTCCATCCCCCACCCCCCGTCACTTGCTCTTCCTCATCCTTGCTCACTCACTCATTTTCACAAGGCTGGTACATGGGAGTTGGGTGTGGGAGGGAGAGCGGGCTGTGGCTGGGAGTGAAGGCTCTGAGGCTGTGGGCCAGGACTGAGGGGTTTGGAGTGTGGGAGGGGGCCAACTGAGGGAATTGGACTGATGTTTTTGACTCTTGAAGTCTGGCATGGGCACCTCCATAGAGCGTACAGTCCCCACAGGTTCATATTATTCAACCTAACTCTGTATCTCACCAGTGTCGCTTAACATCTTACTGCCTGGAACAGACTTTCTTGTTTGAGATGAGTTTCCAACAAGCTGCAAATGTTCATCCTTGGGCCCATTGTGGAGAGGTTGCAAGCCTCTAACATGGCTTCCCTTTAGGCCTGGGCTCTGCCATCTTTATGCCTGCTGAATAGCCCCATGCTCTTGTAGAAAGGCAGGGGTGGCAAAAGTGAGCCACAGGTCCTTGGGATTTTGTCAGGTGTGAATTGTGAAAAGCAGACACTAAAGAGCAAGGGGTGTGATGTGGAACTGCATCTGGAGAGCACTAGAGGCATTTGGGATACACCTGGCATGCACACAGAGCACAGCTGTTACTGCCCCTCTTTCCAGGTTTTACTCACTGTGCCTGATCCAGCTGGGCAAAAGGAGAGGCTGCTATGACCTGTGTTCTCCCTGCTTTCTTTGCAGGGCTGAGCACTTGTAGGGGAAAACGATGTGGAGCAACAGCTATGCTGCTCTGAGTGGTGATGAGGCTACTGTCCTGCCTGCTGCTGCCTATCCAGGCTGGGCATAAAGAGAAGGGTCCTTGTGCCTTCCCTGCATACCTGTTTAAGGGCCAAGTAGAATCTTGCTCTCAGTGGGGAAGGAAAGGGGAGGATTTCAAGGTAGGGGAAGGTGCTGCAGAAAAAGTTAAAAAATAAGACCACTAATAATAGGCAACAATTCCAGAATCTTAGAGGGTTTTTTCTTCAGAGACAGCAGCTGCTCGCCTTTTCCAACAGCAAGTGAATGGGATTCAAAATGTTAATGGAATAATTACTGATAATCATAAATAATTAATAGAATAACAGCCACATAGCAAGGCCACTTTTAAGAAGGAATCCATTAGTATCTCAGGTAATGTTGTCCAAGCTGAACACAATCCCCAGGCAAGTTTTTGCTGTTTAGTTCTGATGTTTCCAGCACCTGTGAGTCCAGCTAGTGCCCTGACGAGGGAAAAGTGTATTAAGAAAGCAACATTAATTAAATGGTGGCAACTAGATAAAGGGAAAAATGAGAGAAACTAATAAACTGATAAAGCAAACCTGGGAGGTTTCAGGGTCCCTACCCTCAGCAGCTGATTTCAGTGGCGCAGGGTTGAGTTATGTCAGCAGAGGACATAAACAGTTTTTGTCAGAGCACTTCCCTTTCTCCTTCCCCAACAGGGAATTTCAGTTTTCATCAGAAAGGCCAGAAATGATACATCTGGAGGTGCTTGGTAACAGCACATTAGCTCATCTAGAAAGGTACTCAGTGCTCTCCAGAAGGGAACGCTTGGCCTTAGCCAGCAAGCCCAGGAGACAGTCTGAGGGGGCAGAGCCAGTGAAGGTCAGCCTCACTTACTGTGGGTATCAGCCACCAAAACTTCAGACAGATGCAGTGCAAGGTGCCTAGCAACAAGGGAGGAAGTTTCATACCCCCACTGCCCTGCCCTGCGTGCAGGGTTGATTCCAGTGTGTCTGAAGAAGGCTCCATCTTGCTGGGTTCCCATCCTGTACCAGCTGGGTAGTAGAACAGTTAACAATGTGGCCTGGTACCACTCTGTTCTAAGTGGATCTGAAGCAGAATAACCACAGCGCTTTGCATGATGCTTTATTTTGGTATAATACCAAAAAAAGTTTGTTATCTCCAGATTTTGTGCAAGGGACGGTCTTTCCTTGCTCATTATAGGCACCTAAGAGAGGAGAACGCTTTTGCAATTAATGATGAGCCCTGGACCAATGTTTAAAGGTCAGGTCCATTTTGCTCCAAAATTTAGATAGTTTTTTGCAGAAAATTTCTAATCTTAAATAAAGCCCAATAGTTTTCTCCCACTAATTTAAAAGTCAAACAAACAATTCTATTTTAATAAGTAAACATTTCCCTATAGGCAAACATTAGTAGCATCCTGGTAAGGAGGAAGAAACAACGTGATACTTACTACTAGTCTGTTTACTGTCTGTATTTCACAAAGCTTGGAAAATGAATCCAGACCTTGCTAGCCATTGTTTGGGACAGGGTGGTAGCTTTACTGTGTTTGTGCCTGGCCTTGCTAATTGGTGATGCTATATGATTCCAAGGTTGTCATGCCGAGGGCGGTTGTGGGGATAAGCTCCCATAGCCTATAAAATTCCCTGAATGGCGCACGTCTCAAAAAGCCTCTGACAACCATGTCCAGCTCCTGGCCTTCTCGTGTGGCTTAGTTTTTAAGCCTGGCGGAACCATTTCTACCAACAGGAGAAGGGGCAAAAGGCAGCTTACTGGCCCCTTAAAACTGGTTGCTTTGGGCAGGTGAGGCTCATTAGCCTTGGTCAGTCACTCACCTAGGAGAAGGTAAACTCTGATGTCAAACCCCTGCTGCCTTGCAGTCACACCCATTCTAGGGAAGGGCTTTGGGAGTTAACCCTGAGGAAAAATCTGGAGTTGGAGACCCGAAGGCAGCCTGATTTTACTTTTGACATCTTCCTGGCAACTCCTGCGATTCTGCTGATGCCAAACTGTACTGGCTTGCTGTTCCTTTGGATTCATCAGCAACATGGAGAGGAGGGATCCGCTACATGGGCAACAGCTCAGCCTCCATACAAAATTTGCCCAGGCATGCGCCCTGGAGAGGACACTCCAGCATCGCCTCACAGCATCGGCATAACATGGGAAGCAACAGTATACCGGTTATAAGTCATAGCTTGTTGGCGCCAGGGGTTGCTTCCGACGGTGGGAGGGGTCATCGTAGCCCTAATGGACAGCTACCGCCCGCCTCATACTGGGCAGCCCCCAGCCAATAAGGTGCTGTCTCGCCACAGTCCGTTTGCTTCACTGGGTGCGTGGAGCTTAGGGATCAATCCCAACAGGTGGTCTGAAATCTGTGCACCAAACAAAAAGAAAAAAATACAAAAGTGCCCGGTTCTTAGACTGGGCACCTGGAACGTTAGAACCATGATAACTGGACTTTCAGACAACCTTGAAGACATAGATGACATCCGCAAGACAGCGGTTATTAACAACGAACTGAGAAGGTTGAAAATGGACATTGTCACCCTTCAGGAGACAAGACTCTCATCTTCCAGCAGTCTAAAGGAGAAAGATTTCACTTTTTTCTGGATGGGGAAACCCCCTAGTGAGACCAAAGAGCACGGCGTGGGTTTCGCAATCAAGAATAGTCTGATTGGCTCCATCATACCACCCACAGGGTGCTCGGAAAGGCTTATACAACTTCAGGTGCAAACATCTGCAGGCCTGACCAACATCATCAGTGCCTATGCTCCAACATTGACCTCTTCCCAAGAAGCTAAGGACAAGTTTTATGATGAGCTCAGCATTGCAATCAAAGAAATTCCAACTCACAAGCCACTGATCATTCTTGGGGATTTTAACGCAAGAGCTGGTGCTGACCATTCCAGCTGGCCCACATGCTTAGGGGAATCCAGAGTTGGGAAGTTAAATGACAATGGGCAGCGACTGCTGGAGCTTTGCTGCCAGCACAGTCTCTGTGTTACCAACACCTTCTTCAAGACCAAGCCCCAGCACAGTGTGTCATGGCGTCATCCCAGGTCCAAACACTGGCACCAGCTGGATGTGATCCTTGTAAGGCGCACCTGCATCGGCAACATCAAGCTGACTCGCAGCTGTCATAGTGCAGACTGCGACTCCGACCGTTCACTCGTTGCCAGAAAGATCAGGCTTCGACCTCAGAGGCTGTATCGAACAAAGAATGCAGGTAGACCACGAATCAACATCTGTATGACCAAAGACCCCAAGAGGGTTGCACAGTTTATCCGTGCCCTTGATGCGGCCCTTCCTGGCCCAACCAGTGCAGGTGCCAGCGGAAGGTGGGCATACCTTAGGGATACCATCTACAACACAGCAATGTCGACTTTTGGTAAGAAGCAGATGAAGTCAGCGGACTCGTTTGAAGCACACTCAGAAGATCTGCTGCCCATCGTTGAGGAGAAGCAGCTCGCAGCAACAACATACAAGACATCCCCTAGCGAGAGGTACTCTCAGATACTCAGGGCCGCTCGTGGTGAAGTCCAAAGGACAGCCAGGCGCTGTGCCAATGACTACGGGCTTCAGCTCTGCTGAAGAATCCACACCTGTGCAGACAATGGCAACATAAAGGGCATGTATGAGGGAATCAGGGAAGCCATTGGACCAATTCAAAATTAGATTGCTCCCCTGAAATCACGCGATGGAGAGATCCTTAAGGACCGCTACAAACAGATGGAAAGGTGGGTGGAGCATTACTCAGAGTCGTATGCTTCAGACAACACTGTCACAGAAGCAGCACTGAACGCCATTAGGTGCTTTCCAACTTTGTCAGAGCTCGACAATGTACCAACAGCGCTGGAGATCAGCCAGGCACTTGACGCACTGGCAGTTGGGAAAGCCCCAGGTAAAGATAGCATTCCATCAGAAATTCTCAAGTGTGCTAAGAGCAGCCTGATTCCAGAACTGCATGGGCTGCTGTGTCAGTGTTGGAAGGAGCGGAAAGTACCACAAGACATGAGAGATGCCAACATAGTCACGCTTTACAAGAACAAGGGTGACAGGAGTGATTGTAACAACTATCATGGTATATCCCTCCTTAGTATCATTGGAAAGCTCTTTGCCCGGGTAGTATTAAAGAGGCTCCAAGTCCTTGCAGAATTAGTCTATCCTGAGTCACAGTGCGGGTTTAGAGCTAAAAGATCTACCATCGATATGATATTTTCCCTTAGGCAGCTGCAGGAAAAGTGCAGGGAACAGCAAAGGCCACTATGCGTTGCATTCATCGACCTAACCAAGCCTTTTGACTTTGTTAGCAGAAATGGTCTTTTTCAAATTCTGGAAAAGATTGGCTGTCCCCCCGACCCTGCTCAATATCATCAAGTCTTTCCACGAGGACATGAAGGGAATCATTGTCTATGATGGATCCACCTCTGAACCTTTCAGTATCCACAGTGGAGTGTAGCAGGGTTGCGGTCTGGCCCCTACACTTTTTGGAATATTTTTTTCCGTCATGCTCAAATATGCCTTTGGTTCAGCCACAACAGGCATTTACCTTCACACGAGATCTGATGGCAAGCTCTTCCAGCTGTCTAGGCTAAAAGCAAGGACCAAAGTGCAAACAAGGTGCTTGCGAGAGTTCCTCTTTGCGGATGATGCAGCTATTACAACTCATACACAGGGGGAACTGCAGCACCTCATGATTCGCTTTGCGGATGCTTGCAAAGAGTTCGGGCTTATCATCAATATCAAGAAGACACAAGTGACGAGTCAGGACACTAACCATCTGCTTGCCATAAGCATCAATGATCACCAGCTGGAAGTTGTCCATGAGTTTGTTTACCTGGGCTCCACAATATCTGACAACCTTTCCCTTGAAAGCGAGATTAACAAACGTATCAGAATGGCTGCCACCACACTACCCAGGCTAACAAAAAGAGTGTGGACCAACAGGAAACTCACAGAGCGCCCCAAAGCACAAGTCTATAGAGCCTGCATACTGAGTGCCCTCCTGCACGGCTGCGAAACTTGGACGCTGAGCTCCAAGTATGACAAGAGGCTCAACTCATTTCATATGCATTTCCTGAGATGCATCCTGGAAATCTCCTGGCAGGACAAGGTGACCAACAACACGGTGCTCAAACGAGCAGGGACTGTCACCATGCACACTTTGATCAAGCAGAGACGCCTGCGATGGCTAGGTAACATCTCCCGTATGCAGAACGGTTGCATACCTAAGGATTTGCTCTACGGCGATCTGGCGACAGGGACCAGGCCGGTTGGAAGATCTCATCTCCACTACAAAGATGTGTGCAAGAGCGACTTGAAGGCTTCTAACATCAGCACTGCCACCTGGGAGACACTCACCACCGATGGATGCCTGTGGAAGCAATGGGTGAAAAAAGGACTGTCCCAGTATGAAGACAACCTCAAGCAACAAGCAGAAGAGAAAAGAACCCTGAGGAAGTTCCGCCCGAGTCCATCAACCAGGGCTCAGTGTTCTCCTGTACCCTGTGCAGAAAAGACTGTCACTCAAGAATCGGCCTTTACAGCCACACTAGATGCTGCTGTCGATCCAACCCTGGGTGCAACAACACACCATAGTCCTCCAGGACTGATGGATGCCTATGGATGGTGTGTATTTCTGAAACATACTCTAAGAACTGCCGTGTGTGTGTGTGGGAGGGGGGGTTGGACTGGGGAAGGTGTTGGAAGCTCTTCACATGTGGGCCTTCCTACTATTAACCATGCTCTTGTATTTATATAGCGACCATTTGTTTAATGCTCTAATGAGGCAGCTCTGGAGAACTTCTGTGCAGAAAGCAGCCTTGCCTTCACAGTGGTACCTAGGAGAGTATTCTCTGAATACAATGCAAGGCATTAGTGCCATTGGATTTGGGTGACTTTGTTCTCAGAGCTTGGGACTCCAATGAGGTTAACAGCAGGGTATTCAGATGAGGACCATCACTTTTGTAACTTTCCATCTTCAGCCATCTCAGATCCTGAATTCAGTGGACACCAGATCACTTTACAAAGATTTTGTTTGTTTGATTTTTAGATCTGTAATGTATCTATTCAGATAGCTGGGTGTATGAGCAGAGAGAGTCTGGAAACTAAACAGTTTGGTAATTCAGAGCTGATAATGAGTACATGCATCACTAGGGTAATTTCATATTCTTCAGTGTTATTTCCTGCCATTGTTGGTCTTCTACTGGCTTGCTTAAAGGGTCTGTTTGTTTGGTGTCACTCCTCATTCAGTTCATACTTCACATGGAGATAATGTGTCTTTGGCTTTGGCATTGTACATTTTGTCCAGTTTTCGGACCCCATTACAGAAGATGTGGACGCATTGGAGACGGTCCAGTGGAGTGCAACAAAAGTGATTGGGGGGTGGAGTACATGACTTATGAGGAAAGGCTGAGAGACGTGTGTTTATTTAAGCTACGTCAACACTGGGATGCTACATCGACGTAGCTTATTTCGATGTAGCGAAATCGAAATAAGCTATTTCGACGAATAGTGTCCACACATCCTCCAGGGCTGGTGCTGGCGACGTTCAGCGTTGACGTTGGACAGCACTACATCGAAATAGGCGCTGCAGGGGAGCGTCTACACACAAAAGCGGCCCTCATCGAAATAAGGGTGCCAGGAACAGCTGCAGACAGGGTCACAGGGTGGACTAGCACTTCCGGGGCAACAGCAAGCCGCTCCCTTGAAGGGCCCCCTCCCAGACACACTCAGCCTGCACAGCACATGGTCTGCAGAGCCACAAGCACCCACACCCCGTGAAGCACCATGGTACCCCCCAGCAGCAGCAGCAGCCAGAGGCCCACACACCCGCCCCTGGAGGACCAGTGGCTGCCCTGCTCAGTGCCATGCAGGAGGCAGCTGACCATCTTTTATTTGAGGAAGATGAGCTGCCCCCAGGGGATGAGGAAGCAGCCCCAGACCTTGATGCCCTCCCAGCCCCCACCCTGCTGCACATGCCGCTGGCTGTGGAGATACCCCACGAGCATGGACCGGTGGGAGCAGCTGGTGCTCGGCAGGTGGGACAACGACCGCTGGCTCCGGAACTTCCGAATGAGCCGGCAGACATTCCTGGAGCTCTGCCAGTGGCTCACCCCTGCCTTATGGCACCAGGACACCCCCCATGAGATGTGCCCTCACTGTAGAGAAACGGGTCAGCAGTGCTGTCTGGAAGCTGGCCACTCCAGACAGCTACCGATCTGTAGGGCAGAAGTTCAGCATGGGCAAGGCCACCGTTGGGGGCTGTCCTCATGGAGCTAAGAGGACCCGGTGCGGGGGGGAAGCCTGCAGGGGGGAAGGCGGGGGGAGGGCCAGACACACCCTGCACACCCCTCACCAGTGCTCTCTCATGTCCATCCCCTGCAGGTTGTCTGCGCAATCAATGCCCTGCTCCTCCACAGGCTCGTGTGGCTTGGGGACCTGGATGCTGCCATCACGGGGTTTGCCAGCCTGGGCTTCCCAAATTGCTTTGGGGCTCTGGATGGGACCCATATCCCCATCCGTGCCCCGGAGCACAGCGGAGGATGCTTCCTTAATAGGAAGGGATACCATTCCATGGTCCTCCAGGCCTTGGTGGACAGCCGGGGCTGCCTCTTGGACATTTATGTTGGCTGGCCTGGCAGCACCCACGATGCCCGGGTATTCGGAAATTCGGGCCTGTGCCACTGGCTGGAGGCAGGGACCTACATCCCCCAGCGGGAGATCCCTGTGGGGGACACCACCATTCCCCTCTGCCTTGTCGCAGATGCGGCGTACCCCCTCCGGCCCTGGGTCATGCACCCTTATACGGACCATATCCCAGCCAGCCAGGAGCGGTTCAACACGCGATTGAACCATGTGCGCCAGGTGGTCGAGCTCACTTTCGGCCACCTCAAAGGGTGCTGGAGGTGTCTCCTCACCCACCTGGATGCAGGCCTCACCAACATCCCCCAGGTTGTGGGCGCATGCGGCGCACTCCACAACCTGGTGGAGAGCAAGGGGGAGGCCTTCTTTCAGGGCTGTGCTGTGGAGGCTGGCAGGGCTGACGTCCAGCCACCCGCTGCCCCCAGTCGCCAGGTGGACCCTGAGGGGATCCGGGTCCGGGAGGCCCAGCGGGCCCATTTTGACCAGGTTGCAGGGTGAACGCTGGCAGGGTCAGCTGTGGGTGAGGCACCCACTGCACCCCTCCATCCTCCACAACACTCCCTGCCCCCATGCCCACACCACAGAGAACCCGAGAGCACACACTCCCCGCCCCACTTCTGTGCAATAAATGGAATTTTTTTAAACAAAACCGTGCAACCTGTATTAATTATTAAACAGAAGAAGGGGGGAACTATGTAAATGGGGGGGGGGCAGGTACAAAACAGGGGTAGAACAAAAACTATTTACGAAGATGGGGGGAATATGTCCAAAGGAGGGGGCTGGAGGGGCCTTGGGGGGCAACGTCCTCCGCCACACACCCCCTATTGTCCTGTGCCTGGTGTTGGAGGGCGCGACCCACGTCTCGGCCGGAGGCCTGGTCGAGGCTGTGTGGGGGCTGGGAGAACTGGCAGATAGGGCTGGGCGGAGTCCGGAGGCCCATGGTCCCCCTTGGTGGCAGGCCCCAGGACAGCTGATGGTGGAGGGACGGCAGGCGGAGCGGCGGGCAGAGCAGCATGGGGGGGGGGCCAAGCGCCGTGCGATGCCTTCGAAGGTGCGCATGAAGGCCCCCCAAGCCTCCTGGCGCCAGGCCAGTGCTCGCTCCTGGAGATGGAGCCGCTGCTCCTCCACCTGCAGGCGCCGCTCGGACACCTCCAGCTGACGCCAGAGGGTGGTGAGCAGCTTGGGGTCCGCGGACACCCGCAGATGGCTCCGCCACTGTCGGGCTTGCCCTGGGGCTGGTCCGTGCTCCACTGAGGGGCTGGCCTGGTGGGATGACCCCGGTGGGCTGTCTGGGACCTCTGACGCCACGCCGGTGCTCTTCGGGCCCTCCAATGGTGCAGCTGTGGAACAGAGGGGGGAAGAAGAGTGGAGACAGCCGTTAGTCTGGGACCTGACCCTTGGCCCTTGTCCCCCCACCACTCTGCTGCTGGTTCCGCATCCCCTTCCCCCGGAGATGCTGCTGCTGCTGCTGCTGGGTGTCCAACCCCCCATCCCCAGGGATGGGGCATGGCGCTGTCCTGCTGGGCGGCAGGGGCTGATGGACTCTTCTGAGGGACATGCCACTGCTGTCCTCAGGGTCATGGTCATCTGGGTGTATGGAGGGCCCTGGTCATGTCTCTTGTCCCTGCCCTTTAACCCTGGGGGTGTGCACCGGGGGGGTACATACCTGATGGTCCGCTCCCACGGTCGGGGGGACACCCATCGGGCAGATGCCCTGCTGGAGCTGCGGGAGGGGAGGTCTATCAGTAGCCCCGCCCTCCCCCCCATCGCTGGAGGCCTCCTCCTCCTCCGGCATCCCAGGGGTGGGCTCCCGGGGGGGCCCCTGGGGTGCAGGGCTGGCCTCCGGGGCAGACTGTCTCCAGGGCTTGCTGGGGCTCATTGCCTGATGTGTCAAGGGTGGCTGCGGGGGAGGTGGTGTACTGGGGGCCCAGGATGGCCCTGAGCTCCCTGTAAAAGGGGCAAGCGGCAGGGGCAGCCCCAGATTGGCTGGCTGTGTCCCAGGCCTGGGTGTAACCCTCCCACAGCTCCTTTACCTTACTCCTGATGTAGTCAGGAGTGCGGGCAGGGTGACCGCGGGCAGCCAGGCCCTCGGCTAGCCAAGCGAACACATCCACGTTCCGCCTCTTGCTCCCCATTTCCTGGACCACCTCCTCCTCGCCCCAGAGCCCCAGCAGGTCCTGGATCTCGGCCTCCGTCCAGGAGAGGCCCCGCTGCCTCTTCCCCCGCTGGCTGGCAGGCTGGGAGCCCTGGGTCCCCTTGGGGGGGGGTGCCCTGTGGGTGCTTGGGGGGGCTGGCTGGATGCCATGGGGTGCAGGGTGGTGGGTTGGGGCTGCTGAGGGATGTGCAGGCTGTGCACGTGGCTGTGCTGCTGCCTGCATGAGCTCTCAGCTTCCTGCACAGGAAATAAGGGGGTGGGGAGCTTTAAGGGGCTGCTGCAAGCGGCGACTATGGAGCTCAGGGGCTGGAGAGAGCGTCTCTCAACCCCTCAGCTGATGGCCACCATGGAGGACCCCGCTATTTCGATGTTGCGGGACGCGGATTGTCTACACGTGCCCTACTGTGACGTTCAACGTCAAAGTAGGGCACTATTCCCATCTCCTGATGAGGATAGCGACTTCGACGTCTCGCCGCCTTACGTCGATTTCAACTTCGAAATAGCACTTGGCACGTGTAGACGTGGTGGGCACTATTTCAAAGTTGGCATGGCTACTTCGAAATAGCTGACTAGTGTAGACGCATCTTTAGTCTACAGAGAAGAAGGCGGGGGATTGAACAGCAGCTTTCAACTACCGGAAGAGGGTTTCTAAAGAGGATGGAGAGAGGCTGTTCTCAATGTGCCAGCTGACAGAACAAGGAGCAATGGTCTCAAGTTGTGTGTGTGGGGGTGGCAAGTCTAGGTTGGATATTAGGAAAAACTATTTCACTAGAAGAGTGGTGAAGCTCTGTAGTGGGTTACCTAGGAATGTGGTGGAATCTCCATCCTTAGAGGTTTTTAAATCCTGGTTTCACAAAGCCCTGGCTGAGCTGATTTAGTTGGAATTGGTCCTGCTTTCAGAAGGGGATTGAACTGGATAAATTCCTTAGGTCTCTTCCAACCCTGTGATTCCAGGTGATGAATTCATTGGTGATTTTTTTTAAATGCTAAATTGCCCACTAAGGCTTCTTTTCCCAGTGCCAGATATGTTTCAGCAATACCTTCTGAGCCTTATTGAACATAGATCTGGCATGAGTTTTGTCTCAGGGTGTGCATACACTGCAGTTTGGATGACAAAAGTAAGGTTGACACACAGCAGTCACCCCAAAAAAGAAATTGCCAAAGTGTTTTTACACTGGCTTCTTTTATTGACAGATCCTGGCCATGTTTTTAGCAAGCCCTTGTTGACAGGCTGAGAGCCATGCACTTCACTGTGGGAAAGTAGAAGGGAATGCAGTGCATCTTGGGACTGTGCAAAATGTCCTGTCAGGCACTGCTTTGTTTCCCCGCCCTTTGGGGGTTCTGGCCTTCTTTTGTGCCATTTTTACAGCTGCCATTCTTTGCTGTGCACTCCAGCATCTGCAGCGAGATAGCACGGCTCCTGCACCTCTCTCCCACGCTGTGTTCAGTGTCATGAAGACATCACAGCTTGCTGCAGGTGACTCTTCTTCTCACACCCTGAGAAGATCAAAAAACTCCACAGCACAGTGATCTAAGCTGGAGAGGTTTTGGACTGATAGCCAGCCATGATGCTTGGGGAAGATGCCATGAGACCACACCACACTGAGCCAGCCAGCAGGAAGCAGGATATAAAGTTCCTGATGCTTGCAGTGGGGAGGGGCAGATTGCTGCGTTTCTGACTGCAGAGCAGTGGAGTTCAAAGCACTGGCTATGAGCGGCTACTTGGGCATTCTGGGAAACATCCCAGAGTTCAACAAAGGTGAAGAAAAGCCTCCTGTGGTACACATGGCATGATCGTCAACAGTAAAGGGAACAGGAAAGAAAAAAGTCCTTTGTGGAGATGGAAGTTTTTGGTCAACAAAACTGGGTGTTTTCACATCACTGAAAGTGGGTGTTTTCACATCACTGAAAGTGGGTGTTTTCACAACTTTTGTCATATGGCAGTGTGAACACTGGGGCTTTTGTCACCAAAAGGTGGTTTTTGGCAACAAAACTTGGCAGTGATGATGTGCCCTCCACTCACCAGCCTCACACGTCTCCATAGACTGATTTTACTTTGTGGCAGGAGCATGGACTCGTCATAGTCACCCCCCATAGCGTCACATCATCCCTTGTATCTCACTCCTCTCTCTGTCGATCCTTAGAACCTAGGGGCCTGCTCAGCACTAGCTTCCAGTTGGCTTCTACGTGAAGATTCTGTGTCAAGCACAGCCAGAGTCCAAATTGGTTTTGGGCCTGGATACTATAGAGACAGCTTCTCGTCCCTTCACATGCTCTGGCATTTCAATCAGCTTGCATATTTGAGCTGTCAGCTGCTTGCGTTCATGGGGAGGGAGTTGATAACAGGGCATTTTTAGGGGTGGATCTTCAACTCTATCCACCTTCAGTCTTTCTGGAATTACAAGTCTTTGGGACACTCCCAGCACAGCCTAGTTTTTCCCTCAGGCTGGTTCTGGTGGCTGTAGATGTTGTAGTTATCTGTGTTATGATACTGGCTCAGCTGAGATTGTGGTCCAGTGTGCTTAGCCTTGTACAGCACAGACTGGCCTGCCACAGAGTGTACCATCTGCAAAGACAAGGCAAAGAGTGGGAAGGGGAAACAGAGATACAGAGAAGAGAAGCAACCTGTCAAACAGCAGAGCCTTGGCAGGGTCTGGAGTAGAACCCCACCACTTACTTGTCCAGTGGCTTAGCCACTGGAACGTGCTGCCTGACCACTTGTAAATGGAGCATGGATGGACTGAGAGTGGATGAAATTGGCAGTGGTTTGGGGATTTAGTGGGCTTTGATTTGTTTAGATTTTTGTATATTAGAAAAAAGCATCTCATGTTCAAGTGACTAACCTATGAGAGAAGCACTTCTAATAAAATAACCTAAAAACCACAAAAAGGCTGTTCTTTTGGCATTCTGGGGCAATGTTTTCAAGAAGCTGAAGCCAAGGTTTCGAAACAAAATAAGTTCAGATAAGTTTGGACAAACTTCAAATCTGAACCAAACCTCTGAGCTGGTCCATCTTCAGCCCTGCTGCCCCCTGTTTCCTTTAGGCATTTGTTCACTTGAAGGAGGTCAGTATCATCTGCAAAGCTGTATTATCTGTCACAAGTCACATACCCAGTGGCTTTTACCAAAGGCAAAAAAGCTGGTTAGGGCACTCAGTAAAAACAATGGTTGCAGTTACAGGAAAAGGATCAGGAGACATGCGGCAAATAGGGAAGTGTGGCCAGTGTCAAGGAAGGAAGAGCAATATTTAGATACAGGGAAATTCCCTGAGAGTTGTGAACCAAGTCAAATAATAACAAAGAATATTCCTTCCAAAATACACAGTCCCTGATGTGGCTATCAATATTGGTAGCATCTGACATTGGCGTAGTCTCTATCTGATGGAAAATTGTTGCAACATCTTTGGGACACATTGCGTGGAACAATCTGCACCCCACCATCAACTTATGCCTCGATTACTCCACGCAAGAGATACATTTCCTCGACACTACAGTACAAATCAAGGATGGCCTGATGGGTACCACACTGTACCAGAAACCCACTGACCACTGTACCTACCTACTCCCTTCTAGCTTTCATCTTGCACACATAACTAGATCATTGTTTACAGTCAAGCCCTTAGGTACAATCACATTTCCTCTGATCCTACTAACAGAGACCAAAAACTACAAGATCTCTACCAAATATTCATAAACTTGAATTACCCACCAGGAGAAATAAAAAAAACAAATCGACAGGGCCAGACGAATACCCAGAGACGAGCAACTCCAAGATAGGCCCAAAAAAGCCAAGAACAGAACACCACTGGTCATCACCTACAGCCCCCAACTCAAACCACTGCAACAAATTATTAAAGACCTACAACCTATCCTTAATCAGGATGCCACACTCCAGAAGGCCGTAGGTGACAGCCCTGTTCTCTCCTACAGACAACCTCCCAACCTTATGAGGATTCTAACCAATAGCCAGTCTATATGGCAGGAATACCAGTCCTGGGACTTTTCCTTGCAACAAAGCCCGCTGCCAGCTTTGTCCACATATCTTTTCTGGAAATACCATCACTGGACCTAACCAGGTTACTCACAGAATCACGGGCACTTTCTCATGCTTCTCTAATAACATCATATATGCCATCATGTGCCAACAATGCCCACATGCTTTGTATATTGGACAGACTTCAAACTCTCTCAGGCAGAGTTAATGGGCACAAAACAGACATCAAAATATTCCTGATCCACAAACCAGTTAGTCTACATTTTAATGGAGTGGGCCATTCTGTTAATGACTTCAGAGTTTGTGTCTTATTGAAGAAGAATTTTCAGTCCGCTTTGGAAAGAGAAACTGCTGAACTCTTTCATATTCAAATTCAACACATTAAGATGTGGTTTGAACTGGGATGCAAATTTTCTGGGACATGAAAGGGGCTCTTTTGCATACTTGGCTTAATCTAATTCTTGACTTCCCTCCCACTGCCCCTCTGCTCTCTGATTTGCTCACCTTGATAATTTTTTTCTGATTTGTCAACCTTGATTACTGTTTTTGGTTCTCTGTGCCTTATATATTGAGTCTGTTCTGGTATGGCTATGGTCTGAAGAAGTGGGTCTGTCCCACGAAAGCTCATCACCTAAGAAATTATTTTGTTAGTCTTTAAAGTGCTACTTTACTGCTTTTTTGTTTTGATAGTATACAGACTAGCACAGCTCCCTCTGTGTTACTAGTGCATGGAAGGAGTGGGTGATCCTGCATGGCAATGATCTAACCTGGCTGGGTGGAGTAAAAGTTTAGTTGTCCCCATCAGGCCAGGGCTGATCAAAAGAGGCAGAGGAAAGACAGGGACACAGCTAGCTGGGGACAGTCACCAAGAGGGATCAGAGCAGGCATGCCTCTGCTCCCCTCAGATCCTGGTGGGAAGGCCAGAAGGCTCAGTTAACATTGCAAACAGGCTGTTGCATGGAAACTGTGGAGAGAGATATTGGTGGTAGAAATCAGCAATCACTCAGTACACACCTGCTGGAGCTGGAGTTGTTTCTGCAGGGAAGAAGAGCAGGCTCCTGTTACAATCTTGCACAAGCAAAACTGCTTTGCCAGCATTTTCATCTGCCTTTGGAGGCAAAATGAGGATCCAGCCCCTTTGGTAGAGAGCTATTTTCATCTTGCTCTGAATAGTGCTTATTGTGCACTATACATGTTAAAAAAATTCTGTCAGCAGATGCAGAGAGCCATTAACCTTAGCACTTCCTATTTAAACGGAGCACCTACTGTCACTTCAGCCAATTGTGTGAGACAGAGGCCTTAGGTCACTTGCTGATGATGGCAAAGAGACCTGACATTGAAATGGCCTGTCACCCATACACTCCCAACTGGCTTAGAAAAGTGTGCATCCGCCTATTTCTGGAGTCTAACTACTTTGGTCAGTAGCTACTTGTTCTTGGAGATGAAGTGTTTGTTTCCAGGATAGCAACTTTCTTGTTCAGTGCAGAGAGGAAGAATGGGCTTGTTGGTAAGGCGCTGGAATAGGTCCTGGTGGTTAAGGGTTAGATTTTTTTTTTTATCTTTCCTGGGGCAAAATCTCTACTTTAGTTACACATCCATAAAAGGGAGCCAATACCTTTATTTTCCACAGCCCTCATTTTCTTTTTCTTGCCTGTTTAGCAGGTGGGTGATTCGGAACAGGGATTGTCTGAATGGTTGCACAGCATTCCACAATGGTGGGGTCCCTGATGTCAGGTCTCTCTAGGTGCTACTGAAATAGAGATTGTAACAGGATAAACCTCTTGACATGCGCTGTACCTCTCCAGACAGCTAAGCTCAATGTCTCGCCAGAAATAATCTTATTTAAGACCCTTGAAGTAGAAGTGGTGGGCACTGTCTTCTGGTGTTATTTTCTGAGCAGCTGCTACTGGGGAAGCACAAAGCCCATGTCAGTACCTATCAAATTTGAATATCTCTAGGTTCATCAGATATTTATACCTACTGTTTCACAGCTGGAGGCCTCTCTGCTCCATTTCTGAACAATCGTTTGAGTTGCCCACCTCTCCAAAGCAATCCATATGGTAGCAGTGGATTTCAATAATTCCCTGAACTGGCAGCTCCATCTTGGAATCTGACCCAGGTGAGACGAGACCAGGAGTTTTCATCCAACCTGTGATCCGTTTTGTCTCTAAATTGCAAATGCTATTAGCTCCTATGTGGTCAGTAGGTATTCTGTCCCATAGTGAAACTGAGCCTGTAAGATATCTAGCTAAAATTGGAATAGTGCATTTGTGTTTTGAGAGAATTCCTCATTGCACAGCCAAGTAGCCACCTGTTTTGCTCTTGGTGTTGGTTTGATATTCTGCCCGAGAGGTCTGAGGTCAAGGGCCCTGTCTTGCAGGCCGTTGGACTGAACCAATCTTGCGCACCTCAGACGCACCACTGATGTCCTAAGTCATCTCCGTCATCTCACTGAAATCCCTCTGAAAAATTCACCAGTGTTCCCTTGCCCATGCATGGAGAGGGAGGAAAGCCAATAAAATGTGATGTGCTATTTTTCAGTTCCTAAGGAGTGCCTCAGGGTGCCTATAGCTCAGCTTAGTATACAACTGTGCTAACACCCAAATGGAGCAGAACTGTTTGTATAACCCACAACCAGCAAGCCAGGAGACTCAACAGCACAGAACCTCCTGTGCCAACAGTTTCTTACCTCTGAATTACCCCAGCGCCACTTCCTCCTTTATACGTGCCCAGGAAAACAAATGTATTTGTCGCTTGTGACTTCTTATATCATGTTAGTTTCCCATATGGGGGCAAAAGCTGTATTTTCCCTGTTTTGGACAAGTATTTTGCATGCTTTAAGAACAATGCCAACTGTTATGCAAGGGTTTGCAGGCTTTAGCTGGGCCTTTGGGATATAGGACATAAAGGCAAAAAGACTGAGGTTACTGGGAAATGAAACTCCCAGCAACAAGAGTGCTCTGTTTTCACTTAATGCTAATGGAGTTTCAAACTATGGTTACCCATGGTGTGGTGTGGGGCGGGGGGTCTCTACTGTCTTAGGTATGATTTTTCAGAAGCAACCCAGTGACTTGAAAATGGGGGTGGCAGCGTGGGAGGTGAAGAAGGTGCATCTCCAGCTCTTCCTCTGGGCTTGGTTATAATGGGTGAGGACAGCGTTAGGGCAGTGCCAGAACACTCTGGAATGTTGTTCTCTCACTTTCTCTAGGAGCCCAAACAGGGTGTGTCCTTTCCCGTCCTGGCTACAGAGTGTCCCATGAGCTGGCAGGTGCTGATACCAGGCATGGATGCAAGATGCTCAGCAGTGGTAGTGTGGAAGAAGCAAGGGACACTGCAGTTGAGACCAGACAGGAGAGCTCGGGGGTAGGAGTTGAGGAGAGGCCAAGGTGGAGCTGGAGACAGGCAATGTTAGGAACCAGGTTGCAAAATTCATAAGCTACGTCTACACGTGCACCCAACTTCGAAATAGCTTATTTCGATGTTGCGACATCGAAATAGGCTATTTCGATGAATAATGTCTACACGTCCTCCAGGGCTGGCAACGTCGATGTTCAACTTCGACGTTGCTCAGCCCAACATCGAAATAGGCACAGCGAGGGAACGTCTACACGGCAAAGTAGCACACATCGAAATAAGGGAGCCAGGCACAGCTGCAGACAGGGTCACGGGGCGGACTCAACAGCAAGTCGCTCCCTTAAAGGGCCCCTCCCAGACACACTTTCATTAAACAGTGCAAGATACACAGAGCCAACAACTAGTTGCAGACCCTGTATATGCAGCACGGACCCCCAGCTGCAGCAGCAGCAGCCAGAAGCCCTGGGCTAAGGGCTGCTGCCCACGGTGACCACAGAGCCCCGCAAGGGCTGGAGAGAGAGTATCTCTCAACCCCCCAGCTGATGGCCGCCATGGAGGACCCCGCTATTTCGATGTTGTGGGACGCGGATCGTCTACACGTCCCTACTTCGATGTTGAACGTCGAAGTAGGGCGCTATTCCCATCCCCTCATGGGGTTAGCGACTTCGACGTCTCGCCGCCTAACGTCGATTTCAACTTCGAAATAGCGCCCAACACGTGTAGACGTGATGGGCGCTATTTCGAAGTTACTGCCGCTACTTCGAAGTAGCGTGCACGTGTAGACGCAGCTATAGAGAGCAGGAATCAAGCACAGGTAGAGGGAGATGGGAATGGATTCTGCAGGGAGTCATGTCCTCTCCTCCAGTTCCCTCACTTCCTACATCTTTCAGCTCCTCCCAGGGCCTGCCACCTCCCTGGGTCCCATCGTTCCTCTTTTTGGACTCCAGCACTGGATGAGGGAGAGACCACATTAAACTCCGTGTGCTCTTGATCTTCTCCTATGGGAATGGCTGGAGGGTGAAGAATTGTCAAGCTCCCCATGGGGAGTCTTCTCCATGCATAATATTGTCAGGAAGGATTGGTGTACAATGGACTGCTCCCCTCAGGAGCAATGTAGATCCCAAGGGAACTGTAAGATGCCAGAGTCATCCTTATGGATTGCATGTGCCTCCATGGAAGGGCTCATGCTTCTTGCATCTCACTTCTGACCCTGTGGTGCCAGGTCTTCTCTTCATTGCAGCTGCTGCATCAGTTCATCCCCCAAAAGGGAGCATGGCTTCAAACAGGTCGTGTAGCAGCTAACACAGGCTCTGTAGCTGATGACCCATGTATCCCTTTGGCCCACCCAGCTAGTAACTCACGTGGAGGGCTGTCCACGGAATGCTTGGCCAATGCAGTATGGGTGACACCTCTGCTTTGCCAGTGTTGCTTGAACACACACCTAGACTGGGACAGACAAACAGGTCACCTCATTTAGGCAGGTTCAGACCAGCGTTTTAAAAGTGCCTTGATTGAGATCCTGAAACTCTAATGGACATTGCTGGGAGCCATGAATGCTCAGACCTCAGACTACTTTATATAGATGTCTACTGAAGCACTCACCGTGAAGCACTGAAATAGGTTACCTAGAGAGGTGATGGAATTTCCATTCCTAGAGGTTTTTATGTCCTGGCTTGACAAAGCCCTGACTGCGATGAATTAGTTAGGATTGGTCCTGCTTTGAGCAGCGGGTTGGACTTGATAACCTCCTGAGGTCTCTTCCTACCCTGTGATTCCATGAGATGTGGCTTAAGCTGCTCAAGACTAACATCATTGGTGGTCCCAATGAGAGCTCACTCTATATGCTTGCACACCTCTGTTGTGCCATTCAAACTCTTACGTTAACTTCACTCATGGCGTGGACTCTGATGAGATGTTTAGCAGTCCAGGCAGAATTATTATTGACTGATGTAAACACTTGTCAAAAGATGTTGAAGGGTTTACATATGTCAAAATCAATCCATCCTGCTCTCTTCTCCTGACTGGCTCAGTGCCAGACCAGTGTTTGACTAGCAGGAGTGCACAGCTAGTTTTGGAAACATGTAATTTCTTGGTTTCACTCAAATATGTTCATTTCCTCCTTTGCTGAAAATGGCCTTCCCCAAGTTATTGATGCAAAACATTTCATTTGGTAGCTAGAGGGGTTCAATTTATTTCGGGAAACCTCTTGGCGTTACCGGCAAGATCCTCAGCTGTCGTGACTGGCCTACACTGACCTCAGTAGAGTTCTGCTGATTTACATTAGCTGAGGCTCTGGCCCTGTAACTGTCTATACACATGCAACCGTTTATGGAGGAAAAAAATACAAGCTGCCATGAGATACCTGATTATGTTATGCAAATCAAACTTTCGCTGTATATTGTAAAACAAGTGCATGACCAGGAAGAGATGAGTTTAAAAGGAAAATGCTTGTTAAGATTAAAGGACAGGGGTAAAAAGAGCTTTTGTCTTTGCCAACCCAGCAACCCTGTATGTGAAATCCCAAGGAAAGTTTGAAAAAGAAACCTACCAATGAAACTGCCTCTAAACTTGCCTGAGAAATTGCAGGAAGACAAATAAATTGCACCACATTCTTAACTAGTATGAATCATCATAGTTCCATAGAGATCAATGGGGACCCCATATTTTCTTACCTCGTGCCTCTGTAGCAGGATTGGACTCACCACTCTGGTGCCACCTACTGGTCACACTGGGACTCAGCTCAGTTTGTTGGAGTGTGCCGCCTTCTGGCTGGTGTCTTGCCCACCATTGCTCTCCCCTCTTATGTCTCCGCTGTCTAGACCCGTGTCATTCGCTAGTTTGTGGCATACTGTCTGAGACACTGTCCTCCGGAAGTGCCTGCCACTCTGTTCTCCCAATACACCTTCCAGGGGTGGATCAGCAGTCCCCAGTCCTGGCACTTACCTGAGTGGCCAACTGCAGCCCCAAAGTCTAGTTCCTTGCCTCAGGGCAAGCTGCAGTCTGTGAAGGCTATGCTTGGTAGAGGCTAGGTGTGCTGCAAGGGAGGACCTAGAGACCTTCTGATGGCATCTATTTCCTGCCCTCCTCCTATTACCTTTATTACTCCCATTCCCTGGGCCTCTTCCCTGCATCCCTTTCACCTTCCTGGCCCTTGAGTCAAGGTGACAGCCTTGGAAGTAACAGGCTGGAGCCTCTCTCGAGCTCCCTGAGCCTGCCCAGCACTGCTTTTTCCAGGAGCTCCTACTCCCTTTCTGGCCAGACCAAGAGTGAGTGCCTCTCAGATGGGCAGCCTTTTATGGGGAATAGTCTAGCCCAGATGGGCTGACTGCTCCCTGCCCTGATTGGCCAGGGTTGCACAAGCCTCCTCTGGTTTGTCTGTAACACTTTCCCTGCTGGAGTGGGCTACAGCACCACTTTAGCCTCTTAATGTACCACTGTTACTTAGCAAATAATCATGGCTGGAGCAGCTTTGATTCTATGATGCCTTTGGGTGACTGCCTCACAAAAATCTACATCTTGATCCTGCAGGGTCCACTTGTGGAGCAAAATGACTGCAAGTTTCATTAAAAGGTTTTCTTCTCTACACTCTAAACTTTGATTCCCTTCTTGTTCTCCACTTCAGCTTCTGTTTTGCCTTTTGAGGTCTTCACTGGAAGATACATCCGGTATCCTCCTTCCCCTGGCCCTGGGAATTCAGTTAGCCTCTTTAATTGGTAGTGGGACAGCTAGTTCAGTAATTTGATGCCAGACTCTCTGGTTAATCTGTCATGAAACATACTGAAGTGGAAAGTGGCAATCTAACATGCCACAGCTTGAGAGTGATATACAAATAGCAGAAGACCCCTTGCTACTGTCTCTTTAAGGGTCGATTTTCTCATTAGGTACTTTTCAGAATGTGAAAAGCCTGAGGATATAGAATTCAAGCACTGCATGGCTGTGTAAGTGGTTGACCTAGCCCAGTTTCACTCCCAATAACCCTCATGCAGCCCCATTAGTTTTAGTTGGCTTTTTGTTATTTTACAGTTTTCTGTGACACTCATCATGGTATGTGAGCCCTTCTCAGGTCAAAGAGCAGACCTAGCCCCATTCAACATGTGCAAGCCATGGCACACCTGCCTTCTCACACAGGCAGCCTGTGCCAAAGCAGGAAACATAGAGCACAGGTCTTTTTACATCCCAGAACTAGCCACAAGTCCTTTGGCTGTCTCTCACTTGAGTGATGGAGATCAGACTGTGACCTCCATGACCGGATTTTCAAAGGAGCAAAGCACATTGGTTACTGGGCTTTCCTACGACTCTCACCAGTGCAGAAACTGATTGGAAACATAGGGAAAATGGTCAGATTTATTTAGCTCTTCCTTCGTTGCTGTGTCAAACCAAGTGTTCTTGTCTTTGCTAGGTTACTAGTCTACATGAATAAAATGAGGTTTTCCTCTAGGGCTAATGGGAACCATTTTCAAGAGAGCACAGCTAGGCCATGAGCGGAAATTAGAGAAATACCACTGGCTGCCTCTCTCTTCTCCCTGGCATAAGTAATCATCTTCTGCTACCTTCTTTTCAGAAAGAACAGCATTTGTCATCTTCCCATCAGGGCGGCTCGATACAGATCATGCATCATGCTAAGTTTCCGAGTGCAGCCTGTGCCACACTGCAAAGAATGTGGACTGCTTCCAGTTGAAGAAAATTGTGATTGTCACTGCTTGCTGCTGTGTTGTGGGTAGCAAAACATAGACATTTGGCCTGTATAAAACTACTCGTGTATGTGAGGCATATAGGTTGGTAACTTGGGGAGTCAATAAAAGAATAAAGTGATCCTGAATAATTGATACTGAAAAATCTGTTCTGTGTAATAGCCAATATGTTTACATTCCCAAAGGATCACAAATAAGTTTTGCTTGGCCTCTGAAATGCATCTGTTTGTTGGAAGGACACAGTAGCTGTTCAGCCTTGTAGAGCAACAGAGAACAGTTTTGCGTAGGTTGTAGTTAAGGCATAGTCCCAGGCTTTGCAAGTTAGTTCTAAATTAATTGTCACTGCCAGTGTCTAGGACTTTGGCCAGTGGGAGGTGGCTCTCACCCTGCTGTGCCCAGTGCATAGCAATGTACCTCCTGGATACTGTAAGGGAACTACTCTTATTTTCAGCAATCTGTCCCCATGGCCCTGTCCATGATTGTTAGAGAGAACTGACAGAACCACTTGGTTTCTCCTGGATTCTCTCTGGGATGAAGGCAGGGACACGGTCTGCCTCTCTACCTTTATTTGTCTCTGGTGGGAGGGGAACCTATGGAGGAGAGACCTAGTACAAGAGACAGCAGCGTGAGCAAAGCTTCTCTCCAGCGCGGCTCCTCAGAGACCTGTGAAACCCCTCTACCAGCAGCAGCCCCTGTTAGAGGCTGAGTCCTCATCAGCGTGTGCAAAGGGATGGCTCAGCTCACCCAAGCCCCAGAGAGGCAGCTGAGGAGACACTCCCCACCCTTTACTTTAATGCCCAGGTGTTGTCTTAATCTCTTTGCCAGATCTCAAGGCCAGCAGTATAAACCTTCTGGGATATGTGTACTTGGACAGTGGGGACGTATCACCACAGGCTTCCCCGTGCAAAACTTCTCAGTAGGCACCATCAAATCATTCAAGTATGCTGTGCCGCCCCTTCCTTGGCAGCTCACACTCTGGTAACCACTGTCATTCCCAGCAGTGCTGACAGACATCACAGGCCTTGGGGGGCAAAGTGTGTGGGGGTCTGGCTCCATGCCCCTCGAAGGGGTGGAGCCTCAAGCAGAAGGGGCAAGAACATAGTCAGTCAACTCTTAGCACCATCCATAGTATTGCCCTGGGCCCAGCCCTCAGACACTGTGTGGAGTGGCAGATAGACACTCCCATTATGTTTTAAAGGGGCCCGGGGCTCTGACCAATGCTATTGCCCAGTGGAGGTGGCCAGGATCTCAGGGCCACTTTGAAACACTCAGCCCCTGTGCATTTGCTCCCTGCACCCCTCCCTGCCCTTGGCAGGCTTGGTCATTCCACAATACTTCTTCTCTGTCTAGGTCCTCTTCCATTGCCAGCCATTCTAACTCATCTGTATTTGCCTTTAAACACATTGTGATTCACAGTGTAACTTCTTTCCTGTCAATGCTATTTTCTGTGACTTTGTCCTGTCCTACTTTTTAGCTCTGATTTCCTTCCTGTCCTTTAATACTCGATTCAGACTAACTGTAACCTCTGCTAATGAAGGTGCACTCCCCGGAACCTGTTGCTTTCCTTCAGCTTCTCCTTTAAATAGTTGCCAAAACTGTCTGAGGAAAGTTAATTTTCTGTGCCACCAGTCTTCAAAACTTCTTTGGCACAAGAATGTAAATCCTTGTTCTTCACATCATTCTCAATGCACCCTAAGGCTATGTATAGATGAGGAGATAATACCAATTTTAAGTCAATTATCCTGATTTTTCCAAGCACCTGTCTTCACTGTAAATTCCATTAGCTCGATTTATGGAGCACTAAAATCGACATACTATCAATATCATAATATTGTAGTAGCCTGACAGGTGTAGTGTTCAGTTTGAATTTAAAATCCCGAATGAAGGGTAGTGAGGAAGTGCTGTGTCTTTAAATTGAATTCATTAGCCTCCAGACATGTCCTGTATGTGCCCCACAATGCCTCACAGTTCTCCACTCTGCCCTCTTCCATCTCCACTGCTCTCAGGGATGGAGAAATTAGGCAAGAGAAAGACAGTTTCAATTTGGCACCTAGAAGCCCAGAGCTGAGGGTCATGAGAAGCTGAAAAAATCTTTTTGTTTGCTAGTGTTGCAGCTGTGGGGTCTCTGTATACACCTGCTAGCTGCCTTTTCTTTTTTTCTGTGCTGCCTGGTGCCAGCCACTGCCTCCCCACACCATGTGGCAGCTAAGCTGTGGGTGGGGATCATGCTTGTCTGATAGGATGAGAAACTTTTTTTCAGTCATTTACATGCTGTCCTGCTCCCGACATGTCCTCCCTTCCCTCCCCAAGAGGCACCATGCATTCTGGAACTCTCTCTTGCTCGCATGACGTGGCAGCTCGTCTTGGATGGGGGTTGTGCTTGGATGAGAAACTTCTTTTCAGCCTCTTACATTTTGTCCTGACTTCATACTCCCTCTCTTCCGTTCTCCCCGGAGGCACCATGCAGTTTGGAACTTTCCCATGCCCAGCCGCATCATATGGCTTGACCCCAAACCAATAAAAGGACAAGCTGTGCAAGGGGCCAGGCAGCTTGCTTCTTTGCCAGGAGGTCTAAATCCAGATCCAAGCCTGCAAAGATTCAGTGCTTTTGCAACCCATTTTCAAAAACCTGTCGGTTGGGACAGGTTTACTACCCCTCCCCTCAATTACGAGCAGCGCATCTCTTACGAAGGCAAGCCAGACCCCCATCTGGAAAAAAGAGACACTTGTATAACACAGCAGGGGAAAGAGGGGAATGGAATGTGGGAAGATGTCGTCAGATACCCATATCTACTTGCAGGACATTTTTCCCCAATCCTGCACCAGTGAAAACAACCAGAGTGCTATGGGGCTCAGGGAACTGTGGGATAGGTTACCACACTACACTGCTTCAGTACTTGATTTAATCTACTTATGTGTAGCAGCAACAAGTTGATTTTGTGGGGAGCATGTGGGAATGTGAGGATGCTCAAAATCAGATGGATAAAGCCCAGTGTTACATTGATTTTAATAAATTCAATCTGAGCTTATAGTGTAGACTCAGCCTATGTTGGGACCTCCCTCATGAAGACAGAAAACTCTGAGGCTGCTGACTGAGAGGCCTCCTACCGTGACTCCCCCTGTTGTTTCTGGACCCCCAGACTTACAGCACTGAATTTCAGATGTAAACATCTGAAATGGTGAAATTGACTATTTAAAAAAAAACTCCTTGACTTCGAAATTTACTATATAACTATTGACTATTCACCAAAATGGACTGTGAATTTGGTAGAGCCCTATTTATAGCTCCTTAAAGTGGTAAGCAATATGAAAATAGTTTTTTCAACATGTTCAGTGAAAGTCATCTTTGCTTCTCTCTGATGTTTATTCCGCTATTTCACAGAGACACAAATTTCATTTACTCTGTGAGGTACTTGGTAGCACAAATTCTTTCAGTAAGTACGTCCATAGTTTCAGTCTGAGATTATACTTTTAGCTGACAAAGTAGCACGAGCCTGGTTGTGACAAATCAGAAAGTGGTGGTTTTTAAGATGTGATTTTTGATTAGCCAAAACTGAGTGACCCACTCAGGGCAAGGACTGATATTTTTCCCGGTTGGAAAGTAGCCATCATGTCAGAGCTGCAACCAGCTTTAAATAGTGCAGTAATAATAATAATAATAAAAGAAAGCAACAGCGTGCTTCCCATGCAGAGGAGCCAGCATATTAACTATACACCAGTGCAGAAGTGATGACAAAAATCTTTGCATGTCAACAATGTTGTGTTCCCTGCCTCTTGAATGTAAGTGCTGTGTAGCAAAGAGTTGTGGTAAGAATACGATTCTACATCATGATGAATGTAAATATTCAGTCTTTATTAGGCAGCATTTCATTGTATACAGTGATAGACAGGCACAAATAAACCATAATGTACATGACAGTTGGCCAGGGAGACATCCTTCTTGCAATAGCTATGACTGAGGTTTAGATTGATTAAAAAGTAATTCAGGAAGAGGGGATGGGCTTCTTATGACCATAGGTATTCTGTTCTGAAAATGGTGTGGATGTTTCATTTATATGGGTAGTTGGGCTCATAAACCACCTAAACAGGCAGGTGTCAGCCTCTAACTGGTATTTAGATCAATGCTTTTTTTGCCTACTCAATGCTTTTTTTGTCTCAGTCTTCAAGGACAAAGTCAAATTCCCCATGACAGTCCTAGATGATGCAGTATGGGAAGGTGGAGGGCAGCCATCTGTGGGGAAGGAACAAGTTCTGAGCTATCTAGAAAAACTAGATGTGCACAAGTCCATGGGTCTGGATTTAATGCACCCCAGGGTACTGAGGGAATTGGCAGAGGTCATTGCCGAACCGTTGGCCATTATTCTTGAAGACTCTTGGAGATGGGGGAGATACTGGATGATTAGAAGAAGGCGAACATAGTGCCCATCTTTAAAAAAGGAAAAAGGACAATCCAGGAAACTATAGACCCGTCAGCCTTACCTCAATCCCTGGGAAAATAATGGAGGGAATCCTCAAGGAATCCATTTTGAAGCACTTGGAAGGGGGGAAAGTGATCAAAAGTAGCCAACACGGATTCACAAGGGGCAAGTCCTGCCTGACTAATCTAATTAGCTTCTATGACGAGGTAACAAGTTCTGTGGACATGGGGAAGTCAGTGGATGTGATATACCTTGACTTCAGCAAGGCTTTTGATACGGTCTCCCACAACATTCTTGTCCATAAGTTAAGGAAATATGGATTGGATCCTTGGCCTATATGATGGATAGAAAGCTGGCTTGATGGCTGAGCCCAACGGGTAGTGGTCAATGGCTCACTATCTGGATGGCGGTCTGTTTCAAGCAGAGTGCCGCAAGGCTCGGTTCTGGGGCCAGTGTTATTCAACATCTTTATTAATGACCTGGATGAGGGACTGGGTTGCACCCTCAGTAAGTTTGCGGATGACGCAAAACTAGGGGGAGAGGTAGATACATTGGAGGGTAGAGAGAGAATCCAGAGGGACCTGGATAAATTGGAGGAGTAGGCCCAAAGAAATCTGATGCTGTTCAATAAGGAGAAGTGTACAGTCCTGCAGCTGGGGCGGAAGAATCCCAAACATTGTTACACGCTGGGGACCGACTGGCTCAGCAGCAGTACGATGGAAAGGGACCTAGGGGTTATGGTGGATGAAAGGCTGGATATGAGTAAACAGTGTGCCCTTGTAGCCAAGAAAGCTGACTGCATACTGGGGTGCATTAGGAGGAGCATTTCGAGCAGATCTAGAGAAGTAGTTATTCCTCTTTATTTGGCAATGGTGAGGCCACATTTGGAATATTGTGTCCAGTTTTGGGCCCCCCAGTATAAAAAGGATGTGGATTTGCTGAAGCAGGTTCAGCAAAGGGCAACAAAAATGATTAAGGGTCTGGAGCACAAGACCTATGAGGGTAGGCTGAGGGATTTGGGCTTGTTTAGTTTACAGAAGAGAAGACTTAGAGGTGATTTAAAGCAGCCTTCAACTTCCTGAAGGGGAGCTCTAAAAAGGAGGGTGAGAAACTGTTCTCAGTGGTGTCAGATGGCAGAACAAGGAGTAATGGTCAGAAGTTGAAGAGGGAAAGGTGTAGATTAGATATTAGGAAAAACTACTTCATCAGGCGGGTGGTGAAGCATTGGAATGCGTTGCCTAGAGAGGTGGTGGATTCTCCATCCCTTGAGGTTTTTAAGTCCTGGTTGGACAAAGGTCCTGGCTGGGATGACTTAGTGGGGGTTGATCCTGCTTGAAGCAGGGGGCTGGACTAGATGACCTCCTGAGGTCCCTTCCAGCCCTGTGATTCTGTGATTCAATGCCAGAAATAGTGACCCATTACAGCCTCTAGCACAGTTCTACCAAAGCAGGTTATGCCATTGGCTACCCCTCCAATACTCTGCTCTGCATGTCATGATTGGCCTCGGAGCACCCAGGGCACAGAGTCACCTAGGGTTTCTGTCTTTCACTGGCTGGTCCCAGATGACAGAGGTGATTTCTGTAACCCCAGAACAGCTGCCTCTAATTAGTGGAGTGGGGGTCCTGCTTTCCCATTGATTAGCACTTCTTTTCCTGTCCCTCTCCTCTATGAAGTGCTGACCGCATGTAGGAATGAAGGTGGGCTGATAATGGCATTTGGCTCTGGGGTGGGTTAGGGCTGCAGGGGGGGTGAGGGGTGGATTTGAGCCAGAGCTGTGAGTGGGTGGTGAGCTGGAGCCCTGCTCAGCTGGTGAGCTGGGCTGTTGGGGGGCAGGGGGTTGAGCCAGAATCAGAGCCAGGCGTGGGCTGTGAGCTGGTAGGTGGGTTGAACTGGGGCTGCGTGGGGTGGGGACGCGGGGGGCAGCTTGAACCAGAACCGCACATGGGCAGTTTGGGGCGTGGGGTGGAGGGTGAGCTGGAGCCATGCGTGAGGGGTGGTGAGCCGGAGCCGGAGCCAGAGCCAGAGCTATATGTGGGGGTGAGCCGGAGCTGCACATGGGTGGTGAGCCAGCAGGGGGTTTGAACCAAGGTCAGGGAGGTTGAGCTGGAGCTGCGTCTGAGGGGTGGTGAGCTCGAGCCAGAGGTGGGGGTGGGGGGTGATGAGCTATATGCCAGTGGTGAGCAGCGCTGGGGGGGCTGAGCCGGAGCTGTGTGGAGCTGTGGGAGGTTGCGGCAGGGCAGGGAGAGTGAGTTAAGCACAACTGGCAATCACAGTATAGGGTTTAGTATAGGAATTGTGGTCAGCCACATAAGAGTGGGGTCACGTACTCTGAGACCTTACTGTACTTACTTACCCTAGCAGTAGTTTTAAGTTTTTTCTCAAAAGCCGGGAAGCCTCCCAGCCTGGGCCTGTTCCTTCTCCTGTTCAGTCTTAGATGTTCCCAGCATGTAAGTAGAGTGAATCTTGATATTATGTGGTTTCCATGCAGTAAGTAGAGTGTGTCTTGATATTATGTGGTTTCCCACCTATAAATAGATTTTGCTCAAGGTGAGAATCCTTTGTGTCCAGTTTCAACCCTGATCTGCTCCGGAAAAGTACCACATCAAAAATTGGTTGCAACATCAAGCCACATGTCTTGGCAGGACCAGCCATAGGCCAGGCTTACAGGGAAATCAAGACTACACACAGATCATTGTGAAGAGTGCAGGGACATTAAGATCCCTCAGTATTACTAATGGCCTGCATTAGCATGTCTAGATCAGTGATTCCCATCTAGATCAGTGGTTCAGTAACACTGCACACTTCAGTCAGACAAACAATTCCACAACACACCCCACTTTTCAGTTGATTCGATTGCTCATAAACGTCACGTTTACTGGTCAGGCTCCACTCTCCACAAGCCCGTTGGAGCTGGGACGTGGCATTTAAACCATGTCCCAGCTCCAGCAGGCTCCTGGCCTCCCTGCTTAACTCAGCAGAGAGTGTGGGCTGGCTTGGGGTGGGGAAGCAGAATTTCAGCTGCCTTTCAGCATGACTTGGCTACTGCGGGGTCAGCATTTTCCTTTGCAGAGCTCTGCAAAGAGCCACCATGGGAGGAAATTGACCAACCCCATGCCAGCTGTGACTCGGAAAGCCTTGCTGCTTGAGCCCTAGCAGGTGCTGGGTCATTGGTTGTCTCCCACTGTGGCTCTGCACACCACTGAGCTACATATATAAACAGGTTTATATATCAGATTTCTAATGCCAAATACAGGAATGATCCATGCAAGCATATAGAATGTACACATTCTGCAGATTACAAGCCTTCCAATGATGTTACCTGTCACAATTTTCCATAAAGCATATTTGAGTCAGGCACATATATATTCAAAACATATTTCCATAAAGAATATGGGGGTACAATGGCACACCACCATGCAGTCTGACACTCAGCCTGTAGCTTAGGCATCCCATTCAGTTTCGTTAGGTCCTCACATCTAGGCTATGTCTAAATCTTGCCAATTCCTTCCACATGTTATTCGTCAGATAAGTCCTTTCCTCTTTGTCAATGCAACTAAAACTCTTCTCCAGGCTCCTCATCTCACATCTTCATCACTACAGCATCCTCCTGTCTGGCCTCAGGCAACACAGTCTTGTCCCTCACATATTCAGGTCGAATGCTGCTGCAAATATAATTTTATAACCTGTTGCTCTGACCATATGACCCTCTCTTTGTACCATGCCTCTGGCTTTCTCTTTATTGTATCACACACAAGCTACTTGTCTTCACTATCAGGCCCCATCACAGCCTGTCCCAATTCTACTTATCTCTCTCAATACTGACAGGTGAATTTCTGCCTCTGCTCAACCTGCAAAGACAGTCTCCAGGCCCAGTTGTTAAATCCCTAATATCTATATTTCTACTTTTCCCTGGGCTGCCCCTCATGCTTGGGAGGCGCTCCCTGTAAACATGCACACAGAGACTTCATCAGTTTCATCCAGCTCCTTTAAATTTTATTTTCCCTTGCGGCCTATAGAAAACATGATAATAGTTAGGCTGCTGGTGTGTTGAGCCCACCCACAGCTTGTCATGCTGACCAGTTGTGCCTCATCATTTCCCTGCCCTTTCCTTTTGGGCTGTCTATATCTCTTCGTTGTCTCTAAAGCGTAGCTGTTGTAAACTCTTTGGTGCAGGGACACTCTTGTGTTTGTACAGAACTTACCCCATGGGGCTTTCAAACATGTCAATAGCATAAACAACAGCCACCCAACAGTTCTTAAAGTTTAAGACCCTGTCTATCACTTCCATGTCTTAAAGGCACTGTGCAGGCTGCTATCGTAATTGTCACCACAGTAACTGTGTCGTTTCCACAGCAGTGGTGTGCACTGAATCCTTTCCCCCAGTGCCACTCAGTCTGAAAACCATAGCGCTAGTGAAAGCTGACTGTTTTAGGTACTAAACGACAGGACAGCATTAAAGACACCAGTCAGATTAACAGATGAGCAAGAGGCTAAACAAGATGTTCTGTGATGGAGGGCTTGTCTGCACGGACATTTAGTTGGTCTCAAGATGGGGGGGATGAGTGTGCCCTGCATATTGGCTATGTGCTGTTCTCCAAATGGACCCTGCTCTTGCACACCAGGAGTTCAGTAGGGCACTTTTACTAACTCCTATCTTAAAGTGGGGTTTGTCAAAGTGCCCTGCAGTAGTTTTAGTGCATGACAGCAGGGTCCAAACAGAGACTTAGTCCATGGCAAGATAGGGCAACGTATATAGATTTGCCCCCGAAATCTGCTGCAAACTAAATATTCATGTGGAAGGGGCTGATGAATGAAGGAGGGATACCATCAAATGGGTGCTAGTGAGCACAGTCTTCTTCTTATAAAGCCAGTTTCCCATTTTACTTTTGGGATTGAAGTAGCTGCTAAAACAAAACCAGAAAATGCTTTCAATATTTTTGTAAGAAGTGCTCTCTACTTTCTTGCTAATTGTAGAACTGGTTACAGTTGTTTGGATTTTGTTATTTTTGCAAAATGTTCAAGTGTTTTATTTAACAAGAACCAAAAATACACCCTTTTAAAGTCACTTCTGTTGTATTAATCATTAACACATCTTTCATACAGTGACAAAATCCTCTAGCAATACCACACTAGTGAAAGAACAGCCAGACTAACATTTGTAATACTGACACTTTTAATGCACAAGGACAAGCCCCTTCTCTAAGGACCCTTTCGTTTGCAATTGCCTCTAAAGTTGTCTTTTTAAAGGCCTTTTCTCCCCTTATATGGACAGCCTTTATATCTGGAAGAGTGAAACATCTGGGGCCTTCCTAGGACTGTTTTGGAGCTACTTGCTGTATTTTCTTCAAAGGGTTAAACAGATCTTGTTTTTGTTTTATTCTCTTTTAAAATGTGAGATAATACTATAACAGATTCTCATAACATTCAGTTTGGTGCACTAGGGAAAGCTTCAAGGCCCAAATCCTCACAGGAGCTTAAGTTTCACTGATACCAATGAGAGTTTGCCAACTAAATGTGTGTGAAGATGTGAGCTGAGATACATATGCGTATATATCACTCACCTAGAAATCACATATGACGACAGTTAGAGAAGTAGCTGAAGAAAAGATAGCAGAAAAACAAACCCTCTGATGCTGGTAGAAATCTGATGAGTAAAACAAGCATACTACAAAAATCTAGTTTTTCTGTTTCATAACCTTCATCGTAGGTCCTGGAGGAAAGCATTGGACGCTCTTCAGATTTGTGTTTTATAGTTAATATGACCTCCAAAGTAAGCAAAGGTATTGTGCATAGGCTTGTATTGCAAAGCACTTACTGCAGTTGTGTTACTTGTGTTAAACAGTCCCCCACTTTGGCAACCTGCACTAATGAAGCTTCTGATACCTTGTGTAAACATTGAATGAGGTGACAGGCTGGTTTCCCTAGTTGCTATCTTTGCTACTCAGCAAACAGATCCAATGCCTAAAATAAATGCTTTGGGTTTCATCCTCCCAGAAGTTACCCAAGTGCTGCACTTGTTGACTTCTGAAGAAGTTACACCTGTGTATTGGAGAGTGGAATTTGCTGTTAGCACTTGGAATTGAGTGAGACACACAGCTAGCTTGGCTTCCTCATTGTCATGTTCCCTAAGGGCTCTGTGAAAGCATTATAAATGAGGCTTGTGTGCGATAGAGCTGCTGTTCAAATCTTCAGAGGCGACTTAGCTCCTTATCCTGGTAGTTCTTAATTTATCATAAGACAAAACATCTGACAGATCATGCAACGGGGGAGGGGTTCCACTGCCTGAGTAACAGCCCGTGTGTCTACACTGCAATTTTATAGTCCCTCAGCTCGAGACTCTGAGACTCACCGCTGCCTTTTTTTTTTTTCCAATGTAATTTTAACTTTAGGGACCCTTCTCATGGTCACATGGGGAGTCTACGTCAGAGCCAGGAATTTAGACCTCAGTCTCCTGAGTGCAAGTTGAGTGACTCATTGTAAATATACCTACCTAGTGGAGGAAGATGGTTGGCCATTCTTGTTGGGGTTGGTTGAAGTGGCTGTCCTGGGAAATAAAGCAGATCCTCTCCTCCCTCCTCTGTTCTTTCAATTGCTGAGATTTAGTTCCAAGGTAACTGTGCAGAGAGCAACACAGGAATGGAAACAAACAAATAAACATAAAAATGGGACTGAGTTACCTGTATGTTTGCTTCCCATTTCTGAATTATGAACAGCAATCTCCAAGAGATGTAAGAAGAATACAATTTTATTTTAGACGTGTATTCATTAGGTAATGCGAGGGGCCATTGTGGAGTAGGTGGTTTTGTGAATTTCCCAAACTACTGCTGTTAGGGCTACTAAACTAGGTGGAATTTGCAAACCTTTTGTCCTATAATTTATGCCAGGTCAGGTGTTGTTTAAATCACCATACTTTAAATCACTGATTTTAATCTTGTTTTGCACTGTACTTTTTAGTTATGTTCTTAAAGAGAAGTCCATTCTTATTGGTTAGTAACAATCTAAACATGCTGATTTGCAATTAAACATTAGGTTTTACTCAAAATTTGTTAATCATTTTGCTAATCGGGATAATAGACGATATCAATATGCATTTATTTAAGTAGTTCCATAGCTTAACATATGCAGGTTGAACCTTTTATAGTCTGGTACCCTCAGGACCCGACTGGTGCCAAATGAGAGAATTTGCCAGACCATAGGAGGTCAATATTGTCTAGCAGCCTTACCAACACTTCCACTGCTCACTGGGCTCTTAGAAGACATTTAGGGGTAAATTACAGCTAAATAACAGCACAGACCACTGAGAGCCAGGACTAGTGGCTGTACAGAAATTTTATGGGACCAAGGAAAATTTGGCAACAGCCATGGTAATTGGTCTTCTGGCTATCTAAAATCATGCCGAACTACAAATGTTGACAGATGAGAGAGTGACGAATTAGAGAGTCATCCTATACTTATTCGGATGCTTAACTCTTGCAATTTTGTAGGAAATGGTGAATGATACATTTATTTAGTTATATTTGGATGGAAAATAACATTCAAATAAAAGTGCATGAAAGCAGCATTTTAAAATTTGCTTTTATTAGTTGAATAAAACCTACAATGTGCTGCAGATTTTTGTCATTTAAGTTTAGTAAAACATTTTTTGCATTTAAATTAAACTGATTTATATAAGAAAGGGAGTAGCTGTAGTCAGTGAATTGAAATGATTTTTTCTGGTCACTGTATTTTAGCATTTTAGAGGTAGACCTCTCAGGCCTCATTTTTATTAATGAATTAGAAGAGAAAAAACAAGCTTTCCTGCTTTTTCAACTCCCAGTAGGTTTTTCAGCTTTAAATGAATTAGTCTTTGAAATGAACTAGTTGAAGAAACTGAAATGAAGGAAATATTTGTTCTACATCTGCAGAAGAGGCTCTTGCTCTCAAAATCTAGTTTAGCAGTTCAAATAACATATGGCTCCGAGTGCTTAGCTAGTGATTTTCACTACTTTAGTGACTTGAATTTCTTTAAAACTTCAGCAGCAAACATACACTTCTTAAATATTATTCTTGTTTAATTTTAATAGCTCATAGGTCAATTTAGGCCTTAATATTAGGTGGTTGTCATTTCAAATTTTAGGTTTGTTTTTAAAAGAGAAAAATATTTTGAATTTTAATAACAAACCCAATTTAAATATATTTTAAATTAAAATACACTTTTTAACAATATTTTTAACCCATCCTGTCTACAGGTCTTTTATGGCTGATCTAGCAACTTCCATGATGCTAACTCAAGGTGCTACCATAATACAAATAATATTTAGACTAGCTTCACTCATCATCCTCTGCTGCCGAAGTAACAGACATCAGCAGATGGCTTGTCTGGATCACCTCATTTTGTAGTTTTTTCCTTTCTCCCCATATTGCTCTTGCCTTTCAAGAGCCATGCTGGAGGAAAAGGGCCAGTATTCTTCAACAAAGCATAGTTTCAACAGTGGTGAATCAATGGTTTTGGTTGCTGTTAAAAATCCCCAGTGAGGGGGATTCCACAACCTCCCTAGATAATTTATTCCCATCCTTAACCATCCTGACAGTTGGGACATTTTTCCTATTGTCCAACCAAAAGCTCCATTGCTGCAATTTAAGCCCATTACTTCTTGGCCTACCAACAGAAGTTAAAGAGAAGCTTTTTCTCCCACCTCCTTGTAACAACCTATCGGGGCTTGCAAGGTAAACATACCAGTTAAAGGCCTGATGGTGTAATGAACTCTGTGCTGTGCTCAAAGGTCCATCTGCATGGAACTCATTGAAGGACTGCCTCTGAAAATGAGATGCAAGATAGTATAGTAGTTCAGGCGGTAGCTTGGGGACTTGAGACGATGTTCATTTCCCCACTGCACCAGACTGTGTGTGCATTCTTGGGCAAGGTCCTCTGTCTTGCTGAACCTCTGTTCCCTGTCTGTGAAAGGGGATAAGACCAAGGACCAAAGACCCAAAGACCAAGGACCTCAGATACTACAATGATGGGCACCACAGAAATAGCTATGGCAAAGAGATTAGGTAATCAAAACACCAGCTGTCAGAAAATGACAAATATACTGTAAGTGGACTACAAGAGAAACAGCTTCTCACACACTCCAGAATATAATCCTTAATTTATATTAAATTAATTATTGCAATTTAAGTGTTTACACCGATTTAATGAACCACAAACATAGAGCAACTATGGAAGAATCCAACAGATCAATAAAAATTACTGGATTTTTTTTCTTTTTTCTGAAGCAGACACAGTTTAAACCTGAGGAGTTAACAGTCAAAGTAAAATACATGTACAAAGAAAAGTGACATTTAATACCACAAACCATTGTAACAAAGGGATTTCTTGCTAGTTCTGCTTGTTTTAAATAAACAGCACTTTGCAGCCTTTATTCAAATGAACAAGCTTACAGTTTTTGGATGAAATCAAATCTATCAAACAGCTGCAATCCCAATAGCTTTAATGGATATATGTCTTCTAATGCAAGAAATGAATGTATTGTTTGTGTTCTACCACGTTAAACTCTCCAACCATAATTAGTACCCTGTTTTACTAGGTAATGTACATACTTGTAGGTAGTCCGTTGTGTCCGACAATGATGTCATACATGTTGAGTGTAAAAAGGTAGTTCTTGCCTGAGGGAGTACACAATCTATCCAGACTAAAAGTGAGAGGGGAAACTGAGGCACATTGCAGAACCAAGGTTGGAGCTCAGGGTTCTTGAGGCCCACTCCAGTGCCTGCTTATTAGAATACTTCGTGAACTTTGGTCCATTAAATTTCAAAGGGCATTTTCCCATTTTAACACTCCATTATTTTCAGAGCAGGGACAGGCCCATACACAAAGAAAATATCTGCTGTGTATGTGGACCTTCCTGCATTCACCTCCAACAGCCTGCAGTCCTGCAGTCTGCCCTACATGGGCTTACGCTTTGTCCTGCTTGGAAGTTTCATAGCACAGCTTGCGTCTGCATACTTGGTAAGTGGTTATTCCCACAGGGCACAGGCTATACCTATCACACTTACAGGACATTTCTATATGGACTTGTAAAGAACAAACCTGATAGCTTTCTTTGATGGGCTAACAAGCTTTGTGGATAAGGGGGAGGTGGTAGATGTGGTTTACCTAGACTTTAGTAAAGAATTTTATACAGTCTTGAATGACCTGTACAGGGGCAGCTGCTCCTCTCTGGCAAGAGAAGGGTTAAAAGTAGGTCTGAGAGAGCCTGCACAAACTCAGCAAGTGAGAGAGAGACTTATAGGTAGCCAATAAAAGGGCTGCTTGCTGGAGCAGCCATGATATAAGGAGCAGCTCAGCAGAGCAAAGTGCAGTTGGATCCTGATCAGTGAGGGTGCAGGGCTGGTTGCCAGGCTCAGGGGAGTTGGAGCAGAACCCCAGAGTGATACCTGGGCCAAGAAGGTGCAAGGGTCACAGAGAAGAGGCCCAGGGAACGGGACCAGACAAGGGGAGAGAAGGAGAACATGAGATGCCTGACACAAGAGGGTCCTGCGTTGGGACCCAGAGTAGTGGGTGGGCTTGGGTTCCCCACTTCCTCTTTGCACCCATTTAGTGCAAAAGGCTCTAGAAGTCACAGTGGACCACGAGCTAAATATGAGTCAGCAGTGTGACATTATTCCAAAAAAGCAAATATTTGTTCTGGGATGTGTTAACAGAAGTGTTGTAAGCAAGATGAGAGGTAATTCTTCCTCACTATTGTGCGATGTAAGGCTTCAACTGAAGTATTTTGTCTAATTCTGGGCACCACATTTCAGGAAGGATGTGGACCAATTGGAGCAGGTCCAGAGAAGAACAACAGAAATGACTAAAGGTTTAGAAAGGGAAGATTGAAAATATGGGGGTTGTTTAGACTGCAAAAGAGAGGGAAGAAAGGGGACATGGTAATTGTTTTCAAGGACCTAAAAGATTGTTCTAAGGAGGAGGGAGAAAAATTATTCTCCTTAATATCTGATGATAGGACAAGAAGCAGTGGGCTTAAACTGCAGCAAGGGAAGTCTGAGTTAGACATTAGGAAAAACTCCTAGCTGTCAGACTTGTTAAGCACTGGAATAGATTGCCCAAGGAGGTTAAGAACAGGTGGGACAAACACCGGTCAAGGATGGTTTAGATGGTGGTTGGTCCTGCCATGAGTGTAGCGAACTGGACTTGATGACCTCTTGACATTCCTTCCCCTTCTGTGATCCTCAACGAGTTTTAAGTCTACACAGTCTTAAATGACTTGGGACTTTGGTATCTGCACTGAAACTGCTTGTATAATACTCTGGTAGTGAAGCAAACAGCCCTCCAGGTTAAATAATACAGTGCTAGAGGGAGAGCTCTTTGAATGAGTAGGACTTGATTTTGAAACACTTTTCTGCACCAAAATGGGCAGCAGAACTTGCTGAGATTCAGATCAAATTACTGGGCTTATATATGTGTCCAGGATTGTCTGGGGACAGAGATGGGTACTGAGCAGATGCAAACGGGTGAGGTGAAGAGTCTTTGACCTTTCCTGTAAACTATGAAGCATATGTTTAATTTTTATTCATGAAATAATTTCATTATGTGTATCAGATGGGCCTGCTTACACAGTCAAAGTTATGCGTGGTTTGTAGGAATAGCACTTAGTCGGGTTTGCATCTGGGGAGGCTTTTAGTTCCGGGCACTGGTGCAAAGTGTAGGTTGTATGGACTTTATTCATACATGTGCTCATGGGCACATGCATGTTAGGTGATGTTGAATAAATATAATAATATCTTATACTGGTAAATGTGACTATTCAGAACTTAAAACTATAACCTTAAAGAAGCTCTGATTAGATGCACACAAGGCATTTTGGTTAGCAGAGAGATTCATTTCTTTCAGTTGCAGATGTTACTTGCTATAGAAAACTGTACTTAATTATGTATGTTGTTTGTATGATGAAGATAACTGCTATCTATACAGAGCTGACATGGTAACATTTAGTTCCCTTCTCAAAGCAGCTTGAAAGCATGGTTCTAAAGCAGAGAGTCTCAGGAGTGGCTTATTTGCTAAATTGGTTTCTCTTATCAGGGCTCCTTTTCTAATATTCCTGCAGGATCCAATATCAATCAGGGAAATCCACAGCTCATCAATGTGAGGGTTTTGCAGATTTAGAGAGTCATTTGATTTTACTTTAACATCTGGTGGAACGCAAGTTTTGGTGAAGATTTTTTCCTCATCTTTCTGGCTTGGAACAGACTCTTCACTTTGTAATTTGCACTGTGGACTTATTCAGCCAGAGAGATGGTAACCTGCACTGGTAAATGAAGTACAATGAATTGTGATTTTACTCACATTAAAACCCAAGGAGGAATTTGTCTTTTAATTATCGCAATAACTAGAAACCCCCGCTAAGATCAGAACCCCATTGTGATAGGCAACTGTGCAGATAGTTAGTGAGTCCAGACCCTTAGTAAGAGACAGCTCCTGCCTTGAAGAGACTATACATCATATAGACCAGCAAAAATATAGAAGAAATGCAGTGTTCTTTTCCCCATTTTAGAGCTGGAGAACTGACTAATTTCAAAAAGAAACAGGAGAGAAGAGATTTTAATTTGGTTTCTCTTTCTGAATGTAAATATTACCCAGTAGGACTGAAAGGCAAAGCACAGGCTCATTGTAGCAGTGTCTAAGGGTCCAGAGACACCCAGCCCTTGGCCTAGGGCGTGTGGCACCCAAAAAAGGGGTTAGAACACCAGCCCCACACTCAGTTTGGGGCGGTCAGCAGTTCACCATTACAATACAATACAGGCCCAGCCCTCAGTCTAGGGCAGGGCAGCAGTTCACAATAGCAATACAGTACCAGCCCAGCCCTCAGTTCAGGGCGGGCAACCATTCACAATAGTAGTACAATACAGGCCCAGCCCTCAGTTCAGGGAGGGCAGCAGTTCACAGTTGCAACAAAATCCCGGCCCGGCCCAGCCCTCAGTCCAGGGTGGGGCAGCAACACAAGGATTTGAGCTCAGGCCCAGCCCTCAGTTTGGGGCGGGGCAACAGCACAAAGGTTTGAGCACAGGCCCAGCATGGGCTGGCCCTGTCAAGGAGGGGGTAGGGGGTTGCAGGCCCTCCCACTCCCGTGACCCAGCCCGGGGCCCTGGGGGTTGCTCACACACAACCACAGCAGCGGGGATCCAGGCCACAACACACTGCCATGGGTTCGGGAGCATCGTTGCCCGGGCCACTTCCTACCTCTGCCTCCACTGGCGGAAGGTCCCAATCCATCTGGTCAGGGGGTCCCGTAGGGTCGGTCTCCTCCAAATCATCCTTCAGGGGCTCCGGCCAGTCACTCATATCAATGTCATTGGGATAGTCGGGGGGTGGTAGCACAGTGGACCTGAGGCAATCCTGGGCCTGAGGGCTGGAGGAATCCGCTGGGACTCTGGGGCAGGCCACTCCTGGGGCTTCCTCCAAGGCAGGGGGTCTCCGCCAGTGTGAGGGTCCTGGCAGGTCTGGGTAGTCCGCCTGGGGCATCTGGATCCGGGGTTGTTTGGAGCCGCTGGGGGCTTGCTCCTCCGGCCAGGCCAGGCCAGGCCAGGCCAGGCAACAACAAGCCCCCAACCCTGGGCACCAGGGAGCTCGTGCAGGCACATCCTCCCTGCCTGGAGGCCCAGGCTTTAATGAGTCCCAAGCCCTGCCCTTGGCCTTTCTAGCCCTGGGCCCCGCCCTCTGAGGGGCGGGCCACTGGTGTTCTGGCTCCAGGCCCTCCCACCAGGGCCTCTGCGCAGCCTCCTCGGCTTCTGAGTCAGCCTGTGGGCCGTCCATCCACTCACCCCCACCCCCTCCACTCTCCCCCTCACCATCGACCAGTGATCCCTCAACCACCACCTCCCTCTGCCTTGGGACGTCCCAGGAGGCGACCCCCCCCTTAATTAGGGATGACCTCCCCACGGGAGTCAGCCAGCCCCTGGGCGCCCTGGGGGAAGCAGAGTTCCCCATGTCCCCCGCCTTTGGCCCCGAAACTGAAGACCTCAACACCCACCCCCTTGACCAGTTGGCACCTCCTGCCGAGCATGTCGGCACTTCGCCCCTACCCCCCTCCCCCGCCCCACCATCCGAGGAAGCCCCTCCTCCCGGGACACCTTCTCCCCATATCCCCGCCCCTGCTCCCATCTTAGCCCCATCACCTGCCATCATCCCCGTACCTTCCCCCAGCCAACGCCCCGCCCTAGAACTTGCAATCCTACCCCCTCCAGACCCTCCTCTCCCTCCACTCCCTCCTCTTCCTCCTCCCCCTCCCCCACTACCCCCTCTCCCTCCCCCTCATGAACCTTCCCCTCCCCTGATGAGTCTCATCCCCCCTACCCTTACCCCCACCCCTCCTCCTCCTACCCCTCCCCTTGATCCCTGCCCACTCATACCGGCCCCTGAGACCGTAATCCCTCGGGAGGCCCCCCCTACATCGCCCTCTCCCAGCACTTCCGGGGCTGCTCTCCCTCCGCCGCCCTCATCCCCCCCAAAACCAGACCCCAGTCCCCACCCCAATCTTTTCTCTGGCCGTGGGGCCCAAAAGAATACAAGGCCGACGGGTACTGGAGACCCCGAGGCCTCGGCACCCCATGCGCTGGTGGGAGAGATGCGCCGGTTCTTGGAGGACATTCGTGGCTCCAAGAACAAGGTTGCTCTCGCCCTCCAGCGCTGGGGGGACTTTCATACCATCCTGGAATCCGTGAGGGCCCTTCTCAAGGAGGGCAAGGGGACCGGGAGGAGGGACGCCACGGCTTACCAACAGGCCCGCAGCTTCCGTGACTCCCTCGTCACCTTCGGGGTTGGTCACGGTTTGCTGCGTGGCCCCATGGGAGAGGCGTTTAGCCACCAGCCCCAGCGATCCATCCCTCTGCGGCACGTACCAGGAGAAGAGGGATGAGCTCAGGGCCCTTGACGCCCTCCGGGCACAGGGGGCCTTGGTGAGGTCGCGAATCCAACTCCTCCGGGAGATGGACCGCGGCTCCCGCTTCTTCTACGCCCTGGAGAAAAAGAGGGGTGCCGAAAAACACATCCTCTGCCTTCTTGCGGAGGATGGCACCCCTCTTACGGATCCGGTGGAGATGCGCGAGAGGGCCCGCGCCTTCTACGCCACCCTTTTCTCCCCGGATCCGACCGACGCTGACGCCTGCAGGGTGCTCTGGGACCAACTGCCGTCGGTCAGCACGGGCGACCGGGACCGGCTAGAGCTCCCTCTCACTCTGGCCGAGCTCTCGGAAGCCCTCCGCCTCATGCCCACCAACAAATCCCCGGGCATGGACGGGCTGACTGTGGAGTTTTACCGCGTGTTTTGGGACGTCCTCGGCCCAGACCTGCTCAGCGTCTGGGCCGAGGCCTTGCAAAGCGGGGTCCTCCCCCTGTGATGCAGGCGTGCCGTCCTCACCCTGCTGCCCAAGAAGGGGGACCCCTGCGACCTCAGGAACTGGCGTCCCATCTCGCTCCTCAGCACGGACTACAAGATCATTGCTAAAGCCATCTCCCGTCGCTTGGGGTCCGTGCTGCAGGACGTGGTCCACCCCGACCAGACCTACACCGTCCCGGGCCGCACCATCCTCCATAATCTGTCCTTGGTCCGGGATCTCCTGGAGCTTGGGTGTAGGGACGGCCTGTCGTTCGCCCTCCTGTCCTTGGATCAGGAGAAGGCGTTCGACAGGGTGGACCACGGGTATCTCCTGGGTACCCTGCAGGCCTTCGGCTTCGGACCCCGCTTCGTCGGGTTTCTCCGGGTGCTGTACGCTGCCTCGGAGTGCATGGTCAAGCTGAACTGGACCCTGACCGCTCCGGTCAGCTTCGGACGGGGAGTACGACAAGGCTGCCCGCTCTCCGGACAGCTGTACGCTCTGGCCATCGAGCCCTTCCTCTGTCTCCTTCGTCGACGGTTGATGGGGTTGGTGCTTCCAGAGGCAGGGCTGCGGCTAGTCCTGTCGGCGTACGCTGACGACGTGCTCCTCGTGGTTCAGGACCCGGGAGACCTGGCGCGTCTGGAGGCTTGCCAAGCTATATACTCGGCAGCCTCCTCCGCCCGGGTCAACTGGGTCAAGAGCTCTGGCCTGGTGGTCGGGACCGGATGGCAGACGAGCCGCCTCCCGCCCGCGCTTCAGGCCATCCGGTGGAGCGCGGGTCCGCTGCTCTATCTAGGCGTCTTTCTATCTGCCACGCATCCCTCTCCGCCGGAAAACTGGCAGGGTTTAGAGGGCAGGGTCGCTGAGCAGTTACGGAGGTGGACAGGGCTGCTCCAGTGTCTCTCCCTACGGGGGAGAGCACTGGTGCTGAACCAACTCGTCCTGTCCATGCTCTGGTACCGCCTCAGCACCCTGGTCCCACCCCCAAAGTTTCTGGACCAGCTCCAGAAGTTAATCCTGGAGTTTTTCTGGCCAGGACTGCACTGGGTCTCTGCAGGGGTACTCCACCTCCCCCCGGAGGAGGGAGGACAGGGCCTGACTTGCATGCGCACTCAGGTCCATGTGTTCCGCCTCCGGGCCCCGCAGGGACTCCTCAACGCCAACACCAACAGTGCAGATAGTCCGGAATGGAGTACGCTGGCGCACGCTTTCCTCCGCCGTCACCGAGGGCTCCGATACGACCGGCAGCTCTTTTATTTATCCTGGAGAGACCGTCCGCGAGGCCTCTCGGAGCTGCCGGCCTTCTACCAGGACCTCCTCCGCACTTGGCGGCTGCTCGCAGCCTCCAGGTCCTTAGGGGCCACCACAGGGGAAGACCTCCTCGCGGAGCCCCTGCTACACAACCCCCACCTTCGTGTGCAGGCGGCGGAGTCTCCCGTGGTGCGCCGGAGGTTGGTCCTAGGTGGAATCACCAGGGTCGGAGACCTCCTGGACTACGACCGGGGAGACTGGATGGAGGCCCCGGCGCTCGCCCAGCGCATGGGGATCTCCAGCCTACGCTCCCCCCGTCGTGTACTCGAGGAGGTGAAGGCTGCCCTGTCGCCTACTGCTCACGTCTACCTCGGCCGGGTTCTGCGAGAGGGTGCGTCCCGCCCCCCTCTCACTCCTAGCCCTCCGGACCTCTCCGTGGGCCCCCGGCTTCGCGATCCTGCCCGCCCCCCTCCCCTCCACCACCCCAGCCGGCTGCATACCTTGCAGCCGGTCCCCTTCCGAACCGCGCCTAGACACCTTTTGTACGCGCTCGTGCTTCACACGCTCCACTTCCCCACCCTTGTGTCCCGCCCCGACCACAAGTGGCGGGACCTCTTGCCGCCACCGGAGGGTGGGGAGCCCCGGTGGGCCAGCCTCTATTCCACCTTGGTCCCGCGGCCCGCCGGGGACATCAGCTGGAGAATCCTCCATGGAGCGGTGAGCACGGGCGTGTACCTGGCGCGGTTCACCCCCATCCCAGACACCTGCACCTTCTGCGGCATGAGGGAGAACCTGGCGCACATCTACGTTGAGTGCGCCAGGCTGCAGCCCCTCTTCCGGCTCCTCCAGAACCTCCTCTTGAGGTTCTGGCTGCACTTTTCCCCGCACCTCCTTATCCTGTCACACCCTATCCGCGGCCCCACAAAGTCGCGGGACCTCCTCGTCTGCCTCCTCCTGGCCACGGCCAAAATGGCCATCTACAAAACCAGGGAGAGGAGGCTGGCAGAGGGGGCGACCTGCGACTGTGGGGCCTACTTCCGTTCCTCCCTTCGCTCACGAATCCGAGCAGAGTTCCTCTGGGCGGCGTTCACCAACTCCCTGGACACCTTCGAGGAGCGGTGGGCGCTGTCCGGGGCCCTCTGCTCGGTATCCCCTTCCGGCTCCCTCGTTCTCAACCTTTGACCCTCACTCCCGTCCCTGTTTTTTTCCTTTGTTGTCCCCCGTATTCATTTGGTGACTGGGTGTTTTTAGTGGGCCCCCCCTCACTGTGAGAGGGGCCTTTTAGCCATGGGCAGGCCATGCCTGCCCACCCCCCCCAGTAACACCAATATGAGCAGGAGGCCTGCTGCAGGTGCTCCTGCAGGGCTGCTGCTGCCGCTGTGGGACCCCCCCTCCCACGGCTGGAAGGTGAGGTACCAAGGGCCGGCCGGCCTTAGCTGCCTTCCCCGCCCCCCCACCCCCGTTCTGGGGTCAGCCTCCCTCCTGCCTCAGGCAGGCAGGCTCTACCTTTCTCCCCCCCCTCCTCCACTTCTCCAGCTAGTTCTTTGAGGAACTGCTGAGTGGGTGGAGGGTGGGGGCCTCTTGCCCCCTGCCCTAAAGCAGGGCCCCCCCCCTTTTTCCATCTTTTGGGGGAGAAACTGCTGGCCCCCCATTTGGGCCCACCTTCTATCGAGCAGCTGCTGCATCCTCACCACCTGGAGAAGGTAGGGGGCTCTCTCAAAGCGGCGGTTGGGCTCCCTCCACACAGCCTCCTGTGGAGTGGCTTGGGGAGGGGTGAGTTTGGGCAGGGCCCCTCTCCATTGGGGCTCCGGGGGGGGGCTGCATAGCCAGGGGTGGGGTGTTAGGGCATGGCCCCTGCCCCACCCCTGCAGCCACCCCCTCTCCTACTGCCCCCCCCACACCCAGCTGCCGCTGGGGCCCCCTCCACCTGGGCCCCTCCAATCAGCTGCCCCTTCCTTCTCCCCCTGTCATCTTGAGGCTCTGCAGCAGCTGCTACGGGCCCACCCCTCAGGCGCACGTGGGCAAACCCTCCCCCCATTAACACCGCCATCCCCCCTAAGTTGGCTGTGCCTCCTCCTTCGCCCCCCCACGTGCCCACGCCCCTTCCCCCCCCCTTTTTTGTTTACTTAAGCGCCTGAGCCCCCCCCCCCCACACACACACACAAACTTTGATTCCCTCCACATCCCAGTGCAGAAACAGGAGCCATCTTACCATCTTGTGCTGGGAGTTGTGGCCTTCTTTGTGTCTCCCTTTCCCTGACCTCACTCCCCTTGCCCTGCCCTTCCCCCATCTGACTGGGTCCTCAGCCCGGCCAGTGGGGGAGGGGCAGCCATGCCTCACTCCTTCCTTCCCTTCCACTCTCCTCCCCCTCCCCCGCTCTTTCTTAAAGGCCCCCACCCCCAATAAACTTTTTCCCTCTCAGACCCACCAATATGACCCCCACGCCCACTGGAGGGTCATCTGGTGACCCCTCCCTCCCTCTCCCCTCCACTGTCACCCCTCCCATCCCTGAAACGGCGGCCCACTCGTCCAGGGCTGCCCAGAACTCTACCACCATGTCAGCTGAGGGTGCGGGCGCAGGCTCCGGGGCTCCTACTACCTCCGCCGTGGCGCCCCCTGGCTACCCAGCCCCAAACCCTCCCCCCCAAAAGGGCAGGAAGGGCCAGGGGAAAAGAAAGGGCAAGAGCCCCGCCCGGAAGGCCAAACCTCCCGTGGCGGGGACTCTCCCCCAGGCTGCCCAAACGCCGAGTGCAGCCTCCCCTTCTTCCCTTCCCCCTGCTCCCTCCACCGCTCCTGGGGGCTCCGACCTCTCGGCCCCCAGGTCGTACGCCCAGGCGGCGGCCGCCGCCTCGCACCCTACTCCTTCCGCCTCTGCCGGGACTACCATCCCCAACGGCCGCGGCCCCTTTCCCGCGCTCACCAGGAGGCACGGAGTCCGCTGCCTCCTGGCGGCTGCCTCGCCCCACGTGGAGACCTACGTGTGGGCGTTGGCACGGGTGGTGGGGCCCGCGGCCGTGGTGGCGGCCTCCCGGATGTTCGGGAAGATCGTCTTCTTCCTGGCTTCGGAGGCCGCCGCCCAGGAGGCGGTGGAGAGGGGCCTGGCGGTTGGGGGCGTGCACGTGCCCCTGGAGCTGCTGGAAGACCTGGGCGTGCGGGTGGTTCTTTCTTCTGTTCCACCCTTCCTTCCCAACTCTGCCCTTCTGCCCTTCCTCACCGCCCTGGGCCGGCCTTTGACGGTCCTGAGTCCCCTCCCCTTAGGCTGTAAAGACCCCGCCCTCCGGCACGTGCTCTCCTTCCGCCGGCAGGCCCAGGTCCAACTGCCGCCGGCGGCAGCACAGGGCGGGGTGGCCCAGGAGGGGACTATACTGGTGCCCTATCAAGGGGCCCAGTACCGGGTCTTTTATACCCTGGGGGAGGCCCGGTGCTTTATGTGCCGGGCGGCGGGGCACGTCCGGAGGGACTGCCCCCTGGCCCGGCACGAAGGGGAGCCCGGGACCTCCTCCGACCCGGGGGGCGTCAGCCACGAGATCGGCGGCGCCCCGACCGCGACAGGCCCCGGGACCGACCCTCCTCCTCTCGTCCCGGACGGATCCATCGCCGCTCGGGCGTCAGAGGATGCCCGGCCGCATGGTGCCGGGCAACAAGAAGCAGGCGCTGGCGCCCGAGCGGGCACAAGAGCCGGGCCTGCGGAGGAGAGGGAGGAGGGGCCGGCGGCAGGACCGGAAGAGGGCCCGTCCCGGGGCGGGTCGTCCCTCCCCCTTGCCACCCCGCCCCCCTCTTACCTCCCTTCCTCCTCGTCGGCCCTGTCCCCTGGCCTCTCCTCCTCTACTGCCCAGCCCGCCTCCTTGGAGGGCTGGGTGTTGGTGGGGCGGAAACGAAAGAAAAAGAGTGCGCGCACCCGGCACCCCACCCTGTCGGAGGATGGGGTGGAGGCGCCGCGCAAAGCACTAAAAAGAGCTGCCAGCCCAGACCCACCTGCCGAACCCCCGGCTACCGATCATCTGCCGGGGGCGACGGGGGCTGCCACGGCGGCGGCCGAGAAAGGTAATATCCCCTCTGCCCCGGAGCCAGAGCCTGAGGAAGCTGAGAAGGCTTTTTCTGCACCCGTGCCCTCCCCCGACACCCCTCCGGCCGCCACCCAGACTGCTGCTGCGGAGCATCTGGAGGAGGTGAGCCCCGGCCTCGCCCTCCTCTCGCAGGAGGTCGAGGCCCTAGGCCTCACCCCGGTGGCCCTGGACGTGGACAGCCTCCTACTGGAGGCCTGTGGGCCGTCCATCCACTCACCCCCACCCCCTCCACTCTCCCCCTGACCATCGACCAGTGATCCCTCAACTACCACCTCCCTCTGCCTTGGGACGTTCCAGGAGGCGACCCCCCCCCTTAATTAGGGATGACCTCCCCACGGGAGTCGGCCAGCCCCTGGGCGCCCTGGGGGAAGCAGAGTTCCCCATGTCCCCCGCCTTTGGCCCCGAAACTGAAGACCTCAACACCCACCCCCTTGACCAGTTGGCACCTCCTGCCGAGCATGTCGGCACTTCGCCCCTACCCCCCTCCCCCGCCCCACCATCCGAGGAAGCCCCTCCTCCCGGGACACCTTCTCCCCATATCCCCGCCCCTGCTCCCATCTTAGCCCCATCACCGTACCTTCTCCCAGCCAACGCCCCGCCCCAGAACTTGCAATCCTACCCCCTCCAGACCCTCCTCTCCCTCCACTCCCTCCTCTTCCTCCTCCCCCTCCCCCACCACCCCCTCTCCCTCCCCCTCATGAACCTTCCCCTCCCCTGATGAGTCTCATCCCCCCTACCCTTACCCCCACCCCTCCTCCTCCTACCCCTCCCCTTGATCCCTGTCCACTCATACCGGCCCCCGAGACCGTAATCCCTCGGGAGGCCCCCCCTACATCGCCCTCTCCCAGCACTTCCGGGGCTGCTCTCCCTCCGCCGCCCTCATCCCCCCCAAAACCAGACCCCAGTCCCCACCCCAATCTTTTCTCTGGCTGTGGGGCCCAAAAGAATACAAGGCCGACGGGTACTGGAGACCCCGAGGCCTCGGCACCCCATGCGCTGGTGGGAGAGATGCGCCGGTTCTTGGAGGACATTCGTGGCTCCAAGAACAAGGTTGCTCTCGCCCTCCAGCGCTGGGAGGACTTTCATACCATCCTGGAATCCGTGAGGGCCCTTCTCAAGGAGGGCAAGGGGACCGGGAGGAGGGACGCCACGGCTTACCAACGGGCCCGCAGCTTCCGTGACTCCCTCGTAACCTTCGGGGTTGGTCACGGTTTGCTGCGTGGCCCCACGGGAACCGTCGGTACTCCCTCTGGCGAGGATCCTCCCCAGCCCTCCAAATGGCGCCGATCATCTTTGCCACTCTAAATGCCAGGGGCTGCGGGTCGGGTCTCCGTAGGTGCTGAGTGCTCTCCTTCCTTCGGGAGGTGGGGTACTCGGTCACCCTCCTACAGGAGACCTACATTACCCCAGCCGCCGAAGCTAAGTGGCGGCTGGAGTGGGGAGACGGGGTCCACTTCAGTCACCTTTCGGCCCACCGGGCCGGGCTGGCGACCCTGTTCTCCCCAGACCTGCGGCCCGAGGTGCTGGGGAGCATCGAGGTTGTGCCCGGCCGCCTGCTGTATCTCCGGGTGCGGGTGGAGGGGCTGCCTCTCCATCTCGTCAATGTCTATGCCCCGACACGCCGCCCGGAGAGAACCCCCTTCTTCGTCAGGCGGCAGCCTTCCTCGACACCATCGATCCTCGCGAGTGCCTGGTCCTCGGCGGGGATTTCAACTGCACCCTCGAGGAGCGGGACCGCACGGGGACCGAGCATAGCCAGGCCGCTGCGGGCGTCCTCAGGGAGCTTCTCATCCATCGCTCCCTGGTGGACGTCTGGCGCAACCACCACTCGGACGACGATGCTGGTTTCACCTGTGTCCGAGTGGTGGGCCATAAATCTGTACACTCCCGGTTGGACCGCATTTACATCTCACGGCACCATCTCTCCCGGGCCCACGCCTCCAGCGTGCAGCCGGCCCCCTTCTCGGACCACCACCTGGTGGCCGTGAAGGCTTCCCTCTCGCTGGGGAAGCGGGGGTCGGCCTACTGGCACTTCAATAACAGCCTGCTGGAGGACGTGGGCTTCGTGGCGTCCTTCTGGGAGTTCTGGCTGGCCTGGCGCAAGCAACGGCGTGCCTTTCCCTCGGCACGGCGGTGGTGGGATCTGGGAAAGGTGCGCGCACGGCTCTTCTGCCGCGACTATACTCGGGGGGCCAGCCGGCGGCGGGATGCGCTGATAGGGCAGCTGGAACGGGAAGTTCTTGAGCTGGAGAGGCGTTTAGCCGCCAGCCCCAGCGATCTATCCCTCTGCGGCACGTACCAGGAGAAGAGGGATGAGCTCAGGGCCCTTGACGCCCTCCGGGCACAGGGGGCCTTGGTGAGGTCGCGAATCCAACTCCTCCGGGAGATGGACCGCGGCTCCCGCTTCTTCTACGCCCTGGAGAAAAAGAGGGGTGCCGAAAAACACATCCTCTGCCTTCTTGCGGAGGATGGCACCCCTCTTACGGATCCGGTGGAGATGCGCGAGAGGGCCCGCGCCTTCTACGCCACCCTTTTCTCCCCGGATCCGACCGACGCTGACGCCTGCAGGGTGCTCTGGGACCAACTGCCGTCGGTCAGCACGGGCGACCGGGACCGGCTAGAGCTCCCTCTCACTCTGGCCGAGCTCTCGGAAGCCCTCCGCCTCATGCCCACCAACAAATCCCCGGGCATGGACGGGCTGACTGTGGAGTTTTACCGCGTGTTTTGGGACGTCCTCGGCCCAGACCTGCTCAGCGTCTGGGCCGAGGCCTTGCAAAGCGGGGTCCTCCCCCTGTGATGCAGGCGTGCCGTCCTCACCCTGCTGCCCAAGAAGGGGGACCCCTGCGACCTCAGGAACTGGCGTCCCATCTCGCTCCTCAGCACGGACTACAAGATCATTGCTAAAGCCATCTCCCGTCGCTTGGGGTCCGTGCTGCAGGACGTGGTCCACCCCGACCAGACCTACACCGTCCCGGGCCGCACCATCCTCCATAATCTGTCCTTGGTCCGGGATCTCCTGGAGCTTGGGTGTAGGGACGGCCTGTCGTTCGCCCTCCTGTCCTTGGATCAGGAGAAGGCGTTCGACAGGGTGGACCACGGGTATCTCCTGGGTACCCTGCAGGCCTTCGGCTTCGGACCCCGCTTCGTCGGGTTTCTCCGGGTGCTGTACGCTGCCTCGGAGTGCATGGTCAAGCTGAACTGGACCCTGACCGCTCCGGTCAGCTTCGGACGGGGAGTACGACAAGGCTGCCCGCTCTCCGGACAGCTGTACGCTCTGGCCATCGAGCCCTTCCTCTGTCTCCTTCGTCGACGGTTGATGGGGTTGGTGCTTCCAGAGGCAGGGCTGCGGCTAGTCCTGTCGGCGTACGCCGACGACGTGCTCCTCGTGGTTCAGGACCCGGGAGACCTGGCGCGTCTGGAGGCTTGCCAAGCTATCTACTCGGCAGCCTCCTCCGCCCGGGTCAACTGGGTCAAGAGCTCTGGCCTGGTGGTCGGGACCGGATGGCAGACGAGCCGCCTCCCGCCCGCGCTTCAGGCCATCCGGTGGAGCGCGGGTCCGCTGCTCTATCTAGGCGTCTTTCTATCCGCCACGCATCCCTCTCCGCCGGAAAACTGGCAGGGTTTAGAGGGCAGGGTCGCTGAGCGGTTGCGGAGGTGGGCAGGGCTGCTCCAGTGTCTCTCCCTACGGGGGAGAGCACTGGTGCTGAACCAACTCGTCCTGTCCATGCTCTGGTACCGCCTCAGCACCCTGTCCCACCCCCGAAGTTCCTAGACCAGCTCCAGAGGTTAATCCTGGAGTTTTTCTAGCCCGGACTGCACTGGGTCCCTGCAGGGGTACTCCACCTTCCCCCGGAGGAAGGGGGACAGGGCCTGACTTGCATACACACTCAGGTCCATGTCTTCCGCCTCCGGGCCCCGCAGGGACTCCTCAATACCAACACCAACAGTGCAGATAGTCCGGCATGGAGTACGTTGGCGCACGCTTTCCTCCGCCGTTACCGAGGGCTCCGATACGACCGGCAGCTCCTTTATTTATCCTGGAGAGACTGTCCACGAGGCCTCTTGGAGCTGCCGGCCTTCTACCAGGACCTCCTCCGCACTTGGCGGCTGCTCACAGCCTCGAGGTCCTTAGGGGCCACAGCGGGGGAAGACCTCCTCGCGGAGCCCCTGCTACACAACCCCCACCTTTGTGTGCAGGCGGCGGAGTCTCCCGAGGTGCGCCGGAGGTTGGTCCTAGGTGGAATCACCAGGGTCGTAGACCTCCTGGACTACGACCGGGGGGAGTGGATGGAGGCCCCGGCGCTCGCCCAGCGCATGGGGCTCTCCAACCTACGCTCCCTATGTCGCGTACTCGAGGAAATGAAGGCCGGCCTGCCACCCACTGGTCATGTTTACCTCGGTCGGGTCCTGCGAGAGGGTGCACCCTGCCCCCTCTCACTCCTAGCCCTCTGGACCTCTCCATGGGCCCCCGGCTTCGCGATCCTGCCTGCTCCCCTCCCCACCACCACCTCAGCCTGCTGCATACCTTGCAGCCGGTCCCCTTCCGAACCGCGCCCAGACATCTTCTGTACGCGCTCGTACTTCACATGCTCCACTTCCCCACCTTCGTGTCCCGCCCCGACCACAAATGGTGGGACCTCTTGCCACCATCGGAGGGTGGGGAGTCCCGGTCGGCCAGCCTTTACTCCACCTTGGTTCTGCGACCCGCCGGGGATATCAGCTGGAGAATCCTCCATGGAGCGGTGAGCACGGGCGTGTACCTAGCGCGGTTCACCCCCATCCCAGACACCTGCACCTTCTGCGGCATGAGGGAGAACCTGGCGCACATCTACCTCGAGTGTGCCAGGCTGCAGCCCCTCTTCCGACTCCTCCAGAACCTCCTCTTGAGGTTCTGGATGCACTTTTCCCCGCACCTCCTCATCCTGTCACACCCAATCCGTGGCCCCACAAAGTCGCGGGACCTCCTCGTCAGCCTTCTCCTGGCCATGGCCAAAATGGCCATCTACAAAACCAGGGAGAGGAGGCTGGCAGAGGGGGCGGCCTGCGACTGTGGGGCCTACTTCCGTTCCTCCCTTCGCTCACGAATCTGAGCGGAGTTCCTCTGGGTGGAGCCCACCAACTCCCTGGACACCTTCGAGGAGCGATGGGTGCTGTCTGGGGTCCTCTGCTCGGTATCCCCTTCCGGCTCCCTTATTTTAAACCTTTGACCCTCACTCCCGTCCCTGTTTTTTTTTCCTTTGTTGTCCCCCGCATCTATTTGGTGACTGGGTGTTTTTAGTGTTCCCCCCCTTGCTGTTGGAGGGGCCTTTTATCCGTGGGCAGACTATGCCTGCCCACCTTCCCCCCCAGTATCTCCAATATGAGCAGGATGCCATACTGACTCACTACACAGTGAAACAGAAGGTGAAGTTGACCAATCTATTATTATTACTACTCTAAGAGTGTTACAGTAACATATAAACATGAAAGCTGGTCCCCAGAGATAGGAGATTATCTAAGAGTAGTGGCAATGAGTGGGCCAGATCCTTATCTCTTCCGAGGCACACCCCCTTACTCTAACAGCACAAGCTGACAAAACAACCGGGATTCCTTCAGCATGTGGGGAAGCCTAGCTGATGCAGAGTGGGTTGTGTTGGCTCTATACTGACCCCTCCTGGTATAGATGGTGCGATGGGAAGGGGCATGGCTGGATGCTCTGGGCTCTGTGGATCTTTTTTTTTTTTTGCCTGTCAGCCCCTTTCGAGCTGTTGACAATCAATGTAGGTTAGAGATGCTGTTCTAACATGCGCCGCGGAGTGAACTGACCTCAGATGAACTTATGATGTGGGGAGGATTAAGGTGGCTGTAAGCTACTTTCGTTTGCAAAGCTGGGGTCCTGGTGACACACAGAACAACCAGACCTGAGGAGGTGGTCTAGGTATCTCCATCTTCTTACTTCCTTTTCCTGGTCTGATGAAATTTTTCATGCCAGCCATTAGGTGTCATCAGCAGTCATACTAACACTGCATGGCATGAACATCTGTATTTTAGATGCTTTCATGAACAAATCTTGAGATGTTCATCCATCCATTGTTTGTTTGCCACTGCTGCCAAACTTCAGGGTAGCGGCATCTGTGCACCTGCTAACTGTCGAGCTGCTGCAAGCCCCTCTGTAAATGGGCTGTTACTCCCTAGAAGGGTTGAGCCTGGTAATCGCAGAACAGGCAGTTCTCACAGCCTTCCTCACATGTACAGGCAGCAGCAAATAGGCTTGGGGTTCTGCTGATGTGGGCAGGAAATGCAGACAGAGAGGCAGCTTTGGACAGGAGAAACTGCTTGGTAGGCAGTAGCAGAGAAGAGATGATGTTCACCAGTGTTTCCTGTAAACTGAGTTTTTGGGTGTCTGCCCAGGAGAGATTCAGCTGCTGCCAGCTGATTGGCAGAGCACCCACAGTCACAGCGGGCAACCTATGTTCCTATTGGTGGTGCACATCTGCACATGCCTTGGTGTATGTAACAAAATTTATTCCCCCCAAGGATTTAAAAAGTGAATATTGATGTTAACCAGATGCTGTAATTATAATGGGGAGGCCACTGAAAAAGATGAAGACGGTAGATGTATCTTTGGTAGAGTGAATTACTGTGTGTGCAGGTTTATCCTCCAGGACTGCATCCATCCCCGGATTCTTTCCATGAGACACCCTTAAAAAAAGTTCCAGGGGCAATAATTCTGAAAACTCTGTTTAACATTTCTCTCACCACAGTGAATAATAACAGCTTGCTTCTTCCTTTACCCCCAGCTGTGCTAACCCTTCACATCAGAGGCAAGCATGCCTTATTAAAATCCATGGCAAAACTGCCATTGACTTAAATAAGGCCAGGATTTCATATCTGGTGTCTTTGTACTTATGTCTTTTCCCTTCTCTGATTCATCCTGGTTTTGGATAATCATTACTGCAGTTTGTATTTCTTGGGTATTCTTGCCTGTCAAAGGTAGTTTTGAATCTCCTAGTCTTGCACTAGGTTAGCCATTTGTTTTGATGGAGAGTCTCACACAACACTTAATACTCCTCGTGATGTGTGAAAATGGATTTTCACTTAAGTTACAAAGATATAATTATACCTCTGCTGTAAAAATGCTAATTGGCTAGTGAAATAGCTCACTTTCCCTGACAAGTTAATTTCACATTTGTTTGCAGAGATGTTCTGCAGGTGAATGACTTACAGTTAATCTCCCTCCAACATACAACAAAGAGGTCCAGCAACTGGAATTCCTGACCTTTTGCTTCCCAATAAAAATAGGTGCAATTACATCAATTACCATTTTAAAATGGTGCTAAACTGCCAGACCTGCCAATTGATATAAACATGAGTTGGCAGGCGCCAATTAAATCAATTGTGTAATTAGAAATGCAGCTGTTATTGCTGTCAGTAATTGTATGCTAGGAACTATATGCATTGATGTGCACTCATTTCAATTTATCGAAATAATAATTCTGATTTAGATCACTTATTTAGCTTTAGTAACTTTTTTTATTTAGCTTTGTGGAATTCGCTTGCATTGTCATGGCCCTGCCATTCTAACTATAGACCATTAAACGTTAGATAGAACCTGGTAAGCTAAAGAACTTACTGCCTGTATGTGTTTTGGCTTGCAGGGAGATACATGAGCGTGCTGAATTTCCCATGGTGTTTGGTTGGTCTTGTTAGCAGGCAATACATAGACATGTATCCATGTGACACACTGAGAATTCTGAGAATGTTAGGTTGCCATGGTGTTCTATGTGGTATATGATGTGGTGTGGTACCGAGAGCCTTGAATGTACAATCTTTTTATTATTTAAAGTTAAATGCCTTCCACCCCAACTTCCATTCAAGTTAATGGGAAGACTTCCTTTGGCTTCTGTGAAAATGACCCTGAAATGATGCTCACAAGATGCCACAAGCATTCACCATGAAGGAGGAAGATGGCCTTGTGGTTAAGGTACTGATCTGGGGTTCTAGAAATCCATCTGTCAGCTTTTGCAGCCTACATCTCCTGGGTGCTAGCAGTCAGAGCATTGTGAGTACAGGACAGCTGGTGTCTTGGCACATCAATTTATGTATCCAGTACCGCTCATCCCTTTCCACCTTGGTTTGGGGTATGCCTAATGCAGGTGAACTCTTCTGGTAATTAAGCTGTTGAACTATAACAAGTTTCTATTAAGCATGTGCAAATAACTTGTCATATTTAGACAGATTTTCATGAGGCAGAAAAAAGGAATATGGAGTTCACAAATAATACCCGCAAAGACAAACTGTGGATCTTCAACACAAATGTGAAGAGCGTGCTCTTGTGTGGATGTGAGACATGGCATACTAAAAAGTCTTCAAATCACAAGGTACAGACATTCATAAAGAGATGCCTGAGGTACATCCTTCACATCAAATGGCAAGACTTTGTCACAAATGAGGAGATTTGGAACAGAGCAGAACAAGAACCAATTGACATGGAAAAAAGAGAAGTGGGGATAGCTAGGCCACACTCTCAGAAAAGCATCGTCCAGCGTAATCCATCAAGCTCTCACATGGAACCCACAAAGAAAACAAAAAGAGGAAGACCTTGGACAATGTCGAGAAGTCTACTGCTATTGAAGGATAACAACTGGGGTACTCCTGGAGCCAGCTAGAAATTTTGTCCCAAGGGAGAGTGAAGTGGAGGAGACTTGTAGATGGTGTACACTTAACGTAGAGTACAAGGATTAAGTAGTTGTAGTCGTAATAGTAGTAGTAGGGCAACTTGCTGCCAAATTTCAAGCCCCAGCTTCAGAAGATGGTGATGATGAAGCAGTTGTGCAATTTTTTTTTTAACTTGGGCAATGGCACAAAGGGAATTTGGGTGTCCAGCTGTCACTGGATGTGAAGTCAAAACAAAAAAGCAGTCAAGTAGCACTTTTAAGACTAACAAAATAATTTATTAGGTGAGCTTTTGTGGGACCGACCCACTTCTTCAGACCATGGCCATACCAGAACAGACTCAATGGTATGGCTAAGGTCTGAAGAAGTGGGTCTGTCCCACAAAAGCTCACCTAATAAATTATTTTGTTAGTCTTTAAAGTGCTACTTGACTGCTTTTTTGTTTTGATAGTATATGGATGTGAAATGAAGTTCTACCAAATTACCTCTCAGATCTCTTTTAACATGAGTTGAATGTCAAACTCTGTCATGCTTTGAAGACTCTCACAATTTATGACTAGTACGTGGGGAGATGAGGAGGCAGGCTCCTAAAGGGTTATCTTGTAGTGAGTTTCTGTCATTCTGTATGACACTTTGGGGTTTTAAAAAACATAGAAGTCAATATATGCACTGGGTCTATGATCATCTTCTAGCAAATTCTCTCAGTTAAGCCTAAACATGCAAGTTCAAGGAAAAACAAGCTGTGCATTGTTCAATAGCTGAAGCAGTAGGTACTCAGGGTTTGGATGCTGAGGTCTTTGATGAATTTGCTGGTGTATTGATCAAGACCCCGGCGATCACATATACCGTTCTTTGTGTGTGTCCACATGCACAATTTGCACGAGGTGGCGAGGAGCCTCACTTGGAAAAAGTGGGCTTATATCTGCTTGGGCAAAGAGACAACTAAAAAGTCTGCAGCTGAAAATTGCCATTGTGCACAAATCCACGTGAAGAAAAGAGTCCAGCGCAGAAATCCCACACTGTTCAGGAAGTTTTGTGGCTCCCCTCTGTCTGTGGAAGTAGCACATACATATCCTGACTTGAACATTTGAATATACCTCTACCAAGGACTTAAATGACTATGACCCATCAACTGCCAGAGTATAAGCAAAGTGCTGCCCCGTCACCACATTTTCCACAGTCACATGCTGTGTGAGGACAGGCTAAATGAAGTACAAGGTGGGGAGCACTGTGGTTGTGTTTTCTGAGGCTTCCCACGGACATTGGCATAATGATAGCCACGCGAATTTCAAAGTGCAGACTTTGAATTGCAGATTGTAAGTGCAGATGGGTCAGGGTAGATTAGATTGGAGTAAGGGAAATGTCGAACTGAGGCATTTATTTCTAAGCCTCCACCATCTTCACTGTAAATCTGCAACTCGAAGTCTGCACTTTGAAATTCGCGCAGCTGCCATTATGTTAATGAGGCGCTGAATATACACGTTAGTGCCTCATTAGCCTGCTTCGAATTGCCTCATTACCGTGCCACCTCCGACGGGATGTGGCATGTGTAGACGGAGCCTTCGGCTGCATCTACACTACAAAATAAATTCAAATTTATTTATCTTGATTTTCTAATTCTGGAATTTATAAGTTCAAATTCTCACTTCCCCCTGGCTGCCCACAAAGTCGAGTCATTGCTGCCACACACAAATTGGCTAACATTGACTGTTGCAGAAGTGCATTATGGGAAGCTATCCCACAGTTCCCTCATCCCCATAGCATTCTGGGTATGCTCACTGGTCTTGATGTCATCATCCCACATTACATTTTCCTCATTCCCCTCCTGATCCCTGAAAATAATGCAGAGACCCTCAAAATTAGAAGAAAGAGGATAGAAAAGTCTAGGAAAAAGGAATTTTTGTTCTCCCCCCACATTACATTGCCAGCACGGGTGTAGTAACTGTATTCTCAACTGGCTGTCCACTTGTCCCATGTCCCATCATTGCATTGCATGTGATCCCTGTAATGAATGCAGGGGCCTGGACTGCTTTTTAAAGTGAGAAGAAAGATGATAGAAAAGTATAGGAAAAAAAGAATTTTTCACCTTCCATGCCATTACATTGCCCACACAGGTGCAACAGCTGTATTCTCAACTGGCCATCCACCGAGTGTACCAACTCCCATCATTGCATGCATTTGATCCCTGAAAATAGTGCAGGGAGCCGGACTGTGTTTTAAAGTTAGAAGAAAGAGGATAGAAAAGTGCAGGAAAAAATAAGTTTTGCTTTTCCCCTGGCGGCAGCAAGCCCCAGTACGGGTGAAGTGTGTGTGTGGGGCGAGCGCAGTGGGAGGGCCAGTTGAAGTGGTCCTTCCCCATGGCAGCAGCCAAATCCCAAATTGCTTAGCTGCTGGGGGAGACAGCAAACCCCAGTATGGACCAAGGGGAGCGGATGGTCCAGTGAAGGGCCTGTTGAGGTGGTCCTTCCCTGGCGGCAGCAAACCCCTTACCCACTGGGGTAGACCTTTCCCTGGTGGCAGCGAGCCCTTTAGTTGCTAAGGGAGACTTTTCCCCAGCAGCAGCAAGCCCTGCTATGGGCCAAGGGAGGGGAGGTTCAGTGTAGGGACAGTTGAGGTGGTCCTTCCCTAGTGGCAGCAAGCCCCTTAGCTGTAGGGGCGATTTGCCCTCAGCAGCAGCAAAACCCCCATTATCTTACCCACTCAGGGAGGCTTCCCCATGGCAGCAGCAAAGCCCCCAGTATCTTAACCACCAGGGACTGACTTCCCCACAGCAGCAGCAAAGCCCATAATATCTTTCCCACCCTTGGAGCCCTAAACACACGACTGGCAGCATGGTCAGCACCGAAAGGCAGGTACAGCCTTTCATTGGGTTGAGTTGGGACCTACCCATGTGATGTGGCTGAGTGCGGAAAAGACCCAGACTGTGTGGCTTTTCTGGGGGAGGGAAGGGGGTTTGCACACAAATGTAAACTGCTTAGAAGTTTCTTGTTGTGTTATTCAAGAACAACCCCCAGCACAGCCTTGTTGACACATGGTATGGTGAGGCAGGGGCTGGCATGAGGCCGCACAGAAAAAAATTGCAAGTGTACGACAGAGCCACGAACTCCCTGCAGGGCCTATATGACTGGGGAGATGCACTCACAGAGCTAATAGCAAAGAAAGAAAGACAGACAGACAGACGGAGACAGACAGACAGACGGACATATCTCAGGCTGTTGTACTAACATGAGCCCACAGCTAAAGGCTCGTTGCTCCCACTTGGAAATTCAGCCTTGTCCTGTTACTGGGGAGCACAGGCCAGAGTGGAGCACTGAGAGGGGCATTGTGGGTTACATATTGGACACCTCTGGAGGCTAATAAATTCACTCTGAAGACGTGGCACTTCCACACTGGCCTTTAATTGAACTTCTGAATTCGAGCTCGTCGCTATGCCGTCAGGTAGCTGCAATTTTGTAATCGAGATTAGTGCACACAAAATTGAGCTAATGGTCTTTACAGTGAAGACAGTCACGTGGTAAAATCAAGCTTAACGGAATTAAATTCGATTTTTATCTCATGTAGACGCAGCCTTAGTATGGTAACCATCAACTGTTTAGAGCAGTAGCTGATTGGGGGCTGCTCCAGGAGAGCTGAGGTAAGGGGGCTGCTAGGACAGGGAGCCCGAAGCCAGAGGTGGATTTCTCACCTGTGTGTGGCTTCTGCTTGCTGCTGTTTCCTCTTCCTGGTCCATGTGGAGAGCAGCAAGTAGGAGGCCTGGGTCTGTCTGACATGTGCTGTGTGGATCAGATGGAATGGGTGTAGAGTGTGAAGTTACGCTACCTTTACGCTCCCTGAGCAGTGTTCCTGTAAGCTGAGCATTTGGGTGACCACGCAAGAGAGATTCAAGTGCTGCCCACCTGACTGGTAGAGCACCCACAAACCAGCAGCATGTGTTTGTAGTAGTGGTGCACATCCTCACGTGCCTTGGTGCACATAATAAACTGTATTTCACACACAGCTGGAAAAATCAGAGGGCACATTACCCTGACTAAGAAGGATGGAAGCACCCTAAAAGTGGGGGCACCACAGATACCTGAATTGTGGTCTCTCCTCTTGTGCCTCACTGTCCTCGTCTCTGTCCTTGTGCCCCTCTCCCTGAACAGCACCTTCACACTACCCCTTGCCCACTGAGACCCTATTCCCTGCTGAGCAGTACCCTTGTGAGCAGTAAAAAGGGGTGTAGCATGGCCCCCGATCATCATATTCTGCCTCTGTGACATGCGGGCCAGGAAGTGGCTGGTTTGGTCTTTGCATAAGTTAGAGTGGCTTTGGGGTTGTTCTGCAACTGGTAACAGCCTCAAGGGGCCAGAACAGCAACAAGGACTAGTTAGAGCACAGCCCTCTGTGCATACCCTGCCAGGACATGCTCCCTCTGTCCAGGGCTGCCATGGAGTCTGTTGCACAGGTAGGGCAGATTTACAGCCTTTTTGAATTGCCAAATTGTAGGCCAGACTAGACTCTGACTCACTTCATACAATCATATGCACAAACATCCTTTTTAAAAAGGCAGCTTGTTCCCTGCCCTTCAGATCTCAGACGTCTTGGCCAGGCAGGGCCTCCAGAGTGTTCTGGGGGATCTTTGATCTGGAAATTTTGGCCGTGGGCAGCCTAACTGATGTTTCAGTGTGTGGTCAACTTACACAGTAAAAGTAGAGATAAGCCAGAGGGAAAAGTTGTTTCCTGCTATTAAATTGGACATTAGCATGCTGTATTTCAGAAACTCTTTTTTCATTTATCTTCAGTTTTTAACTATTCTGTTAATGCTTTTGTTCACTGTCCTGGCCATCACGCACTGAGGTCTGTGAGCAAAGCAGAGTTTAAATGATTTACTTACCAACATCAAAGAGTAAAGAAAAAATATGCTTGGTGTTCTATTCCTGATTTTCGAATTCCGTGTCTGCACACTCCTGTCCTGAAAAGCCAGTCACGTGGCTGCCCTTTTGGAGGGAAGGCATTTCTGCATTAAACCGTGTATGGAGAAGACAGTTTATGGTAGAATTTCCTTACAAAAGCCAGTGAAATCCAGGATTTCCTAATACCAAAATCAAGGTTAACAAATTCCAGTTCTCCTGGTAACTTTTTACAAATGGTTTTCAAGGCACAAAGAAGCTTTTTGGCATTTACACTCTCCTCTAGCAACAATGCCCCAAAATAGGCCCTGGAGGTACTCTGTTGCACCCACTGGCCTTGACTGTGGGATGGAGCTGCACAATGATAAATAATGTGTGTCAATGCTTTATTGAGCTTTGATAATCTCTTAAGTAAGGCTGTAGACTCTCCACAGCAGAATCCATCTACGCATCCAGTACCAGCATATCTGAATTCCTGAGTCACTTTCCCTAGGGTATCTCCGTGCTGGTAACCATAGCTGAGGACTGGACTTTTGCCTGGACTCCTTGTGGATGTTGTGGAGCAGTCAGAGGAAAGGCAATGGACAGCAAAAGCATCCCCACTTTTAACCCCTGTGTGGCGGACAGCCATGTAGTGAGGTGCTCTGGCCTTCCCTTGACTTAGAGGCCGCTCCGAGACCCTGGTGGGTGGGCCCGGAGCCAGGACACCTGTGTCCCACCCCTCAGAGGGCGGTGCCTGGGGCCAGGGGCAGGGCTCGAGACTCATTAAAGGACTGGCCTCCAAGCAGGGCGGAGGGCTCTGACCAGGCTCCTGGGTGCCAGGACCGGAGGACCCACCACCGACCCGCTGGCTGGCGAGAGCTGCCCAGACCAGCCTAGGCAGCTGCAGCCCAGCCTGCTGTTGGGCCGGCACCCTGAATTCCCTGATCTACCGGGACCCTCGTGCCTGTGGCGGGCCCCCCTCCTCCAAGGCCCTGCCAGGGCCGGAGAGACTGTCTGTAGCCAGTTACCCTGAGGGCCCAGATGAACACAGTCCTGGAATCCTGCCTGATGCCTGCAGTGCTGGGGCCTACGACCGGCTGGAGCCCACGGTCCTGCCCCCATTGGACTACCTGAATGACATCGAGATGTCTGACTGGCCAGACCTACTGAGGGCTGCCTACCCACAAGAGACCCACCAGCCTGGACCTGCTGACCAAGCCAACTGGCACCCAGTGCTGATGGAGGTCGAGGTAGGAAGTGGCCTGGGAGATGCTTCGCCTGAGCCCATGGTGGTGTGTTGTGGCCTGGATCCCCACTAACAAGCTCAGGGTGCAAGTGATCATTAGGGCCCCAGGCCAGGATGCAGTGGAGTGGGAGGTCCTGCATCCCCCTAGCCTGCCTCCCTGGAGGGGCAGCCCCTAGCCTTTCCTGAGCCACCCCGTTTGGTGGCTAGCTGCTTACCTGCGGTCCTGCCCTGAACTGAGGGCTGGGCTTCCAAACTGTTTGTTTGTCTGCTGCCCTACCCTGAATGGAGGGCTCAGCCTCTAAACTGCTTGTCTGCCTGCTGGCCTGCCCTGAATTGAGGGCCGGGCTTCCTAACTGTGGGCTTGCCTCAAGCCGTCCCTTGAAGAGGATGAGGACCCAGGGGTGGACGGACGCAGAGGGGGCAAACTGTGGCAGCCCGCACCACCTAGAAGGAGTGACTGCTGCGGGCCGAGGTCACTACAAGCCATGATTGCCTGGGAGAGGGGAGACACCCCGAAAGGGATGGAGTGTATCAGTGAGGAGGGTGGGGGAGTATCCGTGGCCAACAGCACCTAACATTGGCGGAGCTTGTAACTTGCACCTGTAGTACAGAGAGGGAAAAGAGAAGGATGAGAGGGGATATGGTGGCAGCTTTCAAGTACCTAAAAGGGTGTTACAATGGGGATGGAGAAGAATTATTCTCCCTAGTCCCTGAAAATAGGACAAGAATCAATGGGGCTAAATTGCAGCAAGGGAGGATTAGATTGGACATTAGGAAAAATATCCTGTCAGGTGGTTAATTACTGGAATAAATGGCCAAGGGTGGTTGTAGAATTTCCGTCACTGGAGATATTTAAGAATAGTTTGGATAAATATCTAATAGGGATGACATAGGTGGTGCTGGGTGCTGCCGTGAGGGCAGGGTACTGGATCTGATAACCTCTTGAGGTCCCTTCCAGTTCTAGTATTCTGTGATTTCTTCCACACACTAAACTGCTGTGCATTTTGTCTGCGTGGACTCTACTGCCTCACACGAAAAGTTCAGAAGCATGATTTAATCTTTTCCTGTTTCAGGGTAGGGCAGATCAAAGTGCATTATGAAACTTTAGTGCACGGCAGGTTAGTGTGTGTAGATTCATAGCCAAGCTTGCTGCAAATCCTGTGTGTAGACAAGCTCTTAGAGCAGCTGCTGCGGCATGTAATTCTTGGATGGGATTTTCTCTGCATTGCAGCCCATTTGTGTTTTTTCCAGTACGGACCATGACTTTAAAGTCGCAATTGGTCTCTCCCATTGCATCAGTGTTTCCATTGAAAACTCCCATTTTGGGCGGTTATTGTAATTATAACAAGTTACATCTGTATGGTGGCTTTCATCCAGCAAGAGGCCAGTGGAGAAACAAAGGCAAAAAAGCAGGATCTTTGAGTTTTCTTTTGGGTCTTTGAAAAAATTGTAGTTAGAACTAACATAAAATTGTCACTGTCTCGTTTCATGGGGCTCCTCATATTGTTTCCCTTTAAATAGAATGAGCCACATAGAGATTGTGCAATAAGATTCAAATTTTGGAGATTGTCTTTAATTCAGGGATCATCCGAAAGATGGACAATTTGCATTCAGACACTTAGTATAGGTGATGCTAGTAGTGACACTACGCTGAAGAGTCCCTAACACTTGCCATTATAAGGCCCTGTGTCAGTTGTTTATAATTTTGCCAAACTTTGCCTCTTCAAGCTGGAATTTTCTGTGCCGGATGTCAGCCTTGTTTTTGGAAATTTTCAGCTAAATCTGTTTGGTTGCTCCCTAGAACAGGATTATAAACTGCTGGTGGGGGGAGGGTGGTCAAATGCAGATTTCATTTGCTGAGGAGAGGTTTGATATAGACTGCGTTATTTTCAGACTGTACCTGCAGTGAACACGCCCCACCCCCTGGAGCTCCTACATGTGATATCTCCATTCTGAGGCGAGCGGGACAACTCCTGGAACTGCAGTTGCCAGTGCTGGGAGGTAGTGTGATGCCAGACACCAGAACTTAGAGCAAGGGGTTTCACTAGTGCCCAGGCATCATGGAGAAGAAAGCTGCCTGATTTGAATGCAAAGGAGTGACTAGAGGGCAAGGGAGAGACTGGGGAGCGAACAGCTGGGAATACAGGGACAGAAGGGTCTCAAGCCATTAGGGAAAACTCTTCAGAACATGGAAGTGAACTCAGGATTCCAGAGTCTCAATATTCCTCTGAGGCTGGCAAATAGCTGGTGAGTTTTACATCTGTCATCTCCTTCATCCATGTTCCCTGTAAGCTGAGTGCTTGGGCCCAAGAGAGAGCCGGGTATCGCCCGGCTGGTTGGCAGAGCACCATCCACAGTGGGCAGCATGTGTTTCTGTGGGTGGTGCTCATCCGCACATGCCTTGGTGCACATAACAAAACTGAACTCAACTGTGGATGGAAAAAAATCAGAGGGAATGCTGGTCCTCATGGAGGATATCAGTCAACTACTATGAGACTTAGTCTGTTAACTGACTGGGTAGGGGCCTTCGCTATGGAACCGAAGGTTCCAACTGTGCGAGTTAATCATGTGAGGGTCTGCATGGCTATGAAGGCGGGGCGGTGCCAAGGGCTGACTGCGTTAGGCTTCACCCCTTCCATCCTTGGCCTTCCCCCTTCTGGATGTGGAGCCACGCTCTCCTTTCCCCATTCTTCCACCCCAGAGAAGGGCATTGAGTGATTTATCCACTTAAAAAGCAAATTAAGTCACACGCTTACAACATGCTTCACTTCAGCTGGTTGGACAGAAAGTTTTCTTTTTCTTGCACATTTTGCAGAATGCAATCTCCTTCTGCAGGTGCACTATCTGCGGTGTGGAAGGCGTGGAGCTGGCCTAAAGCACCTCAGAGCTTGGCCCAGAATCTTCACTGCCATTACATATGTGCACCAGCCCCAAACCTTCTCTGCTGAAATTCCTTTCAAAGGCAAGCAGCTATTTCTTTGTCTGTACAATGCCTGACAAATGTTTGCATTGCCAGGGCGCGCTGCCACTTTCTCAGAATTTTCTCTAACTTTCAGCCTTGGGACTGAAATTTTCTCAGCAAAATCTCTATTCAAAGGTGAATTGATTCATCGTGTAACATTTTTTTAATTTAAGTTTTTTCTCCAAACCCACATATGAATAAAATACACAAGAGGAACATTTTGTGACGTATACAGTGAAAGTTGCACTTTAATTTTAAGGGGTCACTTTTTCAGTGTTTCAGTATTTTACATGTAAGGTTGAAATTTGGCAGGCTCCATCACACTCCAGGACAGGCAGTGCTAGAAAACCTAGAGCAAAACTGGTTCGGCCATTTTTGAAAATGGTGCATAAAATAGTTTTCTTGCTGTGGAAAACAAAACACAACTTTTGTTTAGTGGTTATCGTGCCTCAGCAGTTTGAAGTAGAAACTTGGAATTTTCCAGAGAGATGTTCCTTTGACAGAAGAACCACTTTTCCGAGTCCTGAAGAGAATAGATTGTGTTTTGTTAAATATGCAAGAGTTTAAAAAGAAACCTTTGGCTGCTCACTGAGGTTTGTATTGGGATCTCTTAATGGTCTGTCAGTAATTTTGTCCTGTGTCCTTCTGTTGGGTTATTGTGGGTGAATAGAGAGGCACCAGGAACCCTCACTTGGTCAGTCAGTCTCCCTTGGTTTGTGTGGGTTGTTTTCACAGCAGTTGATTTAAAAAGAGGAGCATTGATAAAACCACAGACATTGTTGGGGGCAGGGGACCTAGGGGCAGTGCCCGAAGGCTTGGCTCTGAACACAACACATCAGCAAACCCTGGGCAGCTAGGGTAGCAGAGCCCTCGTGGTGATTGCCTGCTGCAGGCTGGGAAGGTGTCATTGCCAGGAGTGCCCTCATAATGGCACACTCATCTCCCAGAGATGACAACTCTTGGGTCACCTCAAGAGTAAAGTTTCCTGATAGCCCGAGAGAGCAAATTAAATGAGTGGCACACCCAGCTCCTGGCTGAAGCAGGATGGACGTGAAGTGCCTTGGGTTAGGATAGCACCAGAGAGGAAGCCGTGCTAGTCTATATACTATCAAAACAAAAAAGCAGTAAAGTAGCACTTTAAAGACTAACAGAATAATATATTAGGTGAGCTTTCATGGGACAGACCCTCTTCTTCAGACCATAGTTCTAGTCTAGCTATGGTCTGAAGAAGTGGGTCTGTCCCATGAAAGCTCACCTACTAAATTATAACAAAGAGGAAGCCGTGCTTAAATATTGAGTCTGTTCTGGTCTGCCTATGGTCTGAAGAAGTGGGTCTGTCCTACGAAAGCTCACCTAATAAACTATTTTGCTAGTCTTTAAAGTGCTACTTGACTGCTACTAAATTATTTTATTAGTCTTTAAAGTGCTACTTTACTGCTTTTTTGTTTAGGTTATGATGTTTCTGAAGCTGTTTTGCTCCTCAGTTACTGCCTGCCCGGACTCCTGCTCTTTTGTAGAGAGGGACAAAGCAAACTGCCCATGGGGTGAGAGAACTTCATACACTGCTGGGTCCCCCTCTGGCGGCACGTGTTGGCACTACTCAGCTTTGCTTCTGTGCGTCACGCAGAGCTGGCAGCCAAATGAGGCACCGAGCCAGCCAAGTCAGTGCTTTGGGGTCATGTGGCTGTCATGGTGTCTGGCTATGCATGGAGGAAGGAGAATCGAGGGGATTTAGGTGATAGGGACAATGATGCAGCCATGTTAAACTGTCCCAGCTTTGCTGGCTTCAGAGAGACTACAATCACCTCTGCAGGCTGAGGACCTGCCTGCAGGAAGGGACGTGTGGGGTCAGACAGACTACTCAAGCTCCCAGTCCAGGTGATATTTGTAGAGCAGTTGTCCGAGGTATAGTCAGAGAGTTTATATTGCAGCACGCTAGGGTCCTACACAGGTGAGGCTGACCTGTCTTGATTTACGCTTGTGTAGGAGTGGAGCAGCCAGAGGGACTAGTGTACGAGGCAACTGGCAGCTTGTTGGGCCTTTTTGAGGCCTGGGTAGGAGGCAGGTCATTGGCTGGCAGATGTGCAGGGGGCACAAATGGCTGTTGGGGTGTGGGATGGTGACTTGTTCTAGGAAAGCTAAAAGAAATACACTTTAAAAATCTACATTCAGTAAAAATGACTGGCCCTAATTTTCCATTGCCATATCCCCTGTGCCATTTGTACCAGCGCAAAAAATGCTTCAAACAGGGGAGGAACAGCCAGGGCAACAGTCAGCAAAGATAAAGAACAGGGAGTGGCAGGGGGCAGACTGACCCCCTCCTCCTTCTCCCCTTTACAACCACCCCAGCCCCCTAACCCAGCTTCTCCCCTGAGTCCCACGCACAATGCAGCCCACCCAAGCTGCCCTGAGCCCCACTCACCCAGCAGCCCCCAGCACCGCACACCCAGCTTCTCCCCCAAGCTCCACCAACACCCCTATAAACCCAGCTCCTCTCTCATGCCCCACTCACCCGGCCGCCCCCCGACACCTCCACAAACCCAGCTCCTTCTCCAAGCCCCACTGACCCAGCAGCCGCCCCGACACCCCTACAATCCCAGCTGGTGAGTTCCCAGGCTGCAAGCACCTGCAGCAGCTGCAACCAGGGCAGGGTCACCTTAGGGGGTGCAGTTAGCCAGCTTGGCAGCTCTGTGCAAGCTGCATATAGGTTTTTGAAATCCATTTGCAGCTCATTATGCTACCGGCTGCTACTGTTGCTGCTATTGCTGCTGCAGACAAAGGCAGCATTAGCTGGTGGCCCCGTTCAAACTCTCCCGCAGCCTCCTGCCCAGCTGGAGCTGCAGCCGCCTTTGTTTCTGCAGCAGCAGCAGCTGCTGACAGCATAACAAGCTCAAATGGCTCTTAAAAAGCCACATGCTGCTCTGACGGAGCTGCCCAGGTGTCTAACTGTGCCCCCTGATGTGTGCCTCCATTGTTATGGCTTGTAATAGGATGGGATTTCTGGGCACAGCTAGAGAAATCAATCCAGGGTACCCTTGCTTAAAATGTGGGCTACTTACAGCCCCAGGCTGGGATTTCCTTCTGACTAAGGTAAATCCAACCAGCCGCAACAGCACCTCTGCTAACCCTGGCCAGCCAGAAGCCACACAAGTAAACCTATAGACTTCTCAGCCTCTATACCATCCCAGACCAACAACCCCCAAATCCAGGTTAGGGGGCTCTTAAGCCTGTTTCACCCAACACCACACAGATTCTGCTGGGCCCAAGAAGGTCCAGCCCCAGTTCCTGGTTAATATAGACTTGGATCTTACACAAAACAACACACTCACCAGTCCTTTAGATCTAAATATCTAAAGATTCATTAATAAAAAGTCTGTTTTGGTCACATAGTTTCAGTTACTGGAGCATTGTAGATCTGGCTTGCTGGGGTCCACATGCTCGGACATGGATCCTTGGAGGCAAGCACAGGTACCAAAAGAAAAACATTCCAAGATGGACACTACTAAGTCCACATCTTCCTTTCTGTTGAGGGACCAAGCTCTTTCACAGAATCACAGAATCACAGGGCTGGAAGGGACCTCAGGAGGTCATCTAGTCCAGCCCCCTGCTTCAAGCAGGATCAACCCCCACTAAGTCATCCCAGCCAGGACTTTGTCCAGCCAGGACTTAAAAACCTCAAGGGATGGAGAATCCACCACCTCTCTAGGCAGCGCATTCCAATGCTTCACCACCTGCCTGGTGAAGTAGTTTTTCCTAATATCTAATCTACACCTTTGCCTCTTCAACTTCTGACCATTACTCCTTGTTCTGCCATCTGACACCTCTGAGAACAGTTTCTCACCCTTCTTTTTAGAGCTCCCCTTCAGGAAGTTGAAGGCTGCTATTAAATCACCTCTAAGTCTTCTCTTCTGTAAACTAAACAAGCCCAAATCCCTCAGCCTACCCTCATAGGTCTTGTGCTCCAGACCCTTAATCATTTTTGTTGCCCTTCGCTGAACCTGCTCCAGCAAATCCACATCCTTTTTATACTGGGGGCCCAAAACTGGGCTCAATATTCCAGATGTGGCCTCACCAGTGCAGAATAAAGAGGAATAACTACTTCTCTAGATCTGCTCGAAATGCTGCTCCTAATGCACCCTAGTATGCCGTTAGCCTTCTTGGCTACAAGGGCACACTGTTTACTCATATCCAGCCTTTCATCCACCATAACCCTGAGGTCCCTTTCCATCATACTGCTGCTGAGCCAGTCAGTCCCCAGCGTGTAACAATGTTTGGGATTCTTCCGCCCCAGCTGCAGCACTCTACACTTCTCCTTATTGAACCGCATCAGATTTCTTTTGGCCCAGTCCTCCAATTTATCCAGGTCCCTCTGGATTCTCTCTGTACCCTCCAACGTATCTACTTCTCCCCCTAGTTTTGTGTCATCTGCATACTTGCTGAGGGTGCAACCCAGTCCCTCATCCAGGCCATTAATAAAGATGTTGAATAACAGCGGCCCCAGAACCGAGCCTTGTGGCACTCCGCTTGAAACAGACTGCCATCCAGATAGTGAGCCATTGCCCACTACCTGTTGGGCCCGACCATCAAGCCAGCTTTCTATCCATCTTATAGTCCAAGGATCCAATCCATATTTCCTTAACTTATGGACAAGAATGTTGTGGGAGACCGTATCAAAAGCCTTGCTGAAGTCAAGGTATATCACATCCACTGACTTCCCCATGTCCACAGAACTTGTTACCTCATCATAGAAGCTAATCAGATTGGTCAGGCAGGACTTGCCCCTGGTGAATCCATGTTGGCTACTTTTGATCACTTTCCCCTCTTCCAAGTGCTCCAAAATGGATTCCTTGAGGATTCCCTCCATTATTTTCCCAGGGACTGAGGTAAGGCTGACGGGTCTATAGTTCCCTGGATTGTCCTTCTTTCCTTTTTTAAAGATGGGCACTATGTTTGCCTTCTTCCAGTCATCAGGTATCTCCCCTGATCTCCAAGAGTCTTCAAGCATAATGGCCAACGGTTCAGCAATGACCTCTGCCAATTCCCTCAGTACCCTGGGGTGCATTAAATCCAGACTCATGGACTTGTGCACATCTAGTTTTTCTAGATAGCTCAGAACTTGTTACTTCACCACAGATGGCTGCCCTCCACCTTCCCATACTGCATTGTCTTGGACCGTCGTGGGGAAGTTGACTTTGTCCGTGAAGACTGAGGCAAAAAAAGCATTGAGCACTGCAGCTTTTCCTGCATCAGCTGTTACTCCCTCATCCAGTAATGGCCCCACACCTTCTCTGATAACCTGTTGATTGTTCACATGTCTGTAGAAACCCTTCTTGTTACTCCTCACATCCCTTGCCAGCTGCAGTTCCAATTGTGCTTTCGCTTTCCTGATTACTGCCTGGCATTTTCCAGCCATATGTTTATACTCCTTAGTCAACTGTCCACGTTTCCATTTCTTATATGCATCCTTTTTGAATTTAAGCTGACTAAGGATTTCCCTGTTAAGCCAAGCTGGTTGCCTACCATGTTTGCATTTCTTGTTACGCAGCAGGATTGTTTGTTCCTGTGCCTTTAGGAAGGCTTCTTTAAAATACTTCCAGTTCTCTTCAACTCTTTTCCCCTTCGTCTTTGTTTCCCAAGGGATCCTGCTCATCTGGTCTCTTAGGGAGTCAAAGTCTGCTCTTCTGAAATCAAGGGTCTGTATGTTACTGCTCACCCTTCTTCCTTTCATCCGGATCCTGAAATCTACGATCTCATGGTCGCTGCAGCCCAGGTTCCCTCCCACTTCTATTTCTTCTACCAGTTCTTCCCTGTTTGTGAGCAGCAGGTCAAGTTGTGCACAGCCCCTGGTCAGTTCCTTCAGCACTTGTACCAAGAAGTTATCCCCAACATTCTCCAAAAACTTCCTGGATTGTCTGTGTGCTGATGTATTGGTCTCCCAACAAATGTCCGGATGATTAAAGTCTCCCATGAGAACCAGGGCCTGTGATTTGGAAGCTTCACTAAGCTGCCTGAAGAAAGCCTCATCTATCTCCTCTCCCTGATCTGGCGGTCTATAACAGACACCAACTACAACATCACCTCTGTTACTTCCACCTCTAAGCTTAATCCAAAGACACTCAACTGGATTTTCTCTTTCCTCATACTGGAGCTCTGAGCAATCATACTGCTCCCTCACATGGAGCGCAACTCCTCCTCCTTTTCTCCCCCGTCTGTCCTTCCTAAACAATCTCCCTTTCTTCTCTCCATTGTCCCTTGAGGGTCAAAAGTCACCTGACCCAGGTGAACCACCGTGGCAAACTGCCATTGGATGAATCCCAGGAGACAGTCTCAAATTCTAAAATGTGTATTGTGCTTTGTCTCAGTCAAGTACCCTGGCTGGGGTGGCCATCACGCCTCCCAATGTGTACATCACGCCTCCCAATGTGTACTCACGCCTCCTGAGGCCCCTTCCAGCCCTATGATTCTATGATTATTTTAATTCTTGGCTTTTAGTATCTGACAAATTTTCGTTACAGGAAAAAGTGAATATTGTAAATAAAACTGGATGAAAGTTTTCATTTGAAAAATATGATTTTGGTGAAAACAAGTGAAGCGGGTCTTTGCCCACAAAAGCTTATGCTCCAAAGTATCTATTAGTCTATAAGGTGCCACAGGACTTCCTGGTGTTCTAGAAGATCATGGGTTTTCTTGCATCTCTGAAGGTAGATTTTACACCAAAATTAAAATATTAATCTGTTTCATTTTGAATTAAAATGATCACTTTTTAAGGCTATAATGGTCAAAATTTTAATGACTCAGGTCCCCTTCCCTTTTAGGCCTGGAATGCAATAAAATCATGTCCAGGGATTGTTTGCTTTTTCCACTGCAATATTTCTTAAATTGGAGAAGTTCTGAAAACCTAGAGCAGTGGGGTCCAAAAGAAATTTCAAAATCTCAACACCCCCCCCCAGGCGCTGACCCCCTCCTCCTGAGATTACTCACCAGAACCACACTGCACTGCATGAGCTGCAGCTGGAGTTGTCTGTGCGTGAGAGCAAGCCACATAGCACACGCGACACAGACATAGGAGCCCATGGCTCAGAGCCACAGGAGGAGCTGCCTTCGCTGCTGCTGTCACATGCTTGATCCACCAATAAGTGCACAGAGCGGGGACCTAGAGTGTCAGAAGGGAAAAAGAAAGTGCCAACCTTCCCATTAGTCATTGTCTACACTACAGCCTCAGAAGGAAAGGGTCTGAGGTCACACTTGATCACAAACTAAATGACTCAACAGCATAATACTGCTGCAACTTCCCCCCACCCCCAAAAACACAGCAAGTAATTTATCCACTCTACGCTACTTATGAGGCCTCAGCTGGAGTGTTGTCCAGTTCTGGACTTCATGTTTCAGCGAAGATATGAAGAAATTGGAGAAAGAACATAGAGAATGAAAAATGAGTAAAAGTCTAGAAAAAGTGACCTATGAGGGAAAATTGAAAATATTGGGTTTTTTCTTCTGGAAAAGGGAAGTCTGAGATGGGACATGAAAGGTAGTTACAAGAGAGAGGGAGAAAGATTCTTCCCCTAATCTTTGAGGATGGGAAAAGAAAGTAATGGGCTTAATTTGCAGCAAAGGCAGTTTGGATTCAACACATAGAAGAAACAGCCTAACTGCCAGGGTGGGTAAGCAGTAGTTAATTTACATTGCCCAGGGAGGTTGTGGAATCTCCATCACTGGAGATTTTTAAGAGCAGTTGAGACAAACTTCTGTTGAGGAAGGTCTTCCTGTACTTGGTTCCACCAAGAGTGCAAGGGACTAGACTTGATAACCTCTGAAAGTCCCATCCAGTCCTATGATTCTGTGATAACGTCGGTCACCCAGGGAACGAATAAATCACCCTCCTGAACTATATAAGTTAGACTAACATAAGCACATGTGTAGATAGAGCTATTTAAGTGGGAGAAAACAGATGTATGTGCGGGAAGAATCAGGCCTATTGAACTTAATCATTTTGAGGCTTTACAGTTATTAACAGCATTTCTGTTGTTAGGCATTGTAGTAAGTACAGGCCTAGTGTGACGCCTTAGGCCTGAACTAAAGTAATGGTCAAGACTTTGCTAACAGAAAGCAAAGTGCAGCTGTGAGCTAAAGGAATGCATTGCTCACAGAAGTTGGCAAGAAGAGGGTTGCATATATGTTGCATAAACATATCTACCTAGCATATTGAAGTATGAACATGGTACCAGAACACCCTACCCTGGAACATTCCACAGGTAAGAAAGAACAGGCCGACCCATCCCAATGACAGGGGCAAAAAGGTAATATGATGGATAGAGTTGTTTTGTTCGAACCAACATGTACAAGGTGAGAGGCGACACCTGACTACGTAGAAGGATTGTACCTCAATACGTCAGGAGTGATGTGTAAATTGTTTGTACCTGTGTATAAGAATGTACCCCTGGGATGGGGTATGGGTCCGGCCGAGGGGGCAGTGGAAAGTCCTGCCACTGACTGAGCTGAGTCCATTGATCCTGGGTGCATATTTGTAGTATGCCCTGACTTAGACTAAGAAGTCTACAGGGAACTACTATTGTGTCCAATACGGCAATAAACCTGGCCGATGTGCCTTCACACCTTACTAGACTCTGTGGTCATTGGGGGTTCTGTTCGGGTCTGCTGTGTTGGCTATCTGCAGAGCTGGGGCAGTGCACAGAGGGAACACACACGCAGCTGAGTGATACCAACATTGGAGACAGCAGAGCACCATGCCGGTAGCATCTGACAACAGGCATGTCTCTCTGTAACCAGGCACCGCAGATGCTCACAAAGGAAAATAGCAAAGTTGAACTTTCCTGATTCTTGGGAAAAGCATAGGGTTTGTGTGGTGCAAGGAATGGGTGAAGGTTTAAGCTGATATATAGTTCATCTGACTGAGTTCATTCAACCCTACCCTAAAGCCAAGTTTGACCCCTGTACCTTGCAATGTAAAACACTGGAGGGTGTATTAGTGCAGGCTGGAAGAAATACCTGGTGAGATAAATGTCAGTGTTTGAGCACTGGCTGGCTGAATATACCACACTTAGGTTGCACATCTACATTAGCACATGAATGTGTCTAAGTATAACAGCCCCCAGCTCTGTGGGCACTATTCCAAGTCTCAGTTTGCCTGCTGAGATGCTATACACATCAGGACTGATCATTTTCTGATTCCCATCTGTGCTGTGCATGGCACAATGGCATCGATCCATTGGTGTAGAGAACACTCCTAGATATTTGTATAAGAAATACAGAGTGCATGTAGCCATTTTGCTTTGTTTATACATAGATCACCTTCAGTGATAACTTCTGTTTGTCTTCTGGTTATGAAATGTCATATTCTCAGCTGGGGACCACATGGAGCGTTGTGCGTGATCTGGTTTCAAGAATGGATTTGCTGGCCTGTAACTTATTGCCTGAAGAGTTTACTTTGTTTAATAGTCATTTCAGTTCCTTTTTGCAGGAGAGGCATTATTTGCCTGCTCTGCTCAGGAATACTGATCAAGAATTATCTCTTTGTCCCTTCTTAACACACACAGGACAAGTCAAATGCCTGGAAAGGTCCCACATCAAATTAGCATAGTATTTTACATTTCTACAGAATGTGATTGGTACTTGTGATAAAACATGGGCCTGGTGCAAATATAAATGGGTGATAATTGCTCTGTTAAACCTGATTTTTGGCTTTTGGGATTTGGATATCATTAGAGTTGTCAGTCTCTTTGGGTATTCAGGATCCTTCTTATCTCAGGTTTTCAAAGTTAGGGGCAAAATTAATGTCTTCTGTGTGTGTTGCTGATTTCTTCATCTGCCAAGTGGATCTCTGTTACCTTGTCTGCTCTTGTTCCGCTGACAGAGTGGAAACTCCTCTCTAGGGAATGAGTACAAAATTGTTAGCGTTTTGTCATAAACTATGTTTGCTTTCATTAAAAGATAAAAACAGATCATTTCCTGCCTCCTTCTCAACAATAAAACAATTTCTTCTGAGGCTGAACAGCAACTCATACCCTGTGTCTACACGTGCCCCTTCCTTTCCAAAGGGGCATGTTAATGAGCCTGTTTGAAGGATACTAATGAGGCACTGCAATGAATATGCAGCGCCTCATTAGCACAATGGCGACTGCGGCGATTCGAAAGTGCAGCTTTTCAAATTGTGCGCCACCTGTGGAGAAGGGACCTTCCAAAAGGATCCCCCCCCAGTTTTTGAAAGCCCTTCTTCTGATCACCAGACAGGAAGAAGGGCTTTCGAAAACTGGGGGGTGTCCTTTCAGAAGGTCCCGTCTCCATGGGTGGTGCACAATTCGAAAAGCCGCACTTTCGAATCGCTGCGGCTGCCATTATGCTAATGAGGCACTGCATATTCATTGCAGTGCCTCATTAGCATCTTTTGAACAGGCTCATTAACATGCCCCTTTTGAAAAGAAGGGGCACGTGTAGACCCAGCCATACTGAATGCCCAGGGACTTCCTGCTTGCACAATGCTTTATGGCAGTGGATCTCAACATCTTCTCTTCCGTGACTCCATGTAACAAGAAGGGGTTCTGGGATTCTTTCTCCCCCATTTATCTATAAGAAAACCAAAGATATACATGACCCCCAAGCTTCATGGTGGGTGAAGAAATCCAGGAGCATCCCAACCTCAATCCTTTTTTTATAGTTAGATGGGAGCAGAAAGGTTAGAGACATTTTCCTCTAAGGCTATGTCTACACGTGCACCCAACTTCGAAATAGCTTATTTCGATGTTGCGACATCGAAATAGTCTATTTCGATGAATAACGTCTACACGTCCTCCAGGGCTGGCAACGTCGATGTTCAACTTCGACGTTGCTCAGCCCAACATCGAAATAGGCACAGCGAGGGAACGTCTACACGGCAAAGTAGCACACATCGAAATAAGGGAGCCAGGCACAGCTGCAGACAGGGTCACGGGGCGGACTCAACAGCAAGTCGCTCCCTTAAAGGGCCCCTCCCAGACACACTTTCATTAAACAGTGCAAGATACACAGAGCCAACAACTAGTTGCAGACCCTGTATATGCAGCACGGACCCCCAGCTGCAGCAGCAGCAGCCAGAAGCCCTGGGCTAAGGGCTGCTGCCCACGGTGACCACAGAGCCCCGCAAGGGCTGGAGAGAGAGTATCTCTCAACCCCCCAGCTGATGGCCGCCATGGAGGACCCCGCTATTTCGATGTTGCGGGACGCGGATCGTCTACACGTCCCTACTTCGATGTTGAACGTCGAAGTAGGGCGCTATTCCCATCCCCTCATGGGGTTAGCGACTTCGACGTCTCGCCGCCTAACGTCGATTTCAACTTCGAAATAGCGCCCAACACGTGTAGACATGACGGGCGCTATTTCGAAGTTACTGCCGCTACTTCGAAGTAGCGTGCACGTGTAGACGCAGCCTAAGAGAAGACAATGGTATTGAAGAGGCTGAGAACCATTCCACTGCTCTAATGCACATGTATCATAGAATATATTTAAAAGGCCCTTTGTGGGTTGAGGGACCAGAATACCCTGTGTGGTTCCACTGATGCAGAAGATGACATGCTGCAGTGGCCCTCTAGTCTTGCATTTCTGGAGCTGTTTTGGTATGGTTCTTGGCCAAGTTTACAAACAGAAATTAGTCTGGTTTCCTCCTAGGCTCTAATAAGCATCCGTCTGTCTACACCACAGTCTTTGATTCTGGGAGATGCTGGTAGCCAGACTAACTCTGAGCTATGGAAAACTAATTGTGTTGATCTTGAGTAGCCTTCTCCATCACCATGTGTAACACGCTAGACATGTCATGTCTCCGGCCTAACCATTAGCGAGGGAATAAGAATCCACTAGTTGACTGATTTACTACTTTTGTGCAAGTAGTGGAGGTCTGTGCTTTGTTGCTGGAATCCCCAGAGGCAATACCTGCTGACAAATTGTGGGTAGGGGATTATTACCCAGACATACAACTTATGTCATTTAACTGCCTCCTGCACAAGAGAGCACTGGAATTAAAGCCGAGTGTCTGGATTTGTTTTATACAGGAAATTTTTTGCAGCATTCTAGAGAAAAGCAAAAAAATTTTGAGGACTAAATAAGATGGTCCAGTGGCTATAGAAGAGCAACTTTGAAAATTAAGGACATTTACTCTATTGTTTTTCAACCCATGTGTTATGAGATGGCATATGTGTACATACCCATGTTCCCTTTAAGCTGAGCTCTTGGGTGGCCAACCAGGAGAGATTCAAGTCTCACCCAGCTGCTTAGCAGAGCGCCCACAGTCACCCATAGTGAGCAGCATGTGTTTGTATTGGTGGTGCACATCCAGACATGCCTTGGTGCACACAGAATTGATTCTGGCATGGATGAAAGATATTAAGGGGAATACACACACACACACACACTGAAAGAATGATAAAAATCACAAAGTCAAGCACCCAAAAGAAGTGCCAGAACTAAGGTTGCCCATGCAATCTTAATTCACCCCCTTGTGTCTCTGCATTATGACTGTTGTTAATTGCATGATCATGTATTTTTTCCATTATTTTTGAAGCCTTCATGATCTTTTAATGTAGGTTTCAAATGTTGTAGGCCTCTGTCATAGTAACAATGCTCATGTTTCTTCTACTTTTAAGACTTCCATGGTTGCATCCAAATGCTCCCTTAGTTTAATTTTTCACAATCTCCTCATTGTTGGCTCAATCTAATTCTTGACCTTCCCCCCCCCCACCCCTCCACTCTCTGATTTGCTCACCTTGATTACCTTTTTCTGATTTGTCCTCCTTGCTTACTGTTTTTGGTTCTCTGTGCCTTAAATATTGAGCTGTTCTGGTCTGGCTACGGTCTGAAGAAGTGGGTCTGTCCCACGAAAGCTCACCTAATAAACTATTTTGCTAGTCTTTAAAGTGCTACTCGACTGCTTTTTGTTTCAAAAGTTTCAGTGTTTAGTGAGTATTGTGCAGCTACATGTTTCCATGAATATTCATGCGAGAAGTGTTTTCTGTAATCATTTTGAAAGCTGACAGGCTGAGATTAATCCAATCAGGCAGAAGTGGTAGAATCAGGTAATATATATGACCTGTTGGAAATAGCACCTTATGAAAAGTTAATGCTTAAAGCAAGAGCTCCAGTTGCAGTAAATCGTGAGGGTTGCAGCCCAGTCATTCAGTAAGTTCAAATAAATATTCATGAAGGATTTGTCTATTTGTGGATAAATTCCTGAACAGGAAATGGGATCATTGGCAGTCTAATTGTTCACTGGCCCTGCTCTGTCAACCCTATCTTGTTTCTATGCATTAGTGAGAAACTCTTGTGCATTAAACACTTCAATTCCCAGTTGAATGTCCAACTAAACAGCCTTGTAGGTTGATGGATGACAGGAGTACATCCAAGCATCCCACTGAAATCAACAGAACACCAAAGTGTTACTTGGTAGCATGTGGCTTTGTAGCAAGATTTAAGGAGTTACTCGTGCTGTAGGTTAACAGATAATTTTTTAAAAATGTGGCTACCAAAAGAGCAGGTCTTAGAACTCAACGCTGTAGTTCAGAAGCGAGAGAAGACAAAAGTTCAACCATTGTTAAGAGTTTGTTTACCTGGCAAGCAAACACATGAAGGCTGCGTCTACACGTGCACGCTACTTCGAAGTAGCGGCACCAACTTCGAAATAGCGCCCGTCGCGTCTACACGCGTCGGGCGCTATTTCGAAGTTAACTTCGACGTTAGGCGGCGAGACGTCGAAGTCGCTAACCTCATGAGGAGATAGGAATAGCGCCCTACTTCGACGTTCAACGTCGAAGTAGGGACTGTGTAGACGATCCGCGTCCCGCAACGTCGAAATTGCTGGGTCCTCCATGGCGGCCATCAGCTGGGGGGTTGAGAGATGCTCTCTCTCCAGCCCCTGCGGGGCTCTATGGTCACCGTGGGCAGCAGCCCTTAGCCCAGGGCTTCTGGCTGCTTCTGCGGCAGCTGGGGATCTATGCTGCAGGCACAGGGTCTGCAACCAGTTGTCAGCTCTGTGTATCTTGTGTTGTTTAGTGCAACTGTGTCTGGGAGGGGCCCTTTAACGGAGCGGCTGGCTGTTGAGTCCGCCCTGTGACCCTGTCTGCAGCTGTGCCTGGCATCCCTATTTTGATGTGTGCTACTTTGACGTGTAGACGTTCCCTCGCTGCGCCTATTTCGATGTTGGGCTGAGCAACGTCGAAGTTGAACATCGACGTTGCCGGCCCTGGAGGACGTGTAGACGTTATTCATCGAAATAGACTATTTCGATGTCGCAACATTGAAATAAGCTATTTCGATGTTGGCTGCACGTGTAGACGTAGCCGAAGAGTCATAATTGCCGTTAGATAACTATTTTGGAATGGTGGAGAAGAAAGTGGATGTTTATTTGGCCAATGGATCTAATTTGTCAAGGGCCAATGGATCAAAATGGAGATATTCTGGAGATTCCTCTGTGACTTATAAGTTGGCAGGGGGAATCTAGTCCTGCCTCTTCCAGAGGCCCCTCCCTTCTGGGGGTCTGGAGCCAATCCCCCCACATTTTCCAGAGCCCAATGAAGTCTGTTGCCAGTCCTGGGCATGTGGTTTGTGAAAGAGAGAAAGTTGCTTCACTATTAGCAGACAGGCAACATTAATTCCCTGCAGAACTAATATAACATTATGGAGCATCAGTGAAAGATTGTCCCACGCACCTGTATGCTTCAGACTGCAGAGGAGTTGGAGAATTTCATTCATTAGCCTCAGAGGGCTTGCAAGAACAGTTGCAATTTGGACAGAGCTTTTGGAGACTTGGACATTGTCTACTGGAAACTAGAATCAGCCCTCTCTCCTGACTGCTTCACATAGATTACCAAGTAGTAGCAGACTCTTCATATCCACTTGGACTGCTCTGGAGGTAAGCAGATTCTATCACTTTCCAAGTAAGATTAGTGCCCTGTGCTTTTTCACTTCATCTTCGTGCTTAGTAACATTCTAAGTTAAACACCATCTTTTTTGCTTGGAATCAGTTCTTTCTAGCAGAGTTGAATCATTCACCTGGGATATCACCCAGAAGATTACTCACAAAACTGCTAGTACCTATGGCTTTTTCGATGATCTCCTTAGTACTTATGACACCAAGAAAGGGCAAAAATTCTTTTGCAGTGGGGATTTTACCACAAAAAGTCTTAGGCAACTGTTACAAAACTTTGCCTCTGAACGCAAGTGCAGCTTGGATGTTTGATCGTTTTTTGAATTATGTGTCATCCCTTCCCTCCCTCTTCCTGTGCAAAGATGACAGAACATAAAGTTAGTTCTAGCTCAGTGGGAATCTATATTTAATGCCATCCTGTATTGACGGGCTGAAGTATATTCAAAATGTATAGGTTAATACAGATTAGCTTGAGTGTTCCAGGCACTGATGTTCATAACGAGGCAAATCTAATTCAGCTAGCACAGTGCAGTTCTATTAGTGCAACTAGTCAAGCATTAAATAACTGCCAGCCCCAGCTTGCGGCTAAAATACGTCTAGAAACCAAGCAGAGATTCAAAACGTACAAAACCAGCATTAACTTCATCTCACCTGTTCCTCTCTCTTCTGTTACATGCATCTGCAGGTCACATGAGAAAATGCAACACACCTCCAACTCTCAATATGTAAAACTAAGGTCTGAGGGAGCTTTACATCTAGTATGGGGAATATTTAGGGCTACCCGCCCACCCCCCCATTGAAATCACCAGGACTGTGCGTCTAAATCATAAATGCTCCTCTTAAATTGGAGAATTAAAATAGTGCAGATTTGTTCATATTAGTGCCACATTGCACCCTCTGGTGCCATTCAATGCTCTGAGCATGCTTGCAGACCAGTGAGGCTTTAATAGATATCACAGCAAAGTAATTTGTATATTAACACTTGACCAACTGCACAGGGAGCATGCGGCAAAGATTTCTATCTCAGACTCTGTTCAGATTATGGTATGGGCCTTGTAGGATGGTTAGTGAATTAGATAGCTAGATCCTGAACTCTTTATAGTGGACAAAATCACATTGCAATGTGATGGGTAGGACCAGGAAAGAAGAGGAGCCCCTGATAGCCGGCAACCAGACAGCAATTGAGACTTAAGCAGTTCTAAAGTTGTGCCATGTGTCTTCTATATTTCAGATGTCCCCTGTCCTCATATGAGAAAGTTCCCAGAGATGTGCTTTCAGGATCTGTTCTTTTGCCTCCATGGAGGGCACCTCAGTCTCTTATTTGATAGTAACACAGAGTAAGCCGTGCTAGTCTATACACTATCAAAACAAAAAGCAGTCAAGTAGCACTTTAAAGACTAGCAAAATAGTTTATTAGGTGAGCTTTCGTGGGACAGACCCTCTTCTTCAGACCATAGCCAGACCAGAACAGACTCAATATTTAAGACACAGAGAACCAAAAACAGTAAGCAAGGAGGGCAAATCAGAAAAAGATAATCAAGGTGAGCAAATCAGAGAGTGGAGGGGTGGGGGGGGAAGATCAAGAATTAGACTGAGTCAAGTATGTAGACGAGCCCCTATAGTGACTCAGAAAGTTCCCATCACAATTTAAATCATGTGTTAATGTTCTGAATTTGAATATAAATGTCAGTTCGTCCACCTCTCTTTCTAAAAAGGAGCGATAATTTCTCTTCAGTAACACACATACCTTGAGGTCATTGACAGAATGCCCCATTCCATTAAAATGTTGACTAACTGGTTTGTGGATCTGGAGTGTTTTGATGTCTGTTTTGTGCCCATTGACCCTTTGTGTAAGGGAGTTAGAAGTCTGTCCAATATACAAAGCATCTGGGCATTGTTGGCACATGATGGCATATATGACGTTGGTAGAGAAGCATGAGAAAGTGCCCGTGATTCTGTGAGTAACCTGATTAGGTCCAGTGATGGTATTTCCAGAGAAGATATGTGGACAAAGCTGGCAGCGGGCTTTGTTGCAGGGAAAGGTTCCAGGACTGGTGTTCCTGGGGTATAGGCTGTGGCTGTTAGTGAGGATTCTCATGAGGTTGGGAAGTTGTCTGTAGGAGAGAACAGGCATGTCACCCAGGGCCTTCTGGAGTGCAGCATCCTGATTAAGAATAGGTTGTAGGTCTTTAATAATTCGTTGCAGTGGTCTGAGTTGGGGGCCGTAGGTGATGACCAGTGGTGTTCTGTTCTTGGCTTTTTTGGGCCGATCTTGGAGTAGCCGGTTTCTGGGTATGCGTCTGGCCCCATCGATTTGTTCTTTTACTTCTCCTGGTGGGTAATTCAGGTTTATGAATATTTGGTAAAGTTCTTGTAGTTTTTGGTGTCTGTCAGTTGGATCAGAGTAAATGCGATTGTACCTAAGAGCTTGACTGTAAACAATGGATCTAGTCACGTGTGCAGGATGGAAGCTAGAAGGGTGTAGATAAGTATAGCGATCAGTAGGTTTTCGGTACAGTGTGGTACTGATCAGGCCATCCTTGATCAGTACTGTAGTGTCCAGGAAATGTATCTCTTGCATGTTGTAATCGAGGCATAAGTTGATGGTGGGGTGTAGATTGTTAAAGTCTCTGTGGAATTCTTCTAGAGCCTCTGTACCATGGGTCCAAATCATAAAGATGTCATCAATGTATCTTAAGTAGAGGAGTGGTAATAGGGGACGAGAGCTGAGGAATCGTTGTTCCAGGTCAGCCATAAATATATTAGCATATTGTGGGGCCATGGGGGTGCCCATAGCAGTTCCACTAATCTGGAGGTATAAATTGTCCCCAGAACGGAAATGATTGTGTGTGAGAACAAAGTTACAGAGGTCAGACACCAGATTGGCTGTGGTGGCATCAGGGATGGTGTTCCTGATTGCTTGTAATCTGTCTTTATGTGGAATATTAGTGTACAGAGCCTCTACATCCATTGTGGCAAGGATGGCATTATCAGGAACTTTTCTGATGTTTTGTAATTTCCTCAGGAAGTCGGTGGTATCTTGGATATAGCTGGGAGCGTTGGTGGCATAGGGTTTGAGGAGGGAGTCCACGTAACTGGATAGTCCAGTGGTAAGGGTGCCAATAAATTTTCTTCATTACTTCATTCCTCAGGATACTTCAACCGCAATAACAGTAGCTTGACCATCAACACTGTTAACCTTTCAAACTACCAACTCAGCCCAGCAGAGGAGTCTCTCTTATCCCGGGGTCTTTCCTTCTGCCCTACTTCCCCCATGAACTTAATACAATTCTGTGGTGACCTTGAAGCCTTCTTTCACTGCCTCCGTCTAAAGGAATTTTTCTAGCACTCCTATGAACAACAGTCTGACTCTCTCGACTCCCCCCCACCAACAACAAAAGAAGAAGAACTCTATGTGGACTCCCCCTGAGGGTCGTAGTGAAAGTCTGGACTTCTACGTACAGTGCTTCCGCAACCGTGCTCAGTCTGACATTATACACAAACAATGCCAAATGAGACACAATCTCAACTATGCTGAACACTATGCTGTCCAGAGTCTCAAAAATAACCAAGACATCATAATCAAACCAGCTGACAAAGGGGTGCTGTTGTCATCATGAATAAGCCAGACTATGAACAGGAGGCAGCCAGACAACTCTCCAACACCACATTTTACGGACCTCTCTCTGCTGATCCCACTTTGGAATTCCAAAGGAAATTACAACAACTACTGAAGGAACTCCCTGCTGCTACTCGGAACCTCATTAACTCAGACACACCATCTGAGCTGCAGCCTGGATTATTCTATTTACTTCCCAAAATCCACACATGTGAAAACCCTGGACGCCCTATCATTTCAGGTATTGGCACCCTTACCACCGGACTATCCAGTTACGTGGACTCCCTCCTCAAACCCTATGCCACCAACGCTCCCATCTATATCCGAGAAACCACCGACTTCCTGAGGAAATTACAAAACATCAGAAAAATTCCTAACAATGCCATCCTTGCCACAATGGATGTAGAGGCTCTGTACACTAATATTCCACATAAAGACGGATTACAAGCAATCAGAAACACCATCCCTGATGCCACCACAGCCAATCTGGTGTCTGACCTCTGTAACTTTGTTCTCACATACAATCATTTCCGTTCTGGGGACAATTTATACCTCCAGATTAGTGGAACTGCTATGGGCACCGCCATGGCCCCACAATATGTTAATATATTTATGGCTGACCTGGAACAACAATTGCTCAGCTCTCGTCCCCTATTACCACTCCTCTACTTAAGATACATTGATGACATCTTTATGATTTGGACCCATGGTACAGAGGCTCTAGAAGAATTCCACAGAGACTTTAACAATCTACACCCCACCATCAACTTATGCCTCGATTACAACATGCAAGAGATACATTTCCTGGACACTACAGTACTAATCAAGGATGGCCTGATCAGTACCACACTGTACCGAAAACCTACTGATCGCTATACTTATCTACACCCTTCTAGTTTCCATCCTGCACATGTGACTAGATCCATTGTTTACAGTCAAGCTCTTAGGTACAATCGCATTTGCTCTGATCCAACTGACAGAGACCAAAAACTACAAGAACTTTACCAAATATTCATAAACCTGAATTACCCACCAGGAGAAGTAAAAACAAATCGATGGGGCCAGACGCATACCCAGAAACCGGCTACTCCAAGATCGGCCCAAAAAAGCCAAGAACAGAACACCACTGGTCATCACCTACGGCCCCCAACTCAGACCACTGCAACGAATTATTAAAGACCTACAACCTATTCTTAATCAGGATGCTGCACTCCAGAAGGCCCTGGGTGACATGCCTGTTCTCTCCTACCGACAACCTCCCAACCTCATGAGGATCCTTACTAACAGCCACAGCCTACACCCCAGGAACACCAGTCCTGGAACCTTTCCCTGCAACAAAGCCCGCTGCCAGCTTTGTCCACATATCTTCTCTGGAAATACCATCACTGGACCTAACCAGGTTACTCACAGAATCACGGGCACTTTCTCATGCTTCTCTACCAATGTCATATATGCCATCATGTGCCAACAATGCCCAGATGCTTTGTATATTGGACAGACTTCTAACTCCCTTACACAAAGGGTCAATGGGCACAAAACAGACATCAAAACACTCCAGATCCACAAACCAATTAGTCAACATTTTAATGGAATGGGGCATTCTGTCAATGACCTCAAGGTATGTGTGTTACTGAAGAGAAATTATCGCTCCTTTTTAGAAAGAGAGGTGGATGAATTGACATTTATATTCAAATTCAGAACATTAACACATGGTTTAAATCATGATGGGAACTTTCTGAGTCACTATAGGGGCTCGTCTACATACTTGACTCAATCTAATTCTTGATCTTTCCCCCCACCCCTCCACTCTCTGATTTGCTCACCTTGATTATCTTTTTCTGATTTGCCCTCCTTGCTTACTGTTTTTGGTTCTCTGTGTCTTAAATATTGAGTCTGTTCTGGTCTGGCTATGGTCTGAAGAAGGGGGTCTGTCCCACAAAAGCTCACCTAATAAACTATTTTGCTAGTCTTTAAAGTGCTACTTGACTGCTTTTTGTTTTCTTATTTCATATTTTACCCTTCCAAGCTGGAACCTATTGTTTCCTCTCCTCTGGGTGGCTTATTCCTATATGGGGTAGTCATTGTGAAAATTGAGCCTACCAATTTTCCCTAATGGCGAGTTTAACTGTGAAAAGGGAAGGAAAGTTCATAAAATGTCACTGTGGCCAATATTAAGTGTAGATATTGAAGTACAGTATGGAAAAATTCCCTTAGAATCTACAACCACTTCCATGGAAGTTGTGGGAAAAGATCTGCCAAGAAATGCTGGTTATGTTAGACCTCAGTGCTGTGGAGGAATCCTCTAGTGCAGTATTTCTCACACTGGGGATCCCAACCCAAAAGGGTATGTCAAGGTGAGTGTAGGAGGGTTGCTTGTAGGATCACCATAAGTTTGGGTTTTCCTGGCCATAACCTCTTCTTCAGTCCTCTGATCTCCTTGGAAATAAGAAAACACAGTCAGCACTGGTGCTGATCCTATACTTGTTTTGGTTATAATAATGATGATAATTAGACCGAACTGGACATTTCCCAGAAGTAAGTTGTATAAGAAGGGCCTACTACAAAGGTTAACCCTATATCAAGTTATTTAGCAGCTTCCTTGGTTATGTCTGGAATGGATTTCAGGCCAGCCAGTGAAGCAAAAGGTTCTGGAGTTTAGACATCTGTATGAGGCATTTAATTGTACACCAAGAAAATGAATGTATATAATTCTTTATTTTTTATTTTTATTTGTTTTTACTGTCAATTAACTTAAATTTCAAAACAACGTGTCAAATCCAAAAAATCAGAATGCTTTGATCTAGAAAAATGCTGAAAGTGTCTGTGTGGATGGCTTTTATGAATTTTGAAAAAAAAAATTGTTTAAGCAGGAAATTTGTCACAACCATTCTTCTGCCAACAGACTGTTTCAGTTTCAGCATATCAGCCTTTTTCAATGAGAAAACCTTTAATTAAGAAAAGCGCCCTTGGCTCTGGACCCCAGGGTTAGCACTTAGAGGCTGGGACGCTCCAACTGGTGCGGACACAGAGGCTGCAGAGGCTAGCAAGTTCTTTCAAAGGATTTTTTGAAAGAAGGGGGCTCTTTTGAAAGAGCCCATGGAGTGTCTACATACGAAGAGTGTTATTTCGAAAGTAAATCAAAAGAATGTGGTGGTCCTTTTGAAATCACTCTTTGTTTCCCATTTCAGGAAGAGCACCCCCTTTCGAAAGCTTCTTTAGAAAGAAAACATGTAGGTGCTCTGCAGGGCCCTTCTTTTGAAAGAAAAGTCTTCATTTTCAATCCCTGGACTGTTTTTTTGAAAGTGTGGGGGCTGTATGGATGCTTTCTTTCCAAAGAGCAGATCACTCTTTTGATCTGCTGTTTTGTGTGTGGATGCGCTCTTTCAAAATAAGCTCTTTTAGATGTAGCCAGACACTGTCAGCTCAGCTGTGATCTCCAAGGTCACCTGTGGCCACTTGCTTACTACAATCCAATTCAAAGGCCAGAACACTCACTTCAGACACTGCCAATCTCTCCTCTTGGAGCTGCTCCACTTTGTATAAATGTTCAGTGAGACAGAAACAAAAATTGACTCCATCACCTGGTGAGTAGGAGCCTCAGGCACTGATTGGTTCAGTTCAAGGACATGAGCTGGGATCTCTCGCTTTCGAAAGGACTGTCCCAGCTACTGGTTATTCTAGGGTCTCCGTCTCCCTTGTCTTTTTTCCCATTTCAAAAGGCCTCCTTTTCCTTCTGCACTGGAATGAAAACAAAGTTCAAAATTTAGCAACATTTTGCAAAACAGATTTGTAGTTTTCCAGCCAGATGCAGTGACTGTCCCTCATGCACTTTGTGGATCATGGAATAAAACAAATCTGTAGTCTTTGGCGGCCATTTCCGATGCCTCTTTTCCTTGTGGGCCATAGATTACCATGAAAGAATGGATAGCAGCTAGCAAGGGGCACCCTGCCCTCTCACAGCACGATTCTTTCTGGGTGAAATCACAAAATACTTTTTTTAATCCAACAGGAAGCATCGGGTGACGATACATCCTGTTTTGATCAGGACCAATGTTCCTTGGAAGCTGTGTGTTTGTGCAATTGCTCAGGAGCACCCACATCAAGCGTTTTTTGTTTCTGCTGATGGTGCCCATTCCTACATGTTTCAGTGAACATAAAAAATGTTATTCTGCACATGGATGGAAAAGATTAGAGGGAACATTGGCCAGGACACTCTCTTTTTAAAGTCCTCTCCTGGCTGTCCTGAATTTTTTGGCCCATCTCCTCTTGCCAACTTGCTGAAAAAGTGAGGTGTGGGGGAAATGCTGTGGCCAGCCCTTGCAAGATCAGCCCTCTGCAGGTGTGGAGGTGGGCTTGGGTGGATGGCCATCAGGACTCTGGAGAGCAGCGATGCTAGTCCCTGCAGCGGGGCTTGGGCTAATGGCTCACACCAGCCCCGCTCCATCAGCAGGGCTTGGTCCAGCCCCAAACAAGGGAACTATAGTCACCGTAAAGGGCTGAAGCACCTCAGCAGGGCGAAAGGAAACAAGTTAGGTAAAGATTCAATAAGAATGGACTAAAATGTTTAAAACGCACAACAAAGACTATCAGGTAAGAGTAACAGAGGCTGCTGTTGCCTTCTGGCTGTGCTGCATCACCCTTCAGGTAAATGTTTGTCTGCTCAGGGTTATGTCCCCACCACAGGCACTTCAATGGCCCAGGAGAGGCAGTGGTGTGGTCCTAGTTTCAAGAACAGCTTAGGCATTGGGCCCAGACCGTCAAAGGTATTTAGGGAGCCTGGCTCCTGTTGAATTAAAGGCCTAAATACCTTTGAGGATCTGGGGCTTTGAAGCCTAATTCTGGTGGGACCTAAACTCCTAAATGCCAGAGTCACTTTGAAAAATGAGATTTAGTTCATGTCTACGCTAGACATTAAAGTTGATTATAGACACATGATTCTATCTATGATAATTGTGTAGCTAGAATTGTCTTATCCACAGTTCACTTACTGGGCCATCTATACCAGTGGTTCCCAACCTTTTCAGTAACACAGCACACTTCAATGAGACACACAATTCCACGGCACACCCACTTTGTTCAGATGAACTGATTGCTCATAAATGTCACATGTACTGAGGTTTACTATGGTTACAGTCTTACTAGAGAGGTTTGCAGCACAGTTGTGCATACAACAAGCTAAATATTGGTGTTTCGAATTCACAGAATCCGCCATCTTAGGCAGTGAGCACAGACATTTTCAAGATCTGTTCAATGCCATGCTAGGGATGTTGAGTAACTGAGTAATCAGTGAAAGCAGCTCCCCTCCCCACCAGCCTGTTGGAGCCAGGACACATCATTTAAACTGCCTCCCAGCTCCAAGAGGCTGCTGTCCTCCTTCCTTCTTTCTTGCCCCAGCATGGAGCTGGGGCAGGCTTTCTGCTAGCTCTTTCAGGCAGGGAAACAGAATTTCTGCTGCCTTCCAATGCAAACAAAGGCCTTTGGGGTCAGCATTTCCCCTCACGGTGGCTCTGCAAAGAGCTGTCATGGAGGGGTAGGGAAATTGATGAACTCCGTGTAAGCTGGGACTCAGGTAGCTTTACTGTTTGAGCCCCAGCTGGTGCGGGATCATCAGTTCCTGCCCCCCAAGTGACTCTTCAAAGAGCCACAGCAAGGGGAAATTGACAAAATTTCATACCACACTGGGACAGTTCTCATGGCAAGCTAGCGTGCCATGGCACAGTGGTTGAAAACCTCTGGTCTGCACTGAGGGAGGCTGATGCAAGGAAATTTTCCCATTGATCTCCCTTACTCCTTGTGATATTGAGGTGTACAGGGGTCAACTGCTGACCCGAGATAGTTAGATGTTATGCATTCCTACAAGGCATGTGAAACTGAACTCCAGAAGGTCGAGCGTGACTAGGTCAATCTTCTGCATGGTGTAGACATACCCTTAGCCTCCAAAATGATTTCAGCTCTTTTTACAGCATTGTCAGCTCTAAAAGACAATTCCTTATTGCTCCCTTTGATACTGTCTGAAAGAAGTGTCGAACAAGGGGATCTTTTCCTCTAATAATCTCTCAAGCAAAAGGGAAAGGGAACAGGGAAGATGTTAAAATGAAAGCTTTATGTAATACTTCAACTGCATCAACTCTGTTCCCTCCTTTTCTGTATTTTTACTAAAAGGCTAAAAGGATTTTTAATGATGTGTTTGTCATGATACTAAGCAGACTAAGGTCTTTCTATAGCAAATTCCAAATCTTGTTTGTTGGACAGTAACTGGATTATGTTCCTGTCTGGACCATGTGTGCCCTCTAAATGAGCACACCAGTCAATAGGGCTGAGAGCTATTTGAGTCCTGCGTAGATTGAGCTTTGCATGAAGCTTCAATGACTTCATCAGAACTTTGTGGAGGAAGAAGATACTGTTAGCAAGGATGTTGTTCAGGGGTCGGAATCCTTGGCTCTCTGGTCACTTGTGGAGATATGAGTTATCGGAGCATCCTGCAGATTTTCCTTTGAATTTTTCTGCAGACATTAGTTGGGTATAAAAACAAAGTGAATGCAACTGCATATCTGGCTTTTGTTGTTCTTCCACTAAAGAAAGGACTAATTGATTTGACTTTATAAATAAAATTTGACAAACATTGAGAGACAAATTCTACCTGTGGATACAGGCATGTAGCTTCAAATCAAGTCAGCCACATGCATGCCTCTGATTGCACAATTTTCCCTTTAGGGATTTTGTCTATACATGTTCACAGAATCACAGAATACTAGAACTGGGAGGGACCTCGAGAGGTCATCGAGTCCAGTCCCCTGCTCTCATGGAAGGAACAAGCATCATCTAAACCATCCCTGAGAGATTTGGAAAAATCAACCCTTGTGGAGGCATGCAAAAGAACTGAAGGGGATTTTTTCCAGGAGAACAGGGATATATCCTCCTGTTGTCAGTAGTGGAGGGTGAAAAGAGGTGGTGAGTTTCACAATCCAGAATTACCGTGTCAGCTACTGCATTTTCCTCTAGCAGTGAAAGTAAATGGCTGTAATTTCCTCTAAACAGGAGCTGTGACTTGTGCAGCGCTGTTGGCAAGTGAACACTGGCTGTAGGAGATTTACATGTTCATACTTCTGTTAGCACAATTTGAACTGGAATGATCAAAACTATGAAATAGCATCTGTCCAGTTTAAATATATTATTCAAAATCTCGTTGAGTTGATTATGAATTTGCATAGATTTATTTCTATTGCTTGTTTTCCCAGCTTAGGCTAAAATATGTCTGTGCACAATTTTCTTTGGAAATTCTTGGGGGTAGGTCAGGACTGTGAAACAACATCCTCAAAACCTTTTATTTTGGTTTGGTGTGATCTCACTAGTTAACATATCACACTTAAGCCGTGTCTACACGTGCACACTACTTCGAAGTAGCGGCACTAACTTCGAAATAGCGCCCGTCACGGCTACACGCGCCGGGCGCTATTTTGAAGTTAACTTCGACATTAGGCGGCGAGATGTCGAAGTCGCTAACCCCATGAAGGGATAGGAATAGCGCCCTACTTCGACGTTCAACTTCGAAGTAGGGACCGTGTAGTCGTTGTGCGTCCCGCAACGTCGAAATTGCCGGGTCCTCCATGGTGGCCATCAGCTGAGGGGTTGAGAGACGCTCTCTCCAGCCCCTCAGCTCAATGGTGGCCGCATGGAGCGGCCCCTTAAAGGTCCCCTCCCTCTCCCTTCCTGTGCAGAAAGCTGAGGGAACATGCAGGCGGCAGCCCACACACGCGGCCAGCCTACACATCCCTCAGCCACCCACCCAGCTGCGATGGCTGCCCGGCAGCACCCCCAGCGCCCCCAGGGGACCCCCCCCAAGGGAAGCCAGGGCAGCCAGCCCAGCCAGAAGGGCAGCCAGGCTGGCAAGCGGCAGCGGGGCCCCTCCTGGACGGAGGCCGAGCTGCGGGACCTGCTGGGGCTCTGGAGCGAGGAGGAGGTGCTCCAGGTAATGGGGAGCAAGAGGCGGAACGCGGATGCGTTCGCTCGGCTGGCCAACGGCCTGGCTGCCTGGGGTCACCCTGCCCGCACTCCTGATCACGTCAGGAGTAAGGTGAAGGAGCTGCGGCAGGGTTACTCCTGGGCTCGGGATGCTGCCAGACGATCTGGGGCCGCCCCCGTCACTTGCCCCTTTTACAGGGAGCTCAGGGACATCCTGAGCCCCCGGCACACCTCCTCCCCTCCGGCCAGCCTTGACACCTCGGCCGACGAGCCCCAGCAGGCCCTGCAGCCGGAGTCCGCCCCGGAGCCCACCCCCGGGCCATCGCGGCAGGAGGAGGAGGAGGGGTCTCCTCCTCCGCAGAATCCGGGCTGCAGATCCTCCTCCTGCCATCCCGGAGCAGCAGCCTGGCCTCCGCCCCCCGGGGATCTCTGGACCATGGGAGCGGACCGACAGGTAGGTACCCCCCTCTGGTGTACACCCCTGGGCTTGAGGGGCGGGGGGTAATAGATATGTGTCCAGGGCCCCCCACATGCTCACATGGCCATGGCCCCAAAGACAGCAGGGCCATGGCCCTCACAGCACTGCATCAGCCCCTGCCCCCCCCCCCCCGACCCCGCACGACAGTGCCATGCCCTATCCCCGGGGCAGGGGGGAGCGGAACCTCGAGGGGCCCCCGGGAGGAGGGGGTGGGACACCCCGCAGCAGCAGCATGTGATGGAGTGGGGGGAGTGCAAAAGGGAGACTCAGGCTACATACGATCCACAAGAGCCGAATAGCTCCCAGGGGCAAAGGATGATCGTGGGGCTACAGCTGGCAGGTGACACCTCTGCCCTGAACAAAGAGGAGGGAGGAGCCAAACTGGCTTGGAATTGGGGGGCGAGGGCGGGGGCCACAGGTAGAGGCTAGGGGAAGGGAGATCTGGAAGGCAGCCAGCCTGAGGAGGGGGAAAGCTGCATCCCAGAGGGGCCCCCCTTGGGGTCTTCTCCCCAGGACGGGTTGGAAGGACTGTCTCTTCCGACAGCTGGTGCTGTCACTCCTGGGAGAAACTGGGCATCTGTGGCCTAAGAAACCTCTCCTGCTGTCAGACCCTGCGGGGTGAAGTGAGAGTCGCTCCCACCAGGGGACGGGGTGCAGGGCAGGGGGACCCCTGAACCCCATCCATCACAGCAGCATCTCCTGGGGACGGGGATGGGGAACCTGCAGCACAGGGCTGGGGGGACAAAGGCCACGGCTCGGAGCCCACACTAACGCCTGTCTCCATTCTTCTTCCCCCCCTCCTCTCCTGTGTCCCGCACCTGCACCATCAGAAGGACCGGAAGAGAGTGCCGGCAAGGCCTCAGTGGTCCAGGAGAGCCCTCCGGGATCATCGCTCCAGGCCAGCCCCTCGGCCGAGGACCGACCGGCCCCACGGCGGGCTAGACGATGGACCCCGCACCACCACCACCCGACGGCGACGGACCCCCAGCTGCTGGCCATCCACCGACGGCAGCTGGAGGTCATGGAGCAGCAGCTGCAGCTGCAGGAGCGGGCGCTGGCCTGGCGCCAGGAGGCATGAGGGGCCTACATGGAGACTTTTAACTGCCTGGTGGACTACCTGGCCCCCCATGCCGCGCCGGCCGCCGCAGCGCCCGCCCTGCCTGCTCCACCAGCCCCCCCACCAGCTGCTCCGCCCGTCGCCATCCCGTCCGCCATCGCCCCACCACCCACCGCCGAGGGACCCCTGGAGCCACCTGAGACTCACTGGGCATCATATCTTCCGGTCCGGCCCACCCCCCAGCCAGCCCCGGACAGGGCTGCGACCGCGGCGGGGCTCCCGGCCGACCACGCCCAGTGCCGGGCTATAGGGGCGAGGGGCCCGGGACGTGGCCCCCGCCCTTGTATATAGTTTAAAGTTATTATTTGGTGCCCCCCGTTTGCCCCGTCCCCCCCATGTAAATAGTTCTCCCCTTTATCCTCCCTGGTTTTCTTTTTATTCATGAGGACACTTGCTTCTTAGTATTGTTTTATTTTTGTACATATTAGTTTGTTTCCACATGTTTGTATATAGTTTGTTCTTGTTTCATATATTTACAGTTAAAAAAAAAAGTTCTGAAAGAAAAAGAAGTTTAAGTTCAGCCACAAGTTCGTGCTGTCATTTGTCCAGGAAAAGTGGGAGCGGGGTGCGGTGGGGTGCTCCATGGTGTGGGCGTTGGGGCAGGAGGGTGGTGGAGGAAGGGGCGGGCAGTGGGGGCCTGGGAAGAGTTCACCCCGCGGCCTCATCATTGAAGTGAGCCCGCAGGGCATCCCGGACCCGGGTCCCTTCGGGGTCCACCTGCCGACTGGGGGCAGCAGGTGGCTGGACGTCTGCCCTGCTGGCCTCCGCAGCCCAGTCCTGGAAAAAGGTCTCCCCCTTGCTCTCGACCAAATTGTGCAGGGCGCAGCAGGCACCCACAATCTGGGGGATGTTGTTGGGGCCCGCATCCAGGCGGGTCAGGAGACATCTCCAGCGTCCCTTCAGGCGGCCAAATGAGCGCTCCACCACCTGGCGCGCGTGGTTCAGGTGCTCGTTGAAGCGCTCCTGGCTAGCGGAGAGATGGCCCGTGTACGGGTGCATGAGCCACGGCCGGAGGGGGTATGCCGCATCTGCGATGACACAGAAGGGCATGGTGGTGTCCCCCAGAGGGATCCTGAAAGAAAAAGAAGTTTAAGTTCAGCCACAAGTTCGTGCTGTCATTTGTCCAGGAAAAGTGGGAGCGGGGTGCGGTGGGGTGCTCCATGGTGTGGGCGTTGGGGCAGGAGGGTGGTGGAGGAAGGGGCGGGCAGTGGGGGCCTGGGAAGAGTTCACCCCGCGGCCTCATCATTGAAGTGAGCCCGCAGGGCATCCCGGACCCGGGTCCCTTCGGGGTCCACCTGCCGACTGGGGGCAGCAGGTGGCTGGACGTCTGCCCTGCTGGCCTCCGCAGCCCAGTCCTGGAAAAAGGTCTCCCCCTTGCTCTCGACCAAATTGTGCAGGGCGCAGCAGGCACCCACAATCTGGGGGATGTTGTTGGGGCCCGCATCCAGGCGGGTCAGGAGACATCTCCAGCGTCCCTTCAGGCGGCCAAATGAGCGCTCCACCACCTGGCGCGCGTGGTTCAGGTGCTCGTTGAAGCGCTCCTGGCTAGCGGAGAGATGGCCCGTGTACGGGTGCATGAGCCACGGCCGGAGGGGGTATGCCGCATCTGCGATGACACAGAAGGGCATGGTGGTGTCCCCCAGAGGGATCCTCCGCTGGGGGATGTAGGTCCCCGCCTCCAGCCGGCGGCACAGGCCTGAGTTCCAGAAAACCTGGGCGTCGTGGGTGCTGCCAGGCCAGCCCACATAAATGTCCTGGAAATGTCCCCGGCTGTCCACCAAGGCCTGGAGGACGACAGAATGGTAGCCCTTGCGATTCAGGTATCGTCCTCCACTGTGATGCGGGGAGTGGATGGGGATGTGAGTCCCATCCAGAGCCCCGAAGCAGTTGGGGAAGCCCAGGGTGGCAAAGGCCGCGATGGTGGCATCTGGGTCCCCCAGCCTCACGAGCCTGTGCAGGAGCATGGCGTTGATGGCACGCACAATCTGCAGAGAAAGCACATGGGACAGCACCAATGAGGGGTGAGCAGGGTGTGCGTGGCCCTGCCCTGCCCTCCCCTGCCCTCCCCCGCCCTGGCCTCCCCTCCCCTGCCCTGCCCTCCTCTGCCCTCCCCCGCCCTGGCCTCCCCTCCCCTGCCCTGCCCTCCTCTGCCCGGGCCCCCCTCCCCTCCCTTGCCCTCCTCTGCCCTCCCCTGCCCTGGCCTCCCCTCCCCTCCCCTGCCCTCCTCTGCGCGGGCCCCCCTCCCCTGCCCTGCCTTCCCCCCGTGGGTTCTCTTACCTCCATGAGGACAGCCCCGACGGTGGCCTTGCCGACACCAAACTGCTGGCCCACGGATCGGTAGCTGTCGGGAGTGGCCAGCTTCCAGACAGCGATGCTGACCCGTTTCTGCACTGTGAGGGCACGCCGCATGGCCGTGTCCTGGTGCCTGAGTGCGGGTGTGAGCCACTGGCACAGCTCCATAAACGTCTGCCGGCTCATCCTGAAGTTCCTGAGCCAGCGGTCGTCGTCCCACTCCCCAAGCACCAGCCGCTCCCACCAGTCGGTGCTGGTGGGGTAGCTCCACAGCCGCCGGCGTGTGAGGCGGGGGTGGGGGCGGGGTGCTGCAGGGTTAGGGGTTGAGCCCTGCTGCCCTGGGGGCAGCTCCTCCTCCGGTGTAGCAAGGAGGTGCTCAGCTGCCTCCCGCATGGCATGGAGCAGGGCTTGCCCTGCTCCTGCCTGGAGGGCTGGGTGGACCTCTGGCTGCTGCTGCTGCTGCTGGGGGTCCATGACTGCGGCGCCCGGGGTCTGTGTGCCTATGGCTCCTCAGACCTCGTGCTGTGCAGGCTGAGTGTGTCTGGGAGGGGCCCTTTAAGGGAGCGGCTAGCTGTTGCCCCGGAAGCGCTAGTCCGCCCTGTGACCCTGTCTGCAGCTGTGCCTGGCATCCCTATTTCGATGTGTGCTACTTTGGCATGTAGACGTTCCCTCGCTGCGCCTATTTTGTTGTTGGGCTGCGCAACGTCGAAGTTGAACATCGACGTTGCCGGCCCTGGAGGACGCGTAGACGCTATTCATCGAAATAGCCTATTTTGATGTTGCTACATCAAAATTAGCTATTTCGATGTAGCGTGCACGTGTAGATGTAGCCTTACTGGACTACCCACTGTGTCTGAAATCTTCCATCTTTCACCTAGGTCTTTGAGGCTGCGTCTACACGTGCACGCTACTTCGAAGTAGCGGCAGTAACTTCGAAATAGCGCCCGTCACGTCTACACGTGTTGGGCGCTATTTCGAAGTTGAAATCGACGTTAGGCGGCGAGACGTCGAAGTCGCTAACCCCATGAGCGGATGGGAATAGCGCCCTACTTCGACGTTCAACATCGAAGTAGGGACGTGTAGACGATCCGCGTCCCGCAACATCGAAATAGCGGGGTCCTCCATGGCGGCCATCAGCTGGGGGGTTGAGAGATACTCTCTCTCCAGCCCTTGCGGGGCTCTGTGGTCACCGTGGGCAGCAGCCCTTAGCCCAGGGCTTCTGGCTGCTGCTGCTGCAGCTGGGGGTCCGTGCTGCATATACAGGGTCTGCAACTAGTTGTTGGCTCTGTGTATCTTGCACTGTTTAATGAAAGTGTGTCTGGGAGGGGCCCTTTAAGGGAGCGACTTGCTGTTGAGTCCGCCCCGTGACCCTGTCTGCAGCTGTGCCTGGCTCCCTTATTTCGATGTGTGCTACTTTGGCGTGTAGACGTTCCCTCGCTGTGCCTATTTCGATGTTGGGCTGAGCAACGTCGAAGTTGAACATCGACGTTGCCAGCCCTGGAGGACGTGTAGACGTTATTCATCGAAATAGCCTATTTCGATGTCGCAACATCGAAATAAGCTATTTCGAAGTTGGGTGCACGTGTAGACGTAGCCTGAGAGTCCAGTTGGCTTCCATCTCTTCAGGGCATCCCTCAGTGGATGTTTTTTTCTGCTGTCTTTTTACTACCAGTCATAGGTGCTAGAACTAGAGGTGCTTAACCATGTGAAGTGGTCTTCCTTATATTTGGGGTGTTACAGTGTCCCTTAATGGCTCTCAGCACCCTCCACTAGAACAGCACACCCACTGCTGGTCTCAACATTTCTAAAGGTCCTTATTAATGTCTACCCTTCTGTATCTGATCTGAGACATCCATAGCTCTAAGTCAGAGGTGGACAATAAGCACCCCATGGACTGGATGTAGTTCATCAGGGTTAGCCCTTCTTGGGCCTACACATGCTTTCTTTACCTGCATGTCTGCATGTAAGGCTGCTTGTAGCTCCTGTTGACTGCAGATCACTGTTCCTAGTCAATGAGAGCCAAGGGAAACAGCATGGACTGGGACACCATTTTCCACAGCTCCCCTTGGCTGGGAATGGCAATCTGCAGCCAGTGGGAGCTGTGAGAAGCCATATCTGCAGATGAGCAGGTAAATAAAGTGTGTGGTGGCCCACCAGGAGCTAACCCTGGAAAACCGTATCTGGCCCATAGAGCGCTTATTGCCCACCCCAATCTAAGCCTTACCCTATCCTGGTTAATGGGTTATCCCTTAGAATCAGTGGCAACAACTTCTCTGGCAGTACTAACTGGGACTACTGAATTCTTAGTCATAGGCACTTCTTCAAGGAAAATTTCTTGGTTTCAGGATCTTCTAATGGAACCTCCTTTTATAATCTATATAAAGACGCAGTTTCTCTCAGAAAATACCCTAAATTTATGCCAAAAACACTGTCAGCTTTCCAGCTGAATTAAACCATCAAACCTATAACTATCCCAAAGCCCCACCCTTCCAAACCTGAAAAGAGCTCCACACCGTAGAGCAGCAGTTCCCAAACTTTTTCCAGTTGTAGAACACTTGGACATTACAGTGCTCTCTGTGGAACACTCTTATCTTTTTTACATCATCATACTGACTATGAGGAACATTATTAACAGAAAATATATTTCATAATAATATAAATTGAATTATTGCATGGTAAACACAACTCAACAAATAATAATGAAACCAGACATTAACAAAACAAATATAGCTTACTGCTGGTCTAAGGCTTCTAAGCTATTACAAGACACAAGTGATGACCTAACAAAATAAGCTCTTGCTGCCTGTTAACAAACACCAATGTTAAGAAAAATTGGTTACTGTATGGTCAGTTCAAGGAAACTGTAAAATCAAGAACAATCCATCCCAAAATTTATTTTTTCCCTGAGAATGGGCAAGAGACCACTATTACTCAATTTCAATGGCAGAACACTTTGCCATAGCTCTCAGAACACCAGTGTTCTGCCAGAACATAGTCTGGGAACTGCTTCCTTAGATATTTGCAGTTACCTGGACTCTATGAAGTCCTTCAGAGGCTCTTCAAGACTCATTGTTGCCTATACCAAGAGAACAAAAAGTCAGCCACCCACAGCTCAGCACAATTCATATTGGATTTTTGACTGCATTAAGCTATGCCATGACATGGCTAAAGTCTCTCCTCCACCAAGGATAACAACTCACTCCATCAGGGTTCAGTGCGCTTCATGAGCTTTCCTGAGCCAAAGGTCCTGTAGGGGTTATCTGCAAAGCATCAATGTACCTGTCTCACCTTACTGTTTATGAATATTACACCATTACTCAAGCCTCCTGAGATGATGCCAACTTTGGCAAGTCAGTGTTAGTCTTTTTTGAAATCACCTAAAGCCCTACCTGCAAGGAGTCTGCTGGTGAGTCACCTTCTGTGGAATGTGTGTGTGACTGAACACTTGAAGTAGAAAAAAATGGTTTCTTGCCTGTACAATGACTGTTGTTCATTGAGATGTGTTATGCACATGTACGTTCCATGAGCCCTTCCTCCTTCCCTACTACTTTGGGCATTTAGGTTGACATTGGTGAGAAGGAACCAAAAGGCAGGCAATAGCTCATTGCTTGTATGCCCTTGGATTGGTGCACAAGGAGATCTGGGGCAAATATACTGTCCCAGATCTCCTTGTGCACCAAACTTTTGCTGGTACTTCTGACAAAAGTCTCTGACGTGAGGGCAGTGGAACCATATGTACCTATAGTGGCATGTGTGCACGCGCAGCATGAGACACCTGGAATGTCTATGTACAAAGGGCAAGTGGAAAACAAAGTGGCAACCTCACTTCTGAGACACCATGATTTTTCTTAGCATTAGGCTCTCAACTCAAACCATCTTAATGAAGTCTTTTTTCTTTAGCCTTTAATAATTCTCCACCTTCATGTCTTGGAGTCAGTAGCACTCTTGTAATAAAGTAAATTGAGAGAAAGAATGAGAAAAGAGCCAATTGATTTCTCAGATGTCAGGCTAAATCCCTCCTGTGTTTAATTATTCCTCTGACAATAAAACTGCCACCGTCTTTTTCTTTTAATTTTCTTTGACTGAAGACAGCTTTATTGAGATGTTTCAGACAAATCTTGTCCCCAGTCCTGAATTTACCTTGGAGACTTGGTTTATCACTGGAGAATTCCAGCTGCTTGTGCAGCAAATGGAAAGCTTTAAGCTGATTAGAGAGAGTGCAGAAAATTAATGTTCTTTTAAAGTTCGGAATCAAGATAAGGGCATCCTGAAGATATGCTGTGATGTGATGTTCTTTTCTGGCCTTATCAAGCTGATGCTGTATCTGCCCCTTCTGAACTGAACCCTGATGTAATCATGCCCCTCTTGGAATGAAATTTGAGCTGTTGACTCAGCTTTACGTAAAATTCTTTAGTATTTATTTCCTGTAACAGTGTTCATTTCAAGCAATCAAGAAAAAAGAAGGGTGGGAGCCAGTTGACCAGATTTGAGTAGTCCTCTGTTATTCCCACGCAAAAGGGTTTGTTAAATTGAAGTTAAGCACATTAATATGTATCAGTAAGTGAAGGGCTTTTAAGGTCTGGCTGTTTAGACTTTAGAAAGTATTAGAATTCGTCAGCTGGTCCCTTTAGTAAACTTACTCTTTACATTACAGTACTACTTAAGGCTAGGTCTACAGCCCTCTGCCCTGTGGACTTTAGGAATGTGACTTGCAGAGTAGACTGCAGGACTACATTAACACAAACTAGCTATCTCTTAATTTACACCAGCAGTGTCCTTGTGGGGCAGGTGCACTCTGAATTACCACCCTCCTCAATCTGCACTGCAGGACAGTGGAGGCAAGCCCACAGGGACCAACCAGATGGACGAGATGCCATTGCGGCAATGGTGTCTGGCCTGGAAGAGTTGCTAACCCCAAAAGCGGTCCTAGTGGCTGTGCTGTACTAAGTGCTGCACAGAGATTTAGACAGGTCTTGCTCACAGAGCATGCAAGATACATGGACAAAATGAAGGTTTTGGGGTGGGGGGAACCTAAAGCAAAGCAACTTGGACCAAGTCTCAGAAGGTGAGTGGCAAACTGGGAACGAAGCAGGTCAACTGAGCTGTAGTCCCCTGCCCTGTCCCCTAGAGCATGCCCTGTTTGTCTGCCTGTTTCATGTTATGTTTGAAGTCATTTTACTGACGGGGACTGGGAGAACACAGAATTCTGTCCTCCAACAAGACAGAAAAATGCAAGTTGTCACTGTTAAATCATGTGACATTGAGGGCAGGTCTACGCTGTAGCGGTGGTTTGAATTACAATACTGTACACATTTTCAGCTATGTTAATTACAAAGCTAAAGTCAACATACCTTAATTCAGGCTTCTGTGCCATCCCCACAAAGGAAGGTGGAGGAGGCAGGAGTACAATGGTCGATGAGGGCGCCCCGTCAATTTGATTTAGTGGGTCCCCACAGCAATGCTAATACAAACTCCAGATGATCGACTATGGCAGGGTCGATCTTCCCTGTAGTGTAGATGTACCCTAAGAGAGAACTGATCTGGCTGAAGGGCAGTCTATTCTTCCTTGCACTGTGCTATAGCGTTGATTGCTCAGGCAGTTAAGGAGAGCTAGGATTGCACTGGGTGTCAGTTAGGTCCGTTAATCTTATTGGCTGTAACTGCAGGAGAGCCAGGGCTCAGTGAAGTCTGATGGAAGATTAAATTCATCTGGGATGCTGTATAAAGGGATGAAGCTGAGGACAGCTAGGGGCTGCAATGGAAGTGGACTGTCCTTCCTCCCTGAGACAAGGGAGGCTTGTTTGAGTCTGCAGAATGTAGTGACAGGTAGTCACAGCTCCTTCCCGAGAAGAGAGAGTTGGGGCTGGTAAACCTGGGTGGGCTACAGAAGGGAAGTAGGAATAGTTCAGGGAAATAGCAACAGTATATCAGAGCAAGCAGACCATAGCTGCTGGACAGAGGCTTCCTTTGCTGGACCCTGGTGCAGGGAGCCTGGGTTCACCTGCCAGCCACTGGGCATGTAGCACAGGTCTGGCCTGAGAGCAGAGGACTGTCTGGAACAGCATGTGGACTACTGATCATGTGGGACTTTGGTACTGTAGGAGGGGAGGACTACACCATGACTCAGTTGGAGAGCAAAGTCAGGAAAAGGGAGCTTTGCGAGTCCTGGAGGGTGAGAGGGGGCTGTCATGTGAACAGCTATGGAGAGGAGCATTAGAACTGGAAGGAGGCACCCCAAAAGTGAGTGAACCTTCTTACAAGGATTAAACTAAAGTAAGAATTTTATGGACCAGCCAGCTGTAATGTAATGAGCAGTTGCTAACAGTTCCTTTGAGGGACCTTCCATTGCATCCTGTTTACAAAATAAGGGTCAACTCGATTAAAAATCAGAAACAACAGTGGGGCCTGGGAAGCACTGGAACAAGTATTTGACATCAGAAAATTTAGGTAATCTTCAGCTATAGCAAATCTAAAGAAGCCTGTAGGGATCCCCACTTTGAATGAAGTTTTAATAATGGCTATAATTACGTACAGAAATGCACAAGGCTCTAAACTTGTGAGGTTTGGTTTAGAGGAACTAGGAACAATTGTGGATGGTGAGCATGTAATCTTTTCACTCAAAATCCCTTTATTCATGGTGGAAACAGGTTTTTTTCCTTTCAGACCTTCTTCTTCCCTGTAAACTCCAGCTGTCTGTGACGCTTGGCATGATGTCCATTACTACTCATTTCCATGATGCCTGCTGCTGTAGTGATTCCTAGAATCCTAGGCTTGGAAGGGACCTCAGGTAGTCATTGAGTTCAGCCCCCTGCCCAAAGCAGAATCAATCCCAACTAAATCATCTTGGTCAGGACTCAAAAACCCCTAGGGATGGAGATTTCACCACCTCTCTGGGTAACGCATTACAGAGCTTCATCACTCTCCTAGGCTACGTCTACACTAGCCCCAAACTTCGAAATGGCCACGCAAATGGCCATTTTGAAGTTTACTAATGAAGCGCTGAAATGCATATTCAGCGCTTCATTAGCATGCGGGCGGCTGCAGCACTTCCAAATTGACGCGGCTCGCCGCAGCGCGGCTCATCACGACAGGGCTCCTTTTCGAAAGGACCCCGCCTACTTCGAAGTCCCCTTATTCCCATGAGCAGATGGGAATAAGGGGACTTCGAAGTAGGCGGGGTCCTTTCGAAAAGGAGCCCCATTGGGACGAGCCGCGCGGCAGCGAGCTGCGTCAATTTCGCAGTGCCGCGGCCGCCCGCATGCTAACAAGGTGCTGAATATGCATTTCAGTGCTTCATTAGTAAACTTCGAAATGGCCATTTGCGTGGCCATTTCGAAGTTTGGGGCTAGTGTAGACACGGCCCTAGTGAAATAAGGAGGCAGTCCACAGCTAGCAGAGAAAGGTTTTGATCTGTCAAATGCTGGGTTATGGGCCCAGCATACTTCCACTGCACCACTCTGCTCAGCTTAATTTCTTTATGACCTGCTCTTCCTCTGGCTGTCTCTGATCAGCTAGTGCACCTTTTTTCCATTCTCCTTGGAAAGTTTGATATTCATAAGATTGGACAGTCTGATAGCATACAACCCCTAACCTATCCTTGTCTTCCCCAGTACTATTTAAAGCAGTGCTTTGTCCTGAAAAGTGTCCACTTTGGAAACCCACCCTTTCCCGCCACTGACCAATAACAGAATTCTTAATCTTCGCAGGCTGGCTTCTGAGCAGAGGAAACAGCAGTGAGGGGGGGTGTGGGTATGTTTCTGAATTCTTTTCACATGCGTGCCTCAGTCTTGGAACAGGTAGTAGTAGCATCCTTCAGTCTACGTAGACTATGGATCGTGCCCTTCGTAGTTCCATTTGGCATCCTCATTTGCAGTGTCGGCTGTGACTGTGAAGACCCACACGAGAGTGACAGTCCTTGCTGCATCTGTTGCATATGTAATGGGTGTCTGGCAGGTCCTTGCTGTGCTTTTTGTGGGCTCGCTTCTCTTTTGCTAGCTGTCTGATCCTCAGCTCACCCTTCTGAAGGCCCTTGTATAGTTCCTGCCTCCATCTGCCGCGATTGTCTGCCAGCTCCTCCCAGCTGTCTGGCTTGATGTCTACTTCCCTGAGGTCTCTCTTGCAAACATCTTTGTAGTGCAGCTGGGGGCGTCTGGGAGGTCTTTTGCCAGAGGCTAGCTCACCATACAGGATGTCTTTTGGGATCCTTCCATCATTCATCCTGGGGACGTGGCCAAGCCAGTGGAGCCGCTGCTGCCTGAAGAGGGTGTGCATAGTTGGGATTCCAGCTTGCTCAAGGACGGTAGTGTTGGACACTCTGTCCTTCCACGACATTCCAAGGATGCGCCTGAGGCAGCGCAAGTGGAAGACGTTCAGCCTCTTTTCCTGGTGGGCGTACAGGGTCCAAGTCTCGCTGCCGTAAAGGAGGGCGCTGAGGATACAGGCTCTGTAGACTTGCATTTTGGTGTGAGTGTACAGCTTGTTGCTATTCTGCACTATCTCGCTGAGTCTGGACAGAGTTGTGGCTGTTTTACCGATCCTCCTATTTAGCTCAGTCTCCAAGGACAGGGTGTCAGTGATGGCAGACCCAAGGTAAGCGAACTCGTGGACGACCTCTAACGTATAGTTGTCAATGCTGATTGATGGAGAAACAGCAACATCCTGAGCAAGTGCATTTGTCTTCTTTAGGCTGATGGAGAGCCCAAAGTCCTTGCGTGCTTTGGAGAACCGATCCAGCAGCTTCTGAAGCTGGTCTTCTGTGTGTGACATGACAGCAGCGTCATCTGCGAACAGCATATCTCTGATGAGGACTTCCCGCACCTTAGATTTAGCTTTCAGCCTTGCAAGATTAAACAGTTTCCCATCAGATCTTGTGTGCAAAAAGATGCCCTCTGTTGAAGATCCAAAGGCGTGTTTAAGGAGGAGTGCGAAGAAGATCCCAAACAGTGTCAGAGCAAGGACGCATCCTTGTTTGACGCCGCTCCTGATGCTGAAAGCATCCGATAATGTGCCATCGTATTGGACGGTTCCTCTCATGTCTTCGTGGAAAGAATGGATCATCTTGAGTAATCGTGGCGGACATCCTATCTTGTGGAGCAGTTTGAACAGTCCATCCCTGCTGACCAAGTCGAAGGCCTTGGTTAGGTCGATGAAGGCGATATAGAGTGGCTTCCTCTGCTCCCTGCATTTCTCTTGCAGCTGCCTCAGAGAGAAGATCATGTCAACGGTAGATCTCTCGTACATTCCCCTGAGGTTACTGAAGTCAGCACTGGTCTGGATGCTTCTGCATAGCTCGAGCCAGTAGTTGTTGGCACAGCGCTTGGCCATCTGCTGTACTGTTTTTCTGGCTGCTCTGAGCACTTGCAGGGTATTCTGGCTCGGTGAACGTTTGTACTTCAGGAGCACAGCGCGCTTTTTTTCGATGGCTGGAATCATTTCATCGGCGTTAGCTTTGAACCAGTCATTTGTGTTTCTAGCTCTTCTTCCAAACACCAACCCGTATTGTACATTGTATCCCTCAGATGCTGCCATCTGGATGTCACATCGGCACCCCCAGGGTTGCTGCGCAGATTCTCCTCGAGGGTCGCTCTGATCTTTTCAGCTCTGTCTGAGTTAGCTGTCTTTCTAGCATTGATGCGGGGCCTTCCAGTTGGTTTAGAGCGGTGCAGCTTCTTGGGAATCACCTTGAGTTTGGAGCAAACTAATGAGTGATCTGTATTGCAGTCAGCACTATGATAGCTGCATGTCAGAAGGATGTTTTTGAGGTTATCACGTCTAGCGATGACCACGTCTAGTTGATGCCAGTGTTTTGAGTGTGGGTGTCTCCATGACACTCTGTGCTGTGGCTTGGTTTGGAAAAATGTGTTTGTGATGCACAGATTGTGGGACGTGCAAAGTTCGAGAAGATGCTGACCATTTTCATTCATTTTTCCCACACCAGAGTGGCCTAAGCAGGAAGGCCACGAGTCACGATCGGCTCCAACTCTTGCATTGAAGTCACCCAGAATGTACAGTTGTTCGCGAGCAGGTATTTGCGCTATGGCAGCACTAAGCACGTCATAAAACCTGTCTTTTACTTCTGGTGCGGTGTACAGGGTTGGGGCGTAAGTGCTGATCAGGTGGACAGGACCGGCGCGAGTTTGAAGTATGACCTGAAGGAGTCTTTCTGATCCACCCATGACTAATTCCACCATTTGTAGAAGGGTGTTTCTGATGGCGAAGCCAACACCATGCTCCCTGGGTTCTTCTCGGGCTTTACCCTGCCAGAAAAAGGTGTAGTCCTTTTCCTTTAGAGATCCCGAATCTGCGAGACGTGTCTCTTGCAGAGCAGCAATGTCAACTTGGAGCATCTTCAGTTCCTCATTGATGACAGTGGTCTTTCGGGTGTCGCTGATGTCCTGAAGATCTTCAGTCAGACCTGTCAGCATGGTCTGCACATTCCAGCAAGCAAGCTTAAAGCTTCGATGGTTTCCTTTTCTTGTTGATTTTCTTATTGCTTTGCCTGGTGCTCAGCTTCCAGGTCACTTGTCAGGTTTGGGAACCTTAAGCCTCATGCACCCAGTGAGGCAGGTGAACTGTGGTGGGAGAGTACCCTATTGGCTGGGGGCTGCCCAGCTTGAGGTGGGCGGTGACTGTCCAGTGAGATGCGGCGATCTCTCCCACCGTCGGAGGCAACCCCTGGCGCTCGTTCTCTACGCCAAATGAGCAAGAGCTTATAGCCGGTATCTGTTACCTCCCATGTTGGTTCAACGCTGTTAGCGATGCTGGAGTACCTCTCCAGGTGCGAGCTTGGGCGATTATTGGGACCCTGGGCTGCCCAGATGCCAGTGTTCCCCTCTTGGCTTTACTGATATAGTCCAAAGGAGAGGATAACCTCCACGTCTCGTACCAGCTCAGCTGCAGGAGTTGCCGGGTCAATGCCAGAAGTTGGCACAGAACCGCCTTAGGACTCCCCTCCAGATTTTCTGTCAGGGTTTACTCCCTTAGCCTTGCTCCTTTCCAGGATAACCCACAAGGCAGTGGGGCATGGAGAACGTGGGTATGGTCCCACTACCTCTTGCACCTCCCTGGCGCCACATATCCCCAGAGCTCCCCGGGACGACCACCTTGCGTCCCCAGGACCCTCCTCCCCACCCCTCTGCCTCTCATTGGCTACCATCACCCCCCAGATCCTCCCTCCCTGTCCCCTTTTCCCCCATCCACTCCCATGTCTCCTGACTGCACCACACTGCCCCCTATCAGTTCTCGTTGCCCCCAGGTCCCCCTTCCCCTGGCTTCTCTGCACCTGGCCACACACTGCTGCAGCCCCACTTCCTCCAGGAAGGCGCAAATCTTGCAGCCCAGCCGCACCCTGGGTCCCAGCCAAAGCCACCAACTCTTCATCTGGCTATGGCTGTCCCTGGAGCCCCACAGATCTGGTGCGGCGCATGCATGCAGGGAGCGCAGGACTGGGCCTGGAAGCCATGCAATCTGGGCCAGCATGCCACAAGCAGCCTCCGTGGCTGCTGCCACCCTCACAGCCATACCAGATGCCCCCAAACCACTTGCCCACCACTGACATCCCTCGATCTCGCCACCCCCCCACCCAGCTCCTCATGCTGCAGCGGGTCCCTCAGCTCCAGCCAGCAGTTGGGGATGATGCTGCTTGGAACAGAAGTGGTAAAACAACATGGAGGCAAGTCTTTATTTCAGAAACTTCCATCCAACACCAGTTCCCAGTTCCCAGAAAACTGCCTGCCTGAAAAATGGGCTCTACTGTGGTTTCAGATGAGACAACAAACTTGGGCTGCCTACACAGCCATCTCTCTAGGGACTGCTACTACTATACAGCAGTCTGCATAGCACGTCTTCTAAAGGTTGACCCTTTTGTTCACATACTAAGGAGAGACCATGGAAGGCTCAGTTGTGACAACACCACCATCCGTAATAGCTCAGGCAAATGACACAGCTGTAGGACTTCCATCTCCTATGGTGGCTTACATTTTTTCAAATCACCTCAGAACCTATGCCAAAGCCAGTGCACTGCCACAGAGATGGCTGTATCCACAGCTGCAGCTGAGGTGTCAAAGCTACTTTTCAAAGCAGCCTAAGTGGTAACAGCTCTTTACAGTGCTAAGTAAGCAGGGGATTGGTTAGGAGAGTAGAAGGCCTACAAAGGGGATAATAGGAAAAGGAAGGTATTTCTTCTTGACACACATGCCTGCTGGAATTTCTGCAGGAGTCTTGAAATCTGGATTTGTGTGGTCTGGCTGTGGCAGGCTGTTGCACTCTTCAGCACAAGGGTGATGGAAGGCATTCTCTTGGCATTCATTTCAAATCCAGCTCCCGATGTACCACATGGAAAGCTGGGAAGTTCATCACAGCCTTTCATGCTACACACGCATTTTGTTAGAGCTACTTTGGCAGCCATACTGCGGCTGTTAACAATCCAGTAGGCCAATGAGATGTCTTGTAATTAAAATCATATGTCAATTGAAGGTAGCCCTTTATCTTGTAAGAGCCTGAACTCCCACTGAATGTAGCACACCTTACAGTACTCAACCTCAGGTACCTGTAGAGCACATTCCTGGTGGATTTACCAACCCATAGGGTACTGGTTCCCAATCTTTTCAGTATCATGGCACACTTCAATGAGACGGACAGTTCCACACACCATTGACTTTTTTCAGCTGAACCAGTTGCTCATAAATATCACATTTATTACAGTTACTATGGTTAGAGTCTTCCTGGAGAGGTTTTCAGCATAGTCATGCATACAAACTAAACAAGGATTAAATGCATCAGTGTTTCAAATCTACCACAGAACACACCATCTTAGACAGCGAGCACAGACATCTTTAAAATCTGCTCAGTGCCATGCTAGGGATGTTGAGTAACTGAGTAACCCGTGAAGGCAGCTCCCCTCTCCGCCAGCCTGTTAGAGCCAGGACACATCATTTAAACACCTTCCAGCTCCAATAGGCTCCTGTCCTCCCTCCTCCCCCCTTGCCCCAGCAGGGAGTTGGAGTGGGCTCCCTGCTAGCTTGTTTGGGCCAGGAAGCAGCATTTCTGCTGTCTTCCATTGCAAACAGAGTCTTTTGGGGGTGAGCATTTCCCCTCATGGTGGCTCTGCAAAGAGCTACCATGGAGGGGACAGGAAATAGATGAACTCTGTGTGAGCTGGGACTCAGGCAGCTTTACTGCTTGAGCCCCAGCTGGTGCAGGGTCATCAATTTCCCCCTTTAGTGACTCTGCAAGGAGCCACAACAAGGGGTAATTGACACATTTTTTGGCACTCTTGGACAGTTCTCACAGCACACCAGTGTGCCACAGCACAGTGGTTGAAACCCACTGGTCTAGGGGATATGGCAGCCATGACCTATGAGCTATTTTGCAAGTGGGCTGGCCTGGCAAGCTGAAGAATTACTTGTTCCCAGGCATGGTCACACTAACTGAATGTGACTACATGTGTGATTGGGCCCACATGATGTATTAGCCTGTTGTTTCCCTTTCTAGTCCCTTCCTCTGGGACTCGTTTTCACCTCTCCAGACTTTAACACTGCTGGACACAGGACATGTGCTTACATTTATAGTCCTCTATTGTCCTCTCAATTACTTACAGTGGTGTGACAAGCTACATATCAGCTCTCAGCAGCCCTGGCAGACCTGGTGCTTGCCAGATTCGGAACTTCTCCTAGAACTGTGATGCACCTGAACACTTATTCCTTGTGTGAGGCTTTCCCTGAAGGGTAAAGTCAAGCAACTTGAGGCTGAACTGGGCACCAAAAATTCATCATGTGCCAGCATAGGTGCTAGAACTAGGTGTGAAAGACCTGCCTAACTTCATAGCGACCTGCACCGTAATGCAGCACCCACTGGCTGTAAGTGATTTCCACTATATATGGGGTTTCTGGTTTGGTTCAAGAGCTCTCAGCACTCCCCACTCTCAGAATTGTTCCAGCATTCCTGTTTGCCAGCACATGTGAGATTGCTGGTAAGAGGTACAAGGAGTCCCACCTAAGGTGTGGTTTTAATTACTGGCCCCCACATTCTAAAATACATATATTGAGTGAATTCATTTGATAAATTATCATCAAGTCTGCACTTGATTCAGGATTACAGTCTGTCTTAATACACATGCTTACTGATAAACTGATGTGGAATAGCCCCCTCTAAGGCCAGCAATAGACCATAAAACAATCAGACAGCAAGGTTAGCCATGGGGATCTCCCCTCCATGAGGGGCTGCCTTTTAAAATCACCTTTTCCTATTTACTAGTCCAGTGACAATTGAACTGGAAGCAATTCTAAAAAGTACCGATTTTTGTTCTCTTATTCTTTAGGGCAGTGCTCCTCAACCAGTGTGCCATGGCACACTAGTGTGCCACAAAGCAGCACATGGTGTGCCTCAGAATCATGCGCTGGATGTGCCATCCACCCCTCTGTGCATATGCCCCACTGCTTGATGGGAGAAATGGTGGCAGCAGCAGCTCTGGGCAGGTGGCTCTGGGATGGCAGCAGTGGTGTCAGCAGCACTAGTGAGTCTCCGGCACTGAAAGTGTTAGTTTCCCCTCCAGTTCAATATACTTTCTTTCCAGTTTAGAGCTGCTTGCTTAGAAGATTGGTTTGTGCAGTTACAGGATTCCTGTGCAGCATCTTTTAGTTCATGCTATGTAGCACACTTGCAATAGGAGGCATTCGCAGGACTTTATGGAACAGTAACAGCAGAGAAATGAGGGGTATTTTCATCACTGTATTTAAGGGGCAAACAGGACAAAACACTAGTTTTCCAGCTTTCAGCCAGAGCAAGAGAAATGAACCTATGTAGCCCTGATGTTTAATAACTTACATATTTGTTAATTACAATTGTCGACCTCACAGCCATGACGAGGATTAATTAATCTTTGTGAAGTGCTTTGCAAATGTAAAGTGCTGTAACATGGATAGGTAATATTAGTTCTTTAAGAATGCCTGCAATTGAATTATGTGTAACAGATTTTATCTTTGAGACAAATGGCTGCTCTGAAGCTGCTGTTGACTGCAGGGCTTACTTCTGTTTCTCTTAAAAAAACAAGCAGTCCTGTTGCGCCGTAAGGACTAACAAATTTATTTATTAGGTAACGAGCTTTCTTGGGCAAGACCCACATCTTCAGATTTGCAGATTGGAGTCGATAATAAGAATCCAGGGTTTATATAGTGGTGGGAAGGGTTAGGAGGAGGGAGAAAAGCTGGGAGAGGGGCTCACCTGTCATTAATAGCACTGGAGGAAGAAATAAATTAAGTGGGATGGCTGCCATTCCTGCGAATACCAAAGGTAAGGGAATTGCCCTTGTAATGCGTAAGATAATTGAGATTTCTGTATGAGTTCCAGATCTGATGGCTGGCTCTGTAATCTTGTGGTAAAATCCTTTTGTAAAAGAATGGCTACTTTTAATCCATTATTGCATGTCCAGGGAGGTTAAGGTATAGAAACGCAGGACTTAATTCAGCCATAGAGGTCTAAGCTCCATTGACTCAGGAATTAGCAAAAGGGACTAGTGGTCCCGAGTTGAAGGCCATGTCTACATTACACAGATCAGCCTGCTTACGGCTGATCTTCTTGGGGTTCGATTTTGCACACTTGGTAGGGACGCACAAAATTGACCTATCAGGGCTCGGCAGTCGACCCCTGTACTCCTTGCTATCGTGAGGACTAAGGAAGGTCAATGGGAGAAACTCTTCTATTCACCTGCCTCAATGAGGACAGCCAGGTAAGTTGATTGCAGATAAGTCCATTCTAGCTATGCAAACGCCGTAATTAGAACTGCATATCTGCAATCAACTTAAATGCCTAGTGTAGACCAAGCCCAAGAGAAATATTATGAATAGACTTTGCTCTGGTTTAGAAAATAGTTCCTGCTTCAATAGCGAGATGGACTGTTGCTGCAAAATTTGAATTTCATTCATCTTTGCCTTCTCAGGCAGTGTGAGTTAAGGTCACTAAAAGAAACTTATCCTACTTTGAAATTGCCATTTGTCACCCTCCGTCCCATCCTCTTGCTAGCATTGTGGAACCTTACCGGTAAGTTAAGAGATGTAACTTCAGCCGCCAGCTCTGTCTAAAGATGGATTGTAACTAAATTTCAGCAGTTCATAGTGTTGGTTTGAAGGTCCCAACCTGCTCGTATTGGTGTCCATTGCATGTCTGGATCTGCTAATCAATAAGGTTCCCTCTGTGCCTGCACTAACCCATCCTGATGCAGAACAGGGGGCTTTGTGTAAGCAAAATAGATTACTATATGGTGACTGCAGTTTAAAGAACATAAGACTATGTAGATAGGGATCTCAAATGTTTGCTTAGCTCAGGTGACAGGGGTTGGTGTCTTTGGAATTGGAGGAGGAAGGTGCTGGCAAAACAGAGCTGCCATTGAGCTAATTGAACTGGTCATTTGTAGTGCTGTGTATATAGCTGCTTTGTTTAAATGGGGCAGTAAATGCAGAAGTAGCAAATCTGGCCTTGAGTTTCAACAACCAGTTAAGTTGCTAAGTGAGGAAATTAGAGTTTATCCAGAGAAGACAATCACCACACCTCCCTGGGGGAGGGAGACACCCAAGAGATTTGAGATTTGATTTTGTTTGTCATGAATCCAGATTTCTCAATGTTTGTGGCAAGGATCCTGATCCTGTAGCTGATTATGAAGCAGTGGACAGCAGGGCCTTTGTGGAGCCCCCTAACTTGTCTGTGCCTTCATGGACCTCTGGGAATGCTGTGCTTTGCCTGCCTGTATTTTGACAGTGGCGGGATCAGGGCCAAACCCTTTCATTAGCTAAAACCCCAGATTGCTTAAAAGACTCAGATGAACTCACCTCTTATAAACAAGATTCTCTGCAGGATACAGTGGACTTCATAAGAAAACTCCAAAAAGCCAAACACTGCAATCACTATGCAGTACACACTCCTACCTCCCAATAAAACATTTCTTTAAGAAGTAAAGCATTAAACATATTTACCATAATAAAGCATCAATTGCTAGAATAATGAAGCTTGAAGGGGTTCTATTTTGCTGGTTATGAGCTTTCTGCTTCTGAAAAGATAACAGCTCTTTGCTGAGCAGAATTAACTGAATGTTAATGTTTACATTCCTGGTATCAGTGGATCATTATGCCTGGCGGCAATAGACTAAACAGGGTGCTCAGAAATCAATGTCATAAACAAAATGTGCCTCTTATTTACACATTTGATGAACAGAGCAGATAAAACTGCATTAAGCTACAATCCCCATTTCCCCCCCAAGCATCAGTTATTTTGCTTTTAGTTTTTGACTTCACAACTGGTTTGAAATGTCAGAGGACTCACTGTTGCAAGATTAAAGCAAAGTTTGTAATGATTAAATTGGATGCTGATTGGCACTTAGCCTGCACTATATTTTTCTCAACAATCTTTCCACTAACAGCTTTGCTGGTTTGCTTTATTCTTATCCTATATAAGCCCTTTGCTATTCTGGTCTGGGACTTCTCTGTCCAAAATGAATCCAGCAAGTATGAGAAACTGAACAATTTGCTTTTACTTGTGATTAAAGCCAGAATTTGAACCTTGGCCTGCACAGACAAAATGCATTTGTACTCTTTAGGGCAGGGCTGTCCTTTCATTCTGTATTTGTGCATTGTGAGGTCCTGGACCATGACTGAAGGTTGCTGGGTGCGACAGTAGTATAACCAGTTGATCATATTATTATCCCACAGCTCCAGGAAGGTCACTGTTCTTGTGACTTTCAGAGATGTTTCTGGTGGTTTCTGGGTTGCTGACTGGATAACTGGCCTACAGTGTCTAGACTGGTAGTTCACACCCAAGCCTGATGGGCTCTAACCTGAAGTGACTAAAAGTGCTGCTGCTGGTGAAACTGGTGATCTTCGTTCCATTGGGTGGGACCTGTTCTCTGACAGTACTTGATGGTCACAGTAGCAAGGTCAAGGATTCCGGGGAGAAGGTTCTTCTATGCATTTCAGCACACAAGTAGATCTCAGCTGGGACCTTTACACCAGTTTATGGGTGAACTAATACAGTTTTGGTTTTGTCCTTTGAAGCATTCCCAGTGGCTGTCAGTCTTGGTGAAGACTGGGGTTGTTGATACTTATGTTGAATGCTAGTTATGTTTCACAACATCACAGTAAGGTTTATACCACTCTGTCCTACCTGCATCTCCCTAAAGGTCAATCAGTTAAAATTGGGTTTTGTTGACAAAATAAAATAGCAACGGGGACTATGTAGGAAGAGAGGTTCTTTTTTCCCCTCCCAAATTACATGTAAAGTGTTTAAACATAGAAGAATGCTGTTTGAATGGCTGTTTCTGATGTCTTTATGTTGCCAGAATCTACTGCATACTCTTCTGAGAGTGTAGACAAGAGGAAATGGGAATTGCAAACACATGGAGAGGAACTTTATAATAAAACAAATATTTGCCAAGGTCATGCAGACCTCTGGTAATCTGCATGTATGCCAGTTATCTCAGTAACAGCTGTTTGGGGGCATCTGAGATTGCTTTGATAAGTGTTCATGTAGCTCATACCAACTGGGCCGGTCAGTTTGGTGTGATTCTCTGTGGATACTTCAGTGTTGATCACACATTTTTTTCACTCACTTGTCATCACAAGAAAGTTGTATTTGGTATGACTTAAATCTCCTTTTAAAGTGATATGGAGCAAGAGATGTTCAAACAACCTTTGGGCTCCGGTTTAACAAGAAGAGTGGTTATTTTCCTTTATCTGAACCTGTTCTTAATAGACAAGGTACACTGAATTCTGTTATAATCCCAGAGGAGGTACTGTCTTCAGCATCACTTCCAATCAATTTAAAAGCACCAATTTTCCCTAACTTACTGCTCTGCACCCTATCAGGTGTGTTGGGCACATTTGTTTTTACACACTTGGTGGCCAATTTTGCTCTCAGTTATACCCACTCCAGTCAGCATAGGTAGGTGTAATGGAGGGCAGAACAAATTCATTTACTCATGATAAGTATGTATGAGAAATTAACAACCCTGCTCAACTATGAACTACACAGACAAGGACTGGGAAGCGCTTGAGATATTTGCTGTGATCTGATGGTGTCTTTGCAGAGAGACCCACAAACCAGACAAGACATCAGAGATGGCTGAGGAGGTGGTTAAGCAGAGCTGGAGGACAGGGACCTCTACACTGACTTCTTTCTTCTTTAAACCCTTGTACTTGGGGTGGAGCATAGGTCATCTACAAGTCTTCACTCTATCTCGGGACAAGACTTCTAGCTGACATCAAGAGTACTCCAGTTTGTTGTCCTTCGATCTCAGTAAATCTTCTCCACATCGTCTGAGGTCTTCCTTTTTCCTTGTGGGTTTCTTGTACTTTATTCTGAAGTGGGCCAATAGGGGCTGAGTCTGCAGGGCTGGAGGCTTGGGGAAGAATTGTTTTTGGTGCTTATGAATGTAATCATTAGTGCTCATAATAGTGTAACCCTTACTTCTGTTAACGCCAGATGCCTGCCAGAAGGGCCGGGTTCAACTCTTGTGGGGTTTTCCGCCCACCGTCATCTACCGCCGCTCCTAACCCCACTGCTTGGGACTGCCCTAAGGCAGAACCTAGTGATTTCAGCTCTGTGTGGCCTCAGCTACCACTCTGTGATTTCAGCTCTTGGTATCTCTAGTGCGGGGTTTCACAAACACCCTAGTATCCAGCTCTATCTTTTAACAGGTGGGGAGGGTTAGTCAAGCCAGGCTTATAGCTATATGGCCAAGGCATAGGCAGGGCCAAGGCACTCAGCAAGCTGGCTCAACCAGTGCCCCTCCCCTGTCTCTCACAATGCTTTAAACCAGGGAGCCCTGTGTAATCAATGTCTTACACAGCTAAGGCGACTGCCCTGTCCCCCACAACAACCCAGAGCATTGGTGAGATCTCACAACTCCCGCATTAAGTGTCAGCTTAAATTGTGATTTTACAACTACATGTTTACAATAGACCAAATCTCATGGCTTACTTGCTACCCATTAGGCTTTGCCTGAAAAGGTATCACGCATGCACACCTTTTGCATTCTCATGCAGATGACCTCTGGGAGACTCATTCCTCCCAGCCTTCAGCAGCACTGCATTCCTTCTGCCACATTCCCTACAATAGGAAAGACATAATCTCACCTGATGGCAGTTACCCTCTATCCTCCTGCGCCACCACCCTCCAGTGAACAATTGGTAGTGTCCACCCGGTCCCCTTCATTGCACTTTCACTTATTTCACTGAGGGTTCCCTACTGACTCTCCAAAAAGAAGAAAGGAGACGTTTGGTGCTCCCGAGGGGTGGAGGAAGTTTTTCATGCTGCTGTCAATATAGATGAGAAATAAAGTTCAGGTTTCACAGTGAAGGTAACAAGTTATTGGGATAGCTACTTAAGAACAGGTTGAATTCTCCATCACTCAGGATTTAAGTCAAGATAGGATGTGTTTCTCGAAGATCTGCTGTAGCTCAACTAAGTTATAGGCTTGATGCTTGAATTGCTTGCTCTATTGTGCAGGTGGGCGGATTAAATTATCATAATCATCCCTTCTAGCCCTAAAATCCATTGGCCTGTGCATTAGGGTGAACATAAGAACATAAGAACATAAGAATGGCCATACTGGGTCAGACCAAAGGTCCATCAAGCCCAGCATCCCATCTGCCGACGGTGGCCAATGCCAGGTGCCCCAGAGAAGGAGAACAGAAGACAAGTGATTTATCTCCTGCCATCCATCTCTTGCCCTTGTTATGAAGGCTAGGGCACCATACTTTATCCCTGGCTAATAGCCATTTATGGACCTGACCTGCAAAAATTTATCAAGCTCTTTTTTAAACCCTAATAGGGTGAGTGTCTGAAGCTCAAAGAAGCACCTGAGCTAGCCTAAACTGGAGCAAACATCTGAGCTATTACAACCTACAGAGCTGGTTGCTGCTTCTGAGCTGTGCCATGGTCACAGGCTCAAGGAAGCCCTTGAGCAATACTGAAAATCTGAATTGGAGTGCACTCCTCTGAGTTCTGATAATAACCTACTGAGGTACCTATGCTCCCTCCACCAACTTGGAAATGGACATGTCCTACAGATGCTCTGGGCTCTCCAAGGTACTAAAAGCATTCAGATACCTCAAGGTATTGTGAATGAATGGCTTAAGAAGAATGCATCCACAAGGTTGGCTTCCATTCTTTCTTTTTCCCCTTTGAAATTCCCAGTAGAATTCAAATAGAGAACATTAGCTCATAACTATTTCACTAGCCTACACTTGAGGCTTTCTCATGGGGTGATGGTCTTCTCTATCACATATGGGGCTGTGTCTACACGTGCCCCAAACTTCGAAATGGCCATGCAAATGACCATTTCGAAGTTTGGGGCACGTGTAGACGTAGCCCATGGTGAAGCTCGAGATATAACATTGTCCCTATATGGCACTGTTGGTCATCTGCTTTATGAGTCTTTTGTCTTGTTCCAGCTCTGACACAAAACCTCATATCATGGCTTTTTGGGTGGTTGTGAGGGATAGCGGCAGTGAAGTGATGCTTAGAGCATCTTGTGGAAGGTGCTTTGTAAGTGCAGAACATGGAAAGAATAGAAAGAATAACTTAGGCTATGTCTACACTAGCATTCCTCTTTTTTTTTTAAGGAAAAAGGCTTCTTTCGAAGATGGGGTTTACTTTTGAAAGAGCTGCATCTACACTGCTTTTCTTCTTTTGAAAGAAGCTTGTTCAAAAGAAGAATAAGCAAATGAGGTGCCTGATACGTAAATCTGTGCCTCATTTGCATTTTCAATTTCCCTCATTTGCATACTTTTGAAAGAGGATTGCTCGTATAGACACAGCCTTAGAGTTTTGGGGTGTGTTACTTTGAGGCAACACCAAACATGAAATAGGAAAACAGAGAATGGAAGGTCAGTGGTCTGGACAGCAAAGGCAGGGATCTCTGTTCCAGTGTAATTGTGGTACGTTGAAGGGAACTGCAGGTTTGTTTCTGGCGTGTGCTGAACAGGTGGCTGTGCGGCTAGGTTTCTGGTACCATCCTGAATTTCTAAGCATGATGAAATGATTTTGAAGTATGTCAAAGTTGTCTCTACACTTTTTGCTTGCACACTTAATACTTGGCTGATGTCAAAACATTGACATCTGTTTCCAACTGGGAGTGCGCAGACCTGTTTGGGTAAAAATGCCTTGCTCTGCTTCTCCTCAGCTTATCCAGTCACCTTGACACAGCACAGCTGAAAAATTGCACTGATCATCCTAAGCCCACTCAGGAGGCTATGGGGTTTCTACATGGGACGGTCTCTGGGTCTCCCCACTCTCCAGGATGGTCTGTGCCTTTGCCAAATGAGGTTGGTAAGCTGTGAGTAGCAGCTTCATTCTGCTCAATGGCAGGCGTCCACAAGCCATGAGCATCCCTTCCAGAACAAACCACTTTGCATGTGTACAAGGGGAGCACCAAAATGTAGGACTTAAAAGAGGATTAGGGAAGCTGGTGTCCTTTCATCAATGTGATTAAACCCAAAGAGCAAGAGGAGGACTACAGAATTTTAGTTTAACATTTGGGTATGTGCCTGTAGAGTGCCTGTCACACTGGGCCTTGATCCATGCTCTCTTGAATTTTTTTCATCCATGTATGGAATAAATTTTATGTGTACTGAGACATGTGCAGCTGTGCACCACCAGGAGACACACATGCTGCCAGCTGCAGGGGCTCCACTAATCAGCTGGGCGGCACTTGAATCTCTCATGGGGGACACCCAAGTGCTTAGCTTACAGGGAACTGATCAGTGTACCCGCTAACGTTTTCCATCGGTGTGTGAAGTACATTTTGTCATGTGCACCAATGCACATGCAGATGTGCACTACCATAGAAGCACATGCAGCCAGATGTGGGCGGCTGTGGGTGCTCTGCTAATCAGCTGGGCAGCACCTGAATTTCTCCTGAGTGGCAGCCCAAGCCCTCAGCTTACAGGCAATGCTGGTCCTGAGCCTAGATTAGGGTTCCTAAATGCAACCATTAATTAAATACATGCTGCAAAGAAATATGACCTTTCTGGCCTCAAACTCCCTGGGCTTCATGGGCTCCTCGAAATCTCATAAGCAACATTTTCACCATGGTTTCCCTGAGCTCTGTCTTCCACTGGATCCAAGAGCGCTCTGCAAAGGACTTTAATTAAATAAGGTGAAATCTCGTTCTCTCTTGTTGAGCCCAGTGCACCAGAACAGCTGGATTTCCCCCAGGCATAATGGCTCCTCGAATGCGTATAAGCTATTGTAGAGGCCACTACTACTCTACTCACTCTCCCATCTTGCCACTGCAGGTCATGTGGCCAAAGAAAAGACTTGCTTGAGTGTTCCAGTACTAGCTAATCTACACTGCTGGAGGTGGCCAGTGGATTGCTGTTATGCTGGGGGCTGGTCCAGTGGCTGAAGGGTCCCAGGATTAGGGAAGGTGACAATGGTTTAAAGCCCTCTTCACTGTCTCCTTGTGCAGTGTGGTTGATCAATGAATCCAGCCCATCCTGCTGCAAAGTTTGAGATCAAAGGAGCTTTATGGAGGGTACAAGTGAGATAAGCCTCCTGTTAGTCACTTATTTTCTCTAGCATGTATAACCAAAGCTCAGTAAAGAATGGCAGGCTGAGAAAATATGCTCACTTCTCACTAGGGGCATAGCTTCCTAGTACCATCCTAGGATCAAAGCTTTAAGGGATTAAAATGAACTTGGAGTAAGTTCCACTCACGTCAGCATCAGCTCAGCCCATATTTGAAATGTCTGGATGCCAGCTGACAGCAAAGTGAACCAGGCCTTGGGCATGGTGTGCAGGATTTTTTTTTTATGTACTACATACATGTCTAACATAGACCTGCCGGCCAGAGGGCTATCTGTCAGAGGCCATTAAAAACCTAATTTTGGTGGGTATGTTCCTTTAAAATAAAAGTAATATGAGTAAAGTGCATGACATTGAGACTAGTACTGTGCATATTTGAGGAGTCTGGGCTTTCAGAGGCGCAGAACAGAAGTGTTTTTGCTGTTGCAATACATTAATATTTTGTTCTTAACATCTACCATTTAAAATTCTCCATTCGCCTTGGAAACTGATTAACTGAAGAGCTGCTGTCAGGTTAATTTGGGCTCAAAATTAAATAGATACATCAAGGACAAGAACAATTCCTCATAAAATTTATTTTGGTTGAAAAGATGATTTCTCTGGGTGGCAAATCCTCATACAGAGAGAGCACAAATAAAATTAGCAATAAACACAGTCAGCTGGTGGTTAGCAGCATGATGTTGATCACTGGAATCCAAACATATTTCCAAACATCTAGAACTTTGCAGCACTTAACTCTCTTATGATAGCTTTGGGAACAGTCTGGGAACTTGAACCTGGGGCTCTTACCCGTGTCTTGAATCCCAGTGCACTCAAGATATGTTAAAAATACGTAGCACCCACAACTGGGCATCTTCCAGGCAGACCAGAGAAGTAGAGCCCCTGCACTAAGCCTAGTCTGCTGTTGAGCTTTCAACACCCTCAAGAAGCTCTGAACCTCTCTTGTGTTCCCAGCTGCTGGAAAAGTCCTTGGCTGGCTGGAGCCCCACTCCCCCCAGCTGCACTGTGCCTCACCTCCTGAGATCTCAAGTTGCCCCATGGGAAACACATGTCTCTTCTGAGCGTCTACTATGTGTCAGGCAGGCACTGGGGTGCATCAGTAATCTTGTGTCAGCAATGCGAGCAGCCCTCACTGGAGTGGGTTTTATTTGTCTGCAGGAGAGCTCTCTGCTGCTGACCGATTGCAGGTAGATGGTGTGCCTTAAGGGGCTAGGCTGGAGCAGCACAGCTGTGCTATTGTGAGAGTGCAGACCAGTGGTGTAGCCTGGGTGGGACAAGTGGGTGGGCCCTGACTTCATGGGGTGGTTAGGCCTGCTGATGGAGGGGGGCAAAGGGGTCAGCTGTTTGGCTTGATGCCCTGGGCCCCTTTGAAACGCCGCAGAGTGCGGTGTTGCCACTCTGCATGCAGTTCGGGGGGCAGGGCTGGCTGTCCTGAGCTTCACCCCTTCCTGCCCTTGGCCCCACCCCTTGCGAGGTGCAGAGCTGCCCCCCCCAACCTGGCACCAGGGCCCACAGCAGCTGTCAACACTGGTGTAGGCAGGCAATGATGCGGGTCACCTCTTCCCCTCACTCCAGCTGGCCATGGGGAAGGGATGGATAGACACACTGCCCAGAGGCCCTTTAAATATGCGGGGCCTAGAAATATGTCTGCCTCACACTCCTCACCTGCCCACTCATGGCTTACCCTGCTCAGCCCTGGGGGCGCTCCTGCTGGGGAGAAGGATTGGCAGCTTGCTCTGCTCTACCCATCTGGCCCAGTGCTCCCAGAATGGAGCAGAGTCTGGAATCGGGGGCTTGCCCTGTTCTGGAGGCAGGGCATGGGCAGAGTGCTGGGGCTTGCCCTGCCTCTAGTGCTCCAGCTGCAAAGCTGGATCAGTGGCTTGGCCTGTTTCCCTCTGCCTACCCGATGCTCCTGCCGGGGAGGGAGCTCAGGGCACAGGGTCTTACAAGCCCACCAACTCAGCTCCCTGGAAGGAATGCCAGGTGAATGAAGCCTCTGAGTCCTCTCACCAGTGTCTGCAAGCTGGGCTGAATGTTTGGAGCACAAAGGATCACAATGTTCTTGACCGCCCCCCCAGGAGTCTGGAGCACTGGGCAGAGAGGGTGGGAGCAGACCAGGACTGGAGGTGGACGGGCCTGGATGTTAAGTGGGTGAGCTACGGCCCACACATGGCTACTCCCTTCTTGTAGACATGGCTTCTGATTCCCGCTCTAGGCATCAGATACTTAGGGGAGAAACTTCACTGTCATCTCCAAAAATTGCTAGGCCTTGTATTGCAGAGAAAAGCCCTCTTGTTTTTTTTAAATACATGATGTAAACCAACCCTATGATTTTGACTGATGGCTTTGGAGTCCTTGAGGTTGGCAGAACTGGAGGAGAGCACAAGCTAAGTCCACAGTCCCACTGTCGGATCAGCGTAAGTGCCACTTGTACCCAGAGATGCAGTTTCAGGATAGACATGGTAGTTTATGAAGAATGATCTGCTCTGTTAGTGTGATTGCATGCTGGATAATAGGATTGCTGTGCTTAGCATGGAGGAGGGGAGACAAGAGCCCAATTATTTTAAACCTCTGCATCATATGTTACTGGGACAGATGGGAGGTTTCCCTGGGTCCCACACCGCCTTAGGCACAGCTCTGACTTTAAGCAAGCAGACACCCTCCTTCCTCAAAACTGGATAGATCAGGCCCTGGGTACCAGTGGTGTTGGTAGGAGCACTTTTAATGAGCACGACCCTACCCACCCAAAAGAATTACTAAGAAGCCCTGTCAGCTTCTGTTGCAGACCATGTGGTTGCACAGGAAGGGAGCAGTCCTTGTGTTTCCCAGCGTACAAGACTGATATGCACCCTACTCAAGAGCCATTTGCGAAGTGCAGGAGGGTTACAATCCAGTCCAGAAGGGAACACCCCATTTCCGGTCCATTTCTCCTTTCTGTATGGCACCAGTATGTATTGAACTAACAGAGAGAAAGCTGTGCTAGTCGATAAACTATCAAAACAAAAAAGCAGTAAAGTAGCACTTTAAAGACTAACAAAATAATTTATTAGGTGAGCTTTCGTGGGACAGACCCACTTCTTCAGACCATAGCCAGACCAGAACAGACTCAATACTGAAGGCACAGAGAACCAAAAATAGTAATCAAGGTGACAAATCAGAAAAAAATGATCAAGCTGAGCAAATCAGAGGGGGGTGGGAAGTCAAGAATTAGATTAAGTCAAGTTTGCAAAAGAGCCCCTATAATGACCCAGAACATTAGCATGCATCGGGATGCAAACTCTTTTGCAAACTTGGCTTAATCTAATTTTTGACTCCCACTCCCTTCCACCCCTCTACTCTCTGATTTGCTCATCTTGATATTTTTTTTTCTGATTTTGTCAACCTTGATTACTATTCTTGGTTCTCTATGCCTTCAATATTGAGTCTGTTCTGGTCTGGCTATGGTCTGAAGAAGTGGGTCTGTCCCACGAAAGCTCACCTAATAAATAATTTTGTTAGTCTTTGAAGTGCTACTTTACTGTTTTTTTGTATTGAACTAAGGGTTGCTTTGATAAGGGGAATTCCATTCACCCGACCTTGTTGCCTCACACAAGCTCTGACTGAAACACAATTTTTAAAAGTTAAAGTAACTAACAAGTTTATCTGGCATCCCAAGCATATCAAACCAAGCTCAATACTTTTCTGAAATCCTTTATGCTGGAAGTAAAACAAAATTGAATTCCAACCCACACATTTTTCTTCAAACCAGTGATTTAACAAGATCAATGTATATAAAAAGAGCTGATTTTTAATAGATAAAATTTTATTTAGACGAGATTGGTTTCTGTAAGTGCATATATCACTAGTGTGCTGTATTTATATCAAAAGTCAGTGTTATCTGTAAGTGGGTGCTTCTGCCCAGACTGCCACCCTACAAAATCTAGTAGTTAAATTTTTCATTGTATTTCTGTGGCATACATACACACAGCATATCATACATATTCATCTACAGGACTCTCATGTAGTTTCAACTCAAACTGAATACAGAGAGTGCATGACTTTTTAAAGTGAAATAGTGGTCTCAATAATTTGGCCTTGGTTAAACATGGCATCTTCACTAGACTTTAGTAGCTAGACTTCAGCCAATTTAAGCATGATGTCAACAGGGTAAACTAAGCACTATAAATACATCAGTCATGCCAGCTTCCATCATGGCAAGGGCAGGTAACTGACATGTTCTGTCTAGAGGAAGGGATCAGTTTCCTTTACAAAGGAGGTGCAGTGACAGTGTTGCTGCACAAATGATCAAGAATGACAGCCCCCCATTACAGTTTTTTTTAAAAGTGTGTGTTATTTTCACATTTTGTAGACTTTAAGATCTGAGTAATAGAATCATAGGACTGGAAGGGATCTGGAGAGGTCATCTCGTCCAGTGTCCTGCGCTGAGGCAGGACTAAGTATTATCTAGGCCAGGACTGGGCAAAATATGGCCTGTGGGCCAGATCTGGCCCATCAAAGCTTTGTATCTGGCTCATCATGATCCATTAGGTTGCCAGTGTCCCACAGCCCAGCTGCAGTGTGTAGAGCTACTCCGAGCTGCAAGAGTGTGCAACCCTGAAGAGCTTTGAGTGACTGTCCAGTCTGGGTTGCACACATGCCACTTATCCCTTTGCTAGGCCTCCAGTTCATTGATATGCTGTTGGCTAAGTAGCTCCTAGAACCTATTGAATATGAATATTTTTCCTTTTTTGCAGTTTTTCAAAGGGAAAAAAAAAACCTCCTATCCCCTTCGGTAACACAATCTGCCAGTGGCTACTTTCCCAGGGCCTGATTCAGCACCTGGTGAAGCCAAGGAAAAGGTTCCCACAGTCTTCAGCAGACATTGGAGCTGGTCCTAGTTCAAGCTTAGCAACTGCCATATGTCCTAACTTCATAAATACCAGATTTTCCCCTCCAATTACATTTAAGAAAATATGGCAGGAAGGCAAAGAGTGCAAGGACATGCTTCTTAGTCTTTGTGTAAATTGCGGTTTGAAATCTCCACACACAAAGTAGCTTTCCTAGTGAACTCTGTAGCCTGCTAAAATGTCACTTTGCCAGCTGATTGCATTCTGAGTTTCCATTTTACAGTCTACAGCTACGATGTAAGGACAATGAGTTACACAGCAATAACTCTGTTTAGTAAAGTGATTTTTGTGCTGGGCAGGTTTTCAGATTTCAGCTCCCATTTAGCAGTGAGACAAGGAGTTAACTTGCCGCCTGAGAAGGCCAAGTGGGAGCTGCTCTGCTCCTTAGAACCTTTATCTTGCAGTTGCGAGTAGAAGATTCTCACTTGCATATGTTCCAAGTTTTGTTCAACTCCATCAGTGATTTTGTTAAATCCTATTAACTTATTTGTAAGCTAGATTTACCCAGCATTGCTCAGATCCTTAGCTCAAATAAGTTTTGGTTTTTTTAATGTAAATCATTACTCTAGAGTGGGGCTAAGGGTGAAGGATTCAGTATGCAGGGAGCCCTGGGGAAGGAGGACAACCACACCCCTCTTTCACCACAGCAGCTTGGTACCAGGTGAGAAATACCTGTCCATAGCCACTGCAGCTGCAATGGACAAACCTGGGGGAAGAGTAGATATCTGCATGCTGGGGGACAGGCAGACATACAAACTCTCTGAAATATATAGCAGATAGCTGCCTCTTTCTCCACCCCATCCCCGGTGACCTAATTGGGTTATAGCTATCTGGTCCCATCTCTGGCCCCTTTCCACCCCTCCTGTGGTCATTCAGCAGTATAATCGTCCCTCCCACCAGACCCCTCCCTTTCAATTTTATGAGGAAAAAAATTGAATTTCAGGCACATCCCCTTGTCCAGGGACAAACAACCATTACCTTGCTTTAAGTTATGATAACAGGAAGTTGCATGCCAGATTTGGTGAGCTAGATCTTACTGTTTAGGAAGAGAAACAGATCCTCACATGGGCAGACAGACAAACTCACAACATTTCTAGAATGTATAGTTGATTATGTGTATGACTATAATTTGAAGTTAAAGGCTAATACACCTTTTCCCAAGCGCAGGGGAACTTGGAAACTATGGAAGTTGAGTGGGTCACAATATTTGTGGAGAGTGGATGCTACTGGGATGGGAGATGAGGTAGGTTAGCTTGTACGTATCCAAGGGAAAGCTGGATACCTCAGAATTTTGTGAGGGAGGTGGCTGGAAGATAGGGTGGGGAGCCCAAAACCAGAATTGGGTCCCCTTACCTGTTCCTGCCTTTGCCAGTTGCAGGCTCCACATTTCTTGTCAAGCCCAGAGAAACAGGCACTGGCTGCCTGTGCAGCAGATGAGCTGCACAATTTGATCTCCTTGTAGACTCACAGTTTGATGAACTTATTTTTTTTACCATCCTGGCTGTGTAAGGGAAGTGACTGCATGAATTTCTGCTTTTGAGTTAAACCAATTGCTAGCTGGCCTGCTTGCAGAGAAGTGTGGAATGCTCTGGCATGCCCCAAGGCAAACCCAACCCCCAAATCATAATCTCTTATCATTTTGAGGGCCTTGAATAATTTGTCCGTGCTTGTGTTTGGCAAGACTGACTCTGCTTCTTGTCTGTCTAAGGGCTGAACTCTGCCTGAAGTGGCCTGCTTATCAAGGCTGCTTACTTCTTTGTTGTAAAAGACTAAAAGGAGTCTGCCAGGGACTTGCTGCAATGACCCAGTGCCAAGGAAAAACCTACCTTTCTCTTTGAAACAGACTAGAGCCTGAAAAGGGGATAGGACTGCATGTTTCTCTATGGCTTAATTGTTCCCTTTATTTTGGATCATACTGCTGCAGTCCCACGCGAATTTTGCACATGTGCATAAATTGTAACTGAGCTTTTTAGAAAATCTGGGGGCTGCACAGCAAAAGCCCTGGCATTTGATTCTTAGCCTTATGAGTTTGGCAGTGAGGGCTATCCTGCATTACCCTGGGGCTGACTGCTAAGCAGAGGAGATCATGCAATTTTGAAGCCCTAATGGAATGGAATCTCCATGTATTGAATCTCCATATGAATGGAATCTCCATGTATTCCACCTTTGAATGGAATCTCCATGTATTTGCCAATGCACATATTAACTATTCCTGGTCCAGACATGTCCCTTCAGTCCCTACTATGTTGCCAGGAAGCGAGGGGCAGCGTAGATGACTTTCTCTGTCCAGATATAGACATGTCACGTTATGCTCAGGTGCAGTTCAAATACTCCTTATAGCTAGGGATTAGCAGAATGGAATTTTAATTCCCCTCCATGCTCATTAGCAAGTTTCTTATTACCGTGATGCCATTTCTTTCCACTATGGCCTGAGGAGCAGCACAGTGGAGGCTTAATGGCTTAATTCTATATCAATGTGATAACTACTTGCATGAGTAGTCTGATAACATCAATGGGATTCCTTGCAGACACTGCTAAGACTCAGATTTTGCAAGGTCCCTACATAGCCATATCCCAAAAGGTTCTGAATGTTGAGCAACCTCTTGCCCATAAACTCAGCTGACAGTGAAGGTACTGCACAGACACAGAGCTAGCTGTGCCTCTGTTCCCCTCCTGATCAGAATGTTCTCTTCTCTGGCATCAGATCTCATGTCTTTACATCGTCTTGCGCAGAGTTCCACATTTATCTCATGCTTAGTGTGTCAGGCTGCAGTACCTTGTGCATCGTCAGTCCTAACGCAGCAGGTCCAACTGGGTTTGGCAGCCATGGTTTGTTCTTTCAGGAGTCTGTGCCCAAAATATCATTTTCTTTCCCCCCTGTAGGAAGAAAGCATGAGGGAGAAGTGCATGGTATCTCTCTCTTCAGGCTGTACCACCCAGTGATGGTAGGTCTAGTTTCTCCAGGGAACTAAGTCTTTAACGGCTATAGTCCTTTGTGATCTCCTGGTTCCCTTCACTTGCCCTGTGTAACTTAGCTGGTGCCAAGAGGTAGAAGCTTCACAGCTAACAACTCATGGGATCTCTCTCACCTGAGAAGTGTTTACCATTGGGGGGGGGTTGTCTTGAACCATTTCCCCCACCCTGCTTGTTACCAATGGCTATGCTGATTTTACTCATAGCTATAGTCCTACAGTGAGGAGCCCAAAAACCAGGTGAACAAGCAATATCCATAAATTACAAACAAGGGCATGTACATCTGCTGGGGGCAGGCAACACCTCAGAGCAGTTGTATCCAAACTTAGGGCCGTATTTCTGAAAGGGAAAATGCTTGCTGAGTGCACCTGCCACAGGGCTATGGCTGTTCCCCTCCTCTCCCGTGTGAGGCTGACACTGCTTATCCAAGCCCTGCCCACCTCCCTGCATCAACTATCCCCCTGTACATCCCCCGACACCCTACTTTTTGGCAAAAATGGGCAGTTAATCTCTTTTGCTCTCGCCAGACAGATGAGCTGGCCAGGGCAAATGGACCATATCTGTACTTTTGTCAAGAAAGTTGAGCAGGGCTTAAAGGAACTGTCCTGCCCACCCTATCCAAACTGGTTTTCTTGTGCCCCCTCCTGACCAGTAATGGCATTGTTGGTGCCCCCTCCATTACTTTTACTAAAGCATTTGATACAGTATCATGTTATCTTCTTATCAGTAAACTAGGGAAATGCAGTCTAGATGGGGCTACTGTCAGCTGGGTGTGTAACTGACACAGAGAGTAGTTATTAATGGTTCACAGTCATGCTGGAAGGGAATGACAAGTGAGTTTCCACAGGGGTCAGTTTTAGGGCCTGATCTGTTCAATATCTCCATCAACTATTTAGATATTAGCATAGAGAGTACACTTGGTAAGTTTGCAGACGATACCAAGCTGGGAGGGGTTGCAACTGCTTTGGAGGATAGTGTCAGAATTCAAAATGCTCTGGACAAACTGGAGAAATGGTCCGAGGAAAACAGCATGATGTTTGCTAAGGACAAATGCGAAGTAATCCACTTAGGGAGGAACAATCAGTTTCACACATACAAAATGGGAAGTGGCTCCCCAGGATGGAGTACTGTAGAAGGGATCTGAGGGCTGTAGTGGACCACAAACTGAGTATGAGTCAACAGTGTGACACTGTTGCAAAAAAAGCAAACTTGATTCTAGGATTCTAGGAGTGTTGTGAGCAAGACATGAGAAGGAATTTTTCCACTCTACTCTGTGCTGATTATGACTCAGTTGGAGTATTGTGTCCAGTTCTGGGTGCCACATTTTAGGAAAAATGTGGAGAAATTGGAGAGGGTCCAGAAAAGAGCAAATAAAATGATTAAAGGTCTAAAAATATGACCTATGAGAGGAGATTAGAAGAACTGGGCTTGTTTAGTTTGGGAAAGAGAAGGCTGAGAGGGGACATGATAGCAGCTTTTAAGTATCTAAAAAGATATTACAAGGAGGAGGGAGACAAATTAGTCTCCTTGGCCTCTGATAATGGGACAAGAAGCCATGGGCTTAAATTGCAGCAAGGGAGATTTAGGTTGAACATTAGGAAAACGTTTCTGTCAGGATGGTTAAGTACTGGAATAAATGGCCTACGGCATTGTAGAATCTCCATCATTGGCAATATTTAAGAATAGGTTGGATAAATATCTAACAGGGTTGATCTAGACCAGAGATTCCCAACCTATGGATCAGTACCCAAACATGGGCCCCACTTAGATTTGTTAAGGGCTGCCAGCAGCTCCAAGCTGCATGTGGCTCTTAAAGAAGCCATTTGCAGCTCCTTAATGCTTCCACATGCAGCAGCTATCCCTATCAATACAGAAGCAGTTACGCGTTACAAAGACAGTTTCTCCACCTTTGATATTTGTTGCCAACCCACGCAAGCCACTTCCTAGACTTTCGCAGTAAGTAATTTTGTCCCCCTCCTCCCTTCCCCCCTTTTGCCCTGCTTCTGTTCTATGTAGCTGATTTGTCAGTTTTCATTTTTTTGTTTGTACCTTCCCCCAGCTCCTGTGTGTGACTCACCAAGCCCCTCCAGCCTTTGAGTGTGACATTTAAGCTGGGGGATCTGGGAAGAGTGGTGTGGGGATGAGGGTCTTTCCTCCACCACAACTCAGATCAACTATAATAATAAATTAATAATTGACTATAATAAATGTAGTGTTATTATTTTATTATTATTATTATTATTAATGTATTTTCCCTTTTCCTATGAAATAACTACTGTGACTATACAAAACATGAGGAAGTGCAATTTTATATTCTTGCCTCAGGCATGAAATTAGCTAGTTCCAGCACTGCTGCCCTGCTGCCCCCTATTTTTGAATTGCCTTGAGTCACCAAGTCTTCCTGAATAGTCAGAAAGGGTCCCCCTCTGGAAAAGGTTGGGAACCACTGATCTAGATGGTGCTTGGTCCTGCCGTGACAGCAGGGGACTGGACTTGATGCCCTCTTGAGGTCCCTTCCAGTTCTAGTGTTCTATGATTCTATGATTACTGCACAATTAGTCCATCAGAGGAGCTTGGGCTGAAGGTGGAGATGAGGGCTGATGGGGTAGGAGCTGGGGTTAGAAGCAGAGCTGGAGTGGGGGTGGAGTAGTGTGGGGCTCCATGGAGTTCCCTCTCTGACCCAGGCCCTGCTGCACATACCTGTAAATGTTCCTCCACTGCTCCTGAAAGGGGTGTGCCATGCAATTTGGTGCGGGATCACTATTATTCATGCCAATGATTCACTGTGGGTGGAAAAGCAACTATGAGTTGTGGTGTTAATGGCAGTTGAATAAATAGGCTAACAGAATTAAAGCTTCATGATCTGGTCATCGCACAACACTAACCAGTCAACATGATTTGAGATTTTGAGGAGAGAGATCTTGGCCAGTTTAGTCCCCTTTCTCAAGCGCCATTAAACATAATGAAAATGTCAGCTTGGAACAAATTTAAGATTTTCAAACATACACACAACACACAGAAAAAATTCACTTCAGCATCTCACTATGTGCTACCTAACTCTAGCTATACTAGAAACATTGAATTATGTGTGAATTGTTAAAAATACAATTCAATTATCTGTAATACAGAATCTATAAACGAAGGAATCAGTTGATAAAAATCCAACTAGTTAAAAAATAAGGAAGAATAGAAGCAAAATTCAGAGGAAGGAGATAGAGACAGAGAGGGGAGGAAGTGGGAAGAGAGCCAGGGCAGCCAATAAAGCTATAAAGAGAAGGAAAAAAAACAGTGCATGCATTCCTGTAACAGGCAGGACAGGCACTAACTTTTCCACTAGTGCACAATGGAGCTAGAGCTCAGAGTTCTAAGTTTGAGTATGCATTAGAAAGGCCTTAATGTAAGGTTAAACTACCTGCTGATGCTAAAGCCCAGGCTTCCCTGGCATGGTGCAGATGATTCCATCCTGCTAACTCTGGACTTACACTGCAATGTAGACAAACACATGCATCCTCACTGCTGGAGATACACAGGGGCAGCAAGTGGTCTTATTAGCAACTCCTAGTACCAATTTGCCCCGTGCTGTGTAAGATATTGTTTTTAGCTATCTTTTTGGCCACATGGGCTTTGCAGCAATGTTATGAAGAATATGGTCTTGGCTGTCTAACCGAGCCTCTTATTAAACAAGAAAAGACAAGAAGGCAAAAAGACAGGTAGGAAAGAAAAGAAATAAGTTGGGGGAGGATAAGTTGATGCAAAGAAGGGGATGACAAATGGAACGAAATCTTATATCCTAGGTAGCTTGAAATGACAAATTACCAGAGTTGGTGGAGGTGGCAATCTCATCTGTGCCTCTCTCTGGTCCGGTCTGCACATTGCTCAGAACAACAAAGGTCCCATGGTATCGTGGCGAATCTCAGGTATGGTGGTGTGGCAGTCATGGTAGCAATGCGCTCAGTCTTTTCACTCCACCCGTCTACCCAAAGGAGTGATGGGTGGAATAGCACATCCCCTCCTTGTGCTGTCAACCAGCTAGGCCTGACTTCCAGCTTGGCAGTTTTGGTACATTGACTTCTGGCCCTACATTGTTTGTTTGCCTGCCATTACCTCAGGACAAGCCTTGAGTTATACCAGTATGCCTTTTTTGTTTGGACTAGCCTAGTCTGTCTCCCTGATGTACCTTTCTGATTAAGATGTTTTGTTGTAGGTGATTGGATCACTTCCAAAACTATTATCCACTTGCTCATGCTGTCAGGCCCCAGTTATTGTAACAGATGGTATCAACTATCTTCGATAATATCTAGAGGGGTCTTCACGTTTCTGCCATTGCACAAGACTGAGTCACAGCAGAGCCTGGTTAACATGGTGTATTGTTGTTGCTATTCTGATTAGTGAGCAATTTGTATGGGAAGAATATTTCCCTTATTCCCAAGGCTGAAGAAAAAAACTATTGTCTCTCTACAGAGTTCTTTTATTTTTGTTGGCTTTGTGTTTTATTGACCAAATAGTATTGTGTCTCTGAAACATGCTGTTTGGCTCATCGGTGTCTGGGAAATCTCTTTTGTCTTCAGTTGAGTCTGCATATAATTTCCCTAATGAGTCCCATTGCAAGAGCTCAGGCAGTCATTTCTCAGAAAACAGAGCAGGGTCAGTGCTGTGACCATCAATAAAGCCAAGGTTCTTTGATAGTTTAGCAGCCCAGCTACTGGTTTTCTGCTTTCCACTTTTGGGTCTTTTTGGTGGGCCCACAATTTTATTCCCGATAGGTATTACTGTTTTGAGTACCTGTACTTTGTTTATGTAAACGAGACAAGCCCTTAATAAATGGTGCTACAATAATGATCCCAAACATGGCATTCTATTTCTTCTTCTTCATTATGAAGGCAACATTGGGCCTAATTCTAATGTCCTGGTTTGCTTTTACTTGTAGAATGAAGTAACATTTTAATGTAAATCCTAATGTTCTGAAGTGCTACAGGGCTTGCAACTCCCTGAACCTTCTAACTAATAGGATTTCTTAATATCTGAATTTACAAAATTGCAAAAATCCCAGACACAAACTGCTATGAACTGGACTGTATCAATTGTCATGCTCTATCTGCAGCCATTGTCATTGTGATGCTGATCCATACACCAGACTATATTCCCAGTTTAGATTTGGGCTCTATTTAATATCTATCCATTTTTTCCTATCATATGAAATATAAGGGGCTAAGGATAGTTGGTGGCTCATGCAGGTAGTAGAGCTAAGCACTTGCATGCTTCTATGTATAGTTGTTATCAAAATAACAGTAAAGTTGCCACAGCAGTGCAAACTGATGACTATTCAGCTAACAGTCTGTACTCTAGTCATCTAGAATGAGGATGTTAAATAACCTTGTGTATACTGTTACGAATGCATACTAGGAATGGGGGCCCTTAAACAACTCATAAACTGTGAAGAATTAGTAGGGGCAATAGAAGTAGGTGGCAACTTGGGCAACAGTGACCATGAGATGGTTGAGTTTAGGATGCTGAGGAAAGGAAGAAAGGAGAGCAGCAAAATGCAGATCCTGGAGTTCCCAAAAGCACAATTCTGGCAGGCAAATAAGAGAGAGGAAGGAATCCAGGAGAGCTGGCTGTATTTTAAAGAAATATTATTGAGGGTGCAGGAACAAACCATTCAAGTGTGCAGAAAGAATACCAGAAATGACAGGTGATCTGCTTGGCTTAATGAAAATCTTTACTGAGCTTAAATGCAAAAAGGAAGCATCCAAGAAGTGGAAACTTGAACAGATGAATAGGGAAGAGAAGGTAGGGGTGTTATTGTGAAGGCCAAACTGCAATTAAAGTTGCAGTTAGCAATGGGTGTGAAGGATAACAAGAACGGTTTCTACAGGTATATAGCAGCAAAGTGGTCAGGATAAGCATGGGACCCTTACTGAATGGGGCAGACAACTTAGTGTCAGATGATAAGGAAAAACCTGAAGTAATCAATTCTTTTTTTGCCTCAGTCTTCAAAGACCAAGTTCAGTTCCTAGACTGCTGTACTGGGGCAGCATGGTATGGAGAGGAGGTGAACATCCCTCAGTGGTGAAAAAATAGGACTACTGAGGACTATTTAGAATAGCTGGACATGTACAAGTCCATGGAGCTGGAGCTAATTCATCCAAGGATGCTGAGAGAATTGGCTGATACAATTGCAGAGCTACTGGTCATTATTTTCAAAAACTTGTGGCATTCGGGTGACAGTTCCAGAGGATCAGAAAAAGACAAATGAAGTACCCTTCTTTTGAAAAGGGAAGAAGAGTCTGGGGAGCTATAGACTGGTCAGCCTCACTTCAGTCTCTGGACAAATAGTGGAGCAGGTCCTCAAAGAATCCATTTTAAAACAAATGGAGGAGAGGAAGGTGATTGAGAACAGTCAACATGGATTGACCAAGGGTAAGTCATCTCTGACCAGCCTGGTTGCCTTCTATGATGAGACCATTGGCTCTGTGGACATGCGGAAAGTGGTGTATTTGATATACCTTGACTTTAGCAAAGTTTTTGGTACAGTCTCCCACAGTATCCTTACCAGCAAGTTACAGAACTATGGAATGGATGAATGCACTATGAGCTGGACAGAAAGCTGGCTAGGTCAGGATCAATGTGTAGTGATCAACAGCTCAGTGTCTAGTTGGTAACTGGTATCAAATGTTATGCCCCAGGGTAAGTACTAGGGCCTGTTTTTTTTGTCTTCTGTAATTATCTTGATGAGGGGATGGATTGCACCCTCAGCAAGTTTGCAAATGTAACTAATCTGTGGGGGAGGAGGTAGATATGCTAGAGGGTAGGGATAGGGTCCAGAGTGACCTACAAAAATTAGAGGATTAGGCCAAAAGAAATCTGAGATTCAACAAGGACAAGTGCAGAGTCTAGCACTTAGGTGGGAAGAATCCCAAGCACTGATAGTGGCAGGGGACTGTTGGGTAAGTTGCAGTTCTACAGAAAAGGACCTGGACAAAGAGCAGGATATGAATCAACAATGTGCCCTTGTTGCCAAGAAGTCTAAAGGCATATTCGGCTGCATTAGTAGGGGCATTGCCAGCAAACTGAGGGAAGTGACTATTTGTCTTGATTTGGCACTGGTGAGATCACATCTGGAGTACTGTGTCCAGTTTTGAGCCCCTATTAAAGAAAGGAAGTGGAAAAATTAGAGGAAGTCTAGCAGAGAGATTAGAGGGGTGGGATGCATGATTTATCAGAGGAGGCTCAGGGAAGTTATTTAGTCTGCAGAATAGAAGTGTGAGGAGGGACTTGATAGCAGCCTCCAACTTCAACTACCTGAAAAATGAGGGTAGTGTTTCAAAGAGGATGGAGCTAGAATGTTCTCAGTGGTGACAGATGACAGAACAAGTGCTTGGTCCTGTCATGAGGGCAGAGGACTGGACTAAATCACTTCCTGAGGTCACTTGCAGTTCCAGTGTTCTGTGATTCTGATTCTAAGGAACAATGCTCTCAAGTTGCAGTGGGGGACGTATAGGTTAGATATTAGGAAAAATACTTCATTTGAAGGGTGCTGAAGCACTGGAATGGGTTATTGAGGTATGTGGTAGACTCTCCATCCTTACAGGTTTTTAAGTGCTGGCTTGACACGCCCTGACTGGGATGATTTAGTTGGGGTTGGTCCTACTTTGAGCAGAGGGTGGACTTGATGACCTCCTGAGATCTCTTCCAACCATAATCTTTTATGATTCTAATTCTCCCTGGGGCTGTTTAACCACTTCCAGGTAAGTCTGGGGTGATGAAGTCTAAGAAGGGGGTGAATTAACTCAAGAAGGCAGAGCTGACGACATCAGTTGGTCAATTAATCACCTGAGTGATGGAACCCAGCTGAGGGGGGGTAAACTGGGTTGGGATTATACAAATAGGAAACAGTCAGCAAAAGGGGGCTGATGGGGAAGTCTGTAGCCACTTTGTGAGAAAAGAGAGGAAGAACCCTCAGTTATTGCCTGGAAGTGGAGAATTTGGAGGCTGGCAAACCCAGAGTGGGGGAGCATCAGATGGCAGGAGAAGGCTCAGCAAAAGTCTGAAGTTCTAAAAGGGAACAGACCTTGATTGCTGCTAGAAGGTCCCTGGGCTGGAAGCTGGACCCTAGGGCAGGCATAGAGCATGGCACTATGAGGCAGTGAGCAGGAAGGCTGACTTGGATTGTTGAAGGAGACTTTGTTGCTCTGAAAAGGGAGAACATGGAGAGTGACTCACTTGGCTGGAGGGCTGAGTCATGAAGAGTCAGCAGCAGCAGTTTGCAGAGGGGAGAGAGTGCTTGTGTGGGGTCTATAACAACTTCACTGTAAACTTTTACAGCATTTAATTTTTTTCCCAATGCCCTTGTCATGGATCTGGTCAGGCTCTCCTTTCCAGCAGCTCACCAGGCTACTGCAAGGGGGAGCACTTACCGAATTGTGTGTGTGTGCCAAGCTTTCATGGTTCTCAGCTGGCTAAAGCTCTGCTTCCTCCTTTGGCTTTACTGGCTCATTTCCTAGGCATTGCCTTTGTCTGCCCTTCTCAGTAATGCTTGTGCCTTAAGCTCCCTAGGATCCAGGCCAACCCACAAAGTACTTCAGTAACTCAAGCACACCTTCTCCTTGAGTGCCACCCAAAGGTGGATTACCTTACCTTCGGGGTTACCTTGTGGAGGGGCCATATGGTTGGTGTAGCACACAGAAGAGAGAGATACTTGGCAGCGAAGCTGAATTTATTATTGTCATTTAGGTAAATATGCAGACAGTCACATGACTGGATTTTTATATGGGATCTGGAAACCATTTTAATGCCTAGTGTGGCTGTTGACCCCAGATATTGTGCTGGGGGGCCATGTGAGGTGTCTAATGAAATCTAAGGGTGCCCTGAATCTGTGTATGCTGCTAATATGTCTGTATCATGTATGTAGGCAAAGTCACAGATTTTAGCTAGGTAGATGTGTTAAAAAATGTTTTAGTGCTAAGCTTCACAATAAGAGGCATGAACTCAGCCCCAGCCAGGATATTGGACTGAACAATAGGGTGGAAACCAGGTGCTCAGACACCAAATCCACTTTCCAGATGATTGGGATATGTCAATGGGATGCAGTCCAATGGTCAAGTGACCTGAACTGAAACGAAGGAACAGGTCCATTTCAGAAATCTGAGACTGTCTCCTGGGAGTCATCCAATGGCAGTTTGCCACAACAGCCCACCTGAGTCAGATGACGAGGCAGATCCTCAAGGGACTATGGAGAGAAGAAGGGACTTGGTCACTGAATGCAAGAGAGACAACAAGAAGATAGAGCAATGGTGTAGACTTACCAGTGTCCATTTTGGCTCCTTTGTCTTTTGGTCTCCAAAGCTGCGTCTACACGTGCACGCTACTTCGAAGTAGCGGCACTAACTTCGAAATAGCGCCCGTCACGTCTACACGCGTCGGGCGCTATTTCGAAGTTGAAATCGACGTTAGGCGGCGAGACGTCGAAGTCGCTAACCCCATGAGGGGATGGGAATAGCGCCCTACTTCGACGTTCAACATCGAAGTAGGGACGTGTAGACGATCCGCGTCCCGCAACATCGAAATAGCGGGGTCCTCCATGGCGGCCATCAGCTGGGGGGTTGAGAGATACTCTCTCTCCAGCCCTTGCGGGGCTCTGTGGTCACCGTGGGCAGCAGCCCTTAGCCCAGGGCTTCTGGCTGCTGCTGCTGCAGCTGGGGGTCCGTGCTGCATATACAGGGTCTGCAACTAGTTGTTGGCTCTGTGTATCTTGCACTGTTTAATGAAAGTGTGTCTGGGAGGGGCCCTTTAAGGGAGCGACTTGCTGTTGAGTCCGCCCCGTGACCCTGTCTGCAGCTGTGCCTGGCTCCCTTATTTCGATGTGTGCTACTTTGGCGTGTAGACGTTCCCTCGCTGTGCCTATTTCGATGTTGGGCTGAGCAACGTCGAAGTTGAACATCGACGTTGCCAGCCCTGGAGGACGTGTAGACGTTATTCATCGAAATAGCCTAGTCGCAACATCGAAATAAACTATTTCGAAGTTGGGTGCACGTGTAGACGTAGCCCAAGTGTCCATGTGCAAACACGTGGATCCCAGCATGGTGGATCTACAATGCTTGGATAACTGAATCTACATAACCTGAAATGAACTTTCAGAGATGTTCAAGAATCAGCAAATAACACCACTGGCTTGCGTCCGTAGTTATGACTGACGTGTGTGAAGTATTGTTTTAACAATTCTTCTCTATAACCCTGTTCTTTCTTTTTTATTAATAAATATTTAGATATTTAGATCTAAAGAGTTAGTAAGCTTGTTGTTTGGGTAAGATCAAAGTATATATTGACAGGGGTCTGGGGCTGGTTCCCTTTGGTGTCTGGAAGAATCTGTGTCGTATTTGGTGAAACAGGCATCAGAGCTTTTCACCTGAATTTGTGGGTTGTTTGTCTGGGCTGGTAAAGCAGCTGAGCAGTCTGTGAATTTGCTTGTGTGGCTTCTGGCGGGCCAGTGGGGCTGGCAGAGATGCTGTTGTGGCTGACTGGATTTGTCTTAGTGAGAGAGAAATCCCAGCCAGGGGCTGTAAGTGGCCTGGATTTTAAGCAAAGATACCCTGGGTTGACTTCTGTAGCTGTGCCTGGAAATCCTGTCCTATCACACAGACCTGTACAAAAATAATAACCTGCACATGTGTTTCTCTCCTCTGTTTCTAATCACTCCACGGTAATGTTTCAACTGGTTAGAGTCCTCCTACTCCAGTGCATGACTTGTGTTCTAGAAGATGCCAACTCACTTAAAGAGAAGGTTCCTCTGGCTTTGGCCAGTCTGTGCCATTCTTCCCTCCTGCCCAAATTTTCTGTGTGTCTCATCTCTAATCTGTTTATGTAGCCCCCATAATCCCCCTCCTGTCTGCTTTCTTCTGTATTTGGTGGTAACTGCATTTTTTCAAAGCCAGCTCCCTGCAAAGGGAAGGTGAAAAGAACAGGATTCCTCTAACATGCAGTTACATTTGTGTTCTCCCCACATCAGATCTATTCATATAGTGACAGTCCTTTACCAACTGGGCAGTATGCCTGGTCTGACAGAGACATGGCACAACCCTGCCCCCTCTTGGTGGATACACATAGAGGGAGGTCTTCAAAATGAAATGATTTTCGTAGTAACAACTCCATCATGTCAACCAGGAGTCAGAAGTTATATACACGCAGCTCTAGTGCAGTGGAAAGCCTGTATTCTGAGAGCTGGGGGAGCAAGACCTAGTGGTTAAGGTGACAGAATGGGATTCAGGTAGTCTGAGTTCAGTTCTTAGCTCACCCACAGATTTTCTGTCAGACATTTAATTTCCGCCATGTTTGTTTCCCCCTCTAACATTTAATCAAACAATCATTTTCCCCTATTGTCTCTGTTTAGACAGGTGGTTCCTGCTGCAGAAAGCTTAGTGTAAGTATCTCTCTAGTCCTGAGGTCACCTGGGGCCTCTTGGTGATACCCCACTAAAAACAACCCCCAAAGGAGGCTGCTACAGCATCCCAGTTTGTTCTCAGAGAAGACTCATCTATAACTTTGCCTTTTTTAAAGCTGTGATGTTGATTGGCCAGTATGTCATACGCTACTTTAGCCCACCATAAATGTTCTTTTGGTTGGTGGTCCTAGATATTTAGCAGACCGTAGCCCAAGCCAATGCAATTATACCGCCACAGAAACTGTGGCCAACCAATGTTGAAAAGTATGATATTTTCACCCACCAAGAGCACTTCTGGGTCTTTATTCAGCACAACTGGTTGCACAGGTACACTGTCAAATTCCAAGATGTCTGCTAAATGGTTCACTGAACAACCAGCCCCTTATCCACCTTCTCCCTTCAATGTAAAGAAGGGATCTATTTTCTACAGCGAGGTAACAGTCCCCCTCTTACTGTGAGCAGTCTGAGGACGTGGCTTTTAGATTCAGGTGCTAAATGGTGTGTGTTCTTTTCATTTGGGTCCAACTGGGGGTATATTACGTCAGAAACTGGCTCAATTATAAATATCAGAGAGGTAGCCACGTTAGTCTGTAGCTTTGAGAACAGCAAGAAGTCTTGTGTCACCTTATAGACTAACATATTTTGGAGCATAAGCTTTCGTGGGCAAAGACCCACTTCATCAGATGCATGAGTAGGGGGGTGGTTTCAGAGGGGTATTTAAAGAGTTGGATCCCAGTAAGAGGGAGGGCCAGAGCTGACAAGGTCTATTCGGCAAGGTGGAAATGGAGCAGTATCAACAGTTCTTATCAAAAGAGATAAAAACAAGTCAGATCAGACAGGGAGATGTGAGCCTTTGTCAGAGTTTAATGGGGAGATGTTAGCGCCCAGAACAGAGAAACTGCCTTTGTAACCTGCGAGCCACTCCCAGTCTCTGTTTTATCCAGGGTTAATGGAGTCAAATTTGCAAACAAATTGCAGCTCAGAGATTTCTCTCTCCATTTGATTTCTGAATTTTTTTTTGTTTGAGAACTGTCACCCTTAAATCTGCCACTGAGTGTCCAGGGAGATTCAAATGTTCCCCCACAGGCTTCTGTATATTACCGTTCATGATGTCTGATTTATGTCCATTTATTCTTTTACGGAGCGACTGTCCAGTTTGGCCAATGTAAATTGCAGTGGGGCGTTTCTGGCACACGATGACGTATATTATATTAGTAGATGTGCAGGTAAAGGAGCCCCTGATTGTATAGTTGGTGTTAGGTCCTGTGATAATGTCACTGGTGTAGATATGTGAGCAGAGTTGGCAGCGAGGACTGTTGCAGGGGCTGGTTCCAGGCCTAGAGTCACTGGTTTGTGATTTGTAGTGGCTGGTGAGGATTTGTTTAAGGTTGGCAGGCTGTCTGTAGGCGAGGACAGGCCTGCCTCCCAAGGTCTGTGAGAGTGAAAAATCATTGTTCAGGATGGGTTGCAGATCACTGATGATGGTCAGTGATGTTCTCTTGTTTTCCTTGTGAGGCCTGTCAATTATAGGTAATCAGGGAATGCGCCAAACTAGGGAAAAGTCTGGGGTGCACACTAAGTGGAAAATAAAATAAAAATGCCTGTCCCTTAATAGCAAGAGTGAAACATGTATTCTTCTAGACAAAGAGGTGAGAGCACAAACCCATTGATGCAAGTTGATGAATTTGGCATATATCTAACACATTCTGGGATTTGCCAAGATACTCCCATTAGCTCTGAGGCCTAATGCAGTCAATCACTACATTTTTAGGATTCTATTTTTGCTTTTATTTCATGATCTTAATTGTAATTGCAGTTCTTTGCTTTTTTTTTAATGTGTATCAAGTAAATATATGGGCCAGTACAGACAGTGCAGTAGATTGACATATACAAGAACATACGCAAGCTCTCTGAATCATTTTACAGGTGTGTGTATGTAGCTTTGCCGGTCCTGGAAACAGAGCATGCATGCAGAGGGACGGAGAAGGGACTATGGTAGCTCACAAACAGTTGCCAGGTCCTGGGGCATTTGTTCCCTTTGCTACTCCCTGTTGGAGGGCCTGCCCATAACTCAAAACACAACTGCTAGGTCGAATTTTAATCTGACAATCCTAAAGAATGGCCTGTTAAACTGGTCCTCTTTTGTGCCAATGTGAACAATGGAAGCTGATATACAAGTTTTGCTCTGGAATTCTCTCAAAAATGTTCCTCCTATAAATCCTTCTGGTTCCTCTTCTCACTGGCAGAAGCTTTAAAATGATTAAGCAGCTGGGCATGCTCTACATCACACTAAGTATTTGCAACAAATGAACCAGTGCATGTGTAGAACCTTCAGAGCCAGACTTGTGCCAATACCTTCATGACTGATTCTTCCCTTCTGCCAGGGAAGGCTTGAAGTGAGTGGTTGCTCAGGTCTTGTCCTTTCAGATTTCTCAGATGAATCTTTATGATACAGTTGTGGCAGATCAGGTATTATCCAGGTATTATCCAGTATTATCTTTAAATACCCCTCTGAAACCACTCCCCGACTCATGCATCTGATGAAGCGGGTCTTTGCCCACGAAAGCTTATGCTCAAAATATCTGTTAGTCTATAAGGTGCCACAGGACTTCTTGTTGTTCTCAAAGCTACAGACTAACGCAGCTACCTCTCTGATACTTGGAACTTTAGAGTGACTTTGGTTCTACAGGTCCCATAATCTACTTGACGCAGCAGAAAGAAAGCTTAGTGGTTAGATCTGCAGGTACTTTCTTAAGGTTTAGTAAAATATCCCAATGAACAGTAGTGTTAGACATATTCATTCAAGTTCCTCCTCCCCCACCATTTTTTCCCCTGCAAGCTCCAGTGTGGTTTCTTGGCCTTTCAGAGTAATTAATGCTGAATCATTGTATCAGTGTTAGGCTGATTTTCTTATTCCATTTCCCTTCTAACTTTGAAAGCCACGTCATTTCCAAGTTTTGGGGATAGTTGTCACTGATGAAAACATTGTAAATTCTCAAGAGTGCAAGATTTAATTTTTTCCTTTCGAATTTTGGCAGTATTTAATATTTGAGGCAAATTGATAAACAATATATTACTCCACTACTTGAGATGAGATAAAATTGCCTCAAGCAAGAGTCATTGCAATGTCAAAGCAGGAAAATTAGGTGTTTAAGGAAGTGTGACAATCTACTTCTGTCAACAAAGCAAACAGGTCAACATACCAGTGAAGAAAATTGCATCTTTTACCTTCCAACAGCCCTAAACTACTCCACAAAAGGGCAACATAATTCCAAAATCTGCATTCCCACAACGTCTTCTTCCTTCCCACCAAAGACAAATATATACAGCTTCATCTTTCTGATGGCTACCAGGGAACCAGATGTCACTTTCTGAAAATGATACAGGATGTTTGTGGAAGCACTGCCAACACACCTGGGTCTGATTCTGAGGCAGTAAACATGTCTTGTTGTAAACAACAATTCCTCATACTAAGTACAACATCTGAAATTTTTATAAGATCAACTGCACTATTTGTGCCTTTGCAGAGTACTTTGAAATCTTCAGATGAAAGGAAATGATGAGCTGGTTCTCTCAGCTGAACATTACAAGGTGCAGAGAGAGTCTGGGGCTCTGCTAGCATGCACTGTGGCCTTGTCCACATAATCATTGCCCAGCGGACAAGAGGCCTTAATAAGCCATCATTTTTCAGGACTCTCACCACCCTTTGGAGTAAAGGTGCTGAAAGAGCCTCATTTTAATTAAGACAAGGAGTTATGCCTGACCCCACCTACAGCCAGGGCGTGGGTACTTAGATATGGGGATGTTCAGTTTGGATATGATGTTGCTGCCACTGCAACTGTTAATCCTGTGTAGGGAATGTGGCAGCAGGAACCCAAGGTTATTGCGGCTGGGAGGAATGTGCCTCCCAGAGATCATCTGCATGAGAATGCAAAGGGCTGCATGTGTGATACCTTTCAGGCAAAGCCTAATGGGGAGCAAGTCAGCCATGAGATTTGGTCTATTGTAAACATGTTGTAGAATCACAATTTAAGCTGACACTCACTGTGGGAGTTGTAAGATCTCACCAATGCTCTGGGTTGCTGTGGGAGGGACAGGGCAGTGGCCATAGCTGCATAAGACATTGATTGCATGGGGCTCCCTGGTTTAAAGCATTATAAAGGAAGAGGGGATGGGTACTAGCTAAGCTTGCTTGCTAAATGGCTTGGCCCTGCCTATGCCTTGGCTATATAGGTATTAGCCTGGCTTGCCTAGTCCTCCCCACCTGTTGAAAGATAGAGCTGGATGCTAGGGTGTTCATGAAATCCTACTGGAGATATTAAGAGCTGAAATCACAAAGTAGTAGCTGAGACCATGCACAGCTGAAATCACAGGGTTCTGCCTGAGAGCGATCCCTAGTAGCGTGATCTATAAGGGAGTGATGACGGCAATTGGAGGGCGGCCTGTAGGAGGAGCGGCCAGCGGTCAGCAGGTGGCAGCAAGGGGATTCTGCAGACAAGTGGACAGCTAGTATTGCCCGGGTGATGTATCTGGGCTCTGGGTTCGGGACTGCACCACAGGAGGTACACCCTGTAACTGTGTGTCAGGTAAAGGGCTAAGAGCCCCAGCAAGAGACTTGGTTCTACTGCATATGGGGATGGTATCTTTGGTAAAGGGGTTTGTTTCTTCTTTGCTGAGATATACTGCATCTGTCACTGTAACCTTGGGGTAGGCTATGGTCATTAAACAAGCTGTTTCTATCTCAGACTCTGTGCTTGCGGGGGGGGGGGAGAACCATCTTACAGGCACCCAGCACATGGGGTGAAATTGTCCCAGGCCAGTGGGTGGGGGCTCCAGCCGGTTGGTTGTATCCTTGATAGGAAACCCCCCAGGAGTTGAACCCGGCCCTTCTGGCAGGCATCTGGCATTAATAGAAGGGTTACACCTGCATACAATGGAAACCCCACTAAGTTAGGGGTGATACAGCACCCCTAGTTCCAGCACATATGTCCCTACCCCCACTATTTCCTATATATTTTCCTCCTGAGTTCCAGAAAGCTCTTCTTTAGCATTTCATGAACCAGACTGCTATTGTAAGAGACACCATGCATAACAGTCAGTGAGGCAGATGTGTCTCCTGCTTGCTGTCTGGAGGAGTCTGTCTCAAGGCACTGCTAGTGCTGTAATGGCTAGACCTTGAGAACACACAATAGACACACACCTCTGGTTTGCATATCCATGTTGCAGAGATGATGATGACCAGTGTGCCACAGGCTTCCAGTAGAAATCTACCATGGTGCAACTTGGTGAACTAGAATGTAAATCCCGGGCTGTATGTATGTCCCTGAACCCATGTACCCCTAGTGCCCTCTGCCAGCTCTCTTAGAGAGGTCCTTGGGTCACAGTGGATGCTAATTGCCAAAGTCAGTGCCTCTATTCTGATCCTCCCCACAGGCCTTCAGAGACGCACAGTTTTCAGAGGTCACCCCCTTGTTATTTCCACAGGCATCAAACCTGACAGCCCATCCTGTAGAAAGTCCCAGTAATGAACCTTCCTTTTCCTCTTGAAGTTTCCTGTAGCAGTTCCTGGCTACCCAGGGTTGGGAAGGATCTTGTTTCTCTCCTGCCTTTAGTACAAAGAAGCCTTGTCTGTGCCTGCCTATGTGGCAGCTCCTCATCTCCATCAGGCACAGCTGCCAGCAGCAATCCTCAGTAGGCCTCAGGGGCTCTGCTGCCATTCTGCAGCTCAGGGATAGGGCCCTTCCCCTCACAGAGTCTTCACAGCATCTCCCTGGAGTACTCAGCCCTGGATCCACTGGGCACTTGCCAATGTGGCTGCTTCCAGATGACCAGCGCAGTCCAGCCCAGCTTACTGGGTCTATCTCACAGCTCTGCTTAACTCCATGTGCTTAGATTTACTTGTAGTAAAATTGAGCACAGGTGCACTCAACAAAGCGGAGAGATGAAAGCGCCTGCCAGAAATAGTGTTGGCAACAAACGGTTACATGGAAAATCGTGAGATGCTTTTTAGAGCATAGGCTTAACTAACAGGATGCTCTCAGGTCCTGTAGAGAAGTGCTCACCCCAGATTCTGTCAGGCTGTCTGGGAGCTCCTTTAATGAGACAAGCTTGCTGTCAGATTGTCTCTAAGGTGAAGGATTCAGTGCATCCCTTCGCGATGCCATATATTCTAGACTGCTCCTTTATCTTTAGTCACAGACAGGCCACCCCTGCTCCTTGCAGAATCTACAAGAGAAGAAATCTACCCAGAGGGACAATCTCTTATTAGCATCTGGTTCAGTATGTAAATAGGCACACTGACTGAGGTGTACAGTACCCAAAGGGCCAGGGAGAAGCGTATCAGTTACCTCCTGCCTGAAAGGAACATTGTGGAAGTAGAATCATAGAATCACAGAGCTGGAAGTGACCTCAAGAGGTCATTGAGTCCAGCCCCCTGCCCCAAGCAGGATCAACCCCACCTGAGTCATCCCAGCCATGACTGTGTCAAACCAGTACTTAAAAACCTCCAGGGATGGAGATTCCACCACCTCCCTAAGCAACACATTCCAGTGCTTCACCACCCTCCTGGTGAAATAGTTTTTCCTGATACCCAACCTACATCTCTCTCTGTGTAACTCCAGACCATTACCCCTTGTTCTGCCGTCACAACTGAGAACAGTTTCTCTCCATCTTCTTTAGAGTCCCCTTTCAGGAAGTTGAAGGCTGCTATTAAATCACCTCTCAGTCTTCTCTTCTGCAAACTAAATAAACCCAAATCCCTCAGCCTTCTCATAGGTCACATGTGCTCCAGCCCCTTTTGTTGCCCTCCACTCAACGTGCTCCAGGTATTTCGCTTCCTGAGGACCTTCCAGAGATCCTGGAAGATAGATACACTCTTACCATTTTCCGTACAGATATTTTGCCATGATCATGATTTTGGTGGAGACCTCACTTGCCCCCACACCTCCAGTGAACTCGTATGCACATATCCAACCCAGAGGGTCCTGTAAAACCCCAGTGCACTCCCCCATGCCTTCCACTAGTTGGCAACAATGTGTAACTCTCACCCAGCGCTTCACACAAATGCATTCTAAGATATTTATGCATGTAAAATAGTAAAATATTATTTTTAAAGGGCACAAGCTTAAGGGGAAGTTACATAACAACTGGTGGTGTTTACAAAATTAGAAAACTGCTAGAGGGAGCAGGTAAGTGAAAAGAGGAGAAAGAATTGGAGTCCACTGCGTCCCTGAGTTATAGCATTTGGTTGTGCAGGAAGCAATAAGAGCTGAGGATATAAATGACAGCTTCAGAAAAGTCCATTCAGAGCAGACCTTGGGAAGTACTGTGGAACGGGGAATGTAATGTGTGTTGGCAGTGCTGTAGCAGAGTGTCAAGCAAAATGGCTGAGGCATTGCAAGATGGATCAATGCAAGAAACAATTAGTTGCCAACTTTTGGAATGATGTGTAATAAAAAAGGGAAGGGTGAGAGGCTGGATCATTCAGATTGGTTTATCACTCACTGCTTCTTTAGTCTGTTTCTTTTTAGAAAGGCATTTTCCAGTTCTTCATTTGGATCCCTCTGTTGTTCATCTGTTGGAAAAATGTTTACACCGAGACATGCCAAAAGGGTCAGACTGAGGAGTGCTTAAGAGTCATGGTCCCTAGTAAAGGGCCTTTTGCTGCAGGTATCATGGTCTGGGAAAGCCCTTCCTCTGCACCATTCCCACAGAGTTAAAAGCAGGGGAGCTGACAGGTTCTGTGGGCCCCTGGCCAAGGTGTCTGCGGGCCCAGGTCTGTGGTCCTGGAAGGGGCAGGGCCTCAGGTTGAAGTGGCAGGACTGGGAGCAGCTAACCCTCAGAGCTTCACAGAGCATGCAGAATGGCACCCCAGCAGCGATTTAAAGGGGCCCAGGGCCTCAGTTCCTGCCACTGCTGCATTGAATCGCTTGGCTCCCAGGGAATTGCCCTCTTTGTACACCCCACCAGCAGGCCTAGTTAAATGCCTCAGGTTTACATAGAGCACTAAGAGCTGATCCTTTGCAGCAGTATCCAGTTGGAAAAGTGGTGTGTTGGTGCATAAAGCCACAGTGAAGGGACTCAACCGGGACTCTAAGCTGCACTGGCAGAACTCCTTTTGTTTCATTCCATAGGCAAGTCTGAACTGAGTGACACAGACTGTGTTGCCTGTGGTAGGTGTTTGACAAGCACACAAGCGGATGTTTGTCAGAGTTCCTGAGCTGTCTGGCACTGGCAGCATTTCATCAAGGTTTCTGTTTCTGTTTCTAGGCAAAACCTCCGGGAAGATAGAGGTGGAGCTTTGAAAGATGATAAATGTTTTGGGAGTTTGTTGTCTACTTCATTTGGAGCATCAAGAAGCCTAACTCCCCTTGCCCCTGTTGACCAGATTACTGGCTGGCTTGTGTCAAACCAGCGGTGCAAAGCAGCCACAAAGCCACTTACTGCTTTTTGCATCATCAAAGCAGTTCAAAGGGCATCACTGGCATGCACTAGCAAATCTCCCCACCGCCTTTATAGTGTTTGTGCTAAAGAGGGTCGCCTGTCTACAGCTAAATTATGCTCTGCTCTGGACATAGGCGACTATGCCCTACTGCATCTGCAAAACCTGCGCAAACTGGAGGCAGTTGGAAGGGGAGTACCTGAGACACAGGCAGACCATGGGACCTGGTTTCTGAATTGTATGGAAGGAGTCATGCAGGAGCTTTTGCTGACCTGGACAAACTTGGTGACCTTTGAGTTTGGAAACTTTATTTTTGCGTTCAGTTCTTTACTTTTACCCTGGGAGAAGGAGGAGCTTTGGGAGAAAGTCATCCTGGGAGGCATCTGTACAATACCCCAAGGCTTAGCTCTCCACCATGAGGCCCTGGACTGAAGCCTGGTGGAGAAGGTGGGTCTGGGCTCCCCTACCAAGCATAAAGAGATGACAGTGACAGAACTCTATCTCTTGGTGGGAAAGACCCTGAGGAGACAAGGGCCTGGACCCCCTAGACCTTGACCCAAAGAGGAAGTCCTGAAGCCCGTGCTAACTTCTGAATCCTTCCACATTATTGGACACTTGTGTACCCTGAAAGAGATGGATTTGAACTTGTGACCCAGACAGTGGGCAGAGTGGTTAAAAGGACAGACTACCACCAAGTGTTATAGGGAGAAAGGGAAATACCCTTGGGAAAGAGAACCAGCCACATCCTGGCCTGGCCACCAGGCAGCACTGGTGGCAAGTGTTCTTCATGCTGATATTTGAACTTGGCATGACAGTCAAATTCAGGGAACTCTGCTGTGATGTCAGCCCGACCTGAAACAGTTTGTTGTCCACAGTCAGAGACACAAACCAAATTAATGACTGCGTGGAGCTAAATGGACTGCCACGACATCTCCTCTGAAACCTTACTGTTCCTTGGTAGCAAATATGAAAATGAGATAGGTAGAGCAGTCCCTTTCCTTTTGAAACGTTTTATTTTTCAAACATCTGTATATACGTCAATGAAGAAAAGATGATCTCTCCTGCTAATTCTGGAGACTTGTTAATACCCTAGGCTACATTCTCAGCTGATTGACTTCAATAGAGCTAATTTAGGAATAACACAGTTTTACCTCAGTCAAGGCTCCTGCTCTGTAATTGGGAGCCTTCAGTGTGCTTATATTGGAAAAATTAGCCATTGCAGGGTGGAAATGTACTGCAGTTTGTTTCCTTCTTAGAGGATGATGAATACCAGTTTTCACTTCTGCATGGGCAAGATTTTTGCCCTTGGTACAAATAATTGAATGTTGCAAAATTAGATTTTTGTATCCCCCACAGAAGCTCTGAGCAAAGTCAGTGGTTTGGTGGCATAGATTCAAATTATAATTAAGTTCCCAATTACTAAAATGTTAGTGAGTGACTTTGGGTGCTGCTGACTGAAAAGAGGAGAGTGCAATAATTTTGAGACAATGAAAAGAGTGAAAAATATGAGCAGGTTACGCCAAAGACTCCAGCCATTGTGAGCACCCTCAGACACACCCAAAGGAGAGATCTATGGCCCTTCAGAGAACTTCCTATGGATTTAACTGGATTTCCCCTGCACTGATTGGCTGTTTGCACCAACCCTCCCTTGCTTTTCTCTTCATTTCCATCACAGGCTATGTCTGCAGCAAACAAAAGCCCACAGTTAGTATGGTTCGGCCAATTCATGGGGCTCAAGCTGTCCCACCGCTGAATAGAGACTTCCAGGTTCATGTTGGTGCTGAGGACCAGGGACTCTCCCCTCCAACAGGGGCCCAGAGCCAGGTCTTCAGCCCATACCTGGAATTCTATTTAGGAGTGAAACAGCCCCATGAGCTCAAGTTGTCTAGCATAGAAAATGAGGTAAGCAGTGAGGTGGCAAAGTTTGCAGATGACACCAAGTTGTTCAGGACAGTCAAAACCAAAACAGATTGTGAAGAACTACAAAAAGATCTCAGCAAACTGAGTGATTGGGCAGCAAAATGGCAAATGAAATTTAATGTGGGTAAGTGTAAGGTAATGCATGTTGGAAAAAATAACCCAAATTACACGTACTACATGATGGGGTCAAATTTAGCTACGACAGATCAGGAAAGGGATCTTGGAGTTATAGTGGATAGTTCTCTGAAGACATCCACGCAGTGTGCAGCGGCAGTTAGTAAAGCAAATAAGATGTTAGGAATTATTAAAAAAGGGATCGATAATAAGACAAAAGATATCATACTTCCCCTATATAAAACTATGGTACGCCCACATCTTGAGTACTGTGTGCAGATGTGGTCTCCTCACCTCAAAAAAGATATATTGGCACTAGAAAAGGTTCAGAAAAGGGCAACTAAGATGACTAGGGGCTTGGAATGGGTCCCATATGGGGAGAGGCTAGAGAGACTGGGACTTTTCAGTCTGGAAAAGAGGCGATTGAGGGGTGATATGATAGAGGTATATCAAATCATGAATGGTGTGGAGAAAGTGAATATAGAAAAATTATTTACCTTTTCCCATAATACAAGAACTAGGGGACACCAAATGAAATTGATGGGTAGTAGGTTCAAAACTAATAAAAGGAAATTTTTCTTCACACAGAGCACAGTCAACCTGTGGAACTCCTTGCCCGAGGAGGCTGTGAAGGCCAGGACTCTATTAGGGTTTAAAAAAGAGCTCGATAAATTTTTGCAGGTTAGGTCCATAAATGGCTATTAGCCAGGGATAAAGTATGGTGCCCTAGCCTTCAGAACAAGGGCAGGAGATGGATGGCAGGAGATAAATCACTTGATCATTGTCTCCTGTTCTCCTTCTCTGGGGCACCTGGCATTGGCCACTGTCGGCAGATGGGATGCTGGTCTGGATGGACCTTTGGTCTGACCCAGTATGGCCATTCTTATGTTCTTATGTTCTTATGTTAGGTGAACTGCAGGCATCTAGCAGCTGTGTAGACATACTCACAGTCTCTTCAATTCCAACTCATTTCACCCTCTCACTCCACCTCCCTTTTCTTCCCATTTAGCTGATCTCCTAGGAACTAACTCCTTTCCCCCAAATTTGTGAAACTAACATAATGCCTGCTGTGATCTCATGTGTGTGCTACTGGTCTCTTCTACCCCTTCCTCCACACCTGTCTGTCTTGTCTACTAAGACTAAGCTCACTGAGGTAGATACTGTCTTTATGACTCTGTGTTGGGTCCTGAGGCTCTAACGTAATAAACATGATGAAGGAAGGGTGCTGTCTGGGGGTGTGGTTGGTCAGTGTTCCTGCCCTCATCTCAAAAGAAGACAAACTGCAAATTAGTGTCTAAGCCAACCTCTTTCCCGAAATTGATTTATTTTAATCAGTCGCAGCATGGTACCATATTTATGGTAATACCCAGCAAGCCTCAGCGTTGTCTGGTTCCCTGAGTTTGCCTGTCCCTCAAAGTTGACTCCAGGTTTTGCTCTCTTTCTTCTGGAGAATGATCCTTATTGAGGGTGGAGTTAATGAGCCCTACCTGAGAAGTGCAGCACCACAATGCAAGTGTCTGACAGCTGCTAGCAGGTCGGGTTGAGAGGAAAGCTCTGGTATCTCTTTATGTGTGATGTGCAGAACAGTGGCATGATAAAATCTATTCCCATGATTCAATCCAATGAGCACATACTCCAGCTGAGGTGAGTACCTCCCACCAGCTGGCGCTCACAGACACAGTCATCGGTTTGTCAAGGAGATCACTTGTGTACTCAGTCTGGGAAACTGGGTCAGAGCCACGAGTTCCTGTGCTGGAGCTAAGTCCCTGGATTGTAGGGTGAGGGGCCCTCTGGTTGCTGAGAGCACTCTGCATAGCCTGCAGCCACGTTTAAAAAGGAGGAAGGGGTGAGTGAGGACAGTATACACATGTTTAGTGTTTTCATGATACAGATCTCATTCTAGTAAGTACATAATCTAGAGAGACTCTTAGGGAAACCCTTGGTTTACTCTGTCCATGAGTAAGAATGGAATTATTTTCAGACGTAGTCAACACTGATTTAATACTTCTCCTGCTGAAGTCAGTGGCAGTACAGCAAAACCCTGAGCAGTTCTGAAAGGCCCCTCTATATTAATTTCCCAGCCCCCTCGCTGCTTGCTCACGGACAATCTGAATACGTCTGTCAACATTTGTAAGCCAGCATTACATTTGTTTTTAAGGTCTACTTTATAAATATGTGGATAGTTGTAGCATATGGTTCTAATGTGCCTGCAGAAGGATATTATAAATAGTTGAACCAACATGTAGTTTAAGATGGCTTTATGCGGAAACCCTGATGGAGTGTGGGAGAAAAATTTTAATTAGCACCATCCAATCCCAGATTTCCAGATTTCTCATTAGGGAATGTGTCATATCCATGCCAAAAGAGACAGATACTATTAACCTCTAGGGGAATACACATCTGAGAATTTTTAACTCTTAATGGCCACAGATGTAGACCAAATGTCCCGCTTTTTTGATGTTGATTAGAGAGGCCTGTATGGATAAACATAGCCATTCATTGCCTTTGTGGCTCCATATCTGAGGAAGGTGCTGCATATAAATTAATCCTCCTGGAAGCACAAATAACTTATCTACATTGTTGAGTGTCACCTTCATTTAAACCAGACCATAAACAAAACCAAGATGTGAAGTGCATGTGTGCTAAAAGTGCCCACTTCTAATACTACCCCTCTCATGGAGGTTGCATGTAGATGTAAAGCTGAAGATTGGCAAAGTTTTGTGGCTCTCCATTTATGTCACAGATTGCACCCATGATAATACTTAATTTAAGATTCTTATTGGAAATTGCCTTCTTGGAGCTCATCGAAAAGATCAGCACAAAGCCACGTTCTGCTTAATATTCTACTAAGCATATGCTAGGCTTTTACATTTCCAAGAAATTAAAAAAAAAAAGGCTGAGGATTAAACAGACTAACTAGCTTGTAGTAAAGAGTCTTCAAAGGATCAACAGTTTTATGGGTCATTTTTGCTCTATCTGCAGTCACCCAAATGAACTTTATACAGGCAAAGTTTTCAATTGGCCTATCCCAGTGGCACTTTCCAAGACTAATGTATCTCTTCCTGTCATTAGATAGTCACTGTGCCCTATGCCACAGACGTGGGGTGTTAACCCTGCAGGACCCATATTTCTCCCCTTTCTAATCTCCAGTTGCTTCCCTCCATGCTGGTCTCTGCTTAGGCCCCATCTAAACCCAACACGTGTATCTCTGCAGCCTGCATTCTGTGCTACAATCTCTTGAAACTATCCTATTCTTTCCCCCATTGATTGCAAATTTGGAGCCAAAGTGCTGGTGTGGGTCTTGGATTGGTGCTCCATTTGAGTAAACATCACCCAGAAAATGAGAGTCTTAGTATACTAGGCAGAATTCTCTGCTAGTGTGGACAGGACCATATTATGTTAAACTAACAGAGAATTTGGCCCATTATATTTGGCCTGTGTTTCAGTACAAACATCTGGCAAAGCTTTCATTGTGTTAAGGTTGATACATGGGTTTGCTTGCTCTCTGCTGCTACTTGGCTTTGTTACTATTGTATCTTGATCTGGTTCCAGCTGTTTCAAAGTGGTGCCTTAGGGAAGATCCAGGGCACATTAGCTATGGACCCTGAGCGTCTGGACAGCGCTGGAGAATCCCAGAAAAAGCTGCCCACATTTAGCATACATTGTAAAGTCTGCTGCAGGATTATGTAGCTGTCATATCTTTGTCTGAGAGCTTCAGCATAGCTGAATCTGTACCATTTTCAGTCTTAATCCACTCCAGGGGACCACATGGTAAGCGTGCAAAGAGTAAAATTTTATAAGGTTCAAAATGAAAGTCTTCTGTTCATAGAATTTTAGGCATGGAAGAGACCTCAGGAGGTCATCTAGTCCAAGCAGGACCAACCCCAAATGAATCATCCCAGCCAGGGTTTTGTCAAGTCTGGTCTTAAAAACCTCTAAGGATAGATGTTCCATCACCTATATGGGCAGCACATTCCAGTGCTTCATCACCCTTCTAATGATATAGTTTATATCTAATATTCCACCTAGATCTCCCTCAATATAACTTGAGATCATCTACGATCTCCAGTATTCCCTGTAAGTTGAGCGCTTGGGCGGCCACCAGAAAAGATTCAAATGCTGCCCGGTTGATTAGCAGAGCACCCACAGCCTCCCATAGTCGGCAGCATATGTTTCTATTGCTGGTTCACATCTGCATGTGCTTTGAGGCACACGCAAACTTATTATGCACACAAATGGAAAAAATTAAAGGGAACATTGGAAACCGCTGAGAACAGCCTTGCTCCATCCTCTTTGGAATCCCTTCCAGTTGTTCAGTCAAAGGCTGCTACCAAATCCCCCCTCACTCTTCCCTTCTTCAGACTAAATAACCTCAGTTCTCTCATCCTCTCCTTGTAAGCAAGGCCGGCTTAACCATCTATACAAACTGGGTGATTGTTTGGGTGCCAGGCTTCAAGAGGTGCCAAATTAGATGGAATTGATTTTCTTCCCTCTACTTAAAAATATATTGTTTCTTATAAACAAAAGAATCAGATATTGTACTTGTAAAACAGTGCATCATTGTCATGCCCGAGGGTGAGTTCAGTTATTTATTTCATGCTGTGGAGCATGGCTGTGTATGTAAGAACACTTTCAGTGTGTCATGGCATAGCTTCAAAAGAGCGCCACCTGGGTTTGCTGCCTGGGGAGTGGTCTGGCACTTCAGCCATACTCAGTAGCCCAGTCAGACACTTGAGTCACTGTTGCTTGCTGCTTAGTGAAGGCTGGTCAGTGACCTGTGACAGCCATTCTGCCATATTAGCCGTGTCTACACGTGCACGCTACTTCGAAGTAGCGGCACTAACTTTGAAATAGCTCCCGTCACGGCTACACATGTTGGGTGCTATTTCGATGTTAACATCAACGTTAGGTGGTGAGACGTCGAAGCCGCTAACCCCATGAGGGGATGGGAGTAGCGCCCTACTTCGAAGTTGAACGTCGAAGTAGGGCACGCGTAGATGATCCGCGTCCCGCAACATCAAAATAGCAGGGTCAGCCATGGTGGCCATCAGCTGAGGGGTTGAGAGACGCTCTCTTCAGCCCCTGCGGGGCTCTATGGTCACTGTGTGCAGCAGCCCTTAGCCCAGGGCTTCTGGCTGCTGCTGCGGCAGCTGGGGATCCATGCTGCATGCACAGGGTCTGCAACCAGTTGTTGGCTCTGTGGATCTTGTATTGTTTAGTGCAACTGTGTGTGGGAGGGGCCCTTTAAGGGAGCGGCTTGCTGTTGAGTCCGCCCTGTGACTCTGTCTGCAGCTGTGCCTGGCACCCTTATTTCGATGTGTACTACTTTGGCGTGTAGACGTCACCTCGCAGCGCTTATTTCGATGTGGTGCTGCGCAACGTCGATGTTGAACGTCGACGTTGCCAGCTCTGGAGGACGTGTAGACGTTATTCATCGAAATAGCCTATTTCGATGTTGCTACATCGAAATAAGCTACTTCGACGTAGGCTTCATGTGTAGACGTAGCTATTATGAGCTGTGATCACAAAGACCCTGAGCTCACGAAGAATTTGTATTGTGTTGGACTCGAAAAATTGGTTAAGAGGTTTTAACAAGATTTTAAAAGGAGAATCCCAAGTACTTATAAGATTAAGACTGTGCTTGTATTGAAGTCAATTACTGTTACTTTAATAGTAAAGCTCTAATTTTTCAGACGCCTGACTGCTAATGCTAACAAATACCACTTACAATATACACTCCTGTCCATTCTAATTGCAAAGAAGTTTGATAAACTGCAGGCCATAATTACCAGTTTTTCAGTTGCTTTAGGCGACTGAAATGATAAATTAAAATTTACTAGTATCAGAGAGGTAGCCATGTTAGTCTGTATCTTTGAGAACAACAAGAAGTCTTGTGGCACCTTATAGACTAACAGATATTTTGGAGCATAAGCTTTCATGGGCAAAGCCCCGCTTCATCATGCATCTGAAGAAGTGGGTCTTTGCCCACGAAAGCTTATGCTCCAAAATAGTCTATAAGGTGCCACAGGACTTCTTGTTGTTCTCTAAAATTTGCTAGGTTTATTTTACTGTTTTATCATAACATGTGTAGACACATCGTAGTTTGCCTAGGTCACCAAAAACCCTTGGGCCAGCCCTGCCTGAAAATCATGTGCTCCAACCCCCGCAGTTATTTTTGTTGCCTTCCACTGGACTGTTTCCAATTTGTCCTTCTTACCCTTCTTAAATACAGGCACTATGACTAGAGCCACACTATAGTGGAAAATTGGATTGGCTCAGGTCAGTCTTGTGGGGTTTCATTCTGCACATGCATGAAATCATGCTCCCAGGGGTTAACATCGACCCCAGTACTCCTGGTGAGTGGTGACAAATAAGGAAGGATGAAGGAAGACCTTCTGCTGTGTAGACAGACACGGAAGTTGACCTTCGGTAGATCGATTTTTAGCTACGCAATTGGCATAGCTAAAATTGTGTATCAACACTCAACTTCTCAGCTTCTAAAATTGCATATCAACAGTCTAGTGTAGACATAGCCTATATCTACCCTTTTTAGAATCATCCAAGACCTTCCCCCCAATTACCATAAGTGTTCACAGATAATGACCAATAGCTGTGTGATCACATCAGACAACTCTCTCAGCACCCTCAGATATGTTAGATCTGGCCCCATGGACTTACACATGTCCAGCTTTTCTAAACAGTCCTCAGTCTATTCTTTCACCTTTGAGGGCTGCTCACCTCCTCCCCATATTGTGCTGCTCAGTGCAGCCGTCTATGAAGACTGAGGCAAAAAAGCACTACATACTTTAGCTTTTTCCACACCATCTGTCACTAGATTACCTCCCCCATTCCGTAAAGTTAGGTTTATTGTGTCAAACCCCTTTCCGGGCTACACTGAGGAGATGAGCAGGGCAGAAAATGCTTTGTTACTGAAAGAGTCAGAGAAAATATATCTTAGTGTAAGACAGATACCAAAGCAGTGTTTTAATTGAGCCTTTCAGTGGTTCATAGAGGGTAAACCCTTGGCCTTTCCCCATGTATAGAGTCCTGGCCCTTCAGTGCAGTCTTTCTGCTGATTTTTACCCATTCCTCTTTCCTTGTTCTGTGATGATATTTTTTTACATTACGACAGATGCTCTGTGTTGGCAAATTTATGTGATAGGATTTATTTGTATCATAAAATGCTTTTAACTTTGGAAAAGAGGTGAAGGAAAAGGGGAAAAAAGAGCCACATGAAAGCAGGCAGATAGCAATTGGCAAACACGCCACATTCAGCTGTCCTATTTGTTTGCATGCTACCAACCATGAAAGTATTGAATTTGCATTTCCACATTTTATTTGTAGTAGTCTTCCCCACAAAAGCTCAATACCTAATAAATAAATTCGTTAGCGCTGAAGGTGCTACAGCATAGGGTTACCATATTTGCACTGTCAAAAGAGAGGACACATCAGTATCTACCAGCTCACTCTAGCCATGTCTACACGTGCACGCTACTTCGAAGTAGCGGCACTAACTTCGAAATAGCGCCCGTCAAGGCTACACGCGTCGGGCGCTATTTCGAAGTTAACTTCGACATTAGGCGGCGAGACGTCGAAGTCGCGAACCCAATGAGGGGATAGGAATAGCGCCCTACTTCGATGTTCAACGTCGAAGTAGGGACTGTGTAGTCGTTGCGCGTCCCGCAACGTCGAAATTGCAGGGTCCTCCATGGCGGCCATCAGCTGAGGGGTTGAGAGATGCTCGCTCCAGCCCCTCCGCTCAATGGTGGCCGCGTGGAGCGGCCCCTTAAAGGTCCCCCTCCCCCTCCCTTGTGCAGGAAGCTGAGGGAACGTGCAGGCGGTAGCCCAGACACGCGGCCAGCCTGCACGTTCCTCAGCCACCCAGAACAGGGCCAGCACCTGCCATGGCTGCCTGGCAGCCCCCCCAGCACCCCCAAGGGACCCCCCCTCAAGGGGAGCCAGGGCAGCCAGCCCAGCCAGGTGGGCAGCCAGGCTGGCAAGCGGCAGCGGGGCCCCTCCTGGACGGAAGCCGAGCTGTGGGACCTGATGGGGCTCTGGAGCGAGGAGGAGGTGCTCCAGGTAATGGGGAGCAAGACGCGGAACGCAGATGTGTTCGCTTGGCTGGCCGACGGCCTGGCTGCCCGGGGTCACCCTGCCCGCACTCCTGATCACGTCAGGAGTAAGGTGAAGGAGCTGCGGCAGGGTTACTCCTGGGCCCAGGATGCTGCCAGCCGATCTGGGGCCGCCCTCGTCACTTGCCCCTTTTACAGGGAGCTCAGGGACATCCTTGGCCCCCAGCACACCTCCTCCCCTCCGGCCACCCTTGATACTTCGGCCGATGAACCCCAGCAGGCCCTGCAGCCGGAGTCCGCCCCGGAGGTAAGCCCCGCACCCCGGGGGCCCCCCCCGGAGCTCACCCCTGGGCCATCGCGGCAGGAGGAGGACGAGGAGGAGGAGGGGGGCTCCTCCTCCGCAGAATCCGGGCTGCAGATCCTCCTCCTGCCATCCCCGGGGATCTCCAGACCATGGGAGTGGACCGACAGGTATGTACCCCCCTCTGGTGTACACCCTTGGGCTTGAGGGGTGGGGGGTAATAGATATGTGTCCAGGGCCCCCCACATGCTCACATGGCCATGGCCCCAAGGACAGCAGGGCCATGTCCCTGACAGCAGTGCATCAGCCCCTGCCCCCCCGCCACCCCGCACGACAGTGCCATGCCCCATCCCCGGGGCAGGGAAGAGCGGAACCTCGAGGGGCCCCCGGGAGGAGGGGGTGGGACATCCCGCAGCAGCAGCAGCAGCAGCAGCAGCAGCAGCAGCATGTGATGGAGTGGGGGGAGTGCAAAAGGGAGACTCAGGCTAGATGTGAGCAACAAGAGCCGAATAGCGCCCAGGGGCAAAGGATGATCGTGGGGCTACAGCTGGCAGGTGACACCTCTGCCCTGAACAAAGAGGAGGGAGGAGCTGAGCTGGCTTGGAATTGGGGGGCGAGGGCGGGGGCCACAGGTAGAGGCTAGGGGAAGGGAGAGCTGGAAGGCAGCCAGCCTGAGGAGGGGGAAAGCTGCATCCCAGAGGGGCCCCCCTTGGAGTCTTCTCCCCAGGACGGGTTGGAAGGACTGTCTCTTCCGACAGCTGGTGCTGTCACTCCTGGGAGAAACTGGGCATCTGTGGCCTAAGAAACCTCTCCTGTCAGACCCTGCGGAGTGAAGTGAGAGTCGCTCCCACCAGGGGACGGGGTGCAGTGCAGGGGGACCCCTGAACCCCATCCATCACAGCAGCATCTCCCGGGGATGGGGATGGGGAACCTGCAGCACAGGGCTGGGGGGGCAAAGGCCATGGCTCGGAGCCCACACTAACGCCTGTCTCCATTCTTCTTCCCCCCTTCCTCTCCTGTGTCCCGCACCTGCACCATCAGAAGGACCGGAAGAGAGCGCCGGCGAGGCATCAGTGGTCCCGGAGAGCCCTCCGGGGCCATTGCTCCAGGCAAGCCCCTCGGCCGAGGACCGACCGGCCCCACGGCGGGCTAGACGGCAGACCCCGCGCCACCACCAGCCGACGGCGATGGACCCCCAGCTGCTGGCCATCCACCGTCGGCAGCTAGAGGTCGCGGAGCAGCACCTGCAGCTGCAGGAGCGGGCGGTGGCCTGGCGCCAAGAGGCATGGGGGGCCTACATGGAGACTTTCAACCGCCTGGTGGACTACCCCGCCACAGCGCCCGACGTGCCTGCTCCACCTGCTGCACCACCAGCTGCTCCGCCCGTCGCCGTCCCGTCCGCCGTCACCCCGCCACCCACCGCCGAGGGACCCCTGGAGCCAGCTGTGACTCGCCGGGCATATCTTCCGGTCTGCCCCGCCCCCAGCCAGCCCCGGACAGGGCTGCGGCCGCGGCGGGGCTCCCGGCCAGCCATGCCCAGTGCCGGACTTTAGGGGCGAGGGGCCCGGGACGTGGCCCCCCCCTTGTATATAGTTGGGACTTATTATTTTGTGCCCCCCATTTGCCCCGTCCCCCCCATGTAAATAGTTCTCCCCTTTATCCTCCCTGGTTTTCTTTTTATTACTGAGCACACTTTTTTATTACTATTGTTTTATTTGTACATATTACTTTGGTTCCACACGTCGTATATAGATTGTTCTTGTTTTATAATTATAGTTTAAAAAAAAAGTTGTAAAAGAAAAAGCAGTTTGAGTTCAGCCACAAGTGCGTGCTGTCATTTGTCCAGGAAAAGTGGGAGGGGGGTGCGGTTGGGTGCTCCATGGTGTGGGCGTTGGGGCAGGAGTGTGGGGGAGGAAGGGGCGGGCAGTGGGGGGCCTGGCAGAGTTCACCCCTCGGCCTCATCATCGAAGTGGGCCCGCAGGGCCTCCCGGACCCGGGTCCCTTCGGGGTCCACCTGCCGACTGGGGGCAGCAGGTGGCTGCACGTCGGCCCTGACGGCCTCCACAGCCCAGCCCTGGAAAAAGGCCTCCCCCTTGCTCTCCACCAAATTGTGCAGGGCGCAGCAGGCACCCACAATCAGGGGGGTGTTGTTGGGGCCCGCATCCAGGCGGGTCAGGAGACATCTCCAGCGTCCCTTCAGGTGGCCAAATGAGCGCTCCACCACCTGGCGCGCGTGGTTCAGGCGCTGGTTGAAGCGCTCCTGGCTAGCGGAGAGATGGCCCGTGTACGGGTGCATGAGCCAGGGCCGGAGGGGGTATGCCGCATCTGCGATGATGCAGAGGGGCATGGTGGTGTCCCCCAGAGGGATCTCCCGCTGGGGGATGTAGGTCCCCGCCTCCAGCCGGCGGCACAGGCCCGAGTTCCGGAAAACCCGGGCGTCGTGGGTGCTGCCAGGCCAGCCCACATAAATGTCCTGGAAACGGCCCCGGCTGTCCACCAAAGCCTGGAGGACCACAGAATGGTAGCCCTTGCGATTCATGTATCGTCCTCCACTGTGATGCGGGGAGTGGATGGGGATGTGAGTCCCATCCAGAGCCCCGAAGCAATTGGGGAAGCCCAGGGTGGCAAAGGCTGAGATGGTGTCATCTGGGTCCCCCAGCCTCACGAGCCTGTGCAGGAGCATGGCGTTGATGGCACGCACAACCTGCAGGGAAAGCACATGGGACAGCACCAATGAGGGGTGAGCAGGGTGTGCGTGGCCCTGCCCTGCCCTCCCCTCCTCTGCCCTGCCCTGCCTTGCCCTCCTCTGCCCTGCCCTGTCCTGCCCTGCCCTCCCCTCCTCTGCACTCCCCTCCCTTGCCCCGCCCTCCTCTGCCCTCCCCTGCCCTCCTCTGCCCGGGCCCCCCTCCCCTGCCCTGCCTTCCCCCCGTGGGTTCTCTTACCTCCATGAGGACAGCCCCGACGGTGGCCTTGCCGACACCAAGCTGCTGCCCCACGGATCGGTAGCTGTCAGGAGTGGCCAGCTTCCAGACAGCGATGCCGACCCGTTTCTCCACAGGGAGGGCACGCCACAAGGCGGTGTCCTGGTGCCTGAGTGCGGGGGTGAGCCACTGGCACAGCTCCATAAATGTCTGCCAGCTCATCCTGAAGTTCCTGAGCCAGCGGTCGTCGTCCCACTCCCCAAGCACCAGCCGCTCCCACCAGTCGGTGCTGGTGGGGTAGCTCCACAGCCGCTGGCATGTGAGGCGGGGGTGGGGGCAGGGTGCTGCAGGGTTGGGGGTTGAGCCCTGCTGCCCTGGGGGCAGCTCCTCCTCTGGTGTAGCAAGGAGGTGCTCAGCTGCCTCCCGCATGGCATGTAGACGTTCCCTCGCTGCGCCTATTTCGATGTTGGGCTGCGCAATGTCGAAGTTGAACATCGACGTTGCCTGCCCTGGAGGACGTGTAGACGTTATTCATCGAAATAGCCTATTTCGATGTCGCTACATCAAAATAGGCTATTTCGATGTAGGCTTCACGTGTAGACGTTATTCATCGAAATAGCCTATTTCGATGTCGCTACATCAAAATAAGCTATTTCGATGTAGGCTTCACGTGTAGACGTAGCCTCTGTGTCCTCTTTTTGACAGTTTAAATACAGTAACTCTACTACCCGACCGCTTGTTTTTAGTCCAAATTTTTTTAAACAGTCGGGTCCTCGTGTTCAGAGCTAGATGTACACAAATGCATCCCCAGTTTGCGCATAATCATGCAACTGCATGTATCTAGGTATTCACTGGAGCAGCTGTGTCCAAAAGAACTGTAACTGATTGCCACAGGCATTGCCCCCACCCCCGAGCCAGATGCCGCAACTGGAGCCAGGGACCCCTGCTGTGAGATTACTCAATGGAGCCGCCCCAGGCTGAAGCTGCTGCCGCCGTGCCAGCTGCCTTGCCGCTGGAGCCTGCTGGGTGGGGCACACGCGCACAGCAGCCGGCGGGACGCTCCATGTGTGCAGCTCTCCTGAGCCACATTTCACCATGCTCAGGAGCATACTGGACACAGTGGCACTGGAGCATGCTGCTACCATACTTGCAGGGCAGTCACCATGATTATATGGTCAATGGCAGGAATGGTGCACACAAAGCATGGATTTTGGCCAGATTATTTCTCAAAAACTGGGCTCCAGGAGCCTGAAATCTAGACCTTGGTTGGAATTACAATGGTGACTGTGTATGTGCGGCTGCTCTTGCTTTATGATTCTTACTGCTGTGCAGATTTATTAGCCTGAAAGTAACCTATAGAACAGCTTCACATATTTGCAGGATGACTCCAGCAATGCACATCGTTAGAATCACAGCGACAGCTGGGCAGTCCATTTGCTCAGGTATTTTATGCCACCTGTGAATGATTATCTGCAACTTACTTTCCAGATGTTTATTGGTAGAACTTATTCTACCAGAAATGTGGCAAGTCAGTAGCAGACCACAGGTTGAAACATAGTTAGCACACTCCAGTCATAGTAACAGAAGCACAGTGTGATGTGATATGTAGATGTAAAACACCTGGCTTAAGAAGCCTCACATATAATGGGAAACCATATATTCCTGTAACTGTCATTTCAATGTATGTCTTGGGAAGACCATTATTGCAGGATAATGGTCACCTATATGCCAGTGCCATCGCAAATGAGAGTGATACTCAGTTGATCTAGCCCAGCAACATTAATTTTGAGTCCTTTTATCATTATTGTTGCTCCCCTGGCACAACAGTTCTTGGTAACTTTAGTTTGCAGTGTTCCAATAGCCTCAGAGCAGAATTAGCGCAAGTTAGGCAGAGACCTGGCTTGTGGGTGTGGGGATCCAGTCCATCTCTAGGGCACCACAAGTCATCCTAAATTTGCTGGGAACAGCCTGGTACCCCCATGCACCGATCCCATTCCATGTAGGTGGGAGACAGTAGGGTACTGGATCTATTTGTGGCAAGGTGTATGCCTTGGGAGTAGACAGAAGATTGGCCCTGCCTTCCCCTGAATACAGGCCTGAGCTTGGACCTTTCCTGGGTTGTATTGTGGGTGGAGAGGCCCTCTTCACTCTCTATGCATATCATCACTGTCAGGATCTACCATACTTTCAGAGGTCAGCTTCCCTCCACCACGTTTAAGGAGTGTTTTTTACTTTTACTAATTTAATAGAGTGATTTTGATAGTCAAAAGTTTTTGATTTGCCCATTCAGCTGGCCTGGAACAAAGCAAGCCTTGCAGGTACTGTTCCAGGCCTAATGGACTCAGGAATAGAAATTGAATTAGCACAGTGAGGAGCACAGAGAAGTCGTGGAGAGGGTTGGCTGAGGATTTTGCAGTAAGATTTGCAAACTTGGTGGGAGGTAAGCACAGAAATCCAGTGAACAAACGATTGAATTAAGCATATCCTTCCCACACCATGTCCTGAAAAAGTATTTCCATAAGCCCAAAAAAACCCAAAAAACACTCTGAATATAAATTTGCCCTTAAAAGCTAAACCAGATGGGCCTGCAGACTTAGTGGTCACATTCTGTGCTGCCATATGACACACAGATCCTCATGGTTTACTCAATTGTGTATCTGAGCCGAACCCTCAGCTACATATATGAAATAAAAACCCAAACATTTTGTGACTTGGTTGCAAACTTGGGATCTGGTCCTCCAGGGCTGGAGTAAAGTGTATGCACTATAGGCTGATGACTAGGATCCCAATGCCTGGGGTCCGGTGAGCCCAGGAGAACTGCTGCTCTTTGAACAAGATGAGCACAATGGTAGACCCCGCAGCTGCAAAGGAAAGTTTGAAAATGTGAACCTGGCAATGGAAACAGTGATATCTGCCTGAGCCAGCGGGTTCGAACTGCCTCATGAATCTCAATGGGGGGTGCCCTACCAGTAACCTGTCAATGCCCAGCAACAGCCTGTGTGGTGCCAGCCCACTTACCTATTCGCATCACCCCAGTTGCTGGGGTGCTCCTGGGTTCCTTGCTGTTTTTAAGAGGAGATGGGGTCCCTGCTAACACTCTGGGACCAAGAAAGGAAGCCCGTGCCACTCGTAAAGGACTAGATATATGGAGGTTAGGCCCATCTGTACTTATTAGCGAGGGTGGGAATGGTAACCCTGCCTCTATTTGTCAGAGGCTGGAAATGGATGGCATGAGAGGGCTCACTCAATGATTACCTGTTCTGTTCACTCCCTCTGGGGCACCTGGCAGTGGCCTCTGTCAGAAGACAGGATACTGGGCTAGATGCATCTTTGGTCTCACCCAATATGGCCATTCTTATATCTCTTGGGGGGCTGCTACACCTATTCCAACTAAAGGATATGGGCCTCTGTGGACAGAGGCCATGTTGTGGTATACACAGGGCCTTTAGTTGGCCCCTTGCTGCAAGTGTAGGGATTACTTTGCACTTGCCCCTTTCTGGCCCAGATTATTTCTGCTACAGTAAAACCTCAAAATACGTGGCTTCAAGTTGCGCGTAACTTGCTTTAATGCAAGTTAAGCACAACTTCAAGCTGCTCTGCGGCTGTCAGCCTTTCTAGCTGCCCACAGTTGCGGGCAGCAAGACAAGCTAAGGGCCCCTTCTCCCTGCCTTCCCCCACCCATGGGGCTGTCAGAGTGACAGCTGCACTGCTGGGGGAAGTCAGGGAGAAGCAGCCAGGAAACTGACCAGTTAGGGCTGGTCAGTTTCCCAGCTTGCGAGGGGAGGAGAGCCGGGAGCCAGGTTGCTGCCTGGTTCCCAGCTTCCTGCCACTTGTGGGACCCAGGAAACTGACCAGCCGTGAGTTGGTCAGTTTCCCAGCTCCTGCAAGCAGTGGGGAGGTGGGAACCAGGCTGCCCCCTGGTTCTTGGCTCCCTGTCCCTCTGCAGCTTGGTTCCCATCTCCCCTCCAACTTGTGTGAAAATTTGAGTTACATGGGGGTTGCAGGAATACAACCCCTACCTAACTCAAGGGTATACTATACTGAAGTGGCTAGCATGGTGCAGCAAAGAGCTCCCCCAGTTGTCATGCCATGGGAAAGGGCTGGAAGTGGCCCTCCTGTTGCTGCTTCTTATATTGGCAGCTGGAGGGACCGGGCTTATGCCCCCTTGCTCTGTGTACAGCAAAGATCACATGCCATCCTAGCAGGGACTTAGTGCTGTGGAGGAAGCTTAGGCAAGACTGTGAGGCATATCTACTAATCAAGGCCTGCCAACAAGACCTTAAATGTGAGGTGGGAAGGGTATAAAACAGAATGAGCCATTTTTCGAGCTCTCATACTCCTCTGGCAAAAGAGAGAACAGCACCAGTTGTGTGATAGTGCTCATGAAATGCAAAGAGATAATCCCCTAGGAGAGGATCACTTCAAAGTTCAATTTGACCAGGTTTGCCTCACTCTTCTCAGGGAGTGTCCAAGGTTTTACTCCAGTATTTTAGCTGGTTTTCCACTGTATATTTTGATTCTGAATATCTGATACTTAATACTGAGATGCTTGGCTGGGATGGGTCACAAGTCCTGTGCTATTTTTGATGTGCTTCATGGCAAAAGGGTTTGTAGATGCCACTGGTGCTCTGAATCCAGAGTATCAGTGTGATGGAGTGGGGGATACCTGTGTGTGTGTGTGAGTGGCTCACAGAAGGTGTGGGACTCCTGCTGAGGGTAACCCTGACAACCAGGTAACACCTTTGTACTGCAGACAAAGGAGGAGGTGGAGCCTGAGGGGTTTGAATTGGAACTGGGAGTTGGAAGCAGTTAGTTTGGTCTGGGCTGAGGGAGAGAGAGACAAAGGAGGGGGCAAGGCCCCGGCTCTGGGGGCCCCTCGGGGCCTCCTCTCCCCAACATGAGTTGGACTGGCTATCTCTGCCTGCTGTACTGACTCCTCTGTACGATGCTGTGTCCTGTCGGCTAATAAACCCGCTGTTCTCCTGCTAAGTGAGAAACTCTCCTGCCTGCGGACAGGGTGCAGAGCTTGGGGGACCCCAGAACCCCATCACACTGGTGTTAGAAGTGGGATGTTCTGCACCCCGAGGATGGAGCATCCAGCAGTAAGTGACCGGGGCCCTGGAAGAAGTGGGGCCTGCGAGACCCAGGTGTGCTGAAGGGCAGTGAGGTGCAGTTCCCCAAGGCAGAGGGGCCTGCGGCCGAACCCGAGCAACTGCGGTCCTGGTCCTCGAGAGGGGGTGTCACACCTGAGGAGGGGTTACTCCTGGGAATCTGTTGGAGTCGATCCCAGAAGGTGGAGGGGCCGAGAGCCCAACCCCCAGGAACAAGTGACCCCTGAGGAGGCTGACGCTGAATGAGTCCTTCCCAAGACAAGGTGCTCATGGTCCCTGAGACCGGGTGTCACACTGAAGAAGGGGTTCCGCTGGGAGTCTGTTGGAGTCGGTCCCAGAGGGCAGAGGGGCCTACGGCCTAACCCCAGGCAGCTTGTGACCTGCAAGAAGCCTGGCACACTGAAGGGATTCTTCCAGGAATTGTGGGGTGCAGAGGGCATCAGCCTGAGAGCCTGCAACCACGCTGAGCAACTCCGCTGTGAAGTGGCAGCACCTGGAAACTGAATCGAGATTAAAGAAGCTGGACAAGGCAGCGTGGATGTGCAGTGGCAGAGCTGAGGGTTAAGGAGAATCCTGCAGAGGTGAGCCTGGATCGGGGCAGGGAACCCTGGACTGCATGGAGTTCTGAACCGAGTGGCCTGCCACAGCTCAAGGAGGGAAGGAGCGATTCCAACCATCATCTACTAGTGGCCAAGACAGACCTGCGAAGAGTTTTCCAGGCCTGGGCCAAGGAAGGTCCCTGTGTGTCTGTGCAGGAAAGCAGCTGATCCACTGGGAATGGCAAGTTGTCTGTGAGAGAAGCTGCTTCACCTTCTGTGTGTGTGTGGAGACCAGCCGGGGGGCTGGGACAAAGGAGAGAGTGTCTCCCATTGTCTGTCTGTGTTGAACAGCAGCAGCAGCCTGGGGAGAGAGCAGAGCCTGCGTTTGGAAAAGGTGCCAATGAGGAAACTAGCCCATTGTCTGAGGAGGATTCCTCAGCCTAGGGTGGCTGGAGAAGGATCCACCAGAAAAGAGCATTTCAGGTGTGTCTCTGAATCCAGCCATGGGGGCTGGAGCAGAGGGAATGGCTCTGGGATGGGTAGTGGTATCCCTGCTAAGGACACTGGTCCTTGGTGCAAGAAAAGTGCTTCTGCTTCTGGGGAAGTGAATCCTTTGCCTGAGCCTGTGGGGGCTCGAGATGGAGCCAAGATCCCAGAGCTGGATCTGAGGGCAGCTGAAGCCCAGATGGGAAGTGGGCCTACCTCTGTCTCTCTCAGGGGGAATGATGCTTTAACTTGGTCTAATCCAGTTAGTATCATCAGGGAATCCCAGAGACCAGACGATTCTGGTACTTGTTCTTTGCCTGATGCTGAGGTGTTACTGGGAGGGGGTGAGAGGGCTCTGTCCTACCAGAGTCATCCTCTCGCCAGGACACAAGAACAGACGGGCAATGGAGTTATGCTGAGTGATGAAGATAAAGGAGCTGGTAGCAGAAGGGAGGAAAGGGATCCTAACCTTCTGTCCGGTGGTACTGGCTGTCTGCCTGGAGGAGGATTACGTGGGAATCTGCCTAACGGGCCAGAAGTGATCCTGGGTGTAGGTGAAACCCAGGAGCTGGTTGTAGCTCAAGGGAGCAGTGCCCCCGTGGAGGCAGACGGGTGAGTTTTGGGAAGCTCTTAAGGAAGAGAATTTTCCTGAAACTTTTCCTGACCCGTCTGTGGGGACTGCAGACAATGGGAGTGAGGTGGAGGAGAGTGGACAGGAAAGGTGCTTGCCTGTAAGCACCAGAGCAACCCTTTGCCTGGGGAGAAGTTTGTTTCAGCTCCTGATGGCCAGGACCTGCCTGAGTGTGAAACCACTGGCTGTGCTCCGGAAGGGTCCAAAGCAGACAGTGTAAAAGTTTCTCAGGAATTGGAAGTTGATGCAAGTAAAGTAAAGTAAAGTGAAAACTATCAGGGAATGTGAGCAGCCCTGTGAGAACCAAGTAAAACAGCTGCACAGTCAATCTCTGTAGGATGCAGGAGAGGGCCAGCAATTCCCCATCTCCAGATGCTAGAAACACTTATATTCTCACACTGGACTCCAATTCTGATTCCATGGGGAGGCAGTAGTTGGAGGTGGAAGGACAAAGGAGCTTTGGGCCTGGTGGGCCGTTAAGGGATAAACAGGGATTCCTTCATGTGGATTCTGCGTCTGGGACTCACAAAACAACTCTCAGAAAGCAGTTTGGTTTGCAAATTTCCAGGCTGGCTGGGAGGGGGCTGTCTCCCTGAGATCATCAATGGCCCAGCTCTTGTTAGAAGGGAGGGCACAGCCAGAGAGATCAAATTTCCACCCCAGGGGGCAAGGGAGAAGATTAGAACTTGATGGTGCTAAGAAAGGCCTCAGCCATTTATCCCCAAAATACCAGATTCTCAAGGATGTTGCACAAAGGTTGTGGTCTACCAAAGAGCAACGTAAATGTACAGTTGCAATGGGTTTGTTCTGTTACTCACGCTGACTGCTGTAACCAAGGGGTGCTGCTACCAAAAGCTGTAGAATTGTACCATGTACTGAATGTTTGGAAAGAGCCATTTGACATGATGACATTGATGTAGAAGCATGAATTGTATGTTGAAGGAGTCTGTAACTCTGAAATGTCACCATTGTTCCCTGTAACTAGTCTTGCAACCTCTCACATGAGGAGGAACATTCCAAACCTATTGTGTGGCATGGAAGGGGAAACTGAGGCACACAACCATTTTGGTGGTCTGGCTAAATGCCAAGGGTGGAAGCATTTGTACCTTCTTTTACTGGACTGTAACTGAATTCCAAACATTGGCCGGAGCAGCTGTATGGGCTGGTGGTCAGACAGGGCAGGGCCCAGACCAGAAAAGAACTATTTGATCTGTTGGTGCTGCAGCATCTGTATGGGCTCTGCCTGCCCGATTTGAGAATGTGGCTGATGGACCAGAGACAGAAGCAGGGAGACCGACCAACCTGAGGGAACTAAAGGGACTTGCCCGGCTGCATCACATGAAAAGGGCCAATACCAAGCTCCTGAGTTGGAGCCTCCCCCAGCAGGATTATAACATGGGGGTGGTGCACATCAAGGGGAGCACTGAGGGTGCAGCCGATGCCCTGTCATGAGGGGAGGGCCCCAAACTTCCCCAGGTCACTGGCTGAGTGACCCCGCTCAGTTCGGTCTGGAAGGGGGAAGAGATGTGATGGAGTGGGGGATACCTGTGTGTATGTGAGTGGCTCACAGAGGGTGTGGGGCTCCTGCTGAGGGTAACCCTGACAACCAGGTAACACCTTTGTACTGCAGACAAAGGAGGAGGTGGAGCCTGAGGGGTTTGAATTGGAACTGGGAGTTGGAAGCAGTTAGTTTGGTCTGGGCTGAGGGAGAGAGAGACAAAGGAGGGGGCAAGGCCCCGGCTCTGGGGGCCCCTCGGGGCCTCCTCTCCCCAACATGAATTGGACTGGCTATCTCTGCCTGCTGTACTGACTCCTTTGTATGATGCTGTGTCCTGTCGGCTAATAAACCCGCTGTTCTCCTGCTAAGTGAGAAACTCTCCTGCCTGCGGACAGGGTGCAGAGCTTGGGGGACCCCAGAACCCCATCACAATCAGATGAACAGAATTAGGGAATTTTAGAAATGGTTAAGCCTATAGGCCATGCTGGGTTTGCTGAGGTCTCATTCGGAGAGGAGTTAAGCTGTGAAATTGGTTGGTTGGCTGCAGAGTTCACATTTAGCTTCTTACCACATATACAAAGAGTAGCTGTGCTGGCAGAGCTTTTTGTGAGGGTTGCATTCAGATTGTAGTTGTCCTTTTATCAGTGGCAATACACCACTGGCAGGAGGTTTTGGATGTGCCTTCCTGGGTTATGTCATCATACACTAAATAAGTCAAAGCTGTATACATTCATAAACATACCTAGCTGCATCACACTACTCTCAAAAGCACGAACATAGAAAGCTAAGCCAATTTACAGTATGCATGTTCTCTGTCCCCAGATATACAATAAACCAACATAGCAGATGTCGTTTACTGCGGACTAACCTTAACTCTGCTCCCTCACTGCTTCACAACACCACTTGGTATTAGTTTCCCAGGGGTTTTTAAAACTTAGTGATAGGAGAATATGGCTACGTCTACACGTGAAGCCTACATCGAAATAGCTTATTTCGATGTAGCAACATCGAAATAGGCTATTTCGTTGAATAACATCTACGGCTACGTCTACACGTGCAGCCAACATTGAAATAGGCTATTTCGATGAATAACGTCTACACGTCCTCCAGGGCCGGCAACGTCGATGTTCAACTTCGACGTTGCTCAGCCCAACATCGAAATAGGCGCAGCGAGGGAACGTCTACACGTCAAAGTAGCACACATCGAAATAGGGATGCCAGGCACAGCTGCAGACAGGGTCACAGGGCGGACTCAACAGCAAGCCGCTCCCTTAAAGGGCCCCTCCCAGACACAGTTGCACTAAACAACACAAGATACACAGAGCTGACAACTGGTTGCAGACCCTGTGCCTGCAGCATAGATCCCCAGCTGCCGCAGAAGCAGCCAGAAGCCCTGGGCTAAGGGCTGCTGCCCACGGTGACCATAGAGCCCCGCAGGGGCTGGAGAGAGAGCATCTCTCAACCCCCCAGCTGATGGCCGCCATGGAGGACCCAGCAATTTCGACGTTGCGGGACGCGGATCGTCTACACGGTCCCTACTTCGATGTTGAACGTCGAAGTAGGGTGCTACTCCTATCTCCTCATGAGGTTAGCGACTTCGACGTCTCGCCGCCTAACTTCGAAGTTGGTGCCGCTACTTCGAAGTAGCGTGCACGTGTAGACGCAGCTTACACGTCCTCCAGGGCTGGCAACGTCGACGTTCAACATCGACGTTGCACAGCCCAACATCGAAATAGGCGCTGCGAGGGAACGTCTACACGCCAAAGTAGCACACATTGAAATAGGGATGCCAGGCACAGCTGCAGACAGGGTCACAGGGCGGACTAGCGCTTCCGGGACAACAGCTAGCCGCTCCCTTAAAGGGCCCCTCCCAGACACACTCAGCCTGCACAGCACGCGGTCTGAGGAGCCATAGGCACACAGACCCCGGGTGACGCAGGCATGGACCCCCAGCGGCAGCAGCAGCCAGAGGTCCACCCAGCCCTCCCGGCAGGAGCAGGGCTCGCCCTGATCCATGCCATGCAGGAGGCAGCTGAGCACCTCCTTGCTACACCAGAGGAGGAGCTGCCCCCAGGGCAGCAGGGCTCAACCCCCAACCCTGCAGCACCCTGCCCCCACCCCCGCCTCACACGCCGGCGGCTGTGGAGCTACCCCACCAGCACCGACTGGTGGGAGCGGCTGGTGTTTGAGGAGTGGGATGACGACCGCTGGCTCAGGAACTTCAGGATGAGCCGGCAGACATTTATGGAGCTGTGCCAGTGGCTCACCCCTGCACTCAGGCACCAGGACACTGCCATGCGGCGTGCCCTCCCTGTGGAGAAACGGGTCGGCATCGCTGTCTGGAAGCTGGCCACTCCCGACAGCTACCGATCCGTGGGACAGCAGTTTGGTGTCGGCAAGGCCACCGTCGGGGCTGTCCTCATGGAGGTAAGACGACCCAGGGGGGGAGGGCAGGGCAGGGGAGGGGGGCCTGGGCAGAGGAGGGCAGGGCAGGGCAGGGAAGAGGAGGGCAGAGGAGGGGAGGGCAGGGCAGGGCCACGCACACCCTGCTCACCCCTCATTGGTGCTCTCCCATGTGATTTCCCTGCAGGTTGTGCGTGCCATCAACGCCATGCTCCTGCACAGGCTCATGAGGCTGGGGGACCCAGATGACACCATCGCGGCCTTTGCCACCCTGGGCTTCCCCAATTGCTTCGGGGCTCTGGATGGGACTCACATCCCCATCCGCGCCCTGCATCACAGTGGAGGACGCTACATCAATTGCAAGGGCTACCATTCTGTGGTCCTCCAGGCCTTGGTGGACAGCCGGGGCCGTTTCCAGGACATTTATGTGGGCTGGCCTGGCAGCACCCACGACGCCCGGGTTTTCCGGAACTCGGGCCTGTGCCGCCGGCTGGAGGCGGGGACCTACATCCCCCAGCGGGAGATCCCTCTGGGGGACACCACCATGCCCCTCTGCATCATCGCAGATGTGGCATACCCCCTCCGGCCGTGGCTCATGCACCCGTACATGGGCCATCTCTCCGCCAGCCAGGAGCGCTTCTTCCAGCGCCTGAACCACACGCGCCAGGTGGTGGAGTGCTCATTTGGCCGCCTGAAAGGACGCTGGAGATGTCTCCTGACCCGCCTGGGTGCAGGCCCCAACAACATCCCCCTGATTGTGGGTGCCTGCTGAGCCCTGCACAATTTGGTGGAGAGCAAGGGGGAGGCCTTTTTCCAGGGCTGGGCTGTGGAGGCCGGCAGGGCCGACGTGCAGCCACCTGCTGCCCCCAGTCGGCAGGTGGACCCCGAAGGGACCCGGCTCCGGGAGGCCCTGCGGGCCCACTTCGATGATGAGGCCGAGGGGTGAACTCTGCCAGGCCCCCCCGACTGCCCACCCCTTCCTCCACAACACTCCCTGCCCCAACGCCCACACCATGGAGCACCCAACCCCCACTTTTCCTGGACAAATGACAGCACGCACTTGTGGCTGAACTTAAACTGGTTTTTCTTTGAGAACTTTGTTTTTTTGGAACTAGAATTAAAACAAGAACAAACTATATAGAAGACGTGTGTAACAAAAGTAATATGTACAAAGAAAACAATAGTAATAAAAAAGTTTGTTCACTAAAAAGAAAACCAGGGATGATAAAGGGGAGAACTATTTACATGGGGGGGGACGGGGCAAAGGGGGGCACAAAAAAAGAGACCTACAACTTTCCATCAGAGTCCTTTTTTAAAAATCAACTATATACAAGGGGCGGGGGCCGCGTCCCAGGCCCCACGCCCCTAAAGTCCGGCACTGGGGGTGGGCGGTCGGGAGCCCCGCCGCGGCTGCAGCCCTGTCCGGGGCTGGCTGAGGGCGGGGCGGGGCGGACCGGAAGATATGCCCGGCGAGTCTCAGGTGGCTCCAGGGGTCCTTCAGTGGTCCGGCCCTCGCTGGTGGATGGCGGGGCGACGGTGGACGGGACGGCGACGTGCGGAGCAGCAGGTGGTGCGGCAGGTGGAGCAGTCAGGGCAGGCGCTGAGGCGGCCAGCGCAGCATGGGGGGCCAGGTACTCAACAAGGCGGTTGAAAGTGTCCATGTAGGCCCTCATGCCTCTTGGTGCCAGGCCAGCGCCCGCTCCTGCAGTTCGACGTGGCGTTGCTCCACCCGCAGGCGCTGCTTCGCCACCTCCAGCTGCCGACGGTGGATGGCCAGCAGCTGGGGGTCCGTCGCCATCGGCTGGTGGTGGTGCGGGGTCTGCCGTGTAGCCCGCCATGGGGCTGGCTGGTCCTCGGCCGAGGGGCTTGCCTGGAGCTGTGGCCCCGGAGGGGTCTCCGGGACCACTGATGCCTCGCCGGCACTCTCTTCCGGTCCTTCGGATGGTGCAGGTGCGGGACACAGGAGAGGAGGGGGGGAAGAAGAATGGAGACAGGCATTAGTGTGGGCCCCGAGCCGTGGCATTTGTCCCCCCAGCCCTGTGCTGCAGGTTCCCCATCCCCGTCCCCAGGAGATGCTGCTGTGATGGATGGGGTTCAGGGGTCCCCCTGCACTGCACCCCGTCCCCTGGTGGGAACGACTCTCCCTTCACTCCACAGGGTCTGACAGGAAGGGTTTCTTAGGCCACAGATGCCCAGTTTCTCCCAGGAGTGACAGCACCAGCTGTCAGAAGAGACAGTCCTTCCAACCCGTCCTGGGGAGAAGACCCCAAGGGGGGCCCCTCTGGGGTGTAGCTTTCCCCCTCCTCAGGGTGGCTGCCTTCCAGCTCTCCCTTCCCCTAGCCTCTACCTGTGGCCCCCGCCCTCCCCCCCCCAATTCCAAGCCAGCTCGGCTCCTCCCTCCTCTTTGTCCAGAGCAGAGGTGTCACCTGCCAGCTGTAGCCCCAGGATCATCCTTTGCCCCTGGGAGCTATTCGGCTCTTGTTGATCACATCTAGTCTGAGTCTCCCTTTTGCACTCCCCCCCACTCCATCACATGCTGCTGCTGCTGCTGCTGCTGCTGCAGGGTGTCCCACCCCCTCCTCCCGGGGGCCCCTCGAGGTTCCGCTCCCCCCTGCCCCGGGGATGGGGCATGGCACTGTCGTGCGGGGTGGCGGGAGGGGCAGGGGCTGATGCAGTGCTGTGAGGGCCATGGCCCTGGTGTCCTTGGGGCCATGGCCATGTGAGCATGTGGGGGGCCCTGGGTACATATCTATTACCCCCTCCCCTCAAGCTCAGGGGTGTACACCAGAGGGGGGTACATACCTGTCGGTCCACTCCCAAGGTCCGGAGATCCCCGGGGGGCAGAGGCCCGGCTGCTGCTCCAGGATGGCAGGAGGAGGATCTGCAGCCCGGATTCTGCGGAGGAGGAGCCCCCCTCCTCCTCCTCCTCCTGCCACGATGGCCCGGGGGTGGGCTCCGGGGTGGGCCCCCGGGGTGCGGGGCTTACCTCTGGGACGGACTCCGGCTGAAGGGCCTGCTGGGGCTCGTCGGCCGAAGTATCAAGGGTGGCTGGAAGGGAGGAGGTGTGCCGGGGGCCCAGGATGTCCCTGAGCTCCCTGTAAGAGGGGCAAGTGACGGGGGCGGCCCCAGATCGGCTGGCCGCATCCCGGGCCTGGGCGTAACCCTGCCACAGCTCCTTAACCTTGCTCCTGACATGGTCAAGAGTGCGGGCAGGGTGACCCCGGGCGGCCACGCCCGTGGACAGCCGAGCAAACGCATCTGCATTCCGCCTCTTGCTCCCCATTACCTGGAGCACCTCCTCCTTGCTCCAGAGCCCCAGCAGGTCCCGCAGCTCGGCCTCCATCCGGGAGGGGCCCCGCTGCTGCTTCCCAGCCTGGCTGCCGGGCTGGCTGGCCTGGCTGCTTTGGCCCCCCTGGGGGGGGGCTCCCCTGGGGGTGCTGGGGGGGCTGCCAGGCAGCCATGGCAGGTGTTGGCCCTGTTCTGGGTGGCTGAGGGACGTGCAGGCTGGCCGCGTGTCTAGGCTGCCGCCTGCACGTTCCCCCAGCTTCCTGCACAGGAAGGGAGGGGGAGGGGACCTTTAAGGGGCCGCTCCACACGGCCACCATTGAGCTGAGGGACTGGAGAGAGCGTCTCTCAACCCCTCAGCTGATGGCCGCCATGGAGGACCCCGCAATTTCGACGTTGCGGGACGCGCAACGACTACATGGTCCCTACTTCGACGTTGAACGTCGAAGTAGGGCGCTATTCCTATCTCCTGATGAGGATAGCGGCTTCGACGTCTTGCCGCCTAACGTCAAAGTTAACTTCGAAATAGCGTCCGACATGTGTAGCCGTGATGGGCGCTATTTCGAAGTTAGTGCTGCTACTTCGAAGTAGCGTGCACGTGTAGACACAGCTTATAAGTGCAGCTGAATATTTGATCAGTTGCTGTTCAAGATACCTTTCTGCATTGGAAGATAAGACCAATCTCAGAGTAGCTCTCAAAACATGTCTGCATGGACAATTTCATTGCTGAGAAATAATTGATAAGGGCTACCTGAAAAATTACAGCATTTATCCATAAAAAAATGGCACGTTGCTCCAGAACTATTAAAGGTTCAGCTCTTATGTGACTTGGTTTAGTCACGTTTTTTTTGGGGGTAAAATAATGTTTTCTGGGAAGCCAGACCACCATGGACAATTATCTGCTGTTTCCCATTAGCCTGTTGACTACACAGCAAATTCAAGGCCCCTTCCTTCTGGAGATAAACACAACAGTAGGTGCTTTCATGATACCAAATGCTTTGCATTTACCAGCCTGTAATAGGTCCCCACCACATAACAACTCTTTGGCTACGTCTACACGTGCACCCAACTTCGAAATAGCTTATTTCGATGTTGCGACATCGAAATAGGCTATTTCGATGAATAACGTCTACACGTCCTCCAGGGCTGGCAACGTCGATGTTCAACTTCGACGTTGCTCAGCCCAACATCGAAATAGGCGCAGCGAGGGAACGTCTACACGCCAAAGTAGCACACATCGAAATAAGGGAGCCAGGCACAGCTGCAGACAGGGTCACAGGGCGGACTCAACAGCAAGTCGCTCCCTTAAAGGGCCCCTCCCAGACACACTTTCATTAAACAGTGCAAGATACACAGAGCCAACAACTAGTTGCAGACCCTGTATATGCAGCACGGACCCCCAGCTGCAGCAGCAGCAGCCAGAAGCCCTGGGCTAAGGGCTGCTGCCCACGGTGACCACAGAGCCCCGCAAGGGCTGGAGAGAGAGTATCTCTCAACCCCCCAGCTGATGGCCGCCATGGAGGACCCCGCTATTTCGATGTTGCGGGACGCGGATCGTCTACACGTCCCTACTTCGATGTTGAACGTCGAAGTAGGGCGCTATTCCCATCCCCTCATGGGGTTAGCGACTTCGACGTCTCGCCGCCTAACGTCGATTTCAACTTCGAAATAGCGCCCAACACGTGTAGACGTGACGGGCGCTATTTCGAAGTTACTGCCGCTACTTCGAAGTAGCGTGCACGTGTAGACGCAGCTATACAGAATAATTGGGTGTGCATATTCCATGGAAGCAAGGACATGTGCACCTCCTTTGCAGCTTGTGCTTGTGTATTATCAAGTTAACTCCTTGCAGGGCAAATACTTGAATTCACAACTTAATATTCCCATTGTGAGCATTGTGTGAAGTGGATTGCACAACTGCCTGGAGCAGGGATACAAAAAGTGCACGGGGATGATTGAAGCAAAGGCAAGTTTCATCCTGCTTTAACGTTATAGACAGGATAGATTGGACAGAGACATTCCTGCAACACCTTCACATGTCTTTCCAAGAATTACTTAGAATTAGGCAGCTCTGCCTGTCTTCCTGATCACTTCCTCTCTCCCATACCCCTGCTCCAGAGCTTTTGTGTAGGGCTGCCCACCTCAGCACCTTGCCAGCCCAGTGGGGGTACAATCTGCCTCTGGTTCATTGTGAGCAGTGGAGGGTTTTCATCTTGCTTCCAGCACACTGAAAGATCAGTTCAGTAATCAATTACATTATGATGGGTCATTTAAATAGAATCTAGCTCCATAAAGTGTTCCAGTGACTCTTAAATCAATACTTCATAAGTGTTACCTTTTGCACTTCAGTGGATTTATATATTTCATATGGAAATAAAATTATTTCAGGTTGCCAGATACAGGATCACAGAATTGCTTTGTTTCATTTTAATGGTTGCATCACTTGTGCATGCAACATTTGAAAGCTTCAGTCTTCAGCTTCAGTCGGAGCCTTAAGATGCAAGTGGGCTTGAATTTGAATTCCAGTGTGAAATTTCCTGTATAATGCCCTAGGAGCTAGGACTTGTTTGTATTCCCCAAGAACATGAATACGTGAGTCAAATGTCATCAAGAATCAGAATTATTAGACCAGAAGGGACTTCTGCAAGTCAGCTGTAGCCTCATACATTAGAAAGTGTTGAATAGATTATTCCTGAACCAGCTCTGATCCCTCTGCTGAAATGAGGTAACTGTTATGGGAAATTATATCCAGAGTTCTTCCACCTGCAGGTTAAAGGAGGTAGGTAGTTTTGAGGGTAGTCTATGTTCGATTCTTGGCTCCAGTATAGGCTTCCCCTGTTTATCTTGGGCAAGAGCACATTAGGTCAGATTTTTCTAGTGTCTGCTTTGTCTATGGGGCCCCAAGTACTTTTAAGAAGCTGCTGCTTAATATTTAGGTACAAAGCTCTTCAAGTACTCAGTTGGGGGTCAGTCATTCAAAGCCTGTCTCATTATCTGCCTGTCTCCTGATTACACTGTGAGCTTTCTGAGGCAGAGGCTTGCTTTGGTGTGTGATTTACTGTCTAGCACGATGGGGCTCTGGTGTTGAGTGGGGCTGCTGGTAATTAATATAAACGTATTGCTTATTCTGTCCTGCGACTAGCAGTTGAGCTCCATCTCTAACAGCCCGTAGTTCCCTTGGGACATACACTTGGGTGCCCTTTCAATTTTGTTGCTCTCTCCTGGACTGTAAACTTAGGGTTTAGGGGAATGGCGGCCTTTCCATGTTGAGTAACCTGGCCTAATTGCAGTTCTTTTCCTCTGCAGCACACACGACTCCTGTAGCACATTGTTAGCACAGTGCTTCATGGGCTCAGAAGGATCACAGCAGAGGAATGCATTTCAGGGAGCTTATACACCCAAGACTTTTGTTCAAAAATGCATGCTGCTCTTCTGAATTGGAAGGTGACGTTAAGGTTGGTGATCACATGAGAATGTGGAGCATTAAGGGATGTCTTGCCTCTAGCCTGCCTCCTGTTCACACACAAACGTCAGCAAAGTTTAGTGGTGGTTTTAACTTAGGCTTCCTATTTTGACCAGTGGCATAGGCTGGAGACCAGATGCTGCTTTTGCTGGTTTTGATAACCCACCCATTTTGCAGTGAGGATGCAGACTACATGATTTGTCCCCCATGTGTCCCTAAGGGTGGGGAAGAGCTCCTACAATTCCAGGGAAAGAATCAGCTCAACTGACAGGATCACAGAAACAGGAGACACATCCCTACAACATCACAGAATCAGTGAACTGGAAGTAACCTCAAGAGGTCATCGAGTCCAGTCCCCTGCACTCACAGTGGCTACGTCTACACGTGAAGCCTACATCGAAGTAGCCTATTTCGATGTGGTGACATCAAAATAGGCTATTTCGATGAATAGCGTCTACACGTCCTCCAGGGCTGGCAACGTCGATGTTCAACTTCGACGTTGCGCAGCCCAACATCGAAACAGGCGCAGCGAGGGAACGTCTACACGCCAAAGTAGCACACATCGAAATAGGGATGCCAGGCACAGCTGCAGACAGGGTCACAGGGTGGACTAGCGCTTCCGGGGCAACAGCTAGCCGCTCCCTTAAAGGGCCCCTCCCAGACACACTCAGCCTGCACAGCACGCGGTCTGCAGAGCCATAGACACACACACCCCGGGCGCCGCAGGCATGGACCCCCAGCAGCAGCAGCAGCAGCAGCAGCAGCAGCAGCAGCAGCCAGAGGTCCACCCAGCCCTCCCGGCAGGAGCAGGGCTTGCCCTGACCCATGCCATGTGGGAGGCAGCTGAGCACCTCCTTGCCCCAGGGGAGGAGATGCCCCCAGGGCAGCAGGGCTCAACCCCTACCCCTGCAGCACCCCGCCCCACCCCCCGCCTCACACGCCGGCGGCTGTGGAGCTACCCCTCCAGCACCGACTGGTGGGAGTGGCTGGTGCTTGGGGAGTGGGACGACGACCACTGGCTCAGGAACTTCAGGATGACCCGGCAGACATTCCTGGAGCTGTGCCAGTGGCTCACCCCCGCACTCAGGCACCAGGACACCGCCATGCGGCGTGCCCTCACAGTGCAGAAACGGGTCGGCATCGCTGTCTGGAAGCTGGCCACTCCCGACAGCTACCGATCCGTGGGCCAGCAGTTTGGTGTCGGCAAGGCCACCGTCGGGGCTGTCTTCATGGAGGTAAGTGAACCCACGGGGGGAGGGCAGGGCAGGGGAGGGGAGGCCAGCGCAGGGCAGGGCAGGGGAGGGGAGGCCAGCGCAGGGCAGGGCAGGGTGGGGCCAGAGCAGGGCAGGGCAGGGCAGGGCAGGGGGGCCACAGCAGGGCAGGGGGGCCAGGGCAGGGGGGCCAGAGCAGGGCAGGGCAGGGGAGGGAAGGCCAGGGCAGGGCAGGGCAGGGCAGGGGGGCCACAGCAGGGCAGGGTGGGGCCAGAGCACGGCAGGGCAGGCGGGCCAGAGCAGGGCAGGGCAGGGCAGGGCAGGGCAGGGCAGGGGGGCCAGAGCAGGGCAGGGCAGGGCAGGGCAGGGCCACGCACACCCTGCTCACCCCTCATTGGGGCTGTCCCATGTGCTTTCTCTGCAGGTTGTGCGCGCCATCAACGCCATGCTCCTGCACAGGCTCATGAGGCTGGGGGACCCAGATGCCACCATCGCCGCTTTTGCCACCCTGGGCTTCCCCAACTGCTTCGGGGCTCTGGATGGGACTCACATCCCCATCCGCGCCCTGCATCACAGTGGAGGACGATACCTCAATCAAAAGGGCTACCATTCTGTCGTCCTGCAGGCCTTGGTGGACAGCCGGGGCCGTTTCCAGGACATTTATGTGGGCTGGCCTGGCAGCACCCACGACGCCCGGGTTTTCCGGAACTCGGGCCTGTGCCGCCGGCTGGAGGCGGGGACCTACATCCCCCAGCGGGAGATCCCTCTGGGGGACACCACCATGCCCCTCTGCGTCATCGCAGATGCGGCATACCCCCTCCGGCCCTGGCTCATGCACCCGTACACGGGCCATCTCTCCGCCAGCCAGGAGCGCTTCAACCAGCGCCTGAACCACGTGCGCCAGGTGGTGGAGCGCTCATTTGGCCTCCTGAAGGGACGCTGGAGATGTCTCCTGACCCGCCTGGATGCGGGTCCCAACAACATCCCCCAGATTGTGGGTGCCTGCTGCGCCCTGCACAATTTGGTGGAGAGCAAGGGGGAGGCCTTTTTCCAGGGCTGGGCTGCGGAGGCCGCCAGGGCACACGTCCAGCCACCTGCTGCCCCCAGTCGGCAGGTGGACCCCGAGGGGACCCGGCTCCGGGAGGCCCTGCGGGCCCACTTCGATGAACAGGCCGCGGGGTGAACTCTGCCCAGGCCCCCTACTGCCCGCCCCTTCCTCCCCCACACTCCTGCCCCAACGCCCACACCATGGAGCACCCCCCCGCCCCCCCCCAACTTGTCCTGGACAAATGACAGCACGCACTTGTGGCTGAACGTAAACTTTTGTTTTTCTTTCCGAAACTTTTTTTTTTTTTATGTAAATAAATATGTGAACCACAAACAGAAAACTATGTACAAACGTTCAACAAAAGCAATATGTACAAAAATAAAACAATACAAAGAAACAACTGTCTGCCATAATAAAAAGAAAACCAGGGAGGATAAAGGGGAGAACTATTTACATGGGGGGGATGGGGCAAACGGGGGGGGCCGAAAAAAACAGGGTCCAACTATATACATGGGGGGGGAGCCACGTCCCGGGCCCCTCGCCCCTATAGCCCGGCACTGGGCGTGGCCGGCCGGGAGCCCCGCCGCGCTCGCAGCCTGGTCCGTGGCTGGGTGGGAGCGGGCTGGACCGGAAGGTATGGTGGCTGGCGAGTGTCAGGTGGCTCCAGGGGTCCCTCGGCGCTCCGGCCCTTGCCGGTGGGTGGCGGGGAGACGGCGGACGGGACGGCGACGGGTGGAGCAGCTGGTGGTGGGGCTGCAGGAGCAGGCAGGGCGGGCGATGTTTCGGCCGGCACGGCATGGGGGGCCAGGTAGTCCACCAGGCGATTAAATGTGTCCATGTAGGCCCCCCATGCCTCCTGGCGCCAGGCCAGCGCCCGCTTCTGCAGCTGGAGGTGCTGCTCCGCGACCTCCAGCTGCCGACGGTGGATGGCCAGCAGCTGGGGGTCCGTCGCCGTCAGTGGTTGGAGGTGCGGGGTCCGCCGTCTAGCCCGCCGTGGGGCCGGTCGGTCCTCGGCCGAGGGGCTGGCCTGGAGCGATGGTCCCGGAGGGCTCTCCGGGACGACTGACGCCTTGCCGGCGCTCTCTTCCGGTCCTTCTGATGGTGCAGGTGCAGGACACAGGAGAGGAGGGGGGGAAGAAGAATGGAGACAGGCGTTAGTGTGGGCCCCGAGCCATGGCCCTTGTCCCCGCAGCCCTGTGCTGCAAGTTCCCCATCCCCGTCCCCAGGAGATGCTGCTGTGATGGATGGGGTTCAGGGGTCCCCCTGCCCTGCACCCCGTCCCCTGGTGGGAGCGACTCTCACTTCACCCCGCAGGGTCTGAGAGCTGGAGAGGTTTCTTAGGCCACAGATGCCCAGTTTCTGCCAGGAGTGACAGCACCAGCTGTCGGAAGAGACAGTCCTTCCAACCCGTCCTGGGGAGAAGACCCCAAGGGGTGCCCCTCGGGGATGCAGCTTTCCCCCTCCTCAGGGTGGCTGCCTTCCAGCTCTCCCTTCCCCTAGCCTCTACCTGTGGCCCCCGCCCTCGCCCCCCAATTCCAAGCCAGCTCGGCTCCTCCCTCCTGTTTGTTCAGGGCAGAGGTGTCACCTGCCAGCTGTAGCCCCACGATCATCCTTTGCCCCTGGGAGCTATTCGGCTCTTGTGGCTCATATGTAGCCTGAGTCTCCCTTTGGCACTCCCCCCACTCCATCACGTGCTGCTGCTGCGGGGTGTCCCACCCCGTCCTCCCGGGGGCCCCTCGAGGTTCCGCTCCCCCCTGCCCCGGGGATGGGGCATGGCACTGTCATGCGGGGTGGTGGGGGGTAGGGGCTGATGGATGCAGTGCTGTGAGGGCCATGGCCCTGGTGTCCTTGGGGCCATGGCCATGTGAGCATGTGGGGGGCCCTGGACACTTATCTCTTATCCTCGCCCCTCAAGCCCAGGGGTGTCCACCAGAGGGGGGTACCTACCTGTCGGTCCGCTCCCATGGTCCGGAGATCCCCGGGGGGGGGCGGAGGCCCTGCTGCTGCTCCGGGATGGCAGGAGGAGGATCTGCAGGCTGGATTCTGCAGAGGAGGAGCCCCCCTCCTCCTCCTCCTCCTCCTCCTGCGCGATGTCCCCCTGTAGCTTTTCCCACCTTCTGGAATAAAAAATGATCTCCAATACCAGAGCGGCAGGGTGTATAATTTTTCATGGTGCCCTGAATGATTCCAAGCCCTGCCCCCCCCCACCTTATAAGTTGATATCTATATTGTGAAAATAACATAAACCTGGACTGGAAACTGTCCCTCTTCCCCCTCCCCCAGTACACAGCCCCAGGGCTCCCTACACTCAGGTCACTTCCCCACCTGGGCTGTGCGGAGGCATCAGCAGCTGTGTGCCCCTCCCTTTCCTTGTGTACCCCCTGGCTGCTTGGGGGAAGGAGCTGCCCTCCAGTGTAGGAGTGAGGAGCAATGGCAGCTGCTTTGTGTGTCCAGTTGGGTCAGTTTCCCCCGGTGGTCGCAGGAGGGGGTGCAGGAGTTAGGGGTGTGAGAGGTGCAAGGGGTAGGAGTGAAGGGGCACAGTGCAGAGGGCACAGCTCAGGGAATGGGGCACAGGACAGAGGTGCAGGCATTAGGGACAAAGGGAGCATAGTGTAGGGAGGGGGGTGTGGGGAGCCTATGGGGATCAGGGGCAATTAGGGGGGCAACAAGACCAAGGGGACCGGGGAGCACCAAAAATCCAATTTGCCCAGGATGCCATTTCCTTGAGGTCAGCCCTGTGCAAGACACTCAGCCAAGAAGTCCCCTCAGGCCAGAGACAGCTGGTCGTGCAAGTTCTTTCCTCTCTTCTTGCTGCCTTCGCTGGGGTAGGTGTTCTGCCAATCATGTTACACCCCCCTCCGTCCTGCCACAGGAGTAGAGAAGCCAGGGATCACCTGCTGATCAGTGCCTGAGGTAGCAGGCCTATGTTGGCAGCTCCTTTGCAGCTCTGCATGAAGCATCTTTCAAACTCTGGGAGACCTGGGTTCCTGAACATGAATGGACCTGAGTACCCAGCCTGAATATTCATGGGTCTGGAGCACCAGCAGTCCATATAACTCACTGCCTATGTCCAATACATTCCAAGGACTTGTTGGATAATCAGTATCCTGCTGTGTTATTTTCCCAACAGATTCCTGTGTAGTTGAAGTCCCTCATCGCCAGCAAGTCCTGTGCTTTGGCTGATGTTATTAGTTGTTTAGAAAAAGCCTCACCACATCTTCTTCCTGATTAAGTGGTCTGCAAGAGATTCCTATCATGATTCCTACCATGTAGTAGATTCCTCCCCATTACCCTAACACCTCCCACAGGTATGTGCAGTAATGTCATCCCAAAGTCATCCTACAGTAAATCAGGGATGATTTTGCAGTGTGTCTCCTCAGACTCAGGGGGGCTAATCCAGGTGCCAGTTACAAAGTTCACTGCAGAGAAGACAAGCCCTAAGAGTCTTTGGTTTTGATTGGAATTTAAGTATTAATACATAATTTAATACATGTACTGATAGATGGCTCATTATCATAAAAAGATAGAATTCCAAAAGCAAAATCACCACAATCCATAGCCCCTTAGCACTTTTTGCTGTGTGCGTAACTGTTAAAATGAGCTACTTGTATTTGGAGCATGCTTATATGCTAATTCATTTCATTATAGCCTTTTATAAGCCACTTAGCAATGTAGCCTTTGAGAAGTCAGCTTATTCAGTATTCGAAATTTCACTTCTAGAACAAGTGACATTAGTGTGTTGTTAAGAATTGGTTTGCAACGGAATTGCCAGGCTCCTTGGACTTTTGAGACATGCACGCTAGTTGTCAGATGGCCGTTGTTCCTTCTCCCCTGAATTTGAGGGAGATGGTGAACCTTTGAGATATGGGCTGTGCCTGATGCTGCTGTGACCACTCATCGGACTGAGAATGCTGAACCTCAAACATGGAGCTACATTGAGGCAGAGCTGAAAAAAGGCATTTTTCAGAAACCCAGGCTAAGGCTGCATGCATTCGGTGTACACCATAGTAACAACCTCGCTCGGATGTGATTTGCTTGCAAAAGGTGTACAGATCTTACTTGATAAAAGGCACCAAGCTATAATAGGCTTTGGACTTTTGTGGCTAAGATCAAGTTTTGTATTAGCTTAGCCATTAATGTTTAATGACATTAAGTGTATTTTTCAGTAAATTGCACAGGTATCGCAATGGGGCCTTATGGTTTAGAATGTTTCAGACATTTTTAGATGTTTAGAGCTGGTAGAATCCCCTGGGTCATAACATTTCAAACCATTAAGAATTTAAGGGTCAGAATCTTAATCTGAAGCGCCTTTATAGTGGACCAGTTTTTAGAAGCATATATCCATGCAGCTCTACCCCCATAGGTGAGGTAGCCAAGGTGCCCAAGAGGGCAGAAAACAGCCCAATATTCTATTAATCACACACAAATATAGGGCTAGTTAAGTCTCTAGATTCAGCCCTCTGTAAAGATCAGTTCATTGTTGTGCTATCCCAGTGAAGGAGCTGTGAGTCCGTCAATTCCATTGTCTCTCTCTCTCTCCTCCCCTCTCCACTTGCTTTGCTTTTTGTGGGGTGGAGGTTATAATTTACACCCTTTTACAAGATGCAGATTTCCATGCCCCTGGCTTTGTGCTGGACATGGGGACTGGGCCAAGGGTATGTCTCGGTATATGGCTATGGCTAGGTATGCCTGATCCCCAAGGTGCATGGTTGGCCCACCCCATCCCTGTGCAGCCACAGCTGCACTGTTATGTTTTGCATGCTAACTCCAGCATGGGGATACCCCAAGGCTCTACCTACTTCCTCCACCCCCGTCTTCCTACCTGTTTGTAAAGTGGAGTTATGGGGACACAGGGTTTTTCCTAGGCAGGCAACTTCTTCTCCTCCTGTCCCCAAGCTATGACACGGGGATCCCTAAAGCAGTCCCCTTACTCCTGTGGGGCCATGTTTGGCTGGATACAGTCAGACCCCTATTTGTTACCTTGGTAGCATTCTTTTATTTGCCCAAGCTTTCATTTTGTAAAACCAAAACGGCCTGGATTTTGAAGGCTTGGTAATACAGGAAATGTAGCCAGGCTGCCATCCTCTTGCTAAGAGTGAAGAAAGTCAGAGATTTGGAGAGTTACAAACAGGACATTGAATTTGGAATTTTGTGCCCTTACTGATTTGAGACAAGGCAAATAGGAGGGGCAGTTACGCAATTAGCTAGTGACAGTGAAAAAAGGGTTTGGAGCTTGTCTTCTCTGACCAGAAACTTGCAAATGAAAGGGATGGGTAAAGCAGCAAACACTTCAAACAAACCCAGCTCAGTTTTCCAAGCTAAAAATAAGAGTGATCCAAGGCAGCATAAAACCAGCGATAACTGCCAGGAGCATCACATGTACAAGGGTCACGTAGCTGCTCTTGGCTCTATGGAACTCTTTTAACATGAGGAGCTGGGCAGCTCAGGGGGAGACGGATTAAGCATTTCACTTGTCAGTCACTCGTTTGACTCAAACCAGGTGATTGATGGCTAGCGTATATGGTGACCTTTCTGAGACTGGCAGTGTTTCAGTTCCTAGATGACAGGGCTGTCCTCACCTCTGGACTAGGGAGCTAGATTCAGAAGAAGGAGAGGCAGACTGTGCACTACAGCTATTAAAAGTTACAGTCTGGGCTGGCATGGGGGCTAGCGCGCAGTGGTTTGAGCATTGGCCTGCTAAGCCCAGGGGTGTGAGCTCAGGCCTTGAGGGGTCTGTTCAGGGATATGGAGCAAATAAATTTTGTGGGGAGGGATAGCTCAGTGGTTGGAGCCTTAGCTTTGTAAACCCAGGATTGTAAACTCAATCCTTGAAGGGGCCTTTCAAGGGTCTGGGGTGGATATTAAAAATTCTGGGGATTACAGTGGATGAGTCAACAGTGCGCCCTTGTAGCCAAGAAGGCTAATGGAATATTGGGGTGCATTAGGAGAAGCATTTCCCGCAGATCTAGAGAAGTTGTTATTCCCCTCTAGTTGCCACTGGTGAGGCCACATCTGGAGTATCGGTTCCAATTCTGGGCACCCCAGTATAGAAAGGATGTGGATGCATTGGAATGGGTTTGTCAGAGGGCAATGAAAATGATTAGGGGACTGGAGCACATGACCTATGAGGAGAGGCTGAGGGATTTGGGCTTATTCAGTTTGCAGAACAGAAGACTGAGGGGCTATTTGATAGCAGCCTTCAACTTTCTGAAAGGAGGCTCTAAAGAGAATGGAGAGAAACTGTTCTCAATAGCGACAGAGGGCAGAACAAGGAGCAATGGTTTGAAGTTAGAGAGGGAGAGGTGTAGGTTGGATATTAGTAAGAACTATTTCACCAGGAGGGTGGTGAAGCACTGGAATGCATTACTGAGACAGGTGGTGGAATCTCCATCCCTAGAGGTTTTTAAATCCCAGCTTGACATAGTCATGGCTGGGATGATTTAGTTGGGGTTGATTCTGCTTTAGGCAGGGGGCTGGACTAGATGACCTCCTGAGGTCCCTTCCAGCCTTAGAATTCTATAATTCTATGACAGGGCAACTTTACGTTGCCTGGACTTTGCTGGAGCAAGTGGGGGATGGGGGTCAATGCAACACCTGGCCCAAGTTAAAGTAGCATGTAGCAGCCTTAACTTGCAACCTAGAATCCTTCTTAGTGTCAAGTGCCATGTGCATGTTTTATCCCCACTATACCTGAGGAAGTGAAGGTGCTGGCAGACAGTTGCTCACATCTGCTCTGGCCCAGAAGCGGGTGAGCTCCCTCCCTCCTCCTACCTTGAGCAATGCCTGATTACTGCTGGTGCAGCATTACCCTGGCTCTCAGGGGAGAATCATTTCCCTGCTCTCCCTTATTCTGAGGTAGGAAAAGGGTGTTGGTTTCTGGGGCTGCCTAGCCAGACATACCCCACAAGTGGGGGAATGCCTTGAAGGGAAGTCACTTGCCAGGTTTGTCCAGGAACTAGTATGATGGGCCTGGCCTAGCTGGTGGGATGGGTTTATCACATGCCTGCAGAGGAGCCACTTACTTCCCTGCTCCTTGGTAGACAAGGTCTGCTCATAGCCCCAGGAAGAAGCACCTTGAAGGAGCATCTAATGGAGGCTGGGGCACCTGTGCCTCTCTAAATCCCAGGGGTTGTCCCCTGAGAAAGACTCTTCCCCACCTTGCATGGTGTCAAGTATTGCAGCAGTAACCATGTTAGTCTGGATCTGTAACAGTGACGAAGGGTCCTGTGTCACCTTATAACTTTTCTGTTAGTCTATAAAGTGCCACAGGACCCTTCGTTGCTCTTCCCCACCTGTGAGCAGTATGTGTTGAAAAGCATAAGGTGTTTGTAAAGTGACTTTTAGTTATACCTATGTGTGGCCTCTAAGTGGATGGTGCACGGAGGCATTCAGAGCAGGAGCTGACAACCTATTAGCTGCCAAAAGTTTGTGTTAAAAAGCACAAAGAAACACAGGAGTGTGTGCCTCCCCCATCCTGCGCCTTACCCTTCCCTGCTGGCTCAAGGTTTCCTTCAGGAAGAGGATTTTAGGGTCTGCCCCAGAGCCAATTCTGCTCACCCTCCATGGGGTTCCTGTGGGGGGAGTGGTGATTGTAGCCTGAAGTGGGCAGCAGCACATGGACCAGTGTGATAGAATTCTTTAGGGTGCCACCTCAAACTGGGGTACTGCAGGGCCCTCTGATATACCAGTCTGGGACCCCTCTCACACTGTGAGGCTTGAGTCCACTCCAGGTCTTACACTTGTGCAGTCACACAAAATCAGGGGCACACCCAGCTGCAGCTACATGAATGCCTCTCCTAGCCTCTCATGAATTAACAATAGAAGTCCCGAGAGCCATACCCTCTTGCCCTGATCAAAAGCCTGGTCACTGTAAATTTATTACACAGTCTGCCCCTGGGGAGTTTCCAGGTATTGAGTTGGGAGAGGAGTAAGGCCAGTTGTCACTTAATTGTCATGTCAAAGACTCCAGCACAGTTAGTGGAAAAGTACAGGCATGAGATGGAGTCCAGTACCACATGATCGAGTCATCTAGTACCACATGATCTTTGAGTCACAGCAACCAGACACTTATCCAGACACTTGCTGAAGCATCCACAGGCAAAACTGATGAGGTGAAGGTAAGCTTCTTCTATGGCCTATTGCGGTCCTTATGGGCCATTAATTTGAATGGTTCATGTACTATGTGCTGGCTAGACTGGATGTAAACTGCTTAGGGGGTTTCATTCCAGGAGCAAACACATTTGAAATCCTGGTGCATTGGCATTATTCATAACTTCAGATGTAAAAACGAGACATGCATACAACTAGGCTAATCATATCCAGCAAATTATAACTTTTCCAATGATACCTTACATGATTTATGTTGTGTAAACCATAATTGTACCTCCAAGGATACTAAGGGGTTGCTTTAGGGTATACAATGTTGCAACCAGGTACCCTATTCCAGTGGTAGCCCCCCATCCCTTCCTCTCTGCTGCAGCTCCCAGCGCAGAGCTCATATCTGCACCACCTGGTCTTGGACCAGTGACCAGCCTCTTTGCAGATGGCTCTGTGCCCCTGTGCCCCTTGGCTTGAGACTCCCTGCAGCACTGAGGAGCAGCCATAGCTTCTAGCAAGCAGAGTGGGACGTTAGTACCAGTTGTACTCTCTCCAGGGTCTCTGCCTCCCACACCCGCTCCTTACCCCTCCTCAGGACTGATACCTGGTGCTGACAGGAGCTACTGTGGGTCCCAGTGGGTTGAGGGGCTGAGTGACACCCATGTTTCCAGTTACAGAAGGTGCATAGTAGGTACCAGATTTCTGCAGGTTAAAGGGAACATTTGTGGCTGCACCATCCTCATGTCTCACCAACAGTTAGTCTGGGTTCTCATCTGCATATTGCCCCAATCCCCTTTCTAGCCGCTGCCCAAAACCTCTAACCCAACCTTGCACGTGCATTAAGCCCAAGCTAACAAACACAGCTAAGGCCATTGGGTTGAGCTTGGGTTTCTTTTCAGTCTGGACTGGGAACAGCCTACTCTGTAGTGGCCTAATCGAGCCTGGTCCTGTTAGTCCTCCAATGCTTCCACTGCCTCTGACAGAGATGTCATCCAAGAAGTCACCCTCCCATGGTGCCAGCTGGCCAGAAGCCCTTGTGCTTTTGCTAGAGCCATAGTGTGAGCTCAGCAAGACTCCTGCATTGGGGAAACACACGTGAAAGGACATTTTTATGTTGTGTGGACAGGAAGGAAAAAAGAGAGACATAGAAGTCAGTTTGGCACACTGTGGCTACGTCTACACGTGAAGCCAACATCGAAATAGATTATAGATTATATATTATAGATTATATATTATATAATATATATTATTATATATTATAGATTATAGATTATATAGGCTATTTCGATGAATAACGTCTACACGTCCTTCAGGGCTGGCAACGTCGATGTTCAACTTCGACGTTGCGCGGCACCACATCGAAATAGGCGCTGCGAGGGTACGTCTACACGCCAAAGTAGCACACATTGAAATAAGGGTGCCAGGCACAGCTGCAGACAGGGTCACAGGGTGGACTCAACAGCAAGCTGCTCCCTTAAAGGGCCGCTCCCAGACACAGTTGCACTAAACAAGATACACAGAGCCGACAACTGGTTGCAGACCCTGTGCCTGCAGCATGGATCCCCAGCTGCCGCAGCAGCAGCCAGAAGCCCTGGGCTAAGGGCTGCTGCCCACGGTGACCATAGAGCCCCGCAGGGGCTGGAGAGAGAGCATCTCTCAACCCCCCAGCTGATGGCCGCCACGGAGGACCTGGCAATTTCGACGTTGTGGGATGCGGATCGTCTACACCGTCCCTACTTCGACGTTGAAAGTCGAAGTAGGGCGCTATTCCGATCCCCTCATGAGGTTAGCGACTTCGACGTCTCGCCGCCTAACGTCGAAGTTAACTTCGAAATAGCGCCCGACGCGTGTAGCCGCGACGGGCGCTATTTCGAAGTTAGTGCCACTACTTCGAAGTAGCGTGCACGTGTAGACACAGCTTGTGGGTCCAATAGCAGCTTGCAGACGGAACCCTTTTAATGACATTTTTGCTGGAAGTTCTTGCTGCTAAGTGCTGTTTGCTTTCCCCTTCGGAAGGGCCTGCATTAATAATGAGTAACTTCGCTTGGAAGTTACTGCCTTAAAGGATTGTTCTCTGGCACTGTCGCAGACAGCAGCTCCGTGCTAGCTCACCAGCGAGAGCACCCTGTGGAGGGGTTCTCAGAGCAGCCCAGCTTAACACGCTACTGAGAATGGTGGGCTATCCCACCCCACATCCATCCCAGCACAAGGACTAGTACAGCACTGCTGCAGAGGCACAGGCAACTCTTTGCAGTGGGGATGCCCTCCACCCCGCTGAGCTAGGCCAGTTTAAATGGGGTGGTCTGATTTGTAGAAGTAGTAGTTTAGAAAGCTCCAAGGTGGAGTGTGTGGTGACTAGCACAGAATCAAGACTTTCAGGTATTCAGCTAAACCAAGAATGCGGCATTGGGCAGTCACCAATATCTTTCTATACTGCACTGGTAGACCCAGATCTGGCACAGGTCCCACCATTAGAAAAGGCACGTTTCTTATACTTGCCCTTTATACTTTCTGTTTCCAGTCTGGCAGGAGGAGAGGCCACACAGAAGCAGACCAATCTTTACGTAGTTTGAAAAAATGGGGAATGGGTTACCGTGGAGGGTGTTGGTTCCATTATCTGTAAGTGGTAAGGCAGTTAGTAATGATCTTCATTAAATGACTCAAACAGAGACTAGGCATCAGGAAAGGTCACTGAATGAGGGATTAGAGCGGGCCAAGGAAGGAATCTGAGACACCATGGCTACAGCTGTTCAGCTAGATTAGGTAAGATACTAATAAAAATATTGTGGGAAGGTGACTTGGAAAAAATGCAAGGTCAGGCTTGATGTTCTGGGGCCAATTAGCTACTGCTCTAAGAGCTAAATGGTGTTTCTGGGCAAATTAGAGCCTATATCAGGAACCAGATTAATAGTCATGGGGAACTGGCATGGGATTTAAGAAATTGGGATAAAGCTGTGCTGCTTTGCTGAAATCAGTTGAGTCATACCAGTTCAGGCTCTGTCTGACCCGTTTGATAAGGGCTTAGTTTTGTGCAGTTCCGAGTGGTTGTTGTTGATTTTCGTGTCGTCAGGAGGGCTTAGTACCTGCAAGGGAGCCCTTTGCAGCAGTTCCAACTGGGCCCAAACAGCAATATTTCCTCTGAAAAGGAAGGACTGAGTAAACTTGTTAAGAGCCTAGAAAAGGGGGAGATTAAAGAGGGTTTCATCAGTTATGTTAATTTCTACAAAACAATAGCCTGGCATTCTTCTGCACTAAGGTCTCCTGTATCTTAGCCTTTTATACAAACAGATGTGACATTTACATTCAAACTCACTTTATTTTCTTCATTGATCTGATTTTGAACCTATTAACCTTGTTGAAGAGGTCACTAGGCTTTATTTGAACTGTTTACTCTTCATATCAGTCTTATATTTCAGTGACTGAATCTGTCTTTCCCACCTCCTTGATGCAAAACTTGTTCAAGCCCTGCACAGGCTTCAAAGCCTTGGTGAAGAACCCCTAGCATGCTAACCAGGAAAGATAGCTTGTGATTAGGCAGTCAGTGGGAAGTCAGTTCTAGCATCACTGTGCCACAGACATCTGGCGAGACCTCGGCCAGCTCCTTTAATCTCCATCTCTGGTTCCCCCTTTCTGAATTGGTATGAGGATATTGCTTCCTCCCCGCCGAACCATGTCAGTCATCTACTTCATAAACACTTCAGGGATGTGACTGTCTAGCTCAATGGTGTTTTAATGTCAGGTGGGGCTTTTGGTGCCACTGTGACACAAATACATTACCGTGGCATGTTCCCCCAGCCCTGTGGAGGGTGTGGTGGAGTGCAGAGCAGCACTATTTCAAGGGGAGCAACCTGAAGTATATTCCCTCCTCCCCCGCCCCTCTCAGTAGGGGCACTGCACATGCTGTGCTTGGAGGAGATTGAGCCAGGAAGCACAGTGTCCCCAAGCCACGGAGAGGCGGGGAGCTCCCTTTTGCAGTTAGCAGAGGGAGAGCATCAATTTTCCCCTTTTGGGGGAGATAGTCAGCACCCTGTGTGGAAACTTTATTGTCATGCAGTGGGGCCAGGACAGCCACATGGAACCAGTTGTTAGGGGCCAAACACAAAGGAGATTAGGGAGTTTGGAAGGAGGTGCTGGAGACCAGCTTTATCTATTTACTATAAACACAGGGCAGCCCTCTGTCATGCTTTAGCCACTGGATCCTCTGCGGGGGTTCATTGCCAAGTGGAGTTGCAATGTGGAGCAGCAGTCTTGCTGAGTGTAACGAGGGCAGAAACTAATTTTTTTCTGTCTCACTAGGAAATTACTTGTTCCAACAAAAGCCTCATTTTCAAGGGCTCCTGGCACAAGTGAAGTAACAGCATCAGCTGTCAGAACAAAGCATGTCACTATTATAATCAACATAGCTGTTGAAGATTAAGATATTATTGTTCCTACAGCTCATGCAGTTAGAACATTCCTACCATGTTCTGAGAAAACTGAGTAATTCCATCCTTGAGTTCTAAGCATAGAGTTAACAATGGCTGGAGCTGCAGAGCCAGTGTGGAATGCGTTCTCATTAGAGTTCTGTGAAATTAAAATGATCCATGTCAATTATAGCCACAAATGTGCAGAACAGCAGAAGCCCAGCTCAGCACCGACATAAAAAGGCCCCCTTCTTGGGGCAGGTGATAGCTGTGAATAAGGTGAGGGCACATTCAGATACTGATTTTGTATCCTAGAGGGAGTGGATCAGAAGACGGTAGGCCAGAGATAGGCTGTTATAGCACAAATCAGCTTAAATTACAATAAGTGAATCAGTTCATTCAAACAAAAAACCAGCTGTCAGTGTGAAACCTGAAACAAACCTTTCTGAGGAGTATAAAGACAGTGGTTAAGGTGGGAGAACATGTTGGGCAGTAAAAGCTAGTAGGAGACTAACAGAGGAGTCCCACACATAACACAAAGGCTGGGTCTACACGTGCCCCTTCCTTTCGAAAAGGGGCATGTTAATGAGTGGGTTCGAAAGATGCTAATGAGGTGCTGCAATGAATATGCAGCACCTCATTAGCATAATGGGGGCTGCGGCGATTCAAAAGTGCGGCTTTTTGAATCTCACGCTGCCCGTGGAGACGGGATCTTCTGAAAGGACCCCCCCAGTTTTCGAAAGCCCTTCTTCCTAACACCAGATAGGAAAAATACATTTAAGGAAAAAAAAAAAGAAGGGATGGTGCTTGGTTGGCAGGGACTGGAATCAATGACCTACCAGTTCTGTGAGATGTGTATCTCCGTATTTATAGACTAACAGATATTTTGGAGCATAAGCTTTTGTGAGCAAAGACCCACTTCATCAGATGCATCACATCTGATGAAGTGGGTTTTTGACCACAAAAGTTTATGCTCCAACAAATCTGTCAGTCTATAAAGTGCCACAGGACTTCTTGTTGTTTTTTACTAAGTGTATATAATATTTCACAGGCTTGAATTAAGACATTTCCTGAAGTGAGAAGTTCTCTCTCCTTCGTTAGAGTTCACCACCCCTTAGGGTTCTAGCACCCAGGCTTCAGTCCAAGCCCAGCAGTCTAAACAGCAACAAAGCAGCCCTGCAGCCTGAACATGATGAGCCTGAGTCAGCTGGCACAGGCCAACCTCAGGGTTTTCCTTTGCTGTGTAGACATGTGGCATGCAAACACATCTCTCTCATCAACAGAAGTGGGTCTCATAAAATATATTACCTCATCCACCCTGTGGTTTTAATAGAAAGAGTCATCTTTCCGAGGTGTTACAGTCAAGCAAACAGTGACCCATGGTCGGCCATCTCTCTCTAGCAGGGCCTGATGGTATACAGGGCCCACCGTCTCTTATCCAGGCTTGCACAGAATGTGAGATTCTCCCAGAACTCGGAAGCAAAAGCAAGCTTGTATTCTGTGCCTAGGGAAACACAGGACATTGCCAAAGGAACCGTAGCAAAGAAAATATTGAGATGGAAGTTTCTGGCATGATTTTAAAAGGAGAATCTTGAGCTTTTCTGAGAGCCAAATTAACTGCATTCTTGGTGTGGAAACAGGAAAAATGGAGACTACCACTTTCTCAGAAATTTTCCCCCGTGCAAGAGTGGCCTATGGTAGAGTTATAGCCCTCAGCCTAAGGGCATGTTGGGAGCTCGGTAAAGATGACAAAATGCTCCAGATGTTATGGGCTGTGGAGTATTCAACAGACAGCCCTGGGGCTACTGTAGCTCCACAGCAGCACATAATCCAGAAAGCACAGTAATAGTGCACCACCTCTTTGCTTCCTTTTCCTTCTACTCTGAAACCCAAGTGCTGTGCCCCCTGTGAACCTAGAAATTAGCATCAGCTCTAGTTATCATGCTAGATGGGACAGGCCTTGCTGTACCTCCACTTAAGGCCTTGTCTATACTACCATGTTTTGTCAACAAAAGTTTTGCCAAGACCCAAACCAACAAAACAAAAACTTCTGGGGGGGTTACACTCACTCCTCTGTCTACAGGTCATATCCATGTTGGGGGCACCACCATTGGCAGTGTGAGCAATGCACTTGGTGAGTGTATCTCACAGGATGGTAGTGTTGGAAGGCAGAGATGATCCCTGCACCACTTAGGATTCCCTCCAAGTTCTCCCACAGCTTCCTCAGCTGTCGGGAGTGGTGTCACAAGCAGCTCTGAGAGCTCTCCATGGTGAGGAATGTCTAAGCAGTCGCCCTTCCTCCTTGCTGTGAGAGCAGTCTGCCTGCCGCTGTGTTCTTGGTACAGGGCAGAACAGGAGTATTCCAATGATTTGCTCTTTGCTTGTCCCTGTAGTAAGTACAGGCCCAGTATGAGGCCTTAGGCCTGAACCAAAGTAATGGTCAAGACTTTGCTAACAGAAAGCAAAGTGCAGCTGTGAGCTAAAGGAATGCATTACTCACAGAAGTTGGCAAGAAGAGAGTTGCTGGTGCATAAACATATCTACCTAGCATATTGAAGTAGGTACATGGTACCAGAACATCCCACCCTGGAACATTGCACAGATAAGAAAGAATGGGCCAATCCATCCCAATGACAGGGGCAAAAGGGTAATATGATAGATAGAGTTGTTTTGTTCGAACCAATATGTACAAGGTGAGAGGCGGCACCTAGAAGGGGTGTACCTCAATACGTCAGGAGTGATGTGTAAATTGTTTGTACCTGTGTATAAGAATGTACTTCTGGGATGTGGTCTGGGTCCAGCTGAGGGGGCAGTGGAAAGTCCTGCCACTGACTGAGCCAAGTCCATTGACCATGGGTGCATATTTGTAGTATGCCCTGACTTAGACTAAGAAATCTACAGGGAACTACTATTGTGTCCAATACGGCAATAAACCTGGCCGACGTGCCTTTGCACCTTACTAGACTCCGTGGTCACTGGGGGTTCTCTTCGGGTCTGCTGTGTCAGCTATCTGCAGAGCTGGGGCAGCGCACAGAGGGAACACACGCACGCAGCCAAGTGATACCAACATTGGAGAGAGCAGAGCACTACGCAGGTAGCATGTGACAACAGTCCCCAAATGGAGGGAGCTGTCATATATTTCCTGGAGCTTTGAAAGGGGAAGGGTGCAGGCCTGCAGGGCAGCAGAGATCAAAACACTGAGCAGAGAGCCATCAGGCAGGCATTATGGGTTACTGGTGGAAGCCATTTCCGTCCACAAAACAAACAGCAGTGTCTATGCTGCCTCCTTGTTGATAATAATGGGATGGAAAAAGAAAAACAGTCTCTTGTGGGCATGGAAGTTTTTTGTGTCCTTGGAACTGGGACAAAACTTAGTAAATTAGAGAAGGCCTAGCGTGCAAGTTTCTAGAAGCTCTTAAATTACTGAGACTTCGCCCACAAATCTCTAGAAGAAAATTTGCTACAGGATAATGATCACTGATGCTGACTCAACATCTCCTGGGGGCTTTCTTTGGTAGCTAGTATGCTGAAGTGCTGTGAGGGTTTGTTTTTTGTTTTTTTGCCAAGGGACTCTGATGCACATCTAGTGTAAAGAATATCATGGGACTAACAGGAGTACTGTATGTAAGATGCAGCAAGTAATAGTATCTCTTCTTAGCACTGATGAGGCCTCAGCTGGGGACAGTGTCTACTTCTGGGCCCCACATTTTAAGAAAGAAGTGGACAAATTGAGAGCCCCCAGGGGAGCTGCACAAATGAAGTGGCCTGTCCGGAAAAGCTACAAAAACTGGACTATTGAGTCTGAGAAAAGCAGGCCAAGGGAAGCCTGATAACAATCTTCTATAAGGGCCATTATAAAATAAGTCAGTAAGGTCCTCATGGGATATGGTGGTGAGGAGAAAAGAAGAGGTGCCAAGGACAGAACCCCCAGAGATCCCTATAATAGGCAGGAGAGTCAGTGGTGAGAGGAGTGTAGAATCACTGGGAAGATGCTTGAGAAGCCATCAGTGACATAGGTGAGGAGCCAATTAGGCGATAATTGAGAAAGGAGTGATGTTGCTGGCTCACCAGCACATCTGTAATCTGAAGTTTAGTGAGAGGCAGATGAGACGAGTAGCCTTCTGAGAACTATAATTTTCATAGCATATTTAAATGCTATGTGACTACATTGGAGCAGGAGGAGAGGGAACCAGTGGATGTGGTCAGTGGGTACCAAACCTTTTAGTTTACCTGCCACTCAGAAATTCCTGAGAGAGCCCAGGCAACATTGTTACAGCAAACGAGTTTTTGTTTTGGATTTATTTATAACAAACTTAATGTCAAACTGCTGGATCCAAAATAAACTTTTTCAGTCAGGGAGATGTTAGAGAGCTGTGCAGCAGAGACAAATGTAGGGTCAGTTCAGAGGAGAACTCACTGGAGAGACAGCACGTCTGCAGCATTACATGTTTTCACAGAAATGTAACACACTGACTATATATACCTCTCCAGTGGTAGGAGGAAATGTGACAGACCCATAATTAGGGGTGCAAAGAAGGATATCCAGGCAGCAAGTTTAAAGTTCTGTGGGATTAATTCTAGATGCCCAAGATACATCCTTCACATCAAATGGCAAGACTGCCACAAATGAGGAGCTTTGGAACAGAGCAGGACAAGAACCACTTGATATTCAAATCAAGAGAAGAAAGTGGGGATGGCTAGGGCATACTCTCAGAAGGCCATCATCCAGTATAGTCCGTCAAGCTCTCACGTGGAACCCACAAGGAAATGCGAAAGAGGAAGACATTGAACAATGTGGAGAAGATCTCCTGAGATTGAAGGACAACTGGGGTACTCCTGGACTCAGCTAGAAGTTTTGTTCCAAGACAGAATGAAGTGGAGGAGACTTGTAGATGACCTATGCTCCACGTGGAGTACAATAGTTTAAGAAGAAGAAGAGGAATGAGCTGCTCCTTCATACAATGAACAGGACATCAAATGATGCATATAGGTATCTGGTTCTAAAGTGAGCATTTCTCTCAAAAGGAGGGACTATTCAGGCTTATATAGAACTAATTACATGTGTGAGCCTTTTTTCTCTCTATTATTTCCACTTATTTGCCAACACTCACCCTAATCCTGACTTGTGCATTTTTCACTACATCTGGATAAACAAAACCATGCATATTAATAGCTCAATTTGAAAATTAGACCACACTGTTTGAATCACCCTGGTTCCTTAGCCAAAACAGGGACTAACTATTTTGAAGGGACCTGTATTTCAGGAATGCAATTTCTTTGCAAACTGTTATACATGAGATCCTTGTGTGCTATATCCATTAACTTTTGCAGGTCACACAATACATATTGCTGGAGCAGAATTCCCATTTTATCTATTTGGTAGATGCTCACCTTGGAGGGTGAGGGAGAAAAGGTAGCTGTGGATGTCAATTAAAAAAACATCAGTACTTCTGTCTGAGAAAGTGGCAGTGCATAATAATAAGGAACCATGATAATACCTTTATTCTGTTTGTTTAAATGTTAACATTTTACTGCTGGCTAGATGTACAATCTAAGGCTTTGCGTAGTAGTAGGCATCCTTCAGTCTGCATAGACTATGGATCACGCCCTTTAAAGTTTCAGTTGAGGACTTCATTTACAGCGTCTATTGTGACTATGAAGACCCACGCGAGAGTGACAGTCCTTGCTGCATCTCTTGCAGATGCCGTAGGTGTCTGGCAAGTCCTTAGTGTGCTTTCTGTGCGCTCGCTTCTCCTCTGCTAGCTGTCTGATCTTCAACTCGCCCTTCTGAAGGCCCTTGTGTAACCCCTGCCTCCATCTGCTGCGGTCGTCTGCTAGATCTTCCCAGTTGTCCAGCTCAATGTCTACCTCTCTGAGGTCTTTCTTGCAGACATCTTTGTAACGCAACTGGGGGTGTCCAGGAGGTCTTTTGCCAGAGGCTAGCTCACCATACAGGATGTCTTTTGGAATCCTTCCATCGTTCATCCTGTGGACGTGGCCAAGCCAGCGGAGTCGACGCTGCCTGAGGAGGGTGTGCATGGTTGGGATTCCAGCTTGCTCAAGGACGGCAGTGTTGGTCACTCTGTCCTTCCATGATATTTCAAGGATGTGCCTGAGGCAGCGCAAGTGGAAGACGTTCAGCCTCTTTTCCTGGAGGGCATACAGGGTCCAAGTCTCGCTGCCATAAAGGAGGGTGCTGAGGATGCAGGCTCTGTAGACTTGCATTTTGGTGTGAGTGTACAGCTTGTTGTTACTCCACACTCTCTTGCTGAGTCTGGACAGAGTTGTGGCCGCTTTTCCAATCCTCCTATTTAGCTCAGTGTCCAACGACAGGGTGCCAGTGATGGTGGACCCGAGGTAAACGAACTCGTGGACAACCTCTAACGTATAGTTGTCAATGCTGATTGATGGGGATTCAGCAACATCCTGACCGAGTACGTTTGTCTTCTTTAGGCTGATGGTAAGCCCAAAGTCCTTGCACGCTTTGGAGAACTGATCCAGCAGTTTTTGAAGCTGCTCTTCTGTGTGAGACACTACAGCAGCATCGTCTGCGAACAGCATGTCTCTGATGAGGACTTCTCGCACCTTAGACTTCGCTTTCAGCCTTGCAAGGTTAAACAGTTTCCCATCAGATCTTGTGTGCAGCAAGATGCCCTCTGTCGAAGATCCAAAGGCAGCTCCAGGAGGAGTGCGAAGAAGATTACACAGCCAAAGCAGGTGTTTAAAGGCGACAGTGCAGTCAGGGCACCATTGGTAGGGGGAAGAGTTCTCCTAGTGCTGTGGGTAAACCACTTCCATGATCTGCCCCTGCAGCCCTGACAGCAGCTGATCCCTCCTCCCATGGTGTTGGGAGTTGTGCAGATGCTCAGATTGCTTAAGGCACCAAAAGTCATATCGACAGCCCGATTGTCAAATGCTTTCAGAAAAAGTCCAAGTACACTCTAGCCCAAGGGTCAGCAGTCTTTCCAAGGCGGCGTGATGAAATTGGATCTTTTCACCTCTATGTGCAGTCTGAGTGCTGGTGATACTTTTTAAAGTCACTAATAGCCCTACCTACAACAGCTTCATTAAAGCTCTGCCTCTTTATGTATTACCACTGAGGTGGTGATTGGTAGCAATGCTGGTCTTTTGTTAATCCACAGGCAGCATGGCTTTGAGCAAGCTCCTGGCTACATGGGGGAGAAAGGGCAGGGCTTAGCTCCTGCCTCACATGCCAACGAACATTTGCTTACATGCCACTCTTGGTACCTGTGCCAGGGGTTGCTGACCCCTGCTATAGCCACTAAGTCATCCACATCCACATGCTTGTTAACCCACCCCAGAGAATTCTAATAGACCGGCAGGACATGACTTTTCTTTATACAAGCTGTGTGGACTTTACCTCCCAACATATTGTGTTACCTGATCATTATCTTCTTTATTATAGCTGCAACCAATCTGCCTGGTACTGGAGTTAGATTTACTGGCCTATGCTGGCCAGAATTGCCTCCTGAGCCTTTTAAAAAAATTAGTGTCACATTAGCCACCTTCCAGTCATCTGGTACTTCTTGGTAGTCTGTCGTGTCTGACGATGACATCTTGAGCAGTCACAGGCTCACTGGTTGTGGACTCGCCTGGGGCTGAGGAGTCCAAGCCTTGAACGGCATGGGCGTTCACATCAGGGGCAAGGGAATTGTCCTGGCTCTGTCAGTGTGGCTGCTGCAGTTGCTTTTCTCCTTTCATGAACATCTATCAGGCATATGCGTCGCTGCTCTTCGAAGTTGTCATCTGTGTGTGGTACGAGAGCATGACCAGCCTGCTTGGTCTTCTGCATGTTGCTCTAACTGCTCTGGCTTTAATCCAGCATAAGTAATATTGGCTTTCACATACTCTTTATACCTCTTGCAAGGCCTACCTTGATTCCTTTTGTCCTGGGAGAGTTCACCATAGAGGAGTTGAGTAGGGATTACTGACTCCTCTTTTCATGTGACGTTTCCTGTCCAGCGAAGCTGGGCTTTCAGAATCATGGCTTCAGTGTTTTTGGTTCCTGCTCTGTCAAAGACTTCCAGGTTTGTGACTCTGTCCTGCCATCGAATGTGCAGTATTGACCTCAGGCTGTGTGTGTGGCAGCGCTCCAGCAGTTTCATGTGTTTTCTGTACAAGATCCAGGTTTCGCATCCATACAGGAGACTGGTCAGGACTACAGGCTTGTACACTTTCAGTTTAGTGAACTGTCAGATATTGTGCTGATTCAATACTTGTGCTCTCAGACGTTCTAGTGCCTGGCTGGCCTGGCAGATCCTGGCATTGATTTCTTTGTCAAGGGAGCCATCATTGGCTATCTCGCTGCCGAGGTGCTTGAACTCCTCTCCTGTTTTTAGCTCTGTTCCTTCAATAGGTATTGAAGTGGGGAGAGCATCAGATCCTGGAGCAGGCTGAAATAGTACCTCGTTTTCTCCTAGGCTGTTGATCAAACCAAAGAGGCGAGTGGCTCTGGTACCCTATCGGGTACAGAAGCTGATTTATGCAATTAGCTGATTTAAGGATCCAGTACTTGGGTTCAAACACAGTAGCGTAGTGAGTATTTAGCAGAGGGCACACAATGCGATTGGTGCCAGCGTCGCTCTCGTGTGTGCAAGTGCTGAGCCAACCTGATGATCCAGTGGAAATGTAAGAGGTGCAAGAGCCATTCCTTTCTCTCAATGAAATGGAAGAAATGATTTAGTTATTTTCCAAATAGGCAAGAAACCCCAGTTCTGAATTTCCCACATGAAAATCTTCCTGGTTAATCTTGGGGTAAAGTTGCTCAGGAAAGGGCATATGTGTTATCCAACTAAGACCAGTTTGTGGCTAAAATCCAGCATGGAATTCCTGAGGGCAACTTCATGGCTTTGAGCTACTCCCTGAAGAGTTGGTGCCACCCTGCACGGGCAACAGATAACACAGGCAAAGGAAGGCGTTGCTGTCCCAAAACTGCCCAGGCTCCAGCCACCTGGCAGGGTGTGGGATGCACCACCCATTGGGATGGGGAGGTGAAGGGGCTTGGGGATTTTCAGGGGTTGGGATCAGTGTTCCCTGGAAGTTGAGCAGTTGGGTGCTGCCCAGGAGAGATTCAGTTGCCACCCAGCTGATTAGCAGAGCTCTCATAGTTACCCACAGTGGGCAGCATGTGTTTCTAGTGGAGGTGCACATCCGCACATGCATAGTTGCATGTAACAACATTTATTCTGCCTGTGAATGGAAAAAATTAGAGGGAACTCTGGTTGGTGGCAGTACCCTGGCATGGGGGCTTGCTCTGTCATGGGTGCTGGGCTTGGCTCCACATGGGTGGGAGGTTGTGGAAGGGATGGGGACTCAGGTAGAAGAGGTGAGTTTGGGGCTTGCTTTCCCCAGCTGGGCATTCACCCACCATTATGGTGCCCTGCTATGTTACAATGATCGGACAGGTATCTATTTTCCTTAAAAAGGGCAGGTGTAGCTTTCAAACCCTATACAGCTGCCCACTCTCCGGCAATGAGGTCCTCAGTTGCCTTGGCAGTTTTTTGTGAGAGCTGTCATTGTCCACATGTAACCCGTCAGCTCCTTGATTGCAATATGCTGGTCCCTAGGCACTCTTTCTAATGAGAACTGTTATAGCTGCTAACCTAGGCCTGATGCAAAGCCCGCTGAAGACAATAGAGAGATCTGCTTTGACTTGTTGGCACTTTGGATCAGGTCCATCATGTTTTTGAGCTGTGCTGTGTGCCATGAGACCTCAACAGAACCCTTCTAAACAGCTTTTCATGCTGCCTGAGTAAAGAAACTGGGAAGCAATTACAATGTAAACCAGTTTGAAACCTCTTCTGTTTGTGGATTAAAAAGAGCTTTTTAGAAATGCATCCAGAGTGTAAGAAACAGTACAAAACTCCTTTGTCCTACCAAAGAACAGCCTTGCTAAGAGGTTCATCTACATCCAGAGACAACCTATCTGCAGAGGAAGAGGAAACTGCACTGATACCCTCATATCCAATGCTGTACAGGTTGAACCTCACTTGTGCGGCACCATTGGCACCTGACCAGTGCCAATCAAGAGAATTTGCAGAACCATGGGAGGTCAACGTTGTCTAGCAGCATTACCAACATTTCCACTGCTTACTGGACTCTTAGAAGACATTTATGGATAAATTATGGCTAAATAACAGAACAGAACACTGAGAGCCAGGACTGGTAGCTGGGAACAAACTTTATGGGAGCACAGGAATCTTGGCCTCACCCAAGCTTGTCCAGCTAACTAAAATCAAGCTAACTAAGCTGGTTGTCCAGCTAACTAAAATCATGTCAGATTACAGATGTTGCCAGATGAGAGAGCTCTGGATTAGGGAGGTTTGCCCTGTGTTCCATTTTGTTTTCAACTGCATCAGCCAGTGCTATAGTTTACTGGTTTATCAACCTAATCTGGTATACATTAAGGCCGTGTCTATACTAGCCAAAAACTTCAAAATGGCCATTTGCATGGCCATTTCGAAGTTTACTAATGAAGCGCTGAAATATATACTCGGTGCCTTATTAGCATGCGCGCGGCTGTGGCACTTCAAAATTGATGTGGCTCGCCGCCACGTGGCTCGTCCAGATGGGGCTCCTTTTCGAAAGGACCCTGGCTACTTCAAAGTCCCCTTATTCCTCTGAGCAGGTAGGAATAGGGGACTTCGGAGTAGCCGGAGTCCTTTCAAAAAGGATCCCCACCTGGACGAGCCACGCAGCGGCGAGCCACATCAGTTTCGAAGTGCCGTGGCCGCCCGCATGCTAATGAGGCTCTGAATATGTATTTCAGCGCTTCATTAGTAAACTTCAAAATGGCCATTTGCATGGCCATTTCGAAGTTTTTGGCTAGTATAGACATAGCCTAAAAGAAATTGGGTACTTAAAGTAATAGAAATAACTATTAGTCAATATATGTAAAACTATCTATATGTGTGATGAAATAACTCCATCCCTAATATTTCAGTATATTTACAAATCCATGAATACTTGGGAATTACTTTATTACCCTGGTGAAAGCCACAAAAATATCCAGGCAGTGTATCCTTTCCTAGTGGGGGTATTTTGGTGACAGGTTGGCTCTAAAAGGCCAGAAAATGAAAACTGAAATTTTGAAACAAGTTTTAGAGCTTACGAAATAAGCTCCATTTGACAGCAACAATAAGTGGATGCACAGTATAGAACGTCAATCAGAAGTCCCAGGGTAATTTATAATTCAAGAGCAGCTAAAAGCAGCATCAAAAATAGCTCCTTTAAATACTGATTTTAAAGCTCACAGATTCCACTTTTCATATTTCAGATGGGTGAATTCTGTAGCTCTGGAGCATAATTGCTGAAAACTTGTGCAAAAATAAAATCTACTATTTGAATTTAATGTAAATATGCTTTGTTTGCATACTTGTTAGTTGTCTGTTTACATATGTGTGCTAGTAATGCACATTGGAAAGCTCATTTCAAGAATGGGATATCAGTATCAAGATACCAGTAAGTGCTTTCTACGTGCAACAGAAATCAGACTGTGTTAAGCTCAGAGCAAATTGTGGCCAACTATGGTTCAAAAACGGTTTTGAATATTGAATAGCTAGCTAGACAGTAAGTCAAGTTTGCACCATTTTTGTTGAATAACTTGGAAAGATATAGGCTGCGTCTACACGTGCACGCTACTTCGAAGTAGCGGCACCAACTTCGAAATAGCGCCCGTCACGTCTACACGCGTCGGGCGCTATTTCGAAGTTAACTTCGACGTTAGGCGGCGAGACGTCGAAGTCGCTAACCTCATGAGGAGATAGGAATAGCGCCCTACTTCGACGTTCAACGTCGAAGTAGGGACCGTGTAGACGATCCGCGTCCCGCAACGTCGAAATTGCTGGGTCCTCCATGGCGGCCATCAGCTGGGGGGTTGAGAGATGCTCTCTCTCCAGCCCCTGCGGGGCTCTATGGTCACCGTGGGCAGCAGCCCTTAGCCCAGGGCTTCTGGCTGCTTCTGTGGCAGCTGGGGATCTATGCTGCAGGCACAGGGTCTGCAACCAGTTGTCAGCTCTGTGGATCTTGTGTTGTTTAGTGCAACTGTGTCTGGGAGGGGCCCTTTAAGGGAGCGGCTGGCTGTTGAGTCCGCCCTGTGACCCTGTCTGCAGCTGTGCCTGGCATCCCTATTTCGATGTGTGCTACTTTGACGTGTAGACGTTCCCTCGCTGCGCCTATTTCGATGTTGGGCTGAGCAACGTCGAAGTTGAACATCGACGTTGCCGGCCCTGGAGGATGTGTAGACGTTATTCATCGAAATAGACTATTTCGATTTCGCAACATCGAAATAAGCTATTTCGATGTTGTCTGCACGTGTAGACGTAGCCGTAGACGTTATTCATCAAAATAGACTATTTCGATGTCGCAACATCGAAATAAGCTATTTCGATGTTGGCTGCACGTGTAGACGTAGCCATAGAAACCAGAACCCATTTGTGAATATTTTGATTACTTTTATCTCTGCTAAATTAGATCTCAACTCTATCTGCCTCCCACTGGGGAGCTCTTTATGCTGTGATTTCAATTGGGTTATTTACAGAGTAAGGTGATATGCAACACACATCAAGGTGGCAGAACTGGACCATAATTTATTGTGCATTACTTGCCCATCTCTAATTAATTGTCTGACCTGCAGTACCAAAATATCAAGTGACTTGAACCTCAGCAAGGAGCTTCATTGTAATGGTAGCAAATCCTGACATCTGTGCTGGGCCAAGAATGCCAATCAGCATTTTTAATTTTAAAGGAATTATTTTTAGCCATTTAGAGACAGAACACACCGTTCAGGGAAAGCCCTGCCTTGAGGGAGAATGGGGAGACTCTGGCAATTGCCTGAATAGTTACTTGTTTGCATGGTACGGTGCATAAAACATCTGCTTTTGACAGCCATGTGCCACCAGGAGAATGGAACTGGAAGATGACCTGCATTCCTTTGGGCAGAGGGATTGAAATTCTGCCTCCCCTGTGCAAGTGTGGGGGAAAGTTCCTTATATCCTTTCCCTAGGTGAAAGTGCACTAGCAACTAATTTGGAAATCACATTTATGTCAGAACTTGGCAGGTGTGCTCATTGCCCAAACCTCTTGCACCCACAAAGCTGGGGCAGGGAATCCCGGCAGCTCAAGTTTTAGGAGTTTCAGTTGTAGTTCTGCTCAGGACAATGATAGCCCCAAAACATCCTCATGATATTTCAGCTCTTCTGCTGTTGATCCTGCACAGAAACTGAGAGGTGCCCTTGTGAAAGGGAATCAGGGAAGAAGACGCTGACCTTTTACTGTCCACAAAGGCCAAAGGCGGGAGGTCTGCTGGAGGGAGTGCAGGTAGGCATGAGCATCCCACCAGGTTCTTAAGGCCTGCTTAATATCTAGAAGGTTTTGGATGCTGATTTTGTACCGAAGCCTCAGTTTCTTCTCTTTCAGGAGGTCCTGTACTACAGAAAGATTGCTCTACCCACTCAGAGAACATGGCGAGCATGTCTGTTGAGAGCTGGCAATGCCTGCTGACTGGTGCAGATGGGATCTTGGACCACTTATTCCCCACTCCTTCCTGTTTCTTTTGCAGCACTCAGCACCTCACCTTGGCCACGTCTACACGTGCCGGCTACTTTGAAGTAGCGGCGCCAACTTCGAAATAGTGCCCGTCATGGCTACACGTGTTGGGCGCTATTTTGAAGTTAACATCGACGTAAGGCGGCAAGACGTCGAAGTCGCTATCCCCATCAGGAGATGGGAATAGCGCCCTACTTCGACGTTCAACGTCGAAGTAGGGAACGTCTAGTCGTTGTGCGTCCCGCAACATCGAAATAGTGGGGTCCTCCATGGCGGCCATCAGCTGAGGGGTTGAGAGACGCTCTGCCCAGCCCCTGAGCTCGATTGCAGCGGCCCCTTAAAGCTCCCCGCCCCCTGCCTTCCTGTACAGGAAGCTGAGAGAGCGTGCAGGCAGCAGCATTGCCACGTGGCTAGCCTTCACGCTCTTCTGCAGCCAGAAAAACCACCCAGCAATGCCGTGGCTGCCCCCCAGCCCCCTAAGCACCCCCAGGGCACCCCCACAAGGGGAGCCAGGGCTCGCAGGCTGGCAGCCAGGTGGGGAAGTGGCAGCGGGGCCCCTCCTGGACGGAGGCCGAGCTTTGGGACCTGCTGGAGCTCTGGAGTGAGGAGGAGGTGCTCCAGGTAATGGGGAGCAAGAGGCAGAACGCGGATGCATTCGCTCGGCTGGCCGAGGGCCTGGCCGCCCAGGGTCACCCTGCCTGCACTCCGGATCATGTACGCAGGACTGGCCCTGCTTTTGAGGGGGCCTTTCAAGGTTCTGGGGCAGGTTAGATTAAAAAAAAAAACCAATCTGTCCGGCATGGTTATAGGTCCTGCTGAGAGAGCAGGGGACTGGACTCGATGACCTCTCAAGGTCCCTTCTAGCTCTATGAGATAAGTATATCTATCTCCATGTTTCAGAAATGGTGCGCAAGGGTTTGGGAGTATTTGTTGCTGTGGCAAGTACTGTAGGGGCTCCAACCTATCAGGGCCAGCCAGTATCCATTGCAAGACCTTAGGCATACCCAGTTGCACTCTCCCAGCTGGTTCCCTTGTGTGAAACAACTACTGCAGCTTCTTCTCCAGAGCCTGGATGACTGTGGAAGAGCACTGGCTGGTCTGGCTCAGGTGCTAATACAAAAGTCCTCCTTGCAGCAGTGGTGAGGGGGAGTAGCACTGCCCTATCCCCATAATGCCAAAGAGTGACATTGTCACGTGGTGTATTGGGGTGGGTAGTACAGCTGAGGTTTGGCTCTGTGGCCACACCTCATGACGGGAAAGAGGAAGGAGGGCAAAGACTGAACAAATGGTGTTGTGACCCATATTGCACCAGGCTGACCTGCCTCATTGTGATGGGGAGCTGTGTGGCCAAACCAGAGCTGGCAGTTGTGCAGCCAGTGCTGGTTATGGATGTTTATGGAGGTGAGTCTTTGATGGCTATGACATCAAGACACAGACCAAGATCAACATCAACAATACCATAGTAATCACAATGCTGCTATATGGAGCTGAAGACTGGACTCTGTAGGCATTACATAAAAAGTCTTGCGAAATTCCACCAAAGGTACAACATTGACATTGGGAGAGGCAGGTGGAGGATCAGGTACCCTGGAGGACAACCATCAAAAAATGGTGCCCAACACTTTGAGATCAAGTGTGGTTTCTATGAGGAAGACCAGAGACCTCAGTGTAAGGCGCCCATCCGGGTCTGAATCGGCATGTGTGGTGTTGGTGCTAATGGATACAGACACCTTACATGTAGCCACTGCCAAAGAATTTTCCTTACCAGAATTGGTCTCACCTTCACACTCATCAGTTATAGGTGTCCCAGGGGGAATCTTACTCGACTTGAGGGATCTGAGAGTGGGAGGGAGGGAGGATAATAGTACATTGCAGGAGTGTTGTGAGAATAAAGACACACTAAAAGCTTTGAGGATCTCAGATAGTAGTAATGGGAACTGCTAATTACTTAAGACAGAGATGCTTCCTATATAGTGAACTGCAAATTGCTGTGTGGCAAGTTGGGTGAATTTAGTGACATAAGCATGCTAATTAGGCCTTTTTTAATGTCAAAGGAAATAATTTTGTTCAAAGCTTTATGCAGAAATTTTATTAAAAAAAAACTGTTTCAAATCAATTTGAGGGGAGCCATGCTGAGCTCTTGAATAGGTGGGAATTTCCTGGCAGCGGCCTCTCTAGCCAAATGAATAACAGAGACTCTGAAAGCAATCCTACCTTGTCAGTCTCTGACCAGTCACAGCCAGCAATGATATGATTTATGGGCTGTATCTACATTGGAGCTAATTTCAAGTAATTTCCATTTCAGTGTAAGCATTCCCTCTCTAGGTCTGTTGGTGCTAGAACGGGTATGTCTACAGGTCTCATTTCAGGGCAGTTGTACTTGAATTCCCTCTGCATGCTCCCTTGAGGGGCACCGGTTCTTTGCTCCTCACCCTTCACTTGCTTGGGCAGGGGCCAATTTTCCTCTCTGCACTGACCAGACTTTTTTCCAGACTGTATAGTTCCCTGCCTTGGATATTCCTACCCAGTCTCAGCACTTTGCTTTCTTTCCACTATGAGCAGTGTAATGGCTGCACTTACAAGTTACCATCCAGCTCTGTTGAAGCACATGCATTTATTCTTGAGTTGGGAGCATTACAGAGAAAAACTGTAAAAACAATAAAACAACCCACATGCATGCTCAGAAGCTAAGCAGCCATCACCCTCACTCCTGTCTTGGGCTCTGATAGCTGTCAGCCCTTCAACACCCACAACTGGGTTTTCCCCATGGTGTAAGTTCATAACTGCCTCAGATGCAGAACTAGCACCCATGCTGGGCAGTACAGTCATCTCTTTATACAGTTTTGGCTCTGATCTTGACCTTCAGGGACAAGTGATCAGCAGACAGGTATTCTACTCATAGTGCAACTTTAGAAGGCTGGATTTTTCATAACACTGCTTGGGATTCAATGCTTCCTAGGGAATTCCCAGGAAACCCACTTTTCACATATCTACCCAAAAGTCCATTGGCACTCTTCTAATACGGGTCTCCCAGATCACCTCCCAAGTTGGTTAATTAAAATCTTGGATGATTGCAATATCTCAATTGAGTATTTAATGCAATGGCCTCCAAGGATACTTAAATGTAATTCAGTAAGGAGGGGCACCTAGCAAGGAGTGACATGGAGGGGGGGCAACTGGCCACGTGGCTGACCACTCCAGCTGAGGCAAGAGCCATGACAACTTCCCTCCACCCCAGCCCCTTTCTCTCCTCTCCTCTCTTCTGCTCATCCCTCAACCTGTCTCTTCCCCAACCCACTTCCCCAAATAATGCAGCCAGGAGTCACCTCATGCCCCCGCTCTGCATTGCCCTTGTCAGTAAGGTTCCTACGGTTATGCGGGGAATGCCGTATGTGTCATTGTGCCTAATGGCATGGTCAAATTTATCTCATAAAATGAGATCTCCTTAGGGTCCTTGTTGGGTTTGGAGAGAGTGAGAAGAGGGAGGCAGTTGGAGGAGCGTGAATATGCCACTCAGGAGATTAAGGCAGGGCTGTCCTGATACTTTACAAATGTGTTCTTATGCCACCTGAAAAAAGGGCCCCTTTTCATTCAGAGGCTAAGCAAGATGAGTCATTCGAGCATAAGTACCAATATCATTTCAAGAGGAGAGTGAATGAAATATCTTTTGTATTCTTGTCAATTGTTTCTTTTGACACTTTTCAGATAACACTTTGCACGTGTTGCAAAGCAATGCAAATGGAATCTCACTTTGCAAATGCATCCCCAACTTGAATCACTGTGTATGTATCATTAGGTTTAATTATTGCGCTTACTAAAAAAGAATGAAGACTTAGTTATCACATCCAGGGCCATCATTTTCAATCCCTCCCCATTCCACCAACTCATCACCATGAACAATTCCTTCTAACCATCTTCCAGTTGGACACAGAAGGCCATATCTACATGCACTACCGTTATAGTCATCTAACCAAAAGTCCTCAGTTTGTCTCTTCCAGTCATCAGAAAGCATGTTCACAATCAGTAGCCAAAGTGCAAACAGATGACAAGTAAAATGCTTTACGTGTTTGGATACAAGCACAACCAGAAAGCTTTCTGGTTTAATTATACTGCTGTATTTAAAGTGGTAAAACCCCTCCTAGTGTAAATGCAGTTACATCACTGTAAGGCTATGCATAGACTGTGTGTGTACTTTGAAATAATTTTCACAATTTGCGAGATCCTATTTGGCTATTTGGAAAGTTATCGCTATTTTGAGCATGGGAAAAAGGTGTGGCATTGCTATTGCAGGATACCTCTTATCCTGAAATAGCACATGCAGTCTAAACATAGGCTAAGAGTGCTTCTGCAGGTTGGCCTTCCCTGGTCCAGCACTGAGAGGTCCCAGACTGTGGATTTTGCCAGACAGGGGAGGTCAATGCTCCCCCGTTAGCTTCCGGCCCCTGTTTCCATGCTCCCCTCTCAGCTCTTTGTCTGCTCCTGGCTGCAGGCTCCGGCTCCAGCTCCCTGGCCCTGGTTGCTGACTTCCTGGCCTTGACTGGACCCACTGCCACCAACCTGGCTATGGCTGCCAGGCCCTGGGCAGAGCTCCTGACCATTGGACTCCAACCTGACCACCACTCTGGCCAGCAGACTCTCTGGTCCAACACATCTGTGGTTGTGCCAGGCCATGAATGTTGCTGGACCAGAGAGTCCTGGTTTTTAGAAGTTCAACCTGTACTGGTATAGCTTATGGTTACCCACCTGACTGACACTTCTGGGCTGCTAACATTTTTGTAGATATATATGATGATGATGCTGTGGCAGTTTTGTCTCAAGTTTCTACCTCACATACCCATGTCTGGCATAATGACCATCTACTGCGAAGCTCCGGATCTAGACATACTCAACAGAGAGGAAAGGCAAGCACCTGCTTTTGTGTACTGACCACGTCCATCATTCATCATTGTTTGTTCTTTCCTTAGGAGTGGGAGCTTGAAACTGCAGCAGGTCTTGCTGATTTCCTGACCACACTGTGCCATCACTAAGCAGGATTCAACTCAGTTGAGTGATCATCACAATAATTAGCCATAAACAGAGCTGAAAGCAAAGAGTCATGAAAATTGTTGATGAACAAACTTTTGAAGGAAATAAAGACCAATATAAATCTTTGTTCATTCTGGGCCAAAGCCATTTTTTTGGGGGGGTGGGTGACTCATAGGTTCTGGGAAGACCTGCAATAAGCATCCTTAATAAGTGTTTTGGTTTTCCTTAATGAAATAACAAATAGCCTTATTAGAGTTAATTAGGGCCCTACCAAATTTCCAGCCACGTAAAATGTGTCATGAATATGAACTCTGATCTCCCTTGTGAAATCTGCTGCCTTGCTGAGGGCTCCTACCCTGGGCAGGGCTCCAGCTGCTGATCCCAGCAGGGCCTGGGGAAGGACAAGGCTTCCTCTTCCCCTGCAGGGGCTACTCCTAAGGCTGATCAGACCTGCCATTGGTAATTTTTCCCTGCTGCAGCAAGCCATGTGGTTCAAGCTGTCACTCCTCATGTGGAGAGGCAACAGTTCAGCTTGTCCCTTCCCCTGTGTATGTGAAGGCTATGGCTCAGTCTGACTCATGTTCTTCTCTCACCCCCAACAGCCTCCTTCAGTTCTTATGGTCATTATTTAAACTCTCCAAAGCTTTGGTTTGCCAGCCAGTGGCCATGCTTGCTTCCTTAAAAGAAATATCTTACATCAGCTGAGAATGTGGGCCATACATAACAAGAAGTAATTCTTCCACTCTACTCTGGGCTGATTTGGCCATAACTGGAGTATTGTGTCAAGTTCTAGGCACCGTATTTCAGGAAAGATGTGGAGAAATTTGTGAAGGTCCAAAGAAGAACAACAAAAATGTTCAAATGTCTAGAAAACATGACCTACGGGGGAAGACTGAAAAAAAATGGGTTTGTTTTGTTTGGAAAATAGAAGACTGAGAGGGACACAATCAGAGCTTTTAAATACTTTGACAGCTGTGGGATTACTCATGGTAGTGACTATTATGCTTGATATTCAATATGCAGGAGAAGCTCTGATTCTTGGACTCTACGTCTACATGTGCAGCCAACATCGAAATAGTCTATTTCGATGAATAACGTCTACACGTCCTCCAGGGCCGGCAACGTCGATGTTCAACTTCGACGTTGCGCGGCACCACATCGAAATAGGCGCTGCGAGGGAACGTCTACATGCCAAAGTAGCACACATCGAAATAGGGATGCCAGGCACAGCTGCAGACAGGGTCACAGGGTGGACTCAACAGCAAGCCGCTCCCTTAAAGGGCCCCTCCCAGACACAGTTGCACTAAACAACACAAGATCCACAGAGCCGACAACTGGTTGCAGACCCTGTGCCTGCAGCATAGATCCCCAGCTGCCGCAGAAGCAGCCAGAAGCCCTGGGCTAAGGGCTGCTGCCCACGGTGACCATAGAGCCCCGCAGGGGCTGGAGAGAGAGCATCTCTCAACCCCCCAGCTGATGGCCGCCATGGAGGACCCGGCAATTTCGACGTTGCGGGATGCGGATCGTCTACACGGTCCCTACTTCGACGTTGAACGTCGAAGTAGGGCGCTATTCCTATCTCCTCATGAGGTTAGCAACTTCGACGTCTCGCCGCCTAACGTCGAAGTTAACTTCGAAATAGCGCCCGACGCGTGTAGCTGCGACGGGCGCTATTTCGAAGTTGGTGCCACTACTTCGAAGTAGCGTGCACGTGTAGACACAGCTTTTGAGACTTTAGAGAAGCAAACTCTTTTTGGACTAAGCCATGCAGGGGACGTGGGAACAGATCAAAGTGGCACTGATTGAAAAGTTCCTCTTTTCCATATGCATTTGTCTCCGGAAGCAAGCAGCTACATGGGAAATAAATTAAAGAGAACTTGAATGGGTATGACAATGTAACAGCTTGTTTTAAACAAGAGCAAAGCAAAGCTAGCTCTTTGAAACTGCTAAAAACCCAAACAAGCTGCCACAACAGAGGGCTTCTTTCTAAGGTGGTTGAATTTTTCTCTTTCCATCAGAAAAGTTCTTCTAACAGTAACATTTGAAGTAACATTTATATTTTCTTTCTTAAAGGTGAAAGGTTATATAATTCTTCCTAGAAATGATGGTTTTCCACCTGGGATCATCATCGCTAGCAATTCTCCATCCCCTCCCCTGCCATTGGAAGCTTTCTAATCTTTTATTTCATTAGACTGAATGCTGCAGTTAGTGCTAATGCATGGGTAGGGAGAGTTAAATTACACAACTCTGCAGCACAGCTGGATCATCTCAGATGTTTAATTCTGAGGGTTTCACCTCCTCATACCCTGCAAGTGGGCAGCAAATAAATCTCACTGATTAGACTCTGTGGAAAACATAAGACATTTGAAGGAATTATTCTCTGAGCCCCTTTGAGGCCTGATTGTTTGAGAAGCTCCAGGACTATTCAGCTCTGTACACATTCAAGTGATCTTATTGACATTTCAAATGTATCCTTTGCGATGCTGCCATGTAACAGGAGGGAAATGAAGGATACAGTTGGCAAACTGATAATTGAACGTACTACAAAAAAGTCTTAAGCAAATGCATAAAACTCTTTCCAATCACGGTATTTATGGCCATAAAATGTTACAGGGATATTTATAGGTTCAATGGAAACACAAACCATATGGCTTTCTCATCCGGAAATATTCTTTCAATTACACCCCACATGGCACTCATAAACATCCCTTTTTCACCTAAAAAATAATACATTAGGTAAGCGAGATTGTGCCATTTTGCAGGGGGATGTGGTAAACAAACATCTTGCTCTAGCATATGTTAGTGTGTTCTACAGAAAAATTCCCTTTTGCTGGTTGAAATCTTTTGGCTTTGGCAGGTCTGCCTCAGATTCTCAGGACAGCAGCTGTTGGGCCACACATCCTGTTTTGTGCTTTTCTCTTGGGTGTTTTGGAGATGATGTAGGCTCAGTAGAAGTTTGCCTTGTTTACCTTTGTCTCTTTCTCTTCTCTAAGAGGGAAGGGCTCTGAATAGATTAGATCAGACTCTGATCTGATTAGATTTTCATTGAAACCCACCCAAATTCTGTCAGCTTCCAGCAGGAATAGGTAAGTGCACTGATGTTTCCTCTGACATCGCTTTTAAGGAATTCTGGTCTCTGGGATGATCCAACTCCTACCAAAGTCAGTAGAAAGATTTTGTTCATGGAATTGGTTCAGGCCCTTTGCTTAGGATAAATTGGGTTGGTTCATCAGGGTTAGCCACTGGCAGGCCACAAGACAGTTTATTTACTTGTCCATCCTCAGGTGTGGGGCCTTGCAGCTCCTATTGGCTGTGCTTCACAGTTTCCGGCCAATGTGAGCAGAGAGAGGGTTTAGCCCATATTCACTCAGCACTGGCCCTTGCAGAAGAAATGCACCCTGCAGCTCTTCAGAGAGCTTCAGCACTCAGTAGTCAGCTGCTCCATCACAACACACCTCTGTCAAGTGAGCCATAAAGCCACTAACCTGTCCTTCTATCAATCCCTCCTCATCAACTCCTGCTTGGATTGTGATGCCTAGATGTGATTACTCAAAGCCATGTGGTTCATCTTGTATCCACCCTCCTCTTGCTGCCCTTGACTGCTTGATGTCTTGACTTGTGTGCACCCAGGGGCAGAGACTATAGTTTGTGCATTGTGGAAACTACCATTATAAAAACAAGTGCTGTGAAATGTGTTCCTTGTGATCTTTGTATGTCCTGTCTACTCCTGCTTCCTGTTGAGTCTTGGGAACAGCAGTCAAAGGGCAACCTGACAACATATTTTGAGACAAAAATGCTTAGGGGGCTGGAGCACATGATGTATGAGGTGAGGCTGAGGGATTTGAGCTTATTTAGCCTAAAGAATAGAGGAGGGAGGTGGACATTTGATAACAGCCCTCAATTACCTAAAGGGGGGTTCCAAATAGGATGCAGAGAGTCAGTTCCCAGTGCTAAGAGATGACAGAATGAGGAGCAATGGTCTCAAGGCGCAGTGGGAGAGGTCTTGGTTGAATATAAGGAAAAGCTGTATCACTAGGAGGTCAGTGAAACACTAGAATGGGTCACCTAGGGAGGTGGTGGAATCTCCATCCATAGAGTTTTTTAAGTCCTGGCTTCAAAAAGCCCTGGCTGAGTGGTTTAGTTGGGGTTGATCCTCCTTTTAGCAAGTGGTTGGACTTAGTGATCTTCTGTGATCTCTTCCAAACCTATGATTCTATGAGACTGTTGAAGTCAGTTTTACAAAGGATGGTGACTAAGCTATGAATGCTGACTCACAGTGGTCCTGGAGGTAGGGAGCACTTATCCAGATAAAGCGTGGGGTCTTGGAGTCACTTGGTCTCCAGCCATGGGATGCCTGTGTGCTTTCTGCCCAAGTTCTAAGATTCACAAAGCACTTTACCGACACTACCTTCTCAATGGTCATCTCTTACTCTTCCAAAGTAAGTAGATTAATATGGTTTTGGAGCTGGGCCAAATTAGGAACAGCAAGGCTAATGCCAACATTTTTTTTTAGTTTATGTTTATAGTCAAGCATCTAACGACATGTATCTGTAGATGCCTGTCCCTGGGCAAGCAAGGCAACAGAGATCAGCTCTTTGTTTGCTTAGATTAGTCTCTTGCTTAGCCTGCTAGATTATGTAGCGTTTCTTTGCAACCAGAGGTCAGCTTGACTGATAGGAAGCTTGCAGAAGCCCTACTGCTGTCAGACTGCCTACAGCTCGTGAAGTTGATCTGGGCTCTTTTCCAATATCATACAGAACTATGCCACCACCAAGAAGAAGACAGAACTATGGCTGTTGTCCTCCTGCACAGCCAAGCCCAGCTTTTGATGGATTGTGAGGCATGAATAACCTTAATGATCTTTATTATTTTTTTAAAAACAATCAGGGACAGACTTTTAATGCCTGGCCTGTCTCTATTTCCAGGGACTTATATTTTCCAGGTTGCCTTCATAAGGAGAAGGGCTTTTGGTGAGTTTGCAAACCCCAGCTCTGTTCTGGATATGAAATGCTTCATATTGGGCAGTATGTACAATATATTCCTCAGTTCTCAAGAGACCTAGTGAAGGACAAGGCTCGGATCCAAAAGCTGCATGACATTTTTGTGCTTCGAAAGAGTGTTATTGAAACACATGGGTAACCCTTAGGTTAAATGAGAAGGGCTGTTTCCAAATGCTTCAGTTATATTAATGACAGGATCATTAGGCAGAACAGAATGTGCCTTTCAGACATCTTGAAGCACTCCTCAGAAGTGATTCATTTCTTTTTTCCCCTTCTTGCTACAATCTATAGTAAATTGTAGCACAGGCCTGTTCCTGCTCCTAGTGAAGCAATTTGGGCCCCATGTTAATGGACATCAGAGCTTCACCAGAATGGTACAAAAGATTGCATACAATATGGGAATGATTAAAACTTCCGCTTGTTTCAGTTCAGGTTTTTTGTTTGTTTTTTTTTAAAGAAAATTGATAAAATGCTGTGTAGAGCGATACAGCTTCAATTAGTTAGGAGGGCTGAAGTTTTCCAAGCAGTTTAGGGCATTTTGGTACATACGGTGAAGTCTCAGAGTACACGAACACAGAATACGTGACCCCGCTCTTACGTGGCTGACCTCCTTTTCCTACAGTAAGCCTGGGAAATGTGCAATTTCCTGTTGGGCTTAACCCGCTCCCCCCTGGCCTTGGCTTAGCCCCCTCCCTAGCTCCGCACCGCCCTGGCTCAGACCCCGCCTTAGCTTTGCTCACCACCTGTGCATAGCTCCTGCTAACCCCCTACCCCCACCTCTGGCACTACCTCACCACCCCTAAGGTGCTACTCTGGCTCAACCCACCCAGCTCCAGTTCAACCCGCCTGCCAGCTTGCCATCTGTGCGCAGCTCCAGCTCACCCCCCACCCCCACGCCCCACTTCGTTTCCAGCTCCCCACCCCTCATGTGTGGCTCCAGCTCAACCTACCCCGGTTCAACCCCCCGGCACACGGCTCCGGTTCATCACCCCTGCCCTGGTTCAAACCCCGCACACACATCTCCAGTTCAAACTCCCCCTGCCCTGGTTCACCCCCCACCGCACTCCGGTTCAAACCCCCCGCATCCTGGCCCACCACACAAGCAGGGCTCCAGCTCAACTCCACCCCTCGCCCCCCTACAGTGCTAACCCACCCCAGGCTTAACATCCCCCTGCCCACTTCCCACGGCCCAACCCACCTTCAAGCTTAATCCTCCCCAACTGCCCCCTCACCCCAGGACTTACCTTTCCACTGCTTCCCTGGCTGCAGAACGTGTGTTCTGCTGGGGAAAAAGCCGGACCCCCACTTACGTGAAACCTGGGTTATGTGAGGGTGCATGGAACGGAACCCTTGAGTAACTCGGGGTCTACTGTATTCTATTAAAAGCAATGAAAGAGAAATCTAGTTGGTTTGGAAATCTCAATCAGAATATTTAAGTATAACACTTAACAGAATTCTCCCATGAAGTGTTTAACCCAGAGAAGACACCAGCACCTTTGTTATAAAAGTGCCAGTGCTTTGTAATGCAGTAGTAAAACTCAATATTGCCTGTCCGGGTTTTCTAAACAGTATCAGAGCGGGTTATGTAAGCTATTTTGTCAGAGGTTTGATGAGGGATTCCACGGGGAGCCCACATTGACAGTTTTTTAATAGATGTTTGCATCCTTGTGTAATGTTGCCGATGGGAGTCTTCAAAGGTGGGCTTAAAAAGTCACTTTTAAAGCGTGATACTTTTCACATTAGCCTAAAAATGGGACACCTAAATGTACAGCCCCACCTTCAGAGCAAACTATTACAGCTGTATTGTGTGAAGAATCATGTTACAGACCCCAAACTTGGGGTATGTCTGTACTTATGTGGGGGTCAGTGCACCACATTTGATCTTCTGGGGGTCAATTTTGTGGTGTGTGTGAAGACACAGCAAAATTGATCTGACAAAGCCTGTCTTTGCCCACAAAAGCTTATGCTCCAAATATCTTTCAGTCTACAAGGTGCCACAGGGCTTCTTGTTGTTTTTAATCTTGTGTTTGATTTTGGTTTTGTAGGTGAGGTGGAGGGTGGGAAGAGTGTATTTTCTGACCCAGTTACAGGAAGTATCCACTTCTTACAGACTGAACAGGTCAGGAGAACGGGGGGTCTTTTTTGAAAATTAGCACCCCCCATTCTCCCCACATCCTGTATTAATCCAAGGAGAAAAGATGGCAGTGAAATCAGGAGCTCCCAGGATTTCATCATCAGTGGAATAATCTACATGTCTGAGAGTGAAGGAGGAGTACAGGAGAGATGGGGTTCTTAGCTTATTGATGGTGAGGATGGATGGTTGTGCAGTGGGGATGCCAGTCAAAGATCCCACAGCAGTGAGGTGAGGTCCATAGCTGCATGTAATACATTGTAAAATCTGGTATTGAGATGTGCGATCAACTGTTTTCATGCAAAGTGAATACATAGAACACTTTAGCATCAGGTGCGTTTTTAATGATCTCAGTGCAAACCACAGGGAAAACAGATAATGAGAGGAGGAAATACATTCTCTTAAAGGCAAGGCACACTAGAGGGACTAATTTCCCAGCTTACTTTGATGCACAAATCCCTGAGGGCTGGCTAAATTATTCAGAGGCTAACGAGATCCCAGCTGTTAATATGAAAAGAATTTGTAGCAATAATCACAATAAACCAAAATTACTAAATTACTGCAACGACTTATTCACGTCCCATCCCGCAATTCTTTGCTTGACCTTTTAAGCCCTGGCATATCTTTCAGTTTCCGATTCTACTATGGAAATGCAGTCTGTGGTGATAGTGGAGGAGCCATATGTCTGACTTGGAGCCAGGGGTTACGTTGCAGGAAGTGATTTTCACCAGAGTTTCTGGTTTCCCACTAGCCCTAGGCAGAAGGGGCAATGTGCTTCTCTAATGCCTTTCTTCCACCTAAACTGTGCATTCTTGCTGCAAAAGCAAGAAATGACTTAAAGGGGACGTGGGTGGAGGGAGGAGAGAATGACTAACAGCACCTCCAAAATGAATGGTGAGAGGTCAGAATGAGAAAGACGTCTTTCAAGGTGACATGCTAGATTCTAATTTGAGCTGGGTGTGATATTTCCAGGCTTAACAATGGCCCCTTTAGAGACTGGGACTTCATACCATCTGAGGCCTGGTCTCTGGGTCCAGGAGAAGTCTTTGGGGTCTTGCCTCATCTCAAAAACTGGCTTTGGAAAAGGGTCAGAAAAAGGCAACAAAAATGCGTAGGGGTTTGGAACGGGGCTATATGAAGAGAGATTTAAAAGGCTGGGACTTTCCAGCTTAGAGAAGAGGAGACTGAGGGGGGATGTGCTAGAGGCCTGTAAAATCAAGACTGATGTGGAAAAAGTGAATAAGGAAAAATTATGTATGTGTTCTCATAATATAAGACCATGATGTCCAATACGTTCCCCACTCACCACATGTGGCAAATGGGACACTGTAGTGTGGCGATTGGCTCTGGAGCCACACATGGCTCTTAGAGCCTTCAAATGTGACTCCTCCAAGCTGCACAAGTGGGTGCCATCCACTTGTTCCACACGTGTCCTACTGCTTGGTGCGACAAGTGCATGGTGGCAGCAGCGGCTCCTGCCAGCTCAGGCCATGGGTCAGGCTCCAGCTTGCTTTTTCAGACATCTGAGCTACTTAGGTCAGTATAACTTACTTCCTCATGGAGACCAGGCCTAAGTCTTTCCACCAGCATGCACTTATTTTTCAGAAATACAATATGCTTCTGGGTCTGATCCCAATTGCTATTCTACCACTCCTTAGCTGCGTCTACACGTGCACGCTACTTCGAAGTAGCGGCAGTAACTTCGAAATAGCGCCCGTCACGTCTACACATGTTGGGCGCTATTTCGAAGTTGAAATCGACGTTAGGCGGCGAGACGTCGAAGTCGCTAACCCCATGAGGGGATGGGAATAGCGCCCTACTTCGACGTTCAACATCGAAGTAGGGACGTGTAGACAATCCGCGTCCCGCAACATCGAAATAGCGGGGTCCTCCATGGCGGCCATCAGCTGGGGGGTTGAGAGATACTCTCTCTCCAGCCCTTGCGGGGCTCTGTGGTCACCGTGGGCAGCAGCCCTTAGCCCAGGGCTTCTGGCTGCTGCTGCTGCAGCTGGGGGTCCGTGCTGCATATACAGGGTCTGCAACTAGTTGTTGGCTCTGTGTATCTTGCACTGTTTAATGAAAGTGTGTCTGGGAGGGGCCCTTTAAGGGAGCGACTTGCTGTTGAGTCCGCCCCGTGACCCTGTCTGCAGCTGTGCCTGGCACCCTTATTTCGATGTGTGCTACTTTGCCGTGTAGACGTTCCCTCGCTGTGCCTATTTCGATGTTGGGCTGAGCAACGTCGAAGTTGAACATCGACGTTGCCAGCCCTGGAGGACGTGTAGACGTTATTCATCGAAATAGCCTATTTCGATGTCGCAACATCGAAATAAGCTATTTCGAAGTTGGGTGCACGTGTAGACGTAGCCCTTAAGTGCCACTAATCTTACCAGGTGGCCATGCCTCCTTGTTACTGGACTGCTGGATTCTTTACTTAAGATTCCTTATCGAGAAGCTAGCCTCAAATCCTTCCCTATTGTAATGGCTATGTCCTCTGTAGATTTGCTCCAGGAATGAATTTGGCTCATTTATGTTTTTTTTTCTTATGGGAGTGACTGCTGCCAAGGTTAAGAGCATAAATATGAAAAATTAAACAAATTTACTAAAAATATCCCAAGAGTCTGATGCCTCAAAGTGAGAGGGAGGTGAATTAACAGAGTTGGAATTTGGGATAGTGTTTAAATGGAATTTCTAGCAGTAAAAATTCAAAAGTTGGTTCATAATAGGATAATTATGACGTTTTCTGAATTTCCATATTAATAAGAAGGTGAAATGTCCATTTGTGCTGTTATCTTCTTATGTGACATCTTTCTATAAATATGGAAATTCGGTCATTATCCCTAGAATTAGTGTTATCAAATTGTAGCAAAAATTCCATTTATTAAGTTATATTTCATATTGTAAATAGTATCTCCATAAGCAGCCCCCTGCATCGGGCTCATGACTAGAAAGGTAAATGCATACATTTAGGGGCATGTGTCTGTCTGTTTATATTTCTGGTAAGGTAACAGCTGTCTATCTTGACAGCCACTAACTATTTTTTATCTCATCTGTAAATGTTGCAGTGTTCCTGGCCTTAAGTTATATCAGGTGCTACTCAGTTGTTTATCATTGCTTCTTTTACTGTCACTTTTGCAGACACATATTTAACATTGTCCTAGTTGTGTGAACATGAGCCTGGGTAAACTGAATTGGAAAGAAACAATATTCCAGCCTCCTTTTCATGCCAGAACCTGTACAAGTGGGCTGTGTCTTCACTTGCTGCTTCGTCTGGAAGTGGCATGGTAATGAGCTGTCCGAAAGATGCTAATGATGCATGGATGTAAATTTCCCATGCCTTATTAGCATAGGGGCACGTGATTTGGAGTCCGGAAGAAGCTCTTCTGGACTCTGAAATGCATGTGAAGATGCGTGGCCTTCAGGGATCTTCTGGAAGGAAACCCTCCTTCTGGAAGCCCCCTCTTCATCAAAATGGATATCTTCTCAGAGCACTGTGTGCAGTCTAGAGAGGACATGCACCACATTACAGAAGGAAGAATGGTTTTCCAGAAAAAGAAATTTCCAATGGAAGCTGAATGCCTTAAATGTAAATAAAACATAATTGGTGTTTTCTGATGACCCTCCTAGGCTATAGCCTCATCAGAAGTCAAGCACTTTTCTCCTCAACTACATTATACTAGTCCAAACCTCACAATTCAGTGTAGATCATAAAATATCAGTCAGTAAAGAATGAGCCAGGACTAGCAGCCTGTGGGCTTAATGCATCAACTTCCTCTATCAGCATGCTCATGTTGGGACCTCAGATACTCTCAGTGGATTTTGTCATTGTTATAAACATTCATTGCTGGCTACCAGTTGTGACCCCTCCTGGAGGTACCAAGGTTTGTGAGTGCCTCACTTCTACCTGCCCTTAGTGTGAAGAAGACTTTGTCTGCTAATAGCAGCTCCCCAGGGGCCTTGGAACCATAGCATTCCCCGCTAGCATGGCCTCTACTTGCTGTGATGTTGCAGGTTACTGATAAGCCCCTCCAAACCTTACGCCAGGTGGGCAATAAGCAGGAGCCAGTTTGCCAGGCTTATCCCCTGTTGGGCTGCTGGTGCTTTATTATCCTGCACCTCTGCAGGTACAGCCTCTTGAAGCTTTTATTGGCCATAGATCACCATTCCTGGCCAATAGGAGCTGTGGGAAGTGGTACATACTGGGACACCACTTTCCACAGTTTCCACTAGTGGGAGCGATGATCCACAGCCAATGGGAGCTTCAAGTGGCTGTAAGTGTGGAGGCACAGGTAGAAAGAGCCTGCAGCCCAACTAACACTGGTGAACATGCCCAGGCTTAAACCATCTGAACATTCCCATGGAGCAGTCAATGTGGTCCACTTGACACCTGCAGTATCACAGAAGCGCTTGCTTTCAAAGAAACTGAACAGCCAATTCCACCTCAGCTCAATTCAACTCACAACACTTAGACATCTTCATCGTGAAATTAAGTATAACTTTACTGACCAAAGCAGAGATTCAAGTACTAACAAGCACAAATACTGGAAGCAAACAGCTGTATACATTGCAAAATCATAACAGCATTCTAGAGTCTAGACTTCATTAACTGGATAGTCTCATTTGTTGTAGAGAGATTCTATCCCCGTGTTCTTGGTGTGTGTTTACAGCCAGGCTGGCTCTGACTCTCCTGTCATGAGGCAGATGTCAGCTTGCCTCCTAGGTGAAGGTCACAGTATGTTCCCTTGCCTCCCAAGATACACAAGTCCATCCTTTATGACTGAAGACAAACAGAACACCCTCCAGCTGTGCTGCTTTTTCCTTGTAGAGTTCACAACCTTTCAACTGGCTAAGTATGCAAATCACCTCCCACTGTGAGGAAGACGATATGCAGTACATATATGATAGGAGATGAGCATCAGCCTGAACGGGATGTATCTGAGGTATGTCACCTCCTGGTGACTGCCTTAACTACATAGCCTTTCAGAACATAATGTTCAATATAGATAAACAAGTCTTAAACCAGTGCTTTTTTGTGCCGATTCTTGCTGTTACTGAGTACTGATACCTCAGCAGCCTCAACCATGGGATTGGCTCGGGGGTGGAGGGTGGGAAGCCAGCTGACTATTGGCTCCTTTTTTTCTTCACAAAAAGGCACTGCCTTAAATACTCTTAATATAGACATTTATCCATTATTATGGCAATCAGCAAGCTACTGGCTCTCAATAGAGACCTCACATAACATCCTTAGGTTAACTATCCTGCGTGTATATAACCCAAGTGATGCATGTAAAACATTGTGCATCCTTGTGTCTTCTGTCAGTTGACACCAGTGATCCCTGGATCTCAAGGGAAGAGGGTTTCTTTCCTTTGGAGTGGCAAAAGTCTGCAGTCATTCATAAGGGAAAGGGAAACCAGGGTCAGTTCAGCGCTTTTTATACACATTCCTCTCGTGCACAAATGAGTTCCAGTGTAGGAAAGCAAACAATGTTCAAAGGGGACCATTCCCAGTGTCTTGTCAAAAGGATTTGTGCTCCCAGCCTCTGTCTATAGATGCTCCACCTAACAGAGGATGTGATGGCTCAGCTAGTATAAATTGGCGTAGCTCCATTGGCTTCATGTTGACTTATGTCAGCGGAAAAGCTGACTCCCAAACAGAAGGTGGGACAAGAAGAGTATGTCTCTGCCATGCAGGTCTTAAACTCTTCTCCAAATGACAAAACATTGGCAGTTAGTTTCTTAAGCAGGCCATTTTCTGACTTTGGGTCAGATGTTTGGTTCATACACATTATCACAACTCCACTGAATTCACAAACTATATCACTTTGCACCAGCTGAAGGTCTGGACTGGTATGTATGGTAAAGGAGTAGTTCTTTCTCCCACCCCTATTTCATTTATCTTAAATTCTTAGTAGAAACTAAAGAGCTCCCCTCTTCATTGCTAATGGCCCAGAGCAGGAGGAGATCCTGACTGAATGAGTATCATGCAATCAAACACATTTTCTTTCTTGTGTTGGCCTCAGATTGGTTGTTAAATAGTTTGCCTCTCTCTCACCCCTCCCACCCTTTCCCCTTTATATATTAGCTCCAGCTAATGAGACTTTAAAAGAAATAAGAACCAATGACCTGAAATTATCCCTGGGATATTCCTGCAGTGCCATCCAGGCCATTTATAATATTGATCAGTTAAGTCCTATGAATTCTTCAAGTCAGTCAGTGATGTGAACTGACAAGCTAAATTATTACACAGAAAGCCCTGCTGTGCTCATTTAATTTATGTTACATCGTTTCAGAGAAGGATTGGCTCAGTTTTTCAGAACTGCAGTGAAAATAGCAGTCCTAGAGACCACAACTTCCTTTAAGGAAGTCTACAGCTATGGGATATCTGTCCTTCTACAGATTGGAAATGATGAGCCCATTAAAGTTGAAACAGTATAGATATTGAAGGAGAGGGGATTATGAAAGCTTGTACTTATCATATGTGACCTGTGCTTTCTTGGAACTGTTATTGTGATCATTTTTAAGACTTGAAGCAATGAAATGGAGCAGAAATTGTCAGAGTTGGTAATTTGGGTAAGATTACCCCCACTTATGGAAAAATCAATAGGAGAGGAAAGTTTTGTAGAAGAGTACACAACATGAACCTTGCAGAGCTCTGGAGCGTCATTGTCTTATGGAACAGGTGGGAACCCCTCCTAACTGCACGGCTCTCCCCAGATCCTCGGAGAAGTTGCAGGATTTAGTGGCACACAGAGCACACTGTTTTCCACCTTCCTTCTGACAGCACATTGATATTAGATCAGGCTTCTGTTGCCTCTGACGGGCTGGAGCAGAAAGTTGCAAGAGTTAAGGCAGACAGCACATTCTGTAGAGATGATGCCAGAGTATGGCTATCCCCTGGTTATATCCCCCCAAAAGTTTTGGGCCTTGAAGGAGGATATTGACTGCCTCCATCGCCAGCACTGGTTGCTCGGCAGCTCAGTTGTATCACTAGAATGATCAGTTGTCAAGATGCGTTCCACCCTTCTGATGATCATGTCTCTTGTGGTTTAGAGGAAACTTTCAGAGGACAGGAGGGCAAAATTTTTGTAATTGTTCTTGGTAATTGGACTGAATCAAACAGTATGACTAGGTGGTGACTGTGCAGATACAGCTAGCACATCTTCACCATTCTGCCATCGGTGTTCTTCCAATGGGACTTTTTGCCCCAGATGCACAAAGGGGGTAGGGACCATGAAAATTAGCACTAAGGACTGAAGTAATTGGGACTACTTGGGTGAATAATAGATGGAAATAAACTACACCAATATAAGCACTTTTATACTGGTATATCTGTGCCCACACTTGGGGCTTGTGCTACTTTAACTACATGCGTTCCAAAACAGATGGATTGGTAATAACTGCAATTCTATGTGGGACTTGGCCTGAGAAGTTCCGGCGACTATAGAAATCCCACTCTGCACACAGATATAGTCATCCCATCTCAAAAAAGATATATTGGAATTGGAAAAGGTTCAGAAAAGGGCACCAAAAATGATTAGGGGCATGGAACAGATTCCACATGAAGAGAGATTAACGAAATTGGGACTTTTCAGTTTGGAAAAGAGATTACCTAAGGGGGGATATGATCGGTGGCTATAAAATCATGACTGGAATGGAGGAAGTAAATGAGAAAGTATTATCTACTGCCTCTCATAAGAGAAAAATTAGGGGTCACCAAATGAAATTAATACGCAGCAGGTTTAAAACAAACAAAAAGAAGTATTTCTTCATAAGACACACATTCAGTCTGTGGAACTCTACTAGAAGATGTTGTGAAGGCCAAGACTAGAACAGGTTTAAAAAATAATAGATAAATTCATGGAGGCTATGTCCATCAATGGCTATTGGCCAGGGTGGGCAGGGATGGTGTTGCTATTGTCTGCTTGCCAGAAACCAGGAATGAGCAATAGACGATGGATCTCTTAATGATTATGTGTTCTGTTCATTTCCTCAGAAGCACCTGGCATTGATGACTGTTGAAAGATGGGATCCTGGGCTGGATGGACCTTTGATCTGTCCCATGTCAGCCATGGGAATTGGAGTGTTGGAATGAGTTCAGGGCTGAAAACTTATTATGCTCTTCCCTCATTAAACAAGTACTTTATTTACAGGTACTCACTTAAACAAGCGACACATATATACTTACCTTTGTTCACTAGGCAAGTGAACCTCCCCACTAATATGAGCCTTACCCCCCTCCCCGTGGCTCCAACTCACCACAGCTTGACACCCCACCAACTCTGCAGCCCCAGCCTGCCACAGCCTGACCCCCCTGCCCGCTCCATGGCCCCAACCAGCAGCAGTCAGAAACGCCTGCTGGCTCCATGGCCCCAGCCACAGCCTGACCCCCCCGCTGGCTCCGTGGCCCCAACCAGCCACAGCCTGAAACCCCTGATGGCCCACAGCCCCTGCCTCCACCCCATGACCTGGCCCGCTCCCAACACCCACCCAGCTCAGTCCCCTAACCCACCCCTCCCAGGTAAGCTAAGGACTTACCACTGGTGCATCCCGGAGGAGCCACCAGTACCTCCAGCTGTGCACGTCAAAGCAGCTCTGGCCATGTTGCGGGGTGCCCAAAGCCATGTGGTCAGGAGCCTCCAGCCACACTCACAGCTCCCTCTGCACCCTCCAGCCCAGCTTAGCTCACTGTCAATGCTCTTCCCCCAGCTCCCAGCTCCCCCCGCACTCTCCGGCTCAGCCCCCCCTTGCCCAGCTTGTTTCCAACACTCCCCCAGCCCAAAGCTCCCTGTGCACTCCCTGTCCTGGCTTGCTCCCAACACTTCCCCGGCCCACAGCTCCCTTCATAACCCCCGCCCAACTCGGCCTGCTCACAACACTCCCCCAGCCCTCAGCTCCTCATGCACCCCCTTTCCCCAGTCTGGCTTGCTCCCAACACTCCCCCGGCCCACAGCTCCCTGCTCACCCCCCTCCCGGCCCAGCCTGGCTCGCTCCCAACACTCCCCCGCCCGGCCCGCTGCCAACACCCACCCCGACCCTGTCCCTGAATCCCTTGGTCTGCTGCAAACCCCCACCCCCCACCCCCAGGTACTGCTGGTGCAGCCCGGAGGAACAAGCTGCCACCTCCTCCAATGGAGCCGCCACCAGGTTTTAACTCTCCCTCTCCTCATGGCCCCAGACTGCCCCCAGCCTTTAACCCTCTCCAAACCCCTCCCCACCCCAACCCAAGGTTCACTCACCTTTCAAAAGCAGCACCACATGCTGCCACTCCTCCCCCACGTTAGGAGCACTAGGAACCAATCAGATACTTCAACCTGTATTTAATGGTAATTTAGTGTTCCTCCTATGAGTTTTTGCCTATGAGCAGAAAGGTGGGAACCAATTGTGCTCATATAGCAAGGGATGAGTCTGCTGCTAAGCTGTGATCCACAGTGTGCCAGTAACTCATTAGGCAGTCTCATGCCAGTCACTTCTCATCTCTGGATCTGTTTCCCAAACTGCAAAAGGTGAGTGTTGCGAGGCATAATTTGCTTTACAGTGGACTGAAAGTGCCATGTGCCATATAAATTCCATGTCATCACCCTTTTTGCAAGTTTTACCCAGACTGGTACACATCTTGAATACTATGTCCATGTAGAATCATGGAATCCTAGGATTGGAAAAGACCCCAGGTCATCGAGTCCAATCCCCTGCTTAAAGTAGGGCTAATCCCAACTAAATCATCCCAGCCATGATTGTGTCAAGATGGAATTTAAAGACCTGTATAGAAGGACATTCTACCAACTAGTAGTAGCATCCTTCAGTCTACGTAGACTATGGATCGCGCCCTTCGTAGTTCCGTTTGGCATTCTCATTTGCAGCATCGGCTGTGACTGTGAAGACCCACACGAGAGTGACAGTCCTTGCTGCATCTGTTGCATATGTAATGAGTGTCTGGCAGGTCCTTGCTGTGCTTTCTGTGGGCTCGCTTCTCCTTTGCTAGCTGTGTGATCCTCAACTCACCCTTCTGAAGGCCCTTGTATAGTTCCTGCCTCCATCTGCTGGGATTGTCTGCCAGCTCCTCCCAGCTGTCTGGCTTGATGTCTACTTCCCTGAGGTCACTCTTGCAAACATCTTTGTAGCGCAGCTGGGGGCGTCTGGGAGGTCTTTTGCCAGAGGCTAGCTCACCATACAGGATGTCTTTTGGGATCCTTCCATCATTCATCTTGGGGACGTGGCCAAGCCAGTGGAGCCGCCGCTGCCTGAGGAGGGTGTGCATGGTTGGGATTCCAGCTTGCTCAAGGACGGCGGTGTTGGACACTCTGTCCTTCCACGATATTCCAAGGATGCGCCTGAGGCAGCGTAAGAGGAAGACGTTCAGCCTCTTTTTCTGGCGGGCATACAGGGTCCAAGTCTCGCTGCCATAAAGGAGGGTGCTGAGGATGCAGGCTCTGTAGACTTGCATTTTGGTGTGAGTGTACAGCTTGTTGTTATTCCACACTCTCTCGCTGAGTCTGGACAGAGTTGTGGCTGCTTTACTGCTCCTCCTATTTAGCTCAGTCTCCAAGGACAGGGTGTCAGTGATGGTGGACCCGAGGTAAACGAACTCGTGGACGACCTCTAACGTATAGTTGTCAATGCTGATTGATGGAGAAATAGCAACGTCCTGAGCAAGTAGCTTTGTCTTCTTTAGGCTGATGGAGAGCCCAAAGTCCTTGCATGCTTTGGAGAACCGATCCAGCAGCTTCTGAAGCTGGTCTTCTGTGTGTTACACGACAGCAGCATCATCTGCGAACAGCATCTCTCTGATGAGGACTTCCCACACCTTAGATTTAGCTTTCAGCCTTAAAGGATTAAACAGTTTCCCGTCAGATCTTGTGTGCAAAAAGATGCCCTCTGTTGAAGATCCAAAGCAGTGTTTAAGGAGGAGTGCAAAGAAGATCCCGAACAGTGTCAGAGCAAGGACGCATCCTTGTTTGACGCCACTCCTGATGCTGAAAGCATCCGATAATGTGCCATCGTATTGGATGGTTCCTCTCATGTCTTCGTGGAAAGACTAAAGATTCTACCAATTCCCTAGGTAACCCATTCCAGAGCTTCACCTCTCTCCTTCTGAAATAGTTTTTCCTAATATCTAACCTAGATCTCCCCCACTCCAGCTTGAGACTATTGCTCCTTGTTCTGCCATCTGTCACCATTGAGAACGGCCTCTCTCCATCCTCTTTGGAACCTTCATGTAGTTGGAAGCTGTATCAGATCTGCTCTCACTCTTCTGTAGGGTAAATAAACCCACATTTCTCAGCCTCTCCTTATAACTCATGTGCTCCAGCTCCCCAGACATTTTCGTTGGCCTCTGATGGACTCTCTCCAGCGTGTCCAGAACCTTTCTGTAGTACAGGGGTAGAATTGGATGCGATACTCCTGATGCAGCCTCACCAGTGCTGCATAAAAGGGAATAATCACTTCCCTAGATCTTCTGACAGTGCTCCTACTAATGCACCCCAGTGTGCCATCAGCCTTCTTGGCTACAAGGGCACACTGTTGACTCTTATTCAGCCTCTCATACACTATAATTCCCAAGTGCTTTTCTGCAGAATTGCTGCTTAGCCAGCCAATTCTCAGCCTGTGGTGGTACTTGGGATTCCTCCATCCTTAGTACAGGTTCCTGCACTTGTCCTTGTTGAACCTCATCAGATTTCTTTTGGCCCAATCCTCTAATTTCTCTAGGTCTCCCTGGACCCTATCCCTCCTTGTCAGCATATCAACCTTTCCCCCAGTTTACACAACATGCAATTCCCAGTAAAGCCTGACCAAAAGCATCTCTTTATTCACACCACACACTGTTGTCATCATCTTTGTACAAAACATAATTTGTGAGGCATTGTTGGAAAATGGATAACTTGCTGGTCAGGAGTATTATGGTGGAGTCTATGTAGAAACAACAGGGCAGACTTATGACATTCTGGGGACATAGGCTATGTCCAGTGTAAGATGTCCCATACCATAAAAATGAGTTAATTTTTTTCACAGAAAGGACATTGAATATAAGAGCATGAAAGCTTTATGTCCTCTCCTGAAAACTAGAAGATCTATACATATATTTTTACACCTTGAATAAAGAAAATTATCTTTATTTTCATATCAATAAAGGAAAAATACTTGTTTGGGAAATTCAAAGTTTATTCAGACTATATATAAAATATATTTACCAATGTTTATTCCTATTTAATTTTCACTAGAAACTGATGAATTGCCCTCCCCCACCTTACCCAGGTGCCCAGCAAGTCTGTGTGTGCACATGAAAATATCCATTTGCACATACACACAGATCAAAAGAAGAAAGAACATTTAAGAATAGAAAGAAAAACAGGAGAAAAGGCACTATATGACTCAGAAGCCTGGACTGCAAACCAAAGATGGCACCCTTCAAGCTATTACTAGCCAAGGGGGATGCTATCCATGACATTGCTCCTAGGACGAGACCTCTACAAGCATGAGTTAGGCAGGCTTGCTTCACAATACTACTGTCTCCAACTTCACATTTCTTCACATTGCCTAGTTCTTTTAGGCAATGAGATGTATTTATTTAAATAAGTTACGAAGGCAGGGTCAGAATTTTGCCAGTAGCAGCTGGCTGACAAAATGCTGCCTTAGGAGACCAACAGCAGACTTGCTCATGGAAATACTAATTTTTCTAACAAAAAATAGCAGTCAAGTAGCACTTTAAAGACTAGCAAAATAGTTTATTAGGTGAGCTTTCATGGGACAAACCCACTTCTTCAGACCATAGCCAGACCAGAACAGACTCAATATTTAAGGCACAGAGAACCAAAAACAGTAAGCAAGGAGGACAAATCAGAAAGAATCAGAAAGTTAAGGGTAAGGTGTAGCCAGATGAGTATATTTTTGTCATATTTGGATGAAAATATCTATATTTACAGAGAATTTTCTTTTCCACATATCTTCTTTATTTATCAACCAATTTTGATAAAATTTGATATTTGATCAGTTTTTTTTCTTTTTTAGAGATCCCTCATCTTGTGAGGCCCTAAACTACAGATTAGTTGTCTTATGTCTTAATCTGGCACTGACCATCAGTAAAGTTACAAAATCTTTCTGAATAATGTTCTTAGCACGTGTTCAATATTACACAGATCTGCCTAGGCGGAAGTTTGCTGAAGGAAGAAATGAGTTATCATCATCAACAACCATGGGCTCAGTGCCTGTTGGTGTCTGATGGTCCCTCACTATTTCCTCCCATCTTTCCCTGTCCAGTGTGGAGTGGCTTAGTTTCTGTAAACTAGCTCCACACCAATCTACTATGTCATCTACCCATTCTCTGTGGACTTTGCCTCTCCTGTTTGAGCCATCCATTATGCCAAATACCAGGGTCTTGACTTTTTTGCTCATTGTTCATTCTACAGATGTGCCCTAATAGCAGTAGTTGTATAACCTGCAGTAGGGTCTCTTTTGGCTGTATCTTCCTATATAATTCCTGATTGGTGACCTACTGCATCCATCCTATTTTCAGGATCTTTCTATAACAACTCCTCTTGAATGCCAATATACTTCTCTTCAAATCTTTTGTTATCACCCATATCTCACATCCATACAATGTGCTGGTGGATACACATTTTCAAGACACTCAGCTTCATTCCTAAGCTAATAGCTTTGCTTTTCCAGATCTTATCTGTTGCCTTCAAACTCATTCTTTCTACCTCTACTCATAGAATCATAGGGCTGGAAGGGACCTCAGGAGGTCATCTAGTCCAGCCCCCTGCTTCAAGCAGGATCAACCCCATTTAAGTCATCCCAGCTAGGACCTAAAAACCTATTTCTTTCTTACAATCTAGATCATATATCATATTGCTCCCCAGATACATAAACTTCTCTATGTTTTTTACTTCGATCCTGTCTATGCTGACCTACCTTTCTATTCCCTCAGCTCCAAATACCATTCTTTGTTTTATTGATATTCAGAATCAGTCTGTATCTCTTCCTTTCCTCATTTAGCATCTGCTCCATTCTCGCTAGCTTCTCTTCATCTTCCTCAATGATAACTGTATCTTCCACGAACCTCAAGTTGTTAGTTCTCATCCTATGCGCTGATATCCCTTCTGCTTCTTCCTTGATCTTGTCCATCACTCTCTCTAGGTGTGTGATGAAGATACTCAGCAATATCGAATCTCCTAATCTCATACCTCTACTCATTCTAAACCTACTTCCGAAGTTGCTGCACATTTTCACTGTTGCCTCTGCATTGTTGTTGATATCCTTCAATAACCACCAATCTGCTCTCCACTCCGTATGACTCCAACACAGCACAAGTCACTTTCTTATCTGTATTATCTTATCTATATTATCTTCTGAAAATCGATGAAGGGATTGTAGATGTTTTTGTTCTTTTGTTGAACTTTTTCTGCTATTAGTCTTAGTGCCAATATCTGCTGTATGGTACTTCTATCTTTCCTGAATCCCACTTGCTCATCCACTAGATGTTCTTCAATCTGTGATCTCAGTCTCTCCATCAGTATCATCATCAGCTCCTTGCCTAGATGCTTGTTAGGGCAATCATTCTGTAGTTCTTTCACTCCAACACTCTTCCTTTCTTGTATATTGTCACTAGTGCGGATCTTTTCCATTCCTGAGGTGCCTTCCCTTCTTTCCATGCTATAGACGGTGTATTTCCCGAATCCTACTTTCTCTGCCACATTGGATCATTCCTTTCTTGACCTTTAATTTCCCGGGCTTTTATTGTTCTTCAGTCACTTCACTTCTCTTTCTACTTCCTCCTTCAAAGTATCAGTCTCACTCTCGATGCTCAAGCAGTGATATCTCTTTCAATTCTTTGATCAGTCTCTCTGGGACACTCGCATCCAACTGTGCTTTGTACGGATTGGTACAGCATTTCTTCCACTGCTGCACAACCTTCTCATTGTTCATGAGCGCCTATCTGTTCTCGTCCTTGATTGCCGTCTGCTTCGGCTGCCACTTCCTATTAATATTTCTGATCAACTTATGCACCTATCTGGTCTTGCACTTGCCATAATACCTCTCTATGTCTTCACACTGTTCCTCTAACCATTTTGCCTTATCCATTCTGGATGCTTTCCTTACCTTGATGCATTTCACTCTGTATTGTTCCACCCTCTTGGAAACACGCCTTCTGATCTTCGACACTCTCTTCTCTTGGATCAACTTCAGCATCTCCTGTGTAATCCACTTCTTATTGATCTCCTCGTCTTCCAGAACCATCTGCTGAAGTGCCACGTCTATCACTATGGCTATCCCTTTGACTCTCTTAGCTACGTCTTTCTCTGTGTCCGCATTTCTGATTTTCTTTTTGAGTGCTGCTCTGTATGCATTCCCTACTTCTTCCTCCCCTAGCCTGACAACATCTCTTTGTTTCTTGAACTGTGTCTTAAACTTTCTCTGAGTTTCATCTTGATGTTTGCAGTCACTAGCAATCTGTGGTCTGAGTCCATATCTGCTCCTTGGAAAGCTCGGCACTACTGTACTGATGTTACCTACCTTCTTAACAAAATCATCTCTTTCATGTTCTTGGACTTCCTGTCATTCAATCACCATGTCCACTTCCTACAGTAGATACTGAATGTGAGTGTCCTCTCTGTAGAGGACGGGGGCAAGCCATGCACCTAGCTCCAGAAAGATGTCCTTCGGCATGCGGAAATTCTGGAGCCAGTGCTGGTTGTCCCACTCACCCTTCACCAGCCATTCCCCTCAGTCTGAGCTGGTGGTGTAGCATCAGACATGCCTGAAGACTCGGGTCATGAGTGCCTTCACAGCAAGACAGCAGCAACCATGGTATCCTTCTCATTGGAGGGGTCAGACTCATCCCTCCAGAGGAGGAGAAGGAGAAGGATGGCAGGGATGACATGCTGCAGAAACTGCAGCATCCATGTGTGTGGCTAGAGCAAGAATGGGGGCTGCTCCGGCAGCATAGCTAACTGAAAAGGCCAAAGTCTCTCTCAGTAAGCCTGGGAGCCCTGCACTAGCTTTGCTGTCCCTCCAAGAGGTATGCAAGTCTTGGCATGGGCAGGGTATGTGGCCTTGGGGAAGCCCTTTAAGGACGGTCTGGGTTGTTGCTCCAGGAAGGGCTCAGCAACCATGCAACCCTGACTTCCGGGTCATTGGAGCCCACACTGACGACAGAGTGGTCAGGGTGTGTGGATGCACTCTGTTGACAGAAGGAGTCGCCAGAGGGAGCCTGTATTAGGTGTGGACATCTTCTGTAGACAGAGGTTCTGTCAGGAAATATCTGTTGATAGTGACTTCTGTTGACACAACTCTGTAATTTAGACACAGGCTGCATCTACACTACGAGATAAAACTGATTTTTATTCAAATCAGTTTCTTAGTTCTGGGTTTTATCCATTTGATTTTGAGCATCTTCACCTTCCCAAATGCTCCCCACAAAATTGACTTACTTTAGCCACACACAACTAGCTGAAATCGAGTGCTGCTGCAGTGTATTGTGGGAACCTATCCCACAGTTCCCTGAGTCCTGTTGCATTCTGGCCCCACAAGTAAATGTGGGTATATGGTGCCATCTTCCCACATTTCATTCCCCTCTTTCCCCTGCCATGTTAAGTAAGTTTAAGTAGACACAGTTTTTACACTGAAGCTTGAATGAATCATCAGTAATGGCCCAGGGCGGCTAACAGACAGTACATTTTTGACAGCCATGAAAACCGTGACTGCCCCCAGAGGCCCTTTCTGGAACTTTAATCTGGATTTAGGCCACCAGCAAAAGAAGACCCTTATGTCTAAGTAGATACGGTTGTTACACTGAAACTCAAAAGAATCATCAGTAATGGGCCAGGTTATCTAAAAGACGATAAACTGTTGACAGCCTTGTAAATTGTAACCACCCTTGGACACCCTTTCAGGACACTGAATCTGTATTTAGGTCTTGTTACCCTACAGCCATGGACTTGCAAGTGCTAAATTGTAATGGTCCAGTTGCCTAATTCCTACGCCCTTGAGAGCAGTGGATATGTAAGAGGCCAGAGCGGAGAACAGTGATGCATTGTGGGGCACATATGGGACATCTGTGGAGGCTAATGAATTCGATTTAAAGACATGCCGCATCCTCACTACCCTTCATTTGGATTTTTAAATTCAAATTGAACGCTACACCCTTCAGGTTACTATGATTTTAGGGTTTCAATGTCATGTTGATTTTAGTGGTCCATAAATTGAGCTAATGGCATTTACAATGAGGACAGGCATGGGAAAAAAATCAGGCTAACTTACTTAAAATCAATTTGATCTCATAGTTTAGACGCAGCCACAGCTTTAGGCTTATTTTGTGTTCTTATCTCCTGCTGCACCTTTTGTTACCATTTGATTTAGAGTGGTAGGAGCTACGAAGCCACAGCTAAAACTGGTCACCTGAAATCAGTGACTGCTTCTAAAATTGGTCAGTAAGGAATTAGTCAGTTAAACATCCGGACTGGTGGAAAGTCTCTGGCTGAACAGGGTTTTTTTTTTTTTTGGCAAAGTCTGATGGAATATTTTATGTAGCAAATTCATGTTGTGATTCTGAATATCAGAGGTGAGAGAATGCAGAGGGTGGAATAGGAGTGTAGTTTGTTGGCTTTCAGAAAGGCCCGGAGAGAGAGAGATGAAAGGGAAAAGCTCTCTGTTCTTTTTAAAGTACAGTACAAAAGTAGTTTCAATTTGCTTAAATTCTGCCCCACTGTGCTCTGGTGCAGTGTGATGTTTCACAGGTAGGAGTTTGTGTTCTATTCTGGAAATTGTGAAATGGTGCTTGCAAATATATTTATGGAAGTGGAAGAAAAGCATGAAGCCTCTGGGGAGAATGAATCATGTGGCACTGTCAGGTAATGGACTCCAAGTTGGGACTGGAACCCACACTTAAGTAGGGGCACCATATGGAACTCTATCCAGGAATCTTGCATTTCTCTGGGTTTCTGGCTCAGATTCTGAATGTTGGGTGCATCTGATTCTCATGCACCTGGGCTATGCAGCAGTGGAATTGATTCTGTGGACCTATCAAGTGGGGGACAAGCTGACTTTGAGGAATTTTGCTGGACTACAGCACACAGAGACATCATCTGTCACACATTTCCCCATCACTGGGTTGAATTGTATTTAAATGAGGTTGTAGGTGGGGGAGATGGAGCCTTAACAATCTGCATCGTTAGTGATTGACTGGAGTGTTGGTCAAACCCTCTATGTGTTTTGAGTTTGCTAGTTTGATGGTATATGTTGTTTTTCCCAGATGAAAGGTAGTTGTGTCCTGGTACTCCCAAGAGCTGGCATAAAGGGAAGAAACATCTGTAAAGATAACCAGCGGTTCAAAGGGAAGTTAATAAAACTTGGGAGTGGATAATATTTTAGTTGTGGTCTTGAGCCAATCAGTCTGTTTTACAAAGGACCTGAGGAATTGCTCTCTAGTTTCCTGAGCCCTAGTTCAGTGCTTTAACAAGAAAGCCATCCTTCTGCCGAGTTGTCAAGGAAATGACCAAACAACAGAGTGCAATTTTATCCCTGCCATCAGATTCTGTTTCACATAACTCCTGCAGCTAAATCATCCAACCCCTTCCCTGCAACTGTGCACTAACGTTGGAAAACCAAGCTAATGCTTTCCCAGTGCAATCTCCTGCTGCTCCTCTGCAGTAGAATTGGGACACACGTTGCTTTTGCAGTGCTTGCCAGCCTCAGGGTTTCCCTCCTGTACATAACAATCCTATTTTAATAGTAATGTAATTACCTTTACTCCATGACCCAGAGGTCCCCTTTCATCTATAAAACTTCCTTGAGAGTTTTAGCCTTTCTGTGCACTCAGATGGGCTTCAGATCACACCATCCTACAGAACAGTGTACTGGAAACTTGCCCGGAGATCATCCAAGGAGCTTTTTAAAGGCTGCATTTAACCTGCTTTTATAGAGTTTTGTACTTTTCATTGCTTATGGACCCCTGGCAAAGAAGCAACTAGTTTCAGCATTTGCTAGAGACCAGCAGCATGCTGCAGATAATAAGACTGTAGTTGCTGAGTTGTTCAAATATTAACATCTCCCATGTATGCACACTTGTACACGATCACATAGCATATGTTTTGGGTGTTGCCTATCAAAACAGAGCCATAAAGTTTTGCTCATTTACTCTATCCCTTCTGAAGACACTGGCCCTTCGTTTCATGAGACAGAAAGAAGTATCAGTGGTGGAAGTCCTATTCCTGAATGCTATAGTTATATATCATTAACAATGCATGTAAGTAATGTTTAGGTCCTGACAGAGCAGCATGAACAAATAAATGAAAAACAGAGACCAACTCTTTCATTGCATCAAAGTAATGCAGAACTCTCTTCATGGCAGGTAGGTCATATCCTGAGAAGATATTTCTGTGGCACAAGTTAAGGACAGAGTAGAGTGACACAAGTTAAAGACAGAATCTACCTAGATAGTGTTTTGAAAGGTCTTCTGTTACAGATAGCAGTTTGCAAACTTTGTTTTGTTATGGAGCAGCTCTTGCTGGAGAGGACTCTTGGATCAGGAAGGGCAAGTATCAATGCAGTGCTTTCTCAAGAAAGCAGTATGTCTCAAGCTGTTCCTGCTAAGTAGAAGTCACTCCTGAGTAAAGGCAAACAACCCAGAACTAAATCACCTATTACTATGTTTTTCCTGCAAAGCCTGATACCATCTATTCTACTTGCACTTCCACATCCTCCCCCAGTCCAGGTGTATTCAAAGTCTTCTTACCCATGTTCTTTCTTTCACCAGATGCCGCTTTCCAGGATGTCACCCCCTTTTACACAGTCTCTAGTCCTGTCCCACCCTCTGCCCTCACCTGAGGCCTGATTCAAAGCCCAGGAAAACAGATGGCTCTGTTGACTTCTCTAGGTTTCAGATCAGGTCACTAGTTCATAGTTGTAAAACACAATTAAGCCACCTCACTAGCCGAAATGGCCAACATGGCCACCCTTCTCATTCTAGTTACAGATCAAGATACTGCAATAGAATCATAGAAATGCAGGGCTAGAAGGGACCTTGAGAGATCTTTAAGTTCATTACCAGAAACCAAATCCACCAGATTTTTGCAGGGACTGCAAAACCCTTAAAGAGAAAGTCACCTATTGAAACATCTTGTGTTCCTGAATATCCTTCAGATAAATACAAACATTACAAGCTTTTTTGAGGGTTAAATAGAGCATGAGTAGGACACTTGCAAAAATCTCCAACAAGCAAACCATGCTTGTCTGGGTCAGAAAATGTCTGAGATGAGGTGCTCTATCCAGATGCTCTACCCAGCCAGGTCCTCTACCACACCTCTGTCCAGCATTGCCTAGTCCTTCTCAGGTTTGATGCTCACTTGGTGTTTTTGCTTATGTTCCATTTTCCTGTTACCCTCAGGTTTACCACTTGACACATCTTGATATTTCCTTGCTATACTGACTGCCTCCATGCTTTGTAGAACGTCAATATCTACCCTCAATGGTCATGACATAGCGGGCAAAACCACCTGTCTCTGGAGAAAGGGCTTCCTCATAAGTCATGCTCCCAAAAATGTTGTCCTCTGAGCAACTTCTGAGACCCCAGTCATCCCCTCCCCCCCCAGTTCACTAGGGCAGAGCCCACCTTTCAGGGCCAAATCTCCTCTCCCTTTGCCTTGCCTTCCTGTTCCAAGTAAAGAAAGAGAACCATGTACAGTACACACGCTCAGATTTTGCCTTGGGACTCAACCATAATATCTGTCCCTCCCCTCCCCTCGCCAGCATCAGGTACCGAGTTACTTTAACAGAGTTCCTGTTTCTGCCATTGTGTCTGCTGAAAGTTCTTCATAAAGGAAATCACTGTGCATTCATGCCTTAATCCTTGAAACTTCCTTTTGCCTCCTCCTGTGGCTGCTGCCATGTTTGAGGATCAGGCAGCATTTGTGTAACCACACCTTCTGCCACATCTTCTGGAGCCACTGCAGGGTCACTACATTCCCTACAGTGCACTTGATGGTGACTTTTTTCATTCTAGTTTCACACACCTCTCCCCAGAATGGGTTCTTGCCTGCTGAACTTTGTATCAGATTGATTTCAGCAGTTGACTCATTCTAATATTATCTGAAAAAAATATAAGTTATAAGGGAAATGCCAATACAGGTTGAACCTGTCTTGTCTGGCACCCTCGGAACCTGACTGATGCTGGATGACAGAGTTTGCCAGGCAACAGGTGGCCAGCATGGTCTAGCTGCATTCCCAACACTTCCACTGCTTACTGGGCTCTTAGAAGACATTTAGGGGTAAATTACAGCTAAATAACAGCACAGAACACTGAGAGCCAGGACTGGTGGCTGGAAACAAACTTGAAGGGACCACGGCAAACTTTGCCACGCTCATGATAAGTAGTCGTCTGGCTAACTAAAATCATGCTGGATTATGGATGTTGCTGGATTAGAGAGGTTCAACCTGTAGCTTTAACTAGTGGTACAAAAGGGTGGTGTTACCTATTCTCTCTCCATGCACATTTTCAAACACAAATCTCTTCTGGGTCCACAATTCCGAAACTGGGAGGAAGTAGGCAAATAATTTGCCTGGGTCATATTCTGAAATTTCTTTGATAATTAAATGTAAATTATGATTCATTCCACAGATAATAAATTATGCCTCTGATGAACTTTCATTTCATTATTGGAAGTTAAGGTTCCTGTAGTAAACTGTTCTATTGAAACAGAAAGCAATTGAAGCCTCCCAAAATTCACATTGCTGTTGCTATACTACTGTTACTCTAATGTACATAGACTAGTAAGGTATCCCGTTGTGTTAGCCTGGGGGCTGTTCAACATGCCCTTGAAACCAAAGACAAAATAAAGCATAATTAAATGTCTCACAGAGGAGCAACCCTGTGGCACAGCTGTAGCTCTTTGCAAGGCAAAACAAGGGACTGAATTATAGCATTGGGGGTTTCCTCTCGTTAACAAGCCTGGAGCATCTTCAGCAACTGCCCATGTGTAGAACAGGATGAGGGATTCTTGGCTGATGGTGAGATGTCAGCTCAGAGTGAGATACAGAACCTACTAGAGGGAAAAGCTCTGGTGTTACAAGCTGTGTCTACACGTGCACGCTACTTCAAAGTAGCGGCACTAACTTCGAAATAGCGCCCGTCGCGGCTACACGCGTCGGGCGCTATTTCGAAGTTAACTTCGACGTTAGACGGCGAGACGTCGAAGTCGCTAACCTCATGAGGGGATCGGAATAGCGCCCTACTTCGACGTTCAACGTCGAAGTAGGGACCGTGTAGACGATCCGCGTCCCGCAACGTCGAAATTGCTGGGTCTTCCATGGCGGCCATCAGCTGGGGGGTTGAGAGATGCTCTCTCTCCAGCCCCTGCGGGGCTCTATGGTCACCGTGGGCAGCAGCCCTTAGCCCAGGGCTTCTGGCTGCTTCTGTGGCAGCTGGGGATCTATGCTGCAGGCACAGGGTCTGCAACCAGTTGTCAGCTCTGTGGATCTTGTGTTGTTTAGTGCAACTGTGTGTGGGAGGGGCCCTTTAAGGGAGCGGCTTGCTGTTGAGTCCTCCCTGTGACCCTGTCTGCAGCTGTGCCTGGCACCCTTATTTCGATGTGTGCTACTTTGGCGTGTAGACGTACCCTCGCAGCACCTATTTCGATGTGGTGCCGCGCAACGTTGAAGTTGAACATTGACGTTGCCAGCCCTGGAGGACGTGTAGATGTTATTCATCGAAATAGCCTATTTTGATGTTGCTACATCGAAATAAGCTATTTCGATGTTGGCTTCATGTGTAGACGTAGCCACAGTGACACAAGTTACCAGACTGCGCGATAGCTTTGAAAAGGCCCTGCTGAAGTTTGAATGCCCCAAACAGGGCTGCCTAAAATGCACCAAAGCTTGTGATGATCCCCAGAATGAAAAGCTGAGACCATTGACAGAAGGCATAGGAGCCAGGAGAAGACATTGCCTTCCCAAACTGCCCATCTGGCCCTGTCCATGCTCTGTCCCCAGAATGCCCCCTGCTTCAGCGTAGCTCTTGGGCTGACCTGGGTGTCAGCCATGCTGATGTTGGGGATGCTGGGACAGTGCGCCCTGCCTGTTCTTCAGGGCAGGAGACTGGGTATGCCTGCCTTCCCTGTGCTCTGGGGCTGGGGAGGCACATGTTGGGGGCTGGAAGCCTGCCTTTGTGTGGAGAGGGGGCTTGGCTCCCATGGAGGAGCGGGGCCTCAGGAGAAAGTGGGAAGGAGGAGGGCTTACCTCCCCCAGCCCTCAATTCATTCTCCACACATGATTGAGAGACTCATGGGCTCTTTTCTGCCTGTCCATCAACAGGGTTGAGAAGATATTCTAAAAGATAGTTGCTATTTGAAAGATTCCTGTTGCACTGATAAATTGGTGAATGTACATTTGGAATGGAGCTATGCAAGCTTCCAGTTTTATTTAGAATTAATTCCTAATAGAGCTGCATAGTCATAGAGTTTAACGGCAGAAGGAACCTTTATATTGTCATATATCTCCTGTACTTTATATGCTATTAAATACTATCCACTTTCCCTTGCACTGAGCCCTGTAACTTGTGCTTGACTACAGCCTATCTTCCAGGAAGGCATCCAGTGTTGATTTGAAGACCCAGAGAGATGGAAGATTAATTCATTACCTGATTTTTTTTTTCAGCAGTTAACCATGCACACTGTGCAAAATGCATGGTTAATTTCAGATTGGAACTGATCTGTCTGGCTTCAGGGTTCAGTCTGGTTCCTCTTCCTGGTTCTCTCAGATGAAAGACATTAACTCCCTCCTCTCCCTTTTTCTGCATCTCCCCCAGTTGTCCAACATCCTTTTTGTAATTTGAACACCAGAACTGTGCACAGTATTTCAGTATGAGTTTCACTATAGGCACCGACCCTGTGGGTGCTCCAGGGCTGCAATGCTAATGGGGAAAAATTAGTGGGTGTGGAGCACTCAGCACCACCAAGCTCACCTCTTCCCCTTTGCTGCTCATATGTCAGAGGCCCCATGCTTATGTACTCCTCCCCACTCCCTTCCAAAGCTTCCCGGGCACCACAAGGAGCTGATTCGTGGCATGCAGTCTTCAGGCGGGAGGAGGAGGAGTACTGATGGGGGATGTTGAGGGGAGGAAGTGTGAATAGTGGGGCCGACAGCCACTGGGAACCCTGTGGCAAAGTGATAGGGGGGCTGTCTCCATGCCCTGGAAGGGGCAGGGCCAGAGGTGGAAGGGGCCGAACCAAGGGTCATCACCCATTGTGCCACCAGGACCAAGGCGCTGGGTCTCCCACAGCTGCAGGGAAGACCAAAGCAGTGCTGCCAGCACTTCAAAAGGTCCCAGATTTCTGGCTGTGGTGGCCAGAGCTCTGGGCCCTCTTGAAAGGCTGGGCCCCAGGGTAACTGCCCCACTGGTGTGGAAAAAGCAGAACGGGGATGGAGGAGGGGCAGCAAGAGGCAGGCGAGAGCTTGGGGGAAGGGGTGGAGTGGAACCAGGGCCTGGTGTGGAGCTCAGGGTTGAGCAGCCCTCGCAAAATGAGAAGTCAGTGCCTATGTTTCCCACCAAGGATGTATTCAGAGGTAACATCATCTCCTTACTCCTACTCACTACCCCTGGTTTATACTTCTAAAGATTGCAGTTGCCCATTCTGCCACAGCATCGCACTGGAGCTCACGTTGAGCTGCTTGTCCACGAGGATCCCAGGATCCTTTTCAAAGTTAAAGCTTTCTGTGATATAGTTCCCCAGTCAGTCTGCATTCGTTGTTCATAGTTTTTATTTGGCTGAGTTAAAATGTATTTGAGTGGCCCAGCTTAACAAGTGCTCCACATCACTCTGAATAACCTGCCCTGTTGTCATTCCTTACTATTCTGCCATTCTGTGTTATCCACAAGCTTTATCTGCGGAAGTTTTATATTTGTTTCCAAATATTGATGTTAAAATTAAACAGTGCCTTATAAAAGTCTGTTAATCTGCACGGTTACCTTTATGCCCCAAACTTGTAAATCTCATCAAGGAATAAAATCAGGTTTGTTTCTCAAGACCTGTTTTTCATAAAATCATGTTCACTGATATCAGTTACACTCTGGCCCTGTGATTCATAATTGAATCCCATATCAGCTTTTCCATTATTTTGCCTGAGACCGATGCCAGGTTAACCAGCCTATAGTCATTTGCGTCTTCCCAGTTATCCTCCTAGAATATTAAGAAAATGTGAGCACCCACTCAATCTTTGAGACCTTTCCTGGTATTTCAAGGTTTATTAAAAATGAACATTAGCCAATCAGAGATTTCCTTAACCATTTTAGGAAGCTGGAGATGAGTTCTAGTGGCCTGCTTGTTTAAAAATATATATTGTTATTAGATGCTGTTTTAACTTCCTTATTCAGTAGGATTTCTCCTGTCATTAATATACTTGTAAATACACTTCCTTGTCTTTAGCCCTACCAGCCATAGAATTTTTCCTCAATGACTTTGGCTTCCCTTACTCGTTTTCTATATTTCATAACTTATAATTTATATTGATTGCTATCTATTCCTCTTTTTACATGTATGTATTTTTAAATGTCTAATTGCTGCCTTCATTTCCCTCCCCAAACGTTACCTCACTCCTCCAATCCCATCTGTGCTGCACCTCCAACTCCCTAGATCTACTGCCAGGAGTTGGGCTGCGGCTGTGAGAGAAGGGGAAAAATGCCCCTGGTGTGGGGCCAGTGTCAGCCAGGAGCTGAGCTCTCAGACATGGAGACAAGAGGAGAACCCTGGACTGGTCAGAGTGGGGCCCCATGTGTGGGGCTGGGAACAGTGCCTCAGGCGTGGGGCTGGCAGACAGGACTTCATGGGTGGGGTCAGGAACAGAGACCTTGGGAGCACGTCGAGCAACAACTGGGACTCCATATACTGGGCTGGGAGCAGATGGATCCCACAGCAGCTGGGCATCTGCATAGGGGGGTAGAAACAGAGGGCCAGAACCCCATGTTCAGGTCAGGAGACAGAGCCCTGGGAGCATGACCAGCAGGCAGCAGGAACAGGGGTCAGGAAGAGACCCCTGGTGTTAGTCCTGCAGCCAAGACCTCAGATGCAGGGGCCAGAAAGCAGCCTGCGCCGGCAGAGTCAGCACCTTGGACGGGGGTAACAGGACTCCAGCCAGGCACCCCCACAGCCCTAATTCCCATGCCTGTGTGTTGCCTTGAGAGCTGGATGGCTGGAGAGTGGTCATGGCCAGGAGCCCAGAGGTGCAGGGACTATGCAGTGCTGAGTCAGGGCTGAGACCCAGGAAGCCCAGCAGAGATCTAAGCACTGTTTGGAATGTGGGTTAGATTCCCTCTCAGGTTCATTGACATCAAATTGTGTCCATGACTCATTTTGACTTCTACAAAGACATTCTCTGGTGAAGCATTTCCGGCCAGTCCTAGTTCTTAGCTACTGGTCAGGTGTCTTTAATGTAGAATTGCCCCGCACCCACCCCCTTTTAACTTTTTTACACTATCCCTCCTAAAAAGGTTATAATCAGGGATTTCAACATCTCAATCACACCTAGAGCCACACAAGGGGTGTGGGTGTGTGAGAGAGTGGGGAGCATGTCTAAATATCCTCATTACTTTCTGGGAGTGGGGAGAGTCATGTGTATCAGGTTAAAAATAAGACACCTACGTGCATGTTATTTATAGCCTGACAGAGTTCGGCAGCCGCATTGTACTGTACGCAAGGTACAACATAATTAGAACTAGAGAAGTAACTGTATGAGCAATGATCTGAAAGCAAAATCAGAATCTATCTATACAAGGCTCTGTCCTTCTTGTTGTAGGCATTATGCAGTGCTCCGGCTTGACTTCTAAGCAATCAATCTCTTCTGCATAGAAATTAGAGGCAGAAAAAACAGTCCAGTCATGTTGTCCGTCTTTCTTCTGCCCCTGCAGGATTTTATTGTTGTGTATTCACCCTTAGTTGTTGCATATTAGTCTTCTAGTTCTAGTGCATACATAAAGCAATCAGGGCTGTCAAAATGCAGGTGTTTTACACCTTTTTAGAAATGGAGCAGCTGCTCCTGATTCATCTTAGGGGTAGGTAACAAGACAATAGAAATTGAGTTCTGGAGAAAGACATGCCCTGGTGATGGGAGGGTTTGAATGGCTTAAAAACCCTTCCAACATAATTCAGGTCCTACTGTAATTTGGTGTTATTCCTTCCCCCTCCCCGCACCATGATTCTGAAAAGGCTCCCAAAGAGGAGACATATGACTTGCGCACAATGTCTTGGAAGAGACATGACGATGGACAAACACATGTTCCACACAATATGTTATTGGCTATTACTGGGATTAAGAAGTGTGAAATTTTTATTTGATTGTTCTGCAACTACAGTAACCTGGAAATGTCTGTGTATTCACAAGCATGTCTGTTAAAGCATTATCTGCCATAGTTCTCTAAAGTAGGTTCTTTTTTTTTTAAATGTGCCGTGGCTTATTTATGTCAGTAGTGTTTAGGGCAGCACAGAGAATAGCAGTTAATCCTTTGAATAGGTCTGATTTTAAATTTTGCTGTTCACCTTCAAGTTTGGACATTGCTGTGTCTGCCCACCCTGGATTTGTGGTATTCAGAAAGATGTATTTAAAGTGGAAGTCTAATCTTTCATCTAGCAGTGCCAGTGATTTTAACATTGAAGCTTACAATCTCATCTAAGTGAGCTGGCATGGAAGATATTTCCATCTACATTTGTTTCTAAAGTATAGAATGTAGATTTGACGTGTTACACTGAGCTTGTGCAGAACTGTGTTCTGTTTTTCACAAAAGGTATTGCTGATTGCTCCAGACCTATTCACATCTTTGTGTGGATTTATTATCTGGTTCATTAGATACCTTTGGCTAAGCTCACCACTAATACTGGGGACGTTTAGAGTACTAATTACGTGGCTTCTTTCCGAAATTGCAGAAGCTTGTATCCTATTCTCCCCCTCTTCCCACAACTTTCTTAAATGAACCAAGAGATTAGGAGAAAACTTCTGTTGAATGCTGGGGATAAGTCCCGGAAACTGAACATTATAAATTGGTTTGTACTAGTATAGCAAATGAGAACAGAATAGAGGAAACTCTTCTGGTAGCCCAGTTTACCATTCAAACCTGCAATATACAGAGCATCCCATTTAATGAATATTGCAGCAGACTTTTTATCAAAGGCTATGTCTATGCTAAGGTAAAGTAAGTTGACTGCAGATATGCAATTCTAGCTATAGCAATTGTGTAGGTAGAATCGGCGTATCTGAGCTCAGCTTACCTGGATGACCTTAATGAAGAAAGTTGATGGGAGAAATTGTCCCATCGACCTCCCTTACTCCTCACTTCTTTCAAGGAGTATAGGGGTCGATTGCAACCCTGGGAGGTTGATTTCCCACATCTCTACCAGACATGCCAAGTCGAACCCTGGAAGATCATCCTCAGCGGATTGATCTTCTGGGTTAGTGTAGACATAGCCAAAGAGAGAGAGTGGTGTGGGAGCAAACATTTATCAAGCTAATACCTGCCAAAGAAACTTCTCCCAAATCCATTTCTGTTTTGTTATGAAGTACATTAAATCTGGTTATTGTCTGAGCTAAAATATTTGAAAACTGATTGTGTAAATGCACCCATTAGTTAAGATCCCTGAAAGGGGCAGCCAAATAAAGCCCTATTGATATCTGGCCAGAACTAATGCCATGTGACAGTAGGGTTCCACCGAGTGTTGTTTTGACCAGGCAGAGGGTGGGGGCTGAGTGAGAGAGATGAGTTCACCTGGGAGATGGGGAACAGACAAGAAACTGAAAAAGAGTCAGGTTCGGTCTACACTAGGCAGGCAAGTCAATTGCAGATACACCAGTCTAGCTACAGCAACTACATAGCTAGAATTGACTTCTCAGCAGTTGACCCTGAGGTAAGTGGGGAAGGAGAAGGTAATAATCAAGTGGGCTTCCTGGGTGAAGAGGAGAAAGTGGGCCAATTGGCCCCTTCTCTACAATGCTTGTACACTAATGCCAGAAGCCTAGGAAACAAACAGGAAGAACATAAGAACATAAGAACATAAGAATGGCCATACTGGGTCAGACCAAAGGTCCATCCAGACCAGCATCCCATCTGCCGACTGTGGCCAATGTCAGGTGCCCCAGAGAAGGAGAACAGAAGACAATGATCAAGTGATTTATCTCCTGCCATCCATCTCCTGCCCTTGTTCTGAAGGCTAGGGCACCATACTTTATCCCTGGCTAATAGCCATTTATGGACCTAACCTGCAAAAATTTATCAAGCTCTTTTTTAAACCCTAATAGAGTCCTGGTCTTCACAGCCTCCTCGGGCAAGGAGTTCCACAGGTTGACTGTGCGCTGTGTGAAGAAAAATTTCCTTTTATTAGTTTTGAACCTACTACCCATCAATTTCATTTGGTGTCCCCTAGCTCTTGTATTATGGGAAAAGGTAAATAATTTTTCTATATTCACTTTCTCCACACCATTCATGATTTTATATACCTCTATCATATTGCCCCTCAATCGCCTCTTTTCCAAACTGAAAAGTCCCAGTCTCTCTAGCCTCTCCCCATATGGGACCCGTTCCAAGCCCCTAATCATCTTAGTCGCCCTTTTCTGAACCTTTTCTAATGCCAATATATCTTTTTTGAGGTGAGGAGACCACATCTGCACGCAGTACTCAAGATGTGGGCGTACCATAGTTTTATATAGGGGAAGTATGATATCTTTTGTCTTATTATCGATCCCTTTTTTAATAATTCCTAACATCCTATTTGCCTTACTAACTGCCGCTGCACACTGCGTGGATGTCTTCAGAGAACTGTCCACTATAACTCCAAGATCTCTTTCCTGATCTGTCGTAGCTAAATTTGACCCCACCATGTAGTACGTGTAATTTGGGTTATTTTTTCCAACATGCATTACCTTACACTTACCCACATTAAATTTCATTTGCCATTTTGCTGCCCAATCACTCAGTTTGCTGAGATCTTTTTGTAGTTCTTCACAATCCCTTTTGGTTTTGACTGTCCTGAACAACTTGGTGTCATCTGCAAATTTTGCCACCTCACTGCTTACCTCATTTTCTAGATCATTGATGAACAAGTTGAACAGGATCGGTCCCAGGACTGACCCCTGGGGAACACCACTAGTTACCCTCCTCCATTGTGAAAATTTACCATTTATTCCCACCCTTTGTTTTCTGTCTTTTAACCAATTCCCGATCCATGAAAGGATCTTTCCTCCTATCCCATGACCACCTAATTTACATAAAAGCCTTTGGTGTGGGACCGTGTCAAAGGCTTTCTGGAAATCTAGGTATATTATGTCCACTGGGTGCCCCTTGTCCGCGTGTTTATTAACCCCTTCAAAGAATTCTAGTTAGACACGACTTCCCTCTGCAGAAACCATGCTGACTTTTGCCCAACAATTCGTGCTCTTCTACGTGCCTTGCAATTTTATTCTTTACTAGTGTTTCTACTAATTTGCCTGGTACTGATGTTAAACTTATCGGTCTATAATTGCCAGGGTCTCCTCTAGAGCCTTTTTTAAATATTGGTGTTATATTGGCCATCTTCCAGTCATTTGGTACCAAAGTGGATTTAAAGGATAGGTTACAAACCACTGTTAATAACTCCGCAATTTCACATTTGAGTTCTTTCAGAACCCTTGGGTGAATGCCGTCTGGTCCTGGAGACTTGTTACTATTCAGCTTATCAATTAACTCCAAAACCTCCTCTAATGTCACTTCAATCTGGGAGAGTTCCTCAGATTTGTCACCTAAAAAGGCTGGCTCAGATTTAGGAACCTCTGTAACATCCTCAGCCGTGAAGACTGAAGCAAAGAAATCATTTAATCGCTCCGCAATGGCACTGTCTTCCTTGATCGCTCCTTTTATATCTTTATCGTCCAAGGGCCCCACTGCTTTTTTAGTGGGCTTCCTGCTTCTAATGTATTTAAAAAACATTTTACTATCATTTTTTGAATTTTTGGCTAGCTGTTCCTCAAAATCTTTTTTGGCTTTTCTTACTACGTTATGACACTTAATTTGGGAGTGTTTATGTTCCTTTCTATTTTCCTCACTAGGATTTGACTTCCACTTTTTAAAAGCTGCCCTTTTCTCTCTCACTGCCTTTTTAACATGGCTGTTTAGCCATGGTGGTTCTTTGTTAGGTCTCTTACTGTGTTTTTTTATTTGGGGTATACATTTAAGTTGGGTTTAAGAATTTAAGAATTTTAAGAATTAGAGGCCTTGGCACAGTCAAGGAAGTGTGAGGTGGTTGGAATAACGGAGACTTGGTGGGACGATTCGCGTAACTGGAGCATGGTCATGGAAGGTTATAAACTGTTTAGGAAGGACAGATAGGGGAGAAAAGGAGGAGGAGTTGCGCACTATGTGAGGGAGCAGTATGATTACTCAGAGCTCCAATATGAGGAAGAAGAAAATCCAGTTGAGCGTCTTTGGGTTAAGCTTAGAGGTGGAAGTAACAGAGGTGATGTTGTAGTTGGTGTCTGTTATAGACCGCCAGATCAGGGAGATGAGATAGATGAGGCTTTCTTCAGGCAGCTAAGTGAAGCTTCCAAATCACAGGCCCTGGTTCTCATGGGAGACTTTAATCATCCAGACATTTGTTGGAAGATCAATACGTCAGCACACAGACAATCCAGGAAGTTTTTGGAGAATGTTGGGGATAACTTCTTGGTACAAGTGTTGAAGGAACTGTTCAGGAGCCGTGCACAACTTGACCTGCTGCTCACGAACAGGGAAGAACTAATAGGAGCAATAGAAGTGGGAGGGGAACCTGGGCTGCAGCGAACATGAGATTGTAGATTTCAGGATTCAGACAAAAGGAAGAAGGGTGAGCAGTAACATACAGACCCTTGATTTCAGAAGAACAGACTTTGTCTCCCTGAGAGAATGGATGAGCGGGATCCCTTGGGAAATGAAGATGAAGGGGAAAAGAGTTCAAGAGAACTGGCAGTATTTTAAAGAAGTCTTACTGAAGGCACAGGAACAAACCATCCCGCTGCATAGTAAGAAATGCAAACATGGTAGGCAACCAGCTTGGCTTAACAGGGAAATCCTTAGTCAGGTACAAATAAAAAAGGATGCATACAAGAAATGGAAATGTGGACAGTTGCCTCAGTCTTCACAGACAAAGTCAACTTCTACATGATGGTCCTAGACAATGCAGGATGGGAAGGTGGAGGGCAGCCATATGTGGGGAAGGAACAAGTTCTGAGCTATCTAGAAAAACTAGATGTACACAAACCCATGGGTCTGGATTTAATGCACCCCAGGGTACTGAGGGAATTGGCAGAGGTCATTGCTGATCCTTTGGCCATTATCTTTGAAGACTCTTAGAGATCAGGGGAGATAACAGATGACTATAAAAAGACAAACGTAGTGCCCATCTTTAAAAAAGGAAATAAGGACAATCCAGGGAACTATAGACTGGTCAGCCTTACCTCAATCCATGGGAAAATAATGGAGGGAATCCTCAAGGAATCCATTTTGGAGCACTTGGAAGAGGGGAAAGTGATCAAAAGTAGCCAACATGGATTCACCAGGGGCAAGTCCTGCCTGACCAATCTGATTAGCTTCTATGATGAGGTCACAAGCTCTGTGGACATGCAGAAGTAAGTGGATGTGATATACCTTGACTTCAGCAAAGCTTTTGATATGGTCTCCCACAACATTCTTGTCCATAAGTTAAGGAAGTATGGATTGGATCTTTGGACTATAAGATAGATAGAAAATTGGCTTGATGGTTGGGTCCAACGGAGAGTGGTCAATGGCTCAAAATCTGGATGGTGGTCGGTTTCAAGAAGAGTGCTGCAAGGCTCGGTTCTGGGGCTGGTGTTATTCAACATCTTTATTTATAACCTGGATGAGGGACTGGATTGCACCCTCAGCAAGACTGCAGATGACACAAAACTAGTGGGAGAGGTAGATACATTGGAGGGTAAAGAGAGAATTCAGAATGACCTGGATAAATTGGAGGACTGGGCCAAAATAAATCTGATGCGGTTCAACAAGGAGAAGTGTAGAGTCCTGCAGCCGGGGCGGAAGAATCCCAAACATTGTTACAGGCTGGGGACCGACTGGCTCAGCAGCATCATGATGGAAAGGGACCTAGGGGTTATGGTGGATGAATATGAGTAAACAGAGTACCTTTGTAGCCAAGAAGGCTAATGGCATACTACGGTGTATTGGAGGAGCATTTTGAGCAGATCTAGAGAAGTAGTTATTCCCCTCTATTCACCACTGGTGAGGTCATATCTGGAATATTGTATTCAGTTTTGGGCCCCCAGTATAAAAAGGATGTGGATTTGCTGGAGTAGGTTCAGAGGAGGGCAACAAAAATGATTAAGGGTCTGGAGCACAAGATCTATGAGGAGAGGCTGAGGGATCTGGGCTTGTTTAGTTTACAGAAAAGAAGACTTAAGGGTGATTTAATAGCAGCCTTCAACTTACTGAAGGAGAGCTCTAAAGAGGAGGGTGAGAAACTGTTCTCAGTGGTGTCAGATGGCAGAACAAGGAGTAATGGTCTGAAGTTGAAGAAGGAAAGCTGTAGGTTAGATATTAGGAAAAACTACTTCACCAGGAGGGTGGTGAAGCATTGGAATGTGTTGCCTAGAGAAGTGGTAGATTCCCCATCCCTCGAGGTTTTCAAGTCCCGGCTGGACAAGGTCCTGACTGGGATGACTTAGTGGGGGTTGATCCTGCTTGAAGTAGGGGGCTGGACTAGATGACTTCCTGAGGTCCCTTCCAGCCCTTTGATTCTGTGACTTACCTGGCCATCCTCACTGAGGAGGGTCAAGGGGACAGTTTCTCCCATCGAGATCCCTTACTCCTCAGAATAGTGAGGAATGCAAGGAGACAACTGCTGACCCCGATAGGTCGATTTTGTGTGTCCTTACCAGGTGCATGAAATCAAACCCTGGAAGATCTACCTTGAGTGGGTTGATCTTCCAAGTGATGTAGACATGGCCTCCAAGGCAGAGACAGAAAGCCAAGCAGAGGGTGACCTTTGAGGAAGCTGGAAAGATCTTTTTTGGGTCTGGTGTTACTGACTAAGGAAACTAAAGGCTGTAAAGCAAATCAGCTCTCTCCTTCCTTGGGCTGTTTCTGCATTCAGAGAAATGGGATTTGGGTGTAATCTTGTTTATTTTCAAGGAGCCACAAAGAAAATACCAGCTCCATTGTCAATTTATAGTCACAGCTGTAAAATCCTCCAGGGCCTAAACTTTGGTTTGCAGTTTTGGTTCAAAAGAGTCATCAGTATTTTCTATTTGAATTGCAATATTATGGATCAAAATATGCATTATGACATACTTGTATTCTTATTTGCATGAAGGCACTATGGAAATATAATGGGTTGAGCACCTAATTCCCATACGCACATCTGAAAATCCTAGCTTTGGGCTCCATATATATCCTTTCTTTCATTTTCACTTTAATGTGTCCTTCTCCAGCCAACAAACTTTAGCACTGGAAAATAAAGTCCTCTAATTATCCACTATCCATGTTCAGTGGAAAAAAAAGCCTGGCTGAATCACTGTGCACTGAACCACTGGAAAGGTCCATGCAGTCAGCGGCCCTCGAAATTCCTCATTTATTGCCTAATGTGCTGTGAGTTAATGTGACACAATAGATTGCTTTAGAAAGCCCCAAGTGAGCTCTTAATAGTGGCTCTCTTTAAAAATACATTTTCTCCTGGCAAAGAATGCACTGATCAATTCATAGTTTTGTTTTTGCCCCTATCTATATAAACCACATGTGCATGGCATGGCATTTTAAAAATGTTCGTGCTCTGATCATAAAAACCACACAGAGGCTGTTCGTAGTAACGACTAAGAGGGAAAACTTCCAATATGCCTTGGAAGTTGCACTTGGTGTGGTATATGAGTCATGTAATTAGGGACCATATTGTATTTAGAGGTGGTTAGAAAATGCTGCTTCATTGAACCCAAAAAGTTTTCACCTGAAATATCTCTGCTTCAGTGAAGTTTAGTGCAACTAAGGCACAGTTGGTCTGGAAATCTGGAAACCCTGGTATTCCTGGCCTGAGAGCAAGCCTCCTAGCATGGCTGCCCTAGAGCCAGAGGCCTTAGGAGCCCAAACTGCTGCTCTTTCACTCAAGAGCTGCTGGACCTAGGGGAGCATATTTTGTTTTGGAAACACCACACGACTTTTGGAAAAACCACACAACTTTAGTGGCCATCCTCACTGAGGAAGGTCAATGGGAAAGTTTCTCCTGTTGACCTTATTTACTTCTTATGATAGCAAGGAGTCCAGGGGATTGACTGCCGACCCTTGATAGATTGATTTCATGCGTCCGTACCAGGTGTGCAAAATCAAACCCGGAAAGATCAATCCTGACCAGGATTTTGGAATTTGCCTTTCAGTGAGACCTCAAAACATTCTGTTTTGGTTTTAAATAGGGTAGCTTTGGACCAGCATCTCAGAGTGCCATCAGGCTGCAGTGCAAGCAATCACACCATCTTAGCAGTGGGAAGGAGGCATTAAAATGACAATGATAAACCAGTTCAACTCCATTGCTGTTTCAAGAGCCAATCTAGTCTTGCTTTCTCTGAACAAAATACAGGGAGAGGTCTGTGCTGACCAACACCTCGTGTGACATGTTCAATTTGTGGAGTAAGAGGTTGTAGCCAGTTTACTGTTATTGAAGATTTGGAATCACAACATGTGTATAATTAGCCTTGAAATAAATGCTAACCATGTTTATCTCTTAGCTTTTTAGTAGCTACTTAGATTGGCATTTAAGGAATAAAGTAGGGCAAACAGTAGTTTTTACATTAACTTGACGTACTGTGAGAAAGCGCCTGCTCAACCTTTGTGGGTCCTGCACTTTTGGGTGGATTGCTCGCTTCAGAAGCTCACAGTCATCCTCAGATTAGGCACTTTCTCTAGGACACCTGATTACTGTTTGTTGAGCTACTCTTGTCATTGGCCAGGTTGGGGAAAAGTGGGGAAAACAAATTCTATTGTTTCTGTGGCTCCAGCAAGTGGTACAGGGCAGAACAAACCCATTTACCAAACTCAGCCCTGTTCCCATGCTGTAATGGGGAGAGGATGGTGGGTGGAGCCTGGGCCCACCCTCTTCTCCTGGCTCCAGCCCAGCGACCCAATGAAAGCAGCTGCCTGCAAACATCTCTGACAACAGCTGTTTGACAGCTATGATTCCATGGGCCACTTCCCCATGGCCTGCACCAGCACCAGCACCAGCACCAGCACCAGCACCAGCACCAGCACCAGCACCAGCACCAGCACCAGCACCAGCACCTTCCTTACCCACCAGTTGATTCTTCTTGCTGGCACCTGCTTGCATTTGCTCCTCCCAGCTTCCCCATGACTTCTCCTTCTTTCCTCAGCTCCTTGCACACACTGAGTTACCAGAAGAGGAGCCCTTTTTAAGCAGACTGAACTGGTTCATAATTGGCTGCAAGTGTTCTGATTAGTCAGACTCACTTGTCTCTGGAAACCTCCTAACTGACACTGGGTGCTTTAATTAGCTTGAATTCCCTGATTGATTCTGGCAAGTCTCTGCTAGTTTTAGATTTGCCTCTGTTAGTTTACCCTGAGAACAGGGACCTATTTGATCTGGGGCTAATATAGTTCCCTTCTACTACTCCTCTGTAACCCTCTGGCCTGAGTCTGTCACACTGTGCAGTGCAGAATAATATAGTGCTATTTCCCCATCTTTGCGTAGTGCTAGACTGCTACCAGTAAAGCACCGATATGTATAGCGCAGTGCATATAATAATAGAGGAATTGCTTTTAAAGTAAACAGAATGGATTCCAGTGCCTTGCAATGGTTTAGCTCGTGTTAGTGTGATGTTGGAGGCTGGGTGACTCTTAAGTCATATTTGATTTTAGGGTAGTTGTGAACCTTATTAAAGTTGGTAGGCATCATAGCTACCTTCCTTTCAGGCTAAATGAGGAAGCAGTTAAATGCATTTTTGTTTTGTGATAGGTGAAACAGCAGAACCCACTGCTAAAGTCACAGAGCAGCATGCCACATCTGGTGTGGCAGTTAAGCCATGCAGTATGAGGTAGGGTTACCGTATGAAAAACAGGACACCCCTGAAAGGGAGTGTATCTGTCTTGGTATCTACCAACTCATGTTGTATTAATGTGTTATAGTATACACTGTACATTAGTACAATGTGAGTTAGTAGATACTAATACAGATAAACTTCCTCTCAGGGAAGTCTTCTTTTTTGAAAGGTCAAATGTGGTAACCATTGTCTGAGGGTTTTTTCCCCCTGTGGTCTGAATGTAAATGTAGGAGCTGGATATTGTTTTGTGGAGATGTGTCTCTGTGTCAGACACTGACAGAGGAGGCAGGAGAAAGCCAAGAACATGTCAAGAGAAGTGCTGGTGACTTCAAAGAGAGCTTCTGGGGCAGAGTGCCCGCTGGAAAGAGGTTTGGACTTGAGATCAGAAAAGTCTTCTCTTATTTGAGCCCTTGTCACTAAGAGAAACAGGACCATTCTCTGTACATTCTCTGTAAATAAATAAGATGTCATGAAAGACCTACCTGACTGTCATCAATTTATCCTTCTGGTGGAAACAAGCTGCAAACCCTGAATGTTGGCTAACTACTAAAAATGGATAATGGTGTATTAAACTCAGTGCAGACAGATTTCTAATAATGTATATAACACTAAACATGCTAAATGTTAATACTTTATATAAATTTTAAAACTTCTTGAAAATAACTGCGTGGCTCAATTCCCCATTGCCGTGAATGTAGGTCCAGAAGAGTATTCCATACTGCTCCTTTGGGTCTTTAAAGGAGCAAGGCATAAGGAGAATTGAGGGAAATGAGTTTGATGCCCTCTCTTCTATATCACTGTTAAGAATCTGGTGCAAAATCAGTTCTTCTATATCACTATTAAGCATCTTGTGCTAAACACAGTTTGGTGTAATTATTGGTGATCCATTCAAGTGAGAGCCAGCCAGTTCCAGGGATGTTATAGATCAGTAATAAGGTACTCTGGCAGATGTGTTGGATCAAGGAACTAGAATGCCAAGGGTTTTTCAGAGAAGGTTTGAGATGTGTTAATAAAGCATTTGGTAGGGAAACATTCCCACCACCTGCCTGCATTATGCCTGGATTAAGCAAATGTTGTCAGCTCCATATTGCCATAGGATTCATGAAACCCATTCCATTTTAAATGAAAGAAAATGGACTGAAGTTTTCTGGAATGGTGTTTTTATTAGTATTCTGTGACTCACTCAAAAACAACGAGGGCTCTGAAATACTCCAGAATTTCAGATGTTCATGGCATTTCTGCAACTGCTCTTGTGGGGTTTTGTAGTTCCCCTAAATTTTATTTTTTTCAGCAAATGTTGAAAATTGAGTGACTTGGCTGCAAACTGCAGAGCTGAGAAACATCATTATTATTTGTATTGTAGCAGCATCCCAATCAGGCCACATTGTGCTCCAAACTGTAGGAGCAGGCAAGGCTTCATGTCCACAAATCAGCTGAGCATATTCTTAAGCAGTGGCCTATTGTTATTGCACCTGCACACTTAAAGTACAATTGATCAAAATAGACAAAATTGGGCCAAACCCGTAATTGCATCAATTTGTGTGTGTGGGGCCAGTTAAACCAATGTCTCCTTGCCAACTGCTCATGCTGCAGTTTTCATCTCAAACGCTTAAATGAACCTATTGCATTCTGAAAACTTCACAAAAGTGCCAATCTTGAGTTCTCATAACAGTACAAAAATGCTTAACTTGTATATTTTTTTAATCTTGGTGCATTTTTACCTACGATTCTACCAACAGCAAACACCAACTAATGTTACATACAAGACTATTTTATATGGCTAAGAAAAAGCATCAGACTTGTTGATCCCAGCCAGGAGTTGTTTAAGGCATTCTTTGCTCCATTAGAAAGGTGGGACCTTATCTAGACTGATGGCTTTGTTCTAAATGCTAAGGGCTATGTCTACACGTGAACACTACATCGAAATAGCTTATTTCGATGCAGCGACATCAAAATAAACTATTTCGATGAATAGCGTCTACATGTCCTCCAGGGCTGGTGCCGTCGACGTTCAACGTCGACGTTGGGCAGCACCACATCGAAATAGGCGCTGCGAGGGAACGTCTACACGCCGAAGTAGCACACATCGAAATAAAGGTGCCAGGAATAGCTGCAGACAGGGTCACAGGGCGGACTAGCGCTTCTGGGGCAACAGCTAGCCGCTCCCTTAAAGGGCCCCTCCCAGACACACGCAGCCTGCACAGCACGTGGTCTGCAGAGCCATAGGCATGCACACCTCAGGTGATGCAGTCATGGACCCCCAGCAGCAGCAGCAGCAGCAGCAGCAGCAGCAGCAGCAGCAGCCAGAGGTCCACCCAGCCGCCCCTGTAGGAGCAGTGCTCGCCCTGCTCAATGCCATGCAGGAGGCAGCTGACCATCTCCTTGCCACAGAGGAGGAGCTGCCTGCAGGGGAGGAGGACGCAGCCCCCAACCCAGCAGCACCCCGCCCCCCACAGCCTCATACGCCTCCGGCTGTGGAGCTACCCCACCAGCACCGACTGGTGGGAGTGGCTGGTGCTCGGAGAGTGGGACGACGACCACTGGCTCCAGAACTTTTGCTTGAGCTGGCAGACATTTCTGGAGCTCTGCCAGTGGCTCACCCCCACACTGAGGCACCAGGACACTGCCATGCGGCGTGCCCTCAGTGTGGAGAAACGGGTTGGCATCGCTGTCTGGAAGCTGGCCACTCCAGACAGCTACCGATCCGTGGGGCAGCAGTTTGGCGTCGGCAAGGCCACCGTCGGGGCTGTCCTCATGGAGGTAAGAGGACCCACGGAGGGAAGGGGAGGCAGCCCTGGCAGGGTAGGGGAGCCCTGGCAGGGTAGGGGAGGGGAGGGGAGCCCTGGCAGGGGAGGGCCACACACACCCTGCACACCCCTCATTGGTGCTCTCCCACGTGCTTCCCCTGCAGGTCGTCCGCGCCATCAACGCCCTGCTCCTCCACAGGCTTGTGAGGCTTGGCGACCTGGATGCTGCCATCATGGGCTTTGCCACCCTGGGCTTCCCCAATTGTTTCGGGGCTCTGGATGGGACCCACATCCCCATCCGCGCCCCGGAGCACAGTGGAGGACGCTAGTTAAACAGGAAGGGCTACCATTCTGTGGTCCTCCAGGCCTTGGTGGACAGCTGGGGCCGTTTCTTGGACATCTATGTTGCCTGGCCTGGCAGCACCCACGACGCCCAGGTATTCCGGAACTCAGGCCTGTGCTGCCGGCTGGAGGCGGGGACCTACATCCCCCAGCAGGAGATCCCTTTGGGTGACACCACCATGCCCCTCTGCGTCATCGCAGATGCAGCATACCCCCTCTGGCCCTGGCTCATGCACCCATACACGGGCCACCTGTCAGCCAGCCAGGAGCGCTTCAACATGCGCCTGACCCACGCGCGCCAGGTGGTGGAGCGCACATTTGGCCACCTCAAAGGGCACTGGAGGTGTCTCCTCACCTGCCTTGATGCGGGTCCCACCAACATCCCCCAGATTGTGGCCCGTGCAGTGCCCACCACAACCTGGTGGAGAGCAAGGGGGAGGCCTTCTTTCAGGGCTGGGCTGTGGAGGCCAGCAGGGCCGATGTGCAGCCACCCGCTGCGCCCAGTTACCAGGTGGACCCCGAGGGGATCTGGGTCCGGGAGACCCTGCGGGCCCAGTTCGACGAGGCCGTGGGGTGAACGCTCTCAGACCCCCCCACTGCACCCCCCCCCATCCTCCACAACACTCTCTGCCCCTACGCCCACACCACAGAGCACCCAAGAGCACCCCCCGCACTTTTCTTGTAAATAAAAGCAGACATTTGTTCATCAAATCAAATATCTGTTGAACTCTTATTATTATTATCATGACTAACTATTTACAGGCAAAATCAAAATTATATGTATATATTATAAATAAGATAAGATGAAAGGGGAAGACAAGGAAGGGGAGAACTATGTACATGGGGGGCAGGGATCAGCATAACAACATAACAACAGGGGTCTAATAGAAACTATTTACAAAAGAAGATTAAACTCAAGGGGATATATACAAAGGGGGGGCATGTCCTGGGCCCCACACCCCCAATGTCCAGCACTGTGGGGTGGGCGGCCGCGACCCACGCCTCGGCCTCAGCCCTGGCCGGGGCTGGCTGGGGGCCAGGCGGACCGGTAGATATGGCCGGCGGGTGTCAGCTGGCCCCATGTCCCCCTCAGCGGAAGGGCCCTTGGTGGCGGGTGGCGGTGCGACAGTGGATGGAGCAGCGGGTGGAGCAGGCAGGGCGGGCAGAGCAGCGGCCGGCGCGGCATGGGGGGCCAGGTAGTCCGTGATATGGTTGAATGTCCGCATAAAGGCCCCCCATGCCTCCTGGCGCCAGGCCAGCGCCTGCTCCTGCAGTTGCAGGCGCCGCTCCTCCACCCGCAGGCGCTGCTCGGCGACTTCCAGCTGCCGACGGTGGATCTCCAGCAGCTGGGGGTCCATCACTGTCCAGGAGTGGGGCTGGCTCTGCCATCATCCCCGCCATGGGGCTGGTCGGTGCTCTGCCGAGGGCCTGGCCTGGAGTGATGGTCCCGGTGGGCTGTCCGGGACCACTGACACCTCGCCGGCGCTCTCCGGTCTTTCCAATGGTGCAGCTGCGGAACACAGGGGGGGATGAAGAGTGGAGACAGCCGTTAGTGTGGGCCCTGGGCCGTGGCCCTTGTCTCCCCACCCCTCTGCTGCAGGTTCCCCATCCCCATCCCCGGGAGATGCTGCTGCTGCTGCTGCTGCGTGTCCCACCCCCTCCCCCTGGGGGACCCTAGGTTCCGCTCCCCCCATCCCCAGGGATGGGGCATGGCACTGTCCTGCTGGGGTGACAGGGGCTGATGCACTCCTGTGAGGGACATGCCACTGCTGTCCTTGAGGCCATGGTCATCTGGGCATGTGGAGGGCCCTGGTCATACCTATTACCCCCTCCCCTCAACCCGGGGGTGAGCACCGGGGCGGGGTACATACCTGATGGTCCACTCCCACTGTCGGGGGACACCCGGTGGGTGGATGCCCTGCTGGAGCTCAGGGACTGGATGTGGATCTGGAGCCCTGCGTCGCTGGAGGAGGACTCCCCCTCCTCCTCCTCCTCCTCCTCCTCCGGTGCCCCAGGGTGGGCTCCTGGGGGGGCCCCCCGGGGTGCGGGGCTTGCCTCCGGGGCGGACTCCGCCTCTGGGGCCTGCTGGGGCTCATCGGCTGAGGTATCAAGCGTGGCCGGAGGGGAGGAGGTGTGCTGGGGGCCCAGAATGGCCCTGAGCTCCCTGTAAAAGGGGCAAGTGATGGGGGCAGCCCCAGATCGGCCGGCCGCATCCCGGGCCCAGGCGTAACCCTGCCACAGCTCCTTCACTTTACTGCGTACATGATCCGGAGTGCAGGCAGGGTGACCCTGGGCAGCCAGGCCCTCGGCCAGCCGAGTGAAAGCATCTGCGTTCCGCCTCTTCCTCCCCATTACCTGGAGCACCTCCTCCTCACTCCAGAGCCCCAGCAGGTCCCAAAGCTCATACTCTGTCCAGGAGGGGCCCCGCTGCCGCTTCCCAGCCTGGCTACCAGTCTGGGAGACCTGGCTCCCCTTGGCGGGGGTGCCCTGGAGGCGCTTTGGGGGCTGGGGGGGGGCGGCCATCGCAGCGGTGGGCGGCTGTTCTGGCTGCAGAGGGGCGTGCAGGCTGGCCACGTGGCTGGGCTGCTGCCTGCACGCTCTCTCAGCTTCCTGCACAGGAAGGCAGGGGGCGGGGACCTTTAAGGGGTCGCTGCACACAGCCACCATCGAGCTCAGTGGCTGGAGAGAGCATCTCTCAACCCCTCAGCTGATGGCTGCCATGGCGGACCCCGCTATTTCGATGTTGCGGGACGCACAATGACTACATGTTCCCTACTTAGACGTTGAACGTCGACGTAGGGCACTATTCCCATCTCCTGATGGGGGCAGCGACTTCGACGTCTCGCCACCTTACGTCGATGTCAACTTCGAAGTAGCCAGCACGTGTAGATGCGGCTAAGGAGTTATTAAGCAACATTCCAGAGTTTACTGAGCTTACAGCCATTACTTCCTAATGAATTCTGGTTGAACTGACAATTTTAATCAATTTCACATGGCAGAAGTAAAAAAGGGTAAGGAGAGAAACGAGGAAAAAATAATTGAAAGCTTTGGCCACAGAGAAATGCAGCATTTGGAAATGAAGCTGGAAATGTCCAACTGAGTTGTGGTAATGAAATATCAAGTCTTGAGCTTGGAACCCTGGCCGTGATGCCATGGAGCCTGATGTCAGCATGTGGAATGTGTGCTGGAGATTTCTTTTTAATCTTCTGAGCTGGCAGGGTGTGAAAGATTAAAATGCATTGGATCTATCGGACTTGTCACCTCTAGTTTGGGCTAGTTATTAATGTGCTATTTGGACGGCAGCAATGGTGTATTAATTGTATCACTGGCCAGTGATCAATGTGACAAGCTTAGCAAAGAGCACTGTTATTCATCAGAGGTTGTCAAGGGATAATTGTCCTCATATGCATTAGAATAAGAGTGTGAGAAGCAGAATGGATGTGCTGTTATTTTTAGGTTCATCTCTGTAGGTGTCAACAAAATTAAAATCAGCTAAAGTACCAACAAATAAATAAATAAATTGAAAAGAAGATTCATTTCTGTGACTCAATTATTCTACTACAAAGTAACCCCAGAGGTCACACTATGATGTAATTTGCATGTCAACGTATTTCTTTTAGGGGTTTCTTGACAAATAATGTATTGAAGCACGGTATTATCATTACAGTTTTGCAGTTACACAAACATTTGCAAAATATGCATTCAATAAATCAGAAATGAAGCACCTGAAACACTTTTTTAGTGTTTCTTGTTTCTCAACTTAGAAGTAAATACAGTGGCAAAACTACTGTATGGTGTACAACATAGATTTAGAAAATCGGCCCTGAAATGCTTTCCTAGGAAAGCACACCAATGTTAAACTACCCATCAGTGCTTTTTTTCTTCAGCTATGAAGATATGTGCAACTTCAGCAGAGACTTTGCCATTTCTAGGTCTGTGAAAAGCCTCAGAGTCAGTGGCGTGTCTTACGTCTTCTTAAGGTGATCACGTTGTTTCACAAATAATAGTTTGAACATTGGCCTGCTAAATGCAGGGTTGTGAGTTCAATCCTTGAGGCCATTTAGGGATCTGGGGCAAATAGATTAAAAAGAGATGGTGCATGGTCCTGCCAAGAGGGCAGGGGACTGGACTTGATGACCTTCCAAGGTACCTGCTAGCTCTATGAGAGGTGTATCTCCATCTGTGTATCTTCATTTTTTCTATAACATCGATAAACTCATGTACTGCGGTGTACTAGTCAGTGTATGCCCGACGTAATGCTGATATTCAGATGTGCTCTGTGCTTGCGGTTTTAATTGCCCTCCATGATAATTGCAGGTGTAGAGCACAAGCTGGGGAGGGGAGGCATGTCCTCCATTTCAGTGAATAGGACCTTATTCCACAAAGCACTGAAACATGCTTCAACGTTAAATATGGGAGTAGTCCCCACTGGCTTCTGTGTGTGCTCAAAGTTAAATGCGCACTTAAGTGGTTTGCTGGATTGGATCCTACACAGATAGGCAGTTTAAGCTGACTTTAACTTTCAGGGTGGATCAACACTCCCCACCCCCAAGTGAGTTCTTAATACGGGTTCGCTAACTTGCGTTAAAAGAGCAGTGAAGATGCAGCAACTCAGCTTTTAACTCAGGTTAGTAGTTACTGTATGTTCCCATCTGTTTTAATATGAGCTATGGACTCTCCTTTTTCTGCAGTGCAGACATCCCCCATTCCCCTGGCTTCTGAGTGCCTACCTGTGAACCCTTGTTATGCTTAATGTGGCATTATGTATTCTGATAAAGCTCCTCCTCAGCATTGGTGGATCCCGTGCTTTTAGATGAATTCCTCGACTCAGAGGCTCACAGCAGCCCTCAGTTTAAGCACTTTGTCTAGGTGACCTGTTTGCTGTTTGTTGGGCAGTGTTGGAGAAAGCAGGGAAATAAAATTCCATGGTCTCTGAGGCCTTGTCAAGTGGTAGAGGGCAGGACAAACCCTTTTACCAAAACCTGTCCTGTTGCCATGCAGTTATGGGGAGAGAACGGTGGGTAGAGCCCAAGCTCTCCCTCTTCTCTAGCCCAGGAACCCTTTGAAAGCCACTGCCTGCAAATGTTTCTAACAACAGCTGTGATTCCCTGGGCCACTTCCCTGCAGCCTTCCTTATCCACTGGTTTTTCTTTCTGGCACCTACTTGTGCTTGCTCCTCCTAGAGTCTCCACAGCACCTTCTCCCCTCAGCTCCTTGTGCACACTGAGCTAACAGAAGAGGAGCCCTTTTTGACCATTCTCAACTGGTTTTTAATTGGCCATAGGCATTCTGATTAGTCTGACTCGCTTGCCACTGGAAACCAACTAATTGGCTTTAGGTGCTTTTATTGGCTTGATTACCCTGATTGATTCTGTCAGCTTCCTGATAGTTCTAGATTAGTCCCTGTTAGTTCACCATGGGAACAGGGACCTGTTTAATTTCCCTTCCACAATACTCCTGTAGCCCTCTGGCTGACTCTGGCATAGTATATAATACGTAAACCTACCCTAAATACTGCATACTTTCATTTCTTTTCCTTTTGCCCTTCCCTTTTCTATCTGAACAGATGGTCTACAGAGAGTCTGTCCTACAACCTTAAATTCAGGGATGTGGACATGGCTATCTGCTGGCATATTGGATCACTCATTTATCCTTCAGCAAAAAATGAGCTCTCTAGAGCTGTTGGTCTAACATTTCACAGTGCACTAAATACACTAAAAATAACAAGTTGTGCAGACTAGCAGGGATTGGCAGTGCTGTGGAACAAGGCAGGGCTTGCCCGGAAAGTGTTACAGCTGTTGGGAGGAAAAGATCAGCAAATAAACAAGCTCTTGTTATTTGCAAAGGAAAAGCTGTCAGGATGGGTAGCGTTTAGATTTGTCCAGGACAGTCTGCAGTCCCTGTGATAATGAAAATTGTTTAGAACAGATTTCCTTATCATTCAACATTATTTTTAATGTTCTCATCTGAAAGCACTGCACCTGCATGACCATAATGATCCCTTCTCAATCCTGGAGGAACATGCAGATAGTGGAGATTTCTGTATTTCTATTAGCATGCTGTGCCTGCTACTGAGACAAAATTATAAATATTCTCAGGCCAGATTCCCACTCCAGGTTTAATTTCTCACCCTGCTCACAACATGTTTGGGGTGAAAAATTTGATGTGACTCAGAACATCATCAAGTTTGTTTGCTTTGGAGAGACTTTGAGGTGTGTGTGCAGGGCTGGTGGTGGGCACAGACACAACCCAGGAAAAGCAGAGATCTGGTAGTGTGGAAAGCAAATGTAAGTGTAGGGAATGTGGCAGAAGGAATGCAGTGCTGCTGAAGGCTGGGAGGAATGAGTCTCCCAGAGGTCATCTGCATAAGAATGCAAAAGGTGTGCATGTGTGATACCTTTTCAGGCAAAGCCTAATGGGTAGCAAGTAAGCCATAAGATTTGGTCTATTGTAAACATGTAGTTGTAAAATCACAATTTAAGCTGACACTTAAGGTGGGAGTTGTGAGATTTCACCAATGCTCCGGGTTGTTGTGGGGGACAGGGCAGTTGCCTTAGCTGTGTAAGACATTGATTACACAGGGCTCCCTGGTTTAAAACATTGTGAGGGAGGAGGGGAGGGGTATGGGTTAAGCCAGCTTGCTGAGTGCCTTGGCCCTGCCTATGCCTTGGCCATATAGCTATAAGCCTGGCTTGACTAACCCTCCCCACCTGTTAAAAGATAGAGCTGAATACTAGGGCGTTTGTAAAACCCCACAAGAGTTGAACCCGGCCCTTCTGGCAGGCATCTGGCGTTAACAGAAGGGTTACGTAAGTGGAGGCTCATCCGGGATGTCTTTTGCTGGGTAGTACCCCTAGCAAGCACACATATATATATATATAACATTGTAAGAAGCAGTTGTTGTTGCGGGATAAGTTAGAGTTTATACCATGGCTGGCCGTATGCTAGAAGAGTGGTGTGAGGAGTTGGGTATTAACCCTAGAAATTGTCTATTAGTTTTAGGGATACCTGAGGGTATGGAAGATGGCCCGATTGAGGCCCTTCTAACAAAAGCCATTGATTCTCTAACGAGGTGTCGCATACGGGGGCGTAGACCTCAAGTAGACGACAAAGCATTTGTGGTGCTATGTGAATTGCCAGTAGCTGTGGACTCTTTGCAGATCCCAAGTGAGATAAAGATTCCCACTGGCACTTTGAAAGTTGTGATCGCCAAGGCCTTTGCAACAGGCCCCGCTTCACATGCTGTATTTGAGGAGAAGATGACAGCCTTTTTGGCACAGGAAGGAAAGACTATGGCTGACGTGTCAAGTCTACTGAGTGCTGAACCATTGGCCCCTGGCCCTTCTATGGATGTATGGGCCAAAGCTTTGGGACAAGCATTGGAGAAGGTCCTGCAACCTCATCATGAATCTAGTTCATACCGTAAGTTACGCTTATTTTCGGGTGGTGCGGTCCCAATACCCGGGGAAGAAGCGTTTGAACCCTGGTTAGAACATACCACTGAAATGCTCCGAGAGTGGGCAGTACCTGAAGCTGAGAAGAGAAGGCGACTGATAGAGAGTCTCCGGGGTCCCGCGCTGGATGTCATTCGCACGTTGAAGCTGGGTAATCCGGAGGCTAGTGCAAATGACTGCTTAGAAGCTCTCAATCATGCCTTTGGGAGGACTGAAGATTCGGAGGAAGTTTATTGCAAATTCTTGAGCACCAGACAACAGAGAGGCGAAAAGTTATCGACCTATGTTCAGAGGTTGGAGAAACTACTGCAGAGAGTTGTCTTGCATGGAGCCATCACAGCGGAGCAAATGGATCGAACTTGAGTGTCCCAAATTGTGAGGGAAGCGCAATACCAGCACCCAATCCTATTCCACCTTCGGTTAAGGGAACGACTGGCGGCCCCACCCAGCTATTCGCGATTGATTAAAGAAATCCGAGAAGAGGAAGAAAGGCAGGCCACCAGTGAGAGCGGGGACACTCAACCATCCAAACATGGCAGCATGGCCCCCTCGCAACTCCCCAAAACATTGATGGTGAACGGTGGAGAGGAGCTTGCCCAAAGAGTGCAAGACCTGATGGTGCAGGTGAACGAACTGAGGGGTGCTGTAGGTTCAGCCCGGGCACCAGGGAGTGGTGAACAGCTAGCAGCAGCAGTCCATAAGATTGGGCTCAGGACAGCTACTTCTGCAGGCCGGCCAAGTAAAGGATCCTTCTTCTGCTACAAATGTGGTCAGGAAGGACACACTGCAGCAAGATGTCAAAATAAGGAAAATCCAACACTGGTGTACCAAAAGCTGAGGGCCACCTGGGAAAAGTCGGGAAACGGCTACAGGGTCTGGGAAAGGAGCCGCCCACACCCTTGGGAAGCGAGGGCTCCCCTAGAAGAGACAGACCCACGGCTTTCCCACGAGGACTAATAGGACCTAGAGCAGAAGTCAATGTGAAAATAGAAGGGGTGGAATGTACAGCCGTCCTTGATACAGGGTCTCAAGTGACGATCATATTCCAGTCATTCTATCAACAAAGGCTTGGGCACCTGCCTATCCAGCCATTGACAGGTCTCGGCCTGTGTGGACTCAGCCTGAATGAATACCCCTATGCGGGGTATATCATCGTGCACCTAGAGTTCCCAGAAGATGTGGCGGGGGTAAGAGAGGAGGTGGACACAGTTGCCTTAATATGCCCTGACTCCAAGGGGATCTCTGACGTGTCGGTGCTCATAGGGACCAACTCCAGTCTCTTTAGAGTACTGGCAGAATATTGCAGACGACGGGCTGGGGACCAATACCTGAGCACCCTGATGATTCATGCACTTTGTGCTGAAGCCTAAAAAAAAATTTGAGGATTCTAAACAGGAGTTGCCGGAACTACCAATGGGTACCCTGAGGTATGCGGGCACAACTCCCATAGTAGTGCCTGCAAGGACAGAGCAAGAGGTGCTCACTAGGAGTACCTGGCTAAAGAGCAGCGGAGGGACTCTAGCTATGGTAGAGCAACCAGCTGACGGAGGCCTTCCTGAAGGAGTGCTGGTTCCCAGTGGAGTTATAGCCTTACCCGCTGAAGCCCAGGAAGAGGTGACTATACTAATCGCTAATGAGACGAGTCGTAATATTGTTGTAAAGCGAGGGCAAAAGATAGCAGACCTTTTTGAGCCCGATGCAGTGGTAAAGCCCCAGTGTGGTACTCCGGCCCCAACGATAGATCCAGAAAAATTCGACTTTGGAGATTCACCACTGTCTGAGGAATGGAAGACGCGGTTAAGGGAAAAGCTTTGCAAGAGAACAAAGGTATTCTCACTGCATGAGTGGGATGTGGAATGTGCAAAAGGGGTTGAACATAACATCAGGCTGCATGATTCTCGACCCTTCCGGGAGAGATCTAGGAAGATCGCCCTTTCTGAGATGGAAGATGTGCAACAGCATCTTCAAGAGCTGGCAAAGAATGGCATCATTACAGAGTCCCGCAGCCCATATGCTTCACCCATTGTTGTGGTCCGTAAAAAGAATGGAAAAATCCGGATGTGTATTAATTACCGCACCCTAAACAGCCATACGGTAACTGACCAGTACACTATGCCTCGGATCCAAGATGCCTTAGACTGCCTGCTAGGAAGCCAGTGGTTCTCAGTTTTAGACCTTCAAAGTGGATACTATCAGATTCCTTTGGGGGAAGAAGATAAAGAGAAGACAGCCTTCATCTGCCCATTAGGGTTCTACCAGTTTGAACGCATGCCGCAAGGGATTTCCGGGGCACCAGCCACATTCCAGCGTCTTATGGAGAAAGTTGTAGGAGACATGAACCTACTGCAAGTCTTGGTTTACTTGGATGACCTGATCGTATTCGGAAGAACATTGGAGGAGCATGAAGAAAGACTTCTTAAGGTCCTCGACCGGTTGGAGGCCTATGGGTTGAAACTTTCTATTGACAAATGCCAGTTTTGTAGAACATCGGTGAAGTATGTGGGTCACATTGTGTCCCAGGAAGGTGTAAGTACTGATCCAGACAAAATAGAGGCACTGGTCACATGGCCACGTCCCAACAATTACCAAAAGCTTAAAATCTTTCTTGGATTTAGTGGATATTACCGTAGATTTGTGGAACATTATGCGTCCATTATCAAGCCTTTGAATGATCTCACTCGTGGATACCCGCTCAACAAGAGCAAGGCTAAGACCAAGGGTAAGGGGGGGCCCTCAAGACTGCCAGGGCAGAAGTGCCGTGGCCCTCTAGAGCCTTTTGGATCACAATGGGATGAAAGGTGTGAGAAAGCTTTCCGAGAGATCATTACCTGCCTAACTCATGCTCCAGTCCTCGTGTTTGCTGACCCAAACAAACCCTTTATCTTGCATATGGATGCCAGTTTGGAAGGGTTAGGGGCGGTGTTATACCAAGACGTGGACGGCAAACATAGGCCTGTGGCCTTCGCTAGCCAAGGATTGTCTGACAGTGAGACCCGTTACCCGATCCACAAGTTGGAGTTCTTGGCCTTAAAGTGGGCCATCACTGAGAAGTTTCGTAACTACCTATATGGTGCTAAGTTCCAAGTATGGACAGACAACAATCCATTGACATATGTATTGACAAGTGCTAAGCTGGACGCCACTGGGCAGAGATGGGTGGCTGCCTTGGCCAGCTACGAGTTCAGCCTACAGTACCAATCGGGCAGAAGCAACATTGACGCCGATGCATTGTCACGACGCCCACAGCCACCAGAGATTGCTGAGATTCCTCTAGATGGAGTAAGAGCCATTTGCAATGGAAGTTATCACAAGCCCCAGGCCCCTGAGAGTTGCATTGCTGAAACTCTAGGTTTACCACCCGAGAGTGTGCCGTCGGCCTCTGTGAACTATATTGCGTTGGATCAGTCGCCATTGCCTAGGCTCAATGCAGCGGACTGGCAAAAAGCCCAGTTGCAAGATGCCAACATCCGTGACACCCTACTCGCAAAAAGAGAGGGGCAAGACCCTTGAACCATTGTTCCCTCCACTCCGGAAAGTAAAATACTACTAAGGGAGTGGAACACACTGAGGCTACGTCTACACGTGCAGCCAACATTGAAATAGCTTATTTCGATGTAGCAACATCGAAATAGGCTATTTCGATGAATAACGTCTACACGTCCTTCAGGGCTGGCAACGTCGATGTTCAACTTCGACGTTGCGCGGCACCACATCGAAATAGGCGCTGCGAGGGTACGTCTACACGCCAAAGTAGCACACATCGAAATAAGGGTGCCAGGCACAGCTGCAGACAGGGTCACAGGGAGGACTCAACAGCAAGCCGCTCCCTTAAAGGGCCCCTCCCACACACAGTTGCACTAAACAACACAAGATCCACAGAGCCGACAACTGGTTGCAGACCCTGTGCCTGCAGCATGGATCCCCAGCTGCCGCAGCAGCAGCCAGAAGCCCTGGGCTAAGGCTGCTGCACACGGTGACCATACAGCCCCGCAGGGGCTGGAGAGAGAGCGTCTCTCAACCCCTCAGCTGATGGCTTCCATGGAGGACCCCGCTATTTCGATGTTGCGGGACGCAGATCGTCTACATGTGCCCTACTTCGACGTTGAACGTCGAAGTAGGGCGCTATTCCGATCCCCTCATGGGGTTAGCGACTTCGACGTCTCGCCGCCTAACGTCGTAGTTAACTTCGAAATAGCGCCCGACGCGTGTAGCCGCGACGGGTGCTATTTCGAAGTTAGTGCCCCTACTTCGAAGTAGCGTGCACGTGTAGACAGAGCTTGAGACTGATACAGGGCGTGCTGCACCGGGTCACCGTCGATCCATTGCAAAATCAACGAACACAACTGGTACTACTGACCGAGTACAGGGTTCTGGCCATGAGGGCTCTGCATAATGATTTCGGACATTTGGGTATGAAAAGAACACTTGAGCTTCTCCGTAATAGGTTCTATTGGTCCCGGATGGCTGAGGATGTACGCAGGAAATGTAAGACGTGTGCTCAATGTGTTCAACGCAAAACTCTGCCCACTAGAGCAGCCTATCTGCAGAGCATCACAACCAGCAAACCCTTGGAACTGGTATGTATTGACTTCTTGTCTCTGGAGCTGGATAGGAAGAATATTGGAAACATCTTAGTGGTAACTAATCACTTTACCCGATACGCTCAGGCCTACCCCACACGGGACCAGAGAGCCACCACTGTGGCACGGGTATTGTGGAAAAAATACTTCTCAGTGTTTGGACTCCCAACTCGGATACACTCTGACCAAGGACAGGACTTTAAAAGTCAACTCTTAAAGAAGGTGCTAAGAGTGGCAGGAATAAAGAAGTCCAGGACAACCCCTTACCACCCACAAGGGGACCCTCAGCCAGAACGGTTTAACTGAACCTTATTGGATATGCTGGGGACATTGTGCCCGGAGCAAAAAGTGGCCTGAAGTCAACATGTTGCTTTTTTGGTGCATGCCTACAATGCCACAAAGAATAATGCTACAGAAACCACCCCGTATTTGCTAATGTTTGGACAAGAGCCCAAAATACCAATAGACTTGTGTTTCGGGGTGTCAGGGGTTGGGGAAGGCTATGAGACACATTTGCAGTATGTTTCCCAACTAAAGGAAAAGCTGCGGGATGCCTACCGTTTGGCTACGGCAGCTGCCCGCAGAAACACAGATCGTAACAAACACTGGTATAATGCAAGAGTGCGCCCTCAGGAGCTCCAACCTGGGGACCGAGTTCTCCTGTGGAATCTAGGGGTTGCTGGTAAACACAAGATTGCCAATAGATGGAAGGCAACACCCTACCTGGTGGTGGAAAGACTTAAGGACCTACCTGTTTACAAAATTAAACCTGAGAGCGGATCAGGGCCAATAAAAACCGTACATAGGAATCTCCTACTGCCTATGGGAGAGTTGGTTGGTGCATCTGCAAAGATGGACTATAACATACGACCAGGTGCAAGGTCACATCCATTACCCAACACAGGCAGTGGGTGCAGTGGAAATAATCTTCCCTTATACAGCACCTTCAAGAGTAATTCTAAAAAGAATAAAATTCCCATGGAACACCCTAGAGTGGGAACCAGATCCCAGAGTCTATTGCAGGAACCTGGGGAAAGGGCAACGCCTTTGGCACTGAATCCCAGAGCAGAAGTGTTTAGGCCCCAGCCTGGGGACCCTCCTTCCACAACAAGACTAGTCTGGGATGATGAACCTGCCCCAACTGCCAACAGTTTGGAGGAGAACCAGGCATGTGCAGATACACCCCCATTAGCTGACGAAGACATTTTTGTCCAGAATATCCCAGTCTGTGAGCAAGAAACACAAGGACCAACGCGGGTGGAGGGAAAGTCCCCAGGTGGATGCCCCTTGCCCCTGCTGCCAGAGAAGGACCCTGCCCCTGTTATCCCCATACTCAATAGGCGAGATAGAGCCATAAAGACCATAAACAGACTAACTTATGAGGCACCTGGAGTAGTTGAGGAGAATGTAATACATCTGGCACACAAACTTGTAGAAGCCATAGTGAGCTTTCTCAGGCCATTAGAGGGGAATTCATGTGGATGTTATAATCAAAACAGTGTTTTGCCGGGACGTCAAATTCTCAGCTGGGGGGAGGATGTACCTATTGGATGCCGGGGGAGTGGGCAGGCGTAGCCTGCCCACGGCTACAAGGCCCCTCTCACGATGAAAGGGGACCCATTAAAAACAGCCCGGTTCCAAGTAAATACGGGGGACAACGAAAGAAAAACCAGGAGCAGGAGTGAGGGTCAAAGGTTTAAAATGAGGGAGCCAGAGGGGGACACCGAGCAGAGGACCCCGGACAGCGCCCACCGTTCCTCAAAGGCATCCAGGGAGTTGGTGGACGCCGCCCAGAGGAACTCTGCTCGGATTCGTGAGCGGAGGGAGAAACGGAAGTAGGCCCCACAGTCGCAGGTCACCCCCCCGCCAGCCTCCTCTCCCTGGTTTTGTAAATGGCCATTTTGGCCGTGGCCAGGAGGAGGCTGACGAGGAGGTCCCGCGACTTTGTGGGGCCACGGATAGGGTGTGAGAGGATGAGAAGGTGTGGGGAGAAGTGCAGCCAGAACCTCAAGAGGAGGTTCTGGAGGAGCCAGAAGAGGGGCTGCAGCCTGGCGCACTCGATGTAGATGTGCGCCAGGTTCTCCCTCGTGCCGCAAAAGGTACAGGTGTCCAGGATGGGGGTGAACAGCGCCAGGTACACGCCCGTGCTCACCGCTCCGTGGAGGATTCTCCAGCTGATGTCCCCGGTGGGCCGCGGGACCAAGGTGGAGTAGAGGCCGGCCCACCGGGGCTCCCCACCCTCCGATGATGGCAAGAGGTCCCGCCATTTGTGATCGGGGTGGGACACGAGGGTGGGGAAGTGGAGTGTGTGAAGCACGAGCGCGTACAGAAGGTGTCGAGGCGCGGTTCGGAAGGGGACCGGCTGGAAAGTGTGCAGCCGGCTGAGGTGATGGGGGGGAGGGGGGCGGGCAGGATCGCGAAGCCGGGGGCCCACGAAGAGGTCCGGAGGGCTAGGAGTGGGAGGGGGGCGGGGTGCACCCTCTCGCAGGATCCGGCCGAGGTAACTGTGAGCGGTGGAGGGCAGGGCAGCCTTCACCTCCCGGAGTACGAGACGGGGGGAGCGTAGGTCGGAGAGCCCCATGCGCCGGGCGAGTGCCGGGGCCTCCATCTAGTCCCCCCGTTCGTAGTCCAGGAGGTCTCCAACCCTGATGATTCCACTTAGGACCAGCCTCCGGCGCACCGTGTGAGACTCCGCCGCCTGCACACGAAGGTGGCGGTTGTGTAGCAGGGGCTCCGCGAGGAGGTCTTCTCCCACGGTGGCCCCTAAGGACCTGGAGGCTGCGAGCAGCCACCAAGTGCGGAGGAGGTCCTGGTAGAAGGCCGGCAGCTCCGAGAGGCCTCGCGGACGGTCTCTGCAGGATAAATAGAGGAGCTGCCGGTCGCATCGGAGCCCTCGGTAATGGCGGAGGAAAGCGTGCGCCAGCGTGCTCCACGCCGGACTATCTGCACTGTTGGTGTTGAGAAGCCTCTGCAGGGCCCGGAGGCGGAAGACATGGACCTGAGTGCGCGTGCAGGTCAGGCCCTGTCCCCCCTCCTCCGGGGGGAGATGGAGTACCCCTGCAGGGACCCAGTGCAGTCCTGGCCAGAAGAACTCCAGGATTAACTTCTGGAGCTGGTCCAGGAACCCGGGGGGTGGGACCAGGGTGCTGAGGCGGTGCCAGAGCATGGACAGGACTAGTTGGTTCAACACCAGCGGTCTCCCTCGGAGGGAGAGACACTGGAGTAGCCCTGTCCACCTCCGCAACCGCTCAGCGACCCTGCTCTCTAGGCCTTGCCAGTTTTCCGGTGGAGAGGGATGCGTGGCGGAGAGAAAGACGCCTAGATAGAGCAGCGGACCCGCGCTCCACCGGATGGCCTGAAGCGCGGGTGGGAGGCGGCTCGTCTGCCATCTGGTCCCAACCACCAGGCCAGAGCTCTTGACCCAGTTGACCCGGGCGGAGGAGGCTGCCGAGTAGATAGCTTGGCAGGCCTCCAGACGCGCCAGGTCTCCCGGGTCCTGGACCACGAGGAGCACGTCGTCGGCGTACGCCGACAGGACTAGCCGCAGCCCTGCCTCTGGAAGCGCCAACCCCGTCAAGCTTCTCCGAAGGAGGCAGAGGAAGGGCTCGATGGCCAGAGCGTACAGCTGTCCTGAGAGCGGGCAGCCTTGTCGTACTCCCCGTCCGAAGCTGACCGGAGCGGTCAGAGTCCAGTTGAGCTTGACCATGCACTCCGAGGCAGCGTACAGCACCCAGAGAAACCCGACGAAGCGGGGTCCGAAGCCGAAGGCCTGCAGGGTGCCCAGGAGATACCCGTGGTCCACCCTGTCGAACGCCTTCTCCTGGTCCAGGGACAGGAGGGCGAACAACAGGCCGTCCCTACACTCAAGCTCTAAGAGATCCCAGACCAGGGACAAATTCTGCAAGATGGTGCGGCCTGGGACGGTGTAGGTCTGGTCCTGCAGCACGGAGCCCAAGCGACGGGAGATGGCTTTGGCAATGATCTTGTAATCCATGCTGAGGAGCGAGATGGGACGCCAGTTCTTGAGGTCGCGGGGGTCCCCCTTCTTGGGTAGCAGGCTGAGGACAGCACGCCTGCACGAGAGGGGGAGCACCCCGCTTTGCAGGGCCTCGGCCCAGACGCCAAGCAGGTCTGGGCCGAGGACATCCCAAAACGCGGTAAAACTCCACGGTCAGCCCGTCCATGCCCGGTGATTTATTGGTGGGCATGAGACGGAGGGCTTCCGAGAGCTCAGCCAGAGTGAGAGGAAGCTCCAGCCGGTCCCAGTCGCCCGTGCTGACCGACGGGAGTTGGTCCCAGAGCGCCCTGCGGGCGTCGGCGTCGGTCGGATCCGGGGAGAAAAGGGCAGCGTAGAAGGCGCAAGCCCTCTCGCGCATCTCCACCGGATCCGTAAGAGGGCTGCCATCCTCCGCCAGAAATCAGAGGATATGTTTTTGGGCGCCCCTCTTTTTCTCCAGGGCGTAGAAGAAGCAGGAGCCGCGGTCCATCTCCCGGAGGAGTTGGATTCGCGACCTCACCAAGGCCCCATGTGCCCGATGGGCGTTGAGGGTCCTGAGCTCGTCTCGCTTCTCCTGGTACGTGCCGCAGAGGGATGGATCTCCGGGGCTGGCGGCTAGACGCCTCTCGAGCTCAAGGACCTCCCGTTCCAGCTGCCCTATCAACGCATCCCGCCGCCGGCTGGCCCCCCGAGTATAGTTGCGGCAGAAGAGCCGCGCGCGCACCTTTCCCAGGTCCCACCACCGCCGTGCCGAGGGAAAGGCGTGCCGCTGCTCACGCCAGGCCAGCCAGAACTCCCGGAAGGATGCCACGAAGCCCACGTCCTCCAGCAGGCTGTTGTTAAAATGCCAGTAGGCCGACCCCCGTCTCCCCGGCGAGAGGGGAGCCTTCACGGCCACCAGATGGTGGTCCGAGAAGGGGGCTGGCCGTACGCTGGAGGCGTGGGCCTGGGAGAGATGGTGCCGCGAGATGTAAATGCGGTCCAACCGGGAGTGTACAGATTTATGGCCCACCACCCGGACGTAGGTGAAACCGGCATCCTCGTCCGGGTGGTGGCTGCGCCAGACGTCCACCAGGGAGCGACAGTTTATGAGCTCCCTGAGGACGTCCGCAGCGGCCTGGCACTTCTCGGTCCCCGTGCGGTCCCGCTCCTCGAGGGTGCAGTTGAAATCCCCGCCGAGGACCAGGCACTCGCGAGGATCGATGGTGTCGAGGAAGGCCGCCGCCTGCCAGAAGAAAGGGGGTCTCTCCGGGCCGAGTGTCGGGGCATAGATGTTGACAAGGTGAAGAGGCAGCCCCTCCACCCGCACCCGGAGATACAGCAGGCGGCCCGGCATGACCTCGACGCTCCCCAGTACCTCGGGCTGCAGGTCTGGGGAGAACAGGGTCGCTACCCCGGCCCGCCGGGCCGAGAGATGACTAAAGTGGACCCCGTCTCCCCACTCCTGCCGCCACTTGGCTTCGGCGGCCGGAGTAGTGTGGGTCTCCTGTAGAAAGGTGACCGAGTACCCCCCCTCTCGGAGGAAGGAGAGCACTCAGCACCTGCGGAGACCCGACCCGTAGCCCCTGACGTTTAGTGTGGCAAAGACGAACGGCGCCATTTGGAGGGCTGGGGAGGATCCTCGCCAGAGGGAGCACCAGCGGTTCCCGTGGGGCCACGCAGCAAGCCGTGAGCCACGCCAAAAGTGACGAGGGCGTCACGGAAGCCACGGGCCCGTTGGTAGACCGCGGCATCCCTCTTCCCGGTCCCCTTACCCTCCCTCAGAAGGGCCCTCGCGGACTCCAGGGCAGAATGAAAATCTCCCCAGCGCTGGAGGGCGAGAGTAACCTTGTTCTTGGAGCCGCGAACATCCTCCAAGAACTGGCGCATCTCGCCCGCCAGCGCGTGGGGTGCCGAGGTCTCGGGGTCTTGAGAACCCGTCGGCCTCGCGTTCTTTTGTGCCCCCCGGCCAGAGAAGAGGTTGGGGGAGGGACTGGGGCCTGAGTTTGGGAGGGATGAGGGCGGCGGAGGGAGAGCAGCCCCGGAGGTGCTGGGAGAGGGCAGTGCAAGAGGGGCCTCCTGAGGGGTTACGTCCTCGGGGGCAGGTATGAGTGGGCAGGGGTAAAAAGGAGGGGGAGGTATGGGGGCAGGGGAGGTAGAGATCAGTGGGGGAAGAGGGGGGTCATGGGGGGGAGGAGGAAGGGGAGGGTTAAGAGTGGGGGGGATTGCGGGTTCTGGAGCGGGGCATTGGCTGGGAAGGGGTATGGCGGGGGTGGCAAGCAGTGAGGCCAAGGTGGGAGCAAGGGCGGAAATATGGGCCAAGGAGGTCTCCAGGAGGGGGGCTTCCTGAGGCAATGGCAGGGTAGAGGTTGAGGTGCCGGCACTCTCAGCGGGAGGCGCCGGCAGGTCGGGGGAGAGGGTATCGGGGTTTTCATTTGCAGGGACGAAGGGGGGGTGCAAGGGGAGCCCTAATTCCCCTAGGGCGTCTGGGGGCTGGCCGACCTCCGCCGGGGGGTTGTCCCTAGTTGGGGGAGGGGTTGCCCCTTGGGACAACTCAGGGCAGAAGGAGGTGGCAAGTGAGGGATCGCTGGTGGGAGGGGTGAGGGAAAGTGGGAGGGGTGGGGGAGAGTCCAAAGGCGGCCCACAGGCCTCTAATAGCAGGCCTTCCATGTCCAGGGCCACCGGGGTGAGGCCCAGGGCCTCGACCTCCTGTGAGAGGAGGGCGAGTCCGGGAGCCACCTCCTCCGGGCGCTCCATTACAGCCACCTGGGTAGCGGCTGGAGGGGTGTCGGAGGAGGGCGCGGGCACAGGGAGGGCCATCTCGGCCTCTTTTGGCTCTGGCTCCAGGGCCGAGGGGGTGTTAATTTCCTCGGCCGCCGCGGCGGCAACCTCCGTCACCCCCGGCAGATGGTTGGTAGCCGGGGGTTCGGCGGGTGGAGCGGGGCTGGCGGATCTCTTGGGTGCCTTGCGTGGCACCTCCACCCCGTCCTCCGGCAGGGTGGGGTGCCGGACGCGCGCACCCCCTTTTTTCCTTTTCCCCCCCACCAATACCCAGTCCTCCGAGGAGGCGGGCTGGGCAGTAGAGGAGGAGGGGCCAGGGGATAGGGCCGACAAGGAGGGAGGGAGGGAGGAGGGGGGTGGGGCGGCGAGGGAGAGGGGCGACCCGCCCTGGGGTGGGCCCTCTTTTGGTCCTGCCGCCAGCCCTGCCTCCCTCTCCTCCACGGGCCCGGCTTTTGTGCCCGCTCGGGCGCCGGTGCCCGCTTCTTCTCTCCAGGCACCATGCTGCCGGGCGCCCTCCGACGCCCGAGCGGCGATGGAGCAGTCCGGGCCTAAAAGAGGAGGGGCGGTCCCAGGGCCTGTCGTGGTCGGGGCGCCGCCGGTCTCGTGGCTGACGCCCCCCGGGTCGGAGGAGGTCCCGGGCTCCTCTTCTTCGTGCCGGGCCAGGGGGCAATCCCTCCGGACATGCCCCGCCGCCCGGCACCCAAAGCACCGGGCCTCCCCCAGGGTGTAGAAGACCCGGTACTGGGCCCCTTTATGGGGCACCAGTATAGTCCCCTCCTGGGCCACCCCGCCCTGTGCTGCCGCCGGCGGCAGTTGGACTCGGGCCTGCCGGCGGAATGAGAGCACGTGCTGGAGGGCGGGGTCTTTGCAGCCTAGGGGGAGGGGACTCAGGACCGTCAAAGGCCGGCCCAGGGCGGTGAGGAAAGGCAGAAGGGCGGCGTTGGGAAGGAAGGGCGGGACGGACGAGAACACCACCCGCACGCCCAGGTCTTCCAGCGGCTCCAGGGGCACGTGCACGCCCCCAACCGCCAGGCCCCTCTCCACCGCCTCCTGGGCGGCGGCTTCCGAAGCCAGGAAGAAGACGATCTTCCCGAACATCCGGGAGGCCGCCACCATGGCCGCGGACCCCACCACCCGTGCCAACGCCCGCACGTAGGTTTCCACGTGGGGCGAGGCAGCCACCAGGAGGCAGCGGACCCCGTGCCTCCTGGTGAGCGCGGGGAAGGGGCCGCGACCGTCGGGGATGGTAGTCCTGGCGGAGGCAGAAGGAGCAGGGTGCGGGGCAGCGGCCGCCACCTGGGCGTACGACCTGGGGGCCGAGATGTCAGGGCCCCCAGGGGTGGTGGAGGGAGCAGGGGGAAGGGGAGAAGGGGATGCTGCGGTGAATGCTTGGGCAGCGGGGGGGAGAGTCCCCGCCACGGGGGGTTTAGCCTTCCGGGCGGGGCTCTTGCCCTTCCTTTTCCCCTGGCCCTTCCTGCCCTTTTGGGGGGTTGGGTGCGGGGCCAGGTTGCTGGAGGATGCCGCGGCGGAGGTGGTAGGAGCCCCGGAGCCTGCGCCCATGCCCGTGCCCGTGCCCGCACCCGCGCCCTCAGCCGACATGGCAGCAGAGTCTTGGGTGGCCCTGGATGAGTGGGCCGCCCTTTCGGGGGTGGGTGGGGTGACAGTGGAAGACAAGGGGAGGAGGGGGTCACCGGATGACCCTCTGGCGGGTGTGGGGGTCATGGTGGTGGGTTTATAAGATGGGGGAAGTTTGTTGGGCGTGGGGCCTTTAAGAGAGAGCGGGGGAGGGGAGGAGAGTGGAGTGGAAGGAAGGGTGGAGGCGTGGCTGCCCCTCCCCCACCGGCCAGGCTGAGGACCCAGTCAGGTGGGGGAAGGGCAGAGCGAGGGCAGTGAGGTCAGGGGAAGGTGAAACCTAAGATGGCCGCTGCTCCCAGCACAAGATGGCTCCTTTTCTGCACTGGGATGTGGGGAATTAAAGTTTGTGCGTGTGGGGGGGGGGGGCTCAGGCGCTTGGGTGAAGTGAAAAATAAAGGGGGGTGGGAGGGGGCGTGGGCACAGCCAACCTGGTGGAAATGGGGGGGTGGGGGTGCCCACGTGCGCCTGAGGGGGGTGGGGCCCACAGCAGCTGCTGCAGAGCCTTCAAGAAACCAGGGGGAGAAGGAAGGGGCAGTTGGTTAGAAGGGGGCCTAGGTGGAGGAGGGGCCCCCAGCGGCGGCTGGGTGTGGGTGGGGGGGCAGTAAGGGGGGGGTGGCTGCAGGGGGGTGGCAGGGGCACACCCTAACACCCCACCCCTGGCTATGCAGCCACCCCTCTGGAGCCCCGGTGGAAAAGAAGGGCTCTGCCCAAACTCACCCCCCCCAGGCCACTCCACAGGAGGAGGCCTGTGGAGGGGGCCCAACCGCCGCTTTCAGAAGCCCCTTACCTTTCCTGGGGGGTGAGGATGCAGCAGCTGCTGGATGAGGAGGTGGGCTGCTCAAGTGGGGGGCAGCAGCAGTTCCCCTGTCTTTGGTAGTGTGGGGAATGGGGAGCAGGAGAACGCAGTGCTGCTGAAGTCTGGGAGGAATGAGTCTCCCAGAGGTCATCTGCATAAGAATGCAAAAGGTGTGCATGTGTGATACCTTTTCAGGCAAAGACTAATGGGTAGCAAGTAAGCCATAAGATTTGGTCTATTGTAAACATGTAGTTGTAAAATCACAATTTAAGCTGACACTTAAGGTGGGAGTTGTGAGATCTCGCCAATGCTCCGGGTTGTTGTGGGGGACAGGGCAGTCGCCTTAGCTGTGTAAGACATTGATTACACAGGGCTCCCTGGTTTAAAGCATTGTGAGGGAGGAGGGGAGGGGTATGGGTTAAGCCAGCTTGCTGAGTGCCTTGGCCCTGCCTATGCCTTGGCCATGTAGGCTGCGTCTACACGTGCACGCTACTTCGAAGTAGCGGCAGTAACTTCGAAATAGCGCCCGTCACGTCTACATGTGTTGGGTGCTATTTCGAAGTTGAAATTGACGTTAGGCGGTGAGACGTCGAAGTCGCTAACCCCATGAGGGGATGGGAATAGCGCCCTACTTCGACGTTCAACATCGAAGTAGGGACGTGTAGACGATCCGCGTCCCGCAACATCGAAATAGCGGGGTCCTCCATGGCGGCCATCAGCTGGGGGGTTGAGAGATACTCTCTCTCCAGCCCTTGCGGGGCTCTGTGGTCACCGTGGGCAGCAGCCCTTAGCCCAGGGCTTCTGGCTGCTGCTGCTGCAGCTGGGGGTCCGTGCTGCATATACAGGGTCTGCAACTAGTTGTTGGCTCTGTGTATCTTGCACTGTTTAATGAAAGTGTGTCTGGGAGGGGCCCTTTAAGGGAGCGACTTGCTGTTGAGTCCGCCCCGTGACCCTGTCTGCAGCTGTGCCTGGCTCCCTTATTTCGATGTGTGCTACTTTGCCGTGTAGACGTTCCCTCGCTGTGCCTATTTCGATGTTGGGCTGAGCAACGTCGAAGTTGAACATCGACGTTGCCAGCCCTGGAGGACGTGTAGACGTTATTCATCGAAATAGCCTATTTCGATGTCGCAACATCGAAATAAGCTATTTCGAAGTTGGGTGCACGTGTAGACGTAGCCGTAGTTATAAGCCTGGCTTGACTAACCCTCCCCACCTGTTAAAAGATAGAGCTGAATACTAGGGTGTTTGTAAAACCCCACAAGAGTTGAACCCGGCCCTTCTGGCAGGCATCTGTCGTTAACAGAAGGGTTACATAAGATTGGGCTGGGGGGAAGGCAGGTGGGAAGAGAGAGTGAGAGAGGCTGAGTTTGCAATCTCTCTACCTATGAGACATCATGCTCCAAGGCCATGGCTACGCTAGAGCCACCCCCCCCCAGTTTTGAGAGATGCTAATGAGCCACTTTGGCAGATGGTAATGGGGTGCTGCCATGAATATGCAGCATATGCTGCTTTTGAAACATGTCACCGGTGTAGACATGGACCTTTCAAACCCTGGACTTCGAAAGCCCCTTCTTCCCATTTGGTTTTGTCAGAGCAGCAGACTGGAGATTCTTCAGCAGTTTCAGCTCAATTTAAAAGAGAGATTTGCTTGAACTAAATAGGATCCCATGTTCCTTCTCCTCTAAGTAGGTCTTCAATTTGATTTAGCTTGTCCCCAAACTCTTAATTTTCATTGGGCAGACAAAGGGCAGTTTTGTATAGTGAGAGGGGAGAGTTGGGCCCTTGGGTCCATGGGATAAGCAGAGTAGCTCAGTGTTTTAAAGAATTGTCAGTGTGGTAATTCACAGACAGCATCTCTACAGTCTAATGGTGCACATTGCAGTGTGTTGTCGCCCTACAGAAGTGGACAGGCAGTTGGCACTTCCATTGAGCTATTGTTTCAGGCTTTCAGCAGACTCGGGGAGACATCACTGCATTAGTTTGTACTTGGTTCATGTGTTCAGAGGTGACATGATTAACATGTGATGGGCCACACTTAAAGAAGGTATTTTTCTGCTAGATGAAAGATGCCTCTGTCACCAGAGAGGGCAAGATCAAATTCTTAGGGTGTTCTGGACATTGTTACTTTTTTGACAAAACTGGGCATTTGTTCTGTTTACTCTTTCCAATCTTTAATCAGCAGCTGGTGAGACCCAATGAAAGAAAATAAGAGGTGCACTCCCTGGGGTGATGGAGGAACATTCAGAGTGGATGGTGATGTTGGGGGTACATCCCCTACAAGCAGCCCCAGACCCATGCTCTGACATCAGCAGGAGGCTGCCCAGAAGTCTGGCTGATGTGTCTCTGCTGCACCCTGTCCCTCCAATCAGGAAGCAATGGAGTGTCATGTGCTCAACCGGCAGCCCACTAAGAGGGCAGTGCTGTCCAGGCTGTCATTCAAACTCTTCTTCGGAGTTGGGACTTGGAGGTTCTTGGCCCTACCAGGCAACCTGGCTGGTAAGTGCCTAACCAGGTCCTGCAGCATCCCTTTGTGCTGGGACACTGAGCATGGGGTGGCCCTCCCTTCAGCCCTCACACTGTACTTGTGGCTCTCACTCCTAGCAGTCCCCAGAACACCTCACATCTGCCTTATGTGCTCCTTGCCTCCTGTCGTCTGGGGCCAGCCTGCAGAACCCTCTCCACGCTCCTCACCTCAGCTGTCCTCTTTCCCTCCCCAGTCTGCCTCCAGCCACTTGTGTCTGCCACATCCTAGCCTCCCACCTCTCCAGAGCTGCTCTCCAATTTAGTTGGGGCCAGTCCTGCTCGGAGCATGGGGTTGGACTAGATGACCTCCTGAGGTCTCTCCAACCCTAATCGTCTGTGATTCTCCTTTGTCCCTTCCAGTACCCCAAGCCTCCTTCCTGCCCCTCTGTTATTCCAGCCTGCAGAGGGGCTTTGCCTCTCTTACTGGATCATAGCTGAACAGCTTCATCTCCTGGCTCCAACCTCTAAAGTACTCACAGATGCATCCTGCTTTGCTGCTGAGATCCAACCTGTAACTTGTATTTCTACTAGTCTCAATTGGAGTCATGTAGGAACGTTTGTGTACGTGTATGTATGTGCCTGTGTTTGTGTGTCAAGAAGCAATGCCAAGTGGTTGGTTCCAGCCCCACACATCTTGTTTTCATTTAGGAAAAATATATGGAGTTCAAGGGGTGCTGTACCACCTCCTGATTTGAAGGGGTTTCCATTATATGAAGGATTTACAGTTTGTGGCTTGAGCACTGGCCTGCTAATCCAGGGTTGTGAGTTCAATCCGTGAGGAGGCCATTTAGGAATCTGGGGCAAAATAGATTAAAAAAAAAAAAGGGATGGTGCTCGGTCCTGCCAAGAGGGCAGGGGACTGGACTAGATGACCTGCTGATGTCCTTTCCAGCTCTTTGAGGTGTGTTTGCTTCAATGGCTCTCAGCACCCCCCACTATAAAATGACTCCAGCACCACTGGCTATACCAGACCCCTGGGTAATCTGTTCCAACAGCTAATTACCCTCATTTCAGGGTGGGCTGCTTATTACAGTTTGAACTTTGCCAGCTTCAACTTCCAGCATTGATAGGGTGACCATATTTCCCTAAATGAAAACATGAGCATGAGCGAGGGCTGCAGGAGGTAGGCCGGGTTGCCCACCATGCACAGGGGCATGGTGACATACCCAAGCATGAGCCTCCGTCAGAGGCTGGAGTTGTGGAAGTCCCACGCATCATGGGCCCAGCTCAACCAGCCCACGTAGCTGTCCATGAACTGGCCCCTGTAGTCCACAAAGGTCTGCAGCACCACAGAATGGTAGCCCTTGTGGTTCATGTATTGGCTGGTGCTGTGGTCCAGGGCTCAGATGGTGATGTGAGTGTCATCAATTGCACCAAAGCAGTGGGGAAAGCCCAAGTCACTGAAGCCCACGATAGCCATGTCCTGGTCCCTGATGCACATGAGCCTCTAGAGCAGCACCTGGTTGATTGCCATCACAACCTGCAGTGGACAGACAGCAAGCACACTCATGAGTGTGTGGAGGGGTGCTCATGGCACCAGCGGGCTTCCTGACCCTCCCTCTCTCCCCATGCCCCTCCCCCCTTATCTCACCCTCTTCTCTCCTCCCCAGCCCCGACCAACAGCGGGCCTGTTTGAGGGTGGGGCATCACAGTCCCCTGGGGCCAGCCTTCCCCAACCCACCTGCCCTGCCCCTTGGCAGCCCCAGTTCCTGAGGGTCCCCCTTCCCCAGCAGCCCCCTCTCACTTCCCCATGCTGGACCAGCAAGCAGAGCATGACTTACCTTGAGAAGGACGGCCCCAATGGTGGACTTACCCACCCTGAACTGTTGCTCCACAGAGTGGTAGCTGTCTGGGGTGACCGGCTTCATACAATGATGGCCACGTGCTTCTCCAGGGTCAGCGTGTACCATATCCAGGTGTCCTGGCATTGGAGGGCAGGGGTGAGCCACCTGCAGAGAGCCATGAAAGTGTCCGTCATTTGGAAGTTCTGCAGCCAGCATGTGTTATCCACTGGGCCAGGTCCTGTATCCTGTTTCTATGGGCACAGACATTTTGCTAGAGATTCTAAGCTTTTTTGACTGGTGGGGTAGCACCAGAGACACCAGTGCACCTGGGGAGGGTGGAGTGGGGGTGGCTGGGTCCATGGTGGGTTGGGGGCCCTGGGGACAGGGCTTGGCCACTAGAACAGGTGCAGTGCGGTCGTGAGGAGGGTGGCCAGCAGCCCAGCCAGGGTGTGCATGTGAGTCTGGGGGTTGCTGTGGGTCTACAGCTCTCTGATGCAAGGGTCAGAACTGGGCACAGGCTCAGCTTCACTGTGAATAGCTCGGCAGGCCTCAGCAGCATGTGCAGGGTGTGGTTGTTTGGGAGAGGCCCTTTAAGTGAGTGTGTGGCTGGTGCTTCCGGAGGGACTTGCCAGCCATGTGACTTCATCCGTGGCATTTCCTGGCCTGTTCTTTTGAGAGAGCAGATTGATAGATCGAGCCACTTTTTGTGTGTGGACACAATCTGTTTTGCACAAGGCCAAAGTGATATTTACAAATGGGGCTACACATCTCCTAGAGCTGGAAGGGACCTCAGGAGGTCATCTAGTCCAGTCCCCTGCCTCTTAGCAGGACCAAGCACCATTCCTGACATCTATTTTTCCCAATCCCTAAAAGCCCTCCTCAGGGAGTGAGCTCACAACCCTGGCTTTAGCAGGCTAATGCTCAAACCACTGAGCTATCCCTCCCCCTGAAAGAAGATTCTCCAAAAGATCTCTTCTGAAGGATCTTCTTTCAAAAGATTGCTATAGTGTAGAGGCAGCCTCGGAGCTTTTACAATCTTGCCTTTCTGAAAGAGATTCTCTCACTCAACTGTGAAATACAGAGCTAATGGCAGGAAACAGCAAGTGAAATTCTATGGCTAGTTTGGGCAGACAATCAAATTAAATGATCTGTCTGTGACCTCTTTTTACCTTGGTGTATTAATCAGTTTGGAAGATACTTTCCGATAACTGTAAATGCTCAAAGCATAAGTTTTTTGTAAGGAAGAGCTTAGAATCTGTAGCAAAAAGTCTGTGATCACAGAAACAGGATGCAGGACCTTGGTTTATACAAGGAACTGCTAACAAAATATATTCCTGCAGCAGCTTATTTGCAAATCTTGTCCCATGATATCGAAAATGGATCTCCTCCAAGTGTAATTCTTTCTTTTCCTGGAAGTCAGGAACTGGCCAAACTCACTTTGAACAGTGAACCTCAGCAAAACGTCAGCAGAGATTCAAAACTAGCCCAAGGGCAAAGTCCAAGTTGCAACATTTAAAATAATTTAAACTTCTGAACTATAGTAAGGGGAAAAACCTCTTGTTTATTGCAGTCTGCTCTGCAGAGCTGAAGCCCCGAGAATAACAGCTGTGCTTTGTATTCATTCCATTCCCCACAGGTCACAACCATTTCGTTTTTGAACATCATGCCTGACTATTACAGAGCTTGACAATACGTGACCTTCAAACCCAACTTGAACACACTAACGCTTGCTGGCATTTTCCATCACTGATCAGAGATGACTTGGTTGGCTGCTAGACTCGGTTTAGGCCAAAGGGTGAAAGGTTCAGCCAAGGAATTTGGCGTGTTCCATCTATCAACTGAGGAGCATAATGAGAGGCAGTGTGTGCGATGGCAGAAGAACTGGGCTTTCAGTGAGACACTGACCAGGCTGCTGAATTTGTGCAACATTAACGGGCCAGATTCTGATTGCATTGAAATGGTTGTAGCTTAATTGGATTATTTGAAATTTACCTTGGTGGCACTACTGATAATGGGCCATATCCACCATGCCTGAATAGACCTTGTCAGCTCTGGCCCTCCCCATTATTGAGACCCCCTCTTTAAATCCTCCTCTGAACTACCCCCCCACTCATGCAACTGATGAAGCAGGTCTTTGCCCACAAAAGCTTATGCTCCAAAATATCTGCTAGTCTATAAGGTGCCACAGGACTTCTTGTTGTTTTTGAAGATACAGACTAGCACAGATACCTCTCTGATTCTGGTGGCAGTGAAATCTGAACCTACAACTTCAGCTTCAAATACCAGGATGTGGGGGCAGTTATGGTTCTCAAATTCACTTCACGTCAGCCACAATCATCCCCATTAAACATTTTCTGTGTTGACAAAATGACACCTTTATTCCCTGCACATCTGCTATAGAAAGTAGGGAAGGCCAAGTACAGTGAGCACTACAAAAACTGGGGTAACTTGACTGGTTTATCTAAGAACTGTTCCTGAGTTTCATTCGCTGGTGTGAGAGTACAAAAGGGATGTAATTTAGTGTCAGTGCAATTTACAATTGCTCTCAGATGCTTTACATTGCCAGAGTGGTGTGAAGGAGCCTTATTGGCCCTCATTTTACTGAAGATGTGGGATGTTACTTTTTGCTCAGATGAGCACACAGGTCACAAAGGGAGCTCAAAGCATTAAAACCAAGCAGCCATTTAGACAGTAAATACACCCATCTCAATATGGGGAAGGGTAAACTTAGTTCTGCTTAGCTCTAAAAAGCATCCAAAAATTTAGGAGCATGTTTTTTTCAAAAATAGGAACCTACAGTTAACTCCCTATGAATTGGGTTGTCTAAAGTGACTTAGAAATCTGTGTGCTATAGACTTCAGTGATCATGCCAAGCCTTAGATAGGTTTTGACATTGGCTTGCTCCTACCATGAAGCTAAAATGACCATGTTGGTTTGCCTCCGACCTTCCAATGGGAGAGCAAGAACTTGAGGGAGTCACAGAAGGACCTTCAGAGCTAGTTGTGGAACTAAACAGGAAGTGAGAAGGAGACTGGAGACCTATTGGCTAGTTCAGAGTAGAGGATCCTCTTTATCCCCCTTTTCCTCCTTTCTAGTTGAGATATAAGTGTTCCTCTTCCCCAAGAAGGGTCCAATGCCCCCATTCCCTTTGAGAGTTGGATGAGAATATTTAAATGTTTTGCTTTCTTCATAGCCTTCCTACTCACCTTATACTATAACATGAAAAGGTGAATTTCAGCTAAATTCCTTCTACAGTCAATCATATTTGCTTTTTGTTCTAAGAACTCCAAGTCCAAAAGTTTCTGATTCATTGTATTATGGTAGCTCCAAATGAGTTCAGGGCCTCATTATGCCAGGCACTGGACAAACACTTTAATATAGCCCTGCATCAAAGAGTTCTCAGTTAAGCTAGATAGAGGAGAGGGGTCAGGAAGTTTTACTCCCATTTTACAGATGAGCAACTGAGACCAATTAAGTGACTTGCCAGAGTCACACAGGGAGTGCATGGCACAGCTGGGAATTAAATTCACACTTGTTGGCTAAATTCAATCCTTGCTTGGCCCAAGAGCAGCCGTCTTCTTGGAAGTCTTTCTTTCTTAGGGATCTAAAAGCTTCTCATTAATATCATACATATGCCAATGACTGTCTAGGAATGTTCACAAACTCTTTTAAATTATTGAATATGAAAGCATGAAAAACTTTTTGGGCGCTTTTTCCCCACCCCCATCTGTGGAGGCTAAGAATTTCATTTAGCCTTAAGGGGAAAGGAGATATTCCACTTCTTCATTCTTTTCATGCTTCACCTTATTAAATTGATCTTGTGGGTGGCATTGCATCTTTAAAAATGCACAGGGTGATGTCCATGGTAATTCATGTATGGTAGACCTTACACAAATTACAGCGGTGACGGTTGAGGCTATCTGAGTTGCTGGAAAAATGGTTTTAATTGTCCATTCCAGAACTATTTCCAGAATCAAAACGAATTTCTTTAACTACTCATGCTTTTTATAACCCTGGTTCTGTGCCATTGCAGTAAATCTGACAGGAAAGCTGCACAGCAAACAAACAAAAAAAAAAGGCCCTGATGCTTTACAACATCAACATTAAACTGTACCTCATCTTCAGATTAAAGTCCTGGGCTGAAAGGTGTTCTGCTTGCAGCAATTTGTTGCTATCAGGAAATTCAATTTGCATTTTAATACCTCTTGTTAACCAAAGGGTAGGCAGTGAAATACACAGTGTCTCTTCCTTTATATCCTCTTCATGGTTCAGTGCCTCATTTACAAAACTCTTCTCTGTTCAGGACTGAGGAAGAAAGCCCTACTGCTTCTTAAGAAGAGCTCTGAAATGCCACTGTCACTGGTGCATGCTTAGTAATAAAATTTAAATAAGAATGTGCATAAGAAATGGGGATTTTGAACACAGTCTATTAGATGTCTAGAGCAGTGGCTCTCAGTCAGGGGTACGCTTGCCCCAGTGGGGGGCTCAGGGCTGGGGAAATCATGGACTGGTGTGGGAGTGCACCCCCAGACGGCCCCTGCTGCCAAGTGACCCAGCCAGCCAGTTAGTTCTTTGTTGCTGGAGCGGTGGACTGAGGAGCATTGTCTTACTGTCACCTCTGAACTGGACACAAGTCGTCATCAAAACAGAGATATATTTGCATGCAAAGCGCAGCACAAATTGTTCAGTAACTACCCAGAGCATAGTCTGTCTTTTGAAGAAAAAGAAGCTCACCTCCTTTCTCGCTGGGGCTGGAACCAGTGAGTATGAAATCAGAGTTTGGAATATTCTATAAGTGAGGTGAAGATACCTTTAAGCTGCCCTAGTGATAAAATGTCTGCTTTCTTGTCCATCTTGAAGGTGTCAAAGGAGTCTCAGAGGTTGGATGTGACAGAGGAACTGGAAATATTGGACTTCTGTCTATATTGTCCATGTTGTCATAGCTTGTGAGGTGGGCAGTGCAGTCACTCTATACTGCTAGAGTTCTCCCTAGCACCCTCAACCATCCTGCCTGAGGGATAGTAGCTTTCCTCCCAGGTGCGTGGCTCCCAGCAAGAAAGTGCCATCTGTACTGGCGTTTTCCAGCACTAAAACTTTTATTGCTCAGGGGTGTGTTTTTTCACTCCCTTGAACGACTAAAGTTTTAGCACTGAAAGTGTCTGTGTGTACACAGCCTGAATTCTGCCATCACAAGTACCCATTTTACACTGTTGGAATTCTGAGTTACTCCTCATTTACATTCGGCTTGATGAGGAGAATTAAATCTATTTGCTGGTGAAATACTGTGCAGACCAGAGCAAAGGGGGGGAAATAACAGCTAGTAAAGCAGCTCTTTAGCTAGCACACTAGATTAACCTGTCCTCTTTCCAACGTGTGGAATTGACCTTGTAAATTTCTTGGCCAGTGGTTTCTTACCACGTGGCACTTGCTTACAATGCTATGCCATTGTTATCACTCTGCCAGCTGTCGGCATTCATTCTTTTCTTTTCAGGAAGGAGAAAAAAGAGACACTGTTGCAATACAGGCAAGAATGGGGGTAAATTATTCACATATGCTATTGTGAATACTGGGCCTAAACGTTTACATTCCAGAAGCTTCATAACACTGAGTCTATGAACCGCATCACTGGAGCTAGATTGGTGCTGTTTACTGCTACTTGTGCCGTCGCGTCCTAGAATGCATTCTCCAATATCCAGACCTGGGCTCTGAGGCAGTCTGGGATATAATGCACAGTCAGCACTTTTCACTGCCCTCCGTTGAAAGGCTGTGGGATAACGGGAGCTCTGTAATTAAAGGGAACATGGCACAGGACTTACTTTGATATAGCCTGTGACCAACTTAACCTGAATTATATGTTTCAATTTCTCTGGGACCTGTCCTGAGCTCTAGGCATCTCCTAAAAGTTAGACACAATTAGAAAATCTAAACAATGGTCACTAAAATGCTTTGAGTCACAAATATTTAAGGTTTGGTCTACGCTAGGCAGGTAAGTAGATTGCAGATACGTAATTCTAGTTATGGCAATTGTGTAGCTGGAATGGATTTAGCTGCAACTGAGTTACCGAGCCGTCCTCAGTGAGGGAGGTCAACAGGAGAAATTCTCCCATCGACCTTCCTTACTCCTCGTGATATTGACTCTTGACCCCTGATAGTTTGATTTCACACATCTCTTCCAGGCATGTGAAACTGAACCCCAGAAGATTGACCCTAAGCAGGTTGATCTCTCCGGTAATGTAGACATACCTTAGTCATGGTTTTACTTTATTTTGTTCCCAATCAATAGGCTCTTCCACTAAAACCTACAATGTTCTGCCCAAATCATATGAGAATACAATAAGAAACAGCATCTAAGTCATTCTGGAGTCCCTCCACCTATTAACCTCCAACCTCTCTACAGGACTGTGAGAAGACTGGGTTGGCAGCATCCCCGGAAGACTAACAAACCCAGACTCTGGAGGATCATGACAGGAAATGTCTTCCAGACTAGAAGACCTGTCATGGCTAATCCCCTGACATCAGTTTCTCTGCCTCCATGTTGAGAGCACTCCAGCACAGATAAGCGTCTGCTCATCCGGCCTATGGGTAAGTGCTGAAGGAATTTGTTTATGTTACACACCTGTCAGCCTACCTCACTGCCTGCTAATGTCTCTGTTTAAGTGGCTCATTATACAGTCAATTTAAAATGAAATAATTTAACTAGTGTGTATAGAAATACAAAATTCCTTTTAAAGAGAGTACAGACCCGGCAACAGACGGGGCAGAGGGACAGATGTCCCTGGGCCTGGGTTTGGCAGCGTCCTTAGCTCTCGGCCCCTTTGAAGTGCCACAGCAGCACTGCTCTGATGCTGACTGTGGATGTGAGGGAGTCGGAGGAGATGGGAAACGTTACAGTCCAGGCAGCACTGACAGCTGACTGCCCTAAACCCTGCCTCTTCTGTCCTTGGCCCTGCTCCTTTTGGAGCACAGGGCTGGATCTTCCTCCCACCTTGCCCCAGGGCTCATGGCTGGCCATGCTGAGGAAGTAGGAGCTAGGTCAGCAGCTCTGATGTGTGGGTTTGCACATCTCCTGCTAAGATGGGGGAAAGCTTGGTTAATTGGTACAGGTTGAACCTCTCTAACCTGACACTCTCTTGTCCAACAAACTCCGTAATGCGGCACGATTTTAGTTAGCCAGACGACCACTTATCATGAGTGTGGCCATGTTTCCTGTGGTCCCATAAAATTTGTTTTCCAGCCACTGGTCCTGGCTCTCAATGTTCTGCACTGTTATTTAACTGTAATTTGCCTCTAAATGTCTTCTAAGACCCCAGTAGGAAGTGCAAGTGTTGCTAATGCTGCTAGATAATGTGACCTCTTGTGATCTGGCAAATTCTCTTATCTGGCACCTGTTAGGTCCCCAGGGTGCCAGATTACAGAGGTTCAACCTGTAATATTAATTTACATTAATACCTGAAGGGTTCAATTTTCTGGAAAGTGCCAATGAGCATATGAAGCAAGGATTTCAGAATGCTCCTAAAACCCATTTCCAAAAGCAATTTAGGCATTTAAATTCCTAAAGCCCATAATCTCCCAATGAAATTTCAGGCCCCAAGTCTTTGAGGTACTCTAGAAAATTTTACCCACAGTTCCAAAGTGAGAGTTTATAGTGTGTTTGGAATGTTCACTTGCATGTTTGTTTAATAGATATTAAGGACAAACGGGACCTTAATGATTACCTAATCTGATCTGTTTAACTTAGGTCATAAAATTTCTTCTAGTGGTTCACGCATCCGGCCAGCAACTTGTGGTTGAACTAGAACAAGTCTTTATGAAAGACATTCAATCTTGATTTAAAGACTCCTTGTAATTTATTGTATCGGCAATCGCTTTCATATGTCAATTACCCTCACTTATCTGACACAGGATGAGATACATTTATGTGCATTTTATTATGATTAGCACAGGAATTCACTCCTAAATGTAAACAATCCTTGGAAGCTTCTTGCATGGCTCCTGCTAATTCCTGACACCTTGGCACCCAATCTTCCCAATCTCTTCTTAAAACCCAGTTCTTTTAGATGATGTCAGTCTTTTAGAGTCTATACTTCTTAAGCACAATTTGTCTTTGAATTAGAGAACTTGGATATAAGAACTTGAATTTGGAGATCAGAACAACCTTTTATCTCTAATGGGATGCTCAAGTTAAGCTCAATACAGGTTGAACCTCTCTAATCTGGTGCTCTCAGCTTGGGCTACATCCATTGTCTGGCATGATTTTAGTTAGACAGGTGACCACTTATCGTGGGTGTGGCCAAGTTTCCCATGGTCCCATAAAGTTTGTTTCCAGCCACCAGTTCTGGCTCTCAGTGTTCTGTGCTATTTAGCTGTAATTTCCCCCTAAATATCTCCTAAGAGGCCAATAAGCAGTACCAGTGTTTGTAATCGTGCTAGACTATATTGGCCTCCCTTGGTCTGGCAAATTCTCTCATCCAGCACTGGTCAGGCCCTGAGGGTGCCAGACTACAGAGGTTCAACCTCTATGCAGATTTTTTTAAATGAAGTTTTTAAAAGAGAATTTCAAATTCTGATGGAAAGATATCCTTAAACATTCCCCATTCAGTATTTGGAACCCAAGCATATTTTCAACAAAAACCTCCAGGCGAAGTTAATAAAGTTAACAGAAGGTTTCTGTTTACCCTCCTCAAATCCTCCTGTGTTGTAAGATGCCAAGCAGCGGCTGTACTGAAACACAGGTTTCCTCTTTAAATTAACTTTTTTCTTCACGTCTAATTTTTAGTCCAAAAACTAAATTAACCATTAAAGGAACCCACACTAATGAGATGAGCTACAAAGCAAAGCATGCCTGGGGCAACAAACAGGCTTTTTAATTTGTTAAACTTTCATCTCTATAACATCTGGCTGTGATGGATGATGTGGCTAAATAAGTAAATTAGGAATATCAAATGTTTTTCTGCAAGTGTATTGCCTCTTCTGTTTGCCTTGGCCATTTACTCACATTACTGGCCCCAGTGGAGGACAACGATGGACTTTAAAGAGGTATGGAAGAACAGGACAGAGATTACTTGGAATGGCGTATGAGGTAAATAGGACCGATCATCAGCTGCTGTAAGACTAGCGTGTATGAATAATGGCACTGAGTGAGCTTAATTCTGCCTCAAAAGGGAAAGCTATTGGCATCTTCCCTTTGTGCACAGGGGGCACCTCAGGGTCATGAGAAGGAGAAAGAATGAGGGGTAGGTCTGTAAGGGGATCTGCCTATTTGTAGCCAGTCATCCCTGCTGGTCAGTTTTAAATGATGTAAGTTAAAGCATTCTTGTGGCTGCTGTAAATTTGGTCCAGGGTCTGGTTGGTCCTTGTCTTGTCCAGGATTGAGAGAAGTGAAGTGTTTTGTAGTCACTTCTGCCTTCCCTTGTGCTGATTGTCTGCGTGGGGACTGAGCTCTATAAATGCAAAGTGGGAGGAGCCCTTGAAATCCACTTTATCAGTAGCATTGATGGGTAAACTTGTTTAGTGCAAATAGGAACTGGCCCAAACCAATGCCCTAAAACTAGAAAGAAAAGTTTTAGTTCTGAAGTGGAACATCTTAACATCTTTCATAGATGCGTGTCTCTGCAACGTTTGCATCCAGCTGAGAGCAAAAGCATCAAAATGTAGCAAATAAGGCTGATTTCCTTGCATTTCCAGCTCCACCAGAAGCAAGGAATACTACATAGCTGGCTCTCAGGAGATTTGCAGCCCAACTTTCCATACGTGGGTTTGGATGAGTGGCCAACTTTGGGGTATTCATCTGAACCAGATCTTGAGGTTTGCCCTTCACTAATCCTCGTAGGTAGATTAAAGGAGGTATTTTGGGCTGGTTTCTCCCACTCATCCTCTATTCCATTTATAGCATTATCTTCATTTCAGCCCTATTCTGCATCTTTAGAACAGGGATAACAGCAGTGCTCCCTGTAAGGTGAGTACTTGGGTGATTCAAATGCTGCCCAGCTGATTAGCAGAGCCCCTACAGCCACTTATGGCCAACTTCATGTGTTTCTACTGGTGGTGCACATATGCACACACCTGGGTGCACATAACAAAATTCATTCTGCCCATGGATAGAAAAAATTGAAAGGAACATTGGGTAACAGAACCTGAAACCATTCTCTAAGGCACAGCACCTGTCATTTATTTTTTATGCACCTGATCAGAGGCCTACTGAAGTCAATGGAAAGTTTACCATTGACTTAAGGGCATTGGATGGTGCTCTCTCTAGAGTCAGTTGTTATGGGAGGAAATGATATACGGACAGTTGGTCTAAATAGGCATTGGCTTATTGACTTCAGTTTCCAGGTTTTCTGAAAAAAGGTGGCAAACCTAACTATACATAGAAAATTTTCTAAATGCACAAAAATAGGCTGCATAATGCATGCTGGATATTACATTTTCTTTTTCTTTTTAGACTAGGATCTTTAAAAGGAACTTAAAGGATTTAAGTGCCTAAATAGATTTCATTGGGATTTAGGCATCTGACCTTAGCTTTCATATGCCTGTCCTCCTGGGGAAATGCATCCACTTCTCCAGTAGGACATGTGTTCTAAACAAAGCCAACCTGATCTGTCAAAACAAAGTAGTAGAAATGTAGCACTTTAAAGACTAACAAAACGATTTATTCAGTGATGAGCTTTCATGGGACAGACCCACTTCATCAGATCAATTTCATTTCCAATACAGACTGACATTTATAAGTTTGTTAGTCTGTATTTGAAATGAAATTAATCTGGTGATGTGGGTCTGTCCCATGAAAGCTCATCACCAAATAAATCATTTTGTTAGTCTTTAAAGTGCTACATTTATGCTGCTTCGTTTTGCTGGAGTACAGACTGACACGGTTACCTCTGTTGAATAGTAACAGAGAGGAAGCCGTGCTAGTGTATACACTATCAAAACAAAAAGCAGTCAAGTAGCACTTTAAAGACTAGCAAAATAGTTTATTAGGTGAGCTTTCGTGGGACAGACCCACTTCTTGTTATGGATTTGTCAAAGGCAATTTGGCCCGAAACTACAGGATAGTACAAACACACTGAGGATTGGCAGGAAAAGGTAGTGATGCAGCAAATCTCTGTGGGACAAGGATAATGCTGTCTGCTCTCAGGGCTTCTCTTTTCTATACTCTAAAGTATTGTATGGGACCAGAAAGTAAAGCTCTGCTGGTTGAACTCTACTGGAAGGCAGTGACAGCCTCTGCAACTATCCTAGCACTCCACAGCTTGGAGCTTTACCAAAAACCCAGCTGTTTTAACTTGTGTTTTGCAAGCTTTTCAATATTATTCCCTCAAGCTTTGAAGTCTTTCAGTGCACATGGGCTATCTGGCTGTGTCTGCGGGTGTTCCGCACGTACTTCAGAGCGTACAGAGATGGCCCTAGCGTTTTGTTCTGTTTTCGCCAATTTTAGCAAATAAACTCCATTCCTTTGAAGATGGATTGTTACACTTTCGATCAATAGACATGCTTATGGAAAACTGCTTTGTTCATCTGTAGAACGAGTTTTTAACCAAGCTGAAACCCAAAGGACAATTAGCACTATTGTTTGCCAAGGGGTAAAATATATCTTGCCATTAACTGGTAGGACTGAATGCCCGACAGCTGGTGACTGACGGTGAACTGTTGCGTACAGAGCCTATCACTGGGGAGAGCCATAACTGATCTTTCTCTTTTGTGCCTGTCTCCCTGCAATGCCTTAATTCAGACCTTGAGTTAGGCCCAGATCCTCAAACTTATGTAAGAATCAAATACCTTGAAGATGTGGACAGGCCCACCGGCAGGAGACAGGGCAAACGGGACAACTGCGTAGGGCCCTGGTGTTTCAAAGGGGCCAGGCGTTCCTGACCATAGTTGCTGCTGTAGTAGCCCTGCCCTTCTGCTTGAGGCTTCGCACCTTCCTGCCTGGAGGCAGGCCCAACGCACACCTTGCCCCTGGGCCCACGATGGCTGTCAGCTCTGCTGGAAGTGGGCCTTTATTCCTAAACCTGGGATTTTCTGTGGGGGTTAAATAAGTTAGATGCTCAGTTAGTCAACAAATGCCACAGGCTGCCCTTTCTGAAGAGGCATGGTTTGTAAAATGAACCAAAAGTTGAATTAGACCACAGAAAAATTAATATTTAAATAAAAAAAATCTAAATACCCCCTCTCCCACCGCCACAGCCAGGTACTCTTCCTCCTCCCATCAAAAAGGGTAAGGGAAATATACATCTGCTGCAAGCAGAGATATGGCTGAAAAAAGCATATTCATATTGGGGGGTGGGTGGGAAGGCAAGATAACGCCTCACTGGGGGAATTAATCTGAGACAGACATTCAGCAGTAAGAGAAAAGGCTGCTTGAAAAGCCATTTTGTTAAAAGAGAGCATGAGCTGAGAGTAGATAGAAAATTAGACATGAGTTTGCCCTGCAATTAAGCCACCCGATGCAGTTTTGATTTGCATATAGAGAGGTATCATGTCGTAGAACGGGGAGCCAGTAATCCTCTCTATAGCTCTGCTGTAACATTTGGGAAAGCAACCAATCTTCCTCGGAAGCTGAAGGAATTGCTTTGTTTTGAGGAAAAATTTAAGCCACTGTGCAACGATAAACCCTTGTCTAGAGGGTGAATAATGGGGGACAGGGAAACCATCTACAAATACATCAAACCCAGGAACTTGTTGAATCAACATATAATATATGTGGGCGATAAGAACTCTATTCTGAGACCCAGGAAATGAATATCCTAATTTAAAAACCTGACATGCCTTTTGTGAATCAAAGAGTGCTGGGTCAGGATTTGTTTGCTGGCCCTCAGGGAATTCTGCAAAAGTTTAACAACCTGTTGATAAGCAACAGGATATTTTTTCATTAGCTTACTGCCAAAGGGAAGAGAAAGATTACTCCTGTCTACATGTGAAGGGCTGAATCCACAGGCCATGTACCCAAGTCACATTTTGTGATACAGAACAATAAGAAGTCCTGTGGCACCTTATAGACTAACAGATATTTTGGAGCATAAGCTTTTGTGAGCAAAGAGCTGCTTCATCAGATCTTTGCCCATGAAAGCTTATGCTCCATAATATGTTAGTCTATAAGGTGCCACAGGACTTCTTGTTGTTCTCGAAGATACAGACTAACACAGCTACCTCTCTGATTTTGTGATAGAGCTAATCATAACTAAAAGCCATCAGATGCTGTAGGTCTTATTCTGGCTGACACTTCTTGGGCTTCTCTGGGACAACAACACAACAACACAAGCCGACCATGAAGAGCTTCAAATGGATCTCACAAACCTAAGTAATTGGACAGCAAAATTGCAAATGAAATTGAATGTTGATAAATGTAAAGTAATGCACATTGGAAAAAATAATCCCAACTAGCCATACGAAATGATGGAGACTGATTTAGCTGTAACTACTCAAGAAGGAGCTCTTTGAGTCATTGTGGTTATGGAAGACTTTAATTTTGCAGATTGAAGGATGAGTTTTATTAATCTGGGGAATGATAGCTGACAGATATCTTCACTAGATAGCCACTCAATCAGCAAGATGCATTACCTTTTAGATTTAGTATTGGGAAGTAGTGAGTATCTGAGCAATCACTTAGTTTGAGTGATTAAATTAATTTAAACTAAATTGGAGGAAAAACAAAAATAGGTTTGCAATTTGGTTCCCTTGATTTTAAGACGGAAAACTTTTTAAAAAAAATTAAGACAAGTAGGAAAGGAAGCAAAGCTGACTGAAGAACTCAAGGATCTGAATAGGAAGGTGGCATGGAATCATCTCAAATTAAAATGCGAGAAGTAATCTGAAGTCTCAATCCCAAGGAAGAGGGAAGCATTCGTAAGAAAGGGTGGCAGAGGAAGCTGGATGAATGGACATCTCAAACACATTATTAAGAAAGCAGAAAGCCCACAAGGAATGGAGGATATGGTGGATAAGTACAATAAGATATTTTTGGAGGTCAGAAAGTGAGAAATGCCAAAAGCCAAGCAGAGGTAGAACTTGCAAAGGAAATTAACCCCAATAGTTAAAGGTTCCTCATCCATATAAACGGAAAGAAAATAAGAAAGATGTGGGTTCACGAAACACTGAGAATGGGGTGGAGATTAAAGATAATCTGGTATTGCCCAACATCTAGTCAAATATTTTGCCTCAGTTTTGGGAGAGTTCATAAATCTCCATCCAAGAATATTAAAGGACCCAGCACCTGAATTTGCAAGGTGAATAGTGAGGTTTTTTAGTGAACCTGTAAACTCAGGAAACTAGAGGTCTGATAATTTGACATTAGTGGCACTTAAGGTTTTAGAACATATTTTGCAAGAGAAAAATAGATTTGGTCATAGAGGTAAACAGTAACTGGGATAAAATAACACTTAGTTTTACAAAAGAGACAACAGTCTTTTTTTCACTTTGTAGACAATAACTGATTTTCTAGACAAGGGTAATTCAGTAGATCTAATCTACATGGACTTGAATAAGGCATTTGGTACAGCTGAAAAATTATTAGTTAGATGCAGAAGATGGGAATTAATTAAAGAATCAGAAAGTTGGCAAGAAACTGGTTAAGGGTGAGACTATAACCAGGTCATGCTGAAAGAGGGACCATTAGACTGGAAGGAAGATGCTAGTGGAGCTCCTTAGAGATTTGTTTCAGGACCACTATTAAACATTTTCATTAATGTCCTTGCCACAACAAGTTAGGAAGCGGGTAATGAATCTGATAGATAATATGAAGGTGGGAGGTAGTGCAACTACAGAAGAGGACCAAGCTATTGTACAAGAAGACATAGAAGGCCTTGAAAACTGAGGTAATAGAAAAGGGATAAAATTTAATACTGAAAAGTGCAAGCTCATGCACTTAGGAACTGGCAACAAGATTTTTTGTTATAATCTGGCATTAGTTGGAAGCAGCCTAAGAGAAGAAAGAGCTGGGTGTATTGGCCGATCACAAGATGAGTGAACTTTCACTGTGATGCAGTCATGAGAAAGGCTATTGTAGGATGCATCAGGCAACGTATTTCCTGTACAGACAGAGAAGTGTTAGTACCAGTATACAAAGCACTGGTGAGACCTCCTCTGGAATATTGTATGTAATTCTCATCTCCCATGATAAAGAAAGATAAATTCAAACTGGGCCAGGTGCAGAAAAGAACTACTCGAACAATCAGAGGAATGGAGAACTCTTTCTTTCCCTGGCCAGCGTTTGGGCCAGCAGCCTTCCCTCTTTGTCAGGAGTTTGGGCTTGCAGATTTTCTGGGGCAGGGAGTCCAGCTACTCCTTCTGGGACTCCCTCCTCTGCTGTCTCTAGCTCTAGAACTGCTAGTACAGTTGAGTGCTCCTGCTTGCTTGCTCTGTACCCTTCCCCGCCCCCCACTCTGTATATAGGACAGACTGCAAACACTGTTCGCCAAACAATGAGTGCACATAGAGCAGACATCAAAAATCTCCAAATACACAAACCTGTCAGCCAGCACTTTAATGGAATGGGCCATTCTGTTAAACCCAAGAGTTTGTGTTCTGCAGAAAAGAGACTTTAACAACTTTCTCCAGAGGGAATGCTCAGAACTAACATTCGTATTCAAATTTGACACATTAACGTGTGGTTTGAATAGGGACAGCAATTACCTGACCCATTACAAGGAGTCTTTTACATACTTTGATGTTTGATCTCAGACATACTTCCCCATCCCTCACTCCCCTCTCTTGCTTTTCTATCAAAACAAAAAAGCAGTCAAGTAGAACTTTAAAGACTAACAAAATAATTTATATAATTAGTAATTTGCTCTTCTATCTGATTTGCCAACAATGATAACAATTTTTCTGATTTGTCAACCTTGATAACAATTTTGGGACCTCTGTGTTTTATATATTGAGTATGTTCTGGTATGGCTATGGTCTGAAGAAGTGGGCCTGTCCCATGAAAGCTCATCACCTTACAAATTATTTTGTTAGTCTTTAAAGTGCTACATGACTGCTTTTTATTTTGATAGATTACAGACTAGCACGGCTATCTCTCTGATACCCTTCCCCCTTCTAACTGTAGAGACTCACATTCTGCCTGGGCCAGCTCTCTGCCGGCTGCTTCTGATCATCTTTCATTAGCAGGCCTTTCCTCTACTTTGCAGAACACTTCTGATCTGACTTTGCCACATTACTTTTGCAAGAGGATCCAGGAGTCAGACTAGATGATCATGACAATCCTGTTTGGCCTTAAAAGGTGAGACCTCATGGACTATGCAGAAACTCTTCTTATGGTGCCTTTTTTGGTGACTGCCTCTTTCAGTTTGGCAGAGGCAATTTAAAAATGGCTATTTTTGAAATGATTGCAGCTCCCTTAACGTGTTGGCTAGCTGGGGTAAGTGCTGTGGAGTCTTGTTACAATTTTCTTGTCTTGTGCCTGAACCCATAACATTCTCATGAGAGATTTTCACGCTAAGTTTCACCTTCATTTGACCTCACAGCTTTGAGAAATGTCATTATTATACAGCTAGAAATAAGGAGTAAAGGCCAGGCTTGTAAAAACAAAGAGTAATATTTTTGTGTATTGTAGTTCCGCATGAATTCAGTGCTTGAGAGGTATCTCACAGCCCTGGACAAAAATGTCTGATGTTTTTCTGCAGAACAGATGCAAATTTCCTTATGCTGCCATGTTCCCTCCTCCGCCCTCACCCCCATTAATTTGGAGTTTCTGAGTTCTGGGCTTGGAGTAGAGTTCACAGAAGTCTTGTTATGTCTGCTGAGGTGTAACAAAAAGGGAGTACTTGGTGCTGTAGATGCTCGTTCACTGGAAATTGGACTGAAAGCTGTTGTTTTACCTAATTTGATTTCCAGTCTAAAAAAGATGTGTGACAGCTGATAGTAGTATCCTGACCACTGATGTTGCCACCACATGGAGAAGGCTGCAGGCCTAGCTGAGGGCAATTACCCTCGTCTTGTAGGGGATCTTGGGCACCTGTGTGACCATACCTCAGTTTACAAGGTAATTGGGGAGAATATCAGAAGGAAACAGGAAGTAAGAGGGAGCTCCAGAGGGCAAGCCTGGGCTGACAAGCGATGCTGCTCAGAAGTCCAGCCTGTGTTGCAGGAAACAGTGATGTAAAAGAGAAATAAATGCACACCTTGGGGGTGAATACACAGCTTGCTGTGCACTTAGGATTGTGGGCGCTTCTGCACCAAGCAGGCCAGGAGGTTCACCAGGTAGTGATGGAGGTGTTCTGTTGCAGCATGTTACTTTAGTCTGAGTCCTTTTTTCTTCACAATAGTGCTATGTACTGTCGTAATATAATACATGTTCAGAGTTTGTAGGCATTATTCTAGTATACAGGTGTGCTCAATGCATGTTGCAATATATATATATATAATCTGAAGTTCTTTGCTGCTGAATTGTGCCCTTTTTTATATATTTTAATCAACTGAAACTTTTTAATGTAATAGAAAAAATTCCTTGATCTGAAATAAGCCAGTTAGTTGCACTCCAAGCTGCTCTCCATCAAATATGAGTTTAATGTTTGTTCTGACACACACTTCTTGGTGTAACACTCAGTATAAGGAAATGGACTTCCATTAGCTTATCCAAATAAGGTGATGATTGTGTCAAATCGTCATGGCTTACAGTTGTTCATAAACTGGCCACTAGACAATGTATTTTTCTCTATAAAAATACAATTTGTATTACTGTTGACCTATATCATAACAAATCAGAGCTGTGCATGAACATTTTGTTTTCTGCTAATTCCCTCAGTGTTCTTTGTTTTATTTTCTGAGCTAAATTCTTACTACAAAGACTCTAATGAAGGAAAAAAACAGTTTAAAAACCTGATTTTTCTGGACATGATCATTGGGCTTGTACCTTTGGTCTGACCCAGTATGGCCATTCTTATGTTCTTACTGTGAGATATTTATTCCTCCAATATTTTCAGTAAGGATCCAGCTCACTCTATGAAGGACTGGGTCACCTGATGCTGCACTCACTCCCTGAAGTAATGGTCAAAACCACTGTGGGAGTGAGCCTTAAATAGTTTTACTATGCCCGGTATCCTGTATGTGATTAGGCTACTTGTGTGTGTCAGTATTTGGGGATCAGGCCCTCTGTGCTTGAGAAATTGGAAAGCTATGCACATGTACCAGAGAAGTTTACATTTCTTCCTCTAGTATTGCTTTGAATGACGAGGAGTAATCACAACACTGTTCTCCCCTCCCCCCCAAAGAAGTGTTTTTAGGGAAGAATATTAAAACAACAACAACACCTGACAGAAGTGTAGCTGTGCTGCTTACTAAATTAGTGGAAGGCACTCAGATGCTATGGCTACATCTCCACTAAAGAGTTTTGTTGCCAAAAGTGGGGTTTCATTGACAAAACTTGCCGAGCATCTACACACAAACGCATCTTGTCGGAAGTCTGTCAACTAAACTCAGCACTTCTGCCGACAGTGCTGTGACACTCTGCGATGAGGAATAACGCTTTTGTTGACAGTTTCTGTTGACAAAAAACCCATGTAGATGCTCTGGGGAGGCCCTCTGTCAACAGGTGGGGCTTCTGATTCACTGGGCAGTGCTGTTTGCTGAGCTTCTGGCTGGCTGCTCTGTCAAGAGAGCGGCCGGGCAGTCTGACCACTCTCTGTCGACAGAGCAGATTGCTCTTTCGATCCACTTTTGTGTGCGGATGTGATCTGTCAACAGAAGTTTTGCTGGAAGATGTCTTCTGACAGTAACTTCTGTCAACAGATCACTGTAGTGTGGACAGCCTGTGAAGATGGGCACAGCATAAAAAGCGATGTAGATTATCAGAGAAAACAAATAGTCCCTTCTCTTTTAATCGTAAGGAAGACCTTATTATCCTTTGCCAAACCAAGACATTGTAATTATGCTTTAAAATGCTTACTCCATTTACATTTTGTCCTATGTGCTATGTTTTAATATATTTTTCTCTATTAAAATCTAAAATGAAGGGAAACTAGCAAAGACTAAGGTTTTTTCCACTTACCCTCCCCAAGTCATTCTGTGAAAAAGATTTTGCTACATTTTTATTTAAATGAAAAGAATTTTTGCTACTGGTTTGCTTCAGAAAACCTGTGTGCTTCATGCAGCAACTGGACTCCCTACTCACCTGCTAAACTGAAGGCTATTTAAATTAGAAACGTTAATAAATATGCAGCTTTAGAGCATTGCATTTTAGATGTTTGTGGGTGCTTGGGAAGTGGTGTGATAGGAGTCAGAAAGCTGGAATAGGGTGAAAATGAGGTCCCAAATTTGCCTGTGGCTACAGGCAGAGTTCATTATGAAGTCATTCTGCATCTGTTCCAGGAAAGGAAAACATTCCCTCGCTCCCCTTGTTCATTTGGGCTCCAGATGAAAATATTTCTCTTTTGAGTCCCAGGCTGCAACGTTGAGATAGGAAACTCCAGCGTGGGATCTACCTATGCTAAATGGATTCTAATAATTAATCACATGGCAAGATTAAACTCGCTTCTCACCAGGTGCACTTCTAGTCACTGGCACTCTGCAGATGCTACATTAAGGTCTAGTAACACCTCAACACAAGGCTGATTTCGTTTTTATTGTTTATTTGTATGGCATTGGATCAAAGTCCATTTGCGCTAAGCGCTCTGCAGAAGTACAGTAAAAAGTAACTGTGCCAACAAGTCTCTTGTGACCTTGTGTTGTGTGATTGCAGATGAAATGTAGTGGATCAGAAGTAAGAGAGAGTGGTTGAGTGAGTTTAAAAAATAAAAGAAACCTATCTGGGGAAAAATTGAAGAGAGTGAGAGTGGAAAGACATGAATTCCAAGGGAAATAAATGGGTGATGGGGGTCTAAACTTCCTCACGCTTTGCATTAAAAATGTATCACTAAAATTCTTTGCAGCCTTTCCTATTTTGTCCACTGTAGTGTCTAACATGCATAAGGTTAAAAATGTCTTTGTCTCTTTGCTTATGGTGCTCTGTTTTAAGTCCCCCATGCTCTGAAATAATCAGCTCATGTTATTCTAGCATAATCAGATGGTGCTATTAGTAGCATGAAAATATAGAACTCAGGCTCTGTTGACAATGGCAAATTTTGCTGAGGAAAAGTGCCTTTTGTCCACCAAAAATGTGTGTGTGCACACCGCAATGTGACTTTTGTCACCAAAAATGACTGACTGTTCATCAACAAAAGTCTTCCAGCTCCCTGAGGGACTTTTTTCTTTCCCCATCCTGTGCTGTCAACAAACATGTAATGAGGACACCTCAGGGCATTTTGTCACTGCTTCTGGCCTCCAGGAAGTGGCTCACAATTCCGAAGCAGACAGTCTGGTCAGCAGGAAGGCTGTGAATTCTGGACTGCTCATTCTCATGCCGCTTCTGGAAGAAGTGATGTGTAGAAGTAGCCAGAGAGAGCTGAGCCAGGTGAGCCAATGGGAAGAGAGAGGTATCTTTTGAATTTAAGCAGCTACTTACTGAGGGGGGTCTGTATTTTGTGTGGCTGGAGGAGAGAAATAGGGTTGTTTTAAACCTGAGCAGGTTTATGAATCCAGTAAATGCCCAGGCCACGAGATCTGAGCATACAAATAGGTAAGTAAAAAGGAAATGTTTAGTCAGATGAAATCAGGTAATTTTTTGTTTTTGGGTTTGGTGAGGAACTTTTTAGGCTGGCTGATGTACCCACCTGTACACTGTAACTTTTTAAGAGAAATACGTCCCTGGAATTTAGTTTGAGTTAACCTACCTCCCCACTCCTTGTTTTTAGTTGTTCTGTGACACCTAATGACCAAATATACCTTATCATGTAAATCTTTTGTTGTTAATCATCTTTTTTGTCCTGTGTCGGCTCTGTATATGTGCACACCTAAGACTGAAAGGTCAGCTATCAGATTGCGGCTTGATTTCTTCCTCTTTGTTTTCAAGCTCTCTCCTAAGGGAGAGTAAAGAGCTTGGGGTTACGCCACAGGGAGACAACCCAAGTGTGTCTCCCTGGGCTTTAAAAGGGGGATGTCTCACTTGGGTGGTGGCAGCTTCCTCCCAGCATCAGGGAATCTGTGACTTTTTGGGAAGCTTTTAAGCAGAAGCCTATTGAGACAAGGTATACCAAGGTCTTCTGTGGGTTCCCACCTTCTGCACTCTGCGTGTCAGAGTGGGGATCAGCCTGGAAAGAGACATTGCCAGTGTCCATATCATACACATTGTCAGGCTCCTCTGAGTCTTCTTCCTCTGTCAGTAATTTCAAGAGGATCTCTGCTGCCATGCACAAGATCCTCACCTCACTTAATAGAGCATGTGAGAGAAACGTGAGATCCATTCTTTCTTGCTGCAGGTATAGAGTGCACAGCATAGAATGGACATTTGGAAAAAAGGTGCAAAAGGACTCTGGAAGCCCCTAAACAAAATGATGCCTGATGTGACATTTTGCACAGGGCATGTTTTGGAATTGTGCTCTGTTCTAAGGTCCCAGAACCTCTAGTGAGAGATGGTGCCATCGGGCACTGTGGGATGCAGCCCCACAGTGCATTGCTCCTGCTGTTGATAGGGGAGCTAAAGATGCAGACGCAGTCTGTCTATAGAGGGTGCAAGTGTAAGTACGCCTTGGTGACTTTTGTGGCAACTTGTGTGTCAACTTTAGTTTCCTTAACAAAACTTGGTAGTGCAAACATAGCTCCAGTTGGGCAGCCCTACCCTCATTCCAACCCTGGGTAACAAATGATGTTGCTAGGATTGTGCTGTTGTAGATTTTGGGGCAAAGCATGCCTAGAGATGTCTGAAGTGTCAGCACGGAAGTGTTGAATGCAGGGCTGGGGGCAAAGGGCTGAATGATGACTTGGGAGCAGGAGTTAGGGTAAAGCCTAGGCATGCTTGTTAATCTCTGTTGTAAGGTGTTGAAAATATTTCAGTAACACTTCAGGTTAGTATTTTGCCAAATGTTAAATGGCATTATGATGTTGATGGAAAGGCATCAGAGATCCTTTACAGGAGTACTTCCTTCTCCCCCACCACCCTGTTGGTCAGAGAGGTGGGTTCTGTTCTCCACTGGATGTCTGGTGGGTGTGTGGTAGGTGGTGGGTGTCTGGTGTATGTGTGTGTGCAGAACAGATCTACATGGATGTGAACATAACTGGTGAGGGAAGAGTGCTCCAAGTCTGCTGCCACTGACCAGCAGGAGCTGGATGTGATTGGGCAGTCAAGGGGAGTTACTGTTGATCCTGGTCAAACGTCTACAAAATTGAGGACAACAATGTTTTAATTTTACAACACATATGCCATGGCCTCTAATGTATGTAAATTCATTGTATAGGATCTTGTTCATTAACCTGTCCAAAGTGACTGTGTAAAAGTAACACTGGTTGAACCTCTCATCCGGAACTCTCTCGTACGGCAACATCTGCAATCAGGCATTATTTTTAGTTAGTTGGTTTACAATTTATCATGGGCCTGGCCAAGATTCCTGTGGTCCCATCAAGTTTGTTTCCAGCCACCCTGTCCTGGCTGTCAGTGTTCTGTGCTGTTATTTAGCTGTAATTTACCCCTAAATGTCCTCCAAGAGCCCAGTAAGCAGTGGAAGTGTTGGTAATGCTGCTAGCCAATATTGGCCTCCCATGGTCTGGCAAATCCTCTTGTCTGGCACTGGTCAGGTCCCAAAGGTGCCAGATTAGAGAGTTTCAACCTGTAGCAGAAAAAGTAATCAAATGCAATCAGCAGTCCATTGTTAAACTGACATTGACTAATGTAGCCAAGTAAGGAGAAAAAAGTATAAGAAATTCTAAAATTACACATTACATGTGTCATTCATTTTTCTTTCTGCTACACTCCTGCTCTTAAGAGGCCAGATCACCACCTAATTTACACAGCTTGGATTTTGAAGTCTATAATTTTCTTACCCCCCAGCTAATGTTTTCATTCCATTAGATTATTGAGGGTAATCGTTGATGACAGGTATAAAGCACAATAGGTTTACTGGATAAACTCTAGGATTTAGTATCATCTTGTTTTGTTTTGGGATTATAAAAGGGAATGTCATAAATTATTTCACAAGACAATGCTCTACTGTAAATCTTGAAGAACAACATGGAGATGTACTGAATGACCTAAAATATTACAGTGGTTAAAGAACAGAGATATGTAGCCTATGAGCACCTGAGCTTGTTTATAATACAGTGTAAACATAGAGTATCAAGAGTCCAGATTCCATCCCTGGGGAGGAAAATGGTCAGTTCAGTAATTGAAGTGTATGACTGGGAGATGGCCAAGTGGTAGATTTTTCTACCGGATTGCAACCTAATCACTTATAATTAAAACAAAAACTTATAATTAGGTTTTCAAACAGGGCCATTGATTATTTTTTTTTTGGTTCTTTTAGTCTATTAGCACCCATCTTTTTAGATGCTTTGTGTCTGATTTTTTCAGAGTGTGTAAGCACTCAGGGTTCCTTCTCATTGATTCCAACTGGAGTTGTGGACAGTCAGCACTTCTGAAAATCAGGTGTCATCTGTCTTAAAATGGGCACACAAATTAAGGCATTGAAAGGGTCAGTGGCCACTTTTGGGCAATCTTGCTTATATTCTGAGTACCTCATTCTTACTATCTATAAGAGGCGTACATCTCTAAATTCACAGGAATATTGTCACTCAGTCTATGCATGATCTTCAGTTGGCAGGTACTCAGGAGTACAGAGCATTATTGGAGGTAACTTGAGACTCCATTCTGCAGAAGCTAAGCTCCCGTTGATTTGGATGGCTCAGCCTCAGGGCTTTGAGGCATCTTTGCTGAGTGCATTCAGAGTTCTGCTACATATTCAAAATTCTGTTTTTGTGAAGGAAGAGCCAGCTAGCAGTGAGGAGCCGTTGTGTGAGTCAGAGAACAGCCTTTTCTGTTGAAGACAGTTGTAGTAAACTTGGCCACAAATCTACTGCTTTTTTGGGGCTGGTTAGTAAAATGGAAGGATGCATGGAAACAACAACTGTTTTGCCAGTAGCAGTGTATATTTTGATTTATACAGAAATAGCATCCAGTCTATGCTTAAACATAAGCAGGATAACAGACAGAGGTTGGCCACATTTATTTCCTTCAGAGAGTAAGACACTGACATTTGATTAGACCAATTTTCACGATCATTGCTGGCAGTTGTATCTTCCTGAGCACTGTTGCCCTCAGTTCTGTTAAGTAATATCAGACTTTAGGTGTTAGTTATTTTGTTTCTTGCCTCTAATATTTTGGTATCACAAATTAAATTTAACTGAATAGATGACCTTAAAATGTTGGTCAGTTACACGAATATTGCCATTATTTACTGAATCCATAATTTGGCGAATATTTGACCAGCTCAGTTCGCTGAAGTATTTATCCAATAAAAAGCTACAAAAGCCAGGGAGGAATATTTTTGATTAGCACAACTCACTGTGCTATAATGATCTCAGCTCTTTAAAGTGGAGTGCAATCTTTACTGTCATTGGCTCCATGGCGTACAATGAAAAGGTCAAATTCTTGCTAGCTGTAGATGTTATGGCAAACATCACCAGGTTGTCCTGCCACACATAGTCTTGCAACTCCTTCGTTGGTTTTTGAGCATGTGTTTATTTTTGGAGAAAGGAACGTTCCATCTGGAGAAGCTGTAGCAAGCAGCATGTGAGTTTGCTGTCTCTGGAGACAGCGTTGCCCTGGGGAGTTATGCAGTGGGGTGTGGGCTGAGGGTTTTGAAAAGGGATTGACCGCAGGGTTGGCCCCCTCATCTCTATGGCTATATCTAGATTTCTTGTCCTGGATTTCTCCACCAATAGTAACCTGACTAGGGGATGCTTGCTCTGTAGCAGGGAGGGAGGCTCCCAGCCTGATTGGACAGACGTGCTAACCAGGCTCAAGCCAGTATGATAGAAATAACACTACGGATGCTATGGCTGGAGCAGCAGCTTGGGCTTTTAGCTCACCTGATTTCCTGAGCCTGAACTTGGGTGTCTAGCAATGGGACATTGTGGGTCTAGAATTTTTAGCACAGAAGATCAAGGATTGCTAGTGTAAGTCTGCCACATGGAGACACCCAATGATGAGTGATCTCTGTGACCATCTCCTCCTGCTGCCAGCTAGAAGACCTAGTTGTTTAGTTCACACAGTAGATACTCATGGTGTTTAGCTCTGTAGGTCCCAGGGCTCAAGCCTTTCTGATGGCCCAAGTGGAGTAAGTTCTTCAAATATCCTCACACCAGCTAAATTGGTGGGGCACCTGTGCCATTGCTGCTGAGAAGGAAAGTGTCTGCTATGGCCGTTGCTCTTGTGAGAGCCTCAAGTCCCCTGCATCATCTCCATGTCCAGGAAAGCAATGAACGTTCCTACTTCCACTGAGGATTTCACCACATCCACAGGTCTCGGAGGGCCTATTTGCTTTGCCTGAGCAATGGAAAGGGGGCAAGCATTGGTTAGGATTGAGAACTATTCCTGATAATCAGCATAAATTCTCCCCCTCTTAGTTTCTTCCTGGATTCCTAGCGATACTTCCTCGCCTCTCCTTGAATAGTTCCTTTCTCCAGAGTTTTACACATCTGCGAGGTGAGTGTCAGGTATTTAGTATTTTCAGGTATGCCAACTTCTCTAACTGTCCAGAAGATGGAGCCTGGTAATATCTCTGAAGAATTTAGGCTGGAGGCAGTCTTTGTTAAGACGGAAGTTAGAGTTCCAGGAGCATACAGTAATGTAAAACCATTTCATTTGTACAGTATCCCAAGAAAAATAGATTGTAGCAAGAGTATTGGAGGGAATTCTTCAAGCGATCAACTTTTAATAGGAATCGCTTGGCACTGTGTGCTGAGGGCTTTTTTTCTCACAAAATTATGAAATAACTTGGGTTATTTGACGAAATATGTAGCACCTGCCCTGTGCATATACAACTGTAGTTCATTTAATTGAAACTAGTAAATCTGCCAAACTGTAGCAACAATGTGACATTACTGCGATAGAATGTGAAACGCTACAGCATGGCTTGATGTTCATGTCTTTAAAGTCAGAGACTACCTCTCAATATAATCTCTGACTGACAAAGGCATAAATGGATATAAAAGTAATTTATCTACCCAGGAAAAATTAGCTCATAGACAGCATGAAATTTATACTGAAATATCTGCTTCTCATCAGTCTTCCAACCTGGGTTGGCTCAGGCATAAGGAGGTCAAATGACTTGCTCAATTTCTGCCAGACATAAACTGAGATTAGGGTCTAATGTATCCCTGGCTCCCTACAGTCTTTTGCTCTAACCACTAGACCAGCAAAACTTCTAATCAAAGCTGCCAGGACTACTTCTGAGTACTCTGTTTCGTATAATGTGAGGATTGCGGTAGGAAAACATTTGTGGATCAACTTGTATCCCTCAACCCTGTATGAAATCTGTTCTTTTCACGGTATTAAAGAGACATTTCTTGGTCTTAAAAGATAATCCTCATCAAATGCTAATTAAATAATAGACATTTGTAGAAAACCTGTTCATTATTTAGTTTCATTTTCCATTACCTAATGAAAAATTCTAATTAGAAAGTGCAGTTATTATATGAAGGCTGTAATGGCAGGATGGAAATGAGTATGAATTTACTGTTGTTCAGGTGTGTTCCTTTTTATTGCCTTTCCAGTAAAGCAACCCACTTCACGTTGTGACAAGCTGTTTACTTCCTTTTGAAGTGAAGGCTGGGGCCGTGCAAGTTCTTACATGGATGATGATCACATATGTGAATTAAAGAGCAATTAGGCGTAATTTTTTGGACTTCAGCTGAGTCCCTCCTGGTTTACTCAGCTTTTGGGTCAGAATTGAACATCTCTGAAGTGGAATTCCACTCCCTGACTTAAAGTGGAAATTGGGCCCTGAATTGCAATTGTATACCTCTGGATGGCTAGCAGTCAGGAGAGAACAGAACCCCCTTTACCTCTGACTTCTGCTTTCAGTGTGCAACTAGAGGGGTCCCAATTATTCTCCCTCTTAAAGATCCCTATTGGCCCTTTTGAAATGGGACCTTTATGTTCTGAAGTACCTAAATCATTTGATGGTGGAACTTCAGTTCCTAAATTATTTACATGCTTTTGGAAATTGTACCATTGGATTGATTCAATTGAAGGGCAAAAGCTCAGGTCACTTTGTCATTTGCCGTCAGTTTTAAGTAAATTACACAGTCAGACTCTGACCCTAAGAATTGTATTGAATAGAGTTGGTGGGGCTTTTTCACATTGTCAGAACCCCCTTGTTCCCCAACAGTGCAGCGTAAACTAGTGGCCAGTCAATGCCAAAACCCTCTTTGCAGGGCACATGACCCACCCTCCTACCTCAACGTGCAACCCCTTCCTGCACTCTATACCCCTCATTTTGGCCACACTCCAGAGTGTAGGGGTCTCCATACATCTAATCACCCCAGGCCTTGAGTAGAGTTAATCCAGCCCTTGTAACAGTATAGCTACAGCTGGGATGGCAGAGCCCATTAATGCAGACACACTATTTAACAGAAGTTTTTTCGCTGGCATAATAACACTGCCTAACTAATCTGTTAAGTACTCCTGTCGGCATGATGGTCTTTTGCTGTAATTATGTCCGCAGTGGGGCTTTTGCCAGCCTGGGTACGGCTTGAGGATGAGCTTTTTTTCACATCCCAGACTGACAGAGCTCTGCTGACAGAATTCCTCTGTGTAGGTCTAACCAAAGGCTCTTGTAACAGGCAGTGTGATGTACAATGATATAAGTGGTTATACACAGCAGAAACCTCATTGTGTGGAGCCTTTGCTTACTAGCGTCACAGAAGAGGGGGAAAATGGATGTGTCTCATTTCAGTGTTTCATATTGTCTCAAAGAATACTGGTGCCTTTTAATGCCAGAGCAAAATCTCCGGGGTGCCAGCTCAATAGAGAAATAATTGTACATCTAATTGCATTATTTGACTTCATTATGAAAGTTGTTTTTTAATCTCTGAGGTGCAGTATTGATATACTGAAAGTGGTATACCCCGGGTATGCAAGCCTCTGTGTGGTGTAGCAAAGTGGTACCCTTCACACAGTCATTTGTTTACATCAGGTACTGTCAGGAGGGGAAAAAACCTCCCTGCATAATATGAGCATTTCTGTTACCCTGCCTGGTTAATCTCACTACATCTCACTTAATCAATTCCTTGACATTGGCGGGTCCCCTGGCACTGGCACACATGGGACTCTCCGGTTTTCTCCCTGTTGGAACGTAACACTTTAGCCACTTATGGGCTGTGATACTTGTTGGGTTTAGTGTGTTGGTGCTGGGTGGTGCTTGTGGCCTATGATAGAGGAGGTCAGACTACATGATTTCTTTTGGCCTTATACTTGATGACTCTGACTTTTGGGAAGATGACTCATGAATTCCAATTGCAGCCAAAAAACTACTTTAAAAGAACTCTGAAGCTGCAAAGTCAAACACTCAGAAGTTAGGAGCTGTCAGAATGATGTTTGCAAATTAAATCTGAATTAGGACCCCTTGCTTTATTAATAATGGCTTAATCAATGTTATGGGGGGCAGGAATTAAGGGGGAATACCTAGCGCCCTCTAGCCGTCTACCCCAACAAGATGGCAGGTGATGGACAGGGGAAAGTCTGTATTTACCGGGCAGTTACAAACTGCAGATGGTGAGCAGAGCCCACACCCACATGTAGCTGAAAGGGTCCGGATTTTCGGCGGGAGGGACAAACGACTTGGGCGGGCCGACGGGCTTGTCAAGGTACATGTGTCTCCAATTTGGGGGGGTAGGGGAGTTAACTTTTTGATTGGGGCTTGGACACAGAAGCAACCCCTGGGCCAATCTCAGTGCTTTGTGTCCTTTTGCCCTTTTTAGGAGTTAGGAGTTTTTCCTTTTTAGGAGTTTTAATGTTTGGTGAGGCGGGGTCTTGCTTCCGCATATGTGACTAAGCCCTTAGCTGGCCCCGCTTCCTCATATGTGGCTGAGCCCTTAGCTCCTCAGCTGGGGGGAGTTGTCAGTGCATGCTGGCATGCCAGGTTTGGATTGGGTAGCGAAGCCTTGGTCATGCATGGGGTGCATGCAGGCCCTCGCTTGCAACACTGTTGTGATCAGGACACAAACAGCTTGAGTTTCTTATGCCAGGCCTACACTAGACCTTACAATTGATTGTCGATAAATCGATTCCAGCTACACAATTGCCGTAACTGGAATTGCATATCTACAACTGGCTTATCTGACTGCCGTCACTGAGGGAAGTCAATGGAGGAGACTCTCCCATCCACCTCCCTTACTCGTCGCAATAATGAGGAGTACAGGGGTCGACTGTTGACCTTTGATAGTTTGATTTTGCACGTACCTATTAGCTGTGTGAAATCAAGCCCTGGAAGATCGACCCTGTAAGGCAGCGCAGACAGACCCTTAATCAGGTAATCTGAAGGCTTAGGCAGCAGCAAGGGAGAGAAAGAGAGAAGGAGAATGATATGTGACAGATGCTAAGTCTCATTGCTTGATATCTGAGGTATTGGAACTGCTCTCCCCAAAAATCACTTGTGACAATCTCCAATGGAAAGAGATCTATTTGGGAAGTAGCAGCAGATGCTTGAAAACTTAAGTCCTTAAGACAACTTCCTCTTCTCTCTAGGGTCTCTTTCTGCATACAGCTTTTTATTGCCCCCATTTGCAGTGTTGCACTGTGCAGAAGCACAGGCATGGAGAGTAGCTGAGCGGGGGAAGTTGGCTGAAGCATTGCCAATATTCAGGTGTCTAGAGAAGACTTATTTTTTTTCCTCTCTCTTTTAGAAAGACAGCAGAATCTCTGTGGTTTTTGGAAGAGTCCATCCCAGGTTTCTTCTCTCTAAACACCACCTCCATGGTAAGGAAACCTACTTAAGATGGGTACCCTTTCAGAGACTGTCGGCGACATTCCTTATGCAGCCAGAGAGGCCACTGTTGTGTAATTTGATTGAGCCACTCCATAGTCCCAAAACCCCAGGGATGGAAAATGTGTAACTATGTCAAATTGTACCCAATGTTACTTTAGATGGAGACATCTAACATGCTTTAATGAGTTACAGAGAAAACCAAGTGGAGATTCTTAGACCTCACTAATCTGGAATGAAAAATATAATCATCTTAACCCATCAGCTGCCCTTTATTTAAGATTTTTGGTTAAAGGGAACAATTTTATCCTAGCTGGGTTGCGTTCTCTAATCAAGAGACAAATTCTTTGAGTAAATACTCTTAGAGGTGCTGAACTGTTCTGACTTCCCTGAGTATTCTCCTTTCTTCTGTGACACATATTTGAAGTCTCTGTTTTTATCTGAGGAAATAAATATGGAACTTATAAATTTCCTCGTCTTCTATCTTCAGGGCTGCCTGTGTGGCATGCATTAGATAACCATGCTATGACAATGCAACATTAAATTGCAAACACTATGATGTTGCTTTTTTATGTAGCTTCCTGTTTGGTAAGGCAAAATTCTGCTTTCTGATGTAAACGCACATTGACATCACATTGGCAAAGATTGGTAATTTCTGTTAAACTCTAATACTAGTGAGATCAGATTATTGACCTTAGGCTATCTGAGCATTCTGAGTGTGATACATTTCTTAAGGTACATTCTCTGATGATATTTTGTGCTTTAGCATAACATCACCCTGAAACTGACAAATAGTGATTCCAACCAGCCTGCTGCAAAGCTCAACGCTTTACTAGACAAGCACTGAGCCTTTTCCATTATTGCATGATATCAACAACAGTTGCATTTATTCATACTTAATGTGAAGCATTAATAGGTCATTTAATATTTGGCAAGCTTAACAGCAAATAATTTTTTCTAATGAATTTAGATCACATTCCTGAATCATTTACTGAGTGGTTCTGGTTTTCACCAATATATTTGTATTTTGCATATATTTACCTGATACAAATATTTTAGAAAGCCTTTTTTGCTTCAAAAGCCGGGAAATATTCATGATCTCGTGGCTCTCAGAAGACACAAGGAACACCCTTATCGCTCAGCGACAATGGAGTGAACTTGGCATATTTCATTGAAAAAGTATACATGCATCTCTACTTGTCTGTTTTGACCAATCTAGTAAATATCTACTATTATGTATAATTGACCATTATTGTAGAATAACCAGATGAAATACTATAGTGATTGATGTGCTTGTTGTGTGCAGCACACGGTTTATGTCGACATTTTTAAAAACAGGTTACCTATATTTAAACACTTAAATAGGTCACCTGACTTTTTAAAAGTGCTGATAACACAACTTCACCTACTTAGAAGAATGTTGAATTTTTAAACATTTGTTCACGTATTTTTATAATATCATAGCACTACTCATTTTGACTCTCTAACTGCCTGTGGAAGTATAAGATGTGACATTGTACATAAAAGAGTTACACTGTAAAAAGAAATTAAATCACACTGATACAATGTTGCTTCTAAACTCAAGAAGGGGAGGTTATGCTGATTTAAACAGAGCCAGGTGTGCCTGGAAAAGCAGGAACCAGAGCATAGGGTGCTAAACGGCAATTAATTAAGGTAACTAAGGAGTCATTGGCAGGGGATTGCTGAGGGTGATATGGAAATGAAGGTACCTGACTGGTCTCAGGGACTATATGGGGTGGGTGTGTGTGTGTCTTTTTTTTTTTTTTCTTTTTTCCTTTGTCTATTAACTTGCCTTCTTGATCTGTATAAATTAAGAGACCTGAGCCCTGGGAGGGGGGTCACTTTTCTAAATGTATTAGCAGAGCAGCTTTGCTAATAAACAGAGTGGTCTGACAAATTGTGAGTCTTGAGTCTAACTTTGACACGCCTTACTTGGAGTTGAATACATTAATCTTTGATAGACTCAGCTGCAGTCTGAGAAGCATTTTATACCATTCTCCCACTGTAAATATAAAATGCTGTTTGTAAGTATCCAAAAATGTTAGTTCAGAAGAGCTCATTCTCAGAGGGCTGGTGTAGCTGCTCTTGTGTATTGTGCACAATTATGGATGCAGATAAAGAAAGGTTTATAGAAGAAATGAAGCCACAGTACAAGGCAATGACATAGATAAAAAGCCACAGAGATTACACTGTAGAAATAAAGGTGAGGTTAGGAAAATTCTGGGATTTTTGTTGTTTTATGGAAGAGAGCTAGAAGTGGGGCCAGACTAAGATACACAGGCCTGATGGGAAGGAGGGTGTAGAGGGGCAATTGCCCATGTGTCTGGCATTTTAAAGGGGCCTGGAGCTCCAACCACTGAGAGAAATGCTGTGGACTGCCACGCATCCCTCCATGGGTGGCTTAGAGTGGTGGTCTTCAACCCATGTGCCACGGTGTACTGGTGTGCCCCAAGAACTGTTCCTGTGCCACAAAATTTCACAAATTTCCCTTCGCTGTGTCTCTCTTTGTTGCACCACTGTGTGTGTGTGTGTGTGAGATTCATGACCCCATGCCATTGGGGCTAAGCTGCAAGATGGCCTGAGTCTTAGCTGGTGCAGAATTCATCAATTTTCCCCCTGTGATGGCTTTTTGCAGAGCCATTGTGAGGGGACATGCCAACCCTGCAGGCCCCCATTCATACTTGGAGGCAGCTGCTTCCAGGCCCAAATGAGCTGGCAGGGAGCCTGTACTCCCTGCTGTGGCAACTGGTACAGAGGGCAGGAAGCCTGTTGGAGCTGAGACATGCTGTGGCCTGGTTCCAATGGGCTGGTGGGGAGGGGCGCTGCTTTCTGTGGTTATTCATTTACTCAGCACCCCTAGCACAGCGCAGAGCAGATTTGGAAATGTGCCTTTGCTCACTGTCGAAGATGGTGTATTCTGTGGTGGATATGAAATATTTAATGCACTTGATTCTTGTTTAGCTTGTTGTATGCACTACAGTGCTGTAAACCTCTCTAATAAGACTGTAACCATAGTAAATGATCAGTTGATTAGTTGAAAGAAGTGTGTGCGCCATGGAGTTGTCTCACTGAAGTGTGCCATGTTGCTGAAAAGGTTGAGAACTGCTGGCTTAGAGAAAGTGTGTGGCAGGAGGGGAAGAAGGAGGGGCCTACTGCCCCAAGTCCCATCCCTTCTGCCCTTGGTCCCTCCCCTTCCAGCCCCCTGGCTACCTTGCCACTCAATATACATGTTATTCTGACCTATGAATAAGGTGCATTCACTGATTCAAGCAAATGGCTCAAAACCAAGAGCACAGCCGGAAGCTAAGAGGGGACTGGGCACTAAGGCAGTTCACAAAGACCTTCTTTATGCAGAGGGTAATTCATTGTGGAATGGAATTGCCACCACAACTGTTAGTGCTGAAATACCACAACGATAGTTATCATTCCTTATCTAGCAAAGGGAGTGATACCAAGTTTGCATGGATGTCATTTGTAAGTGCTTTAGACTTTTTTTTTTTGCTAAGTGGTTAATGATTCACCATTACAGAGACTTCATTTGGTTTCCTCACAACACCTTCTTGCTCAAGAAGTTTAGGAGGAAAATACCCCTCTTAGGCTAGGACTTGACATGCGTATGGAGGGGATGGGTTGACGAGATTGTCTACAACACAATATGGCCCATTTGTGATTGCTATAAGCAAGTATCTCCAATAGGTAGAGATGGGGAAGGCTCTGAGTTATGACAGAAAGTTCTTTCAAGAGTGTTTGGTTAGGAAGGAGTTTGCCTCCCAGATCAGACTGTCTGTGACTGTGGAGGCTTTCTGCCTTCCTCTGCACTATGGGGAGAAAGCTCACTAGCTGGCTTGAACTGGAGTAAATAAAGGTTTCACTGTAACAGGAAGTCTTCCAATCATGATGTTGGAGTTGAAAGTTTTATTTTTATATTCGTATCTTTGGTTTAATAGTGTAGCAATGTGAAGTAACTAACAAATATTTAATATTTTTATTTGAATACATGTTTCTTTGTTTTAAAATTTAGCGAGTTTAGTGAGTAAAGAGAGTGAGTTTTGATATTTTCTGTTAATGAGATTAGAAGAATGTTAGAGGCTGAAGCCTTACTTGTTTGATTTACAATGCCTTTTGCTTTGCCCGATATGAGATGCTGTTGTACAATGCTTTCTTTGAAAGTCTTTGTAAAAATTGTGTTTTACATGTGAAAGTGGTATGTCTGTGTTGAGATAAAGGTGCGAAGATTATCCTCAGAGCCAGCTGGCCAAGAAAGGAGGGACAAAGTGTGGATGAAGACAGACTGAATGGTGTCAGAGGAAAACCATCAGTATGTACCCATGGTCAGGGAGTAATCAGACTGGTGACTAAAGCATGGAGCAGGCACCCCTAAAGATGATTGATTACAGGATGAGCCTTTCAGAGATGTTTTGGAAATGACTGACATCAGAAAGATAACACACTGGTCAAAGTCTGACACAGCAGAATCCATAGACTACCATAGAGAAAAGGATTACTAAAGCAGGGTGCTTTGCCATGGGACCACCAATTCCAGGAGAGCATCAGATTGCGACCAACAAGACCCTGCTCCCCCTCTGTGATCGATCTAGCTGGCCACTAGCTTGATCCAGACTCTGGATTGGTAATTATAACATCATCTGGCGGGAGTGTGTGTGTGATGTCTGTGTGTGTGCATGACTGAAAAGCGTATGTTGCTGTCGTATTCTCAATAAATGTGCCGTACTGCCTTTTCCCCTATAAAAGATCTTGTGTGCTTTGTTTAAACATAACAAAGAGTTGAGGGCTTCAGTAACTCAGCCAGAAGTTATGGGCCTGTGGGTGGGCGAGGTTCATAGGCCTGCAATGTTCAGGAAGACGTTCAGCCTCTTTTCCTGGCGGGCATACAGGGTCCAAGTCTCGCTGCCATAAAGGAGGATGCTGAGGATGCAGGCTCTGTAGACTTGCATTTTGGTGTGAGTGTACAGCTTGTTGTTATTCCACACTCTCTTGCTGAGTCTGAACAGAGTTGTGGCCGCTTTTCCGATCCTCCTATTTAGCTCAGTGTCCAACGACAGGGTGTTAGTGATGGTGGACCCGAGGTAAACGAACTCGTGGACGACAGGATGAATGATGGAAGGATTCCAAAAGACATCCTGTATGGTGAGCTAGCCTCTGGCAAAAGACCTCCCGGACGCCCCCAGTTGCGCTACAAAGATGTCTGCAAGAGAGACCTCAGAGAGGTAGACATTGAGCTGGACAATTGAGAAGAACTAGCAGACGACCACAGCGGATGGAGGCAGGGGTTACACAAGGGCCTTCAGAAGGGCAAGATGAGGATCAGACAGCTAGCAGAGGAGAAGTGAGCGCACAGAAAGCACACTAAGGACTTGCCAGACACCCACCACATCTGCAAGAGATGCAGCAAGGACTGTCACTCTCATGTGGGTCTTCATAGTCACAGTAGATGTTGTAAATGAAGTCCTCAGTTGAAACTATAAAGGGCGCGATCCATAGTCTATGCAGACTGAAGGATGCCTACTACTACTAATGTTCAGGAGGTCAGACGAGATGACCATGATGGTCCCTACTGGCATTGAAGTCAGGCATTGTTTCAGGTAAGATGCATGTGACAGAGCTTTTCAAAGGTGTGCTTGCTTCTGAACTTTGATTTGCCCACTTTGATTTGCCGAAACAAGGCACAAGGTATGCCAATGCAAGGCGAGAAGTTATACCCCATGTTGTGTCCAGAAGAGAATTAAAAAAAATCCATTGTCTTTGTTTTAAGGACACTCAACCGGCAGAAAGTGGCTATGCCCAAAATTTAGCATGTTGATCAGGAGTTATTGTCATGGTGTGCAAGTTCAGTTTGTTTGCATGGATGGAAATCAATGTTTCTGGCAGATCTGCTTCTTTGCAAAATTAAACTCTTTCCTCCTGCCAGTGCCCACAAACGGGTCACTGTGCCTTTTAAATAACAAATAAAAACAAACTCATGAGTCCTTCCTGTTCTCCAACTTCTGCATTTTTTTTTCTGCTGGTTTTGTATTTTTCTGTGTCACCCCGTTTCTGAGCCTTCCCAGAAAAGCACTTCTTGTTGTAGGTTTATGTCCAGCACAACTTGTTACTTTTATTCCATCAGCAAGAACCTCATTTTAAGGCGGGGGGCCATCCATCCTGTTTTTCTGGGTACAGTCCCTCATTTAAGCTATCTCACAGTGGTCCCTACTTTTTTTAAGAAAATGGGTTAGTTGTTCCTTATATTGTGGGGATCCTGTTCCCTGGCACCAGGCGTCTGGAGGCAGCAGCTCTGCTACCAAAGTGTTCCTTTGCTGGGCAGCTGCCCAATTCCCTGGCACCTGACGGGAGCAGCCCCCACTGCCAGTGAGCTCTGCTATGAGGCAGCCTCTTCATTCCCTGGCACTCCCTGCTGGGAGGTTGAGGAGCCCTCATCCTCCACTCCCCCTCGTCAGCAGGCTGCGGAGCCCCCTTCCTTGGTGCCTCACTGTGGGGCATCTGTCCCCCATCACGAGGAGCCCTGACATGGAACAGCAGCCCCCCATCCTTGAAGACCAGTGTCCCATATTTGCCATAGGGCAATGCAGTCATCCTATTTTAAGAAGATTTGCATTGCTTTGTAAAAGACAGATTGGTTAAATTGCACTTATGCCAGTAGAGCTTTGGCCTAGGTTTCGGCTCTTCTGTGCTGATTCAGTACCCATCATTACAAATATTTTTTTAATAAGAGCTGTCAAAGCTCTCAGTTCTTACCCCTAACAAGTCTTCATTCGTATTTCAGTGTTTTAAGTCAGCATGCATGTTATGCCATGCAACTCTTTTCGCCTGTTAGATGGGGCTAGGTGTGGGGCTGGAAAACATGATGATTCTTTAAGGTCAGCATTCCTTATCTTCAAACATCTTTTTTTGTAAATAAAACTGGACTTTGAATGAAAGATACAAAGAAATTTAATTAGAAATTTCCCTGTGAATGCATTTTGGTGGGTGACTGTTTTAGCACCTGGATAATTAATTGCTTTTAATAATACCCCAACAGATAGGGTCCCTATAAACTCGCTTTCTCCATCTTCTTCTATTTTTCATCCACAGAAACTAGGGAAAGGCCACTTGACAGGATTTGATCTAGAGATTTCAGTTGTGCTATCTCCCTAACTTAAAAATCAAGCTAAACATCCTTCTCTCTGTGTCCCTTTTACATCACTAACCCTGAAGCAGCTCAGACTAAAGACAAAACAATATGTGGGACTGCTGAATCAATGAAGACTTTCCTACTTATTCCAAGAATCTACAGGAGGGTGGCTGTTTCTCTCATACTCTCCTGCCACATCCTCCCCACCACCCCCTTTTCCATCTCTGATGAGGATGGCATTTAGGTCCCATTTTTTGAAACAATCTCTTCTTGTAGCAGGTTGGGGTGAAATGGAGCTATCTATCAATTTGAAAAGGTCACTGGCTGTGTCAGAGCGACAGTGAGTCCAAATTATCCATTAATCTCCCAATTTAAAATTGCCATCCTTCTTATTACAACTGGCGGGCCACGCCAACTAAAATAGAGCTCTCCTCTTACACCCATGACCAAGCAGCTTTTTATTAGCTGGCAGATAAAATTGGCAATGCACTCAAACATTAAATATTCATTGACTGCTCTCTAAAACGAAACGGGCTGCTAACAGTTTGAGAATATATGAGAAAACAGCCAAAAGAATTACAATTGATTTTCTTGTCTTATCTGCTAAGGCTTGTACTGTATTATTAGTATAACATCTCTGACATGCTCCTATATCAGTTTGAGAGCCAGAGTAGTAAACGTAAAATTTTTCCCTGTCCCCTTTACATTTTCATGTTATCCCAATGTTACTGACCCACAGTATGTTAAATGGGGGATAAATTAGCATTTAGAAAGTGCAGTTGCTCCAAGGAAAATAAATGTTGTTAATTACTTTTCCACCCTCTGTAACTAGGACAGTATGCAGAAGGTCACAGCTAAGGGGAATGAGCATAAGAAATTCAGGCCTGGAGGATGTCTGGCTTCTCTATGAAGAGTAAGGAGGGGATTAAGTAGAAAGAGTAGGGGACACCTCCCCTCTGTTAGGCTTGGGCTATACAAGAGAGGTAAATTGATGGCAGATATGCAATTCTAGGGCCGTGTCTACACTAGCCCCAAACTTCGAAATGGCCACGCAAATGGCCATTTTGAAGTTTTCTAATGAAGCACTGAAATGCATATTCAGCGCTTCATTAGCATGTGGGTGGCCGCGGCACTTCAAAATTGATGTGCCTCGCTGCCACGCGGCCCGTCTTGATGGGGCTCCTTTTCGAAAGGACCCCGCCTACTTTGAAGTCCCCTTATTCCCATGAGCTGATGGGAATAAGGGGACTTCAAAGTAGGCGGGGTCCTTTCGAAAAGGAGCCCCGTTGGGACGAGCCGCGCGGCGGCAAGGCGCGTCAATTTCGAAGTGCCGTGGCCGCCCACATGCTAATGAAGCTCTGAATATGCATTTCAGCACTTCATTAGAAAACTTCGAAATGGCCATTTGCATGGCCATTTCGAAGTTTGGGGCTAGTGTAGACAAAGCCTAGCTATGGCAACAACCTAGCTAGAATCAACTTATCTGCAATCAACTTACCTGGCTGTCCACACAGAGGTCTCCCATCACCCTCTCTTACTCATTGCTGGGGGACAGCTGCCAACCCCAGACAGTTCAGATTCATGAGTCTCTACTAGGCACAAAAAACTGAACTCTGGAAGATAGCCTTTGAATGGTTGATCTTCCTAGAAGTGTAGACATACCCTTAAAACCAGTCTTTCACTTGCTTGGGAGAGCAATATTCCCACATAGCTCCTTGCCTTGGTTGTAGGATGAGCTCCCTCTCCTGTTGGATTACTTTAATTGATACAACTACAGCTCAACAGTTCCTCACCAGCACTTCTTTCTGTGACAAGAGGCACAAACTTACTTCTGTTGAACGTTACTGCTTATATCACAGGCATTTGCGGCTGAGACATCTGCTAGAGGATAGCATGGGCGGCAGTGCCTAGTTTAGTTGCCTACTACAAATGAGGTAGGATGGTGCATTGGTTAAAGCACAGAACCTAGAACCCAGAGATCTGTATTCTACATGCAGCTCTGCCACAGATTTGCTGCATGGAAAATGTCCCCTGCAGGTGAGGATGGGACATGAATGGATATACAGGTTGAATCTCTCTAGTATGGAACTCTTGTCTGGCAAGGTCCATAATCTGGCATGATTTTTAGTTAGCTGGACTACTACTTATCATGAGTGTGGCCAAGTTTCCTGTGGTCCCATCAAGTTTGCTTACACCCACCAGTCCTGGTTCTCAGTGTCCTGTGCTGTTCTTTAGATGTAATTTTCTCCTAAATGTCTTCTAAGGGCCCAGTAAGCAGAGGAACTGTTGGTAATGCTGCTAGACAATATTGACCTCCCATGGATCAGCAAATTCTCTTGTTTGACACCAGTCAGGTCTGGAGGGTGCTGGACAAGAGAGGTTCAACCAGTACGTTCAACGAACTTCAACTGCTGGAACAAATCCTCAAGACCAGAAAATATTCCTGGTTTAGAGGTTCCTTGGTCTCCTTATACATACTTTATAGTGAAAATTCTGACATTTTAGGAACTGCCAGACTGTATAAGATCCATGGTCTGTCTTATCCAGTGTGCTCATTAGAGGATGATAGAGAAAACCCCATGGTAGGCAGTTTTAGGATAACCTACTCTGTGTTTCTTCCTACCTATCAGTAATTTTATTTGTCTTGTGGCCCAGAGCTTGGGAGTTTATCATTTCAGAACTCTTGTTTAATTATTTTTATTATTACAGTTCTGTGTATTCTTGTTTATGTATTCTATATTCACAAACCAGCCACCAAGATCAACTATGACACACGAGATGCTCTTAACTCTAAAAATGTCTGCAACTCATATCCCTTCTATTCATTTCAATGGCGGTTATGGGTTTTGTGAGCTGGTTTATCACAACTGTCAAGAAGTTTTAATTTATGAAGCGAGAAGAATGTGCAATAGAAGCAATTAAAGGTCTTCCTTCTTCTGATGTGCATCTGACTGAGTCACTATGATGACAGTGCATGCAAGACCAGTTCTTTGAAAAATGGTTTTGCGGTCCATGTATTCAACTGGATTTCCATAGATGGTTGTCTAGATGCCTTGTTACATCATGAGATACCAAAGAGCCTATTAGATTATAAAGTTTTGAGACCTTTATTATTTTAGTGGTATTGTCCTCTAAGGTACAGTATCCGGGCAGGGATATCAACACACACCTGCATGTCATAGAATCATAGGAGATGAGGTTTGAAAGAGATCTCAGGAAGTCATCTAGTCTAAACCCCTGCTCAAAGCAGGACCAGCCCCAACTCTAGTTCTCCAGCACTTTGTTTATTTTAAAGTTTCCATCGGCTCTTATATAGCTGCCATTGCAGTGGTCTAGGAGAAATGAGTATCCTTCCCAAGGTCATGTTCATGCCACTCAGCGGATCAGTTGAAAAAGCAATATCTCTGGCTCCTTTCCATTTGCATCAATTTGACAGCACACCTGGGCTCTAAATGAAGGCATTTCAAACCAAGTGTGTGGCCTTGCATTCCTTAGGCTGTGTCTACACGTGCCCCAAACTTCGAAATGGCCATGCAAATGGCCATTTCGAAGTTTACTAATGAAGCGCTGACATGCATATTCAGCGCTTCATTAGCATGCGGGCGGCAGCGGCGCTTCGAAATTGACGAGCCTTGCCGCCGCGCGGCGCGTCCAGACGGGGCTCCTTTTCGAAAGCACGCCACCTACTTCGAAGTCCCCTTAGGGGACTTCGAAGAAGGTGGTGTCCTTTCGAAAAGGAGCCCCGTCTGGACGCGCCGCGCGACAGCAAGGCTCGTCAATTTCGAAGCGCCGCTGCTGCCTGCATGCTAATGAAGCGCTGAATATGCATGTCAGCGCTTCATTAGTAAACTTCGAAATGGCCATTTGCATGGCCATTTCGAAGTTTGGGGCACATGTAGACGTAGCCATAATGAACTGCATTCATGGAACATCTAGATTAGCACCCGCGTCCTCTGAGCATATGTGTTCTCCCCCCACCCCTGCAAGCTAAAGTCTTGCAGACTGTATTAAGTTAGACATACAAGTCCACTAGCTCAACTACAAAAGGGAATTGACAGATGTAGGAATGGCTGATTTTCAAGATATGGTTATAAACTTAATACTGCTTTTCTTCTGTAAGATCAGACCCAATGATATAATTATATATAAGCCTGATATCAGTTAAAACATTGTCCTTATTCACTTGTAATGATAAGTTGATGTGCTTATGAACTCTCTTAATATTTTATCTGGATACCTAAGACAGAATTCTAAATTAAATTACAAGTAAAAGTGAGCTCATTGGCTTCTTACCAGTCCTCATTTATGCATATTGCAACTCAACTTGGCAAAAATCTCTTCACTGAATTTGATATATATGTTTTTAATTGTTCTTTATTTTACAACTCTTTTGTTTTCCCAGTCAGTGTAATTACTGGCTGGCCTGTGGCACCCTGTAGACTAACAGATTTGTTGGAGGATAAGCTTTTTTTTTGGTGGGCAAAGGCCTCGTTCTTCAATCTGCATCTGAGGAAGTGTGTCTTTGCCTATGAAATCTTATACTCCAATAAATCTATTAGTCTATAAGGTGCCACAGGACTTCTCATTGTTTTTGCAGATACAACATGGCTACCCATCTGATTACTGGATGAATATCTATATATTATATTTGCAGAATAATGAATTATTTGTCTTCTGTGTTCTCCACTATTGAACCATCTCTAAATAAAGCACTGTTAAGAAGATTCCAACAGCAAAGGACTTGAAATATTTGCAATGATGATGACTGGTCAGGTCAGAGGCTTATTGGCAGAGCTGGTATGGGGAGGGAGAGAGCTCGCAAAGGGGCACACCAGTAATATGCCTTTAAAATGTGTGCAATTCATCTCTCACTTTGAAGAGCATTGCATTCATGACTATTTTTTCTCAAGCATATTTTATTTCCTCAGAAGTTGTTGGGATGAGGTGTTCACCCCACACCAGCACTGAAGGGGTTAACATGACTAAAAAGAGGTCAGTTATTTATATAGGCCATACCCATGGGCGAGCCCAAGACCAATAAAAGCTACTTAATGATGAACCAGCCTAGATGGAGCAGGGAAGACTGAACTTGTATGAAGCTAGAAAGTTTGCGGCAGAGAGAGAGAGAGTCTGCCTGCAGTTGCTGTATGGGAGTAGAGAGGTGGGTAGGCCGAAGCCCTATGGAGGGCAAAAGCCATGACATCCTGTCCCTGAGGGGAAGGGATTACCCAGAGGAGTTTTGGGGAAGGCAGGGAAAGAAAAAGCTTGAAATGGTGGAGACTTTAGCTGCAGCTAGTAGGGTCCCAGGGCTGGAATGCAGAACAGTGGGTAGTCGTGGGGTCCCCCACCAGACACTGGCCTGGGACTGGGGAAGGATGTATCCAGGTAGTTAGTCTGGTGAGGTTTTGATAGGGAGAACTACAGTGACCTAGCTGGAGGGCTGGGTCAATAGACAGAATGCTCTGAAGTACAAGAAGAGAGATCACTTCTGTAACAGTGACCACTGTGCTAGACTGGGGGAGAGCTGATATCAGACCCAGGTACAAGGGGGTGCCTCAGGTGTGACTAAACCCCATCCCCAGGGCAGTTTTGTGCCAGTTAGTGAAAACTGGCATTCTGAGCTCTTAAGAGAAATGTAATTTCATATGATCAACACCACATAATTATTACAGCACTGGGGCGTGAAGGAGGGAGTGAACAGCAAACCATTCACCAGCTCAAGACTTGGAAAGCTGTTGCAAATACAATTGCAAATGACTCTTCTTTACCATGAGTATATCATCAGTATTTGTAGGGACACACAAGAACCACTTGCTGCTCTAGACACAAATGAAAGTATCAAACTTCAGAAGATGCGCCTAGAGGTACACCATTTAAGGGGTTGATGAAGCTTGTAATGTGGTCAGCAGGAGAAGCCCTGGGAAGAGGGTTCATTTTGAAGCTTCACTGCTTTCTTTTAAGTGAACAACACACACAATATTTATTTTTTCTTTGCTGATGAACATCTGACCTCGATCAAAATTTCTCAGCTGACCGCTCTCATCCCCTGACTGCACTCTTATGAAGTTCACCGTGGTAATGGAAAGTGGAGTTGAGGATAGTGAGATGGGAGGGGTAAGAGGACAAAGGAAATCCTTCTCCAAATTGTGGCTTTTCAGTCTCTTACCAATTCATCCGAGAAATGAATGACACTTCTGTGTGTGGGTACTTCTGGCTCTGTAGCACCCCCACCCCCTACCTCTGCTTCTGTATCTTGCAAGTTTAATTGCTCATAAAGAGGAACTGAGAGCTACAATTCCCGTGAAATGTTCTGATGAAATACCTAATGACTTTCAGCATTTGATTTATGGATGTGGCTTAAGTCATATGCAGGCTTCTGTCAGAACAGGCCAAAGAGATATGCTTATATTTATCTATAGATGTTAAGGGTTACTTATGTAAAATCATTTCATTTTTGAGGAAACCAAGCCAGACCCGTGGGAAATGCATTTTTACAGCGTATATTAGCAAAGCCCAATCAACCTCCTTGTGGGAGGACAATTAAAGAATTAAAAATTGGAATTTCAATTATCATACAAATTGGAAGGAAATGAATCAGCTCCTATTTTATGACTTGACTGAGCTCTGAGCATTGCTGGTTGAGTTTTGTGGCAAATCTTTGATTAATTGAGACCCAGCATGAAAGAGTAAAATTGAGACTCAGGTAGCCTATTAAATGCTTGGCTCTCTTGATCTGCTTCCCCAAGGTTAGAAATGGTAAGAAGCAAGATGAAGCAGAAACAAAACTTAGGTGACTGGGGAGCTGATCCAACCTTCCCATGCCAATCTGAGTTGTCTTTGCATGTCCTGGGAGTTCTACCAGTTTCTTGCTTTGACTTGCTTTACTTAAACCCTTGTACTCCAGGTGGAGCATAGGTCATCTAAAAGTCTCCTCCACTTCAACTGGGATACTTGTGGTGTTTCTTGCTTTACCTCCCACTAAAAGGTCTTGTTTTAGCTAGAAACAGGAGTCCCACAAGAGCTGGTCAGTGACAGTTTTAAATTGGCTTAAATGGTTTTGAAGAATGATCCATCAAAACTACTCTCTGCTATTTATACCATTCATTACAGGTTGCCACCTGTAAATAAAAATGAGCAGCTGAATTAATAGACTTTCAATGCCTAAGTCTGGAGTTTGAATATGAACATTAAAGTTAGGTCTAAGTTATTGAACACCAAAAGCCAGCAGTTTCAAATCTGAAATATAAAAAGTACTACAGGTTGAACCTCTCTTGTCTGGCACCCTTGGGACCTGACCGTTGACGCATGAGAGAATTTGCTGGCCCCTGAGAGGTCACTATGATCTAGCAGATTACCAACATTTCCACTGCTTACTAGGCTCTTAAAAGCCATTTGAGGTAAATTACAGCTAAACAGCAGAGATCACCTGAGAGCCAGGACTGGTGGCTGCAAAAAAAACTTTATGGGACCACAGGAAACTTGGCCACACCCATGATAAGCAGTCATCTGGTTAACTAAAATCCTGAAGGATTAAGTATGTTGCCAGATGAGAGTGGCAGAATAGAAAGCCTCAAAGTGTACAAGCCTGGGATGAAGGGACCTGAAAAATGGGACTCATCACTAAGTAGTTTTGGCAACTGTTAGAGATGTTTGACATGACACGGAAGGGGCCACCTTAAAACATTTGGAAGTCCAGTGCTGCAGACTGGCTAGATCTGTCAGTAAAGTTTAGAACAAGAAATGAGCTAAAATTTTCTACCCAGTCCCTGCTGAAGTCTATTAGTTCAGATGAAATGGAGTCAAGATTTTAACCTTCCATTCCCCTAACTGAATTTGGGTTGCAAAACTGCAACCCAACTAACACAATTTTGTAAAGCCAAAACCTAGCCTCCTTGGTTGGGCTCTACTCAGAACATATGGCATTAGCAGATTGTTTAAATAAATTAGACCACACTTTTACAGAGTCTAAAGTTAAGAGAGAGAGCTTAATTCTGAGGCTGGATTTAATACAGAGCTAGGGTAATGATCTATGAACTGGAGAAATGTACTGGAAACTACAATGTACTAATGAAGACCACAGTGGCAGCTTTCTGTGCGAGTTAATTTGCAATCTATGCAGAGATCTCTTGGTAAGTCTATAAAGAGAGGTGTTGCAGAAGTAATCACCACTTCAAAGTGTAGAAATGTTGCCTTAGGAGACAGAATGTTGTTGAATGCTAAATTTCCATTTTGAACATTGTTTATAAAATTGCCACCGCTGCTGCATATCATAGAGCATAGGAAAGTATATTGCCCTTTTGAACTGGGTGTCCCCCAAGCCCAATTAAAATATAAACTCTTTAAAACTGAGCTTTTGAACAAAATGAAGGGATGCCTAAAAGCTGAAACACTGCCAAGCATCATATTGACACTAAGACACTCCAAGTCAAGTTAGAAAGTAACACCAGATTCAGCTGGGTATAGTCTCCTTTAAAAGTGATAATTCAGCCCTTGTCAGAAGTCTAGGGTGAAAGTAACAAGGAAAGTGTGGAACAAAACAAGGCATAGCACATAAAATGCAGGCCTGGGGCCTTCAAACTCCACAGCATACTTTGCAGAGCTCTGACCAAATTAAGATATATGTTTATGTGCCTACATAAGGTCCACAGAGCTTTGCCCCCAGACTCTGAAGTTTAAGTTGTAGGCCTGCTTGAGTAGGAGGCAAAGCCAGGTGAGCCCCCAGCAGGACTCTGCTGCTTTCTATTCTCTGTTGATGTTTTTATAATGGATCTTGGTGGTTTGCGATAGACAAGAAAAGGAAACCACTGTGCTTGCTCTTCCCATTGAACTTGGCTTACTTCCACTCCTCCCCACAGAATCCCAAATGAGTGGGTGCACAGAAACACTGAGCAGGTGGCACTGAACCAGTCACCCCTCAAGCCTGCGGTGTTTTGATACTGAAGGCTTATCTGAACTCTTGTAGTGCTTCAGTGTAAATGCTGCTTATGCCAATATGAGGGATACCTCTTGTCAGCAAAGATAATCCACTTCTTGGAGGTGGTAGCTAGGCTGTTGCAAGAATTCTTCCATTGACTGAGTGCTGTCTACATGGAGACTTCTGAAGAGTGACAAGTGTGGAGCCCTGCACTTAAGACAGAGGAATCTCAAGCACTGCTACAGGCTGGGGACTGGTTGGGTAAGCCAGTTCTGCAGAAAAGGACCTGGGGATTACAGTGCATGAGAAGCTGTGTATGAGCCAGCAGTGTGCCCTCCTTGCTAAGAAGGTTGACTGCATACTGGAGTGAATTAGTAGGAGCACTGCCAGCAGATCAAGGGAAGTGACTATTCCCCTCTATTTGGCACTTAGTAGCCGCGTCTACACGTGCACACTACTTCGAAGTAGTGGCACTAACTTCAAAATAGCGCCCGTCGCGGCTACACGCGTCGGGTGCTATTTCGAAGTTAACTTCGACGTTAGGCGGCGAGACGTCGAAGTCGCTAACCTCATGAGGGGATAGGAATAGCGCCCTACTTCGACGTTCAACGTCGAAGTAGGGACCGTGTAGTCGTTGCACGTCCCACAACGTCGAAATTGCCGGGTCCTCCATGGCGGCCATTAGCTCGGGGGCTGAGAGACGCTCTCTCCAGCCCCTCAGCTCACTGGTGGCCACATGGAGCGGCCCCTTAAAGGTCCCCTCCCCCTCCGTTCCTGTGCAGGAAGCTGAGGGATCGTGCAGGCAGCAGCCTGCACACGCGGCCAGCCTGCACCTACCTCAGCCCCCCACCCAGAGGCGATGGCTGGCCGGCAGCCCCCCCAGCGCCCCCAGGGGACCCCCCCCAAAGGGGAGCCAGGGCTCACAGCCCAGCCAGAAGGGCAGCCAGGCTGGGAAGCGGCAGCGGGGCCCCTCCTGGATGGAGGCCGAGCTGCGGGACCTGCTGGGGCTCTGGAGCGAGGAGGAGGTGCTCCAGATAATGGGAAGCAAGAGGCGGAACGCGGATGCGTTCGCTCGGCTGGCCGACGGCCTGGCTGCCCGGGGTCACCCTGCCCGCACTCCTGACCACGTCAGGAGTAAGGTCAAGGAGCTGTGGCAGGGTTACTCCCGGGCCCGGGATGCGGCCAGCCGATCTGGGGCCGCCCCCGTCACTTGCCCCTTTTACAGAGAGCTCAGGGACATCCTGGGCCCCCGGCACACCTCCTCCCCTCCGGCCACCCTTGACACCTTGGCCGACGAGCCCCAGCAGGCCCTGCAGCCGGAGTCCACCCCGGAGGCAAGCCCCGCACCCCGGGGGCCCCCCCGGAGCCCACCCCCGGGACATCGCGGGAGGAGGAGGAGGGGGGCTCCTCCTCCGCAGAATCCGGGCTGCAGATCCTCCTCCTGCCATCCCGGAGCAGCAGCAGGGCCTCCGTCCCCGGGGATCTCCGGACGTGGGAGCAGACCGACAGGTAGGTACCCCCCTCTGGTGGACACCCCTGGGCTTGAGGGGCAGGGGTAATAGATATGTGTCCAGGGCCCCCCACATGCTCACATGGCCATGGCCCCAAGGACACCAGGGCCATGGCCCTCACAGCACTGCAGCCATCAGCCCGTGCCCCCCCCCAACCCCGCATGACAGTGCCATGCCCCATCCCCGGGCCAGGGGGGAGCGGAACCTCGAGGGGCCCCCAGGAGGAGGGGGTGGGACACCCCGCAGCAGCAGCATGTGATGGAGTGGGGGGAGTGCAAAAGGGAGACTCAGGCTAGATATGAGCAACAAGAGCCGAATAGATCCCAGGGGCAAAGGATGATCGTGGGGCTACAGCTGGCAGGTGACACCTCTGCCCTGAACAGAGAGGAGGGAGGAGCCGAGCTGGCTTGGAATTGGGGGGCGAGGGCGGGGGCCACAGGTAGAGGCTAGGGGAAGGGAGAGCTGGAAGGCAGCCAGCCTGAGGAGGGGGAAAGCTGCATCCCCGAGGGGCACCCCTTGGGTTCTTCTCCCTACGACGGATTGGAAGAACTGTCTCTTCTGACAGCTGGTGCTGTCACTCCTGGGAGAAACTGGGCATCTGTGGCCTAAGAAACCTCTCCTGCTGTCAGACCCTGCGGGGTGAAGTGAGAGTCGCTCCCACCAAGGGACGGGGTGCAGGGCAGGGGGACCCCTGAACCCCATCCATCACAGCAGCATCTCCTGGGGACGGGGATGGGGAACCTGCAGCACAGGGCTGGGGGGACAAAGGCCACGGCTCGGGGACCACACTAACGCCTGTCTCCATTCTTCTTCCCCCCCTCTTCTCCTGTGTCCTGCACCTGCACCATCAGAAGGACCGGAAGAGAGCGCTGGCGAGGCATCAGTCGTCCCGGAGAGCCCTCCGGGACCATCGCCCCAGGGCAGCCCCTCGGCCGAGGACCGACCAGCCCCACGGCGGGCTAGACGGTGGACCCCGTGCTACCAACAGCCGACGGCGACGAACCCCCAGCTGCTGGCCATCCACCGTCGGCAGCTGGAGGTCGCGGAGCAGCACCTGCAGCTGCAGGAGCGGGCGCTGGCCTGGTGCCAGGAGGCATGGGGGGGCCTACATGGAGACATTTAACCGCTTGGTGGACTACCTGGCCCCCCATGCCGCGCCGGCCGCTGCATCGCCCGCTCTGCCTGCTCCAGCAGCCCCACCACCAGCTGCTCCGCCCGTCGCCATCCTGTCCGCCGTCGCCCCGCCACCCACCGTCGAGGGCCGGAGCACCGAGGGACCCCTGGAGCCACCTGAGACTCGCCGGCCATCCTACCTTCCGGTCCAGCCCGCCCCCACCCAGCCCCGGACAGGGCTGCGACCGCGGCGGGGCTCCCGACCGCCAATGCCCAGTGCCGGGCTATAGGGGCGAGGGGCCCAGGACGTGGCCCCCCTTGTATATAGTTGGACCCTGTTATTTATTTGTTGCCCCCCGTTTGCCCCATCCCCCCCCATGTAAATAGTTCTCCCCTTTATCCTCCCTGGTTTTCTTTTTATTATTCAGGACAATTGTTTCTTTGTATTGTTTTATTTTATTTTTGTACATATTACTTTTTTTCAACATGTTTGTACATAGTTTGTTTTTGGTTCAAATATTTACAGTTCCAAAAAAAAGGTTCTGAAACAAAAAAAGAAGTTAAAGTTCAGCCACAAGTGCGTGCTGTCATTTGTCCAGGACAAGTGGGAGGGGGGTGCGGTGGGGTGCTCCATGGTGTAGGCGTTGGGGCAGGAGTGTGGTGGAGGAAGGGGTGGGCAGTAGGGGGCCTGGGCAGAGTTCACCCCGCGGCCTCTTCATCAAAGTGGGCCTGCAGGGCCTTCCGGACCTGGGTCCCCTCGGGGTCCACCTGCCGACTGGGGGCAGCAGGTGGCTGGACGTCTGCCCTGCTGGCCTCCGCAGCCCAGCCCTGGAAAAAGGTCTCCCCCTTGCTCTCCACGAAATTGTGCAGGGCGCAGCAGGCACCCACAATCTGGGGGATGTTGTTGGGGCCTGCATCCAGGTGGGTCAGGAGACATCTCCAGCGTCCCTTCAGGCGGCCAAATGAGCGCTCCACCACCTGGCGCGCATGGTTCAGGCGCTGGTTGAAGCGCTCCTGGCTAGCGGAGAGATGGCCCATGTAGGGGTGCATGAGCCACGGCCGGAGGGGGTACGCCGCATCTGCGATGACACAGAAGGGCATGGTGGTGTCCCCCAGAGGGATCTCCCGCTGGGGGATGTAAGTCCCCACCTCCAGCCGGCGGCACAGGCCCGAGTTCCGGAAAACCCGGGCGTCGTGGGTGCTGCCAGGCCAGCCCACATAAATGTCCTGGAAACGTCCCCGGCTGTCCACCAAGGCCTGGAGGACAACAGAATGGTAGCCCTTTTGATTCAGGTATCATCCTCCACTGTGATGCGGGGCGCAGATGGGGATGTGAGTCCCATCCAGAGCCCCGAAGCAGTTGGGGAAGCCCAGGGTGGCAAAGGCCGCGATGGTGGCATGTGGGTCCCCCAGCCTCACGAGCCTGTGCAGGAGCATGGCGTTGATGGCATGCACAACCTGCAGAGAAAGCACATGGGACAGCACCAATGAGGGGTGAGCAGGGTGTGCGTGGCCCTGCCCTGCCCTGCGCTCCTCTGCCCTCTCACACCCTGGCCTCCCCTCCCCTCCTCCTCCCCTGCCCGGGCCCCCCTCCCCTGCCCTGCTCTCCACCCGTGGGTTCTCTTACCTCCATGAAGACAGCCCCGATGGTGGCCTTGCCGACACCAAACTGCTGCCCCATGGATCGGTAGTTGTCTGGAGTGGCCAGCTTCCAGACAGCGATGCTGACCCGTTTCTGCACTGTGAGGGCACGTCGCATGGCGGTGTCCTGGTGCCTGAGTGCGGGGGTGAGCCACTGGCACAGCTCCATAAATGTCTGCCGGCTCATCCTGAAGTTCCTGAGCCAGCGGTCATCGTCCCTCTCCCCAAGCATCAGCCGCTCCCACCAGTCGGTGCTGGTGGGGTAGCTCCACAGCCGCCGGCGTGTGAGGCGGCGGGGGGGGCGGGGTGCTTCAGGGTTAGGGGTTGAGCCCTGCTGCCCTGGGGGCATCTCCTCCTGTGTGGCAAGGAGGTGCTCAGCTGCCTCCCGCATGGCATGGAGCAGGGCAAGCCCTGCTCCTGCGGGGAGGGCTTGGTGGACCTCTGGCGGCAGCTGCTGCTGCTGCTGCTGCTGCTGCTGCTGGGGGTCCATGACTGCGGTGCCCGGGGTCTGTGTGCCTATGTCTCCTCAGACCGCGTGCTGTGCAGGCTGAGTGTGTCTGGGCAGGGCCCTTTAAGGGAGCGGCTAGGTGTTGCCCCGGAAGCGCTAGTCTGCCCTGTGACCCTGTCTGCAGCTGTGCCTGGCATCCCTATTTCGATGTGTGCTACTTTGGCGTGTAGACGTTCCCTCGCTGCGCCTGTTTCGATGTTGGGCTGCGCAACGTCGAAGTTGAACATCGACGTTGCTGGCCCTGGAGGACGTGTAGACGCTATTCATCGAAATAGGCTATTTCGATGTCGCTACTTCGAAATTAGCTACTTCGATGTAGTGTGCACGTGTAGACGTAGCCAGTGAGACCATATTTGGAGTATTGCTTCCAATTATAGGCCCTCTATTACAGACAGGATGTGGACACACTGGAGAGAGTCCAGCTGAGGCTGACAAAAATGATTAGGGGGATGCAACATGTGACCCAGGAGGAGAGGCTGGGAGATTTGGGCCTATTTAGTCAACAGAAGAGTGAGGGGGGGATTTGATAGCAGCCTTCAAGTACCTGAATGGGGGGTTGCACAGATGACGGAACAAGAGACAATGGTCTCAAGCACATGTGCACACAGACATTCTGTAACAGTAGGTTCAGAGCTTTTCAATTACCAAATTTAAGATCGTTTTGAGGAATCAATAATTAGGCTTCTTTGTTGGGCAGTAATTATCAGCTCTGTTAATTCTGATCATTCGAGGCCTCTCATTGGCCGTTTTGGAAGCAGTACTGGATTGGGTGGACAATAGACAAACAGAACTGGTGAAATGTCTTCTAGTGTTTCCCTGTAGGTTGTTGTTTGGAATCTCCTCAGAGGTTCTAGACTGGCATAGCAGGGATAACTGAAAACAACTTTAATTGTGCCTGACTGATCTTCGGTAGGTTTTTGCTTTAATGATCACCAAGTTCACGCCTCTTAACTCAAACACTGTAGAGTCCAAAACTATTCCAATATCAATCATCTCCAGTCTAATCTACAAGGAGACCACTGGATGCTCACTGTGGTAAGTTCAGAAAATTTATAAAATGACATTGGTAAGATTAAAAATGCTTAACCTCCCACGGCTTAATCTCAGATGCATCATTCTCCATTTTCTTCTGTTAATCTCCAGTGGACAGTACCGTAGGTGAAGCAGTCAAGTCACATTATAAATGCAGTAAAAATCGGCGTTAGATGACTTAGAAATGCTCATCTGTTGCTGTGGTATTTATGGACTATATATAGTGCTTGTCTTTAAAAAGTCAGTGATTTCCTCATGGTTTTAATGGTGACCACTGTGTGTTCGAGGTTGGGGATGGTGGCAGTGGCCGCAAGCATGGAGGAGTTGGATGATGGGTCAGTGATGGGTGAGAGCTGATAAATTATCTTTCGGTTTGGTGAAGACACTTTTTGGGTTTGTGATCCAGGAGGAGCGGTCTGCGGTGGGAATAGGCAGCATTGTTCACAGTGATAGACAATAACCAGAATTTTATGTGCAGCTCAAACTGTGGCATTCAGTTGGTAGATGGTACAAGGTGAAAATTCATGGGAGAGCATGCTAGGGTATGATTCACTCCATATGGACTTGCATCCATACTTCATTCTGTGCATTTGGCTGAGAGACAGAATAGCATAGCAGGTAGTCTTGCTAGGCACCATTGGATTGGCTGGAAAGAGCTAACACTCTGGATGCCAGATAGAGCAGTGGCTCTTTCTAAGATATCAGATCATTTTCAAGATTGTAGCAATCTATGAATCTCTGGCAATAAGCGGCTAGTCCATCTATGTTTCTCACTTCACAGGGATAGTGAAGAGCTGCTGGGAACTGATGGATGCAGCTCCCTCTGGTCAGGAGCCACCCTTTTTGTAAACATACATGTAAAATTCTGCACCAGGCTTGCCAACTCAGGTTTTGCTTTTTGTGGGACAGTTCTCTTCTCATGAAGTCACTTGAAAAGCATTCTAAGCATCTGATTCTCAACTCAGTTATATGGTCCTGAGGATGATTTATAATGGCCTTCGGTGGAGTTACACTGCCCTAAAACTGGTAAAATGGAGCAGGGAGTTCAGGTCCTAAAAATGTGGCCCTGTCTGAATGGTTCACCTAGACAGTGGCCAAGTTTCTTAATTGTGAATAAAGCAGCATGAACCATTCTGAGGTATAACAAGGCTACTTCCTCCCCCTGTGGAATACACGAAGCAAGCTAGAGGCTTTCCAGTTTTGCATGCACCAGGGTGTTCTTTATGGTGTCCCCTGCACCTGGTCATCACCATAGCCACATGCAGCAACATGCAAATGGATAGAAACATCCCCCTGAGACCTCCCCCTGGGGAAGAAGGAAAGATCTCCCCATTTTGATGAGATTCGGCCACCCTCGCCAGCCTCCTCCCCTTACACTTCTTCCTCTCCTTCCAGCTGTTAGCTTGATTTGTTCTCGTTATCTCACTACACGCCTGTGTTAAGTCATTGGGCACTCATCTGCCAATTAAGTCCACTCTCAGGGGACAGATAGTACTTTAAAGACCAGAGCAGCTCTAGGCTACTAGTACTTTGTTACCAGGTGGCGTTACCAGTGAACTAATTACCTGAGCACAGAGAAGAGCCTTCTGTCTCTTGGGTTACTTTTTGAAAATGGAAGCTATTGAGGGAGATAGAGGGAGTGGGCCCAAGTTTTTAATTCTGGGACTTGTGTTATGCTGAAAGACCTGGTTCTTAGTCCAAATTGACACCTGTTGTGTCTTTGTCATCTAGAATTGGTCACGCCCATTTAAATGTGACTTTCTTATACTTTCCCACATGCCATTACCTTCTGGGTATACTGCAGCCAGATGGTGTGGAGTGGGAGACAAGTATTTTGCAGGGCTGACTATTGACATAGAAGGGATGATTTTAATTAGTTGAAGCCCAGATGCCGAATGATAAATGAACTCTGATTCACTGTCCCCTTTTGCTACGATGAACATTGATCAGAGAGAAGATGGAAATTCCATTCCACTATGAATGGACTTTATGCAATCTGTGCCTGGTCCAAACTTCCCCTCGTCCTTGGGTTACACCTTGCCTGGGAGCTGAAATAACAGTGGCTAACAGAAATCTCAGTTTAAGCTTCCCCCCTAAGTTTAGATTTTCGTAGGATGTTCTCTGCAGACACTGTTGTGTTGCGGACCCTGCTTCCTTCTGCCCAGAGAATAGCTTCCTCCTGCCTTATCTCTTGGAAGAAGTAACAAACTGCAGCCACTACAGTGCAATGGTGGGGTGCCTGTAGCTGCTTTGTGCAGGAATCAAACACCTGCTGACTGGCGTGAAGGTGTCAAAGAAGTCCCTTCTGAGCCAAGTGCAAGGTGTGCTCTTGTTTCCTCACTCTCGCAGAGTTCCGTTGTTGCCCAAGAAATCGGTTTTCTTGCTCTCTGGGGGGTTTCTCTTTCTGAGGTAGAAAAGCCAGGAGGAGCTGGAAGTATCCTCTCCATGACAACCAGCCAGAGAGAGTATAGAAACAAACCCGCTCATCAGTTGGCTGACCAGCTTCCTTACTCATAGTCAAGTTCCAGTAGAAGGCCCCACAACCAGTCAGAGATAATCTGCATGTGCCCTCTCAGGATGTGAGATGCAGCATGCACCACATGGATCCACAAAGATGCCACAGGAGTATCTTGTTTCCTGAGCTACACCAGCTACACTCATGAAAATGACCAGTGTAAGCCTCTGGGCCCCTCTTCCTGGCCCATTTTTTTTCTAGGGAACATTAGAGGATTAGGTAGGTAGAGTGATATCCCCTATTTCATGGGGTCTGAAGGCACTGCTTGGGACTGCAACCCAGGTTGGCTGCTGTTCTCTTGAGATCATTTCTCCTTCCTCAGTCACAGCAAGGCATGTTACAGTTCAGGTTGCTGTCTTAGTTCTGCCCTCCAGCATCCGTCTCCAGATGGCTTTCATTTCGCCATTCAGCTTGCATTCTTCCCATCATGTATAATCAGGCAGAGTTCTCATCCCTGCTCTTGACCGAAAGTAGAGACTTCAAACTTAGCTCCCTGTCATGGGTGTGTTATCTGCTGCCTGTCAGCAGGCTTTCAGACTTTCCCCCAAGTGACAGCGCCTTGTCTGACCCTCATGGAGAGTCTTAGCTGGTTTTATGTGATCATATTTCATGCTGTAGCTCTCTGTATGCCCTGTCAATTAACAAATCCATACTGGCACCCAAGTCCACAGTGATTTTAATGGGTTAGGAGTGCAGTCCCTGGAAGCCAGGTTCATCGCTTGTATATGTCCCATTAACACAATCTGTCATCTGGGTAGAGCTATAATCAGGGATGAGTCCAGCCCTAGTGATTCTAAATGGTTGAAAAGATGGACAGTGCACAGCAGTGCTCTCCGGATATTCATGATGGACTCTCTCACGTGGTCTGTGAGTGGGTTTGATGCTCATCATTTCTTTGAGAGTGTGGTTCATGCTCTGTTCAGGTCTCAACTACGTTGGTGTGCCAGGCTTCGGAAAACAATGGAATTTTGCTCCTGTCTTTAAAGTGATAGGCCAACACATTGTAGTCATGAGCACAGCACAACTCCTTTCAAAGCCCTTTGCATATAGTGTCCTTGCACATTGGCATTCTGAGCTTTCTGAAATTCCTGCCAAATAAACAACTTAAAGTGAGCAACATTATTTCAAGTTGCCTCTCTCGGTTCTCAGGCTGCAGAACATTAGCAGCAACTCAATATAATTTTTGATTTCTATTCCTTTCTCTGTATAATTGCATTCACCTGTGGCTGCTGTGATAGGCATCCAGTGATTCCTTTCATTGGTGTCTGCATTGCCCAAGGATATATATTCAACATTTCTCACATCTATAAAGTTTCCAGTCAGTTTTCTAACTGCTGTAATGTATTCTGTATTTCATGTATTTCAGTGCAGTATCAGAAAAATATCAGAGGGGCAGCCATATTAGTCTGTATCTACAAAAAACAGCAAGAAGTCCTGTGGCACCTTGTACACTGAGTAGATTTTCTCATATCAGAAAAAGACATATGCACGTTCCCTGGCATGGTATATTTTTTGTAATGGTGCCTGTAGCGCCCAACAAAGTGAGGAGATGCAATATGAATGGAAAATGAAAGGCATGCATCTCTGTTCTGTTATGCTAGCAGATTGTGTGCTGGTGTCACTATTTGGCAGACTTCATTTCAATCCAGGGTAAGTTCTGCTGTGCAGTGATACCAGCTTAGAACTGGTGTGACTGAGTGGATAGTCATGCCCTGAGCATTCTACCGGTCTGAATTTGATTGAATCACGTGGCCAGGGATCCTAGTGGGAAGTGGAGCTCCGTTGTGCCTGTGTCTGCCTCTGCTCTCAGAAGTCTAAGCAGAAAAGACACAGCAGCGGCAGAAAAGCAGACTGAGAAGTGCAGCAAGTTGCTCAGGGTAAGACAGTTGGTGTCATATCCAGGAACAGAGTCTGGGTGTTCACAGTCTAGGGTACTATTCACAGGATCAAGATGCCCAGTGGTAACTCAGTTGAAGTTAATAGAACTACCCCAGGGATGAGTTTAACCTATTTTACAGCTGCAGAAGTTAAAGATGAGAAGATGAGTTAGATTATCTTTCCATGAAGGTACATTGGGGTGGGGGGTCCACCAGCTCCATTGACCAGATCTTCTTTCTCCCTCCCGCTCCCAGTACCTCCTGTATGCAAAGGACAGAGGTTCAACCATGTACAGGAGTTCCTGGGAAGGAGGTGGAGGAGCAGGGATGGGGAACACTCAGAGGAGGGGATGGGAAGAGGCGAGGAAGGGGGGGGCATGGGAGGAGTGGGGCAGGAAGAGGTGGGAAGGGGGTAGAGACTTGGGGGGGAGGTGTGGAGTGAGGACATGGTCTGGAGCTGAGCAGGGAGTTTGAAAGGAAAAAATGTAAATCAAAATGGAGGTCCATGGGTTGCTAAAGATTGCCCCTGCTGAACTAAGCCAGTGTAAAGGCACAGTTATTGCTGTCCATCATACCAGCAGAAATACGAAGTTTCATTTTCTGAACATTTTGATAATCTGTTAGCACACTGACCTAGAAAGGAGATTTGTTCCTTGCATACCCAAAAGGGAGACTGCTCTTCTTTCCATGTCACTTTTTACATCATTTTGAGCAAAGTTAGGTTGTGTTTCCTGCCCATCATCACCCTTCTGCTTATTGTTTTTTAAAAGGCACCAACCAAACACAGATGGCCAGGTGGAGAAAACTTCTTCCAGCTGTTACATCTGGTTTCTTGATGAGCTCCATAAGTTTGTTGCTTCCTTAGGTCTTGCTACAAGGCATGGCTGATAATTGTCTGTCTGTGAGACCTGCCTAGGTTTATGTTTTTTTTTCTACATATTTCAAAAGAGAATGAGGGGCTCTTTAAGACTACCAGCTTCATTCCCACTGAAGTCAATGAGGATTTTGCTACAGGTTGAACCTCTCTAGTTGGGCACTCACTTATCTGACAACATCGGATATCTGGCATGGTTTTAGTTAGCCAGATGTCCACTTATCATGGATATAACCAAGTTTCCCATGGTCTCATAAAGTTTGTTTACAGATGCTAGTCCTGGCTTTCCATGGTCTGTGCTGTTATGTAGCTGTAATTTACCCCCTAAATGGCCATGTCTACACAAGCTCCAAACTTTGAAATGGCCACGCAAATGGTCATTTCAAAGTTTACTAATGAAGTACTGAAACGCATATTCAGCGCTTCATTAGCATGCGGGCAGCCGCGGCACTTCGAAATTGACGCGGCTTGCCGCCGTGCGTCTCATCCAGATGGGGCTCCTTTTCGAAAGGACCCTGCCTACTTTGAAGTCCCCTTATTCCCATGAGCTCATAAGGGGACTTCGAAGTAGGCGGGGTCCTTTCGAAAAGGAGCCCCGTCTGGATGAGACGCGCGGCGGCAAGCCACGTCAATTTCGAAGTGCCGCGGCTGCCCGCATGCTAATGAAGCGCTGAATATGTGTTTCAGTACTTCATTAGTAAACTTCGAAATGGCCATTTGCGTGGCCATTTCGAAGTTTGGGGCTCGTGTAGACGTAGCCAATGTCTCCCAAGAGCCCAGTAGGCGGTGGAAGTGTTGGTATTGACCCCAAGGGGTATGGCAAATTCTCTCATTTGACCAGGTCCAGAGGGTGCTGGACTACAGAGCTTTAACCTGTACTGATTTCTATGAGAGCAGGACTGAGTTTTCAACCCTTCCAAGCATACTTATGCTGTTTGTTTATATAGCTGTAATTGTGTTTTAGCGAGTGTTCACATATACCTCATAGGACAGATCTTGTGGCAAAGGCCTCTTGTTGTTAAGTATGTATCTTGTGCATTACAACAGTTTTCATCTGTTATTTTCTAAAACTGCCCAGGCCTGACTGCAATCTCTGTTTTGTTGCTGGGATTTGTTTTTGGCTCTCATAACCCAACATACCAAGAAAATTAACAGCTTCCTGTGGAAGCATAAACTGTATATATCATGTTTCTAGAAACAAGAATTATGTTTTAAATTTAAACCATACATAGTTTTTTTTATTTTTTTAAATCCCAGTTTGCTTTGGAATGAGGTCACTTAATCAAATTGAACACAGTGAATCATACATCACAGTATAAAAAGGAAACCAACAAAAAATTCCAGAACAATGGTTAAAAACTAGCATGCTCAGTGTAATATATAACTTCACATTTTCTGCATCTCCTGTTTCCCAGTTTCAATTAGGTAACTGTCTGCTTTTTTTTGTTTTTTGTTTTTTTGCAGTGCTAATGTTCTGCTAATAAAGCACCATGCTGAGTAGGCTGACAAGGGAATGTTTATATTCACAAACTTGCATTAGCTATCCTTGTCCAATCAGAATTAAAAGAAATAAATAACACAGATGGAGGGATTTCTACCAAATTATTTAGGGCATATACATTTTCAAGTATTTTTAATCAAGAGCTTAATAGGGTTAATATCTGTTAACTTCCACAAATGGGTTGTGAGGCAAACAAAAATATTCTCTTCTCAACTGCAGATCACTGATGTAATTTTGGCGATGCTATAACTCCATGGAAAAGCACTATATTTTCAGAGTGACGTGGACCTGAAATAACAGAGAGGTAGCTGTATTAGTCTATACTCCAACAAAACAAAACAGCAGAAAGGTAGCACTTTAAAGATGAACAAAATTATTTATTTGGTAATGAGCTTTTGTGGGCCAGACCTACTTCATCAGATCAATCTAATTTCTAATACAGACTGACATTTATAAGTACAAAGAACCGAAAAAAAAGGCAATAAAGACTGACAAATTAAATACGTAGAAGGGGAGGGGGATGTTGAAATATTTAACTAAGGAAGCCAAGCAGAGTCTTTTTGTGATTATCTTAGCCAAAAAGAGAAGATTAGCAGCAGTGCAGCAGTTAGGATGATGATTATATCAGAAGTGCATGGGGCTGCAAATACAGGATTGCTACTTATGTTTAGCAGCTTGTTCCAAGGCAAGAAATATCCAGTTCTAATATGTAGTTCCTCTCCTGGCTATTCATTAAAATCTGGGCATTTCATAGCTGGTGTTAATTACTTAGGAGAGATGTTCATGTTGGGCTTACTGACAGGAAGCTCGGGGAAAAAATTTAGGAAAATGCTACAAAATACGAGAACAAACACGTAAATATGTCTTCAAAGTGATGGTATTGCATATTGTATCACTAGTTACCACTGGGAACCAGCTTTGTCTTGGATAACCTATTATTAGTTAAAACATTCTCTGCATGGTGACATTGGATTGCTGTTCCCAGACCCTTGTAATTTGGGCAGCAAAGACAGCACAGAGTGTCTGGCAGTCTTGGGGGACGCCAAAGTTTGGAGAAGAATGAGTGGAGAAAATCCATGGCTCCACCCATTGTATGGGACCCAAAATAGTTGTCTAGGTAGATGTCATGAAAGGGGCCATGATGGGACAAGTGTACCTAGGTCTTGAGGGGATGGGGACACAGTGCAACCTTCTCTGTCAGCATCTGGCAGGATCTTCTCTGCTCTTGGGAGCTTCGGTGTGATCAGAGAGGAGGGTGCCAAGGCCAAGACCATTGCAGAATCTCCCCAGCTTCACAGAGGATCCTAATTGGGACTCTGCATAAGCTCACTCAAAATAAAATACACCCAGGCCTCATTTAGGCAGGAGCACTGGGTACCCAGGGTTCATTAAAACGGCGTTGTACTGTAGCTTACAGGGCTAGCCCCTGGAAACATGACAGAGAATTTACACATACTGGCTGTCCACCTTAAATATTTTTTGAAAAATATTCCCATGAACTTGCTGGTTTCCCTATTGAAATTACCTTAGTGGAAAATGGCTAGTCTAAAATTTCTATCCATAAATCATGCTCTATTAATCTAATTTCTTAATCTGAGTCACCTTGGTCTTCAGACATCAGTGTTTCATTTGTTCAGAGCCACTAATTCAGTTGTTGTCCTGGACATGCAGATTCATCCTCCTTTATGAGAGAACTGGTCCAGTTTTTCCTATTTACTTACCATCTCATTCTTCTGGCAAACAGCATCAGACATTGACCAGCTGATGCGTCAACAAAAGGATATAGCATCTTAAGGGGGAAAAACCTACACAAAACTGCACATAAGTAGGGCGGACCCTGACTATTTGTGGCTTTCAATCCATGTGCTGTGGATTATCCGAAAGCTCAAGATATTGAACACCCATGTTTGTAGATAGATCCAACCAAAAGTCTCAAGAATAGGGATTAAGGCCTGCTTCTTCTACCTTCACAAGTCACTTGCTATCACACCTTGGGTAAATGAGTTAATCATAAATCTTAAAAAGTACCCACTACATTTGGGTTCCAACCCTACTACACTGACCTCTCAAACTGGAAACCCCAAGCACATGACATTTGCTGACACTTGAAAATTTAAGCCTTAGTCCTTTTCTCCTTTTAATTGTGCATTTGCGTTTTAGATCCGTTTCGAGTGCCCACGAAAGTATAACTGAAGTAAACACAATGAAAAAGAAAGGAAAGCTGATGCTTAACAATATACTATAAGGGGGAGATTTTGAGGGACCAACTTTTAATGCTTTGTTTTACCACTGCTTACATCTTGTCAACTTTTGAATGTGCATTACCTTTTTTCAAGGATTCTCCTGGTTGAAGACCCAGGCATCTCTCATTTTTTCAGCATATAACCTGTGACAAGTGTGCAGAATGGAGAAGATCATGTGATGCCAGACTGGTCTTATTTTTTTTCCTCCCCCACATGAGTGCTCAGAGTCTATATTCTGTTAAACAATGGTTTCAATTTTTCCTCTAAACGTACCACAGATCAAGCTTCCTTCTCAGCTCCTATTTGTCTGTCAGGCACTTCACTTATCTTGGAGTTAGTAGACCGCTTAAGAGCCATGTTTTTTCTGCAATGTTATTTCAACCGTATCACCTCTGTTTTCAATTTGAATGCTTTCCCCTCCACTCCCCAAGATAGTGTCCCAGGTTCTGTGGTCAGATTTTGCTAAGGCATACCTCATCAGCACTGGCCTTCCCTCCTCCCCAAGTGGCCACACCAGATGTGCAGAAAAGGATGGGTAATTGGCTATTGGATTCCAGTTAGCTGAGGTCAAGGTGGTATCTGCCTGGCCTATCCTTTACTTGCCATACAACATGCTGTTATTACAGGGGTTATTCAAGCCTATAATCAGCTGAATTCCACTGAGATGGAACCTTCTGCTTCAGTGAGTTGTTTTTTCTGCTGCACTGAAGCCAGGATTTGTCTACTCTTGACGGTGGGGATGAAGTGTCTGTAGATTTTATGAGCTAGACCCATCTTACTTTTTGTTCTCCTTGTTCTCATGTAAAAATTCAGTAATCAATGAGGTCAGTGCATGATGCATGATATGTCTCAACAGCCACAATATCTCCTAGCAAATACTTCTGTAGAATCATGTGCCTTTGATGCAAATTGTAGGGCTGCATTTCAAAAGGGCCTTAACATGATTCTCATATTTTTCACATTTCTGTTCAGATATAGGCTACATTTATACTGCCCCGCCCTTCAGAAGATCAAAAATGCTAATGAGGCCCAGAAAGGAATATTCAGCACCTTATTTGCATAATGGCAGCCACTTGCTGCATCAAAAGTTGCTGCTTTCGAAATGCAAATAGTCGTGTAGAGGGGGTTCTTTCAAAAGGAAGCCCTGCTTTCAAAAGCACCCTTCTTCATAATATTTTTAAGAATGTTTTGCATTCAAGTGCTTTGTGTTCTCAAAAGCTGCATGTCTGCAAATGAAACCTGATTGGTTCGCACAAATGGTATCTTATTGTGCAGTTGGCTTGCACAATTACAATTTGTGTACACAAATCCAAGGTTTTTAAAGCATACAAACAGAGCACTGGCATACGTGGGAGATCAGAGCTGGGTCCAGTGTTTGATTTCAGTGGAGTTGCATTGATGCAAAACGGAAGTAATCATGACAGAGTGGTGAATTGGGGCCAGTTTGTTCCCTGTTTTTTCTCTCCTTTCTGTCTTTCTCTCTGTGTTATGGTCTCTCTCATCTTTCTACTTTCCTATTTCTTGCTCTCCACGCTCCTTATCTCTTCACTTGCCTTTGACTTGCTAATTACATTCTGGCATACATATGATGAGGCATTCTCCCAGGTAGAGACGGAAGTGGGTAAGAGATGCAAACAAATTAAAAACAAATCATGAACACCTACTGTGTGGAGATTTTAGACTAAGATTTGCAAGTCCCAGAAAACTCCTGGGCACACCCCAGCAAATACAGTTTTCTAGTTCCTGAAATTCCTAAGATGGGGTGGTCAACCTACAGCTCTCAAGCCACATGTTGCTCTTTGAGCCATTAAATCCAGCTCCTCCTTGGAGCTGTGCACCGGGAGTGGCTCTTTGCACTCCATCCATGGCTCTTAGTCCCTAAGTGGTTGGCCATCCCTGTCCTAGGAAATGTCTTTCTTACCTGGATATTTTTAGAGACATGGCTTTGTAAAATTTCTTACTTTTGATTACGACTATATTTTTTTTTAGTGTGTGCAGTGGAAAGAAGATGATGGTGGAAAAAAATGGGAATAGTGAACTACTTTGGCTAAACTAAGAACCAAGCCAAACCTTCACCAGATATTACAACCAAACCTCAGGCCCTTTTCAGAAGTTTGGAAATGTGCAGTTAACTTTATTTGCTCTTTTTCTCATGTAGATGGACTTTCTTTTGTTTTTTCTTGAGACTTGTAGGTCATGTCATCCTGATTTCCTTCTCTACTGCATCACATCAGTGATGCTCCTAATAGCAATGTCCAGGACCAGTTTGTATAGATGGCGTGAGAAAATCCGTCAGGGTCACTCATCACTTTCTTCCTACTCTTGTCACTCTTACGGTATGCCTAGATGGGAGTCAAAACTATGACTGCAACATACGTAGGCATACCTGAATTAGCTTTTTATCTAGCTAGCTCAGGTGCAGATAGTTGTGAAACTGTGGGAGCATGGGCTAGCTTCCTGAGTATATACCCTCGTGCAGACTGAGCTGAAGGCCATGCTGCCATAGGTGCTTGACCTATCAAGATTAAAGCAAGCTCTGGTATGACTACACATGTTGCACTCACACCTCCTGAGTGCAGTGTTTGTTTGGTTTATGCTGTGATGTATGGAGGTTTACACCTTCCCTAGTAGGTTTGATGCTTCCATTAGCCATACAAATGTCTAGTCTTCATACTTTGTCCTTGGTCTCAGTGGGAATATCTACATGCCTACCAAGTGCGGTTTGGTGGGCTCAGGCCACCATGCTAAAATAGCTGTGTAGACATTGCAGCTCAGGCTGGCGCCCAGGCTCTGAGGCCTCAGAAGGCGAGAAGGCTTATGCGCCCTGTGATGTCTAGACAGCTATTTACTGAGTAGTAGCACAAGCTGGAGACTGTTGAGTTGCTCTTGGCAACCTGCTGCTGCTGGCTGTGTAGAGATGGTCAGGGTCGTCTGGTGGCAGAGTCCCACAGAGAAATTTATCCACTATGGAAGGAAGTATTTTCCTTTGATTTGTCTTCCATTCATTGCTTTTCAGTGCTGTTGAATGACCCTGTAAGTGTAGCCCTGTGACTAGGTAGCATACTCTCAGAGCCTTTGTCTTAGCAGTGGTGAGCCCAATCCAGCCTATTAACAGGGGCTGGGCTACACCTGCGCCCATAAAGGCTTGGCTGAGTGGCTGGCTGATAAAAGCAAATGAAGGGAGAAGTCCTTGGGGATGGGAAGTTGCCAGGGAGCTAAATTCTGTGGTGAATCCCTAGAGTAGGAGGCTGGGTGCTCTGGGATGAGAGCTGTTCTGATCTGACTAGAACTGGAATGCTTCCTGGAGCAGGAGACCCAGATGCGCCAGAGCAAAGAAGAGTTAAGACTGCATCATGTTTGTTTATGAGAACAAACATGGCCCTGCTGGCTGCGGATGGTCTCTGGGAGAGGAGGAGCCCTGCACGGTTACCATCCCCTTGTTCTTGTGTTAGGAACTGTTGAAAGCCAGCACCTAATTTCCTGCCTCTGGCCTGTACATTACACGTTTCTCACTCCATTTCTGTTTGTCTCCTCCAGCTCACAACACTTCCACTACTGGAAATCTTTCCGACATGTTAATTACTTTCTTCACCCAAGGCCAGTGGTAGCTGTGTCCCAAGGATAGCTGATCCTCTTGTATTTCTGAGCCAGCCAACATCAGGGAGCCCTCACACAGTCCCCATCCTAATTTGCTGACTGCACAAGTCTGGATAAAGTTCTGAACAGCGGGGAGGCCTGCCAGGCTGTGTCCTGGATTTGAGCTGGTAGGGTTCAGGCTGGCACAGTACAAAGAGATGTGTAGGAACAGTAACTTGGCTTTCAAGCTGCAAGAGCAGGGTGAGCCTGAGCTGCAGTGTGAATGCAAGGTCTTCAGAGATGCTTTCAGCATGCTGTCACCAGGCCTGCTAACACAAGCCCACAAATCTGGCCTGGGCACGGGGGTCTTATCCCTTGAGGCTCACTCAGTTTGCAGAGGAGAGGCTGAAATTAATATGAAAAAGCTTTACAGAGCAATGTATGACCCATTGTTGGCATTGCTTCATCCTCTGCAGAGATCCTCCCTGTCCATGCACCATAGACAAGTCAGGGCAGAACTGAATGTTCATTGGGACTTGGCCAGTGGTTGAGCTGATAGAGAGCTTGGGAGGCCATCCTCCACCCCAGAGGTTACATGCAGGGCTGCAGTGGGTGGAGGGGAGAGGCTATTTAACTGGGGCCCCCATATGAGAGGGTTCCGTATCTGAGTGCTGGTGCAACTCTGTGTGCTGGGTTGTACTGCCACTCTCTGAAGGTTGGCCCAGTAGCCCAAAGACCACTCAAGTCAATGAAGTGCACTCAGAAGTTGAGTCCCTCAGAGATCTTTTAATGGGGCTCCTTTGCTCCTTCCATGCGTGCAGAGTAGGCTCTCTTCCCCACTCTGCCCCACCTTGCCTAGGGTCCTGGCGAAGCTGTCAGTCCCACTGCAGAAGAGCCATGTTTTGTACTCATTTATATTGTACAGATGGAAATTTCTTATGGTCTTAAGTGCCACTAATATGCCTAGATGTTGTACATACAACAAGAAGCTGTGTTGCTGGACTAGTAAGTGTTTGTTTTAACCAAACAATCCTAAGCACAAACCTCTCGCTGTCTCTCTCTCTCTCTTTTTTTTTTAATACATTTAATACAATCATTGGCCTTTGCCAAAGTGGAAATGCACAGATTCTTTAATCAGCCACGAAATAACTTCAAAGGTCAGGTGCACTGATAATCGTGCCTGGAAGAGATTTTGCTTACTTTTGCTTAATGTGAGAGTGTGGATTTTTTCCCCTGTATCTGTTCAGGGCTTTTTAATGTGTTTTTGTTTTTGTTTTGTTTTGTTTTTTTAAAATGAGTGTTGTAGCAATGTTTTTTCTTCACTTAGGAGCAACCCTTTTCTGTCTTTGAAGGGTATATGCTGAGTTTGCTTCTTTTCTATTTTTTTTTATGTCAGGTTTTGCACTGGTCTTCGGACAGGGAGCTAGGGCAGGACAACTTCTCTGCTTTGGTCACTGATTCAAGGCAAGTATTGAGAGTGAATTGCTACTTGAGAAGTGAGTATTGATGTTGGGCTGTGATTTCTGAAAGAAGGATTTGCATGTATGCTGTTTGACCCCCCTCTGTTCGAGGACTGGTGTGTGTAACTAAAGCAAGGTGCACTTAGAATATACCCAGCTTCTGCATTACTGGATTCTCCTCCACTGGAAAGCTGCCCTGAGCATCTACTGCTGAGGGCTTGTTTTGTTGTTAGAATGAAATGGCAGTGGTGTCAGAGGGACAACAACAACATAAATGTATAAGCTCATAATGGCAAGTATTGCCCAGAATAGACTGTCTTTCTTCAACTGTGCAGGGCAGCCAGGCCCCATGCCTCTGCCTTCCTTGATCTAGTGTCTTATTAGGCTTCAGGCCCTGCTCTTATCCAGTTCCTCAGCTTCCGTACAATAAGCCAGTAGGTGGTTGGGGAGATGTTGGGGTTCCGTCTCTGCCCCCTTCTTCTTGCAGACCAGGCATAAAGGGGAAAATAAGTTACACTGTTTCTCCAGACCTGCAGTTGGTCACATACATCACCCTGGAGCATGAGGGAAGCAGAATAATGTGGGTAAGAAGCACATGAGGTTCCAGCTGGCAAAGCTTGTGCACAACCTGTTGCACAGGACAGTGCAGAAAAGCGCATGCTGGACTCTAATTAATATTAAAGCCGCAAGGTTTTAAATTTATCCATGTGGTCTTTGTGTCCAGCATCCACTGAGAAGCCTGGCATTGAAGGGGTGAAAGCTCTGTGAACTGTGAATACAGCCTAGCAACACACTGCATGGGAGGCTACAAGAAAGAGCAGCTGAATGTCTGATGGTGGAACTTGACATCTAGAGGACTGGGGTAAGAGACAAAAGGATGCTGGCAATTATCAATGTGATGAACTGCATCGTTTTGTCTGCACAACTGGCTGTCACCGTCAAAGCTTTCTGCTAGGGTATGTCTACGCCACGGGGAAGGTCGGCCCGGTCAGAGTCGGTCTTCCAGAGTTGGATTTCGTGTATGTGGTCGAGATGTATGAAATTGAACTATCTGGGGTTGGCAGGAGGAGTCAGGGAGGTCGACGGAAGAGTTTCTTCCATTGACCTCCCTTGTGTAGATGGCCAGATAAGTTGATTCTAGCTACACAATTGCCATAGCTAGAATTGCATATCTGCAATTGACTTACCTGCCTAGTGTAGACAAAGCCCTAAAAAGCTCTGTGCTGCAAGTGGATTCACTTATTCTTGCTTAGGGAAGCAGTAAAATAGTTTTAGGGCCTGATACAATTCACACAAAATCAGTGTAAAAGGGTCCTATTATCATTGGATTGGGGCCTTAAGCTCTCTTGCACAGAGTTTCTAAAGAAGAAATAAATAGCCATTTGGCTTTTTCCACTTAAGTGAAAGTCCTTAAGACTGCCATGGAGTGAAGTGCAGTTTCCCCTGAAGCTGTTTGTGTTGTGAATTTAGTACAGTTACATTATACCAGTGAATTCCCTGGATTTGCTGCATTAAAAGGCTGCCTGTTGAATAAGATTGCCTGTTTGGGTGGAAAACTAAAACCGAAGATGTGCTGCAGACAGTGCTTCAATGGGAATAAGAATGGCAGTTCATTAGGATTAGCAATGCAAAAAAGTCCCAGTTAATGAACAATGAAAACATTTTGGCAGTTGCAGGGTTGATTATTGCAGGGCTGTTTGAGCTGCTGTAATTTAGGCATCTAATGTGGCTGTCCGTTTGCAACTCAGAATTTGATGGGTTTATTATTCCATACATACATTACATTAATTCCAAGCCAACACTTGGTGCTGGGTGTGTGTGTGTGGGTGTGTGTGTGTGTGTGGTCATCAGAGTCTGATCCTAAACTTCCACCATGCTTGTCTGCTCAAGAGGCTAAATTCACGAGTGGTTTAAATTTGTCACTACTCCATTGATGTCAATGGAATTGTGGTTGTATGTGCCAGTGAATGAATTTGTCCCCTCCTTTTAGTTAATGATGAATGTGCAGCATTATTGGGAATCCCTGGATGGTGCTCTTGGAAATGGTCTTCTGTTAGAAAAATTCTGTCAGCTGAGGTGCAATTCTCTGCAGACAATGGCCATATTGTGAGTAATAGCTAGCCTGCCTGAGTATCTGTATTTGACTGAAACCATTTTAGTTGGCCTGTTGTTCCCAATGAGTACCAATCAAGTAAAGAGAATGGTAGGTATGGGACTTTCAAAGGTGCTCAGTTTCAAGTGACTACTATTCCTACCTCACCTCTGATTTCATAGGGAGCAGAGTTAGGCCAATGCTGAGCTTTCAAAAATCTCACCTTACCTGGAATTTGTCGATGACAAAGTTTATATCGAGGTTTCATCATGGTAAGAAAATAAGGTATTTGGAATTATTCCACCTTTTGCCTAGAAACTGTGTTGGGAGTATACGTTTTCTAGTATGTTCGGTATATAGCTATGTAAAAAGGGTAAGAATAGTGCAACAGACTGGCTTTCCTATGGTCGAGTTACCATATTTGAACTATCAAAAGAGAAGTCACCCTGAGAGGGAGTGTATCTGCATTGGTATTTATCAACTCCTGTTGTGTTAATATGTTAAAGTGTATAAATAGTACATTAAAGCATGGTGAGTTGGTATGTACTGATACGCTCCCTCTCAGGGGTGTCCTCTTTTTTTGAGAGTTCAGCTATGATATCCCTAGCTGATGGTTGGAGAGCTTGGGACTAAGCCAGGCCTCATTACATGCTGAGTCACATGGGATGAATCAAGGAACTTGCATTTATGGGGGGAAAGCCCAGCAAGCTGTGTCTAGGTCTGTACGTGCTTCTGGAAGCAGGAAGGCATGTGTAGAGCCCTGAGACAGCAGGAGTAAAAGCTGAGGAAGCATTCCTCTATGCAGGAAGGCCTGGAAGAGACTGTAAAGGCCGGTGGGGCTGAAGTGTGTGAGTTTTCTGCTTTGTGTTATAGGTTAATTAGGACTGCTTGGGGCCTGGGAGGCCAGTATGTATCCATAGAGTAAATAAATAAGATGCTTTGTGGGGATTGTTTGAACTGAGGCCATGTCTGCACTAGACCATAAAACTGATTGCAGTTATGCAATTCTAGCTATGGTGATTTGTGTAGCTGTAATTGTCTTATCTACATTCGACTTATCTGGCTGTCCTTGCTGAGGGAGGTCGATGGGAGAAACTCTGTCAACCTCCCTTACTCCTTGTGAGATTGAGGAGGACAGGGGTTGAGTGCTGATCCCTGATAGTTTAATTTTGCACATCCCCACCAGGCACGTGAAGTCAAACCCTGGAAGACTGACCCTGATTGGGTCAATCTTCTAGGTAGTGAATGCAAACCCTGACCCTGTGTCTACACAAGCCCCTTCCTTTTGAAAGGGGCATGTTAATGAGTGGGTTCAAAAGATGCTAATGAGGTGCTGCAATGAATATGCAGCACCTCATTAGCATAATGGAGACCACGGCAATGCAAAAGTGTGGCTTTTCGAATTGCGTGCCGCCTGTGGAGATAGGACCTTCTGAAAGGACCGCCCAGTTTTTGAAAGCCCTTATTCCTAACACCAAATAGGAAGAAGGGGCTTTCAAAAACTGGGGGGTCCTTTCGGAAGGTCCTGTCTCCATATTCATTGCAGTGCCTCATTAGTATCTTTTGAACCCACTCATTAACATGCCCCTTCTGAAAGGAAGGGGCTCATGTAGACCCAGCCTGAGAGTTTTTCAAGGGCTTTGAAAAGTGGAGACAGACAGGGTGCTGCAGAGACCTCTGGCCATGAGGGTTCACCTGGGGGGAAGTTGGTGCTCAGTATTACAAATAACTTTCCTCATCCTTTTCTGTTTCCTTCCTTCTGGTTTTGGTGGAATTGGAACAGTGCAGAAGTGTGCAAAACACCAAGCAAAGTTACTGGTTAAGTATTATGGGCCTGGTTCATTTTGAACTAGGAGTGAAGATTCATCTTGGCTTTTTCTTTCAAAACTGAGTCAACCAATGTACTGTCTTGGCAACATCACCACTCACTTCCTAGGATTCAGTGCAGGGATGGTGAAGGCATTACTTTAAACTGGCACCCAGATTCTAGTGGCTGGCAGTGAAGCATGAGAGTTGACATTGTGTATATTGTGGATAAGACTTTTAATGTCCTCAGAACACCATCAAGGGCAGTGCCATCAGTAGCTACATCCAGCATCAGCCGATATTTGTTCCAGTGTCTAGGTCAGAATTCTTCCACCCTTCACAGACTGGGTAAAATACTCCCTACATTTACATTTCAACCATACTGTTGTAGGAGAAGGAGAGAGCCTGAAGCGTGGGCCTGGTGTGAGGCCTGAGGCTTGAACCAAAGCAAGTAAGAGTCATACTATGAGTAACAGGCAGGTTCTGTCAAAAGCAGAGGTTTGCCTGCAAGTCAGTGTCCGGGACATGAACTTCTAGCATTGCTAAAACATACAGAACATGTGAATATATTCCACCAGGACAGTATGAGGACAACCCAACCTAGCACATGATAACATAGTTAGACCCAAGTGGCGAAGAGAGAGATTTTTGTCTGAAGCATCAGAAGTGAAAGCACAACAGGTGATGAATAAGAATGCTTTGAAACCTCAGGAGGAAAGTACAAGGGGAGATAACAAACATGTCATTAACATGTAAGATGATACATAAGATGTGTATTTAGGATGGTTTAGCTTGGTCTGTAACTTTCTCCAGCCTAGAGAGCAGATTCACAATCCTGGTACTGAGTGTGCTGGTGCATTCTAACAAGCCATATGTAACACATATGTTAGCTTAACTGGAGACCTCTGGTCAGGGGAAGCTAAGACTGTGGTTTGTTTTCAATAAACCTTGCCTGGCACTTTTGACCTTTGCCTAATTTTGTGGTCTTTGGGGCTCTCTTGAAGTCTGCCACAGTAGCCATCTGTGCAGGGTTAATGTGCTATACAGTGGGAGCATAGGCATCATTGATGGAGCAGGCAACTTACTAGGTCACCACACTGGTGACTTCTGACTGCCAGAAATACCATCAGTAGCATTCAGAAAAACCCACCTGCTTCTTAAGGACTTGCCCCTACAATTGTTACTTTTTTCTCTTTCTCAGCAACTTGGAAATAGTCCAAACTCTGCCTTGTACCACGCTTGTGCACTGGCCTGATCACAGCACTTCTCAGTGTTATGGAACCAACCTCCCAGGAGCTTATCTTCCCTATGCAGCAGATGGTGCAGGTAACTTGGCTTTACATTTCTATGCTCAGTGAGCAGCTCAAGAATCTGCCCATTTATTGGTTGCTTTCTCTGATTTGCTATAGAGGGTGATGCTTCCTGACAATCCAGTTACTACAGTTGGTATCAAGCACATAATGCGCATATTCACGCTTGGCAAATGGTACAAGGCTTTAATCTTTGGGGCTTTCTTATTGCTGTGAAATTACCTTTGAAAATAGTCATTCTGTGTGTGTGTGGGGGGGGGGCATGTGTGCTTCCTTCCAGTTTCTTTCAGTTGTAAGAACCTCTGGGAGGGGTTGCAACTGACACCTTCCAGTGTGCTCCTTCTTGTCGTTTACTGGAAAGACAGCTCATTGTTTTTCACACACTGACCGTATACTAGGACTTGCTGGAGAATGGGAGAATAGTACGACTGTTTTGCAAACAGAAGCAATCATTTCAGTTTGCTGTGGCGTGGGGTGCCCTACCATTACTTTCCTTATAGGCTTCCGGGTGCCCTCAGTTCCCATTTGTATCTCTGGGAAGTAGTCCTCAGCATTTTGCAGGATCAATCCCTTTTTGTCTTCTTTCTGGACAACCACTGGGAAATCAGATGCTTTACAAATGACTAGTGGCACAGAGAGAAGGAACAGCAAATAGTCCCGTCTTTTCTCCTGACCTGGTCATGTTCCCATTTAACTTGTCTTTTCATGTGAAGACCCAGCCCATGATCCTCTCTGAAGCTTAAATACTACAGATATCTTGTCAAAAATTATGCCCACAGTGGATGAGGTTTCTCACATACTGGCCATATCTACCCTGGCACAAAACTTCGAAATGGCCATGCAAATGCCCAAATCGAAGATTACTAATGAGGTGCTAAAATGCATATTCAGTGCCTCATTAGCATGCTGCCAGACACGGATCTTTGAAATTACCACTTTTTGCTCCCATGCAGCTTGTCCATGTGGGAGTCCTTTTCGAAAGGACCCCACCAACTTCAAAATCCCGTTATTCCTATGAGCTGATAGGAATAAGGGGATTTTGAAGTTGGCGGGGTCCTATTGAAAACGACCCCCAACTGGATGAGCCACGCAGGAGCAAAAAGCAGCAATTTCGAAGAGTTGTGGCTGGCGGCATGCAAATAAGGTGCTGAATATGCATTTCAGCACCTCATTAGTAATCTTCGATTTGGCCATTTGCAAGGCCATTTTGAAGTTTTGTGCCAGTGTAGACATGGCCCCTCTCTGCACTCTTTCCTTCATGCTGGTATTTTAGGACTTAGTTTACAACCATAGATATGATATGGGTGTCATCTTCATGATCTTGCTTTGGATGATCAGAGTAAAATTGAAAGCTCATGTTATATTTCTACTTTCTACTACTGTTAAGGTAGTTAAAGATTTGTCATTGAAGGAAGAACGTGGCCCATTAAACTACAGGTTGAACCACTTTAGTCTGGCACCCTTGGGACCTGACTATTGCTGAAATGAGAGCATTTGCTGAACCTCAGGAGGTCAATATTGTCTAGCAGCATTACCAACACTTTCATTGCTTGCTAGGTTTTTAGGAGACATTTGGGGATAAATTAGACCTAAATAACAGCGCAGAACCCTAGGAGCTAGGACTGGTAACCCTAGGGAGGAAGATCAAGGAATATGGAGCACAGATGGTCTTCTCGTCTATCCTCCCTGTGGAAGGAAGGGGTCCGCATAGGGATCATTGAATCACAGAGGTAAATGCGTGGTTGCGTAGGTGGTGTAGCAGGGAAGCATTCGGTTTCTTTGACCATGGGATTCTGTTTTGTGAACAGGGATTGCTGAGAAGAGACGGGATCCACCTCACTAAAAGAGGAAAGAGCATCTTTGCAGGCAGGCCTGCAAACCTAGTGAGGAGGGCTTTAAACTAGGTTTGTCGGGGGAAGGTGACACAAGCCCGCAGGTAAGTGAGGAAGGAGGAGGGAACAATCAAGTGGGTTTCCTGGGTGAAGAGGAGAAAGTGGGCCAATCGGCCCCTTCTCTAAGATGCTTGTACACTAATGCCAGAAGCCTGGGGAACAAACAGGAAGAATTAGAGGCCCTGGCACAGTCACACAAGTATGAGGTGGTTGGAATAACAGAGACTTGGTGGGACGATTCGCATAACTGGAGCACGGTCATGGAAGGTTATAAATTGTTTAGGAAGGACAGACGGGGAGAAGAGGAGGAGGAGTTGCGCTCCATGTGAGGGAGCAGTATGATTGCTCAGAGCTCCAGTATGAGGAAGGAGAAAATCCAGTTGAGTGTATTTGGGTTAAGCTTAGAGGTGGAAGTAACAGAGGTGATGTTGTAGTTGGTGTCTGTTATAGACCGCCAGATCAGGGAGATGTGATAGATGAGGCTTTCTTCAGGCAGCTTAGTGAAGCTTCCAAATCACAGGCCCTTGTTCTCATGGGAGACTTTAATCATCCGGACATTTGTTGGGAGACCAATACAGCAACACACGGACAATCCAGGAAGTTTTTGGAGAAGGTTGGGGATAACTTCTTGGTACAAGTGCTGAAGGAACCGACCAGGGGCTGTGCACAACTTGACCTGCTGCTCACAAACGGGGAAGAACTAGTAGAAGAAATAGAAGTGGGAGGGAACCTGGGCTGCAGCGACCATGAGATCGTAGATTTCAGGATCTGGATAAAAGTAAGAAAGGTGAGCAGTAACATACAGACCCTTGATTTCAGAAGAGCAGACTTTAACTCCCTAAGAGACCGGATGAGCAGGATCCCTTGGGAAACGAAGATGAAGGGGAAAAGAGTTGAAGAGAACTGGCAGTATTTTAAAGTTTTACTGAAGGCACAGGAACAAACAATCCCGCTGTGCAGTAAGAAATGCAAACATGGTAGGCAACCAGCTTGGCTTAACAGGGAAATCCTTAGTCAGCTTAAATTCAAAAAGGATGCATATGGAAATGGAAACGTAGACAGTTGACTAAGGAGGAGTATAAACATACGGCTGGAGAATGCCGGGCAGTAATCAGGAAAGCGAGAGCACAATTGGAACTGCAGCTGGCAAGGGATGTGAAGAGTAACAAGAAGGATTTCTACAGGCATGTGAACAATAAACACGTTATCGGAGGTGGGGTGGGGCCATTACTGGATGAGGCAGGTAACCTAGTGACAGATGACGCAGGAAAAGCTGAAGTACTCAATGCTTTTTTTGCCTCAGTCTTCACGGACAAAGTCAAATTCCCCATGACAGTCCTAGATGATGCAGTATGGGAAGGTGGAGGGCAGCCATCTGTGGGGAAGGAACAAGTTCTGAGCTATCTAGAAAAACTAGATGTGCACAAGTCCATGGGTCTGGACTTAATGCACCCCAGGGTACTGAGGGAATTGGCAGAGGTCATTGCTAAACCTTTGGCCATTATCCTTGAAGACTCTTGGAGATCAGGGTTGATGCCAGATGACTGGAAGAAGGAAAACATAGTGCTCATTTTTAAAAAAGGAAAGAAGGACAATCCAGGGAACTATAGACCCGTCAGCTTTACCTCAATCCCTGGGAAAATAATGGAGGGAATCCTCAAGGAATCCGTTATGGAGCACTTGAAAGAGGGGAAAGTGATCAAAAGGAGCCACCATGGATTCACCAGGGGCATGTCCTGCCTGACTAATCTGATTAGCTTCTATGATGAGGTAACAAGCTCTGTGGACATGTATATCATGTATATCTGGATATCAGTGGATGTGATATACCTTTACTTCAGCAAGGCTTTTGATAACGGTCTCCCACAACATTTTTGTCCATAAATTAAGGAAATATGGATTGGATCCTTGGACGATAAGATGGATAGAAAGCTGGCTTGATGGTCGGGCCCAACGGGTAGTGCTCAATGGCTCAATATCTGGATGGCGGTTTGTTTCAAGTGGAGTGCTGTGAGGCTCGGTTCTGGGGCCAGTGTTATTCAACATCTTTATTAATGACCTGGATGAGGGACTGGATTGCACCCTCATCAAGTTTGCGGATGACACAAAACTGGGGGAGAGGTAGATTCATTGGAGGATAGAGAGAGAATCCAGAGGGACCTGGATAAATTGGAGGACTGGGCCAAAAGAAATCTGATGCAGTTCAATAAGGAGAAGTGTAGAGTCCTGCACCTGGAGCGGAAGAATCCCAAACATTGTTACAGGCTGGGGACCGACTGGCTCAGCAGCAGTACAATGGAAAGGGACCTAGGGGTTACGGTGGATGAAAGGCTGGATATGAGTAAACAGTGTGCCCTTGTAGCCAAGAAGGCTAACTGCATACTAGGGTGCATTAGGAGGATCATTTCAAGCAGACCTAGGCCGCGTCTACACATGCCGGCTACTTCGAAGTAGCAGCGCCAACTTCGAAATAGCGCCCGTCACGGCTACACGTGGTGGGCGCTATTTCGAAGTTGACATCGACGTAAGGCGGCTAGACGTCGAAGTCGCTACCCCCATCAGGAGATGGGAATAGCACCCTACTTCAACGTTCAACGTTGAAGTAGGGAATGTATAGTCATTGGCGTCCCGCAACATCGAAATAGCGGGGTCCTCCATGGCGGCCATCAGCTGAGGGGTTGAGAGATGCTCTCTCAAGCCCCTGAGCTCGATGGTCGCCACGTGCAGCAGCCCCTTAAAGCTCCCCACTCCCTGCCCTCCTGTACAGGAAGCTGAGAGAGCGTGCAGGCGGCACCCCAGCCACCCGGCCAGCTTGCACGCTGCTCTGCAGCCAGAACAGCTGCCCGCCACTGTGATGGCCGCCCCCCCAGTCCCCAAAGCGCCCCCAGGGCACCCCCAACAAGGGGAGCCAGGGCTCCCAGACCAGCAGCCAGGCTGGGAAGCGGCAGCAGGGCCCCTGCTGGACAGAGGCCGAGCTTCGGGACCTGCTGGGGCTCTGGAGTGAGGAGGAGGTGCTCCAGGTAATGGGGAGCAAGAGGTGGAATGCAGATGCTTTCACTCGGCTGGCTGAGGGCCTGGCCGCCCAGGGTCACCCTGCCCGCACTCCGGATCATGTCCGCAGTAAAGTGAAGGAGCTGCGGCAGGGTTACGCCCGGGGCCAGGATGCGGCCAGCCAATCTGGGGCCTCCCCCATCACTTGCCCCTTTTACACGGAGCTCAGGGACATCCTGGGCCCCCAGCACACCTCCTTCCCTCCAGCCACGCTTGATACATTGGCCGACGAGCCCCAGCAGGCCCTGCAGCCGGAGTCTGCCCTGGAGGTGAGCCCCGCACCCCGGGGGCCCCCCAGGAGCCCACCCTGGGCACCAGAGGAGGAGGAGGGGGCGTGCTCCTCCAGTGACGGGGGCTGCGGATTATGTTGCCCTCAAGGAGCTCCAGCCAGGTGTCCGCCCACCGGGTGTCCCCCGACCATGGGAGTGGACCATCAGGTATGTACCCCCCCGGTGCACACCCCCGGGGTTGAGGGGCGGGGGTAACAGATATGACCAGGGCCCTCCACATGCCCAGATGACCATGGCCCCAAGGACAGCAGTGGCATGTCCCTCAGAAGAGTGCATCAGCCCCTACTCCCCAGCACGACAGTGCCATGCCCCATCCTCGGGGTTGGGGACGGGGGTAACAGATATGACCAGGGCCCCCCACATGCCCAGATGACCATGGCCCCAAGGACAGCAGTGGCACGTCCCTCAGAAGAGTGCATCAGCCCCTACTCCCCAGCACGACAGTGCCATGCCCCATCCCCGGGGTTGGGGGGAGCGGAACCTAGGGTCCCCCGGGCGGAGGGGGTGGGACACCCAGCAGCAGCAGCAGCAGCATCTCCCGGGGATGGGGATGGGGAACCTGCAGCAGAGGGGTGGGGGGACAAGGGTCACGGCTCTGGGCCCACACTAACGGCTGTTTCCACTCTTCTTCTGCCCCGTGTTCTGCAGTTGCACCATCGGAAGGACCGGAGAGCGCCAGCGAGGTGTCAGTGGTCCCGGAGAGCCCACCGGGGCCATCAATCCAGGCCACCCCTCGGCGGAGGACTGACCAGCCCCACAGCGGGGATGACGGCAGACCCAGCACCACCACCGGATGACGACGGATCGGCAGCTGGAGGTCACCGAGCAGCGTCTGCGGGTGGAGGAGCAGCGCCTTGAACTGCAGGAGCGGGCGCTGGCCTGGTGCCAGGAGGCGTGGGGGGCCTTCATGCGTACATTCGAGCGTATCGCGGACTACCTGTCCCCGCATGCCGCACCGGCTGCCGCTCCACCCGCTGCTCCATCCGCCGTCGCACTGCCACCCACCACCGAGGGCCCTTCCGTCGAGGGGGACCTGGGGCCAGCTGACACCCGCCGGCCTTATCTCCTGGTCCGCCCACCCCCAGCGCTGGACATTAGGGGGTGTGGGGCCCAGGATGTGGCCCCCCCCTCCCTCTTTGTATATATTCCCCTCAGTTTTATGTTCATTTGTAAATAGTTTCTATTAGACCCCGTTGTTATGTTGTTGTTGTTATGATGCTGATACCTGCCCCCCCATGTACATAGTTCTCCCCTTCCTTGTCTTCCCCTTTTTTTCTTTCATCTTATCAGACTTATAATATATATATATGTAATATTTCTTTGGCCTGCAAATAGTTAGTTAAGATATTAATAAGGAGAGTTCAACATAGATCTGGTTTTACAAACAAATGTCTGTTTTTTATTTTCAAGAAAGGTTGCAGGGGTATGCTCTTGGGTGCTCTGTGGTGTATGCGTAGGGGCAGGGAGTGTTGTGGAGGATGGGGGGGGCAGTGGGGGGCCTGCTAGCGTTCACCCCGCGGACTCATCGAAATGGGCCTGCAGGGCCTCCCGGACCTGGGTCCCTTCGGGGTCCACCTGGCGACTGGGGGCAGCAGGTGGCTGCACATCGGCTCTGCCAGCCTCCACAGCCCAGCCCTGAAAGAAGGCCTCCCCCTTGCTCTCGATGAGATTGTGGAGGGCGCTGCACGTGCCCACAATCTGGGGGATGTTGGTGAGGCCCACATCCAGGCGGGTCAGGAGACACCTCCAGCACCCTTTGAGGCGCCCAAATGTGCGCTCCACCACCTGGCACGCGTGGTTCAGGTGCAGGTTGAAGCGCTCCTGGCTGGCTGACAGGTGGCCCATGTAAGGGTGCATGAGCCAGGGCCGGAGGGGGTATGCCGCATCTGCGATGACGCAGAGGGGCATGGTGGTGTCCCCCACAGGGATCTCCCACTGGGGGATGTAGGTCCCCGCCTCCAGCCAGTGGCACAGGCCCGAGTTCCGGAATACCCGGGCGTCGTGGGTGCTGCCAGGCCAGCCCACATAAATGTCCAGGAAACGGCCCTGGCTGTTCACCAAGGCCTGGAGGACCACTGAGTGGTAGCCCTTTCTGTTTAAGTTGCGTCCTCCACTGCGCTCTGGGGCGCGGATAGGGATATGGGTCCCATCCAGAGCCCCGAAGCAAATGGGGAAGCCCAGGGTGGCAAAGCCTGCGATGGCGGCATCCGGGTCCCCAAGCCTCATGAGCCTGTGGAGGAGCAGGGCGCTGATGGTGCCGAGGACCTGCAGGGGAAGCACATGGGAGAGCACCAGTGAGGGGTGTGCAGGGTGTGTGTGGCCCTCCCCTGCCAGGGCCCCCCTCCACTCCTCTCCTCTGCCAGGGCTCTCCTCCCCTGCCAGGGCTGCCTCCCCCTCCCCCCATGGGTCCTCTTATCTCCATGAGGACAGCCCCGACGGTGGCCTTGCCGATGCCAAACTGCTGCCCCACAAATCGGATTGCAGTAGCTGTCTGGAGTGGCCAACTTCCAGACAGCGATGCTGACCCGTTTCTCCACACTGAGGGCACGCCACATGAAGGTGTCCTGGTGCCTCAGTGTGGGGGTGAGCCACTGGCATAGCTCCAGAAATGTCTGCCGGCTCATGCAAAAGTGCTGGAGCCAGCGGTCGTCATCCCACTCTCCGAGCACCAGCCGCTCCCACCAGTCGGTGCTGGTGGGGTAGCTCCACAGCCGGCGGCGTATGAGGCGGGGGGGGGTGCTGCAGGGCTGGGGGCTGCGTCCTCCTTCCCTGCGGGCAGCTCCTCCTCTGTGGTAAGGAGGTGCTCAGCTGCCTCCTGCATGGCATGGAGCAGGGCGAGCACTGCTCCTACAGGGGCGGCTGGGTGGACCTCTGGCTGCTGCTGCTGCTGCTGCTGGGGGTCCATGACCGCGTCGGCCAAGGTGTGCGTGCCTATGGCTCTGCAGACCGCATGCTGTGCAGGCTGCGTGTGTCTGGGAGGGGCCCTTTAAGGGAGCAGCTAGCTGTTGCCCCGGAAGCGCTAGTCCGCCCTGTGACCCTGTCTGCAGCTGTTCCTGGCAGCCTTATTTCGATGTGTGCTACTTTGGCATGTAGACGTTCCCTCGCAGCGCCTATTTCGATGTGGTGCTGCCCAGTGTCGACGTTGAACATCAACGGCACCAGTCCTGGAGGTCGTGTAGACGTTATTCATCGAAATAGTCTATTTTGATGTCGCTACATCAAAATAAGCTATTTCGATGTAGCGTTCACGTGTAGATGTAGCCCTAGAGAAGTAAGTATTCCTCTTTATTTGGCACTGGTGAGGCCACATCTGGAATATTGTGTCCAGTTTTGGGCCCCCCAGTATAAAAAGCATGTGGATTTGCTGGAGTAGGTTCAGCAAAGTACAACAAAAATGATTAAAGGTCTGGAACACAAGACCTATGAGGATAAGCTGAGGGATTTGGGCTTGTTTAGTTTACAGAAGAGAAGACTTAGAGGTGATTTAATAGCAGCCTTCAACTTCCTGAAGGGGAGCTCTAAAAAGAAGGGTGTGAAACTGTTCTCAGTGGTGTCAGATGGCAGAACAAGGAGTAATGGTCAGAAGTTGAAGAGGGAGAGGTGTCGGTTTGATATTAGGAAAAACTACTTCGTCAGGCAGGTGGTGAATCAATGGAATGCGTTGCCTAGAGAGGTGGTGGATTTTCCATCCCTTGAGGTTTTTCAGTCCTGGCTGGACAAGGTCCTGGCTGGGATGACTTAGTGGGGGTTGATCCTGCTTGAAGCAGGGGGCTGGACTAGATGACCTCCTGAGGTCCCTTCCAGCCCTGTGATTCTGTGGTGGCTGTAAACAAACTTTATGGGACCACAGGAAACTTGGCCACACCCATGATAAGTGGTTGTCCAGCTAACTAAAATCACGCTGGATTATGGATGTTGCCAGATGAGAGTTCTGAACTAGAGAGGTTCAGCCTGTAGTGAGCGCATGACACATCAGGGAGGATTATGATGAGTGCTATTCATTGGCCTAACTCAGCACTGGCTTCACTGAGAGCAACCCTTAGAGTCTGATTTTTCAGTAGAACTCAGGACCCATCGCTGGGACTAGCTCCTTATATAGACCTGAGCCCTTCTGAATCTCTGGCCATAAATGCTGCAGTTGGAGCCATTAAGTGATCATTCGCCAAAGTGAGCCTTATAACTCTTGAAAAGAAATTGAACTTTGAAACTTGGCCCCCACTTGTGGTTGCTGAGCATTTGGTCATCTGCTCTCTATTGACTGATCATTGACACAACTTTTCATACCAGTGGTGGTGTTCAGCATTACATTTTGTTGTCTTTATCACCTGCAGCTCCATTTTGGAAAGAGCAGCATACAATCAACATCTTATTTAAAAGGCTTTTATTTCAATGCTGGAAATTGGCTGTAAATGTTTAGTTGTGGTTTCTCCATCAGCATATATGTTCATGCCCTGGTGATGATTTAAATAGTTAATCAGATTTGTTTTGTTGCCCAAAGCAAAGGCATTTAGATCAAGGATGAGGGCTGAAACAAATAATCACATTTACTAGATACGCTAATTAATATCTAACAGCTATTTTCTTTAATGCAATTAAATGCACAAACACTTTTTTCTTTTACTATATTTAATCTAATCACACCTTCATTTCTTCGGCAAATTATTCCAAACATAATAGCTAAAATAGTGAGTACAGGCACCATTATGGATATGCTGAAATTCAATGAAAACATAACTGTTCTACTGGATCTAATTTAGGTGCTTGTTTCAGGCACTTCATTTAATGTGTTAGCAAAATAAATTGTATATAATTGTAAACAGCACTAGCACAGTGTGGGTTACTAAATTAGCAAGGAGATGAAGAGATGTAGGCAGTTGTGATGAAGATGCAGCAAGTTTGTGTTAAAGGGACAGCACTTGCCTATTTTTTTTTTCACTCAAATAATTTCTTCATCTTCATCATAGTAAATAGCACAGGGAGTGCTAGCTGGATATATCTCTCTCTCTCTCTCTCTCCTATACCACTAAAATGACTTGGCTGGACATTCAGTTTATCTCAGTCACTGGTGACTTTATTGTGCCACCTGAAGCTTTTGGTAACCACGTGATCAGTGGCTAAGTATCTGCATTGCTTGGTTTAAACAGTCACAATTAGTTGGACTTATGTACCAATAAAACCACCTCATCTCAGTCAGTGCTGCTGGAGGAGGTCAGGGGGCTCAGCTAGGATACCTTAATAGCTGATCACATCCTACCAGTTACTACAGAGCAGTGGATGAAGATGGAGAGGATCAAAATATCAGTTCAGTGTTCTGCCACTTTACTCCTTACCCGCCTTTCCCTGCTGTATAATAAAGCTGGTGGAACTGTGGTTCCATTGTGTGCAGCTTAGTCTAAGTTTGACGTCCCAACTTCTTTATGGAGGCTGTGGAAGGGCCCAGAAGTTGGTGGCACTTACTGCTATGTGTGTGCCCATGTCATTCAAACATCCTCCATCACGTTCTGTAATACTTCTTCAGTGTGTCATAGTTGCCACCTGCTTCATCCCCTCTCTGTATAGGCTAATATTCAGCTGGTTATAATCTAAAGTTGGAGGCTTGGGTATGCCAGTGACTCTGCTTTGTTGCTTCAGTTTGGTGAACTGTGGTAGCTGATGACCAGCACATGCATGCCGCTTCTTTCCTGGTTATTAATCTGGGCAAAACAAAATCTCTGGCCATTTCTAGCAAGCAGCCTTTGCTTTTAGATTACAACCACAGTTTTCCAATAATTTAAACCACTGTGTCAGCTCCTGACTATCTCCAGTCAATTGTTGTAGGTTTAGTTACCATTTGTTTAAAGGGGACAAATTTTTTCCCCCTTATTGCATCTGTATGAACCTCCTTTCAGACAAAGTCCTCAATAGATGCAACTGAAGGCCTGTATGCAGGGATTTCTGTGTGGGGAGGTGTGCTTTTTTTATAAATGTGGACTGTATTTTTTAAATATAAAGATGCTCAAAATAGTCATGAAATTAATGTGCATAAGAGAGATTAATGAAAAATTTGAGAGGAGACAGTGATTGGTAAAATGATTCCATTATAACGTACTAAACATTTATACCGTAATAAAGGTTTTATAGAAACTACTTTATTGGCTCTTGTTGTAATATAAGTGAAAAACAATATTCATTTGTCCCTCTTCCTTTCCTGTTGCTTGTGGCCAAGGGCATGCTGGGAAATATAGTCCCTTCCCTACTTCAGGGTCAACTCTCTAAGAAGGGAGCTGGCTAGAGAACTACAGGTCCCAGGGTGCCTGGGTTCCCTCACCATGCCCTGTAGGCTTCCCCTGCACAGCGCAGCAGGGAGGAAGGAAGAGAAACCAGACTAGGGGGTGGAGGTGTGTTTGCACTCCTCTCCTCTATGCATAGGCCTGAATTGGCTCCATGTGGTATTGGGTTCATGAAAATGAGGTTATACAATATTTCTCACTGACTGTATGAAGTATAAAGTTGTAGGCAGCTCAACAGTAACTAGAGATTCTAGAGCATATTAATTATTGGAGGCCCAATGTGAGATACCTTGGAGGGGCCAGATTTTCAGAGGCTCTGAGTGCCTACCCACTAGAAAATGAGGCCCTCCTATGGTTTAACAAGCCGGGCATCTAAAATCACTACTCACCAGCGAAAATTGGTGTAATTTTTATCTCTCTCCTCCATTCCCTAAAGATTACTGAGAACCAGATTGCGATAGTGGAATGACCGATCGCATCAGTGATTCTAATGGTTTGGAATATCAGGGTGTTCTCTCATTGAGAATGCCCCTGTTCCAAGGCCCATGCGAAATATAATCAAGGTGGTTCTTCATGCAAGAATCTTATGAGAACAGGAAGACCAAATGAACTCACTGCTCACAAAGCAACATCTGTTAAATGGTACTTCTGTGTCTTGACTTCTGGCCAGCAATGGGAAGTTCAGAATGATGTAAAAATCAAAAGGTAATTAATCCAAAGATTTTAGAATCTGGTTTGAATCTGTTGAGTGAGTTCATCTGTGTCTATGATAGGTTGTATTAAGCATGAGTTGCCCCATATTTCATGAAACCAGTTTTGATTTACAACAGATGTTTCCAGGTGTGTGAAGATGAAAGGCCAGATTGTCCCAATGCAAGGGAGCAGCCACAGTGAACACTGTGAACAGCGAAAAGGGCAGCAGCCAACAGGGGAGTTTGCCTGGGAGTTGCTTGGGGAGGAACCCCATACTGTGTGGTCTTTTTCTTGTAGTTTTGTTTCTCTTCTGCCCCTCCAGGGGGCAATAAAGTCGTCTGAGGGAACGCTCTCTGAAGAAGAGGAAAATGGATTGTGGTAGGTCAGCTGTTGTGACCTGCACAGCATGTGCTGTTTTTGTCTTCCTCCTGAGAGAGAGAAGGAGTTTTGTTTGAACCAAGTGCAAGCTGGTAGCCATCTTGGAAGAAAAGATTAGAGGACCTGAGGCCCAAATATCAACCTCTGGTCCATCACAGAAGATAAAGACTTCCTTGGTACAAATCAGCATTTAATACTGCAGGCACAGAAGGCTGAAGAACCAGTGAATGCAGTACAGAAGAAGGAAGAAAATTGGAAGTACGTAACCTCCAGGAGATGAACCCAATTCAGGCATCTGCAGTTCCGGTGGAGGTAAGAAACCACTTTCAGGCTCTCAGCACAGGCAATATGGTAGAGATTGCTGTGATAGAGACCTTTCAGGGAAGGTATCAAAAGAAGAGCCCAGTGACTGAAGGGCATGGGATGCATACACCGAAGGCTGTCGGTTCTACAACCACCACTCCTAAGAGAAGAAGACAGGTAGTTGTGGTCAGGCACTCCTTCCTAAGAGGGATGGAGTCACCCATCTGCTGTCCAGACCTGGAATCTAGGGAAGTCTGCTTACCAGGAACTAGAATCCAGGATGTGACTCAGTCTTTCAAAACTCATCAAACCTTTGGATTATTACCCCTTCCTACTTCTCCATGTATGAATTAATGATACAGCCAAGAATGACCTTGAGCAGATCACCACAGATTGTATAGCACTGGAAAGGACGATCAAGGAATATAGAGCATGAGTGGTGTTCTCGTCCATCCTTCCTGTTGAAGGAAGGGGTCCATATAGGGATCATCGAATTGTGGAAGTAAATGCCTGGATGTGCAAGTGGTGTCAGAGAGAGGGATTTGGTTTCTTCGACCATGGGATTCTGTTTTGTGCACAAGGATTGCTTGGAAGAGATGGGATCCACCTAAAAAAGAGAGGAAAGAGCATCGCTGTGGGAAGGCTTGCAAACCTAGTGAGGGAGCTTTAACCTAGGTTTATTGGGGGATGGTGACATAGGCCTGAGGTAAGTGGAGAAATGGGGTACCAGGAAAAAATACAAGGAGGAAGCAGCAACGAAGGTGGACCAATTGATTATTTAAGGTGTCTGTACATGAATGCAAGAAGCCTGGGAAACAAACAGGAAGAATTAGAAGCCCTGGCACAGTCAATGAAGTATGAGGTGATTGAAATAATGGAGACTTCTTGGGATGATTCCTATAATTGGAGCACAGTCAAGGAAGGGTATAAACTGTTCAGGAAGGACAGTCAGAGGAGTAGTCACCCTAGCGCTCCCTCCTGCCCCCGCCAGTCTCCCTCAGTCCCCCAGTGGACTACAGGCACAACAGGAGGGGAAATGGGAGCTAGCAGACACCCATTGTTCTTGAAGTCCGCCAGTTGGATATAACATGCACATCATAGAGGACATGCCTATGGGAAGGAGGTGGGCAGCCCTTGGTGGGGAAAGAACAGGTTAAGTGCTATTTAGAAAAACTATACATACACATATCCATGGGTAGAGCACAGGGCTTTAGTCCCTAAGGTTGCAGGTTCATTCCCTCCTGCCAGTGACCCAGGTCTTATACAAGGGTACTGAAGTAACTGGCAAATATCATTGCAAAGCCTTTGGCCATCATCTTTGAAAACTCTTGGATATCAGGAGAGTTCCAAGATCATTGGAAAAAGGCAAATCTGGTACCTGTCTTCCAAAAGGGAAAGGACAATCCAAGGAATTACAAATTGGTCAGCCTTATCTCAGTCCCTGAAAAAAATCATGGAGGGGATCCTCAAAGAATCCATTTTGAAACACTTGGAAGAGGGAGAAAATGATCAGGAATAGTCAACATGGATTCAACAAGGGCAAGTCATGTCTGACCAATTTGCTTCACTTCTTTGATGAGGTAACAGAGAGGAAGCTGTGCTAGTCTATACACTATCAAAACAAAAAGCAGTCAAGTAACACTTTAAAGACTAGCAAAGTAGTTTATTAGGTGATGAAAGCTCACCTAATAAACTATTTTGCTAGTTTTTAAAGTGCTACTAGACTGCTTTTTTTTTGACTAGGTAACTGTCTCTGTGGACACATGGAAGGCATTAGATATGATATACCTTGAATTTAGCAAAGCTTTGGTACAATCTCTCGCAATATTCTTGCCTACAAGTTAAGGAAGTCTGGATTGGATAAATGGACTGTAAGGTGGATAGAAATCTGGCTAGATGATCAGGCCCAATGGGTAGTGATCAATGGTTCAATTTCATGTTGTTGGTCAGTTTTAAGTGGAGTTGCCCCAAGGATTGGTTCTGGGACTGGTATTGTTCAACATCTTTATTAATGACCTGGATGAAGGAATGGATTATAACCTCAGCAAATGAATGGATTTGCAAAAAGCTAGGGGGACAGGTAGATATGTTGCAGGGCAGGGAAAGGGTCCAGAGTGACCTAGACAAATTGAAAGATTGGGTAAAAAGAAATCTGATTAAGTTCAACAAGGGCAAGTGCAGAGTCCTGCACTTGGGATGGAAGAATCCCAAGCACTGTTACAGGCTAGGAACAGATTGGTTAAGTAACAGTACAGCAGAAAAGGAGCTGGGGATTATAGTGGATGAGAGTCTGGATATGAGTCAACAGTGTGCCCGTGCAGGCAAGAAGGCTAATAGCATATTGGGGTGCTTTAGGAGGAGCATTTCCAGTAGATCTGGAGAAGTTATTATTCCCCTCCATTTTGCACTGGTGAGGTCAGATCTGGAGTATTGTGTCCAGTTCTGCCCCCCCTGCCCCTGCCAGTATAGAAAGGATGTGGATGTGGGGCTCTAAAGAGGATGGACAGAGGTTGTTCTCAGTGGTGACAAATGACAGAACAAGGAGCAATGGTGTCAAGTTATAAAGTGAGAGGTGTAGATTGGATATTAGGAAAAACTATTTCACAGGGAGGGTGGTGAAGCACTGGAATGCATTTCCTAGAGAGGTGGTGGAATCTCCATCCGTTGAAATTTTTAAGGTCCTGGTTTGACAAAGTCCTGGCTGGGATGATTTAGTTGGGGTTGGTCCTTCTTTAGGCAGGGGGGCGAACTCTATGACCTCCCACCGTCCCTTCCAGTCCTAGGATTCTATGAATTTACAGTAAGGAGTAGTGGAATATGCATAATAGCTTCAGGGCCAAAAGGGAGCATGTCCTCTATACAGGCCTCTAACTGGATATATCATTCACGTCCCCATGGACGCTGCATAGGGAGGATGACAGAATCAACCTCTGGAAAAACTAGCAAAAGCAGTGTCACAAGCCTGCAGCTCTCCTGGTCTGCCTTTGTTACCTACTTCTGCACAGACCCTCCTCCCTTGCACATTTTGACAACGTTAAGTCACCATCTTGCTGTGAAAGCAGAATCCATGAAATTCACGCTAAAGATGAATGTTATGGGTAGCGTAGTAGTGTACATTGTTTGAAACACTTGTGTAGAAAAATTAGAATGAAAACAAAGCTGCTTTCATGGATCTATGCTCTTAATAATAATACTAATGAAGTGTGTTTCCAGTTCTCCCACCCCACCCATTTCCATTTTAAGAGAACAACAAACAAATCCCTTGCTGTTCCTCAGACACAATTGTTCCTAAAGCTTCAGCCCTTCCTCCTGGGAGTAGGTCACAACTGAGGCAAACAGCCGCACTGGAATTATGTCTGTGGGATTGGAGATGAATGGGTGTGATGGGGCTAAATCAGTTTTGCAGGTTTACCATGGGATCCCCTCTCCCCCCGCAGCCAATTGCACAGTTCCAGGAAGTGAAGGGAGATGCGTAACTATCGGGAGGGAGTCAAGAGAACAAATATTATGAAAAGATTTCAGTGTCACTGTAATTAGTTCTAAAGGACAAACCACCCGCCTCCAGGTTTGCCTAGAGTTGTGGGAGGTAATTATGTTTCTTTATTGAAAGTCAGTTTTCTGATCAAAGCCAAGCCTTGCTTTGAAAGCTCTCTTCATGATAAATAGATGTGATGGATGTGGATCTTTCTTGGGAAGCAGCCTACTTTTATTTGAACAGTAGACTTGGCTTCTAGTCTCAGCTTTGGCTCTGAGGTCTGGGGTCAGTTATTTCACTTCTGTAGCTTGATTTCTCTACTTGTTAATATCAAAATGATGATGGTTCTGTGCTTCCCTAAAGCACTGTGATAGTGCTGAATGGGAAGGAATAGAAGTTTTATGCATTATTAATTTGGACTATAGTTGCCTGTATTATGAATACTGGAAATCTGTTTCTCTTTGAGTTCAGTGTACTGAAATACATTAGTTATTGCGTGTCTCCACTGAGCAGCTGGTAGTGGGATATTGTAACAAAGGCCCATGAGCAGTGGCAAGGATGCCAAGAAAACCTTTTCCCCAGTCCCATATCCCACAATCAAGACATTGCCTGTGGTTCTGTATGAAGAAACAAACAATGGGTCTCATTCTGATCCCATGTCAGTTTTATATAGGTATCAAACCACTTATATCCACCAAAAGGTTTGATTTACATGGAGGAGAATCAGCCCAGTATGGTGGAAAGAAACTTCTATTTTTATCATGTTTTGGAACGAGAAGTCCTCGTCTGAATGAATCAGAGGTATCACTGGCTCTACTCCAACAGAAATGACAAAGGGTTGCATGGGAACAGGCAGCAGTTCTGGAGCTTGGAGCCCCTAGGCAACAGGGCTCATTCCTTGAAGCTCTGGCGTAGATACTGGGGGTGACTGAAGTGGTTTCCAGGATATGCAAGGGTTGCAGTTTGGGTCAATGCCTTTCAGCACTCACACTATGCATGTTGTTGCAGAACTCCAGAGCTGTGGCCTCTCAAGTGAAAGGGAGCAAATAAGTTAAAGGGAGGTAATACCATCAGCCCAGCCAGTGACCGTCAGACGTGCAGACCAAGATTGTGCTGATGAGCAGATTTAAGGCATCAGGAGTGTGGGAATTGTGGGAGTTCAGACAAATTGGGCCAGTTCCTCCACTTCAAAGGTACCGAATGGTCTTAAAATGAGTAGCTCTGATCCCAAAGGATCCCTTCAATAGCCCCAGGATCTTCAGATGGAGGAGAGCCAGAATAACATCTCCTGCATCCATCTCTCTGGGGAGGCTACATAAAGTGCCCCGGGCAGGCCATCACAGTCCCTTGAGGAGGTCCAGGTGAGTGATGTAAGTCAATAGAGGGCAGCCTGAGAGCTGCTTTACGTCAGAGGACTGGCACGGGCCCTGGCTGCTCTAAGGTGTGGGGAATGAAGAGGTTGCATTGTGCACTCCGCCTGCACATCTGAGGGTCAGGACAATGGGCCTGGTTCTTTTGCAATCTGTACTGGCTGAACAGAAAGTCAAGACTTTTTTGTTTGGAGTGTCATGACTTCATGTAGAAGCAATCCTGTAACCCACAGAGACCCAGTGTGGGTCTTTGTCCCCCACTAACGGCTGAGGTTTTTAAAAGGTGTATGGTTTTTTTTTTACTGCCTTCAAGCTATTGGACAGAACCCTTTAGCTCAGGCTGTAGAGGCTCATGCTTTTATAACCAGACGTCCCATGTACAGTCTCCACAGATGACCCTGCAAGCTTGGGCAACAGCGAGCCTCCAGGTAAATTATTCAGTCTCTACTCTTTGGTAGAGTATCAAGACAAGAATCAGCTTCTAATTGTTGTGCCCATGTACCCTGGCCTCACAGAGTGGGAAAAATCCCTTTTACTGATGTCTTTCTTGATAGTTCCAGTATGGGACCAGAAGGGCCCTCCTTGCCTGTAGCCAACAGTGAAGTCAGTGAATCCAAGTGTAAGGTTTATTACATAATTCAGTGCAGATTCCAGAGACAGGACGTCCTGGAAAAGACAAGTGTTGTAATAGGTACCCTAAGTCAAGGCTGAGTTGACATGCAGCAGGCTCTAATAACCTCAGGAGTGCCCTACAGAACCACCAAAAGAAGACTGGAGCAAATGGAGCTTGCTGCTTATTTTCATAGAAATAGTACAGCTTTCCCCTGTGGAAGGCAATCTCCATCTGCTGACTGAGCTACAACCTCTTCTGCATGGGTGGTGGGAGTTGGGGTGGAGAGAGTGTAGTATCCTGAGCAACTCTTCCAAAAGTGCAGTGTCTATGACAAACCTGCTAGTGAGGGAAAGGTTTGGCAGTGAATCCACCTGACCTTCTCTGCAAGCGTTTAATGCTGTGCTGACAGGAGTTAAAAATAACTCGTATTTATTTTTGTTCATAAATGGCAAAGGCTGAGCCCTGAATATATTGCAGATGTGTTGAGTAAGGAGGTGCCACTTTTAGAATCACGTTTCTGAATAGAACTGTCCTTTGTCTCTTGGGCTTCCTGAACTAGTTTGCCTAACTTCATAATGCTGGTCTGGCAAATCTCATCTAAAAATGTTTTGCTGGCTGCTCGTGACTCCGGCTGGCACTTCTCTCATGAATTAATTCTTCCACTCCTGTGTTTCTACCAAATGAACATTCAATAGAAAGCCTCATTTTAAATGATTTGTGGGCTACCTAAATATCAACGGAAAGTGAGCGTCAGGCTGGTTATTGCAAATTTGCACTGCAAATATGATTTTAAGTGTCATGCTCCACCAAAAAAGAGAAACAGGAGGGGTAATCCATACATCCATGCAATGATCATGTGATTATAGTCAGAACACAGGAAGCCCACTCTTGCCCGGAGCAGCTAATAATCTAAATAGGTAGACAAAGGGCATCTCTATGCTCCCTATTCAAAGAGGGCTACATTAATGTGCAGTAAGAACCTTGAAGTTTGTGCTGGCAGCATCCGCACAAGGGAGATATGGCATCGTGTGCATTGCTAGTCAGTCTTCATAGTGCAACATGTGGGGCAGTGTAGATATGCCCAAAGAAGGGGAGAAAGAGATTGTTACCCCTTTTAAGGGTTGAAAGACTGAGGTATAGCGAGTAATGCAGGAAAATGAACCCAGATCTCTTGCCTCCCAGTCTGGTGCCTCCCTTATCCTTTAACACCACTATACATGCTACACACTTGTACATTTCTTCAAGCTTTGCCCAATTGTTCACTGATGCAATTTCAGACTTACATACATTTTTTATGTTCCTACGATACGTGAGCCATAACAAGAGCAGCCAGGAGTATTTTAGACATGCCAAAAAAAAAAAGTTAAGGAATTTCAAACCAGGCATATGCTTTAAAAAAGAAACCATAAAAACCTGGTTGTCACCCATTGACCTTCATATCATGCCATATGGGTAGTAGATCTTTCACTGCTCAATTCCATTATAAATGTTATGAATCCAAACTGAATTGAGATGTACTGATATTGGCCCAGAGAGAAAATTGCTCATTCATTCTCTGTAACTATTTGTCATAGTGTATGAAAAGCACTACAGAAATTGCCAACAATAAAGTACAATGCAATCAAGGGGAAAAAAAGGCAGAAGGAAAACAAACCAGATTGCAAATGGAAACTGCAGTAGATCAGCAAAAGTCATCCAGTCACATTGCATTAGGTCAGTGCTGCCCAACCTGTTACACCTGACTGCAGAGTCCATGAGGTAGCAAAGCAGCTATAGGTTGAACCTCTCTAGTCCAACACTCTCGTCTGGAAACATCCATAATCTGACATGATTTTAGTCGGCCACTTACCATGGATTTAGCGAAGTTTCCTGTGGTCCCATTAAGTTTGTTGACAGCCACCAGTCCTGACTCGCCATGTTCTGTGGTGTTATCTAGCTCTACTTTAGCCCTAAATGTCTTCTAAGGGTCCAGCAAGCAGTGGAAGTTTTGCTGCTGCTGCTGCTGCTGCTGCTAGAAAAGATTGACTTCCCGTCAGTGAGATCCTGAGGGTGCTGGACTGGAGAGGTTCAATCTGTAGTATGGATTCAGCTGTCTATGACAGTCCCTCCTTAGTCACACCCGACTTCTGTTTTGTAAACCGGGGTTCTTTACAGTTCATTACGTGGTTTTGAGATCCAAATAATAAAATCTCTTAAATGCTTAAATCATACCAAATATGCCATTCAGAAACAGAGCTGAAGATAGAAATGTGCAATTAGGTAAATACAAAAGAACCTGGGGACACTTGATAAGAAAGTAAAAGGTAGGTGATTCAGAACTGGTAAAGGGGAAAATAAAAAAAGGCAGTCCAGTAGCACTTTCTTTAAAGTACCAGTTTCTTTAAAGTGCTACTGGACTGCTTTTTTGTTTTTATAGAATATAGACTAACACGGCTACCTCTCTGTTACTACCGAACTGGTAAAGGAAACACTTTTTCACACACTGTACTAAAAGCCTGTGCCACAGGAAGTCACTGAGACCAAGGACTTAGAATTCAGAAAGGCATTGGACACTTGAATGGATATCAAGGCAATTCAGAAGTGATACTAAATCTCCTACTGCCAGGTTTAAGATACTCTAACTAGTAATCCAGATGATGGGGGGCAGAATTTCCTGTCTGCCTCCATCAGGTTATTACACTTCAATGCCCAGATGCTTTGTATATTGGACACTTCTAACTCCCTTAGACAAAGGGCTAATGGGCACAAGACAGACATCAAAACACTCTAGATCCACAAACCAGTTAGTCAACATTTTAATGGAATGGGCCATTCTGTTAATGATCTAAGAGTATGTGCGTTACTGAAAAAAAATTTTCGCACTGCTATTCAAAGTGAAGCAGCCGAGCTGTCTTTTGTATTCAAATTCGGCACATTAACGTGATTTGAACTGCGATGGGAATTTTCTGAGTCACTATAGGGGCTAGTCTACATACTTGGCTTTATCTAATTCTTGACCTTCCCCCGCACCTGTCCACTCTCTGATTTGCTCACCTTGATCATTTTTTTCTGACTTGTCCTCCTTGACTACTGTTTTTGGTTCTCTGTGCCTTAAATATTGAGTCTGTTCTGGTATGGCTATGGTCTGAAGAAATGGGTCTGTCCCATGAGAGCTCACCTAATAAATTATTTTGCTAGTCTTTAAAGTGCTACTTGACTGCTTTTTGTTTTGAAGTGTCTGGTGCTAGCCACTGATTCTGGCTCTGATCCTGCCTCTAGCAACTCCTGTGTTCCAAAGTATTACCTACCTGCCTAGTTTTTCTGGGGAGTACTTTACTACTTCTGAAGCTCAGTATAGGAATTTCGTCCCCTAAACTGATTTTTCTCCTCGTCATTAATCACATGCCCTTTTGCCATCATTGTGGTATCTCAAAGCGCACAAGCCATTGGTGACCATGACAATGTTTCAGAGATTACCAGTTTCCCTTTTAGTGTAGGTGGATATATGAGAAGTGGTCATCGGAAATGCTTGAAAAAGAGAGAGCCATTTTCTCGCACTGTGAAATTTCAAACACTTTGACCAGTTGCAGAGCTGGTTTGGGGCTTTTAAGGCAAATTTTTAAAATGTTCTCCATTTTTTCATTGTGAAATTTCCAAGTGTTTTCAAAATAGACATAACTTTGACCAGCTCAAAGTGATCACAACAGTTCTGCCACTAACATTCAATATCGCGTTCAGGAACAAAATGCAACCATATTACTATGGTGATACAGGTTGACCCTCTCTAATCTGGCACCCTTGGGACATAACCAGTGCCAGACGAATTTGCCAGACCACACAAGATCCATATTATCTAGCATGTTACCAACACTTCCACTGCTTACTGGGCTCTTAGAAAACATTTAGGGGTAAAGAACACCTAAATAACAGCACAGAGCACTGACAGCCAGGACTGGTGGCTGGAAACAAACCGTATGGACTGTGCAAAATTCGGCCACACCCATGATCAGGGGTCATCTGGCTAACTAAAATCATGCTGGATTATGGATGTTGCCAGATTAGAGAGTTCATATTAGAGAGGTTCAACCTGTAGTTGTTTGCCGAGGGGGTTGCCTGCTTCATGATTGCTGTTGGTTAGCAGATAACATTTCTGTCAAAATGGAAACAAATAATCCCCCGATCTTTCATCTCTCCTGTCTGCTAACATATGCAGCCTGGGGAAAAATGCATTTTATCTAGCAAAATATTTTGTAAGAGCCACTTGCTAAGCAGGTCACTGGCATTAGTTAACCAACACTCAAGGCTGCCTGCCATAGGTCTGGGTGGAGTCGGCTTTTTCCAGGTAGCTATAGAAACAGTTGGGAAGATTTCCATATGGCAACTAGGGATGTCAGGCAGGTGCACTGTGACTCAAGTAGAGATTAGCAATTACTGCATATATTTCCTCTTGTATTATGGACCAATCCATAGTGCACTTGAGTCAATTGGAGTCTTGTTGAACATAATAGGTTTTGGATCAGGTCCAAGGAGCAAGAGCTTCCAATGAAAATAAATGTCCAGATTCTTAACAGCTTGGTGACCATTTCAGGGAGCTGATTATGTGGCTCAAAACAGAGTTCCAGCCAGCCAGGGATACAGACTGCACCTCTGGGAACTCATCATCCTCTTGACTCTTTTCTGAGACATTTGACTAAGTAGTGAGCATTACGTGGAGTACTGAGTCAACAGTGGTTCATGAAGGTTTCATCATCCTGGAGGCGACCTTCTGGCCAGGGAATGGATGGGAGCCAGCAGGTGCTCAATCAAGCTGCCCAGGGACACTGGTGCTGGAACCAGTCCCCAGAGAAGCTTTGATGCAAGAGCAGGTGCAGAATGTGCTCAGTTCCTAGTCTGATTTATTAGTCCTCTGACTGAGGATCAGCCCACCCCAGAACCAGCAGCAAAGCAAAAGTGGTGGATGTAGCCCTAATGCCAGGAAAGTGGCTGCCTCCATGTTTGCTTTGACGAATCTAGGAATAGGAGGGATTTTTGGTTTATGATTGATGCAGAAGTTATTACACAGGCAACAACATGTAGCTGGCAACGGCACAACCTCATCTCCGTACCCCCACCATGTGGAATTCAAAATGGAGACCAAGTAGTAAGAAGTGCCAGAGTGATTAAAAAACAAGATCCTTGTATTGCTCTACTTGGCAATGTGTCACCCTGTATTGCTTGCCAATTCCATTGAATAGCAAGCTGCCTGTACACAGTTAACTGTGGTGGGGGGAGGTTAAATGTAGGTCACAGGGGTGACAAAATCATCTGTCCAAAATATGGCTGGCAGTTGGTATATAGTCCATATTTACATATGTGTTAGCATCCACATGAGATGCAAACACAGCATCCTGTTGCTTGCTCCATGACTTCTGAACCAGTCCTGAATGGTGATACCTTCCAGCTTTTCCTGTAGTAGGAACTCCAGCTAGGGGGTTACATTTTGGGAAAGGCATGAATTGCCAGAGTCACTGCTGGAGGGCACAAGCCCATGTCATGCATACATTTGCTGGTCAGTCACCCTCGCTTTGAAGGCTTCTGTTACATCGGTGACTAGCTTGCCACCAGCACCTTGGGATAAAACATCTTTTAGTCATTCAGGAATTACAAGAACTTTTATGTTCTCTGAAATGGAGAATGCTTGAAATGGTAGCACTGTTTTCTCTCTGATTAACTCAGCTGTCTCCATGGAGCTTGTGCAAATTGAAGTGGATTGAGGCTTAATTTTGCAAAGTATCATTTTTTGGCTTGGAGATTTCACAAAACACTTTTGCTGATGAAGTGCAGTCTTTATTTGGATTATGGAGATATTTGAGGAGTGTTTGATGTCTACTTTTGGGTCCTTCAGTCTCGCCCACATACCAGCTGGAGCCTGTGTCTCCAATCAATCTGAGAAAAGAAGCATTTTGCTGATGAACTCATGGTGGACGTTCTGGCCAGGGCCCACAGGCAGGTGCAACACCAAAGGGAGAAGGATACCTGGCAAGCAGAAAGGCACAGGCAGGCTGCAGAGTATGACACAATTTCAGTGTGAGAGTAAGGACTTGCAGAACAATTTCTGCAACAGGAATAGCAGCTGAGGGAGGAAGACCAAAAAGACTTGTTTGAGAGGCTGCTGGTGCTAATGATTGCATGGGTACAGGATCACACTGTGCCTGCACCATAGCCTGAGTCCCTTCTATGTACTACAGTCCAGGGACAGTTTGAACAGTTCCCTAACTAGGTGGCCCTTGCAATCAACGTTCCCTCTAATTTTTTTCCAACCATGGGCAGAATTAATTTTACGTGCACCAAGGAATGTGTGGATGTGCACCACCAATAGAAACACATGCTGCCAGCTGTGGCTGTGCTATTCTGCTGGGCAGCACCTGATTCTCTCTTGGGCAGCCACCTGAGTGCTTAGCTTACAGGGAACACTGCTTGCAGGCAGGACTCAGTAGCAGTTCAGCCATGCTGGCCCCTCCCCTCTTGCAAGTCCCTGTGCCACTGAATGCACAAAAAAGAGAAAGGATAACTGGGGGGTGGGCAGGAAACAGGCAAAATTAGGGGGTTTTTGGAGCATGACTTGCACTGTTTGGTACATGGTTTATGCCCTTTGTTTTGTTACTAGTTAAAGTGTTGATTTTTTCACTGTTTCAGTGTTCTAATCGCAGGGGGCCTGCTTCACAAATGCTTATATACAGCCATATTCACAAATAAGGGCTTTTGTCCCATTAAGAATGTTCATGGCCATCACGATGTCACATGCTGTGAGATGTATGTTGAATAATAACAACATACGAATGGCTGGGTTAGACCAAAGTTCCAACTAGCCCAGTATCCTGTCTTCTGACAGAGGCCAGCTCCAGATACCCCATAGCAAGTGAACAGAACAGGTAATCATCAAGTGACTCCTCTCCTGTCATCGATTTCCATGACAAAAGGAGGCTAGGAACACCATTCCTACCCATCCTGGCTAATGGCCATTAATTGGCCTGTCCTCCATGAATTTATCTAGTTCTTTTTTGAACCTCATTAAAGTCCTGGTCTTCACAACATCCTCTGGCAATGAGTTCCACATGCCAACTGTGCGCTGCATGAAGAAAAACTTGCTCTTGTTAATTTTAACCCTGCTACTCATTAATTTCAATTGGTGACCTCTGATAGGCTGGTAAGTTGTATCTGAATGCACTTGCTCAATGTAGCTTTGTACCTCAATTCCTAATGTATACAGTTGTGCTCCCATTTCCTAAGCAATCAGCACATCCATAATAAAAATGCAGAACAATCAGTCTCCCCCTTTCACTGCATACAGTCCCAGTAACACTGCATGACATAATTTACTGCATAAACACATTCACAAATGTGCTATTCTCCTCTTCCATTGTCCTATGTGAGCCCATAACACAGAAGCACAGACCTTTCCTGACATCTGTTTCCTGGGGTATTTAGTGCAAGTTCTGGCTAAGCGTGCCAGGTCAGAAATCCACTAGTCATAAGTTCATATGGGGCAAATCGCTCCTCTTTGGCTTCACAAAAATTGTGAGAAGAAGAACACAACATTAATGAGGACAGCATGGATGACACTGGAATCCAACTCTTCCAAATATGCATTCAACCAAGATTCTACACCTAGTTTCATAAGCCAAGACAGAAAGTTACCTGCAGGATTCTCCACAATAACACACTGTAGGGCTGTACTGTAGCATTCCCAAACACAACAATGCTACCCAGTCTACAGACTTTTTCTATATGAACTTAAGAAATTTTAGAACATCACATTCAATGTTTGTGTATGGTGTCTTTGTTTGGTGGCTGTAAATGAATTCCTCAATTGAAACTTTAAAGGGCGCGATCCATAGTCTATGCAGACTGAAGGATGCCTACTACTCAGTATACTTTGCTGTAGGGCAAAACACACTCTTGGTGTTGGGCGAAATAACTTGGGTTTCCCACATTCTGCATGCTGGGCAATGGAAAATATTATCAAGTCGTCTCTCAGGAATGGCAGTCTTGAAATCTCTTTCCCTGAACCCTGGGAGCCTGGGGACACAGTGAGCAGCCCATTTGGAGGACATCCTGTTTGGGAAATGCTTGCCCAGTTTGTATTGTTAAAAGCTTAATGAGTTCATGCAATTGATTTTGCTGCAATTACTTTCTAGCGATGTCTGACAAGGAGCTATTCTTACAGGCTTATAAAATGTTACAGAGCTCCATTAATTTTCCTTCATTAGCTATTTAATTTTGCTAATGATATGGTATGTTTAGAGGCATTGTCATATGAAAATTGAGGTTCACTATAAGGTCTCGTAGAGGGGTTTTACACACTGATCTAACCATATTGCTATGAGAAATTTATTCTGCCCTGCTGCACCTAATTGTATTTTTACTTGTTGTGAAGCAGAGCCATCTCATATTGATAAATAATTTCATGTATGACATTACACATAGAATGGAAGTTTGAAGTACCAAGCATTAACCGATTTAAATCTGTAAATTGTGTCATATTGGCACGCATAATGCTGCATTAACTGCATTGTTTTGAAATTTGGTTGCAGTATATTATTCTGTGAGGTTTTGCTGCCTTTTTGTCAAGGGTTGATGACGATAGTGGACAATAAAGTTTAGGGACTAGGCTTAAAATACCCATCCTCTGTGGGTAACAGGAATAAAGAAGGTATGTGGTCACTGGAGAACTCTGTAATTATTCAGCAGGACCAGTACTACTGGTGGACTCAGTATCTAAGCTACCTGAAAGAATGACTGGGCAGGTGTACTCTGCATGGGATCCCCTCAGTGGTCAGCATCTGCGCCATAGGAGGAAGTAACACAAAGTACAGAGAAACCTGCAGTGGAGTAATTTGAGAAGCAACATGTTCTTATTTTCCTTTCGGACTGTGTCTTCATTTTCCTGAGTATCCATCAGAGCAGTGCAGGTCTGGTGAAAGAGTTTGTGGGATCCAAGGTGGCATGCTGACAGAGGGGCCACACTGGTTGTGAGGCCTAAGGCAGTATGCTGACAATGAGGCCCAGCTGTTTGGCGCACAGGGCCCTGAAGGCACGAGGCCGCAGGCAACCTCCGTGCCCTAAGACTGGGCCTAGATCAGTGGTTCTCAACCAGTGGTATGTAGAAGTCTTCTCGTCTAGATATTTACATAGTTTTACCTCAGGCTGCATAAAAAGCACTAGTGCAGTCAGTACAAACTCAAATGTCATACAGACAATGACTTGTGTATCCTGTACACTGAAATGGAGGTACAATATATCTCTTCCAATTTATTTATAATTATGTGGTAAAAATGAGAGCATCAACAAATTTTCACTAATAATGTGAGTATGACACTTTAGTATTTTTATGTCTGATTTTGCAAGCCAGTAAATTTTAAGTGAGGTGAAACTTGGGGGGTACAAAAAGGGTACAGTAGTCTGGAAAGGTTGAGAGCCAATGCACCAGAACACATAGGAAGCTAACTGGCAGCTTGACATTATCCCTTATTTGCACTGCCGTAGCAGCTAGAGAACCTAGCTGATCTTCTGGCCCTTAATGGTAGACACTGTACAAATACGCGGTCCAAGGCCATTCCTGCCCTCAGAGCTTCCAGTCAAAATAGGTGAGACAGAAAATGAGAGTGAGAACTCTTGTTATCCTCATTTTAGACATGATGATGGAAGGACTAAAGTCCTAATCCTCAAAGGTTTATGGATGCTCAAATCCCATGGAAATCAAAGGGAGTTAAGGCCTAAGTATCTCTGAGTATCTGGGTCCACGTTATTGTCCAGGGTCACATACGAAGTGATTTATAGAGTTGGGAACCAGATCTCCTGAGTCCCAATCCTGTACTGTATGAAACCATCAGTTTCCTCTGGCTTGTCCCTCTTAGAAAGTGAGGGATTCTTGTTTTTAGGGAAGTATGTGAAAAGGTTCAGTGTTCAATATTACAATGAAACACCTTAGCAGATCGGGCAGTCAGGGCAAGATCCTACCATCATTACACCAAAGTTAAAGTGACCCCTAGAAACACTTGACGAATCTAAGAAACTGTTTTCAATGTTATCTGGGAGAGGCAAGTGATTTTGCTTAGAGATTTATCACCACCATTTAGATGCTGTACATTGTACAAGGAGAAAGACACAATTTGGCAGATGAGTATTTTTCTTTGGAGCCTCCAGATGACTGGAGCAGGCTTCCCTTTCAGTTTAAATCAGCAAATGGCATAATCTCCTTTAAGCCGGGGGTTTAAGCGGCTGTTTGAAGGAGGATTGTAGAGAATCTATTTTCAGTAATACAGTTACTGGAGCAAAGGGGTACATATAGTTTTCATGAGATTTTGTGTGATTCTATTGTGTGCCTGATAATCTTAATATTATTGTATGCATGTTAAGTATTGTTTTCATTTAATATTTAGCTATTTTAATTGATAATTTATATGTCAACAGACCCATTGAAAATGAAGGCACACGTTGTACTAGGAAAATAAATTACGCAGTAAATCAAGTACTGGTCAACACTCTTCAAGTCTGTAGGCTGGTTTTATGATGGGTAGCGGCACTTGACTGGAACTCCTCCTGTTGGACATGACAGAGTGTAATTTTGATGGGAGTCATTGACCATAGCAACTTGCCAGCGGCAAATCAAGGACAAAACGCCAAAGTATAAAAGGAAGAGGGATTAAAGTGAAGTGTTTAGATTATGTGATTGGTGCAGCCAATGCTGTCCATATTGTAACAAGCCTCCCAGACTCCTGTGGACTCTGAGGCTACGTCTACACGTGCAGCCAACATCGAAATAGCTTATTTCGATGTTGCGACATCGAAACAGTCTATTTTGATGAATAACGTCTACACGTCCTCCAGGGCCGGCAACGTCGATGTTCAGCTTCGACGTTGCTCAGCCCAACATTGAAATAGGGGCTACGTCTACACGTGCAGCCAACATCGAAATAGCTTATTTCGATGTTGCGACATCGAAATAGTCTATTTCGATGAATAACGTCTACACGTCCTCCAGGGCCGGCAACATCGATGTTCAACTTCGACGTTGCTCAGCCCAACATCGAAATAGGCGCAGCGAGGGAACGTCTACACGTCAAAGTAGCACACATCGAAATAGGGATGCCAGGCACAGCTGCAGACAGGGTCACAGGGCGGACTCAACAGCAAGCCGCTCCCTTAAAGGGCCCCTCCCAGACACAGTTGCACTAAACAACACAAGATCCACAGAGCTGACAACTGGTTTCAGACCCTGTGCCTGCAGCATAGATCCCCAGGTGCCGCAGAAGCAGCCAGAAGCCCTGGGCTAAGGGCTGCTGCCCACGGTGACCATAGAGCCCCGCAGGGGCTGGAGAGAGAGCATCTCTCAACCCCCCAGCTGATGGCCACCATGGAGGACCCAGCAATTTCGACATTGCGGGACACGGATCGTCTACACGGTCCCCAACGTCGAAGTAGGGCGCTATTCCTATCTCCTCATGAGGTTAGCGACTTCGATGTCTCGCCGCCTAACGTCGAAGTTAACTTCGAAATAGCGCCCGATGCGTGTAGACGCGACGGGCGCTATTTCGAAGTTGGTGCCGCTACTTCGAAGTAGCGTGCACGTGTAGACGCAGCTAGGCGCAGCGAGGGAACGTCTACACATCAAAGTAGCACACATCGAAATAGGGATGCCAGGCACAGCTGCAGACAGGGTCACAGGGCGGACTCAACAGCCAGCCGCTCCCTTAAAGGGCCCCTCCCAGACACAGTTGCACTAAACAACACAAGATCCACAGAGCTGACAACTGGTTGCAGACCCTGTGCCTGCAGCATAGATCCCCAGCTGCCGCAGAAGCAGCCAGAAGCCCTGGGCTAAGGGCTGCTGCCCACGGTGACCATAGAGCCCCGCAGGGGCTGGAGAGAAAGCATCTCTCAACCCCCCAGCTGATGGCCTCCATGGAGGACCCGGCAATTTCGACGTTGCGGGACGCGGATCATCTACACGGTCCCTACTTCGACGTTGAACGTCGAAGTAGGGCACTATTCCTATCTCCTCATGAGGTTAGCGACTTCGACGTCTCGCCGCCTAACGTCGAAGTTAACTTCGAAATAGCGCCCGACACGTGTAGACGCAACGGGCGCTATTTCGAAGTTGGTGCCGCTACTTCGAAGTAGCGTGCACGTGTAGACGCAGCTTGAGACATATAGGCTACGTCTACACGTGCACCCAACTTCGAAATAGCTTATTTCGATGTTGCGACATCGAAATAGGCTATTTCGATGAATAACGTCTACACGTCCTCCAGGGCTGGCAACGTCGATGTTCAACTTCGACGTTGCTCAGCCCAACATCGAAATAGGCACAGCGAGGGAACGTCTACACGCCAAAGTAGCACACATCGAAATAAGGGAGCCAGGCACAGCTGCAGACAGGGTCACGGGGCGGACTCAACAGCAAGTCGCTCCCTTAAAGGGCCCCTCCCAGACACACTTTCATTAAACAGTGCAAGATCCACAGAGCCAACAACTAGTTGCAGACCCTGTATATGCAGCACGGACCCCCAGCTGCAGCAGCAGCAGCCAGAAGCCCTGGGCTAAGGGCTGCTGCCCACGGTGACCACAGAGCCCCGCAAGGGCTGGAGAGAGAGTATCTCTCAACCCCCCAGCTGATGGCCGCCATGGAGGACCCCGCTATTTCGATGTTGCGGGACGCGGATCGTCTACACGTCCCTACTTCGATGTTGAACGTCGAAGTAGGGCGCTATTCCCATCCCCTCATGGGGTTAGCGACTTCGACGTCTCGCCGCCTAACGTCGATTTCAACTTCGAAATAGCGCCCAACACGTGTAGACGTGACGGGCGCTATTTCGAAGTTACTGCCGCTACTTCGAAGTAGCGTGCACGTGTAGACGCAGCTTTATAATGAGACACTATGGATGATTTGAAATGCAATTGCAAACAAGAAATGCCTTACAAAGGTGTGTCTGCTTAAGAGGAGTGCATTGGGAGCAATTTGAATAACAGCGATGGACTGTGGCACATAACAATTTCTCACTGACCCAATTTTCACTCAGAGTTTTCCATCTAGATGAAGTGTTGGTGTGGTCAGCTCTGCTCTGTCATGGACAACTCTATTCTGCTCTTTGAATGTGTTAGGTGGTCCAACCTTTTTAGTGATATTCCACAAAAAGGCATCCTCCATGAAGAATATCCTGCACAAGTGACATCCCCCATTGAGATTGACGCCATTTTGTTCTACAATGTGCGCTCAGTGGCCAGATGGGTTCATCCCATGAGCCTGACCTGACTCTTGGGCTACCAGTTGAATCACATTTTTTTGTAAATTCAGGGACATACAATGCATGTGGTTCACACACAGATGGCACACCAAGCAGGTTTCCTCAAATATGTGGTGGGAAGTGCTATATTGGTGAAAACTATAGAATATAATAGAGAAGCCAAGAAGATCTGTTTCCTTGGCCTCCCAACTGGTTTTAAGGGGTGTGATCAAGTTAGACTTGTAATGAGCTCTTGAACATTAATTTCAAACTGGAATGACTCTTTTGTTTGGTAGCCCTGGAGGCCAGTTGGTCACTTAGGTTAATGGAGAATGACTGCTGGGATGCTTAGTGGTGCCATTGGGAGTTCATTTCACTACCTGTTCTGCCATGTCTTCTGTTCTGTGTCTGGTGCATTTCAAATTATTGGGTTAAGGACTGCTCTCCTTTGAGGTCACATCACCCTTTTCCCTCTGGATTCATTTTATATGTTGTTCTGTGCTTGGTCCAGGCACCTAGGACAGAAAGTGGAGGAAGGCTTCTTCACTGATAGTTAATTCAGGAAGTCAGGGAAATTTTTATTTGGCTTTGGCAGATGTCAGGGCAGGAAAAATGATTCTAGAAGCTGCCTGGAGAGGAAAGAGAGTGAATTTCCTAAGACCTGTTCCCAAACCTGTAGATAAGAGTTGATGCACTTAAATCAAACTTGAATTTTGTGTTAAAGTTAAAGCAGAACACAAATTATTAGAAGCCTTCTTTGTGTGTAATGGGATGGCATATGCATGATGGAGACACAGTATAAAGGGCACATTAATAATTATGGAAACTAAGTATAATACAGTCATAGAGTTCTGATTTAATTACACTCTCCAGCTACACTGTCTGATTGCTTGTTGCCTGCTGAGCTGAGTTTCTTGTATCTTTCTCATCCATATCTCAGTCTTCCAGATGCGCACTTGTTGACCCTTCGCCTCCTGTATCAGTTTTAATTTTCTCTAATTTTTTGTTCTGAGGATGTCTCCCCAGATTCAAGCTGTTTGGGTGGATACATGATTGACTGATCCAAACTGGCATTTCTAGAGCCTTTGGTGGCACATAATTAGCTGAACAAAAGATTTAGAATTGAGAGAGATTTCTAGTCTGGAGAGCTCCTAGCAAAGAACTTTCGTTCAACATATGTTTGGGTTTTTTTAGTGAGTAAGAAAAAGTATAAGGTATTGTTTGCATAAAATGTTCCATACGGACAGGAAACCATGACAATATCACTGCCAAGATAATCTGGAAATATTCCTTTCCAGGCACATACAGCATCACATGCATTATCCAATTTACTGCCTTATTTTCCCACATTTCAATGAGAACAGCAACACTCTGGGCAACAGCTGGAGCACTGTCATTTGAAAACATGAGGGCGCTCTTGGTATTAAGAAGTTACCTTCAAGAGGAAGCTTGGTGTAAGGGGTTCTTTCATTGCCACTTCCTTTACTGAACTTGACATTTTGAGGTTCAGTCTAGGCCAATGAGAAGTTGTTGCCACCTGACCTTAAACTCTCGGTGCCTTAAATCTGTATTTCTTAACCAGGGGTACATGTATCCTTGGGGTACACCGAGGTCTTCCAGGGGGTACATCAACTCATCTAAAATTTGCCTAGTTTTACAACAGGCTACGTCAAAAACACTAGTAAAGTCAGTACAATCTAAAAGTTCATTCAGACAGTGACTTGTTTCTACTGCTTCATATGCTTTATGCTGAAATGTAAGTACAGTATTTCTATTCCAAATGATTTATTTGATAATAAGGTGGTAGAAATCAGCAAGTTTTCAGTAGTAGTCTGCTGTGATATTTTTGCATGTTTTGGTAAGTAGTTTATAAATGAGGTATAACTTGGAGGTATGCAAAACACATCTGACTCGTGAAAAGGGTACAGTAATCTGTGAAGGTTGAAAAGCACTTGTTTCAAGACCTCAGATTACCTTAGGATCGTGTTTCTCAACTGGTGGTATGTGTTCCTTTAAGGTACATGAGAGACATCTGGGGGGTACTTATTTTCTGAAAAAGGCATACCTCATAAAAAAAGCTGAGAAACACTGCCTTAAATGCTCTGCTGCTGTGATTCGGAGCCTTGCTCCCAGCAGCCAGGCCTGCAGGGTCACCTCTTGGCTTTCACTGCCCAGTCTCTGTTTGCAGAGTGACTTTAACATCCTCCCCCAACCCAAATTTCCCCCTAACTGTCTCCATGCTGTGTTGAGGCTTCTCCTGGAACAATCAGAGGGGTAACAGTTTGCTGCACCTTTGAAGAGGACAAAGCTGCAGCTTGTTTTCTTGAATGGAGTTCTGAATCTCATCAATGCCACCAAAGCACTAGGTTGGTTAAGTAAAAAGTCAGATAAGTTTATTCAATTAAAATGAGAGATTTCAAATAAGTGTGTGTATCAGCAATAAAGGCAGACAAGGTTACAGACAAGCCAAAGTAAAAATACTCAAATAGCTCAGAGCTACATTACCAAACTGCTGGCTTTGTCGGAGGCTGTTTCCTCACCACTTTTCCTTGTCCTCAGCAATGGACTAGCTCTTAGTCAGGATCCCTACAGAGTCCAAGGCACTGTTTTTCTCTTGTCTCCTCTGGTGAATGATACCGTAGGGCATCTCAGCCCTCTCTTCATAATCCTGTAAACCTTTGGAAAGTTTCTCTCTTAAAGTTCATTGGCCTGGCTTGAAGGGGCAGGAAGTCGTCTTGGTGCATTCTGCCTCCATCTCCCATTAAGTATTAAGTAGAGTGGAGAGATTAAGTATAGTGGGGCAGCCTTGTTAGTCCGTATCCACAAAACTAATGACAAGTTCTGTGGCACCTTATAGACTAACAGATATTTTGGAGCATAAGCTTTCACGGGCAAAGACCTGCTTTGACATGCATCTGAAGAAGTGAGTCTTTGCCCGTGAAAGCTTATGCTCCAATAAATCTGTTAGTCTATAATGTACCACAGGACTTGTCGTTGTCATTGAGATTAAGTGATTGCTGCCCAACTACTTGTGCTCCTGTAGGTTTTGCTGGCCTGCTGTGCAAATGGGCTTTTCTTTGTCTTTGGTCATTCCTTACTGAATGTTCATGGGAGATACATTTAGGCAAACAGGACCGCTTTCTGCTACCTTAAAAGACAAACCAAACTCTGGCATCAACTTCCCATGACATACCTGGTTTAAATACCTTGTAGTCATATATTTTCAGTTTATATTTGTATAAAATCCTTTGTAGGTTTAGCATGCAAAAATATCTTGCAAAATATTAATGATCATCAAATTATTCCATTTTTCAATGATGTACTATGTACCTCCTATGGGGTATAGCCTGACAATCTTTTTCTATTTTTCTATTCCATTCATCTGAGGAATTGAATATTTTTCCACAAATTTGTTAGTCTCCAAGGTGCTATGGGACTGCTTGGTATTTAACAGCCATGTGTTAAGCTATGTCTACACTGGAGCATAAAGTTGATTTTAAGTCACTTAGCTCAATTTTACAATGTCTATCTTCACTGCGAATGCCATTAGGATGATTTTAAGGAGCACTAAGGTCAACATTCTTGTGTTGACCATCTAATGCAACATAATGCCAAGTTCGAATTCATGCTTGCATGGAAACAGTGTTTCTTTAAGTCAGTTTTTATTGGCCTCCAGAGGTATCCCACAATGCCCAGAATGTGTGCGTTCTGTCTGCTTTCACCTCCCCTGCTCTCCAGCAGGTGTGCAGGAAGTAGGAAACAGGAAACTCAGCAACTTGAATTCATTTTCTTTCTGATCAGTGTGTCAATCGCATCTAGCCATGAAAGAGAGCTCCAGCATGGAGCCATCAGGAGAGCCAGGGTCTCATTTCAGCTGTTGGGCTAGCCCCCACCCCATCACACCACCATGCTTGGCTGTTGGGACCAGACATCAGCACATCAGACAGTGGTATGTCCTGCCCTGCATGGGATGAAGGCTTCTTCCTTGCACAGAAAGTAGCAGGAGAGGCCAAGAAACTTTTCTGTGCTTCACATTTGTGTGGGGCACCACCCACCCCAGGAGCCAGGCAGTCAGGGGTCTAGCCCCCACCATTCCACATGGCTAGCTACACCTCCAGGTGCCATGTGGCTGGTGGGCCACTCCCCACCCCACCATGTGGTGGCTGATCTTTGGGGGGTCGTGTTTGCAGATAGCAGAATACCCTGCTCTGCACAGAGTGAAGGCTTTCTTCCTGCACAGGATTTAGCAGGAGAGGCCGAGAAACTTCTTTTCTGTGCTTCACATTTGTTCAGGGCAGCCTTCCTCCCCCACAGACAGGATGCAGCTGAGGGTCTAGCCCCCGCCACACCACACCACATGGCTAGCCTCTGCCCCACCACACCACGTCGCCCGTGCAGTGTGGGCTGTGCTTCCAGACAGCAGAATGTCCTGTCCTGCGTGGGGTGAAGGTTTCTGTGCTTCACGTTTTCCAGGAGCTTTCCAACAGCAGGAGGGCTGGTTCCCCCCCAGGCAAATATTTTCTGGAGCTAGCTGACCCTGGCTAGCAGAGCTTAGTTGGGGGTCTGGCCCCCAGCTGCACCTGTTTTCAAGGTTGGCCCCACCCCAACCTAGGCACACAAGTGATAGAGTAATGGGATACAGCTGCACCTGCTTTCGGGGGTGGCTCCCCCTCCTAGGCACACTGCCCCAGCACACTCCTTTCCCAAAGCATGGGGCCTGGGGGAGCCACAGTCTCAGCAGTGGCTTGTTTGCTGTATTTTCACGACTTTTCTGCGAGTGATTTGGTTTTAATCCACTGTTATCATAAACAACATTGTAGTATGTTCTCTGACGTGCTGCCTTATGAAAGGTGTTCTTTCACCTGAGGGAAACTGAGGTACCTGTTGATGTGGCACAGTCAGCTGTGTGCTCATAGAGCACATTTACAAAGGATGCTTCAGCTTCTGAAGCCCCCCATCTGTTTGGCTTTCTTTCCCTGTGGATTCCCTACGTTCCTTCTCTGTGAATAATGTTAAGTCTTTCCCTAGTCACATGGATCCAGATTTTTCCACTTTTTGGTGTTCTTTCACTGGGGGAAAACTAGATGAGCGACCTGTTGACATGGTTCAGTCATGATTTTCTTTCCCCTGGGATTCCCTACTTTTCCTTGTTTCCTACTGAAAACTGGCTATTGGCTTTCCAATGGGAGGGAAATGAGGGCAATGCAGTCTGGGAAGTTGACATTCAGTGCTCTCAGGACACATCTGGTTAAAAGGGCCGTAATGTGGATGACTCAAACCATTTCTTCCATGGGGAAAGACATCTGAAAAATGGCTTTGTTTTCAGAGGGAGGGGAATGAGGGCAATGCAGTGTGGGAAGATGACTTCACACACCCACAACCACTGCAGGGCATTTTTTCCCATAATGCACCAGCAAACGAAACTCCAAGTGCTATGGGGCTGAGGAAACTGTGGGATAGGTTCCGACAATGCACTGCTACAACAATCAAATGTTGGCAGTTTAGTTGGGACTTTGTGGGGAGGTGCAGATACTCAACTTTGACTTTATAAAACTCAGGCCATGTCTACACTAGCCAAAAACTTCGAAATGGCCATGCAAATGGCCATTTTGAAGTTTACTAATGAAGCACTGAAATACATATTCAGCGCCTCATTAGCATGCGGGCAGCCGCAGCACTTTGAAATTGATGCGACTCGTCCAGAGGGGGCTCCTTTTCGAAAGGACCCCGGCTACTTTGAAGTCCCCTTATTCCCATCTGCTCATAGGAATAAGGGGACTTCGAAGTAGGCAGGGTCCTTTCGAAAAGGAGCCCCGTCTGGACGAACTGCATCAATTTCGAAGTGCTGCGGCCACCCGCATGCTAATGAGGCGCTGAATATGTATTTCAGCGCTTCATTAGTAAATTTCAAAATTGCCGTTTGCATGGCCATTTCGAAGTTTTTGGCTAGTGTAGATGTAGCCTCAGAGTTACAAAGCCAACTTCAATAAATTTGGCTTTACTTCATAGTGTAGATTTAGCCTTAGGTATAGAGAGTATGTCAGTCCTGATAGATTGCTGATACAAATATTGACCCCCAGTGTCTGGCTGTGTCACAATTTATAGGGATAAATACAGTAGAGGACTTCACTCCCTTGCCGTGTCAATATGTCAGTGTGAGTGAGTATTTAATGCACGCAGCTTTTCATATTTTACACATTTAAGTGCAATGCCCCATCCTGCAGAGATACAATCAGATGATCTTAACAATGGATCATGTATGGTTATGGTAATATGAGGCAATTGCAAATGGAATATGAAAACTGCTTCTCCTATAAATAAGATTATTAGGATCAAAGCAGTATTGCCATGGAAATTCTTCATTGATAATGCATGTGAGCAAGGTCTTCTGAAATGAGATTCATAAACCTTTTTTATTTTACTTACATTACCAGAGTGCCAGAGGGGAAGGGATAAAAACTCAATATTATACATTAAAAGATAGCATTTTATTTTCCCCCATAATTGCTATTCTTTTCATCTACCATACAAGGGCTTTGACAAGAATTTAAAATAAATGAGAAAAAAGGAAAGGCGGAGATTTCATAGAGCAGGGCCAGCTCTGGGTCTGTTCCAGTACTTGTTGAAAACATCAGACTTTCTTTGCAAGTTGGATTGAGTACTATATTTGTAAGTGTCCTCTTTTCAATTGCTTTTTTGTGTCATTATCAAACACATTCAATAAAGCCTTCATCTTGTGTATCTTCAGCAGTGTCTGGATTAGGCTGACATAGGTTTCTGTATGGAATATTGAGTGCCTATAGGGAAGGAATGAGGAGTCAATGTCTAATTCTGTTCTCAGCACTAGTGCTGGGGAGCAATTTTAGGATAAAATCCTTGCACAGACCATTCAACCTTGGGACAGACCATACTTGATTACTTTGTGGGTTGCAAATGCATAGTTCAGGCAGCATGAAGGAGCTGAAGCTTTGCTCAGAACAGGGACCTTTTTAGAGAATTTAGCTGGCAAACTCTAATGCTTTTTTACTGAGCATGTGTGAAATGCGAATCTTCAAAGCTTCATTGGCCAAATGTGGTTGGCAAAAGGCACATCTCTGACACGCAGCCAAATTACTAATCCTTGCTTCAGACCACGGAGCTGCTAGGGCTTTTTGATTAACACAATTGTAGGAGTCCACCCACCCCAATCTCAATCTAAGAAATAACATCTGGCAGATTTTGGGGAAAGCTAACTCAACTTGAGGCAGATACTCATTTGAAAACTTTGCATAGAATGGTTAAAATTTGTCAGTGTTACAAGAAACTGAATCTTATAATGGAAAGTGAGGCAAACTTAATTATCCTTTGTGGTGCACCTGTGATATTGACTATAGTAGTCTCTGTAATGTGTGCACAACACATACGACTGGTGTGATACTCAATGTTATGCAACTTTGGCTTTACCTGCACTAATCCATAAGCATCAGGGTGTAGGACCACTTTTTGCTTCTGACATTCTAAACCTTGGAGCAACCTCAGATGCCATCTATGGACCAAGAATACAATAGGGCTGCTAGATGCTAAGGAAATTCAACTAGTTCATGCATCTCTTTGCCACCTGTAACTAATGTAGCATCACATGTTCATTTATTAAAACATACATGGTGCCATCATCTCCTGCTCTGTGTGAAGGGGCTATGCCAGTGATCACCAAACCAGTAGACTGGGATCTAGTGGTATATTTTGGTGCCTTTGACAGGTGATCTTGACCTGTGTTTCCTCTGATTTTTTCCATCCCTGGGCAGAATATATTTAGTTATAGTAACAGAGAGGAAGCCGTGCTAGTCTATACACTATCAAAACAAAGACTTAATATTGAGTCTGTTCTGGTCTGGCTGTGGTCTGAAGAAGTGGGTCTGTCCCACGAGAGCTCACCTAATAAACTACTTAGCTAGTCTTTAAAGTGCTACTTGACTGCTTTTTGCTTTGATATTTAGTAATGTGCACCAAGGCATGTGTGAATGTGCGCCGCCCATATGAAACATACTGCTAGCTGTGGGGAGTGTGAGCAGTCTGCTAGTCAGCAGGGTGGCACCTGAATCTCTCCTGGGTGGCCACCCAAGTGCTCAGCTTACAGGAAACACTGGTAATTACTAGTTTGGCTTGGGAGGCTATCAAGCACTGACACTTCAGCTACCCCTCTCCCTACTGCTGTGCTTCTCCTGCCCTCTGCCTTGAAGCTCGTCCCCTTTGCCCCCAGAACCTTCTGACTGCTATGCAAGTTGAGGGAGGTGGTGGATGATGAGGATGACAGTGGTGATTCCCAGGGCCACTTCCCCACAGTGGTCCCCAGCAACCCCCCTTACCACAGGCTCCTCTGTCTGGTACTGCTAGCACTTACTCTTCTCAGTCTCCCTCCATGGCTTCTTAACTCCTCTGCTTCTCACCCAGCCTGGGGCCAGTAGAAGGAAAAACCTTTTTGTAGCCAGACTCAGCTGTTTCTTCATTGGGTCCAGATGTACTGATTAACCTGGCTCCCCTGAGTCTACAAGTCTCCTAATTGTCCCCAGGGGGTTTAATTGGTTTAATCGTCCTGATTGCTTCTCGCAGGTTCCTAAGGGTTCTGGATCAGCCCTTGATAGTTTATTCTGGAAACAGGGACTTATTCAGTCTAGGACTAATCTGTCTCCCCTCTGTCTCTCTTCTGTTCCCCAGCCCCATGTGCCTTCCCAACTGCCTCCCCCTCATCATCCAATCTGGTTGTATGTGCTGCACCCAGTCCCCTTTCGAACCATGCCAAGACATCACCTGTATGTGCTTGTGTTTCACATACTCCACTTTCCCACTTTCGTGTCCCACCCGGACACCAAGTGGTCAGATCTTTCACTGGCTGGAAAGTCTGATGGGCCAGTACATGCTCTGCCTTCGTCCTCCATGATGCTCTGGGCCTGAGCCTGTTCTTCACCCCTGTCCCAGACAATTGTTCCTTTTGTGGCATAAGGGAGACCCTGGCACACATCTATCTTGAGTGCACCAAGCTACAGACCCTCTTCCGGTCCTCCAGAATCTCCTGCTGAGGTTCTGTCTGCACTTCTCCCCACACCTATTGATCTTTGCACACCTCATCTGTGGCCACATGGGCTGCGTCTACACGTGCACGCTACTTCGAAGTAGCGGCAGTAACTTCGAAATAGCGCCCGTCACGTCTACACGTGTTGGGCGCTATTTCGAAGTTGAAATCGACGTTAGGCGGCGAGACGTCGAAGTCGCTAACCCCATGAGCGGATGGGAATAGCGCCCTACTTCGACGTTCAACATCGAAGTAGGGACGTGTAGACGATCCGCGTCCCGCAACATCGAAATAGCGGGGTCCTCCATGGCGGCCATCAGCTGGGGGGTTGAGAGATACTCTCTCTCCAGCCCTTGCGGGGCTCTGTGGTCACCGTGGGCAGCAGCCCTTAGCCCAGGGCTTCTGGCTGCTGCTGCTGCAGCTGGGGGTCCGTGCTGCATATACAGGGTCTGCAACTAGTTGTTGGCTCTGTGTATCTTGCACTGTTTAATGAAAGTGTGTCTGGGAGGGGCCCTTTAAGGGAGCGACTTGCTGTTGAGTCCGCCCCGTGACCCTGTCTGCAGCTGTGCCTGGCTCCCTTATTTCGATGTGTGCTACTTTGCCGTGTAGACGTTCCCTCGCTGTGCCTATTTCGATGTTGGGCTGAGCAACGTCGAAGTTGAACATCGACGTTGCCAGCCCTGGAGGACGTGTAGACGTTATTCATCGAAATAGCCTATTTCGATGTCGCAACATCGAAATAAGCTATTTCGAAGTTGGGTGCACGTGTAGACGTAGCCATGAAGTCATTAGACCTCCTCCTTGTCTTCCTGGCTATGGTAAAAATGGCCATTTATAAGACCAGGGACAGGAGACTGGCTTGGGGGCAGGGCAGACTGCAATTGTGGGACCTACTTTAGTTCCTCTGTCTGTACACGCATCCATGGGGAGTTCCTCTGGGTGGCATCCACAATCTCTCTCCATAGCTTTGGGGACCAGTTGGTGCTGTCTGTGGCTCTCTGCTCAGTATCCCCTTCTGGCTCCTTCATTTTAACCCTATGACCCCCATGCCTGTCCCCATTTCTTTTCATTTGTCCCCCGTAGTTATATGAGTTCCAGAGAACTGTGGATCCTGCACCCCACCCTCCATGGGGGGTGAGCTTTTATCTGTGGGTGGGTTTGTGCCTGCCCACTACTCAGACAAAAATCCCTCTTCTGTAGCCCTCTGGCCTGTCTCAGTCACAATGGGTGTAACTTTCTATTCAGTGACATGGAAGCTTTGTCTTCTCCACTTTGGCTGAGTTAAGTGAAACGCTGACCCAATGTGAAGAAGCACTGGAAATCCATTCTGTGAACAGCAAGTGCCCTACTTGTTTCTCCATTAACTAGAAAGGGGAAAAGCAACAGAGGTCTCCCTGGGTCCTTGGCAGGATGGAAGAGGCAATTTGCAGTCAAAACTGCAAGTTCCCTTGAGAAGTTATCATCTGAAAATGAGAGAAAAAGCTTCCGTGATACAAAGTCAATCTTAAAAGTATCAGTACTGTCAAAAGGGACCAGTCAGCCTGAAAAAACATAAAGGCAGGGAGTAAATGGTCTTTCCATTCCTTTTTTGGTATCAGTTGGCCCTTGGCTGACTTTGACTTTCTTCAGCAGAATGCGCCACATGCATGCATCAGCCAGAATAATCACAACCCCTGGGGTAACTTGACTCTAACAATGCCTGCTGTATCTAGTCTTGCTTGCAGAAATCAAAGTATTCCTGTAACTATCACTTGGCCTTTCTGCCCCTGGACCACTAGTTTCCTTTTAAAATGGAAGTCTCCAAATTTGATGTTCTAAATGGATGAACTCTGGGCCCCTTCCATACAGGTGCATGTGGTTTTGGTTTTCTGGCAGACTTCAGTGAATTGCTGCTCAGTTAGAAGAATGAAAAATGCTGAGGTGAGCCTGTTTTGTCCCATTTTATCTAGGGAAAAATAACAAAGGTCACATGAGCCCCTCACCCAAACAGTGAACCTACTTGATATATAGTTAATCACCATTCTTGTAGCTAGAAGCCTCAGCCAAGAACAGGGTCCCATTGTGCTAAACACTAGACAAACACAAGGGAAGAAACAATCCATACCATGAGGCACATACAGCTAAGTTGTTAAGACAAATGATGGAAAGGGAGAGAGTCATCGAAAGGGCTGGAACTTGCCCAAACTCGCATTGCAGATAAGTGCTGGATTAGGATCTCGACAGTGCCAATCCAGTGGCCTAGCCATGCTGCTTCTCAGTCATAGTGATTTGGCTATAACTGCCCTCTACCAGATTGTATCCCATGACATGTAAAGAAGAATGAGACCACTGCCTGGTGGCCTCATTCGTTCTGGTACTATGCCAAGCCTGTGACTTGAACCACTGTCTTTTAATGAAAACTCTAGCCATGTCTTAACCAGTCTCAAGCTGAAAACTCGCTTGAGCTTAAGAGAAATCTGCATGAAAGGGGCAAGGCCTTGTTTTATTTGGACTAACTTTAAAAAAGATCTATTAAACTATTTTTAAAAGGATACCCTGTGAAGCTATCCGTATCATATTTGAGTCCATGGCAAAACTCTCAGGGAATTCAAGCTATAAACCAGAAAAGGTATCTATAAAAATAATAGTTATGTGGTGTTTGGCTTAATTTATTGCAATTTTTTCACCAGAATGAGCAATGATTTCTGCATGCAACTCTCTCCTTCCTACTCCATGTTGTCATGTGGCCCAAAAGAGAAAAATATAGGTTTTATGTGGAATTTTGGATTTTTTTCCAAGATGGAATTCAGAGTTACACTTGTGGAGAGTTACTGTTCTGTCCCTGAGCGCGCACAAATTCCAGGGGACTGGTTCATAGAAAATCTCCAATTTCATGAATAAAAAGAGTGATTGTCTTGCACTTCTGCTTATTTTAATGACATCCTTTCCCTGGATTGGTTTAATCTCTCAGTCACAATGTGAGTACGTATATCCTCCATGTTTTTATTGCCTAACAGGGTAACACAAATACAGATTTCCCATTAACTTTTAAAGCACTCACGATTTTTCATTGAGGTTAAGATGATTTATATGTATTCCTCTGTCAATGGGTAAAGGGCACTAAATAATTTCTAGTGAAAGCTATATCCTAGACTGAACTATTTCATGGAAAAAACAACATAAACTGGACAAAGCTTTCCCTATGTAGATAGAAGAGATACTATTTTTTCAGCTGAAAGTTGTACTAAATATTGATTTTTATAATATAGGAACTATTCTGGCAGATAAAGCTGCCCATAAAACTTTTATGTCACCGTTATTACTGAATCATCTCTAGAAGTGTACTTTTTATAGAGTGGATTTTTATCCATTAAATGGTATTCAGTGAATTTTGCAGCAAGTAGACCTTCTGAGAGCATTTCCCTTTTTCTCAGACACTTCCATTTGGAAATGCTTCCTTCCTGTTTGAATGCTTGTGTTGATGACATTGATGCTGTCCAGAAGACATTCCCTCCCTTGCTTCTGTTACATTTCTTATCTCAAAACAGATATATTGGCATTGGAAAAGGTTCAGAAAAGGGCAACAAAAATTATTAGGGGATTGGAACGGGTGCCATATGAAGAAAGATTAAAAAGACTGGGACTTTTGAGGTTACAAAAGAAGAGACTAAGGGGGGATATGACAGAGGTCTATGATATCATGACAGGTGTGGAAAAGGTGAATAAGGAAAAGTTATTAACTTTCTCCTATAATGTAAGAACTAGGGGGTCACAAGCTGAAATTAATGAATAGCAGGTTTAAAACTAACAAAAAGAAGTTTTTCTTCATGCAGCACATAGTTGGCCTGTGGAACTACTTGACAAAGACTGTTGTGAAGACCAGGACTTCAACACGGTTCAATAAAGAACTAGATAAATTTATGCAGGTTAAGTCCATCAATGACTATTAGCCAGAATTGGAATGGTGTCCCTGGCCTCTGTTTGGCCGAAGTTGGAAATGGATGACAGGAGAGGGATCACTTGATGATTGCCTGTTCTGTTCACTCCCTCTGGTGCATCTGGCATTGGCCTCTGTCAGAAGACAGGATACTGGGCTAGATGGACTTTGGGGCTGACTCTGTGTATGGCCATTCTTAGGTTCTTACTGTTTATGGAATTCATAAGATTTGAGAGCTTTTGCACTTATTTGGCACTTATATGACCACTGCTGGAGTGCTGTGTCCAGTGCTGGTGTACACAACTCAAGAAGTTTGTCAAAGAGCTGGAGAGGGTTCAGATGACAGAAATGTAAATGATTAAAGGCTTACGAGACATGCCTTCCAATGATCAGACTCCAGGAGCTCAAGCTATCCAGCTTAACAAAGAAAAGGTTAAGGAGTGAAATGCAAATATGCATGTGGAAAACAAATATTTAATAAAGTTTTAAAATAAAAATAAAAACAGGTAACCCAGGAGGATCAATTTAAAATTTAAAAAGGCTCACTGGGTTTCAAATCTTTGATTGCAGATGTTTTGTTACTGAACGGAGTTAACATCATCAGTGCCTAGTAAGAGCTCTAGAACGAAACGTCTGCAATCAAAGATTTTAAACCTGGCGAACCTTTTTAAATTTTAAATTTAATAATGTGTCCTTCAGTCTAACAGAGACAGGTATAACATGATCACATGGTTGAAAGATGATGCTGGAAAAATTTGGATAGGAAATAAGGTGTAAACCTTGAATGGTGAAAAAAATAACCACTAGAACAATTTGCCAACACTCATAATGGAATCTCCATCATAAACAATTTACAAATCAAGATTGGATGTTTTTCTAAAAGCTCCGTTCTAGGAATTATTTCAGGGAAATTCTGTGTTATACCAGACGAGGTCAGAACAGGTGATTGCAGTGTTCACTGCTGGCCTGGAAATCTATAAAGGGGGATGTTTTTGCGACCTCCAGGACGCAGCTGGGAGCTAAGCATAGCTGCGTGCCACTTGTTTCTGGCAGTGTTGAGGGTTGACAATGTTGTGAATTACGTATTGTTTGGTAACTAAAAGGATTAAAGCCTCCCATTTACAACCACTTGTTGATTCCCTAGAAAGAGAAATCCAAGCTATTTCCAGGGTTATTTCTTCAGGTGTCCAGAAAAACTGGAGAGATGTAGCTCCACAAAGTTAGTACTATGCATGATGCTTCAGGGTTCTCCAAGGTCAGTAAGAGGATCAGTCAACTCCTTGCAATTCTAGGCACCTTAAATGCTGTGCTGCTTTGGAAACCACACTCAGAGCTGTTCCGTCCATGGGGTGAACTGGGGCAGCCACCCCAAGTCCTGTGCTTTTGAGTGCCCATTGGTGACGATGCCAACCATCCTATGGACAGGAGAGACAGGGTGAGGAGTGACCTGAGGCTGAGAATCAGATGGCAGAGGCAGTGGAGTCACCTCCCCCTGCCCCTGTACTGACCACATGGGCAGTGGGAGCAACAGCCTGCACCACAGTTAGCCAGAGTGTTGGGAAGAGGAGCGTCCTTCTGGGCCCACTGCTGTGGAGAAGTGAGGTGCAGTGGTCCAGAAGGGCAGCATGGGGCAGAACAGGCAGCCACTCCCACCTCATGCGTGGTGAATGTGCTGCCCCTGATGCTTGACCCTCAGCCCCAAGTAATCCCTGGGTTTCATTGCCTGGGGGAAGCAGGAAGGTGGTAGGGTAGAGCGGGAGATGACACTGGAGCAGGGGTGGGCTGCAGCACAGGGAAGGTTGCTTCAAGCCCTGTACCTGGGGAACTGAGGGTAGGGGGGGTTGTTCCAGCCCCCACTGCAGCCTCAGAACACCCCCAACCACACCCCCTGTAGTCTGCATGCCTGTCCTGGGTAGCCAAGCCCATTGTCACTCAAGTGGGTGATTTGCTGGACATGCTCTTTCCTTCTCTAGCGCAGTGTGTGATTCTTTGAGGTAAGAGAGAGATGCTGCCTATGCGTTGGCCAGAGGAAGGGCTCATAGCAGCCTGTATTGTGTACTGGGCTGGGTTGATATTTTCGAAAGGACCCCACACCTTTTGAAATCCCCTTATTCCTCTCAGTGGAGGGGAATAAGGGGATTTCGAAAGGTGCAGGGTCCTTTCAAAAAGGACCCCCGTGTAGCTGTGCCAAGCCACGCGCTTTCGAAAGCAGCACTTTTGAAGTGCCGCAGCCGGAAGCATCCTCATGCTAATGAGGCGCTGAATATTCAGTTCAGTGCCTCATTAGTAATCTTTGAAATGGCCATTTGCATGGCCATTTCGAAGTTTTGGCCAAGTGTGGCCACAACCTGAGAGTGTTACCATTGATGCTGGAAGTGAGATCAGATTTACAGGGTATGCGTGTGTGTCCCTTGGGAGAGCAAAAGGCTGAATTTTGCTCTGGCAGTCTGGGGAAAGGACTTTAGGTATAGTTAGCTTATTCCTGGCATTCAGTATCTGATAATATATGGACTCAATGCATTTATATTGCATTGGGCTGACTCAGTGTAATGATCAACACAAAACCTGAGGTGCTTGAAAAGCTCTGGCCTAAACGTGATGAACTGACTGTCCCAAAGAATTAAGTACGAGAGCTTCAGCTTTCAGAAGATGTTACACACAGAAACCTCTTAAAACTGAAAAGTCAAGTGCAATCTCTGCGTGGTGCACCTTTCTGTCTTACGTCATTTGTGATGACCTCTCATGGGTCAATAATTTATTATAGTCTCAGGGCGTGCTTGGGCAGCCCAATGTATAGACGGCATTTGAAGTGAGCAGACTGCTGAGAAATAACATGTTTTGGAAAGTCCAGTTCCTGTCATTTTTATGAAACGGCCTTGCTTAGTTGATCCCCTCCCCAATATACTTGTCTCACGGCACATCAGTAATTCATGTATGTATTGGCTGCCAACAGCAAGCACAAATACGCATACATTGTAAATCACAGGTTTCTATGAAACAAACATGAATTGGTACTTCTGAATGACTGTAATGCCTTGTTAGCTCTTGCGCCACTTAATATTTGATGGATAGTTCATGATTATTTATAGTTGTGGAAAAGAAAATAGGGGATGTTTGGCTGAGGCAGTGGCTTAGGGGAGACACTAGAGACACACCACACAGAATGCACTGTAAGTTATAGGCAGAGCATTCAGTGAGTGTATGGGGCAGTGAAGTTAAGTTGTTTACTCACAGATTCCATGACAAACAGCTAACAACATCATTTTCTAATCCAATTGCAGGAGGAAGACATTGAGCAAATGATAATCTGGGGGGAACCTCTGTATATGCTTCAATATATTGCCCACCAATATCATATTTGCTGACTTGATAGGTGAAGAAAACCACACTTTCAACATGGAATGACTTTTTCTTCTTTGGTTGAGACTCTAACACCACAAGATAGGACACTCACGATCCCATGGCAGGGTTTATTGGAGTAGGGATGTCTGCCCTATTGTCCATGACAAGTTCCAGTAGGGCGTAATTGTTTTTTGACCAGCTGGGGGCGGGGAGACACACTCACCCTTGGAATGCTCCATCTGGGTGTAGTATTGCTGGTATCATCAGCTCCAGTACCTCCTGTTGGCTGCCTATTTCTCTCTGGCTCCAGGCCTTCTGAAGCTCAGCTTTCCAGCCAAGTCACAAAATACTCTCCCTTCTAGCATATCAAAAACCCATCCAAATAAGTCTGAATGCTACTTCTGCCTCATTGGGCTACCTAAGTCTTTCTACTTGCAATCCCAGATCCCCCTGTAATATGCTCCTTATTGTATATTCTTGCTAAATTCTAGCTGTGGGCTTCCCTCACCAGAGAGATCTATTGCTGCTGTAGTCTCTGTCCAATGGAGGTAAATGAGTTTAGTTATGGCTTAGCTTTACCACCTCTGGTCAGGAGATAATTCAATACTCACCTCCCCAGGTGTGCCTTTTTGGGTGCATTCCCTTGCTTTGCAGGTGATGGGGGCTAACACATCACACCAACTAAATGCTCTTGTGGCACTTAAAGCCAAAGTATTCTTGATTTTCTGTTCATAGATTGTTGCTAATACCATGGTGGTTTGAGCATTCTATCTGTAGCATGCTTGAATTTCACTGATGGTGAAGATAATAGATCCCTCCTGTGTTAATTTTTATGTCCACTGAAGTCAATTGGAGGTAGATTAGATTCCATTCCTGCCAAGTGACCTGAGGATTGTGAAAGGTATAACATAAAACAACTGATGTAGTGCTCCTCACAGTGGTGGACTGATAGAAACCAGTATAGTGAATGGAACAGGATTGAAAACTTCTTCCCACCACAGCTCCATTATTTAACTTTATTATTCATTATTTAACTGCAAATAATATAAGATGTTGAGCCCTACTGATTTACATAAAGTAGATTGCGTATATATTCCTAGCCATAATTCATGCATTAAACATGAAGCTATTACTTATTTAGAATGGCAAAAGTAGGGTAGCAACTGTTTGTCTGATTTCACTCCCATCGCCTGCAATTAATGACTGCATGTGGCAATGAGTGGCATTTCTGCTCCAGAGATAGGAACTGTGGAAGAAATAGGTATTCTTGCTAATGTTGTTTGCTATGGAGGGCAGGGGAGATGCACTCCCTAAAAGTCTTTTGCCAGCAGGGTTGTTATGTCTTTTCTCCCTTTTCATTTTATCTGGATAGCTGGGAATAACTTATTTTCTGGAAACATCTCATCTTTCTTTGTTAATATCCATTTTAACACTGCAAGTTAAAACCATGCTAAAAGTTGAAACACTGCAAGTTAAAATCGTGCTAAAATTCCATGTCTGTCCACATCCCCGTGTATGTGTCACGTGACCATTAACCTAGCCAAACTGAGATGTGTCTCAAAAAGCAGGAGATTTACGAGACTAACTACCTTTCATGTGCTGCAAGCCCATCATGCAGTCAGTAAATTTTGTATCACTGATCCATCTCCAAACAAACACAGCTGGCTGGTCTAATTCCTACAAATACTCCCCTAAAGTGTAATACCTTGGAATCATTTCATGTGTAACCAGACTAAATGGCTAATCTTTGTGATGAGTCTCAGAACTCTAGCATCAAACATATGTCATGAATGTGGGGTTTGCAAATATTTACAAAATTAAACAGAGGGTAAAAGGAGAGAATAAACAAGAAAAAACAAACCAGATCCAAATCCCACCATATTGAGTGTCATTTAATAACATTCTGTTTTTAACCTTAAAAGAGTTTTCTCTCTCCCCTGTTCTGAATGGGGTACACCTTCCTTAACAGTTCACCCAGATTTCCTCTGCAGGATCATGCAAGAAAAGTAGACCAGAACCAAAGTATGTATGGTGCAAGACTTTTGACACTTGAGATTATTTGTAGCCCAATCCTGCACATATGTGCATGTGAATAACTTTACATATGCACATATAAAAGATCTGGAAAAGTGCTGTGCAAAGTTTGCAGATGATACTAAACAGCTCAAGATAGTGAAGAACAAAGCAAGTTGAAGAACTTGAAAAAGATCTCACAAAACTAAGTGAAAATGGGAAATGAAATTTAATGTTGATGAATATAAAGTAATGCACATTGGAAAAAAATAATTCCAACTAGACAAAATGGTGGGGATTATTTAGCTGTAACTACTCAAGAGAGAGGTCTTGGAGTCATTGTACATAGTTCTCTGAAAACATCCACTCAATGTGCTGCAGCAGTCAAAAAAGCAAACAGAATGCTAGGAATCCTTGAAAAAGGGATAGAGATTAATACAGAGAATATCTTATTGTCTCTATATAAATTCATGGTGTGCCCACATCTTGAGTACTGCATATAGATGTGCTTGGCCATCTCAAAGAAAATATTGGAAAAAGTTCAGAAAACAATAACAAAAATGATTAGCAGTTTGGAATGGGAGCCATATGAAGAAAGATTAAAAAGCCTGGAACTTTTCAGCTTAGGAAACAGGAGACTAAGGCAGGATGTGATAGAGGTCTATACATCATAACAAGCATGGAAAAAATGATTAAGGGAAACTTTTAAGAAAATAAGAACTAGGGGTCACCAAGTGAAATTAATGGGTAGCACCTTTACAACTAACAAAGGCCGTGTCTACACTAGCCAAAAACTTTGAAATGGCCATGCAAATAGCCATTTTGAAGTTTACTAAAGAAGCACTGAAATACATATTCAGTGCATCATTAGGACGCGGGAACTTCGAAATTGATGCGGCTCGTCCAGACGGGGCTCCTTTTCGAAAGGACCCCTCCTACTTCAAAGTCCCCTTATTCCCATCTGCTCATACGAATAAGGGGACTTTGAAGTAGCCAGCGTCCTTTCGAAAAGGAGCCCCATCTGGATGAGCCGTGCGGCAGCGAGCTGCATCAATTTTGAAGTGCCGCAGCCGCCCGCATGCTAATGAGGCGCTGAATATGTATTTCAGCACTTCATTAGTAAACTTCGAAATGGCCATTTGCATGGCCATTTCAAAGTTTTTGGCCAGTGTAGATGTAGGCAAAAGGAAGCTTTTCTTCAAGCAGCGCATGGTAGGAACTCCTTGCTAGAGGATGTTTTGAAGACCAGGACTTCAAAAAAGAACTAGATAAATTCATGGAGGTTAGGTCCATCAATGGCTATTTGCCGGGATGGGTAGGAGTGGTGCCCCTAGCCTTTGTTTGTTGAAGGCTGGAAATGGATGACTGGAGAGAGATCGCTTGTAAACAGCCATGTGAGCAAAATTTTCTCATATGCATGAACATTTAGCAAATCAGGTTCTTAATGAACTGTGTTGAGTTTGCCGGCACACATCAGTTAAGAAAAAATTTGGACTTCCCTAGATAACATCACTAAAAATAGCGTCAATTGATATATTGGCTGTGAAATAAACTGCAAGAGACTGGAGGAGCAGCACATGAAATACGGGAATCTCTTTACAAGACAGGAGAATGCAGAGCCTTCCTGAGATCTGAGCCAGATGAAAACATGCATTGCCACAGATAAAGCATGTGGGAAAAATAACACTGTCCTGCCAACTACTCAGAGTAAAATGTATTGTTCTCTCTTTTTTAAATCCAACAGTTTATTTTCATTGATTTCTTATGGCTGTGTTTAATAAGAAATAGCATCTTTACTGAGAAAAATCTCCCACTGATATCAATGGGAGTATTGACACAACAAAGACCAGGGCTGGTTGTATGTAACAGTGCTAACAACAGAATACCACAGAATGTCACTAGATAGTAGAGTTAGTGTGACAGTTTATCACTGAAACTTCTAGCTTCTTTACCAAAATATTTTGTAGGAAAATTTTCATTTCATTAAAATTTACCAATATTTTTGATGCAAAACCTCAACCTTAAATATTTTTGTTTTTCAACCAGCCCAGAAATTTACAGAGTGCATTTTTTAATTAAACAGAATGTTGAATGGATATTTCTTTTGTAATATTTAATAGGGGGTACTTACAATTTTCTGACCAGCTCCATTGGAGAACTAAAATATATATATAAGTAAAAACATGGAAAAAAAGATAACGAAGTCAGACTGCAGAGATGAAATAATAAACACTATTTCAGCCTGAAAAGCTGAAGTTTACTTTTTGTTTTAAACCTCATTTTCATGTAGAATGACATTTAAAATAGCCTTTGTAAAATCGTTGTTCATGTACTGAAAATTAATCTGCACGAAATGTTGTGAAGACAACCCCCCAGGCCAATAAAGTAAGGAAAAATTACTGATTAAAAAAATCACTATTATTCTGTTTCTGCCGATTTGCAAACACATGGTGACGGCAAATACCATACCTCGATGGCCAAAGAGGATTTTGCAACTTAGAATGCATTTTATGAAGGGCACTAGGGTAAAAATAGAGGCTATTTTGTCTGGCTCAAGAGAGGGAGTAAAGCTTGAGCATGGAAAACAATACACTTTGTAGTCCTGGCAGGTAAAAGAAGCACTGATGCATCTGATGAGGCAGGTCTTTGCCCACAAAAGCTTATACTCCAAAATATCTGTTAGTCTATAAGGTGCCACAGGACCTCTTGTTGTTTTTGAAAATACAGACTAACTCAGCTACCTCTCTGACACTTTTAGATGATCGCTTCCAGCCTATTACTAATGACTTCTTCAGTAAGGAAGCCCCGCAGTGCCCTAGTGCTATTGCCAAAGCTCAGCTATTCCAATGAGTTGTCTTACTGAGAGTATTGAAACACTAGTCCATCAGTCTTTCTCACTCTCTGAAACATGTCCTAGAGATAGTGGTTCTAAGTAAGTAGCTGAGAACAGAGGCCTGAGAGTTTCTTTCCTACTCATGCCTTTGTCTGGCCCCTCTCTGTATGGAGAAAATTAGACATTTCTGTTTGTCACTCTTCTCCTCACTCCTTCCCCAAATGAGGGAGTCTCTCCCTTTCCTTCCATGTCATACTCTTGTAGTTCTGTTTCTTACCCATGTCCCCTGGAAGCAGAGGTGCATTTTCATCATCTGCGCAAGTGTACAGATGTGCTTTTCACTGGCAGATTTTATTTGTCACATCTTGAAATTAGATTGTTGCCATGTGGCTTACATGGGATTTTGTGCTGAAAGCATTCAGGTACTTAGGATGACTCAAAATGGAATTGCCTTCTTGGGCACCTACAGTAAGGCCAGGTCTACACTAGGCCACAAAGTAGATTTAAGATATGCAATTCCAGCTTATTCCTCACGACAATGAGGAATACCAGGGCTGACTGTATAGCCCTGATGGTTCTATATAGCACGTCCCCATTAGACACTTTAAATTGAATATTGGAAGATCAACCCTGAAGGATTCGATCTTCTGTTAAGTGTAGACTTATCCCAAGAAAGCATGTAGGTCCAGTGCTCTAATATCTACATTGGATGCTGATTAATTTGGTTGAATTTAGCATGGTGTATGTGGCCTGTGGATCGGTTTGACCTATGAAGTGCTGTGAGATTTGGATGTGGTCTACCTAAAAAAATCCTCATGTTTCAACTTTGGCAATTACAGCCCCTGAGCTAGTACCCCATGAGTATAATAGGGCATGTCTCAGAGGCATATGAGTGTGTAGATTCCCTTATCCCCTTCATCTTACAAAGCCTGGATTTACTGAACTTCAGGGCACACTGTATGGCCCAATCCTTTTTAAAAGGCTTTTCCTGAGGGGAGAATTAAGGATTGCAGTGTATTGAAAGGCATTAGTTTAAGATCTTGGTTGGTGTTCTCAAATAATGTTGGCTGCATGGTAATGTAGAGCAGCTTTGGGCAGAGAGGTTGATTTGCTCTGTAGGTTATTTCATGGGTCTAATTTATAATTTTGCACAGTGCCTTGGGTTAAGTTAGACAGGCTCATTTAAAAAATTGACATAAGAAGAATAAATAATGACCACTATTGGGGGAATCTATTCTGAATGAAAGGGCTGGTACTGTAGGTCAGAAAGGTAAATTAATTCTTTAGATTAAATGTGCAGGACCATTCCTTGGGTCATCAATGCACTATATTTTAGTGCATTGGGCTTTGAAAGCCACTTTGAGGACCATTGTACATGAAGAGAAAGAAATCAAACCACTTGTGGGCTTGATACGATTTTTCCTGTTGGTTATTTGCATGTGGCTATAATGACTGTTTTCCCCCTCTCTTTGGAAAATTGGTATCCTGCCATGAAATTACTTGGTACTTGGACGTGATGGTACATGTAACTGAGTTATGTTATTCTGTTGGCCAGTCATCCTCCAAAGCAGTATAAAACAAGTCACTAATTACCATTGGTAATTTTGTGTGATCCACTGGAAAATGATAAACAACATCGATCATTCCCTTTTTATTTTTATTGCTGCTCCTTCAATCCCTGGAGCACATCAGACGGAATGCCTGGGCAGTCTCATACTGATGCACTCTCCTTCTGACACAGAGTGCTATATATTGAAGATGTTCCCAGGGCCATGTGGTGCACGCTTATTATTTTCTGACAAGTATCATAAAAAATGTTGCTTTGGAGTGGGAGGAAAGCCCGATCAGAAGCATTAAACATTAGGGTTCTTGTTTGATGGTGACAAATGGCTCCCGAGGGTTCCGTACTTATTTTCATTCACCGATTTTGATATCAAATGTACTAAGTTTACAAGTAAAAGCAGATGTTTTCTTCCCAAAAGTCAACCTTGGAAATTCTACCTGGGATTTGAAAATAATTAGCAACAATTCCACTGATTACTGGGTACTTACAAGATATTTACAGGTAAATTAAAGCTTAATAACTGCTGAAAACACTGAGGGCCAGGTCAGGTGGCTGTAAACAAACTTTATGGATGACAGGAAACTTGGTCACACCCATGATAATTGGACAGCCAGATAACTAAAATTATATCAGACCACAAATGTTGCCAGAACAGAGAGTGCCAGACTAGAGAGGTTCAACCTGCACGATACTGTTCACCCTGAAATCAGAGTTTCCCCATATCTTTGAAGACTCTTGGAGATCAGGAGAGATCCCAGATAACTGGGAAAAGGCAAATGTAGTGCCAATCTTTAAAAAAGGAAAGAAGGACAATCCAGGGAACTATAGACTGGTCAGCCTTACCTCAGTCCCTGGGAAAATAATGGAGGGGATCCTCAAGGAATCCATTTTGGAGTACTTGGAAGAGAGGAAAGTGATCAAGAGTAGTCAACATGGATTCACCAAGGACAAGTCCTGCCTGACCAACCTGATTAGCTTCTATGATGAGGTAGCAGGCTGTATTGACATGGGCAAGTCAGTGGATGTGATATACCTTGACTTCAGCAAAGCTTTTGATACAGTTTTCCATAATGTTCTTGCCCATAAGTTAAGGAAGTATGGATTGGAACCGTAGACTTTAAGGTGGATAGAAAGCTGGTTTGATGGTTGGGCCCGACGGGTAGTGGTCAGTGGCTCAATATCTGGATGGTGGTTGGTTTCAAGCTGAGTGCCACAAGGCTCAGTTTTGGGTCCAGTGTTGTTCAACATCTTTATTAAAGACCTGAATGAGGATTGGATTGCATCCTCAGCAAGCTTGCGGATGACTCCAAGTTAGGGTGAGAGGTAGATAGGATCCAGAGTGACATGGATAAATTGGAGGATTGGGCCAAAAGAAATCTGATGCGGTTCAACAAGGAGACGTGTAGAGTCCTGCACTTGGGATGGAAGAATCCTAGGCATTGTTGTAGGCTGGGAACTGACTGGCCAAGCATTGGTACAGCAGAAAGGGACTTAGAGGTTATGGTGGATGAAAGTCTGGCTCTGAATAAACAGTGTGCCCTTGTAGCCAAGAAGGCAAATGGAATATTAGGGTGCATTCGGAGGAGCATTTTGAGCAGATCTAGAGAAGTGGTTGTTCCCCTCTATTCGGCACTAGTGAGGCCACATCTGGAATACTGTGTCCAGTTTTGGGCTCCTCAGTATAAAAAGGATATGGATGTGCTGGAGCAGGTTTAGCAGAGGGCAACAAAAATGATTAAGAGGCTGGAGCACATGACCTATGAGGACAGGCTGAGGGATTTGGGCTTGTTTAGTTTACAGAAGAGAAGACTTAGGGGTGATTTAATAGCAACCTTCAACTTCCTGAAGGGGAGCTCTGAAGAGGATGGTGAGAAACGGTTCTCAGTAGTGTCAGATAGCAGAACAAGGATCAATTGTCTGAGGTTACAGAAGGAGGGGTGTAGGTTGGATATAAGGAAAAACTATTTCTCCAGGAGGGTGGTGAAGCACTAGAATGCATTGCCTAGAGAGGTGGTGGAGTCTCCTTCCCACGAGTTTAAGTCCTGGCTTGATAAGGTCCTGGCTGGGATGACTTAGTGGGGGTTGATCCTGCTTGTAGCAGTTGGTTGGTCTAGATGACCTCCTGAGGTCCCTTCTAGCCATATGATTCTATGATTCATACAAACCAACAAAAGACTGGAAAAACAACTGAGCAATTTGGCATGTCCTAAAGGCCAAGAATTTGGGATTCCTAAGGACAAAGGGAGAAGTAAATTGGGGAAATCTTTCAAAGAAAAGAGGTCTGTAAAATCATGACTGGTGTGGAAAAAGCAAAGAAGGAAAAGTTACTTATTTGCTCCTATAAGATAAGAACTAGTGGTCAGCAAATGAAATTAATGGGTAGCAGGTTTAAACTCATTGCCAGAGGAGGTTGTGAAGACCAGGATTTTAACACATAAAAACTAGATAAATCCATGAAGGTTAGGTCCATCAATAGCTATTCGCCAGGATGGTTTGGAATGGTGTCCCTACCCTCTGGTTGTCAGAGCCTGGGAATGGATGACAGGAGAGGGATCACTTGATCATTACCTGTTCTGTTGACTCCTTCTGGGGTATCTGGCAGTAGTCACTGTCAGAAGAGAAGATACTCTTCTAGATAGACCTTTGGACTGACCCAGTATGACCATCCTTATGTTCTTATAAAGAGATGAAAATTCTCAAGCAGCTCTGTGATCTGATCCAGTTTTGGGTACATGTTTATTGACAACTCCTTTTCAACAGCGCTGAAGACAGGCAATGAATTAAGAAGTTGAAGCACTCTTGTCTTCAGTCATTAACAGAGGAGGTCATTGACCAAAACATGAGCACGCCTTCTGTATTGCATTAGCACACTGAATATTTTTTGGAACTTTCTTGTTATAACTTTCAGTGTAGTCTTTCTTGAAAAGGAAAATGTAAGATGAATTTTTTTTTCTTTTTAGAATGTCTGTGTCAAGAGATGGCTTCAAAGCAAAGATCTAGCATCTGCTAGCTTCTTGCAGAGAGGAGTCGTCAGTCAACTCTATGGTGGCCTGTACGTTAGGTACCAATTTGTTGCTGGGTACAATTAGTTATAGATTTTTGTTCAGTAACATTTAAATGAGTATGATAAAGATTCTTTTAGATTCATTGTCTAAGAGACTGCCTTTCTCTTCATGTGCCTCTAATAAGATAGAAGGAGCTCATGTTGATGGTCGCTAGAATTGCATGTCCAGGATGCAATGCAGCATTCTGTGGAAATATATTTTCTCTAAAACTCATTACACCAGTCTTCCATAGTATGGGTTACTTGACCTTGAGATCATGCTGCTAGGGCTGTTTTCTCCCTAAGACATTTGCTTTTCCCCTAAATCTTTTAAAGGCTTAATAGAAGTGTTGGCTATCTTGCTGTGGCAATTAGTTGAATTCTCTTTAGGTTAGTTTGTTTTCATTATATTTGTGGCTTTGCCAGTCATATAGCTAGAGAATTTTGATATGAGCATTCTACACACTGAACAATAAAATAATATTGCAACGTGATGGCGGAGGTGCATCTACATGTGCAAAAAACTTCAAAAAAAGAGGCCCTTTTTCAAAAGAGCGGGAGGAGCATCTATATGCATAAACCCGTCTTTCAAAAGAGAATCAAAAGTACGGGGCTCGGAAATCGAAATTCAAATGCTGATCCCATATCAGGAAGACCTCTCCCTTTCGAAATAATAAATCGAAAGAGTACACGTGTAGACGCTCCACAGCCCACTCTTTCGAAATACAGGTCCACCATGGCGCCGATCAGCTGGAGCACAGGGCCACTCCAGCCGGCAGCAGCGGGACTCTATGGTCTCTGCTTTCAGCTGCCTTAAAGCTGCACGCACACAGAAAACCCATGGCAGGAAGCCGAGAGTGTGCTAGGAGCAGCATGCGCACAAGCTCCAGCCGCACACTCCAGCCATGGGCAGCAGCCAGACCCCCCGTGAGCCCCACAGCCCCCCCTTCCGAGCCCTCTCCATCCTCTCAGGGCTCCCAGGGGGAAAAAAAACGAGCCCCCTCCTGGACAGAGTGGGAGCTCCGGGACCTCCTCGGCCTCTGGCAGGACGAGGAGGTCCTCCGCCACATGGGGGTCAAGTGGCAGAATGCTGCAGCCTTTGGCCACCTGGCAACAGGCCTCCACACCAGGGGCCACCCAGAGCATACCCCAGACCACATACGCACCAAGGTGAAGGAGCTGCGCCAGGGATATGCCCGGGCCAGGGACGAGGTCGGATGCTCCGGGGCAGGTCCAGCGACCTGCCCCTTCTACCGGGAGCTCCAGAGTATCCTGGGGCCCCAGGAGAGTTCCCCCACCGTGGCCTTCCTGGACACCTCCCAGGAGGAGCTGCAGGCAGAGGAGGTGTAGGAGCAGCCCGCATCGGGGACCCAGGAGGGCGAGGGGACCACCGACTGGTCAAGCGAGGAGAGGGAGCTGACCATCCTCATCGCCTCCCGCTCCTCCAGCTGGGCACCCGAGGGCTGGCCATCCCTGGACATCGCTGAGGGACCCTCTGGTATGTACAGGGAGGGGCACACACCTACTCCAAGGGTGGGGGCAACGCAAGGGCTAGGCACTCGCACATGGGACCGGTGGTCCCGGGCTGTACACAGGCCAGCCCCCACATGGGATGTGGCACCCCATGGTGGTGCATCAGTGACGCCCAGCACCCGCCCTCAGTGGACAGCCCTGTAAGCTGCGCAGGAGTGGCGGCTGGTCAGTGCTGGATGGCCGCCTGGGGCCCGCATGCCACAGGCTGGAAAGGGCCACCTGCGGGAGAGACCCCTGGAATCACACCCAGGCTGGTCCTCGGGGGGGGGAAGCGGGTCTCTGCTCCCTGGGGGGGGTCAGTGTCCCTTGTGGGGGTGGGGGCCCCATGGGGTGGGCTCGGGTGGGTAGGCCACAGCCGGGTCTCCTCAGTCCGGGGTACATTACTGACATGCTCTCCACCTCTCCACACAGCCGCACCATCCGGGGGCCAGGAGAGCCCTGCACCATCCCTTGTGCCAGAGAGCACACCAGCTGCAGCCATCCGGACGCCACCCCAGGTAGGGCACCGTCGGGGCCGTGGCCGGAGGGCTCTACACCGGGCCGAAGAAGACCAGGCCAGCCAGTGTCAGGCCGAGGTGGCTGAGGAGCACCTCCAGCTCGCCCAGGCATATATGGAGTGGCGGAGGGCGGCCTGGGACAGGATGCTGGACACACTCCAGGGCATTGGCCAGGCTGTGCGGGAGCACACAGCCACTATGGCCCTCTTCCTGGCCCCCCGGAGACTTCTTCTGCTGGCCCTTTCCCCCGCCGCCCCCACTGAGCCTGCCCCCTCTGCCCCCACCAGGCCCACCCGCCGGCAATATTTGCTAGTGGTACAGGCACCCTCCCCACACCCCCACACCCGGGGGGGCAGGGGCTCCAGGGGCCAACGGGGTTTGCGGCCCACCACCCCTGCCCCAGAATGGGCACCTCGCCCCCCTCCAAGCTGGTTCCCCCTGCCCCCCTCCAAGTTAGGTTCCTCCCTCCAAGTTAGGTTCCCCCCGGCTCCCCTCCAAGTTAGGTTCCTCCCTCCAAGTTAGGTTTCCCCCGTACATATTATTCCAAACACCCAAGTTATATAAACGTTTCTTTATTATTCACCACTCCGTGCTGTGCTCCTCGGTGGCTGGTGGGTGGTGGATGTGAGGGTGCGGTGCTGATGGGGGTGTCAGGGATGGTGGGTGATGGATGTGCATGGGATGTGGGTGTGTATGCAGGTCAGAGGTGGCCATCGGCAAAGGCCTGCCTCAGGGCCTCCTGGATGCAGTGGCCATCCCGGTGGGCCTGGCAGATGGGGGCAGCACCTGGCTCCTCATAGACAGCGCCAGCCGGAGAGACCCCCCAGGGACATAGGCATCCCCCTTTTCCTCCACAATGTTGTGGAGGATGCAACAGGCGCCCACCACCTGGGGCACACTGGGGACCCCAGCCTCCAGCGGGGTGAGGAGACGCCTTCAGCGCCCCTTTAGATGCCTGAAGACCTGCTCCACCACGTTGCGGGCGTGGTTGAGGTGCTCATTGAACGCCTCTCAGGTGGGGTCAAGGTATCTCATGTATGGCCTCATGAGCCACGGCTGCAGGTGTATGCCGCATCTGCCACCATGCAGAGTGGCATGGTGACGTCCTCCACCATGGGGATCTCCCTCTGGGGGACAAAGGTGCTGGCCCGCATGCAGTGGCAGAGGCCGCAATTCCAGAAGACCCGGCATTGTGGGTGCAGCTGGCCCAGCCCACATAGAAGTCGGTGAACAGGCCCCTCGAGTCCACTAGGGCCTGCAGCACCACCGAATGGTAGCCCTTCCGGTTGATGTACTGGCCGGCGCTGCGTGGTGGGGCGTGGATGGGGATACGTGTGCCCTCCAAAGCGCCGATGCAGTTCTTGAAGCCCAGGTCCTGGAAGCCAGCAATGGTGTTGTCCACATCCCCCAGGCAGATGACCCCATAGAGCAACATCGCGTTGATGACCCTGCAGAGGGGGAAGGGGGACACATGCTGTAGTGTGGGTGTGGCAGCCGTGACCCCCCGCCTCGGGCCCATTCTGCCCCGCTCCTGTCCGGCCCCTGGCCCATGCAGCCACTGCTCCCTCTGGTCCAGCCACTGCCCCATCCAGCCCCTTGCAGGGGAGGGTTCCCCTTGCCCCAGTCCCCCCACTCCTCCCAGCCCCCCCTTACCTCCATAAGGACAGCCCCGATGGTGGCCTTGCCCACCCCGAACCACTGCCCCATGGAGCGATAGGAGTCCGGGGTGGCCAGCTTCCAGATGGCGACTGCGACCCATTTCTCCAGGGTGAGGGCTGGCCGCATGCAGGTGTCGTGGTGCTGGAGTGTGGGGGCGAGCCAGTGGCAGATCTCCTCGAAAGCCTGCCTCGACATGCGGAAGTTCCGCAACCACCTTTCCTTGCCCCACTCCCCTAGCACCACGCGCTCCCACCCGTCGGTGCTGCTGGGGTGGGTCCAGAGGCATCTGGGTACCTGGGGGGGAGCCCCACGGCCCCAGGGGGGACCTTGCATCCACGTGATGAGCTTGGGTGCAGCTGCGGTGAGGGTGCACAGCACTGGCAGCAGGGTGTCCATAATAAGGGTGTCTTCCTGCAGGAGCTGTCGCTGGGCCTCCATGGTGGGCACGAGTAGGCTCTGCCGGGCAGGAACAGGCTGGGCAGCACTCAGCTCGTGCGGCGGGGAGGGGCCCTTTAAAGGAGGCAGCTGGCTGTGGCCCCAGAAGGGCTTGTTGGCCATGGGGTCCCGTCCGCGGCGTTTCTTGCCTCCCTTCTTTCGAAAGAGAGCTTGGAGCTGTGTGGACGCTCTCTTTCGAAAGACCAGGGCGGCACTTCGAAAGAGCAGATTGGAACGCCGATCTGAAAAATGGCAGCAGCTGCTCTGTTTCGATGGCCGCTTTTTCGAAAGCCGAACTTCGACTTTTGCCCCTTCGAAAGGGCGCTTACATGTAGACACAGCTTTGATGTTTATTGTGAAATTACTGAGGGTTAGATTGCTGTCTTTCTTGAAATGATGAAAGCTTGCATTCCTTTCTGGCACTGTTTTACAAACATTTCATTAGGAGTTGCTCATAAGCCCATTTGCTGTTTCTTTTTGGCATTAAAAAAAAATACCAAGGCACAGGCAACAGAGATGCACAATTTGTGAATGTGATCAGGAGAGATTTCAATGCCTTGGAGAAGCTTCCAAGCTTTCTCTTCAGCCCATAAACGTTGTTGGTAATTTATTAGACAAGACAGAAAATTCTCTGGATGTGTGAGGATGATGCATATTTCAGCTGCACCGAATTGAAAATCAGAATTAGTCTAAAGTGGAAAAGCTTCTAGCAACTGCTACCACTGCAACAATGTAAATATGAGACTTTAGAAATGATGCATAAGTGTCTTAGAAACACGGCTTTAACTGTCATTTTACTAACAGAAGTGATATTGAAACTATATCATGCCTCAACAGTAGGGCTTTTCTTCTGGCTGTATGAATAAAGAGTTGGGCCATATTCTGCTAACACAGATGAGAGTCCAGATCATTCCACTGACTTTCACTCTGGTGCAAATGAGAGCAGAATTTGGATCTGCAACCAAAAGGAATAAGTAAAGAGGACTCAGAACCTGATTCTTTATTCCATTATTCCATTACACCAGTTTTACACTGCTGTAACTGCATACAGCAAAGTCAAATGGACTTACATTGACGGAATCAAGCAGAGACTCTGGCCCATGGAATTTCACTTCTGTGATGTTATAAGAGGTCTAGGTAAGCTACACATTCACAACACAGGTATCTACCTGAAGTTTTAAAGTGTTACACCAGTGATTTGACTTCTGTATATTTGTATGGATCAGAATCACAGAGTACATGGTGCAGATGTACCAAGCATTTTGGCCAGATTCATGCCTAGTAAAAATTCAGCTGAAGTCAATAATAGAGTTGCACCAAAGATGAATTTAGCTCTCTGAGCCAAATGAATTACTGATATGAACATGTGCAGAGCCATTCAGACAAACGAAAAATCAAGACCCTGGTGTTCAGCATAATGGATGGTTCAAAAAGTAGAGGCAGAGCCCACAGAGAATGGACAGATGGGCTACGTCTACGTGAAGCCTACATCGAAGTAGCTTATTTCGATGTAGCAACATCGAAATAGGCTATTTCGATGAATAACATCTACACGTCCTCCAGGGCTGGCAACGTCGACGTTCAACATCGACGTTGCGCAGCACCACATCGAAATAGGCGCTGCGAGGGAACATCTACACGCCAAAGTAGCACACATCGAAATAAGAGTGCCAGGCACAGCTGCAGACAGGGTCACAGGGCGGACTCAACAGCAAGCGGCTCCCTTAAAGGGCCCCTCCCAGACACAGTTGCACTAAACAGCACAAGATACACAGAGCCGACAACTGGTTGCAGACCCTGTGCATGCAGCATGGATCCCCAGCTGTGGCAGCAGCAGCCAGAAGCCCTGGGCTAAGGGCTGCTGCACACGGTGACCATAGAGCCCCGCAGGGGCTAGAGAGAGAGCATCTCTCAACCCCTCAGCTGATGGCCACCAGGGCGGACCCCGCTATTTCGATGTTGCGGGACGCAGATTGTCTATACGTGCCCTACTTCAACGTTCAACTTCGAAGTAGGGCGCTATTCCCATCCCCTCATGGGGTTAGCGGCTTCGACGTCTCGCTGCCTAACGGCAATATTAACATCGAAATAGCGCCCAACACGTGTAGCCGTGACGGGCGCTATTTTGAAGTAGTGCCGCTACTTCAAAGTAGCGTGCACGTGTAGACACGGCTATGATGTAGTAAATTGGTGCAGAGCTAGTCTACAAAAACTAAGCCACTTCACACTGGACAGGGAAAGATGGAAGGAAATAATGAGGGAGGCGTCAGACACCAACAAGTGCTGAGACCGTGGTTGTTGATGATGATGATGATGAGAGACATTCTCTTTAGCTGGATGATGCCCATTTACACCAGCATTGTGTTTGTGTCTCAACTGTATTTCTACAATAGAAATGTCATCGATCGTTCAGAACTACTAGACATGCCTACCGTTGGGTGACCCCAAAAAGTACGTTTGCATTTGGGCTGAAAGTGTCATCTCCATCTCAGGGACTACATCTATGCTAGCCAAAAATTTCGAAATGACCATGCAAATGGCCATTTCGAAGTTTACTAATGAAGTGCTGAAATACATATTCAGCACCTCATTAGCATGCGGGCGGCTGCGGCACTTCGAAATTGATGCGGCTCGCCGCCATGCAGCTCGTCCAGATGGGGCTCCTTTTCAAAAGGACCCCGCCTACTTCAAAGTCCCCTTATTCCTATGAGCAGATGGGAATAAGGGGACTTTGAAGTAGGCAGGGTCCTTTCGAAAAGGAGCCCCGTCTGGACGACCCGCGCAGCGATGAGCCGCATCAATTTCGAAGTGCCGCGGCCGCCCGCATGCTAATGATGCACTGAATATGTATTTCAGCACTTCATTAGTAAACTTCAAAATGGCCATTTGCATGGCAATTTCAAAGTTTTTGGCTAGTGTAGACACGGCCAGGAAGACATACCTCTGCTAGCTTTGATTGAGCCAAAGTGCTAAAAATAGCAGTGTGGCTGCTCAGGCAGTGGGCTGGGTGAGCCACCAAAGTAAGTCCTTAAGGCCAGATTGTATAACAGGTGGTTACCCTCTCCTGCCACTGAACTGCTGTGGCTACATGTCTATTTTTAATGTTCTAGCTTGATGAAAGCTAGCAGCTGTGCGAACTGGAACGCTATCCGATTTCAAGTGCAGGCAGAGATCAGATAGGTGGAGTTATGTGGAATTCATACAAATACCATCCTGATAAAGCAGCAGTCTTTGCCATTCTGATGCTAGATTAGTTCGCTAAACAACAAAGGATTACGCGCCAAATCCTTCAGTCAAAGGAACTATTTTTATGAGGAAGAATCAGCCTAGCAAGACCTGGGCAAGTGAATATATAATAATTGTTGTACTTCTTCTTGTGCTTCAGAATCTTTCTTCTGGTTTTTTTATTCTTCCATTTAGTGTTTCTGAGGCTGGGAATGATTGTTGACTCCAGCAAAGTGTACAGTTGGTAGAAGTTGCAGAAGCTTCACCAAGACAAATTTGTTATGTATCTAGTGTCTTGTTGATTGCCTCCAGTTTGTTTAGTGGAAGAAGAGGGGCAGGAAATCTTCAGGTGGACTTTCCATTTCCAGAACGTTTCTGTTGGAGCCAATCCCAGGAAAGTTATTCATAGATCTTTTCCACAGTGAAGATTACAGTGGACTTTATTACAGTACATCAGTTGTCTATACTCATCTCTGCTGGTTTCTACTGGAAGATCACTGGCTCTAGGAACAAATAAACTAATAGACCTTACCCAAAATCTAATTGGAGCTGGCAGTTTTCAACTGGAATTTCCCTGCAGGTTGCCCAACATAATTACAGTTAGTTCTTAAGTATTCGGTTTGAGGAACAACCATTCAACTTAGGCTTGGTTTATACTGGGCAAGTAAGTCAATTGCAGATACGCAGTTCTAGCTATGGCAATTATGTAGCTACAATCGACATTATCGTCAATCAACTTATCCGGACATCTTCACAGAGGAAAGTTGATGGGAGAAACTCTACTGTCAAACTCCCTTGTTCCTCATGATATCAAGGAGTACAAGGGTCATCTGCCAACCCCAGATAGTTTTACTTTGCATGTCACTACCAGGCCCATGAAATTGAACTCCAGAAAATCAACCTTGACTGGGTCTATCTTCCATGTAATGAAGACAAGACCTCAGTATTAGTAAAATTAAAATATTTGTTAATTTAATCTTGCTGACCTAATTCTTCTTTAAGGCCACTGTTGAAAGGAGCTGCCACTTTTACAAGAAGATCATTTTTGTTATGAACTAGATGAAATCTTATTATATGTTAAACGGAAAGTCCCACTGAGACTGAGAAGTATGAACTCACCCTTCAATTGACATAACTGTAAACATGAGCCCCATCTAAGATAAAAAGGGCTTAAGAACCTCCAGGAGTTTGTGGGTTGTGTCTGTGTGAGAGAACACACTGATATGTAGTTCTTGGATGAGGGCCATGAGGCAGAGAAAAAGAAGCAAGAAAAGTCAAGTAAGAGCCAGCACAGTGTGACCCTCATTCATTCATTCGTGCCATGCTGATTAGCATAGGCGATCATGGCCCTCCACCCCTGTCTATTACGAGTATTCTGGAGCATCTCCACAGTACTGTGGCAATGCAACAATGAAGTGATACTATCCAAAATTTTCTCTCTTTGTCTACTACCTTGTCCTCACTTTCCATTATACTTTTCTGTTGTCACTAAATTTTCAAGTGCAGACTTTCTACTTATATGGCCTGTAAATTTTGCCTGCCTTGTTCTTATCCTATTTAATGGTGTTCTTTTGCTGTTGGGTTCATTTAAGACAGACTCATTCATCCTTTTGGTCGTCCATGAGATGCACAACATCCTTCTTAAAAAACATATTTCTGTGGCTTCGACATACTTCTCTGCTTGTTTACTGATAGTCCATGATTTGCATCCATACATGAGGACTGGTTCTACATAACATTGTAGCACTCTTTTCCTAATTTCCAGCGATAAAGATCTGTTTGTGAGAATGCTTCTCATTTTCTGAAATGCTGCTTTCGCTTGAGCGATTCTTCATTTCACTGCAGTTAAACACCTACCATCGGATGTGATATAGGATCCTAAATACTTGAATTTAGTCACTTGATGAAGAACTGTTCCATTTGCTAGTACCTCACATGTTGGCAGTACCTTCATCTTCGTAATAACCATTACTTCCATCTTCGAGATGTTCAGCTTGAGTCCCTTCAGCTTGTTTTCTTTATTGACAATATTAACCAGTTCCCAAAGATCTTTTTCGCTTTTTGCTATTAAAACAGTTGATGTTACATCTTCCAATGTTTAATCCTGGCAGACCTTCTATTTTGCGTGTTATTCTTTCACTGTACAAGTTAAAGAGATCAGGTGAGAGAACACAACCTTGTCTTACTCCTCATTTTATCTTCACATTGTTACTAAGGTTTTTTCCGACCCTGATGGCTGCTGTCTGTTTCCAGTAGATGTTTTTAATTATTTTCAGATCCTTCCCATCTATATCCAGTTTTTCCAACAGTTTAATCATTTCTTCATGTTTTACTCTGTCAAATGCTTTCTCATAGTCGATGAAGCACAAATATATGTCCTTTTGAACTTCCAGTGCTCTTTCGATTAATGACCTTAAAATGTAGATTGCGTTACCAGTGCCTCTGTCTTTCACAAATCCACATTGTTCATCAGAGATCTCAGACTGTATTTGATTTCAAATCTGGTTCATAATGATCTTCAGAAGAATTTTGGTCATGTGACTGATTGTCCTATGCTGTTCATGTTCAGTTGCACATGGTTTCTTCGGCAAGGCAATAAAAACAGATCTTGATAAGTCTTCTGGGATGTGCCCTGTACTGTAAATGTCATTTAAGAGTTTCGTAATTGTGTCAATACCAAAGTTTTCTAAGGCTGCAAACATCTCACTCATGAGTTTGTCCGGACCAGGCGCTTTTCCTCTTTCCATGCATTTCAAAGCTTTTCTTACTTCTTCCTTGAGTATAGGTGGACCATCTGCAGTCTTAGAGGGACTCAACTTTTCCACACTCTCATCATCATAGAGTTTTGAAATGTATTCTGACCACCTTTCCAAAATTTTATCCTTTTCCATTATTATACTACCATCCTTCGACTTCAGACAGCCAGATGATGAACATGTTTTCCTTCCGGTTACCTCCTGGATTCGCGTATGCATCTCTTTTGTATCACTTCCATGTTGCTGTTCAATTATCTTACACTGTTAATTTAATCAGTTCTCCTTTGCAGTTGCACATTTTAACTTTATTTTTTTATTCAACTGGAGCTTTTGGCCTGGATATTGGTTAAAGAGGCTGAAGGATGGAAGCTAAAAAACTGGACCTTTTAGTCTTGTTTACTTCTGTGTTCAGAGGCAAAAGACTTTACACATTCCTTGTGAATACTTGACTTCCACTAATTTGTGCTTCCAGTTGGAACATCCTCTAGGCCACAAACTTTGACTAGCCACTTGGGTCAAAACAGGCAATGTTATAATCTACTAAGAACTCTGGTACACTGTAGGGATAATGTTGATGTGACAGCAGAGACAAGAGTTTAATCTATTTCTGTTAAAAAATCCATTACATTCTCTACTGTGGGCTGTCTTAATTATCCTGCTACAGTTTGTTGATTTATTGATGAGCACAAACAGCAGGCAATCGTCTTGACGTGCCTTTAGTAATAGAGAAACAGACACTACTAACATGGCAGAGCTGGTTAATAGACTCAGTTTTCTCTGTCATCCCTTCCTGATGACTGCAGATTCAGGTAGCACAGCAATTATGCTCAGATACCCTTGACATATATTGGCAGATCTTTTGTTTTATTGGAAATATTGAGCATCAGAGGAACTTAGTACTCTGTCGGTGTCTTCATTTGCTCACTATAAATGAGAACACTGTTTTGCAAATTCTGTAGTTTGATTTTTCCAGTGTAATAATTCACTCAAGAATAAAAATATGTGAGAATTAGTTCAAAAATAGGCAAGTGAAGCAGTAAAGGGCAAGGGACATCGAGCAAACTAAGCAATGAATTAGTTCAACATCACATGATAACCCATCAAGACACAGAAGGTTTGTCGATAGGGATTTTTGTGTGTGAGTCAAATCAAAGTCCTCCAGATTGTACCAGACATAAACTACAATAATGGACTACAATTCTGACCTTGTAAAATGAAGAGCTTAAATTTATATTGGTTCATCTCCCATTGCAAATTGCCCCGTCATCTAGAGATGTATCAAGAGAGCATAATATAAAGGATTGAACTGTGCTTTGAATCTTGGTCTGCTTGTGGTTCCAACATTTTGGCAGGTCTGAGTGAGTGCCTAAAGGAGACAAGAGAAATGGCTTAGCTAACCAATCATATCCAGTAAATCAGCAAGTCCCTGTGGAGCAGCATGCAATTAAAATGGAAACCTCCATATTGTGTGCTGACAAACCAGAGTGGAATTTACTCATTGTCTCTTGTCAGGAAGCCAATAATGAGAAGAGAAAGTGGCTTGAGTTCAACCTAGGGTTACCATATTTGAACTTCCAAAAAAGAGGACACCCCTGACAGGGACTGTATCTGTATCAGTATCTACCCACTCATGTTGTAATACAATGTGAGGTTTTAGATATTCATACAGAGACACTTCCTCTCAGGTTTGCCCTCTTTTCCATATAGTAACCCTAGCCCAGCCAGACATATTCAGTGCAGCTAAGAGATTCTTCACAATAATACGGCCTCATAATATGTTCAGCTAACCCCATAACTTGAGACTCACCAGCAATTAATACAGCAATTAGGAGGACCGCCACAAAAGAGAAGCCATTTTCATTCATCTCCTGATCGCATCTCTATTATTACTTGTGACGGTACATAGAGATCCTTGTCAGAGACGAGAGCCCTATTGTGCTAGAATCTGCATAAACAGGGAACACAATGAAAGAGATTGCTAAACTTGGGAATATGAACAGATGCAAAAAGATGGATAAAAAGACAAATGGGATTGTGGTTGACATGAGGGAGATATAACAGTTGAGATGGCTGCATTTCTTAATTAGTGTTAGTGGTCAGTTACAGTTGGGCCAAAATATAGCTATGCATTGGCATCACCATATGGGGGAGGTTTTAAAAAAGGGATTAAAGGTGCATAAAATAAAGGCTTTCTGAATTTTGATGGGGAGTTCCATCCTAAAACACTGTTCTTGTCAGCCAATATTAATTACTGGGTTGATGCTTTATAGTTGCAATATTCAACCCAGGTATCTCCTTCCTATTCCTGCAAGTTCTATCTTTCCTCTTGTGTTAACATTTTATCTGCTTAGGGCATTGATTCTCAAATTTTTCAGCCCAGGACCCACAGGAGCATAGAAATGTAGATACACAGCTGTAACATAAGGTGGAAAGCAAGATAGGCTTCCCGCTGGGGGGTGGGCAAATCCCAAGCCCCCAGCCCACCTGTCAGGTGATTGGACCATGCTTTGAAAACCACCGTGTTAGGGATACAAACTAGTAGGACCATACATTGAGGCTTGGTATCTATTTAGTGCTTGATAGTTTTGGGGTCTTGGCTTTTTTCAGCAATGTGTTCTCCATCAGTTACTCTCCCTCCTCACACTGTATATGGTGAGAGTAGTTGAAGAAAGAGTGAGAAGTTTGGACCTGCTGCCTAACTTTCATAGAATCATAGAACACTAGGACCGGAAGGGGCCTCGAGAGGCCATCGAGTCCAGTCCCCTGCCCCGACGGCAGGACCGACCACTATCTACACCATCCCTGATAGACATCTATCTAATCTGTTCTTAAATATCTCCAGCGAGGGAGATTCCACAACCTCCCTTGGCAACTTATTCCAGTACTTGACCACCCTGACAGTTAGGAACTTTTTCCTAATGTCCAACCTAAACTTCCCTTGCTGCAGTTTAAGTCCATTGCCTCTTGTTCTCTCCTCAGAGGCCAAGAAGAACAAGTTTTCTCCCTCTTCATGACACCCTTTAAGATATCTGAAAACCACTATCATGTCCCCCCTCAATCTTCTTTTTTCCAAGCTAAACAAGCCCAATTCTTTCAGCCTTTCTTCATAAGCCATGTTCTCCAGACCTTTTATCATTCTAGTTGCTCTTCTCTGGACCTTCTCTAATTTCTCCACATCTTTCTTGAATTGGGGTGCTGTAGTGGGTCAGTATGGCCTCCTGCAGACCTGGAGGCTGGGGGAGCTATGCAGAAGCCCTGGTGGGCGGGGCCGGAGTCAGGAGACCAGAGGCCCGCCCCTCAGAGGGCGGGGCCAAGGGCTAGAAGAGCCAAAGGCGGGACTCGGGAGCCATTCAGTGCTGGGCCTCCGGGCAGGGAGGACGTGCCTGCACGAGCTCCCCGGGGCCAAAGGGAGAGGGCCTGCAGCCGCCCGGCCAGGCCAGAGGAGCAGGCCCCCAGAGGCTCCATGCAACCCCGGGTCCGTATGCCCCAAGGAGACTACCCGGACTTCCCGGACCTACCAGGACCTTCCCGCCGGTGGAGACCCCCTGCCGTGGAAAAGGCCCCAGGAGCAGGCTGCCCCAGAGCCCCAGCGGATCCCTACAACACTCAGACCCAGGACCGCCCTGCATCTCCTGTATTGCCACCGCCTGACTACCCTAACGACATGGTCATGGACGATTGGCCGGAGCCCCCACAGGTGGATGACCCAGAGGAGACCGACCTAGGAGGACCCCTCGACCAGATGGACTGGGACCTGCCGCCAACAGAGGGTGAGGTAGAAAGTGGCCCGGGGAACGTCGCTCACGAACCAATGGCAGTGTGTTGCGGTCTGGATCCCCACTGCCGGGGTTGCACGTGAGCGACCCCCAGGGCCCCGGGCCGGGTCGCAGTGGAGTGGGAGGGCCTGCGACCCCCTACCCCCCTCCCTGACAGGGCCAGCCCCCGCTGAGCCTGTCTGTAGACCCTTGTGTTGCTGCCCCGCCCCAAACTGAGGGCTGGGCTGGTGTTTTCCCTTGTGTTGCTGCCCCGCCCCAAACTGAGGGCTGGGCCGGTGGTTACCCTTGTGGTGCTGCCCTGCCCCAAACTGAGGGCTGGGCCGGTGTTTATCCTTGTGGTGCTGCCCCGCCCCAAACTGAGGGCTGGGCCAGTGCTTAACTCTTGTGAACTGCTGCCCCGCCCTGGACTGAGGGCTGGGCCCAGAACTATATAACTCTTGTGAACTGCTGCCCCGCCCTGGACTGAGGGCTGGGCCCAGAACTATATAACTCTTGTGAACTGCTGCCCCACCCTGGACTGAGGGCTGGGGCCTGTACGGGGGTAGCGGTGAGCCGCTGACTGCCCGAACTGAGTGCGGGCTGGTGCCCTAACCCCCCTCTTTTGTTGCCGCCCGCCCTAGACCAAGGGGCTGGGCGTCATGGGACATGTTACACATGGCGGAGAACGTGGGTACCCGATCCCCACCCCTGACGTAAGGGGTGAGGAAGTGGGCGCAGACCCACGGAGGGGAAGGTCCCTGGACAGTGAGGGCAACTGTCCGCTATCTTTTTTTTTTTTTCTCTCTCTCTCCTCTTTCCCTCTGGTGCTTGTTTTGTGGGTTCTTGTATTGCTGCTAACTCTGCTTCCCCAATGGAGGTGGACAGGTTACTGCAGTATTTGGCGGAGAGCCAGCAAAAACAGCAAGCTGCCCAACTACAGCAGCAGCAGCAATTACTCCAGCAGCTGGGAGCCCAGCAGCAGCAGCTCCTGACGGAACTGATGGCACAGAGCCAGGAGCACCAGCAACGGTGCCTGCAGCAGCTGGCAGCCCTGGTGCCGTTACCCGCCGAGCCACGGCAAGAAGCTCCAGGGGAGGGCCCAGCGTCGGCCCCACCGGTACGCCTGGCGAAGATGGGCCCTGCGGATGACCCGGAGGCCTTCCTGGTCACCTTCGAGCGGGTGGCAGTGGTGGCCAGGTGGTCCCGGAGCCAGTGGGCCACATTACTGGCCCCTTATTTGACCGGGGGGGCCCAGAGAGCCTATTGGGCTTTGTCGGTGGAAGACGCCCGAGATTATGACCGGGTAAAGGCAGCCGTCCTAGACGCATTGGACGTCAGCCCGGAGACCTTTCGCCAGCGCTTCCGGTCCCTGACCTACCCCCCGGGAGCCCGGCCACGGTGCGTGGCACAGGAGTTGAGGGACGCGTGCCGGCGGTGGCTGCAGCCGGAGATGAGAACCTCCGCAGAGGTCGTGGAGCAGGTTGTGCTTGAACAACTCCTCTGCATCCTCCCACCTCGAGGACGGGCTTGGGTGCGGCGCCACCGCCCTGCCACCGTGCAAGTTGCTGTGGGCCTCATGGAAGACTTCCTAGCGGCGGAGGAGCCAGAGGCACCCACGGGCCTGGTCCCATCGTCCTGGCCCCTGCGTCGGGGAGCTGGGAAGCCAGAGGAGCCCCGCTCCAAATCGTCCGGCCAGCTGCGGGACCCACCCAATCCATGTCGGACGACGCCCCTGAAGCAGGACCCCGGTAAACCCCAGGGGCGGATGGAGGGGGCTACTAGCACGCGACCACCAGATCCTAAGGGGCGCCAAACCCGGGGGCGGGCCCAACCCGCGGTAGGACCCTGCTTCAATTGCGGTCAATGGGGGCACCTCCAACGGGACTGCCCGGAAGGCATCTGTAGCTTTGGCCGAGTGTGGGCGGCTGAAAAGAGGGCGCGACCCCCTCAGGCACCCACCATTACAGTCCCAGTCCTCGTGGGAAACAAAGCCGTGATTGCTTTAGTGGACTCGGGGTGCAGCCAGACTCTAATACGACAACGTGCCGGCCTGGAGGCTGACCCCGCTCTAGGGACTATCCAGCTCCAATGTATCCATGGCGATGTGCGCCCTTACCCCAGCACACGAGTGCCCCTGACAGTGGCAGGGGTGACCCATTATCTGGTCGTCGGCCTAGCCCCCCAACTAGCGTACCCTGTGGTGTTGGGTCGGGACTGGCCAGGCTTCACAGACATCTTCCGGCCGGCCACGGGACCCAACGAAGAGGCGGCCCCTGTTCTAGAAGGGGACACGCCCAAGGACCCACCCGAGGAGAGTGTGGAGCCGAGCCTGGAGTCCCCAGAGGAAAGACCTGCTGAAGGCCCATAAGGGACCAGCCCCGACGACGGGGCAACCTCGGACTTTTGTCGCGATCAAAAAGACGACCCCACACTAAGTTGGGCCTATTCTCAGGTGGTGGCCATCGACAGGGTGGCGACAAACCCCCAGCTCATGACGCAATGGCCCCACTTTGAGCTACACCAGGATCGGCTCTACCGGGTGAAACGGGACCCCTAGACCCAGGGCCAATGGGCACAGCTTTTGGTGCCAAAGTGCCACCGACGGGCCGTGATGAAGCTGGCCCATGACATCCCTGCTGCGGGCCATCTGGGCCAAGAGAAAACCGTGGCACGAATACTGTCCCGATTCTTCTGGCCCGGGGTCTACCAAGATGTGAAGGACTATTGTAGTTCTTGCCCCGCGTGCCAGCTTGCTGCGCCCCCGTGGGTCCCTAGGGCCCCTCTGGTTCCAATGCCAGTGGTGGGGACCCCGTTCGAGCGGGTGGCTATGGACCTAGTGGGCCCGCTCCCTAAGAGCGTAGCTGGCTATAAGTTTGTGTTAGTCCTCGTGGACTATGCCACTCGCTTCCCGGAGGCAATCCCACTGCGCAATATCACGGCCCGCACCATCGCGGGGGAACTAATGAAGATCTTTGCCCGGGTAGGATTACCACGGGAACTGCTTACGGACCGGGGAACTAACTTCACATCACGCCTGATGAAACAGGTCTGTGCCCTCCTGGGGATCAAACAGTTACACACCTCCGTGTACCACCCTCAGACAGATGGCCTGGTTGAGCGATTCAACCGTACGCTAAAAGAAATGATGCTCAAATTCCCCCCAGAAGACCTGCGACGGTGGGATCAGTTGTTGCCCCCCTTGCTTTTGGCCATCCGTGAGGTTCCCCAGTCCTCTACGTGGTTTTCGCCATTTGAACTGTTATACGGACGGTGTCCCCGGGGAGTCCTTGACCTGGTGCGAGAGGTCTGGGAACAAACCGCGTCCCCCTCAAAGGGACTGCTGCAATACGTTCTCCAGCTCCAGAAGCACCTGGAACGGGTAGGGACTCTCGCAGAGGAAAATTTGAGAACTGCGCAGGTGTCCCAGGCTCGATCGTACAATCAGGAGGCACGGAGCCGCAGCTTCGAGCCAGGTGACCGGGTCCTGGTCCTACTGCCGTCCAGCGAATCAAAGCTGTTGGCTAGGTGGCAGGGACCATACGAGGTTGTTCGAGCCGTAGGGCCGGTCACCTACGAAGTCCGCCAACCCGACCGCCGCAAGAAGACACAGCGGTACCACATTAACCTTTTAAAACCATGGCGGGACCGGGAGGGCTTCATGATAAACCCCTGCCCCCCGGAACCCGAACTAGGACCCCAGGTGCCTCATGGGGAGGAACCTGTACAACTGGCCCTTGGGGCAACGCTAACGGGGGAGCAGCGGAAACAGGCCCAGTGCCTCCTCCAGGCGTTCCGAGAGAACTTCACGGCCCTCCCAGGACACACCTCCCTGGTCTGCCACGTCATCTGCACGGAGCCAGGGAAGGTGTTTCGCGACGCCACACGTCCACTACCCTTTCGAATGCGTGAAGTAGTAGAGGAGGAGGTACGGGCGATGCTGGCTCTGGGAGTCATAGAGCCATCCCAAAGCGAGTGGCGCAGCCCCGTGGTGCTCGTCCCGAAGCCCGACGGCACCCAGCGGTTCTGCATCGATTTCAGGTGGGTGAATGCAGTCTCCAAATTCGATGCGTACCCGATGCCCCGCGTCGATGAGCTGCTGGGACGTCTGGGGGCCGCCCGCTACTTTAGTACCCTGGATCTCAGCAAGGGGTACTGGCAGATCCCCCTGACACCTTCCTCACGAGAGAAGACCGCCTTCGCGACCCCATCAGGCCTATATCAGTTCACCCGGATGCCTTTTGGTCTCCATGGTGCCCCGGCGACTTTTCAGCGGCTTATGGACCGTCTCCTTCAGCCCCACCGGGACTATGCCGCGGCCTACCTTGATGACATCGTTATATATAGTCGTCACTGGGAGGAACATCTAGACCGGGTGGCCGTGGTCCTTAGGTCTCTGAGGGCTGCGGTCCTAACAATGAACCCAAAGAAGTGCCGGATTGGTTGGCAGGAGACGACCTACCTTGGGTATACCATAGGAGGGGGCCGGGTAAAGCCCCTCGTGGGCAAGGTACAGGCCTTAGCGGCCTGCCCTCCCCCCAGTACCAAGTGACAGGTACGACAGTTCCTGGGACTGGCAGGATATTACCGACGCTTCATCCCTGAATTCGCCTCAGTTGCCGCCCCCCTGACGCAGCTGTTAACGAAAACCCAGCCACAAAGGGTGGTGTGGACTGCGGCTGCCGACAAGGCATTCCGGGCACTAAAACAATGCCTAATACGGGAACCGGTCCTCTACAGCCCCGACTTCACTCGTCCGTTCTTCCTGCAGACGGATGCCTCCGGTGTAGGCCTGGGAGCTGTCCTGTCCCAGGAGGTGGATGGAGAGGACCACCCCGTAGTTTACATCAGCCGGAAGCTCTTCCCCAGGGAACAGCGCTACGCCGTGATAGAAAAGGAGGCTCTGGCGGTGAAGTGGGCCTGCGACGCCCTTAGGTACTACCTGCTGGGTGCCCCCTTCACCCTAGTTACAGACCATGCACCCTTACAGTGGCTGGCGCGAATGAGGGATACGAATGCCCGTATTATGCGGTGGTACTTGGCATTACAACCGTATGCCTTTGACGTACGTCATCGGGCAGGTAAGGACCACATAAATGCAGACTTCCTGTCCCGCCTGGGGGAAATGGAAGAGCCCGCCCCCATGGCATGGGAGACGGACTTGAGGGGGGGGGAATGTAGTGGGTCAGTATGGCCTCCTGCAGACCCGGAGGCCGGGGGAGCTATGCAGAGGCCCTGGTGGGCGGGGCCGGAGTCAGGAGGCCAGAGGCCCGCCCCTCAGAGGGCGGGGCCAAGGGCTAGAAGAGCCAAAGGCGGGACTCAGGAGCCATTCAGTGCTGGGCCTCCGGGCAGGGAGGACGTGCCTGCACGAGCTCCCCGGGGCCAAAGGGAGAGGGCCTGCAGCCACCCGGCCAGGCCAGAGGAGCAGGCCCCCAGAGGCTCCATGCAACCCCGGGTCCGTATGCCCCAAGGAGACTACCCGGACTTCCCGGACCTACCAGGACCTTCCCGCCGGTGGAGACCCCCTGCCGTGGAAAAGGCCCCAGGAGCAGGCTGCCCCAGAGCCCCAGCGGATCCCTACAACACTCAGACCCAGGACCGCCCTGCATCTCCTGTATTGCCACCGCCTGACTACCCTAACGACATGGTCATGGACGATTGGCCGGAGCCCCCACAGGTGGATGACCCAGAGGAGACCGACCTAGGAGGACCCCTCGACCAGATGGACTGGGACCTGCCGCCAACAGAGGGTGAGGTAGAAAGTGGCCCGGGGAACGTCGCTCACGAACCAATGGCAGTGTGTTGCGGTCTGGATCCCCACTGCCGGGGTTGCACGTGAGCGACCCCCAGGGCCCCGGGCCGGGTCGCAGTGGAGTGGGAGGGCCTGCGACCCCCTACCCCCCTCCCTGACAGGGCCAGCTCCCGCTGAGCCTGTCTGTAGACCCTTGTGTTGCTGCCCCGCCCCAAACTGAGGGCTGGGCTGGTGTTTTCCCTTGTGTTGCTGCCCCGCCCCAAACTGAGGGCTGGGCCGGTGGTTACCCTTGTGGTGCTGCCCCGCCCCAAACTGAGGGCTGGGCCGGTGTTTATCCTTGTGTTGCTGCCCCGCCCCAAACTGAGGGCTGGGCCGGTGCTTAACTCTTGTGAACTGCTGCCCCGCCCTGGACTGAGGGCTGGGCCCAGAACTATATAAGTCTTGTGAACTGCTGCCCCACCCTGGACTGAGGGCTGGGGCCTGTACGGGGGTAGCGGTGAGCCGCTGACTGCCCGAACTGAGTGCGGGCTGGTGCCCTAACCCCCCTCTTTTGTTGCCACCCGCCCTAGACCAAGGGGCTGGGCGTCACGGGACGTGTTACAGGTGCCCAGAACTGGACACAATATTCCAGCTGAGGTCTAACCAGCGCAGAGTAGAGCAGTAGAATGATTTCTCGTGTCTTGTTCACAACACACCTGCTAATGCATCCCAGAATCATGTTTGCTTTTTTTGCAACAGCATCACACTGTTGACTCATATTTAACTTGTGATTTACTAGGACCCCTGGGTCCCTTTCTGCTGTAGTCCTTCCTAGACAGTCTTTTCCCATTCTGTATGTGTGAAACAGATTATTCCTTCCTAAGTGCAGCACCTTACATTTATCTTTATTAAACTTCATCCTGTTTACTTCAGACCATTTCTCTAATTTATCTAGATCATTCTGAATTATGACCCTATCCTCCAAGGTAGTTGCAACCCCTCCCAGCTTGGTATCATCTGCAAACTTAATAAGCATACTTTCTGTGCCAATATCCAAATAATTAATGAAGATATTGAACAGAACTGGTCCCAAAACAGACCCCTGCGGAACCCCACTTGTTATGCTTTTCCAGCTGGATTGAGCACCATTAACAACTACTCTCTGGGTGCGATTAGCCAGCCAGTTATGCACCCACCTTATTGCAGCGTGATTTAAGTTGGACTTGCGTAGTTTGTCGATAAGAATATTATGAGAGACCGTATCAAATGCTTTACTAAAGTCTAGGTATACCACATCCGCTGCTTCTCCCTTATCTACGAGTCTCGTTATCGTGTCAAAAAAAGCTATCAGGTTGGTTTGACATGATTTGTTTTTTACAAAACCATGCTGGCTGTTCCCTATCACTTTACTACCTTCCAAGTGCTTGCAGATGACTTCCTTAACTACCTGCTTCATTATCTTTCCTGGCACAGAAGTTAAGCTTACTGGCCTGTAATTTCCTGGGTTGTTCTTATTCCCCTTTTTGTAGATGGGCACTATATTTGCCCTCTTCCAGTCTTCTGGAATCTCTCCTGTCTCCCATGACTTTCCAAAAATGAGAGCTAACGGCTCAGCTACCTCTTCTATCAGCTCCTTGAGGATTCTAGGATGCATTTCATCAGGCCCTGGTGACTTGCAGACATCTAATTTTTCCAAATGGCTTTTAACTTGTTCTTTTTTTATTTCAAAAACTAACTCTACCCCTTTTCCACCAGCATTCACTATGTCAGGCATTCCTTCAGATTTCTCTGTGAAGACCGAAACAAAGAAGTCATTAAACAAAGAAGTCATTAAGCATCTCTGCCATTTCCAAGTTCCCCATTACTGTTTCTCCCTCCTCACTGAGCAATGGCCCTACCCTGTCCTTGGTCTTCCTCTTGTTTCTAGTATATTTGTAAAAGGCCTTCTTGTTACCCTTTATGCCTGTAGCTAGTTGGAGCTCATTTTGTGCCTTAGCCCTTCTAATTTTACTCCTGCATTCTTGTGTTATTTGCCTGTGTTCATTCTTTGTAATTTGTCCCAGTTTCCATTTTTTATAGGATTCCTTTTTTAGTTTGAGATCATGCAGGATCTCCTTGTTAAGCCAAGGCGGTCTTTGCCCATATTTACTATCTTTCCTACATAGGGGAATAGCTTGTTTTTGGGCCCTTAATAATGTCTCTTTGAAAAACTGCCAACTTTCCTCAGTTGTTTTTCCCCTCAGTTTTTCCTCCCATGGGATCTTACCTACCAGCTCTCTGAGTTTACCAAAATCTGCCTTCCTGAAATCCATCATCTCTATTTTGCTATTTTCTCTCCTACCAGTCCTTAGAATTGTGAATTCTATGATTTCATGATCACTTTCACCCAAGCAGCCTCCCACCTTCAAATTCTCGACCAAGTCCTCCTTATTTGTCAAAATCAAATCCAGAACAGTTTCTCCCCTGGTGGCTTTTTCAACTTTTTGGAATAAAAAATTGTCTCCAATGCAGTCTAAGAACTTATTGGATAGTCTGTGCCCCGCTGTATTAGTGTCCCAGCATATATCTGGATAGTTAAAGTCCCCCATCACCACCAAATCCTGGGCTCTGGATGATTTTGTTAGTTGCTTAAAAAAAGCATCATCCACCTCTTCCACCTGGTTAGGTGGCCTGTAGTAGACTCCTAACAGGACATCACCCTTGTTTTTTACCCCTCTTAAACTAACCCACAGACTCTCAACACGTCCATCTCCTATGTCCATCTCCACCTCAGTCCAAGTGTGTACATTTTTTATATATAAGGCAACACCTCCCCCCTTTTTTCCCTGTCTATCTTTCCTAACCAGGCTGTAGCCTTCAATACCAACATTCCAATCATGTGTATTATCCCACCAAGTTTCTGTGATGCCAATGATATCATAGTTCTATTTATTTATTAGCACTTCCAGTTCTTCCTGCTTATTACCCATACTTCTTGCATTGGTATATAGGCATCTCAGATATTGATTTGAACTTGCCCCCCAGTTTTTACCTGGCCCTCTTTTTACTCTGACATTGGTGCCCATGCTCCCTCCTACTTCCGACCCATCTCCCAGGTTTCCATGTTCTCCACTTACCTGCGGGCTTTGCTCCCCCGTCCCCAGCAAACCTAGTTTAAAGCCCTCCTCACCAGGTTAGCAAGTCTGTGTCTTTACCAAGGACTTTACCCTGTCCTAGCAGAAATATGGCAGTCAAAGCACCTATAGCGATTGAGTATCGGAGGGGTAGCTGTGTTAGTCTGGATCTGTAACAGCAACGAAGGGTCCTGTGGCACCTTATAGACTAACAGAAAAGTTTTGAGCATGAGCTTTCGTGAGCACAGACTCACATCATCAGATGCTGGTCTTGGAAATCTGCAGGGCCAGGTATAAATAAGCCAGAGCGAGGGTGGGGATAACAAGGTTAGCTCAGTCAGCAAGGGTGAGGCTTACAACCGCTGGTAGTAAGCCTCACCCTTGCTGACTGAGCTAACCTTGTTATCCCCACCCTCGCTCTGGCTGATTTATACCTCGCCCTGCAGATTTCCAAGACCAACATCTGATGAAGTGAGTCTGTGCTCACGAAAGCTCATGCTCAAAAATTTTCTGTTAGTCTATAAGGTGTCACAGGACCCTTCGTTGCTGTTATAGGCCGCGTCCACATGTCCCACCTACTTTGAAGTAGCGGCGCCAACTTCAAAATAGCGCCCGTCACGGCTACACTTGTTAGCTGCGTCTACACGTGCACGCTACTTCGAAGTAGCGGCACCAACTTCGAAATAGCGCCCGTCGCGTCTACACGCGTCGTGCGCTATTTCGAAGTTAACTTCGACGTTAGGCGGCGAGACGTCGAAGTCGCTAACCTCATGAGGGCTATGTCTACACGTGCAGCCAACATCGAAATAGCTTATTTCGATGTTGAGACATCGAAATAGTCTATTTCGATGAATAACGTCTACACGTCCTCCAGGGCTGGCAACGTCGATGTTCAACTTCGACGTTGCTCAGCCCAACATCGAAATAGGCGCAGCGAGGGAACGTCTACACGTCAAAGCAGCACACATCGAAATAGGGATGCCAGGCACAGCTGCAGACAGGGTCACAGGGCGGACTCAACAGCAAGCCGCTCCCTTAAAGGGCCCCTCTCAGACACAGTTGCACTAAACAACACAAGATCCGCAGAGCTGACAACTGGTTGCAGACCCTGTACCTGCAGCATAGATCCCCAGCTGCCGCAGAAGCAGCCAGAAGCCCTGGGCTAAGGGCTGCTGCCCACGGTGACCATAGAGCCCCACAGGGGCTGGAGAGAGAGCATCTCTCAACCCCCCAGCTGATGGCCGCCATGGAGGACCCAGCAATTTCGACATTGCGGGACGCGGATCGTCTACACGGTCCCTACTTCGACGTTGAACGTCGAAATAGGGCGCTATTCCTATCTCCTCATGAGGTTAGCGACTTCAACGTCTCACCGCCTAACGTCGAAGTTAACTTCGAAATAGCGCCCGACACGTGTAGACGCGACGGGCGCTATTTCGAAGTTGGTGCCGCTACTTTGAAGTAGCGTGCACGTGTAGACGCAGCTGAGGAGATAGGAATAGCGCCCTACTTCGACGTTCAACGTCGAAGTAGGGAACGTGTAGACGATCCGCGTCCCGCAACATCGAAATTGCTGGGTCCTCCATGGCGGCCATCAGCTGGGGGTTGAGAGATGCTCTCTCTCCAGCCCCTGAGGGGCTCTATGGTCACCGTGGGCAGCAGCCCTTAGCCCAGGGCTTCTGGCTGCTTCTGCGGCAGCTGGGGATCTATGTTGCAGGCACAGGGTCTGCAACCAGTTGTCAGCTCTGTGTATCTTGTGTTGTTTAGTGCAACTGTGTCTGGGAGGGGCCCTTTAAGGGAGCGGCTTGCTGTTGAGTCCGCCCTGTGACCCTGTCTGCAGCTGTGCCTGGCATCCCTATTTCGATGTGTGCTGCTTTGACGTGTAGACGTTCCCTCGCTGCGCCTATTTCGATGTTGGGCTGAGCAACGTCGAAGTTGAACATCGACGTTGCCGGCCCTGGAGAACGTGTAGACGTTATTCATCGAAATAGAGTCTCAACATCGAAAAAAGCTATTTCGATGTTGGCTGCATGTGTAGACATAGCCGTTGGGTGCTATTTCGAAGTTAATATCGGCGTTAGGTGACGAGACGTCGAAGTCGCTAATCCCATGAGGGGATGGGAATAGCGCCCTACTTCGACGTTCAACGTCGAAGTAGGGAACGTGTAGTTGTTGCGCGTCCCGCAACATCGAAATAGCGGGGTCCTCCATGGCGGCCATCAGCTGAGGGGTTGAGAGACGCTCTCTCCAACCCCTGAGCTCGATGGTGGCTGCGTACAGCGGCCCCTTAAAGCTCCCCGCCCTCTGCCTTCCTGTGCAGGAAGCTGAGAGAGCATGCAGGCGGCAGCCCAACCACGCGGCCAGCCTGCATGCCCCTCTGCAGCCGCACACACACCCCACCGCTGCAATGGCCGCCCCCCAGCCCCCCAAGTGCCCCCAGGGGACCCCCACCAAGGGGAGCCAGGGCTCCCAGCCCAGCAGCCAGGTGGGGAAGCGGAAGCAGGGCCCCTCCTGGATGGAGGCCGAGCTTCGGGACCCACTGGGGCTCTGGAGCGAGGACGAGGTGCTCCAAGTAATGGGAAGCAAGAGGCAGAACGCAGATGCGTTTGCTCGGCTGGCCGAGGGCCTGGCCGCCCAGGGTCACCCTGCCCGCACTCCGGATCATGTCCGCAGTAAAGTGAAGGAGCTGTGGCAGGGTTATGCCCAGGCCCGGGATGTGGCCGGCCGATCTGGGGCCACCCCCGTCACTTGCCCCTTTTACACGGAGCTCAGGGCCATCCTGGGCCCCCGGCACACCTCCTCCCCTCCGGCCATGCTTGATACCTCGGCCGACGAGCCGCAGCAGGCCCCGGGGCGGAGTTTGCCCCGGAGGCAAGCCCCGCACCCTGGGGGCCCCCCCAGGAGCCCACCCCCGGGGCACCGGAGGAGGAGGAGGAGGGGGAGTCCTCCTTGAGTGACGGGGGCCTCCAGATCATCCTACCATCCAGGAGCTCCAGCCGGGCGTCTGCCCACCGGGTGTCCCCCGACCGTGGGAGCGGACCATCAGGTATGTACCCCCCTGGCGCACACCCCCGGGGTTGAGGGGCGGGGACAAGAGACATGACCAGGGTCCTCCACATGCCCAGATGACCATGGCCCTAAGGACAGCAGTGGCATGTCCCTCACAGGAGTGCATCAGCTCCTGCCCCCGCAGCACGACAGTGCCATGCCCCATCCCTGGGGATGTTGGGGAGCGGAACCTAGGCTCCCTCGGAGGGAGGGAGTGGGACACCCAGCAGCAGCAGCAGCAGCAGCAGCAGCACCATCTCCCGGGGACGGGGATGGGGAACCAGCAGCAGAGGGGTGGGGGGACAAGGGCCACTGCTCAGGGCCCGCACTAACGGCTGTCTCCACTCTTCTTCCCCCCGCCTTCCGCAGCTGCACCATCGGAAGGACCGGAGAGCGCCAGTGAGGTGTCAGTGGTCCCGGACAGCCCATCGGGGCCATCACTCCAGGCCAGCCCCTCGGCAGAGCCCCGACCAGCCCCATGGCGGGGATGACGGTGGAGCCAGCCACCCTCCTGGACAGCGATGGACCCCCAGCTGCTGGCCATCCATCGTCGGCAGCTGGAGGTCGCGGAGCAGCGGCTTTGGGTGGACGAGAGGCGCCTTCTGCTGCAGAAGCGGGCGCTGGCCTGGCGCCAGGATGCATGGGGGGCCTTCATGCGAACATTCGAGTACATAGCTGACTACCTGGCCCCCCATGCTGTGCTGGCCGCATCCCTGCCTGCTCCACCCACCGATCCATCCGCTGTCGCACCGCCACCTGCTACCGAGGGCCCTTCCGTCGAGGGGGACCTGGGGCCAGCTGACACCCGCTGGCTGTATCTCCTGGTCTGCCCGGCCCCCAGCCAGCCCCGGTGAGGGCTGAGGCCGAGGTGCGGGACATGGCCGCCCACCCCCAGCGCTGGACATTAGGGGGTGTGGGGCCCAGGATGTGGCCCCCCCCTCCCCTTAGTTGTATGTTTGTGTTTGTAAATAGTTTCTATTAGACCCCTGTTGTTATATTTTGTTGTTATGGATGCTGATACCTGCCCCCCATGTACATAGTTCTCCCCTTCCTTGTCTTCTGCTTTTTTTCTTTCATCTTATTGGAGTTGTAATATATATATGTATGTAATATTTATCTGGCCTGTACATAGTAGTTAGTTAAGAGATTAATAATAAGGAGAGTTCTCTACAGAGATTTGGTTTCACAAACAAATGTCTGGTTTTATTTCTTTTCAAGAAAGGTGGGGGGGGGGGTGCTCTGGGGTGTGTGCGTAGGGGCAGGGTGTGTTGTGGAGGATGGTGGGGGGAAGTGGGGGGCCTGCCAGCGTTCACCCCGTGGCCTCATCAAAATGGGCCCGCAGGGCCTCCTGGACCTGGGTCCCTTCGGGGTCCACCTGGTGAATGGGGGCAGCGGGTGGCTGCACATTGGCCCTGCCAGCCTCCACAGCCCAGCCCTGAAAGAAGACTTCCCCCTTGCTCTCCACGAGGTTGTGTAGGGCGCTGCACATGCCCACAACCTGGGGGATGTTGGTGAGGCCCGCATCAAGGCGGGTGAGGAGGCACCTCCAGCGCCCTTTGAGGCGCCCAAATGTGCGCTCCACCACCTGGCGCGCATGGTTCAGGTGCAGGTTGAAGCGCTCCTGGCTGGCTGAGAGATGGCCCGTGTAAGGGTGCATGAGCCAGGGCCGGAGGGGGTATGCCGCATCTGCGATGACGCAGAGGGGCATGGTGGTGTCCCCCACAGGGATCTCCCGCTGGGGAATGTAGGTCCTTACCTCCAGCCGGTGGCACAGGCCCGAGGTCTGGAATACCCGGGCATCGTGGGTGCTGCCAGGCCAGCCCACATAAATGTTCAGGAGACGGCCCCGGCTGTCCACCAAGACCTGGAGGACCACAGAATGGTAGCCCTTCCTGTTAAAGTAGCGTCCTCCACTGTGCTCCGGGGCGTGGATGGGGATGTGGGTCCCATCCAGAGCCCCAAAGCAACTGGGGAAGCCCAGAGTGGCAAAGCCCGCGATGGCGGCATCCGGGTCCCGAAGCCTCATGAGCCTGTGGAGGAGCAGGGCATTGATGGCGTGCACGACCTGCAGGGGAAGCACATGGGACACCACCAATGAGGGATGTGCAGGGTGTGTGTGGCCCTCCTCTGCCAGGGCTCCCTTCCCCTTCCCCCCGTGGCTCCTCTTGCCTCCATGAGGACAGTCCCGACGGTGGCCTTGCCAACGCCAAACTGCTGCCCCACGGATCGGTAGCTGTCTGGAGTGGCCAGCTTCCAGACAGCGATGCCGACCCGTTTCTCGACGCTGAGGGCATGCCGCATGGCGGTGTCCTGCTGCTTCAGTGTGGGGGTGAGCCACTGGCATAGCTCCAGAAATGTCTGCCGGCTCATGCGAAAGTTCTGGAGCCAGTGGTTGTCATGCCACTCTCCAAGCACCAGCCGCTCCCACCAGTCGGTGCTGGTGGGGTAGCTCCACAGACGGCGGCGTATGAGGCCGGGGGGGTGGGGTGCTGCAGGGTTGGGGGTTGCGTCCTCCTCCCCTGTGGGCAGCTCCTCCTCTGTGGCAAGGAGGTGCTCAGCTGCCTCCTGCATGGCATGGAGCAGGGCGAGCACAGCTGCTGCAGGGGCGGCTGGGTGGACCTCTGGCTGCTGCTGCTGCTGCTGCTGCTGCTGCTGGGGGTCCATGACTGCATCGTTCGAGGTGTGCGTGCCTATGGCTCTGCAGACCGCGTGCTGTGCAGGCTGCGTGTGTCTGGGAGGGGCCCTTTAAGGGAGTGGCTAGCTGTTGCCCCGGAAGCGCTCGTCTGCCCTGTGACCCTGTCTGCAGCTGTTCCTGGCACCCTTATTTCGATGTGTGCTACTTTGGCGTGTAGACGTTCCCTCGCAGCACCTATTTTAATGTGGTGCTGCCCAACGTCGACGTTGAACGTCGATGTTGCCAGCCCTGGAGGACGTGTAGACTTTATTCATTGAAATAGACTATTTCGATGTCGCTACATCGAAATAAGCTATTTTGATGTAGCATTCACGTGTAGACGTAGCCAGTGTGATTGAGGCTCTATTATGCTAGGCTCTGCACATACACACAATCTGTCAATGTCCCAAATGATCTACAGTCTTAAGGCTGGATCATTGAAGTCAGTGCAAGTCTTCCATAGACTTCAGTGGGCTTTGATCCAGGCCATAATCACATGAGGCAGGGAAAAGCCATAGAAATGCTTTTATTTTAGGCTAACTGAAAACAGAGAGTAATTGACCTGCCAAGGTCAGTGCCAGGCGAATAAGCCAATATCTCTGGAGTTCCCATCCAGAGCCACCTGTATTCTTTGTTTGTAGCAGCAGGAGCAGCCAGGAGCCACAGGTCCTGGAGCAAAACATGGAGTACTCTGGGCAGCTCTGAGGGCTGCTGGGGGTGTAGTGGGGTAGAGGGGTCATGGCATGCTCCGGGTGGCACTGAGGTGTAGCTGTCCACTCTTTAACTCTTTCATGCAAGGCCCTTCCAGGAGTGTGGAGCTGGTCTCCCCACCTTGTCCAGGAAGTCTGTCAGCCCTCCGTCTGTGAATGGGACAGGAGAGCTGGCTACAAGTATTTTGGGAAAGACTGTAAATTATAGATTATATATATAGAGAGAGATTATAGATTATATAAATTATAGATCAGTCAAGAAAGTATACAGTCAGTTTGAGTCTTCCTAGCATGGCAGTGATGGTTGTCATACTGATATTCCTGTACTGTACATGCTATGAGTGATCAGAGGTGGGTTTCCAAAATTACCATCAGTCATCATTCTATTATGAATACTAATAATTATAATTTTCTGCCCTTGAGAAATGTCTGTAATTGGTAGCAATAACATAGAAGTGTCATGGATCGTTATAGATGCTGATGTGCTGAGCCCCTGTGAGAGTTATAAGAACATCTAAAAATAACACTACTTGATGACCTACTTATTCCAGCTAATATTATAAAAAGTAATGCAAAGTGGCCGGTACACGAGCGATAGTTCTCGCTACTGCACGCAAACTCATACTGTCCATAATCAGCATGAAGTATATGTGCTGAAGTAGTAAACAGGCTTTAAAGAGGTGAGCTGCTTGGGACAGGGAGAATGCTGATGCTTCTCTGCAGTGTACGTAGCCACTCCATGCCTGCTCCCAGAGCTCCTTCAGTGCAGTGGGATGCTTGGCCCTCTTTGCTCTCTCCATATGTACTTCTAGCCAGCTGTTCCAACTCATTTTCCATGCTGCCATCTCCTCCCCTGTCTGTAGTCCTCTCCGATGACACCATGGTCAACACTACTGCATGACATACAGAAAAGGCAGAACTGCAGTGCTATGTCCAGGCCTGATCCAAAGCCCGCTAACATCAAAAGGATTGTCTCCAGTGACTTCAGTGGACTTGAAAAAAGCCACTTGAGCCTGCTATGCTGGGTATCTCCACTCTAGCCTTACTCTAGCTATATGAACTTTGAGCTCTGAGTTAGTGTAGCCCACACACCTGTGTGTGGTTTACTGTCCCATGTAGCGGCAGCAAGACCACTTACATAGAGAAAGCAGGGGTTTCTGCTGCAGCCTGAGCTGAGAGCCAGCTGGCTTTTGGTTCAAATGGTAGAGGCTCCTGCACTAAGCTCCAGAGGTCCCATGTTCAAGTCTACACTCAGGATTCAATCTGTCTTATCAGCTGAACCCAAAAATTCAGCAGTGTATCAAGGGGTGCCTGCAAGGATCACTCATCACTGGCAACCAAAACTAACCAGAGAGGCTGAAAAGGGAGGGAAGAAGGCCATTCAGAACCACCACCAGGGGGTAATGGGATTGTGAATATGAAATACCTCACTGGCCATTTTTTTTCAGCCAGTCAGAAATCTTTTAGCTCTCCCTTTTCCAGAATTTCTTCATGGTCCCCTCTTCCATCATCCTTTCATCATTGCCTTAATGAAGAGCGGGGTGGAAAATGATTGTGTAGGATAATACGACTGATGGTGAGAAAATTTCAGTATGTGATAGTATTTTTTCACACCAGTATGACACTCTAAATAGTTTCTTGTTATGGCAACACAAAGCCAGTCATGTTCCCCTTAAAAGCAGTGTCAACACTCTCATTGTCCTTAATGGTTGCAGTATTAGACCCTACGTTTGCAAGGGACTTAGCCAAAAATATGTCTCCAGATCTTATACTTGAGCCCAAAGGCTCAGATTCTGACTCCATTATTCAACGTGAGTGGACCCTTACTCTGTACGTTACCTCCACCAAAGTCAGGGGGTCTTTCATGGCGTATTACCATGGCAACACTCAAAATCTTAGATTCTGTAAAAATGTAAAACGTTCAATACTTTGTTCCCACCTACTTTGCCTGCATAATTTATATAATGGTTTATTTTTAAAATGAATGCGCTGGACTTATAAAAGTGTAGCAGAACAAATCTACTTTCCCTTTAAGGTGACTAATGTTCACTCCAGTGTCACTTGGCATGCATATTTTCTGCAGCATACAAACGGTCACCCAGCCATTTTTATCAAATAACAAGCATGGTTTTTCAGCCTTCCTTTCTGTCTCATCTCAGAGATTCCACTTGACTCTTTGGTGGCGGGCTTTGAATATTAAAACAAAACCCTCTAATCACTTTAAATACTTTAATGTCTTATAAAGTACCATAAATGATAGAAAACTCACCTAAAAAGAGGGGGAGAAAACGATGAACCCTCTTCATCTTCTGAACCGATTTTATTACAGCAGTAACAAGAGCAATTTCAGTTAAAAGGCTCTTGTCAGACAACAGTTACTGTAGATTACAGCCGTATGAGAAACAATCTCGGCCCAACACAAATCAGGAGTTGCTCTAAAAAGATGAGCATTTGTTGCAAGCTCCCTTCTATTCAAAGTGTCAGGATTTTATTGGAATGAGCAATGTTGTAAGTTAATTAAAGGGCAGGTGGTGAGGTTATATTTACTGATTCTTGGGAAAGAATCAGAAGATTTTTGGAGAACTTTTTTTTTTAAAGAAATTAGTTTCATCAAGATGCAGGCATCTTTCAAGTTAAAAACCCAGTCCCCTACCCCCAGACAAAAGAAAAATGCTTGTCTGAACTGATATTTTGTACAGACTTCGTTATTCCACAGTTTCCATTCTTGCAGCAGTTCAGATACAATGATTCACTTAGGTAAGGCCTGTTAGGGTTAATAAGCAGCTCAGTGTAGGACAGAACTTTATCAAAGAGGTCTTAGTTCCTGCACATAATGAGAACCATCTAAATTATTTTTTGTCAGCTGCACCCTGCTGTCTTTTAGATTCAGAGCTAAGGAATTCAAGTCAGATCTTTGAATATCAGAGTATATGTATAGAACAAGAAAACAATATTAACTTTTCACTGTTTAGGGATGTAGGACACCTCATTATTATCGTTCACAAGCCCTTGTCTTCTGCTTACTTCAAAAGAATAGTGCAGTTCTATTTCTTGTGTTTTGGTCCTTCTTCCCACCTAAATCCCCACGTATGAATTAACATATACTTCCATAGCAATCCCACTTCTGGGAGGCTCCTGAGTGATGGCATCGCTCTGGAAAATGGGATTTAGTTCCTTTTGAAAACTTTCCCTGTTGCCTATAGAGTCACTTTGTTCAGCTCTGACCATCTGAAGAATTAAAATAAATGGGTGGTGTGAGTCAATATTTTTATATGAGCCTCATTTTACAAATGGAGCGGGGGGTAAAAAGGCACAGAATCATTTGATCGAAACAGATGGTAATGGAGCTAATCATTCCTCTGAGAGGAATGTACGAGAGTATGAAGAAGGTATTAGGACCCACCCAGAACAAGATGACACCTCTGAAATCCAAATCTGGTGAAGTCATTGCTGACAAAGCCAAACAGATGGAGCGCTGGGTTGAGCACTACTCCGAGCTGTACTCACGCGAGAATGTTGTGGTTGATGCAGCCCTCGATGCCGTCGAGCTCCTACCAGTAATGGACGAACTGGACCAAGAGCCGACTGTGGATGAACTGAAGACAGCCATCGACAGCATTGCAGCTGGAAAGGCCCCTGGCCAGGATGGTATACCACCAGAGGTAATCAAACGTGCCGCGGACACACTCCTGGAACCCCTGCATGAGCTACTGTGCCTGTGCTGGAAAGAGGGTGAGGTTCCACAGGATATGTGCGACGCTAACATTGTAACGTATAAGAACAAAGGAGACAGAAGCGACTGCAACAACTACCGTGGAATCTCCCTCCTAAGCATCACTGGTAAACTGTTCGCTCGCGTCATCCTTGGCAGACTCCAGAAGATTGCTGAGAGGGTGTACCCCGAATTGCAGTGCGGATTCCGCGCAGAGAGGTCTACCATTGATATGGTCTTCTCTCTAAGGCAGCTGCAGGAGAAGTGCAGGGAGAAGAGAAAGCCACTCTACATAGCCTTCATCGACTTGACCAAGGCTTTTGACTTGGTCAGCAGGGATGGTCTGTTCAAACTGCTCCACAATATAGGCTGTCCTCCACGGTTACTGAAGATGATCCAGTCGTTCCACGAAAACATGAGAGGAACCATCCAATATGACGGCTCATTATCGGATGCTTTCAGAATCAGGAGCGGCGTCAAACAAGGATGCGTGCTTGCTCCGACATTGTTCGGGATCTTCTTCGCACTCTTCCTGAAGCATGCCTTTGGATCTTCAACAGAGGGCATCTTGCTGCACACAAGATCCGATGGGAAACTGTTTAACCTTGCAAGGCTGAAAGCTAAGTCTAAGGTGTGAGAAGTCCTCATCAGAGCCATGCTGTTCGCAGACGATGCTGCTGTAGTGTCTCACACAGAAGACCAGCTTCAAAAACTGCTGGATCGGTTCTCCAAAGCGTGCAAGGACTTTGGGCTTACCATCAGCCTAAAGAAGACGAACGTACTCGGTCAGGATGCTGCTGAATCCCCATCAATCAGCATTGACAACTATACGTTAGAGGTTGTCCACGAGTTCGTTTACCTGGGGTCCACCACCACTGACACCCTGTCGTTGGACACTGAGCTAAATAGGAGGATCGGAAAAGCGGCCACAACTCTGTCCAGACTCAGCAAGAGAGTGTGGAATAACAACAAGCTGTACACTCACACCAAAATGCAAGTCTACAGAGCCTGCATCCTCAGCACCCTCCTTTATGGCAGCAAGACTTGGACCCTGTATGCCCGCCAGGAAAAGAGGCTGAATGTCTTCCACTTGCGCTGCCTCAGGTGCATCCTTGGAATATCATGGAAGGACAGAGTGACCAACACTGCCGTCCTCGAGCAAGCTGGAATCCCAACCATGCACACCCTCCTCAGGCAGCATCGACTCCACTGGCTTGGCCACGTCCACAGGATGAACGATGGAAGGATTCCAAAAGACATCCTGTATGGTGAGCTAGCCTCTGGCAAAAGACCTCCTGGACACCCCCAGTTGCGTTTCAAAGATGTCTGCAAGAGAGACCTCAGAGAGGTAGACATCAAGCTGGACAACTGGGAAGATCTAGCAGACGACCGCAGCAGATGGAGGCAGGGGTTACACAAGGGCCTTCAGAAGGGCGAGTTGAAGATCCGACAGCTAGCAGAGGAGAAGCGAGCGCACAGAAAGCACAATAAGGACTTGCCAGACACCCACTACATCTGCAAGAGATGCAGCAAGGACTGTCACTCTCATGTGGGTCTTTATAGTCACAACAGACGCTGTAAGTGAAGTCCTCAATTGAAACTTTAAAGGGCGCGATCCATAGTCTATGCAGACTGAAGGATGCCTACTACTACTACTACTGGAGCTAATTATTTCTCATGTTTGTTTAAGTGCTCAGGCCAGTATTCAGTGCTGCTCTGTTAGAAGACTTATTTGGATAGCTCATGTGTGAGCATTTTCGAAGGCACTGAAGGGAGTTAGGTGTCCAGCCTTGAATGAAATGCAATGGGAACTGAGCATCTGCCTTGTTTTAGCTCCTTTGCAATTACTAACTATAATGTATATCAATCACAGGTTGAACCTCTCTCTTCTGGCACACTTGGAACCGGACCGATGCCAAATGAGAGAATTTGGGGTATGATGGGAGGTAAATGGTGTCTAGCACATTCCTAACACTTTCAGTTCTCACTGGGCTCTTAGAAGACATTTAGGAATAAATTAGAGCTAAATAATAGCACAGAATGCTGACAGCCAGGACTGGTGGCTGTAAATTAACTTTATGGGACCATGGGAAACTTGGCTAACTAAAATCATGCCGGATTACGGGTGCTGCTGGACTAGAAAGTGCCTGAATGAGAGAAGTTCAAGTTGCATTTGATTTTGAAAACTCAGCACTTTAAAATACCAAAGGCCATCTTATGCTCTTTGTTATGGACATGCTATCAAATGGGGAGCAGAATTTGGGTTAAGCGTCTGGAGGTCAAATTAAGTGCAGATTTAAGTCTTTGAATCTTCAGCCAGTCTAGCAACCTGACTATTGAGCAGTCCTAAATGGTTTAAAATAAACATCTAAATATAAAATTTCCGGACATTCCATTTTAAATAAATGCTTCCTTGCATGACAAGTTTCCTCCTGGAGTGTATGTTGAATTATAACCCCCTGGAGTAGTGGTTTCTAATGAAAATGCTGACAGACTCTAAACTATTGTGGCATGAATGGTGGTGGTATAATGAAGGGGAAAGAGAAGCAGCAGACTCTTTTTTTAATTTTTGTTTAAATATAGTAGACCTTTGAAAGAGAAGCCCACACTGATTATATTCATGGAATCCTGATAGGAATTATAATGATGTTGACAAATATACAGTGGCTTGCAGAATGCAAAAGAAAAAGCAAAGAAATCTTTTCATTTGGCAACTCAATAGCTTCCAAGGAAAAAGGAGCTGCTGAATATTAGTCTTTTATGATACTTACTATGAACACCACATCTTGCACAAAGCACAAGCAATATTAAAAAGCATCTGAGTGGAAAAACTGATTACTTTGTTATTCAGTACCTGTATTGCATGACATTTTTCATGTTAGTTATCTGCAGCACTACATGCTGTTGGTGCAAGCTCTTATGCATATAGACGACTCTCTGTTATACAGCAAGATGTGAATCATATTAAATAATCTGTAGCTGTATTGATTAGGTTAAGGTAGACTTGTGTTAGAGGTGCTTTGAACTCATTCAGACTTCCCAGGTTCAATATCTTTTGCAGACACATCTTTTGAGAGGTTATGATATGTTCTATGCAATATTGCCCCTTTTAGATTGGCCCTTGATAGAAAGGGAGAAGAATTAGTTATTCTGCCTCTCAGTAAGTTGTCATGATTATAACTAATAAGCAGTGATCTATATAGCCACAACATCATAGAATCTTAGAACACTAGAACTGGAAGGGACCTCCAGAGGTCTTCAAAAAGTCCAGTCCCCTGCCCTCACGGCAGGACCAAGCACTGTCTATCTAACCTAGGCACCCTTCAGTCTGCATAGACTATGGATCGCGCCCTTCATAACTCCATTTAAAATTGTCATTTGCAGCATTGACTGTGACTGTGGAGGCCCACACGAGAGTGACTGTCCTTGCTACATCTGCTGCATATGTAGTGGGTGTCTGGCAGGTCCTTGCTGTCATTTCTACAGGCTCACTTCTCCTCTGCCAGCTGTCTGATCTTCATCTCGCCCTTCTGAAGGCCCTTGTGTAGTCCCTGCTTCCAGCTGCTGTGGTCATCTGCCAGCTCTTCCCAACTATCTGGGTCAATGTCTACCTCCTTGAGGTCCCTCTTACAGACGTCTTTGTAGCGCAGTTGGGGGCATCCAGGAGGTCTTTTGCCAGAGGCTAGCTCACCATACAGGATGTCTTTTGGGATTCTTCCATCATTCATCCTGTGGACGTGGCCAAGCCAGCGGAGCCACCGCTGCCTGAGAAGGGTATGCATGGTTGGAATTCCAGCTTGCTCGAGGACAACGTTGTTGGACACTCTGTCCTTCCATGAAATTCCAAGAATGCACCTGAGGTAGCGCAAGTGGAAGACATTCATCCTCTTTTCTTGGTGGGCGTACAAGGTCCAAGATTCGCTGCCGTAGAGGAGGGTGCTGAGGATGCAGGCTCTGTAGACGTGCATTTTGGTGTGAGTGTACAGCTTGTTATTCCATGTTCTCTTGCTAAGTCTGAACAGAGCTATGGCTGCTTTTCTGATCCTCCTGTTCAGCTCAGTCTCCAGTGACAGGGTGTCAGTGATGGTGGACCCAAGGTAAGTAAACTCGTGGACGACCTCCAGCGTGTAATTGTCAATGCTGATTGATGGGGTTCAGCAATGTCCTGACCAAGTATATCTGTCTTCTCTAGGCTGATGGTAAACCCGAAGTCCTTGCATGCTTTGGAGAACTGATCCAGCAGTTTTTGAAGCTGGCCTTCTGTGTGTGTCACTACAGCAGCATCGTCTGCAAACAGCATGGCTCTAATGAGCACTTCCCGCACCTTAGACTTAGCCTTCAGCCTTGCAAGATTAAACAGTTTCCTGTTGGATCTGTTGTGCAAAAAGATGCCCTCTGTTGACGATCCAAAGGCATGCTTCAGGAGGAGTGCAAAGAAGATCCCGAACAATGTCGGAGCAAGGATGCATCCTTGTTTGACGCCATTCCTGATGCTGAAGGCATCCGATGATGTGCCGTCATATAGAATGGTTCCCCTCGTGTCTTTGTGGAAAGCCTGGATCGTCTTGAGTAGCTGTGGTGGACAGCCTATCTCGTGGAGCAATTTAAACAGTCCATCCCTACTGATCGAGTCAAAAGCCTTGGTCAGGTCGATGAAGGCAACATGGAGTGGCTTCTTCTGCTTCCTTCATTTCTCCTGCAGCTGCCTCAGGGAGAAGATCATGTCAATGGTGCATCTCTTGGCACAGAATCCACACTGGGATTCAGGATACACCCTCTCAGCAAGCTTCTGCAGTCTGCCGAGGATGACACGAGCAAACAATTTACCAGAGATTCCATGGTAATTATTGCAGTCACTTCTGTCTCCTTTGTTCTTATACAAGGTTACAATGCTGGCGTCCCGCGTATCCTGTGGAACCTCACCCTCTCTCCAGCACAGGCACAGCAACTCATGTAGGGGTTCCAGGGATGTGTCCCAGGCACACTTGATTACCTCTGGTGGTGTACTATCCTCGCCTGGGGCCTTTCCTACTTCAGTGCTATCAATAGCTTTCTTCAATTCAACCACAGTTGGTTCCTGGTCCAGCTTGTCCATAGCTGACAGGAGCTCAATGGCATTGAGGGCTGTATTAACCACAGTGTTCTCACGTGAGTACAGCTCAGAGTAGTGCTTGACTCATCGCACCATCTGTTTGGCTTTTCAGTGACGACTTCTCCAGATTTGGATTTCAGAGGTGCCGTCTTGTTCTGGATGGGTCCCATTGCCTTTATGCCCTTGTACATTCCCCTGAGATTACTAGATTCAGCACAGGTCTGGATGCTGCTGCATAGCTTAAGCCAGTAGTTGTTGGCATAGTGCCTGGCTGTCTGCTGTACTATTTTTCTGGGTACTCTGACTTGGTGAGCGTTTATACTCCAGAAGTGCAGCGTGCTTCTTTTCGATGACTGAAATCATCTCATCGGAGTTAGCTTCAAACCAGTCGTTTGCGCTTCCATCTCTTCTTCCAAACACTGACAAGGCCATATTGTAGATTGTGTCCCTCATATTCTGCCATCTGGATGTTGCATCCGCAGCCCCAGAGCTGCTGCGCAGATTCTCCTCAAGGGTCTCTGAACATTTCGGCTTTTTCTGAGTTTGCTGTCTTTCTGGCATCAATGCAGGGCCTTCCAATTGGTTTAGAATGGTGCAGCTTCTTGGGTCTCAGCTTGAGCTTGGAGCAGACTAGCAAATGATCTGTATCGCAGTTGGCATTATCGTAGCTGCGTGTCAAGAGGACGTTTTTGAGATTGTCGCATCTGGTGATGACCAAGTCTAATTGGTGCCAGTGTTTCAAGCGTGGGTGTCTCCATGACACGCTGTGCTGTGGCTTGGTTCAGAAAAATGTGTTTGTGATGCACAGACTGTGGTACGTGCAAAGTTCGAGGAGACACTGTCTGTTGTTCATTTTCCCCATGCCAAAGTGACCTAGGCAAGAGGGCCATGAGTCGCAATCGGCTCCAACTCTTGCATTGAAGTCACCCAAAAGGTACAGTTGTTCATGAGCAGGTATTTGCACTATGACAGCACTGAGCTCATCATAGAACTTGTCCTTTGCTTCTGGTGTGGCGTTCAGGGTTGGAGCATAAGTGCTGATCAGGTGAACAGGACTGGCACAGGTTTGCAGTTTGACTGGAAGGAGTCTTTCTGATCCGCCCGTGACTAGTTGCACCATTTGCAGAAGGGTGTTTCTGATGGCAAAGCCAACCCTGTGCTCCCTGGGTTCTTCTTGGGCTTTGCCCTGCCAGAAAAAGGTGTAGTCCTTTTCCTTTAGGGATCCTGAAGCTGTGAGTCACATCTCCTGCAAAGTGGCGATGTCAACTTGGAGCCTCTTCAGTTCCTCATTGATGACAGTGGTCTTTTGAGTGTTGCTGATGTCCTGAAGATCTTCAGTCAAACCGGTCAACATGGTCCGTACATTCCAGCAAGCAAGCTTGAAACTTTGATGATTTCCTTTTCTTAATAATTTTCTTGTTGGTTTGTCTGGTGCTCATTTCAGTCACTTGTCAGGTTTGGGAACCTTAAGCCTCATGCACCCAGAGAGGCAAGTGAACTGTGGTGAGACAGTACCCTATTGGCTGGGGGCTGCTGAGCTTAAGGTGGGCGGTGACTGTCCAATGAGATACAATGATCTCTCCCACCATTGGAAGCAACCCCTGGCGCTCATTCTCTACGCCAATCAAGCAAGAGCTAAAAACCGGTATCTGTTGCCTCCCGTGTTGGTTCAACACTGTTAAGCGACGCTGGAGTACCTCTCCAGGCAAGAGCCTGGGCAATTTTTATGGAGACCCTGGTCTGCCCAGACACCAGGCCCCAGCCTCTTGGCTTTACTGGTATAGTCCAAAGGAAAGGATAATCTCTATGTTTGGTACCAGCTCAACTGCAGGAGTTGCCGGGACAGTGCCAGAAGTTGACACAGAACTGCCTTAGGACTCCCCTCCGGATTTTCTGTCAGGGTCTACTCTCTTAGCCTTACTCCTTCCCAGGCAGTGGGGCGTCTTCCTCTGCCTTCACAGGAGTTGTCGATTTGCAGCACCACACCTCCTGGTCCACCGTTGAGACTGTGCATTAGAAGGGAGAAGGAACAAGTCCCTCCATAAGGTCGGTATGTGAGACGGACCAGAGCCCCCTCACTGTGTTTCGACTGTGAGCTGATGCAGTTGCCTGGGGGATGGTGCTGCTGTAATGCACAACAGCTGCTTGGAGCCAACAGTGAGAGTTGAGTGGTGGGTGAGGACCAGTGCTTCCGTCCACCTGAGAAGGCACAGCTGCTGGAGAGTCAAAGGTACTACCTCTACCCCAGACACCCCATATTCCCCCTCAGATGCCTTTCCTCAGATGCTGTCTAATTCCACTATGTGACCATTGCTATTTCTGTGCCCACCATTTTGTCTCTTGTAGCGTTCAACAGAGAAGAAGGCTGGGTGGATTCTCTGGTCTGGTGGTGCTAGGAGAGCAGAGAGGGCTCCAATATGTCCGTGCCATAGAGCTGGCCTAGCCGTGGCAGCAGAGCCCCCCAGCTGTAGATACATTATGAGCTCAGCCCTCATTAGCCTTCTTCTGCAAGCATAGCCACCATTCTGAACATTGGCTAAGCTGACAAGCAGACTTCTGTTGTCATAGTAGTTTTGACTTTGTGGGTTTTGTTGGTGATTTTTTTTCAGAGTCCTGGCTGACATATCTATGCTAGCAATACTTTGTACGGTAGACTTATGGGTACATATTCCACAGCTTGACAGTCAGCTAGTAAGGCCCCATGAGAAGAAGGGATTAGTTCAGCACCATGTGTCACCTGGACTGGGGAAGTGTAACATACCACTTGTCACCAGATGGGGATATTTTAAATAGCCCCGAGGTCTGCTGAACTGTACATAATTGCAGATCCTGGCTAAAGGCATCTGGTTGTGTTGAATTTTGGATTGTATATTTATAGTTTCAGTGCACCAGTGTACACAATTGGATTTGGTTCCACAGAACACTATAGTTTTCTTAACCATCAACTTTAGCTCTGTCATCAACAGTCTGTGTATTCACTTGGAGTTTGGACTTCGCTATAAAATAAATTGCAGGCATACGCTGGCTAAGCTATTGAAGTAACATGTTCGTTGTTACAGACCCTTGGCTCTTCTTTCAGCAGACATTTTTTAACTGCCCCACAACTCACTGTACAGTCAGTGGTCTCTTTCTCTCTGGCTATGTGCCTGTATGACCACCCTTGCCAATGCAGTGTCCATATGCCTCCAAATATTTAAAAGTAACAGTAATATTGCCATTTGTTAAGTTCCTTCTGCATTTGAATTTTTGATGCCTTGTAAGGTTTTTGATGTTTTATTTCAGTGTTTTACTTTACAGAATGAACCCAGACAGGGAGACTAGGGTACTGACCAAACCTGACTTGTGTAACTGCACAGCTTCTAAAAGGAACTGCACTACAGCTAACACCAGCATGTCTCCAGGGGTTCAGCTGCAGGTAGTTAAACACTTGTAAGCCTAGCTATAATAGTGCCATCTAGTAACTCCAAAGAGTATTGCAGAGAACGGTGAGGAATGGGAAGGTTTTGAGATAAGGACCTATTGTTTGTGGGTCCCTGGCAAGTTGTTAATGTTTAAACTATATGGCAGTTAAACTTCATTAATATTATTTCCTGCATAGTTTTCCAAGTGCAAAACCACCCCTATTTTAATTGTCAGAGCTACTGGCTGTCAGCCTAGTTGAAATTTCATTGAATTGATTTTACGTGTAATGCTTCCCCAAGGCATGTCAAATCCCTTCCCCCTCACTGTGTCCTGCTCCACTGATTTCAGTGTAATGCTCCACAAGAGATGTGGGGCTTGATTACGGAGGGGCTGAGCCAGGAGGAGAGTTGGCTGCCTAACAAATGCGTCTGGTGTGAACTGGGAAAAGCAGATAAGCTAAAAAGTGGAGGGGTCAGGAAGTCATGGTAAAACTAGAGAGCCTGTGATCTGTGATCTCTCCAAAATAATGTGGGAAATTCATCTGTACGTGGAGGAGCAGATTTGGGCTTTTTGTATGTGGTGTAACACAAGACTTAGAACACTCTGTTGAATTCAAACAGCTTATGTACCATTTCCAGTGCTATTAACTCCCCGTAATTTCCCATGAGTTGTGGAGGGGAAGAAAGCTTTGAAAAATAATTGCAGAATACTTTAGAAAGCACTGGGAACTATTTCCTAATGGTCTTTAAATTTTCCCTTTTCCTGGGCTGTCAGGCACCTGATAAATTATATGTAAACTAAATAGAGTGTTTCAACATACCACATGTCCACTTAGCTGTCAGCAATTCTCTAATGCATTGACCATTTCCAGGTTTACGGGAGAGTGTTGTAAACATTTTTCATGCAGTTATTACTTGAGAGTATGCAGACGGACACCTCTAGCCTTTCTTATCTAACCTTTATTTCCCTTATCTCCAGCTTGGGTCTAGCAAATACACACACAGGGCAGGAAGAGCTCAGGAATGGGGTGATGACCCATCCATTTCTTCCTTCTTGTGGAACAGAAAGCTCATTTGAGCCACCATGACCCTGTAATTACGTTTAAAGCTGCACTATGGAGGACCAGATGGGGAATGATTGTTCAAAGAACTAAAAGAACAAAGAGAGGAAAAGTAGAAAACCCACTGAGAATCAGCCAGGACAATTACACTAAACTTCCCTTTGTCATGGGGTGTATTTCCTCTCACTTTGCAGTAACAAAACATGCTCATGTGGCCCACTGCAACTCCATCTGTGGCCCGTGGACCCCCTCCACTCTTCCACCTCCCCCACATACCTCTTGTGCACTGGGGCCCTGCACTTCTTCTGCCTTCCACTCCCTACCAGAATATTTGGAGTCACAAACTGTGTATGTTAAGAGATGCCCTCCCAGAGCTGTCCAAGGCCCACCCAAGTGAAGAAGGGCCACTCATGTGGTCCACCCCCATTCAGGGTCACCCATCCCTGCCCTAAAGGCTGCGTTGTCTGTGGCTTTATGTTACTGTCTATGTCATGGGTAGGGGGTTGGAGGGCAAAGCCGAGATTTGAAGCAATTGGGTCTGATTCTCCCCTACCTCACACCTTGTATCATGATTTAGGCCTATGTGAAAACTGCTACCATTCTATTGAGTATGTTGGAATTGTCTGACAGGATCAGATCCCAAGTCTAGTGTTCTTCCCTGACAATGCACAGCCCCGTTGGGGAAGAGAACGGTGCAAAGCAGGCTTGGTGGGATAATTTGCCACTGGAGAAGTCTTCTCCTTAACCTCCACTAGCTGAAGTACTGAACTATTAGAAGTTCTGAAGCATAATGTTTTGCAATTCCTATTAAAACTTTTGTTTGGTATCTACTATGACTCCAGATTTATACATAAAAGTTCCCAGCTCCTCTTTAAATCATGCCAAGTTTTTGGCCTTAACTTCTCCCAGTAGTAACAGAGAGGAAGCCGTGCTAGTCTATACACTATCAAAACAAAAAGCAGTCAAGTAGCACTTTAAAGACTCTCAAAATAGTTTATTAGGTGAGCTTTCGTGGGACAGACCCACTTCTTCAGACCATAGCCAGACCAGAACAGACTCAGTTTGAGTCTTTTTGTTTTCTCCCAGTAGCAGTGAGTTCCATGGCTTATTTATACTGTGACTTACAACCTCTTTATTAGAGGTATAAATGCCAAGGCAAGATGCCACTGAGCATTCCTGGAGCCAAAAGATAGGAGTCTAGCTCTGCAAAGAAGAGCAGTTGGAAATCAGGAAAGGACAAAATTAAGGTCACCTGTACACCATTAACTCTGTCCCCTAGTGGGTTAACCTTGAATTACATGCTCATGTACAATTTCTCCATTACTGCAGTAAAGCTCAGAGAGCTAATTGAAAAAAATTAATCTTAGTTTCATTTTTGGAAATTTCCCATTGATTGTTTTAGTGATAGAAGGATTACAGAATGCTGAACAAACAGTTAGGAATAAGGGGATTTTGAAGTCTGCGGGATCCTTTTGAAAAGAACCCTCGTATAGCTGAGCCGTGCGCTATTGAAACATGGCACTTTCGAAGTGCTGCGGCCGGCAGCATGCTAATGAGGCACTGAATATTCATTTCAGTGCCTAATTAGTATCCTCCGAGTTGGCCATTTCAAAATTTTGGCCAAGTGTGGCCACAGCCAGAGTGAGTAGTTCTCTGTTGGCAGGCAGCCAGGTGAGCCACTGAGAAGAGAGAGGGATCTTTTGAATTGAAGCAGTTAGGTGCTGAGCGGGTCTATATTCTGTCTGGCCAGAGCAGACAGACAAAGATGTTTAAGCCCAAGCAGACTTAATAAATCCAATATATAGTCTGGCCACAAGATGACCTGGGCACGCAGATATGTAAGTAGAAAGAAAATGTTTGGTCAGATGTGATCAGGTTATTTTTTATTTTGGATTTGGTGTAGGACTTGTCAGGCTGGCTCATGTACCCTCCTGTACACTATAACTTCTACACTGAATCCCAGGGAAGTAAGTCTCTGGCTTTATCTACCTTTTTTTTTTTTTTTGGAAGTTGTTCTGTAACACCTAGCAATGAAGCTTGCTTTTCATCTTATTTGTATGTTACCTTTTATTTTGTTAATAAATCACTTTTTTAAGGCAACAATTTGATTCCTGTGTCCTAGAGGAGTGTCTGTGTATATGCATGCCTAAGAGTGAAAGGTCAGTTATCAGACTGCAGTTTAATTTCTTCCTGTTTGTATTCAAGCTCTCTCCTAAAAGAAGGTTAAGAACTTGAGGTTACCCCACAGGGAGACATCCCAAGTGTGTCCTCCTGGGTTTGAAAGGGGTTTTTTCTCACTTGGGTGGTGGCGGCTGCCTTCCAGGGTCAGGAATCTGTGACTTTGGGAAGGTTTTAAGGAGAAGCCTATAGAGACAAGGTATTTTTAAGGTCTCTTGTGGACCCCCACCTTCTGCACTCAGTATGTCAGAGTGGGGATCAGCCTTGACACTTGGGTATTGATGTGCATGTGCAAAATCAAGTGGAAGGGGCTTCACAGTGCTACCGCAATACATATAATAAAACAATTCAAATGGAGAGTAAACAAAGTGTCACCACCAGCCTGATGCTCAAGGAGACTGTGGTTAAAGTAGGCCAAAATGTCCCACTAGAAGTAACGCCCCCAACCTTCCCCACTTTTCTTATAGGTCACCACTCAGTCATGTCTCTTGTTATGTTTTACTTAAGCTGAAGCTCCTTGACATTAGTAGCTTGAGTGTCCGTGGCATGCAAGTGCCCTCTCTTGCCTCCTTGCACTTCCCAGCTGACAAGTTATCTTCCCTGAACATACAGACCCACTTACCTCAAGCTAGAAATGTCAGGAGTCAGCATGGGGTAACCCTTGAGCCATGCCCAGAGCTCTGAAAGCAGGGAAGACATATCTTTAGACTTTTGTGGGCTTCTGCTTCTGATTTTCTGGTGGCTTAGAATCCATGTAGATGTTTCTTTAGTACCCATAGTCTTTTGGAAATCCCCCCCTAATAGATTTTCCAGGCACTAATCAACTCAATGAATCAGCAGTCCCCAAAGTGTGCTTTTATTGCATGCAGTACTTTCCTTCTGACACTTGCTGTCATCAGCATTTAAAACACCGATACGATGATTATCCAACCCGTGGATGCTCTCCAGTTTTTCTGGTGATTTAATTGCACTTTGTGCTTTTTATGAAACCCTAGTCTGAATAGCAACATCCTTCCAGGTCATTCACAAGCCCTAAAAAGGCAAGGACAAGCCATCATTCACCGCCAGGCATTTTCTCTTTCTCATATCGCTAGTGAAGAAAAAGCAAAGCTTTATGCTTTGAGCATCGGCTTGTTCGCCACCAATATGAATGAAATTCACAGGTGGAATAGAATGGAAAAATCTCTGGGGGTTCCCTTTTGTAAACATCTCAAACAATAATAGTTTTAAGCAACATAACTCCTGCGTTATAGTGAAAATTCTCCCTGGTTGCATATAAACAGGCTTTCTGCATGGCAGGGAATTTGAGGGCATATTTCCTGACTGTTCATGTGATGATGTTAGACAATATGAATGTGTACATGTTCCAGGTCTGTCTGTTACTTTTTGCTGCTGTGTTAATTTTCATTGGGGCCTTCATGGCAGCAGTTAGTGACATGAGAGGGCTAGAGCTATCTGCCCTAAAACACTGAAACTGTTTACACCTATTTTCAGAGTTTGAGCTAGATTCAGCCCTGGTATAAACAGGTGCAATTCCCTGAATTTTGTGGTTGTAATCTAACCACATAACCAGGGAAGGTCTTCATCTAATACTTCTTTCCCTGGCATCTAAGCCTGATAAGACCTATATTTCCTCATTAAGTGGCATCATAGAAGTGAGGTCCCTCAATGGCTATTAGCCAGGATGGGTAGGAACAGTGTCCCTGGCCTCTGTTTGTCAGAGGCTAGAAATGGATGACAGAAGAGGGATCATTTGATGATAACCTGTTCTGTTCACTACGTCTGGGGCATCTGGCATTGCCTCTGCCTGAAGACAGGATACTAGAGTAGGTGAGCCTTTGGTCTGACCCATTATGGCCATTCTTATGTTCTTATCATTACCCAAAGTACAACACAGCAAACTGAGACATGAAGAGCTGGACAATGAAGGTAAAACACTGATCAACCTTGTCTCCTCCTGATACAAGATTCTTACGCAATCAAGTTCCAGATAGGGATGAGGGAACAGGCTTAAAACTCAAGTATCTTACTTACCTGCAGTGCTTTTTAATGTGTGAATTAAGGGGATTCCCTCAGTGAGTAAGATATAATTGAACATGAGTAAAGGGCAGGTGGAGGAGGGGTGTTGGTGAGGGGGGAAATCTAGCGTGGTGGGAGTGAGAGGTACAAGATAAAGTTTTGCAAGCTCACATCACATGCTAAGGTGCACTGTCACTGATAGATATTTTGATCACCACTCGTAATTGGAAAGCACAACCCATAATCTCTTGTCATAGCGATTCAACTGCAGAGACTTAAGTCATACCACTATTAATAGTAACACTGCATCTGCCTTGATTTTCTTCTTTTTATTCTGCACCTGCATTTCCAATGTGCTTTCCTTGTATATTTACTGCCTCCCTGCAATTCTCCTTTCTTTATGTGATGGCTTTTTACCAAAGTTCTGTGGAACCCCCCACAAAGATCAGTTCAGCTCCCCCCACCTCAATATCCAATATAGACCCTTTGAGTTTAGCATAACTTTGTGTTTCTACAGGCTCAGTAAACCTTCAGACTGAAAACCTGCATATCCATAACGTATTTAACCAATTTTAAAATACTTCACAAAGTGAAAAATATGCTCCAACTAGAAGCCCACTCCTTAATTGTTATGCTGTTACTATAGAAGCTGCAATTATCTTAAGTGAAGTGATACTGTTGGCTTAGGATGTGTAAACACTGCTTATAATTTGTTCATAGCAAAGTAGAGAGGCAGATTTTGACCTTGCTCCTCAAACATGCCAATCAAAACGAGTTCCAGGAAGCCAGCCCCTTTCATTATCTTTACATAACCCCATGGAATGTAAACTAACAGTACTACTCAACATGGGGAAATGATATGTCTTGTACAGCTCCATTTTCAAAGTGAATGTCCTCACAAGAGTCGTGTGTTGTTGTAGAATACAACGGCTTCAGGTTCAATTGATATTTACAGCTATTGTCTGTAATGCAGCAAACAGTGCATATGGTTGAGTGGGGAAAAGCAGTCAGTTTAAATATTTACTAGCCCCAGGGTGCAAGTAGGGTAATGAACTTGAAGTCAAGAGCCCTGTGTTGTAGTTCCAACACTATCATGGACTTGCTGTGTGAACCCAGGCAAATTGTTTCACTTCTCTGTGCCTCCGTTACCCATATGTTTCTGGTGTATTCAGTATTAAATATGGGGCCTTTACAATGCTTGGCATGATGAGGCTCTGATCTTAGTGAGGTGTTACTGTGATACAAATAATAAGAAGGGTATGATCACAGTGTTCTTAGATCACAGAAACATAGAATCATAGGGCTGGAAGAGACCTCAGGAAGTCATTGAGTCCAGCCCAATGTCCAAAGCAGGGTCAATCCCAACTAAATTATCCCAGCCAGGATTTTGTTAAGCTGGGACTTAAAAACCTCTAAGATGGAGATTCTACCACCTCCCTAGGTAACACATTTCAGTGCTTCACTGTCCTGGTGAAATAGTTTTTACTAATATCTAACCCACACCTCCTCCTCTGTAACTTTAGATCATTGCTCCTTGTTCTGCCATTCCTCACTACTGAGAACAGCCGCCCTCCAGCCTCTTTAGAGCCCTCCTTCAGGAAGTTGAAGGCTGCTATCAAATTGCCCCTCACTCTTCTCTTCTGCACACTAAATAAGACCAAAGCCTATATCCTCTCCTCTTAGCTCGTGTGCTCTAGCCACCGATCATTTTGGTTGCCCTCCTTTTATTGTCCTCCATTTAACATTTTATTGATGCCCTCACTCAATTCACAGTAGTTTGAAACAAAGATATTGAACATGCCTGGATGGAACATAGAATCAAGAAGGCCAGACAAATACCCAGAAACCAGCTAGTCCAATATAGGCCCAAAATAGCCAATAACAGAACACTACTTGTCATTACCCACAGCCCCCAACTCAAACCACTGCAATGCATCATTAAAGAGCTACTACCTATCCTAAATCATGATGCCACGCACAAGAAGACCCTAGGTGACAGGCCTGTTCTTTCCTATAGACAACCTCCCAACCTTATGAGGATTCTCACTAGCAAAGACAGGCTGTACCACAAAAATACTAATCCTGGAACTTTTCCGTGCAACAAGCCCCGTTGCCAACTTTGTCCACATATCTATTCTGGAGATACCATCACTGGACCTAATCACGTTAATTACAGAATCACAAGCACATTCTCCTGTTCCTCAACTAACATCATGTATGCCGTCATGCGCCAACAATGACCACACACTGTGTATGCAGGACAGACTGCAAACACTCTTCGACAAAAAATGAATGTACATAGAACAGACATCAAAAATCTCCAAATACACAAACCTGTCAGCCAGCCCTTTAATGTAGTGGGTCATTCTGTTAAAGACCTGAGAGTTTTTGTTCTACTGAAAAGGGACTTTAACAACTATCTACAGAGGGAATGTTCAGAACGAACATTCATTTTCAAATTTGACACATTAACACACGATCTGAATAGGGACAGCAATTATCTGACCCATAAAAGAACTTTTTTACATACTTTGAAGTTTTCTCTAACTCAACTCCCTCCCACCACCCGTCCCTCTGCTCTTCTGATTTGCCAATCTTGATAACAATTTTTCTGATTTGCTTCCTCTAAATGTACATTTCTGTAACCTTTTATGGTCACAGATTTCTACTGGTCCTATCTATGCATGACCTTAGCAGAGGAAGAAACCCACAAGAATATAGGTGGTAATTGTTCCTGCTGTGAGGGCAGGGGACTGGACTTGATGACCTCTTGAGGTCCCTTCAAGTTCTAGTATTATTTGAGAAATACAAAGAATCCTTGATCATGGCATTAGAGTGCATCACATAGAAATAGGGAGTATGTCCTCTTGTGGGTATCGTGGGTGATTCTGAATGTTTTCAGGTATGTGCAAGAATGTATCTGCTTAAATATCTTGACAAGTCTGGTATCTGGGGGCGGGGGACCATCATTTTTTAGATATATTTCTCGGGTGCATCAGTGCTTTTGATTTTGTTTCTGACGTGTTGCCAAGCATAAGCCATATCCCAGATCTGAGATGAAAAGAGCACTTTCCCTTGATGCTAATGGAAGAAGTTACTTTAGCGTAAAGTACAAGTGAGGAGCTGATATCTGTGGGTTGTCGGGAGCTAAACAAGGTCAGTGCAGATAAATTATACAGCATGTGAGTGATCTGAAAAGTTAAGGAAATCAGAAAATCTGTAGCATCTATTAACATGAGCTATTTTAGATGCTCTCAGAATACAAAATTAGCAAGAACAAAAAAAAGTCTTTTTGGAAGAGATGTGCTGTCTCAATGCAAAAGCATAAACAGACTAAAACAAGCAGAGATTATGCAGATAATAGTGTCAGCTGAGAATAGCTAATTGGGCCAAATTAGCCATTATGGCGTAACGGCTGTATGACTAATTTGAGCAGTCCATGGTGGGTGATGATTATTTCATGGCACTTGTATATGTAAAGCAAGCACGTGTGAGAGAGTCACAGTCTTCTAGAGTCTCTTTAGGGGGGAAATCAGCTACGGTATGGAACTTCCCAAATAAATAAGGGTTTTGATGGGAGAACACAGACATGTCAGGGCTTGCTTCCCAATTACACTAAGGCCCATCTCTACCACTGTGGCAGTGTAGAAGGGCATTAAAGTTGGAATATATTTTAAGGCTCCTTTTTATTGCTAGAACAAGCAAGAGCTGCTAAGTGTAAATGAAGAACCAGTTCCTTCTTTCTCTAAGGCCGCGTCTACATGTGCTGCCTACTTCGAAGTAGCGGCGCCAACTTCGAAATAGCACCCGTCACGGCTACACGTGTTGGGCGCTATTTTGAAGTTAACATCGACATTAGGCGGCGAGACGTCGAAGTCACTAACCCCATGAGGGGATGGGAATAGCACCCTACTTCGACGTTCAACGTCGAAGTAGGGAACGTGTAGTTGTTGCGCATCCTGCAACATGGAAATAGCGGGGTCCTCCATGGTGGCCATCAGCTGAGGGGTTGAGAGACGCTCTCTCCAGCCCCTGAGCTCAATGGTGGACTCATGCAGCGGCCCCTTAAAGCTCCCCGCCCCCTGCCTTCCTGTGCAGGAAGCTGAGAGAGCGTGCAGGCAGCAGCATTGCCACTTGGCTAGCCTGCACGCTCCTTTGCAGCCACAGACACCCCCCCAGCTGCGATGGCCGCCCTCCAGCCCCCTAAGCGCCCCCAGGGCACTCCCCCCCCCCAAGGGGAGCCAGGGCTCGCAGGCTGGCAGCCAGGCCGGGAAGCGGCAGCGGGGCCCCTCCTGGACGGAGGCTGAGCTTCGGGACCTGCTGGGGCTCTGGAGTGAGGAGGAGGTGCTCCAGGTAATGGGGAGCAAGAGGCAGAATGCGGATACGTTCGCTCGGTTGGCCGAGGGCCTGGCAGCCCGGGGTCACCCTGCCCGCACTCCAGATCATGTCCGCAGTAAAGCGAAGGAGCTGCGGCAGGGTTACGTCCGGGCCCGGGATGCGGCCGGCCGATCTGGGGCCGCCCCCGTCACTTGCCCCCTTTACAGGGAGCTCAGGGACATCCTGGGCCCCCGACATACCTCCTCCCCTCCGGCCACTCTTGGTACATTGGCTGATGAGTCCCAGCAGGCCCCGGAGGCGGAGTCCGCCCCGGAGGCAAGCCCCGCACCCCAGGGGCCCCCCCAGGAGCCCACCCCTGGGGCACCGGAGGAGGAGGAGGGGGAGTCCTCCTCGAGTGACGGGTGGCTGTACATCACCATGGCCTCGAGGCGCTCCAGCCAGGCGTCCTCCCACCGGGTGTCCCCCGACTGTGGGAGTGGACCATCAGGTATGTACCCCCCTGGTGCACACCCCCAGGGTTGAGGGGCGGGGGTAATAGATATGACCAGGGCCCTCCACATGCCCAGATGACCATGGCCCCAAGGACAGCAGTGGCATGTCCCTCAGAAGAGTGCATCAGCCCCTGCCCCCCAGCACGACAGTGCCATGCCCCATCCCCGGGGCTGGGGGGAGCAGAACCTCTAGGGTCCCCCGGGGGGGGTGGGACACCCAGCAGCCACAGCAGCAGTAGCATCTCCCGGGGATGGGGATGGGGAACCAGCAGCAGAGGGGTGGGGGGACAAGGGCCACGGGTCAGGGCCCACACTAATGGCTGTCTCCACTCTTCTTCCCCCCCTCCTGTGTTCTGCAGCTGCATCATTAGAAGGACCGGAGAGCGCCAGCGAGGTTTCAGTGGTCCCGGACAGACCCCCAGGGCCATCACTCCAGGCCAGCCCCTCGGCGGAGGACCGACCAACCCCATGGCAGGGAAGACGGCGGACCCAGCACCACCACCCGACGGCGACGGACCCCCAGCTGCTGGCCATCCACCGTCGGCAGCTGGAGGTCGCCGAGCAGCGGCTGCGGGTGGAGGAGCGCCGCCTCCAGCTGCAGGAGTGGGCGCTGGCCTTGCGCCAGGAGGCATGGGGGGGCCTTCATGTGGACCTTCGACCGTATCGCCGACTACTTGGCCCCCCATGCCGCGCCAGCCGCCGCTGCGCCCAGCCTGCCTGCTCCACCTGCTGCTCCACCCGCTGCGCCGTCCACCGTCGCACCGCCACCCGCCACCGAGGGCCCTTCCGCCGAGGGGGACCTGGGGCCAGCTGACACCCTCCAGCTGTATCTACCAGTCCGCCCGGCCCCCAGCCAGCCCTGGCCAGGGCTGAGGCCGAGGCATGGGTCGTGGCCGCTCACCACCAGCGCAGGACATTGGGGGGTGTGGGGCCCAGGACGTGGACCCCCCTCCCCCTTTGTATATAATTCCCTCCAGTTTTATGTTATTTTGTAAATAGTTTTTGTATTAGACCCCTGTTGCTATGCTGATCCTTGCCCCCCCATGTACATAGTTCTCCCCTTCCTTGTCTTCCCCTTTCATCTTATCCTTATTTATAATATATATATATATATGTTTGATTTTGCCTGTAAATAGTTAGTCTTGACAATAATAATGAGAGTTCTACAGATATTTGATTTGATGAACAAATGTCTGCTTTTATTTACAAGAAAAGTGGTGGGGGGGCTCTTGCGTGCTCTGTGGTGTGGGCGTAGGGGCAGGGAGTGTTGTGGAGGATGGGGGGGGCAGTGGGGGGCCTGCCAGCATTCACCCTGAGGCCTCATCGAAATGGACCCTCAGGGCTCCCAGGACCCGGGTCCCTTCGGAGTCCACCTGGCGACTGGGGGCAGCGGGTGGCTGCACATCGGCCCTGCCGGCCTCCACAGCCCAGCCCTGAAAGAAGGCCTCCCCCTTGCTCTCCACCAGATTGTGTAGGGCACTGCACATGCCCACAATCTGGGGGATGTTGGTGGGGCCCACATCAAGGCGGGTGAGGAGACACCTCCAGCGCCCTTTGAGGCACCCAAATGTGCGCTCCACCACCTGGCGCGCATGGTTCAGGCGCAGGTTGAAGCGCTCCTGGCTGGCTGACAGGTGGCCCGTGTACGGGTGCATGAGCCAGGACCGGAGGGGGTATGCCGCAGGTGCGATGACGCAGAGGGGCATGGTGGTGTCCCCCACAGGGATCTTCTGCTGGGGGATGTAGGTCCCCGCCTCCAGCCGGCGGCACAGGCCCGAGTTCTGGAATACCCAGGCTTCGTGAGTGCTGCCAGGCCAGCCCACATAAATGTCCAGGAAACGGCCCCGGCTGTCTACCAAGGCCTGGAGGACCACTGAGCGGTAGCCCTTCCTGTTTAAGTAGCGTCCTCCATTGCGCTCTGGGGCGCGGATGGGGATGTGGGTCCCATCCAGAGCCCCGAAGCAATTGGAGAAGCCCAGGGTGGCAAAGACCGCGATGGCGGCATCCGGGTCCCGAAGCCTCACGAGCCTGTGGAGGAGCAGGGCGTTGATGGCGCGGACGATCTGCAGGGGAAGCACATAGGAGAGCACCAATGAGGGGTGTGCAGGGTGTGTGTGTCCCTCCCCTGCCAGGGCCCCCCCCCTTCCCCTCTGCTCCCCTGCCAGGGTCCCCCTCCCCGCCAGGGCTGCCTCCCCCTCCCCCTGTGGGTCCTCTTACCTCTATGAGGACAGCCCCGACAGTGGCCTTGCCGACACCAAACTGCTGGCCCACGGATCGGTAGCTGTCTGGAGTGGCCAGCTTCCAGACAGCGATGCTGACCCATTTCTCCACACTGAGGGTACGCCGCATGAAGGTGTCCTGGTGCCTCAGTGTGGGGGTGAGCCACTGGCATAGCTCCAGAAATGTCTGCCGGCTCATGCAAAAGTTCTGGAGCCAGCGGTCATCATCCCACTCTCCGAGCACCAGCCGCTCCCACCAGTTGGTGCTGGTGGGGTAGCTCCACAGCCGGCGGTGTGTGCGGCGGGGGGGATGCGGGGTGCTTCAGGGTTGGGGGTTGAGTCCTCCTCCCCTGTGGGCAGCTCCTCCTCTGTGGCAAGGAGGTGCTCAGCTGCCTCCTGCATGGCATGGAGCAGGGCGAGCACTGCTCCTGCAGGGGCGGCTGGGTGGACCTCTGGCTGCTGCTGCTGCTGCTGCTGGGGGTCCATGACTGCGTCGCTTGAGGTGTGCGTGCCTATGGCTCTGCAGACCGCGTGCTGTGCAGGCTGAGTGTGTCTGGGAGGGGCCTTTTAAGGGAGCGGCTAGCTGTTGCCCCGGAAGCGCTAGTCCGCCCTGTGACCCTGTCTACAGCTGTTCCTGGCACACTTATTTCGATGTGTGCTACTTTGGCGTGTAGACGTTCCCTCGGAGCGCCTATTTCAATGTGGTGCTGCCCAACGTCGACGTTGCCAGCCCTGGAGAACGTGTAGACATTATTCATCGAAATAGTCTATTTCGATGTCGCTACATCGAAATAAGCTATTTCGATGTAGCGTGCACGTGTAGACATAGCCTAAGTCTCCTATATATTTTAGAGAGTGTCTCTGTCTGTCTGAGTGTCTGTCCACCCATCTGTCAATCCATTTGTTAAAGAACTCCTCCTTAAGAGCTTGGGCCACTGCATTTGGTGTGCAGCTTCCTCTTCAGCTCAGAGTTTGGTTGGGCCAGGGAAATGGATGAGCCTGGAATGTGATTGTTTGTTTCTTATCAAATAGAAAGGGCACAGTGTGGTAGTAGGGACAGTTTTACTCATGAATGACAACGGGGGCAACAAATGTCCCAGGCCTGGGAAGCAGATGTTGGCCATTTTCCATGGCCTCCGCATCGCTGGGTCGCTCCTGGGCTACTGAGCCACCCCAAGGAGGAGCTGGTGGGCAGCCTGCACAGCCGTCCCCACTTCCCTGGGGAGAAGCGACCCAGGTGGGTCATGCAGCCCCAGACAACACTGGGCTAGTTTTCTAGTATTTTATAAGGTCCCTATCTTAAGCTTCTCTTTACACTTACGGTAAAATTAACCCAGAGAAATCACTTGCCTTTTTTGGATAGTTCATGTCCTTTTTATTGCCATGCAGAGCAAGGTCCATGCATAGACGTGACCATGCTGTGCACTGTCTCCTAGCAATCAGCCAAAGAGGGAAGGTGGTTTCCACCCTTCCTCCAGCTTTTAATATCTTTTTTTGTCACATCGCTAGGACAGTCTTCTCAGGCAGGCAGGTTTTGATTTGATTTCTGTCCATAGATTTTCTTCCCGTTCCTTCTGAACCTGAATAAATAGGCATATAGAGCTGTAGATGTATTCAGTGCTTTGTAAATTGTAGCAAAGACAGAGGGGTGGCACCTGATTCTGATTTACGTGGAGGTCATGTTAAGCTGTTCTGGTAGTGAGGTGACAGGGCTTGTCACAGGGTCGCACTGGCTCTTTTAGGGTACAGGTTGAAAGTCGCTTGTCCGGCACTCTCTTGTCTGGCAAGATCCATGGTTTGGCATGACCACAGATGTTGCTGGCCCAGAGAGCCCCATGTGTCCAGAGCCAAGCTGGCTGGTGGGATGGTCCTGCTAGGGGCAGGAAGCCCTGATGACACCCCTGCTGTGGGGAGTCCTGCCAATCCCGTGGTGGTAGGGAACCCTTGGTGGAGCTGTGCTGGGGTCGGGGAGCACCACAGCAGGGAGGTTAGCTGGGGCTGAGGATCCCTGCCAGAAGCCCTGCAGTAGTAGGGAGCTGGGCTTGGCAGTCCCCCAGGCAGCCTGAGATCTGGTGGTGGCCAGAAGGGATGGTCATCCCCCCAGGTCCGCCTGGAAGCCTGACCTCTTCTGGTCCAGTGTATTCCCTCATTTGGGACCACTCAGGTCCTGAGGGTGCCAGACCAGGGAGGTACAACCTGTATGCACATGATGCAATCAAACACCCATGGCTGGCTATGTTAGCTGTTGGGCTTGCTGAGCTCAGGTTTTAAGGGGCTAAAGCCCTGTATCATTTGTTGTGATACAGATGCTCTGGCTTGGGCTTATCCAGAGCTCTAAGCAGGTTGGGGGTGTACAGTGTCAACAGCCTAAAAGTGCCAGTTCCTGAAGTGGGAGCAGGGCCAGTGACACAAGAGCAGTCTCCTAAATCAGCTTAAAAGAGGGCACCAGGAATTGAGAAGGGACTGAGAGGTCTGATGAGTTCTGAGGGGCACAGTCCTAAAGGAGCAAAGAAAGGGGCTGGTGGGAGCAACCAAAGGTGTCCCTGTTAGGGGTCATAGAATCATTGAATCATAGAATCTTAGGACTGGAAGGGACCTCAGGAGATCATTGAATGCAGCTTCCTGCCTAAAGCAGGATCAACATAACTAAATCATCCCAGCCAGGACCTTGTCAAGCTGGGACTTAAAAACCTCTAGGGATGGAGATTCCACCACCTCTCTAGGTTGCTAATGCCAAGCATCCAGTTTCCAACTGGAATACCCGACTGAAAAGGGGCCCTGGGTAGCACCTCTGACTGGTCCATTAAAAACCCAGTTTGCAGAAAAATGGGGTTAAGGTAGCCTCTGTACCAGCCATGGCTCTGCATGACTTGTGAAAGCAGCACATGTTCTCCCTCTAGCCCATATACTTGCGGGTGCACATGCTGCCCTATACACTTCTGCCAATCCAAGTGTTGGCTCTTTACTCTTGAGGGCTGGGGAAGGTGGGAGGGCAGCACTGATGGGCATGAATGCATTATACCTGAAGGCAGGATTTCATTTTGAATGCTGATGGACTCTTCCTTTTGTTGTGAAACAGAAGGGGACACTGAGACAGGCACCCTGGCATATCACGACCTGCCTCAGGAGGCTGCCATGGTGGGTTCAGCTTCTTATTGTGTAAATGCAATGCATGCTCATTTCCAGGTCCTTTTACTCTGTCTGAATGCTGTGAAGGGGGCAGAGGGAGGCTGTGAATCATACCAGTATTCCCCATCTCGAATTGCTTACACATGTAACACAGGCAAACATAAGGAGATATGGTCTGGGAAGTGTTGGATGGAATTCATGGGCCCCAAGAGTCAAAGGTGTTAACATGACCCTGTGGCTGTCTAATATAAAACTGTTTTAAATAAGGTTCAGAGTTTGGTGCACAGAGCCCCAGCCTGCTTAGGCCCAAAGCAAACAACCCATGAAGAATCTCTTTTATGTGTTTATTAAAGACACAGAAAAAGCAGGAGACACAGGCGAACTATTTGAAAGGGAAAGTGTTCTGGGAGGCTTTCGCTGAGATTACATCCACCTTTTCTCATTAGCAGCAGTGTTTCTAGGAAGAACCCCCACTTGCCTGACAGTAGATGGTGATAACTGGCCTTTGTGGGGGAAAAAGAGAACACATTAGTTGGGAGAGGTGGTGCTGCTGTTATTACTGTTGTGGATAGAGTCTGATCCTATTTCATAGAAGACACGAGGAGAGAGGGAAAAAATAACAATGGGAGCATATACAACTTCTGTCTCCAGTGCAGACTGTTACTTGTCATCTCGTTGCTGGGGAAAAAACCAAAACAAAACACTGTCCTGGGTCTTATCAGCTGCTTCAAGATCTAGCAAATGTGTACCAGGCCAGGCTGTTTAGGGATTGCATTAGCTGTTTCTCTGTCTTGCAGCTGACAGTAGTGCTGTAAAACATACAGTTTTGGATGGGAAAGGCAGATTTTTATTAGACGGAAGCCAAAAGAAAAGGGATTGGAAAGAGAAGAAATAAGGTAGGGAGGAAAAGTTCACATAAGGGAGAAGAGAGTCTCACATTCCATGGAGTGGTGGGGATTAAGCTGGTATGTCATCAGAGGCCATCTCTAGCCTGATATAGCCAGACCATCTCTCAGGATCAGGAATACAGGGGTACAACAGCATCATACTGGATCCCTAGGGGATGATGGGAATTAGAGCCATGATACAAAGTTTGCCCCCTTCCCTGTCTCTTGTCTTCATCAGCCCAATGAGATGTACTAGGTCTTGAAGTCAAGCCTGGGAGCTCCCACACAGCTGCTTCTTCCTGACCTACACTCATTCTATGCTGGGACCTGGAGGCCAAGAAGATATATGACTATAGTGTCAGATAAGGCTTCACCCATAGGAGCCCTGATTGGACAATTGCCCAGGCTCCACTGGTTGGTCCAACTATTGTAGCCAGTAGGAGGGGCAGAAAGTTGTTGGAGAAAAAAAGTGATCTCCTATTATGGCTCTATTAGACTCTGTTTGTTTGTGCTTCCTGAACCCAACACACTTTCTGCTCTGCTCCCAGTTTTTGCTTCTCTGATGCTTTCTCTCCAGTGTGCTTGATTCTTGACTTTCCTTCAGGTCCTGCCCTTACCTTCATTCCATCATCAGTCACCAGCTGTGGCTCTGACTCCAGTGGCATTTGGCTCTGGTGCTGACCATCAGCCTCATTCTTCAACCTGGACTCCTGCTCCCACCACTTGATCTGATTCCTGGTCTGTGCATTAGGCCAGACCACCTACATTCCACCCATAACCCTTCACAACCTTCCCAAAGAGTGATGGGTGGAATAGCTTTGTCCTCTCTTTGTTTTGCCCACTAAATAGACCTAATTACCAACACACTGATTTTTGGATCACTGACTGCTTGGCAGTCGGTTTCAAGCGGAGTGCCCGAAGGGTGAGAGCTAGGGCCGGTGTTGTTCAACATCTTTATTAATGACTAGGATGAGGGGATGGATTGCACCCTCAGCAAATTCACAGATGACACTAAGCTAGGGGGACAGGTAGATACGTTGGAGAGCACAGAGTGATCTACACAAGTTGGAGGACTGGGCCAAAAGAAATTTGCTGAGGTTCAACAAGGACAAGTGCAGAGTCCTGCATTCGGGACAGAAGATTCCCAAGCATTTTTACAGGCTGGGGACCAACTGGTTAAGTAGTAGTGCAGCAGGAAATGACCTGGGGATTACAGTGGATGAGAAGCTGAGTCAGAATCAGCACTGTGCCCTGGTAGCCAAGAAGACTAATGGCATGTTGGGCTGCATTAGTAGGAGCATTTCCAACAGATCTAGAGAAGTTATTATTCCCTTCTGTTTGGCACTGGTGAGGACACATCTGGAGAATTGCATCCAGTTCTGGCCTACCCAACCCCCAGTATAGAAAGGATGTGGATGCATCAGAGAGGGTCCCGTGGAGGCAATGAAATTATTAGGGGTTGGGGCACATGACCTGCGAGGAGAGGCTGAAGGATTTTGGTTTATTTAGTTTGCAGAAGAAAGAGTGAGAGGAGATTTGAGAGCAGGCTTGAGAGCAGCCTTCAACGTCCTGGTGCAGGCCCTAAAGGAGATGGAGAGGGTTCACAGCAGTGACAGATGGCAGAACAAGGAGCAATGGTCTTGAGTTAGAGTAGGGGAAGTCTAGGTTGGATATTAGAAAAAACTATTTTATTAGACGGGTGTGAAGCACTGGAATGTGTTACCTAGGCTGTGTCTACACTAGCCAAAAACTTCGAAATGGCCATGCAAATGGTCATTTCGAAGTTTACTAATGAAGCACTGAAATACATATTCAGTGCTTCATTAGCATACGGGCGGCCGCAGCACTTCGAAATTGACGCGGCTCGCCGCCGTGCAGCTTGTCCAGATGGGGCTCCTTTTTGAAAGGACCCCTCCTACTTCAAAGTCCCCTTATTCCCATCTGCTCATAGGAATAAGGGGACTTCGAAGTAGGAAGGGTCCTTTTGAAAAGGAGCCCCGTCTGGATGAGCCACGTGGTGGCAAGCTGTGTCAATTTCGAAGTGCCGCGGATGCCCACATGCTAATGAAGCGCTGAATATGTATTTCAGCGCTTCATTAGTAAACTTCAAAATGGCCATTTCCATGGCCATTTCGAAGTTTTTGGCTAGTGTAGACATAGCCTAGAGTGTTGGTGGAATCACTATCCCCAGATGTTTTTAAGTCCTGGCTTGACAAAGTCCTGGCTGGGATGATTTAGTTGGGACTGATCTTGCTTTGGGCAGGGGGCTGGACTTGATGATCTCCTGAGGTCTCTTCCAGCCCCAGGATCCTATAATTCTATGACTTTCTATTTCATGTGTCTCTTATTTGTTAGGCATGACCCTAACAAAGTCCTTGAGTTATACCCATAGGTCTTTTTTTTTACACTCTTTCAGTCTGTCATCCTTTTGCATCTTTCTTCATCAACTTTTGTCATTTTAGATTATGGTGATATTTTATAAACTGCTAACAATTAGGGTAAAATTGTAGGTCCAACTGTCGTAACGTAATGTGAAAAGAGGTGACCACCATAGGAAGGATAAATGGAAGAATTGGATTGTCAGAAGGAGTCTGATCAGGGAGAGGGTACAAGGTGGAGAGGCAAAGATGCAAGGCTGGAACGAGGGTTGGAGATAAGTACATTTAGATTCAGCAGCATAAAATGACGTGGGAGTCAATGTGGATTAAGAGTGAAGAGGAAAGGATCAAGAACAAACTTGAAGAATACTGATGGGGCAGGGTGGGATGGTGAGAAGGAAGATTAATGCCTGATGTTGGATGAATTTTTTTTTTATACTAAAGAAGAGATCTTTGAAATATCTCTTAGGCCGTGTCTACACGAGCCCCAAACTTCGAAATGGCCAGGCATTTCAGCGCTTCATTAGTAAACTTTGAAATGGCCATTTGCGTGGCCATTTCGAAGTTTGGGGCTCGTGTAGACGTAGCCTTAGAGATGTAGAGACAGAGCTATGAAATGCCATTCTAGCATTGTCGAATAATACTCTCAGCCCTGGTTTTAAAAATGGTCACATAATGAAGCAGAACTTTATTGTTTCAACGTCAGGTTTTGTGTGAAAAGCAAGAGGAGTGTAACCGCTGTATGTTGTGTGAAAATATTGTTTTATTGAGTTTAGTTGTCAAAGCATTAGGAAGCTTAGAAATACATTAGATTAACAGATTTTTGTGAAAAATTGTTTTCTTCAAAAAATGTTTTTTCTCCCCCCTGCTCTAGACAAATTTCAGAACATCTAGTTTTTTCCTTATTTCAGTCTGTGGCAGGAAATGGCAAAGTTTTGCTTTAATTGCTTGACTATTTGAAAAGTATTACTTGTGGTAACATTAATGGAGTGAAAATGAGCAGACACACACACCTCTACAATACAGTGGGCAAGTTAGGTAGCAATGGTGGGTTTCATTTATGCAAACCATGCCATAAAATTGGGGCTCTCCATCTCAGGTGATTCCTCAGTGGAGAAGGGCTAGGAACAGGTGAGCTTGTCTGAATCCAATCATAAAAATGAAGTCCTGAAATGGATCTTCACCCTAAATTTGTACTGAACCTACAAATTAACTTTTCTGCAGTTTGGAAAACTTAAGAGTAGCGCGAGTTGACAAATGCAGTAAAGCATTGAAATTTGAATACCTGGTGTAAGATCTTGATTCTCAACCGCTTCTATACTAAGACTCTTCCATCCACAGGCCCACTGATGGGTGGGGACAAAGGGGGCAATTGCCATGAGCCCTTTAAATTTCTGTGAGAGCCACACACTTGAGCAGCACTAAGTTCTGGCAGGAGGGAGGGGTGGCCATCTGTCCCCAGCCCCACCCCTACACACACATGTTGTCCAGGGGGTGCTGGAGGCTGTTGACTCCTCTTTCCACACATGACTCCTAGCTATCCTACTGGGGCTGCCTTCCCAGTTAGCAGTATGGGAAGAACAAGCTGATTGCTTGTTTGAAAACACCTGGTGGGAAAAATGGTGGAATAGACCCTAATTACTGGAATTGCATCTGCATAGAAGTATCCTGTATCTGTACGGGAACCCCACTGTGTCAACTGATGATTTCATCTGTGCTCTGCGCAAATATGGGGTCCTGCCTGCATGAATCCAATCACAGGTTTGGGGTCTAGAAGCGTTTTTAGTTTGGAGGGAGCCTGGAAATGTTTTGTGAGTGGAGACCTATAAAGCAACGCCTGTAAAAAAAGATTTTTGTTGTTGGGAGAATATTTCTCAAGGTGGAGTTTAATCTGGCTGAGAATAATGATGGGACAGGAATGCACAGAGGTGGGGTTGGAGGGAAATGCAGGCAGTGCAAAATGGGAGAAATTAAGAGAATTTTCTGTACAGAACAGCTTACAGTAGGGAAAATAAAGAAAAGGTTCTCATGTGGTTTGCTCGTACTGGGTGTTAGTGTATACACAGTGTTAATATGTTGCATGTTGTCTGACAGCTGAAAACAATGAATTACAGATTAGTCTCTTTCAGTGTCTTTCTCTCACACTGGATCAGTTGTCATCTTCCAATAAACCACAGGCTATAAATTCAAAGCCTACAGAAGGGGGATGAATACAGTATATTGCATATAATTAAGAGAAAATGGCATAAAGATGAGTAAAAGATTAAGAAATCTGATAATACTGCAACTGAACTACAGCAACAAAGAGCTACGGCATGGGAAATGTTAAGTACTCTCCAGTTTCACAAGCAGCACAGAAGATAGGCAAGGTGTCAGTTTCAGCCATGATACAATAAAACTACAAACAATGATAAGAAGATTGTGTTGCAGAAAACCTCCATGAATATGCTGCTTCAGTATAAATAAAAAGATGATGGTTGAACTTTGGCCTCCATGTGTGATCCTTTTTCCCAGGCTGCAAGCATTAGCTAAGCAATGACAGCTTTGTACACGGAGACCAGACCAGGTCAAATGTATGTTCATTTTGCTGAAAATAGGTATTGGCATTGTTAGAATGCAGTTAGTGTTTAGTCTCTGAGAAATGCTTGTAAGTTAATCTCTGTATTAACCTTGCTTCTAATGTCGGTATTCCATACTGTAAGAAAATATATACATTTTACTTCATACCTTTGAAAATGTTTTCTGGTGAACTCAGGCAAGGAAGTAACACCACACTGTTTCCCTTCCCTGGATCCTGCACTAAGCACAACTCAAAGGCATGTGCTGCACCCAGTAATGTGACCAGTATTTTCTGTAGTTAACCCACTGATTCTGTTCAGTTTAGTATCTCACACTCAGCCCTCCCACCATTGCTCTTTCTAGAGTGGTTCGTTTCCAATGACCCATGAGGCAACTCTGTGTTTGAGAAGCATGAACAGTTGGCCCTTACATTTTGGTGGTACTTCTGTGTCAGTCTTTTATGACAGGAAGCTGCTTGGCAAGCATGGTATCTCATGCTGGTTTCAGGATAAATTATTGTTTTCTGTGAACGTCTGCTTAATTGGTTTCTTTCTGTAATGCTGGGTTTAATTGTTATGGCTATGGGCTACAACTCTTATGAGGAACTCCAGTGTCTATGTCTTATTGTACATTATTCTGGCCTTTAAAATTCTTCCTTTTCCTGGAGTAAGTGTATTGATACAGTTAGGGTTTAACACTCAGTGGTGCATCTGGAAGGTACTGTATACCAGAAATTTAGTTCCTAGATTTGGACTATAAACAGAAATATTCTAATGAAAGGGCACAGAGACATACTTGTTTTCATTTTGCTTCCTTGTTTGTGTTAAAGATTCAGAGTTAGTTTTCAGCTATTTTTCCATATTCTTTTCATGCATTATATTAACGGGGGTCCAATTTATATGACTAAATTCTAATGGTTCATAGTGACAGAAAGATCGTCCTTGAAAAATCCCAAAATTCATTTTGGTCATAGCATGTTTGTGGAACTCAAAGTTTGACCTACAAGAACCTGGCTGGTTACAGATTGCTGATTCTTTCTACTTCCATCAGAATCAGCTAAAAAGGCATTCAGGACAAGAACTTGCAAAAGTGAATATTACATCTGGTTGAAAGTTTTAGAACAATTCCTCCTCCCACTTTTGCAATATCATTTGGGTGTTTTGATTGGCTCTAGTGATTAGTGACATGGTTGCTTCAATTTTAGGTGCTAAATTTGAGACCGCTTGAAGTGGGAGTTGATTTTCATTAAGTGCTGAGCCCCTGCCCTTTTGAAAGTCCAGATTCTTGATAAGGTCACACCCAGAGTCACTGGTCGTGATTTACAAATCTTGTCCTGGATACTTTCCTAATATTGCTTTATCACACAAGCAACGTTTATGGTTGCCACGATGATGTTATACAGTCTGAACCTCTCTAATCAGGAACTCTCTTATCTGGCAACATCCGTAATCCAACATGATTTTAGTTAGCTGAAAGACCATGTATCCTGGGTGTGACCAAGTTTCCCATGGTCCCATAAAGTTTGTTTCCAGCCACCAATCCTAGCTTTGTGTTCTGTGCTGTTATTTAGCTGCAGTTTACCCCTAAATGACTTCTAAGAGCCCAGGAAGCAGTGAAAGCATTGATAATACTGCTAGACAGTATTGACCTCCCATGGTCAGGCAAATTCTCTCATCTGGCACTGGTCAGGTCCCAAGGGTGCCAGATTAGAGAGATTCAGGCTGTACAAAGGAAGGGGAAGAACTCCGTATTAATTGGAATAAGATAGGAAGTAGTTCCCTTGGACAGATGGTAGATGGGACTATAGGTTATTCATGAGAGGAGTATCAACGTGATCAATATTATGTCAAAGTTTGAGAGCCTTGATATTTCTAGTTTATTTTATTCCAATATACTAGCTCATAGCCATCCTGGAACTCTACTGATTCAATGGAATTACACCACATGTGAATTTGGCCCATTGTGCACATGTATGCACCTCTCTCTCTCGCCCCCTAGCTTAACAAAGTTCTTCTGCTCAAAGAATCTTTGCAATTAAATATTTTCACTTGATTGGCTTTTTTTCAAGCACAGCAGCTGAAGGAAAGCCAGCTAATAGCTGACTTCAAGAGAAGGGACAGAAACCTTCTTGATGAGCAAAGAAAGAGGCAGTCCAGCAACAGATCTGATGAGGTGATTAAGAAACAGGCAGCCATGACAAATAGCCCTTCAAAGGAAGTTAGCATCTGTGGGAGCGACTTGAGTTGACCTTGAGGTAGGACAGTTATGCTAAGATGACATGAATGCCCTAGCACCCTTATAAATATTTTGTTTTTCTTGCCACACTGACTGTAATTAAGTGGTGTGGCCAGATCAAAAGCTAAGAAAGCAGTTTTGTAGCACCTTAAAGACTAACAATAGTATTTATTAAATGATGAGCTTTTATGGGACAAATTCACTTCTTCATATCTGAAGAAGTGGATTTGTCTTTAAGGTGCTACAGGACTGCGTTTTTTTGTTTTGTGGAGACACAGATTATCATGGCTACCTCTCTGAGATCAAAAGCTTGTTTTGCTCATTTGGAAAGAAATTAGGGGGCCTACTTTACTGTGTATTCTTTAGAAGAAACTTAATGAAACCAGCTCTGGCAATGGACTCTGCTTCACTATCCCAAGATGTTTAGCTTAGTTCAAATGGTTATCGATTACAGGTTTCCTAAATTCACACAATCATAAAAAGCTGCCTCATTCTATAGAGATCATCGTAACTCCAAGCAGTCTTGAATTTTTGAAGCATTGCAAACACCACATGCTGGTTTCCAGTTTGACCACATACCCAGAGCCCTGCCAGTCATTCCCTCATAGCAATGTTTTTCCCATAAGTTGCATTTGAGGCTTATTGTCTTAAATACCATGAATTACAGGTTGTTCTGTGAACGGACCTCAACATTTTGGAAATGTGTGAATGTTTCAAAAGGGCATAAGGAATGGCCTTTGGCTCCTTCCAAGAGCTGTGCAGCACTGGTCCAGATTCCATTAATAGGGTTTGTTTTGTATTTGTGGGAAAGAAGAGCAAAAAGGTGAAATATTATGTTGACATATTTGTTGTTTTTTGTCAAAATGTCCATGTTACCCAGTTCTAATTTTGTGCAGACATTTTTCACTTTCTATTCACATTGGTTTGTAATCTTCAGTCACTCTGAGTTCTGGATGCTAAGAAAAGGCCTAAAGTCGAAAGAAGGTTTTGCGGAGTCCAGACCATTGTCCACGTTTGGTTGGGAAACTGCACAAAATGACAAACATGGGCCTGATTTTTTTTTCTGAAATTATAGCTTAGTTTAAAATTCACATTGTCCTAAATCTGGTCTAAACTGAAAAGTTCAGTCAAAGCAAACATGAAACTCAGAGGCATGAAAAATTGGCATCCCTGAGAGCTGCAGCTGTGCCCAGCTAACGTCCTGTGTGCGTGCAGCTAGGTCAACAGAAGGATTCTTTTCACCTAGCTACTTGGAGATGTGGGTTACCTACAGCAACAGAAAATCACCTTCTGTCAATCTTGGAAGGATCTATGGTATGGCACAGCAGCAAGGTAGTTGGGCTACTGTTTTAAACCAGGCTTGTTAGGAGTTCTGTTACAGTTCATCAGAACTTTGTGGAGATAGCCCATCTCTCAGGCTTATATTAGGGTTTGGTCCTTTCTCTTCACTGTAAGTGTGTTGAAAATTATTCTTGAAATCTAGGGCAGGTCTCATCAAGGAGATTCATGAACTGTTTTTTAAACTAAAATATGAATGAATCTTTCTGTTTATAAAATTCAATGATAGATAAAATAACTATGTTCATAATTATTGAATATTTTTATCTAAAGAATTGTTAATGGCTTTATGCGTTCATGAAAACTGCCAGACACGAATATTTGTATATAAAACATGAGTGAAGAGAGGTTGGCTTAAGGCTGAGACTTTATTGCTTTTTAAAAATATATTTTGAAAACTGAGAAGTCAAATCCAGAGTTAGACCCATTCTGACTTTTTTTTCCAAACTACAGAGACAGCTCCAGAGTTTGATTCTGCCATTAGATTGAATAAAACCATCTGCAAACCTGGATCTAGATCAGGATCCAAGGTTTTGAAGGGATAAGATTTTTATGTCTGGTATTTTGATTGAGTTCTATGACTACAAGTGATGGTGGCACAAGAGAGTCATGCCATGAGTTGAATGAGGGCATTCAGTTTTTAATTGCTATAAATGTGGGACAGAAGACTTCAAACTTGTCATTGTTTGGGAGGCTTGAGGAGAACCTACTAGTGATGGACTGTCTCTCATTTGAACTCTCTTCTTTGGTGAACTCTCAAGAGACATCCTTACCATTCCATGGAGAATTTAGCAAGCACAAGACCCTGGATTTTTCAAGAAATCTGAATCACTCTTTAAAATCATCTTTACTTTTCAACATTTGCAGTCAGCAGTGAAAGCTGTTGACTAATTTCTTACCTAAATAATTGTTAGATTGCGAATCACATAGAAAGCTGGACTTGCTTGGCCTTAGCTACCCTTTACTGTTACTTCTTAAGCACAACATTTTGATAAATTGTCCCTGCTATCTACAACAAAACATATGCCACTCACAAGCCAGCAAAAGAAAGAAATGTTTGTGGAAGTATAATGAAGCATTCAGTAGTTAAGTAACATGCTGTGAGAGTGCAGAATAAGATCTGCCTCATAGGGCCTGGATATGAGACCATGAAGAAGTGTTTCTTCATTCCTTAACCATAACTTGCTCCATGCTAACTCGTGTTCTGCATTATTCTTTCTTGGTATTATTATTATTATTATTCTGACGCGAGCAATTTTAGTGCAGAAGCCTTCGTGACCCTCTGGAGCGACTTACAGTTAGCTTTTTGTGCCTTCAGACTGCTGGAGCAATAACGTATAGAAGTAATCTGTGAGGAACACTGACTGCTGTCAAAATGGATGTTTCCACATGACTAAGTATCAATGAACCTTTTGCACAGTGCTGGGATTGGGAATGCTGCTATCTCTGCCCCACACTGTGACAAGTACTTAGCAGGTGCTGCTCTGCTTGTGAAGCGGAGCTAAACTGCTCCCCCTCAGGATAATGAAAGTGAGCAAATTCCCTGCTCTCTCTCTCTGTCTTGTGACTCATTTACTTCGGACAGAGACTGTTTATTGCAAAGGCTCATTCTCTGTCTCTCCCCTCCACTAAAGTGGGTAAGATGAGCTCACCCCCTTCCTTTGGGAGACTAGAGCAGAGAACTTTAAAGAGAATGGAAACAATACAAGTGTATTGTCTGCCAACAGAAGTTCCACCAGTGGCTTAGAGCCAATGCCACCTGCTACCTTCCAGACGTGCTGCCTATTTATTGCTTTGTCTGGCTCAGAACCTAGTCCAAACAAAAGCAACTACAACTGACAGATACAGACAAAGGGAGGTGAGATAGGTTGGAAGAGTGGAGGAGGGGGCTTTCCTTTCACTCAGACAGAATTGCCATCACCACCCCTTGTAAGTTAAATGTACAATTGCTTTGACAAAGGATAATGACATCTACAAGGTGCTAGAATTGATGCTTTTTTGCTTTCCACATCATTAGGTTGCTGCAGAAAGCACAGTACTGTTAATTTAAAACCCCAGCACATAGGGGCTAGCCTTCAAAGGTTTGTTTTGGTTTGGATTTGAGCACCCAAAACTCAAACTAAGTCCAATTCAGAGCTCTGAACCCCAGATCCATTATGTCCCTAAGAGTTTGAGAAAGGGGAAGCACAAGGAATAAATTGTGACACGGGGAACCACAATGTCTCCCCAATAATCCCCACGTTCTCCTAGGGATAGTGATTTACTGGTGGGCTATGTGAGCAGTAACTTACTAACCCAGTGTGCTGACTCAGCACTGAGCTGTAGGTGCATTCCTGGGTGGTGGAGCCAAGGCTCTTCCCTTTCCCTCACCCAGCTACTGGGGGGTAAGTGTTTCTGCCATGCCTGCTACACTGAACACATGGACTTGAGATTCAGGTAGCTGCTTAGGGAATAAGATGGCTGGTTGTTATCCTGTGGGAGTACCCAGCCTGCCACATACGTTAGGTGCACTGGCTGGACTGCTGCTGTATCAGCCCTCTCATATGGCAGTCTAACTTTATCTGTTTTCCCATTGATTACACTGCATAACTGACAACTTGATGAGTGAAACCACAGTGGCTCGAGTAGCCCTCACACCTAGCCATGTGGTTCAGGACTCTGACTGTGGTTGGGATTTTATTCCTTTTTATCTAAAAGAATCATTGCCTCTCTCAATTAGTCGGCAAAGCCTCATTAGGAAGCTCTCAGCCTTGTGTAGCAGGCTGCTAGCCTCAGTATGTGATCCTCCAAACAAATAAGCTCAACACACGGACCGCCAAACAAAGAAACCAGTTCTGCACACAGTGTCTTTTATGCAGGCACTCCCCCACCCAAATACATACACACACACACAAACACATACTCAGACTGCAGACAACCGCTTACCTGCAGGGTCCTGCAATCGCTCCTCCTTCACCTGGAGAAATCACTAGCCAAATTCCCATTAGCTGCTCCTGTCTGCTAGCCACTTATCCACAATGCACCCCTCTTTCCATTCCATCACATTGCTGCACAGCTTTTGTCCTTTGTCTCTTGGTGCCTTGGTTTTAGCAGGCACAATTCCATTGTTTTCACAGGAGCGCATTCACTTATGTTTGGCCTGAATCTGAAGACACAAAAAAGAAGCTGGGAGGATTTAGCTAGGACTGATCCTGCTTTTGGCAGGGGGCTAAACTCGATGACCTCCTGAGGTCCCTTCCAGCCCTAGTGTTCTATGATTCTAATCTCTCATAATCATAATAGGGCAAAAATGGTTTCAGTGAAGCATCGTGGAATGAGGAACAAACGGGGGAAGAAAAATCCCTGTGAAGAGGGCTGTTGAGTCATTTGGAGATGCCTCAAATTAATTCGCTCCTGCTGCAGCCATGCTATTAGAATTTGGTAATTGTGCTTCATTACAGCTCAGAGTTACTTCCACAGAATCGCCTCTGTGTTTGTATATATTTTGTGGTTCTTTACTGAAACCTGGTAGTGTAAGAGGCAATGGAAATTTAAGTAGTGGAAACACCAAAACACAGCCTGTGTTTTCCTACCCATGTGCAAAACTCCATTTTGGTTGATTTCTGCTTTTTTCTCCATCTGAAATCTCATGAGATTTCAACCCTTTGGCCAGAATTCTTTTATGGTTGCTTCACAGTGAGTCGTCCCTCGTCTCGCTGAATGTCTGTCTGCTACCAGACCCTGAGCAAGGGAAGGGGCCTTTGTGCTGGGCCCATTATATCCCCTCAAAGTGGTAGGGTGGTCACTGGGATCTAAAACAGGTGGACAGCGGGGTCTGTGGGAGGGAGCAGGGATAGAAGTGGTCAAACTTCTGTAGAGAGAGGAGAGAGGTTTATCAGTCTCCAGGCAGGAACTTAAAGGAAAGCTTTCAAAGGGCTGTAGAGGAAGGGCTGGTAGCTGGTAGCTGGTAGCAGAAGCCGTGGGAATGTTCCATATGGTTTCTGTTGATTGAGGCACCAAAGGGGAAGTGAGGTGAAAGCTGCAGTTGCAGATGATAATAAACCATTTCAAATCTCAGCATGTAATGATTATAGCAAAATGGTTTCTTGAAGTAGCCAATTACTTTATCTAAGAATCAGAACTTCTGAGTAAAACATATCTATGTTCATTAAGAAATAAAAGAGGAGACAGTATTAAAGCTTGTTTGAGGTGTTAGTGTTTTTGTTGGTTCTCTGGTATTATCACATGCTGCAAAGAGGCAGCCTAATCTGTCCCCTGTCTAATTGAAGCCCTTCTCAGTCAAATGCATTGAGTATGAAATGGACCGGAAGGAGAGCTCTGTGTGTGTCTGACAGTGTCTTTCTCACCAACAGAAGTTGGTCCAATAAAAGATATTACCTTACACACTCTTGCCTGTACCATTCTGAGTTTGTTCTTGCTTGTAATTGCTTTGTTAAACCACTTCATTAAACTTAGAAGTTAAATAAGTGCAAATTGAGTACTGATTTGATGAACTCCTAAGGAAAAAGTGATCAAAAGGTGAAGTGTATAAGAGGCTGTTTCATCAAACACATTGGTGTTATTAGCATAGAGTCAGCATTTTGAGCACACTTTCTGGGGCAGAAGCCATGTTTTTGTAAGTTGGTACAGCCCCTAGCATAGTGAAGCTGTTGATTGGATCGTCTGAGAGCTATTGAAATACAAAAGAATATTAAACAAAAATAAAAAAACAAAGCCAAAGCATTTTTCAGAAAATGTGTTTAGACGTGCAAAGTCTGAATATGGAATGCAACTTATGCCTTATTCTTGTGTGCATGTCTCGATCATTCACGTATATTAAAACATATTGTGGCTATTTTACCAATTATTCCTATCAGCTTGCCACACAGCAAATCCATATAGATACAATCACTCATATGTTAGGCTTCAGTAAATTCGAACTTAATTAAGCTTTGAACCGGCAGAGCTGAGAGCAGAAAGCGTTTCCTGGTGTAATTATGCAGCAAACCGAAAATAGGGATGTGGTTTTTTCTGGTGTAGTGCTAGAGGCAAAGAAAAACAAAATAAAAACCATCCATCCCCTTTAACACATCGGGGCTCCTGTTTCATACATCGTTGCACTTTTTCAAGTTTATTGTCATGGTTATTTGTCCAAGGCCTCATTTATAACATTGCTGATTTTGAGATGGAAGTAATTATCTGAATAGGTAGGCTTGGTTGTGGCCACACGAAAGTTATCAGGTTATTTCTGAAAGAAAACCACTTAAAGGACATTTATAAAACAGATGTAAATTTCACATCTTCATATTCAAAGGAGGATTAAGGCAGGAAAAAATACTATAATAGTACCACAGTGTGGAATGTTTTACCCTTCAGCTTCTCCCAGTAATAGTGCCAAAATAGGTGACAGGTTAACCATCAAATCCATTTCCCTTTAAGGAAGGGTATTCTTCTGTTGGGAATTACAGCTGAGCACAAAGGAGCGTAAGACATTAAACAAATCACTCTATTGACTTCCAGAGATTGCTACTTTTTACTGAGCGGAGTAACTTCAACAGGTCTTTGATGTTAGTGGAGTTTCACCCATTTATGCCAATAAATGCTTTTCCACAGACATTCTATTGTGAGGCAAGACTCTGAATCCCTCTGTTCCCCAGCTTTCCAATTTGTAAAATGAGGATAATGAAGTGTGTTGGAGCTTAATTAATTAATGTTGTGGTGTAGTTGTGTTTTGGAGTATCATAGAATTGCTTTTAAATAAAAGTATCCTTATTCTCTAATAGAATTGCACTGGGTGAATTTGGCTAGTGTGCCAAGATTATAATCTACTTTATACAATTTATTATATTTATTGATATAAAATTATTGTGCATTTTATTATAATGCATGCATCTCTCAATTCTCCTATAAGAAGAGGCATTCCAGATTTAATTCCCAAATGCCAGCGTCTACCTCAACTGTCTTTCTGGCCAAGTTTCTCTGACAACAAACATCTGTGCCCGTACTGACAAGGCCTTTGAACACCATTGATCGTACAGTGTTGTCGACACCTGAGATCTGGAGGAAGTAAACGGAGCTGTAACACTTTGGATTCACTCACTGCTGTGAGAGAGAACAAAAAGAACCAGCCAGAGCCCTGCTCAGTTCTCTCTCCCTCTCATCTACAATCATGTCCTGTTCTGGTGCCAACTATTCAAGAAGGTTATTGATAAATTGGTGAGGGCTCAGCCAAGAGGCATGAGAATGATGAAAGGGTTAGAAAACATGACTTCTTGAAAGAGACTCTGATGGAATATACCCTTGTGTCCATACTCTGCACACTATTGCAAAATGTTGTACAATAAAAAATCTTGTAAAGTAGCACTGAAATTCATAGTTTTTGGTCAGTATTGCCCTGGTGAAGTACATGTGGTAACATGGTATGTGATGCTATAAGATTCCCCTGTATGGCATTTTTACCACATGTTCCCAAACACACAAGCCCGCCCAAACAGTAATTGGCAATCAGGTCTATCCTAAGTGAGGGAAAGGAAGGAAGAAAGAGAGAGTTCAAACAAGTGAGGAAAAGCCAGCAAGGAGCATCCACCCACATAGACTCTGTCTCCTAGGATATGTCTACACTTTAAATAACACCCCCTACCCCCTCCCGTGGCTGGTTTGTGCCAGCTATCACAGGATACTGGGGTTTGTGCTGCAGGTCTGTTAATTGCAATTTTGGCTTCCACACTTGGTCTCTAGCCCAAGCCCTGAAGTCTACCCTGCAGTTAAACAGCTGCTTAGCCCAAGCTCCATGAGCTACATTCAGTAGTTATGGTGTAGACATACCCCAAGTGCCCAACTAGAAATGTTTTCCAGAGGGGGATTAAAACTATAAACAGAAGGGGTAAACCATGCCAAGGAATCGCTTGTGCACGCTCTCTCGATTGCATTCGCTATACCCAAAGATGGAAAAGAAGTATTTGCTGCACTCTGGAGGAGGGGTCTCAACCTACAGAATTTGGTCAGTAAGACTGCTAGGAGCATGTGGAGAGAAACTTGCCTGGAATCTGACACAGTTTGTTAGGAATTAGTAAAGATTTTATCTTCACTTTCCTTGTAACCATTTCTGACTTTGATGCCTCATTGCTTCCATTCATTTAAATCTCTCCCTGTATAGTTCGTAAATTTATTTCACTGTTTTATCTAATCCAGCATATTTTGAATTGAAATGTCCGAAAAACTATCCAAGATAGTGAACTGACATATTATTCTCTTTCTGGAATAACGGACTTAAAATATTTATACTGTCCAACAGAGAGCTGGGCAGTACAGGACATACATTTCTGTGGGGAAATCTTGGACGGGGTGTTTTCGGGTCACCTTGTGGTATAACCAAGGCTGGTGAGAGCCATAATGTAACCTTTCTGTAGCTGGCAGCATGCAGCTATACACATTCAGGGGAGGCTTGTGTGCCTGATTGGCTGTTTGTGATTGGTCTGGTGGGAATTATTTCAGCAAGACATTGTAAGGTACCCAAGATTGCATGGCAGGGGTGATAGTCATTAGTCTGGATTTGTACCTACCAGGGGACAAATATCTAATGATGGTCTCTTCAGTCTAGCAGAAAAAGATATATGTGATCCACTGGCAGGCAATTGAAGCTAGACAAATTCAAATAGGAAATAAGATAGACATTTTTAACAAGGATTAACCACTGGAACAGCTTACCAATAATCATGGGAGATTCTCCATGAATGACAGTTTTCAATTTGATTGGATATTTTACTAAAAGATCTTCTCTAGGAATTATTTTGGGAAAATTCTGTGGTCTGAGATCAGTTTAAGTGATCATAGTAATTCCTTCTGGGCTTAGAATCTATGAAATGCCACAGACAGGTGCCACCCCAGGTGGAAACTCAGCTGGGCATGTCCCCTCTGATGCAGCCTCTTCCATCCCAAAGATTTTTCCACACCTCTTGGATCAGCAGGTGGATGAAGAGCATCATGAGAGTGGTCTGAAGCGTCTGGTTTTCTGTTTGCCCCTACCATTTATTCCTGGTCATGTCTGAGAGGAGTGGACAACAATTCTATACCCTCTATTTTCTTAGCTGTCTTTTCTATAAGAGTTCTTAGTTCTTTTCTCTCCCCTCCTACTGGTGATTTCCCAGTGTTCAGTTCATATGCCTTCTCTGCAAATTCCAGTTGCCAAGCATCCTTCCCTCATATTTTCTGAGGGTCTTAGCAACCTCCCCGCTACTAGCATCGGGAATATTGGAAGAGAGCAGCGCTACCACCCTGCCAACTAGACTAAAAGACTTGAAATGTACATGGTCAGATCCTTGGCTGAAGTATAGTGGCATAGCTCCCACAGGGGAGGATCTGGCCTGAAATTTGAGCCTGGTTTAGCATTTGCTCAAGTTTAACAAGTCTAGCTCCAGGGATTTCTGTGGAGTTAGTTATGGCTGATTTTCACAGGCATGATCTCAGACTCTTTCCACATTATTTGCATATTTAAGTGAACTGTGCCTGATCCTTCTCTTCTACTATAATTCAGCTCTTAATGAATAACTTGAGAGAAATGACTTTTTGTTTTTTATTTAAAAATGGAACACTGAAAGCCATGACAATCCTGGAGATAACACATTCATCTTAATTCCCTTTCATATATCTATGTATATACCCAAGTGTTTAATTAACATTAATTCTGGAGTGCAGCAGTTTTGATGAGATTTGATTTGGTATGCTTTGATACTGCTTGTTTTAAGCAACTCAATTAATAATTAATGTGCTTATTAATATCATCCATGAGGTATCTTCAGAGGCCATTACTACACCCTACATATTTGATCAAGACAAAATACCCATATGTCTCATCTTTCAGCCTCTCTGTCCTTAGATAGAGGATGTGGAATTTCTTACCAAAGAATTAAAGGTCAGAAGAAGAAAGAAGCAAACAAAACATTGCTAGACCAATTTAAATAATATATTTAATCACTTTATTGGCACTGTCCACTTATTTATTAAGGGAGTTGGACATGCCTGCAGAGATATTTAAGAATTCTCTCTGAATGAGCTCCCAGTAGTAAAACAAGTTAAAAGCATGCTACATATTTCGTTCACTTTTGAAAGGGAAATTCTTCTAAAACACTATAGGGCTTGATCCTCAGCTAAGGTAGCATAGTTTCAATGGAGTCAGGTGCACCAGTTTACTTCAGCAGGATCTGGGCCCTCACATCTAAACTAACTCCTTCTCTTTTGTATGAAATCATTATCCTAAGGTATTGTTCAAGACAAAGCACCTCAAATTTTAACCACTCCTCCTCCCTGTCCTTCACATGGCAATGTGTGTATGTGTTTTTTTTAATTTTAATGTAGTATTTTTTTCTCATTTTAGCTTCTTGCTACACAACATACACAAAGCTTTCCAACTTCGCCATTAACCCACTCACTTCCTCCTCCTCTGGAAAATGTAAAGTTTAATAATATGAGCTTGTCTGTATGGGGAAAAGCCCACAATAGTAATTGCCCACTAGTTATTTAGCACTAATTCCCCAAGGTGGGTGCACTTAAGGCGTACTAAGTTTGCCTTTGTGCAAGTTAGCTTCATGCATTGTTAGGTTGGCAGTGCATTAAGGTGAACTGCCTGTGGCAATAAAAATGGCCACATGGAAAGATACCAAAGAGTAGCTACTGCATATACCCTTCCTCATGTAGACAAACCCTCTAATATCTGATCCCGCTCATGGTCTTCCACAATGCACACACAGAGGACTTGACCCAAGTTATCCTTTTACACCATGATGGTAGTGTACTTAATATGTGTATCTTGGGACTTAGCTGCATGTAGACAGTCAGGAGAGAAAAGCCAGATTAATTTTTCAAATGGATTAGTTAAATCACATTAAATCATTCTGTGGCCATGAAGTTTAAGCTTGTGCATTTTTTCAGGTTTTGGTGGTGGTGGGGAGCAGTGGGGTGACAGCTATGCTGGGTCCTGGGGCAAGGTGGGAGGAGACCTAGCCTCATGCCCACGGAAGGGCTGAGGCTGAGGGCAGTCAGCCCTCAGGTCCCCTCCCAACCTGGGGAAGTGGCAGAGAGGCACAGCTCCACTCCAGCCTCTGTAAACAGCTCCATGAAGCAATTCCAAGGGGCCAGGAGATCCTAGCCACCCTTGAAGGGCTGATCTGGGGGCAAGTTCCTCTCTTGAGCCCTGCTGTCGTGTGTGTGTGTGTGTGTGTGTGTGTGTGTGAGAGAGAGAGAGAGAGAGAGAGAGAGAGATTGGGCTCCCCACTACCCTAGAGTGTGTGGGGGCGGAGCTGGACTTCCCACCTCCACCTGTTTGTGTGGCTGGGCTCCCCCCTTCCCTGTGTGTGTGTGTGTGTGTGTGTGTGTGGCTGGGCTCCTCTGTGTGGAGTGGGGTGGGCTCCCCCTTAACTCCATAGGTGAGTGGTCTCTCCCCTGCCCTCTGTGTGTGTGTGTGTGTGTGTGTGTGTGTGTGTGTGTGTGAGAGAGAGAGAGAGAGAGAGCAGTCCTTCTTTAAAAACATCTCCATTAGTAACTGATGGGTGCAGTGCCATGGTGCACAAATCTGAACAAGCACACATCACCTTAGTGTTGGTGCACAAGACAAAGCTCACTGCACTTATGAATGAAAAATCGCAGAAGGAACAGTTCCACACCCCTCAACCCCCTGTGTCCTCAACATCCCCCCCACCAAACCTTTAAGTTTCTTATATGCATTATTTTACTGCAGTAGGCCACCCCCCAAGGTGTGTTTGTGAGGGTGGGGAATAGGCTGTGATAGTACACTACCTGTAAGACATTTGGTACTTTCACCCCTGGTTATGAATAAATACAAAAGATTGGAAGGAGGTTCCCATCCTAGTGTTTCGCTAAGGGTTTGGGCGCGTAAACACCACGTTCATGACATTCACTGAAGGTCTTCAAGTTTGAGAGCCTCTAATGTCCTCAGAAATATTAAAAAGTAAACCTGGGCTAAGAGTACTTACCAGTTGGAACAGGATAGTGCAAGGGACACACAGCTGTAAAATGGCTGACTGTTCAGAGCAAGGAGCACTGTAACCAAAAACAAAGGTCAAAGCAAAAAGCCATCAAGTAGCACTTTAAAGACTACCAAACTTGTTTATTAGGTGAGCTTTCGTGGGACAGACCCACTTCTTCAGACCACTGCTACTTGACTGCTTTTTGTTTTGATAGTGTATAGACTAGCACAGCTCCCTCTCTGTTACAAAAACAAAGGTGTTCTGGGACAAAAAAAATCCTGAGAATTCAAAATTGCATTTGCTGTCCTGCTAGGGAAGCAATACTTGCGTGTAACAGTCTAGATCGTACTTGTAATCTGACCCAGCCCATTGTAAAGGAAAGAGTGTCTCAGACAAGTGCCGAGTGGCACTAAATGGAAGAGTAGATGCCCCACCCTGAGGTACTGTCATCCCCCCAAAATTGGAGTGTTAGGAAAAAAAGGAATGTTTGACGTGTAATTTAAGCAGTGCTTGTGGTGTGGCAGCATGTTTGTTTCCTGACAGCAGGGAAAGAGCCCAGCAGGTGGTCATTCTTAGCTCTGCTGCTCTTAAGCTGAAGCATTCTGAGGTGATAGACCAAAGAAGAGGGGAGAGAAGGGTGAAGTAGCTATTCAGTCAGGGTGGCTTGGGGCAGGTGATGATGGGGGAAGGGGGCTCAGAAAAACAGCAGAGCCACAGATGCATAAATAAAGTGTCCTACGTTCCTCACACTCCTGGATAGAGGGGAGGCAGGAGCCAATGTCCTGCAGTGGCAGGTTTTTTTGGGAAGAGGGATGGGGGCTGGTGTCCCCCCTGCCTCTCACCAAATGATGCCACTAGTTTAAAGCCAAATTGTCATAATCTGACTCATGCAAATGGTCTGGTGACAAATATTACAGATATATGGAATATCCAAAAACTGTGTGGCCCTCAATGTGTGCCCCTTAGCTGCAGGGGCAGATGGAAGTGTAGGCCCACAAGCTTATCGGGGGAAAAATGTTTTGGTAAGGTTCCTTTAGCTCTGTTCGTTCTGCTAAAGCCTTTGATCTGCAAAAAGTCTTGCTTCTAAATTATTTACTGTTTTGTATGTAAGTAAAGGAGTGTCTGGTATGCTAACAAATGAAAGATAACAAGTACCAGCTGGGGAAAAAAAATCAGAAGGTGCTGACCAAACTATCCAGGGCAAAGTGATGATGACAAAGTAAAGGCACACGTCCCCCAAATAAAATAAAAATAAAGCCAAAGCGGCAAAATATAATCTGTGCTGCAAAATTTCCCCAGATCAACCCAAAATAATGCTAATATGAGTAGCCATAGCTACCCTGTAATTAAGAGCTCCAGTGTAACACATCAAAGCCCTATACATTGGCAAAAAAAATTGCTATAAAAAAAGGGGTTATTTCTATGGAACATCGGGTTCCCTCTGCAAAAACAGAGGAGCTCTGAACTCCCCCTACCCCCAGCCTGCTTTGTGTGCAGCTGGCCACAAAAACTAACGCAAGCAATGCCAAAAACTGGTAACTAAAATCCAGCTGCACCACATTTGGTGCATGTCCGTGCAAATAAAAGCATAAGTGAATTTTAATGCCTAGATTGCATTCCTAATAAACACAACGTTTTGTCTTATGCTCTAGAACAGCATTTCCCAAACTAATTTGGCCATGGACACTTTGAGCTTGGAATATATTGACGGACCATATACATGCTGGTCAGAGAGTGGTGGGACCGGGGGGGTGGGGTTTCATACCAAAAAATAGCTGCACATAATGCTCAAAAGTTGATTTAAAAGAGTTGGGTTTTTTTAGATGTCTTTTACTTTACAAAGAACAAAAAAAATAACAAGAGAAGATCATCTGAATGAACCACTTATGTTCTTCTGATTGGAAGACAGCAACCCTATAATAAAGTATAAACATGAAAAATTAAGTACAAACCCAAAAAAAATAAAACCATTAATATAACAGCTGATAGAAGGATGGTTAGTGTCATTCTTTTGTACAAAAAGAGAAAGGACAATATTGTTCAAAAAAAGGACTGTCCTTCCTTAAAGCTTAAAAACATTTTATGAAAAAGAAATGCAAAAAAAATTATATACGGGAAAATATTTTTAAATGTGTTTATTATACATCTGTTATTTTTACAGAAAATTACTGGAAAATAAAGATAAGTAATATTTGTCAATTTCTTTAATGGGAGGAAGGTTTTTGAATCTTTTGATCACAAGTCCGCTTAATATTAACAATGTTGCTGGAGAGTCGTATCCTCATATCAAGTGCAGCATCCCATGATTTCTCTGAATACAACTCGTGCTGAAACAATGCGATAACAATAACAGCTATCCTCTTACAAAATATTAATATACCTACAACCTAAATACTATTCAAATCCATTGGTATTTTTGCTACACCCATAATTTCATATTTTGGAAGGAAAAATATAACTAACATCAACATTTTTTTCACGGACCACCTATTCACATCGCATGCAACACCAGTGTTCCCCAGAACACAGTTTGGGAAATGCTGCCCTAGAACAATATTTTGTGTGCTTCTTATGAGCATAACAGTAGGGCAGCAGCAGCCCTGAACCCAACCCCTGCTGTGCCAAGCTGGTTGGCTGCCCTAACCGTGGAAACTCACTATGCAGCTGACCCAGACCCCAGATGTTCAACATTTGGCTGCTTCAGACTCCATACCCATACCATACCCCTGGCCGCTAGCTCCCAGATACTGCTCAGATGGCTGGTGGCCCCACACTGGGGCTGGATGATTGTCCCAGCCTCTGGAGCTTATGTGACCATCCAGCAGCTCTGGACCTTGCAGCTGCCCTGACTGCAGTCTTCCACAATGAGGGGCTGGGTGGCTGCTGTACACCAGGTGGCTGCCCTGCACCTCTGACCCACTGGGGCTAGCCTGGAGCCCTGGACTCCTGCCAGTCTATGCTGATCCCACTGTGCTGTGTGGCAAGGCAGCCAGGAGGCCTGGAGCACATAGCTAAGCTGACCTGCAGCTGTGTGCTAAATGAGCCATGGTTTGAGAGCTGCTACTCTAGGGATTGTATTCTATCTCCATGGTACAATTACAGGCTTTCTCTGCTAAAACTGAGATCACTGGAAGGAAATTAATGCAAACTATGGGCAGCAAGCAAGTGAGGAGAGGCCTCAGCTCTGCAGGAAATTGCACAGCTTGTTTGGAAGACTTGACAAAACTGAAACATGACCAGCCTGGCATAGGGAAGATAGATACTCTTGTCCAATTCAAGAACTGGCGTAGATAGTTATCAATATAGACAGAGCCTGAAGGACTTTGAGCTTGCAGGCATCTCCATGTGGAAGCTGGATACATACATGATACCTTAAGATCTGCATATCAGAAGTTTATTGTTTCTAGGATATATTTTCTGCAGGAATGCTTTTATCCCAAAGAAAAGCAATTTTGTCTTAGGAAGGGAGACCAGTTACTGGTTCCCCTGGAGAGAGAGATCAGCAGTTAGAGGTTCTGAACTAAACTCGCAGCTGCAGGAATAATCACAGGGTATGTCTACGCAGCAAAGTTAATTCAACATACGGCCACTATTTCGAAATAACTGTGAGCATCTACACCACGCAACCGCTATTTCAAAATAATTTCAAAATCATGGAAGGCATATTTTGAAAAAAGGTAAATCTCATTGTATGAGGAATAGTGCCTATTTTGAAAATGGTATTTCAAAATAAAGGCTGTGTTGACAAAGAATAGAGCCTACCTTGACATAAGTCAAACACGTCCAATGGCTCTATTTTGAAATAGACTCATTGTGTGTAGACACACTGTTTTGGAATAAGGTTTTCTTATTCTGAGGCTTCCCTGTAGTATAGATGCATTATTCTGGAATATCTTATTTTGGAATAATACTTTGGAATAAGCTATTCCGGAATAGCTTTGCTGTGTAGACATACCCATGGTATAGTGCCAGAAGAACTCCTGGTCCAGGGGAAAGAAAGATGTGACTCTGCCCTGAGAAAGGTGATAACTAGAGACCTGAGATCTAAGAGGTGAACTATCAAGGAGGCCATGAAGAAGTTCAAGTTGCAAATACCTCAGATATTGTGCTAAGTACCAACTGTTTCAATGGGGCACACAGTGTGGTAAGGGGACATTCTCTATTTTTTGCTCTTTTTCATTTGTTCACTATCTCCTTCTTAAGTGGCCTTACCAGGCTGTCAGTATGCTATTGCAATATGTGAAACTAGACCAGATTTCATAGCTGAGTGATAACATATGACCGTGACCAGATGTATACTATATTGGGTACCTGCAAGGTTCCATCTTGACAGAGGTGTCCAAAACACAGTTGTTGTCAACTACCAAGGAGAGTGGGTGGCTAAAATAACTAGGTTTCTTGAAGTGTGTGCGCACATACTCTCTACTACTGGTACTATAAAATCTTTGGCATTGACTGACTTATAACCTTTGACTAATGTGTCTTGACCCCATGCAGCTAAGCTGTTGTAACTGCAGATATGGAACCTTTATGGGCCAGTCACTTATATTTTTCTCAGTACTAATTACTTTTAGCTACATAACAGCACCCACCTAGCTCAATAATTTGTAATTTTACTGAAATGCTTGAGTCTTGCAAGCTGTTTTATGCATTACATAAATTAAAATTCAAATACAGTGACTGCAGTCCTGTTAAAGGACAATCTGAAAAAATATAGTAACTGTTCAATTGTGCATTAGCAAGGTTAGACAAATTAGTTTGATATATTTGGCTCCATAGTTAATTGGACGCTTTGTGATAGCTGCTGTTTCTCAGTCTTGTTTGTGAGTGACATGAAAACAAGGGCCTGGACAAAGACATGCCCTGGCAGGCATATCATATCCGCCTTCCAACGTTTTCTCAATAGTACTTTGAAGGATAGTGTGTGCAGTCTCTGCAGAAAGCCAAGAGAGCTGACTCAGTCAACATAAACAAGAATGAAAACCCATAAAGACAGCCTATGCTTACTGTTTAGAGTAGCTGCAAATGGAAGATTTACAAATACAATCAGATTCCAAGAGCGTTCTTGCAAGAGGCTTCTGTGCAAAGAGACAATAGCTTAGGATTGCATGATGGCAGAAGGTTGGGCCAAATGGTTACATAAGGGGATTGTCTTTCATTGTGAGTTTCTCAAGGAAAGTAGATTCCCACCTTTTAGAACTGATCAAGTGCTTTAAGAACCAAACTTTAGGTGAAAAATACCTAATTAGTAGTAACTTGTTAATAAATTGTTCACAAGTGGCTTACGAGTCAACAATGTGATGCAGTTGTGAAAAGGGCTAAAAGAGTGTTGTATGTGAAACATAGGATGCAAATGTTCCTTTCTTCTTGGCCTTGGGGATGCTGCAACTGAAATATTGTGTTCTGTTCTGGGTGCCACACTTTAAGAATGAAGTGGATCAATTGGAGAGAGTCCAGAGCAGACCAAAAAACATGAAATAAAGGTTGAGAAAACCTGACTTTCAAAGAAAGGTTAAAATAACTGGTCATGTTTAGTGTTGAGAAACAATGACTGAGTGGGGACTTAATAAGAGTCTTCCAATATATTAAGGGTTGTTAAAAAGAGGGTGGTGATCAAATGTTCCCCACGACCTCTGAAGATAACACAAGAAATAATGGGTTTAATCTGCAGTAAGGTGATTTAGGTCAGGCATTAGGCAAATCTTTCTAACACTAAGGGTATGTCTAGATTATGCGGAAGATTGATTTTGCGCAACTGGTAGAGAAGCATGAAATCAAAGTATCTGGATTTGGCAGTAATGTAGGTCAACGGGAGAGTTTCTCCAATCAACTTCCCTCTTTGAAGAAGGCCATCTAAGTCAATTGCAGATAAGTTGATTCTAGCTATGCAATCGCCATAGCTAGAACTGCATATCTACAATTAACTTACCTGCCTCGTGTAGACAAAGCCTAAGGTGAGTTAAAATCTGTAATAGGCTTCGAAAGGAGACTGTGGAATCCCCTCATCCCTGGAAGATTTTAAAAATGAGCTGGGCATGCACCTGTCAGGGATAGTCTGAATTAAATTAGTCTTGCCTCAGCACAGGGGGCTGGCTTTAAAGGACTTCTCAAAAACCTTTCCAGCCCTACGTTTCCATAGGTTATAGATTGGATCATACCTTTTCCTTTCACTAGTATCCTTTTTGTTCCAAACCCTCATACTTGCTGTTATTAGAATCTTTACGTCAAGCCCTGTTAAATAAAATTCACCTTAGTAAAACCAGTCTAAATGGCTGGTGCTGAGGAGAGTGCTGAATTTAGGTGAAACCAGCAAGCCAGAGTGCACTGGCTCGGTAGAGGAAGTGGATCGATGTGTGGTACAGCTGTGTAAAAAAAAGGCAGTTGGCCACTCAGATGTGACACTGGTGAAGCCATATCTGGAATCCTGTGTCCGGTTCTGCATTCCCAATTACAGAAAGATGTGGACACATTGGAGAGACACCAGTGGAGGGCAACAAAATGATGCGCGGGGGGGGGGGGGGGGGGGGCTAGAGTTCATGACTTATGAGGACAGGCTGAGGAATTTAGGCATATTTAGTCTACAGAAAAGAAGAGTGGGGGGGGATTTGATAGCAGCCTTCAACTACTTGAAGGGGGATTACAAAGAGGATGGAGAGAGGAATTTTTTCAGCAGTTACAGGTAACAGAACAAGGAGCAATGGTCTCAAGTTGCAGTGGGAGAAGTCTAGGGTGGATATTAGGGGAAAAAAACTATTTCACTGGGAGGGTGATGAAACACTGGAGTGTGTTACCTAAAGAGGTTGAAATCTCCATTCCTCCATTTTTCAGTCCCCTCTTGACAAAGCCCTGACTGTGAAGATTTAGTTAGGGTTGAGCCTTCTTTGAGAAAGCAGTTGGACTTGATGACCTCCTAATGTCTAGTCCAACCCTAAGAATCTATGATTTGATGAAAGTGGGGTGTCTAAAGTCCTAGCTTTTGCTGGAACAGAGTAGGGGTCATGCAGCATGGGATGGAACTGTGTTGCCAAGCAGTTGGAGTTTGGGGAGGGTTCCTGCTGTGGGCACAGACATGGTTTCCTCCTGGAGTTACCCTGACAAATGCACCACAGAATCACAGGGCTGGAAGAGACCTCAGGAGGTCATCTAGTCCAGCCCCCTGCTTCAAGCAGGATCAACCCCCACTAAGTCATCCCAGCCAGGACCTTTGTCCAGCCAGGACTTAAAAACCTCAAGGGATGGAGAATTCACCACCTCTCTAGGCAACGCATTCCAATGCTTCACCATCCACCTGGGTGAAGTAGTTTTTCCTAATATCTAACCTACACCTTTCCCTCTTCAACTTCTGAACATTACTCCTTGTTCTGCCATCTGACACCTCCGAGAACAGTTTCTCACCCTCCTTTTTAGAGCTCCCCTTCAGGAAGTTGAAGGCTGCTATTAAATCACCTCTAAGTGTTCTCCTCTGTAAACTAAACAAGCCCAAATCCCTCAGCCTATCCTCATAGGTCTTGTGCTCCAGATCCTTAATCATTTTTGTTGCCCTTCACTGAACCTGCTCCAGCAAATCCACATTCTTTTTATACTGGAGGGCCCAAAACTGGAGACAATATTCCAGATGTGGCCTCACCAGTGCCAAATAAAGAGGAATAACTACTTCTCTAGATCTGCTCCAAATGCTCCTCCTAATGCACCCTAGTATGCCATTAGCCTTCTTGGCTACATGGGCACACTGTTTACTCATATCCAGCCTTTCATCCACCATAACCCCTAGGTCCCTTTCCATCGTACTGCTGCTGAGCTAGTCGGTCCCCAGCCTGTAACAATGTTTGGGATTCTTCCGCTCCAGGTGCAGGACTCTACACTTCTCCTTATTGAACTGCATCAGATTTCTTTTGGCCCAGTCCTCCAATTTATCCAGGTCCCTCTGGATTCTCTCTCTACCTTCCATCGCATCTACCTCTCCCCCTAGTTTTGTGTCATCCGCAAACTTGCGTAGGGTGCAATCCAGTCCCTCATCCAGGTCATTAATAAAGATGTTGAATAACACCAGCCCCAGAACCGAGCCTTGCGGCACTCTGCTTGAAACAGACCACCATCCAGATATTGAGCACTACCCGTTGGGCCCGACCATCAAGCCAGCTTTCTTTCCATCTTATAGTCCAAAGATCCAATCCATATTTCCTTAACTTATGGACAAGAATGTTGTGGGAGACCATATCAAAAGCCTTGCTGAAGTCAAGGTATATCACATCCACCGACTTCCCCATGTCCACAGAGCTTGTTACCTCGTCATAGAAGCTAATCAGATTGGTCAGGCAGGACTCACCCCCGTGAATCCATGTTGGCTACTTTTGATCACTTTCCCCTCTTCCAAGTGCTCCAAAACGGATTCCTTGAGGATTCCCTCCATTATTTTCCCAGGGATTGAGGTAAGGCTGACAGATCTATAGTTCCCTGGATTGTCCTTCTTTCCTTTTTTAAAGATGGGCACTACGTTTGCCTTCTTCCAGTGATCAGGTGTCTCCCCCGATCTCCAAGAGTCTTTAAGAATAATGGCCAAAGGTTCGGCAATGACCTCTGCCAATTCCCTCAGTACCCTGGGGTGCATTAAATCCAGACCCATGGACTTGTGCACATCTAGTTTTTCTAGATAGCTCAGAACTTGTTCCTTCCCCACAGATGGCTGCCCTCCACCTTCCCATACTGCATGATCTAGGACCGTCATGGGGAAGTTGACTTTGTCCGTGAAGACTGAGGCAAAAAAAGCATTGAGTACTTCAGCTTTTCCAACATCATCTGTCACTAGGTTACCTCCCTCGTCTGGTAATGGCCCCACACCTTCTCTGATAACCTGTTTATTGTTCACATGCCTGCAGAAACCCTTCTTGTTACTTTTCACATCCCTTGCCAGCTGCAGTTCCAATTATCCATATCTCTCCTATGCACAGTGAACTGCATGATGGAAGTTCCCTCATTTACTCAAATTAGTAGCTTTCAACCTGTGGGCCACAGGCCCATAGGGGTTGACTGTCTATGGCTAAGACTTCCAAGGGGGTGCACAGCACCATTCAAAAGTATTCAAGGCTCTGCAAATGAAAAATGTTTGAAAACCAATGACTGACATGAAAGCAGGATGATGGCTTATGCTACTCTCCTACTTGCTAGAGTGTGGCATACCAGGACAGCTTCCCAGATGGATTTTGAACTGAATTTTGCTGAATGAGAATTTCAGAGTGAAATATACCCTTAGAAGGAAAACGAACAAAGTGAAATTTCCTTGGTCTGATCAAATTTGCTAAAATCACCTTTTAAGGTTTTTAAAACGGTTGTTTACCCAGGTTTGATCATAGCTAGGCACATGTAGGAACTGATTCTGCAATCAGTTACTCATGTGAGTAATCCATACATAAGTATTCCCATTGGCCATTTCTACACATGCCACTATCTTCAAAAGTGACTTGCTAATAAATGGCCCAAACTATGATAATGAGGTTTGGATGCAAATTCCCCACACCTCATTATCATAAGGTCATATGATTTGGAGTCCGGAAGATGTTCTTCCTGACTCCAAAACCCTGTTTAGAAGCGCAGCCCGCGGGGGGGTCTTCCAGAAGGAAGTCCTTCTTCCCAAATATTTTCAGGAAGAAGGGGCCTCCGAAAGAAGGCCTTCCTTCCAGAAGACACCCTCAGGGGCCACGTTTCTAAACAGCATTTGCATCCATGTCTCATTAGTGTATTTGGGCCCTTTATTAGCATGCCACTTTTGAAGAAAGTGGCATGTGTAGAAACGGCCATTGATGCCATGAAGACTTTTTGCACGAGTGAGGACTACTCCAGGTGAGTAAGGATGTGAAGTGTTTTACAATGAAAATATGCAGGCAAGACAGAATTACTGTTCACGTTAATTATAGAGGTAAACTTTTTGTTTCCTCGTGAATAGTATAACTCAGTCTTGTCAAGCTTTGATCAGTATTACTGAATCTATTTAAATTCAATTGTTTCTTTTGTGCTAGTGATGAACGGTGGTTTTCTCTTTGTTTTTCATTTATAAGCAGATCATTGCCTCAGCAATAGAGGCCTTGTGAATAAGTGTGTAGTTCAATAAAAAACAGTTGGGAACTTGTGAATATAGATTCGTTTCTTGTATTTATCAGTTTTCATTGCTGGAACGGGTTTGTGGCAGCAGTGAAGAATGGAAAATACTTTTCCTGGCTGGTTGTTTGGCTTGCAGTTGTGTTAGGTTCAAGAGGCTTATAGGGGCTCCATGTGTTTTCAGCTTAGGGTTGTACATCTCACCAATTAAGTAGAGAATTAGCAGTTAACGTTTAAGTTTGAAATATGAAGTCAGTACAAGACCCTACCCCGAGACATAAAGGCTACGTCTACACGTGCAGCCAACATCGAAATAGCTTATTTCGATGTAGCAACATCGATGTAGCAACATCGAAATAGGCTAGAATAACGTCTACACGTCCTCCAGGGCTGGCAACGTCGATGTTCAACTTCGACGTTGCGCGTCACCACATCGAAATAGGTGCTGCGAGGGTACGTCTACACGCCAAAGTAGCACACATCGAAATAAGGGTGCCAGGCACAGCTGCAGACAGGGTCACAGGGCGGACTCAACAGCAAGCCGCTCCCTTAAAGGGCCCCTCCCAGACACAGTTGCACTAAACAACACAAGATCCACAGAGCTGACAACTGGTTGCAGACCCTGTGCCTGCAGCATGGATCCCCAGCTGCCGCAGCAGCAGCCAGAAGCCCTGGGCTAAGGGCTGCTGCCCACGGTGACCATAGAGCCCCGCAGGGGCTGGAGAGAGAGCATCTTTCAACCCCCCAGCTGATGGCCGCCATGGAGGACCCGGCAATTTCGACGTTGCGGGACGTGGATCGTCTACACGCTATTCCGATCCCCTCATGAGGTTAGCGACTTCGACGTCTCGCCGCCTAATGTCAAAGTTAACTTCGAAATAGCGCATGACGCGTGTAGCCGCGATGGTCGCTATTTCGAAGTTAGTGCCGCTACTTCGAAGTAGCGTGCACGTGTAGACACAGCTAAAGTGAAACTTAGGCTGCGTCTACACGTGCACGCTACTTCGAAGTAGCGGCAGTAACTTCGAAATAGCGCCCGTCACGTCTACACGTGTTGGGCGCTATTTCGAAGTTGAAATCGACGTTAGGCGGCGAGACGTCGAAGTCGCTAACCCCATGAGCGGATGGGAATAGCGCCCTACTTCGACGTTCAACATCGAAGTAGGGACGTGTAGACGATCCGCGTCCCGCAACATCGAAATAGCGGGGTCCTCCATGGCGGCCATCAGCTGGGGGGTTGAGAGATACTCTCTCTCCAGCCCTTGCGGGGCTCTGTGGTCACCGTGGGCAGCAGCCCTTAGCCCAGGGCTTCTGGCTGCTGCTGCTGCAGCTGGGGGTCCGTGCTGCATATACAGGGTCTGCAACTAGTTGTTGGCTCTGTGTATCTTGCACTGTTTAATGAAAGTGTGTCTGGGAGGGGCCCTTTAAGGGAGCGACTTGCTGTTGAGTCCGCCCCGTGACCCTGTCTGCAGCTGTGCCTGGCTCCCTTATTTCGATGTGTGCTACTTTGCCGTGTAGACGTTCCCTCGCTGTGCCTATTTCGATGTTGGGCTGAGCAACGTCGAAGTTGAACATCGACGTTGCCAGCCCTGGAGGACGTGTAGACGTTATTCATCGAAATAGCCTATTTCGATGTCGCAACATCGAAATAAGCTATTTCGAAGTTGGGTGCACGTGTAGACGTAGCCTTAAACTCCTAGGCTACGTCTACACGTGCAGCCAACATCGAAATAGCTTATTTCAATGTTGCGACATCGAAATAGTCTATTTCGATGAATAACGTCTACACGTCCTCCAGGGCCGGCAACGTCGATGTTCAACTTCGACGTTGCTCAGCCCAACATCGAAATAGGCGCAGCGAGGGAACGTCTACACGTCAAAGTAGCACACATCGAAATAGGGATGCCAGGCACAGCTGCAGACAGGGTCACAGGGCGGACTCAACAGCAAGCCGCTCCCTTAAAGGGCCCCTCCCAGACACAGTTGCACTAAACAACACAAGATACACAGAGCTGAGAACTGTTTGCAGACCCTGTGCCTGCAGCATAGATCCCCAGCTGCCGCAGAAGCAGCCAGAAGCCCTGGGCTAAGGGCTGCTGCTCACGGTGACCATAGAGCCCCGCAGGGGCTGGAGAGAGAGCATCTCTCAACCCCCCAGCTGATGGCCGCCATGGAGGACCCAGCAATTTCGACGTTGCGGGACGCGGATCGTCTACACGGTCCCTACCTCGACGTTGAACGTCGAAGTAGGGCGCTATTCCTATCTCCTCATGAGGTTAGCGACTTTGACGTCTCGCCGCGTAACGTCGAAGTTAACTTCGAAATAGCGCCCGACACGTGTAGACGCGACGGGCGCTATTTCGAAGTTGGTGCCGCTACTTCGAAGTAGCGTGCACGTGTAGACGCAGCTCTAGTGTTACCTTTCTGACAGAATGAAAATAAATCTCAAATATGTTATCTGACATATTTTCCAGTTACTCTATTGACCATTATTAAATACCTGATCTTTTTTATATTAGTTAAATTGTTATAGCCTCTCCCCTACCTGATGTGAATTGATTCTCATTACTGTCTCATACTTCAGGGGAAAAATTGAGGTGCTGCAAAGCAGTATGTCGTAGTGTTCCATAATGTATGAAAATGACACATTAGATTTGGAGAAAGGAAAAAAATGATTAGGGATATGGAATAGTTTCCATATGAGGCACGATTAAAAGGACTTGGACTGTTCTTAGAAAAGGGAGGAATAAGCAGGATATGACAGAGGTCTATAAACTCATGAATGGTTTGGTGAAAATGGACAGGGAAGTAAGTGTTATTTACCCCTTCACATAACACAAGTATCAGAGGTCACCTGAAGAAATTTATAGATGATTAACAAACAAACCTAAGGGCACATTACTTTGTACAAGGCACAGTCAACAGGTGGAAATTGTTAGGCCTGATTCCAGCATCCTTCTTTTTACAACTATTTAATCACAACTTCACTGACATCAGTGGAGTTAAACTAGTCCAAATCACAACAGAATCAAGTCAATTTCTTTCAGCTGCTGTCACACCAGGGTTGCAAATATCCGGACTATTTGGGTCTCTGTCAAGTTCCTAGAATCATAGAATCCTAGGGCTGGAAGAGATCTTAGGAGGTCATCGAGTCCAGCCCCCTACCCAAAGCAAGATCAACCCCAACTAAATCATCCCAGCCAGGACAGTCAAGCCATGACTTAAAAACCTCCAGGGATGGAGATACCATCACCTCTCTAGGTAACACATTCCAGTGCTTCACCACCCTCCTGGTGAAATAGTTTTTCCTAACAACCAACCTCCCTCTCCCCGATGGTAACTTGAGAGCATTGCTCCTTGTTCTGCCACCAGTCACTGCTGAGAACAGCCTCTCAACCCTCTTTAGAACCCCCCTTCAGATAGTTGAAGGCTGCCTTCAAATCATCCCTCTCTCTTCTCTTCTGCACGCTAAATAGGCCCAGATCCCTCAGCCTCTCCTTAGCTCATGTACTCAAGCTCCCTAATGATTTCGGTTGCCTTCTGCTGTTGGGCAGGGGCTGTGTCTACACTTGCATTCCTCTTTCAAAAGAGGTGTGCAAATGAGGTAAATTGAAATGCAAATGAGGCACAAATTTGAATACCTGACACCTCATTTACATATTATTATTTCAAAATAGCTTCTTTCGAGAGAATAAAATCAGTGTGGACACTGCTCTTTTGAAAGTAAACCCCATCTTTGAAAGAATCCTTTCCCCCCCAAAAAAAGGAAAGAAGGATTCTTTCGAAGATGGAGTTTACTTTCAAAAGAACAGTATGTACACTGGTTTTCTTCCTTTTAAATAAGCTATTTCAAAATAAGAATATGCAAATAGGTGTCAGCTATGCAAATTTGTATCTCATTTGCATTTTCAATTTACCTAATTTGCATACCTCTTTTGAAAGAAGAATGCAAGTGTAGACACAGCCAGTAAGTCAGTGTATGCAGCCCAGAATGCCATTGGCCTTTTTAGAGCTCAGATTTCAGGAAGCTGGGCCCCAAGTTTGCCGAGTAACTCACACTTTAGGTAGATATTAATTTTCCTGACTCCAAACAGCCTTTGGTGGGGAAAGAACAGGTTAGGAGCTATCTAAAAAAGCTAAACGTACATAAATCCATGGGCCCAGACCTAAATCATCCGAGGGTTCTGTGGGATTTGGCGTATGTCATTAATGAGCCCTTGGTTTTTATCTTTGAAAAGTCGTGGAGATCGGGAGAGATCCTGGATAATTGGAAAAAGGCAAATGTAGTGCCCATCTTTAAAAAAGGGAAGAAGGATGATCCAGGGAACTATAGGCCGGTGAGTCTTACATCAGTCCCTGGAAAAATCATGGAGGGGCTCCTCAAGGAAGTCATTTTGAGGCTCTTGGAGGAGGGGAAAGTAATCAGGAATAGTCAGCATGGATTCATGAAGGGCAAGTCATGCCTGACCGATCTGATTAGTTTCTATGATGAGATAACTGGCTCTGTGGATAGGGGAAAATCAATGGATGTGATTTATCTTGACTTTAGCAAAGCTTTTGATATGGTCTCCCACAATATTCTTGTCAGCAAGTTAAAGGAATGTGGGTTGGATAAATGGACAGTAAGATTTATAGAAAGCTGGCTAGAAGGTCGGGCCCAGCGGGTAATGATCAACAGCTCAATGTCGGGATGGCGGCCGATTTCTAGTGGAGTGCCCCAAGGTTCAGTTCTGGGTCCTGTTCTGTTCAACATATTTATCAATGAACTGGATGAGGGGTTGGATTGCACCCTCAGCATGTATGCAGCTGACACTAAGCTAGGGAGAGAGGTAGATATGCTGGAGGGTAGGGATAGGGTCCAGAGTGACTTAGACAAATTAGAAAACTGGGCTGAAAGAAATCTGATGAGGTTCAATAAGGACAAGTGCAGAGTCCTGCACTTGGGCCGGAAGAATCCCAAGCATTGTTACAGGCTGGGGTCTGACTGGTTCAGTAGTAGTTCTGCAGAAAAGGACCTGGGAGTTGTAGTGGACGAGAAGCTGTACATGAGTCAACAGCGTGCTGTTGTAGCCAAGAAGGCTAATGGTATATTAGGCTGCAATTGGGGGAGTTCCCTGCCAGGTGAGCCTTCAAGGGCTGATTAGACTGGAGGCAAGGCTTTGAGGCAGGCCTGACCAGCTAGCAGCTCTCTCTATAAGAAGGGAGCTCCCAGCGAACAAGATGAGCAGCGAACAGGGGGCAGCAGCTAACAGGGAAGGGAGTTTCCCTCTGGGCAAAGTGTCCTAGAGGACCTTGGGTGAGCGTGGGATTTGGGGGGGCTGTGTGGTGAGCTGGTGGGTGAATGTCTGTCTGTCTGCAGCTTGATCAGCTGCCTGGGTGCCTGAGCTTGTGCTGTGCAGAGAAGAGCAGTTTGCAAGGTGTGAATTGGGGGAGTTCCCTGTCAGGTGAGCCTTCAAGGGCTGATTAGACTGGAGGCAAGGTTTTGAGCCTGGCCTGACCAGCCAGCAGCTGTCTCTATAAGAAGGGAGCTCCCAGCGAACAGGGTGAGCAGTGAACGGGGGCAGCAGCTAACAGGGGAGTTTGCCTCTGGGAGTTCGCCGAGGGAGGAGCCCCATGTTTGTTGTCCTTTTCAGGTATGGTGTTCCACCTGTGCCCTGCAAGGCAGCACTACCAGGAAAAGGAGTCTATGAAGAAAAGAGCCTAAAGAGCGATGGGGGAAGGTGGACCTGGGGGCACTGAGAGCAGCTGGGGGGAGAGGGGCCAGTGCAGTGAGGAGGGCGGACACGGGAGCAGATGGGGGGTAGTGGGTTGGGGAGGGTCCTATGGTGATGGTAGCTGGGGGGGGGCGAAAGGTAGGGAGGAGGGTCCCGGGGATATGAGGTCATGGCTCCACAGGGAGCTATGGTGATGTGGTAACAGGGAGGTATGAAGTAGTAGGATCCTTAACCACATTCTCCACACCCCACTGCCTTGTGGTTTATCCTGGGAAGGAGAAAGGGTTTACTCCCTTAGCCTGACAGGAAATCCAGAGTGGAGTCCAAAGGCGGTTCGGTGTCAACTTCTGGCACTGTCCCAGCAACTTCTGCAGCTGAGCTGGTACCAGACGTGGAGGTTATCCTTTCCTTTGGACTTTATCAGTAAAGCCGAGAGGGGGACACTGGTGTCTGGGCAGCCCAGAGTCTCCATAATAAGTGCCCAGGCTTGTGCCCAGAGAGGAGCTCCGGCATCGCTGAACAGCGTTGCATCAACACGGGAGGCAACAGATACCGGTTATAAGCTCTTGCTCGATTGGCATAGAGAACGAGTGCTGGGGTTGCCTTCGATGGTGGGAGAGATCCTCGCATCTCACTGGACAGTCACCACCCGCCTCAAGCTGGGCAGCCCCCAGCCAATAGGGTACTGTCCCGCCACAGTTCACCTGCCTCGCTGGGTGCGTGAGGCTTAAGGTTCCTGAACCTGACAAGTGACTGAATTTTGGGCACCAGGCAAACCAATAAGAAAATCAACAAGAAATGAGAAACATCAGCAATTTAAGCTTGCTTGCTGGAATGTGCGGACCATGCTGACCGGCTTGACTGAAGATCTTCAGGCCATCAGTGACACCCGCAAGACCGCAGTCATCAACGAGGAACTGAAGAGGCTCCGAGTTGATATCGCTGCACTGCAAGAGACGCGACTCTCAGATTCGGGATCTCTAAAGGAAAAGGACTACACCTTTTTCTGGCAGGGTAAAGCCCAAGAAGAAACCAGAGAGCATGGTGTTGGCTTTGCTGTCAGAAACACCCTTCTACAAATGGTGGATTTAGTCATGGGCAGATCAGAAAGACTTCTTCGGATCACGCTTCAAACTTGCGCCGGTCCTGTCCACCTGATCAGCGCTTATGCTCCAACCCTGTACGCCACACCAGAAGTAAAAGACAAGTTCTATGACGTGCTTAGTGCTGCTGTAGCACAAATACCTGCTCGTGAACAACTGTACATCTTGGGTGACTTCAATGCAAGAGTTGGAGCTGATTGGGCCTCATGGCCTTCCTGCTTAGGACACTTCAGTGTGGGAAAAATGAATGACAATGGACAGCATCTCCTTGAACTGTGCACGTACCACAATCTGTGCATCACGAACACATTCTTCCGAACGAAGCCACAGCACAGGGTGTCATGGAGACACCCAAGCTCGAAGCACAGGCATCAACTAGATGTGGTCATCACTAGGCATAATAACCTCAAAAACGTCCTTCTGACACGCTATAATAGTGCTGACTGTGATACAGATCACTCGCTAGTTTGCTCCAAGCTCAAGCTGAGACCCAAGAAGCTGTACCGCTCAAAACCTGCTGGAAGGCTCCGGATTGACGCCAGAAAGATGGCAAACTCGGAGAAAGCTGAAAAGTTCAGAGACCCTCCAGGAAAATCTGCGCAGCGGCCCTGGGGGCGCCGATGCAACATCCAAATGGCAACATCTGAGGGATACAGTTTACAACACGGTCTTGTCAGTGTTTGGAAGAAGAGCTAGAAACACGAACGACTAGTTCGAAGCTAACTCTGATGAGATGATTCCAGTCATTGAAAAGAAGCGCGCTGCACTCCTGGAGTACAAACGCTCACCGAGCCAGAGTACCCAGTAAGCACTTAGAGAGGCCAGAAGAACAGTACAGCAGACAGGCAGGTGCTGTGCCAACAACCACTGGCTCCAGCTATGCAGCAGCATTCAGACCTGTGCCGACTTTGGTAATCTCAGAGGAATGTACGAGGGTATGAAGAAGGTATTAGGACCCACCCAGAACAAGATGGCACCTCTGAAATCCAAATTTGGTGAAGTCATCGCTGACAGCCAAACAGATGGAGCGCTGGGTTGAGCACTACTCCAAGCTGTACTCAGGCGAGAATGTTGTGGTTGACGCAGCCCTCGATGCCGTCGAGCTCCTACCAGTAATGGACGAACTGGATCAAAAGCCGACTGTGGATGAACTGAAGACAGCCATCGACAGCATTGCAGCTGGAAAGGCCCCTGGCCAGGATGGTATACCACCAAAGGTAATCAAATGTGCCACAGACACACTCCTGGAACCCCTGCATGAGCTACTGTGCCTGTGCTGGAAAGAGGGTGAGGTTCCACAGGATATGCACGACGCTAACATTGTAACGTTGTATAAGAACAAATCAGACAGAAGCGACTGCAACAACTACCGTGGAATCTCCCTCCTAAGCGTCACTGGTAAACTGTTCGCTCGCATCATCCTCGGCAGACTCCAGAAGATTGCTGAGAGGGTGTACCCCGAATCGCAGTGCGGATTCCGCACAGAGAGGTCTACCGTTGATATGGTCTTCTCTCTAAGGCAGCTGCAGGAGAAGTGCAGGGAGCAGAGAAAGCCACTCTACATAGCCTTCATCAACTTGACCAAGGTTTTTGACTTGGTCAGCAGGGATGGTCTGTTCAAACTGCTCCACAATATAGGCTGTCCTCCACGGTTACTGAAGATGATCCAGTCGTTCCACGAAGACATGAGAGGAACCATCCAATATGACGGCGCATTATCGGATGCTTTCAGAATCAGGAGCGGCGTCAAACAAGGATGCGTGCTTGCTCCGACATTGTTCTGGATGTTCTTCGCACTCCTCCTGAAGTATGCCTTTGGATCTTCAAGGGAGGGCATCTTGCTGCACACAAGATCCGATGGGAAACTGTTTAACCTTGCAAGGCTGAAAGCTAAGTCTAAGGTGCAAGAAGTCCTCATCAGAGCCATGCTGTTTGCAGACGATGCTGCTGTAGTGTCTCACACAGAAGACCAGCTTCAAAACCTGCTGGATCAGTTCTCCAAAGCGTGCAAGGACTTTGGGTTTACCATCAGCCTAAAGAAGACGAACGTACTCGGTCAGGATGTTGCTGAATCCCCATCAATCAGCATTGACAACTATACGTTAGAGGTCGTCCACGAGTTCGTTTACCTCGGGTCCACCATCACTGACACCCTGTCGTTGGACACTGAGCTAAATAGGAGGATCGGAAAAGCGGCCACAACTCTGTCCAGACTCAGCGAGAGAGTGTGGAATAACAACAAGCTGTACGCTCACACCAAAATGCAAGTCTACAGAGCCTGCATCCTCAGCACCCTCCTTTATGGCAGCGAGACTTGGACCTTGTATGCCCGCCAGGAAAAGAGGCTGAACGTCTTCCACTTGCACTGCCTCAGGCGCATCCTTGGAATATCATAGAAGGACAGAGTGACCAACACTGCCGTCCTCGAGCAAGCTGGAATCCCAACCATGCACACCCTCCTCAGGCAGCGTCAACTCCGCTGGCTTGGCCATGTCCACAGGATGAATGATGGAAGGATTCCAAAAGACATCCTGTATGGTGAGCTAGCCTCTGGCAAAAGACCTCCCGGACGCCCCCAGTTGCGTTACAAAGATGTCTGCAAGAGAGACCTCAGAGAGGTAGACATCGAGCTGGACAACTGGGAAGATCTAGCAGACGACCGCAGCAGATGGAGGCAGGGGTTACACAAGGGCCTTCAGAAGGGCGAGTTGAAGATCCGACAGCTAGCAGAGGAGAAGCGAGCGCACAGAAAGCACAATAAGGACTTGCCAGACACCCACTACATCTGCAAGAGATGCAGCAAGGACTGTCACTCTCTTGTGGGTCTTCATAGTCACAATAGATTCTGTAAATGAAGTCCTCAATTGAAACTTTGAAGGGTGCGATCCATAGTCTATGCAGACTGAAGGATGCCTACTACTACAAGAGGAGCGTTACCTGTAGATCCAGAGAAGTGATTATTTCTCTTTATTCGGCTTTGGTAAGGCCGCATCTGGAGTACTGTGTCCAGTTCTGGGCCCCCAATTATAGGAAGGATGTAGATACACTGGATAGGGTCCAGCGGTGGGCGACCAAAATAATTAGAGGGCTGGAGCATATGACCTATGAAGAAAGGTTGAGGGAATTGGGACTGTTTAGTCTGAAGAATAGAAGACTGAGGAATGACTTGATAACCGCCTTCAACTTACTGAAGGGAGGTTGCAAAGACGCTGGAGAGAGGCTGTTCACAGTGGTCACAGATGGCAGAACACAGAACAATGGTCTCAAGCTGCACTTGGGAAGGTCCAAGTTGAACATTAGGAAAAACTTTTCCACTAGGAGGGTGGTGAAGCATTGGAATGGTCTACCCAGGGAAGCAATGGAGTCTCCATCCCTGGAGGTGTTTAAGTCTCACCTTGACAATGCGCTGGCTGGGCTGATCTGATGGGTTTGGTCCTGCCTAGGGCAGGGGACTGGACTTGATGGCTTTTTTAGGTCTCTTCCAACTTACTGTTCTATGATTCTATGGCACCTTTTGAAAATAGCAAATACATTCTCCTAGCCCTATCTCTTGGCTCTATTTTGTCGTCACCAAGCCACCACCCCATATACATTAATATCCTTCCTAAAAAACTCACCTTTCTCAGCATGCACAAAAAAGGGCCAATGATTAAAACTGCCCAGGTTATTCCCTCTGTGGGTCTCCCTCCTCCTTTTTTATTATCATCTCGCTGGGGCAGGGACTGTCTTTTCCTTTTGTGTCTCATCCTTTAATAGGGATGGTCTTCATTTTCAGAGCTTAGCTAGTCAGAATTCTTACTGAGTAGTGATAGAGTCCCCATGCAGAAGAACTGGGATCTGGACTCAGTATTTTTGTCAGGAAGGACGTCAGTGTGAAGAGCAATGGAACCAAACCCTCAGTGCAAAAGCAAAGCCCCTTCTTCCTCAGCTTTGCTGCGCTCCCTCTAACTCACTCACTCCCCTGCCCTCTCCCACCTCCTGTACTCTCCTGGCCTTTTTCTCCTTTACCACAAGGCCAGTTGCAGCCAGTAGGGCTCAGGCCTGCGTACCTGACTCTTTCTGTCATTCCTATTAGGACACCAGACTTGGTAAGTGCCAAAAGGCAGTTGTAGCAATTAGTGGCTGGACTAGAGAAAGTGATGGATTCACATCAGTAGCTAAGGGTGCACCTGGTTTCTCTTGTGAATGGGAACTTTGCTGCTGTTCCCCTGTCCTCTTCTAATCAACTGTGTGGTGAAGGAATTGGGTGGCTAACAATTACCAGAGATACAGATAGTGCTGGTCCACAAGAGACCTCAGTGGTCTCTGTTGTGGTGTGTGACTTCTGGAGCAGATGTTCTAAATCAGTTAGACTGGGAGAGTCAATGATTGAGGTGGGATGAGTTTCATGCCAAATTAGTGATCTGTGTCATACCAACTGTTTAACTTGTGCAACACTGAGGGCATGAGTACCTTTTTTTAAGTTGCAAAGGGATCCTCATGATACAGCCCACTACAAAACTCAGGCAGACTCTGACAATCAGAGAGTGGTGCAGGAAATACGAGGCTAAGCAGGACAGAAAGAGATGGCTAGAGGTCTTGCTATATGCAAAAATAGCATTTGACTCTGTGTCACTTCTGGCTTATCTATAACCCAGGTCAACTTCCCGGCTCTGCCAATGTTTTGTTGGTGACCTCCAACATGTAACATATTTTTTAGATTCTTAGACTTTAAGGCCACAAAGGACCATCATGATCACCTTGTGTGTTCCTGCAACTTGCAGGTCACACAACCTCACCCACCCACTCCCGCAATAGTCTCTTAACTTCTAGCTGAGTTACTGACATCCTCAGATCTTGATTTAAAGCCTTCAAGTTACAGGGAATCCGTCATCTGTTCTAGTTTAACTTTTCATGGCCCAGGCTGCAGAGGAAGGCAACGAAACAAAGAGAGTCCTTGTCAATTGACCTAGGGGAGAATTTCTTTACCAACCCCAATATGGGTTTAAGCTCCTATGATTTAAGATTATGGATTTGGCTCTTGAGTAGTCAGGAACAGTGGACACCCAAGGACACTCATCAATAAGTGGAAGCAAAGAGTGGTAACCCAAATAGTCATATAGCTTTCTCACGTATCAGAGGGGTAGCTGTGTTAGTCTGTATCTGCAAAAGCAAAGGGAAGTCCTGTGGGACCTTATAGACTAATAGATGAAATCTTTGCCCATGAAAGCTTATGCTCCAATAAATCTATTAGTCTGTAAGGTGCCATAGGACTTCTTGTTATAGCTAGCTCAAGGTCAACTGTCTTTCATAAAAAGAATGACCGTTCCTTAACACATTTCTTCTAAAGGATATAGTGAAGAGCCTATGAATAACTTTTGAACATCCAAAGACTAAAAGAACATCATTCCCTGCCTTCATGTGGAGATAAGTGGATGTCTAGAAAAGAGATATTACAGCTTGTCTGTTGTAGGTGAATTCATTTTAATATTTCTTTGCCTTGATAGAGCTTCCATTGATGGATGATTTTCTGTTATACAAAAGTATTTTCTGTTGTACAAAAGTATCTCCATTTAAGTATAGAAGAAACGGGGCAAGAAAGATTCACATTTCAGTCTCAACCAAACTCTCTTAAATTGTTTTTTATTTTTTTATATTGGGTTGATTAATATTCTCCCACGGGTTGAAATTGAAAAGTGTTTCTAATAGTAGAATAATCTGAAGTCTCCGTTGAGAACTTTGCTCATTGTTTCCTATGTAGTGAGCTTAGAGGGGTGGGAAGAAGGAAAGGTTATTTTTTCTATTAGTACAGTTCAAAAGGGCTAGTAGGTTCAGACAAACCAGTTAGATGACAAGTACTAATCAATACATTTTGTCTCCAGTCGTTATTTGTAAAGGTATATTCCCTTGGCTTCAGGCTGGCAGCTGTCGTTCATCTCACTGAGTGCGCTGCTTCATGAAATGTTAACAATATCCATAGCTTTGACAGCTGTATCAATAGAACTCTATTGAATTTCAGTCAAACACAAAAAAGGCAGGCTTGTCTAGCTGCTTGACCCCTCTCGAATTGGCCAGGGATCTGAGCGAAACCTCTACATTCCTTGTTTTTTACTTCTGTACAAGAACTGATACAAGGAATAGAAGGATCTTGTTTTATTATGAGTCCAATGGGCAAAAATCTGACAATGTTTGGTTTTTTAGGCTACAACTAATGCTCTTAAGGTAAAGCAAGGCAGCATCTTGCCTGAGGGTTGATGTTTGTTCTGTGGGTGGGGTTCTAATATTTTCCTGAACTGAGAAATTAACTATAAATCTGTCAGCTTTTTCCTTTCATGGTCACATAGTCATTAATAGAATAAGCCCTGGTTCAGCAAAGCAGTTAAGCACCTGGCTTTGACCTCAGTGGGGCTCAAGCACATGCCATCTCTATCCTGGATTATGTTTAAGTGCTTTGCTCAACTCCAGGTTTACCGAAGATGAGATGACTTTAACATGGGGACTATGAGGGAATTGGGGTTAGCTTCTTAGGGAAACTAATATATTTGAGGTCACATTACAAGCTTCAGATTTAAGTATGTGACAGCTTTGTCCTGGTTAAGAATATGTGGACAATTTCCCATCATTTGTGCCACATCATCTTAAATGCTGAGAGGTTTGTTTTAGTCACACTGGCCTAGATACATAGGTGCCTCAACGCCAGACTATGGTGCCTAAGTCAGGGTGTAAGAATCTAAATCCCAGTTTTAGGCTCTCCTGAGATTCATAAAGTTCTTGCTGCACCCTGGAGGCACTTCAACTCATCTTCTGTTTTTGCAATAAAAACCCTAAGTGCCTCTGTTTCTGCTTCTGGGCTGCCTTTTGCTGGGCATGGGGACACCTATCTCCTGTCTATGTCCAAGAGGCATTCACAAAGCAGGGGCAGACAGGCATTCAGCCACCTAGCATGCATGCAAAGTCTGACCCCATAGCTGTGCTTACAGGTGGCCTGGCACATTGAACCTTCCTTGGAGGGTTTGTGCAACAGCTGGAGGTGTGTGGGAATTTTTAACCCAGTGGTAATGGTAGTAACTCAGGATGTGGCAGGCCCCCCAGTTCAAATCCCCCTCCACCATAGATTGCAGAGAGTAAGGTAAGGCATTAGTAGTGTGACGGAATAGGCTGAGGGTCAAGAGAGCAATGGGAACTGAGTGTTAGCTTCCTGTACTGGAGGGTGAGGAATGCCTCCATTAACCATAAAGAGGATGGTCCTTTGAAGAAAGTAGTTCAGAGCTTTTTTTGTAAATAATCTGTTAGTATCAGATCTCCATGAACAGGAGTGAAAGTTACAGCTTTTGTGTTTGAACTCTCAGTTCTCTGGAAGGGAAAGAATTTTGCTCTGCTTAGGGTACAAATGCACCAAGGCCTAGCCCATGACAAGAAGAGAGAACACTGAAGTATGATCAGACCTAATTGTGGAGAGGTGAGAATCCACTAGAGGATTCTACATCATCATCATCAACAACCATGTGCTCAACACCCAATGGTGTCTGATGCCTCCCTCACAATTTCCTTCAATCTTTCCCTGTCCAGAGTGGGGCAGTTTAGTTTCTGTAGACTAGCTCCGCACCATTCTACTATATCATCCACCCATTCTCTGTGGGGTCTGCCTCTCCTATTCGAACTGTGCATTATGCTGAATACCAGGGTCTTGACTTTTCGCTCATTGTACGTTCTGCAGATATGGCTGAATAGCTGTAGCTTCCATTGTGTAACCTTCCGCAGTAGATTCTCTTTTGGCTGTATCTTCCTATATCATTCCTCATTGGTGACTTACTGCATCCACCCTATTCTCAGGGTCTTTCTATAAGAACTCCTCTCGAACGCCAATATCTTTCTCTTCAAAGCTTTCGTTATTACCCATGTCTCGCATCTGTACAACATACTGCTGAATACTTTTCAAGACACTCAGTTTTTTTCCGAATCACTTTGCTTTTCCAGATCTTATCCATCACCTTCAAACTCGCTCTTGCTTTTGCTATTTTAGTCACTATTTCTTTCTTGCAGTCTAGATTATACTTCATGTTGCTCCTCAGATACATGAACTTCTCTACTTTCTCTAGTTCAATCCCTTCTGCACTGACCATCCTTCCTATTTCCTTATCACCAGCTACCATTGTCTTCATTTTATCGATGTTCATAATCAGTGTGCACTGCTACAGGATTCTACAGAAATGACTAAATGTCCAGGAAAATAACATTCTGTCTGTGTAATGTTTAAATTAAAACATCTGTAGTGGAATGAATTACAGCATTACATCCCAGTCAGAGAACTGGTTTATAAATTCTGTAGATTTTATGTTCGTTTCTTCACGATATCAGGAACCCACTTAGCACTATAAATATTGTTTGTAAATTCAACTGAAGCTTAACCCCATCTTAACCTTGATATGCCCATAATCATTTAGCTACATTACTGGGGTTCATCAGTCAGGATGTCTGTGGAAAGGCATGTAAATGAAACACAAGAAGCTGTTGCAATGAAACTTACAGTCACAGTTCATTGTTGATAATTATAACCTGCACAGCATTTGTCAGCATAACGTGAAATTGCAGTTAGATTTACAGAAGTGCCTATTTTTTGCCTGCAAGACAAAGAAATGGAAATGGAATGGGAGGGGAAGAATCTGAGCCAAGTTGACCGGTGGGAAAAAATCCTTGTACACGAACAATAGGTTGGTAGATTTTGCATTGTATTTTTCAGGAGAATGGCGCCTTTCTACTGAATACTGATTTTAATTGCTCTTAAACCAATGTCTTACACCAAATTGGGAATGGTCAGAGTATTTGACATAGGCATGACCTACTTCTGTATTTTTGCTTATGGGTTAGATATTTGCTCCCTATTGAGGCTGTGAGGTGATATTACCTCGAGTCTCCTCCTGTTTTCTCTTAGCAACTCACTGTCACTTCTGTCATTAGGAGCCAGGTTGCGCTCAGGACTGCTGTGTCTTCTAGACATAGCCCTCCATCTGTGCCCCACTCTGTTCTTTTTCCCTCACCCTTCTGCGAGGCCACCAGTCCTCTGTCCAGTCACTTGTCTCAGTAGCAAAGTGCAGTCCATACTCTAACCTCCCCAGTTAGTAGCAAGAGGAGGGGAACCTGGGCCTGCCCACTTCTCCAAGACCCAGCCAAGGGACCCTCCATATGGTAGCCATATGCTGCATCATCTCCAGCTCCAACCATTTGTTTCCCTGGGTGCCTTCCCTGTACCCATGGCACCTTTTTCACCTTTTGTATCAGGGCCTCAGTCTGGCAGCATTCTCACTCATGCTCCAACCCTGTCCAGCAATGTCATGTCCTTGTTGCCTTCTTTTCTCCCTCCTTCAAAACAGCTAGTTCTCCCTACTGGAGCTCCAGGGAGTGGCTGGCTGCTCAGTTCAACAGCCATTCTTGTATGGGCCAGCCTAGCATTAATTGGCTGTCTCTCTCAACCTTCTTCTGATTGGGTGTCTCTACAAGCACTTTCCTAAGTGGCTGCCTCCTGCACAGCCTCCCCAGGGTTGCTGTAACTCTTCTTCTGTCACCATGGGACCGATGCACCACCACAATAGTGTCTTTGCGCCTATTCATGCCTGTGGCTTAGTGATGGTTAGTTCACACATGGGTGATATATATTTTCAATGTGCACTAGAATCTGCAGATTGAAGAGTTTTATTTTCCCCCAAAATCTAAAGAGAAAATCTTGCTCCCAGCACCGAGCCTGAGTAGCCAGTCTGCTTCTAAGGGCTCACTAGTAAGAAACCATCTCATCAGGCTGCACAGCAGCTGTAGGATCACCTTGTATCTTTTACTCAATCATAAAGGATAGAATGGCCTTCATAGCTCCTCTGCCACACAGAGGTCAGGTGACTCATAGAAGCCACATGAAGTTCTTTGGAATGTAGGCTGCTGATGTGCAGACAATACATGAGAAAGTACCCATGTAAGCATGTCTCTCAAAGTCCTTCCATCTTCTCCCCTGTGCTGAGCCTTGCTGCTGCAGAATGATGGGGAGTGAGCATGGTGCCAGCAGAGACAAAGTCCAGGAGAACTTGTATCTTTCACATTGGTTTCTCCATCCCCCAAATCCAGTCCCAACCGTCAAATGAATAACAGAAAAAAAGTCCCCGTACCTGCCTGCCTGCCTCTCTGTCTAATCTATCTTCTGTCTCTCTCGCTATACTCTGATCCCCGGGTAGATGTCAGATGAGAAATTAAACTCTGTAACTGGCTAGCCATTACAAATCTTCTTGTCAGCACAGTAGGGGCCTCAGGCTAAGGCAGGCTCCATGTGGCTCCTGGAAGTGGCCGCCAGGTCCCTGCAGCACAGGGAAGCTCTACATGCTGTCTCCACTCTTAGCAGTGGCTCCATGATGCAGCTTGTCAAGGAATGGGGGCCATTCTGCCTGGCATAATTTAGAACAGCAGTTGGGTTAGGCTAAATAATATCAGGAGCTAAACTGGATGCCTCCTGTTTGGCCCCAGAGTCAAAGCAATGGCAAGGTAGATTACAGCCATTTTGCCATCTTCCCGCTCTGTTTCTGTGCCAAAGGTCTGACCCTGATCTTTAACTTCATGAGCAGAACTGTGGGGACTGTGCATTGTAAACATTGTGTTGAGCAGCTGTACTTCCCCAGTTAGACATACAGCTCAGACCTCTGATGGTAACCCTCTTTACGGGGTCATACTACTTTCCAAGAAACAATATAGAAGTGAAGAATCTTTGCTCTGAAGTTGAGTAACTGTGCATTTCCAAGGAGCAGAAGAGAAAATAATCTATTTGTGTCAGTCACCTGTGGATGTTAGTAGAACAGACGTATGTGCACATGATTAAAATACCAGGAAGTTAAATGTGGCTTCAGTTAGTATATTTTCTGAAGCTACCACCATGGATTTAATGCATATGAGAAATAGATGAAAAGGAAAAATACGAGGCCTGGGTTCTTTACTGGTACCTGGTGAAGAATAAAGCTAGCCCTCCTCTGTGATTAACTGGGCAGTGTTAACATTTTATGAGCAAATTCCTAGTTTTTTTAAAAAAGGTTAAAATACAAAAGTCTTAATCGGGACATACATAAGTATGGAACCCAACCTCTTGTTCTTCCTAGCCACAACCATCTGTTGTCCATGCCACTGTCCCAGCTCTCCTCCATTCATTTTTCTCCTATGATGTTTCCATGCTTGCATCACAGTGTTGGTAACTCCACAAGAGAGCAACAAGAGAGACTATGCATTTTAATGGCATTCTGAACCCTGAGCATTCTGGAACCCTACTGCCCAGGGAGGAGGCTTCTCCAAGGCATGGTAGAAATGGAATTGTTGCAGAGATGTTCCACATGTGCACTGTGTGCATTTCAAACTCATAAGTCTCAAATCACCCACATTTGGAGCAGCTCCTCTTAAGGGCTCGCCACTGAAGGGAGTTTTCTCCCTACTATTCAAATTCTTCTCTCAAGTGCTTTCAGTGTTCAAAAGGTTCCCTTTTGATAAAGCTTAGGAAATTTTGGTCTGAAAGGTTCAAATAAGTCATTCACAGGGAAAATGGTTATTGTTGCCATCATTCCAGTAGCTGCTAGTCTTCAGTTATAATGTGTAGGTACAGTGCAGATGGGGAAGGAATCGAAGACAATGTCCCTCAACTTTGGATTACCGATGTTAGCGTAGCCTTACCTCTAAGGCTTTAGGGCCAGATCCTCAGCTGGTGGAAATAAGGTTGCTCAGTTGCAGTGCTATGCTAATGTACCCCAGGTGAAATGCTGGCCCTTCTGTTTGTGTAAATATGCCTGGAATGCAGAATGGGGTAGAAGTGGGGGAGATGTAGAACATCAGCTGTTCTATTTCTTTCCTATCACGTACAAGTCCAGTGCTATCTGGTGCATTTGAAAGGTGCTACTTTAATAACATAACAGTAGAGGTGAAGGAGTTGTAATGGAGGGAGAAGTTGGACTGCAACATTTATGTGGCCCTACTAGTTATTTAAGAACAGCAGCAAATTACAGCACAGAAAGGCAAGTGCAGTTCAATTGCAACCTGGCATCATTAGCCATAAACCATAACCTGAGCACTGCGTGGCAGTTTTAATCAACTGCTCCCTCAAGGTCACCTTGGCTTCTGAGTTATAGGCGTCCTGAAACCTGCCATGATTTATCTTGATGAAGGTAAGTCAGTCTATGTTTTCTGCAGTTTGGCTGTTCTCTGATCTGTAACTACACTACATCACCTCTAGTACAGAAAATATGCTCTGAACAAATACTTGTGGTGGACAGCTCAAATAATAGCAATCCATCTTAGCAAGTGGCATGAGATCTTTCAGTCCTCTTACTTTGGTCAACTTCTTACTTCACTGGAGCTGAGGGTCATTACTCCAGAAGTAGGTTCAGAATGTCAGTTTTTATCAGGAAAATTGCACTCTGTCTGGCACCACTTTTAGCTGGTTGAAGAGGTGATAAAGGAATTTGTGAAGTTGTTGAGATATTTTAATTAGAGTGGAGGATATCTGCACAGCAAATAAAGGTGTGATTTACAGAGCAGCTAGGTGTAGTTCAGCACTATTGGAACTGAATTTAATCTCACATGACTTGGATTAAAGAGTACCCAAAACACTGGCACTGCATTAACACTGGTATCATGTTTGCTACTGATTACTGTGGGCTGCTCCCCTGGAGAATTGAAACTGAGGTTGAATGACCTGTGCCCAAACATTTCCCATCACAGCATTGATTGAGTCAGCCCTCCTGACTAGGTTTTCAGTCCTGAACATTGTGCCAATTCTGGGATGGGTCAACTGAGGTTCTTAATGTCTTTGCTGTTGTGTCTAGCCCTTCATTTTCTTGTGGGCTGCCAAAGGTGAAAGAGAAAGTAGCAGCATTCATAATTCCTTTTGTTGTTAGACAGCTGACATCATCAGTAATACTGGGCAAGATTTCTGCAGAAAAAGATCTGACAAAAGGGGGTTCGGATTAGCTGCAGCAACGAAAACCTCCACCTCCTCTTTCTTATAGTGAGGTTGGGCTCTCCAAAGATATGCAGGAAAATCTGACCCAGACCTTCGGCATTCTCCAACCAGGGATATGTAGCTTTTTTCCTCCTTTGCAACTGGCTTTTTCTTCTTCCTGGCAACGTTTGGATCATGTGCTGGTTTGACACTGATTCCACATTGAGCCTGTCCTTTCCTGCAGTGTGGATGCTGTAGTAGCAAAATCCATATTTGTTCTAATATGTAGAGGCAGTTCTAATCTGCAGCCTGTTTGTTGGTTTTATACCCTCATGACAGATCAGATCAAATAAGTGGCCAGTGTGGGTGGAGTCCTGCTTGTTTGAGGGAGCATAGATAGCGCTGAAAGTAGCTCTGTCATTGTTCCTCCTGACTTGGTGATAGATTAGATTATTATATGGCTGTATATAGACATCGCTAACAACCCAAGGGCCAAGGTAAATTCTACTTGACTTTATAAACAGATTTTCACTTGAAGCTGTGTTTGATTCTCCTGCAGCCGTAAAGCCCAAGATGCAAAATCAAACCCTTTACACAAGACTACGGTAATATGTGTGAGGTCCCAGGTCTTGCATCCAGGTGTCGGAGTCCTGTGACAGCCACTGCATCCTGACCTCCACCCAATGTTGCCTGAAAATTGGTGGGTTGGGAAGCTAGTAGGATTAAGGCCTCAGCCAAGGCAACTCCCATGGGAGGAGCCCTGATTGCCTGGGCTCCACTGAGTGGCCTCTCCTCCACTTCCTGCCCTTTCTAGGCATCCACCATCAGTTTCCAACCCTGACTTCTGAATCCAGCTTGACCGCTGTGTCTGGTGCTCAGGCTCTGACCTGAGTCTGACTCTGGCTTGATCCCTGGCTCTGGCAATTGGCAGTTGACTCTGGTGTTGACCCTTGGCTCATTCTCTAACCTGGATGCCTGATCCTCCCACAAGAACTGACTTTTACTCTGACCACTAGGTTGGACTGCCTCTGTTCTGGAGAAAAGCTACAGCAAGTCCACTATTGCAATCTCACAGTGAAGCTATATTGCAAAAATACAAGCCTGCGGTTCAGTTAGATCCTGTAACGTTGTAGCTTTAAGCTGGTTCAGACCCATTCAGTCTGCAAGTACCATTCCTGCTCTGCTGTGCTGAATATGCCAATGGCTTTTAGTCAGTTAACATCTTCAGGAAGAGATTTCTGTGCAGGGCCATCCTTATGACTTCAGGTGCCCTATGCAGCCCATGCACCTGCTCCCTCCGTCCCTGCTGGGAAGCTGAACAGCAGCTCTGGAGGTGGAGGGCTGTGCCCAGGGCTGTGTGGGCAGAAGCAGGGCTGGGAGGTTGGTGAGGGAATGGGTGGAAGGGGGAGAGGTGCAGTCCATCAGTGCTGTGGATTGGGAGGCGGAGCAGGATGCCAGTGGATTGGGGCCATCTGAGCTGGGTGTGGGGGCCTGAGGGATTCAGCTGCTGGGACCAGGGGGCTGAGGGGCTGGGGAACTAGGCCATGGGGTCGCAGGCGGAGCCGCATTGGGGAGCAGAGGTGCTGGGGTGCTGGGCGGCAAGGCTGGGAGGTGGAGTGGTGGGGTTGAGGGTGGGTGGTCAGAAGGGCCAGAGAATTGGGCCACAGGGTGGTAGGCAGAGCGGAGGTCCACGAGCCAGGGGAGTGAATGGCTGCATCCAGGGAGCAGGGTGGAGGCTGGAGATTGGTGCTGCTTGAAGCAGCACTGGCCTTCCACTGTGCTGGGCGCACACAGGTGCAGCACAGGGCACTTCTTAATTTGGGGTACAGTGGTGCCCTATGCAGCTGCATATTCTGCACATGCCTAAAGACACTCATGAATTCCTTATATCTCTGTATTGTGGGCAAACAAAACATGCAAATTCTTTTAGAAAATACTGGGAAATTCAAACTAATTACTTTAACTGGGAGTTCTCAAGCTGTGGGTCATGACCTGGCAGTGGGCTGGGACTCTATTTCAATATGGTCAGTAGGGCAGAAAGCCCCCCACCAGCCAGAAGACCTGTGGGCAACAGGGGGCTGGAAGTAGAAGGTTGAAGGTTTTGCAATTTAGGGGGTCATGACTTTTTAAAGTCCAAATGGCAGCATCAGCACAAAAAGTTTGAATTTTTATTTCGTTAGAGCTATTGTCAGGAACTTCAGTCTGGTCTTGAGAGGTATCTGCAGCTCCAGAGGCCACAATCTTAGGTGGTACTGAATACTTCCAAGCAGTACTGAGGGTCTGTACCATACTCTAATGAGATGAGAGAACTCAGCCCACCCTGCAAGTACGCACCAAAAAGCAGGCAGAAGAATATCGAAAATTTGTATATTTTCCCATTTATCAGTTTGGATGATTTTTTTTTAATTGAAAATTAAAAACTTTTAAAAATCTTCAAGCCAGGCAAGGGATTTGAGCTCCCACTGCCTCCAGGAATCATTATAGCCCCACCTCTGCCAAGAATTTCAGTAAATACGTAAGCGCAGTCCATTTCTATTCCAGAAAGTATTTTGACCACAGGGATGAGCTTAAGACCTTTCCAAACCCCTAGTCAGGGCCTGGGCAGCAAGAGAACCTCCATTTCTTTGGTTGTGGCGCAGGAATGTAGAAACCCGTCCTTGCTGAACTCCCTTTCAAACATCTCTCTAGAAACTTTGAAATATAATTACTGTTGGTCTCTTTGATTAGTTCCTTCCTATTCATGTCTTGGGCTTTTACTGTAGTAGGTTGTCCTCTGTTTTTGAGGGATGTTTATGATGTTACATGTATTTCATTGTTTTAAAATCTTTAGCAGTACCTCAGACATGTCAGAGGAGCTATTCTTACATTTTATATTATTTTTAAAGCTCCTTCCCACAGGCAATTCATCCTTCCTTCGCACACACCTGAGTAAGAGGAGATATAAAGGCCGCGCCTACACGTGCCGGCTACTTCGAAGTAGCGGCGCCAACTTTGAAATAGCGCCCACCACGGCTACACGTAAGGCGGCGAGACGTCGAAGTCGCTACCCCCATCAGGAGATGGGAATAGCGCCCTACTTTGACGTTCAACGTCGAAGTAGGGAACGTGTAGTCGTTGCGCGTCCTGCAACATCGGAATAGCGGGGTCCGCCATGGCGGCCATCAGCTGAGGGGTTGAGAGACGCTCTCTCCAGCCCCTGAGCTTGATGGTTGCCGTGTGCAGTGGCCCCTTAAAGCTCCCTGCCCCCTGACTTCCTGTGCAGGAAGCTGAGAGAGCGTGCAGGCGGCAGCCCAGCCAAACGGCCAGCCTGCACGCTCCTCTGCAGCCACAACAACCCCCCAGCACTGCGATGGCCGCCCCCCAGCCCCCTAAGCGCCCCCAGGGCACCCCCCTCCAAGGGGAGCCAGGGCTCCCAGACCGGTAGCCAGGCTGGGAAGTGGCAGCGGGGCCCCTCCTGGACAGAGGCTGAGCTTCGGGACCTGCTGGGGATCTGGAGTGAGGAGGAGGTGCTCCAGGTAATGGAGAGCAAGAGGTGGAACGCGGATGCGTTCGCTTAGCTGGCTGAGGGCCTGGCCGCCCGGGGTCACCCTGCCCGCACTCCGGATCATGTCCGCAGTAAAGTGAAGGAGCTGCGGCAGGGTTACACCCGGGCCCGGGATGCGGCCGGCTGATCTGGGGCCGCCCCCGTCACTTGCCCCTTTTACAGGGAGCTCAGGGCCATCCTGGGGCCCCGGCACACCTCCTCCCCTCCAGCCACTCTTGATACCTCAGCCGACGAGCCCCAGCGGGCCCCGGAGGTGGAGTCCGCCCCGGAGGCAAGCCCTGAACCCTGCCCCCCCCAGGAGCCCACCCTGGGGCACCAGAGGAGGAGGAGGAGGAGGGGGAGTCCTCCTCCAGCGATGCAGGGCTCCGGATCCACATCCTGTCCCGGAGCTCCAGCAGGGCGTCCACCCACCGGGTGTCCCCCGACTGTGGGAGTGGACCATCAGGTATGTACCCCCCCCGGTGCACACCCCAGGGGTTGAGGGGCGGGGGTAATAGATATGACCAGGGCCCTCCACATGCCCAGATGACCATGGCCCCAAGGACAGCAGTGGCATGTCCCTCACAGGAGTGCATCAGCCCCTGCCCCCCCAGCACGATAATGCCATGCCCCATCCCTGGGGATGGGGGGAGCAGAACGTAGGCTCCCCCGGGGGGAGGGGGTGGGACACCCAGCAGCAGCAGCAGCACCATCTCCCGGGGACGGGGATGGGGAACCTGCAGCAGAGTGGTGGGGGGACAAGGGCCACCGCTCGGGGCCCACACTAACGGCTGTCTCCACCCTTCATCCCACCCTGTGTTCCACAGCTGCACCATCGGAAGGACCGGAGAGCACCGGCAAGGTGTCAGTGGTCCCGGACAGCCCACCGGGGCCATCACTCCAGGCCAGCCCCTCGGCGGAGCATTGACCGGCCCCACGGCGGGGACAATGGCAGAGCCAGCCGCAATCCTGGACGGCGACGGACCCCCCAGCTGCTGGAGATCCACCGTCGGCAGCTGGAGGTCGCCAAGCAGCGCCTGCGGGTGGAGGAACGGCGCCTGCAACTCCAGGAGCTGGCACTGGCCTGGCGCCAGGAGGCATGGGGGGCCTTTATGCAGACATTCGACCATATCGCAGACCACCTGGCCCCCCATGCCGCGCCAGCCACTGCTCTGCCCTCCCTGCCTGCTCCACCCGCTGCTCCATCTGCTGCGCCATCCGCCATCGCACCGCCACCCACCACCGAGGGCCCTTCCGCCGAGGGGGACCTGGGGCCAGCTGACACCCTCCAGCTGTATCTACTGGTCCGCCCGGCCCCCAGCCAGCCCCGGCCAGGGCTGAGGCCGAGGCATGGGTGGTGGCCGCCCACCCCCAGCGCTGGACATTAGGGGGTGTGGGGCCCAGGACGTGCCCCCCCCCCCTTTGTATATATCCCCTTGAGTTTAATCTTCTTTTGTAAATAGTTTCTATTAGACCCCTGTTGTTATGTCGTTATGCTGATCCCTGCCACCCCCATGTACATAGTTCTCCCCTTCCTTGTCTTCCCCTTTCATAGTATCTTATTTATAATACATACATATAATTTTGATTTTGCCTGTAAATAGTTAGTCATGATAATAATAATAAGAGTTCAACAGATATTTGATTTGACGAACAAATGTCTGCTTTTATTTACAAGAAAAGTGTGGGGGGTGCTCTTGGGTGCTCTGTGGTGTGGGTGTAGGGGCAGGGAGTGCTGTGGAGGATGGAGGGGTGCAATGGGGGGTCTGCCAGCGGTCACCCCGCGGCCTTGTCGAACTGGGCCCACAGGGCCTCCCGGACCCGGATCCCCTCGGGGTCCATCTGGTGACTGGGGGCAGCGGGTGGCTGCACATCGGCCCTGCCGGCCTCCACAGCCCAGCCCTGAAAGAAGGCCTCCCCCTTGCTCATGACGAGGTTGTGGAGGGCGCTGCACGCGCCCACAATCTGGGGGATGTTGGTGGGGCCCGCATCAAGGCAGGTAAGGAGACACCTCCAGCGCCCCTTGAGGCGCCCAAATGTGTGCTCCACCACCTGGCGCGCATGGTTCAGGTGCATGTTGAAGCGCTCCTGGCTGGCTGACAGGTGGCCCGTGTATGGGTGCATGAGCCAGGGCCAGAGGGGGTATGCCGCATCTGCAATGAGGCAGACGGGCATGGTGGTGTCCCCCACAGGGATCTTCTGCTGGGGGATGTAGGTCCCCACCTCCAGCCGGCGGCACAGGCCTGAGTTCCGGAATACCCGGGCGTCGTGGGTGCTGCCAGGCCAGCCCACATAAATGTCCAAGAAACGGCCCCGACTGTCCACCAAGGCCTGGAGGACCACAGAATGGTAGCCCTTCCTGTTTAGGTAGCGTCCTCCACTGTGCTCCGGGGCGCGGATGGGGATGTGGGTCCCATCCAGAGCCCCGAAGCAATTGGGGAAGCCCAGGCTGGCACACCCCGCGATGGCAGCATCCGGGTCCCCAAGTCTCACGAGCCGGTGGAGGAGCAGGGCGTTGATGGCGCGGACGACCTGCAGGGGAAGCACATGGGAGAGCACCAATGAGGGGTGTGCAGGGTGTGTGTGGCTCTCCCCTGCCAGGGCTCCCCTCCCCTCCCCTGCCAGGGCTCCCCTCCCCTCCTCTCCCCTGCCAGGGTTCCCCTCCCCTGCCAGGGCTGCCTCCCCCTTGCCCCGTGGATCCTCTTACCTCCATGAGGACAGCCCCGACGGTGGCCTTGCTGACGCCAAACTGCTGGCCCACGGATCGGTAGCTGTCTGGAGTGGCCAGCGTCCAGACAGCGATGCCGACCCGTTTCTCCACAATGAGGGCACGCCGCATGGCAGTGTCCTGGTGCCTCAGTGCGGGGGTGAGCCACTGGCAGAGCTCCAGAAATGTCTGCCGGCTCATCCGAAAGTTCTGGAGCCAGGGGTCGTCATCCCACTCTCCGAGCACCAGCCGCTCCCACCAGTCGGTGCTGGTGGGGTAACTCCACAGCCAGCAGCGTGTGCGGCGGAGGGGGGCGGGGGGGTGCTGCAGGGTTGGGGGCTGCATCCTCCTCCCCTGCGGGCAGCTCCTCCTCTGTGGCAAGGAGGTGCTCAGCTGCCTCCTTCATGGCGTGGAGCAGGGTGAGCACTGCTCCTACAGGGGCGTCTGGGTGGACCTCTGGCTGCTGCTGCTGGGGGTCTATGACTGTGTCGCCCGAGTTGTGCGTGCCTATGGCTCTGCAGACCGTGTGCTGTGCAGGTTGAGTGTGTCTGGGAGGGGCCCTTTAAGGGAGCAGCTAGCTGTTGCCCCGGAATCGCTAGTCCGCCCTGTGACCCTGTCTGCAGCTGTTCCTGGCACCCTTATTTCGATGTGTGCTACTTTGGCGTGTAGACGTTCCCTCGCAGCGCCTATTTCGATGTGGTGCTGCCCAATGCCGACGCTGAATGTCAACGGCACCAGCCCTGGAGGACATGTGGACGCTATTAATTGAAATAGCTTATTTCGATGTCGCTACATCGAAATAAGCTATTTCGATGTAGCATTCACGTGCAGACGTAGCCAAAAAGTCCATAAAACAACCCAGTGCTCCTGTTCACCTTGGCTTGTAACACAAGAACAAGGGAACACTAAGTGGTTCTTGTGCATGGTGGTAAGTGGGGGAGGAATTCTGCTCCGTCTCATCTGCCTTGGCACTGTATACCTGGCAGCTCCCTGGAAGCCAGGATCCAGTTCAGGTAAGACAGACTGGCCGTGTCTACACTAGCCCCCTTCTTTGAAGGGGACATGGAAATGTCATGGACCGCGGAATATCAATGAGGCACTACCATGCATATGTAGTGCCTCATTAACATAACGGTGACTGCATGAATTTTGAAGCTGCTAACTTCGAAGTGCTGACAGGCAGTCTAGACGAGGGTGCTTCGAAATACACACCCAGCTTTGAAATTCCCTTACTCCCAATTTGTCTTGTGTATAGATGCTCTATTTTGAATCGAGCTGTTCTAGAAAATCTCTTCTGGAATAGCTTATTCTGAATAATGCTGCTATGTAGTTATAGCCACAGAGTCTATGTTCCTGGCTGGAAGGAACATGGGCTCTGTCTTTGAAGGACAAAACTACCTAGGAGTATTGGCTTGCAACCTCTGTTTTCCCTTCTCTCTTTCCCAGTCAAGTACACAGCTATGGCTATAGATCCAAACATTAAAAAAAAGGAGGCAAAATCTCCTCCATCCTCAGTTTATCCTGACAATGTTGGCTGCTGTGCTGGAGATGTGCAAAGTGGCTAGTATGACATGTAGAATAGGTTGAACTTCTCTAATCCAGCACCCTCGAGACCTGACCGGTGCCACAGGAGGTCAATTATGTCTAGTACATTACCAACATGTCCAGTGCTTACTTGACTCTTAGAAGACGTTTAGGGGTAATTTAGTAACAGCAGAGAACATGGAGAGTCAGGACTGGTGGCTGTAAACAAACTTTATGGGACCACAGCAGACATGACCACACCCGTGATGAATGATAGTCCAGCGAACTAAAATCATGCCATTTTATGAATGTTGTCAGACAAGAGAGTTTCAGATTAGAGAGATTCGACTTGTACTAATGATAGAATTACAGCAGTAGGTTATGGTTCAGATCGCTTTGTACACTAACACCTTGTGATTGCTCTGAATCTGAAAGTCTCTTGTCCAGCAACATTCATAATCTGACCTGATTTTAGTTACCCAGGTGATCACTTATCCTGGGGGTGGTCAAGTTTCCTGTGGTTCCATAAAGTTTGTTTCCAGCCACCAGTCCTGGCTCTCAGTGTTCTGTGCTGTTCTTAAACTGTAATTTACCCTAAATATCTTCTAAGGGCCTAGTAGGCAGTGGAAGTGATGGTAATGTGCTAAACAATATTGGCCTCCTGTGGTCCAGCAAATTCTCTCGTCCAGCATCGGTCAGGTTCCAAGGGTGCCAGACAAGAGGTTCAGCCTGTTATTATTTTGACCCTGCTTTAAGAACATGTGCTTGATGTCCCATTGACTTCGCTGCTTGAAGTTGAGCATGTTTTAGTACTGTCCTGAACTATGATGTCTCTATCAAAGAGCCCTATAGAAGTGTCAGCAATTGTTCTAAAAGTGCCACGCACTGAGGCTCTGACCTAACCGCAGACTCCTCCCTGGATCAGGATTTTTAGTGGTTTAGTGCCTCTAATGGTCTAATGATCTGGACAACAGCTGCAAAAACATGCCTGCAGAGCAGGTTAAAATAATGGGTCTAATTGATATTCATTTATCTGCTGTTTACAGTAAGAACATTAATCACAGAGACCTCATTAGGCATTAATGTTAGGAGTATTTCTGGAACAATTTTTCCTGTAATTTAGTATTAATTATCCGGACCATTATTTTAAAATGTTAATAGCCAAAGCAGACAAGGTTGGTGGATTTATATATTTGATTGGACTGACTTCCATTGGTGATAGACACATGCTTTTGTGCTGATTTGAAACTGACACTTACCCAGAGTGCTTCATGTCTCAGCCCGAATGGTAACTCAATCAAGCAAATAAAGTTTCCATTGAAACACAAAGCAATAGGTAATCAAGAAGACATAAAACTAGCATACACCCATTACTTCCAATACACAAAAAAATAAGGGCAATATTCTGTCCTTGAACATAATAAAATCTCAGTCTGTTTCAAGCACAATATGGTCTTGAAATACAGCGCGACTACTGTTGCATATATCTCGGTGGAGAATTCACTACTCTCTGTCATATTATAAAGGCTATATCTACACTAGCACACTTAGTAGAAGTAGCCTATTTCGACGTAAGAACATCGAAATAGGCTACTTCGACACATATTGTCTACACGTCCTCCAGGGCTGGTGCCGTCGACGTTCAACGTCGAAGTAGCGACGGAGAACGTCAAAAGGAACTGCCCTGGAAGGAAATGCAGAGTGTCCACACACACAAGTGGTCCCCATTGAAATAAGGGGCCAGCAAAGCCCCAAGCTGCTTCCTTAAAGGGCCCCTACCAGACACACTCGGCCTGCACAGCACGAGATCCACAGAGCCGACAACTGGTTGCAGACCCCATGCACACAGCGTGGACCCCCAGCTGCAGCAGCAGCAGCAGCCAGAAGCCCTTGGCTAAGGGTTGCTGTGCTCAGTGACCATAGACCCCACAGGGGCTGGACAGAGCATCTCTCAACCCCTCGGCTGATGGCTGACATGGAGGACCCCGCTATTTTGAAGTAGCACGACACGGATCACCTACACATGCCCTACTTCGACGTTCAACATCGGAGCAGGATGCTATTCCCATCTTCGGATGGGAATAACGATTTCTATGTCTAGCCGCCTAACGTTGATTTCAACGTCGAAATAGCACACGGTGCACGTAGACACGACGCGTGCAATTTCGACATTGTGCCGGCTAGTTCAAAGTAGCCGGCTAGTGTAGACGCACCCAGACTGTATTACTTGTTTCCTGTGCTCCTGTATCTGTTACTTTTCACACTCTCTTTTCTCTTTTCCCTTGATAAAAACTAGGTTAGTACCCACCTCGTCTAGTGTTTGGTTCTGGTTTTATTCTCCGATTCAGAACCTGAGTTTTCTGGCCTAATTTATTTCTGAGAATGAGAAGCAGCAGTGAAGTGTGGGCTTTCTTCAGGCATCCCCCATTAGATACCAGTTAAAGGAGACAGAGGATAAGTTTTCAAGGAATTATTTAGAACGTTAGCTATCTAGTGCCCTTAGACTTAAAGGGCTGGAGAAGCATATGGCCAAAGGCCTGCACAATAATTTGAAAAGTGTTCCATCATGCTCTGGCATCTGTATAAGATCCTCACCTCCATGAATGCGCCACTAAGGGTGCACTTTCCCACTCATATTTATTTAATATGTACTCGTAATTTGCTAGAGGTTCCCTGGGTGCATCCTAAAAAATACATTTGAAATACCCTAAAATGCAGCAGTACAACTCTATTAAAACTACCCAGCAAGCCAAGCAATTTTATATGTTCATATCCACATTCTGTGATTTCTTCACACCATTTTCAAAGGCCTGCATTTTACAGCATGAGGAATTGTGGCGGTTACAGGCTCCTCTCATTTGTGCACTACACTGTTGCATAGGTCTCAGATCAGCAAACTTCAAAGAGCTTTTCCACTGGCACACACAGTTGATAAGTCATAAACAGCCAGATATCCTCTGTCCCTTTTCCTGCCTTGCAGCACTGATTTTTTCCCCACTCCCTTTCCCGTTGCTGATGCCTCTGAGAAATATATCAAACACTAGAAGCTGTATGATTTTGGCAGTTCCCTCTTTAGACTTAATGCAATTCCAAGCTCTCTTCTTCTTGAATTGCTTAAAATCCAATTTATTCATGAACAAATTTTGAAAGGGAAACTAATTCAGTTAAGGGGGAAACAACCAGAGAAAACCACCATAATTTAGTGACTTCTCTGACTAGCCAATCACAATGTTCTCCATTTTTGTAGGCAGCCTTTGGAGGTATTTCCTTGTGCTAACATAATCTGTTTACTGTGATTGTAAGCAGCTCAGTATACCACTATCTTTTTTCTGTCTCCTGGGTTGTACATTTTTTCCTAGCATGGGTTCACTGTGGAACAGTAGATGAAGCCAGCAAAGCAGATTTAACTTATGATCCTTGGTGGTTTCTGAAAGGCTAATTTTTGTCAGGGTGCTCATTTTTTGTATGGGTGTTCTTTGTTAAATCTAAAGAACTATTATACAATGAGATGCTCCTGAGAAAAGTGTAGAAATGAATTCTTAAAGGACTAGATGTTAAGCAAGAGTGCTCCAGTTGGGATTTGCTGTGAAGTCATTGGGCTGTGACTGTTCTTCAGTTCTTATTGGCTGCGTCTACAGTGGGACGCTACATCGAAATAGCTTATTTTGATGTAGTGAAATCAAAATAAGCTCTTTCGACACGTAGCATCCACACATCCTCCAGGGCTGGTGCCGTTGACATAGGAAAGCACTAAATCGAAATGGGCCCCTTGGATGAGCGTCTACACACAAAAGCAGCCCAAATCAGAATAAGGGGGCTAGGAAAGTTTGCAGACAGGGTCACAGGTCGGACTGGCCCTTCCAGGGCAACAGCTCCCTTAAAGGGCCCCTCCCGGGCACACTCGGCCTGCACAGCACAGGTCCGCAGAGCCGACAATTGCTTGCAGACCCTGTGCACACAGCATGCACCCCAGCAGCAGCCAGAAGCCCACACGGCCACCTCTGAGGTGGCGGCCACCCTGCTCGGTGCCATGGAGGAGGCCGCCCAGCACCTCCTGGAAGATGAGTTGTCCTCCCCGGGGGATGAAGGATCCACCCCAGACCATCATGTGGCCCTCCCGGCCCCCCCCCCCCACTGGGCACACCGCCAGCTATGGAGGTACCCCACCAGCACAGAGTGGTGGGAGTGGCTGGTGCTCAAGGAGTGGGACGATGACCGCTGGCTCCAGAATTTCCGGATGAGCTGGCAGACTTTCCTCAAGCTCTGCCAGTAGCTCACCCCTGCCCTGCGGCACCAGGACAGCCCCATGCGGTGTGCCCTTACTGTCGAGAAATAGTTTGGCATCACTGTCTGGAAGCTGGCCACTCCAGACAGCTACCGATCCATAGGACAGCATTTCGGTATGGGCAAGGCCACCGTTGGGGCTGTTGTCATGGTGGTAAGGGGACCCAGGTGGGGGGAGCCCAGGGGGCAGCTCGGGGGAGGTCCAGGCACACACTGCACACCCCTCAGGGGTGCTCATGTCCTCCCCCCGCAGGTGGTCTGTGCACTGAACACTCTGCTGCTTGACAGGCTTGTGCGGCTCTGGGACCTGGATGCGGCCATCGCGGGATTTGCTGGCATGGGGTTCCCTCACTGCTTTGGGGCACTGGATGGGACCCACATCCCCATCTGTTCCCTGGAGCACAGCAAAGGACGCTTTCTGAAAAGGAAGGGCTACCACTTGGTGGTCCTCCAGGCCATGGTGGACAGCTGGGGCTGCCTCCAGGATGTATATGTTGACTGGTCTGGCAGAACCCACAAGGCCTGGGTTTTTAGGAACTGGGGCCTGTGCCGTCAGCTGGAGGCGGGGACCTACATCCCCCCGAGAGGGAGATCCTTCTGGGGGACACCACCGTCCCCCTCTGCCTCGTGGCAGACCCCCTCCAGCCCTGGCTCATGCACACCTACATGGGCCACCTCGGCGCCAGCCAGGAGCGGTTCAACACCTGCCTGAGCCATGCATGCCATGTGGTCGGAGCGGACTTTCGGGCACCTCAAAGGCCACTGGAGGTGCCTCCTCACTCTCCTGGACGCAGGGCTCCCCAGCATCCCCCAGGTTGTGGGCACATGCTGCGCACTCCACAACCTGTTGGAGAGCAAGGGGGAGGCATTTGTGAAGGGCTGGGCTGTGGAGGCTGGCACAGCCTACCCCCAGCCAGACGCCACCCCAAGTCGCCAAGCTGACTACGAGGGGATCTGGGTCCAGGAGGCCCTGCGGGCCCATTTCGACCAGGCTGCGGGGTGAGCACTGGCAGGGCTAGACAGGTAGGCCACACACTGCCCGCCCCCACCTCCCACAACACACTACACTGCCCCCACGCCCACGCTACGCACCCTGAGAGCACACAACACATTTGTTTTGTTTTAAATAAACAGAACATTCTTGAAACCCAACAAAAATGATTAACTTTCTAAACATGAATGGGGAACTATGTACATTGTGGGGGGCAGCTACTAAGGCAAGAGATAAGGAAACTATTTACAATAATGGGGGGGACTATGCACAAAGTGGGGGCCTCGGGGGCCCAGCCCTTGGCCCCCTCACCCGCCACCATCCAGCGTCCAGTGTGGTGGGGTGTGATCCACGTCTGGGCTGGAGGCCCCATCAAGGCTGGGTGGGGGACAGGAGAACCGGCAGGTATGGCTGGGCTGGCTCCTGACCCCCATGGTCCTCCTCCTTGGCAGGCTCCAGGGCAGGTGGAGGGCGGCTGGGAGGAATGGCGGCAAGAGCGGCAGGGGGTGCCATCCGCTCAGTGATCCCCTTGAAGGTCCTCATGAAGGACCCAAGCCTCCGGGCTCCAGGCCAGTGTTCTCTCCTGCAAGTGAAACCTCCACCTGATGCTGGAGGTCAGCGGCTGCCTGCGGTTGGCTCCGGCAGTGGCGGGCTCATCCCGGGGCCAGTCCCTGCTCCGCTGCCTGGCTGCCACGGTGCAAAGTCCCCGCTGGATTGTCCAGCACAATGGATGCGGCTCCCGTGTTGTCATGGCCCTCAGATGGTGCGGCTGTGGAATAGAGTGGGGAAGAGCAAAGACAGCTGTTAGTCTGGGCCCTGACCTGTGGCCCACGCCCCCCCCATCCCTCCACTGCTGGGTCCCCATCCCCCAGGCATGATAATGGGTGTGGTGTCCCCCCCATTGGTGACCCCCTTTGGGGGTTCTGCTCCTCCCTACCCCCAGGGATAGGGCATGGCGCCATCCTGGGATGCAGGTGCTGATGGGCTCTGAGGGATGTTCCACTGCTGTTCCAGGGCCATGGTCTGGCTGGGCCATGGTGGGCCAGTGGTCAGCTGGGTGTGTGGAACGCCCTAGTTGTGTCCCTTGCCCCCGCCCCTTAACCCGGGGGTGTGCACCTGGGATACGTACCTGATGGTCCACTTCCATGGTCAGGGGAAAGCTGGTGGGTGGACGCCCTGCTGGAGCTGCAGGAGGGGAGTTCAATCAGGAGCCCCCCCGTTGCTGGAGCCCTCCTCCTCCTCATCCTCCTCTGCTGTGCCAGGGGTGGGCTCCTCTGGGGCCCCCTGGAGTGCAGAGCTGGCGTCTGGGCTGGACTCTGGCTCCAGGGCCTGCTGGGGCTTGTCGGCCAAGGTGTCAAGTGTGTCCGGGGAGGAGGAGGTGTACCGGGGGCCCAGGGTCTCCCTGAGCTCCCTGTAAAAGGGGCAAGTGGCAGGGGCGGCCCCAGACTGGCTGGCTGTGTCGTGGGCCCAAGTGTAACCCTGCCACAGCTAAGGAGCTCCTGACATGGTCAGGAGTACGGACAGGGTGACCCTGGGCAGCCAGGCCCTCAGCCAGCTGGATGAATGAATCTGTGTTCTGCTGTTTGCTCCTCATTACCTGGAGCACCTCCTCCTCGCCCCAAAGCCCCAGCAGGTCACAGATCTCGGCATCTGACCAGGAGGGGCCCCGCCACCTCTTCCCCCGCAGCTGGATGGCTGGGAGCTCTGGGTCCCACTGGGGGGGGGTGTCCTGGGGGTGCTTGGGGCTCTGGCTGGCTGCCATGGGTGCTGGGTGGGTGATCGAGGAGTCTGGACGGCGTGCAGGCTATGCACGTGTCTGTGCTGCTGCCTGCATGCTCTCAGCTTCTTGCCACAGGAAATCAGGGGGCATGGAACTTTAAGGGGCTGCTGCATGTGGCGACCATAGAGCCCAGGGGCTAGCCAGAGCGTCTCTCAACTCCTCAGCTGATGGCCACCATGGAGGACCCCACTATTTCGACATAGCAGGACACGGATCATCTACACATGCCCTACTTCGATGTTGGATGTCAAAGTAGGGCGCTATTCCCATCTTCTGATGTGGATAGCGATTTTGACATCTCACCGCCTTACGTCAATTTCAACTTTGAAATAGCACCCAGAGTGTGTAGACACGCTGGGCACTATTTCGAAGTTGGCCTGGCTATTTTGAAAGAGCTGACTAGTGTAGACATGGCTATTGTGTTGGATGGGAGGGTAGTAACATCACAGAAAAGACAGTCAGTCTGGAAAAGGTTGAGGGGCAATTTGCTAAAGAGCAAAGGGCTACTGCTTTCTCTTACAAGCAGTGTTCCTGCTAATTTTTTTTTCTCCATTCATGAGGGAGTAAATTTTGTTATATGCACCAAGACGTGTGGATGAGCTCCACCAATAAACAGACACGCTGCCTGCTGTGAGTGGTTGTGGGCTAATCAGCTGGGAGGCACCTGAATCTGTCATGGGTGGCCACCCAAATGCTCAGCTTACAGGAAACATTGCTTGCAAGCTGTGCCTGTGACTTCCCAAAACTGAGAAGCTGTAAGAGTGTATGTCACAGTTGCTTAGCTCCAATTTTATCTAGCAAACAAAACTGCTCCATTGATCCCTCTCTTGGATTTGTACCAGAATTATGGGCTTCAACCATGGTCAACGCCTCTGCTATGGGTGTGGGGACTCAAAGCATAGATAAATCAAGACAGAGAGGTTAGTAACTACATTTAGTGGGGTCAGAACATCTGTTTGAAAAGGAAATGCAATAAAACAAATGCTGCTGGGTAGGGGAGGTGGACTGAGATAACGTGGAACCTGTTTGCAATACAGTAGGCCAATTGGCATGTTCCACAGGGTCTTCAAGATGACATGTAGTATATGAAAAATACATTGGATACATTGAAAATATTCCTCTGGATGCATGAACTGTATCAGACTGTGATATGGGTCAGCTAAATGCTGGGGCTGAGGGGAACCCCCAGATGCATACCCTGACCTGAGCACTATGCCGAAGAGCTCTGTTTCTCTTCCCATACGCAGACTACCCAAGAGTGTGGGAGCATGAGGTGATGATGACCCACTAGCTCTTCAGATTGTTTTTCACTCTTATGCCTGATTGGTGAAGAAAGAGACAAGCTGAAAAGAGTTAATGACAGATTCAGAACAACTGGGTGATGGTCAACAAATCCCTTCCTTAAGCAGTTCACCAGCTGATAGGTAAAATTTGCAATAGTGCCTATCAGCCGCAAGCCCATTTGCAGATGTGATACTGAAAGAATTAAAGAAATTTGGGCCTTTAAGACATTTTAGCATGTTTGAAATTCTCTTCACTTTAATGATGGGCAGTAGCTAGATCCTAGCCAGAAGACTTCACTGGTGTGAGTATCATACAAAAAGTAATTGCATCAGAATGACAACACACTACATATTGTACTAAAAAGAGCTTTGTGATGCCATCTTTAATAGCACCATCTGGTGGCTCCTGGTAATATTACATTCATCCTGGTCAGATCTACTCATTGAGACTTACAGGAGTAGAAGAGTATTATAGGGTATGAGAAATGCTTGCTCTAAACTTGGACCACTGTGGACACCAGAGAAAGTGCAGGTAATAAATGACAGAAGTGGTAGCAAAATGTAGCTTAGACAAAAACCTGAAACCCCCTCAGACACATGCTGGCTAACTATGGTAAATTAGTGCAGAAATGTACAAGGTTTTACATACATTAATATTTAACCTGCATAAATATTTATCTCAGTTTTAGGCAAGAGATATTTGCTCACTTCTGTAAAGTCCATATAAAGAAACCTGGTTACCAACAAGAATGGGGATTTTATGTTCAATAAGTATTTTGAGCTAGACTCAGATCTGATCATGTGAATGTAAAATCAAGAGCAAATCCACTGCAATCAACAGAGTAACGCCTGTGGAGGAGACCAGAAGAATCAAGCCCTTTGTTGACCACTGGGGGTGAGGATGTGAACTGTGATTGATTTTTTTTATTTCAGTGAACTCAGAAAGCATTTGTAGATCAGAACAGTAAATAAGTGATTTAAAGTATCATCCGTGTTGCTCAGCCCGGAAACTCAGAAGATGTGTAAACTAAAGACTGTCTGATTCTGGCTTAAGATGATGGGACTTTACACTCACATTTGCAGGGGAGAACAGCACTAATAATACCTTATGCAGTTAATGGCTGATAAACCATAACTAATGTCACAAGCATTCCTCATAGGGCACGTATACAGACAAAAAAAGTCCTGTCTGCTTTCTGGCCTCCTGAATTTGGTACATGTGAGTAGAAGTCCAGAATATGTTGTTCCATATACTGCATCAGGGCATCTGTAAAGCATAAAATTGGACACTGAGATTTAAAGCACCCCTGCTGCAATACTACATGATGATTCAGCATGGAGCTTTTTCTAGAGGCATTTGGTTTTCAGTGAGCAATTTACAAAACCCACTTCTTTCTTTCTGAGCTAGGTGATCCCTCTGTCTGACTATGTCAGCATTTACATTTGCGCATGATGCTGGGCATCAGCAGCTTTCATACATGCTTCAGTGATTCTAAATGGTCAAACAAAGCTTGCTCAAAAAGAAACTGCACAATGTCTGTGTCGTAGGCAGAGCAGAAATCCACTGTCCGCGTAAAGATTTCCAGAAAAGCATAAAGCTCAAGCTCTTGCTATTGATGAGCTTTGTTTGCTAAGACTGCAGATTGTCAGGCAAGAAAAGATGAGGATTCTTGCAGCCTGTCCATGGTTGATATCTTCTGTTTCCCCTTCAATCCTTTATCTTGTCTATTTAAATGGTAAGCCCTTGTCATACGGTTAGTCCTTTAAGTGAAGTCAGATGCCAACCTGCCTGTGTGGCAGGCTCTCCTGAAAGGAGGGAGTCACCTAGGGCTAGTTCACCACCCAAGTGGTTGGAAGACTAGCACCAGGGCTCAGCAGAACTCAGCTGAGAAAAGGCTCCAGAGGAAGAGGGAAGCAGGCAGGTTTCCATGATGCACCAACAGATTACAGGGTGTGGTGGTGTGAAAATTGTTAGTTAAACCATTGCTAAAAATGTTGTGTTCAAATAAGTTAACCCAGTATCCTGGGGTTAGAAGCCTGTGAAATAAATTTTTTTAGGGTGTTTGGACACTACAAGTTCCACAAAGCTGATTTTTCACCCACCTGTGCACCTGAGCGTTAGAAATTGCAGGCACAATGTTCACGTTTCAAATGTTGCAGGTAAACTTGTACTCACTTTGTACAAGTACATGTGTCTACCATTCAGAAGTCTGCTTTTATTTCTTTGAACTGTGTTTAAAAGTAACAAAAGGAAACTTTTCTGTATGCAGCACATGGTCGGCCTTTGGAACTCCTTGCCAGAGGATGTTGTAATGACCAAGACTTTAATAGGGTTCAGAAGAGAACTAGATACATTCATTGAGGTTAGGTCCATCCATGGCTATTGGCCAGGATGGGGAGGGATGGTGTCCCTAGCCTCTGTGTGTCAGAGGCTGGAAATGGATGACAGGAGAGGGATTGCTTGATGATAGTCTGTTCTGTTCACTCCCTCTGGGGCATGTGGCATTGGCCTCTGCTGGAAAACAGGACACTGGACTAGATGGACCTTTGGTCCAACCCATTATAGTCATTCTTATGTTGATCTTCTCAAGAATTGGCTGGGGGTGGTGGGATAGGGCAAGTAAGATTAGCGGGAGATTCTCTTACAGTGATTGGAGTTGTTTAGAGCATGGGATGTGGCACTCAAAACACCCATGGTGTAGAACACAAGCTTCTCATGTCTCTGGTCCCCTCTTATTCACATTGCGATATTTTTCTCCAAGGAGAAATATATGAGGGCAAGTTATTTAGGAAACCTGGAGTAATTCCACTGTACATTTGTGTAAAGCTGGAATATCCGAGGGGAAAGTCAGACCCTAAAACTACACTGGTACTAAGTAGATTGTACACCAATGATGCACTAGTGAGTGTTTTGACTTACTTTCCATATACCCTTTGCTGTTGACTTACTGCAGGCATTGGGCCTGCTGTTCCCAGGGCAAGCATTCTCTCTGCCCCAGCACTGCTTCAGTATTCTTTACCTCACTGTGCCTCAGGATTAGAGTTCATCTTACTGTTGTGAACCTGAGTCTCGGCACTTGCATTTTGAAGCAAAGTGTCTTGTGAAAGCTCAGATCTTCCTGCCTTGCTTGAAAAGACGTGCTGATCTGCTCCAGCAGGGTCACTGCTGTGTACCTCTTAGAGCGAGTCAGCAGGGGCTAGGCAAGGCAGTTAGGTGAGGACTGGATGGCTGACGGACTTAATGGAGAGATTCTAAAATTTTTGTCTTGAAGTTCAAAGCCTGCTGTTTTTTTAGCCTGTTCCTCTTGTTAGCAGTGCATGGATGCGGGGGGCCACCTCGGCACAGCTCATAGGACATGGAATTCTATACCCTGTGGGTACTGTGAGGGTATGGGAGATGATTATCTCAACCTGATTCCAGTATGTGTCACTGAACCCCAACTGTAGCTGGCACTAAGTGGCCACCATGGTGACAGTCTGAGCACGAGGCCAGCGAGTTAATGGACATAGCTCCTGACTCTCAGAGAGTCTCTCTAGGTTGTTTGGGTCTCTTATATGTTGGCAGGATGGTGAATTGGTGCAGACACTGCTGGTCTGTTCAGTGACTAACCAGACAGGTTGCATCTCTAGGGCTGTCAACCCATCACCTTTAGCCATCGTTAAATCTCTTTCCAAACCACTAGGCAGGTAAGAGTGGGGAGAATTCTGGGACAGTCCATTTTCATGGGTGGACGTGTGTGAATGCAGGAAGCTGTCTGAGGAATCTGTTCTTTTTATCAGTAGCACAACCCTAAAGCTGGCTGATGCCTGCAGGTTGGTGGCTCTGAAAGCTCTCCCAGGCAAATTGTCAACAGCCACATCCCTTCACCAAGAACAGACTGAGATTCTAAATCCCTAAGGCAGCCCTGCTGATGCACAGAGGTGTTCTGATTTGGAAAACATAGCCCTGATCAAATGAATAGTGTGTCTATGTGTGGCTTTGTTCAGTGATTCGTTTATTGTTTTAACAGCATTTTCAAAAAGGAAACTTTGTACATAATTTTATGAGAGCCTTGAAACCAAAGATAAAAGCCTTAGATAGAGAATCCTCTACATTTATCACAGTCGATATATTTAAACTCTGCAGCAGAAACTGGATTGTTGCCAGTGGTTATCAAACTACATTTCTGCATTCTCTACACTACAAATGAATAGATGGCAAAGACACCAGGAGGGTCAGAACCTTAACTGTAAAGGAGAGAAAATTGCCAAAGGCCTTGAATGTATTTTCACTGAAAAGCTTTCCATGTTTCCTTCTTTCACTGGGAACACTAGGAACATAGGGCACATTGCAGACCAAGCAGGCTAGAATTAAAACAAGAGTACAGGTCTGTGTATGCTCCAGTCTGCTAGTTGAGACAGACAGACAGACAGGTGCTAGCTTTGCTGGAGTTTGCACCGTAAAAGAAGCACTGTCTGAAGAAGAAAGCTCATTACCTAATAAATAAAATTGGCAGTCTTTAAAGTGCTACAGGACTGCTTGTTTTTTTTTTTTGTGAAGCTACAGACTAACATTGGTGACGCCTCTGAGACTGTTTCAGAAGACCGAGAAATTGACTGCATGCCACCATTTTAGCCTCGAATCTGACTGCAAGAAAGTGATTGTGAATCTGAAGATCGGAGGCAATTTGATTGACAGAATTTCATGATACCACGAAAAGAAAGGGGTGAATAGCACCCTCAAGACATCCCAAATTCCCCCAAACAAATAAACAAACAAACAAAAACCAACCAGACTTCCACAAACGCAAGGAACCAGTCAGTGAGGTTGCAAGGAAACAAAATCTAGGAAATAAAAGGCTTCAGGAGAACTGGCAGTTCCTTAAAAACAATGTTAAAGGCACAATAACAAGTCATGCCAAAGTGAAGGAAAGATAGGGTAATAGTAAGAAGCCAACATGGCTCCATCATGAGATCTTTAGTGACCTGAAAGAAATTGGAGAAATTGCTAAGGAGATACCTAACTGAGTAGGGACAAAATTAGTCACACCTAGTAAGGGGGAGTTTCTATACATTAGGAGCTGGAGAAAACAGACCTACCTTTTCCTTCCTTTATTCTGTGGGGAAGGAGAGTTAGTTACAGGTGATATGAAGAAGACTGTTTTGCTTCAGTCTTCACTACACAGCTTAATTATGACTAAAAGCTTAACAATATTTATGTTAAGAACACAAGGGGGAAGAACACAAGACAGAATAGACAAAGAATAGGTTAAAAACATCTTGGTGATCAACTTTATCTACTGCACAATTGACTTGGTTCTATCTAGAGAAGATAGAGTCCCTAATTGGCAATATGCCCACAAGCTGCAATCAGCATCAGGGACCCAGCTGATCTCAATGCTGAACAAACACTTCTTAGACGGCAGATGCTGCCCTAAACAGCCCACTTTTTAGGCTACCCTAGGGACATGCTCACATTGTTCGCAGACTGAAGCACCAACGGACAAGCTCTAGGTGAGTTTTTGAGTTTTGAGACCAGGAAAAAGTCCAAAGATAGGAACAAGGTCCATCCCCGCTCTCATAAAGGAAATACCCCAGTGTTGTTTTCTCAATGGAGGACAGAAACTCGGTATGAGAATTCAGTGAACAGCCCTAATCAGGAACTGCCATATTAGACCAGAGGACTGGCTGGTGTAGCTCAGCATCCTGTTGTGGACAGTGGCCAATCCAAGCTGCTTCAGAGGAAGGTGCAAGAAAAGTTGTAGATTGAATAAGCTGCCTGGATAGAAAGCTTCCTCCTAGCCCCCATGGTTGACACACGCTTCAAAGCAGAAGCGGTTACATCTTTGCTACACTTGTGGGGGTGAGAGAATACTTGTGTAACTTGGAACTTCTTGAAAAGTCCTACTTTTGAGTCCTTCTAAATTGTGAGCCACAGGAGTGTCTTACAGCAGTGAGTTCCACCATCAAAAGTTCATTACATTTTATGCTTCTTGATTTCATTGAGTAGTGAGAACAGCAAAGCCAAATTGTTTCCAGACTAAGCAGAAAACATCCTTAATTTCTTGGGAAAGAACCTAATACAGAGACCACAACTGCAAAGCTGTATTTGCAAGAAACAAATGACCATGCAAGTCAACGTTAAAACTCTGAAAAGGAGCTTAGAAGTGGTTTGTTTCTTGTGTTTTCCATCTGGAAAAGTTGAGTTTTCTTATCTTATATAAGAGCACTTAAGGGTTGAGAAGAAATAATTTGAGTGTAAGAGGAGCATTACATTTCATCCTACAGGTTGAACCTGTCTAGTTCAGCACTGTCTCTAATCTGGCGCTCTCTCATCTAGTAACATCCATAATCTGGCATGATATTACTTTGCTGGATGTCCACTTATCATAGGTGTGGCCAAGTTTCCTGTGGTCCCATAATGTTTGTTTACAGCCACCAGTCCTGGATCTCCATGTTCTGTGCTGTTATTTAGTCTGTAGTTTACCCCTAAATGTCTTCTGAGATCCCAGTAAGCAGTGGAAGTGTTAGTACAGCTGCTAGATAATACTGACCTACTTTGGTCTGGCAAATTCTCTCATTCAGCAACGATTGGCTCCCTAGGGTGCTTACTAGAGAGGTTCACAAAGAATATGTGAAAAGCTAGCTGATGCTTTCCAACTAAGAGAATCCAATCTGTGTGTGTCATACACACATACAATAATCTTTATTATATGGAGTTTTAATGATCTGATCAAAAGCACAAGGTTTTAACTGGAGATTTACAAAAAATTAGATTTTAAATTACATGCAAACCAAAAATTGTAAGATTTTTTTAAATGTGTGGGTTCATTAAAGAAAAACCAAAGCACCGACAACTGAATGTTTTTTACAGAGACATTTTGATTATGACAAGATGGCTTTTGAAACCAACATTTTTGTTGAAATCTTTTTATCCATTCTAATGATGACTGTAGAAGTGACTGGAATAATGAGGGTGCTGCACAAACTTCAGTGTACAAGGGCAGCCCAAGAAAAGCTGCATTGGTTTGGTTTGGTTTGGTTTTATTTTTTATTTTGTTGCCGTGATTAGTGTCTACCTAGAGGGCAAAGGATATGAAAATATGTTACAATGGGTCTATGTTTTGTTATTAGGCTCATCAACGTAATAGTTAATATACTAATATCTATCTAGTTTGATTTCTTTTTTAGAATCTATCATTAAAATTTTGTCATGTACCAAATTTTGGCTTAAATAATCCCAATTAAGCATTAACATTTACCTAACTGCAGTGGAAAAAAAAAAGGATGGACTGACATTGATAGCAACTAGTTTGCTTTAACTTGGTAGTATTTTGTTTTTCTGGTGGCTTCCTGTTTCCATGATGAGTGTTTTTAATCATGAACAGCAGGAATGCCTGCTGATTGTTTTAAGTTACCAAATATCTTCATATGCTAAATAAATCAGCAGATCCAAATCCAAATGAATTGTCTGGCTTTTTTCACCATAGTAAAACTATTTAATTCTACATTTTTTTAAATTTTCACATACTTTCACTCCCCTTCTTTGCTGCATGAATTACATCCTAACAGCTGGAACAAATATTCTGCTCATAATCACTAGATTATAAATTACACCTTCTGAGAATAAAACATTCAGCCACTGCACTCAAGGAATAGATTTTCAAGAAGCTGGCCCATTTATCAGTTTATCTATTGATTATCTGTTTAAGGTCACTGAATCAGTGCTATAATGAATGGAATATTTGATTGCTCATATCCTAGACTAAGTGTGTTCATAAGTCTGCACCCAGCAATTTAATAATTATTAAAGATGCCCCAGATCATTAAGAAGCTAACCATTTATGCTCTGGTTTTCTGATGATCAATTACAGGTTTGCTTAATGGGAAAGGAAGGGCAATTAACCTGCCATCAGCCCTGTATCAGTCAAGGTTCTAAACTAGCTAGTATATTTATATCGGTGGGCTAATTTTCTAAGGTGTGGACCAGTGGCGTATTTTCAGTAAGATTTGTGGGTGATTGAGACCCATTAGGATCCAGAAGCCCAATGTCTGATTCTTGTTCAAATTATTAAGGTCCCTTTCTTGGTAATGCTAGTGCTAGAAGTGGGGGCTGGAGGGAAGGGAGAGCTTTAGGTTCACTAAATCTGTAACTTTTAAAAGGGATGTAATCGCCAGTCACCTAATTTGTGGTCACAGGAAGCATCTGTTTATGTATGTGCTGAGGTTTAGTCCAAGGCCATCTACTAAAATCTGATTCAGCATTTTTCTAGGGTCAACCCTGCCACCTGGCAGCTTTTCAGACGCTTGTCTTCAGTGAGCTGGGGGCTCAGTCCACTCCTGGTGGAGAGACATGTTCCCTGTAAGTGGAGCACTTGGGCAGCCACCCAGGAGAGATTCAGGTGCCACCCAGCTGATGAGCAGAGTGTCCACAGCCATCCTCAGAAGGCAACATGTGTTTCTGTTGGAGGTGCACATCCACACATGCATTGGTGCACATAACAGAATTTATTCTGCCCATGGGTGTAAAAAATTCGAGGGAACCCTGGTGGAGAGGACTCCTGATTGAAACATTGTGTTTGTCACCTTGGTGGTGGTGTCAAAGAAGTCCTTAAGTAGGTGGCAGAGTATCTCTTAGCATAGACAATTCTGCTAGAACAGCATTTCTCAACCTTTTTTAAATAAAGTTCCCTTTTTTCAGAAAAATATGCTAATTACCCCAAGACTTTTGTCACATACCCCTAAGGGTACACATACCACCAGTTGAGAAACCTGGTCCGAAGGCAATCTGAGGTTTTGAAACAAGTGCCTTTCAACCGTCCCAGATTACAATACCCTTGTCAGGAGTCAAGATTTGTTTTGCATAGCACCAAGTTACACCTCACTGAAAAACGACTTACAAAAACGTCACAGAAGACTAGCACTGAAAATTTGCTGGCTTTCTACTATCTTATTATCAAATAAAGGAATTAGAATAGAACTATTGTACTGGCATTTCAGCATAAGGCATATAAAGTAGTAGAAACAAGAGCTATGAGAATGTGTCATTGCCTCTTTTCTCAAAAGATGTGGCAAAAGAAGATTATGAAATGCTAGTGAGGCAGAGGAATAAAACCCCCAGAACACACATACTAAAGACAGGGTTGGTTTTTTTTTTTTGTTCTAGATAACGTATTTTCTCTTTCTGAAAGCATATAAAAACATACATTTGACACACACCTAACCAAACTGTTTTCTGTGAAAATGGACTTCTGGTTCAGGTGACAATGTTTTCCAACGCTGAATACAAGTCACCTGGTAAATTACTCATATTCAGGGATGTTTAATGCCAATCAGTGAAAATGTTCAAATTGAGATCAAGTTGAGTAATCCTGCATTAAAAAGAAGTACTGCATAGCTGGAGCTTTTTTATTTGTTTATTACTGAGGTTTGCATGGTGAGAGGTATCACCCCCCCACACACATTTCCATACACCCCTGTCAACAAGTGGATGGGGTTGACTGATTGAGATGATGCAACTATCCGCATCCAGTGCTCTCTACTCTATGTGACTGACTGGGCTCCCAGGATGGACCTGCCTCTCTCGGTACCCTACTTTTGTTTGGTCCACATTGTGTCATGCTCCATAGTTATTTGAGAAATTATTGTCCGGATGCCAGTATTAAGCTAGAAAATTTCTATTATTTTCGTTTATGTAATTGCATACATCGAAAGTTCTCGCTGAATGGACAATGAATACCAATATAGGAGTCAAAGATTCTGCATCAAGTATAATCCTGGCTCAAAGTAGAGATTAAATAGTTCAGATAAGAAATATAGTTTATACTGAAGTGTAATGAGCTCAGGCATTCAGAGCACACATCTACTGCATAGTTATTAATTCTCAGCCCATTTGGCTGGTCACTAGGGTGCTATAGCTGCTTTTAGCCACTCCACCAATGGAAATAGCTATAAATCTGCTTGCTTAAACCGGATTTATGGATTTCATAGAAATGTAAGGGCTGGAAGGAGTCTCAAGAAGTCCCCTAATCCAGCCTGCAGTGCTGAGGCCGGACCAAATGCTCTCTCTTCCCCACCGGTATCTGATGCAGGACATGTATTGCTGGAATGCAAACCAGCTGGAGTGTACCAAGGACTCTAGCCTGCTCGTAACCTGATCCAAAGCTTACTGAAGGAAGTGGAAAGACTCCCAAATCCTAATGTTGTCAACTGCACCTCACTGCTCTCTGGTAAGAGCCAATCAGATCAGTAGAACATATGTGGTTAATACATAATCAAATTCATGCAGACTTCTCTTCTTCTGTCACTACTGGCCTCAGAATCCTCACCAAAGTCAGGCATGTTGTCCTCACCTTCCTACTAGCTGCTCTTCCTGGACTAGTCCTCTCTGGCTAGCTCCCTAGGGAAAACTAGCCACTCAGTTTCAATGGATGTATGTAGTGGCCTGTTATATAAAAGTGCACCCACTTGGCTGACAACTGTTTCGGTTACCAATGGGTTCATGATGTGAGTCTCAGTCTATCAGGATTCTACTATTGTGTAGTCTGTTTCAATTTTGGCCAGATTAGACCTGGGTGAAAACCCTCAAGCTTGAGTCAGAAAGGCACTTAAATAGTGCCTAACTTTGGAGGGCTACTTGTGTGCTTAAATATAATTTACTTATTATCTTCTTTTATCCCTCCCCTAAGCACACAATTCTCCATTTGTTTATCGGTGTTTTTCTGAATGAAAATTTCAAGTTTGCAAATGCTGTATTTAAAAGGAAGATGTGTGATGAATTGTTGAATAATTTCCTCTTTACTCGGCAATGTAGGAATCACCTGAGCACAATTAGGTAACCATGTTTACTAAATACAAATATGCAAGGTATAGCTACCTCTATACTGCTGCTCTGGCCTGTTTTCCAGTAGATTCTAAATGCTAACTCCTGATGTGCCCCACTAGAGGGCTCCCAACCCTTTTAAGGGAACTGATCATATTTCTCTGCACTGCAAGAGCTTTGTTTCTTAGGTTATTAGCTAAATTTCACCATGTTTCCAGGTCTGTTCCCCATATGTCCATTTGAAGGCAATTACTTTTTAAATTAGAGCTTGAAACTTTTTGGGCACTAAATTATTCTTTCGTTCTTTGAATTAATGGAAAACAATTAAAGATGCGCTGGAATGAACAACACCTATTATCTTCAGGTCCCATAATTATTTCCATTGGGGTTTTATTTTAAAGATTAACCATACTGCAAATTAGCAAGGAATCCCTCAAACAGACCTTCAGCTAATTATCTGAAATGGTTGCCTGGGTTTTGACCCAGGTTTTACTTTATGCTCAACTGAGAAACTATGGTGTAGTAAGGGGGTACAACATAAAGGCAGAGGAGATGAAAGAGCTATCTTATTGATCTTCCCAGGATCCCACCATAGAATCAAAATGTATTGGAGGTTTGGAAAGATTAAAATAACTATATCCAGGCTGGCTAACTGACAATGTGGTGTTGTGTGGGGAATAGCAGAGAAATGTCTGTTTACAGAGAATGGAAGATGGAGAAAAATATTTGGTGATATAATAGGGTATAATCAGGGATCATGGGATAAAATTAAGTTGAAGGAAGTTTGGCTAAATATCAGGGAAAATATTCAGTCAGTGAGATCTATCTGTTAGACTGTGGTGTAATCTCCCCAGAGGACTGGTAGCAATCCCATTGCATGAGTCACTGAGAAGTCAAATCTTGAGGGTATACTTGAAGAAATGAACTAATAAGATTGTTTTTCTCCCTCACCTTCAGTTTCTGGTTTAAGTAAGAGCTGGATGGTGAATTGTGCAGCTGGATCAACAGCTGGGAGCACTGTCTGGCAGGCAAAACTTATACTTGCTAACAAATAGATTTTTCTGGGTGAAGGGATACCCCACAGTGATTGTGAGCACTGAGAAATATAGCCCATTAATCATTTTCACATCCTGCTCTGCAGACATTTTCTTGGAAGGTCTATGTTTTACTGGCAGATGTATGATCTGGGAAATTTTCCAGATTCATCTCACAAGTTGAAATGCTCATCTCTCAAGATGTTCAAACTGCACCACAGAAACAGCACTTTGTAACCCTTGCAAATATGAGAGCTTCATCAGCAGAAATCTGTCTGCCAAATGGGAAAACGAGTCAACTGAAAAATGTATAGGAATTTCTCCAGACCACACTACTATCTGCTCACAGATCAAGAAAGGGAGCCATTTGAGCCCAACTCTGGAACAGAATTAGTAATATAACTGAACAATGTGCATCTCATTGTTTTTAGAGCTAGTTCTAGAAATCAGAACTAGACAAGCTACGAAAAGTGGAGCATAGATGTGCAAAGCCCAACATGGAGATTTTAAAATTATTCCTTGAATCAGTTCATTTCTCATCAAACCATCATGCAATAATGAAAATACAGGTTGGACCTCTCTAATCTGGCACTCTCTTGTCTGGTAATATCTGTAATCTGGCATGATTTTTAGTTAGCCAGATGACCACTTATCATGGATGTGGCCAAGTTTCTTGTGATCCCATCAAGTTTGTTTACAGCTACCAGTCCTGGCTCTCAGTGTTCATTTAAACATGTTCTTTAGCTGTAACTTACCCTAAACATCTTCAAGACCCCCAGTAAGCAGTGGAAATGTTGGTAATGCTGCTAGACAATATTGACCTCCTGTAGGCCAGCAAATTCAAGGTAAATCTGTAGTGCCAGAAATTTCTGGTCTTTGTCTTGTGTCTTCCCCTTGCATAGAGCAGTGGTGGATAAATTGCAGTCCATGGAGCATGTGCAGACCATCAAGGCAATCTGACTGTGGGCTGCGAGACATTTTGCCACTGTTGACCATCTGCAGGGACCACCCCCGACAGTTCCTAGTGGGATGTGCTTCTCTCTTCCTAACTGGAGCTGTGTAGGTGGTGTCGTGCAGTCAGTTGGCCACAGGTTGCCCACCACTGGCATCGAGACTTACACAACAGCGTCTCAGAGAGGTAGCTGTGTTAGTCTGTGTCCACAAAGGCAACAAGAAGTCATATGGCACCTTATAGACTAACATGCATGCATCTGAGGACATGGATCTTTGCCCACAAAAGCTTATGCTCAATATATAAGCTAGTCTATAAGGTGCCACAGGTCTTCTAGTTGTGTTTACACAACAGAGTGGTTTATAGGTCTTGATCAAGCTGAACTCTGAAATGACTTTGACTAGGTTACAACTAGTGTGACATCACAGCACATTATTCCCCAACCAAACATCTCAAGCTGGTCTGAAGGGAGTAAATGCAAATCAGTCATCGAAAGGGTTGCAAGCCTCACAGCACTGTCCGTTAGTGCAACCACCCTTGGTGCTGCATGTTTATTTCATTCCACCTACAGAGCAATTAAGCTGATGCAAAAAGCTCTATGACCAGTTGTTTAAACAAATGTCAGCTCCCTCTGCACTGATTCAGGGCTGAATCCTGCCATGGTCTAAAGCGTTACCAGGACTACTCATGTGCTTAAAAGTTTTGCTGGATTAGAGTAACAGTGCATGGCCTAACGGTGTGATCCTGTGAGGTGGCGTTAGATGTAATTGCTATGAACTTCAGCCTTTTCCTCTAAGCAGAACTTGGCCCATGGCTTCGGTAGAGAATAGAAAGTTCCTTAGAAGTGGGGGGCATTATGTTTTTCTTGTCTCCTATCCCCTCAGCAATATGAAATGTATCTCCTACTCAGGGTTCCCTCTATGTTTGTCCATGCAAGGGGGAAATAAATTTTATTATGTGAACCAAGGCATGTTCAGATGTGCACCACCAATAGACAAACATGCTATGTGCTGTAGGAGCTCTGCTAATTAGCTGGGTGGCACCTGAATCTCTCCTGCCCAGATGCTCCACTTACAGGGAACACTGCTCCTATCTATTCTTGCAAATCACTTCTGAGCTTAGACTTCCCTGCACTTGGGGTGCAAAATGCATGCACTGATACACCTATTTGAGGGGTTGTCTCTATTAAATTAGGTTCCCTAGGTAGATAAACAGGAGGTGACATGTCCTGGGCAGGTTCCTCTCAAGCAGGAGATAACAGAGGCTGCTTTGGCTGTCTGCTTGCATATACTGAGCACTATGTACTTCACAGAGGAGGCTGGTTTGCATCCTGAGACTAGTGCTAGAAAGAGAGGGTAAAAGCTTCAAGCAGAGGTTTACAGGGAGAAATAAACAGCACAAGGGGATCCTGCTTTACCCATGAAGGCATGGATTGTTTGGGCATATCTGAGGGTGCAGAGTTATCCACTGGCTCTTTCATTGTGGAGGGAAATGAGTGACATGACCTCTCCTGTGAATGGAAGCCAAGCCTGGTCCTAAAATGCTGGAAAGAGATTGGGTAAGGATTGCTCAATAACTCATGAAATCAGCTAAGAAGATCAGATTGGCAAAGGACTATTTCTTATTGGACCAATGGCTGCTTGCGAGAAAGTCAAGATTTTTAAGCACTCATTCTCACCACCAGAACCTGGCTCAGTACACGATATAACCTTACTCACCTTGTCTCTCTAATGTCCGAGGACTGACATGGTGGTAGTTACACTGCATAGATGGAGGCACCTCATTAAGTAGACCTAGGTTCTACAATGCATTTTTATTTTATATGTAAGAGTTTCTTTCTAGGTGCTATCACTTGAATCTCTTCTCTTTGTTAAATAGCTTAAGCTCATTTTCATTAGGAACCCAGCTAAGTGTTGTGTGCTAACTATAGTATTGATCTAAGGTAGAAATGGGAGAGCTGGGCTGCACTGTCTTTTTTGGAAGTAGCAAATCTGTGACCACTGTGAGCATTCCCAGTGGACGAAGGGAGGGATGCTCCAGGGAGGTGCTGTGAGGAGCTGAGGGATGTGTGTGTGTCTAGCGCTAACCTGCAGACAAGGTGAGGCCTGCATAGGCCTAGTGGGTAGTGATTGTGCTGTATGTGGCTGTAGAGCTGACTCCTGGCAGCAGCAGACAAGGCTTCCCCATGCTAAGGGAATGGAGCAGTGAGAGTCTCTCAGCTCCAGATATCCTTGGGAAAGTTTCATACCCTCCATGGCAACTTCAGTCGTTTCCTGTTCTTTTTTTGTAAAGGGAGTCCTGTCTGTCTGTCTGTCTGTCTGTCTCTCTCTCTCTCTCTCTTCCCTTTGCCCCCTTCCCCTTTTATGCACAAAATCCAAATGAAGAACTCCTTTGTATTAGTGTTCACATTTTAGGTTACCTGCCTTGAAAAGCCCAGCCGCAGCAAATTAGGTTATTTCTGTGGTGTGGAGAGCCTCATGTCTGACAGAGGTTCTTTTCGGAGCTGCTTAACCTATTGGTGGGATTTAAAAATGTGCTGAATCTATCCTTCAGGGAGTCACAGAAACACTCATTTGAATGCATTGTCTCCTGCCAAGTCTGACCTTCAACATCCAACTGAAATGCTCTGCCGTTGCTCAGCTGTCTTCATTCTATCCTGCCTGCTCACTTGGTAATAAACCTGAGAGATTTTGTGTGCCCAGAGCTCATCATCTTCACCCCTGATACTTTCCTTCCATTAAGTCTCCTGCTGAGGCTGCTGCACTTCGTACCTGTGGCTTGAATTATTTGTCCTCTTTATCATGACTTCGAGCTCTGGCAAGCAATTGTCTTCTGTATGATCCCAGTGATTAGAGACTCATTTTTGGGCCTCTCCCTCATTAAATGACTCCTGGACATTCAGGGGACTGGGCAGAAGAGCAAGTGGGATCCTGGTACATGCAGCTGCTGCCCTCCCGAAATGATGCCTATGCACTACAGCCTTTCTTATTGCTCACAATAGCATCCTAAGTCCATCTGATTGCTGCTACGTCTACCCCTTGCAGAGGCCAATTCTCTTAATCACCCTGTTATTGGGAGTGAATTATTTTATGTTTTGGCTCACAAATTTAGGAAGACTCCAACCTTCTGGAATTCCTGTGGCCTAAGAGTTCTAGCTGGTCTTACTGCAACTTTGTGCTACTACCACATGTGCTAGTGTCATGCTTGGGATTTGTAATGCCTGCAGCTCAATGGCAGATATCTTAGTGAGTTGAAGAACAAGGATCATGGGTGGTGCAGCTTCCTCAGACTAGCACTGTAACACATCTGGAATATCAACTCAGTTCTGTCCCCCTGGGTGAGTTTTTATATCGAAAATTAAAACAGCAACCTCTCTCTCCCAAGTTATTTGTTTTCTTTTTGAAAAAAGAAAAAGGAAATTTCCTTAAAATGCAAGTTTTTATAAAAGTACTACAGTGCTTTGGCTTCATGTCAATCCTTCGTTCTGTCCTTGTTAAACACCCCTTTGTTTTGGAGTCATGTGTTTATTACTTTCATTATACATTCTTTGAACTATGGGCCTGAACTTTGCTGGAGTTATTTCCAAGGCAACTGGCATGGCTCTCTGAGCTCAGACATAACCCCATAAACCCAATGAGATGAGGAGTCCAGCAGTCCAGTCCAGTCCTGAGTTCAGGACCTGGGGTTATATCTTTGCCTTAAATAAACCCTTTGCGGTATTGCCCATCACTTGGTGGTAAATGAGACATGGGAATAGTTATAATTATGATACTGTTCACACTGCAATAATTATAAGATAAAGTTTATTAAGCAGGGTTATTTATTAGTCACAGCAATCAAGGCTACATTTCAGATTTGTCACAAACAGACCTGACAGCACATGGATGTTAACATTAGGCTTCCAATGTGTTTAATTTGTAAACCTGTCTGATTTGTGATGGTGGCGAGAAATGGTGTTAAATTGCTTTTTCAACAGCTTATTAGTGATAACCTTTTGGATCTGAACAGCTGCTCCCGCCTTTGCTACATTCCCTGATTTTTTTTTCTAATGCAAAATTATTAAGATTTAAATCAGGCTTATCTGAAAGAGAATAGGGATATTATCAAATTGAAATTAGGAAAATTCTTAAATTGCTTTGGACTGTAAAAGGCCATGGTTAATATATCTCACACCTGACTTCAAATCCTCCAAGCAAGAAACATTTATGTTTTAGCTCACAAGAAAGAGCCTGATTCTGCACCTACTGAACACTGTGATTTATGGGCATTGATAGGAATGGGCTCAAACTGATTAAGATGAAATGCTCTGTTTTCAGCCAGCATGAGCAGTGCAGGTTGAACCTCTCTCATCCAGCATCCTTGGGAGCTGACCGGTGCCGAATGAGAGAATTTGCTGGATGATGGAAGGCCAATATTGTCTAGCAGCATTACCAGCTGTTAGAAGACATTTAGGGGTAAACTACAGCTAAATAACAGCACAGAATGCTGAGAGCCAGGACAGGGAAACAGATCCGTAACTCATAGTGTAGTTGTAGCCACGTGCATTTTATGCCAGTATAGTTAGCGTGGTACATCACCCGCTAGTGTTGATGAAGATTTATCAGCATACATCTTTACAGTGATACAATTGTTTACACTTGGGTTTGTACAGGTGTACCTATTTATGCAAGAAAGACACACCCCCTAGCTCTCAGTTGTACCAGTGTAGTAGACAATCTCTGTGTAAACTAGACCAGCTCTCAGTGCCATTACATTGATATACAGGGGAAGGAAGGGAAGATGTTATTAAATCCCCTTTATGCAGCTATATAAGGGTCAGACAGAATTTCAGTCCATGCACTTGAAAATTTGGTACTGAGCTCTTTGAAAAACCCAGTCCTTAATTTCCAGAGCTCTCTGTAAAGAGGCAGCAGTACAATCAGATAAGTTACAAAACAAAAGCAGTGTCAATACAGTGGTTTGCATGTTGCAATCTTACTGTTTAACTTGATTACTTCCTTGGAAGAAAAAGTAAGGAGTCTAAGCTGTAAAAACAGCAAAGGCATTTTGTTTCTGTTTTACAGGTAGAATCCTTTGGTGTACCAACTACCTTTAAAGCACCCCTTAATCAATTATTTAATTCCTCAAACAGGGTCAGGATTGGTGTCACTAGGGAACAAAGTTGATTCCAGATATGCAGTTCTGGCTACACCACTAGCATACCTAGAATTGGCGTATCAGAATTAACTTTCTGCCCTAGTGTAGATCAGGGCTCTTTGGGCTTGTGCCGAAGTCCATTACTCCAACACGATAGCGCGGAGTGCAAGGGTTGATGGCTGAGCCCAGAGAGATTGATTTTTCTATGTCTTCAGATGTGGCAAAATTGAACTTGGGAAGATCTATCGCAGTGCGTCGAACACCCAGTAAGTATAGAGATACCCTACGTACACCAAGCAGTATTTCTGTTCTCACAAAGTCAACTCTGTATGGCTACGTCTACACGTGAAGCCTACATTGAAGTAGCCTATTTCGACATCGAAATAGGCTATTTCGATGAATAACATCTACACGTCCTCCAGGGCTGGCAACGTCGACGTTCAACATCGACGTTGCGCAGCACCACATCGAAATAGGCGCTGCGAGGGAACGTCTACAAGCCAAAGTAGCACACATCGAAATAAGGGTGCCAGGCACAGCTGCAGACAGGGTCACAGGGTGGACTCAACAGCAAGCCGCTCCCTTAAAGGGCCCCTCCCAGACACAGTTGCACTAAACAGCACAAGATACACAGAGCCGACAACTGGTTGCAGACCCTGTGCATGCAGCACGGATCCCCAGCTGCAGTAGCAGCAGCCAGAAGCCCTGGGCTAAGGGCTGCTGCACACGGTGACCATAGAGCCCCGCAGGGGCTGGAGAGAGAGCGTCTCTCAACCCCTCAGCTGATGGCTGCCATGGCGGACCCCGCTATTTCGAAGTTGCTGGACGCGCAACGACTACACGGTCCCTACTTCGACGTTGAACGTCGAAGTAGGGCGCTATTCCCATCCCCTCATGGGGTTAGCGGCTTCGACGTCTCGCTGCCTAATGTCGATGTTAACATCGAAATAGCACCCAACACGTGTAGCCGTGACGGGCGCTATTTCAAAGTTAGTGCCGCTACTTCGAAGTAGCATGCACGTGTAGACACGGCTTATATGTGGGGTTTTGTTTTCCAGTTTGTTATGTCAGCTTGCCATTGTGGAAACCAGTTTGACAGATCTAAAGCAAACATCTCTGCTATAGGCTTGATTTATACTCTTAAACTGACAGTAAGAGCTTTAAAACTAATTTTCTGCAGTAGCCTTATTAGTAATGCATGAAGGTCTCCAGGCTTAGAATGTCATCAGCTTGGCAAAACACACAGTGGACATCTTGCATTCATTATCAGAAAAAAAAGTTTTCAGAACTTAATAAAACTCAAAAGTTCAAAGAATTAGGTGTTGCACACAGTGTGTTCACATTCCCAGTACAGATTCATCAGGCAATTTAAATTAACATAACAAAGCAAAATCAGCAGCTGCTCTAAAACTAAATGAATTATATTCTGAAGAAACACATTTTTTGTTCTTATTGGCTAAGGCCAACAGGCACATCACGGCCGAACAGTAATAAACACTCTTGCAGTGACATAGTTGCGGCCCAGAATTCTATTACTTTATAATATACCTTACTGCCTGTCAGTGGGAGGTCCCATTCTGCTGGGTCTAAAGTCAAGTCTAATGTGCTGGGAAGTGGCAGACAAACGAGCCAGAGACAAGCTCTGCGGCATTTCACTGACGTGGAAGTAGGTCATTCTTTCTTAGGGGAAGTGAGTAAGGCAATGTCAGACCAACTGAAATGTGCACTGCACTTGGCTGCAAAGGGAAGCTTTCTGAAGAGGTTTCTTGGGGCTAGCAGGCTGGGGAGCAGGTCCAGCCTTTGGGCCAGGCAAACTGGGCCCACACTCAGGGCACTGTAGGCAGGGAGCACCACTAGAGGCTTGGGCTTCCTTTCACCAGCTGCTGTGGGACTTGACTTGGCTGCCTGCTGCACAGACTCCTCGTGTCTGGGCCCTTCCCAGTGCTAGGTCGGCAGGCTTCTCCCTGTCCTCAACTCCAGCCCCTCCCCTTCATCTGCTCACTCTTCAGCCAGCTGACTGATGGCTATGGTTCCACCACAGCACCCCCCAGAAGCCCGGAGCAGTGTGTATCTTCACTGGCAGTGTGATCACATGGCCCAGCACTGCCTGGAACAGAGTGGATTCCCTCCCAGCCTGTGCCACTTGGTCTCTGATAGGCATGGGGTGCTTGGGGACCAGGAGCAAAACTTTCCCTCCGTGACAGTGAGCAGGTGGTGGGGTGGGGTTGCCAATTCTGAATGAATCTATTCAGGGGGTTTCTTCCCCCCCCACCCAATGGGACACAGTATCATTTTCTTAAAATGTCCTATTAAAATCTCCAGGACTGATTCCAACAATCACCAGGAGATTGATACTTCTTGAGGAGACTCCATCTCCAGGCCAGTCCTGGAGGCTTGGCAACACTAGCTGAGGTCAGTTAGGAAAGGCTGGGGACAGAATGAGGGAGGTACCCAGAGGAAAGTGGGGGCAAGTTTGGGGGGAGGGCTGGGCATGAGGTGGGGAATCAAAGAATCAAGGGCTGGGAGAGACCTCAGGAGATCATTGAGTCCAGCCCCCTGCCCAAAGCAGGACCAACCCCATCTAAATCATCCCAGCCAGGACTCTGTCAAGCTGGAACTTAAAAACCTCTAGGGATGGAGATTCCACCCACCTCTCTTGGTAACACATTCCAGTGCTTCATCACCCTCTTGATGAAATAGTTTTTCCTAATATCCAACCTGCACCTCTCCCATTGTAACTTTAGACCATTTCTCCTTGTTCTTCCACCCATCACTACTGAGAACAGCCTCTCTTCAGCCTCTTTAGAACCCTCTTTCAGGAATTTGAAGGCTCCTGTCAAATCACTTCTCTTCTGAAGATCAAATAAGCCCAAATCCCTCATCTTCTCCTCACAGGTTATTTGTTTCAGCCCCATTTTTGTTGCCTTCCGCGTGGAACCTCTCCAATGCATCCACATCCTTTCCATACAGGTGGCCCCAAAACTGGGCACAACATTTCAGATGTGACCTCGCCAGTGCTGAATAGGGAAATAATCATGTCTCTAAATCTGCTGGAAATGCTCCTCCTAATACACCCCAGTATGCCATTAGCCTTCTTGGCTACAAGGGCACACTGTTGACTCAGATCCAGTCTCTTACCTGCTGTAATCCCCAGGTCATTTCTTGCTGTACTGCTACTTAGCCTGTCGGTCCCCAGCCTGTAACAATATTTGGGATTCTTCTACCCCAAGCTCAGCACCCTGCACTTGTCCATGTTGAACCTCATCAGTTTTCTTTTGGCCCAATCCTCCAATGTACCTAGGTCACTCTGGACCCTATCCCTACACTCCAACATATCTACTTGTCCATCTAGCTTAGTGTCAACAGCAAATTTGCTGAGGGTCCAATCCATGCCCTCAGCCAGGTAATTAATAAAGATGTTGAACAATACCAGCCTTAGAAAAAGTCCTTGGACATTCCGCTTGAAACTGACCACCAACCAGACATTGAGCCAACCAGTTGTGCCTAACCATCTAGCCAACTTTCTATCCATTGGGTTTGTGGGGAGCTATGATGGCCATTGAAGTCTTAATAGTGGGGAGGACAGACATAAAAGGGAAGGATGGGAATACAGGTTGAACAGCTCTCATCTGGCACCCTCATGACCTGACCAGTGCCGGACAAAAAAATTTGCTGGAACACAGGAGGTCAGCATTGTCTAGCACTTTGCCAACACTTTCCCTGCTCACTGGGGTCTTAGGAGACATTTAGGGTAAATTAGAGATAAATAACAGCACAGAACAGTGAGTGCCAGGACTGGTGCCTGTAAACAAGCTTTATGGGACCACAGGAAACTTGTCCAGACCCCATGATAAGTGGTCATCTGGCTAACTGATATCATACAGATTATGGATTTTGCTGTTTGAGAGAGGTTCAAACTGTACTGAAGTTTTGTTGCTTTATTTCTTTATCAGCCAGCAGCTGTCCAATCTAAGACTTAAACAAGAACAGTGAAGGAGGTGATGAAAAGAAAGGATGGGGTTAAGGCAATATGAAACCATGGAATTGTATAGATAGGTTAAGCATGTGCACATTGGTGAGCTTCTGTAGTTGTCTTAACATGCTTGTATTTATGTTTTTTTTAACCTTTTTAAAATTTTCATCACCCTTAAGGCATATTATTGCATTATTTGCTTTGTTCTGGTGTAAGATGTTTGCCCATATGAAGAAGAAAAAATACTTTTCAAGGAAATGTTTCCGAAAAATTCTCTGTGCTGTTGCTTGCATGTGTTTAACATTAGTGAAAGGTACCCAGCTGACAGCTGTGGAAATTGACCTACTTTATCTACAAAACTCCCTGCCACTTCATGCTTCAGCTCAAACAGTGGAGTAAGGGAGTCATTCATCTCTTCTCTGCATTGAGGATTTGCCCTGGTTAGAGAAATGAGAGAGAACAAGTAAGATGTGATAGACCTGTTGTTAGTCACAGTTACTTAATGTGTTGCTGGAAGATGCTCAGATACTGAGGTAATGAGCAAGGCATAAGTACCTATATAGATTAAAATACAGTAGAATAGTGACTGGCCATGTGTGTAGGTCTTGTGTTTCCTGGGCAATAGGGTATTTTTTCACCACTTTTTAGCTGACACATGGTAACTAACACATTAGTAAAAACAATGAGAAGTCCTGTGGCACCTTATAGACTAACAGATGTATTGGAACATAAGCGTTCGTGGGCAAAGACGCACTTCATCAGCTGCATAGACATCGACAAAGTGGGTCTTTTGCCCACGAAAGGTTATGCTCCAATAAATGTTAGTCTCTAAGGTGCCACAGGACTTCTTGTTGTTTTTCTGGATACAGACTAACATGGCTATCCCTCACTTATCACATTAGTGAAATCCTCATCTGGACAAGGAATCTGTAGTTTTAAAATGGGATAGCAGGTTGCATGAATACAGGGTAGGACTAGAAAATGAAATAATAACAACAACAAAAAGAGAGACAAAGATGGGTTATAAAACTGGAGAAGTCTTCAAGCTTGTGATTGTCAGACTATGGGAGAGACTGGCTGCAAGGGCAAGGGACAGAAATAGGAAGTGCATGTGGCTGGGAAATAGGAAGTGGTTGTGGTCTCTTTAAGGAGCACATGGGCAAGTCAAGAAGTCATTTCGTGTCTTATTCAACTGCACATTCCAAGTACTGCTTCACTTTTCAGGATTAGAGGAAAATGCTCCATTTTAGGGAGAATGAGAGGCCATGTGGGAGCTGATGGCCCAGAGGCATGGGTGGCAAGGTCCGGGATGTGAGCTGAATTCCACCACTGGTATCAGCTAGTTCTTTTTCTATCATTCAAGATGGATTTGGGGTCATGTCTGACATCCCAGCCATCATGTAAAACCCTTCCTGGTGGCTTTTGGCCACTCACTGAGAGGTACCTCACTGCCAAGTAGCTCTGCTAGGAATAGGAAAGCTGCAGGTGATTTCCACCTCTGCCCAGAGCTCAGTGAAGTTTGTCCAGTGTGCCATTTGCCCTAAGACCAGCCCTGGAAGTGATCCATCATAGAGATACAATGGTTCATTGGCTGGCTGTGTGAATGCAGTGACTTTAGTTGCCTGGGTCTGTAGGAGAAGACAGGACAAGGACTTCCTAACTAGGCACTGGTTAGATGGATTTGGGGTCATGTCTGACATCCCAGCCATCATGTAAAACTTGCAGTAGGTCCTCCACTAAAGCCCTGATTCAGCAAAGAACCTAAGCATGTGGTCCAGTCCCGTTGTACTTCTTTGCAGGAGTGAATTCTCAGGCTTGGTCTACATTAGGCAGGTAAGTCCATTGCAGATATGATAATTGCATAGCCAGAATTGACTTATGTGCAATCAACTTACCTGGCCGCCCTCACAGACTCCTGTTGACCTCCCCGACCCCAGATATTTTGATTTCATGCATCTCTACTAGGTTTGCAAAGCCAAATCTGGAAGTTCAGCTCTGGCCAGGTCGATTTTCCAGGTAATGTATGCAAAACCTAATACATTAGTTTGCATTCCTGGGCTGTGTAAGGTGAACCTAGTGCCTCCAACTCTCTCCCAAGAAATGCACTAGCAGCCTACCAGCTTGTACTCCAGAGTGGCTTATTACTAGTAGAGTATGACCTTGGAACAGATTGCTCATTATAGTTAGCTTCATGAAAATTCATATCTAGTCAGGCAACTTTTAGGAACTCTAGACTCTTCCACACTCACTTGTTGCTGCTTACTTTCCCCTGTTACCTATCTGCTTCAGTAACAAAATTATCTATAAAATCCACAATTTGGTGGGAATCGGGAAGGACCCTAGCAATCTATTAGTATTGACTATTACCAATCTAGAAGTTGTCGAAGCTTGTGTTTATTTGCAGTTTATCTATTTAAACTTTGTATCAACTAAAAAAAAAAACCTTATTAAAAACAAAACACTTAGGCTACATCTACACTACATCAATCTGTCTACAAAACTTCTGTCGACAGATCACATCCACACAAAAGCAGATGGAAAGAGCAATCCTCTCTGTCGACAGAGAGTGGCCAGGCTGCCTGGTGGCTCTCTTGACAGAAGGGCCAACTGGAAGCTGTCCGGTGAACCAGAAGCTCTGTCCATTGACAAAAAGCCCCCTGGAGCATCTACATGGCTTTTTATGTTCACAGGGAACTGTCAATGAAGGCGTTATTCCTGAATGTGGAGAGGCACAATGCTGCCAGCGGATGTGCTGGACTTTGCGTGTAGGAGCTCTCTGGATTTTTCCAACAAAACCCCAGTATTGTCAGAAAAAAACACTCCTGTAGGCATAGTCTTAAGGCTTCTGTGAGAAAAATGTTAAGACTATGTCATCTTTTCTTCAATAACTGAAATGTTTTGCCAGCGTTATTCCCCATTAATAATATTCATTATTTTTATTATTATTATTATCCATTATTATTCATATTTCTCAGCAGTGTGGGTCATTTGTCTCATTTTGCTTCATTTACAGTTGTATGGAGTCTGAAAAAAATCAGCATTGTGTGCTTCTGCCACTGCCCTTTCTTGCCTCAGTAAATCTTTGATCTGCTCATTAAACCACAGTTGGCTTTGAAACACTTGATTGGAACTTTTGTGTGCGTGTGTGTCTTTCCTGGAATCTGTTCCAATCTCTGGCAAATTCTAGAGTAGGAGCGAGCGAGCTGCAAATACAGAATTAGGTCTGAACTTGCACACTATACAAATTTGTCTGTGGAATTTCCTTATGCTAGCTTCTCTAAATATAGACCTGGAGACTGAGCATGCTAATTCTTAGATGCATGTGTTGAGTCATGCATGACCATTCTTCAGCAAGTTGTCCTTCTAAATTTACTCAAGTCTGATTTTTGGTGTCTTCACAAGTTTGCACCTGCTTTGCGGCAAGCCTACCAATCATCTGCAGCATAGAAAGCAGGAGAAGCTAAAAACCATGGGTGGGGGGTATGGAGAGTGGAGAAGACCACAAGATATTCTTCTCACAGAAACAACGCCTTCCCTTCCACCGAAAACTTCATGTGACAAAGGGGTGACGGCAGAGGAACCAGAGGCTCCTCACTAAGCAGCACAAGCTACCCCTACCTGTCTCAATTAAAAGAAAAAAGTTGCCTGGAGGTAAAGTGGACTCCCTGAGCATCCTTTGCTTCCCTATTGGACAGCAAGGTTAACGGTCCTACCATGTCTATCGTGGCTAGAGTGTATCATAAAGCTTCTAGCACAGCCAGCCAGATGAGTAGACTCCAATGTAGACTCAGCTAGTGCCCAGCTCTCAGGCATCCCCAGGGACTTACCTCATTTTTGTTCTCTAATTCCTGGCTGGGCAGAGAGGCAGAGGCAGAGTAGGGAACAATCCTCAGTCCCCAGTATTTTAAACTCATTTCTCCCTCAGCGTGCTGCTTTCCAGGCACAGAGCAGAGGGGTCACAGACTTTCCTGGCTGAACTGCCGAGGGGATTCCCTCTGTACAGGAATCAGAGAAAGAGATGGCAGCAATGCCTATTTAAGGTTTCCTGACACTTTCTCTGAGATTTTGTTTTCACTTTCTTATAACTCTGCTGAGTAGCTGAGGCTGAAATTTGTCATGCAGTTGTCTCCTGCTTGATTTTGTTTATGGTTTAGAAAAACTGCTGTAGCCGTTTCAGATAGCAAGTCTGAGGATAAGTTTTAGAGTCCTAAGTTGAAGCCAGAAGGGACCACCAGATCATCTGATCTCATCTTTTGGATGTTCCTGGTCATCAGCATGACCCAGAACCCACACACAAACCCCAGCAATGCAAAAGAGACCTAAGTGGTACAACCTATGGGAGATTGAACTATTATGTTCCCCAGGAAGAAAACAGGAGTGAGCAAGGAGCACCAGCAGTCTAGGTGCCTGTGGTGGCAGATAAAGATGGAGTTTCTCCTGGCAAGTGACCCGCGTCCACATGCAACAGACAAGGGCAACCCTTCACCTGTCCCAAGGTCACTGCCAATCTGGTTTAGGGGAAAATTCCTTCCTGAGAGCGCATAAGGCAGTGAGTTAGGCCCTGAGCAAGACTGACCCAGTCAAATGCCTGAGTGCTCAGTGCCACCTAAGAGTCCTGGCCTTCCCCATCCAGTGTTCTGCCCTGAGCCCAGGCCATCCCTGATGCCTCAGAGTAAGGAGATACAAAGTACATAGGGAGGGTGGAGGCAGCAAGAAAAATTCCCTTCCTGGTCCTATAGATGTATGCATTGAGCATGACCAAGCCCCCAGAGCACTTCTAAATACCAACTGGAATCTCCACAGATCACCTTACTGAGGATGATCAGGGCTTTAGGACCAAGCAGGGCATTTCTGGCAGTAGCATCTCTTGTCTGCCAGAGTCAGCTGTAACCCCCAGGCACCAGAGCAAACCTCAGGTGGGGTTGGTGACATTTTTGCTTCCATGTTGTGTAGACCTGACTATAGGAGAGATGTCACAATAAGGAAACAATGGAGCACAGTCTACACTAGTATTGCTCTGTCCCAGCAGCGCAGATGAATCTGTGATAGCACAACAGTTGGAGATTTCCCCAAAGATTCCAATGTAGACTCATCACGGGCATGGAGAAGGATTCTGCAGCGACATGGGACAGCCTGGCACAGAAATCTGACTCAGAGGTTGTTGGACAGATAGCAGACTTAAGGGTCTGTCTTCTTATCTCAGAAGCTTGACAGAGTGAGCAATTGGAACAAACATGCCAAGAGTCAGAACTTTTCCTTATTTCTCTTCTGCATCTTCAGGGTTCAGAGACTATGGGGGCAAGGCTAGGGCCTGCCAGGCCTAGGCATTTTTTCAGACCTGTAATCCTTTTTTCTCTGAATTGCTTCGTTTTGTAATACGTTTTAAGCCAATTCAGTTCCAGGCTTTTTGGGAAATTCAGATCCTTTTCTGTAGGAAACAAAATGGTTAGCTTGAGGAAAGTTTCTGATGGGGAGACTGTAGCTTACACCAGTTCCTCCTCTGCAAGAGACACAGAGAAAGGAATCCAGTCCCTTCCTTAAGTACTTGTCTTGGGTCTAACTCCACTTGATCCTGAAGCACAGGAAAAGCTGAAAGCCCTTTGGAGACCAGAGCTTGATGGGGACCTCCTCACTGAAGATCTAACATACTTAGCTGACCTAGTGTGATGAATCAGTTGTGGGTCAGCAGAGGTAAGTGTGGTGAGCTTGAAATCTGAATACCTGCTGAATGGACGGCCGAAGTTCCAGAATATCTAGATGTGGAAGTAGCTGTGCATGTGAGTGCTTATTAGAACCCACCAGGTGCTGGACCTTGTAGGCCCTAGCAGCTAAAGCATCTTCAGCACTGCACTGGATGCATGGTACATCATGATGTACTCTCAAAGAAAACAGCATGATTGTACCTCAGCATTCTATGTCCCCAGCATGGTGACCATTCACTTGGACCTTGTTCGGTTTCTGTCACAAACTAAGCATGGATACATGGGGATTTTTAGACCCACTTTCAAAAGATTAAAAAAAAAAAAAAGCCTTGACAGGTAATTTCATTGATGCAGTTCAGTGAGTTTGTGCCATAAGGGATAGCAATCTATGCCAGGAAAAGCTGCTTTTGTTTTATTTTAAATGAAAGCAGGTGTTGTGTGTCAGTGGAGAGGGGGAGGAGCTGCAGGAACTGGAAGTGAAACAGTAAATTCCACCTGCTTTGTGACATGTTTACGGTTTGAACTAAACCTGCAGAACTGCTCGGCATGGTAGCCTTTTATTTTATTCATAGTGAATTTTATAATGTGGCATTACACCACCCTGAGTTCAGCTCTGGTCACTACATTTCCAAGCTTAACAGAGTAAAAGGCACCTCAGCTGCTTGCTTCAGATGTAGAGCCCCTAGCAATACATAAATACCAAGGTAGTGACCACACAGGCATTACCTGTGCAAGGTCTAGTTTATTTTACAAGTCTTGTAAAAGTTATAATAAAAAGTCCTCTGCATAAGTTACAAATATATTCAGATGCTCAGTATTAGGGTCTGATGAGTTTCTCATGGATTGTCTATCAGAAGAGGATGGTTCCTTCTGGAGTTTCCTATAGGGGAATTTTCCCATGATTCCCTCATTTTAGTCTGTGATTATCTACACCTACACCCTGTGCATGTCCATAAAAGTCTCCATGCTGTTTTTTCTTATTTGTCTAATGTCCCCTAGAAACTTAAAGGGAATTTAATTTCTATAAATTGTGTAGGTTCTTTTAGCGTCCTTAACGCTGAAGAACAACCTGCATCATGTGGCTAATGCATGTGTTGGAAACAAATTTGCCTTTACAGCATTTTATGATTTAAAATGTAATTTTTTGGCTAAGCTTTCTCTATATTGCCATGTGGTACCTCTTTTCCCATAGTTTTAGAGCATCGGGTTATGCCTTTGTCACATAGTCAGCATTGCTTGTCTTTATGGCCTAAATCACTGTCCTATGTTCTTGCAGGTCTCACACTACAAGTTCTTGCATTTTAGCCTTATTTACTGATGCATGATTATTTCTTCTACATACTGATCAATCTTATGCCTAAGTTTGTTTAGCATACAGTATTTTATGTGGTGTGTTAGTTTAATCATAACTTCACACAATAAATGATTTATAAATTAAAATCATTGGCAAGAGCATGATCCTAATGGGGAGAGTTGTTGACACGTTGGGAGAAATAGTGGATTTAAAGTCAATACGCTATGTAGAGAACATGGCAAACAAACTCAAGCAAGGGACAATCACCTCCTTCATTTTAATGGATCCAGTTGCAGCTGCCATCTTGGCAAGGATGTAGAGCCAGAGGATTGATGTGCTTTCTAGCTTCACCAGGAAATATCAAATGGACCTTTTCATTCCACAGAAAGAAGACTCAACTATGGAGCATGATCTGTAGGCAAGGGTAGTCAACAAGAAGTCAAGGATAGTCAACAGGAATCGTAGTCTGCAGAAGCTCTGTAAATAGGTGTTTTATACAAATCCTTTTTAGTTTAATAAAAATGGAGTCCTGTCCTATTACCTGGCACATGATATAATCATGGAAGACTCCAAACACCACCTTACCACTTATTCGTACAACTATTGCTTATGCCACAAGTGTTCTGAGCACAGAGCTTGGAGATTCAACTTCAGAATCTGCCTTGGGGTCAAGAATTGCCTGGCAAAAGGCTGAAACAATGTGAAAAAATGTTGCAAGAGCCATTCATTTAAAAAAAGTCATACCTGAATTATTTAGTGGTAGAAAAGAAGTGCAGGTGAGGCTTATTATTCTATCCTTGCAGTAAGGGAAGCATACTTGATTTGATTAACTCATGTAAGGTACTCGACAAGTGCTAGATAGGATCCTCTTCATCTCACATAAACAGAACATGCTATAATTCTCCAAGGTTACAATTTCATCATACAGGCATGATAATCAAAGAAACAAGATTACATGGATATGCACAACAGTCTCTTACTGGAGATGATTTTTAAATTTACTTGGTGATATGCAGCACTGATAACAGCATCAAATTCTGATTACCACCAAGGAGAAACATCAGGAAAATAGGGTACTAACCTACCGAGAAACATGTAACAGTTGCAGTCCAGGTGTATCCAATAATTTAATCCAGAATGTGAAATAATGTGAGGACGGGAGCTTGGGAGAATCAGTGAGATTTTCTTCTCCTCTAATGAAGAAGTGACAGAAGTGAGTTTGGCTTGCTGGAATGTCATGTGATGTTGAACACGTAAGGGCTCCACAGCTCAGAAGCTGCGGTGACACTGTGCAGCATTCACTGACTGGAGTCCAGAGGAGAGCCCAGGTACCAGTCAGCTTTCCACACTACAGGAACCATTGTATATCCAGGACCGCTCACTGTGAAGTTAATTCTGGTGCTGATGGGCTGAACTGAGGCCAGAGTGCTCAACACATTGAAGAACAGAGTCCTGTTGCACAAAGAACCAACAACAGTACACATTCTGTTTTCCTGAAGTGCACTGTACTCTATTGAGGAAGATGAAGGTAAAGTCATTGTCTTTCAGGTAGAAGAATCCCTTCAGCCTTTTACTCATTGGCTTACCCTGGTACCCTTTCCAGTGTAGTAAGATAGCACCAACTTCCTTCAAGCCACCCTCCCCAGAAAGGAGGTCAGTACTCTTTTGTACACCCTGGAAAAGTGTTGGGTGTCTGACATTCCCAATATTGGCTGTCTTAGTTGCTGAAAGGGATACATGTAATGGATGCGTGAGTGCAACACCAGCTTGTGTGGGAGGCTGGCCTGATCTCAGCTGCCTCATTTAACTGCCCTTCGCATGCAATAATTTTCTCTCCTCCGTATGCCTTACTAATGGTAGGAAGGCAGGTCTATGCTTTGAGCACTACAATTATATGGATGTAGCACTTCAGTGTAGACATTCATGTCAGCTGTGGCAGTGGTTCCTCCATCGCTGTAGTTAATTTACCTAGGCTAATGGTAGAGTCCTGCTGTAGGTTTAGTGCTGTCAGCACTGGGGGGTTGGTTGGTAGAGCTGTTCCTCTCAGATTCTCCATGGCCTTGGAGAGATGTAGTGAGGCTTATACAAGGTCCCAACGTAGATCGGTTCCCATTCTTGCCAGCCTGCATTTCCCTAACATACGGAAAGATTAAGGCTAAAGCCTTTCAGTGTGATCTAAGAGTACAACATTAGTAACGTTCATCTGCACAGGGCCAAACCACTGTGACTACAAGTCTGAGAACACCCATCTATTTCTGTCCCCCCATGCATCTTCTCCTTCTCAGTTTATTCACCTCCTGCTTTAGCCAAACTATTTGGCATGACTATGCTGCAGCTTCAGTCAGTGGTGAACACACACTTCCTTTGTTCTAGCTCCCAGGGCTACAAGTAGCCATGAAGAGGCCGTAGCACTGCTTTCAGCGCAGGCTGCCTGTAATCCTTGGTACATATGTGTATTGTTTGTCCAGGCTGGGGTCTATCCCACTGCAGTATCACTGCTATTTTTACCCATGCGACTAGAATAAAGGTAGCCCAGGTATGCCCACCTGAGTTGCAATCGCATCTCCAATTGCAGGGACGTAGCTTTAGAATGTGTGCTCTGGGGCATAGTGTATGTGTGTGCGTCCCCATATAATGCAGGACAATGGGGTCCTAATTCCACCCCCGATCTCATTGGGAACTACTACAAGGGGAATAAGCAGTGATAACCCCTGTTAAGCAACACTGCAGTTGTATCAAATGCTCAAGACACAACCTGCCATCCGAAAGGAATCTAGTTTGGCAGCCTTTCATCCATTAGATCTCCCTTGATTTCAATTCCCAGAGTTGCTGTGACAGTAGATGTTAGCTTGAAACCCTCATCTTGCCATCTCTTTATATGGCATGACAAACATTGCAATCTGAAAAGTTATTTCCTCACAAGCATGTTGCACAAATAAACCTTATGCAACCAGGGCTAGGACACTGCAGTGCAGTAAAGCTTACCTGAACGATCACGGACTCCAGCAGCTACTCTGTAAGTGCTAACATATCAAGAAGAGCAGAAAGTACCATCAGGTTAACTTATGCTTCTCTAAAGATTGATTTTTGTGCCTTGGTCAGCCTAATGAAATGATTTTTCCATAGTGTCACCAGATGGGCAATGCAATGAACAGTGTCAGTAATGCAGATAATGCATTATAAGGACAGGCAGCCACAAAGATAAATGTTTGGCACCTAATTGATGTAAACAAAACTGTCACTTTTGGAGGGGAGGTTTGTAAGCGTCAGGGAGAGGGTTTCATTTCTTCCTGTCGCCTGGTGACACACTGCATAGAGCTAAGAAAACTGTAAGGCTTAGCAAATCATTCCGTGAATAATTTCATGAATTTAACCTGCTTTCTATTTGCAGCTTGCCTGAAATAAGCTTCAGATTTTTCTGTACTTTTTTGAGCTCTATAAGATTATTTACTAATGCCCAACTTCACGCAAGAGTTGAAATGATTTAAATCCATGCAATTTAGGGGTCAAAAAAACTTTTTTGGGGATCTGGGCCTGTGCTTTCTACTGTCATAGAATCATAGGGCTGGAAGGGACTTCAGGAGGTCATCTAGTCCAGCCCCTTGGCCCAAGCAGGATCAACCCCATCTAAGTCATCCCAGCCAGGACCTTGTCAAGGCAGGACTTAAAAACCTCCAGGGATGGAGAATCAACCACCTCTCTAGGCAACGCATTCAAGTGCTATAAATTCCTGGTGCCTGAATCTCCAATGCCTTGCACATTGTTTTACTGTTGTTTATATGTGAACAAGGCAGATGCAGAATGTTAGCTGGCATGGTAACCTTTACACCAATTTTGACTTTCTTGACTTAGCAGCTTGGAGAAGAGAGCCTGGAGGCAACTGAGCCTGCTGGGACTGAGCCTAGCGGAAGCAGAGCTGGTTAAAGAGTAGGCTGCAGAGCTGGGAGCCCGTCAGCTGGGGGCTGTCAGCAGAGCCTGGTGGCCAGGAAGAGAGCACATTAGGGTCTGCTGACAGACTCCAGAAGAGCCTGGAGTCTGGCAGAAGAGGTGCCAGAACTGACCTCCCCTGGTCTGGCAAACTCTCCCCTTTGGGACCGATCAGGTACTGTGGCAGGGTGAGGCCAGGGGAGGAAAAACAAGAGTCAAAAGGGCAGATCCGGAGCTGACAATCAGATGGAGTGGGAGCAGCTGAGGAGTAGGTGGCCCTAAATCAGTTTGGACCAGCTGATCCTACTCAGGGCGACCTTTATAAACCCTTTCCCATGCAGGGCAAGAAGGGAGTGTGAGAGGTGATTGAGGAGAGGGAAGGAGATTTGGAGGAACCACAGGATTGGTAGAGGAGAAGAGTCTCAGCAACAAGGGCCTGGGCTGCCCCCCAGTCCAGGAGACCCTGAGACTCAACTAGAGACTGAGGAGAACAGGTCAGTTGGTGGAACTGATCATGAAAGGGGACTTGCTGCTGATGCTGCTACCTGAAGGAGGTACTGGGGGGATTGTCTGGCCCAGGGAGAAGAGCTGCAGGGACAAGGGCAAAGGGAGTCAGCCCTTGTCAGTAGCAGCCAAATAGGGTCCCTGGGCCAGAGCTTGGAATGAGTGGGTGGGAACTGGGCTTCCCCCAGACCACCCCTCTACCCAGCAAGGGTAATGGGGTTCCTATGGTGGGGCCAGTGGACTGAACAGTGGGCCTGGGGCCCAGGAACAAGACTGACCTTATCACAGTCCCAAGAGTACTGGACCAGGGAGGTCCAGCCTGGATGATTTTCTAGGGTTTGCTTTAATGGGCATGACAGTCAAGGTGGGCGGTGGGGCTAGAAGAGCAGCCACACATGAGCCCTTTTGTGTCACTTCGCCAGAGCTGGATAGTCCCAGGCGTAATGTTTCACGTGTATCAACTTAGCTTCCGCACATCGAGTGGGCATACAGCTGCCAATCCCCCAATTGACCCTGGGTGCAGAGCATCCATTCTAAGTTAAAATGACTCTAAATCCAACTTGAAACAAGCTGCAGCTGTTACACCAGACCTACCCAGGACCCACCTCTTCAGAGCAGTGGAAAGACAGTGCTTTTTAGAGTAAAGCAATATTGGTCAGCAAGAAAATGTAGGACAGCCAGAGGCCAAATTCAAATAGTTCCCAGTAAATGTTCATGAACAGAAACAGAACAAACTCCACAGAAAATGTGAGGGACATAAAAGCTAACCTAGTGTGAAATTTCACACTGATAGGCCATTTATCTTTGGATGAAAATAGAAATTTATGCCATGTTTTCAGTCTCTTAGAAAACATCCCGAACTGAGGAGTTTCTGCCAGTTACCTTCATATTACAGCACCAAAAGAACAGCAAGCAGTTTACAGGACAGCTCAAAGACATGTTCCCGGCCCTGTGGAGATCAGGGAACTGATCCTGTACTCAGCCCACTCACACAGACCTGGGGGACATTGGTGTAGGCCAGTTTGCAGAATCAAAAGCAAATTGTTTCTTGTCTAGGAGTGAGGACAAAGGAGGAGGTACTAGGAAACTGACAGAAGATGAGAGGGGAGGAGGCCTACCAATAAAATGTTATAAGGAAGTTGTGATGCTCTTGCGATGTGATTGGTTTATAATATGCCATTCAAAATCTTTCACTGAGTTTTCTTGGACTAGTTCCCTCTAGCGCTCTGGTGGTTCGTTTGGCTGACCAAACATTAAAGAATGAACTAAAATTGGGCTTTTGCCATGCTTTCCTTTGTACGTACAGTGGGAAAATGTCTGCCTCAGGCAAGCTGAGCAGGCAACAGAGGCACAGATGTGATGGCACGTGACTAACAGAACACAGCAGGTCAGCTGCAGGGCAAGGAACAGAGCTGAGCTGGTCTGACTCCCAGTCTAGCTTGGTTATGTCACGCAAATAACTGGCACATTGCATTAACTGGCATGCTGTGGCCGCTGGGCCAGTTACCCAGCCAGGTCTGACTGCCATGGAGTCGGTTTCCTGGCCAGGGCCAGCTGCTGGGGCTGCCAGTGGGGCCGTGGGGGCTCCAGTTCTCAGCTGTGCTGCTGCAGGGCTGGCGGGAGCTCCAGTTCTATGATACTATGAGGCAGCAAGATCTCTGGCTCCCAGTTTCTGGCTGCTATGGGGCCAGCAGGGGCTCCGGGGGCAGCCCTGCGGCTGGGAGCCAGCTGGGAAACAGAGCCCTGCCAGCAGCCCCAACCATAGGAACCCTGGCTGGGGAGACCCACCAGCCCCACTCCGCTGTCCAGCACATTTGAATATCCAGATGCCCCTGTTCCCAGGGGGTTCCAGATAGAGATTTTTCAGTACCAGGGTTGATACGTGATTTGTAGTTTAATCTTTAATATCAAAGTTCAGCCTTTTTGTATTGTTTAGGAGGGTTATTTTTGTCTGTCAGAAATTGTTTCCAGGTACAAATGGATGAATAAGTCACAGGGTTGTTTGAAAATACTAAATTTCTTTTAAAAAAGAAGAAAAAGTGAAATATTATTCCCACTCCAGGCTGTTGCAATTGAAATACATCTTCATGTCTTCAGCGAAGCAGCTTAATGCACAGACAAGATTACAAACTGTCTACTCCCCAGAAGAAAACCTCCAGCCAACTCAAGTATATAAGTTATAAAACAATGCTTCATCAACTACTATTAAATATTCAAATAAACACCATAAAAACTTCAGGAGGAATTTATGGGGACCTTAGATGCAGATAGTAAAACTGTTAAAGCTCCCTAACCCCAAATCAAACGACACCATTTGTCCAATCTATTCCAGGCATCAGTCAAAGCTGAATATGGATGTCTTGTGAAAAATAAATTCTCATGTCTAATGGATGCAGTGCCTAATTCAGCTCAGGCAGCTGAATGCATTCTGCTGCATACACACAGGCATCTCCCAGTGTAGGCTCCCTCTCAGAGACGTGATGTAGTGCGTCGGACACTGACGAGATGCAGGGGTAATGGTGTGTAAGCTGAGATCGGAAAAGGACAAAAGAGTTTGCTGGTTTCCAGTCTAGGGTGCTGTTATTGCTACGGGTGCACATGGCACTCAACACTGCCAGTGGCAAGGGGATGATAAATTGCATGAGAGGAATTAGGGAAGTTCTGTAATAGTATGATTGTGTGGGAAAGAAATTACAGTTCCAAGAATGTGAAAGTTGAAAGAGAGGTTGCTATGAAGAGTATAATAGTATAGAGCCTAATCTAGAAACTGATTTAGTGGTGCACACATTGTGGAAAAGTTCTCTTCAGGAGAGATTTGAATGACACGCTGGGTTAACTTGTTTTGAAAGCCTGTCCAAGAATCAGGTTCATTCTCTTGCAGTCGGGCATGGTACTGCATTGTATTTCTCCTGTTTGAGGCAGAGGGTTCCAGCAATGAACAGAGGCAAAAGATTGGTCACAATGGTGTACATGCAGGGTCAGTAACCCTGGCATGGGTGCCAAGAGTGGCACTCGAGCTGATTTTTTTTTGGCACGTGAGGTGGGAGCTCAGCCTTGCCTCTCTGCCCCCATGCAGCTGGGACATTGCTGAAAGCCTGTGAATTAACAAAAGACCAGCTAATGCTACCAACCACCACCTAAATGCTAAAGATATGCACCTTGATTTATTCGTTAATGAAGCAGTTGTAAGTAGGATGACAACTGACTATAAAAAGTATCTGACTGTACATAGAGGTTGAAAGGTCAAATTTCAGCACTCCTCCTTGGAACGGTTGGTGACCTCGGTCTACATGGCTGTAATGTTTATGAAATGTGCAACGCCTCACATGCCTTTGGCTAGCAAATGGCCAGTGTCAATGACAGACAAAAGCAGCATGTTCCACTGCTTTCCTTTATTTATCCTCTAAGTTCATCCATATGAATGTCCATCGTCTGCCGCCCTTCACGTTGAACTGTGCCTTACTTTCTCCCTTTCTTGTTGACCAAGGAAATTCAAATAGTGATAGCAACAAACGTTTATGTGTGTTGCTTTGTTTGTGAAAAAAGAGGAGCCTGCCCGGGTTCATGCAGCTGGTGCTGCTAATGGGGTGGTTGGGGCTCTGGTTCGCAGTCCATGCTGCTGCAGAACTGGTGGAGGGTCTGGCTCTGGCCCTGCACTACCATGGGGCAGTAAGAGCTCCGGCTCCCAGCCCCTGTGGTGTTGCTGGGCCAGCAGGGGCTTCCAGGCAGGCCTGTGGCTGGGAGCCAGCTGGGGCGCAGAGCCCTGCTGGCAGCCCCCGCCACAGGAACCCTGGCTGAGTGGAACATTGATGCAGAAGTGCCGGTACTCAGCAGCAGCACGTACCACCATGAAAAAAGCCCCGTTTATATGCAACCCACACGCCTCGGTGTGGTTCACTTTGCCATGTAGAGGCACTTAGACCACTTATACAGGGAAGGAACAAGTCTCCTGCGTAGCCTTAGCTGAGACAGGGCTTTTAGCTCAAACTGTAGAGACTCATCCAGAGGCCCCACTTTCAAGTCCCCCTGTGAGCGGTTATACAGGCAAGCGTTGGGAGGCATGAAGCAGGTACAAGAAGGGAGAACAATCCATGTCTCAAGCAGAAATTATTGACAGGAGTTAAGTTGTGCAGTGTGGACGCTGAGCTGAAATACCAAAGGCTCCGAACGCAAGGGAGTTAAGGTAAAACATTATACATCTGCCGTTACAGTGAGAGGTCATACAGGGTAAGTGGGATTAAATTGTGAATGATCAATGGAAAGGTGCATTTTAAAATAAATATTGTTTGAGCTGCTGTTCCTCTGACCAAGCTAAACTGAAATGCTTTCAAAGTAATTGAGATAAGAAAGAGCCATTAACTCAGTCAAAATAGAAGCAGCACATTTAACAATTTATCAGCGCCTTGATTTGTCTGCTGGTATTGACTCAGGTCTGTTGCACACATGGATGAGGGGCTTCAGCTCTCGCTGCTAGGAGAGGCTATTCTGTGACAAGGCCCTGGCCAGGAATTGGAGATGTGAGTTCAATCCCCAGCTCTGCATCGGATTTCCGCTGCAACTATTTCCGAACAGTAAATTGGACACAACATCCTTCATCTGCCTTGATCAGTGTGGGCAGCAGCATTGACAGTCTTGCTGCGCATCTGGCCGAGACAGAGGAGCGGAGGCCTGTGCTGTGCTCTCATGCGGAAAGGGTGTGAATGGAGCTAGGCAGCCCTCAGTGCCACCTGGAGAGCACTGTGCCTACCCCAGGCAGCCAGCAGTGTCTGAGCGTGGTGCAATGTATGGCTGTACACAGCCTGACACAATGGGGCCCCAATCTGCAGCTGAAATACAAATAAATGTACCAGGGATGAATTTCCCCTGTATCTTGCAAATGATTTGTCTAAGAGTATAGAGACCGCAGGCCAAAGACTTGATGTTAGGATATTGGACTTCCTTTTGTTAGCCCTGCCAGAGGCCAGGTCTATACTAGACCTTAAAGTCGATTGTAGATATGTAAGTCCAGCTACAGCAATTGTGTAACTGTAATGGACATATCTATGACTGACTTATTTGGCTGTTCTCACTAAGGCAGGTCAATGGGAGAAACTCTCCCACTGACCTCCTTACTTCTCACAAGAGTGAGGAGTACAAGGGTTGTCTGTTGAGCCCTGATAGTTCAATTTTGCATGTACCCAGTAGGCACACTAAATCAAACCCTGGAATATCAATGCCTGACCAAGTCAATCTCCCAGGTAGTGTAGATGGACGCTAAGTTGGAGGGGTTGCAGACTGCTGCAGCGCTAGGGAGCAGTGGTGGGCAGTTTCTACACATGCCACTTAATAAATGGCCCAAAATGTGCTAATGAGGTGTAGATGCAAATTCCCTGTACCTCATTAGCATAAGGTCACATGATTTGGAGTCTGCAAGATGTTCTTCTGGACTCCAAAACACTGTTTAGAAGCGTGGCCCCCTGGGGGGTCTTCGGGAAGGAAGTCCTTCTTCCGGAGGCCCCTTCTTCCAAAAAATTTACAGGAAGAAGGGGCCTCCAGAAGAAGGACTTCCTTCAGGAAGACCCTCCAGGGGCCACGCTTCCAAACGGCATTTTGGAGTCTGGAAGAAAGTCTTTTGGACTACAAATCACGTGACCTTATGCTAATGAGGTGTGGGAAATTTGCATCTGCACCTCATTAGCATATTTGGGATGTTTATTAGCATGCCACTTTTAAAGGAAGTGGCATGTGTAGAAACAGCCATGGTGGAGAGCTTGATATGCTAGCCTCACCACCAGGGGACATGCCAGCAGTGATTCACATTTAAACGCATGGATTCCATATCCATTCCTCACTTGGTATAAACATGTGCAGTTTCACTAATTTCAAAGGAGTTGCACCAATTCATGCCAGTGGGAGGATCTAACCTAAGAGGAAAAGGAATGCGTAAAACCAATGAGGATACTATTTCCCTTCTTTGCCGTATAAAACCTGGCCTTGAATAGCTCCTGTACTGCTGTTTCCATGGCTTCTAGGAGGCTCTGCCATTGGTTCTGAAGCCGTGTGCAGATCATCTCTGATCTCCATGTACTACTTTGACTGCTGATTTCAAATGAGGGTGCATGGTTCCTGCAAGATCACTTACCTCCAGGTGATTACAAAACAGCTGGCTCACACTGTTTTACATGTGAGCTTTGGCAGTTGCAGTCTCTGGCCGGTGTTCAGCAGGTGCCTGCAGCCTTTTTGGAAACAGTTTTTATGCAGACGATATGAAGCAATTGTGATTTGTGTTTTGTGGGGTTGTAGCTGCAGATATGGGAGAGACAAGGCAGGTGAGGCAATATCTTTTATTGGACCAACTTCCCTTGGTGAGAGAGACTAGCTTGCAAGCTCCACCAAAGAAGATGGTCCACTATTCCCTCTCCCTACTTGTCTTTCTGTGGAAGAGTGTAATCATTATTTAAATACCCTGCCTACACCCACATTTACCTCATAATAGTATGGCGAGACAGGTCGCAACAGTCAAAATGGCAGATACTGCACGGCAATGACCAGGACTAAGTGCTGAGGGTTGTGGAAGAGACTGGTGAGTTTTACTTTAATATATTATTCAGCCATTAAATATCTGTCTGCAGTACAAATTCCCAGGTAGGGTATGGTCACTGGTAAACAAAGGAGCCATAGCCAGAACTTGAGCTGTGTCAGTGATTGTGGCTGTTTTAGGCCTTTTCTTTAATGAACGTATCCTGTTTTTGACTTGCAATTCAGTATGACCTTGTGGGAACCAACCCAGTAAAAGGCCAAGCAGTCACACCACTAGCTTTTCGCTCAGACACACCAAAGCTTTCCATGCAGATTTGGATTTCTATGTGGAAACTCTGTGGCTAGGGAGATTTGTCAATAAAACCCACAGAACATCTACACACAAAATTTGCTTTGTCAACAATCTGTTGACAAAACTCGGCACTTCTGACGACAACTTTCTGCCTCTCCACCATGAGGAATAACACCTTTGTCAACAGTTTCTGTTGACAAAAAAGCTGTGTAGATGCTCTGGGGGGCTCTTTGCCTGCAGACAGGGCTTCCAGGTTCCCTGGGCAGTTGTGTCTGCCATGCATCTGGTTGGCTGTTCTGTCGAGAAAGAAGCTGGGCAGGCCATCCGCTCTCCGTCAACAGAGGAGATCAACAGAGCAATCGATAGTAGCTCTCCAACTTGTGCTGTTTTTGTGCCTGGGCAACCTCTGAGCAGACATCTGCTTGGAAGTGATTTATAGGGACTGGAGACAGAACACCTGTGAGTTTGTAGAAAAGGGTTGAGGCCAACAGTTGCATAGCTTCGTAAGATGCCATGGTGCTATGGGGCAAGGGTGGCCTGGAAAGTGTGGGGTTGCACTGTCATTTCCATGAGACTGATGAGAACCTTGAAAAGCTTGTGGGGCTGAGCCCCTAGCCTGTTCCACGAGGGGTGACATGTCCACACAGTGGTGATAAGATCCAAGTTAGCACAAGAATTTCCTGTGCACTGTAATGTCCATTTCTTTATTAAGGTTCTACTGACCCATGCAGCATTGAGGAGAGGGACGATAGGCTGGAGGGTAGGGACAGGGTACAGACTGACTTAGACAAATTGGAAGACTGGGCTGCAAGAAATCTGATGAAGTTCAATAAGGACAGGTGCAGAGTCCTGCACTTGGGCTGGAAGAATCCCAAGCATTGTTACAGGCTGGGGTCTGACTGGCTCTGTAGTAGTTTTGCAGAAAAGGACCTGGGAGTTGTAGTGGACAAGAAGCTGGACATGAGTCAACGGTGTGCTGTTGTAGCCAAGAAAGCTAATGGCATAGTAGGTTGCATCAAGAAGGGCATTGCTAGTAGATCCAGAGGAGTGATTATTCCTCTTTATTGGGCTTTGGTGAGGCTGTATCTGGAGTACTGTGTCCAGTTCTGGGCCCCCCAATTATAGGAAGGATGTGGATACACTGGAGAGGGTCCAGCGGAGGGCCACCAAAATAATTAGGGAGCTGGAGCATATGACTTATGAAGAAAGGGTTAGGAAACTGGGACTGTTTAGTCTGCAGAAAAGAAGACTGAGGGGGGACTTGATAACAGCCTTCAACTTACTGAAGGGAGGCTGCAAAGAGGCTGTTTACAGTGGTCACAGATGGCAGAACACGGAACAATGGTCTCAAGTTGTGGTTGGAAAGGTCCAGGTTGAACATTAGGAAAAACTTTTTCGCTAGGAGGCTGGTGAAGCATTGGAATGGTAGTGGAGTCTCCATCCCTGGAGGTGTTTAAGTCTCGCCTTGACAAAGCCCTGGCTGGGCTGATCTGATGGGTTTGGTCCTGCTTAGAGCAGGGGGCTGGACTCGAGGGCTTTTTTAGGCCCCTTCCAGCTTTATTGTTCTATGATTCTATGACAATAATATGACACTGAAAGCTGGTGAGAGCATTCATCCTGTGGTGGCCTGTTCTCAGCCACTGAGGTCAATCTACCGCCTGGAACATGCTCCTGCTGCCATACATTATTAGTGACTGGACGGGCATTTGTCACAGTGTCAACACTTGAGTGGTGTCTGGCTTTGAGATGTTCTGTGACACACAGCCCATGTCATCCTCAGTTTGATTTACAAGGTCTGCTGCCCTGTACCTTGGAGTCATTCACACTCCCACACAGTGGATGTAAAATGACAGTGGGTCATTGGGAATCTCTACTCGGGGCCAGATTCTCACTACTGCAGTTCCTTTTGCATGAGGAGCTGGAAAGCTGTTGCCAAGGTTGAACCCCATACGAGGTGCAGAGCGGATGGGCTCTTCACCATCCCTGTTCTGGCACCAGTGTAGGGGGATGCCCAGGAGGAAGAGGAGATGGTCTAAACACAGTTGCACTCCATCAGTTGCACTAGGAGCCAGTTATTTCCAGTGTCCAGAGCCTTAAGTTTACTCTAAACTGCCCTGGGGCTGGGGACCCAGAACCAGTATCTGGGAACTCCCAACAGAACCTTTACTACTGGGGAGCCTGCAGCCTTTGTGGGCCCTCAGGCAAGGTGTGGGGAGAGGGGCTAGCTCTGCATGCCAAGAGGGGGTTGGCTTTTGGCAGAAGGGGTGGAGCTGGAACCGACAGCTGTCAGCACTACTCAGACAGCAATGCTGTCTCCTCCCCAGCTTTCCCATAGTCAACACAGTAGCTCCAGGCAACTTTGAATCATTCAAATTCAACACATTAGCACAAGGTTTGAACCGGGATGGGAATCTTCTAACTCATCATAGGGGCTCTTTTGCATACTTGGCTTTATCTAATTCTTGACTCCCCCACCCTTCTGCCCCTCGGCTCTCTGATTTGCTCACCTTCATAATATTTTTCTGATTTATCAACCTTGATTACTAATTTTGGTTCTCTGTGCCTTAAATATTGAGTCTGTTCTGGTATAGTTATGGTCTGAAGAAGCGGGTCTGTCCCACGAAAGCTCATCACCTAATAAATTATTTTGTTAATCTTTAAAGTGCTACTGGACTGCTTTTTTGTTTTGATAGTATATAAACTAGCATGGCTTTCTCTCTGTTACTATTCCACATGCAAGGCACTACATTTAGCCATTTGGAATGGAGATCCAATAACTACATGAAAAAACTCACCCAAATCAAGACAGACATCATCTTTCCAAATGCAAGAAAATGGACATTGTACCGAGGGACTGACAGTGAACAACCCATTAGAATCAACGTACTACACCGACTACAGTGAGCATCTATGCCACATGCTTGCTAAGAAACTGAGGAACCACTTGATCAAAATCCTTTACAATACACAAAAGATGATTAGAAATGAACTCTCTGAACTTGAGATTCTCGTCAACAGTCAGGCATCCGTGCAAGACCCCACAGAACAAGGCTTTAATTATAGTAGACAAGAAATTTATAAAACACACTTCCACCTCCTACAAAAAAGAAAAGACAATACATTTTCTAAATTACTTCATACCTCAGGATACTACAACTACAACAACGGTAGCTCAACTAACAATATTGTTAACCTTTCCAGCTACCATCTCAGCCCAGCAGAAGAGTCTCTCCTTCTGCTCCACTTTCTCCACAAACTTAATACATTTCTGTGGTGACCTTTAAGCCTTCTTTCACCACCTCCGTCTAAAGGAATTCTTCCAGCACACCTATGAACAACAGTCTGACTCTCTCAACACCCCCCACCAACACCAAAAGAAGAACTCTATGTGGACTCCCCCTGACAGTTGCAGTGAAAGTCTGGATTTCTGCATACACAATATCAGGTATGTTGTCCAGAGTCTCAAAAATAACCCAGACATTATAATCAAACCAGCTGACAAAGGGTGTGCTGTTGTCATCATGAATAAGTCAGACTATGAACAGGAGGCAGCCAGACAACTCTCCAACACCAAATTTTACAGACCTCTTTCCTTTGATCCCACTTTGGAATTCCAAAAGAAATTACAACTACTACTTAAGGAACTCCCTGCTGCTACTTGGGACCTTAGTCACTCAGGCTACATCTACACATGCCCCAAACTTCGAAATGGCCATGCAAATGGCTATTTCGAAGTTTACTAATGAAACGCTGAAATGCATATTCATCACTTCATTAGCATGCGGGCTGCCACGGCGCTTTGAAATTGATGCGCCTAGCCGCTGTGCAGCGCGTCCAGACAGGGCTCCTTTTCGAAAGGACGCCTCCTACTTCGAAGTCCCCTTATTCCCATGAGCTCATGAGTATAATGAATAGCATTTCAGCGCTTCATTAGTAAACTTCGAAATGGCCATTTGCATGGCCATTTCGAAGTTTGGGGCACGTGTAGGCACGGCCTCAGACACACCATCTGAGCCCCAACCTGGATTATTCTATTTACTTCCCAAAATCCACAAACCTGGAACCCCCAGATGCCCTATCATTTCAGGTATTGGCACCCTTACCACTAGACTATCTCGTTATGTGGACCCTACTCAAACCCTATGCCACCAACATTCCTAGCTATCTCCGAGATACCACTGACTTCCTGAGGAAATTATAAAACGTCGGAAAAGTTCCTGATAATGCCATCCTTGCCACCATGGATGTAGAGGCTCTGTACACTAATATTCCACATGAAGACAGATTACAAAGGGGCAGGAATACCATCCCAGACATCACCACAGCCAATCTGGTGTCTGATCTCTAACTTTGTTCTCACCCACAATTATTTCTGATCTGGGGAAAATTTATACCTCCAGTTTAGTGGAACGGCTATGGGCACCCGTGTGGCCCCAAAATATGCTAATATATTTATGGCTGACCTGGAAAAACGATTCCTCAGTTCTCATCCCTTATTACCCCTCCTCTACTTATGATACATTGATGACATCTTTATGATTTGGACCCATGGTACAGAGACTGTAAAAGAATTCCACAGAGACTTTAACAATCTGCACCCCCACCATCAACTTTTGTCTCAACTACTCCATGCGAGAGATCCATTTCCTGGACACTACAGTACAAATCAAGGATGGCCTGATCAATACCACACTCTACTGGAAACCCACTGATCACTATACTTACCTACATACTTCTAGCTTCCATCCTGCACACACAACTAGATCCATTGTTTACAGTCAAGCCCTTAAGTACAATCACATTTGCGCTGATCCTACTGACAGAGGCCGAAAACTACAAGATCTTTACCAAATAATCATAACCCTGAATTACCCACCAGGAGAAATAAAAAATAAACAAACTGACAGGGCCAGATGAATACCCAGAGACCAGCTACTCCAAGATAGGCCCAAAAAAACCAATAACAGAACACCACTGGTCATTACCTACAGCCCCTAACTCAACCACTGCAACACATTATTAAAGACCTACAACCTATGCTTAATCAGGATGCCACACTCCAGAAGGCCCTGGGTGACAGGCCTGTTCTCTCCTACAGCCAACCTCCCAACCTTATGAGGATTCTCACCAATAACTACCATCTATACTGCAGAAACACCAATTGTGGAACTTTTCCTTGCAGCAAGACCCATTGCCAACTTTCTCCACACATCTATCCTGGAGATACCATCACTGGACGTAACCAAGTTATTCACAGAATCACGTGCACATTCTCGTGTTCCTCAACTAACATCATATATGCCATCATGTGCCAACAATGCCCAGATGCTTTGTATGTTGGACAGACTTCAAACTGTCTTAGACAAAGAATTAATGGGCATAAAACAGACACAAAAACACTCCTGATTCACAAACCTGTCAGTCAGCACTTTAATGGAGTGGGCCATTCTGTTAATGACCTGAAAGTCTACATTTTACTGAAGAGGAATTTTCACAACAGTTTGGAAAGAGAGGCTGCTGAACTCTTTTATATTCAAATTTGACACATTAACATGTGGTTTGAACCGGGATGGGAATTTTCTAGCTCATTATAGGGGCACTTTTGCATACTTGGCTTTATCTAATTCTTGACTCCCACCCTCTTCTGCCCCTCTGCTCTCTGATTTGCTCACCTTCATAATATTTTTCTGATTTGTCAACCCTGATTACTATTTTTCATTCTCTGTGCCTTAAATATTGAGTCTGTTCTGGTATGGCTGTGGTCTGAAGAAGTGGGTCTGTCCCACAAAAGCTCATCACCTAATAAATTATTTTGTTAGTCTTTAAAGTGTTACTGGACTCCTTTTTTGTTTTGATCTCCAGGGTAACTGCTTCCTTGCCTCCCTTGTTTGCAGGCTTGTTTGCTACTCTCAGCTGTTAACCCCCTTTATACTGCTGTATGTGTGGCTGCGCAAGACTCCATCCCTGTATTTGTGTTCTTTGTTTCCCTTAATCTGAACTACACAATGTATACACTCAGTCATAAAACCATAGCTTGCTATTGTTCAGTAACCTGAGCCAATAATATCAGGAAGTTCTCCTAGAAAACGAACGGTATTATCTTCAGATTTTTGTGAGTTCCCTGTTCTATAAGCTTTAAATTACAATGTAATTTTTATTTGTCAGGATGGAATTTTCAAACCTAACCAGTGCTGTTCTAATTTCTGCTCTTCTTCACATGAAGGACTCACTTTTCCATTTACTTCCTGAGGAACTGAATTAGTCCAGTGGTTTGGTGTCCTGGCTGTGGTTTACTCCCATTTATCTGTTACAAATCACGGAAACCTGAATTCAACAGAGGATGCAAAACCTATTTTACAAAAAATTCCAGAACCAAAACAAGTTCCTTTGCGCAGAATAACCAGAAAAATGCTTTTGTATTGCAGACAAAGGATTTAGGCTTAAGCTTTAGCTTGTAAACATGCCCAGATGGCTAGAAGCCAAAGGTATAGACAGAGATAAATGGACTATTTTTTTCCGCACTACAAAGCGACATGAAGATAGTGTCATGAAAAGCAATCTTTGTAAATTGTATCATTGTTTCTACATTTTTATTGTTTAGTGATACAGTTTAAAAGCCATACATAATTGTTTCTTATATTTCATTAACTTGCTTTAATTGGAGCTATGTATAGTAAATGCATTCTAGAGTTCCTAACAATGTTCAGTCCTTTTTAGGTAAAATTGTGTCCAGAACAATGAGTCAGAATCTCATTGTGCTGATCCAACATAAATTATGGGCAATGTAAGTGTAATAAGCATTCTTCTGGCAGCCCTTAGCACAGGATCTCAAAGCTCAATGTAAATGCTAGTTATGCTCTATTGCAGCTTGTGAGTTTGACATGGGGTTGATATTTAGCATTGGGGAAAAATGGGTTATACAGATTAAAAAGGGAGTGGGACTTTCAAAAGTGCTCAGTGTTGCTCCAATAGTTGGCGCCAATGGGAGCAGAGACAGGCCAGTGCTCAGTGCATTGGAAAAGCTGATCCAAAATATTGGCATTGAAGTTTTGTTTGACACATTAAGTGTGTACTGTAATATTAACTGTGACAAGCAAAGACTGTCGCAGGCATAGTCCCAGTCTGTGCCAGTGTATCTGGCTCCACAGAGTGCACAGTGACATGTAAGCAGACTCCACATCTCCACATGTGGACATTTGCATGAGCCCACCTGCCTTAGGACTTGTCAGACTAGAGCTGTTTACACGGATGTGACTATATCAGTCATGCAACCCCAACAGAGACACTGTTCCAGTTCAAACTCGTCTTGCTTCATTGTTGTGCATCTACACTGGGATGTTGTGCCATTGCTGCAGTTACACCGGACAGGAATTATACAGATGAAAATAACTTATGGGCAAATTGTGATATCATTTATGGGGTATCAAGGAGGACAGATGGGCTGCATCTACACAGCCACATTATTTTGAAATAATCCATTCTGGAATAGCTATTCCAAAATAGCTCATTTTGAAATAACACAGCTACACAAGAGAATGCATTTCAGAATAGCACCCGACTGTTTTGAAATAGCACGTCCAGGCACATTCTGGTTACGCCTACACTAGCCCCCTCCTATTGGAAGGTGCATGGTAATGAGGGAGTTCAGAAGATTCTAATGAGGCGCTGACATGAATATGCAGCACCTCATTAGCATAATGGCTGCCATGCACGTTTTCAGAACACAAACTGCCCATGTATACAAGGACCTTTCGGAAGAACCCCTGGACTTCCAAAGCCCCTTCTTCCTAAAACCAAATAGGAAGAAGGGGCTTTGAAAGTCTGGGGGGTCCTTTCAAAAAGCTCCTGTCTACACAGGTGGTATGTGTTCCAAAAGTGGCACTTTCAAATAGCGCGTGGCCGCCATTAAGCAAATGAGGCACTGCATATTCATGTCAGCACCTCATTAGCATCTTCCAACCTCCTTCATTACCATGCCCCTTCCGAAAGGAGGGGGCTCATGTAGACATAGCTAGTGCCTATTTCAGAACAGTGCCATTGAATGCCATAATGACTTATTTCAAAATAGCCCTAGTCTGTGTCTTATTTTGAAATAGGTGTTATTCCTCCTGCAATGAGGTTTACAAAATTTGAAATATTGCACCCACTATTATGAATTTATTGAGTTAGCATGTGCGTAGTGTAGACGCTCACAAAGTTATTTCAAAATAACATCTGTGTAGGCATAGCCATGTAGGCACCAGTTTTCTACTGCCTTAATCTGGTGGCATTATTTACTACTTACAGACAGTCCAAAGTCGGCATAAAATCAGAAGAGTAGCACTTGATTTGCTCTTTGCATAGGCAGAAGTCCTTTTATGAGGCTTAGGGCCGTACTTAAGGGTCCATTGTCATTCCTTTACAAAGCCAACAAATAGTGCAATAGCACATCACAGAGACTGGAAGCTCTTCCAGCTCTCTGGATTTGGAAGTTGGGTCAAGGTCACGTCAGGGTTAAGCAACATTAGTTATCTAGGTCCATCTTCTTTTCCAGATCTGGATAAGAACAATGAAATCCTGTGGGGTTTTTATCTGAGGCCGGTGGGGAGGGAGGGCTAGGTAGAGGATGTAAATGAGGAATTAAACCAGCAAAGAGACATGCTTCAAAAATAATTATTTTAAAATGGGACTAGCATTTAGAAGTACAATATTATAGTTTAAATTACAGACTGGGAAGTTCAAAGAAATTACTTTTAAATCACTAATATTTCAAAGATGGCTAATATCTTCCAGGGTCTTCTGTCTGAGTCCATTTTATTGGTGGAGAAGTTAAAGACTAGAGGAAAATGAGCCAACATCTTTCAATTTTCAAAGTCATTTGGACCAAATATTCAAAGGCTCTGAGTGTCTGACATTTTAGAATTAAACAAACGTAATTTGTATGCACCTCTGGAAAGGTTTAATAATGAAATATGACTTTTAATATTGAATTTCATTGAAAGATCACACTATTTCTACTTGGACTAAATAATATACAAGCACCATTAGTGTGTTGTTAATTTTTACATCCAGTGAAGACAATGTATACTTCTAGACCAAGGACTCTTCTGATTTGTCAAAGGAATTCCAATTAATGCCTTCAAAAGTTGTCAATTTCCAATCAGCATCTTATTTCTTCTGCATTCAGAAGGGTCCTTTCGGATCTTGTCTTGTCAGCATGGAGAAGGGGGGGTTATGAAACAGTTTCTTTAAAAATGCATTAAAGGAATTGATTTCATGTCATTTTAACGTATATTGCATTAATGTGCTTTTTATGTGTCCTCTAGTTTTGGTGTTTGTCCTTCAACTGGGTCTTGGAAGATTGAACATTGAGTCCAGAATGAAAGAACTGAAAAATAATTGCCAAGATTTCCATAACAATGTGACTAGAGATTTTAGGGGCCCAAATGGAAATCTTAAAATGCTTAAAAGTTTATCAGAAAGCATTGAAAATTCATCTACTTAAAATCTTTTAAGGCGTCTGCAAAACCTTTGTGATCATAGTGATAGATCAGTATGAGGAAATTTTAGCTTTAAAAAGCATGTTGCATACATGCTTCAGGTCATTTGCCAAGCCCATTTGTCAGCTCAATTATATTGAGGTATATTTTCTTTGTTTGGAGTATTGCATTAACAGACCTATTCCAGAAACAGACTTCTTTCATTGGAAAGTTTACAGGGTTGTTTGATCTATTGGAAGTTCTTAACCTCTGTTCCATGAGTAGAATAAATTCATTCAGCATCTATAGGTTGCTTCAGTGGGATGGAGATAAATGTTATCAGGGTGTTACCTGTTAAGGCAGTAGAACAGGACATTAAGGCTACGTCTACACGTGCAGCCAACATCGAAATAGTCTATTTCGATGAATAACGTCTACACGTCCTCCAGGGCCAGCAACGTCGATGTTCAACTTCGACGTTGCTCAGCCCAACATCGAAATAGGCGCAGCGAGGGAACGTCTACACGTCAAAGTAGCACACATCGAAATAGGGATGCCAGGCACAGCTGCAGACAGGGTCACAGGGCGGACTCAACAGCAAGCCGCTCCCTTAAAGGGCCCCTCCCAGACACAGTTGCACTAAACAACACAAGATACACAGAGCTGAGAACTGTTTGCAGACCCTGTGCCTGCAGCATAGATCCCCAGCTGCCGCAGAAGCAGCCAGAAGCCCTGGGCTAAGGGCTGCTGCCCACGGTGACCATAGAGCCCCGCAGGGGCTGGAGAGAGAGCATCTCTCAACCCCCCAGCTGATGGCCGCCATGGAGGACCCAGCAATTTCGACGTTGCGGGACGCGGATCGTCTACACGGTCCCTACCTCGACGTTGAACGTCGAAGTAGGGCGCTATTCCTATCTCCTCATGAGGTTAGCGACTTCGACGTCTCGCCGCCTAACTTCGAAGTTAACTTCGAAATAGCGCCCGACACGTGTAGATGCGACGGGCGCTATTTTGAAGTTGGTGCCGCTACTTCGAAGTAGCGGCACCAACTTCGAAATAGCGCCCGTCGCGTCTACACACGTCGGGCGCTATTTCGAAGTTAACTTCGACGTTAGGCGGCAAGACGTCGAAGTCGCTAACCTCATGAGGAGATAGGAATAGCGCCCTACTTCGACGTTCAACGTCGAAGTAGGGACCGTGTAGACGATCCGCGTCCCGCAACGTCGAAATTGCTGGGTCCTCCATGGCGGCCATCAGCTGGGGGGTTGAGAGATGCTCTCTCTCCAGCCCCTGTGGGGCTCTATGGTCACCGTGGGCAGCAGCCCTTAGCCCAGGGCTTCTGGCTGCTTCTGCAGCAGCTGGGGATCTATGCTGCAGGCACAGGGTCTGCAACCAGTTGTCAGCTCTGTGTATCTTGTGTTGTTTAGTGCAACTGTGTCTGGGAGGGGCCCTTTAAGGGAGCGGCTTGCTGTTGAGTCCGCCCTGTGACCCTGTCTGCAGCTGTGCCTGGCATCCCTATTTCGATGTGTGCTACTTTGACGTGTAGACGTTCCCTCGCTGCGCCTATTTCGATGTTGGGCTGAGCAACGTCGAAGTTGAACATCGACGTTGCTGGCCCTGGAGGACGTGTAGACGTTATTCATCGAAATAGACTATTTCGATGTCGCAACATCGAAATAAGCTATTTCGATATTGGCTGCACGTGTAGACGTAGCCGTAGACGATCCGCGTCCTGCAACATCGAAATAGCGGGGTCCTCCATGGAAGCCATCAGCTGAGGGGTTGAGAGACGCTCTCTCTCCAGCCCCTGCGGGGCTCTATGGTCACCGTGGGCAGCAGCCCTTAGCCCAGGGCTCCTGGCTGCTGCTGCGGCAGCTGGGGATCCATGCTGCAGGAACAGGGTCTGCAACCAGTTGTCGGCTCTGTGGATCTTGTGGTGTTTAGTGCAACTGTGTCTGGGAGGGGCCCTTTAAGGGAGCGGCTTGCTGTTGAGTCCTCCCTGTGACCCTGTCTGCAGCTGTGCCTGGCACCCTTATTTCGATGTGTGCTACTTTGGCGTGTAGACGTACCCTCGCAGCGCCTATTTCGATGTGGTGCCGCACAACGTCGAAGTTGAACATCGACGTTGCCAGCCCTGGAGGACGTGTAGACGTTATTCATCGAAATAGCCTATTTCGATGTTGGCTTCACATGTAGACGTAGCCTAAATCAATTAAATAGCAATGCAGAATATTTAAAAAATGTATTTTAGCAAAACGTATGCATGGAAATATCTAGGTAAAAGACACCTCACTAAAATATTGAGTAGATAGAATGATCTTACCAACTGATAAAGCTATGTGGCAGGAAATCTGAAACAGTATCTGTTGCTCTTCTGCAAAATGGCATGTATTCAAGGTTGTGAATGCCATGGCTCAAAGAAGACTTCATTAAACAACAGTCCTGTTGCCTTCTCCCCAGATGAAACAACACAAATTCCCTAATGAGGACTCCATGAGGCTGAGTGGCGAGTGTATATAGCCCTCGTTGGCTCTGCCCTTTCATCTGAAATATCTCACAGTAGAGAGTCACTATTCATTCTCCCCAGAGTCCTTTTACAGTGAGAAACTCTGTTTTGTCTCTGATCAGAATTGTTTACCCTTTAGGGGAGATCCTAACACCTGTGTGCTATGGAAAAATGTAAATATGTATTAATATGTAAAAATTACATTAAAAGAATGTGAAGTTGCAAGCCCAAGTTAGAACTGCTAGAAGTAAGATAGCCAGTGTTCTCTTAATTTGGCTCCTTTGCACACATGCATTATGGGACACTCTTTAATTACACAGTCACATGCTATCTTTTGCATAGAACCCCTCCCCTGTCCTGAGCTCAGGATGCATGGAACACATTCACTAAGCAGTTATTCAGTATGGTCAACAACCCTAATGTGATACACAGGAGGGTGGAAGTAAGTTGCACTTACAGCCACATTCATAAGTTTCTTAGCTTAGTCCTAGTCTGTGTGGCCAGCTGGTCTGTCTTCCCAAGCCACAATTCCTTGTCCCATCTCTTTATTCAGTCATATCTGCTTGTCTCTTCCACCCAGATCCTCATTCAATTTCTTTGCCCAGCACCTCCCGCTCCCACAGTTTCTCTTCCTCCTTCATTCCTACTCTCTTACACATATATACACCTGTCAGCCAATAGCTGGGTACGGGTGCCCAAGAGTCTGCTCCGTGGAGTGGCACAACTCCACTCTAGGCTCTCAGCACTCTCACCTATGGCCAGGCTGTGGTAACCAAACAGCAGTCAGGCTTAGATCTTAACTAGTTAAAAGCTTATTAAGCTACAGTTATAAGCATGCTGTTACTAAAGGCTATTGTTTGCTACTTATATGCTAGCAGAGTACAGGTGTTAACAGGTTACGTTAAAATCCAGTCCAATGACATCTTAATACGACATTTACCTATAGAGCTCTAATTCTTTAACTGTGTACACCAAAAGGAAACCTTAATGTGGGTATATCTTACCCTCCTTGCGTCTCTCAATACCAGCATAGCCAAGCCAGGATCGGTCACTCAATTCTGCAGAAAGATGAATACAAGGTTAGGCGTCCCCAGTCAAGGACCTCGGGAAGCAATCACCTGACCCGACCAGCAGGTAGTTGGTGAAAATGCACTCGGAGTCAGTGCGCTGCTGGGTCCATCTTTATACCCCTTGGGTTATGTATTCTCTTTCTTATCTATGGTGCCAGATTGTATTGGTCTGTCTTTGTGATGCCAGTTCTTACAAGGGTGGTTTTTACTTAATTTGCACTTGTAAGACAGGAGATAAGGAATTTTGAAGTACAGGACATTCTCTTACTTGGGCGGGGATTTCTCTCCTGAGATGGCTGTGTGGGTGCATCACTTTATCAGTACTAGCCAAGGGCAGTTCTCTGAGGCCCTTCGTTAACGGTTAGCCTGCTAGCCCTCTATCTGTGTTTTCGGTTCCTCAGGGTCACGATGAGCCAGCACATCTGGGCCCCTTTAGGAAGGCATCAAAGACTGTGCTGTTTAACTGCTGTTCAGTGTCCTGTGTGCTCTGAGGCACCTTAGAGGGGAGGCAAAAGCTGGTCTGTAGTGGGGAGATTTTGTCTGGCTACATTACCATACTACAGCTCTTGTCCCCTCTGTTTCATTCACACACTCTACTCCTCCTTGTTGACACCAGGGAAGCGGGTGACATTGGGAGCACAGGACAGCCAGGCTCCCTGATCTCCATTCCACTTCCAGGCCCCATCCTAGCCTGGAGTGTCTGAGAGCTGCAGTTGCAGGGAAAGTCCAACAGGGCTGTAACATACTCAGTCACTCTGAGAGGATAGCATGTTCTCAGTCCAGTAAGCAGAAGGAGAGGAGAGAGGTTCTCGCACACCTACTGAAGAGGGTAACTGAAGAGGAGCTGCTGAAGTCCAACAAGGGTCTTCTGAGCATGTGTGAACTGCAATTCCCTGCACTCATCTCTCCCAAAGACTTATAACTGTCCAGAATAATTCCAGCTGAGGCTGAGACATACCGCGTGGAAAATTTCAACCCAAAGAGTCAGTTTAGCACAGTTAAATGCAACTGAACAGGAGATCTTACAGGAATTTTTGGGCAATCTTATTAATGAATACCACTGATAATATGGTAGATCAGAGGGCACTCATAGTTATGATGCCACCGCTCTGTCATCATCTGGACAGTGCTTCTACTGCAGTGGTGCCTGGAGAAAACAGGGACCTGGCTGAAAAATCACTTGTCTGTACTGTATCAAGACCAAGCACAGGTCATTCTATTTGAAAGTTTCATTAGAGATGGGGGGTGACCACGTTGTGCTTTGGCAAATATAGGACACTTGCCTCTGGAGATGCTCTCCCATGTCAGGGCTCCTTGGTGATGGAGGCTGCTGCCCCATGGTGAGGCACTGGGTGTGGGGTCTCCACAGCCTCCTGATGAGAGGTAGCGGAGGCGGGTTTGGTAATCTCTTGGCAGGGTATATGTGCTGGGAATAGGGGCTTCACAGCCATCCAGCTGTGCTGGGGCAGAGAACAGGGCAGTCACCCCACAATGGAGCTTCTCTGCAGCAGAAGCTGCCTCCTCAAGGCAGAGGGTGCCCAAGGCGCAAGGTGGCCATCCCATGGAGGGGCTCCCTGGCAGCAGCAGTTGTCTCCCTTAGGTGTAGGGCACCAGGGAACGAGGCAGCCACCCTGTTGTGGAGTTGTCTGGCAACAGACTGACACCATGGGGCGTTGGGGAATGGGGCAGTCTCCCCATGGAGAAGCTCCACTGCATCAGAAGCTGCTGCCCCAAGGCACAGGGTACCAGCTAACAGGGCAGCCTCCCCACAGAGGAGCTCTGTGGCAGTGGCAGTGTCACCCCACGGCAGAGGGTGCCAGGGAACTGGGCAGCTGCTCTTCAGTGGGGCTCCCTGTCTGCAGAGGCTGCCCCCCTGAGACACTGGGTGTCAGGGAACAGAGCCCCACAAAGTAAGAGAAAGTTTGCCCATTTCTTAAAAAAGTTGGGACGCATGTGGGACCGCGTAAATAAAGGACTGTCCTGCGAGAAACAGGATGGTCACCCTAATCAGAGAACTGGAAGAATCTCGAATTGCCCCCACCATTGAAGGCATCCATTCTCATTGCAGAGGTGGTACAGAGCCTTAGGGACTTGCTGACTTCTATGGTCTTGGACTCCAAATGCTAACTGTCTACTGCTGGCTAGAAGACTGTGCCCCAGCCAAGGCCTTCTGCAGGCGAGCCTACCAGTGCATGCTAGTTTCTATATCTCAGGTTGCCCATGAACGCTTCTCCTGCAAACTGCAGCGATTCTAGCAGGAGCAAGGTATTAGACCACGTAGACTGCACCATTGCATCACACTGCAGTAGCTGCTGCCTGCTTCCAAGTTCAGCAGAAGGGTCTTATCTGTCTTGACAGTTCCCTAAATAGTCTGGGCACTGGCACCCACTCTGTGCTCACTGGAATACCAGCCTCGTTCAAAGCAGACACTTCAGACGGCAGAGCTTTGGACTCCTGACGTTCCTTTCCCCATTATGTTGTCTGTGCAGGGTACTGACTTCTTGGGCAGGCATCTTATTGTCTGCACATGCCCCTGGCATTATTTAATATGCCAGGCAGAGGGAGAGGTGGAGTACAGCTGCAGCTCACTAATTCCAGCTGATATTAGGCAGTCTTCATATCGTCAATGCATGTTGCAAGACTCATCTCTTTCTTCAGGTGACCTCCAAAGTCCTGACATTTGGCATTAAATTCCAAAGGAAGTGCCAGCGCTCAGCTCAAGCAGAGCCACTCTTCTGATCTGCAGCAGGATTCCAGGCAAGGTAACATTGCTATCAAAGGGGTTTCTCTTCTTGAATTCAGTTAATGCTCTGTTATAATGCCCGGTTCACAAGCTTTATCTTCAACAACAGTACAGTACCACACATTTTTCTTAATGTGCGGGTGATATCTGAGCCAGTCTCAGGACAATTGAAATCCCCAGTAAAATATCACTAACCACTGTGACAAAGTTCCTTGTCAGCCTCTGTGGGTCCCTGCGCTTCCTGGCGGATTTGTGCTGCCTCAGAGACTCACGGAGGCCCCGCTTTTGCCCAGGTCCTTCCAAAGGCAGGGGTCTCCACTTAGCAAGCCATCCTCATCATAGGCAGGACCAGTACAGGGAGAATAATACCAGTCCCCTTGCAGGCCCATGCCTGCTCCAGTAAGTGATCCCTCAGGGGAAGGGTGGGGGGAGTCCAGACCCACCCTCTACCCTGGACTCCGGCCCAGGGTCCCTATGAGAACAAGAGGCAACCGGCAGGACCTTTACCCCTGCCCCAAAGTAGTAGCCTCACCCTGGGCCACTTCGCCCACCACTTCCCCGTGGTACCTTTTCGCTGTGCTCGTGCTTGTGCTCGTGCTCCTGCTCGTCCCAAAACCTTCCCCCCTGCTACCAGATGGGGAGCCTTTTATGGGGAGCACAGGGTCTATCTGACCAATGAAGGTCTCGGCCTAGACAGGGAACAGAAACACTCTGTCCTCCAGGCTGCAGGGCTGCCGCGAGGATCCCATCTGGGGAGCCCCAGGGTTGGGAGGTGAGGTGCTGGGCAGCCTTTGGCTGCTTAAGGCCCCCCTGGGGCTGTCCTTTGGCCCCCTTTCTGAGCCAGCTTCTCTTCCCTGCCTTAGGCAGGCTGCTTTCTTCTCCCCCCCACCCCACGCCTCCCAGCTAGTTTCTTCTGGGCCTTCTGCGTGGGTGGTGTGAGGGGGCACTCCTGCTGCCCTGCTTCTTGGTGGGGAGGGGGGTACCCCCCTCCTTCCATCTTCTGGGGGGGGACTTTGCTGGCCCTCTACTTGGGCCCACCTTTCCATCCACTGGCTGCTGCATCCTCACTGCTCCAGAGGAGGTAAGGGGCTTTCTTGGGCCACGGCTGGGCTTCCCTCCACAGCTTGCTGTGGAGCGGCTTGGGGTGGTGAGTTTGGGTGGGGCCCCTCCCCACCGGGGCCCCAGAGGGGTGGCTGCATAGATGGGGATGGGGTGTTAGCGTGTGGTCCCTGCCCCACACCTGTAGCCACCACCTCCTTTACCCACCCCACACACCCAGCTGCCACCGGGGCCCTCTCCAACTGGGCCCCACCCTAACCATCTGCCCCTTCCTCCTTCCTGCATCTGCGGGGCTCTGCAGCAGGAGCTGCTGTGGGCCCACCTTCAGGCACCCGTGGGTGCACCTTTCCCCTGACACCCCCTCCCCTTCCTGGTTGGCTCTGCCACCCCTCCTTCTTACCCCTCCCTTTGTGCCCACCCCACCCTTTTTGTGTTTGTTAGGTGCCTGAGTCCCTCCCCTTCTCTCACACTCACCTCCCCACACATACATATATTGACCCCCCCCACATCCCAGTGCAGTAGTAGGAGCCATTTACCATCTTGTGCTGGGAGTTGTAGCCTTCTTGCATTCCCTTTCCTCCATCTCTCCTCCTGCCCCACCCCCACCTGACCAGGTCCTCAGCCTGGCCAGTGGGGGAGGGGTAGCCGCTTCCTCCCTCCCTTCTCCCTTTCTCCTCCCCTCCCCCACTCTTTCTTATAGCGCCCTACCTCTATAAAATTCCTTGCCCTGCGCCCCTCATCATGACCTCCACAACCACCAGGGGGTACATCTGGTGATGCCCCCCTCCCTCTTCCCTCCACTACTACCCCTTCCACCCTTGAAATGGTGGCCCACTCGTCCAGGGCTGTTGGGAATCTTGCCATTGCATTGGTTGAGGGCGCAGGCGTGGGCTCCGGGGCTCCTGCTGCCTCCGCCGTGGCGCCCTCCTCCAGCGACCCCACCCCGAATCCGCCCCCCCGAAAGGGCAGGAAGGGCCAGGGGACCAAAAAGGGCAAGAGCCCTGCCCAGAAGGCCAAACCTCCCGCGGCTGGGCCCTCCACCCCAGCTGCCGAAACACCTGCTGCAGCTTCCCCTCCTTCCCGGCCCCCTGTTTCCTCCACCGATCCTGGGAGCTCTGATCCCCCAGCCCCCAGGTCATATGCCCAGGCAGTGGCGGCCGCCATGCATCCTGCTCCTTCCGCCTCCGCTCAGAATACCATCCCCAACGGTCGCGGCCCCTTCCCCGCCCTCACCAGGAGGCACGGAGTCCGCTGCCTTGTGGTGTCAGCCTCGCCCCACATCGAGACCTACGTGCGGGCGTTGGCGCGGGTGGTGGGGCCCGCGGCCGTGGTGGCGGCCTCTTGAATGTTCGGAAAGATCGTCTTCTTCCTGGCATTGGAGGCCGCACTCAGGAGGCGGTGGAGAGGGGCTTGGCGGTCGGGATTGCCCCTGGAGCAGCTCGAGGACCTGGGCATATGGGTGGTTTTCTCCTCTGTCCCTCCCTTCCTCCCCAATTCTGCCCTTCTGTCTTTCCTCACCTTCCTGGGCCGGCCCTTGTCAGTCCTGAGTTCCCTCCCTCTAGGATGCAAAGACCCAGTGCTACGGCACGTGCTCGCCTTCCGCCGTCAGGCGCGAATCCAACTGCCGCAGGCGGCAGCACAGGGTGGGGTGGCCCAGGAGGGGACTATACTGGTGCCTCATCAAGGGGCCCAGTATCGGGTCTATTACACCTTGGGGGAGGCCCGGTGCTTTGTGTGTCAGGCGGTGGGGCATGTCCGGAGGGATTGCCCCCTGGCCCAGCACAAAAGAGGGGAGCCCAGGACCTCCTCCGACCCGGGGGGCTCCAGCCACATGACCGGCGATGCCCTGACCGCAGCAGGCCCTGGGACCGCCCCTCCTCCTCCCGCCCCGGACGGAACCATTGCCGCTCGGGCATCGGACGACGCCCAGGCTCATGGTGAGTGGCAAGAAGAAGCAGGCACCAGCGCCCGAGCGGGCATTCAAGCCAGGTTTGTGGAGGAGAGAGAGGCAGGGCCGGCGGCAGGACCTGGACAGGGCCCACCCCAGTGCGGGCCATCCCTTTCCCTCACTGTCCCGTCCTCCTTCTCCTTCCCTCCCTCCTCGTTACCTCCGTCCCCTGGTCCTTCCTCCTGTACCGCCAAACCCACCTCTTTGGAGGACTGGCTACTAGTAAGGGGGAAGTGCAAAAAAAGAAATGCACGTGCCCGGCACTCCACCCTGTCGGAGAACGGGGTGGATGTGCCGCACAAGGTGTTAAAGATCGCTGCCAGCCCTGATCCACCTGCTGAACCACCAGCTACTGACCATCTGCCGGGGGTGACTGAGGCCGTCGCAGCGGCAATGGAGGATACCACACCTTAGCTGTGTCTACACGTGCACGCTACTTCGAAGTAGGGGCACTAACTTCGAAATAGCGCCCGTCGCGGCTACACGCGTCGGGCGCTATTTCGAAGTTAACTTCGACGTTAGGCGGCGAGACGTCGAAGTCGCTAACCCCATGAGGGGATCGGAATAGCGCCCTACTTCAACGTTCAACATCGAAGTAGGGCACATGTAGACGATCCGCGTCCTGCAACGTCGAAATTGCCAGGTCCTCCATGGCGGCCATCAGCTGCGGGGTTGAGAGATGCTCTCTCTCCAGCCCCTGCGGGGCTCTATGGTCACCGTGGGCAGCAGCCCTTAGCCCAGGGCTTCTGGCTGCTGCTGCGGCAGCTGGGGATCCATGCTGCAGGCACAGGGTCTGCAACCAGTTGTCAGCTCTGTGGATCTTGTGGTGTTTAGTGCAACTGTGTCTGGGAGGGGCCCTTTAAGGGAGCGGCTTGCTGTTGAGTCCTCCCTGTGACCCTGTCTGCAGCTGTGCCTGGCACCCTTATTTCGATGTGTGCTACTTTGGCGTGTAGACGTACCCTCGCAGCGCCTATTTCGATGTGGTGCCGCGCAACGTCGAAGTTGAACATCGACGTTGCCAGCCCTGGAGGACGTGTAGATGTTATTCATCGAAATAGCCTATTTCGATGTTGGCTTCACGTGTAGACGTAGCCCTTCTGTCCCGGAGCCCAAGCCCAAAGGGGCAGAAGAGGCCTGTCCTGAGCCCGTGCCCTCCTCCAACACCCCTCCGGCTGCTGCCCAGACCGCCGTCGTGGAGCGCCCGGAGGAGGTGAGCCCCGGCCTCGCCCTCCTCTCGCAGGAGGTTGAGGCCCTAGGCCTAACCCCAGCTGCTCTGGACTTAGAGGGCCTGCTACTGGAAGCCTGCAGGCCGACTGCCTACACTCAGCCATCCCCCTCTCTTTCCCCACCTGCCGGCGATCCCCTAACCACTACCCGTCCTTGTTCAGGGACGTCGTGGGGTGCGACCATCCCCCTGGCTGGGGACACCCTCCCAACCGCAATTTCCCAGACCCTGGATGCTCTGGGAGGATCTGTGTTCCCCCCTTGCTCTCCCTTCCATCCTGGGTCGAAAACCCCAATGCCAACCCTCCCACCTCATCAGTGCCTGCCCCCGAATGCACTGGCACCTTATCCTTTACACCCTCTCCCTTCTCACCACCCGGAAAAGGTCCCCCTTCCGAAACCCCTCTTGTTTGCACTCCTGCCCCCACTCCCACCTTAACCCCCGCTCCCGCCCCCGCCCCCGCCCCCGCCCCCTCTTCCAATCAATGCCGTGCCCCGGAACCTGTGCCCTTATCCCCCTCCAGACCCTCCCTCTCCCCCCCACTGCCTCCCCCACCCTCCTTCCCTCCTCCTCCACCTCACCCTTTTCCTCATGGCCCCTCCCCCTTCCATAAAACCTTTACCCCTCCTGCCCCCATCCCTTTCCTTCCTGCCCCCGCCTTGGACCCTGTCTGTTCATAACCACTCCCAAGGCTGCAAACCCTCGGGAGGCCCCCTTTGCTTTGCCCTCTCCCAGAACTTTCAGGGCTGCTGTCCCTCCGCCACCCCTACTCCTCCCAAAACCAAGCCCCAGCCTCCAGCCCGACCTCCTTGCCGGCCGTCGGGCCCAAAAAGATACGAGGCCGAGGGGCACTCGAGACCCCAAGGCCCTGGCACCCCATGCGCTGGTGGATGAGATGCAAGTTCTTGGAGGACGTTTGCGGCTCCAAGAACAAAGTAGCTCTCACCCTCCAGCGCTGGGGTGACTTTCGCTTCATCCTTGAGTCCGTGAGGGCCCTTCTAAAGGAGGGCAAGGGGACCAGGAGGAGGGACGCTGAGGCCTACCAACAGGCCTGTGGCTTCCGTGACGCTCTAATCACCTATGGTGTCGGCCACAGCTTGCTGTGTGGCCCCACAGGGACTGTTGGCGTTCCCTCTGGTGAGGATCCTCCCCAGCCCTCTAAATACTGCTGATCATCTTTGCCACCTTGAACACCAGGGGCTGCAGTCGGGACTCCGCAGGTGCTAGGTGCTCTCCTTCCTCCGAGAGGGGGGGTACTCGGTCACCTTCTTACAGGAGACCCACACTACTCAGACCGCCGAAGCCAGCTGGTGGCTGGAGTGTGGAGGCGGGGTCCATCTTAGTCACCTCTCGGCCCATTGGGCCGGGGTAGCAGCCCTGTTCTCCCCAGACCTGCAGCCCGAGGTGCTGGGGAGCGTCGAGGTCATGCCAGGCCGCCTGCTGTATCTCCGGGTATGGATGGAGGGGCTGCCCCTCCACCTCATCAAAGTTTACTCCCCAACATCCGGCCCGGAGAGAACATCCTTCTTCTGGCAGGCAGCAGCCTTCCTCGACTCCATCGATCCTCGTGAGTGCCTGGTGCTCGGTGGGGATTTTAACTGCATCCTCGAGGAGTGGAACCATACAGGGACGGAGCAGTGCCAGGCCGCTACAGATGTCCTCAGGGAGCTCATCAATCTTCGCTCCCTGGTGGATGTCTGGCACAGCCACCACCTGGATGAGGACACCGTCTTCACCTGCGTCCGGGTGGTGGGCCACAAATCCATGCACTCCCGGTTGGACCACATCTACATCTCCCGGCAACATCTCTCTCAGGCCCACTCCTCCAGCGTGCGGCCGGCCCCTTTCTCGGACCACCATGTGGTGGCTGTGAAGGCTTCCCTCTCTCCGGGGAAGTAGGGGTCGGCCTACTGGCACTTCAACAACAGCCTGTTCGGGGATGTGGGCTTCGTGGCATCCTTCCAGGAGTTCTGGCTGGCCTGGTGCAGGCAACAGCATGCCTTTCCCTCGGCGCGGCGGCTGTGGGATCTGGGAAAGGTGCACACGCAGCTCTTCTGCCGCGACTGTGCCTGGGGGGGGCCAGCCGGTGGTGGGATGCGTTGGTAGGACAGCTGGAGTGGGAGGTTCTTGAGCTGGAGAGTCACCTGGCAGCCAGCCCCAGAGATCCATCCCTCTGCGGCATGTACTGGGAGAAGCAGGACGAGCTCAGGGCCCTCGACACCCTTCGGGCACAGGGAGCCTTGTGAGGTCGCAGATCCAGCTCCTCCAGGAGATGGACTGCGACTCCCACTTCTTCTATGCCCTGGAGAAAAAGAGGGGTGCCAAGAAACATTTCCTCTGCCTCCTTGTGGAGGATGGCACCCCTCTTACGGATCCGGTGGACATGCGCAAGAGGGCTCACACCTTCTACACCACCCTTTTCTCCCCACATCTGACCGATGCCAACGCCTGCAGAGTGCTTTGGGACCAACTCCCTTCAGCCAGCATGGGCGACGGGGACCGGCTAGAGCTTCCTCTCACTCTAGCTGAGCTCTCAGAAGCTCTCCGTCTTATGCCCACCAACAAATCCCTGGGCATGGACGGGCTGACCGTGGAGTTCTACCGCATTTTTTGGGACGTCCTCGGCCCAGACCTGCTCAGCATCTGGGCCGAGTCCTTGCAAACGGGGGTCCTCCCCCTGTCATGCAGGTGGGCCATCCTCACCCTGCTGCCCAAAAAGGGGGGACTCCCGCGACCTTCGGAACTGGCGTCCCATCTCGCTCCTCAGCACGGATTACAAGATTATCGCTAAAGCCATCTCCCGTCGCTTGGGGTCCGTGCTGCAGGACGTAGTCCACCCTGACCAGACCTACACCGTCCTGGGCCGCACCATCTTTGACAACCTCTATCTGGTCCGGGATCTCTTGGAGCTCGGGTGCAGGGATGGTCTGTCGTTCGCCCTCCTGTCCCTGGATTAGGAGAAGGCGTTCGACAGGGTGGACCACGGGTATCTCCTGGGCACTCTGTGGGCCTTTGGCTTCGGACCCCATTTCATCAGGTTTCTCCGGGTGCTGTATGCTGCCTCAGAGTGTTTGGTCAAGCTCAACTGGACCCTGACTGCTCTGATCAGCTTTGGGCGAGGGGTGCGTCAAGGCTGCCTGCTGTCAGGCCAGCTCTACGCTCTGGCCATCGAGCCCTTCCTCTGTCTCCCTCGATGAAGGTTGACGGGGTCGGTGGTCCGTGAGCCGGAGCTGCGGCTGGTTCTGTCAGCGTACACCAATGACGTACTCCTCATGGTCCAGGACCCGGGAGACCTGGCACGGTTGGAGGCCTGTCAAGCCGTTTACTTGGCAGCCTCTTCCGCCCGGGTCAACTGCGTCAAGAGCTCTGGCCCAGTGGTCGGGGCTGGGTGGCAGGCGGGCCGCCTCCCACCCACGCCTCAGGCCATTCGGTGGAGTGCAGGTGCACTGTCCTTTCTGGGCGTCTCTCTATCTGCCACGCATCCCTCTCCGCCAGAAAACAGGCAGGGTTTAGAGGGCAGGGTGGCTGAGCGGTTGCGGAGATGGGCGGGGCTGCTGTAGTGCCTCTCCCCACGGGGGAGGGCACTGGTACTTAAGCAACTAATCCTGTCCATGCTCTGGCACCATTTCAACACCCTTGTCCCACCTCTGGGTTTCTTGGCCGCCCTCCAGAAGGTAGTTCTGGAGTTCTTTTGGCCAGGACTGCACTGGGTCCCTGCAGGGGTTCTCCATCTCCCCCTGGAGGAGGGAGGACAGGGCCTGACCTGCCTCCACACTCAGGTCCATGTCTTCCGCCTCCAGGCCCTGCAGGGACTCCTCAACAGCAATAGTGCAGATAGTCCAGTGTGGAGCACGCTGGCACATGCTTTCCTCCGTCGCTTCCAAGGGCTCCGATACGACCAGCAGCTCCTTTATGTGCCTCTGAGAGGCCATCCGCGAGACCTCTCAGAGCTGCCAGCCTTCCACCAGGACCTCCTCCGCACCTGGCGGCTGCTCGCAGTCTTCAGGTCCTTAGGGGCCACCGCGGGGGAAGACCTCCTCACGGAGCCCCTGCTACACAACCCTTACCTCCATGTGCAGGCAGCAGAGTCCCCCGCGGTGTGCCGGATGCTGGTGCTCAGTGGAATCACCAGGGTTGGAGACTTCCTGGACTACGACCGGGGATACTGGATGGAGGCCCCAGCGCTCGCCCAGCACATGGGGCTCTCCACCCTACGTTCTCCCCGGCGCGTACTTGAGGAGGTGAAGGCCGCCTTGCCACCTGCTGCTCACTCCTACCTACGCCGGCTCCTGCGAGAGGGTGCACCCCTCCCCCCTCTCACTCCTGGCCCTCCGGATCTCTCTGTGGGCCCCTGGCTCTGCAAGCCTTCCTGCCCCCCCGCCCCCCGCATCATCCCAGCTGGCTGCACGCCTTGCAGCTGATCCCCTTTCGAACCGTGCCCAGGCGTCATCTGTACACGCTCATGCTTCACACGCTCCACTTCCCCACCCTCACGTCCCACCCAGATCACAAGTGGCAGGACCTTCTACCACCTTCGGAGGTTGGGGATCCCTGGTGGGCCAGCCTCTACTCTACCCTGGTCCCACGGCCCACCGGGCACATAAGCTGGAGAGTCCTTCATGGGGCAGTGAGCACGGGGGTGTACTTGGCGAGGTTCACCCCCCTCCTGGACACTTGCTTTTTCTGTGGAACGAGGGAGACCCTGGTGCACATTTACATTGAGTGCGCCAGGTTGCAACCCCTCTTCTGGCTCCTCCAGAACCTCCTGCTGAGGTTCTGGCTGCACTTTTCCCCACACCTTTTTATCCTTGCACACGCCATCCGTGGTCCCACTAAGTTGCGGGACCTCCTCATCAGCCTTCTCCTGGCTATAGCCAAGGTAGCCATTTATAACACTCGGGAGAGGAGGCTGGCGGGGGGTGAGAAGCCTGTGACTGTGGGGCCTATTTCCGCTCCACTCTCTGCTCACGAATCTGGGCAGAGGTCCTTTGGGCGGCGTCCACTGGCTCTCTCGACTCCTTTGAGGGGCAGTGGGTGCTGTCCGGGGTTCTCTGCTCGGTGTCCCCTTCTGGTTCCCTTGTTTTAAACCTTTGACCTCCACTCCCCTCCCTGTTTTTCTCTTTAGTTGTCCCCCGTACTTTGTTGGGGCCATGTTTTTTTTTAATGGGTTCCCCCTCCCTTTAAGAGGGGCCTTCTACTTGTGGGCAGGCTGCGCCCCCCGACTCCCTAGCCTTCAAATAGAACCCAGTATATTGTCCTTCTAGAAGGCTCCAGAAGCTTCCAGGTAAGTGTCTACCACTGGGTTTACCACACCACATAGAGCAGCATTTGCTTGTACATTCCACCCAGGCCTGGACTGAGAAAGGGGGAGGGGGCTGAGCCTGGGACCCTGGCAGCAGCTATTAAAGACCCTGTGTTCCAGGCCCGCCCTTCCTGGTGGAAGTGGGGAAGAGGCAGAACCTCCACGCACTGCCATTCCTCAGCCTTCCACTCTGTGCTGGAGTCCTGGTGCCCTGAGCTCCAGGAAGCTCTGTCCCTGCACAGAGCTCACCTGAAGGCTCCTCCCAACCCTGCACAATGGGACATCAGTTCCTGGTTTGGGACATTTAAGCTCTACTGAAATGCAAATAACTGATGATGAATAACAGAGCTGTTCATAATCCAGAATTAAGAAAGCTGCAAGAAAAAAATCCATCAGATAACTCTGATCAGTACATTTAAGGACGCCCATTTGTTAATCAAAGACTCCTTGTACAGACTGAACCTCTAATCTGGCACCCCCAAGACCTGACCGATGCTGGATGAGAGAATTTGCTGGAATACAGGAAGTCAGTATTGTCTAGCAGTATTACCAACACTTCCACTGCTTGCTGGGCTCTTAGGAGACATTTAGGGGTAAACTCCAGCTAAATAACAGCACAGAGCACTGTGAGCCAGGACTGGTGGCTGGAAACAAACTTTATGGGACCATAAGAAACTTAGTTGCACCCGTGATTAGTGCTCATCTGGCTAACTAATATCATGCCGGATCACGGACGTTGGTGGCTGAGAGAATTCCAGATTAGAGAGGTTGAACTTGTACAGAAAAAGACTTAATTTACCAGAATGTATTCACTGGGAATACACATCTCTCACAATCGGGCCTTTTAACCAAGAGAAAGTGTATTAGGAATAGGAGGAGTGCTTCAAGAGCCTCAAACTTTAAAGAAATAGACTCAGTAAACAGGCAAGTTTTAACTGAGGAATTTGGTGACACATTTGATGGCTTAAGAAGATATGGTTCATTTACATCCTTCATTACATTCATAAGCATAGACCATATGGTCCAGTCCTGGACCCAGTGGATATATATGTGATGCACATTAGGCCCTCGCTGACTTTAGTGGGAGACCTACTGGGCCAATTCCTTATCTTGTTGGTTCCCCTAAATGCATGAACCTGCAGGCTAACATTTGGATTGTCAACCGTCCCAGTTTCACTAGAAATCTCCCTGAATCGGGCTTGATCTCCCAGAGGTGACTGAAGCCAGACTGGGAGATTTTAGGCTGTTAGAAGTCCCTCCCTCCCTGCCTACCTAGGTCCTGTGCCACTCCTGCAACCGGCCAGCACATCCCTGCGGCTCCTGAAGAGGGTTAGGTGGTCTCCACACAATTTCCCCATCCCCAGCTCTGCAGCTCCCAGGGGCTGAGACCGGCAGCCAGTGGGAGCTGTGGAGGTGGTGCTTGAGTGGTAAGGATGGCACTCAGAGGCCCTTAGCCCCCTTCCAGAGGCCACAGGGATGTGCCAGCCCCTCCTGGGAGCAGTGTGAGACCAGCGCAGGCAGGGAGCCTGTCTTCCCCTGCCGTGCCACCAATGGCTCAAGATAAATGCCACCTCTGTGGAGACAGCACCCACTTCTGCACCCCCAACCCCTGCCCTAGCCCTGAGTTGCTTTCAGCTCTCAAACTCCCTCCCAGAGTTTGCACCTTGCGCCCCTTCCTGACCTCAACCCTTGCCCCAGGCTCAGCTCAGAGCCCCCTCCCACACTCCAACCCCTCAGCCCCAGTCCAGAGCCCATGTCCCTCCTGCATCACAACCCTCTGCCCCAGCCTGGGGAGAAAAAGTGAAGGTGGGCAGAGGGAAGGGAGATGGAGGGAGTGCAGCAGGCCTTGGGGAGGGGGCAGGGCAAGGGAAGCTTGGGTTTGTGTGATTAGTCAGCTGGCAACCCTAGTCCCTGAAGGCCTGCTAGAAATTGAGCCCCTGTAAGGAGCTGCTCTGCAGCCCCCAAAGTCCTTAGCTGCTTTGGCAAATCTTGCCCTTCAGTTTTGCAGAGGGTGCGTGTGGAACGTGCATCTTGACCTACTGAGCAGAATAAAAGCTGACAACCTTTGCGTGCTACTCAGGCTTCGATCTAGCTATTTCTATGTAACTCGCTTCAGCCAAATCCCTATGTTGTTACTTTCTCTGGTCTTCAAACACTGACAGCAGGTAGAGGGGGGCAAGCTTTTCCTCTTTCTGTCATCTCTGCAGTAGAAACCTTTGATTTTTTTTTCCTTTTAATTTCAGTTTGTATCCAAACAAGTCTCGCTTCATGTACCCTATATTCTCTTTGAACACAGGCTGATCCTTCCAGATTTGCAATAAAGAATAGCCTTCTGTTGTGTGCAATAAGTCTTTCACTCCTGTACAGTCTGCCACAGAATTACTTACCCTGGCTTCTCATTAGTTTACTTCTCTTCCCTAATGTTGCTCTTGTTTAAGAAACCTGTAAAAGTTTAGCCGCACTCACCTGCCTTTCAAAGGCCAATTCGGTAGACCTTCTTTGACAATATTTGTAACCCTGTCAGAGTTGGAGGCATGTAACAGGTCCACCTCGTTGTCAAAGGCCAGTTTGATAGATGTTCATAGGCAATATTTTTAACTCCTTCAAAGTTGGAGCCCCATTTTCCATTATCTTCTTTCTACTTACGTTGTGTTCTGTTCTTCTTCCCATCCAATTGCCTACAAACTCTTGCATAGTTTTACCTTGGATGCTTTGGGCACTTCTGTTCCTCCTGTTCTCCAGCTGCGGTGAATAATAATCTAATCTCTAGTGGTGTAATTTTTATTTTTAAGTTTAGTATCATGGTGCTGGGTGATGTTGGTGACCTGTGTTGTCCCTACTGGCTTTAATCTCTGACTTATAATACCCAATTAACTTTGCATAGAATCTTATGGAAAGGCCTCCGAAACATAACAATCTTGCCAATTCTTCAGAAGATTTGGTTTGATAAAACGTTTTTTTTTAAGTTGCAAATGCATCTTACGAATAGGATTACTTTATCTTTCAAATGGGGTTATACTTAGGAGGAAGTGGGAAGGAAGTCACCGCCTAAAAGCAGTTGATAGGCATTTATCATTTCATACACAATAGAACTCCTATGCTCTGAACTAATTTGGGATTGAGAACTGCATAAAATTGAATATTTCAAGATTCTCATAGGTATGTATATAAAAGTTACATTAACATAGCTTGGTGGAGTCATAGAATCCTAGAACTGGAAGGGATCCCTAAAGGTCATCAAGTCCAGTCCTCTGCACTCTTGACAGGACCAAGCACCATTTAGATCATCCCTGATGGGTGTTTGTCTAACCTCCTCTTAAATCTCCAATGGTGGAGACTCCACAACAGGCTGAGGTAATTTATTCCATTGTTAAACGAGTCTGACAGTTAGAGAGCTTTTCTTAATGTCCAACCTAAACCTCCTTTTCTGCAATTTAAGCTTCTTGTCCTCTTATCAGAGGTTTTTCTCTTCTCCTTGTAACATTTTTGATATTTAAAAACTGTTATCATGTCAGCCTCTGTCTTTTTTCCAGACTGAACAAACCCAGTTTTTTCACTCTTCCCTCATAGACCCTGTTTTTTAGACCTTTAATGATTTTTGTTGCTCTTCTCTAAATGTCCAGTTTGTCCACATCTTTTCTGAAATGTGGCACCCAGAACTCAACACAATACCACATTTAGGACATAATCAGTGTGGAGTAAGCGGAAGAATGTCTTCTCATGTTTTTCTCACAACAGTCCTGCTAATGCATCCCAGAATGATGTTTCTATTTTTTTTTTTTTTGCAACAGTATCACACCATTGAGTCATGTTATCTTGTGGTCCATTATGATTCCTAGATCCCTTTCCACAATACTCCTTCCTTTTCCATTTTGTATGTGTGTAATGGAGTGTTTATTTTTAAGTGACAAATATCAGAGGAAGCCGTGTTAGTCTGTATCTTCAAAAACAACAAGAAGTCCTGTAGCACCTTACAGACTAACATATTTTGGAGCATAAACTTTTGGGGGCAAAGATCTGCTTTGTCAGATGCATGAGTGGGGAGGGAGGAAGGGTTCCAGAGTACAATTTAAAAAGGAGGTCTCAGTAAAGGGGAGGGCCAGAGCTGACAAGGTCTATTCAGTCAGGGTGGAAATGGCTGGCCCATCATTGGCAGTTAATGTGGAGTTGTGAACATCTAGAGAGGAGAAAATAAGTCAGTTCATCGGGGGGCGGGGGGGGATGTGGCCCATAGTCAGATGCTAATGTGGAGGTGTGACCATCAAGAGCTGAGAAACTGCTTTTGTAATGGGCCAACCACTCCCAGTCTCTGAGTTGCAATTTATTTGCAAATTTGACTCCATTAACCAAGGATTTAAAGAGAGACTGGGAGTGGCTCACACCTTACAAAAGGAGCTTCTCTGCCCTAGGTGTTAACATCTCCACATTACTCTGACAATGGGCCATATCCCCCTGTCTTATCTGACCTGTTTTTTCCTCTCTTCATACATACTACTGATAATGGGCCTTTTCCACCCTGACTGAATAGACCTTGTTAGCTCTGGCCCTCCCATTTACTGGGAGCACACTCTTTAAATACCCCTCTGAAACCACCCTGCTCCCCCCATGCATCTGATGAAGCGGGTCTTTGCCCACGAAAGCTTATGCTCCAAAATATGTTAGTCTATAAGGTGCCACAGGACTACTTCTTGTTCTTGAAGATAGACTAACATGGCTACCTCTCTGATACATGATGGTATGGTTGATGTTAGGTCCTGTGATGATGTTGCTTGTGTAGATATGTGACCAGAGTCGGCAGCAAGGTTTGTTGCAGGGATTGGTTCCAGGTTTAGAGTTACTGTGTTGTGGTCTGTAGCTGCTGGTGAGGATTTGTTTAAGGTTGGCAGGCTGTCTGTAGGCGAGGACTGGCCTGCCTCCCAAGGTCTGTGAGAGTGAAGGATCATTGTCCAGGATGGTTTGCAGATCACTGATGCATTGGAGCGGCTTTAGCTGGGGGCTGTATGTGATGGCCAGTGGTGTTCTCTTGTTTGCCTTGTTGGGCCTGTCTTGTAGCAGGTGGCTTCTGAGTACATGTTTGGCTCTGTCAATCTGTTGTTTCGCTTCCTTAGGTGGGTATTGTAGTTTCAGGAAAGCTTGATAAAGGTCTTGTAGATGTTTCTCTGTCTGAGGGATTGGAGCAAATGTGGTTGTACAGCATCCTGTATAGCAAGCAGGATAACATCAGAAAAGGGGCTCTCATAAAAAAAAAAAAAAAAAAAACTTCCACACAAACCTCCACATGGCTGGACTTTACTAAAACAAGACAGGAGATTTACAGTGCACATTTCTCTTCTCTACAAAAGAAAAAGGACTGTAAACTATCTAAACTCCTACTTTCCACATGGGGCCACAATAGTGGTACCCGTAATTCACCCAGCAATATTGTCAATCTATCCAGCTACACATTCAGCTGGGCAGAAGAATCTTCCCTTTCTTGGACTCTTTTTGTCCCACCAACCCTATAAACTTGATGCAGTTCTGTGGGGATCTGGAAGTCTACTTTCGCCATCTCTGGCTCAAGGAATACTTTCAACATGACACTGAACAGCGCACTGACCCACAGTACTATACTTTCTTTTGTACTATATGGAGCCCTAAGTTAGACTGAGACATCTGCCCATGAATGAATCTGTCTTGAGTTTTTGCATCAATCTGCATCTATTTTTTTTCCAAATGCATTGACAGTTTGGGGAGATGGGAGCAGAAAATTCAATAAATATATTATTTTGGAAAATTACATTTTAACTCTTCTAACATCACAAACCAACCCTGTAAATTCATATATACATAACACATACTTTCCATTGTTCATCTCCATTTTCTAAATTTCAGTAACATCTCCCCCTTCATGTCATTGACAGATCAGTTATGAAGCTCAAAGCAACATCTGGGTTGCATGACAAAACATAAGCAATTTGCTTTCAGGTTATTTGATTTTTAATTGAATTGTATTTGCTTTATTGAAGCCATACAGGATAAGTCATAATCAAACTGAGGAAAACAAGTGTTAAATATCTTAGATGTCCCTATGAACCTGTAAGAATTGCCATTGGGGTATCGTAGCAGTGATCTCCAGTACAAAACAGGGCTTTAGGTGGTAGTGGAGACCAGCCATGAAAACAATATGTGAAAATCAATGTCTTGCATTTAAATCACATGCAGATTTAAGTATATGTAATTAACGGCAATCCAAACTGGTGAGTTTCTAGGACTCTATCTACCTTATCTTCTAACAGCTGAGGAAGTGGGCTTTTTCATGCCAGGAGAGCATAACACTTGATTTTGCTGTTCCACAGCTGCGTCTACATGTGCATGCTACTTCGAAGTAGCGGCACCAACTTCGAAATAGCGCCCGTCGCGTCTACACGCGTCGGGCGCTATTTCGAAGTTAACTTCGACGTTAGGCGGCGAGACGTCGAAGTCGCTAACCTCATGAGGAGATAGGAATAGCGCCCTACTTCGACGTTCAACGCCAAAGTAGGGACCGTGTAGACGATCCGTGTCCCGCAACGTCGAAATTGCTGGGTCCTCCATGGCGGCCATCAGCTGAGGGGTTGAGAGATGCTCTCTCTCCAGCCCCTGCGGGGCTCTATGGTCACCGTGGGCAGCAGCCCTTAGCCCAGGGCTTCTGGCTGCTTCTGCGGCAGCTGGGGATCTATGCTGCAGGCACAGGGTCTGCAACCAGTTGTCAGCTCTGTGGATCTTGTGTTGTTTAGTGCAACTGTGTCTGGGAGGGGCCCTTTAAGGGAGCGGCTTGCTGTTGAGTCCGCCCTGTGACCCTGTCTGCAGCTGTGCCTGGCATCCCTATTTCGATGTGTGCTACTTTGACGTGTAGACGTTCCCTCGCTGCGCCTATTTCGATGTTGGGCTGAGCAACGTTGCCGGCCCTGGAGGATGTGTAGACGTTATTCATTGAAATAGACTATTTCGATGTCGCAACATCGAAATAAGCTATTTCGATGTTGGCTGCACGTGTAGACGTAGCCCACATTTGTGAAATGCTGTGCCTTCAAGACTTACGGGTGTGCCTAAATTAGCCACTTCAAAAACATTCAATTAAGACTCTTCAGTCTGGAAAATCCTTTGGTATAGCATCATGATCTATTCTAATATTTGTGTATACAATTTTTTCTGAATTATTTTTCCTTGGAGAAAGCTTACAATGCAATGTCACAGCTACCAAAATAGAGTGCACTATTATTGTCATTGGGACAACTTTTCATATTAAACAATCATAAATAAAATTCACTGCTCAGTTTTAAAGGGATGAACACAAAGACAGTTATTTCTACTGTATATTATTCCAGTTTTGATTTCATAACAGCATATTGTCTCTAGTATCACATCAACTTAGAAAATTTCCTCTTATAATTTGACAAATACAACCATTTCAATGCAGATATAGCGCATGGTAGCCCATCTTTCTTTTCATAATGGAATTTTTCATATCTCATTTTTTGCACTTAAAGCAATTCCATAATTTTGTTTCACATACCTTCAAACTGCATTTAATCAGTGTAAATATGCTTCATGTTAAGCTTCCCATGCAGACTGGAGGGATTTGTTGGTCTGATGCATCAGCTAACAAATATGAAAAAATGAATAATATTACTGCTCTTCATAAGCATGGGGAAAGAAATAGTTGGTTTGACAAAAACATAATGTAAAAATGACATTTTTCTCTAGGTAGACCTCTATCAAATATACGCTTCTGTTCCCAGAGCAAGATACCCATACACAATATCACCTTTTCTGATATTTTATCATGCATATTTCTTCAAGGCACATTGTCACCCCAGAGTCTGTCTAGCTATTGATAAAGCTGCCCTAGATCTTGACTGTATGCTGCATGCATTTGTAAGTTTTGAAGAGGGACTGGCTCTGAATTTCTGTATAATGTCCTATTTGCGCCAATAACTGAGCTTTTAAAGTTCCCCGGGAAACTTTAATGCTAACACAAGGCGCACAGTAGCGGGCAGGTTTGATTTATTCTTCATTTTAATTTGTTCCAAACCAGGATGATTATCAAAGTTTTGCTGGATGGATTTTCAAGAAAAACTCTATTTTGAGAAAACTGAAATAGTTTCCCCATCGTCGGCCTGGAACACCTTCTGTCAGATGGCAGGGCCTGCCCTAGAAACAGTCAGTTTGGGGTCTCAGCTGCCCTCTTCCCCAAGCTCTGGGAGGGGTGAGGCTAAGAGCTGGGGAAAGAAAAGATCCAGGTGAACTAATAAGTACTAAAACCCCCACAAAGCAGCAATTTCCCCATCTCCCAGTGCATTTCTGGCAACTTCCCAGGCAGATGGCACGCTCAGGATGAATCCAGAGATGAGTGCTGCAGCACTGTGAACATTGCCTGGCTTACACAGAAAGGAGAAGGTTCCCCTTAGCATGTCTGTACACCTTGTCCCTAGACTGGAGCCCTGTGCAGGGCTCAGCTGCCTCCCTGTAGCTGGCACAAAGGTCTGATCTCTGCCAGGCTGGAGGCTGGTCTCTGCAGGGCTGGAACTTCTTGACCCAGGCACTAGATCCCAGAGCAGTTCAGCAGCTCCCTTGGTGGGATGTGGACATTAATTGGAGACTCCCCAAGCTGTTCTCCCTTTGTCTCAGCTCCAGTCTCAAGGACCAAACTCAAACTAGTCTCTTCTTTGGGTTAGGCAGAAGGAGTAGGGCTAAGGCCAGAAGTGGCAGGGCCAAAGGAAGCTGGCTCTCAGCACTGCCCAGAGCACAGCACCCCTGGCCCTTAGCAGTGCTAGAGAGCACAGCCTCGGGGCCTTTTGAATTGCTGGGCCTTGGGGCACTGGTCCCCTTTGCTCCTCCTCCTCATTGGTGGGCCTGGGTCAGGCCCTCCCCACCCTCCAAGAGAACAGTCTCCTTTTGGCCTCAGCTGGACTTTCTAGACTACTTTGCCCCCACCCTTGACTCCAGGCATGCTGGGAGGTGGTGTTAAGGGGCTATGGTAACCCTTATTTTGTAATCCAGAGAAATGGACCTCTGCTCCCCCTCCTCCCCTTGAGGCTCCAGAGTTTTTGAGAGCTGAAGAACTCCAAGTGAAGGCTACAGAAAAAAAGGATAATAGAATTATAAGAAGTCACTCTTGAATTTACTGTGAATATATTGTCATGGGGACAACTGCTGTAACAGCCAGTCGTTATGTCCCGTCCAAGTTTGTAGCATATACAGCTGCTTTGTTGTACAGCACCTCTCAAAAGGAGGTGTCAGTATTTCTACTCATTCACACTCTGTGTTATTACACAGCAGATTAATTATTTGTCAAAAATCCATCCACAGTGAAGCAGTGTAAAATTTGCAGATCTCTCTGGATCACCATGCATATGGGATAGAAATAACAGAACGTTGTTGTGAAGAGCTTGCCGTCTACACAGAAGCAAACACTGGTAACAAAATCCAGGTTGGTTTAGACTTCACGCTTGAGAATTTGGGCTGACTTCTAGGTTAGTAGGGGAATGCAGAGCCCAACGGTTTTCTCTGCAGAAGGTTCAATCTCATTCCGGAGCTGACCATAGGGAAGTGAGGCTTTATAAGGTCATGTTGTCCATCAGCAGCAAAAGCACTTGGCCTGGAGGCCAGGACAATAACCAACATTTCCCTTGCTATGCTCTTCATAAAGGTAAAAGGCCGCAGAAGTAAAGCCCTTGCAGTGGAATGAGTTTCATTGGAAAGAAGCTATAACCCAGCAACTACGCTACATATTCTTGAGCACCATCTGTTGATCCTTCATGGAACCATTCTGTACATACCGATAAACTTGGAAGGATTAACTTTTCATTGAGAAATGTGGATGTACCACTATGTACAAAAACTAATGAAAATATTCCCAGTTATAATAAAATACATAGATAAAGAAAGACAATGTGGCCTTCTCCTCCTCTGTCAATAATTTTGCACAACTCTAAAAATGTAAATGGGTTGAAGTAGAGAAGAATGCATAACAATACATGCTGACATTATCTGTTGACATTATTTAAAAAATCAAATTCTGCCAACCCTGCACATAAACAAAGTACTTTTGTTTATTGTTAGAACCAGTATAAATAATTTTTGCTGAGCGGGGGGTGGGGGCAACAGCTGTGCCTATCTCTTTCATTGATTAATGGGAGTGGCCAACTTATGAGCATGCTCTGTATTACGTTATGCAGAAGAAATGGCTTTATCTGCAGTTCTGGTCTCACTGAAGCTGTGCACCTGGTGCCATGTCAAATCTCTGTGATTAAGCCTTCCCAGAGCCAGGCTGCTCTCAGTGTCTGTGTTGCTCTGCTGCGGGCTCTGACCCCAACTCTGTGCCTTTGCTAGTGGCAATCAGAGGTTGTGGCTCAGGAGGACAGGGTTTTGTGGCACTCCAAAGGCAGAGTGGTATGATCAGCCCATCAGGTGACATTCCCAAGGTGACCTCTGTGGCTGAACCTGTCACATAGGCATCCAGCTTCTCTTACATGTGTCAAAGTTAGACTCAAGACTCACAATTTGTCAGACCACTCTGTTTATTAGCAAAGCTGCTCTGCTAATACATTTAGAAAAGTGAGTCCCCTCCCAGGGCTCAGGTCTCTTAATTTATACAGATCAAGAAGGCAAGTTAATAGACAAAGGAAAAAAAAGGAAAAAAACAGACGCACAGCCACCCCATATAGTCCCTGAGACCAGTTACGTACCTTCATTTCCATATCACCTTTAGCAATCCCCTGCCAATGACTCCCTGGTTACCTTAATTAATTACTGTCTAGCACCTACTGCTCTGGTTTCTGCTTTCCCAGGCACACCTGGCTCCATTCAAACCCACCCTACATTCCTACACACAGTATCAACATAACTTCCCCTTCTTGAGCTCAGAAGTAACATTGTATCATAGTGTGGTTTAATTTCTTTTTACAATGTAACTCTTTTATGTACAATGTCACATCTTATACTTCCACACATGCATAGGAATTGAACTTCTCACTAGCTGTAAGAAACGCTATTTGATAAATAGTAACAGAGAGGAAGCCGTGCTAGTCTATACACTATCAAAACAAAAAGCAGTCAAGTAGCACTTTGAAGACTAGCAAAATAGTTTATTAGGTGAGCTTTTGTGGGACAGACCCACTTCTTCAGACCATAGCCAGACCGGAACAGACTCAATATTTAAGACACAGAGAACCAAAAACAGTAAGCAAGGAGGACAAATCAGAAAAAGATAATCAAGATGAGCAAATCAGAGAGTGGAGGGGTGGGGGGGAAGGTCAAGAATTAGATTGAGCCAAGTATGCAGACGAGCTCCTATAGTGACTCAGAAAGTTCCCATCACGATTTAAACCATGTGTTAATGTACCGAATTTGAATATAAAAGCCAGTATATTCAAATTTTATATTCAAATACTGAATATAAAAGACAGTATATTCAAATTTGAATATAAAAGCTAATTCTTGACCTTCCCCCGCACACCTCCACTCTCTGATTTGCTCACCTTGATTATCTTTTTCTGATTTGTCCTCCTTGCTTACTGTTTTTGGTTCTCTGTGCCTTAAATATTGAGTCTGTTCTGGTCTGGCTATGGTCTGAAGAAGTGGGTCTGTCCCACGAAAGCTCACCTAATAAACTATTTTGCTAGTCTTTAAAGTGCTACTTGACTGCTTTTTGTTTTGATATTTGATAAATCAATGTTTGGCTGCGATACAAGCAGCAATCATAAACAATAATGCTCACCCTTGCTCCTAGACGGCCCTCGCATTGCGTAAGTCAGTGGTATTTTCCCTGTGCAGCGAGCTGCTTTGCATCTGGGAGAGTGTGCTAGTCTTTTACTCTGCTTTCTGAAACTTTGTCCTGAATGTACAAATATGTAACTAGAGCCAGCGTCCCAGGAGCATTTTTAGTGTTCCCTGCTATGTGGTCATTTTTGAGAGTTGGTGTTCGAGCATATAGCCGCAAACATTGACACTGATGATTAATAAGAGAGTCCATATTGTTGAAGAGCTCATGTCCTTTCATATAACCCAATGGTCCGTACATGTATATGTAAGGGATATGTTATTGGATTATTTTTCATCAACCAAAATATACCAGCACATCTTTCTGCTCCTTTTTTTCCTTAACAGCTGTCAAAATTAGGTAAGAAACTAACTCTCCTTTAAAGTGCTGCAAATGACCTTCCAGGATTTAAAAAATAAATAAATAAATACTGGGACATTTAACATGCCAAGAATTTTTCTTCAGTCTGGTAACACTCACTATGCTCCAGGGCCAAGGGAGGTAACCTTGAAACACAGCTAACATGGACTCGACTCCTCACTTTCCTGCCATCTGCACTTTCATTAAAAAAGTACCCTGGGAGAATAAATTGAGTCGGAATCAGATCACGAACATTACATGCCCAGCTCACAGTTTCTTTGCCTATGTGTAAATTACTAAACAAGGTATGAGACACTGGAGCCAGGTCTACACTAGGCATTAAAGTCTATTGTAGATATGCAATTCTAGCTCTGGCAACTACATAGCTAAAATCAACTTATCTACAATCGACTTGCCTGGCCATCCTCACTGAGGGAGGTCAATGGGAAAAATTCTCCTGTTAGCCTCTTTTTCTCCTCACAATGTTGACAAGCACAGGGGTTGACTGTCATCCCCAGATAGTTTGATTTCATGCATTCCTACTATGCACAAAACAAAATCGAGCCCACAGAGGAGTAACCCAGGTCAATCATCCACATAGTTAAGGCATACCCTGAGACTTACACCCTGTAGCTTTACAAAGTGCTACATAAACAACTGGTATTCTCTCTCAATACGCACCTGTAATTCCCGTTAGCAACAATGGGATTTACCAGTACGTATCAGGGGAAACAATACCACTATAGCTGTTCAATGCAAACAATAAACCAGGCATGCTATATAGAGGCTATTACATCAGCTGCTGTTAGTTCTCATTCACAGCTGTGTAGGGATTAAAGTAAATGAACTAGCTGGCAACATTTAATTTCAACTGGTCTTCCAACATGGGACCTCGTATAGCTTTAGAGCACAACAAACATCTCTGCATGCATCAGGTGGTAATGAAAGGAATGGAAACTGCAGCGTATGTGCCAGGTCCTCAGTAATTTAGGGTTTTTCTATTTTCTAGAGGCCTTATTCTCAGACATAAAGCAAGGTTTCAGCACAACTTGCTAAAAAGCCAGCAGCTGGGGACCAGATATATGGTCACCAAATCCAGGGATGCCTCCAGGGGGGCTCCTTTCACATTCTTGAATTACCGTTTCTGGACAAGGGTAGCACAAGGTGAGGTGATATGCTTTCTAAGAATCATGCCATTTTACTCAAAGAAAGCCTATGATAAAGCTATGGCTGCAGAGAAATCTTGCAGGACTTATGGGGCCTACTGATGAGACCTATCTCCAGGGGCATGCAGAAGAAGACAATGTTGAAGGTGCATAGGAGGATAGGTTTATAACTAAAATGATCTGGACAAACTAGAGAAATGGTCTGTGGTAAATAGGATGAAGTGCAACAAGGACAAATGCAAAGTACTCCACATACAGAGGAACAGCACACATAAAAATGTGAACTGACCGCCCAGGAAGGTGTATTGGAGGAAAGAGGCATGGGGTCATGGTGGACCTCAAGCTAAATATGAGTCAAGAGTGTGACACTGTTCTAAGAAAAGAAAACATTATTCTGGGATGTGTCAGCAGGAGTGTTGTGAACAAGACATGAGAAATAATTCCACTGTGCTCTGCACTGATTAGGCCTCAGCTGCAGTATTATGTCTAGTTCTGGATACCATATTTCAGGAAAGATGTGGACAAATTTGAGAAGGTCCAGAGAAGAGCAATAAAAATCATTAAAGGTCTAGAAACCATGACCTAGGAGGGACAACTGAAAGAACTGGGTTTGTTTAGTTCAGAAAGAAGCGTGAGAGGGGACGTGATAACAGCTTTCATGTACCTAAAACATTACAAGGAGGACTTGACTTAACTTGATGCAAACCCTTGTACTCCAAATGGAGCCTAGGTCATCTACAAGTCTCCTCCACCTCACTTTGTCACAGGATAAAACTTCTAGGTGACTCCAGGAGCACCCCAGTTGTTGTCCTTCAATCTCAGTAGATCATCTTCACATTGTCCGAGGTCTTCCTCTTTTGCATTTTCTGTGCAGGTTACATTTGAGAGCTTGATGCACTATGCTTGAGAATGGTTTCTGCGCACGTGGCCTAGTCACCCCCACTTTCCTCTCTTGAGTTGAACACAAAGTGGTCTTTGTCCTGCTCTGTTCCAAAGCTCCTCATTTGTGACAGAGTCTTGTCATATGTGAAGGATGTAACTAACTCAGGCATCTCTTTATGAATGTCTGTAGCTTGTGATTTGAAGACTTTTTAGTACATCAGCTCTCACATCCATACAAGAGCACACTCTTCAAATTTGTGTTGAAGATCTGCAGTTTCGTCTTCGCAGATATTATTTGTGAACTCCATATGGGATAAAGCGTCTTGAATGCAGCTGTTGCTTTCCCTATACCGGCATTGATATCTTTGTCTGTTCCTCTGTCTTTGCCCATAATACTCCCCAAGTAGGTGAACTGCTCCACGTCTTCAGGGTCATCTTCTATGTCATCCCCTCCCAATGTGATGATGATGACTGGTTGATCCTCCTTGTATTTGTCTTTCCAGTCATTGAGGTAGTTTTGTCTAGTGTTGTGACCTTTTCTTCCATGAGTTCATGTTGGTGTGAAAGGAGGGTGACATCGTCAGCAAAATCAATGTTCTCTAGCTTTTGAAAAGTGTCCCCTGAATGCCGTGTTGATTGCCATATGTTGTCCTGTTCATAACCCAGCCCATTTTGACCAAGAACAGGAAAGGTGACAATAGGCACACTCTTCGCACTCCTGACAGTATGCTGAAGGCTTTAATGGAGTGGACAGCAATATCATCACACACCATCATAGCCAGATTCTATACCAAGGTGCAGAAGGTATTGATTGTGCAATATTATGTACCAACCAGCAAAGCAGCTGAGGAATGTGAAACAGATGTCTATGAGAAACTACAAAGTGTTGTGAACCAGAAAGCAAAGAAGTCTATCTTGATTTTTGTTGAGTGACTTCAATGCAAAAATTGGAAGCATATATATAGGTAGAAACCAGGCCATTGGAAAAGAAGTCCTAGGCACCATGAATGAAAATGGAAAGTGCTTCAGTGAATTTTGTTCCTTCAACGGATTGGTGATTGGTGGTAGAGTTTTTCCACACAGAAGGATCCATGAGGTCACTTGGATTTCACTGGACCACCAGTGAGAAAACCAGATTGACTGCATCTGTTACAAGGAGGAGGATGAAAATTCTTCTCCTTAACCTCTGAGGATAGAACAAGAAGCAATGTTGCAGCAAGGGTAGTGTACATTGGACATTAGAGCTACGTCTACACTACACGGTCTTGTCGACAAAATGCCGATTTGCTCAACAAAGCTCATGGAGTGTCCACACTAAAATATGTTCTGTCACCAGTAAAACGACAGAATGTGTCACTTTTGTCAACAGCCCTCTGCCTCTCCCTCACAAGGCAGCACACCTTTCAAACAGAATCTGTCGACAAAGAAGCCACGTGGACGCTCTGGGCTCAGGGGGCGGGGCAGGCCTCTGTCAACAGACAGGGGTTCAGAGTCACTGGGCAGTCCTGTCTGCTGTGCTTCCAGTTGGCTGTTCTGTCTAGAGAACAGCTAGGCAGTCTGTCCGCTCTCCATCAACAGAGCAATCCACTTTTGTGGGTGGCTGTGATTTGTCGACAGAAGTTTTTCTGGAAGATAGCTTGCAACAATAACTTCTGTTGACAGATTGCTGAAGTGTAGACATAGCTTAAGAAAAACTTCCTAAGCCCTAGAATAAATAGCTTAGAGAGGTTGTGCATCTTCGTCACTGGAGATATTTAAGAGCAGGTGAGAAAGACACCTGTCAGAGATGATCTTGATGGTGCTTGGTCCTGCCATGAGTGTAGGGGACTGGACTCGATGATGTCTCAAGGTCCTTTTTAGTTCTAGTGTTCTATGATTCTATGACACCTTATTCTGATGCTGTTAAAGCCAATCAGCTCTTAGCAACTTCAACAGTAACAGAAATAGGCCAGTGCTGACTGCTTTTAAAAGTCCATCCACTACAATAGTGGAAGATAATCTTAACTGTAGTTGTGTGCTTTGTTTTCCACCCTGAATAGCTAATGTGCTTGCAATATCTCCTCTTGCAGGTTTTTCAGTTTTGGTCTTATTTTTTTTCCTTTTGCATATGCCTGGAGAAACATATTTCAAGGGAGGTTTGTTTCGTTAGCCTTTCTCCCACTGTTTGTTCTATAACTATCTAGGTTCTACATTTACACTTTTCACATATTATAATATGCCACTTCTTCCATTGATGTTTTCCTTTCCACTGCTGTGATGCATTGTTTTGATCTACTACCCTTTTGCCTTGTTACCTTTGCCAACTCCTTTGGATACTACTTTTTTTTTTTAAATGTTCAGTCGTGAACATGTGTTTGAATTTCAAGTTCATTTTTCTTTCAAAAAAGACAACTCTTAAAGTATATGGGCTCTTTTGGCTTGATTGGTACAGTGTGTTTGTTCTCTTGTATCATCTGACACACAAAACTGGATGTTTTTATATAAGCGCTACTCTAGGACTTATTTTGGGGAAGTTCTTTATTATCCAGGAGGTCAGACTGGATCTGGGTGGGGAACCTTTTTTGGGTCAAGGGCCACTGACCACAGTCAGTGGGGTCACACAAAAGTGAGACATGAAAGAAAAAAAGAAGCTAAAACTCTCACTGATGTGGCCCCTGACTGAGACACTCCCTCACACTCCAGCACCGTGGGCAGGAGGGTGGAGAAGGCGGGGACTGAGGTTCAGGGACTCCCCCAGACAAATTAACTCTTGTGGGGCCTCAGTGTGGGACCAAAAATGTGGGAGTTCAGGGTATGGGCGATGGTTGCTGGGGAACAGGTGTGGGGTCTGGGTGGGAGGAACAGACTGAGGTTGATGGAACCTGGGCAGGAGGGAGAGTACAGGAAGAGGCTGAGGGTGGGAGGGGTTGCAGGGGCAGGGTGGGGATCTGGACAGGTGAGGGTTGGGAGCAGTTTGGGGTGGGGGTGCTTAAGGCAGAGAAAAGCCTGTCCAGGGATCTTTTTTTCTGCCGGGCACTGTCCCCACTGCTCTGATTGGCCAGAATTCCAGCCAATGAGAATAGTGGGTGACGTCTCTTTGCAGGCAGTGCTACACTGCCGTTCCCCTAGTTGGGGCGAGGGAGGGAGAAGCATCTGTGCCATTGCTTTCTTCTCCTCCCCACATGCCCAGTCAGAGCCCATGGGCCAGATCCAGCCCCATCGTGTCTGATCCAACCCAGAAGGTTCGGGCTCCCCACCCACTGTGGGCTGAATGCTGGGGAGGGTAGACCCAAGCCTCCGGGTCCAGATCCAGACAAGCCAAGGTCCAGATCCTTCCAGTCTTGGAATCTACAAATCCATGACTCCTAAAACATTTCCTGTCACACAGTCCAGACTTTAATGATTAAGTAATGACTAATAAATCCTCTGATCAGTAATCGTTTATGCCCATCTACCACTGTACTAAAATAAATGTGATGGTAGAGAGCATTTCAGGTGGAAATATTCCCATCTCTTGAATTTGTCATCCTTTCTTCACCTTTTGAGTGAGGAACTTGCTTGATTACTCTGTCAGCAATTTTACAAGACATGGGCATGTGCACTTTTTTTTCAGTGTTCTGAAGCGCAAAGAGAACATGGTATAAAATGTTAATGTAATTAATATTGGCAAATATAATTAACGTTGGAAAAGATTTTGGCGTGCTGCAAGTTGATAAATAATTTAATAATCTCCCACTGAGTACAGATCTAGCAGAAACTTGATATGACCCCTATTTTTCAGATGCATTGGACTAGCTGTTACATTGAATGCATTTTTAAACCTGAAAATATTCGCTAAATCACCATGTAAAAAATCTGGCCAAGGTGGGTGCAAAGAGCTGTTAATGGAATACAAAGCATTTCATCACTTCATCCCTTGGTCCAAGTCAGGCTCTGAGGATATGACTTATTAGGAGAGGTGGAAGGAGACATGACGTATGAGGAGAGGCTGAGGGACTAAGGCTTATTTAGTCTACAGAAGAGAAGAGTGAGTGGGGATTTGATAGCAGCCTTCAACTACCTGAAGGGGGATTACCAAGAGGATGGAGAAAGGCTCTTTTCAGTGGTGACAGATGACAGAATGAGAAGCCATGGTCTCAAGTTGCAGTGAGAGACCTAGAACAGATATTAGGAAAAACTATTTCACCAGGAGGGTGGTGAAGCACTGGAATGCGTTACCTAGCAAAGTCATGGAATCTCCATCCCTAGCGGCTTTTATGGCCCCACTTGAAAAAGCCCTAACTGGGATTATTTAGGTGGGGTTGACCCTGCTTTGAGCAGGGGGTTAGACTTGATCACCTCCTGAGGTTTCTTCCAACCCCATGATTCTATGATTCTGTATGTCTACATCGCAACTGCCTGTGGTTAGCCTATTTCAGTTTGCTCTGTCTCTGTCTCAGGGGCTGCTCAATTGTCATATTGATGCTTGAGTCAGAGCCCAGGTTCTGTGACCCTGTGACTGGGAAGGGTCCCAGAACTTGACCCAAACATCTACACCATGAACCTGAGTCCTGCAAACCTGTGTCAGTTGACCCAGTTCAGCTGTGCGTGTTTAACTGCGGAGTAGACATACTTTTTGACATGCTGCTGTGTTTTTTTTTGCCATGTAGTAACCTGAGGCTATTGCTTTTAAAGACATTTAAATTGCTTTCTACCATTGGCAGATTTACAGCTTTCATGTCCATATGTTAAGATCGAAATAACATTTGAGTCAAAGTTGTATAGGTCAGTAATGAATAATAGCCCTCACCTGTTTGGTACTTTGAGAATGTCAAAATCCAAAATCTCACATTTTTGAAGTTGTTTGCTTTCTCAAGTTTGAAAGAAACCTAAAAGAAAATTGTTCACAATTTTTCTTGCCTACTACTTTAATATTTAAAAAAATTATTATGAAATATAATTAATGTCTTGAGACTGCCTAAGGCTGCAGCTAATGGAATTTTTGAGTGATATTTCAATAAAAAAATTCCCCCAAAAGCATGACATTGCAGTAAGTCAACAATCTTTTAATAAATAAGTTAAATTTTTAAAAAAGTCACTTTTAAATTGAAAAGCTTCTGGTCAAAACATCACTGTCGGTACACTGGTACTGATGTAAAACAAGTTAATGCCCCCATGCATGCAGCTGGGGAGGATAGTTCAGTGGTTTGAGCATTGGCCTTTGTAAACCCACAGTTGTGAGTTTAATCCTTGAGGAGGATATTTAGGGGTCTGGGTCAAATAGATTAAAAAAAAATCTGACAGGGCTGGTGCTTGGTCCTGCCAAGAGGATAGGGGATGGACTCAATGACCTCTTGAGGTCCCTTCCAGGTCTATGAGATATGTGACTCTCCCTATGCTTGTATATCACAATGCCCCCTGAACTGATCCCAGTAACTTTCTCACAAGAGTGGATGCAGAGTCTCTCTGTAGAGCCACATGTTGGGGCAGCTGCCCTAACTCATCAAGGAGCGGAAACAGTCTGACTTGGTAACTGTTACTTCCTCCTAAAGAATATTGCAGCTCCATAGGTGCTTGTCTAGAAGAGAAGTGATTGGTGTGTCTATACACTGGTGGGTACAGTGATCATCCCTATGATTCCAACCTGATTGGATAGCTGCAGAAGAGTATACAGGGAACCCTCATGGAGCAAGAGATGCAGCATCGTACTGGAGTTCTGCCACTCTCTGTTGTGAGGGACTGTACAGTGATGTAGTATATGACATCCTACATAAGAGCAGTCATACTGGGTCAGACCAAAGGTCCATCTAGTCCAGTATCCTCTCTTCTGACAGTGCCAGGTGCCCCAGAAGGAGTGGACAGAATAGGTAGTCATCCAGCGATTCCTCTCCTGTCATCCATGGCCAGCCTCTGATAAATAAAGTTGAGGGACACCTTTCCTTACCCATCCTGGATAACAGCCATTAATGGACCTAACCTCCACAAATTTATCTAGTTCGTTGTTGAATCCTGTTCAAGTCCTGGTTTTCACAACATCTTCTGGCAAGAAGCTCCACAGAGCTACTATGTGCTGAGTGAAGAACTTCCTTTTCTTAATTTTGAACCTGCTACCCATTAATTTCATTTGGTGGCCACTAGTTCTTACGTTATGGGAACAAATAAACCACTTTTCCTTATTTCCTCTATCATATCCCCCCTTAGTCTCCTCTTTTTGAAGCTGAATTAAAGAAATTAAATATACATTTGTGTATTTTAAATACCTTATTTTGGCAGTGGGAGTGGGCTGAGCAATGTACGAATGATTTAGAATGTGCCACTAGAGCTAGTGGGATAATGAAATAAAAGAAGTCTGAATTAGACACCTTTGGGCGCATAGACTAAAGCAAACAATGTAGCTGTTGGGGATGGGGTTATCTACTGAACTGTAGACAACTAAGTATTTCTTGAACATTCATAAGGACAAGTGAGCCATTAATAATTCAGGAGCTACCCTTGGCTGATATAGTGAATACAGTGGCTGTAGGCAAAGTGGGACAGGATATTATTAAAGGGAGCCAAGAAAGGAACTAGAAAATCTTCTAAGACAAGTATAATCTTGTGTGCTATAAAAAGCAGCCAGCACTCAATTTGATATGCAATGGATGTCAGCTTTGCAAATGAAACACTGGAAGCTTCCCCAGCAATGAATAAGAAAATCTGACTATCATTTATGCAGAAAGAGGAAATTAAGCAAGTAGTTTTATGTGGAAGTATGGTTAAAACTGTGCAGTATTTTTTAAATACCCTTTTGGGAATAATATCCTGACACAGTGGCCCTAGGCTTTGCTCTTAGGATTTCACGCCAGGCTTCTGCGGGTTGCAGTACATCAAGTACATTATTTTTAGTTGCATCCTACAGACATCATGAAGACTAGTTCTCTTGGGATTGGAGATGGGTGAGGGTTCAGGGGGTAAGGAGGTGGCAAGGAGAGGAGAAGACTTGCTTTCATTTTGCATCTAACATTCCATTGCAATAACAGGCCCTAGGGATATCACAAACAATAGACTTCCAAGGACTTTGCTGTGAGACAGTGCAGCAAAGGGAAGCTACAATGCAAGCTCAGTCAGATACAGTACATCCTTGAGTTATGTGGAGGTTGCATTTGTGCAACCCGAATGTAACTTGAATTTTCGTGCCAGTCAAGGGTAGATGGGAACCAGGCTGCAGCCGGGTTCTCAGCTCTCCTGGGCTTGCAGGAGCTGGGAAACTGAGCAGGGCAGCAGCCGTGGTCAGTTTCCTGGTTCCCGGAGTGGCAGGGGCAGCCTGGTTCCAGTATCTCTGCCACTTGCTACTTGCAGGACCTGGGAAACTGACCAGCTGGCACACCAGCTGGTCAGTTTTCTGGGTCTTGCAAACAGCAGGAACCTGGAACCAGGCAGCAGCCTGGCTCCCGGCTACCCTCCGCTTGCAGAGAGGGGAAACTGAGTAGGACAGCAGCCTTGGTCAGTTTCAGGTCTCCAGTAAGCAGAGGGGAGCTGGGAACCAGGGGCAGCCTGGCTTCTGGCTCTCCTCCACTCCTTGGAGCCAGGAAATTGACCACGGCTGCTGCCCTGCTCAGTTTCCCAGCTCTGCAAGCAGGGGGAGCCAGGAGCCAGGCTGCCGCCTGTTTTCTAGTTCCTCGCCAATCTGGGGACCAGGAAACCGCTCCTGTCAGCGGTGGCAAGATTCAGGCTGCTGCCCCTGATAGGAGCAGTTTCCCCACTCCTGTCCTGGGTGACAGCCTGACTCATGACTACCGCCCCTTACAAGAACAGTTTCCCATTGCTGTCAGAGGCAACAGTTGCATTCACCTGAGACACACACAACTTGATTGCTCATATCTCAAGAGTTTACTGTACTTTTTCTTACAGCTGCCGATGATATTCTTGGCACACTCTGCAAAGAATGCATGTTCTTGTGTGGGTGATCCTGGGCAGGGAAAAGCCCTGCATATTGCTGAAGTCCAAAATCCCTTTTTTCCCTTCCAGCTGAACAGACCACTTGGAGGTGAGGTGCTATAATCTATGTCTCATTAGCTTCTTCCTCTTCAGTTGGGCACTACACAATTTCCTGTCCAAATGGGGTTCTTTTTCTTAGTGGGAGTGCACTATCCCAGGGACTTCATTCAAAGTTTCCTTCCTCCAATGGAAAAAGGGGCTGGCCCATTGCATTAATTTAGAAATTGGGGGTACAGGAGGGCAATTCTGTTTCCCTCTGCATGTATGGTGGGTTCTCTTTTTGTTTGCTTCTGTCTGCCCACCAGCTGACCAATGGGAGATTTCCTTCTCTCCAGCCCAACCATGCGCTAGAAGTACAGAGAGGAGATGCCCAATGGAGCTATGTCTACACTAGGCAAAGTCAACTGCAGATACGCAATTCTAGCTATGCCAATTGAGTAGCGAAAATTGACTTTTCTGCACTCGGCTTTATTTGGCCATCCTCACTGAAGAAGGTCAATGGGAGAGTTTCTCCCACTGACTTCCCTTACTCCTCACCTCTTGCAAGCGGTATGGGGATCGACTGTGACCCCAGAAAGGTCGATTTCACATGTCCCTACCAGACATGAAATTGAAATTGAGCCCCTGAATGTCGACCCGGAGAAGGTAGATCTTCTGCACTAGTGTAGACATAGCCTTAGACACTCATGTCTGGCTGTGCTTTATCTCCTTCACTGAAATAGCTGCTTAGGGACAAGCTATTGCAAGGTGCCGGCCTTAAATTTTTTTTAGTCATGCAGGGAAGACTTGGTCCCTAGTATTGAGATGTCGAGTCTAGGTGGACACACTGACATATTTACACAATCTCTTCCAACTGCCACCCTTTTGTAGTGTGCTGGTCTCAGCTGTGGTGCAAAGCATCAGACTGTTAGCTGGTCTGCCTGCTGCATGCAGCGTCATCTCTGGATCAACAAATGTCCTTTGTACAAGGAAGGAAAAGAATATTTATCAGGCTTAACACCTGGATGTCTTTTATTGCTACATGGAAGGAGATACTTTGTAGCCCAGCCTGTTAGAGGATGCAAGTGGTATCTGTGAGTATGTAGGTGGGTCAAGCTTTAATTTTTTTGGGGGGGTACTTAAAGCCATTGCTAAAGAAATAGGAGAGCTCGGTCTCATATGTCAAGCATATTGGTAGTGGGAGGAAGGAAAAAACATTAGAGCTCAGCTATTGCTCATTCATTGTTTGCAAGGAAGACTTAATGTCACAGGGATTAGGTAGTTGGCTATTTTTAGATGCCTATCACCTTTAGAGGCAATTTGAAGCAGCAGAAATCACCTCCGGCTTGTCTTTGTGCTGCCAGAACAGCGCCTGGTAATAAGCAGGACTTCTTTCAGTTTTAGAGTCCTTAATTTCCTTCAGGACAGAGACAGCATAAATTCAGACTCGCAAGTTGCTAAATCTCCGTCAAACCACCTGCGAAACACTTTCTGAGAGGGAGAGCTGAGTGGCAGGAGGGGAGGAATTGGCAAGAATTGTATCAGCCGTGGCAAGGTGGCACATTCACAGCTATCTAGCAGATGCTCTTTTCCTTTGTCTCTCCTGCAGGCTTGATGTGAAATGAAATAGAAAGGTTAGACCCAAGCAAGGGAATGACATGCATTTACTGAAAATTGAAAGAGCCTCTGTGTGTGTGTGTGTGCGTAGGTAAGCGAGAGAAGGAGAGGGAGAGATTTTGTTGATTTTTAATTTGAAAAACTATGGGCCAAATTTATCTGCACACTCTGGCTGCTTGCTCTGCTCCAGTCACACAAAGCAACTGTAATATCAATTTAACCAGCCAGTAACATACCAGTGAATCTGGCCCTAGGATAACACATTAACTAGCTGGGGTCATGGGAAATGATAATAGCAACCTCTTACACAACAGATGTGTTCTGTGAGCCTGAGACTGCACTGAATTGATTTGAGCACCGAGGAATTTAGTCCTGAGGATCTGTTTGGATTCATACCTACTCTGGTGATAGACATCTATGCCATTCATTGTTACTTCCGAGTAACAGAGAGGCATCTGTGTTAGGCTGTACTCTAACAAAACAAACCAGCAATCACCCAGCACTCTAAACACTAAAACAATTTATTGGGTGATGAGCTTTCATGGGGCAGACCCACTTCTTCAGATCTGGAGATAGTGCTGAACTGAAAATCGTGTGACAGTTTTGGACCACAGAGATACAAAAAAAAATTGAAATAAAAACTGACAAATCAGATACAAAGACAGCCATCAAGGGGAGGGTGAATTGCTCTCTGTTGTGACTCACACATCAACGTGTTTAATTGTTGCAGTAGTGGAAGCTTTATCCTGCTGCATACACAGTTTACACCACAGTTCCGCCCCAGCAGTGAGTCAGTGGCCAGATGGCTGCCCAAGTGACCTTGTTTAACTTTTGACAGTTATGCTGGGTGTGGGGCTACATTGCACTGCCAAAGCAACAGAAAACATACATGGGGTCTTACCTTCAGCTGGAGTAAATTGACGTATTTCTGGAGAGGACAAAGGCACTCTGCTGATCTACACTAGCTGAGGATTTGGCTGTGTATCTCTAACATATTGGCTAAGTTAAATTATCCATAATTATTCAGGAGCTGAAAAGGAGCTGGATTGACTTTCAGATCCCCAAGGGAGGCTGCGGTTAGAAAACATAGTTTGTAACTTGTGAGCTGAGCATATCTGATGAAGGCAGAGGATGAGAGTGAACAAAGAACCCACTGTTGTTGTTCTTACATCGCTCTTCTCTTAAGTGACAGTATTTTGAAACTGAATTACTTATTCTCAGAATACACTGTTTTATTTTCTCTGTGAGTCCTGGGATAGGTTCAGTCAAAGATCTTCTCAAGACTGTCACGCAATAGGGTGATGATGCCACTGAGCTCACCTACCCCACCCCTGGAACACCACATCATCTGGTTCTGGTCAGCCAGAAGATCTGTTCTCCCCCAGTAAAGCACAGAGGTGGGGGTCACAGCCCAGAGCAGAGCAACACAGATAGATGCTGAGAACATCTCGGCTCTAGGGAGGCTCAATCACAGGGAACTGATGCAATCCCAATGTGACCAGAACTCCAGATAAATCTGTCTTACTCTGCATAAAGTTTCATACCGAGCAAGGTCATAAGTTGTTCTCCCCCTTTATCAATGAAAGAGAAATCTATCTATCTATCTATCTATCTAATCACAGGTTTATATTTCATACTTCTAACTATGAATACAGGAATGATACATGCACACAAATAGAGTAAAGTCATTCAGAAGACTGCATGTTCTCCATTGCCCTATTTTGCACAAAACATATTCAAGTTATGCATATTCATATTCAAAAACTCATTTTCGTAAAAAAGTATGGTGACGCACCACCACAGATCCCCCTAACAACAGCTACATGGTACCTGAGAGAGAGTTAAGTGACTTTCCACAAAGGATCTCTGGCAGAGGAACCCAGACCTTCTCAGCCACAGTTGAGTTTTTTAACTGCAAGTTTACCCTTCTTCTATTAAGTCTTAGCCTTATGAGTGGAGGAATTCAGCACACTGCTAACAGTTGTCATTATCAAAGAAAGACAAGTTAGATGTACAAATCTCATTGAAATTCAGTAGGTGTTTGGCACCTCATTCTCTTTGGCTTCTTTGGAATCCCAGCCAAAGGTGGTCGATTTCCATGTGATGCTTTCAGTCACCCTTCATCTCTACCTTCTTTTCTTTGGTCTTTAGCACTGCTAGCACAGAATGAGCTAAACCTGTAGTTCCAGAGGTTATAGGAAGTGTTTTTCTGAAGATGAGATGCTGTGTGTTATTCCCAACATCACCTTGGAGTTAAATACTCTCATACAGTAGTTGGTATTGCTTGTTATATTAAAGATCATGGATTTTCAAACACAGTGCTCGTATCATGGTATAGATTTTTGTCAGTGAAATCCAAAAATGCTTGAATTGCAGCAGCTGAAGTATACCCTGAGAACTCCAGAGTTTAAATCAAAGTGGAATTATTTTGTTCCTCGTAAATCAGCTTTGCAGAAGGGATCCCCAGCTTGTTGGAAGAACCCTTTTGCTGTGTAGAAGCTCATGTGTGAGAGGCAGGTGTGGGATCCAGTTTAGAAGTTACAGTGTACAGGAGAATACATCAACCAGCCTGAGGAGTCCCACACCAAACCCAAAATAAAAATAACCTGATCATATCTAACTAAACATTTCCTTTCTACTTACATATTTACACAAATAAGCCAATGGTATTATTTTCAGAGCTTGCTCGTGGAATTTTTTAATTTGTTTCCTTCCCATGTGTCATTCACTGTGAGCTCTTTGACAGAAGGATCATCTGCTCTCTTTCTTAGTGGCTAGCACAGTAGAGCCTTAGTTTGTGAGTGGGTGAGAAAGAGTAAATGAAATTTGTGAAAATGTTAATGAACATTTTCAAAAGAGTTCATTCCAAAAATTACTATTTGAAAACATTGAAAGAACAGGCCAAAGTTAATCGCCTAAGGCTACGTCTACACTACAATATACATTCAATTTTAAGTTTATACCACTGGGTTTTATAAGGTAAGTATAATGTGCTGTTTTGCTCACCAGACAAAAGCTGAGAAGTCATTAAATCCATACAAACATATATTTTATTCTGCCGTGAGCTCACTGCTAGTGGATTCTCATATGCAGTCTGCAGTGGCAACTTTTAAAAGCATCCTACTGTTGCTGTGTCTGATTTGCTATGGTCACCATCAGTAGGCATGCTTTTTGACACTATGGACAACACATGAAAGGTTTCTAGTGCTTTTGGGTGCCTGAGTTTCCGCAATCCAGCTCAAGACACCTTATAATGGGGCCTGATTTTCAGAAAGTGGTGACCCACCTTCCCCTTGAATCATTAGGCCCCTTTGAAGAGTTTTGAGTTGGGAAGTTACAATTGCTAGTTACCTCTTACAGGTTTGGCCTTTGGCTTTTGTGTAGATTATTACACACAAAGGTTTTAATACACAGGCCCTAAAATAGGCATTAGTGGTTTTTGCTGGTGAATTCTTTTGGCATTTATCCCACGCCCCAGCATGAGCTCAAAAAACCAGTGTTCTATTCTTATGTGCTCCAAAGAACTCTTGAAAATCCATGCTCTTGTGTAGCACTTTCCATAAGGGGTTTCCAAAGTACACGTGCGTATTTATAGATTTATACTTGAAAATACAGTAGCTTTAGTGAAATGTCCCAGCCTGTGTTTCTACAAGAGACCCAATAAGTCTGTGAAGAGCGAATTGAAAAGACAATGTGCACTTTTTCCCATATATTTTCACAACAGAGCATTTGTATTGTCCTCATATTATAGGTGAGGAAACTAAAGCATAAAGAGGGAAGAGTATCCATAACAAAACAGGCTTGGAGCTGAGAAGGCATGAACCCCAGGGCTCCTGAGCTGGTATCCCATGATACCTCTCTCCAATTAAAAGGAAGAAGAAACAGACTGCTATTCTATTTGACAATGTATTTTAGTCTAGGGGCTAAGAGTGTTACACTGACCCATTTGCTTCTGGAGAACTGAACCTTCCTTAACTCGTGAGAAATGTTTTTAAACCTCCCTTCCACTGAACAGCTACTAAAGACCTCCCCCAAGCTCTTACCTATGTCAGGCATGCCATTGGCTCCTTCAGAAAACCGCTTTTACCGAACGGATGTTTCCTCAGCGAGATGCTGTGTCCCAGCTACTTCAGCAGCATAAAAAGCTGCCTCTTGTTTTCATTCAAATGCCTCTCCCCCAGTGCTCTTGATTAGTTACAAATGGGACCAGGTTTGCTGGTCTCAGCCTTGTTGCCATTTGTGCACATTGCAAAACCACTATGCAATTTGCTGCAATTGGCACGCTGGGTACTAAAATAGCCAGGGTTACCACGGATCAGAAGTAAGGTGCATGGGCACAGCAGAGTTGCAGGAAGAAGCTGGCAATGTGCCTTGCTTGTGCTTACAGAACCAATGCTGGCTAAAGGCTATTTATGCATCACTTTCACCCCCGTACTATGGGAACAGCACTTATGATTGAGATCCATTATCTCTGGTGCTGGGGAAAGCTTTCTTTTGTTCTTTTATCTGGCTTCTGAGGAAGATTTTCCCCCATCCTTGGAGGGTGTCCTGGATCTCGCTTTTGTTAACTGAAAGAAAGGGTGGCTCAGAATTGCCCTGATGTGAGGAGAAAACATGTGGACATTTGGAATTTAATTTTTAAATGTAAGAAACCCAGGGAAGCCTTTCTGAGATGCAGGGCAATGACTCTGACGTGTGTTTGTGACACTTGCAAATATTGTCTGGCACCTCTTGGTTCTCATTTATAATATAAAAATGCTGTGGTCGAAACAGCTGCACAGTGGGTGACTTCGCACCCCTTTCTCAGCAACTGTCCTGGGCACTAGGTTTCATCCACACACTGTCTTCCCTGGTGGGAGATGGCTGTAAAAACAAGAGTTTACAATGCAAAATGACCTCATTTTGAAAGATTTCAAACCTCAAATGAGCTTTGTTGTTCCCTCAGGATTTACCACCAATAGAATAGTTGGATCCAAAAAAGAGCTTTGGGATTTTTCTTGGGGAATTACTTTGGCAACAATGATTGGAATATATGAAGGACACACAACTATGACTTTGCATTTAATTTAGATACAGCCGCAGCTGCTGCTAGGATATGTTCATAGGGTTGGATTCTTTTTCCCCCTAGACAATTGAAGATCAGCTCTAGGATGAAGTTGCATCAGTGATGAAGGTAGTAAGACAAGGATTATGCACTAATGTAAGTATTATCTCTAGAGGATAGTGTTTCTGGGGATGATTGGTTGTTAAGTCATGGCCACATCTTTCCTGGGAGTATCACTTCGGGCACATATTTCCTTAGAGTGGACTCCATCACACACCTGGCCTATTTTCCTGAACAATAGAAGCTCCTCTGATTCTTTCTGACCTGAACATGCTCAAAATTAGTTTGATTTAAAAGCCTTACAGTGAGAATTCTTTTTCACACGCAATAGAGATCAGAGAGTAAGGCTATTAACAGTCTAATTTTTTAAGCCCAAAGTGCCATACATATCTAATGTTTTTAAGAGCAACAGTTTGCAGCAATACAATCTCAAACAATCATAGATCTGCAGAGTTTAAACATCATTGAACTGCATTCAATTTCATATTCATTAAGCAAAGGAGCTATGCCCTTCTCCCTTTTGGAATTATAACCATCTCTCAGTTAGGCGAATAAGTGCAAGCGTTATAATTTGTATGAGTTTATATTCAGTGGCCAAGTCCCAGCAGTTTCAACATGGATTTCCTTTTTATCCCTCATTTGAATACTCCAATAGTTCCCTGGCTGGTTGGCATTTAGGAGGCTGTATTAAGGCATGATGTGCTCGTGGGAATGATGTAAGAGGAAAGCTGATAGTCATAGGCGTGATGTTTTTGACAGGTTATAAATAGCTGGTATGTACATCAAAGCAGTAAATGAATCTTCACCATCAGTCCTCTGAAGTGCTAAAGCAGGCATAGGGAGAAATGATACCTACTTCCCTAGGACACAGAAAGAGAAAATAAAACCGTGCTTGACTATAATGTGGTTGTCCCCTGTAATAATTCAGTCAAAACTCCTGTGCTTATAGGTACAGGTACATACTCAGCTCTAAAAGGGCAGAACCGTATTGGAGTAAAAGGACATGCTTTCATGAAAAGGAAGCCCTTGTGACTTAAAGTTCTGACTTGGGACTCAGGCAATGTGGCGTCTGTTCCCTGCTCTGCTACATACTTCTTGGATGACTTTGGGCAACTTGTTTAAAATCATAGAACACTAGAACTGGAAGGGACCTTGAGCAGTTATTGAGTACAGTTCCCTGCCCTCTTGGCAGGCCGAAGTACTGTCTAGACTGTCCCTGATAGGTGTCTACCTAACCTGTTCTTAAAAATCTTCAGCAATGGAGATTCCACAACCTCCCTAGGTTATTTATTACAGTGTTTAGCAAGCCTGAGAGTTAGGAAGTTTTTCTAATGTCTAATCTAAACCTCCTTTGCTGCAGCTTAATATCATTTCTCCTTGTCCTATCCTCAGAGGCCAAGGAGAACAATTTTTCTTCCTCCTCCTTGCAACACTCTTTTAGGTACTTGAAAACTGCTATCATGTCCCCACTGAGTCTTCTCTTTTCTAAACTAAACAAGCCCAGATCTTTCAGTCTTCCCTCATAGCTCGTGTTCTCTAGACCTTTAATCATTCTTGTTGCTCTTTTCTGGACCTTCTCCAATTTCTCTACATCTTTCTTGAAATGTGATGCCCAGAATTGGACACAACACTGATGTACAAATTGGATGCTGGGGGAGTGGGCAGGCGTAGCCTGCCCACGGCTACAAGGCCCCTCTCACGATGAGAGGGGACCCATTAAAAACAGCCCGGTTCCAAATAAATATGGGGGACAACGAAAGAAAAACCAGGAGCGGGAGTGAGGGTCAAAGGTTTAAAAGAAGGGAGCCGGAGGGGGACACCGAGCAGAGGACCCCGGACAGCGTCCACCATTCCTCAAATGCGTCCAGGGAGTTGGTGGACGCCACCCAGAGGAACTCTGCTCAGATTCGTGAGCGGAGGGAGGAACGGAAGTAGGCCCCACAGTCGCAGGTCGCCCCCTGGTTTTGTAAATGGCCATTTTGGCCGTGGCCAGGAGGAGGCTGACGAGGAGGTCCCGCGACTTTGTGGGGCCACGGATAGGGTGTGAGAGGATGAGAAGGTGTGGGGAGAAGTGCAGCCAGAACCTCAAGAGGAGGTTCTGGAGGAGCCGGAAGAGGGGCTGCAGCCTGGCGCACTCGATGTAGATGTGCACCAGGTTCTCCCTCGTGCCGCAAAAGGTACAGGTGTCTGGGATGGGGGTGAACCGAGCCAGGTACACGCCCGTGCTCACTGCTCCGTGGAGGATTCTCCAGCTGATGTCCCCGGCGGGCCGCGGGACCAGGGTGGAGTAGAGGCCGGCCCACCGGGGCTCCCCACCCTCCGATGACTGCAAGAGGTCCAGCCATTTGTGATTGGGGCGGGACACGAGGGTGGGGAAGTGGAGCGTGTGAAGCACGAGCGCGTACAGAAGGTGTCGAGGCGCGGTTCGGAAGGGGACCGGCTGGAAAGTGTGCAGCCAGCTGAGGTGATGGGGGGGAGGGGGGTGGGCAGGATGGCGAAGCCGGGGGCCCACGGAGAGGTCCGGAGGGCTAGGAGTGGGAGGGGGACGGGGTGCACCCTCTCGCAGGACCCGGCCGAGGTAACTGTGAGCGGTGGAGGGCAGGGCAGCCTTCACCTCCTGGAGTACGCGACAGGGGGAGCGTAGGTTGGACAGCCCCATGCGCCGGGTGAGCGCCGGGGCCTCCATCCAGTCCCCCGGCTCGTAGTCCAGGAGGTCTCCGACCCTGGTGATTCCACCTAGGACCAGCCTCCAGCGCACCGTGCGAGACTCCGCCGCCTGCACACGAAGGTGGGGGTTGTGTAACAGGGGCTCCGCGAGGAGGTCTTCTCCCACGGTGGCCCCTAAGGACCTGGAGGCTGCGAGCAGCCGCCAAGTGCGGAGGAGGTCCTGGTAGAAGGCCGGCAGCTCCGAGAGGGCTCGCGGATGGTCTCTGCAGGATAAATAGAGGAGCTGCCAGTCGCATCGGAGCCCTCGTTAACGGCGGAGGAAAGCGTGTGCCAGCGTGCTCCACGCCGGACTATCTGCACTGTTGGTGTTGAGAAGCCTCTGCAGGGCCCGGAGGCGGAAGACATGGACCTGAGTGCGCGTGCAGGTCAAGCCCTGTCCCGCCTCCTCCGGGGGAAGATGGAGTACCCCTGCAGGGACCCAGTGCAGTCCTGGCCAGAAGAACTCCCGGATTAACCTCTGGAGCTGGTCCAGGAACACAGGGGGTGGGACCAGGGTGCTGAGGTAGTGCCAGAGCATGGACAGGACTAGTTGGTTCAACACCAGCGCTCTCCCTCGGAGGGAGAGACACTGGAGTAGCCCTGTCCACCTCCGCAACCGCTCAGCGACCCTGCTCTCTAGGCCTTGCCAGTTTTCCAGCGGAGAGGGATGCGTGGCGGATAGAAAGACGCCTAGATAGAGCAGCGGACCCGCGCACCACCGGATGGCCTGAAGCGCGGGTGGGAGGCGGCTCGTCTGCCATCCGGTCCCAACCACCACGCCAGAGCTCTTGACCCAGTTGACCCGGGCGGAGGAGGCTGCTGAGTAGGTAGCTTGGCAAGCCTCCAGACGCGCCAGGTCTCCCGGGTCCTGGACCACGAAGAGCACGTCGTCGGCGTACGCCGACAGGACTAGCCGCAGCCCTGCCTCTGGAAGCGCCAACCCCGCCAACCTTCGCCGAAGGAGGCAGAGGAAGGGCTCGATGGCCAGGGCGTACAGCTGTCCTGAGAGCGGGCAGCCTTGTCGTACTCCCCGTCCGAAGCTGACCGGAGCGGTCAGGGTCCGGTTCAGCTTGACCATGCACTCTGAGGCAGCGTACAGCACCCGGAGAAACCCGACGAAGTGGGGTCCAAAGCCAAAGGCCTGCAGGGTGCCCAGGAGATACCCGTGGTCCACCCTGTCGAACGCCTTCTCCTGGTCCAGGGACAGGAGGGCGAACGACAGGCCGTCCCTACACCCAAGCTCTAAGAGATCCCGGACCAGGAACAAATTATGCAGGATGGTGCGGCCCGGGACGGTGTAGGTCTGGTCGGGGTGGACCACGTCCTGCAGCACGGACCCCAAGCGACGGGAAATGGCTTTGGCAATGATCTTGTAGTCCGTGCTGAGGAGCGAGAGGGGATGCCAGTTCTTGAGGTCGCGGGGGTCCCCCTTCTTGGGTAGCAGGCTGAGGACTGCACACCTGCACGAAAGGGGGAGCACCCCGCTTTGCAGGGCCTCGGCCCAGACGCCGAGCAGGTCTGGGCCGAGGATGTCCCAAAACACACGGTAAAACTCCACGGTCAGCCCGTCCATGCCCAGGGATTTATTGGTGGGCATGAGACGGAGGGCTTCCGAGAGCTCGGCCAGAGTGAGAGGAAGCTCCAGCCGGTCCCGGTCGCCCGTGCTGACCGACGGGAGATGGTCCCAGAGCGCCCTGCGGGCGTCGGCGTCGGTCAGATCCGGGGAGAAAGGGGCGGCGTAGAAGGCGCGAGCCCTCTTGCGCATCTCCACCGGATCCGTAAGAGGGGTGCCATCCTCCACCAGAAGGCAGAGGATATGTTTTTTGGCGCCCCTTTTTTTCTCCAGGGCGTAGAAGAAGCGGGAGCCGCGGTCCATCTCCCGGAGAAGTTGGATTCGCGACCTCACCAAGGCCCCCCTGTGCCCGATGGGCGTCGAGGGTCCTGAGCTCGTCCCGCTTCTCCTGGTACGTGCCGCAGAGGGATGGATCTCCAGGGCTGGCGGCTAGACGCCTCTCCAGCTCAAGGACCTCCCGTTCCAGCTGCCCTATCAACGCATCCCATCGCCGGCTGGCCCCCCGAGTATAGTCGCGGCAGAAGAGCCGCGCGCGCACCTTTCCCAGGTCCCACCACCACCGTGCCGAGGGAAAGGCGTGCCGCTGCTTGCGCCAGGCCAGCCAGAACTCCCGGAAGGACGCCACGAAGCCCACGTCCTCCAGCAGGCTGTTGTTAAAATGCCACTAGGCCGACCCCCGCTTCCCCGGCGAGAGGGAAGCCTTCATGGCCACCAGATGGTGGTCCGAGAAGGGGGCCAGCCGTACGCTGGAGGCGTGGGCCTGGGAAAGATGGTGCCGCGAGATGTAAATGCGGTCCAACTGGGAGTGTGCAGGTTTATGGCCCACCACCCGGACGTAGGTGAAACCGGCGTCCTCGTCCAGGTGGTGGCTGCGCCAGACGTCCACCAGGGAGCGACGGTTGATGAGCTCCCTGAGGACGTCTGCAGCGGCCTGGCACTTCTCGGTCCCTGCACGGTCCCGGTCCTCGAGGGTGCAGTTGAAATCCCCACCGAGGACCAGGCACTCGCGAGGATCGATGGTGTCGAGGAAGGCCGCCGCCTGCCGGAAGAAGGGGGTTCTCTCCGGGCCGAGTGTCGGGGCGTAGATGTTGACAAGGTGGAGAGGCAGCCCCTCCACCCGCACCCGGAGATACAGCAGGCGGCCTGGCACGACCTCGACGCTCCCCAGCACCTCGGGCTGCAGGTCTGGGGAGAACAGGGTCGCTACCCCGGCCCGCTGGGCCGAGAGATGACTAAAGTGGACCCCGTCTCCCCACTCCAGCCGCCACTTGGCTTCGGCGGCCAGAGTAGTGTGGGTCTCCTGTAGAAAGGTGACCAAGTACCCGCCCTCTCGGAGGAAGGAGAGCACTCGGCACCTGCGGAGACCCGACCCGCAGCCCCTGACGTTTAGTGTGGCAAAGATGAACGGCGCCATTTGGAGGGCTGGGGAGGATCCTCGCCAGAGGGAGCGCCGGCGGTTCCCGTGGGGCCACGCAGCAAGCCGTGAGCCACGCCAACGGTGATGAGGGCATCACGGAAGCCACGGGCCCGTTGGTAGACCGCGGCGTCCCTCTTCCTGGTCCCCTTGCCCTCCCTCAGAAGGGCCCTCGCGGACTCCAGGTCAGAATGGAAGTCTCCCCAGCGCTGGAGGGCGAGAGTAACCTTGTTCTTGGAGCCGCGAATGTCCTCCAAGAACTGGCGCATCTCACCCGCCAGCGCGTGGGGTGCCAAGGTCTCGGGGTCTTGAGAACCCGTCGGCCTCGCGTTCTTTTGGGCCCCCCGGCCAGAGAAGAGGTTGGGGTAGGGACTGGGGCCTGAGTTTGGGAGGGATGAGGGCGGCGGAGGGAGAGCAGCCCCGGAAGTGCTGGGAGAGGGCAGTGCAAGAGGGGCCTCCTGAGGGGTTACGACCTCGGGGGCAGGTATGAGTGGGCAGGGGTAAAAAGGAGGAGGAGGAGGGATGGGGGCAGGGGAGGTAGAGATCAGTGGGGGAAGAGAGGGGTCATGGGGGGGAGGGAGAGGAGGAAGTGGGGGGGAGGAGGAAGGGGAGGGTTTAGAGTGGGGGGGATTGTGGGTTCTGGAGCGGGGCATTGGCCGGGAAGGGGTATGGCGGGGGTGGCAAGCAGTGAGGCCAAGGTGGGAGCAAGGGCGGAAATACGGGCCAAGGAGGTCTCCAGAAGGGGGGCTTCCTCAGGCAATGGCAGGGTAGAGGTTGAGGTGCCGGCACTCTCAGCGGGAGGCGCCGGCAGGTCGGGGGGGAGGGTATCGGGGTTTTCAGTTGCGGGGACGAAGGGGGGGGCAAGGGGAGCCCTAATTCCCCTGGGGCGTCCGGGGGCTGGCCGACCTCCGCCGGGGGGTCGTCCCTCGTTGAGGGAGGGGTTGCCCCTTGGGACAGCTCAGGGCAGAAGGAGGTGGCAATTGAGGAATCGCTGGTGGGAGGGGTGGGGGAAAGTGGGAGGGGTGGGGGAGAGTCCATAGGCGGCCCACAGGCCTCTAATAGCAGGCCTTCCATGTCCAGGGCCACCGGGGTGAGGCCCAGGGCCTCGACCTCCTGCGAGAGGAGGGCGAGGCCAGGAGCCACCTCCTCCGGGCGCTCTGTTACAGCCGCCTGGGTAGCGGCCGGAGGGGTGTCGGAGGAGGGCGCGGGCACAGGGAGGGCCGTCTCGGCCTCTTTTGGCTCTGGCTCCGGGGCCGAGGGGGTGTTAATCTCCTCGGCCGCCGCGGCAGCTACCTCCGTCGCCCCCAGCAGATGGTTGGTAGCTGGGGGTTCGGTGGGTGGAGCGGGGCTCGCGGATCTCTTGGGTGCCTTGCGCGGCACCTCCACCCCGTCCTCCGGCGGGGTGGGGTGCCGGACGCGCGCACCCCCTTTTTTCCTTTTCCCCCCCACCAATACCCAGCCCTCTGAGGAGGCGGGCTGGGCAGTAGAGGAGGAGGGGCCAGGGGATAGGGCCGACAAGGAGGGAGGGAGGGAGGAGGGGGGTGGGGCGGCGAGGGAGAGGGGCGACCCGCCCTGGGGTGGGCCCTCTTTTGGTCCTGCCGCCGGCCCTGCCTCCCTCTCCTCCACGGGCCCGGCTTTTGTGCCCGCTCGGGCGCCGGCGCCCACTTCTTCTCCCCCGGCACCATGCTGCCGGGCGCCCTCCGACGCCCTAGCGGCGATTGATCCGTCTGGGCCTAAAAGAGGAGGGGCGGTCCCAGGGCCTGTCGCGGTCGGGGCACCGCCGGTCTCGTGGCTGACGCCCCCCGGGTTGGAGGAAGTCCCGGGCTCCTCTTCTTCGTGCCGGGCCAGGGGCAATCCCTCCGGACGTGCCCCGCCGCCCAGCACCCAAAGCACCGGGCCTCCCCCAGGGTGTAGAAGACCCGGTACTGGGCCCCTTGATAGGGCACCAGTATAGTCCCCTTCCGGGCCACCCCGCTCTGTGCTGCCGCCGGCGGCAGTTGGACTCGGGCCTGCCGGCGGAGTGAGAGCACGTGCCGGAGGGAGGGGTCTTTGCAGCGTAGGGGGAGGGGACTCAGGACCGTCAAAGGCCGGCCCAGGGCGGTGAGGAAAGGCAGAAAGGCGGCGTTGGGAAGGAAGGGCGGGACGGACGAGAACACCACCCGCACGCCCAGGTCTTCCAGCGGCTCCAGGGGCACGTGCACGCCCCCAACCGCCAGGCCCCTCTCCACCGCCTCCTGGGCGGCGGCCTCCGAAGCCAGGAAGAAGACGATCTTCCCAAACATCCGGGAGGCCGCCACCACGGCCGCGGACCCCACCACCCGTGCCAACGCCCGCACGTAGGTTTCCACGTGGGGCGAGGCAGCCACCAGGAGGCAGCGGACCCCGTGCCTCCTGGTGAGCGCGGGGAAGGGGCCGCGACCGTCGGGGATGGTAGTCCTGGCGGAGGAGGAAGGAGCAGGGTGCGGGGCGGCGGCTGCCGCCTGGACATACAACCTGGGGGCCGAGATGTCGGGGCCCCCAGGGGTGGTGGAGGGAGCAGGGGGAAGGGAAGAAGGGGAGGCTGCGGCGAATGCTTTTGCAGCCGGGGGGAGAGTCCCCGCCACGGGGCGTTTAGCCCTCCGGGCGGGGCTCTTGCCCTTTCTTTTCCCCTGGCCCTTCCTGCCCTTTTGGGGGGGTGGGTTCGGGGCCAGGTTGCTGGAGGGCGCCGCGGCGGAGGTGGTGGGAGCCCCGGAGCCTGCGCCCGCGCCCTCAGCCGACATGGCGGCAGAGTCTTGGGCGGCCCTGGATGAGTGGGCCGCCGTTTCGGGGGTGGGAGGGGTGACAGTGGAAGACGAGGGGAGGAGGGGGTCACTGGATGACCCTCCGGCGGGTGTGGGGGTCATGGTGGTGGGTTTGTAAGATGGGGGAAGTTTGTTGGGCGTGGGGCCTTTAAGAGAGAGCGGGGGAGGGGAGAAGAGTGGAGGGGAAGGAAGGGTGGAGGCGTGGCTGCCCCTCCCCCACCGGCCGGGCTGAGGACCCAGTCAGATGGGGGAAGGGCAGAGCAAGGGCAGTGAGGTCAGGGGAAGGTGAAATCTAAGATGGCCGCTACTCCCAGCACAAGATGGTAAGATGGCTCCTTTTCTGCACTGGGATGTGAGGGATTAAAGTTTATGCGTGTGTGGTGGGGGGGTGGGGCTTAGGTGAAGTGAAAATAAAAGGGGGGCGTGGGCACAGCCAACCTGGGGGAAATGGAGGGGGGATGGGGGTGCCCATGTGCGCCTGGGGCGGGGGGCCACAGCAGCTGCTGCAGAGCCTTCAAGAAACCAGGGGGAGAAGGAAGGGGCAGCTGGTTAGAAGGGGGCCTAAGTGGAGGAGGGGCCCCCAGCGGCGGCTGGGTGTAGGTGGGGGCAGTAAGGGGGGGGGGGGCTGCAGGGGTGGGGCAGGGGCACACCCTAACACCCCACCCCTGGCTATGCAGCCACCCTTCTGGAGCCCTGATGGAAAGGAAGGGCTCTGCCCAAACTCACCCCTCCCAGGCTACTCCACAGAAGGAGGCCTGTGGAGGGGGTCCAACCACCACTTTAAGAAGCCCCTTACCTTTCCTGGGGTGGGAGGATGCAGCAGCTGCTGGATGAGGAGGTGGGCTGCTCAAGTGGGGGGCAGCAGCAGTTCCCCTGCCCGAGAAGATGGAAGCAGGAGGGGACAGGGAGCTGCTTCCAGAGGCAGGAGAGCAGGTGAGCCTGCTCTCGTCTTTGCTTCTGTGGGGAATGGGGCAGAAGGAACGCGATGCTGCTGAAGGGTGGGAGGAATGAGTCTCCCAGAGGTCATCTGCATGAGAATGCAAAAGGTGTGCATGTGTGTTACCTTTTCAGGCAAAGCCTAATGGGTAGCAAGTAAGCCATGAGATTTGGTCTATTGTAAACATGTAGTTGTAAAATCACAATTTAAGCTGACACTTAAGGTGGGAGTTGTGAGATCTCACCAATGCTCTGGGTTGTTGTGGGGGACAGGGCAGTCGCCTTAGCTGTGTAAGACATTGATTACACAGGGCTCCCTGGTTTAAAGCATTGTGAGAGAGCAAGGGGAGGGTATGGGTTGAGCCAGCTTGCTGAGTGCCTTGGCCCTGCTTATGCCTTGACCATATAGCTATAAGCCTGGCTTGACTAACCCTCCCCACCTGTTAAAAAATAGAGCTGGATACTAGGGTGTTTGTGAAACCCCACACTAGATATACCAAGAGCTTAAATTACAGAGGGGTAGCTGAGGCCACACAGAGCTGAAATCACTGGGTTCTGCCTTAGGGCAATCCCAAGCAGTGGGGTTAGGACCGGTGGACAACAGCAGGACCAGCGGGCGGCTGGTAGGGGCGGCGGTAGACGACGGCGACTGGCGGGTGGCCGGTAGGAGCGGCGGCAGCGGTAGACACCAGCGGGCGGCCGGTAGGAGCGGCGGTGGCGGCGGTAGACGACGGCGACCGGCCGGTAGGAGCAGCGGTGGCAGTAGACACCGGCAGGCGGCCGGTAGGAGCAGCGGCGGCGGCGGTAGAGAATGGCGACCGGCAGGCGGCCGGTAGGAGCGGCGGTGGACGATGGCGACTGGCAGACGGCTGGTGACAGCAAGGGGAGGCTACAGACAAGTGGACAGCTAGTATTGCCCTGGTGATGTATCTGTGGGCTTTGAGTTTGGGACTGCACCGCAGAGGGTACACCCTGTAACTGTGTGTGTGTGGAAAAGGGCCAAGAGCCCCAGCAAGAGACTGGGTTCTACTGCATATGGGGATGGTATCTGGGTAAAAGGGGTTTTGTCTCTTCTGTGCTGAGATATACTGCATCTGTCGCTGTAACCTTGGGGTAGGTTACAGTCATTAAACAAGCCATTTCTATCTCAGACTCTGTGCTTGCGAGGGGGGGGAGAACCGCCTTACAGGCACCCACCACGGGGGTGAAATTGTCCCAGGCCACTGGGTGGGGGCTCGAGCCGGTTGATTGTATCCTTGATAGGAAAACCCCACAAGAGTTGAACCTGGCCCTTCTGGCAGGCATCTGGCGTTAACAGAAGGGTTACACTCCAAATGAGATCTAATCAGCACTGAGTAGGGCAGAATGACTTCTCCTGTCTTGCTCACAATGCTTCTGTTGATACATCCCAGAATCTTGTTTTCTTTTTTAGCTACAGCATCACACTGTTGACTCATATTTAGCTTATGGTCCACTATGACCCCTAAGTCCCTTTCCGCAGTACTCCTTCCGAGACAGTCGCTTCCTGTTCTATATGTATTAAGCTGATCGTTCCTTCCTAAGTGGATTACTTTGCATTTGTCTTTATTAAACTTCATCCTGTTTTCCTCAGACCATTCTCCAGTTTGTCCAGATTATTCTGCATTATGAGTCTATCCTTCAAAGCAGTTGCAACCCCTCCCAGCCTGGTATCATCTGCAAACGTAATAAGCATACTCTCTATGCCAATATCTATATCATTGATAAAGATATTGACTAGAACCAGTCCCAAAACAGGTTCCTGTGGAACCCCACTTGGTATGTTCTTCCAGCAGGACTGCAAACCATTAATAACTAATTCTCTTAGAATGGTTGTCTGGCCAGTTATGCACCCACCTTATAGTGGCCCCATCAAAGTTGTATTTGCTTTGTTTATTGATAAGAAGATCATATGAGACCATGTCAAATGCCTTACTAAGGTCTTGGTATATCACATCTACTGCTTCTCCCTTATCCCCTTGTTATCCTGTCAAAAAAGTGATCAAATTGATCTAGCATGTTTGTTCTTTACAAATCACTGCTGGCTGTCGCCAATCAACTTATTTTCTTCCAGATGTTTGCAAATGAATTGCTTAATTATTTGCTCCATTATCTTTCCCAGCATAGAAGTTAAACTGACTGGTCTGTGGTTTCCTGGGTTGTTCTTTTTTCCCTTGATTTAGATTGGCACTATATTTGCCCTTTTCCAGTTGGCATCTCTCCTGACTTCCAGGACTTTTCAAAGATGATAGCTAAAGTCTCAGAAACCTCCTCTGTCAGCTCCTTAAGTATTCTAGGATGCATTTCATCAGGCCCTGGTGACTTGCAGACATCTAATTTTTCTAAATAATTGTTAACTTGCTCTTTTTTTATTTTACGCTCTATACTTACCCCCTTCCCACTAACATGCATTATTTTAGGCATTTCTGCATTGGCCTTCTTGGTGAAGACCAAAACAAAGAGGTCATTAAGCACCTCTGCCATTTCCAAGTTTCCTGATATTGTTTCTCACTCCTCACTGAGTAGTGGGCCTTCCCTGTCCTTGTCTTCCTCTTGCTTCTAATATATTTATAGAATGACTTCTTGTTACCCTTTATGTCTCTAGCTAGCTTAAGCTCATTTTGTGCCTTGGCCTTTCTGATCTTGCCCCTGCATACATGTATTGTTTGCTTATATTAATCTTTTTTAATTTCTCCTAATTTCCACTTTTTATATGACTCCTTTTTGCTTTTGAGATCATGCAAGATCTCCTGGCGAAGCCAAGTGGTCTTTTACCATACTTTTTATCCTTCCTATGCAGCAGTGTAGCTTGTTTTTGGGCCCTTAATAATGTCCCTTGGAAGAACATCCAACTCTACTGAGTTGTTTTTTCTCTTAGGCTTGCTTCCCAAGGGACCTTATCTACTATCCTTTGGGTTGGCCAAAATTGTGCTTTCCTGAAATCCATTGTCTCTATTTTGCTGTTCTCCCTTTCGCTGTTTCTTAGAATCATGAACTCTATGATTTCATGGTCACATTCTCCCAACCTACCTTCCACTTTCAGTTCTCAGCCAGTTCCTCCCTATTTGTTAAAATCAAATCTAGAACTTCTTTCCTGCCAGCAGCTTTTTCTACCTTCTGAAATAAAAAATCATCATCCATGCAGTCCAAGAACTTTCTGGATAGTTTGTGTTAGTTTCCCAACATCTATCAGCGTAGTTCAAGTCCCTCATCACCACCCCAAATCCTGATTTGGATTGTTTTATTAGTTGTTTAGAAAAAACCTTATCCACCTGTTTTACTTGGGTAGGTGGTCTGTAGTAGAACCTTAGCATGACATCACCCTTGTTTTTTACCCCTTTTAACCTAGCCCAGAGACTCTCAACATATCTGTCTCCTGCATCCATCTCCACCTCAGTCCTGGTGTGCACATTTTTAATATATAAGGCAATGCCTCCTCCCTGTTTACCCTGCCTATTCTTCCTGAGTAAATTGTACCCTTCTGTACCTATATTCCAATCATGTACATTACTCCACCAAGTTTCTGTGATACCAATTATGTCATAGTTGTGATTATTTATTAGGGTTTTAATCTCTCTGTGCCACAGTCCTACATCTGTAAAATGGTGATAAGACAGCTTTTCCCCCCTTTGTGTTCACCTTATTATTTAGGGTGGGATTTTCACACGTTCTTAGCACTGGCCTAATTCTGTTCCCACTGAAGTGGGTGGTAAAGCTCTGATAAATTTTAATAGCAGAGTATGTCAAAAGCACTCTGTGCACTGGCCTGTCCCATCCTTAGATAGCAAACTCTTAGATAGCAAGTATGCGTATTGCCTAGCAGTGTAGACATTATTGCAATACAATAATAATAAATAAGTGATCTTGTTTTGTAATAGCCTGACAACTCCAGAAGAGGATGTTTTAATCCTGGAATCCATTTGGGAATTCATTAACACTCTTCCTCTGCTGCTTCGCATGTGAATATTCATAAAACAGCAGCTGCGTCTCTGCTGAAGGGTGGCGCCTTGTGTCCTATTATATTTACATTCTTCCAAGTGAGTTAAGCATCTCTAGGCAAAAGTAGAATACAAACATCAGATGATCACCATATGTTGGCGTGACCTTCCTCCCGCTCCCTTTACCTTCACTGTTTCAGACTATGAATGAGTTCCATATAAAGGCAAGCTCCACTCACAAGATGACTTGTTCTGCAAGCATGATTCATAGCTTTGCTATTTAAATGGTACCTTAATCACAGGACTGTCGAAAGCCAACTGTTCTGTGTTGCACAGTGAAATGTTTGTTTGAACAGCAATGTTTAAAATGCAGTTTAAAAACAAGTACTTTTAAGTTCATTTGAAGACTCAGCAGTTTTAGTGGAAAGGGTTGACTTTTTTTCGCCCCTTGATTTATCACATTTTCAGAAGGGAGCTGTGCAGCAGCTTAATTTTATATCAATTATTAGATTTTACAGTGTGCTTTTATTTGGGCTTTGGCTGAAGTTGCATTCTGTATTCTTAACAAATGAAAGCTTTCAGAGCCCATCATTCAGTTCTTACCTCCTGCTAAGGGTTTTCAAAGTGTAATACATCATGGAATCAAAATGACTTTCACTAAAAGTTCATGCTGTTTAAATCTCACCAAATGTTATATTGAGCTGTAGCATACATAATTCATGTGTCATTAATGGCTTCTACAAGTCTTCAGCTGCATGGCATACCAATGAATTGGGATGTGCAGGTATTTTTCGATACCTGCCTTAAGTTAAATTGCATTTAAAAGCTGCAGTATGTAATTGTAGTTAATTTGGAAAGTCGAACGCTGAATTATAGTTTGTGATTGACATGGTAAAGTAGATCTTGGTTTTTTCCTGATTGGAGGAAATGTTCTATTTTAAGCGGGAAAGGTGTCATATATATTTTATGTTATTATGCAAAATGTATGTTTGCTTTACTTTAAATTTTGAAAATATATTGGAATTGCTCAGCATGACATAGGGTGAATTGGCAACATTCTCTGGTCAGTTAAACCTGCCCATTTGGTTGCTCTGTAGCTACTCTGCAGTAAGGGTCCTGAATCTAGTGATGTAAGTCGAAGGCTCCCACAATGGGAGAGGGCAAAAAGACAGGACAGATTGGGTCCCAGGAGTTTCCCTGCCTCTTGGGACGTCTGGGTAAGGGGTTGCCAGATCTGGCATGAGATTTGGAGCCATGATAAAAGCCACATATTCAAGGCCACTTCCTGTTTCATAAGCCGTGTCTACACGTGCACACTACTTCGAAGTAGCGGCACTAACTTCGAAATAGTGCCCGTCACGGCTACACGCGTCGGGCGCTATTTCGAAGTTAACTTCGACGTTAGGCAGCGAGACGTTGAAGCCGCTAACCCCATGAGGGGATAGGAATAGCGCCCTACGTAGGGACCGTGTAGTCGTTGCGCGTCCCACAACTTCGAAATAGCGGGGTCCACCATGGCAGCCATCAGCTGAGGGGTTGAGAGACACTCTCTCTCCAGCCCCTGCGGGGCTCTATGGTCACCGTGGGCAGCAGCCCTTAGCCCAGGGCTTCTGGCTGCTGCTGCGGCAGCTGGGGATCCATGCTGCATGCACAGGGTCTGCAACCAGTTGTCGGCTCTGTGGATCTTGTGTTGTTTAGTGCAACTGTGTCTGGGAGGGGCCCTTTAAGGGAGCGGCTTGCTGTTGAGTCCGCCCTGTGGCCCTGTCTGCAGCTGTGCCTGGCACCCTTATTTCGATGTGTGCTACTTTGGCGTGTAGACGTTCCCTCACAGCGCCTATTTCGATGTGGTGCTGCGCAACGTCGAAGTTGAACATCGACGTTGCCAGCCCTGGAGGACGTGTAGATGTTATTCATCGAAATAGCTTATTTCGATGTCGCTACATCGAAATAAGCTATTTCGATGTAGGCTTCACGTGTAGACGTAGCCATAGTTTCCAGTCCTATGCCTGCCCAGATGGAGCCACCACAAGGCAGCCTTCCTGGACTCTGCCTCCCTTTGCAAGGAGGACAGGACTGAGTTCTGTGACCCAGGCAGGGTCCTGGTGGGGAATCCTGGCTGCCTCAGGTTGTAGCCTATGCCCATGAAGGGTTGCTTGCAGCCACGTGGGGCTTGAACTGGTGTCAGAGGCTGTGCTTAGATGGCTTCACCCTGGACAATAGTGGATTGCTGCTCTGGACTTTCATTGATGGTGACTAAAGGAGCAGCAAGACTGAGCTGAAACAGTGCCTGTGTCTCAGGTATCTCACGTCAACCTGCATCCAGCTTTTTTCAGCATACAGAAGAATGATGACATTTTGGTGGACAGTTTCAGGGAGACAAACCTGTGCACCATATAGTGGGGAGACTGGGAGCCAGTGCCATGCATTCCATAAGTCAACTTAACTTTGTTTTGTGATGGAGTATTCAGTCATATGCCAATGCTTAGACCAACGGTGTGTGCAAGTTGCTTTGTATTTGTTCGCATGGTGGAAGAATGTGCTTGCAATAACGAGCTTACCCTATGCACATGTTTGAAGAAGAAGGGGGGCCATTTAAGTTTTCACATCCAATATGGTGATGTCCAAGTACCTTGGCCATGTGGTGCAGTCCTGACTAACTCTAGCATAAAATCACCAAGAAGCTATAGCTTGGTTGTAAAAGGTAATGAAGAGATCTCTGAATTCAGGCTATAGCCTGTGTAGAAAGCCTCCTTTGCAGGATCTGCAGCAGTCAAAGTAGGTGCATATGCACTAACCAATACAAGGCATTGTCCCTGCCTCAGTCTAAACTTGCAGTCAGGGACTCGGACCGATGGCATGTGGCTGGGATTCAAGCTGGGGGCCAAAAGTGGTATCTCGTGTGGATGGTGCCTCATTTCACTGGCACACATTCGCCTTTCTGTTTTATATGCTCTTATGCCGTGTCTACACGTGCACGCTACTTCGAAGTAGCAGCACTAACTTCGAAATAGCGCCCATCACGGCTACACGCGTCGGGCGCTATTTCGAAGTTAACTTCGACGTTAGGCGGCGAGATGTCGAAGTCGCTAACCCCATGAGGGGGTAGGAATAGCGCCCTACTTCGACGTTCAACGTCGAAGTAGGGACCGTGTAGTCATTGCGCATCCCGCAACGTCGAAATCGCCGGGTCCTCCATGGCGGCCATCAGCTGAGGGGTTGAGAGACGCTCTCTCCAGCCCCTCAGCTCACTGGTGGCTGCATGGAGCAGCCCCTTAAAGGTCCCCTCCCCCTCCCTTCCTGTGCAGGAAGCTGAGGGAACGTGCAGGCAGAAGCCCAGACACGCGGCCAGCCTGCACGTCCCTCAGCCAGCACAGCCACCCACCCAGCTGTGATGGCTGCCCGGCAGCCCCCCCAGCGCCCCCAGGGGACCCCCGCCAAGGGGAGCCAGGGCAGCCAGCCCAGCCAGGCGGGCAGCCGGGCTGGCAAGCGGCTGCGGGGCCCCTCCTGGATGGAGGCCGAGCTGCGGGACCTGCTGGGGCTCTGGAGCGAGGAGGAGGTGCTCCAGGTAATGGGGAGCAAGAGGCGGAACGCGGATGCGTTCGCTCGGCTGGCCGATGGCCTGGCTGCCCGGGGTCACCCTGCCCGCACTCCTGATCACGTCAGGAGTAAGGTGAAGGAGCTGCGGCAGGGTTACTCCCGGGCCCGGGATGTGGCCGGCCGATCTGGGGCCACCCCCGTCATTTGCCCCTTTTACAGGGAGCTCAGGGAAATCCTGGGCCCCCGGAACACCTCCTCCCCTCCGGCCACCCTTGATACTTCGGCCAACGAGCCCCAGCAGGCCCTGCAGCCGGAGTCCGCCCCGGAGGTAAGCCCCGCACCCCGGGGGTCCCCCCCGGAGCCCACCCCCGGGCCATCGCGGCAGGAGGAGGAGGAGGAGGAGGAGGGGGGCTCCTCCTCTGCAGAATCCAGGCTGCAGATCCTCCTCCTGCCATCCCGGAGCAGCAGCCGGACCTCCGACCCCCGGGGATCTCCAGACCGTGGGAGTGGACTGACAGGTATGTACCCGCCTCTGGTGTACACCCCTGGGCTTGAGGGGCGGGGGGTAACAGATATGTGTCCAGGGCCCCCCACATGCTCACATGGCCATGGCCCCAAGGACAGCAGGGCCATGTCCCTCACAGCAGTGCATCAGCCCCTGCCCCCCACCACCTCGCACGACAGTGCCATGCCCCATCCCCGGGGCAGGGGGGGAGCGGAACCTCGAGGGGCCCCCGGGAGGAGGGGGTGGGACACCCCGCAGCAGCAGCAGCAGCAACAGCAGCAGCAGCAGCAGAAGCAGCATGTGATGGAGTGGGGGGAGTGCAAAAGGGAGACTCAGGCTAGATATGAGCAACAAGAGCCGAATAGCTCCCAGGGGCAAAGGATGATCCTGGGGCTACAGCTGGCAGGTGACACCTCTGCCCTGAACAAAGAGGAGGGAGGAGCCGAGCTGGCTTGGAATTGGGGGGGGAGGGCGGGGGCCACAGGTAGAGGCTAGGGGAAGGGAGAGCTGGAAGGCAGCCAGCCTGAGGAGGGGGAAAGCTGCATCCCAGAGGGGCACCCCTTGGTGTCTTCTCCCCAGGACGGGTTGGAAGGACTGTCTCTTCCGACAGCTGGTGCTGTCACTCCTGGGAGAAACTGGGCATCTGTGGCCTAAGAAACCTCTCCTGCTGTCAGACCCTGCGGAGTGAAGTGAGAGTCGCTCCCACCAGGGGACGGGGAGCAGGGCAGGGGGACCCCTGAACCCCATCCATCACAGCAGCATCTCCCGGGGACGGGGATGGGGAACCTGCAGCACAGGGCTGGGGGGACAAAGGCCATGGCTCAGGGCCCACACTAACGCCTGTCTCCATTCTTCTTCCCCCGCTCCTCTCCTGTGTCCCGCACCTGCACCATCAGAAGGACCGGAAGAGAGCGCTGGCGAGGCATCAGTGGACCATCGCTCCAGGCCAGCCCCTCGGCCGAGGACCGATCGGCCCCACGGCGGGCTAGACGGCGGACCCCGCGCCACCAACAGCCAACGGCGACGGACCCCCAGCTGCTGGCCATCCACCAACGGCAGCTGGAGGTCGCAGAGCAGCACCTGCAGCTGCAGGAGCGGGCGCTGGCCTGGCGCCAAGAGGCATGGGGGGCCTACATGGAGACTTTCAACTGCCTGGTGGACTACCTGGCCACCCATGCCACGCTGGCTGCCACAGCGCCCGCCGTGCCTGCTCCACCAGCCGCACCACCAGCTGCTCCGCCCGTCACCGTCCCGTCCGCCGTCGCCCCGCCAGCCACCGTCGAGGGCCGGAGCGCCGAGGGACCCCTGGAGCCAGCTGAGACTCACCGGGCATATCTTCCGGTCCGGCCCGCCCCCAGCCAGCCCCGGACAGGGCTGCGGCCATGGCAGGGCTCCTGGCCGCCCACGCCCAGTGCCGGACTGTAGGGGCGAGGGGCCCGGGATGTGGCCCCCCCCCTTGTATACAGTTTCAACTTATTATTTTGTGCCCCCCGTTTGCCCCGTCCCCCCCATGTAAATAGTTCTCCCCTTTATCCTCCCTGGTTTTCTTTTTATTAATGAGGACACTTGTTTCTTACGAATGTTTTATTTGTACATATTACTTTGTTTCCACATGTTGTATATAGTTTGTTCTTGTTTTATATATTTACAGTTAAAAAAAAAAGTTCTCAAAGAAAAACCAGTTTGAGTTCAGCCACAAGTGCGTGCTGTCATTTGTCCAGGAAAAGTGGGAGGGGGGTGCGGTTGGGTGCTCCATGGTGTGGGCGTTGGAGCAGGAGTGTGGTGGAGGAAGGGGCGGGCAGTGGGGGGCCTGGGCAGAGTTCACCCCACGGCCTCATCATCGAAGTGGGCCTGCAGGGCCTCCCGGACCCGGGTCCCCTCGGGGTCCACCTTCCGACTGGGGGCAGCAGGTGGCTGGATGTCGGCCCTGCCGGCCTCCGCAGCCCAGCCCTGGAAAAAGGTCTCCCCCTTGCTCTCCACCAAATTGTGCAGGGAGCAGCAGGCACCCACAATCTGGGAGATGTTGTTGGGGCCCGCATCCAGGCTGGTCAGGAGACATCTCCAGAATCCCTTCAGGCGGCCAAATGAGCGCTCCACCACCTGGCGCGCGTGGTTCAGGCGCTCGTTGAAGCGCTCCTGGCTAGCGGAGAGATGGCCCGTGTACGGGTGCATGAGCCAGGGCCGGAGGGGGTATGCCGCATCTGCGATGATGCAGAAGGGCATGGTGGTGTCCCCCAGAGGGATCTCCCGCTGAGGGATGTAGGTCCCTGCCTCAAGCCGGCGGCACAGGCCCGAGTTCTGGAAAACCCAGGCGTCGTGGGTGCTGCCAGGCCAGCCCACATAAATGTCCTGGAAACGTCCCCGGCTGTCCACCAAGGCCTGGAGGACGACAGAATGGTAGCCCTTGCGATTCAGGTATCATCCTCCACTGTGATGTGGGGCGCGGATGGGGATGTGAGTCCCATCCAGAGCCCCGAAGCAGTTGGGGAAGCCCAGGGTGGCAAAGGCCGCGATGGTGGCATGTGGGTCCCCCCAGCCTCACGAGCCTGTGCAGGAGCATGGCGTTGATGGCACGCACAACCTGCAGAGAAAGCACATGGGACAGCACCAATGAGGGGTGAGCAGGGTGTGTGTGGCCCTGCCCTGCCCTGCCCTCCTCTGCCCGGGCCCCCCACCCCTGCCCTGCCCTCCTCTGCCCTCCCCTGCCCTGGCCTCCCCCACCCTCCCCTGCCCTGCCCTGCCCTGCCCTGCCCTGCCCTCCCCCCGTGGGTTCTCTTACCTCCATGAGGACAGCCCCGACGGTGGCCTTGCCGACACCAAACTGCTGCCCCACGGATCAGTAGCTGTCGGGAGTGGCCAGCTTCCAGACAGCGATGCCGACCCGTTTCTCCACTGTGAGGGCACGCCGCATGGCGGTGTCCTGGTGCCTGAGTGCGGGGGTGAGCCACTGGCACAGCTCCATAAATGTCTGCCGGCTCATCCTGAAGTTCCTGAGCCAGCGGTCGTCGTCTCACTCCCCAAGCACCAGCCACTCCCACCAGTCGGTGCTGGTGGGGTAGCTCCACAGCCGCTGGCGTGTGAGGCGGGGGGGGTGGGGTGCTGCAGGGTTAGGGGTTGAGCCCTGCTGCCCTGGGGGCAGCCCCTCCTCCGGGGTAGCAAGGAGGTGCTCAGCTGCCTCCCGCATGGCATGGATCAGGGCAAGCCCTGCTCCTGCCGGGAGGGCTTGGTGGACCTCTGGCGGCGGCTGCTGCTGCTGCTGCTGCTGGGGGTTCATGACTGCGGCACCTGGGGTCTGTGTGCCTATGGCTCCTCAGACCGCGTGCTGTGCAGGCTGAGTGTGTCTGGGAGGGGCCCTTTAAGGGTGCGGCTAGCTGTTGCCCCGGAAGCGCTAGTCCGCCCTGTGACCCTGTCTGCAGCTGTGCCTGGCATCCCTATTTCGATGTAGTCTAAAGGAGATTATCGTGACCTGCTGAACAGGGGTCATAGAATCATAGAAGAGTAGGACTGGAAGGGACCTCGAGAGGCCATCAAGTCCAGCCCCCTGCCCTCATGGCAGGACAAAGCATTTTCTAGACCATCCCTGAAAGCCATCTATTTAACCACTTCTTAAATAGCTCCAGTGATGGGGATTCTCCCACCTCCCTTGGCAATTCGTTCCAGTGTTTGATCACCCTGACAGTTAGGAACTTTTTCCTAATGTCCAACCTGAACATCCCCTGCTTCAATTTCAGTCCATTGCCTCTTGTTCTATCCTCAGAGGCAAGGAAGAACAAGTTCCCTCCCTCTGCCTTATGACATCCTTTTAAATACCTGAAAACTCCTATCATGTCCTCCCTCAGTCTTCTCTTTTCCAAACTAAACAAGCCCAATTCTTTCAGCCTTTCTTCATAGGTCATGTTCTCTAGACCTTTGATCATTCTCGTTGCCCTCCTCTGGACCCTCTCCAATTTCTCCACGTCCTTCCTGAACTGCAGTGCCCAGAACTGGACACAATACTCCAGCTGAGGCCTAACCAGCGCAGAGTAGAGCGGGAGAATGACTTCTCGTGTCTTGTTCACGACACACCTGTTAATGCATCCTAGAATCATGTTTGCCTTTTTCGCAGCACCATCACACTGTTGACTCATATTTATCTTGTGGTCCACTATAACCCCCAGATCCCTTTCCGCTGTACTCATTCCTAGGCAGTCCTTTCCCATTCTGTATGTGTGACACTGATTGTTTCTTCCTAAGTGGAGCACTTTGCATTTGTCCTTATTAAACTTCATCCTGTTTACCTCAGCCCATTTCTCCAGCTTATCCAGATCCTTTTGAATTATGACCCTATCCTCCAAAGAAGTTGCAACCCCTCCCAGCTTGGTATCATCTGCAAACTTAATAAGTGTACTTTCTATGTCAATATCTAAATCGTTAATGAAGATATTGAACAGAACCGGTCCTAAAACAGACCCCTGCGGAACCCCACTAGTTATACTTTCCCAGCCGGATTGAAAACCATTAATAACTACTCTCTGGGTATGGTTATCCAGCCAGTTGTTCACCCACCTTATAGTAGCCTCATCTAAGTTGTATTTGCATAGTTTATTGATAAGTATATTATGTGAGACCATGTCAAATGCTTTACTGAAGTCTAGGTATACCACATCCACCGCTTGTCCCTTATCCACAAGACTCGTTATTCTATCAAAGAAAGCTATTAGATTGGTTTGACATGATCTGTTTTTAACAAAGCCATGCTGGCTGTTCCCTATCACCTTACCACCTTCCAAATGCTTGCAGATGATTTCTTTAATTACCTGCTCCATTATCTTTCCTGGCACAGAAGTTAAGCTGACTGGCCTGTAGTTTCCCAGGTTATTCTTGTTCCCCTTTTTATAAATGGGTACTATATTTGCCCTTTTCCAGTCTTCTGGAATCTCTCCTGTCTCCCATGATTTACCAAAAATGATTGCTAAAGGCTCAGATACCTCTTCTATCAGCTCCTTGAGGATTCTAGGATGCATTTCATCAGGCCCTGGTGATTTGCAGACATCTAATTTTTCTAAGTAAATTTTAATTTGTTCTTTTCTTATTTCAACTTCTAAGCCTACCCCTTTTTGACTAGCATTCTCTATGTCAGGCATTCCTTCAGATTTCTCAGTGAAGACCGAAACAAAGAAATCATTAAATATGTCTGCCATTTCCAAATTCCCTGTTACTGTTCCTCCCTCCTCACTGACCAATGGCCCTACCCTCTCCTTAGTCTTCCTCTTGTTACCAATGTATTTGTAAAAAGCCTTCTTGTTTCCCTTTATGCTTGTAGCTAGTTTGAGCTCATTTTGTGCCTTAGGCTTTCTAATCTTGCTCCTGCATGCTCGTGTTGTTTGCCTATATTCATCCTTTGTAATTTGTCCTAGTTTCCATTTCTTATAAGATTCCTTTTTTATTTTGAGATCATGCAAGATCTCCTGGTTAAGCCAAGGCAGTCTTTTGCCATGTTTTCTGTCTTTCCTACACAGTGGGATAGCTTGCTTTTGGGCCCTTAATAATGTCCCTTTGAAAAACTGCCAACTCTCCTCAGCCGTTTTTCCCCTCAGTTTAGCTTCCCATGGGACCTTACCTACCAGCTGTCTGAGTTTACCAAAATCTGCCTTCCTGAAATCCATTATCTCTATTGTACTGTTTTCCCTTCTACCCTTCCTTAGAATTGTGAACTCTATGATTTCATGATCACTTTCACCCAAGCATCCTTCCACTTTCAAATTCTCAATAATTTCCTCCCTATTTGTTAAAATTAAATCTAGAACAGCTTCCCCTCTGGTAGCTTTTTCAACCTTTTGGAATAAAAAGTTGTCTGCAATGCAATCCAAGAATTTATTGGACAGTCTGTCCCCTGCTGTATTAGTTTCCCAGTATATACCTGGATAGTTGAAGTCCCCCATCACCACCAAATTCTGGGCCCTGGATGATTTTGTTAGCTGTTTAAAGAAAGCCTCATCCACCTCTTCTGCCTGGCTAGGGGGCCTGTAGTAGACTCCTAGTAGGACCTCATCCTTGTTTGTCATGAACATTTACTCTGAACAAATGAGCAGCTTTGCTATTGATGAACTGTAGACTTTTCTCTTCACTGCAAGCACTGTTGAGCACACTGAATGCTCATTCTACTGGGCTGTTCCAGGACAATAGAGGGTGGCTTCTACTTAGCATAGCAGTACATCTCAAACAAGCATGTTGTAGTTCTAAAGACAGCTTTTGATTTATTAAAAGGAAAACCTGGCCATTTCCAGTCTCTTTCCTGGAACATTATATGAAAACCAAGGTTTGTCCTAGACTGGGACAAACAGTCATTTTTAACCTTAAGCCTCAATATGTACTCATTCATTTTTAATAAAGTAGGTGTTTAGTTTGATCAGGCTTGATTCTGGCAGTGTAGGATAACAATACAATTAATAAAGGTTTATAACGTAGCAGCAAGTAGGGTTGGAGGAAGTGATGTATATATTATGTGCACAAACAGTTCCAAAGACTGTATCTTCTGACTCACTGATAAGTTGAAGTAGTCACTGCAGTACTGATGGCCCTACCTGGAAACTGCACTTTCTTTTTAGGTTCTGATTCTTGTTTGTGTGATTCAGAGGTTACTGAACTGATGTTTAGCTCATGGCTAGTTACAGCTGCAATAAGCTGAAATAGAGTGTGCCTTACATCAGTGTTTCTTAAACTTTCTGAGACCATGGAACATCAAACAATAATATTTTTTATGAAAAATGCCTATGAAAATCTTCAAAAATGTTGTCAGACCAAAAAGCAAATCAAAACAGCAACATACCCAGCAAAACCAAAATGAAGTAATTTTATTAGGTATAATTGCAGTGAAGAAGTAACATTGCATCTCCTTTTAATAACAGAACATCTATACCATCAGTGTACGATGACGAGGGTCAGCAAACTTTCTGAGGCAGAGGGCCGAAATTTGACCTTTTGATTTCTATGTACAGTCCCAGTGCCAATGATACTTTTCAAAGTCATTGACAGTCCAACTTACAGCAGCTGCATTAATAACAAAATGAATATGCAGAGCTTTCATGTTGAGGTGGTTGTTGGCAGCTTTAGCTGGTCTTTTTTTAATCTAGAGGTGGCACTGGCTCCTGGCTGCATTGGGAAAAAGGGGTGGGGCTGAGCTCCCGCCTCAAGTGCCAATGAAAATCGGTTCCGGTGCCACTCTTGGCACCCATGCCGGGTGTTGCTGACCCCTGGTGTATGATATCAAAACTATGCAGGCACTCGTGGCACACCTCAGAGTTGTTCACAGGGCATCAGTGTTCCATGGAACGTAGATTAAGGAACATGGCTTTACATAAAGGCAAGTCTTCACGAATTTACCTTTAGGCCCTAATATAGCTCTCAAATTTTCCAGGTCCACCCCTGTGGTGAGCACCTGCTGTGTGGCTGAATGCACATTATCACATTGATTTAAGAACATAAGAGCGGCCACACTGGGTTAGAACAAAGACCCACTCAGCCCAGTCTCCAGTCTGCTGACAGAGGCCCTTGTCAGGTGCCCCAGAGAGAGTGAACAGAACAGAGGATCATCAAATGATCCATCTCCTGCCATTCATCTCCAGCCTCTGGCAAGCAGAGGCCAGGGATGCCATCCGTACCCATCCTGGCTAACAGCCATCGATGGACCTAACCCCCATGACTTTATCTAGCTCCTTTTTGAACACTGTTAAAAGTCCTGGTCTTCACAACATAGGGCATGTTAATGGAAGATTGCAGCTCAGTAGGTATGGTGCAAAGACAACAGCAAAAGAACTAATAGAAACAAGGGATGAATACAGTTATAACTTCTTGTTGCTGTTAGCCCATCCTTTTGCAAGCTTTTCTTTACCACCGTTTGACATCTAGAGATATATGCTATACGCAAACAGAGGGAATGGTAATGAGTTCCTCGTCTGGCCTCTTATGGATGAGATGTTTGATTATTACATTAAGGGCATCTCTGGGGAATTTAAATGAATGTTAAGCATAGAAATATCAAGTATGTTTTTGGGGTGTATGGGGTGTCCAAGGAGGGGTAGCACCTCTGGTGTGGGAACTTGTTGTGTCTCTTTGGGGCAGTTTGTGCACCTTTGGTCCCCACCTGGCACCCAGCTCTCACCTGTGGTTCCAAGAAGCTGTAGCATGCAGCGGCTAGACCCCAATAAACTGCTTCAACAGGCGGGCTAAACCAGGTGAGGGTAGCCGGCAGGTCTGAAACCTGCGGTGAGATAGGGAATTGCCTGTCCCAGCATGCAAAGTTGGCCCTGGCAGACTGGGCAGATGAGATCAACAAGCAAGATCCAACGACCAGGAAGGCGGTTCTTCAATGGTCTGTGGAGAGTGAAGGGCATGACAAGGCACCAAAGATGGCATGGCTGTCCACTGCAGCCTAGGAAGTCCCAGCCGTGATGCCTTTTTGTGTCACTGGAACCAGGCTTCTGAGGTCGAGAGAGTAGAACTGCCCCTGTGCATCAGCTTTTCCACTTTAAACATTCTCCTGCACAGTTTCTTTGCACAGTCTCATCACTTCTGTCTACCTCAAAGTCCTATGGCGATGGTGGAGGGGCGAAGTGACAGGTGGAGGTGACCACTGGGAGTCATAGCTCCAAACCTGCATGTAGGCAGCCTGTGGATTTTGGTTGCTCAACACTGACCCCAGGATGACAGAGGAGTTCAGCAGCATCCCAGGTGACTTTGCAGGCCTTTTTAGGAACACCACTGCTCACCCTCAAAATGAGAGAGAGGTCTAGAAAAGGTGTCCTAAAAATTGCTTGTCCCAACCAAAATGGCCAGCGTGCTGCGGCTGGCAGTTTTATCCTCACAAAGATCGAAAAACAGTGAAAAGAAAGATGATATTTGCATCATGGACGTTCAAACCCTCTTGGACAGGGAGAATGCTATGAGGCCTGAGAGAAGAACGGCCCTCACAGCAAGAGAAGTGGCACATTATAACATTGACATGGCCACCCTAATTGAGACCAGACTGGCAGAGGAAGGATCCATATGTGAACCAAAAGGAACTTACACCTTTTTCTGGAAAGGCAGGCCAGAAAATGAAGCTAGAATCCACGGAGTGGGACTAGCCATCAAGACATCACTTCTGCTCCAGCTTCTTGACCTACCAATTTGCATCAGTGAGTGTCTGATCAAGCTCCGCTTCCCCCTCAACACCTCTCACCACACTACAGTCATCAGCACTTACATCCCCACACTGACTAGCAGAGATGAAGCAAAAGAAGTTTCTATGAGGACCTTGACCATCTTGTGAAAGCAACTCCTCCTAGAGGCAAGCTTCTCCTGTGGTGACTTCAACGCCTGGGTCAGCAAGGACTGTAAGACGTGGAAAGGGGCGCTGGCACATCATGGTGTTGGTAACATGAATGCCAATGGCTGCCTTCTGCTGAGCTTGTGTGCAGAAAATGACCTGACGATTACCAACACTCTCTTCAGGAAAGGTGATAAATACAAGACTACATGGATGCACACGAGATCAAAACAGTGGCACCCAATTGACTATGTCATCAGTCGCAGGTGGGATATTCAAGATGTTAAAATCACCAGGGCTGTGTGGGGAGCTGAGTGCTGAACTGATCATAGCATGGGTGTCCAACCTTTTGGCTTGCCTGGGCCACATTGAGTGAAGAGGAATTGTCTTGGGCTGCATATAAAATATATGATATAGTTAATGTATATAAATCACATAATAATGTTAAAAGTTTATGATCTTGTGGGGCCGCATTACTAGCTGTCCAGGGCCGCATGCAGCCCGCGGGCCGCGGGTTGGACACGCCTGGATCATAGACTCGTCAGATCAGTCCTTATGCTGCACATCACACCACTGCACCGCAAGAAGCTCAAGGTTGTCGGACCCTCCTTCAACATCTGGAAGCTGCAACATACTGGTCATCATGAGAAATTCGCAGCCTGCCTTGATGAAGTGCTGACGTCCCATGGACCTCTGACTCGAGACCCAACACAAAAGTGGGACCAGTTCAAAACCCTGGTGATGGAGTCAGCCAAGTCAATAGTAGGACTGAAAAAGAGAGTTCACCAAGACTGGTTTGATGAAAATGATGAAGCTATCATGAAGATCTCAGAGAGGAAAAACAGAACGCATTTCTGCTATGGCAAAACTATCAGGCCTCAATATCCAAACGTGATCATTTCACGTACCTTCAGAGCTAGGCGCAAACGATACTTTGCAAAATGCAAGCTGAATGGTGAGAAAGTAGAGCTGATGAAGTCCAGTGCTACGCTGACACCAAGAATTCCAAGATGTTCTTCAGTGCTATCAAACCTTTTTATGGACCTTCAAAGCCAAGTACTACACCTCTCCTGTCTGCAGATGGCATGACCCTTCTGAGGGAGAAGAACAGCAGCAATAGGTGGAGAGAGCACTTCAGCAACCTTCTCAACAGACCCTCCATTGTTAACCCTGTGGCCCTAGACCAGATCTCTCAGAAACCCACAATATACAGTTTTGACCTGCCCCCTTCAATGGATGAGGTCAAAAAGACAATGGCCGTGTCTACACGAGCCCCAAACTTCAAAATGGCCATGCAAATGGCCATTTTGAAGTTTACTAATGAAGTGCTGAAATGCATATTCAGCGCTTCATTAGCATGCAGGCGACCGCGGCACTTCGAACTTGATGCGCCTCGCCGCCGCGCGTCTCGTCCCTAAGGGGCTCCTTTTCGAAAGGACCCCGCCTACTTCGAAGTCCCCTTATTCCCATGAGCATGGCCATTCCCAATTTGCATGGCCATTTCAAAATTTGGGGCTAGTGTAGACACAGCCAAACCAGGTCTGGCAAAGCCCTTGGGATGGACAGTATCCTAGCTGAAATTTTCAAAGCGGCAGGACCAGTGTCACTTAAAGCCTTTCACAATATCTTGATCAGCATCTGGGAAGAAGAAGACATGCCCAAAGACTTTAAGGATGCCACAGTCATCTCACTCTTCAAGAACAAGGGCAACAAAGCTGATTGTGGAAATTACTGGGGCATCTCCCTTCTCTGTACTGCTGGGAACATCTTGGCTTGAGTCATCCTCAGCCATCTGATCACCAGTATTTCAGAGGAGGACCTAACAGAGGCACAGTGTGGTTTTCACCCAGGCCGCAGCACCATTGACATGATCTTTGCTGTTCGTCAGGTCCAGGAAAAGTGCTTAGAGCAGAACTTGGATCTGTACACTGTCTTTATAGACCTGACCAAGGTGTTTGACACCGTCAACAGAGAAGCCCTGTGGATTATCCTGACAAAACTTGGCTGCCCGAAAAGATTTGTTAACCTCATACTCCTGTTCCACGATGACATGACTGGCTTTGTTCTTTCAAATGGCGAGTCCTCAGATCCATTTGAGATATCCAATGGCATGAAGCAAGGGTGCGTGCTGGCCCCAGTGTTATTCAACCTCTTTTTCATGTGCGTCCTCAGCCACGCAGTTAGGGACCTGGACCGTGGAGTCTACATAAAATACAGACTTTATGGATAACTTTTCAACCTTCGTCGTCTGAATGCTAAAACCGAGATGCTTGAGAGGCTCATCCTTGAAGCCCTTTTTGCTGATGACTGTGCACTTACGGCACACAAGGAATCTGATCTCTTGCTCATCGTAAACAAGTTTGCTGATGCCACTCGCCTCTTTGGTTTGACCATCAGCCTAGGAAAGACAGAGGTACTGTTGAAACCTGCTCCAGGATCTGCTGTTCTCCCTGCTTCAATCTTTATTGAAGGAGCAGAGTTAAAAATAGTAGAGCAGTTCAAGTACCTTGGCAGTGTGATAGCCAATGATGGCTCCCTTGATAAAGAAATCAATGCCAGAATCTGCCAGGCCAGCCAGGCACTAGGACAGCTGAGAGTGCGAGTGTTGAATCAGCACAATATCCGACAGTCCACTAAACTGAAAGTGTACAAGGCTGTAGTCCTGACCAGTCTCCTGTATGGCTGTGAAACCCAGACCTTGTACAGAAAACATATAAAACTACTGGAGTGCTTCCACACATGCGGCCTGAGGTCAATACTGCACATTCAATGGCAGGACAGAGTTACGAAACTGGAAATCCTGGACAGAGCAGGAACCACGAGCATCAGAGCCATGATTCTGAAAGCCCAGCTTCGGTGCAGAGGGCACATCATATGAATGGAGGGGTTGAGAATCCTTAAGCAACTCCTCTCCAGTGAACTCTCGCAGGGCAAAAGGAATCAAGGTAGGCCTTGCAAGAGGTATAAAGACTGTGTGAAGGCCAATATTGCTCATGCTGGTTTAAAACCAGATCAGCTAGAGCAGTTTTTTTGTAAACTTTTTTTAGGTTGTAAAGTTTTTTTGTAGAGCAGTTTTTGTGCAAAAGACCAAACAGGCTGGCGTGCTCTCGTACGACACGCGTATGACAACTTTGAAGAGAAGCAATGCGTATGCCTCATTGATGCTCGTGAGAAGAAGAAAGCAAAAGCAGCAACCGCACCAACAGAGCCAGGACAATTCCCTTGCCCCCAGTGTGAACACCCATGCCGTTCAAAGCTTGGACTCCTCAGCCACATGGGAGTCCACAATCGATGAGGTTGTGCAAACTCAAGATGTCGTCGGACACGATGGACTACCTATATATATATCAAGTATGCAGATGTGCACACAGCAAGCTCTTTAAAGAATAGTTCCTAAAGATGTGCCACTGCCACCCACTGGTGTGGCCTGTGCTTAAGACAGGAATTAATGTGTTCCCTCTGTTCTCAATGTCTTTGCTTGGTACTTGCACACAAATTAGCAAATAGTCACTCTCAAACTGTATGTAGTCCTTGCGTTGGGTGTCAAGCTTTCTTTACCAAAGGCCACCCCTATTTAAACACTCAACATGCCTTTCTGTAGTGCCTAACAGCACATTGTGCATAGTGCTGGATACACACAGGGCCACTGCCCTGAAAATTTACAATGAAATAGATGAGCCTGAGGTGAGAGGAAAGACTATTCTCCATCTATAAAATGAAGATAATAAGGTATGGAAAGATTATGGGTGACTTTAACTAATTCAGAAAGTCTGTTGCACAACTGGGAATATAATCCAGAGTGCCAGAGTTCCTCCCTTCCTCCTCTAGCTCCGTAGATACTGGGAATCAGTCACGACCATCTATCAGACTGTTGTCGGATCACAGAATTTTCTAGGCTCACTCTTTCTGCTAGATCCTGAAGAAACCTGCCACCTAGAGACTTTTAAGCTATTACTCCCCAACAAGAATAATTCAGCAATGAGGGAAATGCAAGGATTTTCACTGTCAAACTTCACCATGACAGACCCCACCCATCACAGACCTCATCACAGTATTATTCCTCCCCCCTTATCACCACTCAATAAAAGTAATTTCCTGATATTCAACAGGAAATACCAGTTTTGGACAACTAAGTTGATGATCATAGAACCACAGAGTTGGAAGAGACCTCAGGAGGTCATCAAGTCCAACCCCTTGCTCAAAGCAGGACCAATCCCAACTAAATCATCCCATCCAGGGCTTTGTCAAGATGGAACATAAACACCTCTGAGGATGGAGATTCCACCACCGTCAGATCTCAGATGATGAAGCAGGAATGCCTTCACTTATCTCCTCAGGTGTACAAATCCCTGGATGTTTTGGGTCAATTGCTGTTGCCCGTGCTGTGTCATAGGATTTGGTGTACAGACCCTGGGGCACTGTGTGACTGAAGGGAGAAGGTATGTCAGGAAAGGAATAGATATTGTGCTATATATCTTGCCATAGACTAACATATTGCTCTAGCAGGTTTACAGTTGATCCAGTGGTGAGGGATGAACTGAATGATCTCGTGGGAAAATGCCCAATCACTGAAAGGAATTATCTAAGACTAGTGCTCTTAGATGGGGCTAGTTAGATGTGGAATGGGGATGTGGGGAGAACAGAGTGGCAGTGCCATCCGTCATTGCTGGAGACTGGTCTGTGTTGTTTACTATGGTAAGCAGCTTTTTGGGGAGCTCATGCAAATGATACCTTTTTCCTCCCAGGGAGTCTGCTTCCTGGAAGCTCCTATGCAGGCTAGGAGAGATTATTGCTGCCCTTGGACAGCCAAGGCCTGAGTGGAGCAGTTGCCAAGAAGGGAGAAGAGATTAGGAATGGTGGAAGAAATACAGTGTTTGAGCTGGTTCAGAGAGGGTCAGAGTGTGTTTTCATTCCCTAGGTGTCCTGTGTTGGGAAGGTCCCTCTCATTCCTCATGGGTTCTGTATTCTGGACAGCCCTGATTCAAAGCCCCAGCCCAGTCTGCTGCCTTCGGGCTACACTGACTCAGGCGAGCTGACAGACTTGCTGAGCATCTGGGCAAGGTGTATGGAGAGGGTGGTTCCAAGCTCCCACAAGGAGCGGGGCCTTTGGCAGAAAGGGCAAGGCCAGGGCTGCCAGGTCAGAGCAGCACCATCCTGACAACTCTGCTTCCCCCCAGCACCATCTGGAGTGTGCCACAAGGGGCTCCAGCAGCGATTTAAATGGTCTGGGGCTCTGGACACCATCAGTGCCCCAGTTGTGGAGGTAGCAGCCAGTAGGCTTGGGCTTCTTTGAATCACCAAACCCCAGGAAAATTGTCCCTGCCCCACCAGAGGAAATGTATCTTGCCAATGACAACTCATCACCTAATAGTTTGTTAGTCTTTAGAGTGCTACAGGATTGCTTATTATTTTTTATCAGAGAAATACATGAAAATCACCAATATAGAGCCAATAAAGTGATGGCTACAAAACAGAAGACTTAGAGGGACTGCGTATTCCTAAGAGCTAATTGTAGTACAAAAAGTTGAAACGTTCATAAATGTCAACAACTGTTAAACAACATACTTGGTTCATTTAGAGGCAATTTAATTGCAAGATGCTAAATAAGGGATAGAGTGACTTGGGAACACAGAAATTTCCCTGAAGGTGAAGGTTTTTGCAGATGATAGTCTAGCCGAAGCCAGGGTAAATGTGAAATCAACCTGGTAAAATGGAAAGTTGTTGTAAATTGTGTAGAGTATTTTCAAAATCACCTATAAAGAAAATCTTCCCATTGGATATGTTACTGTCATTTTTAGCCTCCGTATGTTCAGATTTATAGCTTTACATATGGAAAAGGAGAACACAATTTACATAGAAACAGAAAATGTCGGGATGCGTAATGGAAAATTTTCTTATTGGAGTCCACTTAACTTTAATTTTATGGTTTAACTTTTGTGTGTGTGTGTGTGTACACACACACAGACAGCTCTTTTTTGAAAGAACACACGTCTACATACCAAATGTACCCTTTTGATCCAAAATCAGAAAAACTTGGCTCTTCTTCTGGAAGCCTTCTTCTGCTCCCGGATCAGGAACAGCTCCTCCTTTCAAAACCTTCTTTCAAAAAAAAGAGTGAGGCCCAAGGGCCCCTTTTTCAAAAGAGCAGTCCTTATGGTGCTGGATTTTTCGATCCCTGCTCTGTTCTTCCAAAAAGCGGGGTCTGTGTGGACGCTGTCTATCAAAAGAGCGGATAAATCTTTCGATCTGCTTTGTTGTGTGTGGATGCGCTCTTTTGAAAGAGTTTTCTTAGGAAGAGATCTTCTGTAAGAACTTTTTTGAAGGACTGCTATAGTGTAGACATAACGATAATGGCTACCTCTACACATGCCCCAAACTTCGAAATGGCCACGCAAATGGCCATTTCGAAGTTTACTAATGAAGCGCTGAAATGCATATTCATGAGCTCAAGGGAATAAGGGGACTTCGAAGTAGGCGGCGTCCTTTCAAAAAGGAGCCCCATCTGGATGCACCGCGCAGCGGCAAGGCGCATCAATTTCGAAGTGCCGCTGCCGTCCGCATGCTAATGAAGCGCTGAATATGCATTTCAGCGCTTCATTAGTAAACTTCGAAATGGCCATTTGCGTGGCCATTTCGAAGTTTGGGGCACATGTAGACACGGCCAATGTGTGCATAAGGGCTGTGTCTAGATTCAGTCCTGCTGCTGGCAGCATGATGCAAATGAGAGCTCCTAAAATTGCAAGTGGCTGGTCATTTGCATATTTGCATGGCTCCTTTGTGCATTTGTGGCAGAAAACAAGCAATGCAGACATGGGTCTGCTGGCAAAAAACGCCTCTGGTGCCAGCCCCTTATCCCTGATATTTTTTCAGGGATGAGGGGCTTGTGGTAGAGGGAGTTTTGCTGGCAGAACCACATCTTCACTGCCTGTTTTCTGCCCTGAATATGCAAAAGAGCCACACAAATATGCAAATGAGCAGCCATTTGCAATCTCATGAGCCCTCATTTGCATCATGCTGCCAGCAGCCAAAATGAATCGAGATGCAGCCAATGTGTAAAATATAGCACACAGGACACAAACATAGTTTCACAGTTAGATGCATTTAAAAATTTCATGGAATAAAATTTTATTGGATTCTAAAGCAGACTCTTCTATTACAAATAGACTGAGCAGAAAATATCAGTGCATTAAGGTTTTCAATGAATTCCTCCTTTGTGCCACTAATTGCAGTTGTACAGACTGCAAATGAAGAACATCCTGAATCTTATTTTCAATTTCAATCATTTTATTCCAGTTGATAAACATCCCTTATCATCTTCCAACACACCAGACAGATTTACATGCTTTTATAAATGAGAAATTTCCACGGAGCTGCAGCACAGTGTTCGTCGAACCTGGTCTTTGTGAAAAAGAAATAGAAATGTAGACTCTTAAAACTTTATTTTCATTGGAGTGATCCATTTTTTGTGCAGTGATGTTGTTTGCAGGAAAAATTAATAAAGGTTGTGTGGTCTGAGCCAGCAACGCTGATTAAAAATATATTGCTTTTGGGGTTAAATTCTACGGTATTAATCATTCCAACTCGAGTCCTTCTCTGGTGGGTTTAGAACAGGCATATGCCCCTTGTGCACTATGCATTCCTCTAGAACATGTGGCCTGGCCTTTCAGAAGTGCAAGTCAAATCAGTTGGCACTGTGTGTGCTCAGTACCCCTGAAAATCAAGCCCCAGTATCTCAACCACATAAGCAGTGTGATCACAAGCAGTTGACTGTGGTCCTCATGCTGATCGAGCTCTCTTTCTCCAGTTGTTTGCTGAAGCAAATTTGCTCAGGCACATGCAGCCAATCAGCTGCAAGGGGCAACAGCACTCCCTAAATCATTGCATGAAGCCCTGATGTTCTGCCACTCCCCCTTTTTGAAGGGCCCTGGGAATTGGCTCAGAGGTCTCTGGGGTACATGCGACGAGCCCTGGTTGAATGACTGAAGATATGATTGTATCTGAAAGGAGGATAGGATCATAATTCAAAATGATCTGGATAAATTGGAGAAATGGTCTGAGGTAAAGAGGATGAAGTTTAATAAGGGCAAATGCAAAGTGCTCCGCTTGGGAAGGAACAATCAGTTTCACACATACAGAATGGGGAGAGACTGTTTAGGAATGACTACAGCAGAAAGGGATCTGGGGGTTGTGGTGGGCCACAAGCTAAATATGAGTCAACAGTGTGATGATGTTACAAAAAAAGCAAACATAATTCTGGGTGCATTAACAGGTGTGTTGTGAACAAGACACGAGAAGTCATTCTTCCGCTCCGCTCTGCGCTGGTTAGGCCTCAGCTGGAGTATTGTGTCCAGTTCTGGGCACTGCAGTTCAAGAAATATGTGGAGAAATTACAGAGTGTCCAGAAAAGTCCAACAAGAATGATTAAAGGTCTAGAGAATGTGACCTATGAAGAAAGGCTGAAAGAATTGGGCTTGTTTAGTTTGGAAAAGAGAAGATTGAGGAGAGACATAATAGCAGTTTCCAGGTATCTAAAAGGGTGTCACAAGGAGGAGGGAGAAAACTTGTTCTTCTTGGCCTCTGAGGATAGAACAAGAGGCAATGGACTTAAACTGCAGCAAGGGAAGTTTAGGTTGGACATTAGGAAAAAGTTCCTAACTGTCAGGGTGGTCAAACAGTGGAATAAATTGCCAAGGGAGGTTGTGGAATCTCCATCTCTGAAGATAGTTAAGAACAGGTTAGATAGATGTCTATAAGGGATGGTTTAGACAGTACTTGGTCCTGCCATTGGGGCAGGGGGCTGGACTCGATGGCCTCTCGAGGTCCCTTCAAGTCCTAGTGTTCTATGATTCTATGATTCCTGTGACAATAGCTCCCATTTTCGGTTTGATTAGAAATGCTTGTTGAAATTGACAAAGGCCTTGATTGCAGCTGTCAGCTGAGTCTGGGCTAAGTATTTCTCACCTTGTTCATATGGGCTACGTCTACACTACAGTGATCCTTCGAAAGAAGTTCTTCCAGAAGATCTCTTCCAAAAACACTTCTTTTGAAAGAGCTCATCCACACACAAAAAAAACGAATCAAAAAAATCAGTCTGCTCTTTTGATGGAGAGCATCCACACAACCCCCGCTCTTTCAAAAAATGGGTCGGGGTCAGAAAATTTGGAGCCTTGAGGACTGTTCATGCTTCAAAAACACAGGCGCCCCCCAGGGTGTCTGAACATGTTTTTTCTGAAAGAATCTTTCAGAAACAGGCGCTCTTCCTCACCGGGGAGAAGAAGAGGGCTACCGAAAAAAGTGCTGCGTTCTTTTGATTTCAGATTGAAAAAGTTCATATTGTGTGTGGAACCTCTGCAGGGTCTTTCAAAAAAGGTCCATTTTTTTTCCAAAAGAAGTTGCTAATGCAGGCGTGGCCATTGTGTAAAATGAGCCTCACTAATTTCACAGCAAACATGCAACAAAAGTTGCCTGCAACAAGGAAGTCACAGAAGGAAAAAACTAAGGAAACCACGAATAGCTTCATTTTTAAAGGTGCAGTGCGGGGGAGGGTGCTGACAACCATTGAACCAAACTGCAAACCCCATATACGATAGAAGCCACTTCAAGCCATGGGGTGCTGCAGCCCCCATGCGCCTCGAGTTCCAGCACCTCTATGGAAGTTCTGAGTTCCCTTCACTCCTCAAATACTATAACTTCAATGTACTTAATAACTGAAGAGTGGTCAGAATGAGAACAGCTGTTAGGGGGATTTGCAAAGAGGAAATCCAGCTTCTTGCATAACAGTGATTAACCTTGCAAGGAACCCAAGCCCTCTGCTTAATTCTCAGGGTATCCTCTGTCTTGCTCTGACATTTTCCATTTGAAATGGCTTTCAGTTCATTCCATTTGTTTCACAAATGGCTCAAACCACAAGGAGCGGTCCAGAGAGGAAGAATAATGATTTCCAATAGCAGAATGAAATATTTTAGCTGAGGAGTTCGGTGTTATGGCTCTGTGATTCCTCCTCCACTCCCTGCCCAATATCGCATCAATTTTGTTTTGACTTTATGCAAATTGGTGGTGGGGGGAGGAGCCGCTATCTCTCTATACACCTATATACACTGTATAACTGTGCATAAATTCCCCACTCACATTTGTGCCTCTACAAGGCATAAGGAATTTTAGCTTGATTTGTGAGCTCTATAAAACTCTAATAAAACTCCTCTAGCTTCTGCTCAGTTGGGAAAGACTTTGCTGTGGGCAGACTTACTCTGTGCTGGTCCCTGCAGTGCCTAGTCCCTGTCCCTTTAGCGTACATAGCTTCCACCTGCCTCAAATGTGTCCCACTCCCTTGGGAAGCCACAGAATCTTATTCAAGTCAGCATAATGAGTTATCTCCCAGCATCTGGCACACTCTTATTTTAATACTTCTCTTGGAAAAGGAAAACAAGCCACACTGTTATGCCTGTAGTATATAACCTACAGTGCTGTGAAATGCTTCATCAGGTAGAGATGGCGAACATTGCTCATCTCTTACTTTCACATGCTTTGGAGTTCTTTCAGCAGCCCCTGGATGCAGTCTGGTCTCCTCTCCCTGCTCTACTGGAACTGACTCCTCATTACACATATTTAGTGCTAGTCTGTGGGTATGCAACCTCAGGGCGCCTTGATGTTCAGAGAGAAGCACATAATATAACAGTGCAGGGCACTTTTACAGTACTTTTAATCCTGAATCACTTTGCAAACTTTTCTGCATACAGCTCAGTACAACTATTGCTAAAACAGGTGCTGCAGAGGCAATGTTCCCTCTAGTTTTCTATGCAGGGTGGAATACATTTTGTTATCTGCACTAAGGCATGTGAAGATATGCACCACCCATAGAAACAGCTCTGCTAATCAGCTGGACAGCACCTGAATCTCTTGTGGGTGGCTGTCCAAGTGCTCAGCTTTCAAAGAAACTGCATGGAGGTGAAGTGCAGCTGCTGTTTCATAGCAAAGGTACACAGTCAGGGCGTGGGAATACCACTGTGATAGACAGACAATACCCTGCCATTTCCTGAACAAACCTCACATAAGTCAGATCACTTTACTGAACAAAGCAAAGTCTTACTGAGTTGAGGTCCATGCCTTTAGGGTACATGTATTAAAACACAATTGTATATGTGCCTCTGTGGCATTGTACGTACCTTCTGGGGTAGGGAGACCTTTGTTTGTCTCCATTTTCAGCTTTTAAAGCCGCCTTCCACAGGAGATAGGCATCAACTAGCTCTAATTGGAGACCAACAAAGAAAAGAACTTTGGATAAAAGCCTGGGCTTTAAACTGCCTCATGGCCTTATTCCTAGTGTAGGAAATGAACAGCTCCCTAGTCCCTGAAGGGCCCCAGTCCTTAGAGAGGAGTGAAAAGACTTGGCTCATTGAGAGCTGAAGCTGCAATGACCTTGTAGAGCCCCATAGAGTTGGACGTTGAACTGTCTTCCTGTCAGAATCCATGTTTGGGTTAATTCTGGAAAACTTAGTCGCACACACATAGGCTTTGATTGTTTTTTAACATGTTTTCTCTGAAATGCTTTTTACCTTGAGAATAAAGTAAGCTGCCTGGGATGTGCTGTTATTTATAACTGTTGACAGTCTCTCTGTTATCAGTCTCTGAGGAGAAAGCAAGCGGGTCTGTTTAGACAGACTGTCTTTGCTGGGAAATACACGGTATAGGCAGGTTACCGTGCAGCCTGGGAATACCTTGGCCAGAAGCTGGAAAGAAGTGGCATGCCTGCTGCACCTGAGGGAAAGGTGGAGATCCAGAAGCTGAGAGTGGGTGCCCTTGCTGACCCTTGAGGGGAAATACAGATGCAGGTGCCCAGATTTGGGACAATCCTGTCCTGATAAAACAGCAGGAGGAAATTAAATGGGCAAAAGCCAATTAACCTATTGGAATGCAGACAGGCATGAGGACCACTGATTTGACTGACCCCACTCGTGAGACGTCATGAGATCTTGAATGGCAAAGGAGCTCTACCTGGTGTAAAAATCTTTGTGAGATCACCTCCAACAGCCTGTTTCCCCCTCCCCACACACTGTGCTGTGGCACATGTCCCACAAGAGTCTGGAAAGAGTGTTACCCACTGAAACACCCGTCAGCAGCAGTCATTCCCATTGCTGCATCCCATCCAAGTGCCTGGAGGACTTGCTTCTTTTCTAAGAGGCAGAGGGGCAAGGTGTGTGAGGAGAGGCTGGGAATAGAAAACTGATGAAGTCACATGGAGCTGTGAATAGTACATCAGAGGAGAAGTTGGTGCTGGACAACAGAATGGTAACCTTATCCTTCTCCAGCGTGGTTCTGCTTTCAAGAGCAGACCTTGTTCTACTGTACGATTCTTCCTAGCCTTTGTTGTTAACGAGTGGGTTGTGAGGCTTGCCCTGGTGAGATTGATTGTGCGCTCCTCTGAGAAGGTGCTGACATTTCACAGTGGCCGTGTTAATGAACATGGGCTCTGCTGACTTGGGAGTTTCATAAATCTCTGATCAGCACTCTTCTTTGCATTGTATTTAGCCAGACGTTCTCCACCTTTCCAGACACACCAGTCCCCTTTCAGGAGACTGGTTTGTCTTGCACATCCCAAATTTCACTTTACTTAAAAACTACTGGCTCACAAACTCAGAAGCAAAAACACTGAAGTGTCATTGCACACTCTAGCCGTCTCTACACTTGCCCACTACTTCGAAGTAGCCGTGCCAACTTCGAAATAGAGCCCGCCACGTCTACACGTGGCGAGCGCTATTTCGAAGTGGAAATCGACATAAGGCGGCGAGACATCGAAGTCGCTATCCTCATGAGGGCTGTGTCTACACGTGCCCCAAACTTCGAAATGGCCATGCAAAGTTTACTAATGAAGCGCTGAAATGCATATTCAGCGCTTCATTAGCATGCGGGCGGCAGCCGCGCTTCGAAATTGACGCTCCTTGCCGCCGCGCGGCGCGTCCAGACGGGGCTCCTTTTCGAAAGGACGCTGCCTACTTCGAAGTCCCCTCATGAGCTCATGGGAATAAGGGGACTTCGAAGTAGGCAGCGTCCTTTCGAAAAGGAGCCCCGTCTGGACGCGCCGCGCGGCGGCAAGGAGCGTCAATTTCGAAGCGCGGCTGCCGCCCGCATGCTAATGAAGCGCTGAATATGCATTTCAGCGCTTCATTAGTAAACTTCGAAATGGCCATTTGCATGGCCATTTCTAAGTTTGGGGCACGTGTAGACACAGCCGAGGAGATGGGAATAGCGCCCTACTTCGACGTTGAACGTCGAAGTAGGGCACGTGTAGCCGATCCATGTCTCACAACATCGAAATAGTGGGGTCCGCCATGGCAGCCATCAGCTGAGGGGTTGAGAGAGGCTGTCTCCAGCCCCTGCGGGGCTATATAGTCGCCGTGTGCAGCAGCCCTTGGCCCAGGGCTTCTGGCTGCTGCTGCTGCAGCTGAGGATCCATAATGCATGCACAGGGTCTGCAACCAGTTGTCGGCTCTGTGGATCTTGTGCTGTTTAGTGCAAATGTGTCTGGGAGGGGCCCTTAAGGGAGCGGCTTGCTGTTGAGTCCGCCCTGTGACCCTGTCTGCAGCTGTTCCTGGCACCCTTATTTCGATGTGGGCCTCTTTGGTGTGTAGACGCTCCCCTGCAGCGCCTACTTCGGTGTAGTACTGCCCAACGTCGACGTTGAACGTCAACAGCACCAGCCCTGGAGGACGTGTAGATGTTCTTCTTCGAAATAGCTTATTTTGATGTCGCTACATCGAAATAAGCTATTTTGATGTAGCATTCACATGTAGACGTAGCTTCTTACTGGAAATTGCTTTCTGTCTCAGTTTTACCATACAATTATAAAACAAATTGAAACCGTCCCCTCATACCCACTGAGAATCACTGGTGTACTATATAAAGCAGCATAAGCCAGTCATTGTGGGAAATTTTAGCTTGTCTTGATTTCACTAGTTCCTTTCAAGTAACCAGTTGTAAAACTAGGCAAACATCTAGATGATGTACTCCCAGAAGACCTCTGTGTACCCTTGGGGGTCATACACAATTGGATGAGAAGCACTGTCCATGGCCACAGATTGTTGCAATGAGCGACTGTCCCCTGCAGTCATTGCTTGGTATCTCTGCTTCAGGCCACTGCTTCTAGAAGATGATGTAGTGACCATGTGGCACTTTCCTGGAGATAGCCCACAGTCAATATGCAGTGATGTTTCACAACCTATTTTAGTTTGTTTTCCACCTTTGAGGAGCAGGTAGTGGATGGAGCGGTGTGCTGAGATGAAAGTGGCAAGGTGACTCGGTTGGTCTGACTTTACTCCTAGCTACATTTTCTTGTCCTTTTTAAATTCCTCTAATCATTTTGGTTCAACTGCTCATTTTCTGTCCCCTGAGAGAATCTTTATGAATTCAGTGAACTACTCCATGCATGTCATTAATGCATAAGTAATGGTAGACTCAGATCATCCCGTTGACCAGTAGATGCCTCGTTATCTGGCACATCCTTGCAGCAGTACCCTCCCAGGGGAGAGGAGATTTTCTGGTATGAGTCTATACATTGTTATTTCGTTTGGTTTATTCTTTTATTGTATGTGCACAAGTAATTCGATAAATATATAATTATAATTTCACATTTTGTACAAGATATTCTCTTGTCTCCCCTCCTTCTTGCAGTTAAGTAATTAATTCAAATGTTCAGTCAGGCTTGGTGGCTGTGTCTAGGCAGTTGATTGTAGTTTTGTGCTGTATGTCTGGACTCTCAGTCACTCTCTGTATTGGTGAGGTTGATGCTCACAGCTCAGGCGCTAAGTAGTCAGCATGGGCAGACTCGCTTCCTTAAATGGACTGAAAGTGATTTGGGAAAGCAAAAGGGCGTCTGAACGTGGCTTTGCCACCACTGGAGCTAACCAGCAGAAGGGGTACACAAAGGCAAATGCACTCATCGCAGTGGGATTCCAATCCTCCTGTGACCAATGGAAGCTGCTCACTGGAAATGGAGTGTGAAGCCCACCCAGGCAGTGATGGGTGTGACATGGGATGGGGGAGTTTTTGGTCCATGTTAAAATCAACGTGTGATTTCATAGCACTCACCATTAGCCTAACTCTGATCCATATGAAGTCATTGACAAAATGCTCTTAGACTTCTTCGGAGCAGAGTTATTTTTGCATTGAGCACGTTACCTTAATTTCCACTAAAGACCACACCAGGGCTATGTTCATATGTATTTTATTAAATACCAATATTGGATTAAAGGAAAAGGGGGAACTAACTTACAAGCACACACCCACACATACCCTCCTTCACTCTTAAACATACACACACCAACTCACGCAGGTGAAGCTTTGCATAGGGACAAGCCGAGGAAGCGAAGACATTGTGGGTACGGTGTGTCTGGCTGTAGTCATGAATCTGGGGCAGTGAACTGATTGTATGACCCCCTTGTCAGCTTGCTCTTTTGTCTGTGTAGTACTCAGGAGCAGTCAGTACCATCCATCCTGGGGAGAAGAAGAAGTGCCCAGAGCCCTCCTGCCTCCCCAGACAGCCAAGACAAACTCCTGCAGTGTGGTGATAGCAAAAAGAAAACTCCATTATAGCTTTGCACCCATCTTTTCATATGTTTCCATTCAAAAGCTCTCGTCCTGTCCCACGACACTGTATGTCCATGAGTCATCAGCTAACAGCAGATGGGACTTTGATCTTTTCATGACGGGTCTCTTTCTCTTCCTGGGATGGTTGCTTTGCAGGGCTTAGCTCCTATTATTCTCTGGCTATCAAGGTGCTGCTGGTAGCTGGTTGTCCACACAGGCTGGCTTCAGGGACTGATTCCATTCCACATTCACACTTTCCTCACTCGCACAAAGGAAAGCTCACTTCAGAGAAAGCAATTTATTTGGCAAAGAAATCGCCAGGATTTCCTATAGACTTAAGATATAGAATCATAGAATCCTAGGGCTGGAAGGGACCAAGTCCAACCCACTACCTAAAGCAGTATCTATTAACAGTGTCTTACCAACTTATAATACTTAATATGGACTTGGCAGCCACTATAAAACAAAGCTTATGCAACCAAATATAACTATATAGACAAAGCTAAATCTGTAAAACTAAGCTACTGTTAGAAAGTTCATAAAAAGTTACAGGACTTAAACCACTGGCAACTGAAAGTTACACCAATAACATCTCCATTGTACCGGTCTGAGCAGAGGCTTTATACAACAGAGGGCTTGTGAAACTCCCACTCTGAACTCTTAATTCTCCAGATAAAAGGTCAGTGCTCTCAAGGTCTCTGTGATCAAGGTCTTCATGTAGGCCCCCACGCAAAACACCTACCTGTTGTAAACTAGCTTATGTCCGTGGAAGAGATCCTTTGTTGGCACCTGCTAACCACAGTCAGAGTAAAAGACCTTCCAGTGAACTCTTGTAACACAGGTAAGTTGGCAGAGTTACCTTGGGATAACATCTATGTCAGTGAGAGTCCTAGACTCAGAATCAGGTAATGTATTTTATGCAGCTGTTTGGCTTGATTCTGCCCTGATCAACAGGAGGTATGCTCCAGCCCAACCCTTCCTAAATGGTGGACAAGGTTTGGAGAAGACACAAACAGCTCCATTTCCAACACGTGGAGTCCCTCAGGGTTGTCTGTTGGCCCCATTCCTTTTTAATTTTTTATATTGCTGAGCTGGTGGTTTTGGTGGTCTTAGAAGTGTATTTCCTCCCAAAATTTTGCAACAGTGTGTATTGGTTCTTATTTTCATAGAAAACTTAATTTTGCTGTCCTAAATTCCTCAGGGCTTGAAACCTATGTTAAAGGGTTTTGGCTCTCTGTGGTGAGCTGGACAGCACAGTGTGGTAAAACAGCTCGTTAGAGCCACACGTATGGAGCCCTCTGCCCCTCCACATGGGTGATCCACCACTTGGTGGGACAAGCATGTGGTGGCAGTGGTGGAGGCAGCTCCTCTTGTGGCTTTTTTGGCTCAGAGGAGCTCAGTGGGGCTCAGGGTGGGGCGCAGCAGCAGGCTGGTTCGCACGGCGCGGGGCAGCTCATGTGGCTTGGGGCAGTGGGGCAGTTAGCACGGCATGGCTCTGGTGAGTCACCAGGAGTTTGTGTGGGAGGGAAAAGAAGGTGCCTGTGGGGTGGTGCCTGGCTTGGGGGGTGGCACCTGGCTGGAGGGGGTGCTTGGTTGGTGGGCGGCTGTGGTGATTGTTAAATTTCTTTTGAAAACCACTGGTCTAGGCTAGCCAAGCCATATCAGCTTAGCTTCCAGTGGCACAGCTTCTCAATGATGCCAAGGACCGTGTGCTCCACTCCAGCAGTGCATCAGTGCCTTAAACTACATTAAAAACATTCCCAGTCTCTCCTCTTGAAGACCACTCTTTGCATCTCACGTCAGGGATGTTCTGAGGCAGCTCCAGGGATACAGCCTTCTCAGCCCTCAATGTAGCACAGTGTTGGTGAGGTCACAAAACAGCATCACGATGTATTGGTGTTACATCGCAGCATGGTGTGTGGTGTCTGATTGCCAAATCAGTTAATCAAATAAAGGGAGACTAGTGAGTTTGGTTCCTTAAATTGGGGTGGAGCTGGGTTCAAGTGGACTGCAATGTACTTGGTCTCTTTGCTTGATGCTGTTTCTTGGTGCTTTGCCACCATCAGATACAGATAACCAAAGACAACAAGAACACCAGACTGAATCGTCAGCTGTGCCCAATAATTGCTGCATATATTTGACTGGGAAGGAGGAAAAAGCAGAACCACAAAGGATCCTGCCTGCTCCCAAACGGGGACACTGCTGTGGACCCCTGTGGAGCTCTGGACTGGCTGCAGCTTCTGGAGCCATCCACTGATCAAGCCACAGAGGAGTTGCCCGGACTGCCCCAAACCCTTCCACCCTGGTGACCCAGAGGACCGCTATGGATCCAGGTACTTCCTGGCAGGGTGGGGGAGAGAAAGGGTGGGAGGAGAAAGTGCCCCAAGGGCAGCCAGCCTAGTCCAGCTGCATTGTTGCTGGAAACCTGGACTAAATATTGTGGCTAGATTCCCAGGTGAGCCAGTAGCAGGCCGCTACAGAGTACAAAGTATAGAGAAGAGCAATAAAATAATTAGGGATATAGAGCAGTTTCCATGTGAATGGAGATTAAAAAGACTGGGACTGATCAGCTTAGAAAATAGACACCTAAGCAGAGTCATGAGAGAGTTCTACAAACCCATGCATGGTGTAGATAAAGGGAGTAAGAAAGTGGTATTTACCCCTTCATATAACCAAAGAACCAAGGTTCACACAATAAAGTGAATAGGCATCATGTTTAAAATGGACATAAGGAGGTATTTCTTCATACAATGTACTGTCAACCTATGGAACTTATTGCAGTGATGTCTAAAATTATAATTGTTATAATGAGGCAGCTTCATGGAGGATAGCTCTATCCATGGCTATTAGCCAAGATGGGCAGGGACACAACCCCATGCTCTGCATGTCCCTAAGCCTCCAATTGCCAAAACTTGGACTCAGTGACAGGGAACAGATCACCTGAGAATTGCACCATTCTGTTCATTCTCCCTGAAGCACCTGACACCATCCACTGTCCAAAGACAGGATACTGGGGCAGATGGATCATTGGCCCTTCTTATGTAACAGCAAGCTAATGCAGTGGTGGACCACCAGGGCAATCTGACTGCAGCCCGCAAGACACTTTGCTGATATTGACTGTCTGTGGGCACTGCCTGCAGATCCCAATAGCCATAGTTCTCTGTTCCCAAGCAATGGGATCTGTGGGAATCAGTACCTGTAAGGAAATGGGGTTCAAGGACTGGCTATGGCTTCCCATGGCTCCCATTGGCTGGGAACAGACAACTGCAGCCAATGAGAACTGCAGGAGGAGGTAACTGAGGGTGGTCATCATCAGCAAAATGTCTCATGGCTTACAGTCAGATTACTACTATGGGCCACCTGCAGCCTCTAGGATGCAGTTTGCCAACCACTGTGCTGGAGGCCATCACCCCACACCTACACCCTGTGTTAGGGGAAGAGAGAAGCAGAGGGTGGGACAGGTCCAGCTACTCTGATTTCTAGCTAGACACAGAATTCCTGCCACCTGAACAATTCCACTGCCCACTGAGAACAGCCAGAAGTTCTCTTTGTGTCATCAGAGCAGTGCAAAGGGGACTTGGCTGGAGCTTTGCCTATTGTAGCAGGGTTATAATGTGTCACATTTTCTGAGGGATAACAGCAAACTACCGTGTAGTGACATTTCAGAGTTCTCTACTTTGAGTTCCCCTCTTCCTTGTTTACTGCCCCAATAACCTGCAAGGCAGAGGTGAAATGCCAGCCAATGGGAAGACAGACTATTAAAGACGTTGACATATATGATTATAAGTCCATTAAAAGTTTATAGTTTTTCTACTGACTGCCCTGGAGATAACAGTTATGGTAGTCTTGTGCTCCTGACAACAAGGAGTAAATCAGACAAAAAGAATCTGTTCTCATGGCAAAGATCCAATGGAAAGAAAATGTTGCCCATTTAACTCTTTTTGGATGCAATCTACACAACACAATTCTTGAGCTCTTCTAATTAGGACCCCAGGACAAGAATGTTAAATGGCCCCTTGTGACCATTCAGGTGACTGAGCTCCATGCTAGTTACACGCCTCATAGGGGAACACTTTAACTTCCCTGGGTATTCAGTGATGGATTTAAAGGTGGCCATTCTTACCACAAGATTATTGGGGTGGGAGGAAAGAGACATATTTGAATGGGAATTTATTTGCAAATTTGACACATTTAAATTAAGCCTTAATAGAGATCTAAATTTTCTATGCATCACCAGGGCAATTTCTCCACCTTTGATATGCACAGGAATGGCACATATCCTACTTAACTTAATTTACTTCCTCTACTTGTCCAATCAGTGACATGTAAACCCCCTTTTTTTCTCCTTCCTTACCGTCCCCAGCCTCCCTGCTATGTAAACACTGGGTTCTAATGGTCTGCTCCAATAATCTGAAGAAGTGGACTTTACCCACAAAAGCTCATTACCTAACAAATTTGTAAGGTTCTAAGGTGTTACAGGACTGCTTGTTGTTTGTGAAGCTAAGGACTAACACAGCTACCCTCTGAGGTATCACATTTTGTTATCTTCCATCTGTCACTGGATACCTTCTCAGTAGCCGAGGAGGTTTGAACACCTGCCTTCATCAGCTACAGTGGAGAATGTGTTCTCATCTCTGGCTCTTAGATCTGATTTTCATATTTTTTATTTCAGAGGTGGTACAGAGCAGCTCTTTGAGGCTTGGAGTTCAAACCCCAGTCACTCAGCTGCATAGAGTGCCTGTTGAACAAGCACAAACCTGCAGAAAGTGTGCCCTGGGCTATATTTTTATTATTATTGCTATTAGATCTCTTGCACTGGAAAGCGCCTTGAAGTGAAATATCTCAGCCACTTCTTTAAGACACAGCCCTAGAGATCCCATCAGTTAGAAAAGGGCACGTCTGTTGATTAAAATGAGAACTACCACCCATCTTGAAAACTGACCTGAAAATGGATCCTGTTGAAGTTGGGAAGAGTTCTCTTCAGATCCCTGGAAGTATACCAGTAATGAAAGCCATCCTATGAAGGGTATGGGCCCATTTCAAACAGGAGACAGGAAAAACGGTATTGCAGTTAAGGCACAAGTATTTAATAAGAATTTGTTTGATACTGAGACAGGTCCACAATCATATTTTCATATTTCCAGGGGACAATTAAATGCTTTCCAGACCATTAGAAATTAAGGAAGACATTAAACAGAAGGTACTAGGGATAAAACACCTGCTTTCTACCAAAAATGAGCTTCTGAAAATCATTTATTTCTGCCATACACACTTATTTTGACTTCGTCATGCCACTTAAGCATCTCATGCTCCTATTCTTCTTCACAGACTCCATGTCCCATGGCACTCAGCCTTACCTCTGCAAGATGGGATGCAGATGATGCAGTCCAACAATGGAGACAGGGTTTTAAATAAAAACCTGAGGCTGAGGCACCTGACCTACAACTCCCATGATGAACTGCATCTGAAATAGTTCCGTAGTCAAAGTTCTGCCAACAGACAACATCCCATGACAAACACTTTGCCCAGCTCTGTCGCAGAGACTTCCTCCTGATGAGGGTTGTGAGCTGAAGAACAAAGATGCAGATAAAGGAGAGAGAAATGGAGTCCCCAACCTTCCCCCCCACCCACCCTCTGACCCTCAGAGAAAACTTCTGGTTGGGGGAGTCTGCCGAACCTTTCTCCAAAACAGTTGGGATGGCCAGAAATGGACAGGCCTCCTCAGAGAAAAACTGGGAGACTGAAGTTCCTGGTGCTTTGGACAGGGCTAACCCCTTGTCCACATGGCAAGTAAGTGCCCAGCAAATGAGGGTGTGGTTCTATACTGCACCAGCTTGCCACACACTAACTCCCCATGTAGACCCTGGTACAGTACAGAAACTTTTCCCATGCTAGGACAAAGAACACACTGGAGCTGTAGGAGGGTCTGTGCAGTCAGGGCATAGCATGCTACTTCGCTGGAGATACACTGACTTGCTGGACTAGAATTCGTCATGTAGACAAGCCTCAGATGCATGTCAGATCCTTAGGATGCAAAAACAAATGGAATAAAACTCATTCATCTCTCATGTATTATCTGCCTCTCCCATTTACAGCCACTAACCTTTAGGCTTCACCACATATTTCCCCCACATAACAGAACAATTGCACTGGACAAATGTCCACACCAAAAAAGTGACTCCCCACAAAAGTCTCCCCAGTTATCCTGTTCTCACTCTCTTCATTAAGACAAGCCCTCACAAGTTTGGAAATTTCCCATGCCATGTGGATCAGTAAATTTGGGCCTTGTATAGTCTTCCCTGCCATTTAAACAAGGGAGATACCAGCTTGTGTGTCTGATCTGGACATAATAGCTACAGCACCAGACCAGGAAAGAGATGATTTTCTAGAGTATCCAGAACCCAAATCAGATAGGGATTCAGAGAGACAAATCCACCTCCTTTAAATATTCCTAAGAAATCAACTGAAAGCCAATGTAAACCTTAACAAAACATGCCATTAGAGAAGTATGGCTTCAGCTTAATAAACGTCCAGTCCAATTCTGTACCAGCTCAAGCTGAGTGTTTGGTAGTTGTAGCTCCATAAAGTGCACTCACAAGAATTGCACATGACCAGCATTGAAACAATTGTCATTCACCAACAACTTTGCTGGACTGGTCACATGGTTCAGATGTCCAGTCAGTGCCTCCCAAAACAGATTCTCTTTTCTGAGATGGAGGAAGGACAGAGGAGTACTGGGGGACAGTGCAAGTGATATAAGGACATGCTGAAGGCACACATGCAAAAGTGCAGCATCGGTGTCAACATCTGAGAGAAACTTGCCCAGGACCATCTCTGCTGGAGAGCAGTAATCTGTGAGAGGTCCTGCTGCAGGGCAGACTAAGAGAGGTGGAGAAGCAGAAAAGAGTGTCAAAAACTGCCCAGCAGTCCTCCAACAGCTACCAACACCTGTTCTTTCTTTGATAATATCTGTGGTTCCAGAATCAGGCTGGTCAGCCATCAATGGACTCACAAATAGGAGGGTGACATGAAGACGTCCTACTTGTTATTGAGTGACCGCCAAGACTGGCAAGGTCTTCAGGTATGGTTTGCATTGTATTTGCATACTGTTCTCCATTCTCTTAGCCATGGCCTGACTGGTGTCTTCAAACTGCCACTCCTCAGCCTGGTGTGCCCCTTTTCTCACTTCAACTGGCTGCCCCGTCCCAATAATGCTCTTTCAATGTGTAATCATTAGATCATGCATTCCATGGCCAGGCTTTCACAACATGTTTGGGCCCCCAAAGCTTGTGCACTTTGGAACTGGGTGGTGTTGGTGGGTTGTCTACACAGCACCGCAGTGTGGACTAAAGGAGTGTGAACTGCCACACACACTGCAGTGTTGCATTTAGCTGTTCTGCCTTTTACTTAGTGCAAACTAAATGGTTCCTGACTTGCATTAATGTAGAAATATAGTCATTTTTGAAATGGCACTGTGAACAAGTTACTAGGCGCCCTGTTGTAAATTAAGGACTGACTGGCTAAGTAGCAGTGCAGCAAAAAAGGACCTGGAGATTAAAGTGGATGAGAGGCTGGATGTGAGTCAACAGTGTGCCCTTGTAGCCACCAAGAAGGCTAACGACATATTGGGGTGCAATGCATTAGGAGGAGCATGTCCAGCTGATCTAGAGATGTGCTTATTCCCATCTGGAGTACTGCATCCAGTCTGGTGCTCCCAGTGTAGAAAGGATGTGGATGCATTGGACAGGGTCCAGTGAAAGGCAACAAAAATGTTTAGGGAGCTGGAGCACGTGACCTACAAGGAGAGGCTGAGTGACCTGGGCTTATTTAATTTGCAGAAGAGAAGAGTGAGGGGCAATTTGATAGCAGCCTTCAACTTCCTGAAGGGGGGGGCTCAAAAGAGGATCAAAAGAGACTGTTTTCAGTAGTGACTGATGGCAGAACCAAGAGCAATGCTCTCAAGTTACAGAGCAGGAAGTGTAAGTTGGATATCAGGAAAATCTATTTTACTAGGAGGGTGGTGAAGCACCGGAATGCATTACCTAGAGAGGCGGTGGACTCTCTATCCCGAGAGATTTTTAAGTCCCAGCTTGGGTTTGATCCTGCTTTGGACAGGGGGCTAGCCTCAATGGCCTCCTGAGCTCCCTTCAAGCCCTGGCATTCTATGATTCTGTGATCAATAACTCACATGTAGAGAAAAGCTATCTCCCCGTTCACAAAGGTATATGACAGAACTTATATCAGGCAGTGGCTCTTTCCCCGTTCTGCTACAAAAACTATCTACTTTATCTGTATATACATACAAACAGGCACAGTGCACTGTTATAGACACAATAACATTTTTGGTCCAGATTAAATCAAAAAACTTACATCAGAGTTTTTAATATGCATGATGGAACACAAGGACGATCTACTTAAAATGACACAGTGCTTCCTGGAAAGGGGACAGATTTCCATAATAAACAGCTTAAAACACTCCTGATAGGTGCTCGTCTATCACTGCTGTGGACTACATGGAAGAAAAACAAGAGCTGGCTTAGCAGCAAGTGAGGTGTTAATGACAAGCAGCCAACGGAAACTTGCAAGGTTTCAGTCCAACTTCTTTCCCAGATGTCCTAGTCCTAAATGTGTTCCGCACTCCTCCGTCTGACAGAGCCTTGTGCACAAGTCTGTACTGCAAAGGATGGTGGGGCTGATTCTGCCCTTTGAATCTGCAAATGGATCTCAAATGTAGTCAGCATCATCTGTTTATTGAGCTCCCTCCAAGACATCCTGATCTCTCCTTTAACTGTGGATTACCAGCACTTTATAACCTTCCCACGGCCAAATCCTTGAAAGTGGTGCAAAGGGGTTAGGAAGCTCTGGTAGGCTTCTCTGAGCCCTTATAGCAAATTCAACATCTGCTGCCAACCAACCAGTGTTTCCTCTATTTTTTTCCATCCGTGGGCTGAATAAATGTTGTTTTGTGCTCCAAGGCATGGGTGGATGTGCACCACCAGTAGAAACACATGCTGCTGGGTATGGATGGTTGTGGGCATTCCACTAATCAGCTGGGTGGCACTGAATTCTCTCCTGGGTGGCCGCCCAAGCACTCAGCTTACAGGGAAAACAGCTGCTAACCTTACTGGTACTGGAACAGGTGATGAACTGGCTAGTGGGCAATGTGCTTCAGTGATTCGGGGCTAGTGAACCATGGGCCAGAACCATGAAGGCTTCTTGTCCTCCATGCTGATAAATGGGGATGTTAATTCCCTTTGCAACTGAACAATTTCTGCAACCATTACATTCAGCCCACAAGTAATTATGACATTCCTGGCAATGTTGTAACCAGCTGCATGTGAGTTTCACAAGAGCATCAGTGCTGGAAGGAGGGACTAGAAGCCCGGCCAATGTGAAATACAGAACAAAAAGTGTAAATTTTCATAGAAAAGGGTGTGTAAAGTCTACTTAAGGTTATCCTGGTGAGGGAAATGGTGTGTTTTGGAGCTCAGTTGTATGGTTTTATCAGGAAATAAGAGCCAGGGATATGCAAATTTAAATGTTCTATACAGGAGTTCACAGGAGAGTCAGCCCATAACTATTTCAGGAAAACAGAATTAAGTTTTTTTGAAGTCAGGTTAGCAATGATGACTAAACCCTGATCTTCTCCAGTCCTGCTTCCTGGTGCCTACTTGGGCTACAAAGAGCTCACTTGGAACACCGAGAACTATAAATATGGGTGATCTTTTTTTCCCAAAACTACTTGGGAGCACAAGTCCGCATGCAAGTCAGTGAGACTTGTATGCTGAAGACTGTTTGAAAAGCCTAACGTAAAGGGTTGGTAATGCTATTATTGCATAAGTGTCATCCATACAAACCCCCTCTGGCTTTCGATCATGCAGATTTTAAATAAGTTCTGTTATTAATTAGAACCACTCTTTATTTAATGGAATGGACTAAGTTTTAAAGAGGTACTTTGCGTATTTGAAAATAGAATCCCATAGTTATATGGGGGAAGACTATGGGAGCTGGGCACTTAGGTCCTCTTTATGGCTTTGAAAATATATTGCTTAATAAAATGAATGTTCCCTCAGCAGCTATTAAGAAATGAAGGGCCAACCAAAAGGCATAGCTTCTAATCTGATGCCTACAAGAAGATGTTTAGATTTGCAGCCGATGTTTTCACTTCACTTAGGCCCTAACCCAGCAAAGTCTCAAAGCACCTCTGTAAATTCTACTGATTGCAATAAGAAGAAAGCACATGACTGAAGATAACCCAGTGCTTATATGCCTTGCAGGAGTGTGGACTTAGTAGAGCAGCCACAGTACATTTTGTTTGGGAGAATCTCCTACAGCTGTGCTGTTCAACTAATTCAGAGGAGCAGGTACTATAGCAAACTAGCCCCATTGTTCTGAAAGTGTAAATAATTTGACCAGCAGATGGGTCAAATTAGCGGAAGGCAGATTTAGCAGTCAGAAAGATCTTTAGAACCTTTTATTATTCTCTGAACATTTTTGTTTTTTTCATTTTTTAAAAAAAAGTGACTGCAACAATTTTTGAGTGTTTATTGTTCAAGCCAACTAGTCACACTCAACCAGCCAAATAGCCACACTTGACTACTGTGTTGGACGCCACGGTCTATGGTCTCATTTGAATTTAGAGAGGAGAGATGTGAATGGGATGGGGGCAGAGGAGAAGAGGATTATGACTGCATTTTTTATAGGAGCAGAAACAAGTTAGGTGTCCAAATCTCAAATTTTAGTGAGTCTTGGGTAACAAATTTTCTCAGGGTCCTTTAGAATATGGCACACCAAATGACAACCCCCCCCCACTCCTGCTTTTCCTTTCCCTCTGCAGGTTCTTTTACTCTTCAGATATCCTCTCATAACCCTGCATCAGGGAAGTGCAAGAGGGAGCTAAGGAGCATCCCAACCGTGTCATGGATTACCTGACCGTGCCAACAGCTAATCCTTTCTAACATAGCCCCAGGAACAGATAATCATGTCTCATGTGAATGGAGGAGACTAGTCTCTCTGTAACTTGTTTATTGGGCAGATCTGTCAGCATCATATGAAATGAACAACTATTTACTTCCCACATCTCCCCTCTCCCCTGCTCAAGTTTGTACATAACTCTCTGAGCACAGCTGCCCAGCAGCTCTGACAGTCACCATGAGCCAGGGGAAGGTTGGCTCCATGCCCCCAGATGGGGAGGGGTCTCTGGCAAAAGGGGCAGGGCCATGGGCAGTCAGCCTTTAGCACCACCTGGAGCACAGTTATGGGCCTCCCCAGCCCTCAAAAGCTGTGTGGAGAGGTGAAGTGATGCTCCCACAGCATTTCAAAGGGGTCCAGAGCTCCTGGCCTCCACTACTACTGCTGCAGCAGCAGCAAGCGGGAACTTTGAGACCCTTTGAAACACTGAGCCCCTATGTAGTTGTCCCCCTTATGCCCTGACCACACATACCCGCCCTGTTGCTGGGCCAGCAGCCACCACCACCAACACTTCTCTGCAAAGCTGTGACTCCATCTGTTGAAAGTATCATGTGCAGGAGAGCATCTTCAAAGTTCTTAACAGTGACACACAGATTATTAGAAGGTTTAATAGCACAATCCTGCTGCAATCTGCTCTAGGCACACTTCTCTCTGAGAACATTACTGTTCCTTTCAGAAATCACTAGGCTTTCATTTCTCTTGGGATTCAGCTAGCTGTACTTTCCAAACACCAGAGCCACAAATATTTGCAGCTAAGCGCATTCTTGCTCCAGTGCCTTAATAAAAGTCTTACTAAAAAAAACCTGCCCCAATTGAACTTGCTAAGATCAGTGGACTGGATCCTCAGTTTGTGTAAAGCCTCAGTGAAATCAGTGGAGACACTGATTGACACCTGCTAAGCGTCAGCATTGCTGTTTACATTCTTCTCTTTTTATCCTACTTGACTTAATCAAACTCTGATTCGTGCTATGCCTCTTTGCAATCTCAAGGTTAATGTTCAGGTTATAATGTATATCTACAGTTTTTTTTCCCTTTTCCAGGTAGACTGCTGGACCAAAGAGGATGCAGGACTGACCCCCATCATGGTGTGTGCTTTACCCATGGATTTATGAACTATGATAGACTTTCAGACTCTGCTTTCCCCTATGGGTGATGTCCCCGAGGACATTTATGAACTAAGATTTCAATACCCCACCAACATCTGAGACCAAAGGTTACACCTCTGGCCTTCTAAACTTTGCTTACCCGTTTAACCCAACCTTGACTCCTGGATCCCCCATCCTTTGTCTTGTTAAATTCTTCTTTGGTTTGTTTTAAACATTAGCTACAGTAAAACCTTCCTATCCATGGTAGTGAGACATTCAGTATTACCTGTGGGTGGCATTTTCCCACATAATATTGAATCCCATGCTAATCATAAATAGTCCCATCATAGCTCATCCAGGGATCAGCCTAAGAAATCTACCCTCCTCCCGGAAAAGACTGTGACAAGTAGACTACTCGCTGAAATCAGGGCTGCATAATGTAATGTGACAGATTGTCCTACTTCTGTTCCTTACACTGAATAGTAACACACTGACTTACACTGAATAATATTCCTCAGATAGGCTCACTGAAGCTGTGTGTGTCTCAAGTTTTTGCCTGTCTTGCCATTGGTCACAATTTTAGCTAGAACTAGTCTGTGATTTTTCAGTGAAACATTGTAAACTGTTGAGCGGACAATCAGGTCAGAGGAATTTCTCCTCCAAATTTGCAAGAATTTGACATTGATGATATTTCATTTTGACAAATTCAAAACAAAATTATGTTTTTGGATCAAACTGAGGCTTTTGTTTTGCTTTGTTTTAGTTTGAAATTTAGGCTAATTTTACTTTTTTAAAAAATAAGGGTTGAAATCTAAACAAAACATTTCAATTTGCTTGAACTGAGCAGAAAACTTTTGGATTGTTGGTTTGGGAAAATATTTAAGATTTTGACTTTTTGTCCCAATCTGGGAAAACGTTTCAATTCTTGAAAATAGTCCTAGGCTTGAAAAAAACCTGTCCCATGCAGTTCTAGTTTTAAGCACGTAGTCTTAAATATGCCATTGCTTTATGCAAATGAGCTTTTTTAACAGGTAGGCTGTGGTTTTCAAGGAATAGTGTGGTTTCAAGGAAGTCCCTTAACAGAGGAGAGCCATCAGATACTACATACAGACAATGTACATATTGTCTCTGAATGTTCTTTATAACTAATGGACTTAGATTCTGTCCATGGAACAGGCTAAGTAGGAACACTTGCCAACATAAGATAGTAATTTTCAGAAGGACTCAGCTTCCCATTATTGACTTTAGAAAATGTGGCTCCAAATGAGTGCAGAGTCCTTCTGAAAATTCTGGCCTTACCTAATGTTATTTTGGGAAGGGGGCAGGGTTAAAGTGGTAGTTAGGTGCCTAATTGCCTAGGTGCCTAATTGCCTAAGTGCCTTTGTAGGACTCCCCCTTTATTGATGGAACCGTACTGCACACATTTGCTATTGGTACCTTTCCATGGCCTCCACCAGTCAAAGGGAAACATCTAATTTTGATGCGACCCCCAAGGATGTATCATGGTCCACACAGAAGGTTATTTAAGACTGAAAGCTGCATCTTTGCCAAGTCTCCTCTGTATCCATTGAAGAGGCCAGACATCCCTCTTGAACCAAAACCCTTACCAGGTGTCAGTCAGCAAGCGTTTCTGGGTCTGGAATTTCAGTGGTCAAGCCTTGAGGTTTAGTGTTTGTCTTTCGATTATGGCTCTCGGCTGCAATACTGATTGACTTATTCTGTAGCAGTTTGCAAGTAGAGTACACCATTGGTAGAATAAAGAAAAAAATTAATTGTTTCTTTATGCAGCTCCCTTTTGTCCAGGCCTATGAAAATGTTAGTGCGGCTGAGAATGGCAATGAAATGAAGTCATGCAACATACCAGCTCATAAGGCCACACTGCTCTACGGTCTGCATGTAAGCACTTCCCAGCCAGCTTTCCCTCCTGCCTGATGTTGAATGAGTAACGAAGAACGTGCTGCTGTTTCATTTCTAGCTAGCCTGGGGACAGACCGCTCTCCAGCAGCCCACACATGAAACTTTGGGTACAAATGCCGGTCCTTCAGTCTTCCCTATGACGTTAGGCAGCTGCAGCAGTAGAATTAGACCAGTGGGAGATTCAGGATAATTTAGAAGGAAGCATAAGTGTGAGAGGAATGGAAATTTGAGAAAAGGGACCATGACACAACACAGCAGTGACTGAAACTTTTAGGAGAAAAATGGTCTTGTGGTTAAAGCACTGGACTGGGACTTGGGTGACCTGAGGTTAATTCCCAGTTCTGCCCTGGTATGCATGTATACCATTCTCTGTGTCTCATGTCCCTGCTTATACACCAGGTGTTTCCTTTCTCAGTGGTGTTGCAGGAATAACTTCTTTGATGTTTGAGAGACACTCCATGGAGAGTACCCTCAAGGAGCTATCAGCCAAATAAATTCAACCCGTTCACTTGGTAGACAAGATTGTAGTTGTAACATCATTAATAGAAGATGTGACATCAAAAATGAGATGAAGATCGACATGGTTTTACAGCTTTTTAGTCAGATTACTCCCTAGTATCTAAGCACACTGACTTCGATGGAATACCACGAGGGACATATCATCCACCAGGTTAAAACCTGTACAGCACTAATGGTTTTTTGCTGGCATAAAGCAGGGCATTGACACAGTAGACTGGGGCTCTAGTCATAGAGTGTCCAACTACCTGCCGCCTCACTCTGCACAAGTCCTTTCACCAGCATGCTCCCTCTCACATCTTCTCTGTTCAAACTGGACACTCACGAGGACATGCACTGTTTTCTTAGGCATATGTATGGTGACTAACACAGATTTCCCTTGGAGGCACTGAGCACTACCATAAACACAAATGTCATCACATTTATTAAAATAGCATCCTAGCCACCCGCAATATCATGTAAAGTATAAAATACATACACGTAAAATCAACATGTCTCAGTAAAATGGGTAAAAAGCCCTCAAAATAGCCTCTTTCAATCATTTGAAACTACTGCTCATTCTCTGTTGATGAGATAGATAGATAGATAACCCAGGCTAGAAATACCTGATTTCATTTTTTTTCCTATTTTTGTGAGCAATCAGGCAAGTAGGGTAATAGCTCCTGAGATCAAAATATTTCTTAAAAACGCTAAATATTCTAGTTTTTGAAACAGAGTGGTGGCCATAAGGGTACAAGAAAGTAGGCAAGGTAGTAGATCTTGCGAAACCTGCGCGTACGAAGCCAAAGATTTCTCTTGATAACCATAACAAGTGCCCCCGCAACATATGTTTCACAATGCCCAATTATTTCTTATATCTATAGCTATTCCTCAAATGAGAAAGCCAAGGAGATATACATTTTATAGGCGACTGCCACGTCCAGTGGTTAGCCCATACCATCTGTCCTAAGCTTGATTAAAGATTTCCCATTCTTGCCTGTGATCCTAGACAGGTCAACTTCTGAAAAAACAAAGATTTGCAAAAGCAAGGGGAACTTTAGGTCATGTGGCTTGTTCCTCTAGACTTACCCTTGAAAGGTGCTGTATATTTATATGCTTGATACATAATCAATGAAGGCACTGAGTTTCATCAAAAAAGCAATGTAGTCCACTGCATCTGCCAAAAGTACAGCGTGTGTGCTCTCCTTAAAGTTTTATTTTACACAATGAGTAACACCATAAGCTCATTCCAGCCCCAAATTTCCACATTTTGTAATAACTGGGCAGAGATATTAGCCCAGAACCAGTGTGATCAAACTGCCCCTGTGGATCTAAGAGAGATGCATCACTGCTTGCACAGAAGGTACAGCTCTCCTTTTTAATTGCTCTCTGTATTTATCCCATTGACCATTATCTGTTGAACAAATTCCCCAAAAGGGAAAAACCTGACCCATTCAATATAATGTCCATCAATCATCCATTATGAAGCCTTGGTCTGTGGCCAAAGGAAAGTACTTTAGTGTTCTGATCATTGAGGGTCAGGCTCGCCTGCTGACTAAGCTACGTCTACACGTGTATGCTACATCGAAATAGCTTATTTCGATGTAGTGACATCGAAATAAGCTATTTCGATGAATAACATCTACACGTCCTCCAGCGCTGGTACCGTCGACGTTCAGCGTCGACGTTGGGCAGCACCACAGCGAAGTAGGCACTGCAGGGGAGCGTCTAAACGCCAAAGTAGCACACATCGAAATAAGGGTGCCAGGAACAGCTGCAGACAGGGTAACAGGGCGGACTAGCACTTCCGGGGCAACAGCTAGTAGCTCCCTTAAAGGGCCCCTCCCAGACACAGCCTGCACAGCATGCGGTCTGCAGAGCCATAGGCACGCACACCTCGGCGACGCTGTTATGGACCCCCAGCAGCAGCAGCAGCAGCCAGAGGTCCACCCAGCCGCCCCTGCAGGAGCAGTGCTCACCCTGCTCAATTCCATGCAGGAGGCAGCTGATCACATTCTAGCCACAGAAGAGGAGCTGTCCCCAGGGGAGGAGGAAGCAACCCCAGACCCTGCAGCCCCCCCCCGTCCTGCCACACACGCCACAGGCTGTGGAGCTACCCCACCAGCACCGACTGGTGGGAGCGGCTGGTGCTCCGCGAGTGGGACGACGACCGCTGGCTCCAGATCTTTCGTATGAGCCGGCAGACATTTCTGGAGCTCTGCCAGTGGCTCACCACCTCACTGAGGCACCAGGACACCGCCATGCGGCGTGCCCTCAGCCTGGAGAAACGGGTCGGCATCGCTGTCTGGAAGCTGGCCACTCCAGACAGCTACCAATCCGTAGGCCAGCAGTTTGGCATCGGCAAGGCCACTGTCAGGGCTGTCCTCATGGAGGTAAGAGGACCCACGGGGAGAGGGAGGCAGCCCTGGGGGTGGAGGGGAGCCCTGGGTGTGGAGGGGAGGGGAGCCCTGGCAGGGGAGAGCCAGACACACCCTGCACACCCCTCCTCATTGGTGCTCTCCCATGTCCTTCCCCTGCAGGTCATCCGCGCCATCAACGCCCTGCTCCTCCACGGGCTCATGTGGCTTGGGGACCCGGATGCCGCCATCGTGGGGTTTGCCACCCTGGGGTTCCCAAATTGCCTCGGGGCTCTGGATGGGACTCACATCCCCATCCGTGCCCGGAGCACAGTGGAGGATGCTTCTTGAACAGGAAGGGCTACCATTCAGTGGTCCTCCAGGCCTTGGTGGACAGCCGGGGCTGCTTCCTGGACATATATGTTGGCTGGCCTGGCAGCACCAACGACGCCCGGGTATTCCAGAATTCGGGCCTGTGCCACCAGCTGGAGGCGGGGACCTACATCCCCCAGTGGGAGATCCCTGTGGGGGATACCACGATGCCCCTCTGCGTCATCACAGACGCGGCATACCCCCTCCGGCCCTGGCTCATGCACCCTTACACGGGCCATCTGTCAGCCAGCCAGGAGCGCTTCAACATGCACCTGAACCACGCGTGCCAGGTGGTTAAGTGCACATTTGTCCGCCTCAAAGGGCGCTGGAGGTGTCTCCTCACCCGCCTTTATGCGGGCCCCACCAACATCCCCCAGATTGTGGGTGCATGCAGCGCCCTCCACAACCTGGTGGAGAGCAAGGGGGAGGCATTCTTTCAGGGTTGGGATGTGGAGGCTGGCAGGGCCGACGTGCAGCCACCCGCTGCTCCAAGTTGCCAGGTGGACCCCGAGGGGATCCAGGTCCAGGAGGCCCTGTGGGCCCATTTCGACGAGGCCGCGGGGTGAACGCTGGTAGGCCCCCCACACACACACTGCACCCCCCATCCTCCACAACACTCCCTGCCCCTACGCCCACACCACAGAGCACCCAAGAGCACACCCTCCCCACTTTTCTTGCAAATAAAAATAGACCTGTTGTTCGTGAAACTACCAAACATTGAATTCTTATTATTATATTATCTACAACAAATATAAATATTATATATTATATGATGATAAGCAAAAAACAGTGGAACACAAGGAAGGGGAGAACTATTTACATGGGGGGGGCAGGTATCCTAAAATAACAGGGGTCTGATACAAACTATATACAAAACACAAGTAAAAGGGGATATGTACAAAGGTGTGGGGCCACGTCCTGGGCCCCACACCCCCTAATGTCCAGCGCAGGGGGTGGGTGGCCGCGACCCGCGCCTCAGCCTCAGCCCTGGCCGGGGCTGGCTGGGGGCCGGGAGGACCGGCAGATATGGCCGGTGGGTGTCAGCAGGCCCCAGGTCCCCCTCGGCGGATGGCCCCTCGGTGGTGAACAGTGGTGGGACGGCAGGTGGAGCGGCGGGTGGAGCAGGCAGGGCGGGCAGAGTGGCGGCCGGCGCAGCATGGGGGGGCCAGGTAGTCCGCAATGCACTCAAATATGCGCATAAAGGCCCCCCATGCCTCCTGGCGCCAGGCCAGCGCCCGCTCCTGCAGATGGAGGCGCCGCTCCTCCACCTGCAGGCGCTGCTCTGAGACCTCCAGCTGCCGCCGGAGGATTGCCAACAGCTGGGGGTCCATCGCCATCCTCAGATGGTGCTGGGTCCGCCATCGTCCCCACCCTGGGGCTGGTCGGTGCTCCACCGAGGGGCTGGCCTGGAGTGATGGCCCCGGTGGGCTGTCCGGGACCACTGACATCTCGCTGGCACTCTCCGGTCCCTCCGATGGTGCAGCTGTGGAACACGGGGGGAAGAAGAGTGGAGAAAGCCGTTAGTGTAGGCCCCGAGCTGTGGTCCTTGTCCCCCCACCCCTCTGCTGCTAGTTACCCATCCCTATCCCCGGGAGATGCTGCTGCTGCTGCTGGGTGTCCCACCCCCTCCCCCCCGGGGGACCCTAGGTTCTGCTCCCCGCATCCCCAGGGATGGGGCATGGAACTGTCGTGCTGGGGGGGGCAGGGGCTGATACACTCTTCTGAGGGACATGCCACTGCTGTCCTTGAGGCCATGGTCATCTGGGCATGTGGAGGGCCCTGGTCATGTCTGTTGCTCCCGCCCCTCAACCCCAGGGGTGTGCACTGTGGGGGTACATACCTGACGGTCCGGTCCCACGGTCGGGGGACACCCTGTGGGCGGACGCCCTGCTGGAGCTCTGGGATGGGATGGCGATCCAGAGCCCCCCATCGCTGGAGGAGGATCCCCCCCCCTCCTCCTCCTCCAGCATCCCAGGGGTGGGCTCCTGGGGGGGCCCCAGGGGTGCGGGACTTGCCTCCGGGGCGGACTCCGCCTCTGGGGCCTGCTGGGGCTCGTTGGGCCGAGGTGTCAAGAGTGGCCAGAGGGGAGGAGGTGTGCCGGGGGCCCAGGATTTCCCTGAGCTCCCTGTAAAAGGGGCAAATGACGGAGGCGGCCCCAGATCGGCTGGCCGCATCCCGGGCCCGGGCGTAACCCTGCTGCAGCTCCTTAACCTTACTCCTGACGTGGTCAGGAGTGTGGGCAGGGTGACCCCGGGTGGCCAGGCCCTCAGCCAGCTGAGTGAACCCATCCGCGTTCTGCCTCTTGCTCCCCATTACCTGGAGCACCTCCTCCTCGCTCCAGAGCCCCAGCAGGTCCCGGAGCTAGGCCTCCGTCCAGGAGGGGCCCTGCTGCCGCTTCCCCAGCTGGCTGCCAGCCTGGGAGCCCTGGCTCCCCTTGGGGGGGTGCCCTGGGGGCACTTGGGGGGCTGGCTGGCTGCCATGGGTTCAGGCTGTTGGGCTGCAGCTGCTGTGAGATATGCAGGCTGGCCGCGTGGCTGTGGTGCCGCCTGCACGCTCTCTCAGCTTCCTGCACAGGAAGGCAGGGGGCAGGGACCTTTAAGGGGCCGCTGCACACGGCCACCATCGAGCTCAGGGGCTGGAGAGAGCGTCTCTCAACCCCTCAGCTGATGGCCACCATGGCGGACCCTGCTATTTCGATGTTGCGGGCCGCACATCGGCTACACGTGCCCTACTTCAACTTTGAACGTCGAAGTAGGGCGCTATTCCCATCCCCTCATGAGGATAGCGACTTCGACGTCTTGCCGCCTTACGTCGATGTCAACTTCGAAATAGCGCCCACCACGTGTAGACCTGATGGGCGCTATTTCGAAGTTGGCGTGGCTACTTCGAAGTAGCTGGCATGTGTAGACGAAGCTTACAGCTACGTCTACACGTGAAGCCTACATCGAAGTAGCCTATTTCGATGTGGAGACATCAAAATAGGCTATTTCGATGAATAACGTCTACACGTCCTCCAGGGCTGGCAACGTCGATGTTCAACATCGACGTTGCGCAGCACCACATTGAAATAGGCGCAGCAAGGGAACGTCTACACGCCAAAGTAGCACACATCGAAATAAGGGTGCCAGGCACAGCTGCAGACAGGGTCACAGGGCGGACTAACGCTTCCAGGGCAACAGCTAGCCGCTCCCAGACACACTCAGCCTGCACAGCACGCGGTTTGCAGAGCCATAGGCACACACACCTTGGCCGACGTGGTCATGGACCCCCAGCAGCAGCAAGCAACAGCAGCAGCAGCAGCCAGAGGTCCACCCAGCCGCCCCTGCACGAGCAGTGCTCGCCCTGCTCCGTGCCATGCAGGAGGCAGCTGAGCACCTCCTTGCCACAGAGGAAGAGATGCCCGCAGGGGAGGAGGACGCAACCCCCAACCCTGCAGCACCCCGACCCCCCCCCCCCCGCTGCCTCATACGCCGCCGGCTGTGGAGCTACCCCACCAGCACTGACTGGTGGGAGCGGCTGGTGCTTGGGGAGTGGGACAACGACCGCTGGCTCAGGAACTTTCGGATGAGCCGGCAGACATTTATGGAGCTATGCCAGTGGCTCACCCCCACACTCAGGCACCAGGACACCGCCATGCGGCGTGCCCTCCCTGTGGAGAAACGGGTCGGCATCGCTGTCTTGGAAGCTGGCCACTCCAGACAGCTACCGATCCGTGGGACAGCAGTTTGGCGTTGGCAAGGCCACCGTCGGGGCTGTCCTTATGGAGGTAAGAGGACCCACGTGGGGGGGTAGGGCAGGGGGGCCCTGGCAGGGCAGGGCAGGGCAGGGCAGGGCTGGGCCACGCACACCCTGCTCACCCCTCACTGGTGCTCTCCCATGTGCTTCCCCTGCAGGTTGTCCGCGCCATCAATGTCATGCTCCTCAACAGGCTCGTGAGGCTGGGGGACCCAGATGCCACCATCGCGGGCTTTGCCTCCCTCGACTTCCCCAATTGCTTCGGGGCTCTGGATGGGACTCACATCCCCATCCGCACCCCGGAGCACAGTGGAGGACAGTACATCAACCAGAAGGGCTACCACTCAGTGGTCCTCCAGGCCTTGGTGGACAGCCGGGGCCGTTTCCAGGACATTTATGTGTGCTGGCCTGGCAGCACCCATGACGCCCGGGTATTCCGGAACTTGGGCCTGTGCCGCCAGCTGGAGGCGGGGACCTACATCCCCCAGTGGGAGATCCCTGTGGGGGACACCACCATGCCCCTCTGCGTCATCGCAGATGCGGCATACCCCCTCTGGCCCTGGCTCATGCACTCTTACACGGCCCATCTGTCTGCCAGCCAGGAGCACTTCAACCAGCGCCTGAACCACGCACACCAGGTGGTAGAGCGCTCATTTGGCCGCCTAAAAGGGCGCTGGAGATGTCTCCCCACCAACATCCCCCAGATTGTGGGTGCGTGCAGCGCCCTACACAATCTGGTGGAGAGCAAGGGGGAGGCCTTCTTTCAGGGCTGGGCTGTGGAGGCCGGCAGGGCCAATGTGCAGCCACCCGCTGCCCCCAGTCGCCAGGTGGACCCCGAAGGGACCCGGGTCTGGGAGGCCCTGCGGGCCCACTTCGATGAGGCCGCGGGGTAAACGCTTCCAGGCCCCCCCCATCTTCCACAACACTCCCTGCCCCTACGCCCACACCACGGAGCACCCAACAGCACACACACCCCTCCACTTTTCCTGGACAAATAAAAGCAGACACTTGTTTGTGAAATCAAACTTGTTTACTTGGAACTCTGTTCTAACTAATAATAACTATATATAGGAACTTCTAACTAACTTAATATTAAATATGTATGTATATATTAACAAAAAAAACAGGAATAACAAGGAAGGGGAGAACCATTTACATGGCGGGGGGGAAGGATCAGACTGTGCAAACGGGGGTCACAAATAAATAAATACAAACTATACACAAGCCCGGAAAACAAAACACTGGGGGGAATATATATAAAGGGGTGGGCACGTCCTGGGCCCCACGCCCCTATAGTCCAGCACTGGGGGTGGGCTGCCGGGATCCCTGCCTCGGCCACAGCCCTGTCCGGGGCTGGCTGGGGGCCGGGCAGACTGGTAGATACGGCCGGCGAGTGTCAGCTGGTCCCAGGTCTCCCTCGGCGGAACGGCCCTCGGTGGCGGGTGGCGGGGCGATGGCAGACGGCGCAGCGACAGGAGCAGCGGGTGGCGCGGTGGGTGGAGCACGCAGGGCGGACGCAGCAGCGGCCGGCGCGGCATGGGGGGGCCAGCTAATCCACTATGCAGTTGAAGGTCTCCATGTAGGCCCCCCCCATGCCTCTTGGCGCCAGGCCAGTGCCCGCTCCTGCAGGTGGAGCCGGCATTGCTCCACCTGCAGCCGCTGCTCCGCGACCTCCACCTGCCGGCGGTGGAGGGCCAGCAGCTGGGGGTCTCTCACCAGCAGCTGCTGCTGGGTCTGCTGTCTTGCCCACCATGGGGCCAGTCGGTCCTCTGCCGAGGGGGTGGCCTGGAGCGATGGCCCTGGAGGGGATTCTGGGACCACTGACGCCTCGCCGGTGCTCTCCGGTCCTTCCGATGGTGCAGCTGTGGAACACAGGAAGGGGGGAAGAAGAGTCGGGACAGGTGTTAGTGTGGGCCCCGAGCCGTGGCCCTTGTTCCCCTACCCCTGTGCTGCAGGTTGCCCATCCCCGTCCCCAGGAGATGCTGCTGTGATGGGGTTCAAGGGTCCCCCTGCACTGCACCCCGTCCCCTGGCGGGAGTGACTCTCATTTCACTCAGCAGGTCTGACAGGAGAGGTTTCTTAGGCAACAGATGCCCAGTTTCTCCCAGAAGTGACAGTACAGCAGTCAGAGACAGTCCTTCCAACCCATCCTGGGGAGAAGACCCCGAGGGGTGCCCCTCTGGGGTGTAGCTTTCCCCCTCCTCAGGCTGGCTGCCTTCCAGCTCTCCCTTCCCCTAGCCTCTAACTGTGGCCCCCAATTCAAAGCCAGCTCGGCTCCTCCCTCCTCTTTGTTCAGGGCAGAGGTGTCTCCTGCCAGTTGTAGCCCCAGGATCATCCTTAGCCCCTGGGAGCTATTCAGCTTGTTGCTCATATCTAGCCTGAGTCTCCCTTTTGCACTCCCCCCACTCCATCGCATGCTGCTGCTGCTGCTGCTGCTGCTGCTGCTGCTGGGTGTCCCACCCCCTCTTCCCAGGGGACCCGAGAGGTTCCGCTCCCCCCTGCCTCGGGGATGGGGCATGGCACTGTCGTGCTGGGGGGGGTAAGGGGCTGATGCACTACTGTGAGGGACATGCCACTGCTGTCCTTGGGGCCATGGTCATCCAGGCATGTGGGGGGCCCTGGGCACATATCTATTACCCCCGCCCCTCAACCCCGGGGGTGGACACCGGGGGGGGTACATACCAGTAGGTCCACTCCCACGGTCGGGGGACACCCGGGGGGTGGACGCCCAGCTGCTGCTCCTCGATGGCAGGAGGAGGATCTGGAGCCCCATCTCAGTGGAGGAGGAGTCCGCCTCCTCCTCCTCCTCCTGCTCCGGTGACCCGGGGGTGGGCTCCAGTGGGGGCCTCCGGGGTGCGGGGCTTGCCTCCGGGGTGGACTCCAGCTCCAGGGCCTGCTGGGGCTCCTGAGCCGAGGTGTCAAGCGTGGCCGGAGGGGAGGAGGTGTGCCGAGGGCCCAGGATTTCCCTGAGCTCCCTGTAAAAGGGGCAAGTGACGATGGCGGCCCCAGATCGGCCGGCCGCATCCCGGGCCCGGGCGTAACCCTGCCGCAGCTCCTTGACTTTACTCCGGACATGGTCCGGAGTGCGGGCAGGGTGACCCCGGGTGGCCAGGCCCTCAGCCAGCCGAGCGAATGCATGCGCGTTCCGCCTCTTGCTCTCCATTACCTGGAGCACCTCCTCCTCGCTCCAGAGCCCCAGCCAGTCCCGAAGCTCAGCCTTCGTCCAGGAGGGGCCCCGCTGCTGCTTCCCAGCCTGGCTCCTGCCCTGGCTGCCCTAGCTACCCTGGCTCCCCTTAGGGGGGGTTCCCTCAGGGCGCTGGGGGGCTGCTGAGCAGCCATGAGGTCCTTTGGGGGTCTGGGTGGCTGAAGATGAGCGTGCAGGCGAGCCGCGTGTTATTGCCACTGCCTGCACGCTCTCTCAGCTTCCTGCACAGAAAGGGAGGGGGTCGGGACCTTTAAGGGGCCACTCCACGCGGCTACCATTGAGCTGAGGGGCTGGAGAGAGCGTCTCTCAACCCCTCAGCTGATGGCCGCCATGGAGGACCCTGCAATTTCAAAGTTGCGGGACGCGCAACGACTACACGTTCTCTACTTCGACGTTGAACGTTGAAGTAGGGCGCTATTCCCATCCCCTCATGGGGTTAGCGGCTTCGACGTCTCACCACCTGACGTCGATGTTAACATCGAAATAGCGCCCAACATGTGTAGCCGTGGCAGGCGCTATTTCGAAGTTAGTGCCGCTACTTCGAAGTAGCGGGCACATGTAGACACGGTGGTGAACAGGCAAAGTATTGGACCCTGTGGGCCTAGATCCTTAGTGTATGTGCAGCCTGCACCAGATGGAGGAGTTTGCATGTCAGTGTAAGATCAACACCTTCCAAGATGACGTTAGCTGCATTGCTGCAATCATGCTTTCGCCAGCATTGCTACATCAGTGCTGGGGATTTTGTTGGCATTACTTTGCCAGGCATTACTATGATTGATGAAGTTAGGCTGAAAAAACTTTTCTATGGCACTTATAATGGATGCTGAAACTTATCGCATGGGAGGCCCAGACACATGGGAAAACAGGTCACCAAGGAATCATCGTATGTTTTGAGGATCCATCCATTTGGACTGGGCACTGCCTGAATCTATGGCCAATAGTACCAGCCATTCCTCTCTGAGTTGTCCCTCTCCATTTGTAAGATGATAATCCTCCTCAGAGGCTACCACTAGAAAGGAGCTGTAAATATAGAGAAGATGAGTACGTTGGGCAAGCTCCTCAGCTGGCATAAATCAGCAAAGCCACCATGGACTGCAGTGGAGCTACACTGATTTAAATTGACTGAAAATCTGTCCTTAGCTTCTAGAAAGACAACTTTTCTTGTATCCTGGAGGCTAATAGCAGAGCATAACACATCCACTAGAAGTTGTCATCATTGAACTTAGGACAAGTTATACATTGAAGCAGTAAGGTTTTCTTTTAATGGAAACAGCTGAGAAATGCTAGATTATGAGTCTTGGTAGTCAGGACATCACAAAGGTATTAATAAAAATGAGCATCAGAAAGAGAAAATTACAGTTGCAGTATATTTAAGATTTGACCTTCTGAGCAGTGTATGGAATGGCAGTGGATTTCATAGCCTCATGGCACTGGAAGGAACTCAAGAGGGCATTGAATCCTAGCCCCTGCACATGTCAGGACCAAGCACCCATCTAGACCATCGCTAGAGCTATGTGTTTGTTTAACCTGCTCTTGAGTCTCCAGTGATGGAGCTTCCACAACCTCCCTAGGCAATTTATTCCAGTGCTTTACCACCCTGACTGTAAGGAAATATTTCCTGATGCCCAGCCTAAACCTCCATTACTGCAATTTAATCCCATTGTGTCTTGTCCTATCCTTAGAGGTTAAAGAGAATATTTTTTCTCCTTCCTTCTTGTAACAATCTTTTACTTGAAAGCTGTTATTATTATGTCTTTTCTCAGTTTTCTCTTTTCCAGACTAAACAACCCCAGTGCTTTCAATCTTCCCCATGAGGTCATGTCTTCTAGACGGTTAATCACGCTTATTTCTCTTCTCTGGATTTTTTCTAATTTGTCCACATCTTTCCTAAAATGTAGCACCCAGAACTGGACACAATACAGTAGCTGAGGCCTAATAAGTGTGGAGTAAAGTAGAAGTATTTGTTCTCAAGTCTTGCTTACAACACTCCTGCTAATACATCCCAGAATGCTATCTCATTTAGCTTGTGGTCCACTGTGACCCTCAGATCTCTTTCTGCAGTGCCCTTCCTATGCAGTCATTTCCCTATTTGCCCCAATTGTTTTGAATTATAATCCTGTCATCCAAAGCACTGGCAGCCCCTCCCGGCTTGGTGTTGGCTGAAAACTTAAGTGTATTTTCTATGCCATTATCTAACTTACTGATGAATATATTGAACAGAACCAGACCGAGAACTGATCCCTGAGGGTGCCCACCCATTACAACCTTCCAGCATGACTGTGAACCATTGATAACTGCTTGCCCGGACTGGTGATCCAACCAGTTGTGCACCCAACTTATAGTAGTGCCAGCTAGGTTGTAGTTCCCTACTTAATGAGAACATGATGTGAGACTGTAGCAACGGCATTACTAAAGTCTAGCTATACCATGCTTACCACTTTCCCCATATCCACAAGGCTTGTTACCATGTCAAAGAAAGACAGAAGTCTTTCTTCTGGATGTTTGCAAATTGATTCCTTAATTATTTGCTCCTTTATCTTTCATGGTGCTCAAGTTAAGCTGACTGGCCTGTATTTCCCTGGGTTGTCCTCCTTTCCCCTTTTTATAGATGGGCACTCTATTTGCTCTTTTCTGGTCTTCTAGAATCTCTCCGGTCTTCCATGATTTTTCAAACCTAACTAAGGGGTCAGTTGTCTTCTCAATCAGCACATGAGGAATTCTAGTGTGCATTTCATCAGGCCTGAGTGACTTGAAGACATCTAACTTACTGATCTCACAGAGCTGATATACCAGTCCCATAGATCTAGAAGGGATCTTGAGAGGTCATTGAGTCCAGTCTCCTGTACTCACAGAAGAACCTATCACCATCCCTGACATATACATATATTTTTTTTAAATCTACATGCCCCAGATCCCTAAATGGCCTCGTCAAGGAGTGAAATTATAACTCTACGTAGAGCAGGTCAATGCTCAAACCACTGAGTTATCTCTCCCAACAAGCTGCCCCTTGTTTAAGTAGTTTATAATTTGTTCTTTCCCTAATTTAGCTTTTTGGCCTATCCCATTTTAACCAACATTCCCTATCTTTGGTTTCCTATCACCACCAACCTTGGTGAAAACCAAAACACAAATTCATTAAGCACCTCTGCCATTTTCACATTTTCTGTTGTTATTTTTCTTCTTCATTTAGTAATGGCCCCATCTTGTCCTTTGGTCTTCCTCTTACTACAAGTATATTTGTAGAATGTCTTTTTGTAACCTTTTATGTCCCTTGCTCATTTGATCTCATTTTGTGCCTTGGCCTTTCCAGTTTTGGCCTGATATAACTGTGTAATTTGTTTATATTCATACTCTGTAATTTGACCTAATTTCCACTTTTTGTAGGACTTTTTCATCTGTAGGTAATTGAAGATCTCCTGGCTAAGCCAGGGTGGTCTCTTGCCATACTGCCTATCTCTGCTACACAGTGGACTTTTTTGCTCTTGTGCCCTTAGTGTCTCTTCGAAAAACAACCAATTGACCAGCATCTGAAGAAGTGAGTTAACTCACGAAAGCTCATGCTCTAAACTTTTCTGTTAGTCTATAAGGTGCCACAGGACCCTTCGTTGCTGCTCCAATTGTCTTCAGTTGTTTTGCTTCTTAGTCTTGCTTCCAGGGGACCTTATCTTCTAGCTCCCTGAGTTTGCTAAAGTCTCCTTTCTTGAAATCCTTTGTCTTTATTATGCGTTTCTTCCTTAAACTCGAACTCTACCATTTTGTGGTCACCTTCATGTAAGCCACCTTTTACTAAATTCTCAGCCAATCCCCCAATCCCCATATCAAAATCAAATCTAGAACAGACTCTCACCTGGTACCTTTCTCTACCTTCTGAAATAAAAAGAAAAAAATGTATCCAATACATTCCAAGAACTTGGATAAACTGTGCCCTGCTGTGTTATCTTCCCAACAGTTGTCTGGAGAGTTGAAGTCCCCCATTATCACCAAGTCCCGTGCTTTGGATGATTCTTTTAGTTGTTAAAGGCTTATCTACCCCTACCTCATGGTTGGATAGGCTGTAGTAGACCCCTACCATGACATCATCCTTGCTTGTCCTTTCTGAGCAAGCTGTAGCCTTCATTACCAATACTCTAGTCATATGTATTATCCTACCAAGTCTCTGTTATGCCAACTATGTCATAGTTGTGTTTATTTTCTGGCCTTATAACTTCTTCTTCCCTGTTTCCCATACTTCTTGCATTAGTATACAGCCAACAAAGATACTCATTTGATTTTCCCACCTCCAATTCTGTCTCATCTCTCCCTTATCCCTAGTATTACAACCCAGGTTCCCCCAAATTCTGACCCTTATCTGAGGTCTCCATGTTTTTGACTTACCTGGTGGCTTTGATCATCTGCCTCCTTCAAATCTAGTTTAAAGTCCTCCTCACTAGGTTAGCCACTCTGTAATCAGAGATGTTCTTCTCCTTCCTTGATAGGTAGATGCCATCTCCGCTTAGCAGTCCTTTCGGGAACAGCATCCCTTGGTCCAGGAACCAGAATGTCTCTTGGTGACATCGTCGTTGTAGCCAGGCATTCATCTTGATGATGCAGCTGTCTCTGCCAGGGCTCCTTCTCTGGATGGGAATGATCAAAGAAAACATCACCTGTACTCTAGCCTCCTTCAGTGGTATTTTGCTTAAAAGAGTTTGGTTTTCATGTTTTCCAGTCTCTCGGATGAGTTACAAAATGGCATAATGGTCATTTTTTGTAGAAATCATCTTAACCACTAATGATTTATTTCCAAAGGGAGCAGAGGTCACAAGAATATTCATTATCATCAGAAATTTCACTGAAATCCTGTAGTTGGACAACAAACAATAAGAGTTCAGGCTTCTTTATCACTCCTTTTTAACTTAAGATTTCAGTGCTTAAACGTGACAAAGGTCCCCTGGCCTCTCCAGGTTCTGAGCAGTAAATTTGTTCTAGAAATGATTTGCACCTATTTTGCAGTGCAATATACTTCCTGCTTTTATTTGCAATTTTCTCTGTTGATCTCCATTCAGCATATTGCCTGGAGCACCACCTAGTAGGAAATGAATAAAATCTTCCTAATTTGATGAGAACTGGAAAGTGTATAACATTACCAATGCTTAAATCACTGCTATTGTATGTATCTGGACCATAATGGATAGAGAACTAGATGTCAAAATATGCATGTGTGCGAGAAAGGGGCACACAAAATGAGTTGTGTTGATGTGACACAGAGAAAGGCTAATGAGGTGTGTAGAATCCCTTAAGCAGAACAATGTCAAAGCTTACAAGGGAGCCTACTCTGCTTGAAGTTGTCTATCTGCCTTCAGCACATTCATTATACTTTTGAAAAAGGATATTTAGTTTCCTTCTTGCCGGGAGTGGGACTTTTTGTCTGGAAGAGGGGGCCTATCCAGTTTTTCTGTTTGGCATTGACCTCATCTTTTAGAATTGCATTTCATCTTATTTCTTAACATCTCAAAATGCCCTCGGATTGAATGTGTTACAGTCAGCTGCATGAAGGAAAACGAGGTTACATTTTCTACAATGGTCACCGTTAAAATCTTTACAATGCCCATTACAAGTGATTACCATAAAAGAATGGTTCTCTTTTCCCTGGATATTCTCTGCACTAAATATTGAATACCACACTTGCCATTGTAAAGGTATCTACTGAACCATGCTTATGACCACCATAAAAATTTAAAATTATGCCAGGAAAACAATGATTGAGGTGTGCTCCATGAAGCAGAACTTCAGGCCCAAGCCTCACATCCTGTCCTACCTGCACAAGCATGGTGGGTCCCTTAACAGTGCACTTCTGCTGTCCATCAGTAGGAAGGAATCTTTTGGGGACCATGTAAATGAGCTTTTCTGCTACATTGAGTGGGCGCCCTGTGCAGCAGCGTGCATGCAAAGGTGAGTGACTGGTGGATTTATCATCTCCAGTGCTTTTCTTCACAAGTTTCACCAGGGCCTTGGCGGCTCCTCCAGGCATAAAGCTGTTATAACCGCTGCAGTATTTACAACCATCAAATGGCCTTGGAGAACAGACTCTTCTCCTGTCCCCCTATCCCTCCAGGGTTCTGTTGAGATAATTGGCTGGGAATTGACCTGTGGATGTGCCCTTAAGCAAGCTTTATTATTGAGACCTTTTTCTCAGGGTGATTCTGGCCCAAATGAAATAAGGAAAAATAATAAGGTCCGGACATACAGGAAGCATTCCACTGGTGGAGTTCTGTCAGGGACTGAACAAAAGAGAACTGCCAGCCCTGAGATTGGCAGGTCCTGTCACCTGACCTTTTTGCCCAGGACAAACATGGCTCTGATGGAAACAATCCAGGATTAGAGGAGACAAGTGTTGAAATGGAGTCTTGGGGAAAGAGGTTCTGGTCAGCGAGCAGAGAGGCAGTTTTCTCGCTCAGAGTCCTTTTATAGTCTCCCCCTTTTTTTGATGGTTTTCTTCCCTCCTCCACGCTCCAGAAGCATCTCTGAATGGTGAACCTCCACCACTAAGACCACACTGCCACATTATTATTCAAGGCCACTGTTTGTTTAGATGGCTAATGCTGACTACTTTCTCCTTTGCACTTCCATAATATCCACCGGAAGGTCACAAAGCACTTTACAAAAGTTGAAAGGTTAAGTCTCATAATACCTCTTTGAGGTGTGTCATCATTACCCTCCTTTACTGACAGAGAAACTACAAAGCTCAATTGATTTCAGTGTAGCTTTGCTGCTTCCCACCAGTGAAGGATCTAGCCTGTTGTGACCATACTCTGACCCGCACAAACCAAGGGAATGGTCAGCATTATTCTGCATTAAGAAACAATCAAGCAGAGCATTCCAAGGCGCTCCTGTAATAATGACAATCTCTGCCGCTTTGTGTCATGCCATTGCTGTGTGAAGTGCCGTCAATGTAAATCAATTCCTCATTGCACCCATTGACTGTGAAAATAGTCAGAGGGAATATAAAAAAATGCAGCTGCTGCATTTGGCAGTCATGCTTGTTTACTAAAGAATTGAAGTGATTGTATGGGCTGTGTAATAGATTTTGCTATGTAATGTATTTATTCTGTTAAATATTGTCATTATATTCCCATTCAGAGGCCAGTGGTATTTATTTATATTATCTTTTAGGCTTGCAAGTCAGCAGTGCAGGAGGAAGAGACCTGATAATTTAATATAATGGCCCTCAGTGTACTCCTCTGGAAATCCTTCACTGTGTCACAGACTGAGATTTTTCATCGATCCAGCAAGCTTTCTGCTTTGATATATTTTTGTACATTTTTCCTTAGAGTCTTTTTAAAATCTAAAGCAGTGATTACACGTGATTTTTTGCTCCTTGGTTATTGGCTGCATCTATGCATAAAGGCCAATTTCTTAAATGCAAATACATAAGTGAAAGCAATATTAGGACTGAGATTTTAATTGATGAAGAATTTAGGCAGTTCAAGGTTAGGTTTCTGCAGCAAACAGATGATGGCATAGATGGAATCTTAAATGATGCCATGTGGCAGGAAATGCAGCACAGCTTTGAGAGGTAATGGTGCCCAATGGTTATAGAGCTGAACGGATTACTTCAGGCTACTTGGATCTGATTGCTAGATGTGTCTTCTTCTGTGAATTTGGGCAAAGTGCTTCAGCTTTCTGTAGCTGTTTTCTCTCCCACTTTTTGTCTTATCCATTTCAAAGTCACATGGCAGGGCTTAACTTCAAAGATTTTCTGTCCATAAATAACTACCACTCACCCATGGTTATCAGGAGATCCAGGTTGAAATCTGAAGCAAATGCCAAAGATCCCATTGATGGGGAGAAATTAAACTAGGGAAATATAGCCTAGATGGAGTTACTAGAGGTGGGTGCACAACAGGTTAGAAAACCATTCTGAGAGAGGAGTTCCTGAGAAAAATTTCTTGTTTGTAGGAAAAACAGCCCTCCAACCTCAGGAAAATTCTCACTAGCAGCCACATGCCATACCACAGAAATACTAACCCTGAAACACTTTCTTGCTACAAACCCCATTGCCAGCTCTGTCCACATATTCACACTAGCGACACCATCACTGGACCTAACCACGTCAGTCACATGATCGGGGTTCATATTCCTGCACTTCCACTAACATTATATATGCCCCTCTGCCATGTACATTGGACAAACTGAACAATCCCCTCGCCAAAGGAGGAATGGACACAAATCAGACATTAGGAATTTGAATATACATAAACCAGTAAGTGAGCACTTTAACTTGCCAGGACACACTCTCAATGACTTAATACGTAGTGTATTACAACAAAGAGATTTTATCACTGGTTTACAAAGAGAGACATTTGAATTGGAATTCATTTTCAAGTTTGATACTGATCACCATAGACTCAACAAAGATCTCAATTATCTTATGCATTACAAGGACAAATTCCCCACCTTGGATATTCACAGTGATGGCAGCATCCCACTTAGCTGCCACTTTACAGAAGTTGTTTTTTTCTTTTGCCCCCTCCTTTCTTCCCCCATCTAGCTGAGTCCTCAATTTTCTCTCACTTTTTTTTTTCTCTCATTAATACTCCAGGTCTGAAAAGTGGGTCTTTCCCACAAAAGCTTATCACCTGATAAATAATATTGTTCATCTTTAAGGTGCTCCAGGACTGCTTTTTTTGTTTTGTGAAGATACCGACTAACACAGCTACCTCTGAAAAAATGGGTTTGCTTAGTCTGGAGAAGAAAAGACTGACAGCGGGACATGATAACAATTTTCAAGTGTCTACAAGGTTGCTGTAAGGAGGAGGGAGAAAACATGTTTTCCTAAAGTTCTGAGATTAGGACAAGAAGCAGTGGCTTTCAATTGCAGAAAGGATGAACCAGGGTGGATATTAGGAAAAAAACTTCCTAACAGTCAGATTGGTTAAACCCTGGATTAAACTGTCTAAGAAGCTTGTGGCATCTCCATCATTGGAAATTTTTAAGAGCAGGTTACACAAAAACCTGTCACAGATGGTCTAAAAGTCTCATGAGGTCAGAGGCTGGATTAGATGACTTCTCGAGGTCCCTTCCACTCCAGCTTTTTGATGATTCTGTGATTCAATAGAGTCAAAATTTCCATCCCACTCTTTTTCACTGACAGCTGATTATTAGAATTCAAATTGATCATATGGGTTTCAGAGAACTTGGTTGCCCTTATTATAGCCGTGTCTACACGTGCACGCTACTTCTAAGTAGCGGCACTAACTTCGAAATAACGCCCGTCACGGCTACACGTGTCGGGCGCTATTTCGAAGTTAACATCGACGTTAGGCGGCGAGACGTCGAAGCCACTAGCCCCATGAGGGCTAGCCCCATGAGGTGGATGGAGGCCGAGCTGCGGGACCTGCTGGGGCTCTGGAGCGAGGAGGAGGTGCTCCAGGTAATGGGGAGCAAGAGGCGGAACGCGGATGCGTTTGCTCGGCTGGCCAAGGGCCTGGCCACCCGGGGTCACCCTGCCCGCACTCCTGACCACGTCAGGACTAAGGTTAAGGAGCTACAGCAGGGTTATGCCCAGGCCTGGGATGCAGCCAGCCGATCTGGGGCCGCCCCCGTCACTTGCCCCTTTTACAGGGAGCTCAGGGACATCCTGGGCCCCCGGCACACCTCCTCCCCTCCGGCCACCCTTGATACCTCGGCTGACGAGCCCCAGCAGGCCCTGCAGCCGGAGTCCACCCCGGAGGTAAGCCCCGCACCCCGGGGGCCCCCCCGGAGCCCACCCCCGGGCCATCGCGGCAGGAGGAGGAGGAGGGGGGCTCCTCCTCTGCAGAGTCCAGGCTGCAGATCCTCCTCCTGCCCTCCCGGAGCAGCAGCCGGGCGTCCACCCCCCGGGGATCTCCGGACCGTGGGAGTGGACCGACGGGTATGTACCTCCCTCTGGTGTACACCCCCGGGGTTGAGGGGCGGGGGTAATAGATATGTGCCCAGGGCCCCCCACATGCCCACATGGCCATGGCCCCAAGGACAGCAGGGCCATGTCTCTCACAGCAGTGCATCAGCCCCTGCCCCGGGGATGGGGAATGGCACTGTCATGCGGGGGGGAGCGGAACTTCGAGGGTCCCCCGGGAGGAGGGGGTGGGACACCCCGCAGCAGCAGCAGCATGTGATGGAGTGGGGGGAGTGCAAAAGGGAGACTCAGGCTAGATATAAGCAACAAGCTGAATAGCTCCCAGGGGCAAAGGATGATCGTGGGGCTACAGCTGGCAGGTGACACCTCTGCCCTGAACAAAGAGGAGGGAGGAGCCGAGCTGGCTTTGAATCGGGGCGGAGGCCGCAGGTAGAGGCTAGGGGAAGGGAGAGCTGGAAGGCAGCCAGCCTGAGGAGGGGGAAAGCTACACCCCAGAGGGGCACCCCTCGGGGTCTTCTCCCCAGGACGGGTTGGAAGGACTGTCTCTGACTGCTATGCTGTCACTCCTGGGAGAAACTGGGCATCTGTGGCCTAAGAAACCTCTCCTGTCAGACCCTGCTGAGTGAAGTGAGAGTCACTCCCGCCAGGGGATGGGGTGCAGTGCAGGGGGACCCCTGAACCCCATCCATCACAGCAGCATCTCTCGGGGATGGGGATGGGGAACCTGCAGCACAGGGGTGGGGCGACAAGGGCCACAGCTCGGGGCCCACACTAACGCCTGTCTCCATTCTTCTTCCCCCCCTCCTCCTGTGTTCTGCAGCTGCACCATCGGAAGGACCGGAAGAGAGCGCAGGCGAGGCATCAGTGGTCCCGGAGACCCCTCCAGGGCCATCGCTCCAGGCAAGCCCCTCGGCGGAGGACCGATCGGCCCCACGGCGGGCTAGACGGCGGACCCCACAAGAACACCCAACGGCGACGGACCCCCAGCTGCTGGCCATCCATCGTCGGCAGCTGGAGGTCGTGGAGCAGCGCCTGCGGGTGGAGCAACGCTGCCTGGACCTGCAGGAGCGGGTGCTGGCCTGGCGCCAAGAGGCATGGGGGGCCTACATGGACACATTCAACCACCTGGTGGACTACTTGGCCCCCCACGCCGCGCCGGCCGCCGCAGCGCCCGCCCTGCCTGCTGCACCCGCTGCACCACCTGCTGCTCCGCACGTCGCCGTCCCATCCGCCGTCGCCCTGCCACCCACCACCGAGGGCCGGACCGCCGAGGGACACCTGGGGCCAGCTGAGACTCGCCGCACATATCTTCCGGTCCGCCCGGCCCCCAGCCAGCCCCGGACAGGGCTGCAGCCGAGGCGGGGCTCCCAGCCGCCCACCCCCAGTGCCGGACTATAGGGGCGTGGGGCCCGGGACGTGGCCCACCCCCACTTGTATATAGTTAATTTCCACAAAAGGACTATGATGGACAGTTTCATTTATATTTGTGCCCTCCTTTGCCCCGTCCCCCCACCATGTAAATAGTTCTCCCCTTCCTTATCACCCCTGGTTTCTTTTTATTGAACAACAGACCCATATTATTATATGCAAACTTTTTTATTATTATTGTTTTATTTGTACAGATTACTTTTGTTAAAGACGTCTTGTATATAGTTTGTTCTTGTTTTAATTATAGTTACAAAAAAACAGTTCTAAAAGAAAAACCAGTTTAATTTTAGCCACAAGTGCGTGCTGTCATTTGTACAGGAGAAGTGGGGGGGGTGCTGTTGGGAGCTCCGTGGTGTGGGCGTAGGGGCAGGGAGTGTTGTGGAGGAAGGGGGGAAGGGCGCAGTGGGGGGCCTGGCAGAGTTCACCCTGCGGCCTCCTCGAAGTGGGCCTGCAGGGCCTCCCGGACCCGGGCCCCTTCGGGGTCCACCTGGCGACTGGGGGCAGCGGGTGGCTGCACATCGGCCCTGCCGGCTTCCACAGCCCAGCCCTAAAAAAAGGCCTCCCCCTTGCTCTCCACCAAATTGTGCAGGGCGCAGCAGGCACCCATAATCTGGGGGATGTTGTTGGGGCCCGCATCCAGGTGGGTCAAGAGACATCTCCAGCGCCCTTTGAGATGGCCAAATGAGCGCTCCACCACCTGGTGTGCGTGGTTCAGGCGCTGGTTGAAGCGCTCCTGGCTGGCAGAGAGATGCCCCGTGTATGGGTGCATGAGCCAGGGCCGGAGGGGGTAAGCCGCCTCTGCGATGATGCAGAGGGGCATGGTGGTGTCCCCCACAGGGATCTCCCACTGGGGGATGTAGGTCCCCGCCTCCAGCCGGCGACACAGGCCCGAGTTCCAGAAAACCTGGGCGTCGTGGGTGCTGCCAGGCCAGCCCACATAAACATCCTGGAAATGGCCCCGGCTGTCCACCAAAGCCTGGAGGACCACTGAGTGGTAGCCCTTGTGGTTGATGTACCGTCCTCCACTGTGTTGCGGGGCACGGATGGGGATGTGAGTCGCGTCCAGAGCCCCGAAGCAATTGGGGAAGCCCAGCGTGGCAAAGCCTGCGATGGTGGCATCTGGGTCCCCCAGCCTCACGAGCCTGTGGAGGAGCATGGCGTTGATGGCACGCACGACCTGCAGGGAAAGCACATGGGAGAGCACCAGTGAGGGGTGAGCAGGGTGTGCGTGGCCCAGCCCTGCCCTGCCCTGCCCTGCCCTGCCCTGCCCTGCCAGGGCCCCCCTGCCCTACCCCCCCACGTGGGTCCTCTTACCTCCATAAGGACAGCCCCGACGGTGGCCTTGCCGACGCCAAACTGCTGTCCCATGGATCGGCAGCTGTCTGGAGTGGCCAGCTTCCAGACAGTGATGCCGACCCGTTTCTCCACAGGGAGGGCACGCCGCATGGCGGTGTCCTGGTGCCTGAGTGCGGGGGTGAGCCACTGGCACAGCTCCATAAATGTCTGCCGGCTCATTCTGAAGTTCCTGAGCCAGTGGTCGTCGTCCCACTCCTCAAGCATCAGCCGCTCCCACCAGTCGGTGCTGGTGGGGTAGCTCCACAGCCGGCGGTGTGTGAGGCGGGGGGGGTCGGGGTGCTGCAGGGTTGGGGGTTGAGCCCTGCTCCCCTGGGGGCTGCTCCTCCTCCGGTGTGGCAAGGAGGTGCTCAGCTGCCTCCCGCATGGCATGGATCAGGGCGAGCCCTGCTCCGGCTGGGTGGGCCTCTGGCTGCTGCTGCTGCTGCTGCTGCTGGGGGTCCATGCCTGCATCGCCCGAGGTCTGTGTGCCCATGGCTCTGCAAACCGCGTGCTGTGCAGGCTGAGTGTGTCTGGGAGGGGCCCTTTAAGGGTGCGGCTAGCTGTTGCCCCGGAAGCGTTAGTCCGCCCTGTGACCCTGTCTGCAGCTGTGCCTGGCATCCCTATTTCGATGTGTGCTACTTTGGCGTGTAGACGTTCCCTCGCTGCGCCTATTTCGATGTGGTGCCGTGCAATGTCGAAGTTGAACATCGACGTTGCCAGCCCTGGAGGATGTGTAGACGTTATTCATCGAAATAGACTATTTCGATGTCGCTACATCGAAATAAGCTACTTCGAAGTAGGCTTCACGTGTAGACGTAGCCTATATGTGGTGTCTGTCATAGAAAGTGTGTCTCACAATGCCTTTCCAGAATAAGATACCACAGAGGAATGTGAGGCATAAATTTAATAGCTGGGCGATGTTCCAAAAATCTGCTGAGTGCCCACACTCCCCTGGGCTTCAATGAGACTGACTTCAAAGGGTGCTATGGTGTGAATGCATCAAAGCTGATTAATAGAACAACATCTGCAGATAGAGATGAAAGAGGGGTAAGTAAGATCACTGAGGTCCAGGGTTCTGGAATGGCGATAGCAGCAAAAATCTAGGGGAATTTCCTCATCAGCACCAATGGGACTTCTTCTGAGGCTCAGGTATCTGTATGCTTTACTGACAGTGCTAATGACTGTGGGAAGCTGATTAGGCTTTTCAATGCAGATTGGGGCAGTGTATTTCCTGGAGGAGGAAAACACATATGAATAATGGGAGACTTCAGCTTAATGAGGGAGATCCGGCCATTTTGTAGCAGCTATAATTTTCAGCTAGAAGGGGAAATTTCTCTGTTCCTTTGCTAGTTGATGTTTTAAAAAACATTATTAAGCCATTTTGTTTTAGAACAGGCACTGAGGGGAAGATGAGTAGCTAGACATTAAATATGTCAGCTACTTGTTCCTTTCCATAAAATTTGTGCAATGTTGAGCACAGAGCCCCAAATATATTAGCAAGCTTTCAATTCCTTGGCTGTGCACAAGACCATTTTGAAATAAAATTAATCTATTAAGTCATACTGGGCAGCTATAGGTTTTATATAGGGCCATAAATTTTAGGAAATTAACTTCTCCATAAGCACGTGTTCAGGTGGTCTTCAGGCCAGGGAGGTTTGCATTAAATTTCATCATCATTTAATTATTTCTCAGGCTTGTTTTAATTTAAATACATCCTTTTAGAAAGGCCAGATTGGGACATTGTGTACTTTAACTTTATTATCAAACTGAGATTTGTTTCAAATGCATGTATTAAGTAATTTTTTCTGGTAGAGAGCATGTATATCAAGTGCTGCACTCTTTACTTCATGCTGACACTTGGTGAATGTGGTTTCTATTTTGGACATACCACACAGATAGGGCCAGATCTGCAGCGGCTTAAATCAACATAGATTCATTCTCTTCAATAATGTAATAGTGATTTACCCTATCTGGGGATCAGGATTAAAAAGTGCTATGCAATTATACAGTGAAAAGGAGATCTTCTTAGCCTGCATGGAGGCTATGACTGAATTTAATGGCCATGAAAGTTTTATGCTGAGAAGCAGCCAGGTTTGGTTATTCCTTCAGGTTGTGTTTAGAATTGGACTTGGAATAAAAGAACTGGGCAACTTCAGGTCAATAACAAACCGAGTTGTTCTTCCCCAAATACTCTTGTTCTATAGCATTTAGACAAGGCCATTAATGTGGACTGCTTATTCTTTGCAAAGTCTGTCCTTTCCCACTAAGGAAGTTTCTATTATCATGGTCAACAAGAAACTAGGGTGCAAAATATTGTTTTTGGGGACTATTCTGTCCTGAACCATACTTGTTTCACTTAGAACTTCAAATGGCACCTGGATTCTCAGGAATAGGAGCCTCCATCAGAGCACATTTCTTACAAATTAGTTACTGGTGTGAAAGCAGAGGCTGGCCATTGTCTGCAGTCCTACGTGGAGATGTTCTGACACAAACATGGGCCCATGCTCGGCTTGACTTGCTGCTCACAAACAAAGAAGGAATTAATAGGGGAAGTAGAGGTGGGTGGCAATCTGGCAGCTGTGATCATGAGATGGTTGCATTCAGACTCCTGAACGAAGGAAGAAAGGACAAGCAGCAAAATATGAGCCCGGGACTTCAAAAAATGGAGTTTGACCCCTTCAGGGTACTGATGGACAAGATTTGCTGGGATGTTAATATGAAAGTGAAAGTAGTCCAGAAGAGCTTGCTGTATTTTAAAGAAGTCTTATTGAGGGTGCAGGAACAATGATCCCAATGCACAGTAAGAAAAGGAAATATGCTAGGTGATCGGCTTGGCTTATCAGTGAAGCCTTTGGTGAGAGAGTCCAGCAGAGGGCAAGAAAAATGATTAGGGGGCTGGAGCACATGATTTATGAGGAAAGGCTGAAGGATTTGCATTTCTTTAGTCTACAGAAGAGAAGAATAAGGGAGGATTTGATAATGGCCTTCAACTACCTGTAAGGTGTGGAGGTAGTCTAAAGAGGATGAAGAGAGGCTGTTCTCAGTGGTTGCAGATGACAGAATGAGAAAAAACATTTTCAAGTTGCAGTGAGAGAGGTCTAAGTTAGATATTAGAAAATAACAGTTACAGAGGGGTAGGTCTAGGTTGGTTATTAGGGGAAAACATTTCACTAGGAGGGTGGTGAAGCCCTGGGATGGGTTACCTAAGGAGGTGGTGGAATCTCTATCCTGAGAGTTTTTTAAGCTCCAGTTTGACAAAGCCTGGCTGGGATGCTTTAGTTGGGATTAGTCCTGCTTTGGGCATCGGGTCAGACTCTATGATCTCCTGAGGTCTCTTCCAACCCAATGATTCTATGATTCTAAGCATTCCTTATATACAGCCTCTGGATCTGAAATACTCAAATTTGCAACAACTCATTTAGTGATGTAATGCAGACCCTGCTAAAAGCTGATTTCCAATGTGTGAGAGCTCTTGGTCTTTCCACTTCCTACATTAATGTTGTTGTCTTGGCAATGACTTCAGCAGGTACCCACTTACCCCAAAGGACTAGTTATGAGCTGGAACTTCTTGTCTGGACTTAAGCTTTCAAAGCAGTTTAGGAGATAGCATTTAGAAAGATGGTTGCAATTTTCAAAATCACCTGAGTTATTTAAGAATCTAAGTCTCATGAAAACACAGGGAGATTAAACCCCTATGCACCCAAGTCACTTTTGAAATTGGGACTTAGATTCCTATATCATTCAAATGTCTTTTTTAATCTACCCATTGGGGTCACTTTTTCTGTCAGTATCCTGGTATCCTTTGATTATATGTCAGATTATATCCTAGATGGCATCAAATAAAAACAGGTCCACAACTCTTATTCGGCCATTAGAAATGGGGGTATCGTTTTATCATCTGCTTTGTAGTGAGTTTATGGCTACAAATGCTAGTTTCAGTGAACATCAAGGTTGTCATTTCAGCTGGCATCTACATCTTGAGTCAAAAATGCTTCATGCCTCCTTCACCAGAAGCCTATTTCTGCTGATTAATATTTACTCACAGGATCCTGTAGGTTAGTAATTGAAGCATAAAAGCCATCAATTGCCTTTTCAATCACAGAATATAATACATGATCGAGAGGAATGCAGCATTTTTACAGAAAAAAAGATAAGTACAATTTGAATAATTCATGCACTGCCTTCATAGATACATTTTTGGCACAGCGTTCTAACGACTGATCAGAATAGGGTTTTTTTAAAACTCTGCAGTGAAGATGATTTCTGCTCTACAATTCACTGTTCACACTCAAATGCTCCTTGTGGTGGCTACAAAGATGTGTTTTAATAAAAGATTTATTTCAAAATTTATTTGGGATGGAAGGAAAAAATAAAGCTTCTTAACAGAGTACAAAACAGGCATGCAGTAATGTCTAGTAGGAAAAGCACACAGCAGTGGATATAAAGTGAAGAAAAGCCGTATCTGGCTTGCATCTCCCATTAGCTCTGCCCCCTCATCATATAAACCACCTTCATTTTACACATCAAGAGGGCCAGATTTTGCTCTCTGTAAACCTGGAAAAATTCCACTGGACTCAAGGGAACAAGAGGCGGGAAGGGATAGTTCAGTGATTTAAGCATTGACCTGCTAAACCCAAGGTTAGGAGTTCAATTTTTGAGGGGGCCACATAGGAATCTGGGGCAAATACATTTAAAAAAAGTCTGTCAGGGCTGATGATGAGTCCTGTTGTGAGTGTAGGGGACTAGACTCAGTGACGTCTCAAGGTCCCTCCCAGTTCTATGAGATAGGTATATCTCCACTGTATAACTTTGGTATTGAAACTGTGCAACATATTGCTGATTTGTGCACATGCTTGGAGCAGTGTAATGAGGTCCACCTGCTTGTGAGCGCCTCTCTGTGGCAAAAGGGTGCCAATGAAGGTATTTGCCAGATTGTCTTTGTGATGGGGTTGGGGGAGTACATGTGAGACTCAGGCTGGATGTATGTGTGACAGGCAGAGCAGCTCACAGTGGCTAAGGATGACCCCTGGGGCTGTAACCTAAGCTGGCAGGTAACACCTCTGACCTGAACAAAGAGCAGAGAGTAGCTGAGCTGGGTTTGAATCAGAGGTGGCAGTTAGAAGCTGTGGGGAGAGAGAGTTGGAAGGCAGCCAGCCTGGCCAGGGGGAAGCTACACCCCAGAGGGGCACCCCTCGGGCTCCTCTCCCCAGGATGGGTTGGAATGACTGTCTGCTGGCTGTACTGACACCTCTGTGCTGAGCTATGCCTCTGTCGACTAATTAACTTCCTGTTGTACCTGCTGAGTGAGAGTCACTCCTGCCTGCGGATGGGGTGCAGTGCTTGGGGACCCCTGAACTTCATCACAGTTTTCAAGGATCTGGGGCAAGGACCTAACTAGCCCTGTCCATGGTGCTGTTGGCTCTTGTTAGGCTTGTGGCCATCTTCCATCCCTGGACCTGGGCCTGGGCCAGGTTTAAGTTCAGCTCACACTCAGAGCTATCCATAGTGCTACTAGTCTCCCCGGCAGTATATAGATTTGCCTGGGTTGAGCTCCTGTGAGGAACTGCCAGGCCTAGCCCAGGACCTTCTTTTATATTGGCCTGCTGGATCCTGATTGGCTGCTGCAAAGACAGCTGCTTTATCCTGCCGGGAGGACCTCTTTTCTGCCCCTCTGTCTGGGATGGGGTGTGGCAAGGCTTCTGGCTTCCTGTAGGGAGAATTGGAACTTAGTCGCCCGCATCACATGCACGTTGTACTAGTTTCAGCACTCAGACCCATTCCTAAGGAGCTATGCCTATTACATTATTACATTGCTATTTCTATCACAACGAAATCCACTGTTGTTGCATATGCCTATTCTAGGCTGAATTTGTCCCAGTAGGCCTTAAAGGGACAAATTTTAGATGGCCCTTCTGGGTCTGTAGGTGTTATCTATTACAAGCACTAGGCCTGTGGTTATTTTCAGTGTGGTCAGGGCTTTAACAATGCAGAAACTGCTTAAACTTTTCTGGCAAAAAGACAGGATTCTAATCTCTTAAGAAACTGGAGAAAAAAGGCAGAAATTAAAGGTGCTGTGTTACATTCTAAATAGCTCATGCAGCTGTATGTTGCCTAGACAATCCCTCTTATTGGAAGGACTACTTTATTTTTTGGCTTTCAGACTCAAACCAGAGATGGGCAAAATTGGCTACCCTGCACAACAAAGAGACACCTCACCCAGCTGTTCTGGCTGGTTGGGAATTGACTGCAGCTTCTAGGTCTCATTGGGTGTGTCTATCTGAGCCCTCCTTTTGGAAGGGGCATGTTAATGAGAGAGTTTGGAAGATGCAAATGAGATGCTGACATGAATATGCAGCATCTCATTAGCATAATAGTGGCCATGCACAATTCAAAAGCGCCACTGCCGAATCACATGCTGCCTGTGTAGCCAGGGACATTTCAAAACAACCCCCACGGCTTTGAAAGCCCCTACTTCCCAAAACAAATGAGAAAAGGCTTTTGAATTCTATTTACTTGCCTTGGGGTCACCTGCTTAGACCCTTGCTTGTGCATTAGCTGCATGTATGGAAGGAGGGATAGCTCAGTGGTTTGAGTATTAGCCTACAAAACCCACGTTTGTGAGTACCCCCTTTGAGGGTGCCATTTAGGGATTTTTTTTTTAAAGAAAAAGGGATGTTGCTTTGTCCTGCTAAGAGGACAGCAGACTGGACTTCTGAGGTCCCTTCCAGTTCTATGAGATGTGTATCTCCATATGTTTGACACGTAGTCTTGTATGACTCATCTGGCTCTGTGACTCATCAGGCTCAGAACACTCCTTATGTAATGGAGAGGATCTGGCAGCCCTAACAGAAGATGGCACTGGCATGACCATGGATAGTACAAATTAATAAGGCAAGTAGGGGTGTGTCTGAAACTACTCCAGAACACAGAAAGGCCAGCTCTCTTTGCAAGGAGCCACTGGAAAAAAGTAATCAGTGTGACTTTCTTGCTGCTGTTTCATTCTAGGACTTCCAGTGGACATTCTTCTAGTCACATTCTTGTTTTAAATTATGATCAAAATGGCTTGCTAGTGCCTGGTTTGAAATGGCACATTCCACTAAGTAGTGCTTATTTCGCCAAATGCTGCCATTTTCTTACTAAGAAGGTTAAGAGGGGTTTTTATAAGTAATCATCTGTGCATAATTTGCTGTCAGATAAAAAGTAAGATAAGGGAACAAGGGGATGGGTCTCACTAGAGGAGGGGTAGGCTATTAATCTTTGAACTGAATATATATAAAAGGGACTATATAAAACACATCTTCTCCCTCTTTTTAAGTGTGTTTATACAACAAAATTATATCAGAATAATGGCTGCTATTCCAAAAGAACTTTGGGAGAGTCTACCCAGCAAAACTCCTATTAATTTCAAAATAGTGGATGGCTTATTTTGAATTTTGTAAACTCATTCTCCAAGGAATAGCACCTTTCTGAAATGGATATTTCTGAATAGGTGCTGTACAAACAGGAAATAGGGGCTATTTTGAAACAGGGAGCCTCCAGACCCACCCATTGTACCTTGCTGGTCTATCAGTATGGAGGCTCCATTTTGAAATAGCTGAGTGCTATTTTAATACACATTTTGGCCATTTCTACACAGGCCACTTCCTTCAGAAGTGGCATCCTTGTACATGCAGCGAAAGATGCTAATGAGGCATGGATGCAAATTCCCTGCACCTCATTAGCATAATGTCATGTGATTCGGAGTCCAGAAGACTGTTCTTCCAGACTCCAAAATGCTGTGTAGAAGTGTGGCCCTTGGGGGGCCTTCAGGAAGGAAGTCTTTCTTCCGGAGACCCCCTCTTCCTGAAAATTTTTGGGAAGAAGGGGCCTCCGGAAGAAGCATGTCCTTCCGGAAGCCGCCCTGGGGTCGTGCTTCTACACGGCATTTTGGAGTCCGGAAGAACAGTCTTCTGGACTCCAAATCATGTGACGTTATGCTAATAAGGCATTGGGAATTTGTATCCATGCCTCATTAGCATCTTTCACTCTGTGTATTAACGTGTAGAAACAGCCTTTTTGTGTAGATGCACTATTTTGAAATAATCTATTCTGGAAGATCTCTTTCAGAAGAGTTTATTCTGAAATAATGCTGCTGTGTAGACATAGCCTTTGAGTACACCTCCCAATAACTTAAAATGATGGATGAGGCAGTTGGATTGAAGACCATATGGGCCATCAGTAATTGAATTCTGTTTTATAGAACTTCCTTTGCAACAAATCTGATGACTCTTTGTGATCTTTTGGCAGGTAGTCCAGATTGGTGAAAGGTTGCGTGTCAATGCCTTAAAATCCTCTGCTGGATGTCTGGATGCTGCCAGCCATCAAAGACACATGTACTGGTCTGTCTGTCTGTATGTTGAGTAGCTCTGCTTTAGCACTGTGGCCCCAAATAGCCTATCAACAACTGCTCCTCTTCACCCAGATTGCCATCAGCTTTGTTTACTGTTTTGCAGTGACTATAACATACACCCAGCCCCAATTCTCTCCAAACCATCTGTCCTGAGGTGTGCCAACCTCTTCTGGTCCATAATAGGCTAGGTCGATCTTCCAGATAGTGTAGACATACCCTTAGTAACATCTGTTGCTCCTTTGAAGGGACAAAAGGAGATCTTGCAACTTTAACTGGAGTTAACAAGCCTTTAAATTCAAGTCTGACAACACAAGGGCATTGGTTAAGTGATATCCAGTAGAAGGAATATGTACAAAATGGTTATAAATACATGAAAACAAAAGACATTTATAGTGGTTGTAACTTAACAATATTCAGCCTGGGTACAATGTGGATTTCTTGCCAACCTTTTTCTTTTGAGCCACGTCTGTCTTCTTTTATTCTGGATCTTCCATAGGAGTACAACGTGTTAGTTTCCCTTGTCCTCCCAAGTGGAAGATATTTACCTAAGCAGGCTTATCACTCATATTCAGCTCCCAAAGTCGTAAGTCCCATTGGTTGAAGGACCCATCTTTTGTAGCTTTCATGAGCTCTGGCTCCTTGTTGCTGTCCAGTGGCAGATTCAAAGTTGGCTTTTCCTTTCATCTTCCCAAAAATCACTGTTTGGCCCCAAAATTCAGGATGACCTCATGTTATTCTTCCCTTCCTGTGGGCTTCCCAATGTTCTACTGACTTTTGTGGTAATGGGGCTTCCATGATTGTGATTCCACACTGTTTAATTTACATAGGAGACAGGAAGCCTTCCTGTCTGGAAGGCAAGCTGTTTTCCTTTCTCAGATGTGCATAAACTGCTGTCTATAGTGTGATTTGAACGCAGGATGCGATTATCATAGTCAAGGATGATACCATATCTCCACAGCATTGGTTGTGGGAAGGAGTATATGTAGATCAGTTGGATTGATCACTTTCCCAGATAATTGGACCAACAACTGGGAATTATCTGGGAAAGCAACCAATCCAACTGATCTACATATACTCCCTTCCCACAGCCAATGCTGTGGAGGTCACGTATTGTCCTTGACTATGACAAAAGTAACCTGGGTTCAAATCAAGGTATAGATAGCTAACAGGCTAATGTGGTTTCATGGGAGCCTTATTCTAATAAATATAGTCAACCTTGATTAGGGTGTGCTTACAGTTCACTTGCTTGTGAATGCAGCACATGTGGCCAACAGTTGTTGGCCCAATTATCTGGGAAAGTGATCAATCCAATTGATCTGTTTACCTTCCCCTGGTCACAGACTTTAAAGTATCACACCAATGAAAAACCATACTTACTCAGTAGTATTCATAAGTACATTTCTTGACTGTATTGTTCACCAGTGTGCCACCAGTTCGCATATGACACTTTATGGCTGTGTCTATACTAGCTTCCAACTTCGAAGGGAGCATGGTAAGTAGGGTGTCAGGAGATTATTAATGGAGTGCTGCAGTGCATATGCATCACTTCATTAAGTTAATTCTCCACCGCAGCAACTTTGAAGTGTTAAACTTCAAAGTGCTGGCTTGCATGTAGCCTCAGCTCACCTGCGAGTACTTTGAGGTGCCCGGCTACTTGGAAGTTCCTTTCCTCCTCAAAATTTACTCCCCCCTATGGCCATGGAGAGCTTACATTCTGAAAAGCAAAAACCCAGATTGACAAACATTACAGGTTCAAGAATGTAAAATCTCATAGGCATTTGTACAATTTTGTGCCATTTGGAAGAATGAACATTTTTTTCCTTTGGAAAAATCTGGATTTTCATTTTTTAAAATGGTTTTCCAAAAATCCTAAACAGGATTGAACTGTTCGAGAGACCTCAGGAAATCTGGAGCAACTCAGGTCCTTTCCTACTAACAGGGTTGTCCAGGGTCCCAACGCCTGTCTGACGACTAAAGGAGTTCATTCTGTTAGGGCTTGATCCTTGCACAATTGAAGTCAGTAAGAGTTTTTCCACTGTCCGCTCTGGACTGCACTGAAACTGCCTGTTTATTTTGCATAGTCCAACAGATGTTTGTTGAACTTGAATGGGGGGATCTATACAAGTCTCTGTCCTGTGATCAATATGAGCTATAGCTTTCATCCGAGAGGCAAATATCTCATGACTACTTTCAGTCATATATTTACTTTAGACTATAACAAAGCAGTCATAGGTGGTAGGTGTAAAAGACCAAGCTAAGGCCTCCACTGACCCAGGCCAGAGCCCCACCCATGTTCTTCTGGGAGGTCACACAGTCCCTCTCTGTCTACGTTGAAGCCCATGAGGGCTTGGCTCCCATGGGTGGGCAGGGATGATGGTTGGGCTGGCTCGGCACGGGGACTGGTAAGTCATCACTTTGTCTTGGCTTGCCACTGGAGATGAGGGATCCATGATACAGGGCAGCACTTGTTATTCTAATGCTGGAGAGGGCTGTTGGGTTGTTCTGGCACTTGGGGTACAGGCTGGGACTTCTACAGCTGTAGGTAGGGTGTCTTCAGACTCTTATGGCCGTGTGGGGGAGGACCTCAGAGCTGTGATAAAAGGAGTGGGGCCTTTGGTAAAAGGGGCAAGGCTGGTGAGTTGGCCTCCCTGAAAGTGTAGTCATAGGCCTGAGGCACTCAGTTTCGAAGAGTCCTTCTGACAGGTGGATATAGTGGTATTAGGCTCCCAGAGTGCAATAGGTGGCTGATGTCCTTCAATTCCACCCTCTGAGGGAAGAATGCTTCTTCCCACAGAAGCAGAAAACATAGTGCCAGTCACAGAATAGAGCACAGCATATAACAACTAACCCAAAATCACTGAGGGGGCAATTCTTGGAAAAAAATGAATGACATTAATTGATTAATATTTCCATACCTGGCAGTAACGAACCACACTCTTGTGACTTTAACCTTAGCAATATTTTTCTCATTTGAATCTCAAATCTCCAGTTAATGAGGTATATTTAATTTGAGAAACGGGAAACATCTGTTTCTCTAGCCCAGCCTTTCCTTCTGGGTTCCTAGTTTTCCAAAGGGCTGAGATCAAGATACATATTATAAACACCTATCAAAAATCTTCCAAACAGCGAAGGAAACTAGTGGTGTGTGCTGCTAGCAGAGAGGCTCTTGAATGATATCTGATGAAGGAAAAGATTTAGATTGCAGCTCAGCCTCCAGGTGAATCTTAATCTGACATGAGGAGTGAGGGAAATGCTGCTCTGTATTGCTGGGACTGATGAGAAATTGGCACTGATGGCTGACAGAAAGAGTCTTCTAGTTTTCCTCTGTCTGGAGAGCCTTAAAGGAGTGAAGAGCATGACCAGACAAGTGATAGTGTTCCAAAAAGCACGCCCAAGACCCCTTTTCTATGCCACTTTGGAAACTGAGAGCAAAACTGTTCCACTGAGCAGGGAATCCCTGGGTCACCTAGATATTTGTCATACCAGCTCTGTACCAGTCCCTGCCAGTGGTGGGCATGGTTGGAAAGGAGAGAAGTTGGGTATCAAGTTAAAATGCTGCCATGCCTTTTCTAGCTTCTAAGAGGTCCTGACGCAGAAATCTCAGTGGACTTTGGGGCTTGAGGGAGGATAAAAGTGAAAAGCCACTGCACGCCTCCTCTCTGCTCTTGTGCAGGACACAGCTCAGCCAGATCATAGAATTCAGGCCAGATTCTCGTGTTCTAGGATCATGGAGAGCACTAAGGGAGGTTGATGGGATCCTGAATTCCCACTGACATCCCTTATTGCTAACAGGGGGCAGGAGTGCTGTGGTTGACTAGGGCACCCTGTACATTTGATTTAGCTTGTCCTCACTAGGCATGCTAAATCGAGCTCCAGAAGATTGACTGCAGTGGGATTGATCTTCCCTGTGTTGTAGCTGTACCCTAGATGCTGAGAAATGTGAAGGAGCGGCAAATGCATGGGCATATGTTTTGGGTGCCAGTCATCAGGATGGTATGCAGTCTGCCAGTCATCCTCAAGGCTTATAAGTCATCAAGGTGATTGTCTGGCTTGTAATGAAATTTTGTAGGACAATGCAACTCGGATTTAAATGTGGGGAGTCCGCACAAATCTCTAGCTAGATCTCATTTAGCCATTCTGGTTATATACTGGATGCATATGCAACTGCCCACATGAAGCTGCAAGGTGGCATCACATCTGCCATGTCATGGAGATTTGTAGTCTGGATTTAAGATCTGTCTCATTGGATGGTAGTTAGAAGCAAGCCTGTGTGGATTGTCAGTGGCATGGAAGCCTGAGAGGAATTGCTTTTAGTATTTTAGCACCATAATGTTAAAGCACAGAAAGGATCTGAGCATTTAAACCCAACTCTCTGTGGGCAAAACACCATCTACCACACACCATTAACTGAAGATTAAAGAGGGTATAAGACTAATAGTAATGAGAGATTTCACTGGAGCATTATGGCTTCTGCTCAGATCATCGGTAAAAAATAACCAACACTTACAAGGGCTCTGTGGTGTAATGGGTTGCCATGGAGATTTGGGTTTAAATTATTTTTAAGGTACAGATTAATCTCTGTGTGAGTGGTCCTAAGAGCTCATTAGGCTTTAGAAAGATTTGCATTTTATTGATAAGTGCTGGTAAATGTCAGTTTCACCCTCCACACACAAACCACTGAGAAATTACTTCCAGTGATAACTGAAATGTTCAGATAGGCAAAATCACAAAAAATGTTGCTTGAGAACTTATGCTTATCACATTTAACTTTTTGAACTCAAAGTCTATTATCATTAAATAATTATCTGACACCCATACCACATTATTTCGCACAACTATGAAAACTTAATAAATAAAAAGGCATTAAATTTGTAGACAAACGTCTAAAAATGTGACATAAACATCTATATTATCCATGGAACTTATTACCAGCTGTAACTGAATTCTTCCTCACCTAGGGATAGCAGATGCTTTTTATGAACTCTCCCCCCTCAGAAAAATTCCCCTAAGTTGCAGTAATGAAGTGAGGTACAACTCTGGACTCCATTCTCTGATTTTCAGAAGCCTCTATTCTGCAACAAGCAGGGATGTTAGGGACTGGCTGAAAGCCGGCTGCCAAAGATAAAGCTGATGAACTGCCTCACAAAATTGGGTCTGAGAAGTGTCAAGATGGGGAACTAGCTGACAGCAACTTGAGAAAGGGGATTTGGTGTGCAGATGATTATCACATTATTATCACAGATGATTATCAGATTATTGCCAGTTTTTCTATTTGCACAAAACAAAGCACCTAGGCTCTGCCCCTTTACTGAGGCTCTGTCCCAGTCCCGCTCCATGCTCGCTACATTCCCTCTCCCTCTGTGGCTCGCTGTCCCCAACCCTCACTCATGTCCACTGGGCCGGGGCAGAGGGCTGGGGCATGGGAAAGGCTGAGGGCTCTAAGTGGGGGTGAAGCCTTTGGGATCTGTGTCAGGGGCTCCAGGCTGGGGCAGAGCGTTTGTGTGTAGGATGTGGTCTGCACTATAGGCTGAAGGTGCAGGCTCTGGTTTGACAAGGAGTTAGGGGTGTAGGAGGGCTCCTAACTGGGGTTTGGGGCTGAGGGATTTGCTGTGTGGGAGGGGGCTGTGGGTTGAGTCAGGGATTGGGGTACAAGAATAGGTGGGGGCTCCAGCTGTGGATGCAGGGTCTGGGGTGGAGCCAGGGATGAAGGGGTTGAGGTGCAGGAAGGGGTTCCTGATCTGGGAGGACTCAGGGCTGAGGCAGGGGATTGGGGCATGGATTTATCTTGGGAAGTTCCTAGTCAGCAGTGCAGGCTAAGCTAAGGCCAGCTCCCTCCCTGTTCTGCAGGCACTGCCTCCACAGCTCCCATTGGCCATGGTTCCCAGCAAGTAGGATTGTGTAGCTGGTGCTCAGGGTGAGGCTCAGCATGCAGAGACCCCTGGATCCTGCCTGGGAGCCAGACTTGCTGGCTGCTTCTGGGGTGCAGTGTGGACCAAGGACAGGTAGAGTCTAGTCTGCCTTAGCAACACCTACTGGACTTTAAGGCTACGTCTACACGTGCACCCAACTTCGAAATAGCTTATTTCGATGTTGCGACATCGAAATAGGCTATTTCGATGAATAACGTCTACACGTCCTCCAGGGCTGGCAACGTCGATGTTCAACTTCGACGTTGCTCAGCCCAACATCGAAATAGGCACAACGAGGGAACGTCTACACGGCAAAGTAGCACACATCGAAATAAGGGAGCCAGGCACAGCTGCAGACAGGGTCACGGGGCGGACTCAACAGCAAGCCGCTCCCTTAAAGGGCCCCTCCCAGACACACTTTCATTAAACAGTGCAAGATACACAGAGCCAACAACTAGTTGCAGACCCTGTATATGCAGCACGGACCCCCAGCTGCAGCAGCAGCAGCCAGAAGCCCTGGGCTAAGGGCTGCTGCCCACGGTGACCACAGAGCCCCGCAAGGGCTGGAGAGAGAGTATCTCTCAACCCCCCAGCTGATGGCCGCCATGGAGGACCCCGCTATTTCGATGTTGCGGGACGCGGATCGTCTACACGTCCCTACTTCGATGTTGAACGTCGAAGTAGGGCGCTATTCCCATCCGCTCATGGGGTTAGCGACTTCGACGTCTCGCCGCCTAACGTCGATTTCAACTTCGAAATAGCGCCCAACACGTGTAGACGTGACGGGCGCTATTTCGAAGTTACTGCCGCTACTTCGAAGTAGCGTGCACGTGTAGACGCAGCCTAAATGACCCAGTCAAGCATTCCAGTCAGACCTATCAAATACATGTATGGGAGCTAGGCAATGTGCTGAGAGCAGCCCAGGCTCCTTACAGCAACAATTCCCGGTTCAGCGTTTCGAGATTTTAAGAATATTTCATCTGGTCATACGATTTAGCAAACAGGACATCTGTTCTGGCTCCTTCTGAAGCTGGGGCCTGCTTTGGTCCATGTGCTATGCCTACCTCAGCCATAGATTGTGTGAGCCAGTTCATGTCAGTGCGGTAGCTGTCACAGGGCTGGGCCTTTAAAGGCGTCAGAGCCAGCCTACCTGTCATGTCTCTGGAAGAGAGTTTCTAGGGAGCCTGAATGAGGCGGGAGCTTTCCAGGCAGCGAGGCCTGGGATGACCTTGAACAAAGAGGGGAAAAACCATAGAGCTCTGCAGGCCTCAGAGAAGCCTGAGGCCAAACAGTAGAAGGAGCTGTTGCTAGAACCTCAAAGCTTCTGTTCTGGGACTGTTAAGTTCCACCCTGAGCTTTAAGGTAAGAGCCTTCAACCCTTGTACTAGTGCTGCTTTCGGAAGGCCTCATTAAAGGGTGATAGACTGCTATCAAGCACATTGTTTTGGCTTCTCCTTTCCAGATGGTTTAAGTGATCGCCTTTTTAGTCCATTAAGAAGGGGAAATTGAGGCAGGCCACAGCAGTGCTGCACTCACCTGCAAAGGGAATTCTTCAGTAACTGCAATGGCTTTTTGTAGTGTCAGTAGGCTGTTTGTGTCTGCTTGATTCCTCCCTTCTTGCCAAAGACCACATACGAGCCAAACAACGTGATTCTCGTGTGTTATTCTGTTTAGGTGCTTTAAACTAACATGGACATAATTTTCTTCCAAGGAGCTTAAACAGTACTTTTAGGTTGCATCAAACTCGTTCCTACAGCACCACACATAACAGCCTCCAGTCTTCTGTTATTTAGCAAAATTACCACTCATGTTCATTATGTTCTAATTTCTTATTTCTTGGTTTTTAAAATGCCTCCTAGAATCATTAGATGAGCTGGTCAGCCTATTCTAATGAGACTATGTGTGTAAAATGAGGAGAATTTCTGAGGTTAATTTCCATATGCCTTCCACTTAGGAATCATGAATATAAATTTTTGGAAATCCAAGCAGAGAATGATCGAGAAGCATTTGGTGGGGATTTTTTTGTTTTGTTTTGTTTTGAAAATGGCAATTTATATTTCAAAGAAACTATTTAGATTTTAGTAGGCCTATTCTCCAAAGGTTCCAGCGTGTGTGTGTGGCTCATATTTCTGATTAGGAAAAGGATCTCTGGAGTCAGACCCAAGCGTTGTATTTGGTATTCACTACAACAACAGCCCTAACAAAGCTATTTGGTATTAATGTGGAAGCACAGTGTGCAGATCCACTGTCCTTTAGTAATGAACCAAGAGAGCGCAGCTTTAAAGTTAGAGATTTCCCCGAAGCTTGCACAGAACAGCAAGTGTCTACAAGAATTCTTGGGAAAAGAAGCAAACTGCAGAACATTTCATTGGCTTCTCTTAATTAGGGGAAACACCATTTTCTGCCTGGTTTCCAGTCTAAAGTTGGCAGCACTTAACTGTGCTGTATGGGCAATGCGTTCAAATAGTTTCAGTGCCACTTTCAAAAGTCAATGAGACATAGGCACCTCATTGACTTGGAGATATTTGCAATCTTTTCCCATGTGAGTTTGCTAAGCAGGATGGCAGAGCAACATCTGTCATCTTGTTATCCAGAGAGATTGCTCGTGGTTCCTTTGAGAGATCAGGAATGTATGAGTTATCTGTCTGGCTGTGTGTAGTATGTACCGTTCTTAACACCCTACATATTCACGCCAGGGCACATTCTGTGCATGGTGGGTACCTTTTTATTTTAAGGCCCTATTTTAAGTGCTTAGAACTTTATTAAACATCAACTGTTTCAGCTTAAAAGTTCCACGTTGGGTGCCTGACTCAGGCTGAAGTTTTTGCAAAGATTTGACACGCAAAGGTTTAACTGTTTCTAGGCCAGCTGATGGGGTGTGGTGGGTGACGGGATGGGTCCCAGAGCTCTCCAGGCAGCAATGAGAATTGGGTGGGTTGCGCCATGCTCTGGGAGGCGCTGCAGGCTGGGTTTCCCAAGCCCTGCCCCTTTGGCCTGAGGCCATGCCCCACCACAGAGCAGGGCTCCTCCCCATATTGTTCAGAATTAGAACAAAAAGCCAAAATGAGCATTCTCCTGCACACACTTCTTCCCATGGGGAAGGATGGAAAAACAAATAGATGACAGATGTTAGTCATGTTGCTTAATGCATTTCTAGAAAGTGCTCAGATTCTACCAAGATGGACGCAATGTGTGAATCTATAAAGAATGGACTAAGTGAGCCGAAGCCTGTAAGATGTTTTGCCCAGATCCTCTTCTGCTCTGGGGGTGACTGCTTCTCAGGTTCCCATGGGTAGCTGTTTCAGCCCAATCTGTGCCTCTCCCTGCTCCTCCACATCCCATGCAATACGGGGACGGAGAAATATAAACATTAATACCCCCTTACATTACATCACAAGTACATTTCCAGATGATGGCTCCTACACTACACAGCAAATATAATACAAAGGATCAGGCACAATGCAGTGCATATAACCATGTGTATTAACTACACACAACATGCAATGCCTAGCTACCTGGAGACCCTGCTGCTTTGGCAGATGTCTAACAAGCAGGTCCCCACTAAATAGTTTTTTCTGCTACTGCCCAGTTCCTTTGTACAAAATCAATTCTTTCTGTTGTAAAGTGTGCTACTGGCACTTCCTAAAGATCACAGTTACTCATATCCTGGCCCGAAAGGCTTTTATAAAGCTATTCGTCACCATAGTCCATCAGTGACTTTGAGAATTATGGTCATGGAATCATAAAATTGGAAGGAACCCTGAGAGGTCTTCAAGTCCTGTCCCCTGCATGGGTATTTCTGTTTTGGGGAGAGTCTCCAGTTAGCTTGTGAGGGGAGGGAGAGCAGGACCCAAGCTGCTAGGGACCATGTTAGGTCCACCACACTTTCCCTAATGTGATTCCCCAGCAGTTGTAGGTGCACTAAGGTGACTTTTGAGAAAGCTTTTCCCGCTACGCTGAGTAGTGAGATACCCTAGCAGTTATTGCAGTCATCCTGTTCACTTTATTTTCATACGAATTAATGGTATTTGTCTCACATGTCTCTGGTGGTAGTCCACTTACATCAATTAAATCCTACCATCAATGCTGCCTCAGAAGAATCCTAAATATCTCTTGGGAGGACAGGCACATGAACACTAGCATCCTGGAAGGGTCAAACATGACCGGCATTGAAGCTATTATCATTCAACAATTTTGTTGGAATGGTCACATGGTTTGGATGTCTGATCAGCGCCTCCCAAAACAGATTCTGTTTTCCAAGTTGGAGGAAGAACAGAGGAGTGCTGGGGGCCAGTAGAAGTGATATAAGGACATGACGAAGGCACACATGAAAAAGTGCAGCATCCATGTTGACATTTGGGAGAAACTTACCCAGGACTGTCCCCAGTGGAGAGTGTTAATCTGTGAGGGTGTTGCACAATTTGAGAGGTCTTGCTGCAGTGCAGATGAAGACTGGTGGAGGAGAAGAAAAGAGTGGCAAAAACTGTCCCTCACCCATCCAACAGCTACCAACACCTGCCCTTTCTGTGATAAGACCCGTGGCTCTGGAATCAGGCTGGTCAGCCATCAACTGGCTCGCAAACAAGAGAGTGACATGAAGATATCCTGCTCATTATTGAGTGACTTCAAAGAGAAAGATGGGCTGTAATGGGCTTTGCATGAGAGTAAGTCTGGGGATTACACTTGTTTGCATTGTGTTAATAAGCAATATTATAAAGATGGAGGCTGTTCGATATCCGATGTGCTATTCACCTCTTCAGGGAAGATAAGCTTTTAACTATAATTGTTTAGGTGATGTACTAGCACAGTTCCTTTTGTATGCAGTCTATCAACACTTCATTTGAGATGCTCAGTTGCCGTTTTTAATTCAATAGCCATATAATGTCTCCAGTGGAAGAGATTAGGTGGGCAAGCATCCCCATTCCCTGTTATTCCGAGTTTCAGCTTGTCTTTAATTAAGATGAATATTATGTTATGTTTTTCATTTTCAGCTCTGTTAATCTTTCATTAAGTTCCTATTCATAACTAAAACTGGTTGTCATATTTCCTGATGGCTTGCAGAGCATATTGTATGTTTAAAATTCCATTTTGGAACGTTGCCGTCCCCTCGTCATTAGTCTGAGTGAATATCTGTATCCTAAATAATCACAATCAGTAAATGTGAAGAATTAGAACAGACCTTCTTTCAATCCATTGCTAATCAAGTTCAGCTTATCCACTTACACACATGGATATATCAAAGCCAAGGTAGGAATTCATGGCATGCAAATTAAGTCAGCAATTAAACTAACAAGAGTTATCATGAATTCTGTGGGAGGCAATATTTTTTTAATTTGAGGATAACTTATATATTCCAAATATTGTTTTAATTAAGCAGCTGTTCTGCAGATGTACCTGATCTGGTAAGCTATTTGCACTTGTAAATGTTAAAGTTTGACTGTATTAGTAAAATTATATTCATTAATGCAAATTGGATGCAGTGAAAACTCAGTCTTTACTGTATTTATGTAAACAGTGTTCTTCGGCGTTCATATGCCATGCAGTTATTATGGATGAATTTGGGGGGTTGATGCTTGCTGTAATCTGTGTTTCCATTTGTTTAAAGATTTCTAACTTTCCCACTAACTGGCAGAAAAGCTTGTTTCTAAAGCACTTTCATATGATGCAGTTGAACATTTTCTTTCTCTTTGCTGCTTTTGGCAGCAACTGAATTTCCTCTGAATTATTCTGTGTTGGTCTATCTCTGTTTCTACTGAATGGGTAAAACTCCCATTCTCTTCCATGACAGCAGAGTTAGGATGACCCTAAATGGTTTTCAAAAATTTCAACTCTCTTGATTGGTTTTGATATTTTTATATGCAGAAAGTATGACAAATATAGGATCAGTTTTAACTATTCAGTTGATATTATAGTATTACAAGGTGTATGGTTGCCTGTTGAGAGTATTTATATTAATATAATATAATATAATATAATATAATATGAGTATTAGTCAGTTTCAGTACAACATATCACTCAAGTGTAATAGAAAACCCACATTCTGGTTCTGATGATTCTGCAGATCCCGTGGAGGTTTACTGGTATAGTTGCTGATTGATGCTTAGTTGCATTTATTTCTGGTAGCATCTACCAGACTTTTCAAACCCTCAATATGGAGAGTTGCTGTCTAAGGAGAAACAAGCGTCACTGGAACCTTAAGATGTCATCCTCATAATTCAGTTCCTGATCCTTCTTTGGGCAGGGGGCTGGACTCAATGACCTCCTGTGGTGTCTTTCAGCACTAGAAATTCTATGGAGTAGGGCCATAGTTCTTTCCAGGGGATGGTTAACACTGCCTGAAGCCATTGCCTCAAGCTGTCTGCAGACATGAGTAGACTTCAGTTAGGCTCTGCTCATGCATCTGGGATTTGGTTTTGCATCCATGAGGCTAAAAACCATTTTTCAAAGGAAAACTAAGAGTTTAGCCTCATCTTGGGACTTAGCAGCTGGGGCCTTTTATGCTGCTGTCCAGTGCTCTGGCTTTATCTTAGCCCTGCCTCTACTGCTGCTCCTCCTCTTCACAGCAGCTTTGTGCCCAACTGGAGAAGGTGGCTACATCCTGTTGAACAGTGCAGCCTGCCTGGTCTCCCTCTGTGAGGAGATGCTTAAAGGGGGGCTGTGCCAATCCCTTCCAAAACTGGATATGCGGTAGCTTAGCCACATCCCTAACACAAGCCAGTGCCTTTGGGCATGTCTACACTACTGGGAAGATTGACCCATCCAGGGTCAATCTTCTGGAGTTTGGTTTCACGTGCCTAGTGGAGATGTGCGAAATTATTCTGTCTGGGGTCAGCAGTCAACCCCTGCTCTCAATATTATGAGCAGCAAGAGAGGTTGACGGGAGAAACTCTCCCCCCTCAGCCTCCCTCTGCATGGATGGCCAGGCAAGTCGCTTGCAGATAAATCAATTCCAGCTACACAACTGCAATTGACTTAACTCCCTAGTCTAGACCTAACCTTAGCTTCAGTCTCCTCCATACTGAGGGCCCAGAAAGGAAGATTGCAGCAGGAAAAGCAGGAATTAAAAGGGTTCCCCCAGGTATCACTCATGGTGATAGTCTTTCTGCTCTGTTTACAGGTAGCTCTCATTCATGTCTCCCCACCCCATCCTCCCAGTGAGGCAAATTCCCCCTCAAAAGAGGGTACTGAGTACATGCAGGTACAGCTCTACCTACAGCCAGACTGGCTCCCAGAGTGGTCTGCTCCATTCCATCGTCTGTAGCAGGGGCTCTCCCAGCACTAACCGTGAGAGGGAACGTGCCGCTGTGGCACAGATGCTGTTGTGAGATTTGGGTGTGCTGTGTACCACTGTTGCCCCTGCTCAGGGATGGAGCTGAACAGCTCTAATCTAGCCTTAGTTGTCAGTTTCTTGTGGTTTGACACAGCTTAACATATGAGCCTGATGAGGCTCTTAAAGTCAGTACTGAGTGATTGGTCTGGCACAGTGCTTTTGACCTGCTCCTGTAAAGGAGTCTGAATTTCCCATCCTTTCTACAGCTAAGAATGGAGTTTTTGATCATCAAAGGATTCCTCTGACCCCTGAGAAACGTGACACCTGGCTTTGAAATTCCTTTTCACCATTAGTCCTTTCTCCCATGGCAGCGCACGATCTGCTTTATTTTCAGAGCTGTGTGCAGGGATACAGCCATGTGACTCCACTAATAACAGGAGAAGCAGCAAGCATAACTCCACCCCTCCTTTGAAAATATTGCCCCTGACTGTCTCAGGGTTATAAGGAGAAAAATAACATTTATTTTTAGCTGATCAAATTATCTTGTGCAAACTACTTCTGTATTGTCACACAAGTGACAATTCCGCTCTTTCCACATACCTCCAGTTGGATGATTTGTGGCTGCAAAATCTCTAAATTATCACTTATATCAATGAAACTTTCAGCCATGGAATAAATGAATGTTCTTGTCAGGAAGTGTTTGGACATAGTTGCAAACAGACAGCAGAAAACAGAGCACTGAAATTAAATGCAGAGGGTACCTGCTCTTTTTTGTGCTTGTCCTTTGCTTGGGAAGCAAAGCACAATAAGTGGGTCTGCAGCCATCCTTTCAAAACAGTACCCCATGAGAAAAGTGAAATGTATGGCTGAGAATGAACTATGAAAAAATTAAAGATGAGTACAGGTTGCACCTCTCTAATCTGGAACTTCCCATCCTGCAACATCTGTAATCTGGCATGATTGCCGTGAGCTGGATGTCCACTTATTACGGGCATGGCCACGTTTCCCGTGGTCCCGTAAACGTTGTTTCCAGCCACCAGTCTTGGCCTCAGTGTTCCGTGCTATTGTTTAGCTCTAATTTTCCACTACATTTTGTCTAAGAGCCCAGGAAGCAGTGGAAATGCTGCTACACAATAATGATTTCCCATGTTCTGGCAAATTCTCCCATTGGGTGCCAGTCAGGTCCAGAGGGTGGCAGATTAGAGAGATTCAGCCTGTGTTTGTTAGGATTTTTAAATCACTCAGAACTCCTGGCTAGGTATAGGAAACACTGTCTACTACAGTTTATGGTCTACTCTGGAGGACAGTAGAGAACAGGCACACGAGTAAAGAACACAGAGGGAGTCTGGAAAGCATTCTGGTGGGGCTGTGTGGAACGGCTCTTTTGAAGATGCAAGTTTAAATCTTACTGTGCCTCACAAATAAAGGTAATGGGAGTGTGCTGTCTTCTTTCAGCAGGAACTCTAGGCCTTCCACTGTCATTCAAAGTGAAAAGAGTCAGGAAAGAGTGAGGTCAACATGCAGGTCTGTGAGGAAGTTGGCATGCTATCCACGTACTTTGGATGATTCTTGGTGTGTCGCCAAAACAATGAAACATGCTCCCAATTTTTAAATGTTGGGGAGGAGGAGAAGGAAGGTGGCTCAGGGCCAAGGTTGAGATATAAGATCAACTGAAGTCCTTAGTCAGTCTGTATATTTTGGACTAACCTACAGAAAGTTGGCCCCATACTTACAAATCTAGGCACTTCCTTCTAGCATTAGGTGTGTTGCTTGAATGGATGATGATAGTACGTGCAGTTACTAATCAACACGCACATTATCCTTTCTCAGTCCATGATCATCACCTGGGAACAGAGAGGCATTTCTACCTATGAGATAATGTTCCGTAATCAACCACCCATGTTATGTTGTGTTTCAAGGTGTGTGTTCAGCAGTGTGTGTCTGTTTATGTTTTTTGTTTTCCTTTAAATTTGTCATACAAATCACTGGCACTGGCAGGTTACAAATTCAAATGAACAAGTAGAAGGTGTGGACAGCATTTCTAGAGATCCAGAATTTTGGCTATGTCTGTTTCTACCTGTCTCTTCTGCTGTTCTCTGCGTTTGATATACTGAGCATGGAATACATGTAACTAAAGCTTTGCAAAGAAGCAGGCTTGTGGGGTGAGCTTTACAGCTGTGTCCTCAGGCTTAACTGAAGCCCCTGCCTGTTCTAAAAGGTTTAGAGCACCCTAAACATTGTTTTATTATTCCTGGATCTGCATTCTCACTAGGCTCCCTAATTCCTCCCCACTGCTGCAGCTCCCTCTTTCTTCGGGAGGTGTCCAATGCTGTTTTTGACATATCTGTGTCTAGATACAGGGCTGTTGTGCTAACGTGAATAGTTAGTGTAGGCCAGTGGAATGGAGTATCTGGAGACCCCAAGTGGCGAAGGATTGAGAAGAAAATTAGTGATTGTTTTTTTTCTCCTCTCCTTGTCACTCTTGATTTGATGCTAGCTCCACTCTCTGGCTAACTCTCCCTCCCCACGCCTGGTTTTCTCCCTTCCCTGCCACTTCTGAGCTGGCCAGCAAAGCTGGAGTGTTGCAAGGGAGACAGAACCTGTTGGAGTTCCTGGAGGTGTGCAGCAGCAGGGGCCTCACTGTGCCTGAAGCAGAGGCAGTGACACCATGAGTTCTGGCTAGTGGTGCAGCTTCTCACCCCAGCAGGGCCCTAACAGCACACTGGAGCCCTCAGTAATCCTGCAGGAGCACAGTGCTGTCTGCTTCTGGGATTGTACTGCAAAGGATGTTTGGGGGGGTTGGGGACACACAAAGAGAAGGAGGAGAAAACAGTTGCTGCTGTGTAATTGTAACCACCCTTGGATGGGCTTGAACTGGGCACCGCTGAAGCTTAGCACAGGAGCCTTGATCGTTTGAGCTCAGGCTGTAGAGAGTCTATTAGGTCTCCCTGTAAATGGTCTAAGTGAACTGCACCCAGTAGGTGTGTGGGTTCCATACATCCCCTAGCTGAGGGAGCACATCCCAAGCTTTGAAGACCCAGTTTAATCCCTACTTCTAACTGCCCATGGGCGGACTTGAACCTGGGGCCTTGGTACAGAAGTCTGCCCAGTTTAAGCTAAGCCAGGTGGTGCTCAGCTAATGCTGGAGAAACTCAGCTTTCTTTCTCTGTAAGGTTGTGACTGCACAATAGCCTTAACTCGAAATAAGCTATGCAATTTTCACTACACAAATCGCATAGCTTATTTTGAGTGTACTTTGCAATAGCTGTTTCGGTGGGTGGCACTGTCTAAGCAGCGCCGAATGTCAAAATGAAGCACTATTTCAAAACATCCCTTACTCCTCCTGCCCTGAGGACTACAGGGATGCCAAAAAATATTTCAGAAAAATAGCGCTAAATAATGGGAGCAAGTCAAAGGCACAGCATAGCTGTTTCAGGTTACCTCAGTATCTGCTGTGTAGATGTAGCCTAAGTGCCGCTACATGGGATGTGAACCCTACCCCTAGGTGTGTGGGCACCATAATGACTTATGACTAGAACGTGCAGATGGGAGTCAAAGCTCCAGGGTGCCCAGAACAGTTCTTTCTTTTGTCACTTAGTAAACCAGGATCGTGGCTCCCAAACGAGACAACAGGCATGTTTAGATGATACCATTCCCAGCTAGCACATGCTGCTTGCTGCAGGTGTGGCTGTGCTAGCTGCAGCATTACTTATGTATTCAGGGCTGTTGGTGGCCCTCCTGTTTCACACCCTGACCCACCCCGCCCCATAAACTTTTCAGCAAAGTAAAGAAGTCATATGTCTAGTCTAGAGCATCTGATCCCATCCATTCAGGTCAAGCCTAGAATTATTTCACCACTTCTCCATAGCTGCGTCTACACGTGCACGCTACTTCGAAGTAGCGGCAGTAACTTCGAAATAGCGCCCGTCACGTCTACACGTGTTGGGCGCTATTTCGAAGTTGAAATCGACGTTAGGCGGCGAGACGTCGAAGTCGCTAACCCCATGAGGGGATGGGAATAGCGCCCTACTTCGACGTTCAACATCGAAGTAGGGACGTGTAGACGATCCGCGTCCCGCAACATCGAAATAGCGGGGTCCTCCATGGCGGCCATCAGCTGGGGGGTTGAGAGATACTCTCTCTCCAGCCCTTGCGGGGCTCTGTGGTCACCGTGGGCAGCAGCCCTTAGCCCAGGGCTTCTGGCTGCTGCTGCTGCAGCTGGGGGTCCGTGCTGCATATACAGGGTCTGCAACTAGTTGTTGGCTCTGTGGATCTTGCACTGTTTAATGAAAGTGTGTCTGGGAGGGGCCCTTTAAGGGAGCGACTTGCTGTTGAGTCCGCCCCGTGACCCTGTCTGCAGCTGTGCCTGGCTCCCTTATTTCGATGTGTGCTACTTTGGCGTGTAGACGTTCCCTCGCTGTGCCTATTTCGATGTTGGGCTGAGCAACGTCGAAGTTGAACATCGACGTTGCCAGCCCTGGAGGACGTGTAGACGTTATTCATCGAAATAGCCTATTTCGATGTCGCAACATCGAAATAAGCTATTTCGAAGTTGGGTGCACGTGTAGACGTAGCCCATGTGTGTAGAATCAGTCATGGGGGTAAGGAGGAGGAAAGGCAGGAGACAGGTGCATCTCTAGACAAAATCTGCATTCATTTTTCTTGTATGGACAATCACAGTAAAGACAAGGGCATTGAGTTTTATAGCCAGAAGTGATAGAGACTTAGGAAGCAAAATCCAAAATTGATTCTAATACACTTCCTGATTAGATATAATCAAAACTGCATTGCAGTCCCAAGTGAATATTTCATTTTTCTCTAAGGAAGAGAGATTTTTGGAATACAACTGATGCTTATAGATGAACTGTCATCATGCACAACTAAACCCCAGAAGCTGATTTGGACCAAGGGCGATTTGTGAGTTGTGTACTTATTGCTGTTTCCATCTCTAACTGCTGTTGTGGCTGAAGATAAATGTTTGTATGCAGCAGCTCTCTTCCTCAAATTCCCCTTTGTGCGAGTTTGTTGGCATAAGTCAGCACTCTCTCCTTTAACCTTTTGCTTCAGGACACAGTTGTGTAACCAATTTAGCTCTCTGATGTGAGCAGGAGAAAGATACATTTTTTTTCACAATAACATCTACCGAGCAGGTGGGGCAAAAAGGAGAATTCCCACAAGGCCCAGAGCTCCAGCCACTGCCAATGCTATTGCTACATCAGCAGTGGGAGCAACCAGAACTCTGCGCCCCTTTGAAACACCAGCAGAGCTGCTCTTCTGCTCTGTACGGAGGTGGTGGTGAGAGGCAAGGCCACTGAGTGCCTTGGCCCCTCCTTTTCTGAGGTGCAGAGCCAGGCCCCCTTCTCACCTTGCCTGGTTGTCAGCCCTGCTGCTTCAGAATGAGTAATTGTGGGGTGACCCAGAGAACTCAGCCCACCTCCAGATAAAGGTGGTTTTGCTTGAAACCTGAATCTTCCTCCCTTGCCTCAAGATAGCCTCAGTCTCCGTTGATAAAATGTTAATCTGAATCACTGTAAGATTCACTTTAAGGTAAGAAGCTATCTCAGATAGACATCTTTAAATCCATCCTTCCCACTTTGATTCACTCCTCAAAATGTCAGGTTTAATATGTAAGGCAGTCACAGATGTGAGGGCCTGTGATGCAAAATCTACCAATGTGGGCACTTTACCTGGGCGTTTCCGTGATCACCTGTGAAGACTGGTCCTCTCCCTGACCCCATCCACCTCATGAAGATCAATTACAAGTGAGGTGGAAAGGTATCAGCATCCTGAACACAGGCCCTATTAAGGATTCTACCAAAGAACCTAGTTGGTTTTCACTCCCATTGAAAATATGATCCCCTTTGAATCACATCCACATGGCAGATGTGTCTGTTGTTAAGTGCTGTGAAATGTGGCCCAAGCTCCTGTTCTTGGAGCTCTGGTGTTATCCCACTGGCTGTAAGTGCAGGCTGCTAATTTAGCAGATCTTGTTGTTGCATATAAAGAAAGACTACAATCTTAGTTAGGTGGTGAAGGAAGTCGGACAGGGTTATTGTTGATGAAGCAGAGTTCTAGCACCCTGGCTCTGTGGTTATAGGTACATTACTCCATGTATGTCAATGACAATAGACCAGCTCAATCAGCAGCGAGAGTTTCTGCTGCTCCCTAGGCTGGACAACGGTACAACTTCCCCTTTTATACACTGTTGCAAACAAGTTACCTACACCACTACTGGCGTATTTACTTACCAACCCTATAGCACATAGCTGCTAGTTTGAAGAAAACATTCCCATTCATTATTGTGTCATCCCTTCCTTATCCTACTGGGGACAGAGAGGATCCTGTCCCATCTCCAAGGATTGTGTTCATGCTGTTACTTGATAACTCTAGGTTGGGGTATACACATGAATACTTTTGTACTTTTTAAGTACCCTTGTACTTTTTAAGAGTACCTGTCTTTAAGCAACCTTAACCATATCTTTGCCAAACTCACATAATGGACAGTGAATGTGTTAACAAGCATCTACTTTATGATAGAGCCTAAATCTTGATGGTAGTATGGCCTGGCTTTACTAACAATGGTCCAGGCCTTGCATCAGGCCCCGTGCGCCCTGCTTTCTCTCCCTCTACTATACCTATAATCTGCAAAAAAATGGAGGCTGTGCCACAATCCCCATTACCTGCTAATCCAAATAATTATATCCTGGAGATATTTTTCTGCCCTTCTTTCTGTGTCACTGAAGGAATCAATTGAATATCTAGCATAGCTTTGGATATCTATTGTTGATGTTCTTCAGCCATATATCAGCAATACTCTGAACTGCACTGGTGCAGAGTTGCACTGTGCAATCACTTCACCTTACTTTTTGGGGGGGAAATTCTGCTAAATATTGTGATCCCAAATATAGCAAAATATTTTTGGCATGTGACATGTACATGCATGTGTCTCTATAGGCATCCGAGCATGTCAGTAATGGCATGGACTGAGGAACTTCAAGAATGGTGAAGGCCAAATTCTACTGGGTTGCAATGGTGTAGCTGAGAGCAGAATTTGTCTTGCATGCATATGGCACTTAGAGATGGCTCTGTCTTTGTAATTCTTATCCTATCTTGTCCAGTATAATTGGACAAAAAACAAAATGTTGACTACTTGCAAACAAGGAGCCCGCAAGGTGTGAAAAAGTACTGTTAGTAATTTGAGTCTCCAGCTATCGGATGTTTATCCAGCTTCTCTATGGACCTCTTGCAATATTAATTGACATGAAAAGGAGAACATACAAACTCAGCAACTTAATAAAATGGAAACTCAAATGTGCCTTGTTTCTGAAGACATTTGTAAGCCTCAAAAAGCCAGGTAACTTGAAGGGATAGAAGGCAATCAACATCCAGCGAGAGTGAGTTTATTAACGGCAGCACACTTCCTTGTTAAGCTGGAAAGATCACGGCTTGATCATGCTGTGCTCATTAATTTTCTAGTTTTCCTTGTGGGGAAGGTATTTTCTTGAAAAGAAAAATGTGATCAGGAAGTGGTTGAGCAGTAGTGTGTATGCAAGGGGAGGATGCCTGTACTGCAATCAGCAAATGTAGATAACTCAATCTGTCTTTGATCTAGCCCCCTCAAATAATAATTACAGTGACGTTTCAGCAGCATGGGCTGTACAAGGCCACCTGGTACCCTTCAGAGGTCCTCACACAGCTAGCCCATGCTGCCACTGCTTCCCTGCTTGTGCCAGCTGGATCAAAGCTACTCTGAACAGATCTCCTGGTGCGGCAGTCCTGCCTCTGATTCCAGCTTAGACCTATCTAGAGTGGGCCACACCTTTATAAGGTGTGTCAATGAGACATTTCTCCCCTACTTATGATCACCCAGGCCAGGCTAGCCCTAGCTCAGTGTCATATCTTCCTGTGGCAATTTCTTTCTATGGATAAATGGCAGTGGGGAAAGTATTCAACAGGTTAGTGTTTTGGTGCTCGAGAGCAGCAGGGGATGAGGCAGAACAGCGACCAGCCATTTCTACAGATTCATGATCCATGGATCACAGCTGGTGATGCATGGAACGTTTGGGTATGGTCTCACCATGTTAGCTGAATTACTGTACTCAGAGGAGCTAACCCAAAAACAGGGGAAATAACGCACAAAGTCAAACTCGTTTGTTTCAGAGTTCCTTTTATCAGAGTTTTGACCAGTTAGTCCCAACTGTCTAGCAGCCTTCTTGCAAACTTTCCTCTGTGTCTTTGCTTGAACGTATTCTCTACCAGCTTCCTGTTTTGAAGGGTTGCCTTGAACACAGCACACCTTCTTTACTTTAAAGTAAGAATGATTTTTGGAGTTTTGCTTTACTAGCTCCAGGGGGAAGGAAATAATCAGCTTTTGGAAAACAAAAATAGAGCCCAATAGGTATCATCTGAACAGAATAGTCACTTTGTAGATGCATAAATGATGTAATTTGTGATTTCTTCTGAAAGCTGAAGCACATGATCTACTGAGTTCTGTGTCAGGGCCTTATAAAATTGTGGTGCTGATGATTATTAAAATAATACCTACACTGTTCAGTGACCTGTTTCCAGATCAATCAATCTGTTTTGACTGAATTATTTATTTTGTAAATATGTGCAGATCAGGCATGGATTGCAATGAGAGGCAGGCACAAAGGGTGGATGCTTTTCTGTACCTCCTGAAAAATCATGAGAGTTTGGAATCTGGGATTTTGGCTTCAGTAAAGTATAAAGAAAGACCCACTGCAAAGCACTCAGCCAAGCTTCCCCAGGATTGAGGGGAAATGGAGTTGTGGTTTAAGACCACTTCTAATTCAGATGGAAATTCTTCACACATCTGGTGTGATGGTGCAGATAAGCTGAAAGCTGGTTGAAGGACATATTTCCAAACTCTCTAGCTTCAAACTCTTTGCTATGCTGAGTTATTGAATTTGCTTCTTGGAAATGTTACTAGCTGCATGAAAAAAACCTCATTTCTGTGTGAGTCCCGGGAGGATGGCAGTCAGATAACCCTAGTCTATTGTACTTCAGATAACAAGAAAAATCAAATGCGGATCACGTTTTTGTAGCAACAGTGAGGAGCAGGACTCTGAGTTGTTTCAGTCATTCAGAAGATTCTGATTTGTATCTAGTGTCAGGATAGCAACCTCTGCCTCCAAAAAGTGGATGCACCAGTTTATTTTATACAAATACATAGCCACATCCTAATCTGTTACAGGTACTCATGGGAGTGGGGTAGGCAGAACTTCAGCGTCCCAGTGCATGGATGAGACAATGGCGTGAACTTGGAATGTTTTTTATTTTTTATTAAACGATGGTGTAAACTGGGGAAACTATATGGCTGGGCAGGCCCCACCTAAACCAAAATGGAACCAGATTGCTGGCACTTAAATGATGTAGAGCAGTTTTTAAACTAAGGACTCCAGGAGAAGCCAATAGGTAAACGCTGATGAGAAACAATGAAATGAGGGTCCCATTCAATAATGTCAGGTAATGGCTGACAGCTGAATAGTGACAAGTTTTTGAAGTGTTTAGATACAAACACTAGAAGGCTAAATAGTAAAATGAGTAAACTACTGTGCCTCATATTGAAGGAGGATAGTAATATGATTGGCATCAGAGAAACTTGGTGGAATAAGGCAATCAATTGGAGACAGCGATACCAGGGTACAAAATATATCAGAACAGAACAGGTCATGCTGATAGGGGAGTGGTACTATATGTGAAAGAAAGAGTAGAAGCAAATGAGGTAAAAAAAATTAAATTAACCAAACTATAACACAGAATCCCTGTGGAGAGTAATTCCATGCTCTACAAATAAGACTGTAGCAGTAGGATATATTATGATCCACCTGCCCAGTATGGTGGCAGTGACTCTGAAATGCTAAGGGAGATTAAAATAAACATAAAAAAACCCCTCAATAATAATGGGGGATTTCAATTACCCCATATTGACTGGGTATGTGGGATGCAGGGATACAGTTTCTTGACACCTTAAATGTCTGCTTCTTGGAGCCGCTGGTTCTGAAAACTACAATTTAGTTTTGATTTAGTCCTAAATGGAGCACAGGATCTGGTCCAAAAGTTGAATATAGCGGGAGTGCTTGGAAATAGTGCCCATAATATAATTAACTTTAACATCCCTGTGGTGAGAAAGACACCGCAGCAGCCCAGCACTGGCATTTAATTTCAGCAAGGGGAACTACACAAAAATGAGGAGATTAGTTCCACAAATTAAAAGGCACAGCGCCAAAAGGGAAATTACTGCAGGCTGCATGGAAACATTTTAAAGAGCCCATAATAGAGGCTCAACTTAAATGTATATCCCAAATTTAAAAAAAAAACATAGCAAGAGGACCAAAAAAGTGTTACTGTGGTTTAATAACCAAGTAAAGCATGCAGAGCTAGACAAAGAGGCACCATTTAAAAAGTGGAAGTTAAATTCTCGTGAGAAAATTAGAAAGGAGCACAATCTCTGGAAAATTAAAAGTAAAAATACAGTTAGGAAGGCGAAAAAAGAATTCAAAGAACAGCTAGCCAAAACCCAAAAAAGTAATAGCACATTTTTAAGCACCTCAGAAGCAGAAACCTGCTGAACAACAAAGGGGGCCACTGGAGGATCAAGATACTAATGGAGCACACAAAGATAAAGTCATTGTGGAGAAACTAAATGAATTCTTTCTGTGAGTCTTCATGGCTGAGGAGATTCCCAGACATGAGCCTTTCTTTTTAGGTGACAAATCTGAGGAACTGTCCCACAATGAGGTGTCATTAGAGGAGCGTGTGGAACAATTTGATAAACAGTAATAAGTCACCAGGGTCAGAGGGTATTTACCTCAGAATTCTGAAAGAACTCAAATATGAAATTGCAGAACTACCAAGATTTGTAATGTATTCTCTAAATGAGCTTCAGTACCAAATAACTGGAGGATAACTAATGGTCACATACCATGGCAATTACATACCAGTAAGTTTAATTTCTATACCAGGCAAACTGGCAGAATCTGTACTAAGGAGCAGAATTGTCAGACACGTGGATGAGCATAATTTGCTGGGGAGGACTCAACATGGTTTTTGTAAAGGGAAATTATGTATGACCAATCTTCTACTCTTCTTTGAGGGGATCACTAAGCATTTTGACAAGGTGGGATCCAGTAGATATACTTTATTTAGATTTCCAAAAAGCCTTTGACATGGTCCCTCTCCAAAGTGTCTTAACAAAGTAAGTTGACGTGGGATAAGGGGGAAGATCCTCTCATTGACTGATAACTGGATAAGAGATAGTAAGCAAAGGGTCGGAATAAATGGTTGGTTTTCAGAATGTAGAGACGTAATTAGTGGTGATCTGAATTGTGACCAATCCTATACAACATATTCACAAATGATTTGAAGAATGGGGTGATCAGTGAGGTGCCAAATTTGCAGATGAAACAAACCTGCTCAAGATAGTTAAGTCAACAGTAGACTGCTAAGAGCTTCAAAAGCATTTCACACATCTGGGTGAGTAGATAACAAAATGTAGATGAAATTCAATATTGATAAATGCAAAGTAGTGCATATTGGAAAACAGAACGGTAACTATCTGTGTAAAATGATGGGGTGTAAATTAGCTGTTACTGCTCAAGAGAGAGATCTCAGAGTCATTGCGGTTAGTTCTCCGGGAACATACACTCAATGGTCAGCAACAGTCAAAAAAAAAGCAAACGGAATGTTGGAGATCATTAAGAAAGAGATACATGCTAAGACAAAATATATATTTATATTATCTCTATATAAATCCACCAGCATATTTACCCAGCTTTGCTTGGTTCCTTAAGGCCGCCTCTACACTACCAGCCTCTGTCGACAGAGATTACTGTTGACAGAGAAACCTCTGTGTCAACAGATCACCACAGTACCTGTGTCGACAGATCGCATCTATGCATAAAAGTCGCTTGAAAGAGCAAGCCGCTGCCTTGCCCTCTGTTGACAGAATGGCTGACTAGAAGCTCTGCAAACAAGGCTGCCCAGGGAACCAGAATGCCCTCTGTTGACAGAACAGTCTGCACGGTCAACTTGTCAACAAAACACTGTCAGCAGAGGCGTTATACCTGATCAGGAATAGGGATAATGCTGCCAGCTGAACAGCTGGGTTTTGTTGCCAAACTCCCAACAGAGTGCTTTAACTTTGTAGATGCTCAGTGAGTTTTGTCCACAAAAGCCCAGTTTTGGCCACAGAGGCTGCCTGTGTAGACATAGCCTAAGTGGCGTAATAGACTTTTGCTTCGCATACTCGAAGGGTTGACTGTCTTGTTCCGACTCTTTGTTTCTCTGTGTCCCTCAATTTCATTTCCTTGAACATAAGAACGGCCATACTGGATCAGACCAAAGGTCCATCCAGCCCAGTATCCCGTCTGCCGCCAGTGTCCAATGCCAGGTGCCCCAGAGAAGGAGAACAGAAGACAATGATCAAGTGATTTATCTCCTGCCATCCATCTCCTGCCCTTGTACTGAAGGCTAGGGCACCATACTTTACCCCTGGCTAATAGCCATTTATGGACCTAACCTGCAAAAATTTATCAAGCTCTTTTTTAAACCCTAATAGAGTCCTGGCCTTCACAGCCTCCTCTGGGAAGGAGTTCCACAGGTTGACTGTGCGCTGTGTGAAGACCGTGTGGGACCGTGTCAAAGGCTTTCTGGGAATCTAGGTATATTATGTCCACTGGGTGTCCCTTGTCCACATGTTTATTAACCCCTTCAAAGAATTCTAATAGGTTAGTTAGACACGACTTCCCTCTGCAGAAACCATGCTGACTTTTGCCCAACAATTCGTGCTCTTCTACATGCCTTGCAATTTTATTCTTTACTATTGTTTCTACTAATTTGCCTGGTATGATGTTAGACTTATCGGTCTATAATTGCCAGGGTCTCCGCTGGAGCCTTTTTTAAATATTGGCGTTATATTGGCCGTCTTCCAGTCATTGGGTACCGAAGCAGATTTAAAGGATAGGTTACAAACCACTGTTAATAACTCCGCAATTTCACATTTGAGTTCTTTCAGAACCCTTGGGTGAATACCATCTGGTCCTGGAGACTTGTTACTATTCAGCTTATCAATTAACTCCAAAACCTCCTCTAATGTCACTTCAATCTGGGAGAGTTCCTCAGATTTGTCTCCTAAAAAGGCTGGCTCAGATTTAGGAACCTCTGTAACATCCTCAGCCGTGAAGACTGAAGCAAAGAAATCATTTAATCGCTCCGCAATGGCACTGTCTTCCTTGATCGCTCCTTTTATATCTTTATCGTCCAAGGGCCCCACTGCTTTTTTAGCGGGCTTCTTGCTTCTAATGTATTTTAAACACATTTTACTATCATTTTTTGAATTTTTGGCTAGCTGTTCCTCAATATCTTTTTTGGCTTTTCTTACTACGTTATGACACTTAATTTGGGAGTGTTTATGTTCCTTTCTATTTTCCTCACTAGGATTTGACTTCCACTTTTTAAAAGCTGCCCTTTTCTCTCTCACTGCCTTTTTAGCATGGCTGTTTAGCCATGGTGGTTCTTTGTTAGGTCTCTTACTGTGTTTTTTTATTTGGGGTATACATTTAAGTTGGGCCTCTAGTATGGTGTCTTTAAACAGTTTCCATGCAGCTTCCAGGGATTTTAGTTTAGTTATTCTACCTTTTAGTTTCTGTTTAACTAGCTTCCTCATTTTAGTGTAATTCCCCTTTTTGAAATTAAATGCCAGCATGTTTGACCGTTGCGGTGTTCTTCCCAACACAGGAATATTAAAAGTTATTATATTGTGGTCACTATTTCCAAGCAGTCCAGTAACAGTTACCTCTTGGACCAGATCCTGCGTTCCAGTCAAGACTAGATCGAGAATCGACTCTCCCCTTGTGGGTTCCTGTACTAGCTGCTCCAAGAAGCAGTCATTTAAGGCATCAAGAAATTTAATCTCTGAATCCCGTCCTGAGGTGACATGTACCCAATTAATATGGGGATAATTGAAATCTCTTATTATTACTGTGTTAGCCTCTTTAATCTCCCTTAACACTTCAGCATCACTATCACTGTCGTGGTTAGGTGGTCGGTAATATATTCCTAATGCCATATTCATATTAGAGAAATGAATTGTTATCCATAATGATTCTATGGAACATTTTGATTCCTTTAGGATTTTTGCTTCATTTGATTCTATATTATCCTTCACGTATAGGTACCACTCCGCCACCCGCATGACCTGTTCTGTCTTTCTGATATAATTTATATCCTGGTATGATAGTGTCCCACTGACTGTCCTCATTCCACCATGTTTCTGTGATGCCTATTATGTCAACTTCCTCCTTTGATATGAGGTACTCCAGTTCACCCATCCTATTAGACAGACTCCTAGCATTTGTGTAAAAGCACTTTAAAAAACTACCACTATGTGCGCCTTTCACAGACGCCTTGGATTTTTTTTATATGCGATTGTTTCACACCTGATCTTGCCCATATATTATTTCCCACGTTCCCTATCTGACAATCTTCTAGGGCATCCCTATCTGTGGAGCCTCGTGTAAGAGAAGTCTCCGTCCGATCCACGTGCTCCCCCGCACCAAACTTCTCTACGACCTTTGAGTGATTGAGTGTCTTGTTCCCTGAGAATGAACTTGAGTATCTCTGTGCTCCTCAGCCTCATTTGCTTGAGTTGTTAACTGGTGTGTTGTGTCTGTATGAAGGTGACTTTCTCTTTGGTCTTCATTTTCACATGCCCTAAGTGCCACTCATCTATGTCTCTGAGGCTGCGTCTACACGTGCACGCTACTTCGAAGTAGCGGCAGTAACTTCGAAATAGCGCCCGTCACGTCTACACGTGTTGGGCGCTATTTCGAAGTTGAAATCGACGTTAGGCGGCGAGACGTCGAAGTCGCTAACCCCATGAGCGGATGGGAATAGCGCCCTACTTCGACGTTCAACATCGAAGTAGGGACGTGTAGACGATCCGCGTCCCGCAACATCGAAATAGCGGGGTCCTCCATGGCGGCCATCAGCTGGGGGGTTGAGAGATACTCTCTCTCCAGCCCTTGCGGGGCTCTGTGGTCACCGTGGGCAGCAGCCCTTAGCCCAGGGCTTCTGGCTGCTGCTGCTGCAGCTGGGGGTCCGTGCTGCATATACAGGGTCTGCAACTAGTTGTTGGCTCTGTGGATCTTGCACTGTTTAATGAAAGTGTGTCTGGGAGGGGCCCTTTAAGGGAGCGACTTGCTGTTGAGTCCGCCCCGTGACCCTGTCTGCAGCTGTGCCTGGCTCCCTTATTTCGATGTGTGCTACTTTGGCGTGTAGACGTTCCCTCGCTGTGCCTATTTCGATGTTGGGCTGAGCAACGTCGAAGTTGAACATCGACGTTGCCAGCCCTGGAGGACGTGTAGACGTTATTCATCGAAATAGCCTATTTCGATGTCGCAACATCGAAATAAGCTATTTCGAAGTTGGGTGCACGTGTAGACGTAGCCTCAGTTTCCAGTTGATATGTCTCTGTGTTGCGGTTTCACCAGCTCTTGATTGTGCCATTCTTTGTGACTGTGATGTCGTTGGATGCAAAAAATGGTCTTTATTTTTAGGCATTTTGCAAAAGTTTCTGTAAGTGAATTTTTCACTTTGTACGTTGTTACACTTTGAATGGCAAAGTGCAGAGACTATTTGTCTGTTGCGTCTTTTCTGAAAGGTCTTGAGAAGGAATCATATTGCAGGTCCATGCTACTATTCTGGATCATCTTGGTGTAGTGCAGGGGTGAAAGTAACTGCAATGTTCATTGAGGCATCATCATATAGTAAACCCCCACCCTCAGGGAGGCTCCTCGTCAATAAGGGGGTCATGAGAAAGCAGTGTGTGAGGGTGGAGTTAAGGGGTCTGAAGGGAAGAGGTAGGTGTGGTAGGAGTAAGAGCAGGTGGCGAAGAGAGTTGGGGGGGTAGCGTGGGAGTTAGGGTGTTGGGGGGGCTCAGTACAGGGTGTGGGGGGGGGTGCCAGAATGAGGGTAAAGACTCAGAGCACAGTGTTTGGTGTGTGTGAGAGGAACCTGGGGAGGGGGTGGGGGTATAGATGCCACAGCAAGCGGTTTTGGTTGTGCGGTTGGCCCAGGGCAGGGATGGAGCATGGTGGAGTGAGGGCAGGGGGTAGGAGACTCAGGGCTGAGGGTTTGGTGTCAGGGAGGGTTTAGAGGAGGTGTTGGGGTGTGAGGGTGGGCTGTGGCAAGGCGGTGGGGTGGAGGAGTACAAGGAGTGGGAGGCTAGGGGTGCTTAGTGTAAAGGGGGGGTGGGGTTGTGTGGTGAGGGTAGGGGGCGGAGATGAGGCCAGATGGATTGGTGTGTGCAGGAGGATACCTGCAGAGGGTAAGGGTGCAGACATCAGAGCTGGGGGGCTCCAGTTTCAGGGGTGGTGGGCAGTGGAATGAGGGAAGTGGGTGAGGGGGGTCAAGGACCAAGGTTCGGAGTGGGGCTTGAGGGTGCTGCACAGCAGGGGACTTAACCAGGGGGCTGGGTGGTCTCAGGGGTCTTACCTGGAGCAGCCACAGTTGAGAAGATGGAGCTGGTTCTTTGAAGGGGCACATCTGAGCTGCCCAGCCCTGGCATCTCCTTGCAGAGGTGTTCAGGCCACGGTTCCTGGCCCGAGCGTCTCTGGGGTGAGGGAGTACTGGTCCAGGGTGGCTTCTGCAGCCTCAGCCTTTGCTCCTGGATGGGGATCCACCTCCCCACACTAGGGGGAGGCTGGGGCTGACCTCCTTGCTGGGAGGACAATATCCCCCACCCAAGCCTGAAGTTGCAGGGGCAAGTCTACAGATGCAGATCCTTTCCCCAGCCCAGCGAGAGGTGCAGGGTGGGCAGGGCCAAGACGATGGCTGTTTTCCCTGGCCCTGATGAGAGGTGCAGGGTAGGCCGGGATCCGGGCTGGTGCCACAGCTCTTTTGCCTGGCACTGGGAAAAGTGGCAGTGGGGCCGTGGTTCTTTTCCCCAGCCCCAGTGAGAGCAGTGGGAGGGGCGCAGGATGGGGTATAGAACAGCTGCTCTATGAGCAGAGATTAATGACTGGGACGTTCCAGCTTGGAAATGAGATGATTAAAGGGTATCTCTATAAAATCATGACTGATGCAGTGAAAATAAATAAAGACATGTTATCTCCTCCTTCTCCTGTAGGTTTAAAATAAACAAAAGGAAGTGTTTCTTCACACAGCACACAGTCAACCTGTGGAACTCTCTCAGATGCTGCTCTGAAGGACAGGACATTAATAAGATTTAAAAAAGAACTAGATAAAATTCATGAGGTTAAGTCCATCAATGCCTGTTAGCTAGGGTGGGCAGGTCATGTGTCCCTAGCCTCTGTTTGACAGGGCTGGGAATGGGTGACAGTAGATGGACCACTTTGATGATTGCCTGCTCTGTTACTTCCCTCTGGGTCACTACCAGAAGACAGGATACTGGCCTAGATGGCCCCTTGGTCTGACCCAGAATGGCCATGCTTATGTTCTTATAGAGGGACCAGGAACCTCCGCGAAGTTCATATGTTTCTTTTGGATGTAGAGATAAATAATGGTACGATCTGTAGTCCCTGCATGTCTCAGGATCCACAGAGATAGGAGACTGCAGCATCATGTGTTCTCTCCATGCTCAATGCCTGATCTTTTTTCTCCTTGGCAACATAGCTGTTAGAAGCCATTTGGCTTCTCTTTCCATGGCTCTGGCTGGAGTTCCAAGCACAGAATATATAGAAATGCTGGTTGTACAGGTATTAATTAATACATCAGTTGGGATGGCTGTTAATGAAATAACCGTCGTTGTTTGTTTTTCTTTGTAATGGTCAAACTACAACATTACAGTGGGCATAAGTCTGCCCCTGAGCTTCACCCTCCTGGCCAGGTCTGCTGAAACCAGCGGTATAGCTGTCAGGATATAAGGCCAATGATGGCGATGTAGACTGAGTAACTGAAATGGGGCCAGAGCAACATTCTGGTCAGATGCTGTCACCAACTGGAACAAAGTTATTCACAGACCGTCTGAAAGCATCTTCCATAAAAGAAGAGGATCGACTGATGTCTCATCAAGGATCTGTAAACACTGGAGCGGGAGAGGCCTGTGCAGAGGGATGCAGAAGGTAAAAAAGATGTGGTCTCCTCACCTCAAAAAAGATATACTGGCATTAGAAAAAGTTCAGAAAAGGGCAACTAAAATGATTAAGGGTTTGGAAAGGGTCCCATATGAGGAGAGACTAAAGAGACTGGGACTTTTCAGTCTGGAAGAGAGGAGATTGAGAGGCAATATGATAGAGGTATATAAAATCATGAATGGTATGGAGAAAGTGAATATTGAAAAGTTATTTACTTTTCCCCATACTATAAGAACTAGAGGACACCAAATGAAATTAATGGGTAGTAAGTTCAAAACTAATAAAATAAAATTTTTCTTCACACAGTGCACAGTCAACCTGTGGAACTGCTTGCCGGAGGAGGCTGTGAAGGCCAGCACTCTAACAGAGTTTAAAATAGAGCTTGATAAAATTTTGGAGGTTAGGTCCATAAATAGCTATTAGCCAAGGGTAAAGTATGGTGCGCCTACCCTTTAGTCGAAGGCTGGAGACAGATGGCAGGAGACAAATCAGTTGATCATTGTCTTCGGTTCACCTCCTCTAGGGCAGCTGGCATTGGCCATCGGCAGACAGGATACTGGGCTGGATGGACTTTTGGTCTGACCCAGTATGGCCATTCTTATGTTTTTATGCCTGTCCCCAACCATTTTTGTTCTTGTTTGGTGCCAAATGGCCAGTCCTTCTTAGTAAAATGAGTCATGGTTTGTGGTAACAAACCGAGCCACGACGCAGGATTAGCTAGTCAAACCATTACAATGTGACATGCTACTAAATCCGATCAACTGAGGCTAACCACTCAACAAGTAACTAGAGCCTTTTGCCTCTGTGTTTGGCATGAAGGAAAACCCCACACGCTTTCCCTGCCAAATTGCCTTACCGTTGCCTTCCACGCTTTAGTCTCGGACACAAGAATATTTGAAGGAGTGGAGGAAATTGTGATGATTTGCGCCAGTTTTACTGGAAATGCAAGAGCACTAGCAAAGATGACAAGCTGCAAGACTGTCTTAGAAGAATTCCTGTTCATTCCTATCCTGAGCATGTTGGCAGTGTAAAGCTGAGCCTCATTATACTCCTAATTCGAGTATGATTAATAAACACGTTTGCCCATGGGAGCCCAAGCCCAGTCAGCATCCATACATCCTCTATCACAGGGAGTGCTCCAGTAAGCGGTGCGCTTCCAGAAATCAGTCCCAAGGCACTCCACGCCTGTTCAGTCACTACGTCGCCAAGAATATTTAAAGGAGGAAGTAATCAGAAATCAATCATACTCCTCAGAAGGATCACAACACTAATGAATTAACCACAAGAAAAGCAGCTTGGCTGGGGGTACTGCAGATGGCTGTATAATTGATTGACTCTATTGGTGCTAGAATAGGGTATTAGTTAACTGAAAACTATGTCTATTAGTTAACTGAAATCTTTGCATTGACTTTGATGGGCTTTGGGTGAGACTTTTTAGACTATTACTTTTTCGCTGTGAGTTTTACCTGGAGAAAGCATCTTGAGGGAAATATGGTTCTGCAGTGTTCCTCGCCTGCATTAGTTCTCCATTATGCAGCAATGCTAATAAAATAGCTAGCTGTTCTCATCAGTACTTTTCCTCCAGAGTGCTTCCCAGGAGAAGTAAGCATCATTATCCCCATTTCTCAGACAGGGAAAACTGAGATACGGGCAGGCAAGACATGCTACTATCAGACAATGGATAAACTGAGAATAGATCCCGCTTTTCTTAAATCCTGATCCATTGCTTAGTCTACTAGGCAACACTGCCTCCCAACCTTTAAAATGTTTCTGTTCAGACATTCATGGATCAGATGCCTTTCATCTCCCTAACAAGCCAGTAACGGCTGAAAAATGTCATCACCTGATAGCTCATCAGTAGCCTATCGGAAGTGAGTTGTAAGCTCAGTCTTGTTCCTAACAGACAGGTATCCATGTTATAGAAGCATCTGATTTACACCCTTGTAGGCAGTTTCAACAGAGCTGCATGAGTATGAGGCTTGACTAGTGGCATGGACAGCCATTGGGGGCTCTAGGGTAAGGTGGGAGGCACCCCGGCTGTATGCCCCAGAAGGGGCAGGGCCAAGGGCAGATGAGGAAGAGCCTCTGGCATTGGGGCCTCAGCACAGCCTGGACCTTGTGTATGGACCCTCTCTCTTTTGTCACAGCCACGCACATCTGGAGCTCTGCGCCCCTTTCAAACACCAGGCCAAGGGGCAACTGCCTACTTTGCCCCACCCGGCGGCCCTGGGCCTAACCAACCTTCTGATCCCCAAAGCTGCTCTTGTCTTTTCTGGGTTTTAGGTCTGTTAGGGTGTTTCTGCACAGCAAAGTTAATTTGGCATAAAGGCCGTTATTCCAAAATAACTTTGTGAATGTCTATACAGCAAGACCACTATTTCTAAATAATTTTGCAATAGTTAACAGCTTAGTTTGAATTCCGTAAACCTTGTTCACTGAGGACTAGAACCCATTCTGGAACAAATATTTCATAATAGGAGTTGCACAGACAGGGAATGGGGTTATTTTGAAAGCAGCTATTCTGGAACAGTTTATTCCAAAATAACACTGCTGTGTAGACACAGAACGCTATTTTTATTTGCTTCTAGGAGCTTTAATTGAAAATAGGCTCTTTTGTGTGTGGGCACAATATTTAGGAATAAGTTTTTCTTCTTTTGGGGCTTCCCAGTAGTGTGGACGTGTTATTACAGAATAGCTTATTTTGGAATAATAACTCCAGAACAAGCTATTCCAGAATAGCTGAATGCGTAGACATGCCCCAAGTGTGGCACTACAGGGAATCTCTTTCTGATACTACCTGTACTGTACTTGGGCAACAGGGACTCTACCAGCAGGGCACCTTCCATAAGAACTACATTCACTTCAGAAATACAGTACAACCTTTAGTACTGATCAAATACTTGCTATTTGGGGTGCCTCTTGAACAACTGCTCTGCAAGGCTGTGATTTATATTCCTATGCATTTCATCCAGAGCTAACAGAGCAGGACTCACTTGAGAATGTAAAATGGTGGGGAAATGATCAAGATCAAGGCACATTTTAAGCACACCTACTCCTTTCCAAAGCCATTTCTGATCTCTTCTTGTTGTACGCTGCCAGTGTTTGCATGTAGGTACTGGCTCTTTTATGTAAGTTGCCATATCACCTTATGTTGCTAAGCACCTGTGCTTTAATTCAGTAGGGAATATTTAGGATAAACTTTGTGCTGGACCACTCTTGCAAGTGTAATAAATCATTTAATCTTCCCTACAAAGACTGCTGCTGGTGCAATATGATAAGACCAAGTAATTCCAGTGCAAGACAAAGTGTTTCTCCTGGTATTCTGAAATCACCACTTCCTCTGCTCCCCAAACAGCGCAGATGCCTGCTTTCAGTGCAAACAGCAGCATCAGATAAAAAAGCCTAGATTTTTCTTATTTAAAAAAAAACAACATTCATTCAGCTCAAAATTATGGAATAACTAACTGGGACAGTTTAAGACAGTAGTTGTTTTATGACACTAGTGTTGACAGTGGTAGAAAATTAAGGCTAAGATTTAGTGCTGTGCTGTTAAAAAGCCACAACACAGAATTTTTGGGTGGAGAGGCAATTATAGGTAAAATGACTTCAAGTCACTTTGTTCACTCTTATTTCTGAGAACCTGTCTAAGAGTGCATCTCTGAAGCCATCATTTGCAGCTCAGTATGATGTATTGAATCGTTGAATTCTAGAACTGTAAGGAACTTCAAGATGTCATCAAATCTGGTCTCCTGCCCTCATAGTTGGACAAAGCACCATCTTGATCAGCTCTGACAGATGTTTGTTTCACCTGCTCTTAAAAAAATCTCCAATGATGGCGCTTCTGCAACCTTCTTAGGCAATTTCTTCCAGTGCTTAACCATCCTGACAGTTAGGAAGTTTTTCTTTATGTCCAACCCAAACCTCCTTGCTGCATTTTAAGGCCATTGCTTCTTGTCCTACTCTCAGAGGTTAAGGCAAATAATTATCTGATGGGAGTGCCAATTTTGGTTGACTGTATTCCCGGGAGTTTCATCATATGACAATTTTTAATTAAAGATTCATCTTCAGTTCCTGGAGATGCCAGGACGATCGTGGAGGATTGGCAACCCTAGAGTCTGAGCTACCTTTCATCTAACTAGATTGGGTACCAGAGGATTCAAGCAGCAGCAGCAAATGCTACAATGCAGTTTAACCTCATGAGTCACCACCCAGTGCTCCAGACAGTATCATACAGTCCACATGGAAAGCCTGGGCACTGATAACTTCACTGCACTGGTATCATAGAAAGCTAAACTATAAGTAGTTTTGGCACATCACCTTAAACTGCAGTTGCATCACATGATTGTGGTATAGACAGGCCTTAAGTCTACAGAAAACTGAAAGCTGTTCATGGCTGACAGCGCTGCCCAGTATTTCCAGAGCACTGCATGTTAGTGCCCTGCTTGGCAAACACTAGGGCTTTGGACGGGATCCTCAGAAAGCAGACTTATGGCTGTCTTCTTCAGTTCTTGGCCCAGTGAAACTCTGTCTGGAGAAAGAGGCCAAACTGGTGAGGAGGATCCAACTTACACAGTGAACTGAAACCTCTCTATGAACATATCTCCTGAATTCAGTATGAGTCATTTGTCCCTTGGCAACAGAAAATGGCCACTTATAAGAGACTATGTTACACAATCAGTTGTACAAGAAAGAATTGAAATGAAGCTGATGGCTCCTCTCTCATGTCAGAGTCGCATACAAACATCTCAGAGTAACCTTTCTAATTATGGGCCCAGGCCAGAGCTCACTGGAGTCCTTTATCTGACTTCACTGAGTGAGGAATTAGTTGCTCCATGCTAAGTTTGAAGTTAATCAGAAATACCCACCCCACCAGTCCCTTGGTCAGTAATCCCATTGAGAGGCAACCTTACATTTTCCCAACAAAATGCTTCCATCATAAATTTTATTCTCATTTATCTTTTTACAGTATGGCCAAGTATAGTTAGAAACTATAGAATATAAACTGTATGTGACATGAAACATCATAGATAGAAAACAAACTTATGTGGCTGTTGATGCCATGCTTTAGCAGCTGTAAATATTGTATAATACTCAATTTTGCCCTCACTTATCCAGCTCCATCTCTTCAGTAGCAAAGAGAAATGCTTTAAAAATAGCAGTGAAGTCAAGAGCTATGAGGAACGTGAGGGCAAGGCAGGAGGGGGAGTCCTGACTCCCCAGCCCAGGAGAGGGGCAGAAATTAGGGCAGTGAGCCCTGGTCCTCCCCATGCTTTCTCAGAGCCATGCACAGACTGGAAGCACAGTGTTGCCATGGCATTTCAAAGGGGCCCAGAGCTGCTTCAGCAGTGGTGGTGGCTGACGCTCCAGCCCCCTTTAAAAGGTCGGGCCCTGGGGCCCTTTCACCGCCTCCGCTACCCCCAGGTGACAGAGGATAGTTTTCTGTCTTTATTATTGTTTGTTGTTGGCGTTTCAAATATTGTTCTGGCCAGGTCGGCGGCAGGTCAAAATTAAATTAAAAGAAAAACTGGAAATGACTGTCTAGGAAGGAGTACTGTGGAAAGAGATCTGGGGGTTATAGTGGATCACATATTAGAGATGAGTCAACAGTGTGACACTGTTGCGAAAAAGAAAAAGGAGTATTGTTCTGGGATGATATAATGCATGAACCAGGACCTAAAACCCTCCACTGGAGGCCTTGTTGGCCAGTCATACCCCACCCCAGAAAGGCTATAAAGTAGTCTTCCGGGAAGACCAGATTGGCTGCAAAGGCCAATTAGGAGTCAGGAAGGCCCTATCAAAGCAGATCAGCAGTTAGTTGCAGTGTGGAATTCAAAGGACACATGTTGGGAAATGGCTGTCTGAGAGGACAGCACCATGGACAGCTCCCTGTGCAGCCACCAACTGATCCTTCTTAGCTAGATAGGGAGTCTCCTGTCCATTGCAGCCCTTATCCACCTTCACAGCTGTTGTAGCATTACCCTTGCTGTCTTCCGCTGAGGACTTTTAGGGTTCTTCTTGGTCTGGACCCTCCCCCGGGCCTTGCTGCCATGAGCTGCGTCTACACGTGCACGCTACTTCGAAGTAGCGGCACCAACTTTGAAATAGCGCCCGTCGCGTCTACATGCGTCGGGCGCTATTTCGAAGTTAACTTCGACGTTAGTCAGCGAGACGTCGAAGTCGCTAACCTCATGGGCTACGTCTACACGTGCAGCTAACATCGAAATAGTCTATTTCGATGAATAACGTCACGTCCTCCAGGGCCAGCAACGTCGATGTTCAACTTCGACGTTGCTCAGCCCAACATCGAAATAGGCGCAGCGAGGGAACGTCTACACGTCAAAGTAGCACACATCGAAATAGGGATGCCAGGCACAGCTGCAGACAGGGTCACAGGGCGGACTCAACAGCAAGCCGCTCCCTTAAAGGGCCCCTCCCAGACACAGTTGCACTAAACAACACAAGTTACACAGAGCTGAGAACTGGTTGCAGACCCAGTATAGATCCACAGAGCTGACAACTGGTTGCAGACCCTGTGCCTGCAGCATAGATCCCCAGCTGCCGCTCTATGGTCACCGTGGGCAGCAGCCCTTAGCCCAGGGCTTCTGGCTGCTTCTGCGGCAGCTGGGGATCTATGCTGCAGGCACAGGGTCTGCAACCAGTTGTCAGCTCTGTGGATCTTGTGTTGTTTAGTGCAACTGTGTCTGGGAGGGGCCCTTTAAGGGAGCGGCTGGCTGTTGAGTCCGCCCTGTGACCCTGTCTGCAGCTGTGCCTGGCATCCCTATTTCGATGTGTGTTACTTTGACGTGTAGACGTTCCCTTGCTGCGCCTATTTCGATGTTGAGCTGAGCAACGTCGAAGTTGAACATCGACGTTGCCGGCCCTGGAGGACGTGTACACGTTATTCATCGAAATAGACTATTTCGATGTTGGCTGCACGTGTAGACGTAGCCCATGGGTGACTGTGCCAGGAGTTCGAGATTCCCTGCGGCATTGCTCTAGGGTTCACAGGAACACACAAGCCCGCTCACAAGAAGGTGACAATCCAGGGCATGGGTATGGTTAAACAGTTACTAACCATCAAGATTGTTAGAAACAGAACAAATTGCCTGTGGAGGCAATGAAATCTCCATCACTGGTGCTGCTAAGAAGTGGCAAAGGTGACAGTGCACCTCAGTGCGCTGCTCCAGTAAGAAAAAGCTGGCCGGCCGGCAGGGGGCTCGGCTTCAAGAGGAGGTGCAGTGTGCTCTCAGCTGGGGTTCTGGTGCTTTTACTAAGCCGCAGGCAGGCAGCCAGGTAGGTTGGAGCGTCTAGCTGTGGGTGGGCTCCCACACCAGTCTGGGACTGCCCCAGCCCTGAGCTCCCCCTAGGGTTTCATATGAACGATGGGATGGCTGAAGACCTCCACCCCCTGCAACCTGTCTGGGGATGCTGTTTGCTGGTCACCTACCTGTCAGGAGCAAGAGGAAAGCAAACAGCCTATCTGGGTCCCTCTGCTGGCTGGGGAGGAGGCAGAGGAGTGACTGACCCACACTGTGAGTTTCTCTGTCTCACCTCGAGAGTGAGGAAAGGGAACAGTAAGTAGGTTCCTTCATGAATCTTGGGGGGGACTTCACCCACTCCCTAGATAGCATCCTTGCCCCTCTGAACACCTCCCATACATGCATACTCCTGCCCCCTGCCCTTAGCCCCTCCTCACACACCCAGCCGTGAATCCTGCACCCCTTCACCCTCAGGCACCTGCCATGAATCCCGCACCTCCCACATTCTCACCCCTTGCCATGAGCGCCCCCCATCCACACCCAGCACAACCCCCTGCCCTGAGTGCCCCCCATTCCACCCAACACTCCTTACAGGTACTGTTGCATTGCCACATCCCTGACTCCATGTCCTGAGCACCCCCCGTGAACCCAGTCCCACATGGGGGAGGAGATGGTATGATGCAACAGTGCCTATAGGAAATTTAAGTTTCTTTCACCTCTGAGAAAGATTCGACAAGCCCATATCAGGGAGGGGGCTAGTTGTGATGTAGTCCTGCCTTAAGTGCAGGAGACTGCACTTGATGACCTATTGCAATCCTTTCCCGTCCTCTGCTGCTATGGTTCTGTGATTTGGGATCAGCGGCATTGAAATTGGCAGTTCAAAACACCAACCAAGGCAGTTCTGTGGAGATGTAGTTCTGGAGCATAAGGTACAACTCAGCACTGACATTTTCCTAAGACAAAGCTTCATCTTAACTCTGCTCATCAGGAGAGTGCTCATGAATATGGTGAAATGTGACAGCTTTGGTAGGGTCATTCTCATGTTTGCTCCTGAATTTACACGGCATTTGCACCTTTCCTCTCCCCCATTTCATCTTTGGCCTCAGAGAACTTCCAGCACTTTTGATAAAGAAGCTGAGTGCTGAAGCTGTTGGACAGCCTCTTATTTTCCTGGGAGTGCTCTGGAGTGTACTTAAGCGTCAGTTATTTCAAAGGTGTAGCATTATGCTTGTCAATAATAATTGCAATATATTCCCCTGAAAATGACAGTGGCAAACCTGCTGTTGTTATAAGCATCCATCGCAGAGTGAGAGGTGTGACAGTCCACTTGCTTGAGGTGAGAAGTATTGTCACCAGATTCAGAAAAAGGTACTCTGAATCCCATAGGGCTGCTATTGATGTGGATGCCAATTATTTAGCTTCCATCTGGTATTCACTACCTCATGCTCTGACAGAGAAAGGTGTCTGCGTTCTGCACCACAACTTTGAAGTTATAGGGAATCAAGCTGTCAATTCTTTCTTTTCACAGACTATTCTTCACTTCCTTTATGTAAAGGGTTCCCCCCCCCCACCCAGGTCATCTTTTGAAGATTGCCTGTTTGTTTAAAATTGAGGTAGATGTCAAACATTAACTTCAGTTCTCGTCACAGAAGGGGAAGAAAGCAATAATTGCCAACAATTGCAGTGACCACATCTAATGACAGTGGTAATTTCCTCTCATAAGCAGAAGATGGGCAAGGCATTGCTGTCAGAGATAATACAGGGAGGAAACTTTTGATGAATGTAAACTTCTTAGGGCATGTTTGCTTTGATTGTACAAAAATATATTTATACTAATTCTTCAGCTAAAGAAGTCTCATAATTTTATTAAATATTTTGGTTTGATAAACAATAAAAAAATGAAACAAAATATGGACTAAACAAATGGTATTTCTCCAATGTACCCAAGTCCCAGTGTGTTCTCATAACATTTAGAAGCCTAGTTTTTTTTAGGAGGGTCAAAACTATCATTGTCTTAAGTGGGTAGGCCCAAATTGATCAGGTGTTCATTTTTAAGAGACTCATGCTTTGGTTCAATGAAGAGAAACATTCTAAGTAGTGTCATGCCAGTTACTCTGAAACTGGTCTCAATTGGAAACAGTAGCAGATGGTGAGGAAGGCAAGAGCCAAAGGGACTGAAAAATGAAAGGAAACTTGTCTTCTGTAGATTGGACAGCAGTTGGCATGACTATTGGCTTACCAATTCAGTTGCTAAAGCTGACTGTGAGCTGCTTTCCTACGATGCTGTTTGCTTGGCATTCAGAAGTAAGTGTTGGGTGGTTTGAGGCTAGGAGTTACCCATCCTAGGAAAACAAACTGAAGTATCGGGCTCCCACTTGGATGCTAGAGACAGCCTGCCTGATGGCCTGGTTGGCTGAGATGCCGGTGGCAGGGCTTGCATCCAGAAGCAGTAAAGTATTTGAATGATGTAACTCAAGGGCATGTGTCCCTTCTCAGCAAGTGTCAGGAGAGATAAGGAGATGTGCAGAGATGTTAACAGAACCCCTAGCTCATTTTCTTGGCCTCCGGGAACTGACTGATGGCTACACTGAACTACTGCTGTCCTCATTTGGGCTAATTTCATGAAAAATTGTGAGCCTACCATGACTCAAGCCTTCTCTCAGCATGCCTCAGGCCTGAGCTGTACCTTTCTGACTAGTGAGCAGTCTGGGAAATAGATGAAAAATAAAACTGAAAACTGATTTGCTCCTTGTGTGTAATCAGACATGTGCTGACCTCTGTGGTAAAGCGTTCACTGGTCTCTAAGCCCATGAGCATTGCAGAAACAATACAGCTAAGGCAGAAAAGCTGGATTCTCTTCCATTTTTCACACCAATAAGCATACCTGCCAAGTTCCAGTTGATTACCTCGTGCAAGCCCACCAAAGATGGCTGGTTTGCTGAGGGGTAGCGTAGTGCTTAGGTTAGCCTGCAGAACCTTTTATCACTGAGGATGTGCAGGAGGTAGTTTAAAAAAAGGAAAAAAAAAACCAACCCTGTGTCTCAGCACCCAGCTGGTTAGCGCATTATGTAAACTGGGTACCCTTGTTTTGGAGATTGGTACGGAACAATAAACATATAATTCCCTACTGTTGTTTTTAGAGTCCCTTTTCAAAGGAGAACTGCACTTCAAATGTTCAGTTCTACCCTCAGCTATATGCAGAAGTTTCTCCCACAATCTGTTCTATTCTATATCGATTTCTAAATCATGTTCATCACTGAAGCATCTGAACACTTTCCAGTAGTGCATTAAGTGATATCACTGACGTCTGTCATTTTTATTCCTTCTCTGCTTCCTGGCGTATAGGAAAGCATCTTGTTTTAGGAACAGGTTTATATATCTATATCTATACCTATATCTATAGACAGCTATATGGGGTGTCTGGGGTAGAGGTAGTACCTTTGACTCTCCAGCAGCTGTGCCTTCTCAGGTGGACGGAAGCACTGGTCCTCACCCACCACTCAACTCTCACTGTTGGCTCCAAGCAGCTGTTGTGCATTACAGCAGCACCATCCCCCAGGCAACTGCATCAGCTCACAGTCGAAACACAGTGAGGGGGCTCTGGTCCGTGTCACATACCGACCTTATGGAGGGACTTGTTCCTTCTCTCTTCTAATGCACAGCCTCAGCGGCGGACCAGGAGGTGTGGTGCTGCAAATCAACAACTCCTGTGAAGGCGAAGGAAGATGCCCCACTGCCTTGTGGGTTATCCTGGGAAGGAGAAAGGCTAAGGGAGTAAACCCTGACAGAAAATCCTGAGGGGAGTCCTAAGGCGGTTCTGTGTCAACTTCTGGCACTGTCCCGGCAACTCCTGCAGCTGAGCTTGTACCAAACGTAAAGGTTATCCTTTCCTTTGGACTATACCAGTAAAGCCAAGAGGCTGGGGCCTGGTGTCTGGGCAGCCCAGGGTCTCCATAAAAATTGCCCAGGCTCTTGCCTGGAGAGGTACTCCAGCGTCGCTTAACAGTGTTGAACCAACACGGGAGGCAACAGATACCGGTTTTTAGCTCTTGCTTGATTGGCGTAGAGAATGAGCGCATGGGGTTGCTTCCAATGGTGGGAGACATCATTGCATCACATTGGACAGTCACCGCCAGCCTTAAGCTCAGCAGCCCCCAGCCAATAGGGTACTGTCTCACCACAGTTCACTTGCCTCTCTGGGTGCATGAGGCTTAAGGTTCCCAAACCTGACAAGTGACTGAAATGAGCACCAGACAAACCAACAAGAAAATTATTAAGAAAAGGAAATCATCAGAGTTTCAAACTTGCATGCTGGAATGTATGGACCATGTTGACCGGTTTGACTGAAGATCTTCAGGACATCAGTGACACCTGAAAGACCACTGTTATCAACAAGGAACTGACGAGCCTCCAAGCTGACATCGCAACTTTGCAGGAGACGCAACTCGCAGCTTCGGGATCCCTAAAGGAAAAGCGCTACACCTTTTTCTGGCAGGGCAAAGCCCAAGAGGAACCCAGGGAGCACGGGGTTGGCTTTGCCATCAGAAACACCCTTCTGCAAATGGTGGAACAGGCGGATCAGAAAGACTCCTTCAGGTCAAACTTCAAACCTGCGCCACTTCTGTCCACCTGATTAGTGCTTATGCTCCAAGCCTAAACGCCACACCAGAAACAAAGGATACGTTCTAGGATGAGCTCAGTGCTGCCATAGTGCAAATACCTGTTTGTGAAAAATTGTACCTTTTGGGTGACTTCAATGCAAGAGTTGGCGCTGATCATCACTTGCAAGAGTTGGAGCTGCCCAGGTTACTTCAGTGTGGGAAAAATTAATGAAAATGGACAGCGGCTCCTCAAACTTTGCACGTACAATAATCTGTGCATCACAAACACATTTTTCCGAACCAACCCACAGCATAGAATGTCATGGAGACACCCACGCGCAAAACACTGGCACCAGTTAGACTTGGTCATCGCCAGCCGCAACAACCTGAAAAAACATCCTCCTGACACACAGCTACCATAGTGCCGATTGTGATACAGAACATTCACTAATCTGCTCCAAGCTCACGTTGAGACCCAAGAAGCTGCTAACTGGAAGACTCCACGCTTGCCCTTGATGAACTTTCCAGAAATCTTTTGGCCAAGTCCTCCAATTTGTCTAGATCACTGTGGACCCTATCCTTACCCTGTAGCATATCTACTTCTCATCCCATTTTAGCGTCTTCTGCAAACTTTTTGAGGGTGCAATCCATCCTCTTAGCCAGATCATTAAAGAAGGTGTTGATCAAAACTGGCGACAGAATCGACCCCTGCAGCACTCCACTGGCTGCCAAATAGACATCAAGCTCTTGATCAATATCCAATGATCCCAATGATCGTGTCAACCTTTTGTCCACCTTATTATTCATTCTTTCAAACGATATTTCTTTAATTTGCTGGCAAGAATAGTAAGGGAGACAATATCAAAGCTTTGCTAAAGTCAAGCTATATCACATCAACCACTTTCTTCATATCCACAGAGCCAGTTATCTCATCACAGAAAGCAGTCATATTGGTCAAGCATGAGTTGCCCTTTGCAAATCCATCCAGGGCATGGACTGTTCCTGAGCTCATGTCTCTCCTACAGGTGTTTCAAAATGGATTCCTTGAGGACATGTTTCATTATTTTTCCAGGGTCTCATCAAATAACAAGTTTTTTCTAAGAGTATAGGACCACCCAACGCCAAGTCTGGATATAACACAGATCTTACCCAAAAGATCACACTGTTGCCAGTTTTTGTGTGGACAATCTGAAGGTTTATTTATAGGCAGTAAGGAGTCAAAATTGTCAGAAGGAATAGATAAAAACAGTAATTGTAAAGCTCTTGGTTCAGGCCTGTAGCAGTGGTGGATTAAACTGCTGGCTTGATCATTCTCTGGTTGATTCCAAGTTGTTGGAAGGACCTCAGTATACCGTCCAGAGGCTGGAGCAGGAAAGACGCAAAATGCAGGTATTTCCAGTGCTTTTTATGGCTTCTGCCATGTGGAATGAATCCTATCATTCTTACTGTTAAAAATTACAGGTGAAAGTGGACTATGGAGTCCCATTGGCAACGCACAAGTCCATGCATAATTTTGCTTACTCAACATCTCAGCAGCAGTCATTATTTATACTTCAGATGGAACATGTACAGGAAAGTACATCCACTGTAAATGGGCATCTCCCATCATGCATCGTGATTTGTGTCCCTCGATGAGCTATTTAGTTTGAACAGTCCTTCCTGCACTGGATAAATACTTTGTGGGCAACATCCCAGAGCAAACAGTTGAAATACAATTCCAGAGCCAATAATCATAACTTCAAATACAAATATAACATGGGTGCAAACAGCATAATCATCGTAGGCAAATCATAACCTTACCAGACTCCTTACAAGCCACACATTGTACAAAATTTGTTGCAAATATAACACAGTGCGTGCAATAGTGATCTTTATGATCATATTTTAATCAGATAACATCACAGACACATGACTGTATGTATTTATATTAGCGAAAGCAAGATTAAAGTAGTTCTCTTGGCACTTAGGCAGTGAAGTTTATGCCTGCTCTTCATTCCTGGGCCACATTATTCTTCTACCTGTGACCAACTCCCAAGAAAGGACTGTCTTCTGCCCAGGTGAGCTTTATCTTTACTGTCCAGAGCTTCACTGTACCACAGGAGTGAAGTTATCCACCTGGTCTTCAGCCCTGCTCTTCATTTATATATTTCATATCTCCTAGGCCAAGCCATGAAATAAGCACCTTGACCTTGATTCAGTATTCCATGGAAAGCCACAGTACAGAGCAGACGACAGCTTTGATGTGCTTGTGGTAACATGTGGGCATTGAGGAGATATGCTTATTATGCAATATTGAAGTTTGCTAATAGCTGAAGGCTTCATGCCAAGACATAGTGCTTTGCTGTAGTCCAGCAGAGTGGTGACGTGCCTGTGAATAACTGAGGCCGCATTTATATTGCACCAGGATGGAAAATCATCTTTTAGCCAATTGAAGATAAGAGTGGCATCGGCTCATAACACTGAGAGATAAGCATCAGATAATAATTCAAGAGTACTGCTAACCTATGGACTAAACTGGCTGGTTGTAGGTGTGTGCCTTCAACCAAAGCAGCTACGCATTCGTAAGCCCAGACATTGTCAAACATAGGAGCCTCACTTTCATCTGCAAAATACGCTCATGAAACAGTAGTTGCATAGCCAAAATAAGTGTGTTTACACAAACAATACTTATTTATGCATGCAAGTACACTTTAAGTCCCGATTAGTTTGAGGTATGAGAAGCAAATTTGTTTGGAACAGTGGAAGTGTTGGTAATGCTGATAGAAAATATTTACCTCCCGTGGATAAGCAAATTCTCTCCTTTGGCACCGGTCGGGTCCCAAAGGCAACAGACAAGACAGATTCAACCTGTGGGGGTTTCCGTTAACTCTGGATCCTGATTATTTCACAGCAAAATATCTTCAGCTCTCTTACCCTTTTCCTCAAATCATGTGCTTCATTTGAACAGCAGAGTAGGCCTACTGATTTTTCACACGCTGGTCTTTTGTGGGTGGGAGGATGAATGAATGCCATCTTTGTAAATATGTGCAGAAGTGGATTCCTACAACAGTATGTCAAATACACTTTTAACTGCTCTGCCATGTTTGTCACTTCAATATTGAACTAATTGCTTAAGACACAGCAAAGAAGAGAATAAAAGCCTGGGACACAGCAAAGAAGGATCTTAAATAATTTTCATAATTTAACAAATGATCAACTATTTATAAAGTGCCAGAGCAGCCACAAGTGCAGCCTTCTCCAGATTATATGAGTTTTTAATTAATTAATAAAATTCATATCCCAAACACTTTATCTTAGTGAAGGAAGACAATCCATCAATTTTATCTTTAAAAAACAATTAAATGAATAAGAAAATATAACTCTGAGACCATTTCTTATTTTATAGAGACTATTCTCACTCGTTACTAAAGAGCCTGTCAGCCTGTCGATCGTCTTCAACTCAGATATATTCCTGTTGGAGGCCACTTCATAAAACAGGGATCCCCTTGTGAACTCATCCCTCACCTTCTCTGTGGCAACTAGAGTTGAATGGCTTGGGCTGTATGATTGGAGCCTCTCCCTGCTGACTTCCTGAGCGCGCCCTAGTTGTAGAAGATTATATTTAGCTAGTGATGAGTTTCTCCTCATTCACTGGTCTTGATTCAGGGTATGCCTTGAAGCACCGACCGAAGAGGGATGCTTTTCCAACGTGAGGTCTTTGACTGGGATTCTCAACATGTCAGGTGCCCAAATCACATTCAAGTTTCACTGTGAGTTGGCATCTTAGTTCCATAAGTAGTTTTTTTTTTCAGTGCAGACCCCATTGTTCTGATCTTTCTAGGCCATTTTGTATTGCAGTATTCACTACCCTTCCCCCAACACCAATTACAAAGTAACCTGCAAATTTTAACGCCACTGAACTGAGCCAAATTCATAAATTCATTTAGTTGGGATTTGTCCGGTCTTTGAGCTTTGAAGGACTAGATGACCTCCTGAGATCTGTTCCAACCCTATTATTCTATGGTCATTGGGTAAAAATGCATAAGGCAGCCATGCAAGTGCAGAGGATTTCATGGCTTTAAGTTCTTTGAGCACAGCAGATTTAATTATGTAAACTGTATTTACATAATTAACTGCAGGTGAAGCAGACTCAGGCTCTGGTACTGAGGTCATCTTACAGCTTGAGCTAATGTGATCTGATCCATTTTAAGATCCCAGTGTGCAGCTCGGTTTGTGGTAATAGTGCTTGCATAGTTTGACTTTGGAGATTTGCCATTGTCCACAGAGTGGAAGGATCACCTGAGGAAGTAAGGTATTCTCACTGCATGAATAGGACCTGGGATGCGCAAAAGGGGGCAGAGCACAACATCAGACTACCTGACTCCTGACCTTTCAAGGAGAGCTCTAAAGAGAATTGCTGTCTCAGTGATAGAAGATATGTGACATCATCTTCCAGAGATGGTTGAAAATGGCATCATTACAGAATCCTGCAGCCACAGCATCTCAGCCACTGTGGTGGTCCATTAAAAAGAATGGTAGAATCCTGATGTGTATCAACTACCACACTCTAACCAGATATATACGGTTGATCAGAACACCATGCATGGAGTAGGAGATGCCGTAGACTGTTTGCTGGGAAGCTAGTGATTTGCAAAATGGGATCTTCAAAGTGAGTACTACCAGATCCTGCTGGGAAGAGAAGACAAGGAAACAACAGCCTTCCTCTGCCCATTAGGGTTTTCAGTTTGAACACATGCCTCAACGGATTTCTGGGGCACCTGCCATTTTTCAGTGTCTCATGGAGAAAGTTGTGGGAGAAGTGAATTTACTGCAAGTCTTGGTTTATTTAGATGACCAGATTGTGTTTGGAAGAACTTAACAGGAGCAAGAAGAAAATCTTCTTAAAGTACTTGATATGTTGAAGGCCTATGGGATGAAGCTTTTCATTGATAAATGCCAGTTCTGCAGAACATTAGTCAAGTACGTGGGTCGCATCATGTTCAATGAAGGTGTGAGTATAAAATACAAATATTCACTCCATGGCCAAAGAAGTAATTTCACAGATATAGTGGGTGAAAAATAATGCTACCATTGTGAAGCCTCTGAATCATTCTACCCATCCAACAAGAGCAAATCTAAGACCAGAAGAAAGGGAAATTCTCCACGGCTTCTTGAACAGAGATATTCTGGCTCATTAGAGCCCTTTGAATTGTGATGGGATGTGAGATTGGAAAGGGCATTTTGAGACAGCATTAACTGCCAAACTCATGGGGTGGGGAACCACTGGCTTGCATGGATCCGGACCCCAAGGCTCAGTGTTCCCCTCCAGAGACTCCTACCCACAGCAGGTGGAGAGTGCACATCTCTGAACCTCACAGGCTGGATCAGGCAAGCTAAAAGTGAATCCAGCTCATTGAGTCTGCAAAGGGCTGAAGGCTGGGGAACAGGACGTGGTTCCACGCTCTGCTGCCAGCTGCTACTGTTTTCCCAGCAGAAGACTCTTATGGAGCACATTTGAGGTTGAGTCTGAAGAGGAAGGCACTCCCAGAGAGTATTCTAGAACACACACACATTATTCCAGACTCTATCAGCTGGGACGGACACAGACTCGGGTGTGGGTATGTAAATACAATTGGCTCCTGATCTTCTTCCATATTCAACAGACAGAGTGGTGTCAAAATGGCCATCTTTGGCTGGGATTGGGTACAAATCACCTTAGTACTGAATGCAGGAGAACTAAAATATGACTACCAATATTGTAATTATTGTGGAAATACAGTGATCAGGCCTGTGCTTCAGCAGTTCCAACTGAGAAGGGCCACCTCAGCTGAAAGAACCTCAGTGAACAAAGGGCTCAAATGTCAAAGCCCTAGAAAAGCAAGAGGTTTGGGTATCCCAGGTATCCTATTCTAGGAGTTGCACACGCTCCACACTTTTCTGGATTGGTTCAAGTTGCGCCTCACGAGGCTTCAATGGATAGACCAGACAGAGTTCATGGGTAGCTTCTTTGTTGCATAAAATGCTTAGTTCAAGCTGAAAGCAGTTGTGCCTGAGAGCTGAAATCATCTGAGTTGGGGCAGTGTTTCTGGCCAGCCTGCAAAGATTTGAAAATGACACAGAGACTGCTGTGCAGACATCACAGGAGAGAGGCGGATGGCAGCAGACGATAACTGGCAGCTGGCAGGTGAAGCAGAGAGGCACCATGAGTGCTCAGCAGGGCAGCTCGTGAAGAGGCACAGTAAGAGCTGTGAACAAGTGTCGGGCAGGAGCAAGCAAGATGCCTCTTTTTACCCCACTGAAGGTGGGAGGTGAACTCTGTGGTTGCACCTCAAACCCTAGTTCTGCATTGACCAAGGACAGCAACTGTGAGTGAAGTACAGAGGAGGGTTGAGCATGTGAAGGAGACATTTAGGGACATAAGAACTTGAGGGGAAAGGGTCACTGCCCAGCCTACTTGGGGGTGAGACTTTCACTCCTGGTTTATGTATACGAAATCTGTTTGTGGTGTTTTCATCAGTTAATGCTCCATTCCGTCCTTTTATTGAAAGTTTCTTTTTTACACTCAGACCCGGTGCATGCGAGTGGGGAATCATTGCCACTCAGAGGTGCTCAGGGAATTGTGTGAATTTTCCAGGTTATTGGCGAGGCTGGGCATTATCCAATTCTGTGCTGTATTGATAGAGAGAAGCCCTCAGATATTGAACCTGGTCTTGGCGGCTGCTGGCTCCACCTGGCAGGGCTCCAGCTTAATTGGCCAAGAAGTCTCTGAGCAACGTGAAAGAGTCCTGGAGGGGGGCTTTAACACATGCTAACTTTGTTAAAACTGAGTGATTAAAATGGGAAATGCAAACAAGGAATGGGACAGCTAGAGACACACCTATGACATGGTGTCCCTCATACTATAGGTACATGCAAAAGCATGATGAAAAAACTTTTCCTTCTTTCACGCTGCTTGTGTACAAGAGTAAGCAGGCACTATAGCCCTGAGAACAACGGAGTAGGCCAGCGTGGAACTTCACCCCCTAGAGATACTATTCTCTTCCCTTGTTAGTACAGCTACGCACGTCCCCTGACACTCATTTTGTGACAGGGCCAAAATTTAAGTGACATTCCATTAATTACCTATCTTTAGCTGAATGTCTATAATTATTTTGCAGTAAAGATGATCCTTTTCTCCTAAAGTATTTTTATGGATACATGATTTTATGGTGCTTTATATATTTTTCTAACTGGCTCTCTTAGCTTGCAAAAACATGGTGATGAAGTGATGCGTGTTTCTAACAAAAGTAGTCAGTCTTCGTACTTATATTAGTCACAAGCTGAGCTGGGAGGCTGAGCTACTGTTGTGCTTGCAAATATCTCCAACCATTCTTCAAATTTCCTTTTTATTAACGAAACATGTCATGTCACCCACATTCCAAAAGGGCTACAAATCACACACAGAAACAATAAAAGGTACTACCCAAGCCTATACATAATTTTCAACATGACTGTAAAGCTAGACGGAGTCTGCTACTGAAAATGCGTCTGCTTCAGATTTCCAGATGCAAGTGGGGGGAAACATCCCCTAGGATGGGATGATGTCTTAAGAATCTGCATGGGGTATCTGACAGGCCACTGCACCGCTCTGAGGCCCTGATCCTTCCATCACTCAACGAACATGCATTACTGGATTTCGATTTCCTACTAAAACTTTTTAAGACCTAATCTCTCTTTCCTCCCTTCTGTCCTTTCAGAAGTTCACTATGCCACCACCCACACTTCTCCTTTCCACCCATGCAGCTCCTCACGCCTTTGCACATGTTCCTGCTGCTGGAGGAGCCAATGGGTAGAGAAACCTCAGCCTGTCTTCCCACAATCCTAAATATTGTGGCTTTGCTTACTGTTGTGTGCGCACAGGCTCTATGGGAGACTGACCATAACCCAATACTAGCTCCTCAGTGTGCCCTCATCCAGTGCTCAGCTTCCTCCAGTCCCTGGATTCCCCCCTATGCCTACTTCACTGGCTCTGCCAACCAACTCCCAGCTCCTCTTAGCTTTCTACTACCCTACTCATACCCAAGACATCAGCTTCCCCAAGTGCCCTTCTTGGTCCCAACTAACCCAACTCATCTCAACAGTTCCCACCTAGGATCAGAGCTTACTCAGCCTTTGTGCTTGCAGCACTAGGAAGTGAAGTCTATTAGTGCCTACTGCCGTGTGTGTGTGTGTGTGTGTGTGTGTGTGTGTGTGTGAGAGAGAGCGAGAGAGAGAGAACTTCATTTCCTTGTCCAAAAGCCTAGGGGTGAAAGTCACAGACCTCCCTCGCCGTGCCTAACCGCCAAAATTCACACAACCAGAAAAACTCAAGAAGGAAGACCGTGACGGGCACCAAACCCCTATTCATCATCACACCTCTGGTTCTTATGTCATTGCTTTACACGTAATCTACATAGTGCCATAATCCCAATGTTACACATGTGAAACCAACACAACTATAAGTGTTATTTGAAGACACTTGAACAATATCATCAATGCTACCCCAGGAGAATTCTAAATATCTCTTGGGAGGCTAGGTGCATGAACACTTGTGTCCTGCAAGAGTCAAACATGACCAGCACTGAAACCGTCATCATCCATCAACAACTTTGCTGGATTGGTTATGATGTCTGAACAGTTCCTCCCCAAACAGATTATGTTTTCCAGGTTGGAGGAAGGACAGAGCAGCGCTGGGCAAGCAAAAGCGATATAAGGACATGCTGAAGTCACACATTGAAAAGCACAGCATCGGTGTCTACACTTGGGAGAACCTTGCCCAGGACCATCCCTAGTGGAGAGTTTTAATCGGTGAGGGGATGGCGCAATTTGCGAGGTCCCACTGCAGGACAGACAAAGAAAGGCGGAGAAGAAGAAAAGAGCATCAAAAACTGTCCCTCCAGCAGCTACGAACACCAGCCCTTTCTGTGATAAGATCTGTAGCTCCAGAATTGGACTGATGAGTTATCAAGGGACTCACAAATAGGAGTGTAACATCTAGATGTTCTACTTGTTATCAAGTGACTGCCAAGAGAGACACTGTGCCATGAATAATGGTTTGATAGTGTCCCATTTGCAGATAACGCAACCACTCTCCATATCGTTCCTGTTCCATGTCCCAGGACAAGACACAAAGATAAGGCATCCTGTAATACAAATAGCAATAAGCTTCATGGCACAATATAGGTCTATAATGGTCATAAGAAGGCTATATTTTTCCAAGTGAAATCCCTCCATTTTAACTCTGAGGCTTTGCCCTCCCTATGGAATCTGTTCACAAAATTTATTTTTATTGCCTTTTCCACATTGAAGTTCTTTGTGAGATGTTTGTGTCATTCCAAGAGGGATATAAAGTAGATAGAATTTCTTCCTCCCAGCTCTCCCAATCTCAATGGCTGTATTTAAGAGTCTGATCACATTTCTATTACAATCCTTTGATTTTGAGGTTTTATGTAATGTCCTGAAAAGATCAAGCATAAAAAAAAATTCATGCCAAAGAGATTTATTTATTGCACAAAGTCAGTCCTATGCTTTGTTGGCTATCAGAGATATAAAGAAGGAGCAGTTGTGGCTTTTCAAATGCATCTCTATTTGTTCCTCAATGCGCTAGTCTTTATATGCCAAAAGAAGCTAACTACAAGAACGCTGCTCAATAATCTTTTGTTCTATCGCTTAGTAAACCCTTTGCAATTGTAAGCAAGGGTTCTGAAATCTCATGCCCCCTTCACCACTCCAGCTCCTTCCTATTTTTTTCTTGTTTATATTTCCTTTCTTTTGCTTTTTTCATCATTTTTTCTACTGCTTCTCTGTAATCGGTGACAGATTAACACTGATGCCAACCAAAGGGCTAAATCTTTGCATGAAGAAATGCAAAATAATGGTGCGTTGTTTTGTTTGCCTCCATGTTGAAATTTAGATCATGTAGCAGCTTCAGTGTACTCTAGGCACAGATTATTTCAATGTGACAATCTTGACGCATTGGTTTGTGGATGCAAACATAAACCGATGTAGACGTTCACAATTTAGAGGAAAATTTCCTTCAAGCCTTTTACTTCAGTTACAGTGATTAAGGGCAAGATCCTCTGTGCAACTTATGTCAGATGCTCACTTTTTCCCCTACCTGTATTATTCAGGTCATGGTAATTAGCATGCAGAACAATTTTGCCACTTTACCTCCTATGGCAATAGGCAGGGAGGGAGCATAAAGAATGAACAAGTGATTGGCTCTCCTCTCCCCATTGCTGTGGACAGGGCTGATGAGCCTCTGCAGATGGGGAAGTAGCCTGCACCAGGTATCCCGATTTTTGTTCCCTCTTGAAGGCACTTTACAGACTGTGATCAAGTCACCCCTTCTCTTTTACTTTGTTAATTCAGTGTGATGACCCTGTAGTGGGATCCTAGAATCATAGACTCTTAGGGCTGGAAGGAACCAATGAGGTCATTGAGGCCAAGCCTGCTGCCCAAAGCACGGTGAACCGCAACTAAATCATGCCAACCAGGACATTGTCAAGCTGAGTTAAAATCTGTAGGGATGGAGACTCTACCACTTCCTCTAGGTAATGCATTCCAGTGCTTCATTGCCCTCCCAGTGAAATAATTTGTCCTAATATTCAGGCTACACTGCCTGCTTTAATGTGGGACCATTGCTCCTTTTTCTGCCATCCGTCATTACATAGAACATGGTCTTCCATTCTGGAAGCTCACAGACCCTAGCAGAGCACAAGTGGCTACGGAGCTAGAACTTGTAATTTATATATAGTTCGTAAATTTGGTTATACAGAATCGGCTGAACAAACTTTTTACGTTTGGCCCCACTTTTCATCTATGCAATTAGCAGGTCCTTCCTGGCCTGTCTATGTAATCCAGACTGACAGAAATTTTGATTACATTCATATGGGAAAAAGAAAAACCCCTTTTGGTATGTATAAGAAAATAAATTGGTAGAACGCAAAAACTTCATTAAGTGTTATATTCATGTGACCCCCCCCCCCACACACACACACCCAGCAATAGATGAATCTCACATCCAGCAGCTAATCATGCTGTGCTCCCTTTAAGATATTTCATGTCCCCGCACCGAAGGCGCCCGTCCCCTATTTTGTACACCCCTGATTTAGAACAGGATGTAAGCCTGGGTGTCCTCATAGTTTTAATGTTGTGCAAAGATCAAGAACAGAAACATTCCCAGTGAGGACAGCTTAAAGGTAACTATGCGCATAGGTGTTTTGCTGAACAGGGATCGACTTATACGTGTGCGCATATGCTTTCCTGAATTGGAGCACTCTATAGTAAGAGCCCATTTATTTGCTAGCACAAATTAAACATGAAAATTTAGCCCCAAGTCTTTTCACTCTGTAACAATATAAGGAACATATTGCTTGTTTGCTCTGCAAGGGGGAGCAAGTTGTTTTTAGCACAGCCGTGACGCATTCCAAAGGCAACAAGCTGAAATTAACTACATTGGCACACAGTGAAAAGGAATCTCCAATGGCTACACTTTTAGTGAAGGGTATTATTCTGAGTTCTATTTCAGGAGAGACGTTAAAAATTTTCTGGTAGAGAAGCATTATCCTGCTTTGAGGAGTCAGATATTTTAGAAGGCAATCTGAGCAGGACTCTCACTCTAGTTAATGGCTGGGCCAAAGCCTCAGCTGCTGTAAATCAATGGAATTTCGTGGATGTCTGTGCAGTTGAGTCAAATTACACCAGATGATTATCTGAGTAAAAGCAGGGTTCTTTTTAAACCAGTCAGAAAAGGCATATATGAGGGCTGAAATATGTGCTGACTGGACTGGAAGTTATAGGTACAGCTCAGTCAATTCTGGATTTATGTATATCTAGGTCTTGTGTGTAGGGGATAATCGTGTGATTCCTTGCATAAACAACAAAAGACGTTACGCTGCTGTTACACATGAAGTGAATTTCATCTGAGGTCATAAAGACACTTAGAAACAGAATGTAGGCTGTCAAAAATGACCACATTGTCTCACCTATTTTCTGAAAGGCAGAAGAAACAATAAAGCTAAACTAGATATATTATTCTTTTCTCAGAAGACAATATAGCGCTACTTGTATAACCTTTATTAGGGTTTTTCTCCCCAATAACCCTGTAGAATAGAACATGCACTTGCCAACAAGTTAGACGAGAAATAACAAATACCACGTTTGTGTCAACTTGTTCTTCTTCTGAGCCAGGGAATAAAGCAATCTGGAAGCCCACTCTTTTTATCCTGATCACTTGAAAATTGGGACAAAACGAAGGATTATCATACTGCATCCAAATGGAACTTTATCTGAAATATTAATTTCAGAGCTGTCAGACTTGCGGTTAATAAATAAATGACTTATTAAATGAATAATTCAGTAGGTCGCTGAGTTTCACCATATTAAAATACATTTCACTCAAGCTGCGTCTACACGTGCACGCTACTTCGAAGTAGCGGCAGTAACTTCGAAATAGCGCCCGTCACGTCTACACGCGTCGGGCGCTATTTCGAAGTTGAAATCGACGTTAGGCGGCGAGACGTCGAAGTCGCTAACCCCATGAGGGGATGGGAATAGCGCCCTACTTCGACGTTCAACATCGAAGTAGCGACGTGTAGACGATCCGCGTCCCGCAACATCGAAATAGCGGGGTCCTCCATGGCGGCCATCAGCTGGGGGGTTGAGAGATACTCTCTCTCCAGCCCTTGCGGGGCTCTGTGGTCACCGTGGGCAGCAGCCCTTAGCCCAGGGCTTCTGGCTGCTGCTGCTGCAGCTGGGGGTCCGTGCTGCATATACAGGGTCTGCAACTAGTTGTCAGCTCTGTGTATCTTGTGTTGTTTAGTGCAACTGTGTCTGGGAGGGGCCCTTTAAGGGAGCGGCTTGCTGTTGAGTCCGCCCTGTGACCCTGTCTGCAGCTGTGCCTGGCATCCCTATTTCGATGTGTGCTACTTTGACGTGTAGACGTTCCCTCGCTGCGCCTATTTCGATGTTGGGCTGAGCAACGTCGAAGTTGAACATCGACGTTGCTGGCCCTGGAGGACGTGTAGACGTTATTCATCGAAATAGACTGTTTCGATGTCGAAAAATCGAAATAAGCTATTTCGATGTTGGCTGCACGTGTAGACGTAGCCTCAGTGTTGAAATACCTCTTCAGTATGCAAAACAGAAGCTGCAATACATTTTGTATAAAATAAAACAATCTTCTTACTCTTGACACCTCAGCTGATGAGCCCCAGCAGGCCCCGGAGCCGGAGTCCACCCCGGAGGCAAGTCCTGAACCCCAGGGGGCCCCCACAGGAGCCCACCCAGGGATGCTGGAGAAGGATGGGGGGGGGGATCCTCCTCCACCGACGGAGGGCTCCACATCGCCATGCCATCCCGGAGCTCCAGCAGGGCGTCCACCCATCGGGTGTCCCCCTCACCGTGGGAGCGGACCGTCAGGTATGTACCCCGCCCCCCCCCGCCCTGGGTGCACACCCCCGGGGTTAAGGGGAGGGGAGAAGAGACATGACCAGGGCCCTCCTCATGCCCAGATGACCATGGCCCCAAGGAGAGCAGTGGCATGTCGCTCAGAAGAGTGCAGCAGCCCCTGCACCCCTCCCCCCCCCGCAGCAGAACAGCGCCATGCCCCATCCCTGGGGATGGGGGGAGCGGAACCTAGGGTCCTCCAGGGGGAGGGGATGGGACACCCATCATCATCATCAGCATCTCTCGGGGATGGGGATGGGGAACCAGCAGCAGAGGGGTGGGGGGGAAAAGGGCCACAGCTCGGGGCCTACACTAACGGCTGTCTCCACTCTTCTTCCCCCGCTCTGTTCCATAGCTGCACCATCGGAGGGCCCAGAGAGCACCAGCGAGGTGTCCGTGGTCGCGGAGAGCCCACTGGGCCCATCCCAGCAGGCCAGACCCTTGGCAGAGCAGCGACCAGCCCCAGTACGGGTCCGATGGCGAAGCCACCAGCGGAGAACGGCCACAGACACCCATCTGCTCACGACCATCTGGCGTCAGCTGGAGGTGTCGGAGCAGTTCCTGCGGGTGGAGGAGTGGCAGCTGGAGTGCCAAAGCGAGTGCTGGCCTGCCACCAGGAGGCATGGGGGCCTTCATGCGCACATTCGAGGGCATAGCGGAATACCTGGCCCCACCCCCAATGCCGCACCACCCACTGCTCTGCCTGCCGCTCCACCTGCCACTCTGACCACTGCTCTGACCGCCGTCCCACTGCCGTCTGCCACCCTGGGGCCTGCCACCGAGGGGGACCCAGAACCTGCAGACACCTACAGGCCATATCTGACGGTTTGCCTGGCCCCCACCCAGCCTCTGCCAGGGCTCTGGCTGAGGCAAGGGTCGTGCCCTCCAATCCTGGGCGCCGGACAGTGGGGAGTGCGGGTCCGAGGACGTGGCCTCCCACCTCCCCCCTTTGTACATATCCCCCATTATTTGTATATACTTTGTGTTGGACCCCTGTTCTCTTATGGTACCTGCCCCCCCATGTAAATAGCCCCCCTTTTGTTATATATATATATATATATATATATATATATTTGTATTAATAAGACATTCCACTGTTTGCTTTCAAAAAACAGTTCCATTTATATGCAAGAAAAGTGCGGGGGGGGGTGCTCTTGGGTGCTCTGTGGTGGGGGCAGGGAGTGTTGTGGAGGATGGGGTGGGGGGGCCTGCCAGCATTTACCCTGCAGCCTGGTCGAAATGGGCCCATGGCGACTCCCGGACCCGGATCCCCTCGGGGTCCACCTGGCAACTGGGGGCAGCGGATGGCTGAACGTGAGCCGTGCCAGCCTCCACAGCCCAGCCCAGGAAGAATGCCTCCCCCTTGTTCTTGACCAGATTGTGGAGTGCGCTGCACATGCCCACAACCTGGGGGATGTTGGTGGGGGCCCGCATCAAGGCGGGTGAGAAGAAACCTCCAGCGCCCTTTGAGGCGGCCAAAAGTGCGCTCAACCACCTGGCATGCATGGTTCAAGCGCGTATTCAAGCACTCCTGGCTGGCTGAGAGATGGCCTGTGTAAGGGTGCATGAGCCAGGGCTGGAGGGGGGGGTACGCCACATCTGCGATGACGCAGAGGGGCATGATGGTGTCCCCTACAGGGATGTCCTGCTGGGGGATGTAGGTCCCCGCCTCCAGCCGGTGGCACAGGCCCGAATTCCTGAACATCTGGGCGTCTTGGGTGCTGCCAGGCCAGCCAACATAAATGTCCAGGAAGCGGCCCTGGCTGTCCACCAAGGCCTGGAGGACCTCCGAATGGTATTCCTTCCTGAAGAGGAAGCGTCCTCCGCTGTGCTCCGGAGCACGGATGGGGTATGGGTCCCATCCAGATCCCCAAAGCAATTTGGGAAGCCCAGGCTGGCAAACCCTGCGATGGCAGCATCTGGGTCCCCAAGCCGCACGAGCCTGTGGAGGAGCAGGGCATTGATTGTGCGGATGACCTGCAGGGGGAAGGACATGAGAGAGTAACAGTGAGGGGTGTGCAGGGTGTGTCTTTGCCCGCCACCCCGGTCTTCCCCCGCCCCCCACCCCCTGCCCCGGGTCCTCTTACCTCCGTGAGGACAGCCCCGAAGGTGGCCTTGACATCGCCAAACTGCTGCCCTAAGGATCGGTAGCTGTCTGCAGCGGCCGGTTTCCAGACAGCGATGCCGACCCGATTCTTGATCGTGAGGGCACGTCACATGGAGGTGTCCTGGTGCCGTAAGGCAGAGCTCCAGGAATGTCTGCCTGCTCATGCAGAAATTCTGGATCCAGCTGTCGTTCTCCCACTCACCGGGCACCAGCCACTTCTACCAGTCGGTGCTCATTGGGTAGCTCCACAGCCAGCAGCGTGTGCGGTTGGGGGTGGGGGGGGGGGGTCGGAGGGCAGCAAGGGCTGGGGCTGCTTCTTCCTCCTCTAGGGGCAGTTCTCTACCACGAATAAAAGGTGGTCAGCTGTCTCCTGCATAGCACTGAGCAGGGCAAGCACTGGTCCTGCTGTGGGGGGGTGTATGGACCGCTGGCTCCTCCTGCTGCTGCTGCTGCTGCTGCTGCTGGGGGGTCCATGACTGCTTCGACGAGGTGTGCATGCCTGTCTCTGCAGACTGCATGCTGTGCAGGCTGTGTGTGTCTGGGAGGGGCCCTTTAAGGGAGCGGGTAGCTGTTGCCCCGGAAGTGCTAGTCCGCCCTGTGACCCTCTCTGCAGCTGTTCCTGGCACCCTTATTTTGATGGGCCGCTTTGGCTTGTGGATGCTCCCCTGCAGGGCCTACTTCGATGTAGTGCTGCCCAACATCGACGTTGAAGATCGACGGCACCAGCCCTGGAGGATATGTAGATGCTATTCATTGAAATAGCTTATTTAGCTTTCGCTTCATCGAAATAAGCTATTTCGATGTAGCAGCCCGGTGTAGACTTAGCTATGGTCTGGCAAATTTTCTAATTTGGCATTTGTCAGGTCCCAAGGGTGTAGGACTAGAGAGGTTCAACCTGTGGTAACATTGTGATGAAACAAGTGTGTGACATGCTTCATGGAAGCACAGAAGACTGACTTGTGAAAGGACTGACTGGATACTATGCAACCCATATTGATAGTTTCTAGTGAGTCTCAAGAAGATATAATAAGAAGATCCGAGTTGCCAAGTGTTTGCTGCGTGACAGTGTCTATGTTTCTCTTCCTAATTGCTGTCTTTCACATATTGGAAACTTGGATATCTTTTCTTTGGAGGAGCACATTAGTGGAGTTTTCCAGCCACCAGGAGAAGTAGCAATGTATGCTTCTCTCTCTGAGTTTCTCTTTTGGATTAACTGGAAGGGGCCAATTGCCCAGAACCTCCAAGGGGTGGAGCTACAAAACTATAAAAACTGCTCTAGTCCTAAGAATCTGAGCATCCTGTCTGGTTAGAAACTCCCTAGTGACTACATTAGCTTAGGAGAATAGTGTGTCTTAAAGACTAAGCCTAGCTTGGGTATCTAGTTCAATTCAGAAGATTTCTTTAGGCTCTTACTCTGTTTGCTGGAGCTAGCGCCTGAGGGGCCCATTGTGACTCCTCCCCACCCTAGAAGAAGGCACTTATCGGGGGTTTGTTTCTTGCAACACTTTTTCATTTTTAAATTCATTTCCTCATGCTTTCCATGGGCTCTTACTTGCCATTTATTGTCTGTATCTTTAATATACATCTGACTTTTTTGCTCTTCCTCTTTACTGAACTTATACTCCTCTTTTTCATACAATGACCATTCTCTCTTTACAGCAGAGAATCTATCTCAGCAAACCGTTAGAGCACAGTGTGATGCTAGTGTGGGTAGGGAATCGAGTTCCTTACTGCTTGTTGTGGAAATGATGCAGAAACTTGCCATCTGGCAGGCTAAAAATCCCTCAGCTCTCTGTAACCTGGTTGTGCAATTAATGTATAATAAAGTCTCAAGATGGCAAGGAAAAAATATCTACAGTCATAGAAGGAATAAGCAACTTGCCATTTAGAGCACCTCCTATGTCTCTGTTTGCCCACTTCTCAAACCTCCCGGAACTGTCTCCAACAGCTTTCCTCCTTAGACCAGCTTCAGACTGAGGACAGGGACGGTTGTTCCGTTTGGGACCAGACAGAAACTGGGAAGCAGATTGGTCACAGTTTGGTACCTGGCTTGTTATTGGATGAGAGCAATATTGTGCCCCATCTTCCTTGGGACTTCCTACAAAGCTACATTCCCCAAAGAAGTGGCTAAGGGCAGATGAGTTAACCTCTTTGGATTTTGGAAAGTTGTGAAAGTCAACTGAGGCGGCAAAATAGTTGATCCTTATTCCAAACAAATGTTTAATGCAATGTGTAACAGAATTATGTTTAATAGCAGAAAAGTAAAAATAGTTTGAGGGGCCATTTATATCAAGGGAGGGCAAGACCAGTTATAGAGCACATCAGCAGAGATTTTTAGATTGGTCTGGCATGATGTACTTGAACCAGATTGACCTCTTGGTGGAGGGCTAATAAACTATCAAAAGATGAAAACGTAGGAGTCAAATGTGTTGGCCACTGAACCTATTATTCAAGACAAATGCATGAAAAGAACATATCTATTCCATGCATATGAAGGCAGATTGGATGTTCAGTGGCAGGTGCTGGAGTGGGGAGTGAAATTAGGTCAAAATTACGTTTTCAGTGTTTTCTTCTTGTTTTCTAAACAAGTCCCAGTACATTTTTACTGACGTCTATAATGCTGGAAATACAAGAGAGTTTAATGCTGTGCTGTAATTTCCCACTCAAATTCTTTTCATCTGAAAAGAGCAGTGTTGGTGGAAAAGGCTCACTTCCCCTGTGACATTTTTTTCTGTAGTATTTTGACTTGATCTAAAATGTGTAGTTTCTTCCAGACCTAAATATGATGGATCAAATTCTCAGTGCAAGTTGGTATGATTCTGTTCCAGTCACCGGAGTGCTGCCTATTTACATCGTACTGAGGAGCAGTCCCAAGAGGGGGAATGGGATGAGGTAGACTATATAACCAAACAGATTCACACAGAGTCATAAAGCTCACATCAGAGTCCTCTTAAAGAGACTGTAATGATTGAAAAATTGGTGCTTACGTTGCATCAGTAAAATTTGCCCATAAGTGTGGCTTGAAAAGGTGTACTTTTCTCGCAAAAGCTAAATTCTATGCTGCTGCAAACAGCCAAAACATAACCAAAGGCAATAGACGTGAACCCCTTCACAGAAACAGCGTATTTGGCCTGAGATATGTAAAAACATGAATTAATGGGCAACAGCACCCATTTGAATGCTCAAATGCAGAGATTCTGCATGAAAATTGGCAGATAAAGCAACTTTAGCAAATTCGGCATACCACAGCTGCTGTTTCCTGTGTCATGAAATTGTGACAGTGTCAGTAATTAATGCTGACTTGTGTTTTGCACTCAAAGCAGGGATCAATTCTCGTTGTGTGAAGAGAATGTGGGTGCATTCTCCTTGCCTACACAAACCAAGGCTTTCATGAACACCTCTGTGCACAGGAAATGTGCATCTGTGTACTGCAGATGATAGGGCAATGTTTTGCATACAATTTGTGTTTTATTTCTTGATTCAAGTGGCAATGAATCCCAGATGCAAACTGCAGTACTGAACAATAATACAAACAGCTCCAGAAAATTATCCAGAGACCTCCAATCATATCTAAATTCCCTGGCAAGAGACAGAAATAAATGCAAGCAAACGGCGAACAACAGATATAGATTCCACAAGGATCACTCTGAGGCCCCCTCAGCCTGACATTCATTGCTAAGTTCCCCTGGGACATTTAAGAATGACACAGTGACAGGTTGCTGCCTATCACATTTTAAATCAGAATCATTATTTCCATGGCAACTGCAAGTGGATACTGTACCTAAGGCTTTAGGGCAATCCAGAGTATCTGATGGTTATGTAATTTTGTGTCTAGTCACAACTAAATTTGACTTAACAGATAAAATGCTAGTGGTAATTTATGGCCTCTGTTTTTGATTCTTTGATAAAAGGATGACCTTTACAAGTCGTGGATGCATAGTGATTTGATAAGTACGATGATGCTGAGATGACTTGCACTCCTCTGAAGTTTACTGTAAGCACTGATATAATGCTCTCATTTGTTCTGGTGACTCTTTTCTCCTTTCTAATGGATGTTCTATTTCTACTGGCTTCTCTGCCTACATCTTCCCTGAAAATTCAATCCCCTGGGTAATACAAAAAGAGATGACAGGCTTTCTTTGTTACCTCTGTAAAAATAAAGCTATCTAGCCACCTACACAAAGTCAGTACAAGACCCATTTGGTCCCTGCTCCACTTCTAATGGAATGGTGCACTTCTAGCCACATTACTGTCTCCTCCACTGTTATAAGTGTTATCAGAAATGAAGCAGTTAATAGATGAGCTGGCATCTCCATTCAAGATGTCAATGACACATCTTTCCAGACAGGAGGGGAAAGTTGATAAACTTCTGAAATTAGCAAAATTTACCAGTGCACAGAATAGTTGCAATAATTTGGTTCTGTGCTTCTCTTTCCAGAAAGTTTTGTTCTTTACCCAGCAAAAATCTATAAGGGATGTGCCATCTGATTGTAGTAGAACAAGTTCATTTGTAGCATGGGTTTAAAACTTGGGAATCACAAATGAAGTTCTGAAGAGCAGACTTTGACTCCTTCAGGAACCTGATGGGCAGAATTCCCTGGGCTACTACCATGAAGAGAAAAGGCGCCCAGGAAAAAACAGTATTTTAAGCAAGGCGTACTAAAGGCGCCTAAAGATACCATCCTGATGCACAGCAAGAGAAGTAAATATGGTAGGAGACCAGACCGGCTTACTGGGGAAATCCTTGGAAAACTTTGGCACAAAGAGGGAGCTTTCAAAAAGTGGAAACTTGGACAGGTGTCTAGGGAGGGGTATAAATCTATAGCTCGAGAATGTAGGGCAGTTATCAGGAAGGCGAAAGAGCAACTGGAATTGCGAGTCGCGAGGAATGTGAAGGATAAGAAGTGACAGATGATGTAGGGCAAGCTGAAGTACTTAATGCTTTCTTTCCTCCGTCTTCACGGACAAGGACAGCTCCCAGACTAATGTGATAAATGATGCACTGTGGGATGAAGGTGGACAGACTTTGGTGGGGAAAGAACAAGTTAGGAGATACCTGAAAAAGCTAAACATACATAAATCCATGGACCCGAACCTAATTCATCCGAGGATTCTGAGAGAGTTGGCATATGTCATTGACGAGCCCTTGGCCATTATCTTTGAAAAGTCGTGGAGATCAGGAGAGATCCCGGATGATTGGAAAAAGGCAAATGTAGTGCCCATCTTTAAAAAAGGGAAGAAGGTTGATCGAGGGAACTATAGTCCAGTCAGTCTTATATCAGTCCCTGGAAAAATCATGGAGGGGCTTCTCAAGGAAGTCATTTTGGGGTCCTTGGAGGAGGTGAAAGTGATCAGGAACAGTCAGCATGGATTCATGAAGGGCAAGTCATGCCTGAACAATCAGATTAGTTTCCATGAAGAGATAACTGGCGCTGTGGATAGGGGAAAATCAATGGATGTGATTTATCCTGACTTTAGCAAGGCTTTTGATACGGTCTCCCACAATATTCTTGTCAGCAAGTTAAAGGAATGTGGATTGGATAAATGTATGGTAAGATGAATAGAAAGCTGGCTAGAAGGTCAGGCCCAGTGGGTAGTGATCAACGGCTCGATGTTGGGATCACGGTCGGTTTCTAGTGAAGTGCCCAATGATTGGTTCTGGGTCCTGTTCTGTTCAACATATTTATCAGTGACCTGGATGAGGGGTTGGATTGCACCCTCAGCAAGTTTGCGGATGACACTAAGCTAGGGGGAGAGGTAGATACACTGGAGGGTAGGGACAGGGTCCAGAGTGACTTAGACAAATTGGAAGATTGGGATGCAAGAAGTCTGATGAGGTTCAATAAGGACAAGTGCAGAGTCCTGCACTTGGGCCTGAAGAATCCCAAGCATTGTTACAGGGGGAGTTTGTTACAGGGGGGTCTGCCTGGCTCAGTAATAGTTCTGCAGAAGAGCACCTGGGAGTTGTAGTGGACGAGAAGATGGACATGAGTCAACAGTGTGCCATTGTAGCCAAGAAGGCTAATGGCATATTAGGTTGCATCAAGAGGAGCGTTGCCAGTAGATCCAGAGGAGTGATTATGCCTCTTTATTCGGCTTTGGTGAGGCCACATCTTGAGTACTGTGTCCAGTTCTGGGCCCCCAATTATAGGAAGGATGTGGACACACTGGAGAAGGTCCAGCAGAGGGTGACCAAAATAATTAGGGAGCTGGAGCATATGACCCATGAAGAAAGGTTGAGGGAATTGGGACTCTTTAGTCTGCAGAAGAGAAGACTGAGGGGGAATTTGATAACAGCCTCAGCTTACTCAAGGGAGGTTGCAAAGAGGCTGGAGAGAGGCTGTTCACAGTGGTCACGGATGGCAGAACATGGAACAATGGTCTCAAGCTGCGGTTGGGAAGGGCCAGGTTGACCATTAGGAAAAACTTTTTCACTAGGAGGCTGGTGAAGCATTGGAATGGTCTACCCAGGGAAGTAGTGGAGTCTCCATCCCTGGAGGTGTTTGTCTCACCTCGACAAAGCCCTGGCTGGGCTTATCTGATGGGTTTGGTCCTGCCTAGGGCAGGGGGCTGGACTTGATGGCTTTTTAGGTCTCTTCCAGCTGTATTGTTCTATGATTCTATGATTAGGATCAGGTGAAATTTTTTCCACATTTAAATTGACTGAAATGTCTTGTGAATTCATGTCTATTTCAGCAACTTATTTCAGCTGAAACACAAAAGAATGAAGTTTGAGAATCACTAGGGGATTTAGCCATCATTCATAGAAGAGGCAGGGGAGCTGTTACCACTCAATAGCTCACGAGTCATGAAACTCATATGGAAAGAGCTGGATTTGAATCTCTGCTTTGGAGCAAGGACTTGAACCCAGCACTTCTGCTTTCTAGCTGAGTGTCCTGGCCACCAGCCTATTCTACACAGATTCCTGGTCATACCCTCCCATTGAAGCTGTTCTGCTTTGAATAAATCATTTATAGTGAGCTATTGACTCAGTTCTTATCATGCCCACCTTTCCTTCCTGAAGAGGATGGAAAAAGAGGCCACACAACATTTTGCTGGTGTTACATGGTGTCAAGTTGTGGAAAAGCTGAAGAACTACTGAACCAGGTCTATGGGTTTGACAGGTTATCACACTATGCTTATTGTTGGCCTAATGTGTCTGTGTTTTCTAAAGGATGCTGAGAAAATTGGGGGCACTGGGCAGTTGTGGGGAGGGGCTGAGGGTGGGGACACATGGCAGGGGTGATGGTGTTCAGGGCACTGTGCGTTTGTGTGAGAAGGGGCCCTGGGCAAAGCAGGACTGGGGCTGCTGGGTAGACAGGCTATGACACGGCATGGGCCCACCCACACGTGGAAGGGGTATATTGGTAGCTCTGAGCTGGGAGGGCCAGTGTGCACCTGGTGACAGCTGGTGTGTGTATAGTGCCCTCACACTTCGTGGAGCTATGCCACGCCATGCCCCCTGGCCCCAGGGCCTGCACCTCACTCCAAGAACCAACCATTTTGTGCCATGGTCTGTTTCCCCCCATAGGGCCCACAAAGGTGTGTGGAGCCAAGCCCACAAAAAATTAAGCTGGCCCTGGTCCCTGGCTGGAGTCCCTTCCCACCTGCACCCCAAATATCTTATCATCAGCCCCACCCCAGAGACTGCACCCCCCAGTCAAAGTCCTCATCTCCCCCTGCACTCACCCTCCTGCCTCAACCCACAGCTCCTGCCCACACACTGAACCCTCATTTTGGCTGCGCCCCAGAGTCTAGGGGGACCCACAAAATCGAATAGCCCTGGGCCCCCAGATGAGTTTATCCAGTTCTCAGTACATCCCAGAATTGTTTGCCTTTTCATCTGCCACAGTAGTGTGTTGCTGGCTCCCACTTTTTGCAATCTACTACAATCCCTAGATACTTTCCTGCAGTACTCCTGCACAGGCAGTCACTTCCCATTTCGTATGTGTGCAGGCCCTCCACCCAGGCACAGCAAAGGGAGCAACTGTCCCAGTGCATAGCCATTCAAATGGGTGCAGGGCTCCAGGCCCTTAAAATCTGTGCCAGAGCTCCATGCAACATACTCCAGATGGCATTGAGGGCTACCTAGGGCAGGCTAGGCCCAGCCCCACCCCTTCTGGGAGTTCAGGGCCAGCCCCCTTCCCACCTTGTCCAGGGGCCAGGAAAGTCTGTCAGCCCCACTGTAGATGTGCAGCTCATAGTTCCTTCCTAAGTATTGTACTTTTCATTTATCCTTTTTGAATTTCATCCTATTTATTTCACACCATTTCTCAAGCTGGTCAAGGTCATTTTGAAGTTTAATCATGTCCTTGAAAGCACTAACCACCCCTCCCAGCTTGGTATCACCCGCAAACTTTAAAACTCTACTCTTTAAGCCATTATCCAAATCATTTATGAAGAGAACGGGATCCAGGACAGATCTCTGCTTAATATACCCTTCCAGCTTAACTGGGAACCATTGATACCTACTCTCTGAGGCTGCGTCTACACGTGCACGCTACTTCGAAGTAGCAGCAGTAACTTCGAAATAGCGCCCGTCACGTCTACACGTGTTGGGCGCTATTTCGAAGTTGAAATCGACGTTAGGCGGCGAGACGTCGAAGTCGCTAACCCCATGAGCGGATGGGAATAGCGCCCTACTTCGACGTTCAACATCGAAGTAGGGACGTGTAGACGATCCGCGTCCCGCAACATCGAAATAGCGGGGTCCTCCATGGCGGCCATCAGCTGGGGGGTTGAGAGATACTCTCTCTCCAGCCCTTGCGGGGCTCTGTGGTCACCGTGGGCAGCAGCCCTTAGCCCAGGGCTTCTGGCTGCTGCTGCTGCAGCTGGGGGTCCGTGCTGCATATACAGGGTCTGCAACTAGTTGTTGGCTCTGTGTATCTTGCACTGTTTAATGAAAGTGTGTCTGGGAGGGGCCCTTTAAGGGAGCGACTTGCTGTTCAGTCCGCCCCGTGACCCTGTCTGCAGCTGTGCCTGGCTCCCTTATTTCGATGTGTGCTACTTTGCCGTGTAGACGTTCCCTCGCTGTGCCTATTTCGATGTTGGGCTGAGCAACGTCGAAGTTGAACATCGACGTTGCCAGCCCTGGAGGACGTGTAGACGTTATTCATCGAAATAGCCTATTTCGATATCGCAACATCGAAATAAGCTATTTCGAAGTTGGGTGCACGTGTAGACGTAGCCTGAGTGTGGCTTCCCATCCAGTTGTGCACCCACTTTATACATTTCCCTAGTTTGCATAAGAGATGGTCTTGTGGGAGAGTATTAAAAGATTTACTCAAGTTGAGACATACCTACTGCTTCCTCCCCCATACACATTGCTTGTTTCCCTGTCAGAGAAGGACATCAGTTTGGTTTGACATGAGTTCTTCTTGACAACTCCATATTGACTCTTGCTTGTCACCTTTTTATCTTCTAAATGCTAATAAATTGATCATTAGCTCTATGATCTTTCTAGGTATGGAAGTCAAGTGAAGATTAGTTCCCTAGATAGTCATTATTCCTATTTTCCAAATCTCGCGGCTCATCCAAAATTTCTCACTGATGTTTGCTAATGGCTCGGATCAGTTCCTTATGAATTCTAGGATGTATTTTGTTAGGCCCTGCCAATCTGAAAACATCCATCTTATCCAACTAATTCTTCACTTCCCCCTCTGTTTTAGTCTCAGATCCTGTTCCATTTATACTGTTCCTGTGTTAGTTGTCTAATTGCTACTAATGTTTTTAGCGAAAACTGAAAAAGGCATTTACCATTTTGGCTATTGCTATGTTTTATGTTTATTGTCTTTGCCTTCTCATTGAGTAAGGGGCCTATTCTGTCCTTGATTTTCCCCTTGCTTTTAATGCATCTTGAAAATGTTTTCTTGTTACCCTTTAATTCCCTAACTAGTTTAAACTCATTTTGTACCTTGGTCTTTTAAAAAGCTTTCTCCTCCTCTTCCTCTTAGTTATATGGTGTACAATAGAATCCCTACTATCACATCACCCTTGTATTTCAACAGGCCTATCAACCTCAGTGCAAATGTACACATTTCTAATCACATTTGTGTCTGTTTTAAATCACTTGGGCTATGTCTACACTACAGAGTTATTTCTGAATAGCTTTACTAGTATCTAGACTATGCATGTTGTATTTCGATATACAATTGAAAAAGTGGAGCCGCGCCAACTTCGAAATAGCAGCCACCACGGCTACATGTGGCGGGCGTTATTTCGAAGTTGACATCGACGTAAGGCGGCAAGACGTCGAAGTCGCTAACCTCATGAGGGGATGGGAATAGAGCCCTACGTCGACGTTGAACATCAAAGTAGGGCATGTGTAGCCATTGCGCGTCCCGCAACATCGAAATAGTGGGGTCCACCATGGCGGCCATCAGCTGAGGGGTTGAGAGACGCTCTCTCGCTCGATGGTCGCTGCATGCAGCGGCCCCTCAAAGGTCCCTGCCCCCTGCCTTCCTGTGCAGGAAGCTGAGAGAGCGTGAAGACGGCAGCACAGCCATGCGGCCAGCCTGCACGCCCCTCTGCAGCCACCCCCACCCCCTCCCCGCTGCGATGGCCGCCTGCCAGCCCCCCAAGCGCCCCCAGGGCACCCCCCCCCAAGGGGCGCCAGGGCTTCCAGCCTGGCAGCCAGCCTGGCAAAAGGCAGCGGGGCCCCTCCTGGATGGAAGCCGAGCTTCGGGACCTACTGGGGCTCTGGAGTGAGGAGGAGGTGCTCCAGGTAATGGGGAGCAAGAGGCAGAACGCGGATGCGTTCACTCGGCTGGTCGAGGGCCTGGCCGCCTGGGGTCACCCTGCCCGCACTCCTGCCCACGTCAGGAGTAAGGTCAAGGAGCTGCAGCAGGGTTATGCCCGGGCCCGGGATGCGGCCGGCCACTCTGGGGCCGCCCCCATCACTTGCCCCTTTTACAGGGCACTCAGGTCCATCTTGGGCCCCTGGTACACCTCCTCCCCTCCGGCCACTCTTGATACCTCGGCCGACGAGCCCCAGCAGGCCCCGGAGGTGGAGTCCACCCCAGAGGTAAGCCCCGCACCCCAGGGGCCCCCCCAGGAGCCCACCCCTGGGGCACCGGAGGAGGAGGGGGGGGGATCATCCTCCAGGGATGGGGGTGCTCCGGATCAACATCCCGTCACGGAGCTCCAGCAGGGCGTCTGCCCACCGGATGTCCCCCGACCGTGGGAGTGGACCATCAGGTATGTACCCCCCCGGTGCACACCCCCAGGGTTGAGGGACAGGGGTAACAGACATGACCAGGGCCCTCCACATGCCCAGATGACCATGGCCCCAAGGACAGCAGTGGCATGGCCCTCAGAGGAGTGCATCAGCCCCTGCCCCCCCCAGCATGACAGTGCCATGCCCCATCCCTGGGGATGAGGGGAGCGGAACCTAGGGTCCCCCGGGAGAAGGGAGTGGGACACTCAGCAGCAGCAGCAGCAGCATCTCCCAGGGACGGGGATGGGGAATCAGCAGCACAGGGGTGGGGGGACAAGGGCCACGGCTCCGGGCCCACACTAATGGCTGTCTCCACTCTTCTTCCCCCTGTGTTCTGCAGCTGCACCATTGGAGGGACCGGAGAGTGCCGGCGAGGTGTCAGTGGTCCCGGAGAGCCCCCCAGGGCCATCCCAGCAGGCCAGCCCCTCGGCGGAGCACTGACCAGCCCCAGGGCGGGGACGACGGCGGAGCCAGCACTCACGGACGGCAACGGACCCCCAGCTGCTGGCGATCCTCTGTCGGCAGCTGGAGGTCTCCGAGCAGCACCTGCGGGTGGAGGAGTGGCGCCTCGAACTTCAGGAGCGGGCGCTGGCCTGGTGCCAGGAGGCATGGGGGGCCTTTATGCGCACGTTCGAGCGCATCGTGGACCACCTGGCCCCCCACATGCCGCGCCAGCCGCCGCTCTGCCTGCCTTGCCTGCTCCACCCGCTGCTCCACCCGCCGTCGCACCGCCGTCTGCCACCGAGGGCCCTTCCGCCGAGAGGGACCTGGGGCCTGCTGACACCTGCCGGCCATATCTCCAGGTCCCCCCAGCCCCCAGCCAGCCCCGGCCAGGGCTGAGGCGCGGTTCGCGGCCACCCACCCCCAGCGCTGGACATTAGGGGGTGTGGGACCCAGGACGTGGCCCCCCCCCTTCCCCTTTGTATATATCCCCTTCACTTGTCTTTTGTAAATAGTTTGTATTAGACCCCTGTTATGATGATGCCTGCCCCCCCATGTAAATAGTTCTCCCTTTCCTTGTCTTCCCCTTTTTTTGCCTGTCGTCTTATCTTATAATATATATAATATTTATTTTGGCTGTAAATAGTTATGATGATGATAAGAGCTCAACATGTTCTGGTTTGACGAACATGTCTGTTTTTCTTTACAAGAAAAGCTGGGGGGGGCGCTCTTAGGTGCTCTGTGGTGTGGGTGTAGGGGCAGGGAGTGTTGTGGAGGATGTGGGGGTGTAGTGGGGGGGCCTGCCAGCGTTCACCCCGCGGCCTCATCAAACTGGGCCCGCAGGGCCTCCCAGACCTGGATCCCTTCGGGGGTCCACCTGGCGACTGGGGGCAGCGGGTGTCTGCACATAGGTCCTGCCGGCCTCCACAGCCCAGCCCTGAAAGAATGCCTCCCCTTTGCTCTCGATGAGGTTGTGGAGGGCACTGCATGCGCCCACAGTCTGGGGGATGTTGGTGGGGCCCGCATCAAGGCAGGTGAGGAGACACCTCCAGTGCCCTTTGAGGCGGCCAAATGTGCACTCCACCACCTGGTGTGCGTGGTTCAGGCGCATGTTGAAGCACTCCTGGCTGGCTGACAGGTGGCCCGTGTAAGGGTGCATGAGTCAGGGCCAGAGGGGGTATGCCGCGTCTGCGATGACGCAGAGGGGCATGGTGGTGTCCCCCACAGGGATCTCCCACTGGCGGATGTAGGTCGCCGCCTCCAGCCGGTGGCACAGGCCCGAATTCCGGAATACCCAGGTGTCGTGGGTGCTGCCAGATCAGCCCACATATATGTCCAGGAAGCGGCCCTGGCTGTCCACCAAGGCCTGGAGGACCACTGAGTGGTAGCCCTTCCTGTTTAAGTAGCATCCTCCACTGTGCTCCGGGGCACGGATGGAGATGTGGGTCCCATTCAGAGCCCTGAAGCAATTGGAGAACCCCAGTGTGGCAAACCCCGAGATGGCGGCATCCGGGTCCCCAAGCCGCACGAGCCTGTGGAGGAGCAGGGCATTGATGGCGCAGATGACCTGCAGGGGAAGCACATGGGAGACCACCAATGAGGGGTGTGCAGGGTGTGTGTGGCCCTCCCCTGCCAGGGCTCCCCTCCCCTTCCCTGCCAGGGCTCCCCTCCCCCCCCCCCCCCCGTGCGTCCTCTTACCTCCATGAGGACAGCCCCAACGGTGGCCTTGCTGACGCCAAACTGCTGGCCCATGGATCAGTAGCTGTCTGGAGTGGCCAGCTTCCAGACAGCAATGCCAACCCATTTCTCCACACTGAGGGCACACCGCATGGCAGTGTCCTGGTGCCTCAGTGCGGGGGTGAGCCACTGGCAGAGCTCCAGAAATGTCTGCCAGCTCATACAAAAGTTCTGGAGCCAGCGGTCATCGTCCCACTCTCCAAGCACCAGCCATTCCCACCAGTCGGTGCTCGTGGGATAACTCTACAGCCAGCGGCGTATGCGGTGGGGGGGGCGGGGCGGGGGGGCTGCAGGGTTTGGGGTTGCTTTCTCCTCCCCTGCGGGCAGCTCGTCCTCTGTGGCTAGGATGTGATCAGCTGCCTCCTGCATGGCATCGAGCAGGGAGCGCACTCCTCCTGCGGGGCAGCTGGGTGGACCTCTGGCTGCTGCTGCTGCTGCTGCTGCTGCTGCTGCTGGGGGTCCATGACTGCGTCGCCTGAGGTGTGCGTGCCTATGGCTCTGCAGACCGCATGCTGTGCAGGCTGAGTGTGTGTGGGAGGGGCTGTTTAAGGGAGCGGTTAGCTGTTGCACCGGAAGTGCTAGTCCGCCCTGTGACCCTGTCTGCAGCTGTTCCTGGCACCCTTATTTCGATGTGTGCTACTTTGGTGTGTAAACGTTCCCTGCCGTGCCTACTTCGATGTGGTGCTGCCCAATGTTGACGTTGAACATTGATGGCACCAGCCTTGGAGGACGTGTAGACCTTATTCATCGAAATAGCTTACTTCAATGTCACTACATCGAAATAAGCTATTTCGATGTAGCATACACATGTAGTGTAGACGTAGCCAATGTGTGTTATTTCAAAATTGGTAGCCCTCAAATACAGGAGGAATAATGCTTATTTTGAAATGAGCTGTTTTGTAATAGGTTGAAATGGCGCTCTTTTGAAATAATGGGCTCCAATGGCACTATTTTGAAATAGTGCTGTGTGTCTGGAAACGCTATTTCACAGTAGCTGGGTGCTATTTTGAAATACATTTTAGCTGTGGCTACACTGCCCCTCCCTTTTGGAAGGGGCATGCAAATGTGGCCAATCAGAAATGCAAAGGAGGTGCAGATTTAAATATCACGTGCGTCATTTGCATACTCATGCAGGATCTCAATTCCAAAAGAGCTGATTTCGAAAACCAAAACAGCCATGTCGATCGGGTTCATTCAAAAGGAAACCCTGCTTTTGAAAGCACCCTTCTTCCTGAAAAAAGTAGGAAGAAGGGTGCTTTAACAAGTGTGGGTTCCTTTCAAATGAACCCTGTCTATATGGCTGTTTTGGCTTTCAAAATCAGCTGTTGTGGAATCACAATATTGCATCAGTATGCAAATGAGGCATGATATATTTAAATTTGCATCTCATTTGCATTTCTGATCATCTGCTTTTGCATGTCCCTTCCAAAAGGGAGAAGTGCAGGCACAGCCTTTGTGTTGTAACTGTAGCTTTAGTGGGGTTTCAAAGATACAGGCCTGTTGCCAGGAAATGACAGCCAGTCACCTGTGGAGAAGAGTCCTTTTGTCAATGCAGCTTTTGCAGTGTCTAGGGAATCAGTGTAGAGAAGGGTGAAAGGAACAACGACTGAAAAGTAAGATCAGTCAACATGTGAACCAAAGCAGCCAGGAAAAATGAGCTTATGTGTCCACACCTCTTTGATTGTAGGTATCACTCAGTTGATATCCTTTCACTGGTAGAATTTTCAGGTGGCCATCCCAGCTCAGAACTAGAGAGCAAATCCAGAGAGAAATTGACTTTTATCTCCTCCTTGTCCCACTTTGTTTTTTCTCCTGTTCTCACTCTGCTTTTGGACTGTCTCCCTCTTTTCTCTTCATCACCATACCAGCTTGTATAACTCACTTGAAATGCTTAGTCAAAAAGACCATCAAGTCTGTGGGATTGATCGACATTATTCTTAACATGACTTATTTGCAGCTGCATTTGCTTTTCTTTCCTGGAGCAGAAAAGTTTTCCTATCCCTCAAAGCCTGTGCATCCACTGTACCCCAAACCAAGTCAATGTGCGGTCTGTAGTGTACATGTTGTAGACTCTGGCTGACCCCCCAATAGTCTACACGTTGGGCAACTGAAAGTTAGAATAGTTTCCACAGAAAGAGCTGATACCTTTGTACATGGGGTTACACATTTAAATGATCAAGTGGAGACAGCACATTTTCAAAAATGTCCAGCACATTGCAAAAATCTGCCCATTAGTGTCATCTGAAGTTCTTAAATCATGATTTGAGAACTTCCGTAATAGCAACACAGGGAGGGATAGCTCAGTGGTTTGAGCATTGACCTGCTAAACCCAAAGCTGTGAGCTCAGTCCTTGAGGGGGTCATTTAAAGATCTGGGGCAAATAGGTTTTTTTTTTTTAAAAAAAAGTGGGAGGCAGAGGGGATGATGCTTGGCCCTGCTAAGGGAACAGGACTGGCTGACCTCCTAAGGTCCCTTCAAGTTCTATGAGATGTGTGTCTCCACTATATTATAAGCCACAAGTCTGTTACAGGAGCAGGTGGGCAAGGTTTCAAGGCCTGCAATGTGCTGGAAGTCAGATTAGATGATTATGATGACCCCTTCTGGCCTTAAAGTCTATGAATCACAGTAGATGCTGCTGGTAGAGGAGCAGTTTTGTAAAATCTGACCCTTATTTGATGTATAAATGAGATCTGAGCTGTAGTTGTGTGAGTGGCATAGTTGGAAACTTGGCCCCATTGAAGCTAACTTGATTGCACTTCCCAGTGTAGTAAGCCCAGGGTTCAGTAAAGTGCTCTGGAGGGGAGGTCTAGCTAACCCTAATAATGCCAGCTTCTACTTGGGCAGTTAGGTATCTAATACTTTTCTTATGAAGTAACTTCTAAAAATACAAACCTCACATCTAGATAACTGGATGTATCTCTTTTTACCTTGACTTTTACAATATGTTTACCTTTTGGGTTAGGACCCCTGTTGAGAAAGGCAGATCTGGTGCCTTGAAACCTGTACAGTACAGGATAAAAGCACACGAAAAACAAGACTTCATGGGGAGAGACCAGATTTCACAATCAGTGATATGTTTTTCATGGCCCTTAATTTGGCAGGAGACTATGGGATGCCTGTGAGAATGTTTTGCGGGGCACTAGACAATGAGTGAGTCCCTAGCAGTCCAGTTCTCTTTGTGCCATATTGGCAGAGCATTAGAAGAAAGGCACAGAGCCAGCACCTAGGCAAGGAGTCTCCATCTGCATGGCCTGGGCCTACATGGCTTTCCTAAAGACTATAGGGGTCCAAGTGAACCTCCTAGTTTTGCATGGCAGCTCCCGACACGTATGTGAATGAGGTCATAAAAACGAAGGTTTCCGTTTCATCGTTGAGTAATTCCTGGGTAGGATTTGTCCCTGAATATTTTATTAGTTCAATTACAAAAATAACAGAAGGAATTTTCCTGTAACAACATGTAACCTATGACCACCCTCCTAACAATTATACTTTCCCAAAGTCTAAGAAATCACAGCTATACTGATAATATGGAATGGATGTACTGAGATAATGGCTATGTCTACAGTAGGGGAAAACTTCGAAAAGGCCATGCTAATGGCCAAATCGGAGAATACTAATGAGACGCTGAAATGAGCACCTCATTAGCACGCTGCTGGCCACAGCACTTCAGAAGTGCCATGTTTTGCTCGTGCACGGCTCATCTACACTGGGGGGGCTTCCTTTTTGAAAGGACCCAGCAAATGTCAAAATCAGCTGATAGGAATAAGGGGATTTCAGTGTTTACAGGGTCCTTTCAAAAAGGACCCTCCTGTAGACGAGCAGTGCGTGAGCAAATTGTGGCACTTTCAAAGTGCCCCGGCTGGCAGCATGCTAATAAGGCACTGAATATTCATTTCAGCACCTCATTAGTATTCTCCAATTTGGCCATTAGCATGGCCATTTCAAAGTTTTCCCCTAGTGCAGCTGTAGCCAATGTGAGATGAGATCATTTTTTTTCTTCGTCAGGAACAAAAATATTGATTCTCCCCCACATTCTCCCCACATTTAATATTAGCAAAGTAAACTGGTTTCCCAATTTCTCTGCTCAAATTCAGCTATGTTATATTTAAACAAAAGGAGAAGAACTCTGTGGAGATTTTGCAGGGCCACAAATCATGAGACTACAACTGGTATGTCTGAATGAAATCCAAGCAAGCAACAATTTTCTGGTAATGTGAAAAGTGATTATCTGGTCGCTCGGAGCTTAGATTTTGTTCCACCTTCAGGGCATTCATCTGGGCAGGCAATATGTTCAAATTAGCGTCTGTTAAAATTTTGGATTTCCCTTGCTGAGATAGCTGTATTCTCTTATCACAAACAAGTTCAGTGAAGCCCACTTATTGTGGTTATTTACACAGGACTAAATGAATCCATTAGGCTCAGGCCAAAAGCAAGAAAGAGTGCCAAAATCAGTCACATAAATGCCAGTTGAACCATTTGCATTAGAAAAGGCAGATTCAACAAAATCTAAACATTTGTGAGGAAAGGATTGATATTTGTCAATCTGGGGGGGGCATGGGAGGAATTATCATATTTAAGCAGGTTACTTTAATGTAAATACAATACAAAATTTGCAATAATAAAGTCGAAACAAAAAGTTTTGATGTCATTAAAACAAAATATGTTTGGAGTATTCTTGCAATGCTATAAATTCTGGCATTTGACTTTGTCAGCCCAATTTGAGCTGATACCAGATTTCAAGAGGTTGGACATTCCCAATGAATGGAAATTCCAGACTTCAACCTGGTTTAAATATTCTGTGGCCACAACAAAGCAGCTCTGGGAGTGAATTCTGGCTGACTAACAATTTCTCCCATAACCTTTCTTACCCTTTGGTGGAGAAGGGGAAGCAAGTTACTTAACTCCTTCCTGGGGTGCTCCCCTTCCAGTCAGCTGGCTATTCTAAGCAATAAGCAGCGGTGGAGTCCAGGCTCTCAGATTCCTCATTCCTCCCTCTCTTCATCTCCCTCACCTTTCTAGGAGGGAAATCCCCTGACAATCTTCCAGCCCCCTGGTGGAGCTGCAGTCTGGGCAGTGCATGGCCAGCCAACAGAGAAGTCAGGTAAGAACCTCACTCCTAATTACTCCTCTACATGGCCAAGCACGTGGGCTGGGGACAACTGGTCCATACAATTTTGAACAGAGAGTTGGATTTAAACCCAGGCCCTAGAACATTGATATATTCAGCCTTTATTGCATAGGCTTAAAGGGGTAGATTCCCTTAGCAGGCAGCTACAGTAGGTTATTACCTTTATGTGGCTCAGCCCCGTAGGTGGCAAAGAATCACATTGTGCCTAGTGCGGTTTACATCATAACAGAATTTTAACACTGGTAGGGCTGGAGAATAAAATATCCCCTTTTAATGATTTATAGCTACCAATATGACATCATGTAATCTCATGGATTATGACACAATTTTTATGAATGGGATTTGGATTAATTTATTAGTAATCTGATAAGAATTGGTTTTAAAGGATCAGTTATTGTAACTTTTTTGTCACTTTGTCATATGTTGTAACTGAAACCCCATTTTAAACTGTTAATACATTGCAATTTAGAGGAAATGGGTGAGGCACTGATATGATGAAAGATCCAGGAGAAAGCCAACTTATGAAGAAGAATTAGTGACTGGAAATCAAAGAGCCTGATTCCTTTACACACACCCACATTAACACTTTTGCATAGAGACAGACCTAATTTTAAAAAGGGTTAAGGCAGTAAGCGATTTGAAATGGGGTTTCAGTTACAATATGGCCTGTCCTTAATCAGCAGATGTGTTTCCTTGCTCTTTGCAGCCAACACACATTTGCAGCTTTTCATTCAGCCCTGCAGAGCCAAACAAACCACATGTGAGAAGTTGGGATGTTATTCATTTGCACATTCTCAACCACGCTAAAGGGAATGGTTTTGTATGGGTTGATAATGCTAATTGTATTTAGTGCTTCCAAGTTTCCCGCTTGTAGACTGGTGGAGACAAAGGACTTCACAGATGTATAAGAAGTGTCTCCTGCTGCCCTAGAAAACTCTTCAGTGCTGAGTTATAGAAACCACTTGTTGGGGCGGGGGTAGCTCAATTTGCAGGCCCATTCAGAGGTCTATTAGCCAAATGCCCAGGGATGCATCCCATGCCCATGCCCATACTAAGCCTGCATGCCAAAAGGAAAATCAAAGGTCCATTTGCTGTTGATCTTAGAATCCTAGGGTTGAAATATACCTTAGGAGGTTATTGAGTCCAACCCTCTACTGAAAGCAGGACCAATCCCAGGGAAATCTATGAGATGCTCTTTTATATTCCAGCAGGTTATGAAATTTCTTCTCTCTCTAGGCTGGTGGTGTGTATCTATGTGCATGTACGCACAAGCAAGCAATTGCCCTTCAAGAAATACGAAAAAGTTACCTTATAAAATGACCCTTTGTTTGATAACTTGTGTCTGATCTCACACACAATACAATCTAACATATAAAAGCAAAAATACGGTTAAATGAGGGAGATGGTTCCTTAATGTGTACAATGGACCTTTGCAAGTTCTAGCAAAGTAATTTTATTTTGAGAATAAGGAGAGCCATCTAGCCCAGCATCCTGGCTTCCACCAGTGGCTGGTGCTAGATGCCTTAACTCTACCGAGCCATGGGAATGCACCGCTCTCTTCACAGTTTTGTATGACCCTTCAATCTTTGCTAGTAGATGTTCCTGGGGATTTCATCGGCGTTATATAGCTACACTTTTGGCTTTATTCAGAATAATTAATGCTTCAAACCTTCTACATCAAATGACTCTGGTTCAGCTGGCATCCATTTCATATCAGATTCTGTTCACTTGCAGGGACTTGTCAAAGGCTGGTCTCTTCCTCTCGACATTCCTTCAGGAATTCTTGTCGTGAGAAGTTTTGCTGTTCATGTTTCACACTGACTGGCTACTTACGGCAGTCTCAAGTCCACCCCTTCGGGTCTCAATTCTGACTCGTTCTTCCCTGCTCCACACCACGCCCTCAAACCCAGATCGTGAGCACATACAGAACCACCACGCTGAAGCTAATGTTTATTTTCAGTCAGTCACCCAAATCCACAGTTTGTTCTTACATCTGTCATGCCCTTGAAATCACACCCTCTGGAGCACTGCTCTTGCCTTCACTAGTCTCTGTTCTCAGCTTCACAGAAGTGCAACTCTTTGAATAAAGCTGATCTAAGAAGTAAGGTGGGAATTTTTAACAATGGAGAGAGGGTAGAGCCTGTAGAGTGAGCGGGTGCTTCACTGCCCTCGACACCAGCTCACACATATAAATGGAAAAGGTAGGTGCCAAGGACAGCAAAATGTGCTTTTATGTGTGTAAGCTGAGTAACGCGGTGTGTGAGAGGTATCTATCTCCATTTCACCTTGCGTGCCAGCAGTCTGGATGACAGCTCTGACCCCTACAGGAACAGCTCTGGGACTGCACAAAGTGCTCCTGTATTTCAACACTTACTGTGCTTCTTTTATGTTTCTGCAACATTTCGCTGTCTTACTTGTCACAAACACCTGTGAAATTTCACTACATTTTAACTGCCTTATTTTCTGTTTGGTTTCATCTTCAGAGTCTGTTTTTGCCATTGTTCACTGCTTTAGTTCCCCATTCACATTAAAGGGTATTTATGGAGGAGAGACAGAATATATATAGATATATAGAGAGAAAGAGATTTCTGAAAATGTTTGGTTCATATTGAAATTTTCAGATAATACCAAAGAATATTACACATATTATATTAATTTGGCAGCAGTGGCAGCCAGAGCTCTGGGTCCCTTTGAAGTGCTGTTCCACACAGCTGTGAGAGTGCTCTCTGGGTGATGATAAGGGCTGACAGCCCTAGGCCCCGCCCCTTCCACCTTTGGCTCCACCCCTTCCCTGGGCATGGAGCTGGGTCCCTCTGCCACCTTGCCCTGGAGTCCATGGTGGCTGTCAGGCCTGCTGGGTGCACAGCAGTATTCTTTGGCAAGCAGTGCCCCATAGGTTGCTCCTGTTCTCTGAGCGCCTTTGTACCTGCCCCATGCCAAGGGCGTAAAGTGCCGAGTGCAGCCAGCTCCCTCAGCTGCTACGTGCTTGCCTAGCTCTCTTAGTATATAGCTAGTCTTAGGCTTAATCTACACTTGACCTTAAAGTTGACTGAGGATATGCAGTTCTAGCTACAACAATTGTGTGCTAGAATTGACGCACCTGCAGTCAACTTTAAGGTCTGTCTGACTTTAAGGTTGACTGCTGACCCCAGACAAATTGATTTCATGTGTCTCCACCCATGCGTGAAATCAAACTCCACAAGATTGACTCCGACCAAGTCTACCTTCCCAGAAGCGTAGACATTGCCTTTCGTGTACATTGAAGATGCTTATTGCAAAGTGCTAAATTGACTGGTTTTAGGGTTGGTTTCAATCTGGGTATTTCCCTATTATACTAAGTTATAGGTTACAACCATAATGACTGAGCCCATATCCCCTGGCTTCAGATATTACCCTTCCTGAGGGGTAGCCACTTCCCTCAGTGATGGGCATGACAGATGTTTATTTTGCCTGGGTGAGCAACATGCCAGTGATGTGTTCTCCTTCAGGTCATTTTCAAAACCAGGACAGACAGGGAAAGATGCTTGACTGAAGCTGTTCCTTTTGGACAAAAGGGTGACACCTGCCATATATCTGAGCAAACAGACCTTTCTGGAACAGTGCAGTCTTCTAATAATAAGAAAAAAAATGTTGCTTAACTGAGGTATCGGTGGTTCTTTAGGATGAATTGTCTGCATATGTTCCATGACACATTCTCTGTTCCTGCTACTAGGCAGTCTCATAACACATGGACACTGTATTAGTGAAGATACTGAGAACATAAGAACAGGATCATGGCTATACTGGGACAGACCAAAGGTCTATCTAGCCCAGTATCCTGTCTTCTGACAGTGGCTAATGTCAGGTGCTCCAGAGGGAAGGAACAGAACAATCAAATGATCCATCCTTGGTTGCCCATTCCCAGCCCTGACAAACGGATGCTAGAGACATCATCCCTACCCAGCCTGGCTAATAGTCATTGATAGACCTAGCCTCCAGGAATTTGTCTGGTTCTTTATTTTGAACCCTGTTAAAGTCCTGTCTTTCAGAACATCCTGTGGCAGGGAGTTCCACATGTTGACTGTGCATTGCATGAAGAAAAACTTCCTTTTGTTTCCTGTTAATTACATGTGATGACCCCAAGTTCTTGTATTATGGGAGGTAGAAAATAACTTTTTCTTCTTTACATTCTCTGTGCCAATCTTGATTTTATAGACCTCAATCTTATCTCCCCTTATTCATCTCCTTTCCAAGCTGAAAAGTCACAGTCTTGTTAAACTCTCCTCACATGACAGGCATTCCAGAGGATGCAAGGGTAATTAAGGCTCAGGAACAGCTCAGTGAACAATGATGGCAAAAATATTCGTCTCTTAAGAGCGTGGGACACCATGAATGGAATCAATATACATAACATCCCAAAGAACCATAATTATTGTCCAGTAAATAACCATTTTACCTGTATGCCTGTCTCTCAAATATATGATAGTTTGTTTTGTCAATGTCCACCATCATCTCTTGAGCAACCTCAGAGTGACTCCCATGGTTGGTTGTCATCCTATCATATTTGGATGTTTGCACACATATCCTTATTGCTTTCTCACTAAATATGACTGGGAACATGATATGACTACTCTAGATAGATCACAGATCCTTTCCTTTGCTGTTTGTCAGGGAAAAGATGACAGGAACAAGGATCACTTATTCCTGTCTCTGAATTCAGTGAAATCCATTTGGACTTGGCTTATCAAGTCTGAAGATACTGAGCGATTCACCAGCACAGAGTATAAAATGATGGAATATTTAGTTTGATGACATTTTTGATCTCACTAGATGAAATTCTATGTGTTTTGCTGAAAGTCTGATTAGATAATCATAACTGTCCTTTCTGGCCTTTAAAATCTATGAAATTTATTGGTATGACATTAACTATGAATTTTGTAGTTCTTGGGCAATTCCAGAATATGTGCCTTTGTGTCCTATTCTCTTTCAGGAGTCCATTCTCTCTCAGTCTTTTTCTCTTAATCTAATACATCGTACTGTTTAGAATAAATCATAACAATGTTTGGTAGAATAGCTACATAACTTAGCCATGCTTGTTCTGCATCTTTAGGTCTCCTGCTCATCTGCACCACTGAATTCCAGGTTTTTTTCCCCATCTCACATGGCATTTTTGGAAGCCACCAGCATTAACATTAATGGATACAGAGTTAAACCAAGCTAAGCTCTACTGACACACTCAGTCAAGGGGATACATGTGAAAGGTGAGTGCACTCCATTATGTAGCTCAGGGGTAGGCAATAAAATGGCAGCAATTCCCCAGGGTTAGTTCCTGGTGGGTGGCCACCACTACAGTTGCCTAAGCCTCCACAGGCATCAGTCTACTGCAGCTCCCATTGGCCATGAATGGATGTTCCTGACCAGTAGGAGCTGTGGGAAGCAGCACAGACTGGGACACTGTTTCCTGCAACTCCTATTGGCTGGAAACAGCAATCTGAGAGCTGCACTTGCCTGTACCTGTGGAGGCGCAGATAAATATAGCAACAGTGGCTTACTAGGGGCTCACCCTGGAGAACTGGATCAGGCCAGTGGGGTGGTATTTGCCCACCCCGATGTAGATGAATAGGGAAAGCTACCCTTTCTGATCTCAGACCTTCAAACTTATTTTATGCCACTTCTGGCCTAGTGCTTACTGCGTTTCACTAGCTCCATCACTGGAAAATTCTCGTTCGCAGTCTTTCTCTTGCTTTGGACTTTTATTATTTGTTGCCAAATTGGGTATTTACTACTCTTTGGAAGGGCCAGGTGATTCTTTTAGTGTGTCGTTTGTTAGGCACAGTAGGAACCAACAAGGAATAGGCTGGCTGAATAGGCGATAGACTCAGTAGTGTAATTACTTTGCTGTTTTCATGAACAGAAGAGAGTTTTTAATTAAAATTTACATTTCATAACTTATCGTTTTGACTCAATTGCTCCTTATCCTCTGTGGACGTTCTGCATGTAGATAATTTTAATTAAAAAAAACCAATAGATGCCTGACATGAAAAATACTAAGAAAGGTTATTATATTCCTTCTTAAACATAATAATTATGGTGCTAATACTTTATACTATCCTTAATGAGAAAAAGGGAACAATCTCTGAAGAGATGAAAGATAATTGCTTGGTTTAAGATCTGATCCAAAAATCCACTGGAAAAAACTTCCATTGATTTCACTGGGCTTTGAATTGGGCCATAAACCTCACTTCAGCACAGCATGCGTACACATTAACTTAAAGAATGTGCTTATGCCCATCTCTACTCAGCCAAGTTCTTTAAGCTCATGCTTGCTTAAACTCGAACATGTGCTTAATTACCTGAATTTGGCTTAAGGACTTTTGGGGACTCAGTCACCATTTTTTAAAATGAGCCCCTCTCAGCCAACATTGCCATGTGAGTATATATTGATCAGAGCTATGTGGGAGCCAAAATATTTGTTTTGCATCCCCTTGACTGAGAGTTTCAGTAGACAGTGGACTTCCGCGGCCAATCTGATCAGGAAAGATTTGTTTATACTCCCTTCTCTCCCACCTTTCTGGAAGCGAGAACCATGTTGAGAACTGGCTGAAGGATTGAATCAAGAAAAAGAGGCTGCAGTTCCTGGAGTGAGAGGGGTCATAGGACATGAGGAGGGTAGGAGAGATACAAGCAGAGGAGAAACAATGCCTGGCCAGACCTAAAACCTGTAATGGGCAATAGGAGGCATCATCAGTGGTGAGCACACCGTGAAGCCCGTTGTTTTGTATATTTAGGGAGCTGTCATATCTCCCCTCAGCCTTCCGTAGATTAGGCTAAACAAGTCAGGTCCTCTGAAGTTCCTCTCCTAACGGTAAGTTTTCCAAGTCACACCAGTAATGAATTCAGATTAATTTTCCTGAGTGTGCTCATGTAGACAAGCGGTTAGCGACCCATCCAAATTGCAACCATGCCATTCGAAATAAACCAACACCAGTAAAACAGACAATTTAACATAATTGCATGTATTCTACACTATAAATAGCTACAGGTTGAACCTCTCTAATCCGGAACTCTCTCATCTGGCAACATCCATAATCCAGCATGATTTTTAGTTGGACAGATGACCACTTGTCGTGGGGTGGCCAAGTTTGCTGTGGTCTCACAAAGCTTGTTTCCAGCCACCAGTCCTGGCTCTCAGTGTTCTGTGCTGTTATTTAGCTTTAATTTACCCCTAAATGCCTTCTCAGAGCCCAGTGAGCAATGGGAGTGTGGTAATACTGCTAGACCATATTGATCATCCATGGTCCAGCAAATTCTGTCGTCTGGCACCATTCAGTCCCAAGGTGCCAGCCAAGAGAGGCTCAGCCCATGGTGCTTTCATCCACGTACCTTTCAGCTGGTCTTGAGCATGGTCAGTTTTGACTGGAGCTATGTGGCTGAGTCCACGTGTGTATCTATAATGAACAAACCGAAAAACCACAGTATATGGGTGTGTAAAAAATTTGAAATCAGACACATTATTTCCCCATTGATCCCCTTTCTGCATGTACAGTACTTTCTGTAGATGTTAACGGTGTGTGACTTACAGCAATGATTCATCTTTGTGCATGACAGCCAGGAATGGGGATTCATTCCTTTGAGTACATAGCAACTAAGGTAGCATTTCATTCGCCCACCCAAGGCACTCACTCCAACACTTTATTTGAATTTGCTTACTCCACATGGCTCTTCAGCCTGTTTGGCAGGCACCGTGCTGCATGTAAGTGTTCAGCAGACAGATGTTTGTAATAATTAGCTGATTTCTACGGCTTTCCTTTAGGCACACAGCTAGTGATGCATTGAACGCTGATGTTCAATTGCCACTAACCGTGGTCTAATGGTCCCTGCTGAGGAAACCTATATAGCTATGTGATCAGGTGAAATAAGGCAGCAATCCTGCAGCCTGTTACTTTGTTGATAACAATTGTCGTGTGGAATACATCTCGTGATTGCAATGTATGCAACATCAAAACCCTATCTAGCCCTCTGGTTTCCTCATCCCTGGATTGCATGCAAGAGCATAAGTAAGAGTAAGTCCATTCTCATTGACAATTACCCTGAATTTACATCAGTATAAATTAGTTGAATTTGGTCCTCAGTGGTCAGACTGGATGGTGTGCAATGAATAAAGCAGAGATGCACCTGCCATCAGATACCATAATCACTCACATTGTTGTTATTGGGCCAGTTAGTGCACTGGAAGAGATACACCACATGTTATGATTGACATGTATAGGACCCAGGGCTCTTGGAAGCTGTATTGTGTGGTTGGTTATCATTGTAGCAGCAGAGATATGTCTACGGAGTTTGCATGTGTTATTCTGGTAGGGTCTGGTGTTGCATTGAGTTGATTGTCTTGGTCTGTAAGAAGCTTGTTTCTGATGATGAGGTTGGGCAGTGGTTTGAATACCGGAAGAGGTGGGTTCAGGAAAGATTTCTTTCAGGATGGGGGTTTTATCAAGTATACAACTCCAGTAACTGTGTGGGTGAAATCATACAAATCACTATACTCTGGCATGAACTCTTACAGAAAAATGAAAAAGACAAAAACGCCCATCACCTGTGCGTGAACACTTTTCACAAAGCAACTGCTGTGTCTGACCTATCACTCCCCATTCTCAAAGGAAACCTGCACGTCAGTTTCAAATGACAAGCCTGGGAGTTTATATTTATAACTTTGTTAGACACTAAACACCATGTATTGAATAGAGACACCAGATTTATGGCTTCTTAGCACAATCTATACACTTACCAACAATGTGGCCCTCCCAGTTGTTCCCCCTCCCCTTTCTTCCCTATGACTGGGGTGGTTTTAACAGGCCACTGCACCCTGAATGTCTTTTGAAATATTTAACTATGTATGCTAGACAATTTCTTCAAACCTTGTATTTAACTGTGACAGTCTGAGTTTCCCAAGCCTGAAGATCACTGTGTAAGCCTGAAAACTTGTCTTGCTCACCAGTAGGAATTGGTCCAATAAAAGATATTATCTCATCCATCTTGTTTCTAATATCCTGGGACCTACAAGACATGGCAAACAGCAGTCCACATATATCTAATGCAGAAAGCAACATTGTTCAGTTTGTTTTTCTGACTGCGGTTTCAACACTAGCATTCCCCAAAGCTTTTCTACTGATCCACAGAAGTGTACTGTGTTTCTACAGTGCTAGATAGCTAATGGCAAGAGATATCCAGTCTTGCAATCATCTCAATCTGATTATCATCTTGGTCTCCCTGACATTTAAATTCTACTGTGAATTTGTCACCTGTTAGATCATGTACCATTAGACTGAAGGAAGAACAGTAGGCCAAACTCCCAAGCTTTCAGATGATATAAAGCATTGCTTGCTAATTCGGGAGAATTGTAGAATCAGAGGGTTGGAAGAGACATCTCAGGAGGTCATTTAGTCCAGCTTCCTGCCGAAAGCAGGACCAATCCCAACTAAATCATCCCAGCCAGGACATTGTCAAGCCAGGACTTAAGAACCTCTATGGATGGAGATTCCACCACCTTCCTTGATAACCTATTCCAGAACTTCACGACTCTCTTGGTGAAATAGTTTTTCCAAATATCCAACCTAGACCTCCCCCACTTCAACCTGAGACCATTGTTTCTTATTCTGTCATTTGTGCCCACTGAGTACAGCCTCTCTCCATTCTTTTTGGAACGCCCCCCAACTTTCTGGTAGCTGAAGGCTGCTTTCAAATTCTTCTCTTCTGTAGACTAAATAAGCCAAATCCTTCATCTTTTTCCAATTAATCCCAGCCCACTGATCATTTTTATTGCCCTTCATTAGACTCTCCATTTCATGCACATCCTTTCTGTAATGGGGATCCCAGAATTGGACACGATACTCCATGGACAGCTTCACCAGTTTTGAATAAAGGGGTATAATCACTTCCCTACATCTGCTGGCAATGCTCCTGCTAATGCACTCCAATATGCCTCCTTGGCTACAAGGGCACACTGTTAACTCATATTCAGCTTCTCATCTATCCTAATCCTCAGGTCCTTTTTTGCAGAACTGCTGCTTAGCCAGCTGGTGCCTGTAACAATGCTTAGGATTCTTCTGTCTCAGGTTCAGGGCTCTGCACTTATCCTCATTGAATCTTAACAGATTTCCTTAGGGCCAATCCTCCAATCTGCCTAGGTCGCTGTAGACCCTATCCCTACCCTCTAGTGTATCTACATCTTCCCCTAGCTTAGTGTAATCTGTGAACTTGCTAAGGATGCAATCCATCCACTCACCTAGGTCATTAATAAAGATGGTGAACACTCACCTAGGTCATTAATAAAGATGGTGAACAAAACCAGCCCCAGAACTGACCCTTGGGGCACTCCACTTAATACCGACCAACAACTACACACTGAGCCATTGATTACTACTTGTTGAGCCCAATGATCTAGTCAGCTTTCTATCCACATTACAGTCCATTTACCCAATCCATACTTCCTTAACTTGCTGACAACAATACTGTGAAAGACCATGTCAAAAACTGTGCTAAAATCATGGCTAATCACATCCACCACTTTTCCCATATCTACAGAGCCAGTTACCATTTCATAGAAAACAATCAGATTGGTCAGGCCTGACTTGCCCTTTTTGAATCCATGTTGGCTATTCCTGATCACTTTTCCCTTTTGCAGGTGCTTCAAAATGGATTCCTTGGGGATCCCCTCCCTGATTTTTCCAGGGAGTGAGGTGAAGCTGACTCCTCTGTAGTGCCCCCAGATTCTCTTTCTTCCCTTTTTTAAAGATGGGTGCTACATTTGCCAATCACTCAACTTATAAAAATATATATGAATGATTTTTGAAGTCTGTTTTAATATCACTTTCCAGTGCTAGAACTAAAATGCTTCATGTCATTAGCTAGGTGGGAAACATATTTCTTATAACTCTTCAGCAAGTGGTTTAGCAAAGATTCAAAGTGGTGAATGAGAAGATTTAGACTGGTATGGAAAATCATGTGAACTCATTCATCTCTTGAACTTCAGCATGAAACGCAAGTCTGAACACTGCTGATATGTCTACATTTGATTCATTTGTTTATCAGAGTGTGAGACCAATCAGGATGGGAAAGGAGGGTGACTTTTAAAACAGCAGATTTAAATGCTTTTTTTTTCTTTTTGAAGCTTTTTCTATTGATTTTAACTGCATCTTGGTGGGCTCGTTTGCTTGGCAAACTTTAAAAGAGAAAGAGAGTGAGAGTTTGGGCAACAAGCAGGTTTCTCCAAGGTTGTGCTAATCCAGGCTGCTTGCTAATAGCTTTTTCAGTAATTGGTCTGAGTATGTTGGCAGAACTTGATAGCTTTCCTCAGTATTTGTAGCTTCAGATACATTTGCTTTATCAAAAAGGAGCAATATTCTGTAGATCTTGTTTGTTCTTTTGTTCCAAGATTACCTACTTAAAAAGAACCAACAAAAATAAAAAACAGAATATCCAGTGGTCATAGTATTATAGTAAGAGTGACTTATAATTTGCAGAGTAAAACTGATGCATGTTCCCTGCTTGTATTGACTTACAGAAGCTCTGCCAGGTGCTGCCCTGACACTGTACAAAAGAACCCAATTATGAAAGGCAGAATCTCTATGAAGACTATCCATTAATCAATGTTGTTATTATCCATATAAATTGGCTCTAAGTGAATCTGGGTCCTGGTCCAACCCTCGTTGACATCCAAGGGAGGCTTTTCAATGGGTTCAGGATTTGATGAAAGTGCTTAACTGGCAGCAGTGGAAAATAAGAACATCAGAATAGTTGTGTTGGGCCAGACCAAACGTCCATCTAGCCCAGCATCCTGTCTTCTGACAGTGTCCAATGCCAGGAGCTTCAGAGGGAGTGAACGGAACAGGAAATCACTAAATGATCCCTCCCTGTTGCCTATTCTGGCAAACAGAGGCCAGGGACACCACCCTGCCCATCCTGGAAAATGGACCTGTACTCTGAAAAGAGGACAGCTAGGAGTAAGAAGGCAGTTGAATTGGGAGACATGGATATCTACCTGTTCAGAATGTTTTGGGTACAAAACCAATATTGAAATCCCACTGGAGTTCCATGAACCAGGGTATTTGAGATATTTCCTCTTCTGTGTTTTGGCTCTTGCACAACTACATAGGGGTAGCTAAGAATTTAAAATGTTTAGGTTCAGCAAAATGTTCGGCAAGATGCTTAAGTACATCCCTCACTAGCAATGCTCTTTAAAGTATTGGTTTTGCCCAGTGTAACTGAGGACTATTGTGGAACATCATAATCAAGATGTCAGGAAAGATTAAACACGTTCAACCTCTCCAGACCAGCAACCTGGCAACCTGGATCAGAGCCGAACGAGAGAATTGTCCAGACCATGGGGGGTCAAATTCATCTAGTGGGATTACCAACACTTCCTCTGTTTCCTGGGCTCTCAGAAGACATTTAGGGGTAAATTACAGCTACATAATACCACAGAACGCTGAGAGCCAGGACTGGTGGCTGTAAACAAACTTTATAGGACTATAGGAAAGTTGGCCACACCCATAATAAGTTGTCATCCAGGTAAATAAAATCATGCTGGATTATGGATGTTGCTGTACGAGAGTGTGCTGGACTAGAGAAGTTCGCCCTGTATATGTTAGGTTAGCCTTAACAGTACCTAGCTAAAAAATAATTTTTAAAAAGCTTTGTGTTCGTAAACATTCTTAAGGAGCAAAACTTTCACATTTCCCCTAAAACCAGACCATTAAAAAACCAAGCACCCCAAGAGCAGAATTATAAATGTAATTAAATCTTGTATGGTGTCACAAGACTCATTTTGACACAGATGAATGAGAAGCTCATGCCAGCATCACCACGTTTAAACTCTGCTCTCTTTTACTTCGGTGTAAGACAAGGATGATGGAATTAGTCTGGATGTGGATGTCATGTTTAAGGTCTTGACTGGGACTCCAGGCTCCATACCCATCTTTGTCACAGACCTTCTGGAAAAAAAAACGCCACTGAATCATAAGTAAAAATGCACTTCTGAGACTAAAACAATTTCAGCAAGTTACAACCAGCCTAAGCATGTTTCTCAGCTATATTCAGTTTCCAGAGATGTAAAACCCCTTGGTTGCAGGACGCAATGGTTTATGATTTCAAGAGTGCTGGCCCATGTAGTCACCTCACCCGGTGCCAAGGCTGATGCTTTCCCACATGCTCTCCTGTTGGCTTAGTTTTATCTTGCCCATAAGTGTGCTTGTCTTCCTGTGCTCACGCCTTGCCTAATTGACATACCAGCCAGCCAATGGAGTGGGGACAAGAGGGGCAGTTGCCCCAGGAGCTTTTCAAGGGAGCTCTTGCTGCAGCCAAAGTAGCAGCAGCAGCGGCTGAAATTCTGGGTCCCTTGTAAGTGCTGGTGGCGGTGCACCATGGCTCTGTGCAGTCGTGTGCATGTTGGGGCACGGTACAGCAGTCCTGGTGGCACTAATGGCAACTGCTCTTGGCTCCACCCCTTCTACCCGCGGCCCACTTCTTCCAGGCGTTTGGAGCCAGGCCGTCCCCCTCCCACTTTGCCCCAGGGTCCACAGTGGCTGTGGGCCCCACTGCTAATACAGGAGGCACCTTCAAGCAGGCAGAACCTCATTCCTTTGTCCGGAGCAGGTGGGATTTGGGCAGTGCTTCAAAATACATTTTAGCAACATCTTTACACATACACATATACAATGCTTGATGGTTCTTTGTGGGTTTACTGTCCTGACTTCATGGATAATATTACTCATCAGTGAGTTATTGGGTTCCCTGTGCTATATTACAATCCACAATTGGGATAAATACCATGAGAAAAGTATGTTGGGGTACACTGAGTGTGCCAGGCCTGGGAAAACTTGCCAACACAGAGCAGTGAACCACTAATGGACAACCTCTGTTTCACAGCTGTCTAAGGCAAAAGAGCTTTGCTCTGTCTGGGAGAGAACAGAACTGGGGCAAGGCCTTGGAAATGGCTCTCCCCAGGGGCTTGGTAGGAGGCCTATGAAAGCCTCCAGGGAGAGATGTAGCCCAAAGAAGCTGATGTTGAGAACGCGGTCTGGCCCTCTCAAACAGGGATCTTAGGAAGGATGGTGGAGATGTGAGGAGAGGGCTAGATGATTTATTTTGAATTTAAATAAACTAGACTCAGAAGGACAGATTGAATTGGAAGAGGTGGTTGGTTAGCGGGGTTTGCTAGAAAGAAGGAAAACAGGGACAGATTCACCAGAAACAAGATAAGAGGTAGTTTGCGGACTTACACTGTCATAATGTTATCAAGGAACACACACTTAGGCTACGTCTACACGTGAAGGCTACATCGAAGTAGCCTATTTCGATGTTGCGACATCGAAATAGACTATTTCGATGAATAACGTCTACACGTCCTCCAGGGCTGGCAACGTCGATGTTCAACTTCGACGTTGCTCAGCCCAACATCGAAATAGGCACAGCGAGGGAACGTCTACACGCCAAAGTAGCACACATCGAAATAAGGGAGCCAGGCACAGCTGCAGACAGGGTCACGGGGCGGACTCAACAGCAAGTCGCTCCCTTAAAGGGCCCCTCCCAGACACACTTTCATTAAACAGTGCAAGATACACAGAGCCAACAACTAGTTGCAGACCCTGTATATGCAGCACGGACCCCCAGCTGCAGCAGCAGCAGCCAGAAGCCCTGGGCTAAGGGCTGCTGCCCACGGTGACCACAGAGCCCCGCAAGGGCTGGAGAGAGAGTATCTCTCAACCCCCCAGCTGATGGCCGCCATGGAGGACCCCGCTATTTCGATGTTGCGGGACGCGGATCGTCTACACGTCCCTACTTCGATGTTGAACGTCGAAGTAGGGCGCTATTCCCATCCCCTCATGGGGTTAGTGACTTCGACGTCTCGCCGCCTAACGTCGATTTCAACTTCGAAATAGCGCCCAACACGTGTAGACGTGACGGGCGCTATTTCGAAGTTACTGCCGCTACTTCGAAGTAGCGTGCACGTGTAGACGCAGCCTGAACACCCTTTTGCAGCACAACGCATGGTGTCTGTCACAGGGTGGCTAAAACCCTAGGGTTAACAGTACTAAGTGCCTTCATCTAGGCAATGGCTTGTCATTGCATTTAAGTTTTCAGCTTCTTCTTAAATGTGAACTGCAGAAATAAAAATATTTCATGACTTTACTAGGCTACTAACAGACAGATGCTGCAGTGCACTCACTGATTAACAGGCAGTGTCCTACAGTTTGTGTGGCATTGGAATCGCCAGTCTTTCAACGTCTTTGAGCAGTTATACTGCCAGATTTAGTAATGTGCAAATGCATTTCAAGGGTAATATGTGTGTGTGTGTGTGTGTGTGTATACGCATTGTCCTTGGATATGGGGGAAGGTCACTGTTGGGGTTGAGACCCTGATCCTTGGAATGAACCTGGCAATGCTTGAGGTAAAAAGACCGAAGGTGAAATCCTTGCCCTGTTGAAATCGAGCACAAAACGTCCATTGACTTAAATGTGTCCAGGGTTCTGTTTTAGCCTGAAGGCTGTACGAAACCTAAAACCAGAATCATTGTTTTTCCCTCAAAAAGCTTTCTGGGAAAAATCTTTGCTTCACTCAATAATCTTCACATTCTTGTTCAGAGACAACTTGAAACAATTGGTTTTCAAACAAAACTTTTGTTTAGAACCATTTTGGTTTGAATTTTGGGGTGATCACCCTTTAATTTCCCCCTTACACATAAACATTGGAAAAGTGTGGGCAACAGTTTAAAATTTATTTTCTTACTCTTAATTTGTCTTTTTGGGAAGCTTTCACAATTTCCCAGAATGGAGGTTGTGGGGGGGCGCGACTAAAATAAGTATAATTTTTTTGCTTATTTTCCAAACTTGGCATCTTTTGAAAAGTCAGAATGAATGAACAGGTCTTTTTTCACTTTGTCAAAGGGGAGAAAACACCTGTAACAAATGTTGACCAGGTCAAACACCAGCTCCTGTGCTAAAGGGGTGCCTTTCCTCAGGATTCTACATCTGATGCTTCAGGCCACACTGTGGATCTCAGTTCGCATTCATGCCACCAACAGGGTGCAGGGTTGGCCCTGTGTGTCTTGAAAGCTTTCATTGCAGTCCAGCAGTCAGGGTGTTCTTTGACACACACGTGTAGCCAGACAGCATTTCTGTCCAGATTCAACGGCATAGTTCTTTTTTTCACTGCAGCTCCCAGTGCTAAGGAAGTATTATCATCCCTGTTTCATAGCAAGGCAATGCAGAAAGATTCAATGACATTCCTGCGATCAGCCACAGAACAGAACCCAGAATGGAACCCACAATGCCTGAGACTCTTGTGCTCCTAACAACAGACCCATGTTTCCCTCCTGGAGATTGTATGTGAGATTCGTTCTCTGATTGGAATATTGTGGGGTTGAGCTGTAATGTGGATGGCCGTGGAGACAGAGAGGTGGTGCTGGCCTTCAGCCTTTGCAGTGGCACATATACCAAAGCTCCTGGACATGAATGGTAGGTTTGCACTTGGAGCTGGAGACATACACTAGCTCAGCTATGACAGCAGAATGCACTAGCCACCCCAAGCATGGACCCATACGCTACAAGGATCAGCACTCGAGACAGCTAGCCTGTGCTGCCATAGCTACGCTCTAGTTTTTGGTGCACTAAACCCTAACACAGGGGTTGGCAACCAGCAGCCCCAGAGCCGCATGTGGCTCTTTAAAGAGTCGCTTGTGGCTTCAGGCGCTGCCACTGCTGAAATAATGGAACTAAATGTAATTGGTTTAGTGGCTGACAGGAGGGATCCGGCCATTAAACCAATTACATTTAGTTCCATTATTTCAATGGCAGCAGGGCAGGGAGCTGCCCGCACTGCAGGTGGGGGAAGTGAGCAGAAGAGCTCCCTGCCTCCCATCCCCAGGCTTTACCCGCCTCAGGGGCCCACGCCTCAGGGGCCCACGCTGTGCCATCCACTCCTGCAGTTGATCCAAGCTGGCCAGCGCCTTTGTCTGACCCACACCATGTCTGGACTCACTAAGGCCCCCGGCGTCCTCAAGTCAGTGGACTATGAAGTGGCTGAGGCCGGGTGCAGGGTAAGTTCAGGGCACCAGGGCCTCAGCAAGCAGTAAACCCAGGGCATGCATGGTGGGGCCGAGAGCGCATGCACAGAAAGCCAAGCTTGCAAACTACACTGTGGGGGCTGAGGCCATAGGGAAGCCAGGGCTAGTGTCGGGGGGCCCTTCCCAATGCTGCACCCCAGCAGGCGAGCGAGCAGGGCAAGTCCCTGGCCTTTGCATAAGGACTTGCAGGAGTGGCCTTAGCTGGGCAAACCGTGAAAGTTTTTCTGAGTCACCAGGGCACTGTGTGAAATAAGGGTTGTGCCAAGGCAGCCATGCTAGTGCCTGCTGGAACCGAGCTGCCCCACTGAGGAGGAGGAGGTGGGGGGAGCAGTTGGGTGAGGGCAGGCAGTGGCCACAGAGGAGCAGGGGCAGCACGTGCAGCTGGAGGAGCTCATTGGCTGAGGTGGTTTAATCCTAGGGAGGTGGGGTGGGTTTGGGGCAGAGATGGGTTAAGCCTCGGGGTGGGGGTGGCTTGGGGCTGAGGCAGGCAAAGCCTGGAGGTGAGGGGCTGATGCAGACACTGCTCTTTCTGCTTCAGAGCCTATCCCCAGGCTCAGCATTTTCCTTGTCCTCATGTGCGGTTTGACATTACTTATTCAGAACCGTCTCAGAGTCGTGTGCATTATGGCTCCTGAAGAAATGATTGTGTAACTGAATGTGAAAAAATAGCTCTTCTTGCTACTTTGGTTGCAGACCCCTGCAAGAACACCTAGTGCAACCGTGCCTTTGTGAGCTGGGTTTACAATCTCAGCACCAAGGCCAGAGATACCCACACATCTCACCAGCCCACTGCTGAATTAGAACCCATCCCCAGGGGCCGCTAGTCATCAGGATTGTTAGAGTTTTGGCCTAAGAGCCTTAATCCACCATTGGGGCTACATGTTGGGCAAATAACAAAGAAGATGGTCACAAAGCACCCAGTGTGCATGGCAAACACAACTCAGCAGGTGCCTGAAATGGGCGGGGGGGTGGGAAGATGGAGTAGCTCTACAATGAACAGAATTTACCAGAAAAGTAGCCATTGGATGTTGGTCATCAGGGAGCCCAGATCTTCATGGAAAGGTTCAAGGACAAGGGGTGGAGTGATGCGAATCCTGAAATACAGGAGAGGTTTTGGCATCAGCTGAGTGGAGTTTATCCAACTGTGGGGATGAAACAAGAAACCCCTTCAGTTATGTTTTAAATAAAAGGGGTAAGACGCACATAGCCTGCAAGAAAATTATTTGCATCAAATCTACCAGCTGTCTCTGTATTTTGTGAAACAAGCCCTTTCTTTCCCCTCTTGTCATTTCTCTTCACAGCAGACCGTTGCCATGAATAATGTAAATGAGCATTTGCCACCTGAGGTGAGGCTAATTAAAATGTTAAATGTGACTTTAAATGGAATCTCTACTACTACTTCATCATGTTACATATTATGAGCATCACTTGTTTAACTAAAAGCTTGCTTCCCACTGGTTAACAGCCATCTGTGAGAGCTGAGACAGAACTTTATGCGCCCAGGATTTAAGCTGCATGCCGTGTTTAGCAGTGATTAATGGGGCAGTTATAAGTAAGTGTATGAATAGTAATCTTTTGAAGGGAAGATTCTGAAGTGAATGTCAAAGCGAGAAGTCTAACCCTGGGGCCTCTCTGAAGAGGTATGTATCCCCTTTAGATTCTTTCCTAGTCACCTCTTTAGTATCATCCACTTCCATTTCTCCTCTGCCACAATCTTCACAGGCTAATGCATTTATAGGGAAATTATCCTTAGTGGGAGACTTTCTAAAATGGTGCTTAGTGTTTGGAGGAGAAGAGAACTGTGCAAATCCATTTCTCAGTATGTGTGAAATTAATGATGAGCTATCTATGTTTCATAGATAGCTGTATGGACTGTGTATATGGCTCCCTTATGGGACAGGTTCTCTTCAGCCTGTGCTGGCTGCTGGGGCTCGGTGGTTCATTTCAAGAGCTGCAAAATACAAGGAGTAACACTAGTAAACTACCTGAAAACATAGGGGGACCTGAGGATTCATGGTGCAGAAGAGAACAGACCCTTCCATCCTGCCCCCAGAGGAGATTTATTTAGAGGGCCACAGAGCACAGGGCAGTCGTTGGGTTCCCCTTGCCCCTCGGAGGATTTGCCCTGTAGTGTACACTAAGAGCAAGTTGCAGTATCTGGGGAGGTGCCCCAATACACTACACAACCTCCCGCCACAACAGCAGTCTCTACTCTCATGTGAATGACTGAAAGAACGGGGTTAGTTCAGTCTGGAAAAGAGAAGGATGACAGGGGACATGGCAGCAGCTCTCCTAGTATTTCAAGAGGTCTTCCAAGGAGGAGGGAGAACAAAAGTTATTCTCCGTGGCCTCTGACGGCAGAACAAGGAACAGTGAGCTTAGGCTGCAGTCACAGAGGTTTAGGTCGGATATGAGGAAAATCTTCCTGTCAGGGTGGTTAAGCACTGGACTGAATTGCCTAGGGAGGTGGTGGAATCTCCATCGCTGGAGATATTTGAGAACCATTAGACACACGTCTGTCAGAGATGGTCTAGATTGGGGTGGGGAAGCTTTTTTGGGTTGGGGGGGGCCACTGACCCACAGAAAAATCAGTCGGGGGCCACACAAGTGAGAAACAAAACAAAACCCCCTCCCCTGAGGTGGTCCCCTACTGAAAAAAGAGACACTCCCCTCATTCCCCTTGCACACCAGCCCCAGAGCTGCGTGGGGGCAGGGCTAGTACATTTTGTGGGCACCTCTGTGCTCTTGGATGGGACAAAAAATGAGGGGTTCCATGTGGGCGGGGACTGACAGGAAATGGGATTGGGCTGTCTGGGCAGGGGGGTGCAGGAGCAGGCTGGGAATGTGGAGGTCTGGGCAGGAGGGGGTGCAGGAGAGGGCTGGGGGTTTGGGAGGGAGGGGGAAGGAGCAGTGTGGGGAGTCCAGAAGCGAGGGGCTGCAGGAGTGATTGAGGGGCACAGAAGCAATGAAGGGGTGCAGGATCTGGGTGATATGGGCCCAGCTTACCTGTGCAGCACCCCTGTGACACACATGCCTCTGTGCCCTCTCCCCACCTCACTCCCAGGCACTGCCCTCGTGCTCTGATTGGCACAAATTCCAGCCAATCAGAGCAGCAGGATAAAGCCCCAAGGCAGTGCTGCTGTTGCAGCAGCACCACACAGAGCCACTTCCTTTCCCATGGCACCCTTTGGATACAGCCCCACCTTGCCTGACTTCAGACCATGAGGCTCAGGGCTCCCACCCTGCTGTGGGCCCAATGCTAGGGAAGGGAGCCCTGAGCCTCAGGGGCTGGGGGCACTCCAGCCCCCATTTAGATGGTGCCTGGTCCTGCCATGAGCACAGGGGACTTTCCAGCTTTCGTATTCTGTGATTCTATGACTAAAGTCACTTCTGCCTCAGAGCAGTGGGGGGCTAGGAGAGCACAGATGCTGGAGCTAGGGGTGCTGGGGGTACCACTGCAATCCCTGGCTTAAAGTGGCTTCCACTATCTATGGCATTAACAGAATCACAGAATCACAGGGCTGGAAGGGATCTCAGGAGGCCATCTAGTCCAGCCCCCTGCGTCAAGCAGGATCAACCCCCACTAAGTCATCCCAGTCAGGAACTTGTCCAGCTGGGACTTACAAACCTCAAGGGATGGAGAATCCACCATCTCTCTAGGCAATGCTTTCGAATGCTTCACCACCCGCCTGGTGAAGTAGTTTTTCCTAATATCTAACCTACACCTTTCCCTCTTCAACTTCTGACCATTACTCCTTGTTCTGCCATCTGACACCACTGAGAACAGTTTCTCACCCTCCTTTTTAGAGCTCCCCTTCAGGAAGTTGAAGGCTGCTATTAAATCACCTCTAAGTCTTCTCTTCTGTAAACTAAACAAGCCCAAATCCCTCAGCCTATCCTCATAGGTCTTGTGCTCCAGACCCTTAATCATTTTTGTTGCCCTACATTTGCAGTTTGATTCCAAAGCTCTCAGCACCCCTCAACTCTACAAATTATTCCTGCACTCCTGGGGAAAAGGCAGGTCCACATCCCCTCTCCACACCCGCCTAGAGGCAGAATACTCCCTGCCCCAGAGAGGTAAAGCAGGGCTCGGTTTGTGCCGTCCTGCTCGCTACCACTTGGCTGCTCTGGCTGGGAGCTGGCTCCTCTGGGCTGCTGCTGTAGTAAGGCAGCTCCACTCCACTCCTAAGACATTTAGACAACCCGTGAAATTCAGTGGCCTTTGGGTATCTCCTCTGGGAATCAAATTCCTGTGCCTAACGAGCACTGACTGCCCCCAATTAAGAAGGTTGCTCAGCCTCCTCTATATTCATTAAACCTATTCTGTCTGCATCTGACAAAGTGGGTCTTTGCCCACAAAAGCTTATGCTCCGAGATCTGTTAGTCTATATGGTGCCACAGGAATTCTCATTGTTTTTGACGCTGTACATTTACCAGGCAGAGCAAAACCTTACTTACCAGTGCAGAAGGAACCAGTTAGGCCCATATAAGTGGGCGGCTGAGGCTCCCATTTTGTCTCGTGAGCAATACGGAGCCAGGCAGATATACCAATAATGAGCTGAACATTGGAACGAGTCTCATCTACCCAATGAATTATAAGGAGAGGATACTTGTGACTGTGTGCTGACATTCCAACTTGCCTCATCCTCATCAGTGCCTCTGATGTACTGTGCCTCTATTTGCAGACTCCCGGGGGAGGATAATCAAGTTGTCTTCAAATAGCCGAGCTCGCTGCATTATAGAGGCAGTGTTAATGCAATACTTTAATCTGTCATTTTTCTTTTCTATGTTTTTAAAGTTAAGTGAGTCGCCAATTTGTACATAGCTGTGACAATAGTGTCTGCTGTAACAACAAACCCATGATAGAACTCCAAATATCCATGAGCTAGCTAAATTAGCACTAAACAGGAAATTCATTCATTTCTTAACTCCCAGAAAATTAAATTGGCAGAAATTGAGGCAAATGTCTCCTGCTCAAATAATCCGACCATGAGTTATTTCACCAAGAACCAACAGAGGCTAGAACAACTCCAAATATGACTAGTGGCCACCACCATTACCACGTTGTCTGCATTGACTGGCCATGCAAATATCCAGCACACATTGAGAGTCATTAAACCCAGCAAACATAACGGCTTGAGATTTAGGAGCTGCACTGAGGGAACTAATGCAGCAGTGGCTTGCAATCACAAATTGCCTTCCTTTGTTCCTTGGATGGAATTGGCGAGTTTCTCATGGAAGCTGCATGGTCTGAGAACTGAAGACAATAGTTCTAGGAAAGATGGGTTTCCTGGGAGGAAGGGTCAGGAGTGAGCGGTGGGTAAGACAGAGAGAGAGATAAAAGTTTCTACGGCAGGTGGGCAGTAGGGAAGATAAAAAAAACCCACTAAGTTTTGTTAACAAGACAGAATGCATAGGAAAGAAGGTGAGCGTAACATGGGGACACAAGGGCTACGTCTACACGTGCAGCCAACATCGAAATAGTCTATTTCGATGAATGTCTACACGTCCTCCAGGGCCAGCAACGTCGATGTTCAACTTCGACGTTGCTCAGCCCAACATCGAAATAGGCGCAGCAAGGGAACGTCTACACGTCAAAGTAGCACACATCGAAATAGGGATGCCAGGCACAGCTGCAGACAGGGTCACAGGGCGGACTCAACAGCCAGCCGCTCCCTTAAAGGGCCCCTCCCAGACACAGTTGCACTAAACAACACAAGATCCACAGAGCTGACAACTGGTTGCAGACCCTGTGCCTGCAGCATAGATCCCCAGCTGCCGCAGAAGCAGCCAGAAGCCCTGGGCTAAGGGCTGCTGCCCACGGTGACCATAGAGAGAGCATCTCTCAACCCCCCAGCTGATGGCCGCCATGGAGGACCCAGCAATTTCGACGTTGTGGGACGCGGATCGTCTACACGGTCCCTACTTCGACATTGAACGTCGAAGTAGGGCGCTATTCCTGGCTGCGTCTACACGTGCACGCTACTTCGAAGTAGCGGCAGTAACTTCGAAATAGCGCCCGTCACGTCTACACGTGTTGGGCGCTATTTCGAAGTTGAAATCGACGTTAGGCGGCGAGACGTCGAAGTCGCTAACCCCATGAGGGGATGGGAATAGCGCCCTACTTCGACGTTCAACATCGAATAGCAGCTCCTGTGTCATACATCATGCAGAGAGGAGAGAGGAACCATGGGACTCCAGGTGCTGGAGAGCAGTTTAGCAGATGTGCGTGCTGCTCTCCCTTTGTCCTGTATGTCATCCTCAAAGAGCTCTCTACTGCTCTTTAGCTGAGGCTGGGGCAAGGGCTGGGGTCAATCAATGTCTGAGTGCACACCAGACTCCCTGGCATGGGCTGTTCTTTATAAACATATTGGGGTTCTGCAATTGCAGCCGCTTGCCATGTGCAGCATGGGCAAGAGCAGGGTTTAATGCTTCTCGGCCCTTTTCTAAGACCAAAAAGATCCAGTAAAAGAAACCCCAGTCTTCCACCTAGCTCCTGCTGTTCCTGTGAGGTACCTGTTTTAGGGCAAGGCCATTGCTGCTTTACCCACCTGTGCCAGAGAATGAGGAAATGCAATGGTACGCCTTCACTGTGCAGAAAGGCAACCCAGACTGGGGCGACCTTCTGGGGTTCGATTTCACACATCTAAGGACGCATGAAATTGAACTATCTAGGGTCATCAGTCAACCCCCGTACTCCTCAATATCATGGGAGTTTCTCCTATTGACCTCCCTCTGTGAGGACAGCCAGGTAATTTGACTGTAGATAAATTGATGCTAACTACTCAGTTGCCATAGCTAGAACTCTGTATCTACCATCAACTTTCATGTCTAGTGTAGACCTGGCCTCAGATTCCCTCAGACTCTGAGCGCAAAATACAATGTGGCAATGTCTAAGGGTCCTCTCCTTCCCCACCCAGGCAGGAGCTTCAGGGAATGGCCGGAGCCTCAAATGCCCTGTGAATGTGCTGAGCAGCTCAGCTGAGTTACTTGGCAGGGACCAAGAACTGATTCCCTCTTCTGAAGCAAGGAAAGAAATGGTGACTGTGGCACAGCCCCTCTCCTGGTCTGCAGCTGACAGTGCACCTCAATCCTCCATGGACCTCTTCAGTCATAGCCCCTGCCTTCTCCTCCTTGCTTCCAGAGCTCATGGCTTCTTAATACAAGATCCCCCACCCACCTCCCAGCTTTCCAGCAAGTCTTTCTAGTCCCCAGCTTGTACCTGTGCTCTGAAAGTTTGGCTGATTCATAAGATTTGCACAAGCATTTTAATGTAGTGGAGCTTCTCCAGAGTGAATGGAGCCTTGTGAACTTCACCCATTGCTACTTAAAACACTGTGCAGTGTGGCCAGCCATTAATCATCCCTGAACCTTGAACGATGGCTTCTTAATGAGTGCAAGAGGAAGAGAATATAAATGAAATATGGGTTTCATTTTAAAACAATTTAAATCTCCTTTTCCTCTCTGAAGATAATAGGGTCTGATTTTTCCATAATGGAAATTGGTTATGAATCTTAATTTTTAGCCTGGAATTATTAATTTACATTTCTCTAGTTCACAAAGAGTGAGAGCACTATTCTGCCTTAATATCACTGTAAATCAAAAAGGTACAATAATGCAAATGCTTCTTCTGAGAGTCAGAGTTTGGTGGCCTACTCACCCTGAGTAGCAACTTGCTCTGTGAGTAACCTTGTTTACTTCAGTGGGGATATTCCTTGGAGAATGTTTTGCTCTGCGGCTATGTCTACACAAGAGTGATCTATTGACAGAAGTCCCTGTTGGTAGCTGTAGTCTGACAAAATTTCTGGCACCAGATTGCAGCCACATACAAAAGTGGATTGCTCTGTCAATCCATTCTATTGACAGAATGGCCAACTGGACGCACAGCAGACAGGGCTGCCCAATGATGTGGAAGGGAAATAACTGCCTCCCCACCCCCACCCAGAGTGTCCACATGGCTCTTTTCTCGACAGAATCTGTTGACTAAAGCATTCTGCCTTGTGGCGGAGAGGCAGAAGGCTGTCAACCAAAGTTCCACGTTCTGGTGACAAAATGCAATTTGTGTGTGGATACTTCTTGAGTTTTGTCAGCAAAACTCTTTAGTGTAGATGTAGCACATATGAATAAAGCAGTAAATGCCCTGCTATATATGAAGCAATCTTAAGGTAGATACATTAGATATTAAAGTTGATTGTAGATACGCAATTCTAGCTAAGGCAATTGCGTAGCTATAATCGACTTCTCTACAATCAGCTTCCCTGGCCATCCTCACAGAGAGAAAGTCGATGGGAGACACTCTTCCATCATCCTCCCTTACTCCTTGCGATATTGAGGGGTTGACTGCCAATCCCAGATAGTTTGCTGTCTACCAGGCTCATGAAATTGAACTCCAGAAGACTGTCCCTGACCAGGTCAATCTTCCACATAGTATAGACATAGCCTGAGTGGGAGCATGAGCCCCCTTTTGCCACTTTTCAGGAGTTATTCACATACGAGTAACTCCCATAGACTTCACTGGGCCTGTTTGTATAAATGGTTTTCAGTGCAGATAAAGGGCTCCAAGTTCTGATCCAGTGCTTATTTTAGGCCATAAAAAGAACTTATGTTCAGTATATTGCATTCATTTAAGCATAAGAGTGACAATGGGTTTATGACCTTCTGTAGGGTGCGAGAAGACATTGTAATGGTCAAGAGTGCAGTCCGACCCCCTCTGTGAGCCCTCAGGAGAATTCCAAACAGACCAGTTTGTGCAAGGTGAAAAGCTGCAAAATAAGTAATCCTGCCAAGGCAAACAACTGCAAAACAAAGTACGATTGCCAAAACTTCAAGGCTACACTGGCAGTAGGCCACAAGAGATAGTAAGAGTAGTGCATAGGCAATTTTAAGCAATTTTATGTAAATAAGTTCAAGCTTTATTAGTTAGTGTTAGGAGGCCCCTTATAGAGTCTCTCCTCTGGGTGAAGCTCCGACGCGTCGGGTTTTCCCCCATGGGTGACTGTGGCATTTCCGGGGCTCCCGTCGCAGGTGTCACGCTTTCAATAAACCAAATATAGCACTCTCCTTCTGGGTGCAGCCTTGTCTTTGGGGAACCCAAGCCTGGTTGGTTACACATTCATTACTGTAGTTTTAGTATTTGTAGTTATTAGATGGAAACCATTGCATGGAAAATACATCACCCCGCAGTCTGGGATAAATATTCGGATTTATTCTAAGGAAACCAGCCACTTTGCTCTTCAATAAAATACAGACTATGCAAAAGAAAAGAGCCAATCGCACAAGAGGAGTTGTAGAAATGTAGGACTTGGGGAATAGCTCTAAAGTAAGAAATGATTAACCAGCCTTGGCTGCTCTAATAAGGAGAACTTAGGGGGGGAAATAAAAATGATAGAAAAAGATAACAGGAGATTGTAACAGACCTTCCAGGTGGAAAGGGAGGGCAACATGTGGAATGGTTATGCAGGTTCATAAAAATCCTAGTGCAGCAATTATGGAGGATTTTAATGACCTTGCTATTGACTAGAATAAGAACTACAGAATGGTTGGGAAAAGAAGAATGTTTTGCCAGCTGTTTTGGGACAGTTTTCCTGCTCTTTTTCCTCAGAAATCAACAAGATCAAAAGCTACAGCTGTTGGAATTGAACCCAGAATGACAAATAAAAGGGAGTCATCTTCCAAGGTGAACCAGTCATTATGCCATCAGGTTTGTTTGAGATATTCAGCAGGATATGCTCAAAGGCAGTGGCACAGAAATATTGGAGTTTTAGAAAGGCTGTTTAGAGAGAATGTGAAAGAACTCGAATGAAAGTGATTGAAGAGAGCTATTGTCCAGAAATTTTGCTCAGGAACAGTAGGAGGTACAGGTGGTGAAAAGGGGATATTGACACTGTAACTGTTTAGTTCTAAATAACCCCTTACTGTCAATAAGAGAGATAGAAGCCACTCTTGTTGAGCAAGAAAGTTAGTGAGCAAATAAACAGGGGCCAGGTCAATTTGTACCATGGGTGGGAGGGAAGGAAGACCGTCTGAGATGGGAGGCAGTTTTGCCACAGCATTTCATCAGGGACATGAAGGTTCCCCCACCCATCTCATGGGAAGAAACGAGTAATTTGTCCACTTGCTCTAAGGAGTCCCCAAGATCTGTGACGAGGACAAGGTCATCCGCACGAGGACAAGGTCATCCACTTGGACTGAAAGTTTCCTGTGCCTCTGCACTGGTGTGGGGAACATCTGAAGCTCATCCCCAAGGCCGTGAGGGTTTCCTCTGTCAGTAGATGTCCCAGAACTTCCATTAAAAGGAGTTTCTCCAGTCTACAGAATTAGCTGGTCAGAGCACTCAGCTCCCAGCCCTTCACCTATCCCTGCTAGATGGGTGTTCTCCTTGCAGTGATAGCAGCAGGGCAAGGCAGTTCCCTAGAGGAGACACAGCCCTACTCTACAGCCAGGTGGCTGCCCTTGCATGGCTGAAGAAGGAGTTTGGCCGAACACTTCCCCAAAGCTACTGAAATTAGACAAATTAAATGAGGGCCCAATGATAAAACAATGGGAGGTTGAATAGCAAAGTGCAGCTGTTCAAGAACAATATTAATATTGAAGAGTTTTTCATAAATAAATGTTAGAAGCACATCACAGACATTTATAACTTGCATGAGGATTGGCAGCAAGTGGAAGTGAAAGTGAGCTGGTGCGGCCCAGTGAACCACTCTGGTAAGAGCCATCCAGGGTGCTCCACTACATGTTGCTATACTAAACAGCAGGCAGGTGAATGGGGCTTGCTGGGGGGGTTTGCTTCACACCGGTCTGCGACTGCCCACCCCACCCACCACCAAATCTTCCTTTAGGGAGGGGGAGGGGGAGAAGCGCCTCCTCCCACCAGTTCTTACCAGTTGCAGATTAAGCCCATTACGTCTTGTCCTACCGTCTTCAGATGTAGAGGACAGTTGATCTCCCTCCTCTGCACACAAGTCCTTATAATATGTATCAGAGGGGTAGCTGTGTTAGTCTGTATTCGCAAAAATAATGAGAAGTCCTGTGGCACCTGATAGACTAACAGATTTTTGGAACATAAGCTTTCATGGGCAAAGACCCACTTCATCAGTCGCATGCGGGGTCTTTGCTCACAAAGGCTTATGCTCCAAAAAATCTGCTAGTCTATCAGGTGCCACAGGACTTCTTGTTGTTTTAACATTTGTAGATGATCACGTCCACCTCAGTCTTGGCTTCTTATGACTAAAGTGGCCCAGTTCTCTCAACCTTTCCTCGTGGATCCAGTTTTCTAAACCTCCTCTCACTTTTGTTGCTCTTCTCTGCTCTCCAGTTTGTACACATCTATCTTGAAGGATGGTACCCAGAACTGGACAAAGTTCCCCAGCGGAGGTATCACCAGTACAGAGTAGAGCAGAACAATAACTTTTGCATCTTATACCCAACATTCCCGTTCACACGCCCCAAAATGGCATTGGCCTTTGTCGCAACTGCATCATACTGATGGCTCTTATTGAATTTGTGCTTCGCTGTAACCCTCAGACCCTGCCTGACCAATTACTCTACCTTCCAGGGTGAGGGATAGGTCAGTGGTTTGAGCATTGGCCTGCTAAACCCAGGGTTGTGAGCTCAAACCTTGAGGAAACTATTTAGGGGATTGGGACAAATAGATGTCAGGAATAGTGCTTGGTACTGCCAAGAGAGCTAGATGACATCCCAAGGCCCCTTCCAGCTCTAGGAGATGTATGTATGTCTTCTGTGGTTGTACCATTCATGGCTCTTCTGCCTTCCTAAGCTTAGTCACCTGCTCTTATCTAGGAAAAAAATCAGTAAAGATGAATTTGCCAGTTGATCAAGGTCACGTGAGGAAACTGGATGATAGTTGTAAATCATGGCTATGAGCAGCCTGTGTAGCAATCACTCAACTATTTTTTAAAAATCTATTAATTTTATGAAGGCTTTACAAATGACTTAAGCAGAATCTCACTATGGAGTGTGCCCAAGTATTGATCTAGAGGTAGGTATCTTAAGACGGCTGCTCTATATCACTACTACTATTATTACGAGGCAATTACTATTACTAGGACAAATTCTATCACTCTCCTGGCCCAAACGACAGTGGACCTGCCACCGGTGGTAGGGTACATGCTTCAGGGATGCTATGCTTTCTCCTGTGGTGGCAGGCAAAACCAATTTTGAGTGCTAACTGGCAGGAGGGAAGCTATACAGATTGATTGGCCCAAAACCTGTGTAATAGTGGGGCTCAGCAATTGATAGGCAAGTTTAAAATTTTCCATTGATGTCCTCTCATTGGCAAACAGCCTCTGTAAAACAGTTGTTTTCATGAAAACCCCCAAACCATTTGGTTATAGGAGCTACGTCTACACGGGGACGCTACAACAAAATAGCTTATTTCGATGTAGCGAAATCGAAATAAGCTATTTTGATGAATATCATCTACACGTCCTCCAGGGCTGGTGCTGTCAATGTTCAACGTCGACGTCGGGCAGCACTACGTTGAAGTAGGCACTGCAGGGGAGCATCCACACACCAAAGTGGCCCACATCGAAATAAGGGTGCCAGGAATAGCTGCAGGCAGGGTCACAGGGCAGACTAGCACTTCCGGGTCAACAGCTAGCCACTCCCTTAAAGGGCCCCTCCCAGACACACTCAGCCTGCACAGCACGCGGTCTGCAGCGCCACAGGCACGCACACCTCGTCGAAGCAGTATGGAGCCCCAGCAGCAGCAGCAGCAGCCAGAGGTCCACACACTCGCCCCTGCAAGGGCAGTGCTTGCCCTGCTCATTGCTATGCAGGAGGCAGCTGACCACCTTTTATTCGCAGAAGAGGAGCTGCCCCCAAGGGATGAGGAAGAAGCCCCAGACCTTGCTGCCCTCCGACCCCGCCCCACCCCCCCGCCACACACGCCGCTGGCTGTGGAGCTACCCCACCAGCACCGACTGGTGGGAGCGGCTGGTGCTCGGCGAGTGGAACAATGACCGCTGGCTCCAGAATTTCCGCATGAGCCGGCAGACATTCCTGGAGCTCTGCCAGTGGCTCACCCCTGCCTTACGGCACCAGGACACCTCCATGCGACGTGCCCTCGTGGTTGAGAAATGGGTCGGCATTGCTGTCTGGAAGCTGGCCACTCCAGACAGCTACCGATCCATAGGGCAGCAGTTTGGCGTGGGAAAGGCCACCGTCGGGGCTGTCCTCATGGAGGTAAGAGGACCCGGGGGGGGGCCTGGAAGGGGGGAGCCCTGGGGTGGAGGGCCAGACACACCCTCAATGGTGCTCTCTCATGTCCTTCCCCTGCAGGTCGGCTATGCAATCAACGCCCTGCTCCTCCACAGGCTTGTGTGGCTTGGGGGCCCGGATGCTGCCATCGCGGGGTTTTCCAGCCTGGGCTTCCCAAATTGCTTTGGGGCTCTGGATGGGACCCATATCCCCATCCGTGCTCCAGAGCACAGTGGAGGATGCTTCCTCTACAGGAAGGGATACCATTCGGTGGTCCTCCAGGCCTTGGTGGACAGCCGGGGCCGCTTCCTGGACATTTATGTTGGCTGGCCTGGCAGCACCCACGACGCCCGGGTATTCAGAAATTCGGGCCTGTGCCGCCAGCTGGAGGCGGGGACCTACATCCCCCAGCAGGAGATCCCTGTAGGGGACACCACCATGCCCCTCTGCGTCATCGCAGATGTGGCGTACCCCCCCCTCCAGCCCTGGCTCATGCACCCTTACATGGGCCATCTCACAGCCAGCCAAGAGCGGTTCAACATGCACTTGAAACAGGCGCACCAGGTGGTCGAGCGCACTTTCGGCCGCCTCAAAGGATGCTGGAGGTGTCTCCTCACCCACCTGGCTGCGGGCCTCCCCAGCATCCAACAGGTTGTGGGCGCGTGCAGCGCACTCCACAACCTGGCAGAGAGCAAGGGAGAGGCCTTCTTCTAGGACTGGGCTGTGGAGGCTGGCATGGCCGACTGCCCCCAGTCTCCAGGTCATCCCTGAGGGGATCCGGGTCCAGGAGGCCCTGCGGGCCCATTTTGACCAGGCTGCGGGGTGAACGCTGGCAGGCCACCCACTGCACCCCCCTCATCCTCCACAACACTCCCTGCCCCCACACCCACACCACAGAGCACCCAAGAGCACACACCCCCGCACTTTTCTTGCAAATAAATGGACCTGGTTTTTTAAACCAAACAGTAAAATGTCTTATTATTAATACAACAATATATAGAGGGAGAACAAAAGGGGGGAACTATTTACCTGGGGGGGGCAGGTACCATAAGAGAACAGGGGTCCAACACAAAGTATATACAAATAATGGGGGATATATACAAAGGGGAAGGGGGGGGCCACATCCTCGGCCCTCCACCCCTACTGTCCTGCACCCGGGTTTGGAGGGCATGACTCTTGCCTTGGCTGGAGCCCTGGCCAAGGCTGGGTGGGGGGCCGGGCGATATGGCTGGTAGGTGTCTGCAGGCCCTCAGTCCCCCTTGGCGGCAGGCCCCAGGGTGGTGGATGGCGGTGGGACAGTGGGTGGAGCGGAGGGCGGCGCAGCGGGGGGTGCGGGGGGCAGGTATTCTGCTATGCGCTCGAATGGGCGTGTGAAGGCCCCCCATGCCTCCTTGCACCAGGCCAACACTCGCTCTTGGAGCTCCAGACACCACTCCTCCACCCACAGGCGCCGCTCCGACACCTCCAGCTCACGCCGGAGGGTCACGAGCAGCTGGGGGTCCGTGGCCATCCTCTGCTGGTGGCTCTGCTGTCGGCCCCGTGCCGGGGCTGGTTGGTGCTCCGCCGAGGGGCTGGACTGCTGGGATGGCCCCGGGGGGCTCTCCGGGACCACGGACACCTTGCCGGCGCTCTCTGGGCCCTCCAATGGTGCAGCTGCAGAACACAGGAGGGAAGAAGAGTGGAGACAGCCATTAGTGTGGGCCCCAACCCATAGCCCTTGTCCCCTGACCCCTCTGCTGCTGGTTCCCCATCCCCGTCCCTGGGAGATGCTGATGATGATGATGAGCGTCCCACCCCCCCCCCCGGGACCCTAGATTCCGCTCCCCCCATCTCCAGGGATGGGGCATGGCTCTGTCCTGCTGGGGGGCAGGGGCTGATGCACTCTTCTGAGGGACATACCACTGCTCTCCTTGGGGCCATGGTCATCTGGGCATATGGAGGGCCCTGGTCATGTCTCTTGTCCCCGCCCCTTAACCCCAGGGGTGTGCACCGGGGGGATACATACCTGACAGTCTGCTCCCATGGTCGGGGGACACCCTCTGGGCGGACGCCGTGCTGGAGCTCTGGGAGGGGATGGCGATCCGCAGCCCCCACCATCACTGGAGGAGGATCCCTGCATCCCAGGGGTGGGCTCCTGGGGGGGGCCTGGGGTGCAGGGCTTGCCTCCGGGGTGGACTCCGTCTCCAGGGCCTGCTGGGGCTCGTCAGCCGAGGTGTCAAGAGTGGCTGGGGGGGAAGGAGGTGTACCGGGGGCGCAGGATGGACCTGAACTCCATGTAAAAGGGGCAAGTGGTGGGGGCGGCCCCAGATTGGCTGGTCGCATCCTGGGCCTGGGCGTAACCCTTCTGCAGCTCCTTAACCTTACTCCTGATGTGGTCAGGAGTGTGGGCAGGGTGACCCTGGGCAGCCAGGCCCTCGGCCAGCCAAGCGAACGCATCCGCATTCCACCTCTTGCTCCCCATTACCTGGAGCACCTCCTCCTCGCCCCAGAGCCCCATCAGGTCCCGGATCTCGGCCTCCATCCAGGAGGGGCCCTGCTGCCTCTTCCCGGGCTGGCTGGCTGGCTGGCTGGCTGGGAGCCCTGGCTCCCCTTGTGGGTGGGGGTGCCCTGGGAGCGCTTGGGGGGCTGGCGAGTGGCCATCGCTGCGTGGGTGGTGAAATGAGGCTGCAGAGAGGCGTGCAGGCCTCCTGCGTGGCAGTGCTGCCACCTGCTCGTGCTCTCAGCTTCCTGCACAGGAATGCAGGGGGCAGGGCGCTTAAGGGGCTGCTGCACACAGCGACCATAGAGCTCAGGGGCTGGAGAGAGCGTCTATCGACCCCTCAGCTGATGGCCGCCATGGCGGACCCCGTTCTTTCGATGTTGCGGGACGCAGATCGCCTACACGTGCCCTATTTCAACATTCAACGTCGATGGGGATAATGACTTCAACGTCTTGCCGCCTTAAGTTGATTTCAACTTTGAAATAGCGCTCGCCACGTGTAGACGTGGCAGGTGCTATTTCGAAGTTGGCGTGGCTACTTCGAAGTAGCCGGCTTGTGTAGACGCGGCTAGGGGTGACTGGACAGCTTGTTTCTAAAGAGACAGTCCCATATCGAAGCCTCCCTGACGATGTTCTGACTTTTTCTTACAACTGGGGAAATTGTCCTGTCTTTTCTGTCATCCCCCCGCCAAATACTGGAAGTCCTGCTGCTGGCCTGATCCCTGCTTACAAGCTGCCTGCCTGCCAGTGGTGGTTGCGGCGGGGGGTGGGGGGAGGGATCCAGTGGCCAAGGATGAGGTTGGGTGAACAAAGCTGGTGGCAGGGTCAAGCTGAACCCAGCACAGCCAGCTGCTCCCCTTTCTGGTCCCTCAGCACAGCGCTGGCTGTGTGCCGTTCTTGGCCAGCAGGGCCTCATCCTGCTTTTGTGGTGGGTGAGGATTGGCTGTGTGATGTGATCTGCCTCTGCTGCCTTTCCATTGGCCCTTCATGTGCACCCTCTCTCACTGTCCTCTCCTGCCTTGTGCCTTCCCTTCCATTACCACTGCTGCTCTACATCCTCTCCACAAGGGGCATCCTGCTCCCAGTGCTGGGTGGAGAACCAGCCCCTGTTCAGAGCCCTGCCCAGCCGTCTGCTTCCCTTCTAAACTGCCTCTGGCTGGGCTGGTGCCCTGGAAGAACCCAGCACCCTCCAGCAAAGGCACTGGCCAGCAGGAGCCAAACCCTGCATGTGCCAGAGTGCGCCACAGGACTGGGCCAGGGGCGACTCTACGCCTGAGCTAAGTTCTGGAGTGGAGGGGAGGATACAATTTACAGCCTGTTCATGCCCTGAACCTGCAGGATCCACAGGAGCCCGCACAACTCCCAATTTGCCTGCTCCCCGGCCTCATCCTGGTTCCTGTCCGCAGGGTACAAGGGGCTGTGCCACCCCAAGGTACCCTCCCCTGCTGAGCCAACTCTCTGGTCAGTTTGCTGAAGCTGCTACAGTGAGGTTCCCTGGACCCTGTGCACCAAGCATACATAGGGCATAACAGCCCAAGTTGTCACGGGGTGAACTGGACGTATCTGGGTTATGCTGGTGAGCAGCAGCAGCCTGCGGGTGTGAGCTGCCTTTTGACACTGTGCAGGCGCGAAGGGACAAGCTGCTTCTAGCCATAGGGATGTGGGGAAGGGGGTGGCGGGGAGAAGAATGGAGCTCTGCAAAGACAGATAGACACACACACACTCACACACACACTGCACCCGGAAGTCCCTTCCTTCCCACTCTGCTGCTGGCCCCATTCTGGTGGGACCCGTGGCAGAAAAGGGAGTACATATGCCCCCCAACATGCGGTCTTGGGAAGAGGTGGTGTCAGGTACCAGGTGAGGCACCTCCACCCCCTGGGGGGGGGCGGGGGGCAGAGAATGGGGAGGTGAGAAAGTTGCACAAGAGTGTGAACCCTAAAAGCTTAACAGTTAGAAGGTAAATAAAAGAATCCAACTACGCAGTGATTCTTTTTACCAGTCATCTTGATGTTAATTTGAGTGATTGTACTGCAAAGTTCTGACTGATTGCCATTGAGCTCGCTGAATGCACGTAATTTCACCAGAGGAGATAGGAATAGCGCCCTACTTTGACGTTCAACGTCGAAGTAGGGACCGTGTAGACGATCCGCGTCCCGCAACGTCGGAATTGCTGGGTCCTCCATGGCGGCCATCAGCTGGGGGGTTGAGAGATGCTCTCTCTCCAGCCCCTGCGGGGCTCTATGGTCACCGTGGGCAGCAGCCCTTAGTCCAGGGCTTCTGGCTGCTTCTGCGGCAGCTGGGGATCTATGCTGCAGGCACAGGGTCTGCAACTAGTTGTCAGCTCTGTGTATCTTGTGTTGTTTAGTGCAACTGTGTCTGGGAGGGGCCCTTTAAGGGAGCGGTTGGCTGTTGAGTCCGCCCTGTGACCCTGTCTGCAGCTGTGCCTGGCATCCCTATTTCGATGTGTGCTACTTTGACGTGTAGACGTTCCCTTGCTGCGCCTATTTCGATGTTGGGCTGAGCAATGTCGAAGTTGAACATCGACGTTGCTGGCCCTGGAGGACGTGTAGACGTTATTCATCGAAATAGACTATTTCGATGTTGGCTGCACGTGTAGACGTAGCCCAGGAGTCCTATATTCAGCACAGAGAAATATGGTCACTCTGCAGTTGAAGAAAATGGTTCTCAGCACCTGCCTGCAGGTTTGGGAACAAGGAGTAGGGCTCCAGATGTGCCTGTGTCAGAGAGAGAGAGAGAGAGAGAAACCCACAAGGTCCACTCCCAGTAAGCAATGGGCAGCTTCCTGCAGTCCAGAAGGGAAATGCTTAACTGTGGTTTCACTAGCTCTTCCAATTAACCTGTGTTGTGATTTTTCTTCTCTGAGGAATGTCCTCAGCATTTTGCATATGTAAGGTTATTAGGATCTGTTTCACCATTGTCTCACAGGCAGAAAACACCTGTCCCAAGTCTCTTGCACCTAGCAGGGGGGGTTTCCCTGGGAAACATCCGAGAGGGTCTCGGGAAAGTATGGCTTTCAGTGGGGCTGTGTCGTGAGCTGGTGGGGTGAATATCCAAGTGTCCGTCTGTCTCTGTGAGCATTTATTTGACTGCATGTTTGGCAGTTTGAAAAGGGGGGCAGTTTGAAAGTGTGTTTGGCCATTTGAAAAGTGTGACTTGAGAGTGCTTTGTTCCAGGTGGGCCTTCAAGGGTTGATTGGATTGGAGGCCAGGATCTGAGCCAGGTGTAGCCAGCAGCCATATAAGAAGGGAGTCATTAATCACTGGTGAGCCACCTCTGGAATACTGCACCTAGTTCTAGGCCCCCTCAGTACAGAAAGGACCTGGATGCATTTGAGAGGGTCCAGCGGAGGACAACGAAAATGATGAGGGGGCTGGAGCACATGAGGAGAGCCTGAGGGATTTGGGGGTATTTAATTTGCAGAAGAGAAGAGTGAGGGGTGATTTGATAGCAGCCTTCAACTTCCTGAAGGAGGGGCTCTAAAGAGGATGGAGTGAGGCTGTTCTCAGGAGTGAGAGATGGCAGAACAAGGAGCAATGGTCTCAAGTTACAGAGCGGGAGGTGTAGGTTGGATATTAGGAAAAATGACTTCATGAGGAAGGTGGTGAAACACTGGAATGCATTACCAAGAGAGATGGTGGAATCTCCATCTCTAGAGCTTTTTAAGTCCTGGCTCGACAAAGTTCTGACTGGGATGATTTAGTTAGGGTAGATCCTGCATTGGGCAGGTCTTTCCTGAGGTCTCTTCCGGTCCCGGGATTCTATGGTGCTATGATTCTTCTGTCACCATGTTGTGCTCCCTTTCATTGTTTGGTAGAAGAGCTGTTTGCGAATGAGAAATTCTTCCTTCTTGGTTTCTTTGTTATGTTTTGGAGTACTTTTATTTTTGTCTGAAAGGAAGGGCAGTTTTGGAGGGATTCGTCCTTTTTCTTCCTCGCTGCAGCTCTGCTGTGATGCTCACAGAACAGTGTATAATTTTACAGGACTTTCTTTCTCATCGTTCTGTTTTTTCTTTCGTCCCTTTCCTTAAAGAGAGGGATTGAGACTCTTTTGCACTAGCCGTATGGAACATAGTGTCTCATGCTCCAGCAGAAACCTCCACCATCTGTCCTGCAATTAGCTATTCACACTTAAATACCTCTGCTGCGTTCTCCCTGGGAGTTGGGAGTCTGTTCTGTAGATTCTTTTGTGTTTGGCTCATTTCTCCTGTGGCTTGTGGAACTGTTAGACCTGCAACTGTATATGAAAATGATTGTGGTGGGAAAAATTTGTAACAGTTGCATACTGATTGCCACTGATTGTATTAGTAGCAGTCAAACATGAGCTATACAAGAATATAGGGCTCCAAGTAAAGGGATACCCAGCTAGGAAAGTAGAGTTTTTCTATCAAGTCCGGTATACAGGTCACAGATTTGTGATAACATTGCTTGCTTCAGCACTAAACTGAACAGCATACATGACACACGCTTTCCTCTGCTAAAATTACTGGGATCTTAAAATGTGGTAGGTGGCCCTACCAGTCAGGGTAAGTTTCTACCACCACTTCTTGCTACAAAACTGAAAAAATCGCATATAAAATCCCATCTCCACTCCCCAGGCTAGCTCCTAATGTGATGTAAATTGGCATAGCTGCATCAGAAGGAATACCAACTTATGCTAAGGCAGGATTTAGTCCAAAAACGTATAAATCTTATGTCCAGAGGAAGGAATAATGATTAAACACAGCTGTGAAGAAAATTCTGTAGATTCTGCCAAGAAATGTTGGGGCCTTCAAATAACTGTCCGAAGCTCACAGCCTAGAAACAGAGAGGCCAGTTTAATACCCTGATCTAGATAAACAGGCATGTAAGTCACTGGGACTCAGGCTAGCACTGGGTTTCCTTTTAGCACATCTTAAAGGACTGAGGGCCATACTAGCTCAGCAATTTGCATGTGGATTAACATTATAACAACATATCTTTTTACTGGTACCAGGAGTCCCACCCATCACATCCTCTTGTATGGGCCCAGAACCCTCATGACAGATTTCTGCGTGGAAGGTTTCATGAGTCCAGGAGAGCCCTGCATTTAATAGCAGATACTATAGCTAAATACAGGCTGAACTTCACCAATCCAGAAATCTCTTCTCTGGCAACATCCATAATCTGGCATAATTTTAGTTAGTTGTACAACTACTTATCATGGCCGTGGCCAAGTTTCCTATGGTCCCATAAAATTTGTTTCCAGACACCAGTCCTGGCTCTCAGTGTTCTGTGCTATTTAGCTGTAATTTACCCCAAATGTCTTCTAAGAGCCCAGTCAGCAGTGGAAGAGGTAGTAATGCTGCTGGACAATATTGCGTTCCCATGGTCTGGCAAATTCTCTCATCTGGCACCAGTCAGGTCCCTAGCATGCCAGATGAGGGAGTTTTAACCTGTACCTTTTATTACCACTGTAGTGGTTGTGTGAATAACTTAAGAGTTATGGAGATTTTTTTAAGCAGGATTTTTCCATAAAATGCACTTCAAGACCTCCACTAACTAATTGTAGGCCTGTACACAGGCTTTATGTGAACACTTGCCCGCTTCCAGTTTCTCTCCCCTTCTCCCTGCTGCTCTGTGCAGGGAGCAATCCTGCAGGGCATGATGGGGGAACCCAGGGCACTCTGGTTCCTGTAGTTCCTAACTAGGTCTCTAGACATCTGGCCCCAGAGCTGGGAAGGGACTACATTTCCCAGCATGCAATTGGCCACTAGCAACAGGAAAGAGAGTGGGCTAGGGAATCTTTTTTTCACTTACAATATTACAGCAACATCCCTGAACGTAATTTCTATAAACCTTTATTACTGTATAAACGTTTAGTATGTTATAACAATATCATTTTACCAATCATTGTTTTCACTCAAATTGTTCATTTTTCCAATGCACAGTCATTGCACAGCTATTCTGAACGCCTTTATATTTATTAAAAATATGGTCTACCTTTACCAAAAAGCCACCCCCCCGCCACACACGCCCCCATACACACACACACAAAAATTCCTGTGTACAGGCCTGAACTGCATAAAGGTAACTAATCCCTTCCTTTGAACAGATTGCTGTACTTCAGGCATGGTTGTTAAATATTTCAAGTGAAACTACAGCTTGGCAGAGGGCTTTCCAGAGGAGTCACTAACCTCACTTCCATTTATGCAGCTCTCTGAGTAGGCCTTTGTTTTCACTATTATTGCTTGTGGTATGTAGTGAAAACTGAGAGGCTTAGCACAAATAATGGTCTTTTAACTCCCATCATCTCTTAGTCCATATTTCCAAATGTTTTAACCCCCATCATCTTTTATTCCATATGTCCAAATGCTTCCCCGCAACCAGCACAAGTCCTGTGGCACCTTATAGACTAACAGATATTTTGGAGCATTAGTTTTTGTGGGCAAAGACCCACTTTGTCAGATGCATGAGTGTGTGTGGGGGCAGGGTTTAAACCAGGGATGGCAAAATGTACTTTTTTTTTTTTTTTTTTGGTCTCCAAATACCTGAATGCCTAGACTATTCATATTAGTCTACTGGAGCCTAAAAATGTAGCTCTGCAGGCATAACATAGTTGGTGCAGGGCTGGAGAGGGTGTTGGCAGAGGGGCAGGGAGCGAAGGGAGAGTAATGAGTCTGCAGCTCAGTGGCAAAATGGTTATGGACCCCTGGTGGTCCAAAGTGGTCGTACTTTGAGAACCACTGATGTAAACAAAAAGAAGCAATTATATTTTCAAGAACAGCTCTTTCCCTCTCACTCTCTCTTTCTCACACACACATACTTTTTACATAGAGAAGGTGTGCCGAGTGGGATACTACCATGAACACTTGCTCTTATTGGTCTCATCTAGGGCCAGATACTAAGCTGCTGGTCATAGAAACATAGAATACTAGAACTGGAAGGGACCTTGAGAGGCCATGAGTGTGACCAAGCACCATCTAGACCAGCCCTGATAGATGTCTGTCTAACTGGCTCTTAAATATCTCCGGAGGTGGAGCTGCCACAACTTCCCTAGGCAGTTTATGGTAATGGTTGAAAACCCTGACAGTTAGGAAGTTGTTCCTAATGTCCAACCTAAACCTTTCTTGATGATTTACCCTGGTTATGTGTTTGGCGCATAATTTGTAATTTCTCCCTTGACGGCCACCAAAGGAGGGCAGGAGGGACCTTCATTTAGAACTCTCCTCTGGAAGCCAGCCCTGTATTTCACTGCAATGCCAGCCCCTGCTCTGAAGTTATATCCTGCTGCTGGAAGAGAAGCTGTGACCTTCCAGCTCTGAAGCAAACATGCTTCCAGAAAGATTTTGGAGAAAATTGCAGAATGTGGCATGATGTGAGAAATAGTGCAGTCACTGAATGCTTCAGGGTAGTGGCAGAAAACGTGTCACTACATTTACACTTCTTATAGCTGATTGTTGCAGAGGGAAAAAAACATGCATCCTAATGTATCTCAGTTCAGGATTTAAAGGTGTTTAGGTACTGCTGCTCTCAGTGTTGTTGTGCCTGGCTGCTTTAGGAGTTGATATATCATATTGAAAAAGGGATTTAGGCATGTAGAAGTCAAAACCCCATTGAAAGTTGATCGGATGTTGAAAGTGATATTTAGGCTCCCAAATCAGTCAGGCAGAGCAATACTGAGTGCAGCAGTGCCTAAATACCTTGAACACCTGGGCGCCAGAGACCACGAATGTTGATCTTAAGGTCTATTCATCTGATTCTTTTAGGACCCCGATGCAGCCACCACTGACTTAAAGGGGAATGACTTAAACATGAATGTTACATGAGAGCCCTACAACATTACTTTAAACATCCATTAATTATTAAAAGCCCCACTTTTGTTCAGAGAGGCTGTAACTTTGGGCAGATTCAGGAGGAACGAATGGTGTATGTAATATTTTCCCACTGCAAGGGTAGAGCAGGAGGAGGAAGTGAGAGTAATTTTCTTTTTGGCCTATACAAACAGCAAATTACAACTTCCCCAGTGCGCTGTTCAGGTGATGGGCCCAAACATATGCCTGTTTCTTACCCTTCCCTGCTCTCCTGTCCCTCAGAGGCCCCATGCAGGCCGGTAGGCTGGCGTACAGCAGCATGCCTGCACCCAAAGTCTGGGGAGCCCATACAGGGCAGTGAGGGAGGAAGGGTGATAGCCAAACAGGCGTGTAGGCATGGCCATGCTGAGTGTCACCACCCCTAAGTTTTGGGGTTCTAGGAAAACACTGGAATGTATTACTCTGGATGAATCCTGGGTTTGGTGCCAAGGTCAGAGAGAGAGAGAGAGAGAGAGAGAGAGAGACCCCCCCCCCGAGGCAGCAATCTGCAAAAGCCACCAGGCTAGGCAGCTCTCTGCCTAAGCTAGGCAGTAGGAGATGCCAATGAGGGGAGGGTCCTAACCCCCACCCCTTCCACCAAGATAGGTGCCTAAATGTGGGTGGAGGAGTGCCTCAAGAAGTGCCTGTCTGTGTGAGCAGGAAAAAGGCATTTACCTGTGCAGTTTGATTCCATGGGCATGCGAAGAGGCTGCTTAACATGACAGAAAATATGCAGGAGGAGAACTTCCTCTTTATTGCCTTTGGCCCAGTGGGTACAGTATTCATCTAGGGTGTGTCCACTGGAGTCTGACATGGGTCTTCTTCAGGCTCCTATTGACATGGTTTCATTTGAATTAAATAATTAAATATGAATTGAGACAATGAAAAGTGAGGGACTCTAGACCCTGTGCTTAAGGCACAGGACTGGACTGGACTCATTGGTCATCTCCAGCAGCTTTTCTGGTGGTCTGACATACTCAGAGCACATAGGCTGCATTGTCCCTTTGCTCAGGAGCTCCAGTGTCACTAGCTGTCTTATTTGGTGTGTTTTTCTTAAAGCATTAGTGCCTGCAGTCATGTGATTAAACCAAAGGTGAGCTCTTTAACGTAAAATAGTCAGCTCCCGTAGTTGTGGTTAGAAGCTTGAAAAATGTAAATGGTGAAGTCTCAAAAAAATTGAGGCAAATTGAAGATCGACACTTTTTTTTAAGAATTTCATAATGTATAAGTGGGATTATACATGACTGTCTTAATTCTCTAGACTGGCAGCATGTGGTGAAGTAATTTCCTGATAGTCGCACAGCAGGTCAATGGTTGCATCCTAAAAATAATCAAATATGTATAGATTCCACCTTCCTTTGCACTCAGGCAACCTCTACATTTGACCCAGTGAACTTTAAAAAAAAAAATCTTTCTTTGTGCACTAGTGCATTGGTTTGCAGGCAGTAATCCACCTGTGTCGTGCTTTGTGGGGATGATCCTCACATAACATATTAATTTAAATGAGGGATTATATAAAGACTGGTATTACAGCCATTAGCCTTTTGGAGCTAATGCTATTTCCCATGCCCCAGATGATCTTCTTGTCTTGTTTTGTTTTTACCAATAATTTTATACAGAAAATTGATCTGTAATTTTTCTGTCTTCGCTGTCTCTAAACATCTCCCGGTATACATCACTGAAAAATCAGTCACAATCTTATCAGTATAATGATCCCAGATATTTGTTGCCACCTGCCTGGTTTAATGCAGCATATGTCTATACTGCACTTATGCAAACCCTATAGAGCTGCTATTTAGATTCTAAGTCTGCCAAGTACAACAAAGACCAGCTGAGTTGTGCCATTGCTCATTTAGGACAGAGGATTTTTGAAGACCACAACATTTGAACACACACCAAGCTTCCTGGTTTTCAAGCCATTACACTCCCAGCATGGTTTTACATGTCTGAAACCTGGACAACCTACAGACATCACTTGAAAGTCCTTGAGACTCATCACCAATGCTGCATCTGCCAGATCTAGAAGGTCAAATGGCAAGACAGATGCACCAACATTAGTATTCTGGAAGAGGCAAAGACCACCAGCATGGACGCAATGATCTTCTGTCAGCAACTCTGCTAGACTGGTAACATTGTCCAGATGTCAGTGCATTGCCTCCCAAAACAGTTCCTGTTCTCTCAGCTGAAAGAAGGTACTGTAAAGTTGGACGACAAAGGAAGTGCTAGAAGGACTTGAAGAAGGAGCACTTAAAGAAGTGCAGTATCGACATTGACATTTGGAAGACACTCACCCAGAATGACTCAAAATGGAGAAGTCCTACGCAATGGTCCCTGCATTTTGAACTTCCCTGCCAACAAACTGAGGACAAGAGGCATAGGAGAAAGGAGAGACTGGCTTCCAGTCATGGTCAACAGTCTCCTGCTGTACCTGGAAATACCTGTCCTCCCTGTAATAGAACATGTGGTTCAAGGATAGGCCACATCAGCCACCTGAAGTCCCACAGCTCCCATGGAAGGTGATCATACTCGATAATGAATGATTGCCATCAATTGATCTACCAAGTACAACAATACCTGTGCCTGCCTCTCTGAGCTGTCATATTGATTTTACATTCTAATATCAAAGCAGTGTGAAGGGAGCATCTAGCTTGTGTGTGATTACCTGTATCATCTGCTGAAGAATCATGCTGTGCCTGTTAGGCTATGGTTAATTAGGCAGATCTGGTTCTGTTCAGTCAAATGCTGTAATCTTTAGTTTTGATTTAATGAAAGCCTAATTAGTACCAACCCACCAAAATATTTCAACAAGGTAAACAAGAAAACACTGACTAAATAAATTATTGAAAAGTTGCACACGTACACTGTCTGTTCAACACAAATGTATGTATGTCAAAATAGGAAGTGTAAGGTGAAATGTATCCATGGTGTGCATATCAGTAAATCATCATTGTGGGAGGTAATGCAATTATCAAAGCAGTAAGAGGGTGAGCCTAACAAACAGGGTGTTAGTGTGGGAATCAGGAGACTTGGACTCTACCAATGACCTCCTCTACGCCTTTCAGCAAATACTTTTCCCTGGCCCTTTGTCTTGTCTATTTAGACTGGAAGCTCCCCAGAACCTCTTCCACAGTGCGGAGCACAATGTGGCCATAGTGCCAGTTGGGGACTGCCGGTTCTACTGTCCAACACACAATGTAGCAGTTCATTGTCATGCATTATGCTCATATCTGTCAGAATCATTATAAGCCACAGATAAAGTGAGTGTTCTAAATACCATGAGTAAATTATGATAAAACTTAATCATCTGTTTAAGCATTGTCTCGGCTGTGGGTCAGAAGTAAGATGCCAGCAAAATGTCTCCCAGGTTGCCAGTTAATTACAATTACTATGGTTACAAGATTGAGCAATAACCTCTCACGTGATTCTTCAAGTCAAAGTAATCATGAATAAATTCTCTGCCAAATCATGTGTATAAAAAACCAATTAGAAGTATTGGCCTATGCTTTACTTTCTCTCTGCGCTCTGGAGGTTCAGCACCAGGAATGGCAAAACTTGAATGCAGAGCTGGCCCTCTGAGTTGCATCATCTTTTCTTTCCTGTTAGAGTCCATGCCATGTCCCTTCTGTTCCAGGCTTGGTTCACTGGACTAGCTGTGGTAACCAGGCTGTGGTGGGTTGACCCTGTCTAATCTAGCTGTCTATGGTTCACCTGCCAATAGTAGTGGTTTGAAAAAATGCTAATTGTCTTTCACGTGAATTGTTTTTTTAATTGTGAAAGTCAAATTGTGAACTCTTTTTGGTCCTTCTTTATCTTGCTCTTTATGGCAGCATGGGAAAAGGCGGGAATCTTCTAAACAAGTTTTCTGCATAAATAGCTTGCTATGGTGTGTAGGGGGGCACGGTCTTTTTAATCAATTTCCTATCAAAACTTGGAGCAGGAATTTGTTCATCTGGTCTAGATCTCAGGTCCCCCTTGGCATTTGCCATGGATCTATTGGCAAGAGCTAGCTGCTGGACAGCTGGTGCAGGAAGAGAGGGATGGGCTTAGATGAGAGTCTGCGAGAGCCTGGCTCATATGAGGGGGACAGGGATGGGGTAAGAGTAGGAGGATGGTGGTGCCTGTCTTTGCGTGATGGGAGGGGTTCAGGTGGGCAGCTCACAAGAACTGCAAGGCTTGGGTGGCTGGCCAGCCGGCTTGTGGTACTCACAGTGCTTGAACAGCGGGTCTTGGCATCCCAGGTTCAGACAGCTCAGGCTGGCAGCTGGCCCCGGCAGCACGGGGTTTGGGTAGCTGACTTGGGCAGCTGGCCCACAGCTGGGGAGGCAGTTGGTGGGCGGGCCGGTGGTCTCAGCAGTGGGTGGGCAGGTGGCTGGCTCCAGTGGTGAGGGGTTTGGGTGGGCAGCTCTGACAGCACAGGTCTGAGGTGGGCAGGTGGCTGTCGCGGTCAGCGCTGGCGGCTGTCATGGGGCTCAGCCACCTGGCCAGGTGGGGGCTGCATCAGACACCTGCAATGGGCCAAGAAAAACTATTTGTGCTTATTTTTAATTTTAGATAATATTTTATATCAAATTTTTGTGTTTAGTTTAAATTGCAAATTGATGTTTTTCTTACAAGAAGGGTTGGATGATGGTAAAGAAAAGGTGGGGGGCATGAGAGTTTCTCAAAAATCAAAAAGGAGGCATGATGCTGAAACATCTGGGAATCACTGAGCTAAGAGAATCCCCAGACCTCAGTGATCCTTCAGCAGAGCAGCCAACACTCACCCCAGCTGAGGGAGTGGGAATCAGGAAAGGCTGGGCCCTCCAGCATACTGACCACCAGACCTATCTTTCCCCCTTCCCGTAGGAGAGCTGTTTAGAAAAGTTCCTCTGTTTGAAAACCCAAATCCTCACATAAATAGAGTAAAAAATTAATTTCCTGCATGTACATTCTGCTTTGCGTGTAGAATCAGTAAGGCGCATACATGTATTGGAGATGTGAAAATGGCTCCATGTGGAGGCAGTGGTAAACTTTTGGCCATTGAGGATTCCAGGGGTATCTAAGGGTGTTAGCCATTGGCTGTGGGAGTCCCAATTAGCCGTTTGCTGAAAAATTGGGACTCAAAAGATTGCACTTTTCAAAGCAAAACTGCCCATTTAAAATACAGCAAAAGGAGTTTGGTTTATGAAATCAATAAGGCAATTACTGAACACACACAGCACCATCAAAAATTAACAGTAGTTGATACATTTTAAAGGACATGTGGAGTCAACAGAGTCAGTTCCTGTGGGATAAAAATCACAATATCCTTCTACATGGCGACTGCAAATAGCCCAGGGAATGTGCAAAGCACACAATGGAAGGCAATGTTCAGAGTCAGCCAGAGTGACGCATTTTAGGCATGTTATTCATTTCACTGCTACAATTGTAGCCACGTCTGGGAAACGGGTGAGTTTTAAAGGACAGCTGCACCTCTTTATAGGAGTGGAACGTGAGAGAAAAGAATGAGTTTGGGTTCAGAGGGAAATGCTTTTACTTCTATTGCAGTGTGTGGGTTAGAGTCAGAGTCTGTCTGACAGTGAGTGCAAAGAGGAGCGAATCAGAATTTACAGCATTCACCTGCACATTGGTGAATAAAATTATTGGGACAAGATGCAAAGGAGGCGCTGGTTCAGGGACCGTGCTTCAGTTTGAAAGGAACATTTTGAGCACTTGTTAAAGTAAACATCTAGGCTCCTATTTTTAACTTCCTAGTGCGATGGAGAAATGGGGCTGTCTTTTTATAGCGCAAACACCAACTTTTCCCCCTTCCCCCCTGCTTGGCGAACGCAATATCTCATCACTCTTCCCTGTTTGCTTGGCCTGGGTGAGAATCGTCTGGGGATCAATTTGCCCTGAGGGGGTTTATAGACCAGATCCTAAAAGTCTGGCTCCAAGAGATTGTCCTGGAGCCCCCTCACCCCTTCACTGTCTGCCTGAAGGTTAGGGTTGGACCAGGAGAATCTCCATCTCTCTCTCTCACACACAAACACAGCATAGCTGAACATTCCCTGCCCTCCTTTGCTATGTCTACTCCGTGATTCTTATTTCAGGATACAAATGTACCCAGTGCTCGAAATAGCGTTGCCATTTCGTGTTCTGTGTTCGGGTTCCGCTATGTCTTGTCGTACGGAACTTTCAGAATAGCCACGTATTCGGAACGTTGGTGCCGTTTGGAGGGCAGCAAGTTCTGAGTAAGCGATTGCACAGTAATAATTTGCATGGTGCAAATTGCGTCTATTATTTTGAAATTGACTCGCTGTGTAGAGTTGGTCCTTGTGCAAGGCCCATCTCACAGACTCCAGCAATCACATTTTACCTTCCAAGTTTTCAGCCTGACCTGGTGGCTGGCTCTGTAGGAAGATAAGGCAGTCAGCCACTAGCAGCAGAAGTGTCACCTCGTTGCTTGGGCTGCTGAACTGTGCAGAGGGTTTGCTGACTCCTGCCCGGGAAGACATTGGATGGAGAAAGAGGATGACGTTTAGTACCATCAGGCCTGCCACGTACTCTGCTAGGGAGCACTGGTAACAGAGTGAGGCCTTTTAATTCCAGAAATGAGTAGTGTCCCACATGTTCCCGTGCATATGTCTACGGTACATTGAGACCCACAGTCTTGTGGGAAGAGAGGGCAAGCTGACAGGGCCATGTGAACACACGTGCTGCACCTGGAATGTGTCACAGTGGTGTGAGCCATCGGCAGAGGATTGTGAACACAGTGAACCTTGAAGCTAGACCCTGTTCTCCTGGTTGCAAACTTCCCCATAGCTACCTGCTTCCCTTCTGTGGTCCTTGTGCAGTTTCTTAGGCAGGTGTGACCTCAAGTATCAGCTCATTGGCTTTTCCTGCTTCTAAATGAGCAAAGAAGTGGCTCAATGCAGGCAAACAATCTCTACCACTTTAAACAGTTTAGGACGATCACGGGAGGGGCGGGGGGCGTGAGCAGGGAGAGGGAAGGGGAAACATGCAAGGAGCTTTCCAGCCTTGTAATTCCCCCAAGGCTGGGAGAAATCAAATTCTTTTCACACTCCAAAGTGAATCATAGAATCATAGGGCTGGACGGGACCTCAGGAGGTCATCTAGTGCAGCCCTAATGACTAGGTTCCAGACCCGCTTCAGCCCCTGCTAGCTAGCTTCTCCGAGCTAGGCTGTGAGGGGATCGGGCGTCTGACGTTAGATACCTATACTATTCTGAACTTCCATTGTTTGCCAGCATGCATTAAACCAGCGCTGGCCAGTGAACGTTAAAATATTCCTGGCAAATTATCAAATGGTTTTGTAGCCTCTTCCAGTGTGTATCTGTGCTCAAACTAGACATCTGTTAAGCTGAAGGATACTTTTGAGATTGTAGCTATCCTGTGATTTTTTATATTCAACTGTAGGTCAGGTCAGAGTTTGAGGTCAGAAAGTTGACTTCTGGAAGGTCAACAGCCCTTAAAGACAACAGCCTTAATAGGCCTGGAAAGCCGAAAACTGTTCCAGGGCACTTGGCTGATGAGCTGACAGGAAGGTGAGTATCAGACGGTGAAAACAGTTAATCCTACTTCTAGGTGTCGGGTGAGGCAAGCAGCTTCTCATTCTGAAAGGATCAGGACGGCATTTTTCAGATTTACAAATGGAATTATTTCCATCAAGCAGGGGGAGTAGAGACAGACAAAGCAAAAAAGGGAAGTGCTGCTACTAGTTGAAACCTGCCAGAATATGGCACATTTTAACTTTCCATTGGGTGTGGTAGAGCGTGAGTGGGGACTCACGGGAAGTCCAGCTCTGGACAAGGTGAGAACCACTTTGCTCTGCAGAAGAGCCTGATCCTGTACCCCTTCCTTGGGCAACACTCCCATTGATTCCATAGAAGAGTTCAGCACCTTGAAAAACTGCTGAATGACTTTATTCCAGGTGTTGATCAGGGGAAGAGATAACTATGAATGGGACATTGAAAGTCAATGCTTGTAAACGCTTTCGGTCCTTTTATAGGTTTTCCCACCTACATTCCCTGGATGCCAAAAACATAAGGTGTTTCTGTCTTTCATCAGTGGACCAACTAGAAAAACAGCTTCCCTTGTAAAGTAAATCTTCTGTAGACAAACAAGTGGCAAGATGCAGAGCAACAGATATGCCCCCAATGACATCACACAACTGCCTGGCTCAGGACTAGAAAAGAAGTCAAACACTACCAGGCACGAGAGAGGTCACTGGCATGATACTCTGAAGCCTGCCTATTCTACTCCTAGGAAGAAGTGGTGAAGGTGGAGTACGATGGGCAGGTGAACCACCTCCCTTGGCGGGGAGACACCAGCATAAAAAGAGAAGTGGAAAAGCAGTTAATGCTTCCTGACGCAAATAGGAAATTCCTGTCATGTGAGAAGCTTTCATTCCAGAAGCGTGATGATTTGCACAGGGCCTTTCATGTGAATTCCAATTGGGCATTCAGGCTTCCAAATTAGTGCCTACCTAGGAAGTCATGGCCAGAACACATGGGCCCAAAGGACATTTCCTGCAAACTTTTCTGATCCTCTTTTACTAATGCTACTGATCTAAGGGTTGGACTTTGGCTTTATCTGTGCTTATCAGGCTGGAGAAAAGGCTGTACTTCATGTAAGCCGTCATCCACCTTTAGCTGCCAATTTCTGTTAATAAGAAAAAATAAGAATGAGTTGGCTCAACAGTTTCCAACAGGGACAGATGTGGGGTGGGGTTAACTGTGAAAACGATTATATCATTTGGCTGGAATGTTTTCATTGGTATAGAACATCCTGCGATATATTATTTCTTGTATTAGCATCATTATTTATTTATTTATTGTAGTTATTCCTAATGCATGTAGTACAGAGAACATATCCAAGGAGCTTATGAAATAAATTTGTTAAGAATATGTTTTCAAAATCTTTATAATGACATCACTCATAGTTTATAAACCTCTCCCCATCACACTATGTATTTGAATAAAGCAGTGCTGTTACTTTGACATAGACAAATAAGTAGGGAAACAACATATAGCAAGTTTAATACCAAGAGAAAACTTAACTCCTTTAGCATTCTGAGCCAAAGTACCTAAAAATATCTGATGCCTATAAATACACATTTCTATTATCTTTTAAACTTAAAGGAGATTTTATTTGGAAGTGAAATTTTCTCACTTCATGTTCATGATTTTGATCTGCTGTTTATATTAAAAATAACAGGGCAGCACTGCCATTTCAAATTTTCTTTGCCATTCACTTGCACTCTGCGTCTCTGGAGAATGACAGCTATTCGATTGTAGGTGTGAATATAAGAGACATTCTCAAAAGATAACATTTTTAAAGTGTATGGGGGGGACATATTTTTATAAAACTTGGCTTTCTCGTTATTTGTGTTGTAACTCCTAGCTTTGCAAAAGGGGTGTTTGGCATTCGTCAAATGAGAAGAAAGTTATGTCTACGTTACCCATTTACAGCAGTGGTGCGCAACCTGCAGTCCACGGGCTGTACGCAGCTGATTACCATAATCCATTGTCCAGGATCATCAAACTGTGGCTGCGGTGGTGGGGGGCACACCTTTGGATGGACATCATAAGCTAAATGCCTCACAGCCCACCAGTGGATTTCCCTGAGACCACCACTGGTTTACAGCCTATAAATATGATAGAACAATAACCGGATTAAAGTAATTCCATGGTGCTAGAGGGGTAAACTGACTAGTAAATCAAGCCTGATTTGCTTCACCTGTACTGTGAGCAGGAGCTAAAGAAATGCTTCCCTCTCAGCTAGCTAGGAAGGACGGGGATGGGAGGTGTCCATGTAAATACCATTTGCTTTGCTTAGATTTCTTAGCTATTCAGCAGATGCACTGGTATGTTGCTGGTGGTAATCAACTTAATGGGTGACCCAACACCTTGCATTGTACTAATGCAAGGGTAGTTGGTATATGGTTACAGTGCACATAGTTTTAGTGGGAATCCAGAAAAGGAGAAAAGCAGGACTCACAGAAGAAAGACGCTTGCTAAGAAGAGATTGGACTTTCAGAACTCTATGAGAAGGGATGGGTAAGAGAAGGTTATCTGGATGAGGAGGCTATATACCCTGTCCAAGGGTTCTGTCTGGACTTGCTTGAACAATTGCCCCGCCCCATCTCCATTCAAGGGACAGAACTAAGCAGGCACCATTAAGAACCTCTTCCTTAGGTTAGTTGTGGTGGAACTGCATTACTTCTACCCTACCTTCTAGGAGCTGAACTCACAGGCTGAAATCATTTGGGACTGTTGGGCAGAAGTGGTGACGGCAGATGTTGACTGACAGCCAGGGAGACAGCAGAAGAGGGGTATGACAAATGGGGGAGGACCAGCCATGAGCAGATGGATGACAGACGAACCAGGAGTGTGAGACAGATTCCTCTTTTTACCTCCCATCCGGGATGAGAGGTGAACTCTACAGCTGCACGTCTGAACTCTGGATCTGCTCTGACCAAGAGCAGCAGCTGGGAGTGGGGTGCAGAGAAGAGGTAAGCATGTGCAAAAGATGTCTAGATTGCTGGACCTAAGAACCGGAGAGGAAAGGGGGAACTGCTCAACCTATTTGGGGTGGGACTCTTACTCATGGTTTGTGTTTATGAGCCCTGCTTGTGGTGTTTTCCCCACTTAATGCCAGGTTACTCCCCAGCCTTCATTAAAAGTTCCTTTTCTACCGTCAGACTCTGTGCTTGCAAGTGGGGAGGTATAGCCTTTCAGAGGCACCCAGAGATGGTGTGTGAATTACTGGGTGGGGGCTTGAGCCAGTTGCACGTTGACGGATGGAGATTAAATCCTAGATATAGAACCCAGTCCTGGCTGCTGCTGGCTCCACATGGCAGAAAGGCTACAGTCGCAGGTCTACCGTCACTTTGGCACCTCTCCCACTCATACTGAGACTTGTGCCACTGTAAATTAGGACAGACTCTGTGACGGCAACTAGAGGCCAACAATGAAGGCCCATGACCCTAAGCGCTGTAAATGCCTATAGCGCTGAGCCAGTCTCTGTCCCAAGTTGAATAACCCATGAGCAATATGATTGGCTTGGCATCACAGGCGTATGTCAAATGGTGGAATTTTAGAAAAGCTTTCATTTAACATGCTGAATGATGCCATTGCGGGAAGTTAATGACTATAACATAAGTCAAATGGTGGAAGTACGTTGAATCTGATAGTGCCCCGTGAATGATGTAAAATTATGGCAATATGTCACAAAAGACAATTAAAGTGATCCTTCTGTTATGTTGCTGAGTTCTCAGTTTATTTTAAAAAAACGAGTTTTCCATAAAAAATGTCAATCAGGTTGTAATAAAACCCTTGTGTTTTGGTTCCTATGACAAACACACTTTTTTATTGATGTTAATCAAACAAACTGTACAAAACTTTTTTGTACCTAAACTACTGCTGCTCGTTCTCATTTTCATTAATTCCAGATTTTTAACTTGTCTGCTTCCAGGTTCATTGTTAAACAATTGTTGTTCAGCTGCATTTTGTCTAAGTCAGAGCAAAGCTGAAGCCAAAACACAGTGCTTATCCTGAGCCCTGCGTTCCAGCTATCAGGCTAGAACAAATGTGATCCAGAAACCATATTTCAGATGCTGTCACTAGGTGGATGTTCTGAAAGAAAAATATAATTAACAAGAGCTTCTAGCAGCAGATGTCCTTTCTAGCGTCTCCTGGCTGTGACTATATCCCCTTCTGCAAGACATGGCATAGTCCAATCCTCTTACCACTTCAAATCAAGAGATATGGAGTCTGTTCGCTCAAACACTGATCTGCTGTTTGACCTTGGGGGGGCAGGTCTTTTTACTTCAGGTGTTGCTTCGTCTGTCTGTCTTGGCTATTTAGATTGTAAGCCTTGTGGGAGAGGAACTGTTCAGGCTGTGCTATTAAAAGGAGCCAGTAGCTCCTACCTCTGTGGGAGTATAAACAGGCAACAACTTTCTATGCTATACCCTCTCAGAACCTCAAGACTGGTTTCTCTTGGCCTGCCTGGTGTACTGCCCTCCTAATGAGTTTTTCCATAGCTGAAAAATATGTAGCCCGGTAAAGTGCTAACAATTTCAATTTACTTAAGGTTTAAATTTTGCATATAAGCAGCAGGGCTGACAGCCCTGAAAGCAAGGTATGCAGGGGCATGCTCAGTGCCCTGGAAAGGGTGGCGTCTTGGGTGGAAGGGGCAGAGTTGAGAGAAGTCAGCCCTCAGCACCACCTCCGTCCCTACCAGCAAAGACCTTAACAGAGCAGCACGTCTTCAACATGAGAATTATTTTTAATAAACACCTTTAACATTGGTGTCGTTAGGCTATCTTTGTGTCTGTGGATGATACAAACAATTCACTTCTAAAACCATTTATGTCTGTAGAGGTCCGAAAGTTGTCTTTCAAGTCCCATTCTTCAGGAACGTAGTGTAAGTGCCCACAGGCACATGGAAACCTGAGACCCCCTAGAGCTTAGTATATGAACCTCTACAGTTTGAGCTCAGAGCAAGCAACCTCTCAGCTAAGGCTGTAGAGGAGACTTGTTCTTTCTCTGTGTAAGTGGTCTATCTGCCACTACTTGGGATAGTGACCCACACCAAGGCATGTGGGCTACAATAGCTCCTGTCTTTTTCTACTCTTCACATAGTCAAACGATGGTGTGTTGCAGTGGTGGTGGCGGGCAGTGGGGGCGCGGATCCTCCCTCAACAGTTTAATATTATACTATAACACGATGAATAAGGGATCATATCATAGGCAAAGACGATGAAAGACTCTAGCTGTGTGCAAATAGACAGCAAAGTATTGCTACCCTGCACAGCCTTAATTTCAACATGTGTTCACGTAATAGTTTGAAATACACTAATAGTCCAAAAAAAATGTACTCATTTTCCGTGCCTGCAAATATAGGATTTTCATCTTAAGTAGGACTCTGGCTACAATAACTGTGGCCCACCCATTTGTTGTGACATGACTAGAGCTGAACTATCACACTCTTCTTTGCAAGGACTGGTTGTGCTCCACTTGATGGCAGCTGGCCATATTCCTTACTGCATGTGGTAGACTGCCTCATAAAAGGGCCCGTGTATAAAGGAGCAGCGAAGTGAACCAGAATTCCTTGCAGTGACACACTACTTTGTGGATCACACCCAGAACGCTGACTCCAGTGTGAGTCTGTCTGGTGAAGGTGGACTTTCACCGCTAATATCTAGACTGCATGAACTAAATTCTCAGCAGGGACCTCGGGGCGTTTTAGTCCATGGAAACCCAACATGCAACAGCTGGGGCTTTCCAGTCATTCAGCGAACAATGCTAGTCACTATCACTGAGCATCGAGGTGAGTGCAAAGCTGTCTCCTGTTCGACACCCAAACATGGCAGCCACCATCTGTACATATGGTTGAAGCTATGCACCGGTTTGCCTGAATTACAGCATGGATGTTCTGGGCATAATATCTTTGAGTTGCCTGGGTTTTGTAGGCTTAAATGCTTCACATTTGCACTGCATTAAGCTTTTTTGCAGTTAATTTTGCGTTTTAATTTTTTTTTGACTAATGAGGCAGATAGGAAAATTCAATATACAGAGGAGATGGCTCTTGAATCTTTGCATTGTATCGAAATATTTTCTATGTGAAAATTGAACACTACTACTTTTCACCTGATGAAGTGGATTTAACCAGGGAAGCTTGTGCTTTAATAACTCTTAGCCTCTGAGGTGCTACAGGGTGCTTTGTTTTTCTTACTTCCCAAGCTGAGGTATTTAACAGTATGTCTCACTCTTGGCCCTTCGGAATTCTCTTCCAAACACTTGTTCCCTAAAACTCTCCCATTATTGCAACAGTATTGGAAAAATCTGAAAAGAGCAAGTCACGAAGTCATAGGCATGCTTTTATTTATATGGTGGTTTATGGTATTTGCTCATTTCTTGTCATAAAGAGGAGTAACGGCCGTGGCACTGGAGTATATGCACAATAAATAGCCTTGTGGTTATGAAACGCGTCAGCTTTCATGTTTAATCACCTACACAAAATGTTTGCTGCCTGGCGCACTCCTCAGACATTAGCCCTTGATTATACAACATTGTACTCTACAAGACATACAGATAGTCGAGAGACTAAAATCCAATTACATGTTAACACAAACAGATTTCTTTAACTTAGTCTATTTTATTCATAGATGTGCATCTGAGATAGCACTCCTGGATCTCCGCAGGGTCCCAATAGCCGTGTCTCCAACCTTGCCCCATCCCTTCTGCTTCTCTTTCTCCTTTAGTTTCCAATTTTTCCTTGCCCGTCACCTGGCCTTGCACGTATGATTGCGGCTGATGCTTTTCTCTTTTACCCCATCCCTGCTCGGGCAATCTTATTTCCCTCTGTGCCAGCAGCTCTTGGCCAATCTCCCAGGGTAAACGCCAAGGAGGAGAGCAGACCTAGCCTCTCACGTCAGCTTCTCTTTTAACTTTAGAAGGACTCTTGCCTCAGGTTGCCAGAGTAGGAGGCAAGATATTTAGTAATAAAGGCCTCAGCAAACTAGTGGTTGTATTTTTTGCCTCAATAGTGCCCACCAAGGCACTTGAAATCTCCTGAGGCAATGTGTTTCTCTTCCTTACTGGTACAACAGAGCTCTTTGGGGTGCAAATCAGAATGCATGGTACAATGCCAACTAAATCACCATGGTCAAGGGTTTGTCACGCTGGGACTTAAAGACCTCTAGGAAAGGAGATTCTACCACCTCTCTAGGTAAGCTATTCCAGTACTTCAGCACCCTCCTATTGATACCGTTTTTCCTACTATGCAATCTAGACCTCCACCACCCCAGCTTGAAACCCTTACTCCTCAGTCTCCTGTCAGTCACCTCTGAAAACAGCCTCCCTCCATCCTCTTTGGAACCTCGCTATTGGTAGTTTGAGGCTTCTATCAACCCGCCCCGCCCCCCAAACTTCTCATCCCAAATCCCTCACCCTCTCCTCCTAAGTCATGTGCTTCAGCCCTGTAGTCATTTTGGTGTCTTCCTCTGGACTGTCTCTGAAGATCATCTCCCTGACCCAGTCAGAGGGAAACTTGTAACAAAGATAACATTTACACATTTTTGCATACACCTTAATGTAGCACAGCATGCATCAAAATTCCAGTAGACATTTGTTGTCACCAGGGACTAGAAAGTTCCTGTCACTATCAACCAAAACCCACAGCCACATAACTGCATGCTATGGTTCCATCTGCAGCGGGAGAAAGGGTCACAGCGTGGTTTTACTTGCCCGTCCTCTCCCTCATTTTGTAGCTCCCTTTTCACACAATAGATGAAAGTGTGTAAAGGAGTACAGGAAAAATTGGGCCCTGACCTATGTTTTTTTTTTGGAAGCCCATTTTGTCTACCAGTGGCCACTCTCTGTCATGCCCTTCACTGCTCCGGAGGGATTGTACTTCATTTTCATGGTCTAGCGTATGCACGCTGAGATGATTAGATCTAATTGGCACCAGTTGCATCCAGTTTCCACCACGCACCCCGTGGGATGTTTGGGCTGCGGAAATTTAGCTAACAAGCAGGTTTAACTTGCAACTTGAATCGCTCTAGGGTGTTCCCTCCTTTCAGTTTTTCACAGAGACAGATTTCACACCCTTTGAAGCGGTATAATACGTCATGAGGGGTATAAAAACCAATGACTCCACGGGAGTGGGCCCCGAACATTACTGTGCCTCTAATGCCTAGATAGCACAAAGGAAAAGAGCAATGCATTTCAAGAACCTCTTCGTTAACAACTCGAGTTCAGACTACTGCTGTCATTCCATGATAGCTCTTTCAGTCTGCGCGCAGCATGCTTTATCCAGTAATGTGACTGTATTTCTGCTATGCACGTATTTTCTACATATGTGAGTAGGGCAGACAGAGTCATCTTTTTTATATTTAGCAGCAGGTGTGCAAGGCTGAAGGAAAAAATACCTGTGACTTCCCCCATACTGTTCCCCTGACGTTTGAGCATGTAAGTGTATCATATTTATTCGGGCAATTTCTTCTTTGTATTCCAGTAGTCCACCTCCAGCATAGTCTTGGATCCCATTGTGCAAGGTCTGTATGTACACATAGTGCCCTTTCCTTAAACAGTTCTAAGCCAAAGGCACAAGACAAAGAAAGTTTTATTCGCTCCTGTTTGCAAAGAGGAAACTGAAGCAAAAACAAGATGAAGCAACTTGCCTACTATCATCCCAGAAAGCCATGTTTGTGCTCTGACTTGAACCCAAACCTCCAAAGTCTTAGAGGAGCACCTTCAGTGCAAGCCTGTCTTTTCTCCCTGACCTAAATTATCAGTACCAAGCCAATGCTTGTGGGAGGAACAAATCAAGGAGCCCAGCTATGTGCCCTTTAGGCCTGACTTCACAATGGGAAGGTGATCAATCATGTCACTAGGAGCAGCAATAGATCCCTAAAAGACAAAGGAGTTTATCTTCAACTGCGGTTTTCTTCAACTGCGGGTTGAAACTCTCTAATCTGGAACTCTTATCTTGCAAAATCTGTAATCCGGCACAAATTTAGTTGTGTGGATGACCAATTACCATGGGTGTGACCATCTTTCCCACAGCCCCAGAAAGTTTGTTTCCAGCCACCAATGCTGTCTCAGTGGTCTGTGCTGTAATCTACCCCAAATGTCTTTTAGGAGCCCAGCAAGCAGTGGAATGGTTGATAATGCTGCTGGACCATATTGATGGCCCATGGTGCAGCAAACCATCTCATCCAGCACTGGTCAGGTCCCCAGGGGCCTGGATTAGAGATGGTCAACCTGTATAAACGAACTGTGCAACAGGAAAGCAAGCCAGAAGAGCCTGATTCTCCGTGCCCTGGTTTTATGCGTGTGTGGCACCATTGAATTGATTAGAATCACGCTTGCTGTACACGAATGAATGTGAGGACACTCAGGCCCTCAAACTTCATGCATGAGACCTGATCCGAAGCGCAGAGCTCCTCACAGAGGTAGGACTTCAGGCCTTATCCACAGACTTCCAGAATACTCCAGGCGTAAGAATACTTATATTTAGATTGCGCTCAATTTTAAATTGAGAACAAAAGAGACTGAATTATGCCTGCTCCTCACACTCTGGCTTACAGTACCCTGTTTTAGAAGGCTTCACAGTATTCTATTATTTCTTCAGGAAAAGGAGCGAGCCCTGAGGTAATTACATTCTTCTGTCTACTCTTCTTTAATCAGAACTCCCGTGTTGACACTTTATTCTCTGCAGTGGCTGAGGACCCGCCAGTGGCAGTTTTATCGAAAATAGCCTCACCTTCAGTAGTACTTAAGGAAAACGCTCTTACCATCTGCAGTGCTACTATTATAGCCGGCGTACGGACAGCTGGGCTGTCTCGGCTTCCTCTCTGCTCATTAATCCCCCATTCCACCGCGATAAACTTCTGCAGCAAGGGCCACCCACTGCAGATGGAATTAATCCACCATGGCAGGAGCTAATTAAGAGAACAACTCTGAGGTTCTGCCTTTTGGCTTTAATTCATTTTTTTTAAAATATCTGCAGGGCAAGGACTGTTAAAAAAATGAAAAGATGTTAAGCATAAGCCAATGCCTCCATTAGCCATGGATGAGGTCTGTGACTTGATAGCTGCCGTTTATGCCAAAAAGTCTAGGATCACGCTTTTTGAAAAGCAAAACCAAACAACCGGATGAAATATTGCAGAAAGCCAATAGCATCAATAAGGCAAAATTAATATCAATAGCAGCATTTAAAAAAATTATATATGGACCATGCTGCCAAATAGGCTCTAGAGAGAGAGAGAGAGAGACTAATGGTGCTATCAACCTAGCATTTGTTTGCCTGAGCATATGCCTCTGGGTCGGCCGGGTTGGTAGAGTGACAAAAATCTAGCCTGGGGAGGGGGTGGATGGCGTATAAGTGTCGATGCCTACGTTTTAACGCTACACACCAGTGCTGGGGTAGAGAAATGGATAATTGAGTTGCTTCACCTGAAGAGCAACTTTGCTCAGAAAAGTTTGAAAAATTGTAGCTTGGCTCTGTGGCATTCATTCCCTTTTAGTATAACGTTCCTTTGTGCAGAGGTTAGTTAGCCCTCAGTACTCCATAACCAAAGCCGAACGAACAAATGCACTTAAAAAGTCAATGCACCTGGCTTGTGTGCCTCACTCACAGCACAGAAATCCTGTCAGGGAAATGACCAATATCACAGGAAAGGAATACAATTTCCACATTGTGTTTGGAATACATTGTGTACTGACAATCACTAGACCTATGCCGAACTAGACTATTAGCTAGAGTAGATAGCTAGATTAGCTCAGCGAAACACTAAAGCATCTACTTAATTTTAAGCATTCAGTAATTCCATCTGTTCTTAACATAGCAAACAGCCCGTGTAGTAATTTATGAAGTGAGGAGCTTTTGTGGAGGCAGACCCACACTGTTAGCTCTGCAGCACTTCTTGGACTCAGTAGAGATAGCAATTGTTTCATGAATTACAAGGCTCTTTCCCTTCCTTCAGTATTCATAATGACGCTTAATATTTCTCCCCCACCCCACCTCCCCCGACTTTGGCTCCATATATGTGGCTTGCAAGGCTTTATTTAATTTTTTGGACAGCTCTGCTATATAACAGTCAGTTTGTCCTGGAAATGCTATAGAGCTGGAGAAGAGAGGCTGTTCACCTAATACATTATTTTGTTAAAGTAATAGGTGACCACTGATTTGTTTTGTTAGCACACAGGCCAACCCATCAACCTCTCTATCACCAACGTAGACAATGAGACAAGTGACAACTGCCTAAGTTCACTTCAACTCCAGCCACTCAATTACCTTGGGGCCTAAATCAGTGGCAGGCAAGCTGGGTTCCATGGGCCTCATGCAGCCACTAAGGTGCCATCTGCACTCTGCAGCCACCCCTCCCCATAGCTCTTTCACACAAAGGGACACCACAGCCTTGCACTTCCTATATCACCCTCCTCCTTCCCAGCATTTTCAGTGGCTCATTGAATCACCTCATCCATGAGGTGCCCACCCCCACACTTCGCCCCATCCCTTCTCAAGCTGGGATGCCACAAGTCACCTGTTTGCGGCATTCCCGCTCTGGGAGGGAGGGGCAGGAGCATGACCAGTGTGTGATTCACAGAGCCAACAAAAGTGCTGGGAGAGAGAGAGAGGGAGGAGTACAGTACGTGTGGAGCTCTGGTGCATGAGCGGCACATGGGGGAGGGAGATAAATGGGAGGCTGTGGTGCTGCAGGTGGATCCCCAGTGGGCCATGAACTGCTGCAGCCCTCTGAGGTGCAGAGCCACTCATTCAGCCAACCCACTATTTTTCTTTTCCCATTCCTGGTCTCCATGATAGCGCATGTCATATGGCCCATGTCCTGATCAAATAGCCCAAGAACATAAAGAACAATGAGCACACCACTGCTGGTGGAGGCATTTATCACCTGCTGTGCGTCACGATCTTGCAATAAATTAGAATGTTCTATTTGCAGATGAAATTGATGGCAGGCACTAGACAATTAAGGTTGATTTTCACGCTTGGCTCCTTAGACTCTAATACCGTCACAACAAATTATATAGTCCTCATTTTTCTGAGCTCTAGGAATATTTTTAAATTGGCTGGTGGATTATTTTTAATTTCATGTCCGCATCAAAAGCAGGAGACTCCGAGCCTTCTTTTTTTTTAAATGACGGCTGAACCTAGGTGGTGCAACGATGTTAGGAGCCAGGGAAAACGGTAGGCCACGAAGAGATTGAATGGCTCAAATTGAGAAATTAAAGTTGAGCTGCACGACTGGTTGTTTAGAAGAATTGCTGAACCAGTAGGGTTGATTTAAATAAGATGGACACGTGGGCCTCTGCTCCTGGCTTGTACATCCGGGAAGGGAGCTTATTGATCCAGGTTTGCAGCTTCAAATTACAGACATGGGGGTAGAGCAATAGGGGAATGCTCTCCCTTCCCCTTTGGCACAGCTAGCAAAAGAAGTCTAGGAACAGCTTTGGTTGCATTTGACCAAGGTACAGATGAGGCAGCTGAACAAATGCTGATGGCCTTAAGTACGCACGCTTTTCTCCTCAGTTGGGCGTGCTGGAGAGAAACTCTTGACGGGCAGATCTGTTTTGTGTGCGTGATTTTTGCCCAACCGTAATCTACACTTATAGCTAAACCTTGCTAAATAGCTCCATGATGGGGGCCTTTCCAGTCCATCAACACAACTAAACCAGTCGTCCAGGATCTCAACCTCTCAGCCACTCTGGTGCCGCCTTTTCTAGTGACTTACAGTGTCATCTGAAAGCTCAATTTCCAGTTTGTTGCGTTGCTCTCTCTCATAGAGGAATCAGTCGAGGCCTTCTTTCTCAATCAAATCAGAGATAGGCGAAATGTCTTCATATTACAGCCATTTCAAATTGCGCCTTCCCCTCACATACCTTCTCAGGTGACTGCCCTCCGTTAAATTCAATGCCAAATTTCAGCCTGTTTCACACAGTTATTAAATTTGCTAACAAGTACATTTCAGATAATTCAAAGAACAATGCTACTATCTTTCCCACTGAGTCAATAGGATCTTGGCCCTAAGAGAATACAGTCAAGTCCTTTAACGTTATGAATTAACTTCTCCTTTTCTCTGAAAGCAGTTTCAAGATTTTCTGCAGCCACTGGGCCCTCACCCCCTCCCACAGTTACTTAGAAAAGTTCTTGCAGTGTTTGTTACTGCTGCCCATTCCTTTCTCAAGTAACGGGGCAACTTGAGATGCACAGCAGAGTTATTTTAAGACTGTCATATGGGAAGAAAGCATGTTTGGTCCTTGAAGAAAAATCATCTCCAAGCTAAGGCTTCCTGAAGCCCCAGATGAAAATATGAGATTGCTAGGCCAGAGGATACAATCTTGCTCTTCGTCTATAACTGGCTTATTCCAATCCTATCTTGAAAGATTTTGAATAAAAAGAAACTTGGGACGGGGAGGTGGTGGGCGGGGCGGGGCGGGGGAGTTTACGATGTTTACTTGCCACAATCATTCAGCCAATGGCTGTGCAAGTCTCCGGCCATGGGGGTGGGGTGGGTGAGCAGTTTATTACAAACTTTCTACATTCCACCACCATATGTTACCTTGCACCCCTGCGTCACACCAATTTCAGTGACGTTAGCATGAATTGAAGCCCTTATTTGATATTAAATGTACGGGGCGGGGTGGGGGTGCTTAATCTGCTCTCCAGTTAAGCCAAATGGATCAAGCCCTTAACGGAACAATTCTCAAGCTCATGCCTCACCATGTACCATTACAAACTTCCACTTTTTTTGGCCACATGTACCTACCAGGATAAATTTTTAGGGACACAGTTGCGATTCGTTTTTTCTTGCATTTTGCAAATGGCTAACATAAATTTTTTTTCCTCTTTGCCTTTTCCATGAGCCCCATTGGTACTTTGAGAAATGAGTAGGCAGTCAAAGGCATCAGTTGTTTTATTAGTAGGCTCTAATCAAGGCCCACAGGAACCAGATTCTTCACAAGGACGCTGTCTACACTTGCAACTTCCTTTCAGAAGCGGGCATGGTAATGAGTGAGGTCTCAAGATGCTAATGACCCACTGTAATGAATATGCAGTACAATGGACGCCACAGCAAGTCAAAAGTGCTGTTTTTGAATCACGTGCCACCTCTGTAGAGGGAAGCCTGTCCAAAGGACCCCCCCACGGCTTCGAAAGACCCTTCTTCGGCGCACCAGATTGGAATGAGGTGTTTTCAAATAGTGGGGCGGGGGGTCCTTTTCAAAGGACCCCGTCCAAACGAGCAGTGTGAAATTTGACAGCTGCACTTTTGAATTGCCGTGAGAACCATTATGGTAGTAATGTGCTGCATATTCATGGCAGCAACTCATTAGCATCTTCCACCCTCAGTCATTACTATGCCTCTTCTGAAAGGAAGGGGGCTAAGGTAGACACAGCTTAGGTGTTCATCTCACCAGTGTTCTGGGCCGTGCAAATCTATTCCTAACTTTAGTCAGAGAAAAAGAAGGCAAAAACATTACCTTTAGTTTATAAACAAGACTTAAGCACCTATCATCAATTGGAAAAAAAAGGGATAAATGGCTTGAAATTTATTCTAAAACGTTTGCATAAAAAAACCAATTAAACTAATGAAGTTTGACTTCTGTTTTATTAATAATGCACCTAGTCATTACAGCGTTGTTTGAAAAAGGCTAAATGCAGAATATTATCTTAAGGCCTAATTTTTTTTCTTGCATACATTTGCTGATAGGTTAATTTATATTCAATTGTTTTAAAAGCAGACTCATTAAGTATTTAATTGCATTTGGTTGTAATCCATCGGTTGACAAATTTGTGTTTCTGGTATTTATTTGCTAATGCGTTCCTACATTCCAGTGTGATCATTCATATGAGATGAAATATGTTTTTTGACAATATAAATACCACAGCATAATTAAAGGCCAGATGTATGGCTGGTGGGAACTACACACTGCATTTCCATCTTCCCCCAAATGAACCTTTTTAATTGTTGGTCTTTGGAGAGTGAATTAAAAATTATGATTAAAATGCAATTCTATGGCTTCTTGTTATGCCTAACATCCACACTAGCTGAAGGTCATAACAGAAGCCAACGAATTAGGAGGCGCCATACATTGAGTTATTTGATGCATTTTTCCTTTCGCTATTTCCTTAGGTTCTGGTTTGCCTCACAGTGCCATGTTTGTGAGCCATTCTACATTCAAATTACTGGATGTGCAGGTTGAACTTCTCTAATGCAGAACCCACTCTTTCGGCAGCAGTCATAATCCAGCATGATTTTAGTTAGCTGCTCAACCACTTAGCTTGAGTGTGCTCCAATTTCCTGGGTTCCCATAAAGTTTGTTTCCAGCCACCTGCCTTGGCTCAGTGTTCTGTGGTGTTATTTAGCTGTGATTTACGCCCCCCTGAATGTCTCCTAAAAGCCCAGTAAGCTGTTTAAGTGTTGTTCAAAATTGTCACGGCCTGTGGCCCCCAAATTTTCTCATCGAGCCTCCGGAGCCAAGGGTGCCGGATGAAAGAGGCTGAATGAGCTTGGGAGGAGAAAGTACAGTGATATTTACGACCTAGTGGTTAATAAGAACCAGTAGGAGCAAAAAAAAATAAGCCCTTTCTGACGCTAAGGGAGAGTTTAAACTGAGGCGACAGACCACGACCTGACAGGAACCACACCTCTTCACTTTCCTTGGGGAGCAAAACAGCAAAGAGTCATGAAAAATGCACACTGAGGGAGAGGGATATGTTTAACCTGTCTGCTCTAACGAGAGACTGGCTGTTTAAACAAATCAATCCAAGACAAGTGCCTTTGCCTAAAGAGCATAATCGGAGGCGTGGTGGTGCAATAATGGAGCTGTCTCTAATGAGCTACTGGAACTATGGATCCCAGCATGGGTAGTGGCAGAACTCTATACCTGAGGCAGCGCATTTGTGTGGTCAGAGTAAGAGACAAATAAAGCTCTGGTCCTGATCAGAGTGGGCTCTTTCTCCAGTAGAGCCTGACTGCCGGCACATTTATTTTGCTAGTATGAAGCGGGAACTCAGCCAACCTTACAAGTTATTACTTCTAGCGAAATTTGCCAATGTACATTTGTGAAAGTGCGCGTGCTATGGCCCTCCAGGAAGCACGTATTCAACTTGAGACCCTTGGGTCACGTCACCCTCTGTGAGCCAAATTGTGCTCTACAGTGAGCAAGATGGACAAGGAAAATGCCCGCTTCATTGGGCTGATTGGAAGAGTTAAGCGAAGCCTCAGCTGACAGCAAGGAGTTACTTTTTTGTGCAAATCGAACCTCTTTCGTCTGCATTGTCTCACGTAGCAACTTCTGCAGCTTAGCATGACTTTACTTAGCTGCACAACTACTTTTTAGGTGTGTAGTCACGTTTCCTGTATTCCCATGTACTTTGTGTACAGCCGCCAGTCTTGGCGCTCAGTGTTCTATGCATTTTGCTTTGACTTACCCTAAGCATTTGATAAGTGTTCAGAAAGTAGTGGCAGTGTTAGTACTGCTGCTGGACAATATTGACCTCTCGTGGTCCTGCAAATTCTCTCGGTCTGCACTACCTTCTGCTCTGAAAACCTGAAGTGTGTGGGGGAGGGTCCTACCCCGGAAGCTCATTATCTCATAAAATAAAAATGTTAGTATTTAAGTGACCGCTTGTTTTTTTGGGGAGGTTAAAGAGTGGTTCATCTACTCTTCTGAACAGTCTTCTGAGGACACAGTTGCTCTTATAAAATTGAGTTAGAAGCCACAGTTTCTTGTTCCAAGGACATATTCTGTGTGTAAAGCTGATTCGCTACTAAAACTTACAGATCCAGCTTCTGTTTAACGGAAGTTGAGCTAAGAGGAGAGAATGGTATGGCCAAGGACGCACTCACTGTGTTTGCTGTGGAAAATGTGAATTTTTTTACACACTGCTTGTCTAGGTAAAGCGTTCCAATGCCTCTCCACCCTCTTACTTTCTCCGAATATCCAAGCTAGTCCTCCCCAACTACAAGTTGAACCTATTGCTCCGTGTTCTGCCATATACCACTACTGAAAAGCGTCTCTCCCCGTCCTCTTTACAGCTCCCTTTCAGGAATTTGAAGCTTGCTGGCGAGGTGCCGCTCAGTCGTCTCTGCTACACCCTAAATGAACCCAAATCCCTCAGGTTCTCCTGAGAGCTCATGTGCTCCAGCTCCCTAACCATTTTCATTGTCTTCTGCTGGACCGTCTCCAATAGCCACAGCCTTTCTGTAGTGGCGTGGGTCAGAATAGGCTGCAATCTCTTGCTTTCTTAATAATAGTTGCTGGTACGGGGATTCCTGGGGACAAGGGGGCGGGGGTGGGGGCAAGGAGTCTGCTGGGTTCCAGCAACACTTTTTTCCTGAAAAGAGGTACTGGACCACATTATACCAGAGGTACCCTAATCAGGGCCAAATAAAGGGCGCGCTAATCACTTCCCTAGATGTACTGTCAATGCTCCTAACTAATGCACCCCAGTATACCTCCTTGCCTACAAGGGCACAGGCTTGATCCAGCTTCTCATCCACTGTAATCCCCAGGTGCTTTCCTGCCAAACAATTGCCTAGCCAGTCAGCCCCCATCCTGTAGTGATGTTTGGGATACTTCTGGACCCACTAGTCCTTTTGAACCTCATCAGATTTTTTTTTTTTTTTTTTGGCCCAAGACTCTGATCGTCTCCGTCATACTGGACACCATCCCAACCCTCCATCACAGCCAGGTGCCTCCCTGGTTTAGTGTCATCCACAGACTTGCCCAATGTACAGTCCATCCCCTCATCCAGGTCATTAATAGACATGTTGACCAAAATCAGCCCAGAAGTGACTGTTGGGGGTAGTCCGCTCTATAAATTTTGCCAATCAGAAATCGATTACTTCCCATTGAGCCTAACAATCAGGTATGGTTTCTAGCCACCTTTCAGTCTGTTTCATTGGGCCATACTTCCTTAACTTGCTGTCAAGAATTGCTGAAGTCCAGGTATATCTGCCAGTATTTTGTTTAAATTGTGATGTTCCACTTCACACAACTATTTGCATTTATTTATTTAAAACCAGGCTGATCCTGCATAGCAATTGCCAATGGTGCTTCCCATTGTATCACTCTAGCACAAGAGTAAGGCACAGGATTTGATTACCTCATGAGGTTTCATCCAGTGATATGACACTATAAACTTCAGAACCATGCTTGGGGCCCATACAGTCATAATAAGATAATAGCATTTTGTATCATGAGTTAAGCCTTCTGGGAACACAAAACTTGTGCCAACTGAAATATACTGATGTCCGTGTAGGGACACTGAATGCCTTTTAGATCCATTTTTAGCTTGCATATTTCTTACTAATCCTGCCTTGGAATAAGTCAGTACAGCACTAGCTTCCTTGCAACTCAACAGATTTAAATCAGCAGCGCGTGTCTCTCAGCAAGAGGATGCAGTTAAGGTCTACAGGGCAATACATTCATATAACAATAGTTATTGTTACTATGCTTTCCACTTAGGCACAGAGCCCAGAATTTGCAACAGCAATCTTTAGTTCAGATCAGAAAGACTAATTTTAATTTCTGTGTTGTGTGCAGCATAACAACTCAGGCTTAGCGCAACAGGATGTGGAGGGATTAACTTTAAATAACTTGGCTTTAAGTACTTTATGTAGCAACTAGTAGCTGAAAAGCCCGCTGATGGTGTACGACTGGGGCAGTTGGGCCAAGTAATGCCACTACCATATGTCATGCAACCAATAAAATTATTACCTATTACTAATGGTAGAGGACGCTGCGATTTGTTGAGTTACCCCCCGCAGCAGAAAGGTATAGAATTCCTGGCCTGGCACACCCTTCCTTGTCAAGAGGTGCCTAATGCAAATCGTAGTGGTGACTCACTGTAGCACTGTGTGGCACACAAGGGCTCCCAGCTCTGCTTGGCGCTCTGTACCTTCCCTTGGTCCAGCAAATTGTCTCATGTGGTACCAGTCAGCTCCTAAGGGTGTCTGATTAGACAGGTTCAACCTTTAGAACTGTGCAACTTTTGGTGGGGGAGCGGGGCGGCAGTGACATGTCTGTAACAATTAATTCGCCCACTGTACAAAGTGTTACCAACTGAAACTTTAGGGTAATACACTAACACTTAATACAAAACTGATGACAAAGCACACCAATCTCAAGCATCCACTGATCAATTATTAAACGGAGATATGAGGCTATAACTCTGTCAGGCTAAGTCTGTAAGAGCAATGAAGGGTCTTGTGGCACTTTATAGACTAACAGAAAAGTTTTGAGCATGAGTTTTCTGAGCACACACTCACTTCATCAGATGCTGGTCTTGGAAATCTGCAGGGCCTGGTATAAGTTAGCTAGAGCAAGGACGGTGATAACAAGATTGGGTCAGTCAGCGCAGGTGGGGCTTAATACTCGCAGTTGATCTGGAGGTGTGAGCCCCAAGGGAGGGGAAGGTACGTCTGGATTTACCTAGTCATTCGCAGTATGTTTAAGACAGAGCTGAGGGCGTCGAATTTGCAGATGAATTGTAGCTCAGACATTTCTCTTTGGAGACTGGCTATGAAATTTCTTCGCAGTAGGATAGCTACTTTTAAGTCTCCTACTCTGTGTCCTCGGGAATTGAAGGCTAATTCTGTAATTAGCAACTATCAATTACCAAATACGATTTTGGGAACTATCTCAAAGGTCCATTGATACCTGAGCTCACAGAGAAGTAATGTTGAATGACTTAGTTCTATAAGTATCCTAAAGAAAAGATTGTTGGGGGGGTTGGCGGGGCGGGGGCTGAGGGTGTGCGTACTCAGAATTCTGTGGTTATCAGTAAATGCTCAAAAAATGTGTCTTTACCCATTGCGCCAAACCCATTTGTGAGGGCAAATGAAATCTAGCAAATAGTTTCACCTGATTAAAACTGATTAGAAAGAAAAGTGAAAATGATGTCAAATGAACATTTTTTTTAAACAGATTATTAGAATTATTTAATTTTGCTGACTGACAGTTTGGCCATTAGAAAAGAACAGGCTGGGATTCCAAATTAACTGGGTGCTTTTTTTGAGGCATTGTGTTCAGTAGTATATTCATTAATTAGTGTAATATAAAAAGGACACAGGAAATTGAAAAGCATTCACCACTCTTATATTTCTGAGCAGGACAGGAGGACAGCTGCAATCCCTATAGTGCCAGGCTGATAAAATGCCGTATACCTTGAGATCCTCCAATGGAAGCACTATGCCAAAAAAATGTTGTAATTGTCATAGAACTTGGATTAAAATTCATCACTGTATACTGATTATGCATCAGCTTGTTAGATAGTTTAATAAACTGACCTCCTTCTCGAGTCGCAACTGAATTAGGAAATTAACACTTTTTTGAACCCTTCGCTAAAATCTGATTTGGCACCTCCAAAACCTATTGAAGAGAACCAGATACATTTCAGTGCCTTTCGGAACGTGGACTGTAGCATAGCTCTTCTCTGAAAAATTACAAGGAGCACTAGAATTGCTGAGGACCTCAGTTTCCTGGAGAGGTTCTGGTAGGTCAACGTTTCCACCACACTCCCAATAGTGCATTAAGATTTGATGAGTAGCTAGGGAAGAACAAAAACCCAGAGCAAGCCAAGGTTAGACACAGTCCGACCTCACTCTCACAACTGATTTTTCAATGTCATTTTTTTTTTTTTTTGCTCAGTTGTATCTAAGGTAGTGCTAACTAGTTCAACCACACTACATGCCATATTCAAGGTGTTCCATCTATGTATATAAACTGTATGATGGGTGCTTTTAAGAAAGTTTAATGCCAGTTGGCTTTTTGACTGCTGCATGAAAGAATGTGGTATCCTTCTCTTTAAACTAAAATTGGATTTCTTTTAGCCGGATTTGATGTAAAACTTACTGGACAACATTCTATGGCATACATCATGCCTGATTATCCCAATAGTTCACCTCCAACCCTTGAAATCAGCGAGTGAAAATCTGGTTCCTTTGTTATGAATAGCAAAACTTCCACTGTGACAACAGATCGAAGGTTTGAATAATGAAAACTATAATGTGTTCTTCAGCATATCTGAACGTGAACGCTCCTTTTACTAACATCCTTTTGTACAGAACGTTAATAGTCTGGGGCCTACAGCTTGTATTTTCATTCTTGCATCATTAGAAAAAGAATCATGCATCAAGCTAGAAACTAGTTTAAGCTAGGGTGGGGAGCTCTTTTTTGGGTTGAACGGAGTGTACTGACCCTGAGAACAATCAGATGAGGGCTACGTGAAATGAGACGCGAGGCCCCACCATCCCTTTAAAAACTTCCTACTGAAAGTGCTAACGTCCTCCACGTTCCAGCCCCACTGTGGTGTGGGGGAGGCATTACAGACTGGTCGGGACTTACTGTAGGACAGTTTAACTCCAATGGGAGCCCAGGGTTGGTAGATTTTCAAAAGCGGGTGGGGGGGGGTTCCAGCTGCGGAAGGAGGCTCCTGGGGAAGATGGTGGGATGTAGAAAGCAGGCAAGAGCTGAGGGTGTCAGTGAAGGAGCGGGTTGCGGGGGGGGGGGGGAATTGGGGCATGCCTGTTAAGGCAGGCGATGAGGTGTAAGAGCAACAAGGCGGTCTGGGCTGTGGATGGCACAGGTCCAAAGAGCGAGCCGCGGTGGGGGGTGATTTGGGCAGGAAGTGGCGTATAGGAGCAGGCTGGGGATATGGTGTCTGCGTGGGAAGGTGCATGAAGCTAAGGTGAGCAGCGACCCCGGGGAGCACAGACGGCGGAACATCCAGGAACAACCCCACTGTTGCTATTGGCAGGGATTCTAGGACAAGTGAGAGACACGCCTCCAGGCCAGTGCCTGTCTGCACTGCCATACCTTCAGCCGGGCTGGGAACCGGGGAGCAGCTAAAGTAATGATGCATAAACTCCTATGCTTTGTAAGTAGGAATAATTCAGCTGTAATGATGCATAAACTGCGTTGTGCCTTCCTGAGAACTCAGGCAAAGGAATGATGAGTTCACGGGACATTATTTCTGAAGTAGAAAGCCTAAGAGGCGATTGTGAATGTATTCAAATGCAGTTTTCCCAGCACATTACATCAAAGTCATTTGGACACTCTAAATCTCTCAGATTTTTCATATGCCAGATACACGAGTACTGTTTGGAAAGCTTTATCCTTCCCGTCGGTGAAACTAGCATAACAATGTACAGCTTCTTACCCTGTTCAGCATGATCCCTCAAGTGCATTCCTAGTCTACATCATTAATCTGAGTTGAATCTTATGCTATCCAAAACAAGTTCCTGATATAGAGACGGGTGCTGCTGATTGGGTAGGTTATAAAAATGGAGGCATTATGACCATCCTTCTTTCCTTTTAGGTGTGCACGAAGCTCACTTTCAAGTGACAAGACCTCTCATAAATCTTGAACCCACATATAGCCCAAAAAGCTCTGCCACCGTAGCTCCATCTATGCATTATTTTCTCCGTGGGTTCTAAGCTAATTAACAAGCCAGGATATTTGCATTTAAACGAGGAAAGGCAAAAACTTTAAGCAGATGCCAGAAAGCAATAGGGCTGGGACTGAGAAATGGGTACCATAATGATGTCATCTCTCCCCCGTGAGCATCATGAGAGCCAAATTCTCATTTTACGTCAGCATTATCTCTGAAATTGATACTAGATGCAGCCGAAATTGCAGAAGGTTGCCATGGCTTTGCACAATTACAGTATGCTTATTCCAATCCCAATTGTGGCTCTCACTGGTAAAAAATCAAATCAGACAAAATCAAAGCGCGAGAGACCTAAAACGTTCCATAAACTCAGCTTTGACACCGAACGTCATGGTTCTCTCTAACATCAGTGATGCAGTCGCAAGATGTTCTGGGCACTGAACATACTCTGCAAGTGAGTCATAGCACTGTCCCGTTACAATTTAGAATCATAGAAGTTGGAGAGACTTCAGGAGGTAATTAAGTCTCGCATCCTGATTAAAGCAGGCCGTACATAGCTAACTCATCCCCCGCATCAAGACTTTCCACGCCCAGACTTAAAAAGCCACTACGCGTGGCGATTCCAGTGTTTTGCCACCTTCTTATAGAAAAACTTTTTTATCATCCCCATCCTATCCCTCCCGACTGCACCTTGAGACTATTGCACCTTGTTTCTGCCATTCCCTTTAGGACTCGCCCTTCAGGTAGTTGAAGGCTGCGATCAAATCGCCCCTCACTCTTCTCTTCTAGAAGCTAATTCAATCGTCTACAGAAGCCCAAATCACAATAAATTCCACCTCTCTGCTGTGCCTGAAGCTGTCACCATGGAGGCCCTTACGTTGCTGTTTGCTTTGATTAATAGGCAGCAGGATTAAGGTAAAGAAAAATTTTTCTCAGCGTACACAGCGAAGTTGTCGAACTCTTTGCCAAGGAATGTTGTGAAGACTAAGGCTCGTTCAAACTAGTACTAGGTAAATTCCTGAGTACACGGTAGGCGACTAAAAGAAGTCGGTCAGGTTAGTTTAGAAACGAAAAGGCTGAGAGAAACACAAGGGCAGCTTTCAAGCACCTAACAGGGTGTTCCAGGGCAGTGGAGGGGGGAAATTGTTCTCCTTGATCTCTGCTGAGAGGATAACATATCGGTGTAAAGAGAATCCAAAGACCCCTTTTTTCACAATAAGGGGGCAAAAATCCAAGAAATCACTTGCCTAGCTTAACAAACACAAAGACGATCCAGATGTGGGTGAAAGCCAAGGGTGAACATATAGTTTTTTTAATCCTTGTTGAGAAGGGGAACTTATTTATTTATTACCAATACAGTTAGACCAGAAAATTGCTCGATAACCAGTGTTCTTAGTCATTTATGCCATGAAAGACGTTTGTAAGGAAGAGCAATTGTGACATGAAATAAGCAGACAATAATGCGGTACCTACAAGTGCTATTAGTTTCCAGCACCACTTTACAATGCCTTTGATAGCAGCATTAAATAATAGAAAAAAAATGCATAGCACTATTAATAAAGATGGTTTAAAATGACTTCTGCTTGGTCACAAGCAGAACAACTGATTTGATCAGTACATTTTGGATTTACCTGATTCAGATGCTTGCTTTTATGAGACAGAGGTAGCGGGTCAACAACGAGAAGAGCAAAGTTAGGATGGCAGGCTTCTAAGAATTGACAGGCTATATCTACATACGCGTGTTATTTTGGACTATTCTGTTCCGGCTTATATTTTTCAGGTATAGCGTGTTTCAAAATAGTGTGTCTGTACAAAAAGGCTATGCTTACTCCATAGTGAACTGTCAAGAGACGTAACTATCACAAGAGATTTTCGCCCCCCTACAAAACTGCTGTACTTGGAGTATAGCCACACAAAAAGGCAATAAGAAAAATGCTCTTCGGTATCAACAGTGTGTCGGGATGGCCAGCCCCTCTCTCGAAAAAACAATGTACCACAAGCAAATCAAACGAGACGGCCGATGTCTCAGGATGTCTGTCAATAGAAGCCCCACCACAGTGTCTATACAGACACTTTTCTTGACAGACTCTGTAAAGAAAAAGCACTAATCTGGGAGAGGCAGAAAATTGTCGTGACTGTGCTGGGTTTTGTTGAAATAGTGTTAACAAATTCCATTTTGTATGTGGCCACACCACTATCTTTGTTGACAATCATAGAATCATAGACTAATAGAATAAAATACCTGGAGGAGACCCAAAAAAGCCATCGAGTCCAGTGCCCTGCCCTATGCAGAACCAAACTATCAGATAGGCTTAAGCAGGGCGTTTTCAAGATGAATGTCAAACACCTCCAAGGAAGGCGACTCCACTACTTTCCTGGGTAGACCAGTTCAATCCTTCACCAGCCTCCTGATGAAAAAGAGTTTCCAAATGTTCAAACTGGCCCTTCCTAACCGCAATTTGAGACCATTGTTCCATATTCTACCTTCCGTGACCACTGTGAAAACCCTTTCTCCAGGCTTCCTTGAGCAAGTCGAAGGATGTTATATAGCGACACTCCCCCGCCCCCACCCCCCACCACCCCGGCCCCACCTACCCGTCTTCTCTTCTGCAGACTAAACAGTCCCAATTCCCTCAAGCTTTGTTCATGGGCATTATGCTTTAGCTCCGCAATTATTTTGGTCTCCTTCTCCTGAACCTTCTCCAGTGTGTCCACATCCTTCCTATAATTGGGGGCCCAGAACTGGACACAGTACTCAATATGTGGCCTCACCAAAGCCGAATAAAGAGGCATAATCACTCCTCTGGATCTACTGGCAACGCTCCTCTTGATGCAACCTAATATGCTATTAGCCTTCTTGGCTACAATGGCACACTGTTGACTCATGTCCATCTTCTCGTCCACTACAACTCCCAGGTGCTCTTCTGCAGAACTATTACTGAGCCAGGCAGACCCCCCTGTAACAAACTCCCCCTGTAACAATGCTTGGGATTCTTCAGGCCCAAGTGCAGGACTCTGCACTTGTCCTTATTAAACCTCATCAGACTTCTTGCATCCCAATCTTCCAATTTGTCTGTCACTCTGGACCCTGTCCCTACCCTCCAGTGTATCTACCTCTCCCCCTAGCTTAGTGTCATCCGCAAACTTGCTGAGGGTGCAATCCAACCCCTCATCCAGGTCATTGATAAATATGTTGAATAGAACAGGACCCAGAACCAATCATTGGGCACTTCACTAGAAACCGACCGTGATCCCAACATCGAGCCGTTGATCACTACCCACTGGGCCTGACCTTCTAGCCAGCTTTCTATTCATCTTACCATACATTTATCCAATCCACATTCCTTTAACTTGCTGACAAGAATATTGTGGGAGACCGTATCAAAAGCCTTGCTAAAGTCAAGATAAATCACATCCATTGATTTTCCCCTATCCACAACGCCAGTTCTCTCTTCATGGAAACTAATCTGATTGTTCAGGCATGACTTGCCCTTCATGAATCCATGCTGACTGTTCCTGATCACTTTCACCTCCTCCAAGGACCCCAAAATGACTTCCTTGAGAAGCCCCTCCATGATTTTTCCAGGGACTGATATAAGACTGACTGGACTATAGTTCCCTCGATCAACCTTCTTCCCTTTTTTAAAGATGGGCACTACATTTGCCTTTTTCCAATCATCCGAGATCTCTCCTGATCTCCACGACTTTTCAAAGATAATGGCCAAGGGCTTGTCAATGACATATGCCAACTCTCTCAGAACCCTCGGCTGAATTAGGTTTGGCTCCATGGATTTATGTATGTTTAGCTTTTTCAGGTATCTCCTAACTTGTTCTTTCCCCACCAAAGTCTGTCCACCTTCATCCCACAGTGCATCATTTATCACATTAGTCTGGGAGCTGTCCTTGTCCGTGAAGACGGAGGAAAGAAAGCATTAAGTACTTCAGCTTGCCCTACATCATCTGTCACTTCTTATCCTTCACATTCCTCGCGACTCGCAATTCCAGTTGCTCTTTCGCCTTCCTGATAACTGCCCTACATTCTCGAGCTATAGATTTATACCCCTCCCTAGACATCTGTCCAAGTTTCCACTTTTTGAAAGCTCCCTCTTTGTGCCAAAGTTTTCCAAGGATTTCCCCAGTAAGCCGGTCTGGTTTCCTACCATATTTACTTCTCTTGCTGTGCATCAGGATGGTTTCTTTCTGTGCCTTCAATAGGGCGTCCATAAACTGTGCTATCTTTTCTGGACCCCTTTTCCTGAGTCTCCTTTTCTGAGGTCCAAGTTGTGTAATTTACTGCACGACTGAGGTTTTTCCCTGAACACTCATTAGCATAACCATAGCTAAATTCTATATCAAGAAAAGCCTCCGTTTTTTGAAATAGACCATCCAGCCACAATAGAGCCTATTTGGATTAGAGCCCTTGGCAGCAGTATATCCCCATTCCCTTTTTGTACAAAGAATGAGTGTTACACAATTCAAAATTAATCCAGCCCTTATTATGAAACAGCAGGTTTGTTGTGAAGCTGCTTTCAATTACTTGCGACTTGTGGTGGGATTCTGAACTATATTTCCATTGTAGACACACCGTCTACACACTGGGGACTGATACGCTAAGAATCAGTTTTGCTGTAAAGGACATGGGGATATCAGTAAGTGTGAAGCTCAGCATGAGTCAACATTGTGCATGCCCTTTTAACCAAGAAGGTTTATGGCATATTGGAGTGTGTTACCAAGAGCATTGGCAGCAGATCAAGGGAAGTTATTCGTCTCCTTTATTCAGTGCTAATGAGGCCACGTCTGGAGTATTGCATTCGCTTCTAGAGGAAAGGATAAGGACAAATTGAAGAGAGTCCTGCAGAAAGCAATGAAAATGTTTAGGATTCTGGACCACATATCTTATGAAGAGAAGCTGAGAGCATGAGCTTCGTCTGTAGTACACAAGAATGGTCAAGCAGGAATCTAATACCGGCCTTCAACAATCTGAAGGAGGTCGTTGCAAAGAGGATGGACCCAGGTGACAGATGACAGAATGAGGAGTAATGGTCCCAAGTTGCAGTAGGTGACATCTAGGTTGCATATTAGGAAAAAAGCTATTTCCCTTGGACGGTAGGGAAGATCTGGAAATGCTTACCTAGGGAGGAGATTAATCTCTGTTCTTAGAGGTTTTAAAGGCCAGCCCTGGCTGGAATTATTTAGCTTAGGCTCGTCCTGCTGTGGGCAGGGGGTTAGGACTCAGTGATTTCCTAAGGTTTCTTCCAGCCCTCTGATGCTGTCATTCTGTTTTCATTCATTAAAAATGGAATTCATTCATTCATTTGTACACAAACCCTGCTGGTAAGTAAAGCTGTTGTCATTTGCAGACAATAATGCTATTGATGAAAGAGTAGTCCTGATAATCAATGGCATCTGAAGCGAAGACAGATCAGTGGCTTGTATTATTGAGCTTGGTTTGGCTGACAGCCACAGCAAAGACGATCTTGCTCTTCATTGCTGCAGGAAAAATAAATTAAACGAACTGAAAAATTTGATGGGAAAAAATCAGCTGGTTGGCTTCAAAGGGTGATTTGATTTTTCTTGCGAAGTTGGACAAACCCAGAGCACAGCTTGGCGGGTTCTGTGTCTAATCAGCAGGAACGAGTGCAAAGGGGAACCGACCTTGATGAGCGTCAGAGTAATCAAGTTAGGCTGTATCTTCAAAAACAACAAGAAGCCCTGGGGGGCACCTTCTATACTAAGCTTATGCTCCAAAATATCTGTTAGTCTTTGAGGTGCAACAGGAACTTTAGTTGACCCTGCTGAGGCTATTCCCTTCTCTGCCTCACCTGAGCTCGGTTCGGCTTTTCTGTGAGACCTGAAGTTGTGCGTAAGACTTGTGTAGCCACTCTGAATTTGTCTGCCCCACAAATCCACCCAATGCCTACACCACTGAAGCTCAGAGTCCAGGTCTGAAGACTGTGGCAGCTCAGAGCACTGTGCTAAAAGTAGTAGTGTAAATGTAACAGTGTGGGCTTGAACCTGAGACTGCTAGAGCTCAGTCCTGGAAAACCTGCAGTTTGAGCTACAAGCCAGCTTCTGCTTCGGTAAGGGAAGGTAGAGGAGACTCGCTCTTCCCCTATGTAAATGGTCTCAGGGCCACTACCTGGGCCAGTAAACAGTGCTTTTTTAATGGCACGTGCCAGCGCTGAGCAGCAGCATCCCGGTAGCTTCAGTCATGGGAAAATTACGTTGTATGCCGCTCTTGGAGCGTGTACCAGAGTATGCGGGCCCTGCAGTAGTGCATACCCTGCATAGGGTGTGCAGCAGTGAAGAATCAGTCCTCAAAGTTCACTGGAAGGCAGCAGACTAGGACTTGTGGGAGTACTGACAATGTTAGTCACCTTTCTTAAAGCACCACAAGATGGTATCAGCTACTGAAGTGTGACATAAGAACCTGCAGAGACTGAAAAAAAGAATGACTGAAAGTCAAAGGGTGACAAATTCCTCCCATTGAAAGGATGAACACAAACGGCTGGGCAGCACTCAAGTGCTACCAAAGCCCTCAAATCAGGACTTACATGGGTCACATACCTTGCACGGACCTTCTGCATGGTGATGGATTGCAGCCTAATCTCAAAGACCATTAGTACTGTACTATCTGGGAGAAATCACACACTGTAATCACTCCAGACTCTGAGAACATTTATAACCCACTTCTGAAATATATTTTTCCTGCACCCTAATGTAAACAAAAGGAAGATTTCTCCCACTGTATGTTATACCTCAGCGTGTATTCCCCTTGAAGCTCTACCTGTCAATCTTTGCGTTGTGTCTTTCAATGCTACCTGAGGGGTCCCCCTCCCCCCCAACCAAGAACATACTCCACTGTTAAAACCACTGTGTGAGAAAGAGATGCTCTGGAGAAGATGCTGTTCAGTTTTTAGCAACAGAGCTGATGGAATAAACATTTAATAAAAAAAAGATGCTTCAGTGCTGCAGGGAAAAGTAAATTAATTAATGGTCTCCTGGATTTTAATAGCTTCTCATAATGTAAATGATAAGTAGCAAAGCCAGTAAAACCTTTTGCTATTAACAATCCTGAATACCCAAGCCTCATTTTTAAGAATGTGCCTTTTTAACTATTGAGACAAAGCTATAAATACGCAATTTAAGCAAAAAAAAGCCTCATAAAATATGCGAAGGAAAAAAAAACTCATGGTAAAAAAAAAGAAATATAAAAGCGCAACATTCGATTCCCATCACTGATCACATCCAGCTGAGCAGATTCTCATCTGACTCCTCATTGCTCTGAGACAGCTTTATTGGGCTTTGTTATGTTTGTAAAGCTTTTTTTTTTTGTAGAAGGGATGGGAAATCATTCAAACAGCATCACAGCACTAGTAATACTCAAATGTATTCTAATTCATAATAAAAGCTCACACCATAGTAACCGTCCTGGTCACAACAGTGCATATGAGGTATCATGGCATTTATTTATTTTTTTAATCATTCAGAGGGTGAGTTCAATTACAGGCCTCCACAGGTTACTAAGAACTCCTTTCCGTATATTTGATATGGCATTAGCATGGGCACCTCCATCCCCCTCCTCCCCAAGCAATGGGACCGCAAGCCCCAGCACAAGTGCCAAGAGTGAATAAATGTATTCATGTAGCACATGAATACCTTTTTATCGACAAACTGTCAAATATCAGCCTCATTTCTCCCCCACTGCCCCAATGCAGCCAGGACCTTGCTCAAAGCCATGACACCTGTGCATTAAAATAAGACCAGCTAAGGCTACCAACCATGATGGGAATGCCTTACATCTTCATTTCATTATTAATGAAGCTGTTGCAAGTGGGACGATTAATGACTTTGAAAAGTATCACCAGCACTGTGCTCACACATAGAAGTTAAAAGTCAGTACTTCGCCTCAGAAAGGCTGCTGACCCCTGTCCTAAGGTAACAATAACTTCATCTTCAACTCAGCATGCAGCTAAATCCTCATAGTTTTGCTGATGCTCTAGGCTGCAAAATTATTTTTGCTTTCCTCCAAACTAAGCAGTAACAGGGAGGGAATTTTGTTACAGAGAGAGCTGTGTGACTCATGGCTATCTGGGACAGAGCATGTGGTGGTGAAACATTGCTCAGACCTGTGCTTAAAGGCAAAGTTTAACTCACAGATATTCTAAAGAAAAATTGAGACAGAACTAGAACACAGGAGAGTCACTTGAAAAAGGAACAAAGTTTTCCATTGCTGTAGTAAATCTGCATTGCCCCTGAAAGAGGTGTAATGAGTACATTAAAAAATTATGTCAAATTTATTTTTGTCAAGTTTTTATTTCTAGATTTTTTATAACATTGAAGATGTGTCTGCAAATGTCCAGGAAGTCAACGCTGTATGTCTGCATTGCCTTAGCTTGGGTATTTTGGCCATTTAAAGTTCTGCTTCAGGTACCTTTTGACCCCACTGGACCTTTGCCAAGCCCCCCCGGCCCCCAACCCCACACACTGCCCACCCCCCCAAGGATTGCAGTATGCTGTGCTCTTCATACCATTTTGAAATAAAAGGGAGAAAATTTCATGCTAGTCTGGGTGTCAGACGCAAATGCCCTGGGCAGTTTTTATAACTAGGACACAAAGGCGTTCAAGAACGGATACGCATAAGCAACAATCCAAAGGGAGGCTTTGAAAGCTAACATTAAGACTAAGTAAACAGCTGAACCAAACTGTAGCATTTAACTATTGTGATACCTCTCCCACCCCAATAATGATGTCTGCTATAACTTTTAAGCGCCAACTGCACCCCACCCCCATTTGAAGCAAAACCGCCAACGTGGATTTCACAAAAATATTCTTTTTATTTACGTGGTGACGAGTGAATGGTAGGAAAAGAAAGGAATCTTGCCATCACATGTATCGGAAAGTGAGCCATTTGCAGTATGAACCATGAGCCTACCCTTGCCCGCCAACATTGCATTCTGAACCCCCCCCGCTCCAATGAGGAGGAGTTAGGCAATGTCGCAGGGAACCTGGACAATGGAGTGATGACATCGCATAATAAATCCTATTGTGGGCATCACTCTGCACTTCCAGCATGGACTGCAGGATGTTGGTTTGCTCCTTGACAGCGATCAGGAGCTCTGCTGAGTCACCATATCTGGAGTAGAGCATGCCTTTTCAACACTGAAGAAATCTTTGGCACTACTGCTGTTCCACGTTCTATCGACAGTGGCTTTGGCTTGCTCCCAGTCTGCTTTTCAAGCTGCTGCAGGATGAGTTCCTGTCTGAGGTGCAATCACTGCAGTGTGACAAAACATGCCCACCCATAAGGTGACTGGGTCTCTGTTTGACAATCACCGCTACGTATGTTTTGTAAGGCCACTTTTGTCTTCTTAAGGATGACCATAAATCAATCTCTGCAGAACAGAAGCTAGTAGTTATCTAGACCATTTCACTACAGATATAGTAAGATCCTGGCAGCTTAAGGATGGCGGGAGGTGAGGCATGTGGTTGAAACAAAGCCCTGTGAAACGGAAAACATGGTAAAAACTTTCTCAATGGCTATTCAGAGAGGCTGTGAAGGGAATGAATCATTAAATGAAGGTGAAGCGCACAGTGACATTCCATTGCCCAGGAGCAGGGTTTGCACAGCCCAGCATCCATGGAGGGGAGGGAAGAGGTAGCCCCTCCCACACCCTGGTGCACCCTCCTGGCGGGAAGTGGAAGTCACCCTGTTAAACGTAAAATGTAGCAAAATCTTTCTTGGAGGCTGGTCATAAATCCTTCACATCTCTTTTGGAGGGGGGCCGGCAGGGAGCCCTCCAGCATCGTGGCAGGAGGGGGAGCAGGCCAGGAGAACCCACCTGTAATGCGGACTGGGGAGACAGGGAGCCCTTCGGCCACCTGGTGTGGCAGGGTAGCCCTTGGCAATGTAAGTGACAGTGTAGCCATGTCATAATGTGAAAGGGACAAACTTTAATTAAACTTCCCATGCTGCTTCCAGTTTGCCAGAAGAGAAATCAGCTTCCTAAGACTAACAGAGTGTGAAAAAGGAAATATGCTCATACTGTGTGAGCACCAGGCTGGAAAATTTGCCAGAATGCTGTGAGATGCCATAATGCCAGATTACTTACTGGTTGCCTGGCATGGCAAGGTGTACTACTGTGGAAGCTGGACTAAATCAGGCCTCCCCAAAAAGCCTGGTGCGAAAAATAGACGAGTACCTGGCTAAACTCTTTATGGAGACGTGCAAAAAGGATACTCATTCCATCTGCAGGCATATTAACAAGCTGTTCTAAGGTGTCTAGCTACACTACACGTAACCTGCTACCCACCTGCAAAAATTCTAAAAATAGGCTCACCAGAAGAGCCCTCTCCAGCATTGCTGGACCCTGGAGCATCAAGTGTTCATGATGGGCGTGGCTGCAGGATGCTGAAGAGCTCTAGGGTAGAAGTATTAGAGTCCTTGCACAGCTGCATCCTCCTTTTCTTCAGCCTCTGCCACCTCCTCATCCTCTTAGCGCTCACTAAAAACCTGAGGATCATCTCCTGAGTCCATGCTGCCCTTGGCGGGCATGCTTGGGTTCGTCCCAAAAATGGCATTAAGCCCCGGAAAAGGTTTCCATGGACGTCCACATTTCTGTTGCTGATTTGCAGTGTTTTTATCAGACGGTTTATAGACGGGTCACCCCACACAGAACTGTGATATGGGATCTCATTACGTCTCCATGCCGAGGCTCTTTTGTGACCCTGAGCACTCTTATCAGAACTGGAACCCTGAGAATACAGGATGGCTAGATGCGTTGGCTACTGACATGTGCTACTCACACCGCTCAGAAAGAAAAGGACTTCAAATTCTAGGGCATACTGTTACCTACTTTCTGTGCACATGAAGAGCAGCAGAAGAGAAAGGGGTCAGATTGGACAGCAAGGGAGAATTCTGAGCTAAGTCGAGGCCAACAAAAACAATTAAATTAACAGTTTCCATAGTAGCATCATTTTGGCCGTTTATATTCAAACTTGGTGTTAGGGGGCAGTGCAAAAAAGTCAGCCTTACCGCCCATTAAAAATCGACCCAATGGTATTTTCTGTAAAGACAGTCACATTGTAATATTGAGCTAAGTGCCTTATAATCAGTTTTTATGCTGTAGTGGAGCCATAACTTGAGACTTTGCTTTAAGTGTAGTCTGTAAACACAGATTTGGTTGCTCAGAATCCTTACCAGGTAGTTAAACATCTCTAATCCGGAAAGCTATACGCCAGGAACATCCATAATCTGGCATGACTTTAGTTAGACGGATGACTAGGTATTCTGGGTGTGGCTAAATTTTCCATGGTTCCCATGAAGTTTGTTTCCAGCCACCAGCCCTGGCTCTGTTTTCTGTGCTGTTATTTAACTATAACGTCTTCTAAGAACCCAGTAAGCATTGGAAATGTTGGTAATGCTGCTAGACAATAGCCTCCTGTGGTCCAGCAAATTCTCATGTTCAGCACTGGTCAGGTTCCTAATAGTGACAGATGACAGAAGTTCAACCTGTATCTACTAGTTTGTTTTATGTCACTTAAAAATCAATCTAGAATCCAAAACTGAAATAGAGCAGAGAAGACATAGGCTAAATCCAAAAGCATTCAGAACATTTCCATTATGATTTATATACCCTGCCCATTAGCATTATAATGGAAAATCTTCCAGGGTTGTGTTCAGTAACAGAACTGAGATCTCCTATTTGTTTCAGTATTTTTCCTTCCTGTGGACTCGCTTGACTGTGGCTTCCGTGTATTGACTCTTTTCCCCTCAAGACCTCTTCAAAAATGAAATGTTAACAGAAGTCCTTTAGTAACGTCAGCTCTGGCTTTTTAAAAGTGACACACACCGTCCCAAACAAACGTACAGGTTGTGCCTGGCTCGCTTGTTTTGAATGTCACCTTACTTTCAGAGCAGCCTCACAGAAGTCAACAGGAACAAGGCAATAAGCTTCTGGTCCTCAGGAATATATCCCACAAAATCACAAATAGTTGAAGACTGACCAATAATATCATTGGCCTTCAAAGTCTGCTCCAGTGGAGCAGTTCCTAAAGGTCCCTTGAGAAAACATAGCCTTTCATCAGGGGTTCCTTTTCAGTACCACTGAAATACACACGTAAACTTCCTAGCCCTTTAAAAAATGCATGAAAACGGAACACAAAGAGTCATAATATAGGTACAACAGTGTACTGCTAGATGGCACTCCACAAATTTCTCCAGAAGTATGTGACTACCCTCCCAACCACATCCCAGTCTCTGGAATCCGCTTCCTTGTCCACCACCTCTTGCATCCACATCCTTTCCATCTGCCACCCAGTTCCCTGAGCCCAACAAAGTTTCCTGTATCCTGAAGCCACAGCATTCTCTCCAACTCCCCTTCCTCCTCCTCATCTCTCCATGGGCTTTGTTCCCAGTGTGCCCCAGAATGCCCTTCTTGCCTCCTGAGCCCAAGCAAGCGCCTGCACTATTGTATATTGACAACACCTGGCCCAGTGGACTGTTAAAATTGCAAAGTTTTCACCCTTCGTACACAGTCATTTCAGCAACAGGGCTGATTGTTGCTTGCAGGAAGGCTGAAGAGCCGTTTATGCAAACCTTATTAACCTTATTAATTGTTGGCCTGAGCCTCAGGAAAATTTTTCCCTTGCAGCCAAAGGATTGCTGCCCATCTCTAAACCTGTAATGTACTGGCTGTCAGCCAGCACCTGCTCATCAGTGGTCCCTGAGCATTAAAGGGAACACTTGTCGTTTTTCAGCATATGGCTCCTTTTAGTGGCTGACTAAGTTAGCTGTTTGTTTATACAGCAGGCCAGGAAGCCCTTACAGTAAAAGCGGCGTTTCATCAGTTTTAGAAATTAGCAGGCTTTACCTGCAGTTACCTGCCGGACAGAACTTGTTTGAGTTTCCTCTTAAGCAAACATACATAAAGTGGTAAAAGGGCAAATCTGTGTGATAGGACAGTTATATACTGGCTTCTACCAATTAGGAGAGCTTACTGTTTTCAGCAATATTATCATCATCTCAGCCTCTATGGCAGCTGCCGTTCATTATGATCCTTTCTAGGAAGGAGGGCTAATCACCAGCATTCGATTCCAGCAGGCTCTAAGATAACTTGCAAGATGTCCACTGGTAGTTCCCGATTGCTTCTCCTTTGGTTCTGAACGCCATGTTTAGCTAAAGCCTCTAAGACCCCAGATAAGGTTGGTGCCTGTCTGGATTCACACAGTTGTGACCATGCGGACACTAGGGGGACCATGACTTTATTTTCTGTGGAGGAAGACTTGCAGAGCTTGTTTGCCTGTGGTTCACTTCGTCATGAAGAATGTTACAGTCTCTGCCTTCCCACAATACCGCACTCTTAGGTTTCCTTTTACTGTCTGCTTTGTTTGTTGGATGGGGAGCCCTGGGGCTTTCTTCATCAGCTCATCTTCGCTCCATCTCTTCCAAGGCATAGAGTAAGTCACGGGGCATGGCCCACACCTCTAAGGGCAGGTGTACCCCCACTGTGCAAGCCTGCGCCTCAAACTCAGGTCTCCTTCCATCTACACAAGCTTGAGTCAAATCAGAATGCAGGGTTCCAGCCTATTGGTTTGCAATGCAGAGCCACACACACTGATCTTAGACTTTGAGACTATAACTACAGTATGCCACAAGCCCACAGACCTACTTTCTTTGCCCTCTGGACAGTTGGCTTTGGTAAAGGACCACATATGGGTGCTGGGATTCATGTCTGCATAGTACAGTGGAGGTGATGGAAGTCCATGTTGGGTCCCGGGATATAACAATTCGTAAACTGGAATTACTCATGAATGTAGATGTCCAGCCCGAGATTAATTTAAGGACAGGGTACTCATGGTAGTACCTGACCCATCAGCCAAATATCGATTTCTGTACAGGTCCAAAACCCCTACATTATCAGAATGCATAGCCAGTGGGCCAGTTTGTCTCTTTTCTCCCTGTTTGAGGCATGCCATCCCTTTTTATTAGACCCTAGTGAATTATCTTGCAGACTATGTCATAATTGAATTTAGACAAACTAGAGCAGACTTTGCTATAGTCCAGTGAGCATTTATGTTGCTAGAGCACCAAAAGACCTCAAGAGGTGTTTTAAATGCTGCAAGAATTCATTGTTAGTGGCATTTTCCAAGGTAAATCATTTTAATGGAACTGCAAAGAGATTTGGAGGGTCTTAAATTTCTTCCTCTATCTGAGAGACAGGTTTAAATTTATCTGGAAGACAAAAGCTGTGAAGCTCCCCCAAAGGCACATCAAGATGTGCTAAGACTTTGTGCTGCAGGAAAATAAAACCATTGTAAAACAGCGGAGTAAGACTGGAGTGATTAATTAAAAATAGCAAGTGCCTGATACCTGAAATATTTTTGTAATTATTTGGGACCATCTTTTTCGAAGATCAGGATGGGTTTGGGGTGAGTCAGTCGTACTGTATGGTGGGCCAGTCACAAAAAGGTTGGGGAGCTCTGTCCATTGAGGCATTAGCCTAGTGCTTATGAGACCTGGATTCAAAGGCCTTCCCTGCTACAGACTCCCTGTATAATCTGCAGCAAATCACTTAACTTCTCCATGGCTCATGACGGTGTTTCTCTACCCCAGAACACAAGAATGGCTGTAGTAGGTCAGAACAGAGTTCCATGTAGTTGTGTCCTTGGCTTCTGGTTGTGGGTTCCCTGGAGGGACTGAACAGGACAGGTGATCTGTCATGCATTTCCAGCTTCTGGCACAAAAGGATCATGATATTAAAGCCTAAGAGGGGCTGTGTACTCTCTAGCAATGGGCACCAGGTATGTGCCTCCGTAAACTGAAAGGTTACCTCTTCTGTGGAAAAGACCATAAAATGAAGTGTTGGAGCAAGCGCTGTTGGGCGTAGTTTGATAGTTCTCTAATTTACACGCAGGCAGAACGTGAGCCCAAGTAGAGTTGCCAAGTTTAGTTGGAGATATTCCTGGAGGTTTCATTGCATGACTTTGTTCTTTGAGCAAAAGATTAATCTTTGATTCCCAGAGACTCCAGGGCAATCCTGTGTGGACTGGCAATCCACGCTTCTTTCCATTAGCCACCACCTGATGCTGGGTGTAAAATATTCCCTCGGAAGCTCTGGTTGTCATCTATATAATTGTGTTGTCTCTCTCTCTCGCTCCGTTATCCATAGCACTGATGACAAATGTAAAATGGACCCCCTTGAAGGGTGAGCTCAAACCCCACCCCAGTGTAATGTGTCAGAACCAGGCTTACACATCTTTTCAGCCATCAGCATGGAGCTTTTCTTGCACAGATGGGGACACACAGGTGTTTTGCCAGGCTGACAAGGGCTTTCATACTAGCTGGTGCTTCGGCTACTTACAGACTTCAGCCTCCCAGTTCAGCAACATGTGTCTGCAAGGGCTCGACTCTATCCTCAGGAAACTGCTTGGAGTGCACACTCAGTTTTAGCTGGCTTAAGCCCCACTGATTGGAAGGGGGGAAGTCAAAGCTCCATGTGCGTCTACATGCTTCCCTGAATCAGGATTCTCTCGGGGGGGCGGACAAAAGGAACTCTTCCATGCATATTTCACATCTGCGTTCATGAACTGGGCCCGTCTCCCGCCGCAGCCAACATTCATGGTATTGATAAAAAACGTGCCTGCTTTGTACTCTTGCAAAACTTTCTTAGGGCAGTAGGACGATGTGGGTCACAGGCATACCACAGGTTGTACTTTGTTTAACTCATCTGCGTTCCAGCACGTGTCCTTTTATCAAGGAAGTCCATTTGCTTTTATAAAAAAATCTGAAATCAATAATTCCTCATTAAAATCATAGGTCAGATAACTAGTCGCTTTTCCAATGCTGGTTTTATGCCCACGAGAGTTCTGGCTTACTAATGACATAAAAGTATTTACTGACTTAAATCAATACCCTGCCTGATAACTTTCTTTTCCCCAAGATTACAGGCACTTGGCTAGGGAGACTCAGAAGCAGTCTAAATGATGGATTTTTCTGAAGGTTGTTGTGTGGCAGCAACTATGGCAACAAAATGTCAGTGTTTACTATGCAATTGTTCATGGGTGTCTACGGAGTTGTTCAGAAGCAAGAGGGGCCTAAGTCATTCCTCCCACCAACCCCTTTTTGTACAGCCATGAAACGGGGTGACAGAGGAAAATTCAAAGAGAAGAATATTGGCGTTCGAGAGGAGTTGTTATAGACAGATTTTGAGAATATGATGGATGCAGAAGGTTGCCAACAAGAAATTATATAGGAAGAAACAGACGAAATAGAACCTACTGCAGATGGTTATACAATGCAAGATACAGCTATTCGGGAGTAGTTGCAGAATGAATGATGAATGAAAATATCAAGACCCTGGTATTTGGCTTAATGGACGGTTTGAGCCAAAGCGGCAGCCCCCCCGCCCCAACCTCACCCCCGAGAATGGATAGATGATATAGTAGATTGCTGTGCAGCTAGGCTACAAAAACTAAGCCACTCTGCACTGGCCAGGGAAAGATGGAAGGAAATAGAAAAGGAGGATGAGACCAATGGGCACTGAGTCCATGGTTGTTATTGTTGATGGGGATGACGATGACGATCCCCTTCTCAGCCTCTCAAGGTGCAGATGTCTGAATAGGTAGTGTATATTGCTATTTCCCAATCTCCCAGTGCAACTGAACATCTTGTCAGATTGGAGTGGGTGTACTTTGGCTTCCCACATGCTGTTGTGTGCCAGCGGCGGCACATCACTAAGTAGAAATAGGAACCAGCAATCGGCAAGGGTTGTAGTATACCACTGCAACTCTGGACCAGGAAAAGAATGGCACCTCTCAGGCCATTCCGTAGAGCGTGAGACCAAGAAAATCATAGAGTCGTAAAGTTGAAAGAGACTTCAGGAGGTCATCAAGTCCAACTGCCTGGTCAAAGCAGAACCTAGTCCCGGCAGGGATTTGGCAAAATGGGATTTAAAACCTCCAGGGATGGCGATCACACCACCTCTCTATGTAGCCCGTTCTAGTGCCTCAGCACTCTGCTAATAGATTCATTCTCTGAAAAGAAAAGAAAGGTTACTCACCGTAGTAACGGTGGTTCTTCGAGATGTGTCCCCGTGGGTGCTCCACATTAGGTGTCGGGCTCGCCCGGCGCCGCAGACCGGATCTTCCAAGCAGTTTCTGCCGGACCGCGCATGCGCCGGTGCGCACCACTCCCCCACGCGCTCCCGGCCACGTGCGCGATCCGGTCCCCGCCAGTTCCTTGACCAACCGCCTCGGATGCTCCTGCAAAACACTAAACAGAGATCCGGAGCGGGGAGGATGGGCAGGTAGTGGAGCACCCACGGGGACACATCTCGAAGAACCACCGTTACTACGGTGAGTAACCTTTCTTTCTTCTTCGAGTGTCCCCGTGGGTGCTCCACATTAGGTGACTACCCAGCAGTAACCCAAGATAGGAGGTGGGTAATCGGATTATGTGCAGCTTGTCCCCGAGAGGACCGCTGTCGAGAGACGGGTATCCTCTTGGAATACCCTGTGAAGGGCGTAATGTTTGGCGAAGGTGGCACAGGATGACCAGGTCGCCACTCTGCAAATGTCTTTTAGCGCAACGCCCTTGAAAAAGGGCTGTTGATGCTGCCACCGCCCTAGTGGAATGAGCCCTGGGCATGGCCAGGAAAGGAGTCTTTTTGAGTTTGTAGCACATTTTTATGCAAGATACGATGTGCTTCGAGATTCTCTGCGAAGAGAGACATTCTCCTTTTGATTTGGGAGCGATAGAGACTAGGAGTCTATCCGTTCTCTGGAAGGACTTGGTCCTGTCTATATAGAAAGCTAGCGCCTCCTCACGTCCAGGAGGTGTAGGCGTGCCTCTTTGTTAGAGTTATGAGGCTTTGGATAAAACGAGGGTAAACAATAGGTTCGTTAGTATGAAACTCAGAAAGCAACTTTAGGAACAAAGGCTGGATGCAGCCGTATGGTTACCGCCTCCTTGGAAAAAACAGCGCAGCGTGGCGTTGCCATAACTGCCGCAAGCTCGCTCACCCTGCGAGCTGACGTGATTGCGAGAAGAAAGGTCGTCTTTATCATAAGGAGGCAGAGGGAAACCGTGGCCAAAGGCTCGAACGGTGGTCCCCTTTTCGCATTAAGCACCAGGTCCAAGTTCCACGAAAGTGGAAGCGGTTTCCGAGGGGGGTATAGGTTTACCAGCCCTTTAAGGAACCTGGTAACCATGGGATGGGCGAACACCATGTGCCCTGTCTCTCCGTGTCTGAATGCCAAAAAGGCGGCAAGGTGGACCTTAAACGAGGATAGCGAAAGTCCTCCTCTCTTGAGGTCCAGTAAATACTCTAATATCACAGCCATAGGCACCAAAAAGAGGGGCTAGCTGTTTGGTAGAACACCATGCCGTAAAGCGAGTCCATTTCTGCTTGTAGGTCTTCCTGGTGGAAGTCCTCCTGCTACTTTCTAGGACTTGCTGCACTTCCTCCGTACATGTGCTCTCTAGGGAGCTGAGCCATGGATTAACCACGTTTGTAGTCGCAGGCCTTGGGGGTGCGGATGCACTATGGACCCCTGGGCTTGCGTGAGCAGATCCGGCGCCACCGGAAGGGGCATCGGTGGCCGGTCCGACATGCGCAGGAGTAGGGGGAACCATTGCTGTCGATCCCACGTTGGGACTATCGGGATCATTCAGGCTCCTTCCCTCCTGGCTTTCTGCAACACTTTGTGGATGAGCACTGTGGGAGGGAAAGCGTAAAGCAGGGGGCCCCTCCATGAGATCGCGAAGGCGTCCCTCAGGGACCCCCATCCCAGTCCTGCCCTGGAGCAGAATCGTGGGCACTTCTTGTTGTGCTAAGTAGCAAACAGGTCTATCTGGGGAAAAACCCCATGCATGAAAAATCGGTTGCAGCAGATCGGGACGGATCTGCCACTCGTGCGTGAGTGCGAAACGCCTGCTCAGCTGGTCTGCCTTCACATTGTGAGCGCCTGGGAAGTACGAGGCTTTCAAGGTTATATTGTTGGCGATGCAGCAGTTTCACGACCGGACTGCTTCCGCACATAAGGCACGGGACCGAGCTCCTCCTTGCCGATTTATATAAAACATGGTGGAGGTATTGTCTATACTGATCCCAACTACTTAGCCTTTTATATGGTCTCGAAAGTGTCTGCAGGCGTTGAACACTGCTCTGAGCTCCAGTATATTTGTGTGCAGTGACTGCTCTGTGGAGGACCACAGCCCTTGCGTCACCTCTTCGCCCATGTGTGCTCCCCACCCTATGAGGGAGGCATCTGTAGTAAGAAAACCAATATGTGTGGTTGGTGGAAGGGTACCCCTGTTAGCAGGTTCTCGGGGTTTACCCACCATTGCAGGGATTTGCGCACCTCTGTTGTGGGCGACGCCACCCTGTGAACAGTGTGTGCTGCCGGGTTGTATACGCTCGCCAGCCAGTGCTGCATGCTGCGCATGTGTAACCTGGCGTTCTGTTCTACGAACGTCGCTGCTGCCATGTGGCCCAGCAGCTGTAAGCACGTCAGAACCAGCACCGTAGGGCTGAAGGTGAAGACTTGCACGAGGGAGCCGACGGCCCGAAAGCGAGTCTCTGGAAGATACGCCCTCGCTGTAATAGAATTTATGCGTGCCCCTACGAACTCTATGTCCTGCGTGGGGTCTATCTTTGATTTTGTCAGATTGATAACCAGGCCGAGCGAAGAGAACGTGCCTGCTGTGACGCATATCATGCGTAGTACCTCCTCCTTCGAGGCCCCTTTGAGTAGGCAGTCATCCGGATACTGGAATATAAATACCCCCTGTCTGTGCAGGTAGGCTGACACCACTGCCAAGGGCTTGGTGAAGACTCTGGGGGCCGAGGAGAGGCCAAACGGTAGGACCTTGTATTGAAAATGTTCTTTGCCTACCATGAAAAACCAGAGGAATTGTAGGTGAGCCGGATGAATAGTTATGTGAAAATACGCGTCTTATAAGTCGAGGGCTGCGAACCAATCTCCATCGTCTAGTGCCGTAAGGATGGAGGCGATTGTGATCATCCGAAAGCGTTGCTTGCGCAGGTACCGGTTGAGGCCTCGAAAATCTAAGATGGACCTCCCGCCTCCTGTCTTTTTCCCCGTGAGGAAGTACCTCGAGTAGAACCCTCTCCCTTGCAGTTGCTCCGGCACTCTTTCCACTGCCCCTATGAGCATGAGATGGTTTACCTCCTGCTTGAGCCTCGCTACGTGGGAGGCCTCCTGGAGGTGGGGCCTGGGTGGAGGTCATGGCGGTGGGAGCGACTGGAAGGGGATGGCGTACCCCGTGGCTATGATCTCCAGCACCCATTTGTCTGTGGTGATCCTTTGCCACTGGTTATAGAATGGTCGGAGGCGATGGTGGAATAACCGCTTCGGATGACCTTGCGATGGTAGTGATGGCGCAGCCCTGGATCTGTGTGTCAAACTTGTGGCCTTTGGCCCTGCCCCGAGGACGCACGGCTGTGTTGGGAACGACGCCTGGGAGTTCTGTACTGCTGGTGCTGTTGATGTCGCCCTTGCTCGTAACCCCTGTGGTACTGGGGACGCTGTTGCTGAGTCCGCAACATCCAGGGCGATCTGAACTCCCGTCCTCGAGGCCGCGTAGCCTTCTTGCATGATGGCCTTGAGCACTGGTTTCTTGCCCTCTGGAAGCGAGTCCATGAGGGAGGTTAACCTAATGTGGTTATCGAAATTATGGTTCCCTAGATGCGCTGCGTAATTTGCCATTCGCAACAGTAGAGTGGAGGAGGAGTAGACCTTTCTGCCCAACAGCTCTAGCTTTTTGGCATGTTTGTCTGTTCCCCCACATTGCGATGACTCCACCACCAAGGAATTTGGTTGTGGGTGGCTGAACAGGAACTCTGTGCCCTTTGTCGGCACGAAGTTTTTTTTTTTTTTTTTTTTTTTTTCGCTCTCTTGTGGACAGGCGGAATAGTCGCAGGAGTCTGCCATATCATAGTGGCAGACTCCAAGATTGCGTCATCAAGCGGTATTGCTATTTTGGGGGAGGCCGGAGGTCTCAGATTTTTGAGGAGCTTATGGTGTTTCTCTTGCACCTTAGCTGTCTGGATGCCTTGCGTGAAGGCCACCCTCGTAAAACAGCTCTTGGAACTGTTTGAGATCGTCCGGAGGATGGACATCCCCCGGGGCCATAGCCTCATCCGGGGAGGAGAGCGAGGAACCGCTGGGGTACGTCTCTCTGGACCCTTCCGGTTCCTGCTGGTGATGGTACACCCTCTCACTAGAGGTTTGCGAGGGAAAATCTTGGGGTTCCATAACCAGTCCCCCCTGAGATGCTTGAGTCTCTGTCCCCGGTCGCAATCGCCCTCGGGGGTACGAGATCGTTTGTGGGGATCTTTCCCTAGTAGATAGCCGATGGTGTCTATGCCCCGCGTGGTAGGGGCGACCATGGCAGTATAGGCACTGTTCTTGGGAAGGTGCATACCCTCTGCGTCTGGGGGAGGGCTGGAGAGAGCGATTTTGCATAATAGTCCAGCGGTTCAAACCCCAGGAAGGGTGAAGGTGGTCCCAGCCAGGGTGAGGCTGGTTGCAAAAAATGGAGAAGGGGGCTCTGGGTAGGCTAGGGGGGACCCCTGCCTTCTGGTTGGAGTCTGCAACATAAACAGAGGGCTGTGAGAAAACAACTCCACAGCCCTGTGCGGAGAGGGGCTGCAATGCCTCCTCTTGTGTGCAGCCTTCCCCCTCCCTTGAGGAGGTAACTCCGCCCCCTGATGTACAGGGGATCCCGGCCCCGTCCGCACCGAGCTCGGCACGCTCGAGGGCGGTGCCGCACGTGCGGTGTCCTCCGGTGCCTGCAGGCTGCGTGCCTGCGCGCTCTGCACCGCCGGTTCCCCGGGGGTCGGTGCCACTGCCTGCGGTGCCGCCGGTACCGGCGCTTGTTTAGCCGCCACCCTGCCTGCGGTGCGGGGCGGCTGGCTGACTATCGGAGGCTGAGCCGTTTCCACGTGGCTCTCTGTGCCGCCGCCGATCAGCTGTTGCTGCGGCTGGGGGCTGCTCGCTCCTCCCGTCCTGCTCGCTATTGTTTCCGGCATGGATCGGGCTGGGGAGACTTTCCTCCATTTTTGCACTGATGGGGTGAGGGAGGCAGCTTTCCTTTTATGGGCCCCGGAGGGTCCCTCCTGCTGCGGCCGCTCCAGCACGTCTGGCTGGAGGGCCTTATGAAAAGCAGTTTCAAGCCGCCGCCCTGCCTGCGGTGCGGGGCGGCTGGCTGATTATCGGAGGCTGAGCCGCTTCCACGTGGCTCTCCGTGCCGCCGCCGATCAGCTGTTGCTGCGGCTGGGGGCTGCTCGCTTCTCCCGTCCCGCTCGCTGTTGCTGCCGGCAGGGGTCGGGTTGGGGAGACTTTCCTCCGTTTTTGCGCTGATGGAGTGAGGGAGGCAGCTTTCCTTTTATGGGCCCCGGAGGGTCCCTCCTGCTGCGGCCGCTCCGGCACGTCTGGCTGGAGGGCCTTATCAAAAGCAGCATTTTAAGCCACATCTCCCTGTCTCTCCTTAATCGCCTCTGGGCAGGACTCACATTTTTTTAAATCCTGAAGAGGACATTGTTGGTGAGTCTTTCAGTTGTTAAGCGGGTACTTAGCACCTTCCCTGTGCTGTTTTCCCTGTCCGATGGCCTGCCTCAGCAGGAGGGCTGACGGCCCGATGCTCCCGGCCTCCGGCGCTTGTTACTGGGACTGGATTGAAGCTGTCCCGCTTGTAGCTTGTTTTGTTTTTTTTGAAAAATAACAACCGGCTAACTTGCAGTAGCCTAAGTACTTGAAAAACTTTAAAGAAAAACAGTTAAAGTCATTGAATACGCTACTTGGCCTTAGCCTAGTTCGGATTCCGTCTGCAGCCGACGGCGGTTAAGAGGAACTGGCGGGGACTGGATCGTGCACGTGGCCGGGAGCGCGCGGGGGAGTGGCGCGCACCGGCGCATGCGCGGTCCGGCAGAAACTGCTTGGAAGATCCGATCTGCGGTGCCGGGCGAGCCCGACACCTAATGTGGAGCACCCACGGGGACACTCGAAGAAGAACCAGGAATTACTGGACCGGTTCCAGCGAGTGTTTGGGCTACAGAAATATTCTGTTCTATATGTAGAACAAGGACGTTCAGAGAAGGATGAAATAAGTGGCCAAATTTCTGGGTGGTTCTCTGACCTCAGCCGGCAGAACTTGGCTTTAACCCAGCAAAGAGCTTAACTTATATCTAACTTAAGCCCGCTTAACTTAAACATGGGAGTAGTTCCATTAATTTCCACATGACTCCATATATATGTGCTCAAAATTAAGCAATGCTTAAAATTAAGCACATGCATAAATTCTTTGCTGGATTCAGGGCTCTAGTAAGTAATTCCAGATTGCTTTGTAAAAAGAAAGCCAGCTACCCTGATTCAGAGAGCTCCTTCCACTGTTCTTACAATGTATAATGTCGTGGTGTGACTATTTGGCTGGTTGGGTGCGGCTAGCTGGCTTGAACAACAACTATTGTTTCAGAAGACTGTAGCAACACCAACCAGCCAAATAGTCACACCACTTGGTCCATAGTCTAAGTGCCTTAGGCATCTGGAAGGACATTATGACTATTTATAAAGCTACTGGCTCGATTTTCTTTCTTTCTGGACCACAATCTCTCGCTCTCTGGAAGAGACGGCCTTCTGCTCCTTCATATGTATTGAGCCAGGTCTTAGAAAGGGCACACCCGTACAGATGGGCACACAGAATTTTACCCGTCAAAGAAAGGGCTTTCTCATAATAAATTAGTATTCTGGGTACTGGTGTGTCCCCCATAACACCTGAGACTCACCTCAGGAAGAGGAGCCAATCATCTCTGTCCTTCATTAATTATCCCAGCAAGCAGCACTTAATGTTTATTGAATATTAATAAAGTCAGTGAAAGAATAATTGGGCCACATTTACAGTTTCTAAATGTTACAGGATAAAAGGGGCACCTTAATAAAATGCTAATGATAAAAGAGTTGAGATGGTGCAGAGGGAATTTAACAGTACAACTCGTTATTGCAAAAATAACTTCCATTTCCCCAATGTTAATATCAGATAAGACACTGGAACATTTAAGAGTGACTATGCCGCCGAACATGTTTTACTGTGTTAGCAATGTGTATTTGGCGCTTCTCTCTGCAAAATAAAATGAACAACTGGGAAGTAGGAAAGAGGAAATACATTTCAGTAACCTAGAAATTACTATGCAGATGCTGTTTCATTTTGCAAGTGCATCAGTTTGGAATGTGCTTAGTAAAAATGAGATGCAAACAGCAAAAGAGACTCCTTTTCATCACATAGAATCATAGAATCCTAGGGATGGAAGACACCTCAGCAGGTTATCTAGTCCAGACCCCTGCTTCAAGCAGGCTCAACCCCAACTAAGTCATTCCAGCCAGGACCTTGCCAAGCCGGGACTTAAAAACCTCTACCCATGGAGAATCCACCACCTTCCTTGGCAACGCTTTGCAGTGCTTCTTCACCCTCCCAGTAAAATAGTTTTTCCTAATATCCAACCTATTCCTCTCATCCTGTAACTTCAGAACACTGCACTTTGTTCTGCTGACACCACTGAGAACAGTTTCTTGCCACCCTCCTTAGAGCTCCCCTAAGAGCTCCTCCTTACAGCTCCCCTAAATTGAAGGCTGCTATTAAATTACCCCTCAGACTTCTCCTCTGTGAACTAAACCAGCCCAAATCCCTCCGGCTCTCCTCATGGGTAATGTGCTCCGGGCCCCTTAATATTTTTTTTTGCCCGCCAAAGAACCTGCTCCAGCACATCCACGTCCTTTTTATACTGTGAGGGGTGTGTGTGCAGAACTGGACACAATATTCCAGACATGGCCTCACCAGTGCCCAACAGAGTAGAATGAAACCTCTCTAGAGCTGCTTGAAATGCTCCTTCTTTGCAACAAGGCCACAAGGCATACTCTTTACTCACATTCAGCCTTTCGTCCACCGTAACCCCTAGGTCCCTTTCCCCATAGCTCCTGCTTAGCCAGTCAATCCCCAGCCTATAACAATGCTTGGAATTTGTCACCCCCCCATGTGCAGGATTCTACACTTCTTCTTGTTGAAATCCATCAGATTTCTTTTGGCCCACTCCTCCAATTTATCCAGGTCACTCTGGATCCTGTCTCTACCCTCCAATGCATCTACCTCTACCCCTAGCTTGGTGTCATCCTAAAATTTGCTGTGGAGTACTCTGCTTGAAACCGACCACCACGGTCCCCTCTGCCAAGTGCTCCAAAATGGATTCCTTGAGGATCCCCTCCATTATTTTCCAAGGGATTGAGGTAAGGCTGACTAGTCTATAGGTCCGTAGATTTTTGTTCTTTCCTCTTTCTAAGATGGCACTACATTTGTCTTTTTCCAGTCATCAGGGATAGCTCCCAATCTCCAAGAGTCTTCAAAGCCAATAGCCAAAGGCTAGGCAATGACGTCTGCCAATTCCCTCAGTACCCTTGGGTGCATTAAATCTAGACCCATGGACTTGTGCACATCTAGTTTTTCTAGATAGCGCATAACTTGTACCTTCCCTGTCAATGGCTGTCCTCCACCTTCCCATACTACATTGTCTAGAACCGTAGTGTGGGAGCTGTCCTCGCCTGTGAAAACAAACCCTCTTATTGTTAACATGCCTGTAGAAACCCTTCTTGTTATCCTTCACATCCCTCATCAGATGCAGTTCCAGTTGTGCTCTCTCTTTCCCGATTACCCCCGCTCCCGCCGGCCTTCACCAGCCATATGGTTATACTTGCCCTTAGTCAACTGTCCATGTTTCCATTTTCTTATATGCATTCGAGTTTAACCTGACCAGAGATTTCCCTGTTTAGCCAGGCTTTTTGCCTACCATGTTTGCGTCTCTTACAGTGCAGTGGGATGGTTTGTTCCTGTACCTTCAGTAAGACTTTTTTATAATGCTGCCAGTTCTCATGAACTCTTTCCCCTTTCATCTTCATTTCCCAAGGGATCCTGCTCATCAGTTTTCTCAGGGAGACCAAGTCTGCTCTTTTGAAATCAAAGGGCTGTATATTACGGCTCACCCCTCCTCCTTTTGTCACAATCCTGAAATCGACCAGCTCATGGTCACTGCAACCCAGGTTATCACCCACTTCTATTTCTCCTACTAGTTAACCCAAAGACACTCAACCGGATTTTCTCCCTCCTTATAGTGGAGCTCTGAGCACTCATACTGCTCCCTCACATAGAGTGCCACACCTACTCCATTTCTTCTGTCTGTCCTTCCTGAACGGTTTATACTCTTCCATGACTGTGCTCCAGTTACGCGAATGTTCCCACCATGACTCTGTTATTCCAACCACCTCATGGTTTTTTTTATTCTGCCAGGGTATCTACTTCTTCCTGTTTGTTCCCCAGGCTTCTGACGTTTGTGTACAAGCATCTCAGATAAAGTGGCAGATTGTCTCACTTTCTCCTCTTCAGCCAGGAAACCTACTTGATTGGTCCCTATACTCTTTCGCCACTTACCTCAAGGCTTGTGTCACTGTCCCCTGACAAACCTAGTTTAAAGCGCTCCTCTCTAGGTTTGCAAGTCTGCCCACAATGATGCTCTTTCCTCTCTTCCTTAGGTGGATTTCATCTCTTCCTAGCCATCCTTCTTCACGCAAGAGAATCCGCTAGTTGAAGAAGCCGAGTCCTTCTCTGCGACACCACCTATGCAACCATGCATTTACTTGTGCAATTCAACAATCCCTCCCCAGACCCCTTCCTTCCACAGGAAGGATGGACAAAAACACCACTTGTGCTTCATATTTCTTGATTTTTTTCCCCTAGGGTTACATAATCTGCAATGATATCATCAAGGTCACGCTTGCCTGTATCATTGGTTCCAACATGGAGAAGTGTGGGGGGGGGTAACAATCTGCAGGTTTAATGATTTTTGGCAGCAACTCTGTAACATCTGGGATTCTAGCTCCCAGCAAGCAGCAAACTTGCTGGGATTCTAGGTCAGGACAGCAGATGGATGACTTTGTCTCTCTTTTGAGGGAGTCCCTGACCTCCACCTACATCTTTTTCTCTTAGGGGTGGTGGTCATAGATCACCCATCCCTAGGACTGCACATCCCATGCCTTACAAACCCTTGGGTCTCCTTCTGATCCATTCTCTGTGATGTATCAGCCCCAGCTATCTCCTCCCTATCACCTGTGCACAGAGGCTGAAGCAGCTACTTAACTCCACTGGAATTGGAGAGACCTGAACTGGTTATTCCTCCTGGAGGTAACATGCTTCCAGTTCTCCTTCCTGTTGTGAGCAGCCTCCCATGCCTTCAGTATTATAAGGTGCCTTCTACACCCCCTTTGATGGACCTGAGAGTTGATATTTGCACCTTAAGTTCTCTAACCTTCTCTTCCAAAATGGCTACCAGCATGCATTTACTACGTGGAAAATGTTTTCTATCATTTGGGATGAAGACAAACATGGCACATGCCAGGCAGGTCACAATGCAGACGTCTCAGTAGCCATCTCACTGACCTTTTTCGAGAGTACCCTTAGATGTTTCTAGCGCTGCCTTGAAAGGCAGAAGATAAACAAACCTATAAGAAAGATAAATCAGATATTGGGGGGGGTCCCAAACCCCGCTTAGGCAAACTCCCTGTCCACTGCTCACAGTGTTCCCTGTGGCTACCTTCTTATAAAGCTGTGGCTGGTTAGGCCCAGCTCAGAGCCTTGCTTCCAATCTAATCAGCCCTTGAAGGCCCACCTGGAACAATACATGCCAAATTCACACCTTGCAAACTTGCCAAACTGCCAAACACACTTTCCAGCTGCCCCTCTCTGCAAAAAAAGTGCTCAGCTACACAGACAGATATTCAACCCTCCAGGTCACAAAGCAGCACCCCCGCCCCCACACGGCCCCATAGTATATACCAGGGTGAGCAAACTTTTTTATGTTGGCCCCGAGTTATGGTCCTTGCTTTTAAAAGGGATTCCTCCAACCTGTATAATGTAAACCAAACCAGTGGAAATTTTGGTTATGTTCATATGGGAAACAAAAAAGAACCTTTCAGCATGTGTAAGAAAATATGTACATAGAATCTAAAAGCTATTAATTGCTACATATATATGTGAATACACAGACATAAAAACAGTTACATATTTCAACATTTTGATGAGACAGATGAGCCTGAGACCCAGCAAAAGAAACAAGAAGTCCTGTGGCATCTTATAGACTAGCAGATATTTTGTAGCATTAGCTTTTGTGGGCATAGACCCACTTCATCAGCTTTTAGTCTATAAGGTGCCACAGGCTTTCTAGTTGTTTTTGAAGATACAGACTAACACGGCTACCTCTCTGATACTTGATACCCAGCAGCCGATCATGCTGCACTTACAAAATTTCATGCCCTGCAAGGGGGCCTACACGCCCCCCCCGCAACACACACTTTCTTCACCTGATATATACAATGACCTTGGAGAAAAGGTACATTCCTATTCAATGGATCTGTTGTTTGTGTGTTCTGTGTGCAGCTGATATAAATGTCAGAGAAAACACTTACTTTAAGCCAGCGGAAATTCAGTGTCATGCCTGCCTACGTGGGTGCTCAGAAGTCCCAATCCAACCTCCCTCACAAACAGGTGAGAGAGTTCTAGCTTGCTTGGTGTAGGTCAGCATTCTGAAATATGTAAAATAGGTGCAGGAGCAGCTAATCTATTTCATATTCTGGGACATCCTCAGGAAATGTGGTTCTGTGCCCCCAGTAAGCAGTGTGGGGTCACACAGAATCATAGAATACTAGGTCTGGAAGGGACCTTGAGAGGCCATCGAGTCCAGCCCCCTGCCCCAATGGCAGGACCAAGTACTGTCTAAACCATCCCTGATAGACATCTAGCTAACCTGTTCTTAAATAGCTTCAGCAATGGAGCTTCCACAAACTCCGTTGGCTATTTATTCCACAGTTTGACCACCCTGATAGTTAGGAACTTTTTCCTAATCTCCAACCTAAACCTCCCTTGCTACAGTTTAAGTCCCTTGCCTCTTGTTCTATGCTCAGAGGCCAAAAAGAACAAGTTTTCTCCCTCCCCCTTGTGACACGCTTTTAGATACCTGAAAACCACTATCTTGTTGCTCCCTCCATCTTCTCTTTTCCAAACTAAACAAGCCCAATTCTTTCAGCCTTTCTTCATAGGCCACATAAACAATATCACCTTAGCTCATCTTTATTAACTTCTGTCCATTGTCCAGGAGAGGTGACGCTTGTTGACATGTGACACATACAGAGGAAAATTATATCCTTCAGGGTTACTTTGTGTATGACAACATCCAGGCCAAGTGCTCTATACTGTTCAGGCTATTCACATTGTATAACTTTGATAAATAGGGCTTATTAAAGAGTTAGACATGTTAGCTTCCTTAAAGAAGCCAAGTTACATATATTTTTCTAGCTGTAAATGAAATGGAAAAGTTCCCCATTCAGCCCTTCCTCTGATGTGCCTTGAAGTACATAAATTCTTAATTTGCTGGAGATAATGCCTTTCAGATGATGGGACCACAAGCACAATGGAAATTAAAGAACAATAGACAGAACAGATGTCATTAAGCCCTTCTTCATGCAGAGAATCATTAACAGGTTAACTTAAGGCAAGGTTGTGGAGGCAGAAGAAAGCAATCAAGGTCATTCAAAACGCGATTAGATGGCATCCTTCTGGAGCAGGTCATTTGGAAGGACATCTATAGAGATGGAGGTAAGAGTCTCACTGTGACTCAGTCCTGAAATGTGGCACATGGTGTAATTATATTGCTTGACACACAATGGAAGCTCACATTGCATTGTATCACCCAATACCTGTCAATTTAAAAGCAACTGGCCATGAAAACTCCCAAGGTCCTTCTAACGCTTCGGCTGGTTATGTAGTCATGAGCCAAAATGATAATTGTAAAAAAACCAGCACCTCTGCATGAAATTAAGACATTTTTCTGTCCCATTCTGGCATTAGTTTTGCACTTTCCCAGAGCGATAGGAGATGTCTGCGACTTTTCAGGTTGGTATCTCATTGGAAGCTAAATAGTAACATAGAAAGTGGGTATCAGACTATGTTAGTCTGTAGCCACAAAAATGAGAAGTCCGTTCGCACCTTATAGAATAACAGCATTTTTTGGAGCATAAGCTTTCGCGGGCAAAGACCTGCTTCCTCAGATGAATTTGGGGTTATTCTAAGTGTTATTTATTTATTTATTTGTTTGTTTACATATCGTGACAAGTCCCTTGTAAACCCCTTGGGTTCTGCATGTCTTGGTGGATTTTAATGTATGCCTCAGAGACTTGCTGTGGCCCTTCCACTGCATTGGATCTTTCTAGGGGCAAGAGTCTCTGCTTACCGAGCCAATCTCACTACAAGAAGTTCACAACGTGGCCGGGGCGGGGGGGAGCCCCCTTCAGAAGGCTCTGGCAGCCCTGCCTTTTCAGAAGGTTGGCTTTCCAGGAGAATGATAGGGAGAACCCAGGCCCACCCACTACTCTGAGCTCTGGCCCAGGGACCTTAGATGGGAGGCAACTAATGTGGCTTTTCCCATTCCAAACACAGCAGCCTTTCCCTGGGCCACCTCTACAACCACTTACCGCTCGCACCTTCCCCATGTACCTGGGTGAGCTGCTTCTCTTTTCTAAACTCCAGTCTTCCAGCTTCTCTTCCTGGTCCACTTCACGTCCCCTTCCCACTTCTGGCTGCAGGGAAGCCTTCTATAGTGAGCCAAAAGCCCTTAGCTGGCAACAGGTGTGTGAGCAGCTTTTTGCTGCAGGACAATTCTTAAATAAGCCCCAGTTGCAGTCTCTGTGTACCTAGGTGGAGAACAAAAAGGCATTGACCCAGCTCCCAGTACACATACCTTCCACCAAGCTCTTGCAGCATGTAGCCTGTGGTCTGCCGCAATGCACATATACAAGTCCTAGAATGAGGTGATCAAAAGCAAGTAGGGTATTCCTTTCTCATGGGCATCTCAGCTCAGCACCAGACCCAGTTTCTACATTGCGCCTGGTTTTGCAGCTTCATGGGGCAATTTTAGTTTAACTGTAATTCTTGTTTCTGGAAGGGGAGGGAGAAAACACACAGGTGAGCCCTCATTCCTCCATCTATCGCCTCATCACTCGAGCCTGAGCATCACACCATCACTCAGTGGCTTTTCTTCTTGCAGCGCGCCCCCCCCCCCCGCCCCAGTACATAGGGAAGTGCTTTCCCTGGTTTTACTAATGGGGCACTGAGGCACACGGCAGACTAAGTCACTAGTGTAGTGGCACACAGACAGTCTGCTCCTGAGCCAGGGATTGATCCCAGGTCTCCCACTCATTAGATTATCTCACCTATCCTGCCCCTGGATGTAAACTTTCAAAGCAAGCTCCACAAGAAAATATTTGTAGTCTCTAAACTACATTTATTTATCTGGTCATATACAGTGTGAATTCCCAATAAAATGGCTCTTGTGTGAATTCCCAATAAAACTTCTTCAGTGGCAAGATTCTGTTAACACTGAGGCTTGGTGGTGTCATCCCTTGGCAGAATGATGCGTTGAACAAAACTCAAACTTCTTAAACCCAGGAAGTGCATAGTTAAGGTTGCCCAGGAAAACTTAATACTGCCCTCTGTCAGCAATGCTGCAGCACACCCTACTGACACACGCACCTATGCTCTGACAGCCCAAGAGTTGCTTAAAAAATACGAGCTCAACACCTCTTCTCATCCACAGGATTCCAGCTCACACTAGTAAAAGCGCAATGGTTAAAGACAAGAATGGCATCACCAATTTAGATATTGGCATACAGAATATATTTGTTAAGTTTTCAGAGGCTACCAAGGAAGTGCTATCTGGGGTAGGGGTGAACTGTGCCAAGTACACGCCTGTGCTCACCACCCCATGGAGGATCCTCCAGCTGATGTCCCTGGCGGCCCACGGAAGCAAGGTGGAATAAAGGCTGGCACACTGGGGCTCCCCACCCTCTGATGGTGGCAACCGGTCCCGCCGTTTATGGTCTGGGCAGGACACAAGGGTGGGGCAGTGGAGTGTGTGAAGCATGAGTGCATACAAAAGATGTCTAGGCGCGGTTCAGAAGGGGACCGGCTGCAAGGTGTGCAGCTGGCTGGGATGATAGGGGGGTGCGGTGGCGGGGTCACGAGGCCGGGGGCCCACGGAGAGATCTGGAGGGCCAGGAGTAAGGGGGGGTCGGGGCGCACCCTCTTGCAGGACCCGATTGAGGTAGACATGAGCAGTGGGCAACAGGGCAGCCTTCACCTCCTCGAGTACACACCGGGGGGAATGTAGGGTGGAGAGCCCCATGCACTGAACGAGTGCCAGGGCCTCCATCCAGTCTCTCTGGTCATAGTCCAGGAGGTCTCCGACCCTGGTGATTCCACCAAGGACCAACCTCCGGTGCACCGCGGGAGACTCCGCCGCCTGCACATGAAGGTAAGGGTTGTGTAGCAGGGGCTCCGCAAGGAGGTTTTCCCCCGTGGCGGCCTCTAAGGACCTGGAGACTGCAAGCAGCCGCCAAGTGCGGAGGAGGTCCTGGTAGAAGGCCAGCAGCTCCAAGAGGTCTCGCAGACAGTCTCTCAGAGGTAAATAAAGGAGCTGCCGGTCGTATAGGAGCCCTTGGTAACAGCGGAGGAAAGCGTGCGCCAGTGTGCTCCACGCCGGACTATCTGTACTGTTGGGGTTGAGCAGTCCCTGCAGCTCCCAGAGGCAGAAGGCATGGACCTGAGTGCGCATGCAAGTCAGGCCCTGTCCTCCCTTCTCCGCGGGAAGATTGAGTACCCCTGCAGGGACCCAGTGCAGTCCTGGCCAGAAGAACTCCAGGGTTGACCTCTGGAGCTGGACCAGGAACTCTGGGGGCGGGACCAGGGTGTTGAGGCAGTGCCAGAGCACGGACAGGATCAGCTGGTTGAGAACCAGTGCCCTCCCGCGCAGGGAGACACACCAGAGAAGTCCTGTCCACCTCTGAAACTGGTCAGCGACCCTGCTCCCTAAACCTTGCCAGTTTTCCAGTGGGGAGGGATGTGTGGCGGATAAGTAAATGCCAAGATAGAGCAGTGGACCTGAGCTCCACTGGATGGCCTGGAGCGCAGGTGGGAGATAGCTCATCTGCCATCCAGCTCCAACCACCAGGCCAGAGCTCTTGACCCAGTTGACCCAGGTGGAGTAGGCTGCTGAATAGACGGCTTGGCAAGCCTCCAGGCATGCCAGGTCTCCTGGGTCCTGAACCACGAGGAGCACGTCGTCGGCGTATGCCGACAGGACCAGCCGCAGCCTCAGTTCTCGAAGCACCAATCCCATCAGCCTTCAACAAAGGAGACAGAGGAAGGGCTCGATGGCCAGGGTGTAGAGCTGTCCTGAGAGCGGGCAGCCTTGTCATAGTCCCCATCCGAAGCCGACCGGAGAGGTCAGGGTCCAGTTGAACTTGACCATGCACTCTGAGGCAGCGTACAGCACCCAGAGAAACCCGACAAAGCGGGGCCCAAAGCCAAAGGCCTGCAGGGCACCCAGGAGATACCCATGGTCCACCCTGTCGAATGCCTTCTCCGGTTCCAAGGACAGGAGGGTGAACGACAGACCATCCCTACACCCAAGCTCTAAGAGATCCCAGACCAAGTACAGGTTGTGGAGGATGGTGCAGCTCGAGATGGTGTAGGTCTGGTCAGGGTGGACCACATCCTGCAGCACGGACCCCAAGCGGCGGGAGATGGCCTGGGCAGTGGAGGAGAAATGGCCAGGGGATAGAGGCAGTGAGGAGGGAGGGAAGGAAAAGGAGTGCGGGACAGCAAGGGAGGGAGACGGCCCGTCCTGGGGTGGGCCCTGCTCAGGTCATGCCGCCAGCCCTGCCTCCCTCTCCTCCACGGACCCGGCTCTTGTGCCTGCTCAGGCACCAGCGCCCGCTTCTTCTTGCCTGGCCCCACTGGTTCGGGCGTCCTCTGATGCCCAAGCAGCGATAGATCCGTCCAGGACGAGAGAAGAAGGGGTGGTCCCAGGGCCTGTCAGGGTGCTGCCGGTCTCGTGGCTGGCGCCCCCCGGGTCGGAGGAGGTCCCGGGCTCCTATTCACACCGAGTCAGGGGGCAATCCCTCCAGACGTGCCCCGCTGCCTGGCACATGAAACACCTGGCCTCCCCCAGGGTATAAAAGACCCAGTACTGGGCCCATTGGTAGGGCACCAGTATAGCCCCCTCCTGGCTACCCGGCCCTGTGCTGCCACCGGCAACAGTTGTACCCGAACCTGCCGGCAGAAAGAGAGCACATGCTGGAGGGCGGGGTCCTTGCAGCCTGGGTGGGGGGCTCAGGACCGACAGAGGCTGGCCCAGGGCAGTAAGAAAAGCCAGAAGGGCAGGATGGAGGAGAACACCACCTGTACTCCCAGGTCTTCCAGCGGCTCCAGGGGCACGTGCATGCCCCCTACCACCAAGCCCCTCTCCACCGCCTCCTGGGCAGCAGCCTCGGAAGCCAGGAATAAGATAATCTTCCTGAACATCCGGGAGGCCGCCACCACGGCCGCAGGACCCACCACCTGTGCCAACACCCGCACATAGGTCTCCACGTGGGGCGAGGCAGCCACCAGGAGGCAGCGGATTCCGTGCCTCCTGGTGAGCGTGGGGAAGGGGTCACGACTGTTGGGGATGGTAGTCCTGGCGGAGGCAGTAGGAGCAGGATGTGAGGCGGCGGATGCCACCTGGGCGTATGACCTGGGGGGCCAAAGAGTCAGAGCCCCCAGGCACGGTGGTGGGAACAGGGGAGCAGGCAGAAGGAGGAGCTGCGCTGGATGGTGTTGCAGCAACAGCTGGGATGGGAGCCTCCGCCATGGGAGGATTGGCCTTCCGGGCGGGGCTTTTGCCTTTTTTTTTTGCCCCTGGCCCTTGCTAACCTTATGGGGGGGCTAGATTTGGGGTGGGGTCACTGGAGAATGCCGCAGCGGGGATGGCAGGAGCCCCAGAGCCTATGCCCGCGTCCTCGGCCTATGATAAGGCAGTGACCACAGCGGCCCTAGATGGGGGGGGCGCCATTTCAGTGGTGGGAGGGAGACTAGTTGGGGGGGGAAGGGGGGGTGTCACCAGGTGACCCCCGCCCCCCAGTCAGCACGGTGGCCATCATGAGGGGATTTATGAGTGTGGGGAGCTTTAGGAAAGAGCATAGGAGAGGGGAGGAAAGGAGGAGGGGGGAAGCAGTAAGTGGCTGCCCCTCCCCCACCAGCCAAACTGAGGACTGGGCCGGGTGGGGGTGAGGCTGGAGGAGGGAGGGAGGAGAGGAAGGTGCAAGAAAGGCCACAAGTCCCAGCACAAGATGGTAAGCAGCTCCTGGTACTTCACTGGGATGTGTGTGGGGTGGTGTAATATATGTAAGTGTGTGGGGGGGGGAGTAAGTGGAATGGGAGGGCTCAGGCACCTAACAGAAAGAAAAAAGGGGGGGCATGGGCACAAAAAGAGGGGGGGCAAAATGGAAAGGGGGTAGAACCAGCCAAAGGGGGGCGCTGGGGGAAGGGTGTGCCCATGGGTGCCTGAGGGTGGGCCCACAACAGCTGCTGCTGCAGAGCCCCACAAGAGCAGGGGGGAGATGGAAAGGGCAGATGGTTTGGGTGGGGCCCAGATGGGGAGGGCCCCGGCGGCAGCTCGGTGTGTGGGTGGGGGAGGTGGGGAAGGAGGCAGTGGCTGCAGGGGCGGGGCAGGGACCACACCCTTACAACCCACCCCCAACTATGCAGCCACCTCTGTGGAGCTCGGTGGAGAGGGGCCCACGGCAGCAGCCCTGCAGGAACCTCCAGGAGGCCTACAGGACCCTGCAGGAAGGGCTGGTATATGGGCTCCTATAGGAGAAACCCGCCCACGACTAAAAGGCCCCTCTTAAAGCAGAGGGAACCCATTAGAAAAGGCCATGGCCCCAAAAAAATGCAGGGGGCAACTAAAGAAAGAACTGGGATGGGAGTGGAGGTCAAAGGTTTAGAACGAGGGAACCAGAAGGGGACACCGAGCAGAGAACCCCGGTCAGCACCCACTGCCCCTCGAAGGTGTCGAGAGAGCCAGTGGACGCCGCCCAAAGGAACTCTGCCCGGATTCACGAACGGAACAGAAATAGGTGCCACAGTCGTAGGCCTCCCCCGCAGCCAGCCTCCTCTCCCAGATGTTGTAAATGGCCACCTTGGCCGTGGCCAGGAGGATGCTGACGAGGAGGTCCCGTGACTTAGAGGGGCCACAGATGGGGTGTGTCAGGATAAGAAGGTGCAGGGAAGATTCTGGGGCCACGCAGCAAGCCGTGACCGACGCCGAAAGTAATTAAGGCGTCACCAAAGCTACGGGCCCGCTGGTAGGCCACGGCGTCCCTGCTCCTGGTCCCCTTGCCCTCTTTTAAAAGGACCCTCATGGACTCTAGGATGGCGTGGAAGTCACCCCAGAGCTGGAGGGTGAGAGCGACCTTGTTCGTGGAACTTCCATGGGTGGTGGAAGCGGAATTGGGGTTAGGGGCAAGTTGCCCATGCACTCAGCGGCAGGCACCGACGGGGTGGCGGGAATGGTGATAGGGTCTTCGGGTCCGAGAGGCAAAGGAGGGCATAATGGGAGCACCAGTTCTCCCAGGGCATCCAGGGGCTGGCCGACCCATGCCGGGAGATCACCCCCGATTGGTGGGGGGAGGGCTTCACTCCACGATGTCCCGGAGCAGGGAAGGGTGGCAGTTAAAGGGGTGCTAATGGATGGGGAAAGGGGGAGCGAGGGGGGTGGGGAGTAGAGGGACAGCCCGCAGGCCTCCAACAGAAGGCCGTCCACGTCCAGGGCTGCCGGGGTGAGAGCCAGGGCCTCAACCTCCTGCGAGAGGAGGGCAAGGCCGAGGCTTACCTCTTCCAGATGCACCGCAGGGGCAAGCTGGGCAGCAGCCGGAGGGGTGTCAGAGGAGGGCGAGGGGGCGACGGAGGCAGTCTCTGTTTTTTGAGGCTCTGGCTCCGGGACAGAAGGGGTGGTGTCCTTTGTGGCTGCTGCGGAGACCCCAGCCACCCCCGGCAGGTGGTCAGTAGCCGGGGGTTCGGCAGGTGGACAGGGACTGGCGGCTCTTTTTGGTGCCTTGCGGGGCACGCCTACCCCGTCCTCCAACGGGGTGGGGTGCCGGTCGCGCACACTCCTTTTTTTCTTTTTTCCCGCTACCAGCACCCAGTCCTCCAAGGAGGGGGGCTGGGTGGCAGAGGAGGAAGGGCCAGGGGGCTGAGGCAGCAAGGAGGGAGGAAGGAAAGGAGGGGCTGGGACGGTAGGGGGAAGGGACGGCCCGCCCTGGGGTGGGCCCTGCCCAGGTCCTGCCGCCAGCCCTGCCTCCCTCTCCTCCGTGGACCTGGCTCTTGTGGCCACTCGGGTGCCGGTGCCCGCTTCTTCTTGCCCAGCACCACCGGTTCGGGTGCCCTCCGATGCCCAAGCAGTGATGGATCCATCCAGGACGAGAGGAGGAGGGGCGGTCCCAGGGCCTGTCGCGGTCGGGGCACTGCTGGTCTCGTGGCTGGCGCCCTCCGGGTCGGAGCAGATCCCGGGCTCCTCTTCGCGCCGGGCCAGGGGGCAATCCCTCCGGACATGCCCCGCCGCCTGGCACACGAAGCACCGGGCCTCCCCCAGGATGTAAAAGACCCGGTACTGGGCCCCTTGGTAGGCACCAGTATAGCCCCCTCCTGGGCTACCCCGCCCGGTGCTGCCACCAGCGACAGTTGTACTCGAGGCTGCCGGCGGAAGGAAAGCACATGCTGGAGGGCAGGGTCCTTGCAGCCTAGGGGGAGGGGGCTCAGGACTGACAGAGGCCGGCCCAGGGCAGCGAGGAAAGACAGAAGGGCGGAGTTGGGGAGGAAGGGCGGGACAGAGGAGAACACCAACCGCATGCCCAGGTCTTCCAGTGGCTCCAGGGGCACGTGCACGCCCCCTACTGCCAAGCCCCTCTCCACCGCCTCCTGGGTGGCGGCTTCCAAAGCCAGGAAGAAGACAATCTTCCCAAACATCCGAGAGGCTGCTACCACGGCTGCGGGCCCCACCACCCGTGCCAACGCCCGCACATAGGTTTCTACGTGGGGCGAGGCAGCCACCAGGAGGCAGCGGACTCCGTGCCTCCTGGTGAGTGTGGGGAAGGGGCTGCGACCGTCGGCGGTGGTAGTCCTAGGAGAGGCGGAGGGAGCAGGGTGCGAGGCGGCAGTCACCGCCTGGGTGCATGACCTGGGGGCTGAAGTATTGGAGCCTCCAGATGCGGTGGTGGGAACAGGGGGGCAGGGAGAAGGGGGAGTTGCACCAGACGTTGCAGCAGCTGGGGTAAGAGCCCCTGCCATGGGAGGTTTGGCCTTCTGGGCGGGCCTCTTGCCTTTCTTTTTCCCCTGGCCCTTCCTACCCTTTTGGGGGGTTGGGTTCGGGGCAGGGTCACCAGAGGACACCGCGGCGGGGGTGGCAGGAGCCTCGGAGCCTGTGCCTGTGCCTTCAGCCGAAGAGATGGCAAGGACCCCGGCGGCCCTGGACAAGGAGGCCGCCATTTCAGAGGTGGAAGGGGTGGCAGTGGAGGGAAAAGGGAGGGAGGCATCGCCAGATGGCCCCCAGGTGGTTGTAGAGGCCATGGTGAGGGGTGCAAGGGCAAGGGAATTTATTGGGATGGGGCACTTTAAGAAAGAACGGGGGAGGGGAGGAAGAGAGGAGAAGGGAAGGAGGAAGTGGCTACCCCTCCTCCACCAGCCAAGCTGAGGACCTGGTCAGGTGGGGGTGGGGCAGGAGGAGAGAGGAAGGTGCAAGAAGGCCACAACTCCCAGCACAAGATGGTAAACGGCTCCTGCTACTGCACTGGGACGTGTGTGTGGGGGTACAATATATGTAAGTGTGGGGAGGTGAGTGAGTGGAAGGGGAGGGGCTCAGGTACCTAACAGAAAGAAAAAGGGGGGGCATGGGCACAAAAGGGGGGCAAAAAGGAAGGGGGGTAGAACCAGCCAAAGAGGGGGGTTAGAGGGAGGAGTGTGCCCATGGGTGCCTGAGGGTGGGCCACACAACGGCTGCTGCTGCAGGGCCCCACAAGAGTGGGGTGGGGGAGGAGGAAGGGGCAGATGGTTTGGGTGGGGACCAGATGGGGAGGGCCCCGGCGGCAGCTGGGTGTGTGGGTGGGGAAGGATCAGTGGCTGTGGGAGGGGGGATGCAGCAGCCGCCAGCAGGTGGAGAAAGGTGGGCCCAAAGTGGGGGCCAGCAGTCTTCCCCCCTAAAAGGTGGAAAGGAGGGGGAGGCCCCCCTGCCAAGGAGCAGGGGGCAAGAGTCCCCCCCCACTTCCCCCACCCAGCAGCTCAGGAGGGAACTACCTGGAAAGGGTGGAGGGAGAAAGAGGAAGCTGGCCCAAGAAGGGGAATGGGGGGGCAAAAGAACAGCCCTACAGGGGCTTGAAGCAGCCAAGGGCTGTCTGCCCCCCTGCACCACACCTCCCAACCGTGGGGGGGTTCCCCAAGGGGAGGGGGGGCCCACAGCAGCAGCCCTGCAGGACCCTGTAGGAAGGGCTGGTATACGGCCTGGTGGGGGAATGCATTTTTGTTTCCCAAGTAAGGCAGACAGCAGAAGGCCTCATTAGCCTCAGCTGTGGCTAGTGGTTAATCAGCAGTCATTGGCTAGCTGAGGCTTTGCATTCGCTATAAAAGGTTCCCCCTGGCTGGTTGCGGGGGGAAGGTTTTGGAAGTTGCACAGCAAGAGGAAGAGGTAAAACAGGAAAGTGGTGGGTGAAGTGGCCCAGGGGTAGGTTGCTACATTGGGGCAGGGGAGAAGGCCCTGTCAGCAGCCACCTGACCTTGTAGGGGCCCTGGGCTGGAGTCCAGGGTAGACGGTGGGTCTGGACTACCCCCAACCCTTCCCTGAGGGCTATTCCACTAGCCCACGTGCAGGCCTGCAAGGGGATTGGCTTTATTCTGTCCCCAGTTGGACTTGCCTATGATGAGGATGGCTTCCTAAGCAGAGACTCCTGCCTCTGGAAAGGCCTGGGCAGATAAGGGGTCTCCATGAGTCTCTGAGGTACAACAGTGAAAACTGCCAGGAAGTGCAGGGACCCACAGGGGTTGGCAAGGGACTTCATCACACTGTCTTGAGTAATTTTGTAGCATCTGCAATTTTTGCCACCTCCTTACTCCATTATTCAGGTCAATTACTAATATGAAGAACAGCACAGGTCCAAATGAAGACCCTTGGGAACCATTAACTACCTCACTCCAGTATTTATATCCACCCTTTGTTTTCTTTATTTTAACCAGATACTGATCCATGAGAAGACCTTCCCTCTAATCCCCCGACTGCTTACTTTATATCTAGTATCTCTCTCTCTTCCTGTGAAAGAAGCTTTTTAGCCAGTCCATTTCTACTACATGTTGAACCTCTATAATCCAGAACTCTCATCTGGCAACTTCTGTAATCTGTCATGATATTAGTTAGCTGGACTGACTACTTATCATGGGTGTGGCCAAGTTTCCTGTGGCTCTATAAAGTTGTTTCCAGCCACCAGTCTTGGCTCTCAATGTTGTGTGCTGTTTTTTAGCAGTAATTTACCCCCTCCATGTCCCAGTAAGTAACCAGTGAAAGTGTTGGTAATGCTGCTAGACAATATTATCTCCAGCAGTCCAGCAAATCCTCTTGTCCAGCACTGGTCAGATCCCAAGTGTGCAGGATTAGAAAGGTTAAACCTGTACACAAATGTGACCTGCTAGTAGAAGCCTTTCAGTCCACTGCATACAAGCTGTATATGAAAAAACACATCCTACTACCACATTACCCATTTCAAGTTTTAGAAGGATCTTATTAAGCACATTGATTTTAGAGGACTAAGAAAGGTCACCCTTTAACATGAAGTTGTAAAGCAATCTTCACTATAGCAGTACTACTGCATCACTAGCCTTCAAAGAATAAGTTTACAGTGCTAAATTTATCACACAGTGAAATAAAATACTAGCTCAGTAGCCGAAAAGATCTGCTAAATGAATGTACTTTTTTCCTCCTTCAGAAACTACCATGCCAACTGAGATGAGATGCTGGGCAAACAAAACAATTTTTTCTGCAACAAGGTTGTCCATTAACAAATCATCACTGTGAGTTCTACAAACATTTATTCTTGATAGGCTGAGTAACAGTGATTTCTACTGCAATTTCATAAAGTGGCAGGAAGCTACTACATTGAAGAAACCAGTAGCTGGACTGTGACTGCATTCAGAGAGAGAAGATGCATCTTAGTAACTGTCTTGCTTGTCTGGAAAATACAACATTTTTATGCTAGGGTTGGGAAACTTATTCCTCCCTTTAGGAAACTCATTAACATCTGGAACTTTCAACCAACACCTGCATAAAGCCAGGCCAGAATTTAAAAAAGAAAAAAGGTCTGTATATGCCAAAGTAATATATTTTCCAATCTCATTAAAAGGCAGAAATCTACTTCAAGTTTTATACGCTTTGCCTCATTATAAAACTGTTTATATACCAACCTCTGCTTGGACGTACAGTTCTGGAAAAATCATATAATAATCTTTCCTAATGCTTTTAGACTGTCTAATTTTTCACTACTTATGACAATGGCTCAAGCCTTAACAATGCATTCCAAAGAAGGCAAAGGCACACTTTTTTTATTTTTTCTTACTTTTTTTTTAACCTCAGAAATTCAGTCAAGAAAGCAATACAGTTTCAGCAGATGCATTCAAGGGTGGAAAGCTACGGAGGAGCTTTTTAAGCTAACACTTCCTTTTAATGGCACATTTAACTAATGCCAAATTGCAGAGGGGTTCTAATGAAAGTCTATATGACACGCACATAAATACCAAACAAATTATTTTGATGGCTGTTGTTACAAAGAACAATGAAATACAAGAGGAGATATTCAAATCCTTATTGCTTTTTTATTTCAACGCCTCCCTTCCCCAACCCTGGCTTTACACAGCCAATTAATAATCCCGGGAGGAGTCCAATCTTATGTGTCATATAAGGTCTTATTTTGCTACCCTTGGTCTGACTGAGCAATGCGTTGATCCTAACAGTACTAATTGCAGAATAAGGTGCTGCTTAATGCAAGGGTGGTGGAATCTGTCCCACTACTCTAACTGGGATTGCGAACACTTTGCCAGGATGGACTACATCTTAATGGGAAAAGTGTCTGACACACCCCGGCCACTCACACTGGCAATTACATTCCAGGGCATCTGCAAGGGTGGATTAAATACAAAATCATAGTGAGAAGGTTTTTATAATGTTCTGAATTGAATTTTTATGGTGTTTCAGTGCTGGAAATGAGGGAGACTAACTGCATCATAACACATGCCAGTTCCTGAGACATCAGCCATATTTTCAGAATCTTTGATGTGCAATATTTTACATCCCAAATTCAGCATTAGAAGAAATATACAGCACTGTTGATTTTTAAAAGGTATATTATATATTGTTATATTTGCAGAGCCTGGGAGCTCTTTGAAGCAGGGACTTTTTGTTCTGCAATTGTACAGCTCAAGTTCCCAGATGCTAGCAAAAGACAAATAATAAATAAAGAAGGACCAAACGTAATGCTGGTATTACGCTGAGATAATTGAGCTTGTCTGTTAGCACCCCTATTTTATGTGATGAAGAACTACACGAACTTGCGTCCATTCCCTTTGGCTATGTCTACACTACAGCAATCTGTTGACAGACATCACTGTTGGAAGATAGCTTCTGCCAAAACTTCTATCTACAGCTTGCAGCCAGACAGTAAAGCAGGTTAAAAAAATCTGCTCTGTCAACAGAGAGCACCTGGACTGCTCAGCCGCGCTCTCAACAGAATGGCCAACCAGAAGCACAGTAGACAAAGCCCACACCCCTCGGAGCTTCTACCTCCATAGATTCTGTTGAGAAAGGCATTCTGCTTCACTGGGGAGAGGCAGGCAGCTGTCAGTGAAAGTGCCACATTCTGTACTGTCGACAGAATGCGTTTTGAGGGTGGACGCTCCACTAGTTTTGTTAACAAAACTGGCATTTTGTCGACAAAGCTCTCTAGTGTAGATGTAGCTCCGATGTTGTTTGTCTGAATTCTGTGTTTGTTATGACCTGGGTTGGTCTGGAAAGATCCAAGAATGGTACTTAAGCTGTTGGCCCTTCTTGATCTGGAGGATCAGTTTCTCTGAGCTCAGGCTGTTGGGTGTGCACCTGCACTGTAGGTCTGGAGTAGCTATAAAAGCAACAGTGGAGTTAAACAAGCTGTACTCTGATAAAAGTGAGACCAGAATTTGCCCTATTGTGATTAGCTACAGCATAGCTGGCTTTTCTCATTTAGTAAAAGCTACTAATTATTATTAAATGAGAAAGTTTTGCAATCAGCAACTTATCACTGGAGAGATTTTCTGTCTCCCCATGCCGTATTATGTACTAATGATGGTTAGAATTAAGCTAAACCTGTGTTACATATCCCATTAAATGCCTAGCAATGAGATGACTTTCACTTTAAATTTGAAACAGGCCCCTTGCTTCTATAGGCTGTCAGCAATAGCCTTGATTTTCACCCAGGGAAAAATGAAGTTTCTTATCTGGGAAAAAGCGAGGTCTATGCTGCCAGGTCAATGATTTTTCATTAACTCATTTCTGCATACCAATGACTGCAGATTTCCTCTGTGTGTATGTGCAGTTCATTCTCTTTCCATGAGCTCTTCTTGGACAGAAGATGGACTCTCTCACTCTGTACATTATTGGCTTCATTTATTAGAGATTCAAGCCAATATACTTCTTTATCATTGTCTTACACCTGGGAATCCTTTAGGCTTTCCTGGAGAAAAGCTGTAAAGCGTAACACATGACTTGAGGTCTGCAAGGGACAATTTGTAGCCCATTATGTTTCCCAGTGTTCTGTTAGATCTCATATGCTTTCTTCTTCACAGCCCTTATTTCCTATGATAAAAACCAAGATTTTATATAGGGTGTTCTTCAGTCAAAGCTCTGGGCCCCTTTTATGTCCAAGGACAGAACTTGCTCCCATTGTTTCTGGGACTGGTCCCACATTTTTGAGCATTGACTCCGGAGCAAGAAAGTAACAAGGAGCCAAACTCCGCTCCCAGTGAAACACTCGTGGGGTATGTCTACACAGCAAAGTTATTTCGGAATAACAGCCGCTGTTCTGAAATAACTTTGTGAGCATCTACACAATGCAACCACTATTTTGAAATAATTTTAAAATAGCAGTCGGCTTATTTCAAATTCTGTGAACTTCATTCTATGAAGAATGGCGCCTATTCCAAAATAGATATTTCAGAATAAAATAAAATAAGTTTTGCTTATTTTGGGGCTTCCCTGTAACGTGGACGTGTTATTCCAGAATATCATGTTTTGGAATAACAACTCCAGAATAAACTATTCCAGAATAACTCTGTAGTGTAGACATGCCCTGTGTGTTTACATGACAGCCACCCTGTTGGCGACCACTTTTGGGGTGTGAACAAGGACCTCTAGGACTAAAAACCCATGACTCTCTAACCAGAGTTGTAACAACTCACCCTGTGTGTATTGGAACCTGTAACACACAATGGCCTGTGGATTACCTTTATAACAGCTGCATCTTGTCTTTTTGCTTTACTGTTCCTTAAGCTTTCTCCTTGCTGTGCATGTGAGCACCGCTGATTGGGTGTCTATTGAGTTGATCCATGAAAATGTTTATTTTCTAGCCTTCAGTTCTCCCCTCTTCCGACACACCCTGGCAAAAGGATTGATCTGGGCTTAATTAAACAAAGCCAGCTGTTGCCAAGTTTGTGGCACAGCTACAATAGTTGCACAACTCAACCCATGAAATATTGTTTGGATTATGGAGCACAACTACCTGGAAAATCATGCAAATGTCTGTGACACACTCTACCAGGTAAATTAACATAGTCACTTATGGCTATAATATTTAAGTAATTATGTTATTGGCAGCATGTCCGAGCACCATATGTTCATGAAAGCTGACAAACTGTGTGTGTTTATCTCAGGGCATTTTTTATGAACTGACATCATGGGACTACAACAGGAGGACATTCGGTATCTCTGGGTCTGGCATCAAGTTGTACTTTTAAGACAAAATGGACTCAATTCCACTTCATACAATATTCACTCGTGGTACCTTGATAGCTCTCACTTACAGGTGCCTTAACTCCCAGGTAGCATAAGACTGACTTAGCAAGCTTTCCATTGCTGGACAGGCACGTCTGCCATCCATATGCCTTCTTCTACTTTAGCTTCAATAATGATCATTTGCACTCTATGGTATCCTTCAAAGCACTTTTACAAACATTGGCAAAAACCAACAAGTTAAAAATAAATATTTTACTGATGGGAAAGCTAAGGCACTTACAGAATGCAAATGCAAAGTGCTGCACTTAGGGAGGGACAATCAGTTTCACACCCACAGAATGGGAAATGACTCCCTAGGAAGGAGTACTACAGAAAGGGATCTAGTGGGTCAGAGAGGACCACAAACTTAATATGAGTCACCATTGTGACACTTGCAAAAAAAGTAAACATGATTCTGGGGTGCAATGACAGGAATGTTCTGGGCAAGACATAAGAAGTAGTTCTTCCACTCTACCTTGCACTCATTAGGCCTCCACTGGAGTTCTGTGTCCAGTTCTGGGCACTCCATTTTAGGAAACGTGGAGAAATTGGAAAGGGTCCAGGGAAGAGCAGCTAGAATGATTAAAGTTCTGGAAAATATGACCTATTAGAGAATATTAAAGTATTGGGTTTGGTTAGTTTTGGAAAAGAGAAGGCTGGGAGGGGACGTGATGGCAGCTTTCAAGTACCTAAAAAAGGTGTTACAAGGAGAAGGGGGAAAAATTATTCTCCTTGGCCTCTGAGGATGATAGGATTAGGAACAATGGTCTTAAATTCATTTCAAGGATGGTTTAGGTTAGACATTAGGAAAAATTTCCCACCTGTCAGGATGGTTAATTACTGAAATAAATTGCCTAGGGTGGTTGTAGAATCTCCATTGTTGGAGATATTTAAGACAGGTTGGATGAACATCTAACAGGGATGATACAGCTGGTGCTTGGTCCAGACATGAGTGCAGGGAACTGGACTTGATGTCTTGAGGTCCCTTCCATGTCTACTAATCCATGATTCTGTGATTCTATGGATTAAGGAACTTGCCATAACATAAAATAGAATCTTTGGCTCTATAGTCACTAGACAATACTCCCGCCCAATAACATGCCCCCAGGGCCAAAGAAAGGTCTGAGAGCTCTGAAAAAGTCTCTTGTTACTGATGACATGCGATGCATGATCCTTGCTGCAGCGTGGTCAGCAAATCCTGACACACGCACCTATGGCATGTTGATCACTTTCCTTTATACTAGGCTTCTTATATACATTTCCAGCTGTGATTCATAACTGGAGAGGGACAGCAAAAGAAAGCCGCAGAGGTCACCTTCCTGTGTATTCACCACCTGAGCTGTACGGTAGCAGACCGTTAGCCCAGAGTTGCCCTGCCACAGGGACACAGTGTTGACAGAAGCCCTAGTAACTTTAAAGGCCAAATAAATGGCAAGCCACAATGCTTTGTTAAAATAATGTTTTTCAAGGAGCTTAGGAAGGCAGTGATTTGTGAAGGGAGCTCTGACAAGGGAGAAGCAGTAAGGTTACCCTGAAAAATTTAAGGACTTTGAAGCAGGTTTTAATTTGTACAAAAGGATCTGCAGTGTACCTTCAGGCAATGGAGTTGTAAATCATCCCTTGTCAGGGGTCATTTATCACCACAACTTGCCCCTGGATATGGAAAGGGAGATAGAAGCATTCCAGCCGTTTGGCTCAGAGTGTCTCATTGATAAAACACAAATCTCCAAAGCAAACAATAAAATATCAATTATAAGTGACGCAATGGTTACCCAGAGACAATAAAAATAAGACAGTGGCAAAAAGGAAATATAGTTGAGTTTGCAGAGTTATTTGGATGATCTGAAAGAATACAGTGTTGGGGGCTATGCTCAGTGTTAGCTCACCTCTTGCTCAGGTACTGCCTGCTCGTGGCATCTGAGGAGATACTGAGGCCCGGTCCATAGTACTGCATAAGTTAGGAGACTGAAAATATCATCTCACCCTCTTAGCGTACATAGGCATAGCTATACCAACAGAAGAGGGCTTTTGTCAGAACTGTATTTGGAGGAGATGGTGCTACCATGCAGGTAGAAAAACTTGGCATATACTACATCTCCACTAGGTCAGAGGGATTATTTACATCACAGAGCCTAATAGGACTGCATACTCAAGCAGGGCAGGAAGAACTCCCTTACAGCCCTGCCCAGGCTGCTTAGACCTTGCATCCAGTTTCTGGAGCAGATGGGCAAGGAGCATAGCTGCCTAATCCATGGGTGCTCTGGGACTGGAGCACCCTTGGGGAAAAACTGGTGGGTGCAGAGCAAACAAGCTAGTGCCTCCCCACTGCCTCACACCTTTTATCTGCTGGTGGCTCACCTGATCAATTTCTCCTCTGCCATCCCAGTGCTTCTGAAGCATTGAGAACAGCTGATTTGCAGCATTCCAGAAGCTCTGGGAAGGACAGGGAGGAGCATGAATGGGGCACGCTCGGGGAGGAGATGGCATGATGAGGCGAGGAGGGAATGCAATCTTGGGAGAAGGACTCCGGGGGGTGGGGAGGTTGAAGCAGAGCATGGGGTGGAGCACCACCCTCCACCCCAGCAGGAGGCGAAATTGGTGCCTATGGAAGGCAGTAGGCTGGCAGGCAAGTAACAGTCAGTGCCTTTGCTGGGTGCTCCCAGGACACCATCCAGCACAGCTGAGCCAACATGGGGGAGTGTGGTAATTCACTGCTAGGATAGGCCTTTCCTCTGCAGCGTAATGTCTCTGGGGTTACTTGCCAAGCCTTGCTTAGGGATTGGTACAGGGGAAAGGAAATGTATCAAAAGCAAATTCTTAATTAAGGCTCTGCCGCTGCCTAAGCACCTTAGCCATCTAATTCTCCTTGGCTGACACAGCTCAGCTCAGTCTGAACACGAAAGACCAACTTGGGGTGATAATAAAAGAGTTCCACCCTCTCCCTGGTGTAACTACACCAAACTGTGTGGAGATCTACCAGGAATGAATTTGGCCCCAGGTGTTTATTCTGCTATGTGCTTTTTGCCAACCACCTGTTGTCTGTTGATCACGTCACCTGACACAATCCGGCATGAATTATTTATCTGCTCTGTTGCCCTGGCAGTAGTCGCAGAGAGAGCAAAGCAGCAGTTTGAAGTCATTTGTTAGTGTACCGGAAATTAATAGGAAAAACCTCCACAAGGATAAATTTTCAAAGCAATGTGCAGGGACTTAGCTGAACAATGAATGCATCTGACATTAATGGAATCCCATGTGGCTAAGGCACTTCATAGTGCTTGGGAAAAGGGCATCTCTTTTTCCCGGTCACAAAACAACATCTGGGGCAAACTCTGTCCTGGAACAATTTCACTGAAATCAATGTTGGTAAAGCACCCGGCACAATGAGACCTAGTACCGCAATACAAATAGCTGACCATCATCATCATCATCACCTTAAGGTGTACAGTCTCTCAGTGTAGATTGTGACATCTTCTGTGAAGCCCTGTTCTCTTCCAAGGGTTGCCTAGAGACATCACGCCTGAGCAGCTTGCCAAACCCCATGAATTATTTAATTTACAATGATCTACAGACAATACTGACAGACAGAATAGGGTAGTGTGGTGTACAGCTTTAATCGGCCTGACGCTGCTGCATTAATCATAGAGAGTATAGCTACTGGCATTCTCCTGCCTTCCAGTAGCTTCTAGAGATGGGCATGAGAAGAGAGAGGGAGACCAGTCACTAGAGCCCCAGTATGCAACCTCAGTGACCCATCTTGGGCCTGCTGTAAACCCAGTTAAAAGGGGTTTGCATTCCTACAACTCCCACATCACTCAAATTTTCACACAAGTTGGCAGGGAGACAGGAACCAGGCTTCCACCTGATTCCCAGCTCACCTGGGCTTGCGGGAGCCAGGAAACTGACCAGCCCACTCCCCAGAGTGGTGGGGAGCCAGGAACCAAGCAGCAGCCTGGTTCCCAGCTCCCCGCTGCTAGCGGGAGCCAGGAAATTGACCAGCTCATGGCTGGTCAGTTTCCCAGTTCTGACCAGCACAGGGCAGCCTGACATCCATGCAGCTGGGGGGGAGGCAGGGAGAAGGGGCTCTTAGCCTAGGCATGCCTGGCTCTGGGGCAGGGCACTGAGCCCCATATTATATATTTATTTTTCTCTCTATATATGTTGGAGTGGAGTGGCCACCCTACCACCCAAAAGAGGAGGACCCCTTCCAGAAGCCATTTTGTCTGGAGCCTGGCCCCTCCCAGTCACCTGGCTCTGAGTCAGGAGGTGTGGCAATGGCTATAAAAGCCCAGGCTGAGGACTCAGTTGGGGCTGAGCCTTCAAAGGATGGCTTTGGGCTCCCTGCCTGGGAGGTGGTTGACCAGGTGCATCAGGCCAAGACCTAACCCCAGTGGAACCTTGCTGCCTGCAGAAGACCAGCTGGACCCGGAGGACTGACCTGAGTACCCGCCTGAGTCTACACTATGAGCCAGCCCGAGGCAGTGGGAGAACTGGCCTCAGCCTGAGGCAGTGGACTCAATAGGCTGTGGATGCCTGGATCAGGCCACCCACACCCCAGCTGGACCTGGAACCCTGTAAACCCAGGGAAGTTTGCTGGCTGTGGGGTATGTGCTGGGGGGAGCCCCCCACCCAGGGGATAGAGAGGACTGTGACAGGTCCTTGGGCAGCATGTTGCAGTCTGGATTCCCCACTGACCCGTGCAGCAGACCGTGCTGCTGTGACCAGGGCCCCTGGGTTGGGATGCGGTGGAGCCGGTGGGCCCACGCCTCCCCACCCCCTTGTCAGGTGGCAGTCTCCCCACCCCCCACCAAGTGCAGGTGAAGTGTCTGTGCCCTGTGGGAACTGGGCTGGTTGCCCTGCCCTGAGCTAGGGCCTGGGCCACCCGTGAAACTGTTTGTTTGTTGCCCTGCCCTGCCTTTCTGTGGGGCTTGGGCTGTCTTGGATGTTTGTCAACGTGCCCTGAGTTAGGATGTGGGCTCCGTTATAGGACAGTTTGTTGCCCCACCCTGCACCAGGGCCTGGGCTTTCTCTTGGATGGTTGCTGCCTGGCCCTGCATTAGGGCTGGGGGCCTCCTGAGACTGTGAGTTGGCTGCCCTGCCCTGAGCTACGGTCAGGGCCTCCTAAAACTGTTTGCTGCCCTGCCCTGAGCTAGGGCCTAGGCACATTGGGAGCATGCGTGGGCTACCCTGACTGGAGCTAATTTTCCCAGCACCCACCTGAGGAAAGGCCAGGCTTCTGGAACTGTTGCCTCTCACCCACCAGATGCAAGGTGAGTTTCAATGAACTCGTAACTTGGGAGGTGCTTGATACCTATGGCAGTGGGGCAGAGTGGCCACCCACTGACCTGGAAGGAGGTGGGGGAAACTCTTCTGCAAGCCAAAACCAGCTACATTATCTAGATATTATATGTCTAATAGCTAGATATCTCTTTGCACTCCTATCCACAGTTATTTTGGCTCTTAGTCTCAAACCCATTGGCCGCACCCGCTCTAAGGCCCTTCTCGCTGTACTCGCACTCATCTTTTCTATTCCTGTTTGCTAGCAAAGACCACCTTCTTTTAGGGGCTTCCATGACTCTATCTGTAGTTCTCCTTCTGACTTGCAGACTTCAGTGTTACCTTTGCTTGGTCTACTTCCCCTTTCTCCCATCTCCAGGTGCTCCTCAGAAATCTGTCTGTCTCCTTTTTTCCCTGGATAACCTCATGCACTCCCATAGCATCTCACCACCTCTGTGATGACAAGACTTATAACTGTATCTCCACCACATCTCTGTTCCTCCCGCTCATCTGACATTCTCCTATCTCTTCAAATATTCCACCAGCAACACTTATCATTCCAATGTTCTCCTTGCTATGAAAATTTGGGTTGTTTCTTTACTCCGCCCTTTCTTTCTCTTCTCACCTGCAGACTCTGATACAAACGAAAAAAAAATAGCATGCAGACAAAAGCAACAGCTAAATAAAATAAAGCCGGACAATCTTGCTTAAGTCCAAATGTAGATTTAGTTGTTGTTGAGTTCTGGAGCAAAAGCTGGCTTTAATTTGAATTTTATTTGAATACCTCCCCCCAGAAGTTCATATAATTCAAAGAAACTTTTTTCAGAAAGCAACATGGCTTTGTTTGAGTTGTTTTTGAAATTATGAGAGCAGAACACTGAGCACAGAATTCTATCTACAAGGAACCTGATTTCCCCCATGAAACCACTGTTGATCAAAAAGGGTGTTCTTCATAACTGGAATAATCTCCTGGTGGAAATGAGCAGTTTTTTCAATAGGAAAACTGATAAATACAGAACAAAATTGTGCCTTTATCTCATTCCTTGAAGCAGGTAAGTAAAGTCTTGCTCTGTCTGCTCAGATCTTGGATTTAAGGTGAAGTACAGACTGCTCTCTGCTGTGAACAATTAGGCGTGAAGGGAATTAAGTTTTGGTTACACCACCTCAGCCATTCCCTCCCCTGCTCCCAGCCAGATGACGAGAAGAAGTAAAGTGCAGGTATTCCAGTCCTGCATTAATAAACTTTTCCCCACAAGAAGCAAGAGGAAACACAGAAATTCCCGGTCCTAGAGAAAAACAGCTACACACCATCTCTTTTTCAGGGTCAAACCTAAAGACTCAGCTTTTCCTCACTGTGTAGAACTCTAAAATATAAATGCAATAAAAAATCAATAGCTAACTACCCATAACATACCTCCAACAGCCCTTTAAAAGATGGGTAGTACCTTTAATCCAGATAGTTAAGATGACTAGCCAAAGCACTTCTCCCCATGCATTCTCAGAGAAGAGAGAGAATTGCATTCTGCACCCTCCCTCACCCATTAAACTAGCTCAAGTCCAGAGTAACTCCCTTTAGGCCAAAACTCTGAACTTACACCTGTGGAACAAAGAATGTGCAACAAGAGCATATTCAACATTTGTATTATGATAATGCTTTTGGGCACCAACCAAGCCCAGGGCTCTACACATACGCAGCATAAGAATATACAGCCTAAATCAACATGGCAGCTGGAGACTGTAAGTGAAAAATCCTGCCTAACACTGCACAGCTATTTAAGGGTTGAACAAGAAACATAACAACTGTTCTCCCATCACTAGGCTACCCACTGGTCCATTCAGTTTAGGTGGGTACAAAGCTTGCAACTGGGCTCTTTAATTTACTGGGTGAACTTCTACCTCCCATGTTATTACCAAGAGGGTCAAAGTAAATCATCACTACAATTTCTTCTGCCGTTCAAATCTGTGATTCACTGCAAAGTGCCCATGTATCTGTGCTTCTAGTGTCAAATATAGCTGACTCAATAGCCATACCCCCAAATGCTACTTTTTTAAGAGTGAAAAAAACACCCCAAAATGAAACCATATTGAATATATGTTTATATATAATCTATATTCAGTACTGGGCTGGAAATGCATGGGTGGAATATCATCTCCTCACTAGCCCACCAAGACATATGAGGTCTTGACAACAAGAACCTTTCGAGCGAAGTTACTTCTCTTGCTACGCTGACATAATGGTTTATGGAACTATCTCCTGGAATATCTGCCTCAAGTATCTCAATTTCCAGCTTCGTTCATTACAGAGCAGTTTAAGTACAACTCTGGAGCTGAAAGGAAGCTCTTCATCCAGTAAAACTGTCCCTGATTGTGAACCAAATGCTGTTTACTTTCTTAAAGAAATGTGTTGCCAGTTTTCTACATGGTGATGGTTGGAATATATCCCACAAATCATAGCAGAAATCTTGGCCACTTGACAAATAAATCCTAAATTAATACAGAAATATAGCCCTGAGCACATGGAGTCTTTAATCAATCCCTAATCTCCTTGAGAAGCATTTGACTTTACCTGGCAGAAGAGTGACAGATGATCCAGTGCTGTGTGATCAGTATAGCCATAGCAAATACTGCCTCCATTTCATAAATAAACTCCAATTGTTTAGGGCTGACCAAAGCCCACTGATGTCCATGGAACCACTCCAACAGAATACAGTAGACTAAAGTCCTAGGATACTTTACCCATCTCAAGAATAAATCTAAGAGGTCTGGAGACAATCCACCAAATAACCACACAGCAAATACTACAGGAATACAGTCATACCAATGCAGTAGTGTTTGAATGGTTTTTATTGTCCTGTAGTAAATGCACCTCTTCAACATGCACCAGTTAGGTCAACTGAAGAGTGTTGATCTAGCTATGCCTACCGCAGGGGTTTGCTTAACCTAACGACATCACATAGGATGTGTATTTTTTGGAAGGTAGCTAGATTAACTTGAGTTTTAGGTGCCAAGTAGGCCTCAAAGATCTCAGCCCAAAGACAAGCTTTATGGAAGCTAGTGCAGAACTTGGAACATACTTGAGAGAGGAAAAAAAAAGACTGCAAGATTAGAATGAACTGTAAGTGTTATGGAAAAGCTGTCGTTCCTCTGAGATCATTTCTTGGTTGCTTTCATGTCCTCCCCACCCCTGCAACTGTCTTCAGATTCAATTCATCCTCTCTCTTGCCCACAGTATTTAATTAGACCTCAACAATTTTTGTTTCCTGGCAACATGCAGGTTAAAAGAAGACAAATTGTTCTCAGGCAGACTATTTCTGTGATGTCCAAAAGAGATTTATGGCCACCAAAACCAAACCCTTATTGAAACAGACCAGGGAGCACATATATACCAAGCATAGGTTTACTGCCTCAGGCCTGCAGTGAGACAGCCACAGGCAGAGGGAGTTGGGGCATAATTAATGGGGCCAGTCGTCCTCCTGAACAGTTCCCAGTATAGGATTAAGGCACAAAACAGCTACCGCAACTAAAAAAAGGAATTCCTGACCAAGGTGATTACTGCTGAGTTACACACACCATGTCTTCCTTTTGCTATCAGGATAATGTACTCCTTTGAGCCCAGGCCTTTTGCTATCAGGATAATGTACTCCTTTGAGCATAGCCACATAAGGTAGCACCTGGTTCGCCTACCTGGCTCCATTTTGCTACTGGGCTCCCCACAGTGAATGGTTTGCTTGACTACCTACCTAATCTGAATGGACATTCACAAAAATAATTCCGTGTGCTGCCAAAAAAGATAATTGTTGAGCCAATCTGTAAACAGTAGCAACTTCAAAGCCCAGCATGTGCTGACTTACGGGCATCATCAATAACATGGGGAGAGACTAAACATTTCCCATGGTACTGCTCCATGGCATGCTGTGAATAACAAGAGTAAATATCTATTAAGAGCTTTTATTCAAACAGTATAGATTATGGACATGGTTGTGCAACATGAGATTTGGCCATTGCCTCACAAGCTGAGGTAATGGCTATTTTTACTTCCGTTCCAGTCATGCAAAGTCTATGCACAGGCTTAACTTAATGTTCTGTACGTCCTTGAAGCACTTGGAGATTACTTAGGCCAGGTCTACACTGAACCCTAACGTTGATGCTAGGCACACAGTTCCAGCTATGGCAATTGTGTAGCTGGAATCAATGTATCTATGATCAATTTACCTGACCATCCTCAATGAGGGAGGTCAATAGGAGAAGCTCTCCTGTCAGCCTCCCTTCCGCCTTACGTTATTGAGGAGCACAGGGGTCAACTGTCGCCCCCCAGGTGGTTTGAGTTTGCACATCCCCACTAGGTGCATCAAATCGAACCCCAGAAGATTGACCCACGAGGGTGAGTGTAGATGTACCCTCACAGTGTGTAGCAGAAGTACATACATAAATTGTTGTTGAATTGTGGCTTTAAAATGTAAGGTCTGGTCTTGCTTATTATGCTAGTCCTAGTTTCAGCCCTCCAGTGCTAGACACTGTACAAACTCAGATGCCACTCCTCGGAAGACAAAGGGAGGGGAAAAAAGCAGAGGAAGCCAAAGGCTGAAGCCATCTCATCTGCTGCAGAAAGCCCTTCAAGCACATGCTGCTGCACTGGAGAATGGGAGATAAAGGGCTGGTAAAATGGGCAACAACATGAGGCCACCCCAGACCCTCTTTTGGACATGGAACATCTTTTCACTGCTTGTGTTACAACCCTAGCCCGGTCGGACCCTGCTACTTGACTGCAGATTTTAGGGGTGGCTGCAATACAAATTATAATAACCACAATTTAAAGCATTCTATTACCTCTCAACAGAAAGTGCCCAATCTAGCAGCTTTTATCTGAAAAATCCTTATTAATGTGATTTCAAAGAGATCTCTGGCACAAATCTAGCAGTTGGTCCCTAAGCCAGAGAACAGTTTGAAAATAAAAAGTTCTGAAGTTAAAAGCCAATATTGTACTTTTTAAATAAATACTGTTGGCTCAATTTTAAGCTCACAATAGAGATTTTGTGAAAACAGGAACTTAACATTTCAGAAATTAGACTCATGGTTTTGTTAGCTTTTTCTTTTAAATTTAAATGCTTAAGTTTCTGGTGTGAGAACAAGCCTGGGAAATTTTCTCTCTTGGGCAGTCTGTAAGTGGCAGAATGTAGGGTATTCAAATGAAAGTGTCATGATCTCAAGCTTCTAGCACCACTATCATGATGCTAGGGCCAGGTCTACACTAGACATTAAAAGTCTATTGTAGATATGTAATTCTAGCTATGGCAATTGCTTACAATTAATTGCAATCGACTTACCTGGCTGTACTCACAGAGGGAGATCGATGAAAAAAACTCTCCCATTGGCCTTCCTTACTCCTCGTGATATTGAGGACAGGGGTTGTCTGTCGACCCCAGACAGTCTGATTTTGCACGTCCCTACTGGGCATGTGACATTCAACCCTGGAAGATCAAACCTGACCAACTCAATCTTCCATCTATTGAAGACATACCCTGACATGAGGACCTTGTTGCAAAGCTAAGCTAACACATGCACATTTCTGCCCACAGGGAATTTGTACAGCTTACCTACAACTCTGCTGAAGACAGAACATATAATGAAATCAAATCCAGCATCAGCTATGGTGTTGCTTTAAAAATATAGGCCTCTTTTGCCTTGATCTCTTCTATGCAGTTTTGGGATTGATCATCCCCTGTTCCAGCTCTTTGCAGCTGCATTCCCTGTGGGAAACATATGTAAAGAAATCTTCATCTGTCTGTGTGCACAGGCCCTCAGATGATGAAACACAAATTAATTTTCTCTCCTTTCTTCTGTTTCAATATTCATTCCTTGGATTTATTGTCCGTCTGTCTGTCTAAACCAGGGTTTCCCTCTAATAGATCATCATATGCTGGCATATTTATCATGTACTTCACATGGTGCCTCTCAGCGTATCTCAAAATGTAGGTGGAACTATTTAAATGCAAACAATGTGCAAAGGTATTTGTTCCTCTTTGTCGCTATATTGAAGGATGTTGGGGAGGGGGCAGAATCACTGAGGATTCAAACCCATTTAAGATAATATTCAGTTTTTTATGGTGACTTCACTTATGTACACCCTGAACATTACCTGTGCTTACTGGAACAGTGTTCTGCTCTTGTTACGACTTACTCCATCCCAACCACGATGGGCCAAATCCTTTGCTGGTGCCAATAGACACAGTGCCATTGACATCAACTGATTTATACCAGCTGAGGAACTGGCCTTACGATGAGAAGACAGTAAGTTGCATGCTCCAGCACTCAGATGGGAAAAGTTTTAATTTTATGCAATGTTAGGAATACTCTGGAAGTTAATGCAATTAGTGCACAAAGGTAAGGACATCCGTAACTTTGCAGGAGTGGGTCACAGTACAACTAAATAACATGCTAAAAATATAAAATTGGCCAGCAAGGGAAGGACAAAAGTACTTCATAGGGCACCTTCACTTCCAACCCTCAGATAGTTCCATGAAACTAAAATGCATTTACTAAACCACTGTATTTTCAAAACTATTTCCAATAAACAGATCATTAGCTAGCAGAGCCATGTGACAGGAGTGTGTGTCTCCTGCTCTGAAGAGAAAGGAAGGCATTCTGCATTGGAGCTAACCACCACTGAGAACCTCCAGGGAAGGGTTGATGGTAGCTGCTGTTTGCACTGGAGACCCTGGGAATGTCTACACTTATGGGAAGATTGATGTGCTGGGGGTCAGTCTTCTGGGTTCAATTTAGTGTGGCCAGTGGGGATGGGATACACTAAATCGAACTGACATGGTGCCGCTGTTGACTCTGATACTCCCGGCAGTTGCGAAGAGTAAGGGAAGTCACCGGGAGAGTGTGCCTCCTGCTGCGTGGATGGTGGCAAAAATTGGTTTTCAATACGTCGACTCCAGCTATGCAAGTCTCTTAGCTGGATTTGTGCATCCAAAATCAATTTTACCTCCTAGCGTAGACATACTGTGTGATAGCCAAGTCTAGACAAGAGCAGGGAGGAGACTACACTGCAGAGGTGGCTTCTCCTTTCTCAGTTTGGCAAGATAAGGATGATTTTAAAAGCCAGGACTACTGTCATTCCTACCTTAGGACAGTGTTTTCTCTAGAGTCAGAGGGAAAGCACCAGCACATACTCCAGACTGCGGGACTCTATCACACTAGCTCCTGGAGCCCGTAGGTAGTACATGCTCTATATAACTTTACACAACACCCTTTGGCCATAGAAACACAGTATTACAAAAGAGCTTCCCACTAATGTCCTGAGGAAGTGGAGATGGCTGAGAGGCTAAAACCAATAAGAAGTAGAGCCCTGAACTTATGGTCTCCAGAGCCTTGTGCTTAAATGCACTAGGAACCTCTTAGGCAAGGCATCTGTTGAAGGGTGTACCTTCTTGTGGACACTTGGGAGAGTTAAGAGGTGAGCTTTATGTTTGGTCTTTAAATAAAGGGATGTCTGTTTCATGACTGTAGCTAATGAAACTCTTATCAGCTGAAATACATTTTCAGACCTCTTCTGTAAATAGTGCTGCTGCCATATTTTCTATGATCCTCCAGGTAATCCCCAGAGCCACTAAACATAAAGTGTACAGTATTACTATTTAAACAGCAACTCATGGTAGATCTACATCTTTGGGCAGTGGGGGCATGTATACCATAGGTTTTAAGTATTCTAAACAGTGGAAGGTATGCAGGGAGATTTCTTGGTTTTGGCAGCTTTGGTCACAACACTGTTTACATACAGCATACATATGTCGGGTTTGCATTAGAGCTGTCTACATACTATACACAAAAAAAATCTATAAAGAGGCAAAGATTTAAAACAAATTGGCTAAAATTACTTACCAGGAAGAGCTTTCTGATTGCACTGAGAGGAATATGCTGCAGACCAGCCCATTATCAGAGTATTAAGAGAAAGCAAAGTTCTAGTTTGTAATTGCACATTGTCAAATCAAGAACTTGATTCTAGAAGTCATGCTCATCTGATCAGGAAACAAACATTTCAGGTTCTCTGGATCTAATCAATGCCTCTCAAATTTTGAGTATGAACAAACAATAAACCAACAGCTATTCACTAATTTCAAATGATAGATAAAAGACAATCCTAATTTGTTAGTGGACAACTCAAAGAGAAATAGGTGAAATTAATCAAACAGATTTTTTACCACCAATTTGCATCATCTTCTAAATAAAAATTGATGCTCCATAGAACATACCAGGAGTAGCAATAGAAATGGCTGTGCCAAGTCACATAACGAAGGACCAAATTTATAAATATTCCTCCAAAATTGTTATATTTACATCACCAGGTGTTGGAACATTTGCTTTTCAAGTAGTCGTTTGCTGCAATCAGCAATTAAGGAGCTTGAAAGCATGTTTTCTTCAAGAGCAACTTGCAGATTAAATTCATCATCAGCATTACTCTGCAGTTTGTCAGTGTGATTTACACATAATGCACAGACATGAATGTTACCTTGTAGCATACAAATGGGGATGATTTTCAGGGGAACATGTCATTTGCAAAGTCAAGCTTGAGACTTGGCGAATCCACAGTTGCACAGAACAAGAATGCGAGAATGACACATGCTAGAGGCAAAGACAATACCACCTTGACATTGCCATGTGGCAATCAGACGACTTGTCTCTGCTTATACCAGATGTAACATATAAAGCTGAGAGTTTTTTTAATAAAAGTCATGGACCGAGCGCAGGCAATAAACCAAAATTCACAGCCCATGACCTGTCCATGGCTTTTAATATAAATACTCCTTGACCAAATCTTAGGTGCAAGAAGATGGCGGTAGCATACCATTGCTGTGGGGAGTCTGAGGGCCAGTGGTTGGCCCCTGCTTTGACAGCAGGAGCTGATTACATCCAGCTGCCATTGAGCGCCCCCATAACTGCTGCTCCAACAGCCTCCAGTGTTGCCCATAGGACTGCTGCTGCTCTGGGGCCACCCCTGGTACTACTGCTGCTCCAGCAGACACCCAGATCAGCCACACTGGCTATTGCTGGCATAGTCCCATGACCAGCCGCTGCAGAAGTTACAGCTGCATCTGAAAGTCATGGACTTCTGTGACAGACTTGTAGCCATGGTAATACACTCTCATATGTGCATAACTGTATGTTGGCAGTGTTCATCTAGCTATGTTGGTCCCAGGCCATTGTAGCGAGAAGATGGGGGAGGCGATATCTTTCATTGGTTCTACTTCTGCTCGTGAAGGAGAAAAGCTTTGAGTTCCACAAAGCTCTTCTTCAGGCCTGAACTCTCCTCAGTTCTTGATGCGAGTCATTTGTTGTTGCATCAAGGACATCTAGAACAGCACTGGTCATTACCAACAGCCCCCAACTCAAATCACTTCAATGCATCATTAAGGACCTACAACCTATCCTAAATCAGGATGCCACACTCCAGAAGGCCCTAGGTGACAGGCCTGTTTTCTCCTATAGACAACCTCCCAGCCTTATGAGGATTCTCACTAGCAATAACAGGCTATATCACAATAATACCAATACTGGAACTTTTTCTTGCAACAAGCCCTATTGCCAACTTTGTCCACATATCTATTCTGGAGATACCGTCACTGATTTGCTCACCTTGATAATATTTTTCTGATTTGTCAACCTTGATAACTATTTTTGGTTCTCTGTGCCTTAAACATTGAGTATGCTTTGGTATGGCTAAGCTCTGAAGAAGTGGGTCTGTCCCACGAAAGCTCATCACCTAATAAATTATTTTGTTAGTCTTTACAGTGCTACTGGACTGCCTTTTTTTTTTTGGACCTAACTATGTTATTCACAGAATCACAGGCACATTCTCCTGTTCCTCAGCTAACATCATATATGCCATTATGTGCCAATGGCGCCCACACACCATGTATATAGGACAGACTGCAAACACGCATCGACAAAGAATGAATGGACACGAAACAGACATCAGAAAACTCCTAACTCACAAATCTGTAAGCCAGCACTTTAATGGAGTGGGCCATTCTGTTAATGACCTGAAAGTCTGTGTTTTACTGAAAAGGAACTTTAACCATCATTTACAGAGGGAATGCTCAGAACTGTCATTTATATTCAAATTCAACACATTAACACGTGGTTGGAACTGGGACAGCAATTACTTGGGCCATTATAAGGACTCTTTTATATATGTTGTTTTATCTAGCTCTTAACTTCCCCACCCCACACCCCCTTCCTGCTGCCCCTTTGGTCTTCTGATTTGCCAACCTTGATAACAATTTTTGGACCTCTGTGCTTTATATATATTGAGTCTGTTCTGGTATGGCTATGATCTGAAGAAGTGGATCTGTCCCATGAAAGCTCATCACCCAATAAATTATTTTGTCAGTCTTTCAAGTGCTACTTGACTGCTTTTTTTCTCTCTCTTCAGTGAGTGAGTGAAAAAGCTCATTATCTCCAGGAATACTTCTAATTAAACATGATGTAAAAACACTGAAATAATTATTAATAGAGTAATGGGTGACAACGCAGGAAACACTATTTCCTTTTTGCACATTGTTAAGAGTGATCAATTTAACAAAAAGCTATCACCTGTGTGTAAAAGCACAAGTATTGTTGACCTTGATTTAAGTGCTCTTAACTTTGGTGCTGAATCCGTGATTTCCACCATGGGAGTTTGGCTGCCACATCAGTGTTATCTGACGGTAGCATTCATAACCACCAGGACTGGACTGAACTATGACTCACTCCAAGCTGCTAAGTAACAAAGAGGAAGCCGTGCTAGTCTATACACTATCAAAACAAAAAGCAGTCAAGTAGCACTTTAAAGACTAGCAAAATGGTTTATTAGGTGAGCTTTCGTGGGACAGACCCACTTCTTCAGACCATAGCCAGACCAGAACAGACTCAATATTTAAGGCACAGAGAACCAAAATCAAGGTCTTAAACTACTGTGCCTTAGTGATTACAGTGACAAACGAATGAACTGCATTCTCCCCTCACATCCATAACACTGATTTAGTATTTCAATTAATCTTGGCTAGACGCCCTTCAAAATTAACGTAAATACTTTTCAAAATAAGTCATCAGCACGACGTCGCTGTATACTAACAAAGACATCATTTAATTTATTTCTTCTCACTAATAGTCCTCTTCATCACTCATGTAGTCAAATACAAGTGTATTTCCTGCCACATAGAAACACAGGAGTGTCATTGCTGGGTTGGCAAAACAATGAAGACGTTCATAGTGTTTTCCTTTTAAATGTCTTCAGAAATCTTAAATCTGGTTACCGTATCCTAACCAGAGATGTATGCTGAGGATGAAAAATCCATTTTGTGAAAGATTTTTGAGATTTAGACATTTGTTTTCCTGCTAATTCAAAATGAAATTTGAAAATTTTGAATTTTGCCGCACAAGAAGTTTTCCTACATTGTTTCAGATCAATATAAATATTTTGATTTTAAATTGTTATATATTATCTCTGTCTACTCCTGACTGTCCTGTAAGCATCACTTTATGGCCCAAAGATACATTCAACTCTCATTTTCTGCTGATAATAATAAAGGCTCAAACTCTCCAATTAAACTGAGCAAATCACTGGAAAATAGTTTATTTACGGACAAATGCAGTTTGGGGTTTTTGATCTACCCTGTTTGCCAAATATTATTTAAAATTTCCATATTTAGATCAGCCTAGGCTCCCGCCCTTGCTCAATATATTGGAGTTGTCAGCACATTGAGAAAAATCAGTTATTTGTCTCATTCTCCTCATTGCATGATTGGAGCCTTTGGATCCCAATTTAGTTCTTCAGCAGAGGGAGGTAGACTCCATGGCCTCCTGAGGTCTCTTCCAGCCCTAGGATTCTGGGATTCCATGAGGTGGAAGTGTTCTGACACAGGCTTCAAGACATGCTGCAATGCTTGTTTTCTCTAGAGTTTTGCGTAGGTAGTCAGCTGGAAGTGGGGGGGCGGTGTGTGGCCATTCAAGGGAATGACTGTTGATAATCCTGTTTATAGACAGTCCATGGCTATGGTTACACTAGCGAATTTTGATGACAAAATTGGTGGAACTTCCACACACAAAATGTGTTTTGTTGGCAGTATTGCTTTAAATTCACACCTGGCCTTAACTGGAACGAACACCCCTGTGTAGATAAGCCCTAATTCAAGACCCAAAACTGCAAAGTTGAGAAGAGGGGTAAATTGTGGCAGATGAATGAGAGAGAATCCCTTAACTCCTAGCTAGCTGAGCAGCAGCAGTTTCTTCCTGTTGATTTTCAATGCTTAAAATACATTAATGCTTTAACTACCTGAACAGTTAAATTAATTAATAATTAATGCTTCAACTCCCTGAATAGTTCAGGCATGGGGGGGGGTCAGAAGTCTTGCACAATAAACCATGAAGAAATTCTAAACATCTTCTTATGGGATACAGTTACATCACAGCGCAGCACACAGGGCTGCTCACTGTCCTGGATGCCCTGTCTGTTGAGAGAAGGCCCTACAGAGCAGCCATATTGAGAGGACCTGTCGGCAAATGGTGCTCTTCCTCATCTGGCAGAGGCAGAAGGTTGTCGGCAGAAGCGCTGACTTTTGCAGACAACCTTCTGCCTCTGCCAGATGAGGAAGAGCACCATTTGCCGACAGGTCCTCTCAATATGGCTGCTCTGTAGGGCCTTCTCTCAACAGACAGGGCATCCAGGACAGTGAGCAGCCCTGTGTGCTGCGCTGTGATGTAACTGTATCCCATAAGAAGATGTTTAGAATTTCTTCATGGTTTATTGTGCAAGACTTCTGACCCCCCTACATGCCTGAACTATTCAGGGAGTTGAAGCATTAATTATTAATTAATTTAACTGTTCAGGTAGTTAAAGCATTAATATATTTTAAGCATTGAAAATCAACAGGAAGAAACTGCTGCTGCTCAGCTAGCTAGGAGTTAAGGGATTCTCTCTCATTCATCTGCCACAATTTACCCTTCTTCTCAACTTTGCAGTTTTGGGTCTTGAATTAGGGCTTATCTACACAGGGGTGTTCGTTCCAGTTAAGGCCAGATGTGAATTTAAAGCAAAACAGAATGTTCTGATTAGCACAGTGCATGAACAAGTTTACTCCCAAATAAGGATGCTTTATGCCAAAGTAGCTTAATCCTCTTTGGAAATGAATTGATATAACTCAGACAATAGGCACTTTAATTCTCAACCAGGCCTTGTGTACATGATAAATGCTCTGCTAATATAACTGTATCATTATGGGCCTCTAGTGTAGATGCACAGCTGGTCTATGTGCACTATTTAGCCCAAGAAAAGCATAGCTGTGTCTACACTTTTTTTTCTGACATAGCTATGTCAACTGAAGGTTGGGGAAAGTGTCTTTTTCACACTCCCCTAACCAGTGTAAGCAATGTCAAAAAATCTTTGGCCTGAGAGTTTCCACACGCAGGGTTGATCTGGTTTAACTAATCCTCTTTAAAACAACATTTAGTTAATTTGGATTAATTCCCCTGAGTGTCTCAATGTAAACAAATATCAAGGAGCCTTAAACTAATTCACCATTCAGCTTTGGAGCTAAATTTTTGTTGAAAATCAGAAGATTCCCTCTGAAGAGCCTTTGCCATGGAGAGGAGACAACTCTGGTCAACTGAAAATACCTAGAAGACAAGCCAGTGTTTCTGCATGTCTGCTTCATGCCATGTGTGCTGGTTCTTATTCAGTTGACAACTTGGAGTCGTAAGAGACCCTACCATACTTATGGAAGCAGCTAGTAGGATGGGACTTTTCTTTCAGAGGCAGGGTGTGTCTGTGTCTCATTTGGATTCATTAGAGGATTATATGGACTCCAGAAGGGGTTATACCTTGGGTCTTTCTGCCACCTTCAGTCAATGCATGATGAGGTTGCCTGTTTATTCAGTTGTGCTTTATTATTGTGCTGCCCAGGCTGCACTTGCTGTGTGATGGTACCTACGTGGTTTTGCTTTATTAATCCTCAAATGGTTGGGGACGTGGCTGCCTGTCTTTCCCTGTGAAGGCACCAAAGTTGCAACCAGCAAAGGAATCTGAGCTACCAAGGCAGATGGAGATGGCTTCAGGGTCTTTGCCAGGATAGGCCCGCAGCATTCGACTCCATCCCAACAAAAGCTGCGTTTGTTGACCTTATGGACACAATGCAATGCTATTCTGAGATAGGCTATGGCAGAATGGATATTGGCCTTGTCATACAAAGTGACCTGGCAAAAGGCTGAGGGATGGGGAGGCTGGTATAAATGGCCATGGCTTTGTATTTTGGGATTTGTACCTTGGACTCTGTATTTTAAATTGCTGTCAGAGTGCAGGAGCAAATGTAAGGTAACAGACCTCCCAGAGGACAGTAAGACAGCTATCCAAAAAGCCATTAAAATAGGTTGAAAAACTGATGATGAATATTGATATTGACACATCGGCCGAACAGAGTTGAAGATAACTGTATCTTTCTGCAGCTACCAGGCTCTGTGTACAAATTACAGTAGTCCCATATAATTAGCATCAACCAAATCAGGTTACAAAAATCAATAGGAGACAGGATTTTTTATGTCAGTTCAAACCACTGAGATTATTGTTTTTAAGAAATCTCACTGGCTAAAAAAATACCCCAGTCTTTCCTGTTTGGGATCACACAGTGATACACACAGCTGTCTGGCTCTTTTCCGGGTCTGGTTTGCAGAGGGAATCCTATTGCCACGCCACAATGTACCTAGCTGCCCCTCTCGTGATTCCCTCTCTTGAGGTTCTGAGCAGTGCGAGCAGATGGAATGTTCACTCTTAATCTTAATATCCGCCTATCAGCACATAATAGAATCATAGAATCCTAAAGCTGGAAGGCACCTCAGGAGGTCATCGAGTCCAGCCCCCTGCTCAAAGCAGGACCAACCCTCATTAAATCATTCCAGCCAGGACTTTGTCAAGACAGTGCCAAGGAAGGCACTAGAAGGGCAGGAGTGCAACAACCTTATTTAAAATTAAAAAATAACATCCTCGAAGGTCTTTCTTCTATGCATAGAACTTGTATGAGACGGGCCTTGGGCTCCTAGTTAAATCCACTCTGCTCCTCTGCAAGCCTAATGATGCTGAGGGGGTGGGGTAGTAGGCAAGGGGTGAAAGGCAGTCTGTAAATTTGGCCCCTCATGTTCACTACGCCCTGCAGTCATGGAGGACTGGGTCCATACTGGAAGGTCTTTCAGCTTCTTTCATGCAAAGGTGGATTCCATTGTACAAGCCCTACGTGGTGGCGTGATGATAAGAAGGCAGCAGAAATGTGACCTGGTGCTGGGTGGCAGTAGAGACCGCAAGGAAGCTACACTGGAGTTGAAAGCTAAGGGAGAATTCAACCCACAGCATGCACAGCTTAGAAAGTTTGGAATTATCATAGGTGGGAAATATGCTACCTTCCTGGTTCCGTACTTGGTCTTTATTTCCCCCCAACCCCTCACAATGGGCTAGGGACTCTTTAGGCCTAACAAAGGATACATCTATACTTATGGGAAGACCAGTCTTCTGGAGTTTGATGTAGAGCACCTAGTGGAGACATGTTAAATTGAACAGACACAAAGCCCTAGTCTTGGTCCACGCATCTCCAAGCACTGAAACAAATTCACCCTGTGCTCTAAGCACAAAAAGTTACCCTGGGGACCCAAGGAATATCTGCACACACAATTTTTTCCTTTACATCAGTAACATTCACTCTCTAAGTCTTTTCCTACCCTGGGCCTTCCCTGCCCAAAGAGACCAGCTGGAAATTATTGCGAGCATGGCTGAATGCCCATGAAGGGAGGCCAGAGCTCTTTGACTTAACTTCATGGACTACGCATATTAATGGTGCTTGCAGGGCAGTGGAGAAATCAGCTGCCAATGAGCTACCACTCTTCCCCACCAGCCCCGAAAGTTAAGTCATGGCAGAGGAAGAAGTAATCCAGTAAAATATTAGACCTGAAAGACGATCCTAGATACGCAATTCCAACTATGACAATTGCGTAGCTAAAATCAACTTCTCTAGAATCAACTTACCTGGCCATCCTCACTGCAGGAGGGCAACAGAAGAAAGGTTGACAGCAGACTCCTTTACTTTTCACGATAACAAGAAGTGGAGAAGGTCAACTGCCCGGGGCAAGGTTCTCATCCAGCCAGGGACACAAGCAGATCTGACTCATGTCAGCTAGGTAAATGTGTGAATTGGTTAGCTAGAGATGGCAACCTAGTGGGTGTCCTGCTGGGGTAGAGTTGACCAAACCGTACATATGCTTTTGGCACTTGATCCAGAGGTCACTGAAGTCAACAGAAAGTCTCATCTAATTCAATGGGCTTCAAGATCAAGGCACGAGCCAGTCTGCTGTCGCCATTTGTTACTTGTGTGGTTGATCTGTCTCTGTACATGCTCCTCCTGAGCCAGGCCTGACCAGCTGGCAGCTCTCTCTCTAAGAACGGAGCTCCCAGTGAACAAGGGGTATGGTGTTCCACCTGTGCCCTGCAAGGCAGCACTACCAGGAAAAGGAGTCTCTGAAGAGAAGAGCCTGAAGAGCGACAGGGGAAGGTGGACCTGGGGGCACTGAGAGCAGCTGGGGGGAGAGGGGCCAGTGCAGTGAGGAGGGTGGACATGGGAGCAGATGGGGGTAGTGGGTTGCGGAGGGTCCTATGGAGATGGTAGCTGGGGGGGGAGGAGCAGTGAAAGGTGGGGAGGAGGGTCCTGGGGATATGAGGTCATTGCTCTGCAGGGAGCTATGGTGACTCGTGGTGACTGGGAGGTATGAAGTAGTGGGATCCTTAACCACATTCTCCACACCCCACTGCCTTGTGGGTTATCCTGGGAAGGAGCAAGGCTAAGGGAGTAAACCCTGACAGAAAAGCCAGAATGGAGGCCGAAGGTGGTTCGGTGTCAACTTCTGGCACTGTTCCAGCAACTCCTGCAGCTGAGCTGGTACCAGACGTGGAGGTTATTCTCTCTTTGGACTATATCAGTAAAGCTGAGAGGGGGACACTGGTGTCTGGGCAGCCCAAAGTCTCCATAATAAGTGCCCAGGCTCGCGCCCGGACAGGTACTCCGGCATCGCTGAACAGCGTTGCATCAACACGGGAGGCAACAGATACTGGTTATAAGCTCTTGCTCGACTGGCGTAGAGAACGAGCTCCAGGGGTTGCCTTCGACGGTGGGAGAGATCCTCGCATCTCACTGGACAGTCACTGCCTGCCTCAAGCTGGGCAGCCCCCAGCCAACAGGGTACTGTCCCACCACAGTTCACCTGCCTCGCTGGGTGCGTGAGGCTTAAGGTTCCTGAACCTGACAAGTGACTGAAATTTGGGCACCAGGCAAACCAATAAGAAAATCAACAAGAAATCAGAAATATCAACAATTTAAGCTTGCTTGCTGGAATGTGCGGACCATGCTGACCGGCTTGACTGAAGATCTTCAGGCCATCAGTGACACCCGAAAGACTGCTGTCATCAACGAGGAACTGAAGATGCTCCGAGCTGATATCGCTGCACTGCAAGAGATGCGTCTCGCAGATTCGGGATTTCTAAAGGAAAAGGACTACACCTTTTTCTGGCAGGGTAAAGCCCAAGAACCACCCAGAGAGCATGGTGTTGGCTTTGCTGTCAGAAACACCCTTCTACAAATGGTTGATTTAGTCATGGGAGGATCAGAAAGACTTCTTCAGATCACGCTTCAAACTTGCGCCGGTCCTGTCCACCTGATCAGCGCTTCTGCTCCAACCCTGTACGCCACACCAGAAGTAAAAGACAAGTTCCATGACGTGCTTAGTGCAGTGCAGTGCAAATACCTGCTCGTGAACAACTGTACATCTTGGGTGACTTCAATGCAAGAGTTGGAGCTGATTGGGCCTCATGGCCTTCCTGCTTAGGACACTTCAGTGTGGGAAAAATGAATGACAATGGACAGCGTCTCCTTGAACTGTGCACGTACCACAATCTATGCATCACAAACACATTCTTCCAAACAAAGCCACAGCACAGAGTGTCATGGAGACACCCACGCTCGAAGCACTGGCATCAACTAGATGTGGTCATCACTAGGCGTAATAACCTCAGAAACGTCCTTCTGACACGCAGCTATCATAGTGCTGACTGTGATACAGATCACCCTCTAGTTTGCTCCAAGCTCAAGCTGAGACCGAAGAAGCTGTACCGCTCTAAACCTGCTGGAAGGCCCCGCATTGATGCCAGGAAGACGGCAAACTCGGAGAAAGCTGAAAAGTTCAGAGAGACCCTCCAGGAAAATCTGCGCGGAGGCCCTGGGAGCGCCGATGCGACAGCCAAATGGCAACATCTGAGGGATACAGTTTACAACACGGCCTTGTCGGTGTTTGGAAGAAGAGCTAGAAACACAAACGACTGGTTCGAAGCTAACTCCGATGAGATGATTCCAGTCATTGAAAAGAAGAGCGCTGCACTCCTGGAGTACAAACGCTCACCGAGCCAGAGTACCCAGCAAGCACTTAGAGAGGCCAGAAGAACAGTACAGCAGACAGCCAGGCACTGTGCCAACAACCACTGGCTCCAGCTATGCAGCAGCATCCAGACCTGTGTCGACTTTGGTAATCTCAGAGGAATGTACGAGGGTATGAGGAAGGCATTAGGACGCACCCAGAACAAGATGGCACCTCTGAAATCCAAATCTGGTGAAGTCATTGCTGACAAAGCCAAACAGATGGAGCGCTAGGTTGAGCACTACTCTGAGCTGTACTCACGCGAGAACATTGTGGTTGACGCAGCCCTCGATGCCGTCGAGCTCCTACCAGTAATGGACGAACTGGATCAAGAACCGACTGTGGATGAACTGAAGAGAGCCATCGACAGCATTGCAGCAGGAAAGGCCCCTGGTCAGGATGGTATACCACCAGAGGTAATCAAATGTGCTGCGGACACACTCCTGGAACCCCTACATGAGCTACTGTGCCTGTGCTGGAAAGAGGGTGAGGTTCCACAGGATATGCACGACGCTAACATTGTAACGTTGTATAAGAAAAAAGGAGACAGAAGCGACTGCAACAACTACCGTGGAATCTCCCTCCTAAGCGTCACTGGTAAACTGTTCACTCGCGTCATCCTTGGCAGACTCCAGAAGATTGCTGAGAGGGTGTACCCCGAATCGCAGTGCGGATTCCGCGCAGAGAGGTCTACCGTTGACATGGTCTTCTCTCTAAGGCAGCTGCAGGAGAAGTGCAGGAAGTAGAGAAAGCCACTCTACATAGCCTTCATCGACCTGACCAAGGCCTTTGACTTGGTCAGCAGGGATGGTCTGTTCAAACTGCTCCACAAGATAGGCTGTCCTCCACGGTTACTCAAGATGATCCAGTCATTCCATGAAGACATGAGAGGAACCATCCAATATGACGGCACATTATCGGATGCTTTCAGAATCAGGAGCGGCGTCAAACAAGGATGTGTGCTTGCTCCGACATTGTTCGGGATCTTCTTCGCACTCCTCCTGAAGCATGCCTTTGGATCTTCAACAGAGGGCATCTTGCTGCACACAAGATCTGATGGGAAACTGTTTAACCTTGCAAGGCTGAAAGCTAAGTCTAAGGTGCGAGAAGTCCTCATCAGAGACATGCTGTTCGCAGACGATGTTGCTGTAGTGTCTCACACAGAAGACCAGCTTCAAAAACTGCTGGGTCAGTTCTCCAAAGCGTGCAAGGACTTTGGGCTTACCATCAGCCTAAAGAAGACAAACGTACTCGGTCAGGATGTTGCTGAATCCCCATCAATCAGCATTGACAACTATATGTTAGAGGTCATCCACAAGTTTGTTTACCTCAGGTCCACCATCACTGACACCCTGTCATTGGACACTGAGCTAACTAGGAGGATCGGAAAAGTGGCCACAACTCTGTCCAGACTCAGCAAGAGAGTGTGGAATAACAACAAGCTGTACACTCACACCAAAATGCAAGTCTACAGAGCCTGCATCCTCAGCACCCTCCTTTATGGCAGCGAGACTTGGACCCTGTATGCCCGCCAGGAAAAGAGGCTGAACGTCTTCCACTTGCACTGCCTCAGGCGCATCCTTGGAATATCATGGAAGGACAGAGTGACCAACACCGCCGTCCTCGAGCAAGCTGGAATCTCAACCATGCACACCCTCCTCAGGCAGCATCGACTCCGCTGGCTTGGCCACGTCCACAGGATGAACGATGGAAGGATTCCAAAAGACATCCTGTACGGTGAGCTAGCCTCTGGCAAAAGACCTCCCGGATGCCCCCATTTGCGCTACAAAGATGTCTGCAAGAGAGACCTCAGAGAGGTAGACATCAAGCTGGACAACTGGGAAGAACTAGCAGACGACTGCAGCAGATGGAGGCAGGGGTTACACAAGGGCCTTCAGAAGGGCGAGATGAAGATCAGACAGCTAGCAGAGGAGAAGCGAGCGCACAGAAAGCACAATAAGGACTTGCCGGACACCCACTACATCTGCAAGAGATGCAGCAAGGACTGTCACTCTCATGTGGGTCTTCATAGTCACAATAGACGCTGTAAATGAAGTCCTCAATTGAAACTTTAAAGGGCGCGATCCATAGTCTATGCAGACTGAAGGATGCCTACTACTACCTGTACATGCTCCTGAAGGAGAATGTTTCTGTATGAAGTGTCCCATCTCCCCACTGGTTTTCATAGCTTTCCCAAAGACTGCAGGCTGACAGAAGCAAAATGGTCCTTGTTTTACAGATATGGAAAGAACTGTCAGCATCCACCTGAGAACTGGATTTTTCCCCCTTTTGATTATGCATTTTTCAGTGACCTGGAGTCATCGCAGAACCACATACCTCTCAATTAATCATGAAAAGAGTGAATGAATCATTTATTTAACATTAAGAAATCTTTTTTCCCTTTTCTGCAAGGTATTCGCCTGTCAGCTTAGATCACCAGCAACTATGCAATAAAGAATAAAACGTGTACTAGATTTAGTCCATCTGTCTATTTTATACTATCCCATGATCTTCCATATGTACACTCCAACAAATCAGGGCACAGTTTTGAAAGCAAGCTATTAAACACTTCTGGGAAGAGTGCGACTTCCCAGGTTAGTCTATTTATGCCCATGTGACCTTTTCACCTAGTTTGCAGGCAAAGTTATGGCTGAGTGGGAGAGAAAATTGGTAAGGGACGCAGTGTGTTAGCTGTACTCTGCTGAAACACCACTTCATAGTAACTCTTTTTCAGGAATTTTTCATTTGTAAATCTACATATTTACTTGTTCCCAAAAATGTGCTATTTATGATGGCCCCTCTGGGATGTCACGTCTGAGCTACAACTCATTTGTGCTGCACAAGGGGACTCATACTTATGCATATTCAATAAACAACTACTAATAATTTGTAGGGCACCTTTCATCCCAGAGGACATTCAGAGAACTTTACAAATTACATTTAAAAAAACCCACTACATTAAAAGAACATTACAGCTGCAAAGCCAAGCACTCGAAAGCTAGGGAATGCCACAATTCAGGTAGTCTGGGCACCTTTAATCCATCCCTTTGTGCTTGTGCAGTGTGATACAGACTTTAATGACATGAACACCTGATTGTTTCTACAGGAACCTTTCCTCAAATACACACGCACAAGGGGGGTGCATTAAGGTTGTCCAATGTAAGCCTGGGTCCTCACCTCTAGAGATCTCCCGATGGCCTGAATGCAACATCGTAGAGGATTTCACCTTTGCATCAACACTAGCGGCCAGTTCATTGGCCTGCAATGGCCTCTCTCAGTTTCATCTATAAAATCCTACACCCTTCCCAGGGCAGCAGAACAAATCAACAGCCCTAGCCCAGGACTTTGCTCCATTAGACAGACCAGTCATCCACAGCCTCTGCACAGCTGCGGTCCCTCAATCTGCTTGTATGGCTTAGTTCTAGCTCCAATATCCACAAAGCAATTAGTTGCTTCCCTACTCTTGCTGCAGAACATGAAGAATTGGGCCCTTTCCTCTACCTGGCAGGTGATGGGGGAGTTAAGCTCCATTCAATACTGCCCTCCGCCTCCCCAAGGTAGTACAACGAATCATAGGGCTGGAAGGGACCTCAGGAGGTCATCTAGTCCAGCCCCCTGCCCAAAGCAGGATCAGCCCCATCTAAGTCATCCCAGCCAGCACCTTGTCAAGCCAGGAATTAAAAACATCTACGGATGGAGAATCCACCGCCTGTCTAGGCAACACATTCCATGTCCACGTACTCCCACCATCTTACTGTCAGGGCCACACACTTGCACATCTGTGTGGACAAAAGGTGCGGAAACCTAGCACATCTTGATAAGAGTCTTTCTAGTATTCTTTGTCTTGCATGTATATTTACAGGGCCTTCCCCATAATGGATACCCTTTCCTGAAGCTCCTAAATCATGCAGTTGCCACTGCTGGTCCTGATGCCTGCATGGCATGGTGGGTCAAGCTCCACGATCAAGGCAGCTTTTTTCATATCCTCACTCACAACATTTGTCTCCCACAAATTTTCTCAGTTTAGTTCCTGTCCCATAGATCTTGACTTCCAGAGATTGAGACCAGGCTGGCACATAATTACCCAGTTTGCATTGCAGCTAGCACCCCTCAAATTGATGCTCATATGGTAGGTCCCTTCTTCCCCATAAGCTGTGTGCTTGTCAGGAGAAATTTCCAATAGTCCCCAGCTGATTAGCAGAGTGCCCCACAGCTAGGTGTTTCGGTTGGAGGTGCATATTCACACATGCCTTGTGCAAATAAACTATTCTATACATGGATGGAGAAGATTACAGGGAACATTGGTCTGGTCCCGTCTTGTTTGAATCAATGTTGCTTCTTGTTTTGCTGCCTCTTCTATGAGGTTTTTCAACTCTTCTAGCTCCTAGTTTGTCTCCTGTAACTGCATCTCTAGGGTTTCCAACTGACTTGATGTCTCCCATTCAACAGTTTTTACCAGCTTCACCCTGTGTGCTGACCTGCCCCCTGCCCCAGGGTCCTTATCCTCACTGATGACCTGTTGGGATAAGCAGCACCCTTTCTCATAATCAGATCAGGAAATTAGGGCAGTTGCTGCCTACAGTTCTAGCTCAAGTGTGGTCTTTTCCCACACCGATCCTCAATGTGCTCACCCGACATTGTAATTCACTCTGCTGTCAGGAAGAGCCACATCCCTCTGTGCACCCATGAAATGTGCATGGGTAAATACTGATATGTTCAGGAGACTACTCCCTGGAACTAGCCTTTGCCCGTGCCTAGAATCCATCAGTCCCATCTGGCCACTTAGAAGTTACCTGGGAGGCAGGAGTACACCCTCAACTAAGGTTTGGTCTATACCAGGCAGGTAAGTTGATTGCCAATATACAATTCTACACTACAGCAATTGCGTAGCTAGAATTGACTTATCTGCAATGGACTTACCTGGCTTCCACACAGAGGGAGGTCAATGGGAGAAACTCTCCCTTTGACCTCCCTGACTCCTTGTGATAACTAGGAGTACACGGGCCGACTACCAACTCCTGATAGTTCAGTTTCACACCCCTCTACCAGGCACACGACATCGAACACTAGAAGATTTTCCATGTAGTATAGACAAGCCCTAAAAGAACATCCCAGGCCACATGCGGGTGTCACTGCAGTTCAAATAACCACACTCCATTAGCAGGCAGGTCTTTCTTATCTGACCCAGTTGGCCATGCCAGAAATGCACAGCCAGGTACTCTTGACCACTTGCTGGGTGCCTGTCCCAGACATCCAATGACCTCAGAGGCACTGCTACCTTCTTCGGTATGCAATTACTCAATAATTTTTCTCTCCATGTGTCTCTACCACTTGCCTTCATGTAGTTGATGTTCTGTCACTTTGCTTCTCTCTGAACATCCCTTGGAACTACTCTTGTGTTCGGCTGATTCAGCATTATTGGCTTCTCAACTGGTCTCTGACCTCACGTGGTCTTATCAGAAAATGTGGGCTAAAACCTCTGAACCTAACTTTGGGCTCCAATAAACAAGATCCTTAGGTATTCTTTGAGGACAATAAAGGTCTACCACCTTGCCCAGTGAGTCCATGTCAGGCTATAGCCTTGGGGTTGCTGGATCTCATTAATATTGAGCTGCCACTTAATGGCACACTCCAGGAGAGGTGGTACCCTAAACTCGAGATGACATGCTCCGGGGTCAGTTCCAGTCTGTCTACAATGGCCTCTGTTACAATTTCACACCTACTTGTCGGACAATGCCCGGTAAGCCTCATGAGTTTCTCCACGCCAGCTGCCTGAAGGATTCAGCCCATGTAGCTGCAGTTGCTATACTCAGAACTGGGTGTAAAAATGCCTCCAAAGCCAATCAGCTGGACCCAGTTCTGCCGAGCATGATACTGGTCTGGCCAAAATCTCTTCTCTCCCCAGACTACCTGGGTCCCTTGGGTTCCTTTTCTAGGCACTGCTAGAAACATTCTTGTTGCTGCCCTTGGAATAAGTGCGACAAAAGAGCCCATGTCTGCTCCTGTTGGGCCACCAGCATGAGGACTACACTGTCCATCTTCCTCTTCTCCAAAAAAAGGATCAGCCTGCCCCACTCCTTTAAGGCAGTTGGCATCACCCACTTTCCTTGGGGAGGTGGGCTTTCAAACCCCACTTTGGGTACCACTTCTTAGTATGCATCCTGATTTCTAGGGCACTTCTTGTGCCAGGAGATTCTGCTGCATGAGGCTCAACCTTTGTACCTCCTCTACTGGCCAGTTCCTAGGCCATTCTCAATCAACATCTGTAAAAGTGTATGCTCATTCCAAAGTGCTACAAACAAATCCAAATAAAAACACAACCAAATCTTCAAACTAACAGACCTGCCACCATTCTCAGGATTCACTTGAATTCCCTGCTGGGTAAGCCCTAGCTCAGGGCTTCTCTCCGTCAGAGACTCTTGGAATCATAGAACCATAGTGTTGGAAGAGACCTCAGAAGGTCATCAAGTCCAACCTCCTGCTCAAAGTGGGACCAATCCCAATTAAATCTAATATTGGTCTGGCCAAATTCAAATTCAGAGGAACCAGTCTCCTTTGCAATCTCTCCCAACCACGTTCCTTTACTCTACTTATAGGGCTGGGCTCCGTTTCGCTACCCAGGAGGCAATTAGCTACTCCCCACAGGCCCAGACTATAGGTAGGATTTGCTTAGCAGATTGGGACTTGTGTGTAAAGCAGTGGACTGAGATTTGAGGTCAAAAGTCATGTCCCAACTCTGCCACATGTTGATATTCCTTGGTCTAAGACAGTGGTTCTTAACCTGGGATGCATGCCCCCGCCCCACCCCCAGAGGTGCGTGATGCCCTTTCTGGGGATATGAGACATGCCAGATTTTTTTAGAAGGTAAATCACTGAAAACACAAATTAAGCACATGCAGCTAAGTACAACTACTTTGTTTCATCAAACCTATGTATTTATTAATGTTATACATTTTTAACAAGTACTGTAATATACAAACAAAAGTTATTTTCAAGTTTTTAAGCTAATTGTAATGAAATTATCTCACTACAAAATACAGTGTACCGCCATGTTGTGGGGTATTTCTTGACACATGCACAGATGATGATGTGGCAATGCAGAGTCTTTGTTTGAATTCAGTGAGCTGCTAACTGTTAGCGCATCAGTTACAGTTTTCTTTCACAGCAAAACTCTGCAACATCTCTGGGTAGAATTTGTGTATTTTTGTATGCCTACTCTATTATTATTTGTGGTGAGGGTGAATAATAACATAAAACTCTTTTACGTATATTTAATATGCATTTGAAGTGTATAGCCCCCCCATAGCCATTTTTGATTATTGTTATGGGCTGTGAGAACATATTTGCTTTTTGATAAGGGGTGTGAGAACATATTTTGAGAAGCAAAGGGGTGCAGGCTGTAGTAAAGGTTAAGAACCACTGGTCTAAGATGTAAAAAGTATAGGAGATAAACAAACCAGTGAGGAGACCGGTACCAAAAATGATGTACCCTATGATGGGTACAGCAGATTAGGACAGCCAAATAAGCATTTCAACTTTTGATGCTTAATCCAGATGAATGTCCTATGGCCCTGAGGGTCACCCATCATCTGTAGGAACCTATACATGCTAAGAGGCTTCATAATACATTCTAGGAAACCATTGTAACTTTTAAACATAAGTTGCCCCATTGAAATTCATGAAACTACATGCATACAGTAAAGCAGTGTTTTAAGTACCTGGATGAATTGAGGTCCATAACAACAATTTCCCTTGGCTGTGTTAGAAGATGTACACCAAGTTTGTGTTCCTGTGTTGATCCCAGGATATTAGAGAGAGAGAGACAGACAGGGTGGATGAGCTAACACAGTGGTTCCCAACCTTTTCACTAGTACTGACCCCCAATCACACCCCAAACTGTTTGCAGATCCCCATCAAAGCCAATTTTATTTTCTATGATCATTTGTATTCATCTTTTTTCATGGACCCCTTCCCACAGCCTTGTAGACTGGACTCTGTAATATGTTTGTCTCTCTCATGGGCAGAAGTTGGTCTGGTAAAAGCTATTACCTCACCCATCTTGTCTCTCTGGAATTAAAAGCTAATTTGGACCTGGCCTTCAAGGGTTCTTTTACAGCTGCCACCTAAATCTCCCAAAACATATTGCTTTTAAAACACTCTCAGGTAGGCTCTGGCTACACGGCCAAGTTATCTCGAAATAACAGCTGCCATTTCAAAATAACGTGGACATTATCTAAATGATGCACATGTTTTTTCAACATAACAGCTGCGTTACTTTGGATGCAGTGAACCTCATTCACTGAAGAATAACCCCTATTTTGAAATAGGCCACAATGGGCTCCGATGGCACTATTTCGAAATAGTGTTACCGACCCAGAAGCACTATTTCGAAGGAGCTAGGTGCTGTTTCCAAATGCATATTGTGTCTGGTTGTGTTATTTCACAATAAGATATGCAAAGTAACATATAACTATCTTATTTCAAAATAGGGCTGTCGTGTAGACGTAAGGTCAGAGTGCTCTGATTTCATACATCTTATATTTTCTGTTGCTCCTGAGCTTGAAAAAGCTATATGTTTTTTGACCCTAGGACACCTACCAGTGGGGGAAAAAAATCTTCCTGTCTGGCAATTAATTACTTGTTTTCATAATCATCACTCCATCTAAAATTAGAGCACCCTCCCCAGGTAAGCTAATATATCAGACCTATATGCATTTATTAAAAGAGTAGAAAATGTAGTGATCTAGCCATAAATCTGTATAAACAGACTCACTGATGGATGATTGCCTTTAAATTCTGGCCCCATATTTCTGCTGACTTACTGGAGGCAGCATCCCATGATTCACCGGCAAATCTGCCTTTTGTGAGTTACTGTCTCCTTCATCATTTAAAGAATGTTTCTGTCCTCCACCGATGATCTCCAGCCACTGGAATCTGTGTCTAGCATTTTGCTATTTTTCTTTTTATCTGCCACAGCGCAGTCTATCTTGGACAGTTGAGTACTGGCTTTCCTGTTTTCTACTGACTGGAACATATTTGTTCAAGTTTGGCACAGAGCAGAATAAATCCAGTAATGTGTTCAGTTTTAATTTCTCTCCTCCTTCCAGGACATTGATAATTGTTTTGCATAGTTTACTAAATCACCAGCAGTTTGCAGTGGTAAAACCTTTATATTAAACACCCATTCACTAAACGAGCAAACAGAGTAAGCTTTTTCCATTCCTACATCTTGGAGCACAGGCCATTGACTACCATTGGCCAGTGTCCCCTGTCTTGGGCTACCTTTTCCGGTTTTGACCAGGTGTATCCTGTCTTTTCAGTGTCTGCCTTCAGGTCTCTATGCCAGGTATTTTTGGGTGCCCTCTTTTTCTTGTGGGTTCCACTTTAACGCTTGTCTTGTAATGTTCTTCATCATCATCATCATCATCAATAAATGTGGGCTCAGCGCCCGGTGGTGTCTGATGCCTTTCTCACTATTTCCTTCCATCTTTCCCTATCCAGTGCAGAGTGGCTTAGTCTCTATAGACCAGCCCCGCACCAATCTACTACATCTTCTATCTATTCTCTATGGGGTCTGCCTCTCCTATTTGAACCTTCCATTATGCCGAATACTAGGGTCTTGATTTTTTGTTTGTCGTTCATTCTGCAAATATGTCCAAATAGTTGTAGCTTCCGTTTTATAACCTTCTGCAGCATCTTGTGATGTTGGTGGTTGGTTTTCCAAGGGTATGTCCAATCCATCGCCATCTTCTCTTCCTCATTTCTTCTTGGACTTGTGAGTAAAGCATTGGACTGAGACTTGAGATCAAAGGTCATGTTCCAACTCTTCCATATGCTTTCTGTTTGGCCCTGGGCATGTAACATCATCTCTGTGTGCCTGTGGCAGGGTCTGTGCCCCGAAAGACGTTACACAGTGAATGAGGAAGGGCAGGGCAGGCACTTTGTCTTGGCATCCCCTGTTGATTGCCTCCCCAGCCCTGCAGTAGTCTGCTCCTGTCTATGACTTGGCCCTCCAGATGGGCCACAAGTTATATCCATCCCTTCTGGAATAAAAAGCCCAACAATGTGTGATTCCACTGCCCAGCAGGGGGCTTCAGGCTTTATCCAGCCAAAGTAATTTGCCTCTCAGATACGAGACCTTCCTAGTCCTGAGTCTCTGGGATCAGGGGTAGATTCTGTCTCTCCAGGCCCATGAGGGGTAGAAGGGGAGCCTGGGCTCCTGTCTGTGCTGGGTTCCAAACCAGAGGCCAGACTTAGGTGGATGAATCTTTCACCTAAGAGCAGGTCTCCGTGCTGGGAACAGGTCTATCCAAGCTGTGCAATTTGAATTACTTTAGTAGAGCTTCAGAGCCCAGGTGTGTTCACCTCCACTGGTCACCTCCAAAGCTGCTGTCTGTACTCCCTTTTTGGTTCCTCCTCCAGCTTGCACATGTCCAGCAGGTGTGCCAGGGCAATCTGCCTGAGCCCAAGCAGCTCCTTAACCCCATCTCTGCCCCTTGAGTCCTTCCTGTCACAATACCCCATAGCCTCCCCTATAAAATGGAGATCATGGTGCTTTCTGTCTATTTAGGTTGTAGCTCTTCAGGACAAAGATTGTATAGTATGTACAGCAGGAACCACAATCATAGAATCATAGACCACTGGAACTGGAAGGGACCTCGAGAGATCATCGCATCCAGTTCCCTGCCTCATGGCAGGACCAATCACCATCTAGACCATCCCTGATAGCTGTCTATCTAATGTGCTCTTAAATATCTCCAGTGATGGAGATTCCACAACCTCCCTAGTCATTTATTCCCCAATGTTTAACCACCCTGACAGTTAAGAAGTTTTTCCTGATGTCCAACCTAAACCTCCCTTGTCACAGTGTAAGTCCATTGCTTCTCGTCCTATCCTTAGAGACCAAGAACAACAATTTTTCTCCCTCCTCTTTGCAACACTCTTTTAGGTACCTGTAAATCACTATCATGCCTCCTTTCAGTCTTCTCTTTTCTAAACTAAATAAGCTCAATAGTAACAGAGAAGGAGCTGTGCTAATCTGTACACTATCAAAACAAAAAGCAGTCAAATAGCACTTCAAAGACTAGCAAAATAATTTATTAGGTGAGCTTTCGTGAGACAGACCCACTTCTGAAGAAGTGGGTCTCTCCCACGAACGCTCACCTAATAAATTATTTTGCTAGTCTTTAAAGTGCTACTTGACTGCTTTTTGTTTAAATAAGCTCAGTTCTTTTAGTCTTCCCCCATAGCTCATGTTCTCTAGACTTTTAATCATTCATGTTGCTCTTCTCGGGACCTTCTCCATTTTCTCCACATCTTTCTTGCAACGTGGTGCCCAGAACTGGCCATAGTACTCTAACTGAGGCCTAATCAGCACAGTCTAGAGCAGAAGAATGACTTCTTGTGCCTTGCTCACAACATTCCTGTTAATGTTAATTTTGGATCATCTGTGCTATTCCTGCTTCCAACTGATCCCAGACGGGAGACCCAAAACAGGTGACTTTTTCAAGGGCATCTGTCTAGGCTATTGGGAAAAGCATCCAGACCTTGAGGTATGAGTCAACCCAAACCTGAGCTCAATTTGTTGAAGTTCTTCCACTAAACACACTTAACACTATTGGAATCTGAAAGTTTTGCTTATGTAACCCCAGAGGCACAGACACCACTGAGGGGGTGGGGGGGAGTGAAGTCCCTGCTCCACAGGCTTGCCTAAGAGTGTACCTGGCCTTTAGCTCATGCACTAGAGCACATGGCTGTAGTCACCTACGGTAGTAGGTTCATTCCCTTCTGCTGATGACCCGAGTCTGTGGGCCTTACACTTATAAGGTTTGGTTTTTGTCAGTGCCTGTTTGAAATGGCACAAAGGTCAGAAATGTTAGGAGCTGTGAGACGCTGATCCAGAAGAGATGGATTAGTGGGCAGAGTGCAGGTGAAGGAGTTTAAAGCGTATGATAAAGAGAATCTATGCATAGTTACTACTATCAGCTTGGTGTGCAGGTACCACATCTAGTACAGGAATACTCCAATGACTCTTTGCTAAGCTTCTGAAGCACGCCCAGGTGACACAGGTATTCCAGAAACTTGTGCTAATTCCAATCAGGTTGAGCATTGGTAGTGAGAAGAAGTCGCCCTGTGTCTTCCCACAGACCCTGCTTTCTCAGGGTTCAGTGAACATCACTGCTGAGGTGGTCAATGCTGCTGTCAGGGCCCTGGTCCCTCTTCCATACCCTACTGGGATGAGACAGGGCCATGTACCCCCTCAGGTTCTGACTGGTTGGGTTGGAGCAGTTAGTGTCACCAGCCCAAGGAAGGATACCTGATCCTCCCACCGAGCTCCTTTGGAGTTCAGCCCTTTCTGGGGACAGAGGGGAAAAAAGACAAAGACATCTAAAAAAAACCTGAAAGTATCTTGGTAATTGGTTATAATAATAGCTTCTGTTCAGGGTGCCTTGACAGGTCATAGGCATGGGAGCAGGGTTTGGCCTCCTTCAGGCTATTCCCCAGGGGCTGAGGGGCCTAGAGATCTGCCCTCCTCTCAGAGGTGCCTTCTGCTGAGCTGGGCTTCCCCTCTTTTGAACACTTTCTCCAGTCCTGACAAGGCTGGGAAAGGGCTGGGGCAAGTCCACTGCAGCTCCTGAACCCATCTTCCCAAAGGAACTAGGCATTCCTCAGTCCATTGGAAAGTCTGGACCACTAAATAGTACGGAAGTGGGTATCTAGCACAGGACATGTGTTAGCTCTGTCTTTGACAGGTTCTGAGGAGCAATGGTATTAGGCAGCCCTGGGAGGAAGAGATATAAAGCCTGGGTCTTGCAGCAAATGAACCATTTTGCTTCTTCACTTGGACCTGATTTCAGTCACCACAAGTTGTTTTTAAAAGGATGAGCAGCTGATCAAGTTTGGAGAAAAAGAGAGAACAGAGATGCCCTATTTGATAATCTAATCTGGAGAGCTGGGGTCCAGCTCTCTTCTTGATAAGACTGCATGTTATCAGTGCTGAAAGGCCCACCTTGTTACTGAGTAACAATGAAAATATTTTTGCTTCCTTTCTCAATATGTAAAAAAACTTTTTTAAAATGATAAATCCCAGGCAGCACTCTGCAAGACGTTTACACTTCAGAGCAAAATGACAGAGCAGTGAATAATGAAACTTGCCCTGTTGATGGATTACATGTTACCTTTCTATTCTCTCTCTCTCTGTCACTGTCAGCCAAAGATCTCTCCTCTGTTTAGTTATCCCTTTCCTCTCGAAGTGTGGGTTATTTAGGAGCATTTCATATTAAAGAGCCACTTTCATGCAGAAGGAAACTTTCCAACCCATCCAACTTTATCATACTTTCTCTCACTTTTTACATCTACTTGTTTTAAAACAAGGGCTCTCTCCTTTCCACCCCATTCTTATTTCTGCACAGAGAGTGAGCTGATGTCATACTCACCCAGGATTGTCCTGGAAGAGTCAAACATGATCAGCTTGGACTGGTCACATGGTTCGGCTGTCTGATCAGCACCTCACAGAACAGATTCTGTTTTCTGAGCTGGAGGAAGGATGGAGGAGCGTTGGGGGGCCAGAGGAAGTGATATCAGGACGTGCTGAAGGCACACGTGAGAAAGTGCAGCATCGGTGTTGACATTGGGGAGAGCCTTGCCCAAGACCATCCCCAGTGGAGAACGGCAATCTGAGGGGGGTAGCAAAATCTGGGAGGTCCTGCCACAGCACAGACAAGGAGAGGTGGAGAAGAAGAAAAGAGCGTCAAAAACCGCCCTGAGCCCTACAACAGCTATCAACACCTGCCCCTTCTGTGATACCTCTGGCTCCAGAATCAAGCTGATCAGTCATCAACAGACTCACAAATAGGAGGATGATATGAAGATGTCCTACTCATTATTGAGTGACTGCCAAGAGAGTCTCCTGATTTTGAGGAATGATCTTATCTCCTCTGGCTTCATTCCAGCCACAAGTACTCTGGTTCCAGTAGAATATTGTAATGTCCATTTTTCCAAATAGCTTCCTATGTATTCTTCTAGTCCTGTCTTGGTGGGGTGTACTCACCCTGCACCAGAGGGGAAGTGGTTAAAGACCTACTTTCAGGCCCACTGACGAGGCATGCACAGGCTGGAGAAGAAGCTTCAAAGGGAAATAGAACTGCTCAGTAGCAGGCAGCTAAGGGAGGTGAACAGCCTGGCATGCAGAGGCTATATCCACACTTAAAATGCTACCATGTACACATTCACTGTGCCTCGAGACGTGGTGGAATCTCCATCTCTAGAGGTTTTTAAGTACTGTCTTGATAACTCCCTGACTGGGATAATTTAGTTGGGATTGGTCCCACTTTGGGCAATGGGTTGGACTTGATGACCTCCTGAGGGCTCTTCCAACCCTGTGATTCTGTGACAGGAAGAGAGTAAATCCACCTCCCTGAGAGATATGAGCTAGGCATCAGTGGAAGACTGAGCACAGTCTACAACAGAGTTCAGGTCAGCCTCATGCCTCTGAGAGGTGTGGTTGATTTTTCAAGTCTCTGAGAGATGTCCTGGTTGTAATATTTTTCAGTTTAGACCAGCCCTTAGAGCTCTTACTTCTGAGCTTCTGGGATCTGGTGCCTGGGGCTTCTGGCTACTGAGATTCTACCTGACTTCCTGAGGGATAAAGTATTCTGGGCACTTGCAAAGTCTGGGATTTAGCTGTTGGTTTATTTTATTTCCCTGTCTCTGCTTTGCTTGTTTGTGTAATGAATCTGACAAGAAGAAATGCAGGAGAGTTCCCTGAAGGTGCAGAACCCCACGCCCTACCATTGGGATTTAGATGGCAGAGAATGGACCCAGGCTCACCTTCCAACCTGCAGATGGGTCTGAAGGAGGAAAGCCTGGCCTGGTAGGAGGAATCTGGACAAAGGAGACCCTATAAGTAGAAGGGTCAAGACTCTGGGCCTGGGGAGGCCTTGTGCCCCTTCCCTAACAGCAGGATTCTCCTTTGTTGGACTCTGAGTGAGATGGATGTAGTTTGTGACACAGCTGGGACTGAGTCACAGAAAAGGACAGGCCTGGAGGGCTGGAATGTCTGTTGGTTGGGGCACCGGGACAGAAGGGAGCCTGTTTCTTCACATCCAGGTGCAAGGAGAGTCTGCAGTGCATGAAACCCTTTCACACGGAAAGCCCCTGTAGCTTCTGGCTGCTCCTTCGGTGTCCTACAAGCCAGCTGCCTCTCAGCTGAACAGCCTGGCAGTGCAAGTCACCTCCAGCCCTGGCCACAGCTCAGAGATATTTGGTTAATCACCTAATGGGAGAATTTTCACACACCTTCGGGGCAAGCAGCCCCAGCTGCTCCTCCAGTCTTGCCCCCTTAGTCCCAGGGCAGGGTACTGCATGAGGCTTGTGTGTAGTACAGATGGCAGACTCTACTGCGCCATCAGGCATCTGTCCGTGTGCTCAGCAGCAGCTGCACTGCACTTTCTGCTCCAAAGGCAGCACCCCTCAGCCAGACTGGTTGGAACAAGTATGTGCAGCTGCTCAGGCGTCCAGCTTCTTGTGCAGATGGATACTCTTCAACTGCACTCCACCAGTTCCTGGGGACTAGACTAGTGTTTTAACCCCTTCAGCCCCATTTGCTTTTGGCTAACACCAGGTTAAACTACCTTCTCCCACACAACTCCCTTTGGCGCCAGCTGCCCTCGCTATCCACTACTCATTTCCAGGAGTTTATCTAAGCCTTCAAGACTCAAACTTAGTTCAACTGAGCCAAGTCTCTTGTCAGCTCCCTTGCGGTTCTGCGCTTCTTGGCAGATTTTAGCGTGTGCCTCAGAGACTCCTGCTGGCCCTTCCTTGGGTCTTTCCAGAGGCAAGGGTCTTCCTTTACTGAGCCATTCTCATCATGGGCAAGTCACTGGGGGAGGGCAGCAAGACCCCCCTCAGAAGGTTTTCATGCCCTGTGCTTCGGCTAGGGTGGCTCCCCAGGGGAAATGGGGGTGAGGCTGGGAGCCTAGGCCTGCCCACTGCTACAAACCAAAGGAGCCTTTCCCTGGGCCATTTCTCCCACCACTTTCCTCTAGCAACTTCTCCCTGTACGTGGCTGAGCTATCTCTCTCTTCTGAACCTCAATCCTCCAACCTCTCTGCCTGGTCCACTCCCCTTCTCCTTCTCCCTCCTGCCTGGGGAAAATCTTTTAAAGTGAGCCAGGAGGCCTTAACTAGCAGCAGGTGTCTGATTAGCCTTTTTTGGTGCAGGCTGCTTCTTAATGAGCCCCAGCTGCCTGCCTGGGCTGCTGGGCTGCACTCAGTGAGCCTAGGTGGGGAACAAAAAGGCACTGACCCAGCTCCCGGTATATTTGCCTCCCACACAGCTTTTGTAGCATGCTGCCTGTGGTCTGCAACATAACCCAGTCTGCTATGGACTGCTCCACTGGTTACCTTCCCAGCCTCAGGCTCTGGATGTATTTGGACTTTGGCATCTATTCAGGCAGCAGTGTTCAGCTCTGTCCTTATTGTGCCAGCCTCCTTCAGCCCTGCTCCCTTTCAGGGGCATCTAGGACAGCCTGTTAGGTGTGCCTGTGGCAGCAAGTCTCCAACTCCAGGAGACTAAAAATAGCTGTATTGATACACTGGCAGTGCAGCTTGGGCTGGGCCTCAGGCTCTACAGCGTAGGTTGCTTCAGAGCCCAAGCTCCATTCTGAGCCACAACTTCAAGGTGCTGTTTACACAGCTGTTTTTACCAGTAGGCCAGCGGTTTTTTTCAACCAGTGCCTTGAGAACTGTCCAAGTGGGCCCTGAAATTTCATCAATTTCCCCTTGCCATGGGTCTTTGCAGGGGATTTCCTACCCTCTGGAGCCACTTCCTTCCCTCCTCCCCCTCAAACAGCTGAGCCACCACTGAAATTTTTAGCAGCTACTCCATTACTCAACCTCTCTACAACAGCACGTTCACTCGCCCACCTTGTTTTGAAACTGTCGAAGACGGAGTGTTCTGCAGCCGATTTGAAACATGAATGTGTTTGATCCCTGTTTAGCTTGTTGTATGCACCACTACGTTGCAGAACTCCCTAGTGACACCATCGCCATAGTAAGTGTGAGGAAATGTGATGTTTATGAGCAGTCATCACCTGGAAAAAGTGAGGGTGCCATGGGATTGTTTGTCTCCTTGTTGCGTGCTGGGTTACGGCACAGGTTGGGAGCCACTGTTCTTACTAGTTCTGTACCTGTGCAGCTCCATTCCAGGAGCTGCACAGTTCCTGCTGCCCCAGCACCTGTGGCCCTGCATGGTCCTGGAGCAGCCCTGGCAGTCTGGCCCAGCCGGGTCTGGCACTTGTGCGGCCCTGGCGCAGCTGTAGTTGGTGTGGCCCCTGTGGCCACAGGGAGGTATGTCACTGGCATTCAGTTGGGACATGGGGGAGATACTGGACTCTGGGGAACAGGGAGGCCATTTGAGGGAGGGGACTGGAGGTACCTGGCTTTGGGGAACAGGGAGTGCATGGGGCAGGGCCTGGAGGGCCCTGGATTTGGAATGAGAAGTAATTCACTTGCGGAGAAGGCTAGAGGTACCTGGCTCTGGGGAATGGGGAGGGAATTCACTTGTGGGGGGCGGGGGGGTGAGGTACCCAGCTCTGGGGAAGATGGAGGGCCCCCACCAGGAGGGAGGCAGTTAGCCACTGGGGGTGGTTAGGCTGCCATGAGGGTGGCTTGGGCCATGCTGAGGGGCAGTTAAGCCAGCAGGGGGTGGTTAAGCAGTTGGGGTGGTGGCTTAGCCCCTGCTGGGGGGTAGCTCAGGTCCTGTGAGGTGGGGTGGTGGCTTGGGCCCCACGTGGGGGTGTTAAGCCACTGGAGGGGAGAGTGAGAGTTTGGGGTGCGGGGGGCAGTTGGGGGCTTGAGTTCTGCCACTTTTTTTTTCTCTAGAAAAAAAAGCACTGAGTTTCTGACTTGGGCTTTGGCTACTCTAGTGCTTGTGTCAGCAGGACCTTCATCAGCCAGGGTGTTAAAAAACACCCACACTGCCAATAGCACCAGTGTGTACATGGCTACATTAGTGGGAGAGCACAGTCCACCGACAGCTGCCACCGCTTCTTGGGGCTGGTTGAACTATGCAGTGGAAAATTCTCTTCCACTGGCATAAAACAACTACACAGGAGACTGCACAGGGGCACAGCCACCATGGTACAGCGCAGCCTCTGAAAGACCCATGGTGTAAACACAGCCGTCTAAGTTTTCCTCCATTCTGCAACCAGCGGTGGAAAATACTTGAAATTTTTCATAAAATTTTAAAAATAATCGGGTGAAACGCTTAATGTCACCTTAAATTGTTTTCAATTAAGCTTTTAGTATAAAATAATTAAGATGTCTAGTGTCACTTTGAATCCAAAAAACAAAAGGTCATTTAGAAAATATCCAAACAGGGCATTTTGACTATTTTGAAATGACTTTTTTCAAATTGGGAGAGTTATTGAACTTTCCAGTCAGTAGTTTTGATTTTGATGAACTGACGGGTTCAGACAAAACCCATTTCACTGTAAAATTCCTGGCCAGCTCTATGAAGAACTTCCAGAGCTGAAAGTGAAACACTCTACATCAGTGGTTCTTAACCTTTTCTGCAGCCTGCACCCTTCTGGTTCTCAAAATATATTCTCGCACCCCTTACCAAAAACAACAACAACAACAAAAAATGGAGAAGGGGGGCCTATACACTTTAAAATGCATATTAAATATATGTAAAATGGTTTTATATTATTGCTCACCACAAATAATAGTGCAGTAGGCATACAAAAATAAAGTACTACCCAGAGATGTTGCGCAGTTTTGCTGTGGAAGTAAACTGTAACTGACGTGCTAGCAGTTAGCGGTAACTGAATTCATACATAGGTTTGATAAAAATGAGTAGTTGTACATAAGTGCCTGTGTTTAATTTGTGTTTTTGATGATTTACCTTCTAAAAAAAATCTGGCATGCCTCACACCCCCAGAAAGGGCATCACGCACCAACCGGGGATGCGTACACCCCATGTGAAGAACCGCTGCTTGCCATCTTTAGCTAAACAGCCAAGTCTTGTTGCTGAAAGCTGTAGCACTCAGCTTCCATGGATCAAGTATAAAGGATGAAAGGTAACCTATCCTGAACAGTGAGGTACTTAGGAAACACCCCAAAAATCTTTCCCAGAGCGGTACAAGTGTTCCACGCCCAACCTACATGTTAAAACACAACCCAGGAAACTATTTCTACGGTCAGTTCGATGTACACCTTCAGGTACCAATGAGGAAATGTCCACATGCACCAGTTTTGCTTGGCTGTTCACAGCTCAAAGGCAATATCTGCATAAAATAATCAACAAACCAAAACCACACCTTCCTGACACAAAAGGACCATTCCTAACAAGCACTTGACCGGCTCTACTTCTCAAAGCCTCACTTCCTTTACATAATCGCTTTTAATTCACTAAAAATGGTACTTTGAGGGAATTGATAACACTCTTTTACATATTACTTCCCAAGGCCATTCTCTCACACCAGAAGGAAACTGAGGAAACCACTGCTTGGTATTTTCAATTGTTCTGTCTGGGACTGTTGGTTTTTCCCAAACCAGAGCTCCTTTCTAGAACTAGAACAAACAGGTAGGCCACACCATACTACTATGCCCACCAGATGTTAGACTAAACTGCCTGGTTAAGTCCCTTGGGTTTAAGCAGTAAGGGATAGAGCCAGCCAACCATCTCCACTTCTTCAGGTAGTGAAAGCTGCAGAGCGCACTCCCTCGCAGTACAGTAAGCCCCCACATAACTCAAATTTTTGCGCAAGCCGAGGGGAGACAGGAACCAGGCTTGCTCATTTTCTCCGAGCTGCAAATCTCCCTTCCCATTTCCAGGTGGAACTTGTTTGTCTGTTTAAAATTACACTGAGCAATGTTTTGCACGCAGTTGAAAAGCTAGTGGGAAGCCCAGATCTACAGATCCCCAAGCCTCAACTACATGCGCTCCACAAAGGACCCTGCTTCCTTGTCACACAGAAGTGTAATTGACATAGATTATCTGCAATATGGTACAGAAAAAATTGCTGCAAGCGAAGTAGACTGCTTGGTCTGCTCTTTTTCCATGCCAGTGCCCAGAATGCTTTTCTAGTTCATTTATTTTACAGACAAGCGTCAAGTGTCTGTGCTCAGACAAAGCACACCAGAAGGCTTGGGTTTCTCTGAGGCTGTGCAGCGCGCTTGACTGTAGGCAAAGCCAGGTACTGATTTCAGCCTAATGCAGAAAAGGAAGTGAAAGGCATTAAGCCTCATCGTTTTGCCTCTCATTCAAATCATAGAAATTAGATAGTCTAGTTCCTGCTTTAGTCAATGCTAAGATGAGCCTTATATGATGGTGTCATTGCTGAGTTATCTGCTGTTAACGGGATGCCCAACTAGGCAGGCATGCCAAACACCCTTGTAATTCCTACATAAGTACCTGCCATCAGACCCAGCAGCAGCGAGAGCACCGGCCAGTCATGTTTTGTGGGGGTGCAACAGGAAGTCACGTTTTCAAGCGCCACGTAAAAGAGTTCACTTACCCCAGGTACCCACCTTGTGGCCGAGGGCAGCGCTGCAGCTCTCGTACCTCTAGCGCTCCTTCTGATGGTTGCTATGGAGCTGTGGCAGTGTCTCTTCCCGTTCACGGATCCTTCCACATAGATCACCAGCTACAATCTGCTCTGTGGAGTGGTCACAACCCTCCAGACTCAGACGCCCACAAAATGTTAATACAAAACAGATCCTTTTGCCCTCTGCAGGGTTGTTCCTCCACCTGTCTTCAAGGCTGAATCTGCAGCCCCCCTTTGCTGGGTATGGTAGGGAAGCTGTGCTCTGGGTTATGTAATGTAGTGCACAGCAAGGTCAGTTCTGCAGCTGTATGGCCATTGGCCTTGGGCTGCTCCCTATCTCACATCTCTACTGCCCACTGGGTCTCCATTCTCTCCCCTGTTTTGATCAAAAGGTCCCACCAAGATCTCCCTGCCTGGAGAGCTTGTGTTTCTCTTCTGTGCTCCCTTAGCTGCGCTGTCTTTCTGAATAAAGCTACAATAAGAGTTTTCTTGCCCCTTCCCTCTCTCCCCTTGCTGTGTCCTACCACCCCTTAAAACCAACTCCTTTTATAAAGAAGTTGCTGGATTCTCACTAGCGGGGTTCATCCTGTATTCAGGGCTGGTTTAGCACGAGGCTCTCCTGCCTAAGGGCAAGCCGCCCTATTGCAGACCCCATTTTCAAAGAAACGCACCCAGAGGAGGATCTGCCATGGATCAGAAAGGTGTTGGTGGAACCAAAATAGCCATGCTGCTCCAAAGCATCCCATCCATTCTGTGCCCAGAGAGACCCATTCTTAGGCAAGCTGATAATATAATTTAGCCTTTGTAACTGACCTTCTGAGCGTTTGATCCCAAGAGCTTCAGCGCTGAAAACACAAGCCTTTACCAGCTGAGCTCAAAGACTTCAAGGCTTGATCTACACTAGGCAGGTAAGACAATTGCATAGCTAGAATCAACTTATCTGCAATCAACTTACATGGCTGTCCATACACAGGGAGGTCATTGGGAAAGTTTCTCCTCTCAACCTCCCTTGATCCTTGCAATATTGAGGCATACAGGGGTTGACTGTTGACCCCAGATAGTTCAATTTCACGCCTCTCTACCAGGCACTCAAAATCAAGCTCCGGAAGAACGACCCAAATCTTCCCAGTAGTGTAAACATAACCTAAGTCACTATCAGTGAGGAGCAGCAGCAAACTTGGAAGCACTTTTGGCCACTGTTGGAAGACAGGACACTGGGCTAGATGGACCTGTGGTCTGACCCTATATGGCTGTTCCTAAGTTTTGTAGAAATGTTTCCTGCAGGTGAAGAAGGGAATTTCTAGTAAAGACTGTATTTTGATTTTAATGAAATACTAGAGGCCCTGTTGCAGCTCTGCTTGCATTCGGACGTTGGGCTGGAATAAAGGTCTAGACAGAAACTTGCGTGGGTGGGGCCCTGCACTGGCCCAGAAAGAGGTAGGGCTGGCACAGCGTGTGGGAGTGGAGGCACTTCATTAGGGGTCCTAGGCTGGGTCATGTACTGGCTGGGAAAGGAGCTGGGGCTGGCATGGTGTGGAGCGAGGGGTGGTGGAACATGGTAGAACCTTGCCCAGACAGACAGATGGAGACAGCAAAAATAATACATAAGATATTAAAGACTGGCATAGAAATGAGTATCCTGGGGGGACAAGAGCTCTGGACGGTCTCCAGTTAGTGCATGCATGATTGTAATGCTACTCCCAGATTCTGAAAAATATCCCACATCTGTGCTATAACTTCACTTGTGGTTACAAAAAGGTTGATATTGCTCTATTGTACATGTCTCTATTTGCTCTGGAATTCCAGCATCCTCACCCGTGAGCGCTGACTCCTACCCATTGCTCTTGTTCATAATTTTAGGTGCCAAAATTACATAATAAAGGAGTCCTAAATGGGCAGTTTGACCTGTGAAAGAAATCCTAAATGGATGCTTGACACCCTGCCTCACTTGATCACCTTCTGCTCAAAATGCAAACCTAGCAGAGTGGGATAAATAAATATCTTTGTATTCTCTCTTTGCAATTTGATCAGTCAGTTGTTTCATAATGAGTTAGCTTCTGATGATATCCACTCAAAAATCAAACATCCAGCTGCCTTTTTTGAGAGCCGCAGCATGAGAGACAGCTTGGACAGCACCATTCTGCTCTGACACAGAGTCAGAAACTTGCTCTTCTGAACCACTTGTTTCCGTGGAGGTCTGTATTAGGTGTGCCTCTCACTCCAGGGGTGGAGGAAGGTCACAGCACCTCCTTACTGTCTCGCAGCTGCCCAGTTCAGGGCAGGGCAGCAGTCACTATAAGGCTCAGCTCCCTGCAGCAGGGCTGAGCAAGCAGGCAAACAGTGCATAAGCCCTGGCAGCTGGGGCAGCAGTTACCATAAGACTCATTGCCTTGTAGCAGGGCTGAGCAAGCAAACTGTTGGTAGTTTGCCCTGGAGCAGGGCGTGGCAGTTGTCCACCAAAGGACTGAGCAAACAAACAGTACATAAATGCCTTACCTGGAGCAGGGTAGCATGGCAGGCAAACACCCAGGGCAGGCTGGGTTTGGAGGGTGGGAAGTAAGGTGGCGCAGGCCCACCCATTCCATTACGCCCCACTCTGGGGCCATGACAGCAGCTGATGCTAGTTGCCAATCAGTGGGGAGCCAAGCTTGTTGTGGCTGGCTAGTGCTTGGTAGAGCATGAGACGCTTAATCTCAGGGTCATGGGTTCCAGCCCCATGCAGGGGGTTTTCCTGCTTCTGGTGGGGAGGGATAGCTCAGTGGTTTGAGCATTGGCCTGCTCAAACCAGGGTTGTGAGCTCAATCCTTGAGGAGGCCATTTAGGGATTGGGGCAAATAGATGTCAGGGATGGTGCTTGGCCCTGCCAATAGGGCAGAGAACTGGACTAGGTGAGGTCCTTTCCAGTTCTAGGAGATACACGCCTCCATTATAAAAAAAAAATTATCTGGCAGGGCATCCCCTGGGCTGCTTCCTACCTCCAGTTCCATTGGTGAGGGGTCCCACTCAGGGTCAGCCAGGTTCACTTCCTGCAGGCAGAGGGCAGGACCATAGATTGTCCATGTTGTTGCCAAAGCTAGCTGACAGCAGATCTGTAGACTCAGGCAGGTCCAGAACCTCAGGGTAGATCAGGGACCTCTGGGTAGTGGGGAAGTGGCAGGGCCAGACAAGGGTCGAGTCAGGGTGGCTGGTGGACTGGTTTAGCCAGTCTCTCAGCCTGATGTGAAGTCTTAAGCTCCTGTTCTCAGAAGCCCAGCCCAGCTCAGGGCCCTCTGCTTGGCTCAGAGGCCAAACTGTTAATGAACCCCAGGCACCACTTCTGGCACTTCCTGATTCATGTGTCAGTTGCTGGGGGGGGAAGGGCATAGATGCTCTGACCCCACCCACCAAGGCCTCTCAGAGCCTCCCTCTGGTTCCAGGGTGTGAGAAGGCTGCACCACCTCAATACAGTTCCATACTTGGGGAACATGCATTTTGCTCTTAGACTTTGGTTCCCAATCCATCAAAGTCAATGGAGATTTTTTTCCACTGATGTCAGTAGGCTTTTGACCGGGCTCTTTGTCAGCCACAGATTGGTCAAGTTATAGCTAAGGCCTCAGTCTGGAAAAGCACTCCAGCACGTGCTTAAACTCCTCCCAAATGAGGGCAGCCCAGACACACTTGCTTCAAGTGAAGCTCATGACCCCCAACAATGGGAGACAGGTGCCTCAGTACCATTGCGAATCTAGGCCTGAATGGTTACGCTCCCTCCAATCCAGACCCCAAAGCACAGGCTGCTATTTTCCTTACGTGGAGCCTCTGATAGCTTCATCCCTGCTTCTCTTCCCACAGGAATTCTTTTCTCTGTAGTTTCTCTCATTTAAAACATAAAAATCCCGCATTAAGGTTTCAGCACAGTGACAGCAGCAGGGAGGATTTTAAGTAGGAGTTGCTCAGGCGTATAAACACTAAATGCAGATAGTCACACGGAGTCAGCTGCTGCCTGGGGTGGCCTTCATTAAAATACAGTGTTAGTATCGGCAGTTACGTTGCTCTCTCACCGTGACGGCACTCTGGACCAGAAGAGACTCGCCTCTTCACACACACTGCAGCTGGGCCCTTCACCTGCCACAGCCCAGCTGGGTATTTTCTTGGTTTTGTATGAGTTGCACCTGGAAAGCGAGCCAAGGGCTGCAATAGGAGCTTGGTTCCAGCAAGGGACCTAAGAGAACTGCTCAGGAAATTTCCTTCCCTTTCGCAGCATTTTCCCACAGCCTTGGGTTAATGAAGAGCCCCCTTCTCCCACTGCTCCTGATTCATTCAGCAGGGCCCATTGCAAGAAGCATGTCTTATGGAACAGGGACAGGACATAATTTTTGATGGGGGCCACTGTAAGATTTAGCTAAGTGCTCAAGGGCTGCCCTTTTCTCTTCAGGGGTGCAGAGTTGGAGACAGAGGGCGGGTGCAGAAGGAAGCTCAGGGTGGGGGGCCAGGGGATTGGGGTGGAAATCCAGGAGGGGGTAGGAGCACAGGGGAGGAGTCTGGCCTGAGGGAGGGATGTAGGAGTGGATGCAGGGTCTGACAAGGAATTGCGAGCTGGGATGCAGGGAGGAGAGTGCAGGTTTGGGTGGTGACCTGGGAGAAGGTACTGGGGTGTCGAGTCCAGGAGGGAATATGGGTGATTGAGAAGGTCCTGGCCTGGAGGGGAGATGTAGGAGGGGGTACAAGGTCTGGGAGGGAGTTGGGTGCGGTGCCAGGGGCAGCATCTGGCTGGGAGGTGCTCACCTGTGCAGCTCCCAGCCAGCAGCACTCTCAAGCTGGCTCCCCTGCCTGCCAGCAGCCCAGCCTGCTGGCTGTTCCAAGTAGTAATCTGTGCTGGGGTCAGGGGCTTTGTGTTACGTCCCCACCTCCCAGCAAAATCTCTCAGCTCCTATTGGTCAGCTTCTGGCCAGTAGGAGCTGAGAGATTTTGCTGGGGGCAGGAGCAGCACATGAAGAAGATCTCCTTCCTCTGCAGCACAGAAAGACACAGGGAGCAGCTAGCCGCTTTGAGCTGCTCCCTGCCACAGGGCTGGATTAAAAGGCTTGGTGGGCTGGATCCAGTCCATGGGCCAGATCTTGCCTGACCCTGCTGTGTAAAGTGTCCTGGGGAAATAGAAGCATCCTCATATGGTGCAAACAAACCCCAACCCTTGTAGGCTAACCACAGATGATTGCAGGAAAGCACCCTGGGAAAGGGGAAGTGAAGGGCATTTGGGTCTGCACAGTGCTGTGATGACAAAATATTCAAGCAGCAAATAATACGACCTGAGAAGGGGAAGGTTTACTTTATTATGGTAAACCTAAGGCAGGTACTAATTTGCAAGCTCTGGGCCAGATACTGTGTTGGGGGAAGCATTTAAATTAACCTGGAGCTGCAGCTACACTGCTATTCTGCTCCAGGTACTCTCCAATAAATTGCACCCAAATGGTCTGCATTGAGGTTGGGGCCGGCTTTTGAGAGGAACAAGCCCCAGCCAGATTCCCCAGGGCTCAAAAGCTAATGCATATTTAACTGTCCATTAATCAGGAGTGTAATGAAAATATATTTGAAAGAAAAGCATAAGGCTCTGCTTTCAGGGTCTTCAGTATCTTTCTTTGTGCTCATCGGCAGTCTGCAGATCAGACAGGCAAAGGAGATAGCTGTCTCCACAACGTACCATGACTATGGTGCTGGGGAGGGGGGCTGAGCAAACCCTGAGACATTTACCTGTAAAATTAGTCTTGTGCTAGCAAAGATAAATACTCCATCATTCATTGCAGTTAGTGACTTCTTGGAAGTTCTGAGGCTCATGGCTTCTCTATGACCGTCCAATTGTCTCATAAGAAATGGCTTCTGTTTGAAGCCTGGCTTACACTTAAAAATTATATCAATCTAGCTATGTTGCTCAGGGATGTAAAACAAAGGCTACGTCTACACTAGCTCCAAACTTTGAAATGGCCACGCAAATGGCCATTTCGAAGTTTACTAATGAAGCGCTGAAATGCATATTCAGTGCTTCATTAGCATGCGGGCGGCCGTGGCACTTCGAAATTGATGTGCCTCGCCGCTGCACGGTTCGTCCCAACGGGGCTCCTTTTCAAAAGGACCCTGCCTACTTCAAAGTCCCTTTATTCCCATCAGCTCATGGGACTAAGGGGACTTCAAAGTAGGCGGGGTCCTTTTGAAAAGGAGCCCCGTCGGGATGAGCCGTGTGGCGGTGAGGTGCGTCAATTGTGGTAGGTCCCACTATGCTCTGCTCTGGGACACAAAGCAAATCATTATTGTGGCAGAGAGAGAGAGAGAGAGAGAGGCTGGTGCCAGAACTAGCCAGTTCTGAGGCTAGGGAGAGTCTGCCCTCAGCCCCTGCCTAGCACATTGTGTCTGCCTGCCCCATTTGCATTGTGGGAGACAGCCAGAGCATTCCACAATAATGATTTGTTTCATGGCATGGAGCAGTGACAGACCGAAGCTAAAGGGGAAGAGCACATTTCTGCAGACAGGACTGATGAGTCTCAAAGAGTGGTTTCTCCTGCTCTGAATTGTGGCACAGCTCTGGAGGACAAGTAGACCAGTAAACTCGTCAAGGATCTTCAGCAGCAAATCTGCAAAAAGCCTCATTGGGTGGTTTTATTTTTGCACTGAAATACAGCAACATCAGCAGAAAAGGAGGGTTTCAGGTGAAAATGCCAGTATGATTTTTGCACAAAAACCTGACTTTTTGTGCTGAAACTGGCAAGTGTAGAATTGCTCTGCTCTTAACACTCCAGCAGCACTTCAGCATAGACACTACCTATGCTAAATGTCAGTGTTGGTAAACTCCCTTTGAGAGCCAGTAACTAGGCCCGTGGTTTTCAGCCAGGGTGCTGTGAGAGCTGTTCAAATATGCCGTGAAATTTCATCAATTTTGTCCAGGCTGCCTGAGTCCCAGCCAGTGAAGGGTTCGTCAATTTCCCACAAAGAGCCATGGCAGGTGGAAATTGACAACCTCCTGCAGGCCAGGGCTCAAGCAGCAAGTTTCTTTGCAGAGCTGACGCAAGGGGAAACGCCAGCCCTCCAGGAGCCTGTTCGTGCCAGGAGACAGCTGAAATGTTGCTTCCTCACCTGAACGAGCTAGTAAAGAGGGGAGCCTGCTCTCTGGAGTTGCCTCCCCTTGGCAAGTAATCAAGTAACTGCTGATAATTTTCAGTGGTTATTCAACATCTCTAGCATGGTGTGCATTCACTTTACCACCTTTTTTGACCTCTCAAAGACAATATGTTCTGTGGTGGATTTGACACATTAAAGCATTTGATCCTTGTTTAGCTTTTATGCATGACTGGGTTGCAGACATCTCTAGTAAGACTGTAGCCATAGTAAACATGAGTAAATGTGACATTTATGAGCAATGGATTCAGCTGAAAAAAGTGAGCGTGCTGTGGAATTTTTTGTCTCATTGAACTGTGTTGTGTTATTGAAAAGGTTAGGAACCACTGAACTGGGTCAACAGAAGATTTCTATCAATACAGCATTGGCTACACAGGGATATAAGTTGCCTTAACTGTGCCTCTAACACACCCCTGAACATCACAGTAAAATTGACCTAATTCTCTAGTGCAGATCAAGCCTAAGATTTTTTGTTTACATTAGAAATTTGAAGACAATTCCTATAGTGATGGCAGGTAAGCCAGCAGAAAAATTCTTCCGTTGACATAATGCTGTCTATGCCAGGGCTTAAGTAGCTTAATTACATAGCACAGGGTGAGACATTTTTCACAGCCCTGAGCCATGTAGTTAAACTAGCCCAACTTTGTCATGTAGACCAGCCCTTGGATTAAAAGGGCACAGAAGAGTTAAAAAGCTTGTAGCTAGAAGAAGAGGAGGAGGGGCTGTTTGGAGGAACTGGATGAGGCATGGAAAGGCTTGGCAGAAAAAGTGTGAAGAAGCTAGACCTCCCGGGCTATTGTCAGGGGATAGAAAGCTCTAGGCAGACTGATTAGTTAAGAACCATTGTTCTCTTGGGCTATGCAGCGTTCCTACTGCTCAGAATAAAGAGCACTTTGTTTTGAAAAGGCCCTAAGGCCATTTCACCTAGACCATTTTATATAGCTTCACTACAGCAGACCTGGAGGCAACTGTCCTGCTGAGGTAATTGCACTTAGTCACAGGGCTCTCTAACTGAGGTCCTGCTATAAGGCTACATCTCCACTACAGCCATCTGTTGACAGAAGTTACCATCAGAAGAGAGGGGACAGCAGTAACTAGTCTGTGAACCCAGACAGCCTGTGCAGCCATATGTGAGCTTGAGAAGGACAGCCAGGGAGGAAAGTCCTCTGTTTAGTCATGGACAGAACGAGCTCCCTTAGGTGCCCCACCATGGAGCATGACATTGACACTGAAGAGCCCTCCTAAGAGTGAAAAAGCAGCTCATTCTTTGGCCTGTCCTGAGAAAGGGCCCAGTTACTGCGTATCATGGTGATGAGTTTGGTAATGTACCGAGCCCACTAACTCATCTGAGGTAGAGAGTCTAACGGCTTTCAGACGCTTAGGGCTTTTAGGTGTTATCACCTATGATATTCTGGGGTGCAATCCGGGAGCTGTGTCACCACTTGGCCCAAAGACCGGAGTACCTCCCAATGCTGCACTAATGAAGCTCCCTAGCTGGAGTCCTTCCAAACAGTATGCAGGTTACACCTTGAGAGTCTTATGTGTAGCCATCACCCTGGCATAGCACCATACTCTGGTTACTAACCAGCAGCCTTGGTTAATACTTTTGAGTGAGCCCAAGGCTGACAGGCTTCCTCCAAAAACTCATGTTGTGCACTGTCTGGCAGACTTCCCTGGGCAATCAGATATATTCCATCCATTGCCCCTCTAAGGGGATCAACATACAACAGCCTGCTGCCTTCAATGGAGTTACCCCAACAATTCAAAACACTGCATTAGTTTTAAGTAAAGAATAAAACAAGTCTATTTACTTACAAAGAAATAGATTTTAAGTAACTACAAGTAATGAGGCATTAAAGTCAGAAATGGCTGCAAGAAAAATAAAGATAAAATCTTTTCTAAACTTCACAAATTAGTCTTGGTGGTGTAGTCTGTATCAGTAAAAAACATGAGGAGTCCTGCGGCACCTTAAAGACTAACCAATTAATTTGGGCACAAGCTTTTGTGGGTAAAAGCCACTTCTGAAAGTGGGTTTTACCCATGAAAGCTTATGCCCAAATAAATTTGTTTGTCTTTACGTGCCACAGTCTTCCTCATTGTTTTCACAAACTAGGTTTGCTTTAACATGACAACTCCATGTTTCCAGTAACATTGCTGACCACATTCTCAGCCCAGAATCTGCTTCCAGAGTCTGACAGTTGTTTCTTTGTCTCCTTAGGCGAAAAGAGACTGACAGAGAAGCACTTTGGTGTTTTGGCCCCTCACTTTTATAGTCCAAACTGCCTTTGAGATGCATTTTCCTGAAGACTACCCCTCAAAAGAGAGTTCCTTTTATCATCAAAGAAAGTGATGTGGTGTCTAGTAGTGAAAGAGGTTTCATGCCATTTCTGTCACCTGTTTGCTAAAATGCAGTTCTCTTGTCTCCTGCCTTAAGACTTTCACTCTGAGGATCCTGGAGATAGGACTGTTGACTGGAGCTGGGAAATGCAGCTAAAGCGTTCCCTCCACATGCCTGCAGCCTGTACCTATGGCAGAGTAACATCATGGTCTACAGCATAACCGTCTGACTCTAGTTTCCGCACGTGCTTTTGTGGAACACTCCGGTAAGGAAACCAGAGCCAAGAAGGGAGGGTTTGGATGATGGCAGCTGATGAAGTGAAGTATGGGAGAGAACTTTAGATCGAGCTCTCCTCCACAACGCTATAGACGCATAGGAATTGCCAGACCTGTGGACCAGCTTCTGTGCCTAAGAGGAACCAGCAGCAGATGCCTCCCAGAGATGAGGGACCCCACAGCAGACATGTGCAGAACGATCAGCCTCCTGAAGCCTCACCCTGCCCCCGATAAAGACTGGCTTAAACCCTTAAACATGAGATTAGACAGCAGATCTGCAAGGCCCAGCGAGAGAAATTGTACAAGGTGGAGTCCATGCTATCTTGTGCTGAACTAATACTTCTGCCTAAAATCTAGGCAAAATGGATCAAGTCTCTCAAGCATCCATGTATTGCATGTAGCAAGACTCTGCTTCAGTCCCAGGTAACTAATTGCTGGATTGTGTTCAGAGGGGGACAAGCAGTTACAAATGCCAGTTATTTATTGACATGGCACCTTTTGCCAGCATCTGAGCACGCCAGAGAATGAGCCAGATACACATTTCGGATCAGCTGTCAGCACAATGCAGCGACCCTTGGAACAAGACATCAGTTGTACAGCTAGCAATCCTTCTCTGCAATGCTCAGCACCATAGGACCCTGAACAACTCCCAGGCTTTAATGAATTTTTCCTCTTAGCACTGTTTAAGGGAGGGAAATATAATCTTCATTATAAAGATAGGGGGTCAGTGAGCCAGAGAGGGGTGATGTGATTTGTCCAAGGACATCACTTCCTTATGAAGGCACCAGAATAATTAACACAGTTTTGGAGACAGGTGGTGGGAGAAAAGAAAAGGAAACCAAAGTAGTTAATGACAAGAGACTTAAGTGGACAGGATGCAATTCTAAGATTCCAGTAAAAAAATCATACTCCTGAGAGAGTGTCGTGGAATTTTCATCAACCAAGAATGATCAATACTTGAATTTGGTGGGAGGTTTTCAGAAGGAGCTCACCAACAAGTGTCCTCCCTTCTCCCCAAAGACTGAAAAGACATGGGTTAGTTCCTTACCGCTGTGTGTCAGTTTACTAAAGAGACATTGATATTTATTAGGAATACTGACTAGTCCACAGCGGTCTTCCATCCAAAGACCTACCACCAAGCCTGATTCTACTTACTTTAATGAGATCACAGGTCAAAGTGGCAAAGCTGCAGACTATCCATTTCTGAAACAATAAAATCAAAGATCTACAGGCAGTACAAGAGTTTGTTCATTGCTAGTTATAGAACATAAACTAGACCATTTACTTTTCTTAGCATGAGGGTGTTTACCCTGTAATTGGTACCATTGAATGCACTGTTTTCTCTTCATTTCCTCTCTCAACTTTAACTGTTCATGTAACTGCAGTTGTGCAAACGCTGGTCGCATACCAAAGCACCCATTTCTGTATCAAGTAAAATGGCTTAGTACTATTTACATCATATTATTGTAAGACCTACTTGATGTCCAAAGCAAGAACCAATCACGAAAGGAGGCAATTTGTTTGGAACTGTCATAAAAGGTGAAGAACCGCTAAGATGGCCTTTAAAGAGGAGACCTACTTACACTGTTAAAAACCTTTTGTACTCAAACTGCAATTCTATTTCCAGGTACAAAAATACTGCAATAGTAATGCAGCTGTCTGGGTTGGAAGAGAGCTAGGGGAAGAAAAGCAAATCTTCATGCTAAGCCAGAGCTCTGCAGAGCGTAAGCGGTAGGAAAAATACTAACCTTATTCAATAGATTTGCTGAAAATTTACAGCCATGAAGGGATAGCAGGACAAAGCACGTGAGCCAGCATTTCCAAAATGATTACTTAGCTTTCTGGGATTATAAAAACAGTCAGAGTGGGACACTTTCACCCTTCTTGTAATAACCAGTTCAGAAAGTGCTGCCACAGACTCTCATCTGTGCTAATCTGGCTTTTACTGTTCACGCTTCATTGCCACATGGGGCAGGAAGTGAGCTAACTCATGCTGACAGTGCTCTGCGGTAATAACTTGAGCCTACTAGAGCACTGGTGGGCAACCTGCAGCCCCAAGGCCATATGCGGCCCCCATCAGGGTTCTACATGTGGCCTGCAAGACATTGTGTTACCATTGCCCAGGGTTGCCAGATTCTGCTGGTCTCTGTCTGTCATTTTTGTCGTAGCAGTATTTCTAAAGGGACACACACCTAAAGCAAGGGCACATGCAGTGAGGTGTGTGGTGATTGCACACAACAGTGACTGTAAAAGCTGTGTGCCCCTTAGCATCCAATCAAAGCATTGCTTTGGTTCATCCCACACAGCCTGCCAATTTTAAGTAGCCGAGCGCACATAGCAAAACTACCTCATTATTCCAGGAGACCATCCTGGTTATGACAATATTACGGCCCATTGAGATGAATGAGCCCAATGAGCGAAGGTTGCTCATTGTAGCTCTAGAGAATTAGGTTCTCCACCTCCGTCACAGCTTGGCTCAGGACTTGTTTTCACTTCCTCAAAGATCAACCTCGTCAGGATCAATCTTCTGGAGTTCGATTTCATACCTCTGATAAGGACACACAAAATCGATCTCTCTGGGGTTGGCAGTCAACCCCCTGTGCGAGGAGTAAGAGGGGGTTGATGGGAGAAACACTCCCATCAACCTTCCCCACTGACAACATACCTTACAGTCGACTGCAGACATGTCGATTCTAGCTACGCAACTGCTGCGGCTAGAATTGGGTATCTACAGTCAACTGTAAGGTCTAATGTAGACCAAACCTGAGAGTCATAGCTGGCTCCTCCCTGCCCCCTCCAGTTGTACAGGAAACTCACAACTTCTATTGCCTTAACCTCCTCTATGAACATGCATGAGTCCTGGGCACTTTCCCATCCCCCTGGCTTAGGGTCAGAGCATGGGTCAGGTGTGAGATGGTCACAATATGACTCTTAGGCCTTATAGCTATGGGAACAAGTGAATGCACTTGCAGCTGGCTCCAGATTTGCTTGACTCAGGGACCCACAGGATGAATGAAGCCTAATGGATAGAATCTACAGAAGTTCTTTGTTCCATTACTAAGGCCAGCAGGGACCACTCTTATTATCTCCTGAACATTGGTTCAGTGGAGCTGGTCAGACTTTGAAAATCAATGAATTTTATGACCAGAAAAGATTCCATAAAACTGTTAACCATTTTTATTGACCTGTATTCTAGTATTGCCAATTCTGCTCACCTCTGTACAGTTATACCCCGAGATACGCCCATTCAAGTCATGAGACTTTGACTTTACGAGCAGTTTCATTTAATACCCCTACTTAAGCTTACGAGGCATTTCTTCACATTTACGAGGACCGATTTGGAGGCTGGCAGCTCTGATAGGCAAGCACCGAGGGGATGGAGTTGGCCGCATTGGTCTTGACGAAGAGGCCGTGCAGGGGGGTGGCAGTGCCCTGCAAGAGGGCGGCAGTCTGGTGCAGGGAGGTAGACCTGTCCAAGTCCTGGCAGTAGATCACGCTGCTCTGCAAGATGTGGATGCTGGGCACGCAGCCCATCCCAGCTCCGCTGCTGCCGCTCACCCCCCCGGGCAGCTAGGGGGCCGCCGCTGCCCACTCTACACAGCTGTGCCTCAGGTGCTGCTCGCTGTCTGTGCCGCTCCCTCCCATTTAGTGCCTGGCTTCCCACCGCTGCTGCCTCAGCTGCCACTGGCGGGGCCTCTCTGCTGCGCAGCCCCACACAAGTGAGGCATCACCCCTCGCCAGCTGGGGGCCCCCGTGCCTGCCTCGCTCCCCATGCGGCCAGCCCCTAGCAGCGCCCTCTCCCCACTTAACCTAAGCTGCACTCAGGCCGGGCTGCCTCCCCGTGCCCTGCTCTGCCCTGCCCTGCCCACCCCCTTGCACTGGATTTAATGGGATTTGGTGTTGTTTTAGCATAAATGGGTGTAAATTTTGGGGCTCAGAAATGCATAAAAATTTTCCAATTGAAATTAATGGTAATTACATTTTTGACTTACGAGAATGTGCCCTCGGGGGGTTTTTTAGGGACGAATTACCCTCGTAAGGCAGGGGAAGACTGTACAAAGAGAGAACCCGGCTCTGAAGAGTTAAATATATAAGACACGACAACAACCAGCGGGTAGAAGAGATGAGGGTAATGCAAGGAAAACGTTTTCTAATGCCTCCTGTAGTAAGGCATTAAGCTTTTTCACCCTGCTTTTAAATGGAACCCTTGCCCACTGCCAGGCCCAAAGACAGGCAGGGGACAAAGAAGAAGAACAATTATCTTCAAAACACAGTGAATTTCATAAATGGGGTTTTAATCAGAGGTGATCAGAAGATGAGAATTTTCCTGAAACATTTTTCAGTGAGAAAGGGGGGGAAAAACCCAAGCAAACCTGTTTTCACCAGTTTTCTACATTTTGGTTAAAAGTTAAAAAAAAATTTCTGCTGTGAAAATTTTCAGTTTCCATTTGGAAGCGCCTCTGCAATGCCTCACGAGCGTTCTGCTGGAGTACCTCATGCCCTCCTTCTCCTCTGTGGGTAAATTGTCAGTCTGCCCTGCTTTGAACACCATTGGCTGGTCTTAGCCAACCAAATAGCCTTTCATATTTGCTGCAAGGGCTTGAGTAAATTGCAGTCGCTTATGCCAACAGTGAATTTGGCTTAGTATGTTTTCTAAGCTCACTCTGACCAGCAGGTGCAGGGATATGGGCTGATTCTCTGCAATAGCCTCCCTGGGGCCCTTAAAACTGTGATTTTTTCTAAATTTCAACACCTAAATCTCCCCTCCCAATGTACAACTCCAGTCTTTCATAAAACCACCCGAGCTTGCTCGCTGAGCCTGACTTTCCCCATGCAACACTAAAATCCAGTACAACGGGCTACAACATCTGCAGACACTTTCATGTGCAGAAGAGTATATTGATGGCCCAGCACAATACTGGATTGTGGTCCTGTCTGAAGCATACAGCAATACTTCTGTCTGACAAGTAAAGCGGACTGAATTATGTCCTGCAGAGGAAGGTTCTTTAGTTAAAATTGAAATTTAAGAGACTGGTAATACGCAATAAACCCATAAGGACCATCTGCATAGGACCATCATTAGAACTATGAAGATTTGTACCAGCTCACAATCTACCCAGTGATCCTTTCTGCACAGCATGCAGGCAGTTTTAGCAAATATGGGTCCTGCTTAAAGTTAAGCACGTGCCCAGCCCCCCCTGACATCAACAGAACTACTTTACATGCTTAGGGTTAAGCACATGCTTTGCTGTACTGGGGGCAACACTGTGAGCAAAGTAACAGAGGTAGCTGTGTTAGTTTCAATCCTAACAAAACAAGCCAGCAGTCCTGTAGCATTTTAAAGACTAATAAAACAATGTATTAGGTGATTAAAGGAAGTATTTCCAGCATTCTCATTTGCAGAAAGACCCAACAAAGATGTGTTCCTTTTCTCTGGGGACACTTTCTTGAAAGGAGCTAATGAAACTTGGCACGAGTCAAATTTAATTAAAGCCATTTTATGTCACTAACGTAAGAACAACAGAAACGCCCCCCCGTCTTATGGATCAAATGGCCCTTCTGCATCAGTTAGTTCCTCTGATGGCTTATCTGAATAGCTGTATGGCTGCCAGGGGTATTGATCAGAACAAGAATGATTCACAATAGCAGCACCTAAAGCAAATGGTTTTGAAAACAGTCCAAAATATAGCTATTGATTTCTTTGGGGACTGTTCTGTCCTTTCAGCATATGCTTTTGCTTTCTTAACCTGTCAGGACTTTTCATACACTGTGGCCTTTGAGGACAATCTCTTAAAAAAAAAAGTTGAAACAAAGCACACCAGGAGTGGGGATGTTTCAGGCACTCAGCTGTCTTTGGGGAACTGTCCAGACCTATCAGGGGAACAATATTGCTCTGGCCAGCTCTGGCCATGGAATCCCATTTTAAAGATTTTGGGGGGCAAGGCCACAAGAGGTACAGAGTCCAGGATTTCCTAGAATCATAGAGTTCTAGGGCTGGAAGGGACTTCAGGAGGTCATCGAGTCCAGCCCCCTGGTTCAAGCAGGATCAACCCCAACTAACTCATCCCTGCCAGGACTTTGTCAAGCAGGGACTTAAAAACCTCTAGGGATGGACATTCCACAACCTCCCTAGTCAACACATTCCAGTGCTTCACCACCCTCCTGGTGAAGTAGTTTTTCCTAATATCCAATCTACTCCTCTCCTCCTGTAACTTCAGACCATTGCTCCTTGTTCTACCATCTGTCTCCAGTGAGAACAACTTCTTTCCATCCTCTTTAGAGCTCCCCTCCAGGAAATTGAAGGCTCTATTAAATCACCCCTCAGTCTTCTCTTCTGCAACTAAACAAGCCCAAATTCCTCAGCCTCTCCTCATAGATCATATTCTACACCCCCTTAATCACTTTTGTTGCCCTCTGCTGAACCTGCTCCAGCACATCCACATCTTTTCTATACTGGGGGGCCCAAAAGTGGACACAATATTCCAGATGTGGCCTCACCAGTGCCGAATAGAGAGGAACAACAACTTCTCTAGATCTACTCACAGTGATCCTCCTAATGTACCCTAGTATGCCGTCAGCCTTCTTGGCTACAAGGCCACAGTGTTGACTCATATCCAGCCTTTCATCCACCATAATCCCTAGATTCCTTTCCACTGTACTGCGGCTTAGTCAGTTGGTCCCCAACCTGTAACAATGCTTGGGAGTCTTCTGTCCCAAGTGCAGGACTCTACACGTCTCCTTGTTCAACTGCATCTGATTTCTTTTGGCCCAATTCTCCAATTTATCCAGGTCACTCTGGACCCTCTCTGTCTACCCTCCAATGTATCTACCTCTCCCCCTAGCTTGGTGTCATGCACAAACTTGCTGGGGGTGCAATCCAGTCTCTCGTCCAGGTCATTAATAAAGAGATTGAACAACAGCCGCCACAGAACCAAGCCTTGGGGCAGTCCACTTGAAACCAACCACCATCCAGATATTGAACCTTTGACTACTACCCGTTGGGCCCGACCGTCAAGCCAGCTTTCTATCCATTTTACAGTCCAGGCATCCAATCCATGTTGTGGGAGACTGTATGAAAGGCTTTGCTGAAGTCAAGGTATATCACTTTCACTGACTTCCCCATGTCCACAGAGCCAGTTACCTTATCACAGAAGCTAATCAGATTGGTCAGGCATGACTTGCCCTTGGTGAGTCCATGTTGACTACTTTTGATCACTTTCCCATCTTACGAGTACTCCAAAATGGATTCCTTGAGGATCCCCTCCATTATTTTTCCTGGGCACTGAGATAAGGCTCACCAGTCTATAGTTCCCTGGAATGTCCTTCTTTCCTTTGTTAAAGATGGGCACGACATTTGTCTTTTTCCAGTCATCTGCGATCTCTCCTGATCTTCAAAGATAATGGCCAAAGGCTCAACAATGACATCTGCCAATTCCCTCAGTACCCTTGGGTGCATTAAATCCAGACCCATGAATTTGTGTACATCTAGTTTTTCTAAGTAGCTCTTAACTTGTTCCTTTTCTACCAAGGGCTGCCCTCCACCTTCACAAACTTTATTGTTTAGCACCATCTTGTGGGAGGGGTCCTCGACCGTGAAGATTGAGACAAAAAAAGCATTGAGTACTTTAGCTTTTCCTACATCATCTGTCACTAGGTTACCTCTCTCATCCAGTAATGGCCCCACACCTTCCCTGATAACCCTGTTATTGTTAACATGCCTGTGGAAACCCTTCTTGTTACTCTTCACATCGCTTGCCAGATGCAGTTCCAATGGCACTTTCGCTTTCCTGATTACTCCCCGGCATTCTTCAGCCATATGTTTATATGCCTCCTTAGTCAACTGTCCACATTTCCACTTCATACATGCATCCTTTTTGAGTTTAAGCTGGCCAAGGATTTCCCTGTTAAACCAAGCTTGTTGCCTATCATAACTGCATTTCTCACTGCGTATTGGAATGTTTTGTTCCTATGCCTTCAGTAAGACTTCTTTAAAATACTGCCACTTCTCCTGAACTCTCTTCCCCTTCATCTTTGTTTCCCAAGGGATCCTGCCCATCAGTTCTCTCAGGGAGTCAAAGTCTGCTCTTTTGAAATCAAGGGTCTGTATATTACTGCTCACCCTTCTTCCCCACTTCTATTTCTCACACTAGTTCTTCTCTGTTTGTGAGCAGCAGGTCAAATTGTGCACAGCCCCTGGTTGGTTCCTTCAGCACTTGAAGCAGGAAATTAAGCCCGACATTCTCCAAAAACTTCCTGGATTGTCTGTGTGCTGCTGCATTGGTGTCCCAATAAATGTTGGGATTATTCAAGCCTCCCCTGAGAACCAGGATCTGTGATTGGAAGCTTCTCTTAGCTATCTGAAGAAATCCTCATCTACCTCATCTTCCTGATCTGGTGGTGTATAGCAGACACCAACTACAACATCACCTCTGTTACTTCTGCCTCTAAGCTTAAACCAAAGACACTCAGCTGGCATTTCTCCCTCCTTATACTGGAGCTCTGAACAATCATACTGCTCCCTCACATAGAACACAACTCCTCCTCCTTTTTTCTCTGCCTGTCCTTCCTAAACAGTTTATACCCTTCTGTGACCACACTCCAGTTATGTGAATCATCCCACCAAGTCTCCATTATTCCAACCACGTCATACTTCTTTGACTGTGCCAGGGCCTCTAATTCTTCCTGATTGTTTCCCAGGCTTCTTGCATTTGTGTGCAAGCACCTTAGAGAAGTGGCTGTTTGGCTCACTTTCTCCTCTTCAACCAGGAAACCTACTTTGTTGTTCTCTACTCCTTCACTGCCCTGTAGCCCTAGCACCTACTCAGCCCCTGCCTCAAGGCCTTTGGCCTGGCAGTGGTCAGCCAGGGGGTCCCCATGCCCTATTTCAGGTGCCTCTCCATCCAGACAACCAGTCCTTCTCCCTTGGTTGTCAAGGAGAGACTGCTCTGCAGAGCTGCCCTTTATATATGGTCTTCCCTGGCCCAGACTGGCTGCTCTAGCAAGCTGTATTCTCATTGGCTAGGTTTGTGCAGGCTCCCTCTAGCCTACCTTTAATCCTCTTTGCACCAGAGTGGGACAGCCACCTCCCACTGCAGGCAGACATACAGCAACAATAGTCCGTCATGGAATTTCATTTGTTCTGGTACTAGCGGTTAGAGAGGTACATAGGAATGAAAAAATATGGTAGGCAGGGACAGCTGACCAAGCAGTTTAGAACCTGGAACACAGATTTGTTTCCAGAAATAAGCAAAATGTCTCAAGTTGAGTGGAAGATTCTTATTTTATTTCTAGCTCTCAGACTAATTCCCCAGGCCCAACTTGTGGTGGGTGAAATTCACTCTGATGCAGAGGTCCAGCTGAAGGCACTGTATTGAGCCCCCTGAGACAAGATACATATCATTTAAAGACATTAAACTGATTTACTTTTCATTTTCTCCAAGCAGATACAAAGGGCAAATATCTCCCAATAGCAGAGAAGACATATAAAACTAGATCTGTGAGGACATAGGCTCCTGCCATTAAAACTATGCAGTCAGAGTCCTTGCCTTTTCCTGCATGGTCGGATAAGAATGACATTCTGAGGGTGTGTCTACATGGTAAAGTTATTTCGAAATAACTTTGCAAGCATCTAATTTTCAAAATAGCGTTTAGAGTATTTCAAAATTGGTAAACCTCATTCCGCGAGGAATAGTGCCCATTTCTAAATAGGGGCTGTGTAGGGAATAGAGGCTGTTTTGAAATGAACTATTCTGGAATAGCATATTCCAAAATAAAACTGCTGTGTAGACATAATATTTTGGATTAGAGCCCCTGGAAGCACCTCTCTTTTGTGTGTGAACACACTACATCAGCATAAGTGTTGCTTATTTTGGGGCTCCCCTGTAGTGTAGATGTATTATTCTGGAATAGCTTGTTTTGGAATAAAAACTCTGGAATAACTCTGTAGCATAGACTTACCCTCCAGTCTCCATCTGCTGCTGCATGCACTGGATTTAAAATATATATAAATTCTGATGGTCAGATCCACCAGGAGGAACATCTGCTCCAAACTGAACATCTTCCCTCTAAAATTCAGCCTTCTGCCCCTTTAAAACATTGGGGTAGAATGACAACACTCCTTTTTAAAGTTATTGTTCTCATACAACCGTACATCCCCCTGGAGCACACAAACCAGCCCAAAGAGCCACAAATCCAACATCCCAAACCTCAGGCTACTTCTCAGTGACCCATGACTAACTGGTCTTTGCAAGTGTCGCCAAACCTGAAAACCTCCACCAAGATCAGGGCCCTACTGTGCTGCGAGCTGCACACATAGGCAGTTCCTGCCCTGGAAAGCTTACAGTCTTAATAGACAAGACAGAGAACAGGTCTACACTACCCCCTAAAGTCAATTGTAGAGATGCAATTCCAGCTGCTGCAATTGTGTTAATTAACACAGCCTGTGTTAATCTTCCAGGTAGTGGAGACATACTCAGAGCAAGGAAGCTTTATCACCAACGCTATGAAACAGAAGCAGGAACTGAGGCACCGGGAAATGAAATGACTTGTCTCAGCTTATGCATGACATTTGTGGCAGAGTTGGGCATCAAAGCCAGGACTCTAGAGTCCCAAAGCAGAGCCTTCAGCCCGTCTTTCCTGATTAATGGACTATTTAGGGTAACAACATCCTTCAAGAACTGCTAAGCACAACTATCATCACTGTTCAGGCTACCCCATGCCTCACATTTGGGCTTACGTGTTCAAGACTTGGTGTTGGCTCAAAGGCAAGACTTTTTAAAGATCAGAAAACTTTGAGACAGTTTTAGAGTAGAAGGAGAATGGGAATAACTACGCCTACCCTTATTATAAAATGTTCCTGTGACCTTTACTGGGAACTCCAGCTGAAGGTGTTTGAAAGGTAGTACACAGCTATTTCTGTCCTGAAAAGCCTTGGCTTTAGAGTGTTCTGTGAAAATTGGTTGTGATGAGCAATAGATTGAAAAAGACTTTTTGGTTTTTGCTAAGCTTGAAAAGTCTTCAGGTAAGAAAGGCTGCACTAACCAGTCAGATTATTTGTATTGCTATAGAGTTTCCTAGCCACCACTGGAGACAGGATCCCATTGTGCTAGGTACCACAGCAACACAGAAGAAGAAGATAACCCCTGCCCCCAAAGAGTTTTACTACTAAGTTAACTAAGGACCAAATATACATGGAGGTTAGACTAACGGTTCCATCTTGGGTGACGTAGTGGAGTGGATAGGGCAGCAACATACTCTACAAGGTTTCCAAGAGCAAGCTCCATTCTGGTGCATCTCTACACAGGTCCTAAACATTGCCAGGACAGAAATAGTTTTCTAAGGAAGTTGGAAGGCATGACTGAGATTGTCTGCACCTATCCTGACAAAGTAGTCAGTGGCTGCCTAGCCACAGAGTCCCAGTGTGTTCATTTTACATGCATTTGTGACATGACCTGACTAAAATATGAACGTATGTGTCATTGTTGCAACCGAGCTTGTACAAAGGCTGCTGAGTAAGATGTCTACAGAAAGGTTCTGATTTAATTAATATGATTATGCAATTTGTATGCATATATTCTTTTTGTATGTGAAGATACACATATTAGCTAAGTACCTATATTTAAAATGCTTGCGCCTGGAGTAATATTCATGAAATACTTAGCCCAGCACATCTTGGCGGGACTGTTAAAATTAAATGGCTCAAGAAACACTTAGGTGACACTGGGCCATGGGGAGGGGTGAAAGTAACCCCCAACCTCCTGCCCTGACCTCCTTTAAGGGGGTTGGAACATGACAGTACCTGTAAGAAATTTAAGCGAGGGAAGGTTTGGGGATGTGGAAGGGTGCTAGAGTCCAGGCAGGGGGCTTGGAGGTGTGTGGGACACAGGGTAGGGGATACAAGAGTCAAGGCGGCAGTGGAGGGGGGGCAGACAAGGGGTTGTCGGGGGTCAGGACAGGAGGGACCACACCGCCAGGTGCCAGCAGCTTCTCAAGGCCCACTCCAGCTGGTCAGTTTTTTACCAGTGTTCTGCACCAGGGCACACTGGCTCACTTTCACCTTTGTCCACGGGAGACGTCCATCTACACCAAATGGACTTCCCCGTGTATATTCCATCTGAAGTATAAGTAATGGCCACTGCTGTGACTCAGCCAAATTATGCGTGGACAGGTAACTGGCCCATGTGCCTCCATACGTCATCTTTACCTGTAATTTTCCACGGTAAGAACAATGGGATTCCCTCCTCGTAGCAGAGGGTATAGCAGGGCCTGGAAACACCTCCATCTTATCATTTTCCATATCCTGTTCTATGGCCTTTTACTAATGGGAGCATTCTCACAAAGGGACCGAGGTCTTTCCAATGATTTGAAAGCAACCAGAGACTGACAAAGCCAGCAATCTAGTCCATTACTGATACAAGCCTGAACCGAGAGCTTTTCCTTTATCACATTGATTTGATTCCTTTAACCAATTCTAACTTTCCTTTCTTTCTTGATACTAAAGGATTGTCAACAGCATGATTTTTGGGTAAGATCTGAGTTGTACATTGACTTGGTTCTGAGGCTGGTCCTTTGGGATCAGAAGAACCTTTTATTTGACAAGACTGGCTGTATCACCACCAAAATCACTGGATTCAGTGATGAGTGGTTCTTTACAAAGACCAGAATTCTTGGGGAAATTGCTTTTCTGACTTGTTTTTCGCTAAGATGGTGAGACACAAATTAACTTGGGTGGCTGGTTTGGTATATATTTTGAGGGAACAACCACCAGCATTGTAGGTTGCATTTGTACTGTTTCTCAGCAGTTGACTTGAAATGACTATTCTGAGGCATGATCTACAGAGGCCTGGTTCCAGGCAGTTTCTGCAAGCTCACAGAGCTCTGAAAACTTGAAAAAAAGGAGGCTTATTTTTATTGTAGAATCCTAGGGCTGGAAGGGACCTTAGGAGGTCATCTAGTCCAGCCCCCTGCCCAAAGCAGGATCAACCCCAACTAAATCATCCAAGCCAGGACTTTGTCAAGCCATGACTTAAAAACCTCTCAGGATGGAGATTCCACCACCTTTCTCGGTGACACATTCCAGTGCTTCACTACTCTCCTGGTAAAATATTTTTTCTTAATATCTAATCTACACCTCCTCCTTCTGTAACTTCAGACCATTGCTCCTTGTTCTGCCATCTGTCACCACTGTGAACAGTCTCTCTCTATCCTCTTTACAGCCCCCCTTCAGGAAGTTGAAGGCTGCTATCAAATCACCCCTCAGTCTTCTCTTCTGCAAACTAAATAAGCCCAAATCCCTCAGCCTCTCCTCATAGGTCATATGCTCCAGCCCCTTCATCATTTTCATTGGGTGGTTTAAACTTTTTCCATATTTTTCAAATGTCCTAGGAAATTCTGTACCACAAGAGTTGTATAGTTGGGAACTAAAAGTTCAGAAAATGAAAAAGTAAAGGTGGGTCGTCAGAGATTACATTTTAAATGTAGACACAGAAAAGTAGTATTAGTCCCATGTCATTGGCAGGGAACTGAGGTACAGTGACTTGTTCAGGCTCGCACAGAAATCCTTAAATGGAGACCCTGTCCAGAAACTTTGCCATGAGTTTCCTGTTTTCCTTCACAGTAACCAGCTCCTTGATTTTTCATTCGATTTGAAGACATCTCTTCTGTTTACCCACATCTCTCTCTTACTCTCTTCTGCTGCTTTCATTTTTATTTTAGATTTCTAGCCACATTATCTAACTCTATAAAGCATTTTGGGACAGACATTATATGAAAGCCATCAGCAAATTAAATTGTCTTGGATCATCTTCATCTTGAGCAACAGCCATGGAAAGAAAAGAAATCTGAGTGCTTGTTTAGCACATATCTATTTTGCTTTGCGAGGGCTTTTTCCTCTCTATTTGGGCTACATAACTTGACCAGCACAACAAGTGCTTTAATCAGACATTGCAGGCCAGGCAACACACACTGAAGAAGTCAGTCTGCAGACTATACACATTCTGTATTCTTTCCACATTGTTTGTGTTGTCCCACCATCTAGTGGCTCAGTTTGGAAGACACAGGAATCCTCTCAAAGAAAGGGATTGTCCAGCCTTACCTTGTGAAATCAGTAGTTTATAAATGGCTGCTACAGAAAGCTGTGGGCTTGAGGGTAATTGGTTGAAGCTCATACAGTAGACACTTTGTGGAGAGTGCCCAGCAGCTGGTCAGGCCTCAGAAACATGTTCTCTGTAGACTGAAGAAAAGAGAGACAGGCACACACTATATTCACCAGCTTTAAACAACGCAGTCCATCAAAATGGTGAGGGCTAAGGCATTCCTGGAAGAAATGAAGTAAAACAGACATTAGATTGGACCCCTCGGGGCTACAGGTGATGAGGTAATCCAAGGATACAGTGAAAATGCCCAATAGAAGCAGAACTGAGCATTAGCAGAATGATGTGGGAGGAAGCTAAGAATGCAACAAAGATGGAAGGGGGTGTTAAGGCCTCCTGTTCTGCTTGGGGCAGAGACATGTAAGAGAGAAGAGAGCACATCAATATAATTCTCTACCTATTCTTTGTGTGACCCCCCTCCCACCCCACCCTCAGGAAAGTCACTTAATTTTATGTTCCTCAGTTGCCTATCTGTAAAATGGGAATAATAATGTATCACTTGTGTCTCTTGTCTATTTGGAGTGTGAGTTCTTGGGAGAGAAGTTCTGGGAGATTTTTGAAGGCACAAATATTAGCCTCTCACTCACTGCCTCTTGTGGAAACTAGGCACTATTGTCATTTATTTGCCTTTGAAACTCTTACCTTCTGCATGTGCCAGATACTAGCACAGCGTAGCCTTGACCTCAGTGGGAGCCTGAAGGCATTACTGTAATAAACAACCATCGTTTTGTATTTCCAGGGCTATACACTATAACAAAGAACATGACACCAGTTACACTACAGACCACCATTTTAAGTCAGGAAAGCTAGAGGTTGCACTATTACAAGGTAATTTTACAGCCACGAGCATAGAATTACCTGCTCATCAGTGGAATGACATGGATTTGTGCTACAGTGGGGGCCACAGAGGCATCACAAAAGTCCTTGATACCTAACTTCTGGCTCCTAAATCCACATGCAGACACAGAAATAATAGTAGCCTGATTTTTTTTAAGTGCTGAGCACCCAAGTGCAATTGAAGCTGGTGGGAGCTACAGGCACTTGCCTCTGAAAAGCAAGTCACTCCCTGGTTATAATACATGGAGATTTACCTATTTTGTAGAACTGGAAGGGACCTTCAGAGGTTATTGAGTCTACTCCCCTCTCCTTGCAGCAGGACCATTCACCACTCCTGGTCATTCACTCCCTAAATGGCTTCCTCAAGGATTGAGCTCACAACCTGTGGTTTAGCAAGCCAATGCACAAACCACTGAGTTACCCCTCCCCCTCACCTGTGTATACACACACATCTGGAATTAGGAATCTAGCTCTGGGCACGTATGCTTGGTCATTTTGCTCTGGAGTATTACCAAGTGCATAGTTTACAAAAGCAGCACAAAATTTACTGAGACTTTGCAGCTAGATTTTGCTTCAGTATCCGAGGCTGAAGAACACTAAGTACAGAACATGCCCAGATGCAAATATCATATCTGTCACATTTATACTAAGCGCCTACTGCCAGTCCCCTGTATTCGGAAATCACAAGCCAGGCCTCAAACACATTATTGTTTAAAAGTCATTGTTTGCCTTTGCCCTCTGGTCTTGGCACCTTTAAGCATTCTCAAGAATTTCTGCATAATGAGGGCAGCTGGAAAGTTACTTTAATGAAAAGGTGAGAGGCACAGGTAGGCACAGGCTATCAAGAGCCAGGGTTTTATGGAGAGATACCAATCATAAGACTTGCAATTAAGTAATTTGCTGGCAACAGAACTTCATAAATCTGGAAAAATGGGGTTTTAAAAGCAGCTGACAAGCTGAGCCTTTCCAGGGTCTATTATTTGCCGCAGACCCAACCTGCCAGGTGCATGGTTAGTGATATCTGTGGGTCTCCCTGAAGTCCATGTGTTTTTCAACAAGTCCTTTGCAAATACGATTTAGGCAGATCTAGGGCAAACAAGATGCTGCCTCAAAGTGAGACAGCAAACAAGGGAGTTCCTATTAGCAGAGGCTCCAGTTTAGTAGTTATGTTTCAAACAGAGCACTCAAACACCAGGATAGGTGCTGTATTGAGTGAAACTTTGGTCTCTCACAACAAGATGGGAGGATATAAACAAGAACATGGAGCATTGGCTTGATGGCAGAGCCTACCTCTGATTTAGAGCCAGTTGTTCTCATGCTATTACTTATACAGCACTACCCCCAAAAAACTGACAGGTTACAGGCCTGAATCTGCAAAGATTAAACACTTTAGTATCTTCTTTATGTGCTTAAAGTTAAGCATGTACATAAATGCTTTATAAGTGTCTGTGACGAGAGCTACACAAGCAAGTTTTTTCAACAAAACTTGCTGTACGTCTACACAAAATGTATTTTATTGACAGTCTTTCGACAAAACTCAGCACTGCCGACAACCGCCTGCCTCTCCCAGATAAGAACGCCCTTGTTGACAGATTCTGTGTGGACAGCCATGTGGACATTCCGGGGGGGCCTTCTGTCAATAGACAGGGCTTCCAGGACACTGGGCAGCCCTGTCTGCTGTGCTTCTGGTTGGCTGTTTGGTCGAGAGCATGGTTGGGCAGTCCAGCCACTCTGACAGAGCAGATCATTCTTTTGACCCACATTAGTGTATGACTGCACACTGTCCACAGATGTTTTGTTGGAAAATCTCTTCTGACAGAAACATCTGTCAACAGATGCTTCTAATGTAGCCGTAGCCATTGTGATTTCTGCCATTCCTAAGGACCACCAAAACTGCCTCACAGGTATAGAGGCTAAAACCTTGTAATTGGGGAAGTGTGTCCCCTGTGTCATTCTGGCTAAGTGGTACCAGGGACCAGAAGGTCTATTTAATAGCACATCCACCAGCCTGCTTCTCCCACAGCTCTTCACTCCTCTGTAGCTGGGGTATTGCACCCATCCCTAAATTCCATCTAACATCCCTCTTCCAACAACAGACTGCTGCCCATGCAGAGCAGCTGAGGAGGTAGGTGATTTGTTCATCGTGCAGGGGCATGGCCCAGCTATGCAACAGTGGATGAAAGCGCACAGCAATGGAATGGACTGTGAGCCAGGGATGGCGCAACTGGATTTTGATGTTGGAGCCACTCAAGACGCTTCAAGCACTGAGAAGAGCTGGGAAATCTACCCCTGTGCCTAGGGCCTCTGGACAGTATTCATTAAGATCTTCTCCCTCTTCCAGACAAAGACCAAGCTGGAGGAACAGGGAGATAAAATGGAAGAAACAATTTCCTCTCCCCGTGACCAGCACGATCAGCTCTTTTCAGCGAAGGCACAGGTGAGGCAGCAGCTGGATAGCCACTGCACCAGCTGGAGCTTTCAGTTATAGTTTAAAGAGGATGAGAAGGCCAGAGCTGACTTGTCCAGGGCAGTGATGGACAACCTGCAGCACATGGACTGACTGACTGCAGCCCATGAAGGTTCAAAGTGTGGCCCACATGTCATTTTGTTTACTATCACCCATATGCCGGGTTGCCATATTCCACTGACTTCTGTTCGTGTAGTTTTTCCCTTGCTGGTAACACTAAAGGGACACATACATATAGTAAGAGCACATGGGGTGAGTCAGCATGCAGATACCATACTGACAGGAAAGCCTACATTACTGCCTACATGAACCTAGTCCCATAACAAGTGGGATCAAAACCAGGTGTTTTCTTGAGGACGGATTCTGACTACTGTGGACTCTGTTGGATGCAATTGAAAATTAAACATTAACTGTTTGAGATGGATTTCTATTTTCCTGATTTTTAATGTGTCATTATCTGGCTAACAACTCACATTGCTGACACACAGAGCAAGATTACTGTTCTGCAAAATGCACTGACAGAGCAAAAAAACTAATTCCCACCCTCCTTAAATTCCAAGTAGTATATTCCATTCACTCTACCAATGTTTTGCTGAGAGGTAGGGCTAGAGGTGTATGAAAATTATTGATCCTGCTAATTAGAAAAACTATGTAAATTAAATATTTACAAATAAATAGCACCCTGAGTCCAACTGCAGTTAGAATAGGAATAAGACTTCACAGAGCATTCATTTCTAAAAATTAAAATGTACAAACACTTGAGATTTGACAATATTTCATGAAAACATAGATCTGAATAAGCATCCTACAGATCAAATACTAAGAGTACTGAAGTGATGCATTCAGAGTTAAAAAAAATTACAGGGAATAAGGAAAGAAAGGTTACTCACCGTAGTAACGGTGGTTCTTCGAGATGTGTCCCCGTGGGTGCTCCACATTAGGTGTCAGGCTCGCCCGGCGCCGCAGATCGGATCTTCCAAGCAGTTTCTGCCGGACCGCGCATGCGCCGGTGTGCGCCACTCCCCCGCGCGCTCCGGGCCATGTGCGCGATCCGGTCCCTGCCAGTTCCTTGACCAACCGCCTCGGATGCTCCTGCAAAACACTAAACAGAGATCCGGAGCGGGGAGGATGGGCGGGTACTGGAGCACCCACGGGGACACATCTCGAAGAACCACCGTTACTACGGTGAGTAACCTTTCTTTCTTCTTCGAGTGTCCCCGTGGGTGCTCCACATTAGGTGACTACCCAGCAGTAACCCAAGATAGGAGGCGGGTAATCGGATTATGTGCAGCTTGTCCCCGAGAGGACCGCTGCGGAGAGACGGGTATCCTCTTGGAATACCCTGTGAAGGGCGTAATGTTTGGCGAAGGTGGCACAGGATGACCAGGTCGCCACTCTGCAAATGTCTTTTAGCACAACGCCCTTGAAAAAAGGCTGTTGATGCTGCCACCGCCCTAGTGGAATGAGCCCTGGGCGTGGCCAGGAAAGGAGTCTTTTTGAGTTTGTAGCACATTTTTATGCAAGATACGATGTGCTTCGAGATTCTCTGCGAAGAGAGACATTCTCCTTTTGATTTGGGAGCGACAGAAACTAGGAGTCTATCTGTTCTCTGGAAGGACATGGTCCTGTCTATATAGAAAGCTAGCGCCTCCTCACGTCCAGGAGGTGTAGGCGCGCCTCTTTGTTAGAGTTATGAGGCTTTGGATAAAACGAGGGTAAACAATAGGTTCGTTAGTATGAAACTCAGAAAGAAACTTTAGGAACAAAGGCTGGATGCAGCCGTATGGTTACCGCCTCCTTGGAAAAAACAGCGCAGGGTGGCGTTGCCATAACTGCCGCAAGCTCGCTCACCCTGCGAGCTGACGTGATTGTGAGAAGAAAGGTCGTCTTTATCATAAGGAGGCAGAGGGAAACCGTGGCCAAAGGCTCGAACGGTGGTCCCCTTTTCGCATTAAGCACCAGGTCCAAGTTCCACGAAGGTGGAAGCGGTTTCCGAGGGGGGTATAGGTTTACCAGCCCTTTGAGGAACCTGGTAACCATGGGATGGGCGAACACCGTGTGCCCTTTCTCTTCGTGTCTGAACGCCAAAATGGCGGCAAGGTGGACCTTAAACGAGGATAGTGAGAGTCCTCCTCTCTTGAGGTCCAGTAAATACTCTAATATCACAGCCATAGGCACCGAAAGTGGGGCTAGCTGTTTGGTAGAACACCATGCCGTAAAGCGAGTCCATTTCTGCTTGTAGGTCTTCCTGGTGGAAGTCCTCCTGCGACTTTCTAGGACTTGCTGCACTTCCTCCGTACATGTGCTCTCTAGGGAGCTGAGCCATGGATTAACCACGTTTGTAGTCGCAGGCCTTGGGGGTGCGGATGCACTATGGACCCCTGGGCTTGCGTGAGCAGATCCGGCGCCACCAGAAGGGGCATCGGTGGCCGGTCCGACATGCGCAGGAGTAGGGGGAACCATTGCTGTCGATCCCACGTTGGGACTATCGGGATCATTCAGGCTCCTTCCCTCCTGGCTTTCTGCAACACTTTGTGGATGAGCACTGTGGGAGGGAAAGCGTAAAGCAGGGGGCCCCTCCATGAGATCGCGAAGGCATCCCTCAGGGACCCCCGTCCCAGTCCTGCCCTGGAGCAGAATCGTGGGCACTTCTTGTTGTGCTAAGTAGCAAACAGGTCTATCTGGGGAAAAACCCCATGCATGAAAAATCGGTTGCAGCAGATCGGGACGGATCTGCCACTCGTGCGTGAGTGCGAAACGCCTGCTTAGCTGGTCTGCCTTCACATTGTGAGCGCCTGGGAAGTACGAGGCTTTCAAGGTTATATTGTCGGCTATGCAGCAGTTCCACAACCGGACTGCTTCTGCACATAAGGCACGGGACCGAGCTCCTCCTTGCCGATTTATATAAAACATGGTGGAGGTATTGTCTATACTGATCCTGACTACTTTGCCTTTTATATGGTCCCGAAAGTGTCTGCAGGCATTGAACACTGCTCTGAGCTCCAGTATATTTGTGTGCAGTGACTGCTACGTGGAGGACCACAGCCCTTGCGTCACCTCTTCGCCCATGTGTGCTCCCCACCCTATGAGGGAGGCATCTGTAGTAAGAAAAACCAATATGTGTGGTTGGTGGAAGGGTACCCGTTAGCAGGTTCTCGGGGTTTACCCACCATTGCAGGGATTTGCGCACCTCTGTTGTGGGCGACGCCACCCTGTGAACAGTGTGTGCTGCCGGTTTGTATACGCTCGCCAGCCAAGTGCTGCATGCTGCGCATGTGTAACCTGTCGTTCTGTTCTACGAACATCGCTGCTGCCATGTGGCCCAGCAGCTGTAAGCACGTCAGAACCGGCACCGTAGGGCTGAAGGTGAAGACTTCCACGAGGGAGCCGACGGCCCGAAAGCGAGTCTCTGGTAGATACGCCCTCGCTGTAATAGAATTTATGCGTGCCCCTACGAACTCTATGTCCTGTGTGGGGTCTATCTTTGATTTTGTCAGATTGATAACCAGGCCGAGCGAAGAGAACGTGCCTGCTGTGACGCATATCATGCGTAGTACCTCCTCCTTCGAGGCCCCTTTGAGTAGGCAGTCATCCGGATACTGAAATATAAATACCCCCTGTCTGTGCAGGTAGGCTGACACCACTGCCAAGGGCTTGGTGAAGGCTCTGGGGGCCGAGGAGAGGCCAAACGGTAGGACCTTGTATTGAAAATGTTCTTTGCCTACCATGAAAAACCAGAGGAATCGTAGGTGAGCCGGATGAATAGTTATGTGAAAATACGCGTCTTATAAGTCGAGGGCTGTGAACCAATCTCCATCGTCTAATGCCGTAAGGATGGAGGCGATTGTGATCATCCGAAAGCGTTGCTTGCGCAGGTACCGGTTGAGGCCTCGAAAATCTAAGATGGACCTCCCGCCTCCTGTCTTTTTCCCCGTGAGGAAGTACCTCGAGTAGAACCCTCTCCCTTGCAGTTGCTCCGGCACTCTTTCCACTGCCCCTATGAGCATGAGATGGTCTACCTCCTGTTTGAGCCTCGCTACGTGGGAGGCCTCCTGGAGGTGGGGCCTGGGTGGAGGTCATGGCGGTGGGAGCGACTGGAAGGGGATGGCGTACCCCGTGGCTATGATCTCCAGCACCCATTTGTCTGTGGTGATCCTTTGCCACTGGTTATAGAATGGTCAGAGGCGATGGTGGAATAACCGCTTCGGATGACCTTGCGATGGTAGCGATGGCGCAGCCCTGGATCTGTGTGTCAAACTTGTGGCCTTTGGCCCGGCCCCGAAGACGCACGGCTGTGTTGGGAACGTCGCCTGGGAGTTCTGTACTGCTGGTGCTGTTGATGTCGCCCTTGCTCGTAACCCCTGTGGTACTGGGGATGCTGTTGCTGGTACTGGTACCGTCTTTGTTGAGGGTAGTACTTTTTCTTTCTGTATGGAGGAGTATAAATCCCCAGGGTCCTAAGTGTGGCTCTTAAATCTTTACTGGAATGAAGGACCGAGTCAGTTAATTCAGCAAACAGCTTCTGCGAGTCGAAGGGAAGATCGACTATCTCTGTCTGCAGGCCCTCGGTATACCCAGAGTCTGGAGCCAGGACTCCCTTAGCATCACCACTGCCGTAGCTGTGGAGCGTGCTGCTGTGTCCGCAACATCCAGGGCGATCTGAACTCCCGTCCTCGAGGCCGCGTAGCCTTCTTGCATGATGGCCTTGAGCACTGGTTTCTTGCCCTCTGGAAGCGAGTCCATGAGGGAGGTTAACCTAATGTGGTTATCGAAATTATGGTTCGCTAGATGCGCTGCGTAATTTGCCATTCGCAACAGTAGAGTGGAGGAGGAGTAGACCTTTCTGCCCAACAGCTCTAGCTTTTTGGCATGTTTGTCTGTTCCCCCACGTTGCGACGACTCCACCACCAAGGAATTTGGTTGTGGGTGGCTGAACAGGAACTCCATGCCCTTTGTCGGCACAAAGTTTTTTGTTTTTTTTTCCGCTCTCTTGTGGACAGGCGGAATAGTCGCAGGAGTCTGCCATATCATAATGGCAGACTCCAAGATTGCGTCATCAAGCGGTATTGCTATTTTGGAGGAGGCCGGAGGTCTCAGATTTTTGAGGAGCTTATGGTGTTTCTCTTGCACCTTAGTTGTCTGGATGCCTTGCGTGAAGGCCACCCTCGTAAAACAGCTCTTGGAACTGTTTGAGATTGTCCGGAGGATGGACGTCCCCCGGGGCCGTAGCCTCATCCGGGAAGGAGAGCGAGGAACCGCTGGGGTACGTCTCTCTGGACCCTTCCGGTTCCTGCTGGTGATGGTACACCCTCTCACTAGAGGTTTGCGAGGGAAAATCTCGGGGTTCCATAACCAGTCCCCCCTGAGATGCTTGAGTCTCTGTCCCCGGTCGCAATTGCCCTCGGGGGTACGAGATCGTCTGCGGGGATCTTTCCCTAGTAGATAGCCGATGGTGTCTATGCCCCGCGTGGTAGGGGCGACCATGGCAGTATAGGCACTGTTCTTGGGAAGGTGACCTAGACCACTCCCTTGGTGCATACCCTCTGCGTCTGGGGGAGGGAGATCATCGAGACACTGGAGAGAGCGATTTTGCATAATAGTCCAGCGGTTCAAACCCCAGGAAGGGTGAAGGTGGTCCCAGCCAGGGTGAGGCTGGTTGCAAAAAATGGAGAAGGGGGCTCCGGGTAGGCTAGGGGGGACCCCTGCCTTCTGGTTGGAGTCTGCAACATAAGCGGAGGGCTGTGAGAAAGCAACTCCACAGCCCTGTGCAGAGAGGGGCTGCAATGCCTCCTCTTGTGTGCAGCCTTCCCCCTCCCTTGAGGAGGTAACTCCGCCCCCTGACATACAGGGGATCCCGGCCCCGTCCGCACCGAGCTTGGCACGCTCGAGGGCGGTGCCGCATGTGCGGTGTCCTCCGGTGCCTGCAGGCTGCGTGCCTGCGCGCTCTGCACCGCCGGTTCCCCGGGGGTCGGTGCCGCTGCCTGCGGTGCCGCCGGTACCGGCACTTGTTTAGCCGTCGCCCTGCCTGCGGTGCGGGGCGGCTGGCTGATTATTGGAGGCTGAGCCACTTCCACGTGGCTCTTCGTGCCGCCGCCGATCAGCTGTTGCTGCGGCTGGGGGTTGCTCACTCCTCCCGTCCCGCTCGCTATTGTTGCCGGCAGGGATCGGGCTGGGGAGACTTTCCTCCATTTTTGCGCTGATGGGGTGAGGGAGGCAGCTTTCCTTTTATGGGCCCTGGAGGGTCCCTCCTGCTGCGGCCGCTCCGGCCGTCTGGCTGGAGGGCCTTGTCGAAAAGCAGCATTTCAAGCCGCGTCTCCCTGTCTCTCCTTGCTCTGGCTGTTAATTTTGCACAGAAGGAGCATTTCTGTGCAACATGGGACTCCCCAAGGCACCTTATGCATAGACTGTGCCCATCCGACGCTGGCATCACCTCTCGGCAGGACTCACATTTTTTAAATCCTGAAGAGGACATTGTTGGTGAGTCTTTCAGTTGTTAAACGGGTACTTAGCACCTTCTCTGTGCTGTTTTCCCCTTCTGATGGCCTGCTGCAGCAGGAGGGCTGATGGCCCTATGCTCCTGGCCTCCGGCGCTTGTTACTGGGACTGGATTGAAGCTGTCCCGCTTGTAGTTTGTTTGTTGTTTTTGTTTTTTTTTTTGAAAAATAACAACCGGCTAACTTGCAGTAGCCTAAATACTTGAAAAACTTTAAAGAAAAAACAGTTAAAGCCATTGAATACGCTACTTGGCCTTAGCCTAGTTCGGCTTCCGTCTGCAGCCGACGGCGGTTAAGAGGAACTGGCGGGGACCGGATCGCGTACGTGGCCGGGAGCGCGCGGGGGAGTGGCGCGCACCGGCGCATGTGCGGTCTGGCAGAAACTGCTTGGAAGATCCAATCTTCGGCGCCGGGCGAGCCCGACACCTAATGTGGAGCACCCACGGGGACACTCGAAGAAGAAATGTGATTACTATGCGCCTGATTCTATCCTCATGTACCCTTATTAAATGCTCAGTGACATCACCGATTTCAGAGTTACTCTAGATTTACTATGTAACTGACTAGATCAGGCTGCCGCTTTCAGCCTTAAGTGTAAAAATCAACAGAGGAGTCAAATGCTAATCTTTCAGACTACAGTTCTGTTTTATTCTCCAGCCAAAACCAAAAGTGTCATTTGGATAAATGCTCTGGAAAGTTTGCTTGAATGGAAAATTCCAGTACTCACACCATGGATCTCCCTGTAAAGTGAAAGGTGCTTTTGTACAAGCTGGGTACGTGTCTAAGTGTACACACTCAAGCTCCTCCAACAAGAGGCTTAAGAGAAAATAGCAAAACACATCAAGGCACAAGCTTTTAGTTTAATAAGCATTTTATTGGTAAGAAATTTCACTGTAACTTCACAACTGCACAGCGAGGGAACAGAACAGAAGGGAAAGAACAGTAGGTAGGCTACAGAGCAAAGAATATATAATACTAAAGCACCTGAGAATGACAGCAATTTATGTTTATGCTAGCCTCCATTATCGAGATATTGGCTTGCATGTCAGCTTCTGTACTCTCCATCTCACAAGCTGTATATTTTGAGTTGGGGATGGGTGGGGGACCCAGAGGTCCAATTTCCCTTTTGCTTCTTTGTTCAACTTTAGTAGGAGGTGCTAGAAATGAAGACCCAACAAAAAGCTGACCATTCCATGCCACTGAATTGGAAGCCGGCTCCTGGTAGGCACCAGGTAAAACAAACTCCACAGTTAAAGGAAACCAACGTCCAATTTGTTTTGCTTTTTGAGAAAACACTACTGCTTTTCCCATAATTCTAATCCCTAGCTCGCTACAAGCTCATCACCACTTGGCTGGCTTTCAGATCTTAACATAAAAAAAAAAAACCTATCTACATTTTCAATAGTGATTTTGGAAGCGCCACCTATCTGAAAGTGGCAAGTATCAATTATTTTCAAAATCAGGTTTCTCTTGGTTGGCACCACCCCAAACCAAAAAAAAGACAAGTCACATCTAACAATGGAGGTTCCTGGTTTCTGCAAACATTTGAATTAAATATCTATTATTAGTCACTATGGCCCCAATTCTGCCACCTTAGTGTAGTGCCTTACTCTGGTGGGGACAGGAGAAGGGAGGAACAATGGAACAGGAACACCTGTGTAGCTCTAATAGTTCTACACAGATGTTGTATTAGGCCATGGTTTGGCCAGGTATGTTTCCATGATTTGCTGAAAAGCAGCGGCTTGAATCAGAGACTCAGCAAATATTCAAAAGGAAATGCCTTTCTAGGATCAAGTTTTCAGCTAGCTTCTGAAAAGGCACTCAGACCCAGACTACAATGTTATTGCTGTGGCTTCCTACCAAGCTTTTCTGTAAGAGTAAGCAAAGCTGCTCATTAATGAGCAGACTCTCCCCAGGTGCTGAGTTCTGCAGCTGTTATGGTCCTCAGAAACTACAGCTGCTGAACACATCTGTGTTGGTGGGGGCAAAAAAAAAAGGACATTACTGTGTAGCCATCCAGACAAACACAATAAAGCTGTTACTTTAATTTTGAGGACTTTATATGCAAGACGTTTTAGGGAACTGGATTTAGGGGCTGGTATATATAGTTCATCTCATCACTGATAGGAGTAAACTGAGGTTACTACCCACAAAGGCCATCTCTATCTGAAACGTGGCACCTCTGGTTAACTGCGCTATGCTAGTTTGCCTGGATCTTTCATTGTCAGCAAGGAGGCTGTGGAGTCCTGACTTCCAGCACCAAATGAACCAACACCTTGATTATATTCTCCAGTACATTTTACTCCACTTACCAGCCATAAGCAAATGCTGTTAAATTAGTATAGACCCTCAGCTGCCAAGATTTTGTCTGAACGCAATCTACTGTAGCAGACGCCAACTGCAACCTTCAACTTTTCTTTAAGGATTTTCCTTTCAAATGCATTAATCTGCAATGTCTGGTTTGCATATTTTTTTTTAGACACTGGTTTCTTTCATTATGAACTTTCAAATCAAAAGCAATGTGATCATTTTAAAGTTTAGCTAGATGCACAAGAGAGAATTCTAACAGCAATAGAGCTCCTTTTCCTTATGGGCTTTATTTCTACAACCAGGGACTAAAATACCATTTTGCACTTTCAGCACAAGACACAAAATGCCTATGCTGCAGTCAACGGTCCCTGCAAAAATGGAGACCTGCCGTTAATTAGACTGATCCGTTTTGTGCTTTGCTTTCACCATTACAGTCTAACCAGAAGAACATTAAAGTGGAGTTATATGTTGCTGTTCTCATTTTCTACTTTGCACATACAAAGCAGCGCAGGAATTGGTGACATGTGGGGTTCTATACAGCTAGTAGGACTACAGAGCTACAGAAACAGTTCTGTACTGTACTACTGTTAAACAACCAGTTCCATGATAACCTTGATCAATGCTTCGATTGTTAAAAAGTATCCATTTAGGGCCTGACCCCGGAAGAGCTTAGCACCCTTAGTTCTGATGGGTATGAAGGGATGACTGAGCACACTGCAGGATTGGACTCTAGAAGAGGATTCCATTATGCCATTAAAGGAACATAAGAGCATAATCAAGAAAATACAGCCTGTTACAAAGCCTCCCCACTGACGTTCACTGAAGGACTTGCATCAATTCCAATATGCTTTGGTTTAGCAGTCTCTCATCACATTTCTTTTCAATGGATTTTTCAAAGAGATTTATTAAGCTTAAGTCAATTTGTGACAGCTGGCCTAAACAGTCACAAAGATTAGGCTCTGTTGCTGTCTGTTAACCACATTTTTCCAAATGTGTAAGAATCCTCTATTGGTTCTACAGCACAACCTGAACAATACAGTTTTAGGTTTCACCAAGTTTATTCCTTCTATCACAAAGTTCCATGCCTGCCACATCCCAGCTACTTTCATCTTCCTTGACATACTCTGGCTTCTCCACCTCCAGGATTGTAATCAACTTCAACTGGTAGCTTGAGGGGTAAAAGCCTTAAAACATTCAGACAGCATTGTTAGGGAAGCTAAAAACAGTAGAACTATAAAAGTGACAACTTTCTACAAAGATCAATGCTTAGGCATGGCTTTTCCCATGAAGAAAGCACGTACATTTCTGTTTACAGATTATTCCATCATGCTTAGTACTGCTCAGTTTGTACTATAAAGCAGGATAGTAAAATTGATCACCCATGAGAAATTAAGAAGCAGTCGAAAACCAGTCAAAGGAATGCAAAGTGTGACAGAGGAAGGGGTATTCTTTTAGTGGTGAGTTAATGGCCACTATCAGAGATAACAAAGGTTGTGGGTGTAAAGTGTAGACACCACTGCCCTCATATGCCTACCACCAAGCAACCCCTTGCTATGCTATGCTATGGGGAACTCATGCAATGGTAAGGTAACAGATGGGGAAAGCAGATCTGCATTTCATTGCTGGCCCATACCCTAAGGCGTATATAACACACCCTGCATATATGGTCCACTAGAGTTTCTTTCCCATTTTCCTGTCTGCTTTCCACACGCTCCTCCTTTCCCTAGTCATCCACGATCCTCTCCCCAAACTCCAGCTTACATAAAAACATCTAGAAATACTGCCAGGTCCAGCCCTGCAAGGATGGATGTGATCAGTGGTCTTCCCTGAACATGCTATGAAGCTGAGCACAGGTGCAGGACCTTACACACACCAGCTGCTTCCCCATCCATACATTTGTGACTGGGCATGAGGAAATAACAGCTCTCTTCTCAGATCCCCAAATATACCCATCCTATCACGTTACCCTCCTATTTAAGCTTGAGAACCAAATGCTTAAAGTCCTGCGGACTAAGTTAAAGAAAAGGCTTGCACTGGCAACAGATTTTCTTTCGCTTTAGAAGTACTGAAATAATTCAAATTTCTTATAGCACAGAAGTGACAGAATATCTCCTTGCTTTACTGATCCCTTTGGTGACGATTCTGTCCTGTAAAATGAGTTTGGGAGGAGGGTATCCTAAATTCCACTGCTGATGTATTGCAATGACCCTCCAACATTTACATGTTCTTTTACGAAAATTCAGTGCCACATACCAAAAGTGAAAATTGCCCTGGGGACTACTAATAGAACCCTACATATCTGCTTTCAGAAGTGTTTTGTGAAGCCAACTGCATAAAATCCCTGAATATATGACTTCAACACACTTGGCTGCTATTGCACTGTAACATGCTGGAGTACCAAGACCCTTGTAGGATCAGAAATAAAAAAGGTTGCAGAAAAAATGCTTAACAGTCCGTTCTTAAGACTGGTGAGAAACGACGACACTCAATCCTTTGGTTATAATATTGCACTAGTACTAATGCTAATCAGTGACCAATGGGAAGCTTCATAAAAACGCTCTCAAAGTTAGCAAGTGTCTCTCTAAGTATATTTCAACTAAGTGGTGCCCTTAAACCCTCACCTTAGAACAGTTAAAAGTGGGTTAGTTAAGATGTCACTACCAAAAAAGGTACTTTTGCTTTTGGAGTATTAAAAACCTTTAGAGTAAACAGTACTTTGCAAAATATATTATTGCACAGGAAGAATAAATAAAGGTTTTTTTGAGCTACAAAGAAGAAAATCCCAGGAAATCTAGAAGACCCAGAACAATGATCCCAGGGCCATGCCGGTCGCCGCTCCAGCGAGCATGCCCAGTGCAAGGTCTCCATCATTGTCACGGTAACGTTCTCGAATAATGACATGATTTGCTGGGGGCTGGCCATAAGGTCCTGGAAAGCAGTAAGAGTATGGTTAGGAAAAGAGATTGCACATTTCCTGATTCAGATGCAGATCTAAAAGGCCTACCCATTCACCCACTCCTTCCCTCCCCTTAACTATATCTTTCTTTGCAGTTGGTATGGTGAAAACCAACTCCCCCACAGACCTGAGTGCTGATGCAAATTCTTGACCCTGCTACAAAAAGAGTACAGACAGCAGCCTTCCCTAACACTGACAAAAAGGAGAAGGATAATCCTGTGGCTAGCCCAGAGAGCTATGCACCCAGAGACATAGGTTCTATTCCTGCATCTGCCCAAGGTTCCTTGTATAGACTTGGATGAATTACTTAGCCTCTGTGCCTCAGTTTCAAACTTTTCAAGATGGAAATAAAAAAAACCCCAACCTGAGAAGTGTTGGGGGCTTATTTTAATGTACATTTTGATTTTGATGAAGCGCCATATAGAAAAGCAAAGGTACCATCCAAAGCCAATCATCTCTCATTGTATTACACCTCCAGATACTCAGAAGTCAGTCCTCCTGCAAAGTGCTTGGGAGAAGACCTCTTGAGGGGAAACAAATGCAGCATGAAGCACTTGCAGCAATTCATTAAGTGTGGCCTTTTCCCTGAGTCCGTTCTAAACCAAGGACCAAGAATGGTGGCAGAAGGCACTATGTGTCAGAGATGGTGGTGGAGAGACTTAAAACTGAGGTCTTGTCTACTTGTGATCATTAAGGGCTGAATCCAAAGCCCATTAAAGTCAAAGGGGAGGATTATAACCCCACGGAATTTTTGAGAAAGTAGAGGGGTTAAGCCAAACTTGGCCAAATTCCACCTTAAGTATGTTCTTCTGCTAAAGCCCCAGAATAGCTCAACTGAACCCAAAATTCTTCATTTGCTCTCTTTGTTTAGCAATAATTGTCACCTTTCCCTTTTGAGAAAGAAGGACAGAGCACTGGTTAAGGCAAATATGGGAGGAATGGGGTTCTTTCTAAAACCATCATTCACTCCCCATCAAGAGTAATGGAAATACTGGCGTTGATTCAAAGTAATTTGACCTTTTTAATTCGATAGGAAATCTGTAACTTCGCAGTAACTTTAGTTTTGAGGAGAAAGCATATGAAGCAACCTGGAGGAAGGGGCTGGTATGTATTACCTTGGTATGGATACTGATAAGGAACAGCATAGGCTTGTCCACTAGAGGCATAGATGACTTGAGGACCAGGAGGAGGATATGCACCATTGTACTGCTCGTAGCCATAAACCTGGGAAATGAAATGGATCTATTAGAAGACGTTCCCTTACTAAGCATCTTTTAAATTAGTTTAAAGTGCTTTGATTAAAACTCCACCCTGTTGCTAGTGCAGTTTAGGGATAATCAAAATCCATGATGTAGAAAGCAGAAGAGTTTTGTGAAAAGACTGCCTCTGAAGCGTATTTATCATAAGGAATCTGGGATGTTAATACGATACTGGGTCCGTCCTGTCAGCAGCCTATTGGCCATCATTTTGTAGTGCATCAACAAGGCAATATTATATAGGAGCCACAGGCCAGCCAAGTTTATATGTATTAAATGTCAGCATTTTTCTAGTTCTGCAATGGCTAAACTTGATGTTATAGGAACTGAACGTGTTCATTTGTGAAATACTGCAGTTAACTATATGGGCAGGACTCCCATGTCTTTTCACTAATCTACAGAAACAAAGCACATTGCTCATCTTCGGTGCTGCTCACAACTGGTACCACAACTATAAACAAGAAATGTGATTATGTTCCAAAGTCTAATCAACAACATGGAAAAAGGACAAGATTTAGTTAATATTATATAGTACTACTGAGATCAGCAAATATTTCGGTCCTATTGTTGCCCCATCCTAACCTTGAGTTACTATGAAATCCTGGACACTAAGTCCTCCCTTATCTGTTTTACAAATGTCAGTAAAATCCAGGAAGAATTACAAAATAGAATTTTTACCCTGGAAGTGCAGATATAGCATCAAAGCTTTCTAAAATGTTATTGCATCTCTGTAGCTGAAGGATATATGGCCAAGTTTCGCAGAAATGACTTGAATGCTTCTATTTTTCTGTGCCCAATCCGAGATGTTTTAAAGGGGCCTGATTTTCAGATGTGTTGTGTACCTTACCATTCAGAAGATCAACCCATTCAAAGGTGTCTCAATCTGAGCCCCCAAAAACCACAAGTCATTTTTAAAAACTTGAACTTTTCTCTAATGACACCATTTTTAAGGAGGGAAAAAAGAAACAACACTTCCAAGATACACATTTTTGAGTAGTCAGTACTCAGTCTTTTCACATTTGCGTTACTGTTCCTTGTTTACATTCCTACCTCAGGTGATGGGGTAGCATACGCCGTGTATGGGGGAGGAGCTGAGTAAACTGCGGACTCGTCATACATCACTTCAGAACCAACACAGCCCTAGACATTAAGCAAGACGACAGCAGTTGTTCACATCTTTACAGACAAGAGAACTGAGCAGAACATAGATTAAACATATAAGTGACCCCAGAGTAAACTGAAGTGTTCCTAGAATTCATATGAATATTTATTGTGTGTCATACCTATGCTATAAGTCAGTGGTTCTCAACCTTTCCAGACTACTGTACCCCATTCAGGTGTTTGATTAGCTTTGTTCACCTAACATTTCACCTTATTTAAAAGTTACTTAGAAAAAATCAGAACGATAACACACCATTATGGAAATATCTTCTCCATTTTTACTGTACAATTACAAAGCAATTACATCTAATCTATTTCAATGTACAGTTGTTTATAGAGCAGTATAAACAAATCTTGGTATGAAATTTTAGTTTGCACCAACTTCTCTAATACTTTTTACCTAGCCTGTAGTCAAAGAAGAAAGTACATCCCATAACGCCACAGAGCAAGACAGGAGCTAGTAATGTAAATCAGCTCCCTGAGTCAACCATTTTATTTTCTCCAACTCATTACAGTAAGGGGAATAAAAACTTTTTAACTGATAAGTCACTGGTTTGAAGTTCAGATTCAACGGATTAATTTTTACGGGGCGGGTGGGGGAACAACACACTTTTTGCATACAAGTTTCTATACTCTGCTTTCAGTCACTCCAAAGTAAGCCCACTGAGCTCAGTGGAGTTACATCAGTGCCACTGAGTGCAGATGTTAGCCCACAAGGTTCAAAAGTACAGCTCACTGCTACCCCCAAACATTTTGTACTAGTGACTCAACAACCCACACTCTTCGACTACAAATAAGACAAGGGCCTGTGAATAACAGATCTAAATTTAAATGCACACTTTAGTTATTTGTAGAAACACACACAATTTAAAACCTTACCAGTGAAGCTATTTTTAGACGAATCTCTTCTGAATCAATTCACACAGTAACTACTGCACATTTCCAGCTGTCTGTTTATATGTTTTAGCACAGCCTAGGATTTTTGCCATAGTTGTGGTGATGCACAACGCTGCTCCTATTCAACCAGAGGCTTTCCAAAAGGAAAAGGCTAGCTGGACTGCACCCATAAGCTTCTAAAATATTCTCTCCTGCCCACAAACCATTGTACATGGATTGCAGAAATGCTTTAGTGGACACAGTTTGGCTTTGTCTCCAGTCATATTTCTGGATTCATTAGCAATTCTAGAGGCCCTATGGGTGTCTTTTGGTTGATCCTGTGTTTTTCTTCCATGAAAGCAGAAGATTTCACACCCTGAATCAAGTAAAGCAACTAGAGCCAAGATTTAATAATAATAATTAGAAGCTTACCGTTAGGTTACCCACAACACTGCTCCTACAAACATATACCACTAGCTTTACATACACTGGGAATTTCCCTGAACTCGTGGGACTACACAGGTGTGTGAGGGTTTCCAGGACCAGAACTTAAGTAGTCCAATTTTCCAACTGGGAAGCACCCAGTTATCCCCCATGGTTGCAGCTGGATGCTCAGCACTTTTCAAAGTATGACTATTTACATAAGTGTCAGCAGATGGACTGGGGCTACTCCTTTAGTCATTCATTTCTTTGAAATTTCATCCTGAGGTTTAACAGTAGATAACATCCGAAGTTCACTCTCTAAGGCCTTGTCTACACTGGTGGCAGCCTGCAGTGTGTATGTAGCTACACGCTGCACAGAAAACAGGCTGTGGCTGCACTGCAGCACATAGCTACATGGACCAGTGAAAGGCTCTGGTGGCAGCAAGTCACTGGAGTTTTCTTCACCCACTTGAGTCTTTCACTGCAGGAAAGCTCTAGCAGTGGGATAGAGAAGTTACTCACCTGTGTAGTAACGATGGTTCTTCGAGATGTGTCCCCGTGGGTGCTCCACAGTAGGTGTCGGGCTCACCCCGGCGCCGCAGCTCGGAAAATCTTCAGCAGTCTCCGTCGGGTCGCGCATGTGCCGATGCGCTTCGGCTCTTCGCGCGCTTACGGTCACGTGCGCGATCCGGTCCCCGCCAGTTCCTAATCAACCACTCCAGACGCCCCTGAAAAAACACACGAACAGAGCTCCGAAGTGGGGAGGAACGGGTGGGTAGTGGAGCACCCACGGGGACACATCTCGAAGAACCATCGTTACTACACAGGTGAGTAACTTCTCTTTCTTCTTCGAGTGGTCCCCATGGGTGCTCCACAGTAGGTGACTACCCAGCAGTAACCCCCCTCCCCCCCCCCAAAAAAGGAGGTGGGTACCCGATTTATGCGCAGCTTGCCCGTGAAAGGACTGCTGTCGACAGGCGTGTATCCTCATCAAGCATCCTGTGCATGGCATAGTGCTTGGCGAAGGTGTCATAGGAAGACCACGTCGCCGCTCTGCAGATATCTCTCAGCGCGATGCCTTTGAAGAAGGCCGTTGACGCCGCCATCGCCCTAGTAGAGTGGGCTCTTGGCGGAACTGGCAGAGGAGTCTTGCAAATCTCGTAACACAGTCTTATGCAAGACACAATGTGACTTGAAATCCTCTGTGAAGATAGCGCTTCTCCTTTTGACCTGGATGCAATGGACACCAGGAGTCTGTCCATCTTCTGGAAAGGTTTAGTTCTATAGATGTAGAAGGCCAGTGCCCTTCTTACGTCAAGTAAGTGCAACCGTGCCTCTTCATTTGAGTTGTGAGGCTTAGGATAGAACGAGGGCAGCACTATTGGTTCGTTGATATGAAAGTCTGAAGAGACCTTCGGAACGAAGGCTGAGTGTAATCGTAAGACCACCGCTTCTTTTGAGAAGATCGTGCAGGGTGGTGTGGACATTATGGCCGCGAGCTCACTCACTGTGCGAGCTGACGTGATTGCCAGGAGGAAAGTCGTTTTAATAGTAAGTAGTCAAAGGGGGACCGTAGCCAATGGTTCAAAGGGCGGTCCCGAGACGGTGTGTAGAACTAGGTCTAAACTCCATGACTGCAGTATTGGTTTCCAAGAGGGGTACAGATTCACCAACCGCTTTAGGAAATGCGAGACAACAGGATGGGCAAATGTGGTTGACCCATCCTCTTCATGCCGAAACGCTGATATAGCCGCCAGATGCACCTTTATAGAGGATAGCAAAAGTCCATTTTGTTTGAGTTGTAGCAAATAATCCAGAATCGTAGGTATGGTGGTGTCCCGGGGTATTAGTTGCCTGGAGGAACACCATTCGGAAAAACGCAACCATTTGTGCTGATAAGTCTTTCTGGTGGAAGTTCTCCGACTACATTCAAGGACTTGTTGTACTCCCTCTGAGCATGTAGTCTCTAAGGCGCTTAGCCATGGATTAGCCATGCTTGTAGCCGAAGTCTCTTCGGGTGCGGGTGCAGTATTGACCCCCGAGACTGAGTGAGAAGGTCCAGTACTGTTGGTAGGGGAAATGGCCGATGTTGAGCCATGCGCAAGAGCAATGGGAACCACTGTTGCTGGTCCCAGGTTGGGACTATGAGTATCATGCGTGCTTTCTCCCTTCTGGCCTTCTCCAAGACCTTGTGTATAAGTGTCGTGGGAGGGAACGCATAAAGTAGAGGGCCCTTCCATGGGATCATGAAGGCGTCCCCCAAAGACTCCTGTCCCATGCCCGCTCTGGAGCAGTACTGGGGACATTTCTTGTTTTCTCGGGTGGAGAACAAGTCGATTTGGGGAAAACCCCATCTGCGGAACACTTGGTGAAGTAGGTCTGAACAGATCTGCCACTCGTGAGTGGGCGCAAAGTGTCTGCTGAGTTGGTCCGCCTTGACGTTGTGGACCCCCGGTAGGTATGAAGCCTTTATGATTATATTGTTGGCGATGCACCAGTTCCAGAGTCGGACCGCCTCTGCACAAAGCATACGAGACCTGGCTCCCCCGTCGGTTTATATAAAACATGGTGGTAGTGTTGTCGGTATTCACGCCGACTATTTTTCCGCGCAGATAATTGTGAAAATGCCTGCACGCATTGAACACTGCCCTGAGCTCTAATATGTTTATGTGCAGTGTCTTCTCCGCGGGGGACCATAATCCTTGAGTGGTTTTGTTGTCCATGTGAGCCCCCCATCCCATATGGGAGGCATCTGTTGTAATGAACACAGTAATTTGCGGCTGGCGGAAGGGCACCCCGTTAGGAGATTCTTGGGGTTTCCCCACCATGTTAGCGAGCTTCGTGCCTCTGTTGTAAGTGACACCCTCTTGTGGACGGTGTGGATTGAGGGTTTGAATACGGTTGCCAACCAATGCTGCAATCCTCGCATATGCAGCCTAGCGTTTTGCACCACAAACATGGTGGTTGCCATATGCCCCAACAGTTGTAAGCACGTGAGAACTGTAACAGTGGGGCTGTACGTTAGTAGTTGTATGAGAGATTCGATGGCACAAAAACGAGCCTCGGGTAAATACACCCTTGACGTGACTGAGTCTATCTGAGCCCCTATAAACTCTATATTTTGCGTGGGGTCGGTCTTTGACTTTGAGAAATTGATGATGAGGCCCAGTGAGGTAAATGTGTTTGTGGTGATGTGTATCATCCGTAATACCTCCGCCCGGGAAGTTCCCTTTAGCAGACAATCGTCCAGGTACGGGAAAATGAAAACTCCCTGTCTGTGTAGGTATGCTGACACCACCGCTAAGGTCTTGGTGAAGACTCTGGGTGCTGAAGAGAGTCCGAATGGGAGGACTCTGTACTGGAAATGATCTGTGCCCACAAGGAACCGGAGGAAATGCCTGTGGGCTGGATGAATTGCGATATGAAAATATGCATCCTGTAAGTCGAGGGCTGCAAACCAATCGCCGTGGTCTAGTGCCATGATTATTGAAGCCATTGTAGTCATTTTGAAGTGCTGTTTGCGTAGGTACTGGTTCAGTGCGCGTAGATCCAAAATGGGTCTCCACCCTCCTGTCTTCTTTTTCCGTCAGGAAATACCTGGAGTAGAACCCTTTGCCTTGAAATTATTCCGGTACTCTCTCCACCACCCCTATGAACAGGAGGTGGTCCACCTCCCGCCTTAATTCCGGTAGGTGAGAGGGGTCTCTGAGAAGGGGTGCGGTGGGAGGATTTGGTGGAGGTAAAGACTGGAAGGGGATCGTGTATCCCGTTTTTACAATCTCCAATACCCACTTGTCCGATGTGATGCTTTTCCATTGTGGGTAAAACGGCTTGAGTCGGTGATGGAACATGTACTGAGATTGGCACTGAGGTACGGTCTTGGCTTCACGGCCCTCGACATACCCGTCAAACTTGCTGTCTTGCACTTTGCCCTGCAGAGGCGTTGCCTTGCTGAGGCCGGCGCCTCGGGCCCTTATAATGTGTTTGTTGATGACGTCCCTGATCATACCCTCGTTGAAATTGGGTACGTTGTTGTTGGTAACCGTAACAGCATTGCTGAGGATAAAATTTCTTCCTTCTGAACAGTGGGGTATATATCCCCAAAGTCCGAAGTGTCGCTCTGGAATCTTTGCTCGAGTGTAGGACTGAGTCGGTCGATTCAGCAAACAATTTTATTTTGTCGAAGGGGAGGTCTGCAATTTTGACCTGTAACCCCTTTGGAATGCCGGATGTGTAAAGCCATGACTCTCTCCGCATTACCACTGCAGTGGCCACGGCGCGGGCCGCTGTGTCCGCCACATCCAGTGCAATCTGCACGCCCGCTCGAGAAGCCGCGTAGCCCTCTTGCACAATTGCCTTAAGAATTGGCCTTTTATCCTCCGGAAGGAAGTCCATGAGGGCAGTAAGCTTGGAATAGTTGTCGAAATTGTGATTCGACAAATGAGCAGCATAGTTGGCCATGCGGAGCAACAGAGTAGAGGAGGAGTAGGCTTTTCTACCCAGAAGATCCAGCTTCTTTATGCCCTTGTCCAATCCCCCAGATTTGTACTGGGACGATTTGGACCTGTGTTGGGACGATTCAACCACTAGCGAGTTTGGCTGTGGATGACTAAATAAAAATTCATACCTTTCGCAGGGACGAAGTACTCTTTGTCTGCTCTTTTGTTGGTAGGAGGAGCGGATGCTGGAGTCTGCCATATATTAGTGGCTGCCTCCATGATTGCATCGTCCAGAGGAATAGCAATTTTAGAAGAAGATGGAGGCCTGAGGTTTTTAAAGAGTCTGTGGTGTTTCTCCTGCACCTCCGCCACTTGAATATCTTGGGATTGAGCTACTCGTTTGAACAGCTCCTGGAACTGTTTCAGGTCATCTGGGGGAGAAATGTCTCCAGGGACCACGGCCTCGTCTGGCGAGGATGAGGAGGTATCACTATGGTATCTCTCCTCCAATTCCTCTGGATCCTGGCTGTATTGATGTGATTGCCTTTATGGAATTTCGAGGTGGGGTACAATGTCTTTAGACCCAGCCTCTGATTGGGGAACTCGTGGTGTTCCCCCAGGTGGAAGTAGAACACTGTGGCGTTGAGGGGTGGTCGACGGGGATCCATAGTGAGACGTTGACCTCCTATGCTGACGCCCCGCAAAATGATGGCGGTCATAGCAACAGGGACAGGGGCCCGGCGATGGAGACCTGGACCATGACCCAAGGATGTAAGGGTGGTGCCTGGAATGTCGAGAGCTCCGAGATGATACCGACGTACGAGGAGAGCCTCTGTGAGAAGACTCGTAGGGATCTCTGCTAGATGATGGAGAAAAGCGTGCAGACCCCTGGGATGGACTCCGAAGAAAAGGAGGACGTCGTCTGTGGCAGGCTGAAGGTGTTGCTGCCCATCGAATCTCTGGTGGTGATCGTGGTGACAGAGGCAGTGCAATTACCTCAGGAGAGGGGCTGCGGTGCCTGGTCTTCGTTTTAGCCTTTACCCTCTCAGGTGGTCTTATCGGTGAACTTGGTACCGGAGCAGGTGTCATGCTGATTACCACTGCTCCTGGTGCCGTCGTCGCCTCTGGGGAAGTCTCGATCGGTGCCGCAGTAGCCAGTGCCGGACTGACTAGTGCCCACATGGCTCTCGGTGCCGTCTCCCCGGTAGCTGCAGGGCCTTGAGTGGTTGCATGCGCCGCGGCTTTACCAGTGGAGGAAGCCAGCATGCGCGGGCCCTTTGTTACGCTCGTCCCGCTCCCAACAGTAAGGGGCAGGGATCGAGTAGGCGACGCTCTTCTTTTCTTCTGCACAGAGGAGGTCAAAGAGGCAGCCCTCCTCTTGTGCGATCCTGAAGAGCCCTCCGCATGCGTTGTCTCCGATGAGGCAGGCTGAAGTGCTTTGTCAACTAGTAGCATCTTCAGCCTCATTTCTCTATCTTTTCTAGCTCTATTAGTCAACTTGGAACAATGGGAGCACTTCTGGGGAACGTGCGTCTCCCCGAGGCACCATATGCATCTGCTATGGCCATCCGAAGCAGGCATGGCCTCCCGGCAAGATTCACACTTCTTAAAGCAGGGGGATGGCATTGTTAAAACTTAACTCTGAGTCCTTAGGTGCTAATAGCACACTTAACAGTCTATTAGGTGATGTTAATAACCGTTGGCCTTTGAAGGCTGACAAACAAAAGCAGCGGGCCCGCCCAGAGGCGGCCACTGCGGTTTTAAGATAGCCTTTAGCTTTTAACAACTTTTAACAGAGTAACTAACTATAATAACTATAAAACTGCTAACTATGAACTGTTAAAAACTATTAACACGAGAAAAAATAAGAGTTATCTGTCTCAGGCATTGGAGCCAGAGAGGATTCCATCTGCAGCCATTAGCGATTAAGAAGGAACTGGCGGGGACCGGATCGCGCACTTGACCGTAAGCGCGCAAAGAGCCGACGCACATCGGCGCATGCGCGACCCGATGGAGACTGCTGAAGATTTTCCGAGTTGCGGCGCCAGGGCGAGCCTGACACCTACTGTGGAGCACCCACGGGGACCACTCAAAGAAGAAGCTCTGTTGCTAAAATCAGCAGCATAGATAGGGGAGATCCTGCTTGAGTGTGTAAAGAACAGAGCCTGAGGTTCTGGCATGTTTTCAGTTTCCTAAGCAGTGCCTCATGATCTACCCTGCTATTCACACCTGTGCTGGGGGTGGAGGTGTCATGCAATATATGTACTCTAAACACCAATATAAGTGCAGACAGCTCAAGACATTACATAGGGTACAATTTGCAAAGTTAGCAGTTACCAGTTGTGCCCTCCAGAGGACCTAAAACCCAGTCACACATCAGTTAGCTTCAGATGGAGCATACTGAATATTTAGAAAACTCCCCTCTTTTTTAATTCCACGTGCAAGCTGTTGCGTGCAAGCATGCAAGAGCCGGCCCCGCTCCACCTCCCAAGCCCCTCAAGAGGATCAGATCCTGGCACTAACAACAGCCTGGTGATCTGTGCCGCTGTCACATACCAGTTCCCCTTTATACAAAATCATTTTGGTAGAAGATTAAAGTGTTTGGCCAATTAGACCAAAAAAATGTGGGCGTTTAGTTAAAAATGATATGGTGCCAAATTTAGGAATATACACAGGTGCCTGCTCCTGTACAGGTAAAATACCGAGAGAGGGCATCAGGTGGAACTCACGATTCACACTTAGAGCATACTCGAGAGCAAATGAAGACAAAACAGGCAACTTGATCAAAACAAATAAACAGTTTATTTGCTCTGTTGCCTGTATCTTTTAACCCTTAGGTTTGATTTATCTCTTAAGCCGTGTCTACACGTGCACGCTACTTCGAAGTAGCAGCACTAACTTCAAAATAGTGCCCGTCACGGCTACACGCGTCGGGCGCTATTTCGAAGTTAACTTCGACGTTAGGCGGCGAGACGTCGAAGTTGCTATCCTCATCAGGAGATGGGGATAGCGCCCTACTTCGACGTTCAACGTCAAAGTAGGGACCGTGTAGTCATTGTGCGTCCCGCAACTTCGAAATTGCGGGGTCCTCCATGGCAGCCATCAGCTGAGGGGTCGAGAAACGCTCTCTGCAGCCCCTCAGCTCAATGGTGGCCGCGTGGAGCGGCCCCTTAAAGGTCCCCTCCCCCTCCCTTCCCGTGCAGGAAGCTAAGGGAACGTGCAGGCAGCAGCCCAGACACGCGGCCAGCCTGCACGTCCCTCAGCAGCCACAGGACCATCAATGGCCGCCCGGCAGCCCCCCCAGCGGACCCCCCCCCAAGGGGAGCTAGGGCAGCCAGCCCAGCCAGGCGAGCAGCCAGACTGGCAAGCGGCAGTGAGGCCCCTCCTGGACGGAGGCCGAGCTGCGGGACCTGCTGGGGCTCTGGAGCGAGGAGGAGGTGCTCCAGGTAATGGGGAGCAAGAGGCGAAACGTGGATGCGTTCGCTTGGCTGGCCGACGGCCTGGCTGCCCGGGGTCACCCTGCCCGCACTCCTGATCACGTCAGGAGTAAGGTGAAGGAGCTGCGGCAGAGTTATGCCCGGGCCCGGGATGCAGCCGGCCGATCTGGGGCCGCCCCCGTCACTTGCCCCTTTTACAGGGAGCTCAGAGACATCCTGAGCCCCCGGCACACCTCCTCCCCTCCGGCCACCCTTGATACTTCGGCCGACGAGCCCCAGCAGGCCCTTCAGCCGGAGTCTGCCCCGGAGATAAGCCCCGCACCCCGGGGGCCCCCCCCCCCGGAGCCCACCCCCGGGACGTCGCAGCAGGAGGAGAGGGGCTCCTCCTCCGCAGAATCTGGGCTGCAGATCCTCCTCCTGCCATCCCGGAGCAGCAGCCGGACCTCCGCCCCCTGGGGATCTCCGGACCGTGGGAGTGGACTGACAGGTATGTACCCCTCTCCGGTGTACACCCCTGGGCTTGAGGGGCGGGGGGTAATAGATGTGTGTCCAGGGCCCCCCACCTTGGCCATGGCCCCAAGGACAGCAGGGCCATGTCCCTCACAGCAGTGCATCAGCCCCTGCCCCCCCCACCCCACATGACAGTGCCATGCCCCATCCCCGGGCCAGGGGGGAGCGGAACCTCGAGGGGCCCCCGGGAGGAGGGGGTGGGACACCCCGCAGCAGCAGCAGCACGTGATGGAGTGGGGGGAGTGCAAAAGGGAGACTCAGGCTACATATGAGCAACAAGAGCCGAATAGCTCCCGGGGCAAAGGATGATCGTGGGGCTACAGCTGGCAGGTGACACCTCTGCCCTGAACCAAGAGGAGGGAGGAGCCGAGCTGGCTTTGAAATGGGGGGGGAGGGCGAGGGCTGCAGGTAGAGGCTAGGGGAAGGGAGAGCTGGAAGGCAGCCAGCCTGAGGAGGGGGAAAGCTGCATCCCAGAGGGGCACCCCTTGGGGTCTTCTCCCCAGGACGGGTTGGAAAGACTGTCTCTTCTGACAGCTAGTGCTGTCACTCCTGGGCGAGACTGGGCATCTGTGGCCTAAGAAACCTTTCCTGTCAGACCCTGCAGAGTGAAGTGAGAGTCGCTCCCACCAGGGGACGGGGTGCAGTGCAGGGGGACCCCTGAACCCCATCCATCACAGCAGCATCTCCCGGGGACGGGGAACCTGCAGCACAGGGCTGGGGGGACAAAGGCCACGGCTCGGGGCCCACACTAACGCCTGTCTCCATTCTTCTTCCCCGCCTCCTCTCCTGTGTCCCGCAGCTGCACCATCGGAAGGGCCGGACGAGAGCACCGGCGAGGAATCAGTGGTCCTGGAGACCCCTCCGGGGCCATCGCTCCAGGCAAGCCCCTCGGCCGAGGGCCAACCGGCCCCACGGCGGGCTAGACGGCGGACGCCGCGCCACCACAAGCCGACGGCAACGGACCCCCAGCTGCTGGCCATCCACCGTCAGCAGCTGGAGGTGGTGGAGCAGCGCCTGCGGGTGGAGCAACGCCGCGTCGAACTGCAGGAGCGGGCGCTGACCTGGCGCCAAGAGGCATGGGGGCCTACATGGAGACTTTCAACCGCCTGGTGGACTACCTGGCCCCCCATGCCGCACCGGCCGCCGCCGCGCCCACCCTGCCTGCTCCACCCGCCGCAGCGCCCGCCCTGCCTGCTCCACCCGCCGCACCACCAGCTGCTCTGCACATCGCCATCCCGTCCGCAGTTGCCCCGCCACCCACCACTGAGGGCTGGAGCACCGAGGGACCCCTGGAGCCAGCTGAGACTTGCCAGGCATATCTTCCAGTCCGCCCCGCCCCCAGCCAGCTCCAGACAGGGCTGCAGCCGCACCGGGGCTCCCCGCTGCCCACGCCCAGTGCTGGACTTTAGGGACGAGGGACCTGGGACGTGGCCCCCCCTTGTATATAGTTGTGACTTATTAATTTGTGCCCCAGGTTTGCCCTGTCCCCCCCATGTAAATAGTTCTCCCCTTTATCATCCCTGGTTTTCTTTTTATTACTATTGTTTTATTTGTACACATTACTTTTGTTCCACACGTTGTATATAGTTTGTTCTTGTTTTATTTATAGTTAAAAAAAAAGTTCTAAAAGAAAAAGCAGTTTAAGTTCAGCCACAAGTGCGTGCTGTCATTTGTCCAGTAAAAGTGGGGCGGGGGGTGCGGTTGGGTGCTCCATGGTGTGGGCGTTGGGACAGGGAGTGTTGTGGAGGAAGGGGTGGGCAGTGGGGGGCCTGGCAGAGTTCACCCCATGGCCTCATCATCGAAGTGGGCCCGCAGGGCCTCCCGGACCCGGGTCCCTTCGGGGTCCACCTGCCGACTGGGGGCAGCGGGTGGCTGCACGTCGGCCCTGCCTGCCTCCACAGCCCAGCCCTGGAAAAAGGTCTCCCCCTTGCTCTCCACCAAATTGTGCAGGGCGCAGCAGGCACCCACAATCAGGGGGATGGTGTTGGGGCCCGCATCCAGGCGGGTCAGGAGACTTGTCCAGCATCCTTTCAGGTGGCCAAATGAGCGCTCCACCACCTGGCGCGCGTGGTTCAGGCACTGGTTGAAGCGTTCCTGGCTAACGGAGAGATGGCCCGTGTACAGGTGCATGAGCCAGGGCCGGAGGGGGTATGCCGCATCTGCGATGACGCAGAGGGGCATAGTGGTGTCCCTCACAGGGATCTCCCGCTGGGGGATGTGGATCTCCCGCTGGGGGATGTAGATCCCCGCCTCCAGCCGGCGGCACAGGCCCAAGTTCCGGAAAACCCGGGCATCGTGGGTGCTACCAGGCCAGCCCACATGAATGTCCTGGAAACGGCCCCAGCTGTCCACCAAGGCCTGGAGGACCACAGAATGGTAGCCCTTGCGATTCATGTAGCGTCCTCCACTGTGATGCGGGGCGTGGATGGGGATGAGAGTCCCATCCAGAGCCCCGAAGCAACTGGGGAAGCCCAGGGTGGCAAAGGCCACGATGGTGGCATCTGGGTCCCCCAGCCTCACGAGCCTGTGCAGGAGCATGGCATTGATGGCACGCACAACCTGCAGGGAAAGCACACGGGAGAGTACCAATGAGGGGTGAGCAAGGTGTGCGTGGCCCTGCCCTGCCCTCCCCTCCTCTGCCAGGGCCCCCCTCCCCTGCCCTGCCCTTCCCCCGTGGGTTCTCTTACCTCCATGAGGACAGCCCCGACAGTGGCCTTGCCGACACCAAACTGCTGTCCCACGGATCGGTAGCTGTCTGGAGTGGCCAGCTTCCAGACAGCGATGCTGACCTGTTTCTCCACAGGGAGGGCACACCGCTTGGCAGTGTCCTGGTGCCTGAGTGCGGGGGTGAGCCACTGGCACAGCTCCATAAATGTCTGCCGGCTCATCCTGAAGTTCCTGAGCCAGTGGTCGTCGTCCCACTCCTCAAGCACCAGCCACTCCCACCAGTTGGTGCTGGTGGGGTAGCTCCACAGCCGCTGGCGTGTGAGGCAGGGGGTGGGGGGGCGGGGTGCTGCAGGGTTGGGGGTTGAGCCCTGCTGCCCTGGGGGCAGCTCCTCCTCCGGTGTAGCAAGGAGGTGCTCAGCTGCCTCCCGCATAGCATGGATCAGGGCAAGCCCTGCTCCTGCAGGGAGGGCTGGGTGGACCTCTGGCTGCTACTGCTGCTGCTGGGGGTCCATGCCTGCGTCGCCCGGGGTCTGTGCGCCTATGGCTCCTCAGACCGCGTGCTGTGCAGGCTGAGTGTGTCTGGGAGGGGCCCTTTAAGGGAGCAGCTAGCTGTTGCCCCGGAAGCGCTAGTCCGTCCTGTGACCGTGTCTGCAGCTGTGCCTGGCATCCCTATTTCAATGTGTGCTACTTTGGCGTGTAGACGTTCCCTCGCAGTGCCTATTTCAATGTTGTGCTGCGCAACGTCGAAGTTGAACATCGACGTTGCCAGCCCTGGAGGACGTGTAGACGTTATTCATCGAAACAGACTATTTCGATATTGCTACATCGAAATAAGCTATTTCGATGTAGGCTTCACATGTAGACGTAGCCCTCGTGTCACTGGTATCAGTTACTGTGTCACACTCACAAACATGGTTACATAAGATTACAGTTAGTACTTACACAGAGCTCGCCAAGCATGGCCAAAGGACTTGCACTCTGCCAAGTTTTGGGTCAATGTAAAAGTAGCAAATCTTTTGCCTTTTCTTCTTGATACCTGTAACTAACCCTTAAGGTTATTACTTTTCAAACGAACTATTTATGTAGGTTCCAGGCCCTGCTACCTTTGAACCTAATTACTATAGTTAGCTCAGGTGGGGCGCTGCTCCCTCTCGATGCTATCAATATACATATATTCTTTTCTCTAGTACCTTACCTATGTTTCACTAAGGCCGTATCTATACTAGCCAAAACCTTCGAAATGGCCATGCAAGTGGCCATTTCGAAATTTACTAATGAAGCGCTGAAATACATATTCAGCGCCTCATTAGCATGTGGTCGGCCACGGCACTTCGAAATTGACACGGCTCCTCCAGACAGGGCTCCTTTTCGAAAGGACCCCGGCTACCTCGAAGTCCCCTTGTTCCCATCTGCTCATAGGAATAAGGGGACTTCGAAGTAGCCAGGGTCCTTTCGAAAAGGAGCCCCGTCTGGATAAGCCGCATCAATTTCGAAGTGCCGTGGCCGCCCACATGCTAATGAGGCGCTGAATATGTATTTCAGTGCTTCATTAGTAAACTTCGAAATGGCCACTTGCATGGCCATTTCAAAGTTTTTGGCTAGTGTAGACACGGCCTAACTGTTTTAAGAATACTATTTTTGATTGGAGTAAGATAACGACATTAAGCAAATAAATCCTTCTTTTCTAAATATCCTAACTAAATAATATCTATTTATCCTTAATCTTATACTTACCCTACCTTATATTAACACTAATAATATTAACAAAACCTCTCATGTTTCAATATAAATTTATACAGTTAAGGAAATTAAAGTCTTTGTCGATATCAAATGTTCAAAGTCAATAGTTGAACACAGATCAGAATAAAGGATATGGGGGAACTGGGCTGCAATTCTTTTGCTGCAGGGAGACCAGTTCCCTTGCTGTCGGCAGTGGGGCTCTACCACCTCACATGCTGACTAGAGCGCAGTACCCCCTTAAGAGGGGCCAGTTTGACCACTAGCCAACAGGGGCAGGAGCCACCCACTACAACTCACATCAAGAACCGGATGTCTACTGTTGCTATTTAAATGGCGGGTGGAGACAAGGCTCGCGGCCGCGCGTCAGCTCTTAACAGGCGGACAGAGACAAAGCTCTACGCCATATGCCTTAGTGATTTTTCAACTAGTGCAAATTCAGCTCTCTTCTTCTCTTCCTTCTTCCTCCTCCTTCTTCGCCTGGCTCCCAAGAAGTGAGCAGTGAAGAAGTGAGCAGACAGTGGGAAAATGAGCCAACTGGGACCCCGACCCTTGTACTTTTTTAGAGAGACCTTTTATAGAGCCCAGACTCTTTTATAGAGCTCCTCCATTAATATTCATGAGGCTCAAAGTGCTGAACGGACCTGATTGAAGACTTAAGTCCTGTGATCCGCTGGACTTCTAAACGTTCCAGGTGTATTTATTAATACAGGAGTTCATCATGATTCTATAGGTAGCTTGTATCGTATTTACATTAATAGAGTGGTAAAGCTAGATTGTAACTGACCGTTGGGGGGCTCCAACGGTCATTCCCTCAATGTAAGTGAATGGACATGTGGTGGTTTGAAAAGTAAACCCATTTCTAACAACATTTTTGAGGTAAAAACTTCATGATTTGCCTGCGATAAGCATGGCCACACATGGGAGGAGACCCTGCAATACACCCCAAGGGCAAGGATGTCAAAAAACCCCACTAAGAGATTTTTAACACAAGCACACCGCTTCAAGGGCTAAAAACAGGAATTCTACACTTGCTTTTCAGAGAGTCATTTTTTTGCCCTCTGTTTAACACCGTGATGCAGTATAATGTAGCATTCTGCACAGCGAAGTAGTTCCTTGGTGCAAGCAAAGAGCACTTTTACCATACTACAAATATTGCTTCAAGTATTCAAAAATTTAAACTGTCACATGAGGGGATGTAACAGCTATTGTTGCAATGTGGGAACTAAGAGTATGAAAAGTCCTTGGATAAAGGGTCAAGTATTTCCCAATGGAACTGCAGGAATTTGGGACCTGGTATCTAAGGGTCTGTCTTCACTACACAGAAGATTGACCCAGTCAGGATCGATTTTCCAGGGTTCAATTTCACGCACCTAAGTTGGATTTTGTGCATCCCCATATCTGGGGTCAACAGTTGACCCTTGAACTCCTCTTGAGGAGTAAGGGAGGTTGATGGGAGAGGTTCTCCTGCTGAGCCCCCACTACGAAGACAGACAAGTAAGTCGATTGCAGATAAGACAATTCCAGCTACACAGCTGCCACAGCTAGAATTGTGCATCTACAATTGACTTTAAAGTCTAGTGTAGACCAGGCCTTAGGGTATGTCTGTTTTGCAACTGGGATGTGTGCTTCGTAAAAGGAGCAGACAAACTAGTGCTACCTCACCTTGAACAAGGGTGCTAAAAATAGCAATGGGAATGTTGCCAAATTAGCAGCACCCAATCTCACGCCCACCTGATCCCCCATGCTTGACCTCAGGTGGCCAGTCCATGCCACCACCTTTGCAGCAATGGCTTCATTTTTAGCAAGCTAGCTCAAATGGAGCTAACTCAAGTCTACTGTCTAATCCTGGAAATCAAATCTCCCACCTGCAGTGCAGTTATACACTAGATATTGCTCTTTCCCAACTGGGGGAAAGCTATTGCCAGAAAGTGTTCTATCAGCCAGTCTCAAACAAATGCAAGAAAGTGAGTCAATAGCAGAAATAGGATGGATAGGCCCTCTAGCAGAATAAATGGCAGAAATGAGCTAGGCAGGCCCTCCAGAAGAGCAAATGCCACTAGTTATACTATAAGCTGCAAGGGTTTACAACTGAGCACAGATCGGTTTTACAGATTAGGGAGTGAATAAGCAATTTCTCCATCAATGCTAAGCTTAAGGTGCCACCCCTTAGTTTTTAGTTCCATTTTCCAGGAAGTTTACGGGGACAGTCTCAGGAGGCAAAACGTTAACTGCAAATGCCAACCAGGCATTTCAACATGCAGTCATCCAATTTGAAAACTGCCATGAACCATTCTGACTCAAGCCCAAGTTTCTGAGGTTACGTCTCTATTGTATGAGTTCCACAGAACTGTATACGGCAGATGGAACGCAAAAACATCTTGCATATTCTACAAGTGAGTTTGGCACCTGTGTTAAGTACTTACATAAATGTAGCTGCAACTTATTTCAGCTAAAGGCTTCTCTATACACACACCTAGTTTCTTTGTGGACTACCTGCATCTAGATGGGCCTGATGCCAAAAGCAGCAGAAAGGTCAGCCCATATCTTAAACAGCTACAAGAGAATTCATGAGTGACCACAGCCCTGATCCGCAGTGTTCATGTACAGATTAGTCTTTTCCCAGCCACAGCTGAGATTCTTCCTTTAATATGGCTCACAGCAAAGCAGCTGTGGTGCTCCAGAACACCTTTCCTCTCCTTTAGCTGTCAGTACCCACAGCCACAAAACAACCCCTACGAGAGCTGCAGGCACCAGATCCATGGTGCTTGTACCCTCTTCTGTCCCAGACAATGGCTACGTCTACACTAGCCCCAAACTTCGAAATGGCCACGCAAATGGCCATTTCGAAGTTTACTAATGAAGCGCTGAAATGCATATTCAGCGCTTCATTAGCATGCGGGCGGCCGTGACGCTTCGAAATTGACGCAGCTCGCCACCACACGGCTTGTCCTGACAGGGCTCCTTTTCAAAAGGACCCCACCTACTTCGAAGTCCCCTTATTCCCGTGAGCAGATGGGAATAAGGCGACTTCAAAGCAGGCAGGCTCCTTTTGAAAAGGAGCCCCGTCGGGACAAGCCGCGTCAATTTCGAAGCACCATGGCTGCCCGCATGCTAATGAAGCACTGAATATGCATTTCAGCGCTTCATTAGTAAACTTCAAAATGGCCATTTGCGTGGCCATTTCGAAGTTTGGGGCTAGTGTAGACACAGCCAATGACGGACAAAGCATAGTAATCCAAATGGGTTCCTGAAGGCAGGGTGAAGAAAAACTGCTAGGCCCCTAACTGCCACTCACACTCCCTCCTCCCTACCCAATCACTATGCAAACATTCACAGTGCACTTACCGCATTTGTTCGAGCATCCTGGAGAGCAATTTTCCATGCCCTGCGAGAAACATTATTTAATGGATACAGAGATACTCCACATCTCTTCTAAGGTTTTAAGTTAGCAATTGAAAAGGCACCGAAAGAGCCACATTTCGCAGACAAAGTGAGATTCTGGAAGTGTATATCAAAGTTGGGGGGGCAGTGGGAGGATGAAGTTAAGGCAGGACATATGCACAGAGAGACTGTGGGAAGGACCAAGGAGGCATTAGTTCCTCTGTACAATTCATAAGCCTATGGCAGCAGTATTGTGTGCTGCTCTCGGGTTCCTTGTTCGAATACAGAGAAGGGCAACAGACAAAGAGCCAGGGACCTGCAGCAATCCCAAAGAAGGGCATCACTATGGCAGGAACAATGTGGGAGGATGGGAAAGGAGAAGTGTCCTCACAGTCTCTTCAGCAACGGCACCTGTGCTAAGGTGTCACCTACCAAGGAGAGGAACAAGGACACAAAGGAATATTCTTCCTCTTGGCATTCACTAGTATGTAGCAGCCTTGAGGAATTCCAGAGCATTGGGGCCCATTCTTGGGCAACCAAGTGACGAACACAGCATGTGAAACAATGTTCGCTGAAAACTCACAAGCAGTCATCTGCGCTTTCTGCAGAGAGATTGATTGTCTTTCCATCCCGACAAACAATCTGCAGCAAACAATCTCTCGGCTTCCCCTCTGGAGGCTGGAAATCTAGTTCAGAAAAAGAAATCAAAAAAGAATTCCATGTAATACTTTGGAAAACAAAATCCTTTACTCCACGAATATTCTAATTCATGGGGATCTCAGGCCTTCTGGCCAGGTTTAAGCACAACAAAGAGTTTGAGTTGTACAGGTGCTCTCTTTAGACTGAAAGAAAAGACAGTTGCATTGCAGACATTTTGGCTCAGGATGGAATCTGGGACCCTTCCCTCTCATGGGGTCTCAGAACCCAAGCTCCGACTCAAGCACCAGTGTCCACACTGCAGTTCTAGAGCTTCACAGCCTGAGCCCGGCAAGCCCTTGCTACTTAACACAGGCCAGCAACTGTGTAGATGTATCCATAGGGCAGGGGCTCCATCAGGACAGGAGAAAGTTACAACTTGGATTGTAAGGTGAAAGCCTTGTAGGGAAGGACTCTGGCCCAGCAGCTCTGTTTTCATTCTTAATGTATATACAACATTAGACCAAAAGCTCTGTTAGAGACAAAACTGCACACATAACGCTGTCTTGTACAAGAAACTAACACAAAATGAACCGCAAATGCAAACACACACACACTCACTGGTTAAATTGTCTCAAGTGCTCTACTGCTTGAAACCAGAAGCTGTCAGCACAGATGGCATCAGCTTAAGAGACTCCAGTAATTTCGTGCATTAGGAAAAGATGCAACAGTTTTTCAGACCATAAAGCCCTTTGCAACTTGAAGCCTCAGCCAGACTTAAAACATGAACACTCCTGGGATTTACAAAGCTGCAATGAGGAAGAGTCACTGACTGGTTACTAGACCAAGCAGAACACTACAAAGGTTCCTCCCTGAAAAGACAAACATTAGCCCCTCTCCCTGCCAAGAAAGGTCAGGCTAGAATGTGGGGAGATGTTCATGGGAGCGCCTTGCTTCCATGCACACACCGAACATGCTGGCAGGACAGAAGAACAGCAAAAGGAGCTGCAGCCTCCCCAGACCCCAGCCTGAACTTTACCAGTCAATGCTGTGTACGTTTTTCTTGCTGGGCGGGGCGTCCCACTGAACTGTGGCTTCCTTCCCTGTTTTACCACTCAAGCCCTGACTGATCGAGTCTCTCTCATAAAAAGGATGTGCTAGAAATGAGCTTGCCAATACTTGGATGGGGCCTTCCCTCCAGTTCTCTTTTCTCCCCCCAAGCCTCCACACAGCTCCAACTGCACACTGGCTGTCAGAACTGCACCGGCACTCTGCTACCCATATCCCCAACTCTCACCACTGCTGCCAGCATTCAGTATTTTACCCAGAGTACATGGCAACGGAATCAGTGTCATATGCTGTATGCTTGCCACCGACCAAGCAGTGTTTCATATGTGAACTAGAAGATTTACTGGGCACAGTGCAGTTCCTTAACTCAAATGAGTTTTTTCTTCATCGAAATCATGTTCTAGGATAGAGCTGGGGGTGGGGGGTTCAGGATGCAGGCTGCCTCAAGGAGAAATAACCCCAGACCTCTCCCATCTCATCAGCTTTAGGCCAGGTGAGAAGCACCTGCCATGTTTGCTACAGCTGCAGTGGGCACAGCAAGGGGGTGGGTGCATGTCTTCCTTCCAGGTGGGAAACAGAGATAGACAGACTCTGAAATATACAGCAAACAGATGTCCTTTTCTCTAGCCCCTGCCAGCCCAGGGAGACCAAAGCTGTCCTAGTCCCCACCTCTGGCCCCTTGCCACCTGTCTGTGATCATTCTGCATTATAAAACCCTCCCCTAGACACTTCCCTTTCCATTTCATGCACATCACATTGCCCTGGTACAATCAAACCCTGACCTTGCTTTAAGTTAGAAGAAGAGGAAGCTGCATACCAAATCCAGTGGGCCTAGCTCTTACTGTCTAGATGTTCTTAAAGCAGCTTAGACAGGCACACGCGCATTTCTAAAATACACAAAAGATTGCAGCAATCACCAAGATGATCTACTACATGGTACAGTACCATGTGTGAAAAACCACTTGTGTTATTACTTTACAAATATGGAATCAGGAAAGAAGTTTTAAAAATAAAAAAGCCTATGTTTTACCTCTGCATTCATTTCCCACTCTGATGTTGATACAGTGAACTCGCATGTGGATTTTATCTTCTATCTCATGCCGATGCTGATCATCGTAGAATAGTAAATGCCCATCAGACCACAGGTCAAACCAATTCTTCTTCCAACGTCGTAAAATAGTGCCTGGAAGGAGGAAAGTCATAACTGGCAGTAATGATTGAAAAACGCTTGCATCTTTTCAATTTGACCTTTGGAACAACTTATTCTGAGTGTATGACAACTAACTGCACATTCATTTTGCATCAGGATATCTCAACTACAAAACGACAGGGTACAATAAATAATGCACAACTAGGCCCTACACATTGTTTCTCTTAAGAATTAGTGCGATGATTGCTAGATTGCTTGCTTAACAACCTAATGCGTTGGGATTTTAGCATAATAGGGACCAAGTAAACCAAAGAAAGTAAATCAAAAGGTATCAGCCATATTTTTCAAGCTCCAATTATAATACAGTAATCCCTCGAAATACGCAATTTCGAGTTGCGCTCAACTTGCGGAAACGTGAATTAAACGCAATTCAAAATCCCACTCCCCCCAGACCTGGCTCAACCCTCCTAGTTCCAGCTCACCATGTGCCTCACCCACCCTGCAGTCCTAACCCACCTCAGGCTTAACCACTCTGTCCCCACTCCCACAACCTCAACCCACCAACAGGCTTAACTCTCCCCACCTACCCTGCAACCCTTAACCCACTTCACGCTTAACCCTCCCTCCCCAGGACTTACCTTTCAAAAGGAGCTCCAGGTGCTCCTGCTGCTTCCCCAGCTACAGAACATGTGTTCTGCTAAATTCAAGTTATGTGAGGGTGTGTGGGAATGCAACCCTCACATAACTTGCAGGACTACTGTCATCTGTTTTTCACAAAGCATTAGTAATAGATGTATACCAGCAGCAGACTGCTAGATCAAGTGCACTCTTCGACAGCAGTATCTATTGTAATCCGAAAGGTCAGATAATGCTATCAAAATGGGACATTTTATGGTCCAATATCTTGAAGAACATCCTCAGGACTGTTTAAACCAGGAAGTATCCTGACATCCTACAAAAGAAAATGACATACACCACCAAACTATTGGGGAAAGTCACTAAAAGGCCCATCACTCACTTTGCCGAAGCAGCCATCCACTCTTCATAAATGCCATCTCTGGCTACCCTAGGCGAGAAAAGAAGAAAAAAAAAAAATCACCCATCATCTTCAATACACTGCAACAATCAATCAGGGAGAGGAATCGTTGTGTGTGCTGGCTAGTTAACACCTCGGTGCACCTAGCTGATGGAAGAATACGAGCAGCTCCTTCGTGAAATGCATGCCCATCAAAAGACACAGTCTGAACCACTGAAAAGCGATCTGAAAGGGTTAAATGAAGACTGTACAGATCTTTTTGGCAGCCCCTAGCAAGGAAGATACCCACTGAAGAACAGTTAATATTCCACTAACAAATACAATATTAGTAAATGCAATTAAAAATTTCCTATGATGTTCACAGACCCTTTAACTACTACTGACCTAAGCCTATTCTTTAAGTAATATTAACATAGAGGAACACAATATGCTGGAAAAGAGTCAATATGACATTAGTGAAAGGAAATCATGCCTCATTCTATTGGATTTCTTTAAGGTGCTCAAGCAGCACGTTGGGAAGGCTGACTGAGTAGATACCATGTACTAGGATTTTCAGAAAGTCTCTGACAAGGTCCTGCACCAAAAGCTCAAAGTACAGTAAGTTGCCATGGAATAAGAGAAGATTCTCTCATGGATCAGTAACTGGTTAAAGATGGGAAACAAAGAATAAGAATAAATAGCTTTCACAGCACAGGGGGTGAACAGAGAGATTCGCCAAGAATCTGTGCTGTTCATCATATTTGCAAAAGATCTACATAGTGGGGTAAAGGGGTGGTAACAATTCCACATGATGCAAAATTATTCAAGTTAAATACAAAGCCAACTGTGGAGAGTTACAGTGGAATCTCACAAATCTATGGGAGTGGGCAACAAAAAGTAATTCCAACTATACACGGAAGTGATGGGGTCTAAGTTAGCTGTTACTATTCAGCAAAGATCTTGAATGCATCATAGATGGCACCCTCTTATTTGCTCAATGAGCAGCAACAGTCAGAAAGAGAGAACAAATGTTAGGAACTAGAGTAGACCCCTGAATTCCATGAAGGTTGGATTCCTGGGTAACCTCACGACTCAAATTTCACACAAGTCAGGAGGAGCAGGGAACAAAGCAGCAACCCAGCTCTCCCCTCCCCTCTGCTGCTGCCTGGTTCCCAGATCCGCACGACTCTGGGGGACTGGAAAACTGACCAGTACAGCACCGATGGTCTGCTTCCTGTCTCCTGTGAGTGGGGAGCAGTTGGGAGCCTGGCTCTGGGCTGCCTGCTGTTCATAGGACAGGGGAAACTGACCAGCGCTTCTGTGATGGTCAGTTTGCCTGCTCCAGACAGGGGTGGCAGCTCCAAGTGAGGGTCTCAGCTGTTGTCTGTCAGGAGCCAGGAAACTGACCCGTGGAGCAGCTGGTTGTTTCCATGCCACTCAGTTACATTAAGCTGACATATGTGCAAATCAAGAGCATCTCAGGGGTCTACTATATTGGGAAAGGGACAGAGAAAAAACAACATACATAGTCACTATATACCTATAATCCATCTTATGCCCACTCCTGGATACTGCAAGCAATTATGGTTGCCCCCATCTCAAAAGAGAGAGATGTTAGAACTGGAAAAAACAGAGAAGTGTGACAAACAGTAGTGTTTTGGAACAGCTTCCAAATGAGGAGAAAATTAAAAACTGTGACCGTTATTGACTGAAGGGAGATATGATAGAGGTCTATAAAATCATTTATTTTGTGAAGAAAGTGAAAGTATTATTTATCCTTTCACATAATCTCACTGGGTGACCTTTGTGTCACTTATTCACACTATGTGACTCTAGTTGCGTTACAAGAAAACTTCATTTACTTTCTCCATAACAATTTTGATTTTACAGGCCTCTATCATGTCTCCCATAGCCATCTCTTTTCCAAACTGAAAAAATCTAAGCCTTACTTTTCTCCTCATGTGGGAGCTATTAAAAGCCACTAAATATTTCTGCTACCCTTTTCTGAACCATTTCAATCCCAATATAATGCCAGTTTTGAGTTTCACTTGACACTGGAAGGGGTGCACATCAGCAGGTGACTGAAAATGCTGTCTTCATTCTCACACAGAAGTCAAACTCGCAACTGTTCTATGCAGTTTCATGAAACTCCATGGATTTTCTCTATTCTGCTTCTCAGAACTCAATCTACGTCACCAGCCTAAAAGTGGGCACAATCTAACACTAATGCGGAAGTTTTCCTTTGTGTCCTGTGTTGTCCCATAACAAAAAACTGACACTCACTCAGAGGCACTGTTGCTCCTGAAAATTCTTATTTGTCTTCAGCTTTCAAATGAGACTATAAAATGTTTGACATTGAATGTGAGATGGTGCGTTAAAACAAGTTCTATTGTACACTACACTCAGCTACCACATTTTGGATTTGGGTGCACGATAAAGAAAACTGAACAACGTCAAAATGAAGCACAGGAAGGAACGGTTTTTGTTTCATTCCACACAGATGTTTTGACTGTTCTTTATTTTAAAAAGATTGAGTTTTACTTACCTGGCCATGATTCAAACAGAATAGCTAGAACAAAGGCTTTTTTTGACTTGCAACAAGGTTAATCCTTCAGATGCACTTTTTTAACTTGTAAATTAAGACTATGAAAAATGCAGGAGTTTAAAGGCGATTCAGACCCCTTTGAATCTACTACAGGTTGAACCTGTCTAATCTGGAACACTTGTCCGGCAATATCCATTATACAGCATGATTTTAGTTAGCCAGACGACCACTTATCATGGTTGTGGCCAAGTTTCCCATGGTCCCATAAAGTTTGTTTATAGCCACCAGTCTTGGCTCTCAGTGTTGTGTTGTTGTTTAGCTCTAATTTACCCCTGATTGTCTCCCTAGAGCCCACTAAGCTGTGAAAGTGTTGGTAATGTGCTACACAATATTGACCTCCCATGGTCTGGCAAATTCTCTCATCCAGCACGGGTCAGTACACAAGAGTGTCCACTAAAAGTCCCACTGATTTGACATTAACATGTTTGATGGTTGAGACCTTTCCAGCTGAGAATCTTAAGGAGCTTAATAAAGACTCAATGCCCTTAAATGATGGTAACTACCCCCTCTCAGAGATGAGAAAATTGAACCAGCTACCAAAGTCCTGTCATTACAATTCATAACTACAGATAAAGTGCAGAAACTGTATCAACTGCCCCCACGTACACTTTGAATTTAGAAAGGAAAAGTTCACGTAAACAGAGACTATCCAATTTTAGTTCAGATAATTTATTAATGTCAAGTTATAAACTTTACCACAAACACACACAAATTTACAATGGAAGTGCCAGCGAACATGAAAGTAACACTTTACCACCCAGTTCTCACAACAAGAATCTAAAATATTCTTGTCATGCTTATAGACAATTTGTGCTGCTGCCCTTTTTTCAGACCTCTAAGCACCCAGCCTCAGTTGTCAGGCCTCAGGCCTTCATTTATCCCCAGGTGTACCTCTGCCACTCTCAGACCAATATATATTATCCCGTGTATTAACTGCTGTGATTCTTAGCAGAGCCAGCTGAGTTTGAGCAAGGGCTGCCTTGCCCACCATGATCTCTTCAGCAGCCTGCAACCAGAAGCATATATGACAGATAGGATAAACAGTACTCTGGTTTAAAAAAGCTAACCATAGAAAAACGCATATAGAGAAAACTGAACCAAGTCTACATGCATGTCTAGCTTACTTAAATAAAAGCTCTATACAACTTGAAAGCTTGTTACTCTCACCAGTAGACACTGGTCAAAGTATATTATCTCACCCATCTTGTTTCTCTAATACCCTGGGACAGACACAGCTACAATAATACCACATATTATACCTAAAGATTTACCATGCCTGACTGGTGTAAGCAGACCTCTTCTTCAGACATCCTATCTGGCTGGCTTGCTGGCTCCCCAAACTACATCCCACCCTTTTGTGAGGGCGTGTTCTCTGTTCAACTATCCAAACCTTCTTTAATCTGTGGTGTGTACACACCACTTCCACCTGGGCACTGTCTCAGTTCTTGAGGGCTTGCTGTGAAGTAGCTTATCTGAGCCATTCTTCCCCTTCCTGTTTATTTTTCCATGCTGCCCCGTTAAACTAAAATAATATATTCATACAGTAAATATCCCAATAACCAAGTCCATTCAGATCATTCATAGGGTATCACAGAGCAGCTCCATGATCATTATAATTCTGTCTACAGGAGGACGGCACAGTTTATTTGCAGGATTCCAGAAACTTTATCATCAAGGCAGGAAAAACAAGAAAACATACTAGAAGAGTTTCTGACATTACATATACATAAAGGAGCATCACACAGTCAGGCTCAGTTACAACATAAGATTAATTGGAGTCATATGAAGTGTTGTTATACACACCACTGTTCCTGAAGCACAAGTTATGTACCAGCATTGGTACCAAAGATCTCCAACATGATTTAGCAGCAACCCAGATCCTTGGATCAAAAATGCTACATTGCTATATATGGACAAACAGTTTCTATATGGCTTGTACATACGAAGCCAGTTTTTAAAATGAGATAAAGAATACTGTCATCGTCTTACGAAGCACTACCTAGAAGAGTTGCTAGAGCATATCCTTGTATTGCTTAGTAACTTTGCTAATATATAGAGTACACTATAACACGTCTTGCTGATTGCAGTTTGGTATCCTTTCACATTAAATGGCTAATTAACTTATTACAACATGATCAAGGATGATGAAGAAATGCCAACTACCAAAGGATGCTATCCCAGCTGAATTATTAACAGTCCCAGGAATACAAAACCAAACTGCTTACAGTGTCAAAATTCTGGAAGTTTAGGGTGGTAAGCTCAGCTTCTTGACGGGCATTAAACTATGATGTGTATTTAAGAAGAAAGCCTGTACTACCAACAGACATTTAAGCCATCTTACTAGACAGGCACCCATTTTGCTTAAAGCCATCTGTAAGAGATCATAGTTTAAACTAGCGACTTTAAACTAGCTCAAGTCCTGCTCTAAAGCTAGCTTAATACCAGAAAATATTACATTTTAAGGCTCCATACCTCCCTAAACTTACAATTGCTGATTTATATGCATGGCTTTCAACGGAACTGAATGTTATAAGATAATCATGGGCTTAAGACTTCACAGGATCACAGCCTTAATTCTCATAATTGTGATACCAGTGTCAATATGTTCTAATATTTATATGCTATCAAAAACAAAAAAAAGTAGTCTTTCAAATGCTACTTGACTAACTAAATAATTTATTAGGTGAGCTTTCGTGGGACAGACCCACTTCTTCAGACCATAGCCATATCAGAACAGACTCAATATTTAGGTTATTCACAGAATCACAGGCACATTCTCATGTTCCTCAACTGACCCCATATATGCCATCAAGTGCCAACAATGTCCAGATGCTTTGTATACTGGACAGACTTCAAACTCTTAAGAGTTAATGGGCACAAAACAGACATAAAAACACTCCTGATCCACAAATCTGTCAGCCAGCATTTTAATGGAGTTAATGTTAATATTAATTGTTAATTCATTTAATTAATGTTAATATTAATTCATTTAATGTTAATGACTTATCATAGACTCATAGAACACTAGGACTGGAAGGGACCTCGAGAGGCCATCGAGTCCAGACCCCTGCCCCAATGGCAAGACCAAGTACTATCTATCTAACCTGTTCTTAAACATCTCCAGCAATGGAGAGTCCACAACCTCCCTTGGCAATTTATTCCACTGTTTGACTGCCCTGACAGTTAGGAACTTTTTCCTAATGTCCAACCTAAACCTCCCTTGCTGCAGTTTAAGCCCGTTGCTTCTTGTTCTATCCTCAGAGGCCAACAAGAACAAGTTTTCTCCTTCTTCCTTATGACTTAAAAGTTTGCATCTCACTGAAGAGGAATTTTCACAACAGCCTTGAAAGAGAGGCTGTTGAACTCTCTTTTATATTCAAATTCGACACATTAACATGTGGTTTGAACTGGGATGGGAATTTTCTGGGTCATTATAGGGGCTCTTTTGCATACTTGGTTTGATCTAATTCTTGACTCCCCTCCCCGCCTTCTGCCCCTCTGATTTGCTCACCTTGACAAATTTTTTTTGATTTGTCAACCTTGATTACTATTTTTGGTTCTCTGTGCCTTAAATATTGAGTCTCTTCTGGTATGGCTATGGTCTGAAGAAGTAGGTCTGTCCCACAAAAGCTCACCTAATAAATTATTTTGTTAGTCTTTAAAGTGCTACTTGACTGCTTTTTTGCTTTGATAGTATGCAGACTAGCATGGCTCTCTCTCTGTTACTGTTCCAATGTTTGTAAGTGATACCATCAGCATCACAAATGCACCTCTTATCTGGCAATACAGAAATTAAACTAAGCACTGGGCACAGAATAACCCTCCCCTGGCACACAATTCCTAACACTGGAAAATTAGCAGGTATATGTTAAATCCCTTCTATTTTATTACCTTTTGGGTTTGTTTTACTGGTTCTCTTTATATGTCCCCCACTCCATTTAAAGCAACAAATTGTAGCTCATGATGTTAACATGAAATCTAGAGGTTAATGTAGTTTTCTGTGTGCTGTAAACACAAGATCATGTGCTACTGGAGACTCTCCACATTTACACTTCATCTACTTTGTTGCCACGCAGAACTTCATGAATCATCATCTGGTCACGTTACTCACTTTGTCTGCTAAAGAGGAAGACTCAACAACTTCCTTCCTCCTACCTAATATATTTTCATTAAATACCTCATTATCGTACTATCCGAGTACTCGGTGATCTTTAATGTACACCTGCGGACATCCATGAGATACAGCCGTGCTTTTATTCCCATTTAACCGATAGGGAATTGAGGCACAGTAAGACTAAGGCCCAGATCCTGAAAAGTATGTAGTCTCTTAACTTCCACTGATTTCAATGGAAGACCAAAATTAAATATCTTTGATTTGGATGCAAGAGGCTTCCAAAAAGTTACACAGGAAATCTATGGCAGGGCAGGAAATTGAACAGGAAATCTGCCAAATCCCAGCCTAGCACTGTACCTCCTGGATCATCCTTCCTCCTTTCCAAAGCTCTAACTGTATTTAAGATTTAAAAAAAAAGGAAAAACGTGGTCCTGCTGCACTGGAAACATTTAAACACTAATTGGCACATAACAGACAAGAATGTGTGGTACTGACTACCCTCCACTGGTATGAAAGTCAACTGCAGTTTCAACAGTGAACTCCCATGAAATCCCACTGACTTCAGGGGATAAAAATATAGTTATCAGGCAATAAGAAAGATGTTGCCACCTAGAAACACAGTGGTATTGTTAGAATACACAGAGTTACACTCCAGGGTACAGGGCAGAGACATTTCTACCAGCAACATTTTTTTTCCTTAAAGAAAAAATAAAAATTAAAGAAGGAATTAAGGGTTAATTAATTAAGGAAACTTTTGCAACAATTACAAGCTACATATAAAGTTGAAAGGGGGAGAGCTTTTTTTTTTTTTTTTTTTAAAAAAAGATACGCCTCTAGAATATCTAGAAGGGATCACACACAAAGACACATCATTACCCTGGTTAAAAAAATGCAGTGGCTGGGCAGCAACTGACGACTGATAATGTTTTATATTTGCACAGTAATTCACACACACGACAAGTCTGTGCTGGCATAAAATTAAAATAAAACCACAAGACACTTGCAGCATATATAGGGACAAAAATCAGACAGGCAGTAAAAACACATTATTGTTAACACAGAAATGGGAGTAGCATTGAAACCAAACAGATATTCTACTCTGGACCACTGGTAAGGGAATATTAAAGGTTAAGAAGAAATATGATGTGTTTAGTCAGTCAACAGTAAATTTAGTAACATTTCCAAAATTACAAAAGCTAACTTGGTAGGAATGGCTGGAATTGAGTGGTATTTGCCTTAAGACAACATTTAAGGCAAGTGCAACTGCTAAAGTCAACCTGTTCATACCCGGGAACCCTGGAACTGGGACACTGCCAGATGTTCAAATATGCTGGTTAATATAGAGCAGCTGGGGGAGGCACAGGTTGGGTCAGTGGCCTTCTGCCAGTAAGAAAGTTCAGCTCCCTCTCACACCCAGCGCCAGGTCCCACTCAATAAATCAGATCCCACATAGAGGAAAAACAGGCAGCTGGGCAGAGAGAGGCATCTTTCTCACACCCCTGCAGCAACAGAGACCCAGGAAAGCATGTCACCATTGCCCCCGCTGCAAAAGCTCTGTGGCCCCACCCACACCAGCTGCACTGTGCCTGGCTCAGTCCGCCACGCTTCTCCCATGCCTCTGCTGCTCTGAAATCAATAGTTAGCTATTCTCTTACCCCATATCTTAGGAACAGCTCAGAGCAATGAGCTATAGTTCCAAAGCCTGTTATTGCTCTCTTCTATTGCACCTTGACCAAGTCCAACACACATTCAGGATTCTCCAAGAAGCTTAAAAGCCACTGAGCAAGAAACACTTCTCCCCTGGCAGGCAAGAGCCCAGGCCATTCAACAGAGAATATAAACCACCTAGAGCTGTCCTTTTGTCACTTTTCCTTCTGTGGGAGGTTCCACTGGCAGGCAAGGGAAGTGAGGGATCGGATTGTAGAAGCACATCCCTCCCTGCAAAGGGAGCTCCCAGGAAGTGCACATTTGCAGAGAAACCCAGCTGTGAACTTCAGCCTTCCCCACATCACAGAGTTCACAAAATTGACTTGTGCTCTGCTGGGGAACACAAAGCAGCTCTCCTGCAGCAACATCAAGGCTTACAGAATATGGCAAATGACAGCTTGCTAAACAAAGCTGAAACCCAGGGCACAGTGACTGCAACATCCACATTTTGGACTGCACATTCAAAATGAGTTTTGCTGCCCCTCCCCCGAGCAGGGCACAAACAGATGCAGGGCTTTCACTTGGAAAGGCTGGTCTCTCTCATCTCAGAGGAACATTGCAGGCAAGTCAGACCTGCAAGCCCCCTTGGCAGAGGGGAGGTCAGTGCCCTCCCTTCCTTATTGGCTGGAGAGCACAAGTTAGTTACCACAGCATATGAAAACAGAGGACTTGGATCTCCTGCAACTCAGCACAAATCCCCAAAGATCAAATACAAAAAGAAAAAAAAAAAAGCAACCAAGCAATTCTACCCATTCTCACCAAAATTAAAGTGTCTCAGGAAACTTCTTTGAGTGATGTAGGAATCTGGTTAGCCAATTCTATATTGTCATCTGCATCTGGAATCTCACAAGAGACACTGATTTGGAATCCTTTACAAAGGTTACTTTTTATACATTCTTTGCCTGCAATTCAATTTCTTTGGGAGAATCAGCATGGAGGGAAGCAAGGCGAGTGCGGAGCAGGCCGACCCCAGAGGGCAGGACATTGCTTGCCTGTGCAGTTCTGCACTCAGAAGGTGAAGCAGCTTCATGTTTGTGCCAGTTATTTGAGACTTCCGGTTGAATGAAAACTGGTAAAACAGTTTAATGTACATAAATGGAGGATTTAAAATGGAACAAATTGGCAAGTTTTGTTGACACCTGTGGTAAATAAATCAATTATTAAAATCTAAAGGCAATAATGGTGTTCCTCAAAACTGAATATGAATTAACAATAGTAAGACTGAAAGAAGATTAGCAGCATTCATCCTCCTATATTGTTTGCACATGTTGACAAACGTAAATATGATCCAGATTATCCAATTGCTTTTCTTTAATCCTTTAGCATTCATGGGGCAAATATTTAAAACATGCTCTCTCTACTTGCACCCATTTTTAAGAGGTCAAAGAAAATTAGAGACAATTAATATAATTCAGATGACAATGATCCCAATCCTGCAACTGGATCTCAGTAGGAGTCTGTGCAGGGATGTGCTCATCGAGTTCTAACTGCAGCACTGAGGCCCAGCTATGCAATTCTGCCCACTGATTAGAGCGGTGTGTCTTAAACCATGCTCCATGGAACACTGGTATTCCTCAACACCTCACAGGTCGGCTGCAAGCATTTGGAAAAATAATTTAAAGTATGTATTTTCAATTATTAAAACCAAATACAATGTTACTTCTTCGTTGCTAGGATACCTGATTAAATTATTTCTTTTGTTTTTCTATGTATGTTATTGTTTGTTTTGGAGGGGGGTTCAGCCTGACTTTTAAGAAAATTTTCATGGGTGTTCTGCATAAAAAAATATTATTGATGTTCCATAGTCTCTTAAATCCATTTAATACAAACACATCCCAGCAGCTTTAAGAGTTACTGTGAATGACTGAGGATGGAAAATTTCATCTTTAAAACTACAATGTAATGAAAGGCAGCCAGGTCAAGCCTGGTCTGAATATCAGGCCCATCATGATCTATTTAAACAAAGATCAGTTTTGGAATGATGTCAGCACTGAGTGCAGCTAACTAGTCCCTACCCCATCCTGAGGTGGGTTTTCAGGCCTAACTATAGTGTCTTCCTCTCCGAACTTATTTCCCCCCCATCCCATAAGCCTTCTCTCTTCTCTCCCACCTCTCTGAATAAAAATTAGAGTGGACAAATTCAAACACTAGCTCTATGTCCTTTCAAACAAAGAGGAATACTTTGTCTTTGAAGTGTCCAAATCCCACAACTGGCTACATGTTGGCACAGTCGAGCCTCCTGAAGTAAACATGTTCCAGGCAGAGCCATTTGCAGGTTCTAGGATAACACATGAAAGGGCCAAAATCATTCAGTATAAAACTGCTTGAGACTAGCAAGTCACAGCTCAGATGCAAATGACTCAAAAATAATATCCCAGTTACTTCCCTGTCTAATTCACTCCCTCCATTATGTAATCTTATATTATGTGGCTGTGTTTCTCTACTGTTACCAGAAATAGTTTCCCACTCTCCACTACTGGACAACTTATACCTCTGCCATAGCAAACGGTGACAGAGAGAAAGCCGTATTAGTCTTTATTCTACCAAAACAAAAAAGCAGTCATGTAGCACTTGAAAGACTAACAAAATAATGTATTAGGTGATGAGGTTTTGTGGAACAGACCCACTTCTTCAGATCAATAGCCTTACCAGAAAAGACTCAGGCACAGTGTTCTGAGTCTGTTCTGGTAAGCCTATTGATCTGAAGAAGTGGATCTGTCTCACGAAAGCTCATCACCTAATACATCATTTTGTTAGTCTTTCAAGTGCTACATGACTGCCTTTTTTTTTTTTTTTTTTTACCTGAAAGTTTGTGTTCTACTGAAAAGGGACTTTAACAACTGTTTACAGAGAGAATGCTCAAAACTAACATTCATATTCAAATATGACACATTAACACATGGTTTGAATGGGGACAGTAATTACCTGACCCATTATAAGGGCTCTTTTACATACTTTTATGTTTTATCTAACTCTTAACTGCTCTTCCGATTTGCCAACCTTGATAAACAATTTTTCTGATTTGTCAACCTTGTTAACAATTTTTGGACCTCTGTGCTTAATATATTGAGTCTGTTCTGGTAAGGCTATGATCTGAAGAAGCGGGTCTGTCCCACAAAAGCTCATCACCTAATAAATTACTTTATTGGTCTTTAAAGTGCTACATGACTGCCTTTTTGCTCTGCCATAGTGGTTATACTAAGATTATGTCTTGCTCTGCTTTCCCAGCATAGCCGCAGTGCAAAGCTTCCTTGGGAAGTCTGCACCACCTTGGTATTAATCCTAAAATGTGTCTAGTGACAGAGATAGCTGTGGTAGTCTGTATTCTATCAAAACAAAACACATCTAGGCTCTCTAACCTAACCAATTAGACAGACCTATAAACAACTAATCCTGAACGAAACTGAAACCAGAAAATAGAAACAGACGCAACAAACACATTTGGTTTCAGTCTGAGACAAAAGAACTTTGTTTTCTGGTTGGGGTACCAAACAGGAGTGGGGGGAGAAATAATGTATCCAATCAGCTCATGTACCCAATATCTTCAATGCTGTCAGCTCTTGCCATTTTAAATCACAAGTCTCGCAATACTTGGCATTCTTCTTAAAGCCTCAATGCTGGAACAGAGAAAGTCCATAAGAATCTCAGTTTCATTAAAAAGGGAAATTTCTACTCATCATGGCTGCGAGGAAAAGCTTGCGAGGGGTGCCGGGAAAGGCAAATGTAACCTTAAGACAAGATGACAAATAAAAAGATGGCCAAATTGGGGAGAAAAAAAAAAGATTTTAAATCAGTCTCATGATTTTAGAATGGACAGCAACACCACACTTTACAGACATCTTAGATCCTAGAGTCTTAATCTGGGTGACCTCAGCAGAAGGGACTTTGTTTTCTCTTCCAAAAGGCAAGAACACTACACTGGGAGGAGATGGATGAGCCTTCACTATGGAGAACATTAATGCTGCTGCAATCGATCCTTTGGAATTTTATTTAGCATGTCTGGTGGGGATGCACTAAAACTCACAAGGTAACCCCTTCAGTGCTGTGCTCCTGCCTCTTGCAAGTAGTAAGGGAAGTCAATGGGCACCTTTGTTCCCACTGACCTCCTGCAGCAGAGGCCACACGGAACCTCAAATTAAAGTACACTGACTCCAGCTCTGTAATAAATAAATACCTTAATTCCACCTCCCCCTCTAATATAGGATCACCTAAGATTATGACCAAGGAATGTTATCCCAAGAGGTAACATGCTGGAGACGGGAGGCCTCTGCTTTTCAGTTACACCAAGGAACTTCTGCTGCTACGCCCAGGACGGACAATGCAGCACTTGAGCCACTAGCTGCGGCACGAAAAATCGATCTGCCAGCGACTCGGGGACTCCAGGAGAACAAGAAGAGAAGCCCATGTAGACGACAGAACAGCCTCCACCCACCTCACCGCACGCCAGCGTCCGCGGGGAATGGATCGACCTCAGCGATGCTATCTGCGTAGCTGCAGAGGCTCAACGGCGAGAATCGGGGTAGACAAAGCGGAAGTTTTGGTTCGGTTTGTTTACCGCAGCTGCTCCCAGACTTCCGCGGCGGAGCGGGAGCGCCCCGCCGCTCTAACGGGCAGAAGGAAGCCGCTGCCCCAGGAAAGCGGGCGCTGGGCACTTCCTTCCCGCAGGCCGGGTGTCGCAGCCCTGGCGCTCCCAGGAGAGCGGAGGGAGACAGCCACCGCCCCGTGAGGCAGAGCGCAGCGGCCGGGCGGAGGGAGGGGAGGGGCGGGGGGGCGGCATAAGCCAGCGGAGCGGAGACTGCACAGCTCGCACACACCCAAACACACAGGCGCGCGCACACCGCGACCCGCAGGCCCTACAGCGGTCGGACACACACACAACCCGACCCGCGGGCCCTATAACAGGCGGACACATCCCAACACCTCCCGCCCGCCTCGCTGACTGCATGCGGACCCTCGGGCTGTCGCCGGGGGTACCAAACACCGCCCGACGCCTGGCCTGGCCGCGGCGCAGCATACCCGCCCCGCTACTCACTTAGTACCTCGCAACGGACGCGCGAACCCCACGGCTCACCTCAGACTCCTAGCTTGCGCGGCTACGCTCGCCCCTTCTGATGTCAGCCCGTCCCGTGATGCGGGACCTCAGCTACTGCCAATGCGCATGCTCGCCGCCGGGCCTGCTGGGTGTTGTAGTCTCCACCTCCCCCCGTGAGACGTTCCTGGCGTCCAGCCCCAGAATTACCGCCAGGGTGTGTGCGCTCCCTCTACGCAGTGCTTGCCCGGCGAGAGGGCTGGGCTACAGCGAAATGCATCCCTAGAGCCCCGAGGGCCGGGCCGGACCGGGCCGTGAGCGTTCGCCATCCTCGCACGGGGTGGGGGGCAATTCCGGGTTCCCTCCCTCCCGGCGGGGGCTCTGGGCACGCGGAGGGGTCCTTTTATTGCAGCCCAATATGCTATTAGCCTTCTTGGTGACAAGGGCACACTGTTGACTCATATCGAGCCTCTCATCCACTTTAATCCCCAGGTCCTTTTCTGCTGCACTCATATTTAGCCAGTTCGTCTCCAGCCTGTAACAATGCTTGGGATTCTTCCCTCCCAAGTGTGGGATTCTTCACTTGTCCTTGATAAACCTTATCAGATTTCTTTTTGTCCAATCCTCCAAGATGTTTAGGTCACTCTGGACCCCATCCCTACCCTCCAATACATCTACCTGCCCCCCTAGCTTAGTGTCATCTGCAGATTTGCTGACCATGCAATCCATTCCCTCATCCACTCCTAGAACCAATCCTTGGGGCACTCCACTTGAAACTGACTGCGAACCGGACATAGAGCCATTGATCGCTAACCATTGGGCACAATCATCTAACCAGCTTTCTATCCACCTTACCGTCCATTTATCCAATCCATACTTCCTTAACTTGCAGGCAAGGCCATTGTGAGAGATTATCACAAGCTTTGCTAAAGTCAAGGTATATCACGTCTACTGCCTTCCCTATATCCACAGAGCCACTTCATCATAGAAGCTAAAAAGATTGGTCAGGCATGATTTGCCCTTGTTGTATCCATGTTGACTATTCCTGATCACTTTCCCCTCTTCCAAGTGCTTCACAATGGATTTTTTGAAGATTACCTCTATGATTTTTCTGAAGACTGAGGTAAAGCTGGCCAGTCTACAGCTCCCTGGATTGTCCTCCTTCCTGTTTTAAAGATGGGCACTACTATATTTGCCTTTTTCCAGTCATCCAGGACCTCTCCCAATCTCCACAAGTTTTCAAAATATAATAGCTAAAGGCTCTGCAATGACATTTGCCAATTCCCTCAGCACCTCAGGGTGCATTAAATCTAGACCCATGGATTTATGTATATCTAGCTTTTCTAAATAGCTCTTAAACTCTTCTTTCTCCACTGAGGGTCATCTACCTCCTTCCCCTACTGCATTGCCTAGTGCAGTAGTATGGGAGCTGACCTTGTCTGTGAAGACAGAGGCAAAAAAAGCATTGAGTACTTCATCATCTGTTAGTAGGTTACCTCCCTCATCCAGTAATAGCCCCACACCCTCTGTGATCAGCATCTTATTGTTAATATACCTGTACTAACCTCTCTTTTTACCCTTCACATTCCTTGCTAGCTGCAGTTCCAATTGTGCTTTCCCCTTCCTGATTATTCCCCGGCATTCTCCAATAATATATTTATACTTCTCCCTTAGTCATCCGCCCAAGTTTCCACTTCTTATATGCATCCTTTTTGAGTTTAAGCTCTCCAAGGATTTCCATAGTAAATTAAACTGGTTGCCTACCATATTTGCCTTTCTTAGTTCACATTGGGATGTTTAGTTCTTGTGCCTTCAATAAGGCTTCTTTACAATACTGTCAGTTGCTGGGCACCTTTCCCCTTCGTACTAACTTTCCAGGGGATCCTGCCTGTCAGTTCCCCGTGGGGGCCAAAGTCTGCTCTTCTGAAATCCAGGGTCTGTATTTTACTGCTCATCTTTCTTCCTTTTGTCAAGATCCTGAAATCTACCATCTCATGATCACTGCAGCCCATGCTGCCACCCACTTCTCCTACTAATTCCTCCCTCTAGTTCCTCTCCTGCTCAGCCCTTGTTCCATGCCCCTCTATTGCCCCTGGCCAGCTGCTGCAGGGCCATCAGAGATCAACGCCACCCTCCCTCCACGCTCACCAGCAGCAGCTGAGAAAGTGCAGCAAGGCAGTTCCACCTAGCTTTGCTCTCCAGCTGCGCTGCTCTGGGGGAGGGGTAGGACCAGCCTCACCCTCCCTAGAAGTAGCACAGCAAGAGCCAGGGCCACCTTTTTGCTCTCCTCAGCCCCAGTTGTTGGTGAGCCTGGGTGGGGCAGGGCACAGATGTGTACCACTGGTGCTGGCCTTCCAGCCCCACTTTTCCCTGTGCTAGCTGCTGACCGGCCCGCCTGCTTGGGGTGCATATGGGAGGTCCACTCATGCCCCCCCATGCACCACCCCTGGATCCATGCATCAGAACACTTTCCTTGAGTGTGGGTAAGGTTTTTTATAGGGAAACAGTGACTGAAGAAGGAAACCTAATTTGTTTGTAGGTAAGTGGGTGGTTCAAGGAGTATTCCAAAGTTGTTTTGTTCAGATTAAATGGTAGCATCTGATCACTGCTGGCTATGTGCAGTGTTCCTTCCAGGGAACGCGTAATGCCATTAGACAGTTTCAGTATTTTGGATACCGTGAGAAGATTTTTTACTAAAATTGATCTGATAATTACTGATCTGGGTGCATGCAGTAACCCTAACCCTAACCTTGTTAGCATCTGGCACAGAGGTTTCCCATCTGGCAATGCTTTCCTGTACTTCACTCCTGTTTTCTGTGTCCCAGAATTCAGTGCAGTTCTTGCCTAGGAATTGCTGCTTTCCATTCTATATGCTTATGGAGATGTCTTTCTGTCTGGTCTTTGATGCAGATGAGGTTAGGGATGTTTCCTTAAACCTGTGACCCTCATCCGGAGGGGTTTAGTTGTGTCTTCCCCTGCCTTTCCATTGCTTTTTGGGAAAAAAGTTATAGATCCATTGCCAGCTGGATTCAAGGAAGCTGAGGCCAAAGTTCAAACCAGATCTGATGCACTTCACTCTGCTCCAGTTCAAATTTCAAGTGGACGTGGTGATCCAAATCCCTTAGGCTTGACGCCACTGACTACTGAGCAATGCCTTTAAAAAGGTGGGCTGAAGAGATTAAGAGATTTGCCCAAGAGCACACATGAAGTCTGTAGCAGAGTGAGGAAGTTTGATGTTCAGTCCTTTAACTACAAAAGCCATCTTCCTCTCATTAACCTTCCGTTCCTTCTGCGTTTTGTGGAACACTCTGGGCACTTTATACTGCTCTACAAAATGGAATATTACTCTGTATGCTTTGTTCTGAAATTATAGATACATTTATATGCAAATAAAGTGGAGTCCTGGATAGAGGCCAAGGCGGGCCTTCAGGCAGTGAGAATTAGGCAACAGAGGAACTCTCTAATGATAAGAGATAAACAGGAAGCATGGCCAAGAGCTGAAAATGTTTCCAGAGGCCCAGATTTCATTGTCAGCCTAGGCTAATTAAAAACAAACTGACACAAGAGAGCTCAAATGCTTATCAGGTGTTCTTGCAGGTCGCCACCTGCAGAGCTATTTCCCTGTTAGTGATGTGGGTGCGTACAATAGTATGAAAAGCTATTTGCAGAATGCTATCTAGCAGGTAGGTGTCACAAGGGAGCTGGCCCCTGCAAATGAACTATTGTTCAGCTCCCTTATGCAAGGACTGGTGCTCCCGTGTGGCCAATTATGGGCACAAGGCAGCACCTGGGGAGTGTGAAGGATTAGGAAGGAGAGACCAGGGTGGAGGACATGACCTAGTGTGTTAAACCAGGACTGGAGAGAGCTGCCAGTGATGGGGAGGACTCATGGAGGTCCTGGGAGAAAGCAGGAGTTTGTGGGGGAAGGCTGAGCTGGACAGGACAGCCAGGATAGGAGCTGCTGGCTAACATCCCTAAGCCAGGGAGCAGAAGGCAGTGACAGCAGATGGAGTTGCCTGCTGCCTCTAAGCTAGATCAGATGCCCAGAGAGAGCTGAAGGCAAGGGAGCAGTGGAGTTGTTCACTTGCTGACATCTCCAGGGCTACAGAACTAGACCCAGGGGAACTATGGAAAGCCAAGGAGTATAATGCTGCTCCCTAGCAGAGAGGCTGTGAGTGATTGGGGCAGGGAAGAGAGAGGACTGATTACACTCTTGTTGGAAGGGCTGCAGAGGGCTGTCCTGGTACAAAGAGGGGAAGTACTGATGGGCTGAGTGTGGAAGAAGGCACCACTGTGTGCTATGTATGACAGGAGGAAGCATTCACCTCTCTACCACCCCCTCATTCACTTGCATCACATTCCCTGCACAGAAGTCCTCCAGCCCTTTCTCTGCATTGGCACAAAGTTCTCAGTTTGGGTCCCCCAAAGATTTAAGGGGTACCATGCACTACCTTGGGTAAAACAACCAATTTGTAACCGTCTACACCCACATCACATCAGTAGCTAGCTCTCTAGGTCTGGATGGTGAGGCCCCCTCCCCCTGGAGCTGGGGATGCCAGTGAGATGCCCCTAGCCAACTGGTGGGTGGGGCCAAGAAGGACATGCCCCGTCCACCCCAGAGGAGGGGTGGGACAGGAAGAAGCATAAAAGGCTGACCTCACTGCTCAGCTGAGGAGGAGTAGCTAGAGGCAAGAGATGTAGCTGCACCATGGTTGTAGGTGAGTGCCAGAGAGAGCCACTCTTGCTTCGGTGATTAACCTGATCTTCTGGAAAGCATTGGCACTGAGGAGCTGCTGCCGGTGCCTTGTTAGTGCACCTGAAAGAGCCAGAAAGCTATCTGTTGGTATGCCTGACGGGGAGCCAGGTGGTAGTCTGGTAGCTGGTGCACCTAAGTCTGTGTCAGCATGTTGCAGGTGGATCCCTGCTGACCCAGTGGCACACTGGGCCCTGCCACTGATAGGGCCTAGGTTGGAGGAGTTGGTTGGGCCCATGTTCCCTCTGGCTACCCCCTCTGCAGGCCTGGAGATTGGTGAAATGTTGCATAACCCCTTCCCTGGGCAGGTGGACTTTAGGGATGTTCACCACTGCCCTGCTTGCAGGCCAGGAAGCCCATATTGCTACTGAACTGGCACTGTTGGACTGAGGGCAGAGCCACTGATTGTCAATTATCCTGCATGGCATAGAGACCAGGGAACTGAGCCTGGTATTTAATTGGCTGTCCAGCTGTGAGGGCAGAGCTGCTGGTTGCTAATTTGCCAGTCCTGCTTAAAGGCTACAGAGCCTTGGCTATTATACTCCGATCCCTGTCGAGAAGGGACTGCTAATTCCCTTTCTCGGCCTGATCCCAGAACACTGCAGTGAGGCAGCGTGCCCCACACCTTGCTACTTCAGCCCAGAACACCAAGGGGTGGCCATTAGCTCTATAGTCGGTGCAGAAGAATCTACTTAAGAGTCTTTTGGAGGCTTATATCTCTGAAACCCCCAGCTCAGATTACTCCAGATTTGGGTCACTAAGTCTACCCTGCCCCGTCCTCAGGCAGATGGAATTTCAGGGCAATTTGATGAAGCATGTCACTTTCAGAAGGATCATCTTTAAACAAGAGTTTTGATGTAACGTTAACTGTGTGGCTCTACTGCATCACGATAAAGCTTCTTGTCAAGGAACGTAGGTTCCTTCTTCAGCCTTTGCTTGGATGGTGATGAACCACTGATTTGTGTTCTGACTTCCATATATGCTATTCATTTTGGTGTGCTAGGGTAGGATTACTAAATAATGTTGGGATGTAAATTTCACTATCAACTAGTCCTATCTGGAACAGGAAGGATTGGATGCTGCATCTTCTCAAACCCTAAGGTGGTCAGGCACCCAACTTGCACTGAATTGATAATGCCAAGGGGAGCTTGGCTTCTTACTACTTTAGAAAACCTGGATCCTTACTTTTAAATGTATGCTGATGTTGCCTTTTTACAGCCCAGTCTAGAGCCCACTAGAGTCAACAAGAGTCCTCCACCACCTTCAGCTTATTCACAACCTGGTGCCACATTCTTTGGAACAGCAAATTGCTGCCAAAATTATCGTTACTTTATTATTCAGGCTAATTGACACTCAGTATAAATTAATTAATGTGAGGACATGGGTGTCTATTGAATGGTATTCCATCTGCAAACCAGTTTGCCTTGTCAGCCAGGTTTGCTGTCCCCAGCCCTGTCATGATGCGGAAGCAGCGAAGCCAAAGTTCAGTGAGTGATGTCGCAACCTAGTGCGTGAGGTCAGAGTGCCACACATGTTTGGCCCATCTGTTCTTCAGTCATGCTGGGTAGACCAGGTTGTAATGGCTGTTCCTCATTCTGGCACTTTGAGTGCAGAAGGTAGGGGCCCACAAGAGACTTTAAAAATACCTTGCCCCTAAAGTAGTAGTAGGAAGGCCCCTTCCACTCCTACATCTGGTCATCAATAGCCTATGCTCCAATTCACCAGCGTCTCCAGTGCTGGGCCATCTTTTCCAGTTCTGACCAGGTGTATCCCATAGTATTTGGTGCAGGTCTGTAGACCAGATGGTTCTAGGGCACCCTTTTGCCTTTGTGGGTTCCAACTTAAGGCTTGCCTTGTGAAGTTGGTGGTTGGTTTTTCCAAAGGTATGTCCAATCCATTGCCATTGTCTCTTCTGATTTCTTCTTTGGCAAGAAGTTGATGAGTCAGTTGCCACAGGTCTTGGTTGTTGATGGCATGTGGCCAGTGGATCTGGAAGACTTCTACGAAGGCAGTTATGGATAAACATCTGGATTTTTTTTTTTCCCCTCGACAGTCCTCTGTTGTTCTCCAAGTTTCTGCTCCACACAGTAGGACTGATTTGGCTCTGGAGTTGAATAGCCTGCTCTTAGTCTGAGTCAGTGCTTTTTTTCCTAGGAAAAAAAAAGGTGCTGGAACTCAAGCCCCAAACCACCCCCCTCACCCCCAGGCTTAACCCCCCAACTCCCCTTCCCTGCACTAAATGAATGCCCTCCCCCTCCCCCAGAGCTAGACACTGCCAGACCACCCAATTCTCAGTCACACTAAAGCATCCTGTATATCACTCTGGCACCATAAAGAGGGCATAATGAGACTCAAGCTATTGTTTGTCTTTTCCGGTGCTTTTTTCCTAGAAAAAGGTGGTGGCACTCAAGCGTCAAACTGCCCCTCCCCCAAGAGGCCCAACCCACTTCCAGACAGCTTAACCTCCAAGACAGGGCCCAAGCCGCCCCCGGTGGCTTAACTGTCCCATCCCCTGACCCAGCAGGGACCAAGTATAACTGTCCCCCAGCAGGGCCTGGGGCACCCCTAGGCTTCACCCCTCACTGCAGCACCAGCCCCCACCGGAGAAGCCACGTGGCTTCCAGCTAGAGCTATGCCTGTGTGGAGCAGGGGAAGGAGCTCTTCACGTGTGTGGCTCTAATGAGCTGCATTTCACCGCTCCCCACTGCCCCGTTTGCTGCCACATGTGGCAAATAGGGAGTGCAGCCCAATCAGCTTCCAAAATGGTGGCAGCAGTGCCAGGAGGAAAGGTGCTGGAACGCCGTTCTGCAGCATTCTGGCAGAAAAAAGCCCTGGTCTGAGTTCTGAGCTGCTCAGAATTCCAGATGCTTTTTGTGAGAAGAAAAGCTGTTCTGGCTTTCCCAATCCTCGCTCTCACATCAGCATTGGTGCCCTGCTCTTCATCGAGGCTGCTGCCCAGGTAGGTGAAGGCTTGTATTTAAAAACATCCCCCGGGTCCCAGATTCCCTGGCCTGGGGTTAGTATTGCTGCCATCAACCAAATGCAGAAACCCCTTTGAGAACCCAGGAAGGCATACATAGGAAGTTCTCTCCATGGAGCACTCTCAAGCTTTTTTAATCCTCTGTAATGAGATGGGGTGGCCTTCCCCCACCCTAGAAGCAGAAGAGTCTTCCTGAAGCCTGGATGGGCAGAGCCGGAGCACCCTTGTGCCATCCCCCAGAGACAGATATGCAACATCTCTCTGAAAACCCTATACCATGATAAGGAGGGATGTTAAAATAAAAACATTGTTGGTACTTTCCATGTGTTCGTAAGCTAGGCCAGTGTCACCTACTAGCCTTTTTATCATCCTGCAGGAAGAAACCTTGCTGAAACTGTAACTGACAAATCCCCAAGAGCTAGAGACGTGTTGTACGGACTTTGCAAATTCAGATGCTTGAGACTACAGTTTCACTTGTACATAACTTTTAGAAAACGAATTCTAGGCAGTTGAATATTAAAAAGCACAATCCAAGCAGTTCTCAATCAGGAAATTGACTGACTCTAACAATGAGTGCAAGTTTGTAACTAATAGCTCTACTTATATGATCAGAACTTCTGAACACTGGAAGCTCTTTACCTTGCTTGTGAAGCAATTAATTCTAGCTAGTAGAGAGGGAAAAATATATTACAGTAGCATCTAGATACCCTTTGTACAAGATGCTGTATGTAAATATAGCAAGAGAGAGTCCCTGTTCCCAAGACATCATAATCTAAACAGACAAGGCTTGACTTAAACCCTCGTACTCTGAGTGGAGCATAGGTCATCTACCAGTCTCCTCCACTTCACCCTGTCTCGAGACAATTTCTAGCTGACTCCAAGAGCACCCCAGTTGTTGTCCTTCAATATCAGTAGATCTTCTCCACATTGTCCAAGGTCTTCCTCTTCTGCGTTTTCCTTGCGGGTTCCATGTGAGAGCTTGATGGACTGTGCTGGATGATGATTTTCTGAGAGCGTGGCCTAGCCATACCCACTTCCTTCTCTTGATTTGAGCATCAAGTGGTTCTTGTCCTGCTCTGTTCCAAAGCACCTCGTTTGTGACACAGTCTTGCCATTTGATGTGAAGGATGTACCTCCAGCATCTGTATAAGAATGTCTGTAGCTTGTGATTGGAAGAATTTTTAGTACACCAGGTCTTGCATCCATACCAGAGCACACACTTTACATTTCTGTTGAAGAGCCACAGTTTCACAGTGTAAACAGACAAGGCACAATAGGGTTAATTTAGCCCAAATCCCAGACACAATTAACAACTGAAGTGCCCTTTCTTTAGTATAAACATGTTGATAAGTTGGTTCCAAGACTGAAGGCTGTTTTTTCAAAATCATCCAAACAGGAAAAACAGGTACAGAAATTCTAAGTGATTGGGTTTCACTTTGGTTTTGTTACCAGCTATTGCACTATTTCAAGGTGAACCTCCTGGTGTGCAGCTGGAATACCGTTCAATAAACATCCATATCTTCAAAAGAATTAATTTTATACAGTATCAACTAGCCTGAGTAATAAAAGAGTTGAGAGAACCTTTGTAGGATTTAGCTGTTCCAGAAAATGTGGCATCAGATTGTGAATAAGCAAAACTTTTAGAAAATTGCTCATCTTACAATGTATTTGTAGAGCACACAATGCAGTTTGTCTCAGCTGTGGCTGCTCATTGCCATAGTAATAATAAAAAGATGAACCCCGCTAGCTTAAAGCATGTAAAGGGAGTGCATGTTTGCTCAGAATCAACATGTTTCAGATCTAATAACCCAGGCCCTGATTCAATTCAGTACAAAATCATCCCCTGACTTCACTGGGACTACTCACATGCTTGAGAACATAAGAATGACCACACAGGGTCAGACCAAAGATCCATCTAGCTCAGTGTCCTGTCTTCCAACAGAGGCCAATGCCAGAAGCACTGGGTCGGTGGGGGGGGCAATCCCTCTGTCATCCATTTCCAGCCTTTGACAGAGGCTAGGGACACGATTCCAAACTCTCCTGGCTAACAGCCATTGGTGGACTTAACCTCCATGGATTTATCTAGTACTTTTTTGAACCTGCTAAAGTTCTGATCTTCACAACATCTTCTAGCAAGGAGTTCCACTGGCCAACTATGTGCTGCATGAAGAAAATCTTCCCCTGGTAGTCTTAAACCTGCTACCCCTTAATTTCATTTGGTGACCCCTAGTTCTTATGTCATGGGAACCAGTAAATAACTTTTCCTTTTTCACTTTTACCACACCTGTCATGATTTTATAGACCTCTATCATATCCCTCCTTTGTCTCCTTTTTCTAAGCTGAAAAGTCCCAGTCTTCAATTTTTCTTTGTATGGCTGAAAATTAGTCACACTCTTACCCACCTTGTCATGTGACTTTACACTGAAACAACCCCTGGCAAGCTCCAGGACCAAATTATGCTTAAAGCAGAGCCCTTCTCCGCAGTCCCCTTGAAACAGTGACTGCAACGCTGTCATTTTAAGCTAGTAATGAAAAATACTTTTCCATGCGTTGCACCTGTTTTACATGTTGCACACCAGAAACAGGAGCTTCTCTGTGGGACCTGACCAAAGCCCACTGAAGGAAATGGAAAGGATTTCAGGGCTGGAATGATCCATGCGCTACTCAGCAACCTCCTCACATGTAAGAATTACCTCCAATTACCTGGATATAGCTCTGTATTAACACAGAGTTTGTCTCTCTTGCCTACAGAAGTTGGGCTAATAAAAGATGTTGGCTTACCCACCTTGTCTCTCATATCCTTGGACCAACACTGCTACAGCAACATTGTAAGCTTCAGTGTGCAAGTGAAAATTAATAGGTGAGACAGGACAGCTCTGTACTTACCTCAGTGCAGGACTTTAAACTGGACTTCAATGGGCTCTGAATCAGATCCATAACGTGCCCATACTCCTTTCACCCCCAACTTTTACTTCATCTTCTCTATCTTCTTGAGGATCAGTTCTCTCTTTCAGGTTGACAATAGTCCAGATCCCGAAGCCCCAGTGAAGTCAATAAGATCCTTTCCATTAACTTTGGGTGATTTTGGCTCAGTCCCAATGTGACTGGGCCAGTTGTTCTGCCCTCTTTTTGCAGAGGCAAGAGTACCCACTCTCTAACTGTACTCCATTCATGTGTAAATGTTCTTTAAGAAGACTTAGATGGCCAAGAAGCAATGACTGTGAAGGAGGGCAACTTGAGGTAAGTCATCTTACTTCACTGGTGGAATGGAGGCAGCAATTAGAATTTTAATAAATATGTAACAAATGGAAAAAGGGAGTTAGGTTACAATCTGTATGAATTTGAAGTTATAGAATACAGAAAATTGAGAGAATGCTAAGGACAGAAAAAAATTGATGCCTGGCAGGACAATAGGATGGAGGTTTTTTAGCGTGTAATAGGGACAATAGTATAGGTGAGACATCTCTCATCCGGCCCCTCCTGCAACCTGACTGGTGCTGGACAAGAGAATTTGCCAGATCACAGGAGGTCAATATTATCTAGCACATTACCAACATTTCCACTGCTTACTGGGCTCTTAGAAGACATTTAGAGGTAAATTAGAGCTAAATAACAGCACAGAACACTGAGAGCCAGGGCTGGGGGCCATAAATAAACTTGAGACTGCAGGAAACTTGGTCACACCCATGGTAAGTGAACATCAGGCTAACCAAAATCATGCCAGATTATGGATGTTGCCATTTTAGAGAATTCCAGATTAGAGAGGTTCAGCCTGTACCTAACTCTAACAGATCTCAAAGCACTTTACAAAGATATGAACATTGTTATCCACATTTTGCAGAAAGAAGCATAACAATGGTTTTAATCACATTAGGTGGTAATAGTAACATTTTTAAATAATGATCTAGAAAAGGAAAACAAATTCTATAAATATTTCTGTTCTGTATGTGGAAAGAAGCAGGATGATGTATTCATATCACATGAGCCTGAGCTGCTTTTCAGTCCATTAGTAGGTACAGAGGAAGTCAAACAGCACCTAATAGGGATGAACATATTAAAGTCAGTAGCCACAAACAACTTGTACCCAAGAGTCCTAAGAAAGATGGCTGAGAAGTTCTCCAGCTTGCTGTAGTAAAAATGAACAAATCTTAGAAAACTGGGGAAATTTCAGAAGACTTGAAGAGTGCTAATGCAGTGTGAATATTCAGAAAGGGCAGGTGTTTGGCCCAGTTAATAGATGGGCTAGCCCATAATCAACCATAGGCAAAATAATGGAAAAGCTGATGTGGGGTTCAATTACAGTCATACCCCGAGATACGCCCATTTGGGCTACAGGAATTCAAGTTTATGAGCAGCTTGATTGATTAAGGACCACTACTTCGCCTTACGAGGCATTTACTCAAGTTTACAAGTGCCTCAGCGGGACACGGACACCCTGCAGCTGGAGAAAGTCAGCCCATCCTCGCCCCGCCCCTACTGCTCGCTCCTCAGGCGGCTAGGGCTGCGCCTCCGCCCACCCTGTACAGCTGTGCCACGGGTGCCACTCACCACCTGGCGGTGGTTTCCTGGAGCCCCCAGCCCAGCCTTTACCTGGGGCTGGTCTAGTGTCCACCTTGGTGCTGCAGCAGCTGGCGGCCGCTCCCAGGCGCTCCTGGGAGATGTGGTTGCTGGGCGCACAGTCCATCCTGGCCCTGCCCCTGCCGCTCGCTCCCCGCTCTGTGCAGCTGTGCCCTCTGCCAAGTAAGCGTAAGTGGGTGTAAATTTTGGGGCTCAGGAATGCATTAAATTTTTTCCTGCTGAAATTAATGGTAATTACATTTTCGACTTACAAGAATTCGCCCTAAGAGGAGTTTTTCAGGAACAAATTACCCTCGTAAGGCAGGGAAAGACTGTACTAAAAAGTTAGTTTTCTTCCGCTTATGGAAAATACATCTTCTCTAACAAATCTAATTTCATTTTTTATGAGATTAGAATTTGGCTGATAGCAGTAACTTTATTCTTAAACATACGCTAATTGGATTAAGAGCTGGCTAACTGAACAATCTCAAAAAGTAGATGTGAATTGGAAGTCATCCTTGCTTGGGGACAGGCTTTTTTGTTTTGTTTTGTTTTTAAATTAAAAAAAAAAAAGATGAACTGGTACTCAGCCAGTGCCACACAGTCCCCTGTCCCCCAGCCAATCCCCTAGTTGTGGCTGCCGAGGTGCTGGTACTCAATGCCAGCAAGTACCAGCGCCAAAAAAGCACTGCTTTCCGGTATTGCTGGTAGGGTTCCTTGGGGATGGGCAGTAGGCCTGAGCTTAGTCCACGTTTTTGTCAGTGATCTAAAGGCAAATGTAAATTCACTGCTGATAAAAATCCGTGAATGACAAAGGTTGGCAGAATGGTGAATGAGGATGGCAATCACACAAAGGACAGGTCTACACTAGACCTTAAATCGGAAATAGATACACAATTCCAGCACAATGGTCAACTTGTCCGGCCTTCTTTACTGAGGGAGGTCAATGGGAAAAACTCTCCCTCCAACCTCCCTTTACTCCTTGTGAGATTGAGTACGGGGTCGACTGTGGATACCGGATAGTTCAATTTCACACGTCCCCACTAGGCACGTGAAACTGAGCCCTGGAAGATCAACCCTGACTGGGTAGATCTGCTGGGGAGTGTATGATGTACCCAGACCCATTTGGATCTCTTGGCAAGATGGGCCCATTCCAGCAGAATATATTTTATTACATCCAAATGCCAAGTCATCTCTAGGAATATTTGCAAATTCACAGATGATAGGAGAGGTCTCACAAAACTGGAGAAGGGCTAATGTAGAGCTCTTTTTTAAAAAAAAAGGGTGAAAGGAGAAGCTAGGGAACTGTAGGCCACTCAGCCTGTTAGTTCATTAAGAACCTCATCACTCTTCCCTTCTCTGAGCCCTAGAGCTACAAATTGCCTTATTTTTATTGCTGATGAAATGTCAGTGAAGTCAAATATCTCCTGAATGTATTTAATTTTTAATCCCCTACTCCTACTTATAGGGCCATAGTTCATAGGCCTGGTACAAACCCAGAGAATAAAAAACTACCTTGCTCTAGTGAGCTTTCAGTCCAGATAAGATACACGCAATATGTGTAAACAGGAAGGAACAGGGGAAGAGAACATGAGTCATTTCTGCACTCATGATTTCAAGTCAGTTAACCAACTTCTGTAGAATGTACCAAAATATGCACATTTGAAAATCCCCAAGGGAAAAGCAGTCCAGTGACAGACCCTACTTACAGGATATGGGCCCCACTCTCCCCTTGCTTCCGTTTGGATCCAGTAACTCCACTCACTGCTGAGTTTCTCCTGACAAACTAGGGTAAGTGAAAGGAGAACCTTTGTCTTTTTGTGTGTCGTTCACAACACCCCCTCTTACAGGCTCTTCTCTTTCAATGTAGAGAGTGTCTTTACACAATGGACCAGATTTACAAAGGGCGGCATCTAGCTCCATACCCTGCTTAGGCACCTTCTGCATCTTTACGTACCAGGAGACCTTAGAAAATCTGGCCCAAAATAGGTACTTAATAGAGTCTTGTCAACTCGCCAGCATTGACTGGAGGGCCAGAATTTCATTTTCTGATACCAGCTTAGTCTAAACAATGTGTTTTCTTCTGGCCAGTAAGAGTACATTATGCTGTATGGAGCTGTTTCTAGACACGCACAAAAAATCAAAAGAAGTGGCCCTTTTTCAAAAGAGCAGGAGGAGCATCCACATGTGGAAACCCATCTTTCGAAAGAAAATCAAAAGAACGGGGCACAGACTTCGAAAGCTGAACCCCGATCCCGTATCAGGAAGATCGCTCCCTTTCGAAATACTAAATCAAAAGACTACACATGTAGACACTCCACAGTCCGCTCTTTCAAAATACGGGTCCGCCATGGCGCCGGTCAGCTGGAGCACGGGGCCGCTCCACCCAGCAGCAGTGGGACTCTATGGTCCCTTTGTTTGGCTGCCTTAAAGACACATGCACGCAGGAAACCTGTGGCAGGAAGCTGAGAGCCTGCTAGGAGCAGCCTGTGCACGTGCTCCAGCCCCACACTCTAGCATCATCATGGCCAGCAGCCAGCCCCACTGTGAGCCCCACGGCCCCCCCTCTGAGCCCCCGCAGGGCTCCCAGGTGGAGAAAAAAAGGCAGACCCCTTCCTGGACAGAGCGGGAGCTGTGGGACCTCCTCGGCCTGTGGAAGGATGAGAAGGTCCTGCACCACATGGGGGTCAAGCGGTGCAACACTGCAGCCTTTGGCTGCCTGGTGCAGGGCCTCCACACCAGGGGCCACCTGAAGTGTACTGCGGAGTGGGTACGCTCCAAAGTTTAGGAGCTGCACCAGGGCTATGCCTGGGACAGGGACCAGGCCAGACACTCCGGGGCAGCTCCAGCAACATGCCCCTATTACTGGGAGCTCCGAAGCATCCTGGGACCCCAGGAGAGCTCACCACCCTCCAGTGTTCCTGGACACCTCCAGTGAGGAGAAGCAGCCCAGACCAGGGACACAGAAGGGCAAGGGGACCACGCAGTGGTCGAGCAAGGAGGGGGAGTTGACCATCGTGATCCCTTTCTGCTCCTCCAGCCGGGCAATTGGGAGCCAGATGTCCCCGGCCGTCGCCAAGGGACTCTCCAGTATGTACAGGGAGTGGTGCACACCTACTCCACAGGGTGGGGGCAATGCAATGGCTAGTCGCCTGCACATGGGACCAGTGGTCCCAGGACGCACACAGGCCACCCCCCCCACATCAGATGTGGCATCCCACAGTAGTGCACTACCGATGCCCAGCACCCGCCCTCAGTGGACAGTGCCGTAAGCTGCACAGGGTGGCAGCCGGTCAGTGCCAGATGGCGCCTGGGGCCTGCACACCGCAGTCCGGGAAGGGCCACCTGCAGGAGAGACCCCTGAATGCACCCCTAGGCTGGGAGGCCCAGCTCATGTGGGGGGTGGGTCAGTGCTCTCTGGGGAGTCGGTGTCCCTTGGGGGGGGCAGGGGCTGCATAGGGTGGGCTCGGGTGGGTGGGCCACAGCTGGGTCTCCTCTGTCTGGGGCACATCACACCCCTCTCCATACAGCCACACCATCCGTGAGCCAGGAGAGCCCTGAGCCATCCCTCGCCCCTGAGAATCCACCCGCTGCCATCGGAGGTGTCTGGACGCCACCCCAGGCAGTGCACCATTGGGCCCATGACCGGAGAGCCCCCTGCTGGGCTGAGGAGGACCCATCCAACCAGTGCTAGGCCAAGGAATACCTTCAGCTCGTCCGGGCTGACATGGAGTGGTGGAGGGCAGCCTGGGATAGGCTGCTGACCACCCTGGAGGACATTGGCCATGCTGTCTGGGATCATACAGCCACTGTGGGCTGCCTCCCGGCAACCCCCCCCAGCAGCTCCCCCTGCTGGTCCTGCCCCCTGAGCCCCCACTTATCGCAGGCGCTGCCGAGATGCCGAATGTGGCAAGGAGCTGTGATACAAGGGTGCTGCGTGAGCAGCGAGAGCCGAACAAAAATGCCAAGCTCTATCAGACCTAGGCTTTAACAATGGCTATAGGTCTGTGGTGTAACGAACCCTCACGGGTTTCCCTCTTTTAATAAAAACAATTTGCTTTAAAAATGACACACAGTGATGCCTGATTGAATTAAAAAGACCCAAGGGCAATTTAGCATGGTGGTCAGATTAAAAGAAGCACAGGTGTCTGCAATAGCTAATAAAGTTCCTTAGAGGGCATCCCCTGGTGTTAGGTCCCTGCAGTTCCCTGTACGGCCCAGAGAAAATGGAAGCTGAGAGTAGTCAGTTGTTGCAGGAACAGAATGGAAGTTTATTATAAGTGTTCCTTAAGTGATGATGTTACACTATTATAAACATGGTTACAGTTAATCACATCTACTTACATAAAGGATGAATCCTGTTGCCATTCTCATGCCTTCTGACAGATTGCCCAAAGAAGTATTAAAGAGTACACACTAGTGTGCCCCCGTGTGGGAGGCACTGCTTTATATGACAAACAGGGTGTTGTTTAAACTGGACAACAATCCCTGCTGTCAGTTAGATCCACTGGTGGCGCTACTCCCCAGGGACCCAAAGAGAAAATAAGACAGTATAAACACTGTGCTTAAGTATAATACACTTGGGGGCCCTGTTACCCCCTGCGTTTACCTAGAGGGGGGCGGAACTGCTGCTTCCTGGCATCCCTTATTTATACGTGTTTGGCCCAGGGGTTGCTAATCCCTGACACCAATGGCAACTTACAATGATTTTGTAAATATATAACTGTACTAAGTTAATTAACAACAAGAAGGTCTTTAAGAGACACTTAACAATAAGTTTCTAATAATAACAGTAATACTATGCCTAATACTTATATTTAAATATTAATAGTTGAGGAAGCACAAAAGCATTTAAGAACAACAACAACAGTAATAACAATAATCAACAATAATATCTATAACTGCAAATAGAAATAAAGAGAAAAAGAGAGTGAGTCAATATTGGTAGGTGTGATGGAGTGGGAGGAGTGGATGTGTGAGACTCAGGCTGGATGTGTAAGACAAGCAGAGCAGCTCCCAGCGGCTAAGAATGACCCTGGGGCTATAACCTAGGCTGGCAGGTAACACCTCAGCCCTGAACAAAGAGAAGGGTGGAGCCAAGCTGGTTTTAAATCGGGGGCAGCAGTTAGAGGCTAGGGGGAGAGGGAGCTGGAAGGCAGCCAGCCAAAAGCTACACCCCAGAGGGGCACCCCTCGGGCTCCTCTCCCCAAGACGGGTTGGAATGACTGTCTCTGACTGCTGTACTGACGCTTCTGTGAGAAACTGGGCATCTGTTCCCTAATAAACCTCCTGTTGTACCTGCTGAGTGAGAGTCACTCCTGCCAGCAGATGGGGTGCAGTGCATGGGGACCCCTTAACCCCATCACAGTAGGATACAGCAGTTGGAGTGGCCTTTCTATTGTAGGCTAGGCTCGCAGCTGCTTAGTCGGTGGGTTGTCCAGTCCAGTAAAGAAGTTGTCTTTTTGGAGCGAGGGCTGGCCCTGGCCCGGTCAGCCCCTGCTGGGGAGTGGTGTCAGGTTCTGTGGTATACCGCCGTCACTGCTGGGCTTTGCCACGATGTTATGGCTGCGAGCTGCAGGCAACAACTGGTGTGGCGATCCAGGTCCCCTCAGTGCCACTTGTCTGTCCGGTGGCGTGCTCTCCCTCAGTATGGTGCAAAGTGATTTTCAGCTGCTTCACCCCGAGGGGCTACCAAAAAGGACTGGTCCAAGTCCTAAGTCAGGGCCTTCCTGAAGGGCCTCGTCTGTGGTGAGCACCATTCTTTTATACACCCAGCTTATGAATTATTCATGAGTCTGGGGGCTGGGTGCGGACCTGACAGGGAACTACCTCAACAGGTCCGGAGACTTCAGATTTTTCCAGAAGTCTTTCCTTTTTTTGGTCGTGAGTGACCAGTTATGATTCATTAATAATCATGATTCTCAAATATTCATAGTTGTTGGCTGTTGTTTTCCCGCCAAAAGTTACCCCCTCAGATTAAATGGATGGCTATGTATTGATTTTAAGTTAAAATCACTTTCTGAAGAAATTTCTGAGGTAAAACTTTGTGTTTTGTTAATGTATCAAGCATGACCTGTCACCAAGGAGACCTTGCAGTACACCAGAGGCTGGGGGCGTCTCGAAACCCTGCCAGGGGCTTCTCTGACAGGATTTCTTGACACCACTGAGCCCGGCTCCTCCGCCCCCACCAGGCCCACTTGCCGTCAATATTTGCTGGTGCTACCCGCACCCTCCCCTCCCCACCGGGGACCCTGCACCCGAGGGGGGCAGGGGCTCCAGGGGACGACAGGGCTCGCGGCCCACCACCCCTGCCCTGGAATGAGTGCCTTTACCCCGCTCCAAGTTAGGTTCCTCGCTGTACATAGTTACCACCACAACCTGTTACATAAACATTTATTTATTGTTCACCACTCTGTACCGTGCTCCTCAGGGGGATGGTGGGTGGTGGATGTGCAGGTGTGGTGCTGGTGGGGGTGGCAGGGATGGTGGGTGGCAGATGTGCGTGAGATGTGGGTGTGCATGCCGGTCAGAGGTGGCCATCAGCAAAGGCCTGCCTGAGGGTCTCCCAGATGTGGTGGCCTTCCCAGTGGGCCTGGTGGATAGGGGCGGCTCCCGGCTACTCATAGACAGCACCGGCTGGAAGGCACCCCCTCCACCGGGGACATAGGCATCCCCCCTTTCCCTCCACAATGTTGTGGAGGACACAACAGGTGCCCACCACCTGCAGCATGTTGAGGACTCTGACCTCCAGCTGCGTGAGGCAGCACCTCCACTGCCCCTTTAGGCGCCTGAAGGCCCACTCCACCACGTCGCAGGTGTGGTTGAGGCGCTCATTGAACACCTCCCGGGTGGGGTTGAGGTGTCCCGTGTACGGCCTCATGAGCCACAGCTGCAGGGAATACGCTGCATCTGCCACCATGCAGAGCGGCATGGTGACGTCCTCCACCACAAGGATCTCCTGCTGGGGGACGAAGGTGCCGGGCCCCATGCACCGGCAGAGGCCGGAGTTCCAGAAGACCTGGGCATCGTGGGTGCGGCCAGCTCAGCCCATGTAGAGGTTGGTGAACTGGCCCCTCATGTCCACCAGGGCCTGGAGCACCACTGACTGGTAGCCCTTCTGGTTGATGTACTGGCTGGCGCTGTGTGGCGGGGCATGGATGGGGATGTGCGCGCCATCCAAAGTGCCGATGCAGTTCAGAAAGCCCAGGTCCTGGAAGCTGGCGATGATGTTGTTCACATCCCCCAGGCGGACGACCCTATGGAGCAGCATCGTGTTGATGGCCCTGATGACCTGCAGAGGGGGAAGGCAGACACGTGCTCTAGTGTGGGTGTGGGGGCCGTCACCCCCTGCCTCGGGCCCATTCTGCCCCCCTCCCATCCAGCCCCTGCCCTGTACAGTCCCTGCCCCACTCCCGTCCAGCCCCTGCACCATCTGGCCACTTGCAGAGGAGGGTTCCCCTTGCCCCAGGCCCCCCACCCACCCAGCCCCACCTTACCTCCATAAGTACAGCCCCGATGGTGGCCTTGCCCACCCCGAACTGCTGTCCAACTGAATGATAGGAGGCCAGCTTCCATATGGCAATCGCGACCCGTTTCTCCAGGGTGAGGGCTGGCTGCATGCAGGTGTCGTGGTGCTGGAGTGCGGGGGCAAGCCAGTGGCAGACCTTGTCAAAGGTCTGCCTTGACATGCGGAAGTTCTGCAACCACCTTTCCTTACCCCACTCCCCTAGCACCATGCGCTCCCACCAGTCGCTGCTGCTGGGGTGGGTCCAGAGGTGTTGGGGCACCTGGGGGGGCACCTGGCAGTGCCCTGGGGAGGAGCCCCACAGCCCTGGGGGGACTGCCCAGCCACCCAATGAGCTCAGGTGCAGCTGTGGCGATGGTGCACAGCACTGCCAGCAGGGTGTCCATGATGAGGGCGTCCTCCTGCAGAAGCTGTCAATGGGCCTCCATGGTGAGCACAAGTGGGCTCTGCCAGGCTGGGACAGGCTGGGCAGCACTTGGCTCGTGCGGAGGGGAGGGCAGAGGGAGGGGCCCTTTAAAGGAGATGGCTGGCTGCAGCCCCGGAAGGGCTTGTCGGCCATGGGACCCCGTCCGCGGCGTTTCCTGCCTCCCTTCTTTCGAAAGAGAGCTTGGAGCCGTGTGGATGCTCTCTTTTGAAAGACCTTTGACAGCACTTTGAAAGAGTGCATCGAAGTGCCGATCTGAAAAATGGCGGCGGGTGCTCCCTTTTGATGGCTGCTATTTTGACCGCCAAACTTCGATTTTTGCCCTTTTGAAAGGGCGCTCACATGTAGACACAGCTTGGAGGTATTAGTTCTGCCCCAACTCTTTCCTACAAATCTATGCAGGGCAGGGGTGGGGGTGAGATCTATGGATGATTACCTCCATTTCTATGGAAATAGAGGTAATCTGTTTACAGGCAGCCTACTTCAAGAAAGGAATATGTATCTTGGAGGAGCATATATACAGAATGCAAATTAGATAAATCAATATTTATAGAGCAGGTAAAATTTGTGAAGGGCACCACACAGTTTCATCGATTTATGCCACAAATGTATTTACAGCCTGGTTCTCCCATCCCCTGCTCTTACCATGTCGAGTAGTGCACTGTTAAATTAATCATTCTTAGACTCCTTTTCTTATCTTTGATGAGCAGCTGCTGTCATTGCCAAAATGTGCTGCTAATTAACTTACACGCTTCCCCTTTGTTTTTATCCACACACCTCTCTGTCATTACTACTCCAACCACCATCCTCTGTGTATTGAATTCCTGAACAGATGTTGACAAAAGGAGCGTAAAAGATTAGATAACCTCTTGCAATGCCCTTTTCTTGCAAGGAGCTAGCAGCATCCCCAACAACGTCCTTAATAATTTCTTGGTTCTCTTTTCTCCTTCACTCATATTGTATGAATGTAAGAAAGAAATACACTATCTATACAGCAAATACAACTGGGGACAAAACCATAACATCATACTTTGTATTTTTTTTGCAAATTAATTTCTCCATCTTTCCTACCAATGCCCTTGCTACAGATGTGATTCTCCATTGCCTTGTCCTTGGAGATTCATTGATGCCAGTGCAAAGGAGGTTTTAAATGCTACCAAAAGTCAGAAAGGGAATATTTTGCACAGGTGTAAGATAACAGCCCAACCTGAAAGGCAAGGGAGAATCAGCTGGAATCATACTAGAGAACGTTGCTATTGTAAACTGAATAATGGTCACTGTCAGAACTGTACTTCTCAGCCTCAGCTGTGAGATCTGGCAGAGTGCAATACCAGTGAAGTGATGAGAAAAGGGGTTTAATTGTTTTGTTGTCAGTAAATGCCCAGAGCTTGATCATTTTAGTTAGTGGCAAATAAAGTTTCCAGGAGCCTTAAATTTTGGGAAGAGTTCTCTTTTCTTCTTGATTTCTGTTTTCTAGGACTCTGGCCACATGTGTAAGTTCCATTCAAATAACTACATAAGAAATAGTGCAGTGAGGCAATTTTGATTTACACCTAAAGGGAAGGGTGTTCTCACATACTGAACAACTTGCTCATTTGTTTTAAAAACCTCAGCTAGAAATAACAAATATTATGGGTCACAAACCCACCTCCCCACATGAGAAAGATCTCTTTAAATAACCTGTTGCTTGGAAAAATACCCCATCTTTGTTCAAAATACACCCGGAACCATCCAGGCAACTCAGCCTACCCAAAAGCATCAATAAAGAAATGGGTTTTGCATTGTTGAATGGATTTCTCTTTCAGCCCCAAAAGAGAGTCAATTCCAACACCATAGGTTCCAAGGCCAGTGGGGACAATGGTGATTCTCTAGTTGGCCCTCCTGTACAACCTACTTCCCAGAACTTCCCCAAAATAATTCCTAGAGCAGCTCTCTTAGAAAAAAACACCTGATCTTGATTTGAAAGTTGCCCATGATGGAGATGCCTTTGAGACTCTTTGTAAGCTTTTTCCACTGGTTAATTACCCTCGTTGTATGCACCCCAGGGGTCTAATGGAGAAGAACCTGCCAGCAACAATTCTCTGTCATCTGAAAGACGGGGCCCTATTTCAAGTCTCTATAGGGCTGGCAATTGCATCGTTATCATGGAGGCTGGAAGTCACTCAAGAACAGAGGTTCCAAGCTATGTAGTGTTTTATAAATCAAGCCAACACCTCATCCTCCACCTGGAGGGTAAGTGGCAGCTGATGATCTCTAACCATGAGTTTGTCACACCAACTATGGACTTTTCTACCTCGTAGCTCTGGCGTAGAAGGGATTTGTCTCTCTGTTTCAAATTCCAGGAGACTAGAAGTCACATTGTGAAGAGCAGCAACAGCTGAGCAAAATCTACTTGCAAAGGAGAAAAACAGGGGCCCCTTTTTTTCTGGCAGCCTGTGTCTTCCATTGTGGGGGATCGAGTCCCTTATTTTGAAGGGGTGTTCAGAAAGAAGGAGTTGCTGGTCAGAGCCAGGAACAATTCCCTCCCCCCCGCCGCCCCAAGACAGATCACAGGTCACTCATCCTTCGCTATACGAGCACAATTGGTTCCCATTTCTGCTCATAGGCGAAAACTCATAAGAGTGACACTAAATTCCCATTAAAATGCATGTAAAAGTCTCCAATTTGTTCCAAGTGCTTGTAACTTGACATGATAAACTAGTTGAGTTTAGGTATTTTTCTGATGTATTTGTATTATTTGGCACCAGAAATAGAACGTAGTGTGTGTATGCAGAGCAGGGATTCCCAACCTATGGGTCAGGACCCAAATATGGGCCCCATTAGATTTGTTAAAGGTCACCAACTGGGCAGTTCCCAGCTGCATGTGGCTGTTTAAGAAGCCATTTGCAGTTTCTTAATACTGCTGCCTCAGGCAGATATCTATCAATAGCAATAACTGCTGGGGATGGCAGCTATCTCTATTACTGGAGATAGAAATTCCCATGGAAGTGAAGTACAACTCTGCCTCATTCGGAAAGCATGAGATATTTTACTTGCTGAAATGAGTGGTGCACAATATGCTCACTAGATACAGTGTATTGGGAGCTCTACTACCTGGGACTATTAGCGTATCTCCCAACTACCTATAAAATCTAAATGTAAAATCCAGGACCTCGTGGAGGTGTGTTCTAGAGTCCTGAGGAATCTGGGTCCATAAATCAATGCAAGGATTTTGCTGATCCATACAAAGAGCTGGTCACCTGTCACGGATGCTAAAGTCTGCATCTGTAAAAACTATGCGGAATCCCGCAGCACATTAGAGAGATTTATTAGAGCAAACGTTCTTGCAGGTTTTATGCTCATGCCCTGATAAATCTGTTAGTCTCTAAGATGCTGCAGGACTCATTTTTACAGATGCTAGTGTGATATTGGCCGCGTCTACACGTGCACGCTACTTCGAAGTAGCGGCACCAACTTCGAAATAGAGCCCGTCATGGCTACACGTGTTGGGCGCTATTTCGAAGTTGAAATCGATGTTAGGCAGCGAGACGTCAAAGTCATTAACCCCATGAGGGGATGGGAATAGCGCCCTACTTCGAAGTTGGACATCGAAGTAGGGCACGTGTAGACGATCCGCGTCCTGCAACATCGAAATAGCGGGGTTCGCCGTGGCAGCCATCAGCTGAGGGGTTGAGACACGCTCTCTCTCCAGCCCCTGCGGGGCTCTATGGTCACCATGTGCAGCAGCCCTTAGCCCAGGGTTTCTGGCTGCTGCTGCTGCAGCTGGGCATCCATGCTGCATGCACAGGGTCTGCAACCAGTTGTCGGCTCTGTGGATCTTGTGTTGTTTAGTTCAACTGTGTCTGGGAGGGGCCCTTTAAGGGAGCGGCTTGCTGTTGAGTCCACCCTGTGACCCTGTCTGCAGCTGTGCCTGGCACCCTTATTTCGATGTGTGCTACTTTGGCGTGTAGACGTTCCCTCGCAGCACCTATTTCGATGTGGTGCTGCCCAACGTCGAAGTTGAACGTCGATGTTGCCAGCCCTGGAGGACGTGTAGACGTTATTCATCGAAATAGACAGGGAAGGAATCAGTGAACGTTACCAGGATCAATGTTACACAGGGATGGAAAGAGCACTGGAAATATACTAGCCAACACAGATCCTTTAAAAGTCACAGCTCTGCCCTGCTGTCACAGCGCAGTCACACCCTGCCCTGTGGAGGCAAGGTTAATGGGGTGTGATCACCACCCCAGTCCCTTCTACCACTTTCTATTCCAGAGCAACCCATCTGAGTACTTAACACAGCCCACTGGCCTGAGTCCTTATCATGGCCCTACAGTTCAGGGCCACAGAGCCTATCGGTTACCCAAGGATATGGGGCAGCAGCCCCATTAGGGGGAGCCAGGGCTATCCCACTCCATTGGGGATTGAAACCACCACTCACTCATCAGGGAATTCCACAGCAACATGCTAAGCTCCCCGATGGGAGACAACTCACACTCTCCCTGGGTCACTTCCTACTCACTTCAGTGTGTGGTCATTTTACCAGGGTCCTTGGTCTCCACAGCAACCGCTTCTGTCTCTGGCTTTCCTGTCTCTGAAAGTCCAGCATAGTCTCACAGCTCTCTGACTCCTGTCTCCAGCTGGCCTACATCAGGCACTCCTGGAGCAGGACCTCCCTCTCCAGCCACCAGGCCTGACTGAGCTGATCTGCTCCTCCTTATACTGCCCCTGCACTTGGAGCATGCTCACTATGGCCAAAGGGTGGGACTTCCTCTATCCTCCAAGCATTACCCCCGCTCTCCCCTCACCCAGCCGAATGTGGGGGTATGTACATGCCATCACACCTGCCAGTAATGATCATTTGTCCTTAAGCAGTAACTCTTACAGACTTCCTCTGTACTGCTAGGAGATCTTAGAATGGGAACTGTTAAGATGAGCCTTTTAAATGTGATGGTTGCAACATTAAATAGCACCAAATGTTTGTATCCACAATACACGTATCTATCAGAGCAGAAATGTGTAAGGCACTACCATCTAAAAGTGTCTCGGTGTGGCTAATTTTAATAATTTGGAAGCTCTCAGAACATACCATGAAAAGTGACTATGCTGCAGGGCATTCAGCTGTCAAAGGATGTAGCAAGTGGAAGTAAGTGTGAGTATCCAAAATGGGAAAAGGCAGATGTGTAGGTGTTATTGCAAGCTATTTTCATATACCAAAGCAAATTCCTTGCCAACAAAGAAAAAAAAGAAAAAAGAAAACAGAGGTTAGGTCAGATTCCCCGTAGGCATAAATGGGGATAGCACCACCGAATTTAATGGAGTTCTGGCCATTGACACCAGATGAAGATTTGGCCCTCTGTTTGCTTAAGTGAAATAAAACAAATTATATATTATGGAATGTGAAACAATATCTGAAATTTTGTGGAAATATAACAAGGCCTGGCAGAAGGTGATTTTTTTAAAAAAAAATAATTTTGACATAATGTCGATGCCAATTAAGCATTTTTCTATTTTTCTTTATTTAAATTTTCACACTTGCAAAATTACGGGGTTTAAGCAATTCTTGATCATCAATTAAATTTTTACACATGGGAAATTATGTGGGGTGAAACAAGAGGCAAATGTAATTATTTAATGACAATAGATGCTGATATTTATAACTTTTGAAACACAAATTGTCAACATCATACATCATGATATATAAAGTAAATATCCTTAAATTCTCATATGTTCACAGTTTATAAGTTTCAAGGCATATATTTTTCATCAGTTTTTATATGTATACAATGAAATCAACAATTATTTACATTTGCAAATGTCTAATACTTCCAAGCCTAGATATAACCATCCTTTTAAAGTGTTGAGACAAAAAAGTTAACATATGGGTGATTGCAGAGATAACTGTCAGAGCACAGAGAACAAAAGAGCTTCAGGCAGCCGTTTTCAGAAACTATATTATTAGTGCTGGGTAAAGATTGGAAAGATAATTTCACAAAACAATTATGAAAGTCATTTCCATTCTGTATGTTTCCTTTATTCAAACTTCTACAGAAACGATTATTTTAACAGTGTCTAAAAATGTTTCTCTTTTCCTCCCCACTTTTTCCCTTTTCCATTTTGCTCCTTAAATGATGTGAGGGAAGAGAAAAGGAGGGAAAAAAGGCAAACTGAAAAGCCAAATACGTTTGCTTTCCAGTTTGACAACCATCAGTATCCTCAATTTTGTTTTCAATTTGCAAGAAATCCCAATTTTGAGTAAAGGTCAGATTTTCAACAACAAAAAAACCTTTATTTGTAAAGTGACTGGTTCAACATACGTTTCCAGCATATTCTGCCTGTAGAAGGACATAAAACACTAGTGTAAGTTTCCTAAGACGCTATCCCCTTGTATACCTAATAATCCAAAGCCAGATGGCAAAACCCATACTCTCACTCAGGGCATGTCTCCACTTACAGCATAGCACTGTAGTGCTTAGTGAAGGTGCTATCTACCTCAACAAGAGAGCTTCTTCCATCAGCACACGTATTCCTCCTTTGCAAGAAGCAGTGACTGTGTTGACGGGAGAAGCCTTCCCATCAACATAGCATGGGAGTTTGGTTGGTATAATGGCCCCTTTCAGATACCTTTCAGCGACATAGGTTGTGCCTACACTAGGGAAAGTAAATCTACTGCAGAAATGCAATTCCAACCATAGAAATTAAGTAGCTAGAATTGACCTACCTGTGCTCAGCTTACTTGGCCATCCCTGCTGAACAAGGTTGATGGGAGAATTTCTCCCATTGACCTCCCTTACTCCTTGCATCTTGCAAGGAGCGCAGGGGTTGACTGCGACCCCAGAGAGGTTGATTTTGCATGTCCCTACCAGACATGCAAAATTGAACTCCAGAAGATCAATCCTAGACAGGTTGATCTTCCCAGCTAGTGTAGTCATAGTCATTCCAACATAAATTAGTAGTGTAGACCAAGGCTGAGTAGTGTCACTGAAGTCAAGGGGAGTATTCACATCCTAAGGTATGGTTCCATAGGAGTAATGGTAGGACAATTCAACCCTACATCTCAGAAAAGGAACCCCAATGCTCTTTGAATGTCTTCTGCTTAGATCTTTACATTCCATGGGTTAGAGCATGTCTTTTAAGCCACAGCATACAAGAGGTGAAGGGAGGAAGGACATTTGTACCTATAGTCCCTGGAATGTTTCGGGCGCAGCGGGGGACCTCACACAGCACAACAGTACCCTATGGTATCCTCTTTAGCAGGGAGCCTCCCATGTTTCCCCAAAGATAGCTCAGCTCTCTCATAATGAGGAAGGCTGGTGTGAGCCCCTCCTTTCCCATTTAGGGTTTATAGTACTGCTGCCGATACTAGATTCTCCTGATCTCTTTCCAAATGTGGACTCTAGGGAGTACAAGGACTATAATTTGGGGTTGTCCTCTGTGCAAGAGCTTAAAGGGCGGGTCCATAGGCATAGTTTGACTTCCATATCGGGGGGCCATGGGCTTACTACTGCTAATAGGTCTAGGTCTAAATTCTGGTTTTATGAATTGCTAGTGGTACTTAAATTACAGCGTACTTGAAACCACTAATACAGTTTATGGTCATAATTTAAACAGCCTTCATTTTTCTGTTTTAACATAATTTACCCTATTTACCAGCTACTACTCACCAATCAACATGAGCATATAAAACAAATTCTTGACTAAACAGAACCAAACTCTTTCAAGTAACTGAATCACGTCTCCCTGGTTTTAGAGCTCCAGAAGCAGACAATGCACACAAACAAAACCATTGCTAAGGCCTTTGCCTGACTGTCTAAGCACATTGCACTCACTTATAATTTTCCCTCTTCACTCTCACTCAAATGGGCTTGACACAGGAATACTGTACACTGCCCAGCTGCATGGGAAGCAGCTCAGAGCTTATATTCTCTGGCTATACTGTTCCTGGTGTGGATTAGTATGTGCCACCCATGTCTAAATTCCTGTGTTCCCGGGGACAAGCCTCTTATTTTATAGGCTAGTAAAGCAAAGAGCCAAGATGAAGCTGTACTGTGAGGGTCAGGAGATGTTCTCCCGCTCTTCCCTTATGCAGCAGGAAAACTGACCTGGATTCACAGAACACTAGACATCACCGATTACCACCCCGCTAACCACACACCCCCATTAAATGTTCCTCTCCAGTAGTGGTTCCCTAACTTTTCAGCATCATACCCCCTTTTGATTTTTGAGAAACCTTCACACCCCTCAACCTCTTCTTTATCATCATCCAACCCCCATTTTAACAAAATCTTAAATTTGTAACTTAAAATAGTAAACTAGTAATAGTAAAATAGTAAACACAAAAACTTGATATAAAATGTTATTTAAAAATAAGCACAAATAGTTTTTCTTGGCCCCAGTTGGCCAGCTGCCTGGTGCAGTCCCAGTTGGCCAGCTGCCTGAACCCCGCCAGCCACCAAAGTTGCCCATGCCAGCTGCCCACCTGTCTGAGCTCCAGCTGCCAAAGCTGCCTGCCCAAGCTGACCAAACCCCGTGTTGCCGCGGCCAGCCGCCTGCCTACATGAGCCCCATGAGCCACCTAACCAAGCCCCACAAGCTGCCCACCTGAGACCCTCCTCTCCCCCAAAGCCAGGCACCACCAGCCCCCTGCTCTTACCCCATCCCCATCTCCCTCTCCCGAACCAGGCACCCAGCCACCCATCTAACCCATCCTCCTCCTCCCCTCCCAACCCACACTTACTCACCTTTGCAGGAGGCAGCTAGCTCCACATGGGTCTTTGCCGGCTGCCTGCTTTTTATAGCAGCTATGCTGGATTGCCCACATAAAATGGCAGGAGCTCAGAGCCAGAAGCAAAGACCAACTCTTTCTTGGGGTGGGAGAAATGACAGGGGGCTGGGTTGCCTCACACCTGCCCCCGCAGAATTTCTTCATGTCCTCCAGTTTGGGAAACCATGCTCTACAGGGAGGAAGCAGGGCCAGGTAGAAAGGAGAAAGAAATCTGGGTGTTCCTCCTACGTGTTGCCTGTCTAATGCCTCCCATACTCTCCCAATTTCCACCTATGCGAGGAATGGGGAGTTTCTATGCATACTTGTGTACCTGCAGATTGCTAGCTAATCTAATCATGGCAGGAAAAATCCTTATTTAGGCTCCAGTCTCTGTGTTGGCAGATCATAGAGAGCTCTGAACCCATACATAACCTTCTTGAAGTCAAAGGAACTCAGCACGGGGGATCAGCTGTGTAGTGTTCATAGTATAATCAGGGGTTTAGTCGCTACTTGAAGCAGGTTCAAAGAAAGTCATTCAGAGTTTTGTCTGATTGCGGACTCAAGAAGGACTGAAGAAATTGGACCAGAAAGACATTTTCTTCTCTCTGACATGCTCACTACAATCCCACTAGCACAGAGCAGCCTAATGCATACAGTACTGCGAAAGTGAAACCTCAATGCCAGACACAGAGGACACACCCACAGCATCTCTAGTCACTGTCAAAAATTGTTTCTAAAATTTGTTTCTTGCTGGTTCCCATAAAAAAGTACCATACTTTCCATGCTGACTTCTGATACCTACTCAGGTCAGCTGCCCATGCAACAGAATTTGTTGGATCTAGTAAAATAATATGCGTATGCTGCCAAGTGACCCTAACTTTAATTTTTTTAAAACATTCCCAGGTTACAGGTCATTTCTCTGGGTTCTTCCTTGGCTATCAAGCAGCCTGCTTTCATTGACATTAGAACATGATTAGAGCATTTTTATTGTATTTCTACAGCAGAAGAAAAAACAAAATGAAATTTCCTTACACAGTTTTATACAATTATGTAAGGATGTGACAATAAGAAAAACTTGAAAGAGGCCTCCTAAATAATCTAATAATTAACATGTAACTAAATAACAAGTTTAAGACAAGTTCTTAACTATTTCCTTATCTCTGATGATGCCCTTGATTTTTCTCACCTTCTCTCGGTTTGGTATTTAAAACTGTCACTGTTTGGCAGCTCGCAGTCAGAGATGCAGCTTGGCATGCCTTTATTTTCGGAGGGACAACAGAGCCCTTGAATCCATTCAGAGGAGTCTGAGGCTCTGTTTCTGCTCCAACGCTAAGCAGAACTGTTTTTTCGTCTTCCTCAGTGAGTTCTAGAAACTACATCCTGTTTCCATGGTAACAACATGCAACCACCACAATGCTCCATGGCAATTGTCCAGTCAACTCCATGTAATATTTGACCCCTTAGACGGGCTTTTGCCCATGATTTTTCCACAGTAGGTATTTCTGATTAAGAACGACAAATTCTATAGTCTTATTTTTCTAGAGTGTAATTCTAGCGAGTTTGTTTCCACTCATGATGTTTGTGACATGGCTGGGGGAAGACTATGTCCAGAGGCAAGTGTGCCTGTCTCCAGTGGGGAATAGGAGCGCACATGTGCTGTTCCCAACTTTGTTCTTCCCAACCCATGTCCACGCAGTATCACCTAATGACCAGAGTCAATAACTCCACCCTCATCCACTGCAGCTCAACCCACTGACTCGGAGGTGAAACAAGCTGACTCCTAGCTTCAGCTTACTCACTAATTTACAGTCACCTTCTCACGGACTGCTTCCTGCCAGCTGTGGTCTGAGCATCCATTTTACCTTCCTAGTCCATGGGTTGCTCCTTCTTTGGTGCTTCTGAACCCCCTGAGGCAGCTGGGAGTATCTTGCCTTCAGCCTAGGTTGCAATGTCTCCATCTCTGGGCTTCTGAAGTGGCTTGTCTGGAGCAGGCCTTGCATGTTCTACCTCTCCGGCTCTTAGACCCAACTGAGTTGAGCTGCTCTTTTATACCAGTGCACCTGTAGCATGCCTCATAAGGTGGAAGGGGTGTGTGGCTTCCTCTGCCCACAGTGCAGGGTTAACTCTTGTCCATTCCTCAGCAAATGCACCCTGTCACAATGTTCTAGACAAGGTAGGTACGGCTGCATCTACTTAAGGTTCCCTGACATCTGCTGTTGAAAGATTTGGTTTTCAGTTGCCTGTATCTTTATCAAAGTTAAACCATGCAGGCTGAAATTTTTCAGGCCAGGTTTCTGCCTTAAGCTGATTTTTTTTTTTTAAGTTTCATCTACAATGGTTGTGCTGTGTCAAGAAAGAAAATAATTGTTTTGTGCATGTTAAAATTTGTCAACCATTTCACTGAGACAATGAAACTCCCATGCTTTGGATCAAGGGCCTGAAATTTGGCAGAGGAGATAGAGAGCTGTCACTTGGGACAGACAGGAATAGGGACAGAGAATAGGAACAGAAGTGGACAGGAAGGGGATTTGTGGGAGAATAGAGACAAAAGGGTCCATAAGCACTAGAGAACCTCTGTAGACTCTAGAACAGAATTCATTATTCCTGAAGCTCAGCATTCCTTCTCTGTGAAAGCCACTCAAAGTAAGTGGGTCTGTCCCACGAAAGCTCACCTAATAAACTATTTTGCTAGTCTTTAAAGTGCTACTTGACTGCTTTTTGTTTTGATATGTCAAATGTGTGTCTCCATCTCCCTCTAGTGGGAGGTCCACATAGATGATAACGGCTTTTTACTGCTAATGGTTGCTCCTTTCATTCAAGCGGAAGAGAACTCTGGACCTAAACAGTTCCACCACATGGACAAACTTATTATGGATCAATGTGGTCCCATATGATGAAATTTCTGTTACTTCAGTTATGTTTTGTTTAGAATAGACTTAGGAGATTACATCCCAAAAATACAGCAAAAGAACATTAAGGTGGTGAAGTCAAACACTCCAAAGTTAGGGAATGTCAGAATTAAAGATGGGCATGCATACAGCACTATGGTAGTCTATAATTACATGATCACATGCTATTCTTCTATAAGACTCACGTTCAGAACTTTTCAGAAATTAGCAAGCGGCCTCTGCCTTCTGCTTTTCTCTCTGTCAGACTCTTAGTCACCCTCTGCTAGATTTTATTCTAATGTTGTTAACTACAAACTCTAAAGCTCCAGAATCAATGGATTATAACCAATGACACTGTTATAAACTGCCCGAATATATAAGATGCAATGCATCAGTTCATTTCAGTACTCAACAGGTGAAAAAAATGTTGGACAAGTCAATTAACTGAAAAAAAATATGTTTGTGTTTTAACTACACACTGAAATGGTAAAATGAGAATTCCACCCCCCACCTTTTTTATTTTCTAAAATCTACTTCCCTAAACTGCCTTATACAACCAGTGCATCAAACTAAAAAATGGCAGCTCAGGGACGGGAAATATTAATTGGCTTCCTTTTCTACATGTTATACCTTTCAGTTCTTTTCTTAGCTCCAAACCATGTCTCTCCCTGATAGAACATTCCTTTCACAACTCATTCCATGACTTAAGGCCTAATCCTGAGAGACGCTGGGAAATATAGGTGTTTATCTCCCTGCAGAATTAGGTTTGATTAAATGTAGGGAAAAAATTAAATTTATTATTCTATGAATCTCTTCAGTGCATGGAGAAAGTATTCTACTGCTGTTATCAGCTTGAATGCACCAAAATATTACATGTATTCAGATACATTTTTGATTCAAAACTGAAAAATTCACAAATATTATTCAACCAGCTGTACTCAGAATCAGATCCTGATACTGGAAAATTCTCCAGGATGGAATCTGTCAGTTTTGTTTGTAAAGACCTATGCATGTTTATGGTACTATAACAACAACAGACAGTGTGACAGAATCAGTGCTAACAGCCTATGGCTTTGTCTACAATAAAGTTGATTTTAAGGCACTTCAATCACTTTTATAATGTGACTCTCTTCACTGCAAATACCATTAGGTTGAATTTAAGGGATGCTAAGGTTAACTTTCTTGTGCTGCCCCGCGAGGCGACGTAATGCCAAGTTTGAATTTAAAAGGTCCAATTAATGCTAATGTTCCCATTACTTACTTTAAATCGATTTTATTGGCCTACAGAGGTATCCCACAATATCCCACCTCTGTTCTGGCCACCTTCACCTCCGCTGCTCTCTGGGTGTGCAGGAAGTAGGTAACAGGAAGCCTGAGAATTTAAATTCATTTTCTTTCTGACCAGGGTGGATAGCAAACCTCAGGAGTGCGCCTCAGGAGCGATCGTATCTAGCCATCATGAGTTCTCAGGGTTCTAGTTCTGATCAGAGTTCTCAGGGTTTTAAAAGAGCTCCATCATGGACCCATCAGGTGATCCAGGATCTCATTTCTGGGTGGGGGTGATGAATCTATGCTGAGCAAACTGCGAGCCAGCAATAGAAATGAGGACATTTATGGGACTATTTCCCAGGATATAATGGAGAAAGGGTACTCCAGGGATGCTCAGCAATGCTGGGTCAAAATCAAGGAGCTCAGGCAGAACTATAAGAACGTGAAAGAAGCCAACAGGTGACCTGGGACATCTACAACATTCCACTTTTACGAGCTGCTTGATGGGATTCTTGGGAAGGACCCAACCACAGTCACCAAGAATTGCAGGGACTCATCGGGAGACAATGCTCAGCTCTCCAGAGAGAGCAGCAAGGGTGAGGAGACGGAGGCTGATGAGGCAGAAGATGTTGCAGTCAAGAAATTCAGCAGGCGGACAAAGAAGATGATCCTGCCAGCCAAGAGTTCTTCATCACCCTAGAGGCAGTCCCCTCATCAATACTGGATGCTCCAGAGTCCAGCAATGCTGGAGAGGGCTCTTCTGGGGAGTATATTGTTTTAAACTGCTACAAGTGGGTTGCAGCTGGGTTGGGGTAGAGGCTTACTTCTGCCGAGTGGATTTTTTAAACTGCTACAAGTGGGTTGTGGGTTGAGTCACATGTATCTATGCCCCTAGAACAGCTTGGTAATATTTCTGGGGGTGGAGCACGTATCCTTTTTGGAGAGCTCCATAAAGGTCTCAGCAAGGTACTCTTCTATTTTTTGCATGAGGTTTTTGGGGAGGCTTGATTCATTCTGGTTTCCATGACAGCACACCTTGCTCTGCCAAGCCATCAGTAAGTAATCTGGCATCATGGCACCACACAGCATTCTTGCAAATTTTCCAGCCCTTTGCTCACAGAATATGAGCATATTTTCTTTTCCACTTTCTGTTATTCTAAGGAGGCCGATGTCTCTTTTCATAACCTCCAAGCAGCACGTCATGAAAGTTCGTCCCACAATGTAGTCCCACCAGTGTGTCCTGGTTTCAGGTCTCCATAACCGGCACTCCACTCCATGCAATGCATCCTTGCCAGCCAGAAGTTCTGCATTCCTGGCTCCAGTCCTTCAATATCATCTGAATCAAGGTCTGCATCTACCTCATCCTTCCACTGGCTTTGTCTAATAACATACCTCATGACACTTCAGGAACTGCCCGTAACACTCTGCAACAGCTCTAAATTGTTCAGGATCCATGCTAGCACCATACAGCAGTGTGAGCAGGCTTTGGAAAAATGCCACAAAATTCCTTGGACCATTTGTTTTCCAACAGAACTCTGGGATGATGACACCTACAACACTTACAAGCACTTGCAGGACATTTTTTCCCATAGCATAGTGGTGCAAAAACCCAGAATGCAATGCGGCTGCAGGCACTGTGGATTAGGGACCCACAATGCATATTTGACACAGTCAAACCCAGCAAAGACAATGGAGACACACTATGTCAACTTTCTGGACATGTGTGGACACTCACCTTCGACTTTATAAAATCTAGTGTTCTAGTGCTTAATTCCATAAATTCAACTCAACCTAAATCTGGGAAAGTATATCTCTTTCTGCACTGCAAACAGAAGGAGACTGTTCCAAAGCTTTCAACAATATTAAACAATTTAGTGTTTGTCCTGGAGAAGCAGCCTCGATGTGGACCTACTGTTAGACAGGTGAGTTGCTGTAAGCTAAAGTGCTGTGATGGCATCCGAGAAATATATGTTGTTCTCAGCCATAAACCTTACAAAAATCAATCCAATGGATTAATCCAGACTGCCTCATCACTGTAATTATTAATCTCTGTGTAAAGTTTGCCTTCTTCTTTATGGATAACACCCTATACTTAACTAAAAAGCACCTCCCTGAAAATGTTAACTAGCAACTATTAACATGTTATTATATTGTTATGGATTGAGAATATCTTCTTTAATGTGTCATATTATTTTCCAAAACTAAATCAGAGAACTTTAGGGCTGCGTGATGAGGCCGATGCATCTCCTGTAAGTGCCCCCGTTTGCAGACCTGGGTTGTCTATACCGTCATGCTCTCTGCATTGTGCTGCTCACAATGACCCCTACTGGTAGCGAAACTTCTTTGACAGATTTTCAGTAACTCAGCCCTCCAGTCAAGTCACACACAGACTGCGTGTAAACACACACAAAAGAGATCCCTTCTGGAGCACATAGCCCAACCAAGCCCACCTCCAATCCCTCAGTACAGTCTGTCTGCAGCCCTGTCCCTGGGCTCAATCCTCAGTCAGTGCAACAGGACCTATCACAGTACTCTGGTTATAGTCCCTCTTCGGAAAGTTTTCAAACAGTCTTCCAGCCCCTTCCCGGCTCTCACTCTGTTGTCTCTACTGTGATGTGGAGCAGTGCCCCCAGGGCTTTTTTCTTGGACACTCTGCATTCATTTTGCTTAGTTCACCAGCAGAGACACTCTTGAGAGTTTAGTCCCTTCACAGGGTGTCATATGAAGTTCCACAGTGCTAACTCTCCTTCTGGGTCTTCAAGCCCATCCCTGGGATATTTCCCTTCTTAGGGATTAAGTCACTTCCCCAGTGGTTCCGTAAAAGTGGGTAGTAAGACCCTGGATCTGCCCACTACCCTAGTTCCTGGCTAGGGACCATAAGCGTAGCAGCTGCCTGCTGTGTCCCTTTAGTTGCTGCATTTTCCTGGGTCTCTTTCCTGTAGCTCCTGTACCTTCACCTTTACCAGTATCTCAGGCCTCAAGTCTTTCTTGAATCCGGCACCATCCAGGAGAACAGTTCTTGCTCCTCAGGCTTCAGCCAGCCATTGAATATTCTGCTCAGCAGCTCCATTTGTATGAGCTTGCTGAACTCTGGCTGCTCCCTCAAGCTGTTCTCCGATTATTTGCTTCCCTGCAGTCACCCAGACAGCCTAGATGACTCACCTCAACTGCTCTTTTTCTGGAGCTGAGTGTCGTAGGACCATGAGGTCTACAGCAGGTGGCCTCTGGTCCTGATACACCCCATCCCAGGCTGGGAGGGACATGGAGAGTTCATGGATTTCGGACCACTGCTGAGGCAGATATTAAATGTATATCATACGTAAATATTTACTTCAACACTTTTTGGGGTTTTTTCCATTACTTATGCATAGGTTTTTCATTATTTGTATATGGGTTTCCCTCTCCAGTTCTTTTTGCCCATGAGGAGAAATTCATTATCATCTGTGATTAAAGTGAAAAGAAATCCTGACAGTGTACTGAATACTGACCACTTCATAATGGTTCATTTCGATAGGCAATCTTTCAAAGGTTTGTTTATTTTAGGTTTTCAAACTAATTAAACACGTGAACAAGAGCTAATTTGCATGAATGGTCACCAGTAGTGAATACTGCCTACGTTTTTCAGCAGTAGATCTCAAAGCACTTTGCAATTTTTATTCAGCTGGTTTCACAGATGGGGAGCTGAGGCAGAGAGACTCAGCCATGGGGCAGGGAATTCAACCCATGTTTCCCAAGCCTTAGGCTAGTGCGCTAACCACTCTACCATACTTCTTTCACAAGGGTTATGAATGGCAGCTGTTCAGAAATGGAACAAATGTTCTGCAATGCTTTTTGCAGTATTTTCCAAGTACTGTGGACAACACTTGAAATTGTCCAGAAGTTACGTAGACTAAAGACACCATCCTTATGCATACTTCTCACTCATTGGATTCTTTTGTCACTCTTCCTGACGTATAAAGGGAGTTCCCTCAACCTGCCAGCAAACGTATCAAATACCTACCTTATCAAAGTTTATCACAAATTAATTTGAGCCCATAACACGTTATGACATTAGTTCACATTTTCATTGCTAGGAGGCTCTGTTACCAACAGAAAAAAAAATGAACTACTCATGAATTCCTACACGAGCCTGGAACATGGCACTCACAGATATAATTTAGAATGGCTTCAGGACTGCAGTAGTACCTAGATTCAAGTCAGCATTTCTACTTCCCTGTTTAGGTCATGGCCAGGTTGCAGACAGATGACAAAGTTCAGAGTCCTTCCAGACAGGTCACAAGGAAGCTTGGAAAATCCTTAGCTGCAAGAGCTAAATTCTTTGCTTTTTCAAATCTGTGGAACATTATGAGATGAAGAAACAATTTGATGGGGGAAGGGGAAGTTTTATCTTTTTGTAGTTTTATCTTTTTAGTTTTAGTTTAGTTTAGTTTAGTTTAGTTTTAGTTTTTAGTTTTATAGTTTTATCTTTTTATCTCCTTCCCTCCTATTGAGACACTCATCAGCTCCAGAGCCAGAATAACTAGACTACATTTTCTCTGATGGATCAGAAGCAGGGCAGGCAACATACTTCCAGTGATTTCTCAGAATGCAAACATTGATTAGATCTGTTCAAAAACCACAAAAGGAATAAAATTTCATTGCACTGATTGTCAGAGACAACAACTCAGATTCCTCAACAAATTCCTTCTGTAAAGATAGAAATAGAAAGGTTACTCACCGTAGTAACGGTGGTTCTTCGAGATGTGTCCCCGTGGGTGCTCCACATTAGGTGTCGGGCTCGCCCGGCGCCGCAGATCGGATCTTCCAAGCAGTTTCTGCCGGACCGCGCATGCGCCGGTGCGCGCCACTCCCCCGCGCACTCCCGGCCACGTGCGCGATCCGGTCCCCGCCAGTTCCTTGACCAACCGCCTCGGATGCTCCTGCAAAACACTAAACAGAGATCCGGAGCGGGGAGGATGGGCGGGAAGTGGAGCACCCACGGGGACACATCTCGAAGAACCACCGTTACTACGGTGAGTAACCTTTCTTTCTTCTTCGAGTGTCCCCGTGGGTGCTCCACATTAGGTGACTACCCAGCAGTAACCCAAGATAGCAGGTGGGTAATCGGATTATGTGCAGCTTGTCCCCGAGAGGACCGCTGTCGAGAGACGGGTATCCTCTTGGAATACCCTGTGAAGGGCGTAATGTTTGGCAAAGGTGGCACAGGATGACCAGGTCGCCACTCTGCAAATGTCTTTTAGCGCAACGCCCTTGAAAAAGGGCTGTTGATGCTGCCACCGCCCTAGTGGAATGAGCCCTGGGCATGGCCAGGAAAGGAGTCTTTTTTGAGTTTGTAGCACATTTTTATGCAAGAGACAATGTGCTTCGAGATTCTCTGCGAAGAGAGACATTCTCCTTTTGATTTGGGAGCGATAGAGACTAGGAGTCTATCCGTTCTCTGGAAGGACTTGGTCCTGTCTATATAGAAAGCTAGCGCCTCCTCACGTCCAGGAGGTGTAGGCGCGCCTCTTTGTTAGAGTTATGAGGCTTTGGATAAAACGAGGGTAAACAATAGGTTCATTAGTATGAAACTGAGAAAGAAACTTTAGGAACAAAGGCTGGATGCAGCCGTATGGTTACCGCCTCCTTGGAAAAAACAGCGCAGGGTGGCGTTGCCATAACTGCCGCAAGCTCGCTCACCCTGCGAGCTCACGTGATTGCGAGAAGAAAGGTCGTCTTTATCATAAGGAGGCAGAGGGAAACCGTGGCCAAAGGCTCGAACGGTGGTCCCCTTTTCGCATTAAGCACCAGGTCCAAGTTCCACGAAGGTGGAAGCGGTTTCCGAGGGGGGTATAGGTTTACCAGCCCTTTAAGGAACCTGGTAACCATGGGATGGGCGAACACCGTGTGCCCTGTCTCTCCGTGTCTGAATGCCAAAAAGGCGGCAAGGTGGACCTTAAACGAGGATAGCGAGAGTCCTCCTCTCTTGAGGTCCAGTAAATACTCTAATATCACAGCCATAGGCACCGAAAGGGGGGCTAGCTGTTTGGTAGAACACCATGCCGTAAAGCGAGTCCATTTCTGCTTGTAGGTCTTCCTGGTGGAAGTCCTCCTGCTACTTTCTAGGACTTGCTGCACTTCCTCCGTACATGTGCTCTCTAGGGAGCTGAGCCATGGATTAACCACGTTTGTAGTCGCAGGCCTTGGGGGTGCGGATGCACTATGGACCCCTGGGCTTGCGTGAGCAGATCCGGCGCCACCGGAAGGGGCATCGGTGGCCGGTCCGACATGCGCAGGAGTAGGGGGAACCATTGCTGTCGATCCCACGTTGGGACTATCGGGATCATTCAGGCTCCTTCCCTCCTGGCTTTCTGCAACACTTTGTGGATGAGCACTGTGGGAGGGAAAGCGTAAAGCAGGGGGCCCCTCCATGAGATCGCGAAGGCATCCCTCAGGGACCCCCGTCCCAGTCCTGCCCTGGAGCAGAATCGTGGGCACTTCTTGTTGTGCTGAGTAGCAAACAGGTCTATCTGGGGAAAAACCCCATGCATGAAAAATCGGTTGCAACAGATCGGGACGGATCTGCCACTCGTGCGTGAGTGCAAAACGCCTGCTCAGCTGGTCTGCCTTCACATTGTGAGCGCCTGGGAAGTACGAGGCTTTCAAGGTTATATTGTTGGCGATGCAGCAGTTTCACGACCGGACTGCTTCTGCACATAAGGCACGGGACCGAGCTCCTCCTTGCCGATTTATATAAAACATGGTGGAGGTATTGTCTATACTGATCCCGACTACTTTGCCTTTTATATGGTCTCGAAAGTGTCTGCAGGCGTTGAACACTGCTCTGAGCTCCAGTATATTTGTGTGCAGTGACTGCTCCGTGGAGGACCACAGCCCTTGCGTCACCTCTTCGCCCATGTGTGCTCCCCACCCTATGAGGGAGACATCTGTAGTAAGAAAAACCAATATGTGTGGTTGGTGGAAGGGTACCCCTGTTAGCAGGTTCTCGGGGTTTACCCGCCATTGCAGGGATTTGCGCACCTCTGTTGTGGGCGACGCCAACCTGTGAACAGTGTGTGCTGCCGGGTTGTATACGCTCGCCAGCCAGTGCTGCATGCTGCGCATGTGTAACCTGGCATTCTGTTCTACGAACGTCGCTGCTGCCATGTGGCCCAGCAGCTGTAAGCATGTCAGAACCAGCACCGTAGGGCTGAAGGTGAAGACTTGCACGAGGGAGCCGACGGCCCGAAAGCGAGTCTCTGGTAGATACGCCCTCGCTGTAATAGAATTTATGCGTGCCCCTACGAACTCTATGTCCTGTGTGGGGTCTATCTTTGATTTTGTCAGATTGATAACCAGGCCGAGCGAAGAGAACGTGCCTGCTGTGACGCATATCATGCGTAGTACCTCCTCCTTCGAGGCCCCTTTGAGTAGGCAGTCATCCGGATACTGGAATATAAATACCCCCTGTCTGTGCAGGTAGGCTGACACCACTGCCAAGGGCTTGGTGAAGACTCTGGGGGCCGAGGAGAGGCCAAACGGTAAGACCTTGTATTGAAAATGTTCTTTGCCTACCATGAAAAACCAGAGGAATCGTAGGTGAGCCGGATGAATAGTTATGTGAAAATACGCGTCTTATAAGTCGAGGGCTGCGAACCAATCTCCATCGTCTAGTGCCGTAAGGATGGAGGCGATTGTGATCATCCGAAAGCGTTGCTTGCGCAGGTACCGGTTGAGGCCTCGAAAATCTAAGATGGACCTCCCGCCTCCTGTCTTTTTCCCCGTGAGGAAGTACCTCGAGTAGAACCCTCTCCCTTGCAGTTGCTCCGGCACTCTTTCCACTGCCCCTATGAGCATGACATGGTTTACCTCCTGCTTGAGCCTCGCTACGTGGGACGCCTCCTGGAGGTGGGGCCTGGGTGGAGGTCATGGCGGTGGGAGCGACTGGAAGGGGATGGCGTACCCCGTGGCTATGATCTCCAGCACCCATTTGTCTGTGGTGATCCTTTGCCACTGGTTATAGAATGGTCGGAGGCGATGGTGGAATAACCGCTTCGGATGACCTTGCGATGGTAGCGATGGCGCAGCCCTGGATCTGTGTGTCAAACTTGTGGCCTTTGGCCCTGCCCCGAGGACGCACGGCTGTGTTGGGAACGACGCCTGGGAGTTCTGTACTGCTGGTGCTGTTGATGTCGCCCTTGCTCGTAACCCCTGTGGTACTGGGGACGCTGTTGCTGGTACTGGTACCATCTTTGTTGAGGGTAGTACTTTTTCTTTCTGTATGGAGGGGTACAAATCCCCAGGGTCCTAAGTGTGGCTCTTAAATCTTTACTGGAATGAAGGACCGAGTCAGTTAATTCAGCAAACAGCTTCTGCGAGTCGAAGGGAAGATCGACTATCTCTGTCTGCAGGCCCTCGGTATACCCGGAGTCTGGAGCCAGGACTCCCTTAGCATCACCACTGCCGTAGCTGTGGAGCGTGCTGCTGTGTCCGCAACATCCAGGGCGATCTGAACTCCCGTCCTCGAGGCCGCGTAGCCTTCTTGCATGATGGCCTTGAGCACTGGTTTCTTGCCCTCTGGAAGCGAGTCCATGAGGGAGGTTAACCTAATGTGGTTGTCGAAATTATGGTTCGCTAGATGCGCTGCGTAATTTGCCATTTGCAACAGTAGAGTGGAGGAGGAGTAGACCTTTCTGCCCAACAGCTCTAGCTTTTTGGCATGTTTGTCTGTTCCCCCACATTGCGACGACTCCACCACCAAGGAATTTGGTTGTGGGTGGCTGAACAGGAACTCCGTGCCCTTTGTCGGCACGAAGGGTTTTTTTTTTTTTTTTCCGCTCTCTTGTGGACAGGCGGAATAGTCGCAGGAGTCTGCCATATCATAGTGGCAGACTCCAAGATTGCGTCATCAAGCGGTATTGCTATTTTGGAGGAGGCCGGAGGTCTCAGATTTTTGAGGAGCTTATGGTGTTTCTCTTGCACCTTAGCTGTCTGGATGCCTTGCGTGAAGGCCACCCTCGTAAAACAGCTCTTGGAACTGTTTGAGATCGTCCGGAGGATGGACGTCCCCCGGGGCCGTAGCCTCATCTGGGGAGGAGAGCAAGGAACCGCTGGGGTACGTCTCTCTGGACCCTTCCGGTTCCTGCTGGTGATGGTACACCCTCTCACTAGAGGTTTGCGAGGGAAAATCTCGGGGTTCCATAACCAGTCCCCCCTGAGATGCTTGAGTCTCTGTCCCCGGTCGCAATTGCCCTCGGGGGTACGAGATCGTTTGTGGGGATCTTTCCCTAGTAGATAGCTGATGGTGTCTATGCCCCGCGTGGTAGGGGTGACCATGGCAGTATAGGCACTGTTCTTGGGAAGGTGACCTAGACCACTCCCTTGGTGCATACCCTCTGCGTCTGGGGGAGGGCTGGAGAGAGCGATTTTGCATAATAGTCCAGCGGTTCAAACCCCAGGAAGGGTGAAGGTGGTCCCAGCCAGGGTGAGGCTGGTTGCAAAAAATGGAGAAGGGGGCTCCGGGTAGGCTAGGGGGGACCCCTGCCTTCTGGTTGGAGTCTGCAACATAAGCGGAGGGCTGTGAGAAAGCAACTCCACAGCCCTGTGCGCAGAAGGGCTGCAATGCCTCCTCTTGTGTGCAGCCTTCCCCCTCCCTTGAGGAGGTAACTCCGCCCCCTGACGTACAGGGGATCCCGGCCCCGTCCGCACCGAGCTCGGCACGCTCGAGGGCGGTGCCGCACGTGCGGTGTCCTCCGGTGCCTGCAGGCTGCGTGCCTGCGCTCTCTGCACCGCCGGTTCCCCGGGGGTCGGTGCCGCTGCCTGCGGTGCCGCCGGTACCGGCGCTTGTTTAGCTGCCGCCCTGCCTGTAGTGCGGGGCGGCTGGCTTGATTATCGGCGGCTGAGCCGCTTCCACGTGGCTCTCCGTGCCGCCGCTGATCAGCTGTTGCTGCGGCTGGGGGCTGCTCGCTCCTCCCGTCCCGCTCGCTATTGTTGCCGGCAGGGATCGGGCTGGGAAGACTTTCCTCCATTTTTGCGCTGATGGGGTGAGGGAGGCAGCTTTCCTTTTATGGGCCCCGGAGGGTCCCTCCTGCTGCGGCCGCTCCAGCACGTCTGGCTGGAGGGCCTTGTCGAAAAGCAGCATTTCAAGCCGCGTCTCCCTGTCTCTCCTTGCTCTGGCTGTTAATTTTGCACAGAAGGAGCATTTCTGTGCAACATGGGACTCCCCAAGGCACCTTATGCATAGACTGTGCCCATCCGACGCTGGCATCACCTCTCGGCAGGACTCACATTTTTTAAATCCTGAAGAGGACATTGTTGGTGAGTCTTTCAGTTGTTAAACGGGTACTTAGCACCTTCTCTGTGCTGTTTTCCCCTTCTGATGGCCTGCTGCAGCAGGAGGGCTGATGGCCCTATGCTCCTGGCCTCCGGCGCTTGTTACTGGGACTGGATTGAAGCTGTCCCGCTTGTAGTTTGTTTGTTGTTTGTTTTTTGAAAAATAACAACCGGCTAACTTGCAGTAGCCTAAGTACTTGAAAAACTTTAAAGAAAAAACAGTTAAAGCCATTGAATACACTACTTGGCCTTAGCCTAGTTCGGATTCCGTCTGCAGCCGACGGCGGTTAAGAGGAACTGGCGGGGACCGGATCGCGCATGTGGCCGGGAGCGCGCGGGGGAGTGGCGCACACCAGCGCATGCGTGGTCCGGCAGAAACTGCTTGGAAGATCCAATCTGCGGCGCCGGGCGAGCCCGACACCTAATGTGGAGCACCCACGGGGACACTCGAAGAAAAAGGTAATGTTCTTTTTGCAATGTGGCTTGAGTCAATATTGCAAGCATTCAATTTACTGTCATAGCCCTCTGCAATTGGGCAGCTGTACTCATGTGTGCCAGTTTTCACCTCTGGATATGTGAGCTGTGAAAGGAAGGCATTCAGGGAGAATCATTTGAAACCATTAAATTAGCCTGCCTGTCAGAAATGTGACAGCTAAGAATTGTTTCACGACTTTGCTGAGGGTAGGAATGTCACGTTTAACTCTGCTACTGAAGAAATGAAATCTGGTGACGGAATGCCACAAAAGGGTATAAAAAGGACATCTTTTTTTAATTTGATTTTAAAAATTATTTAAGTTTTTTTGAAAATGATTTCCCAAGCACACTTAGGAGTTTGGCTTTTTGCAGGGGGCCAAAGGGTACAAGATGCACTAGCCACAGCTATCACTGCCATGCCCACCCAATTTATAAATACTAAGCTATTCAAATTAGCGAGACAAATTGGCTTGCGACGAATTTACATTGGTGCTATTAAGAGAAGTGTTCAGATTGTTTGATATTTTGCTTGGAATGTCTGGGCACATTTTTCACTAATATACAAATGATGAAACAAATATTTATTAGTCAACAGGTTTTATATAATTGTATCTAATCTAAATAATAAGCCTGTGCAGTGCATTAGCCTGTGGGAGGGGAGATACATGGGCAGCTGGGTGTGCCCTTTTATGTTCCCCGAGGACTAAGGCCCAGGAAGGATCAGCCTGCAGCACCAGGGTGGGCCAACACCTGGGGCTAATTAAGCAGCTGCAGCCAATCAGTTGCCCCCCCCCGCCCCCACCCCCGCAAGGAGGGAGAAGGAGATAGAGGACAGACTGGGGAGAGAAGACTCACCAGGGAGAAGAACTGCAGCTATCAGAGGAAGGTACTGAAGCTATGTTATAAGGTGGTCTGGTGGAAGTAGCCCAGGGAGGCAGGCTGTGGCATTAGGCGGGCCCAGAGAGGGAAGCTCCTCCTGCCAGAGCTGCCTAGGGTCCCTGGGCTGGAACCTGGGATGTGTGGGAGGGGACTGGGTTCCCCCAGACCACTCCACGCATCAGGCCAGCCCGAGAGGGGCAGTGGGTAAGGAGCAAGCCCCCTCCCCAAAAGACTGTTTTTGGACTAGCCAATGATGAGAATGGCCCAGTGATGCTGTGAACCAAGCCCTTGCAAGAATAGGAAGCAGAGTGAGCGACACAGCAGGCCTCTGAGGCTGCTTTTAAACTGCCACATAGTGCAGGGGCTCACAAGGACAAGCCTTGGGTTGTGTCACACTGTACTGCCACTGAGCTAGATTGTACTTTCCCAAGAAGAGGAGATTCTGATTCCGGGGAGTTACCCAGCAAAGAGCATCACCTCTGAGATGCAATCCTCCCATTCACCTTGGGAGCCAGCAGAAGCTCAAAAGATAGAGCTGCCTGTGATTTGTTCTCTGTGGGCAGAGAAGGGAGTTGTAGAGGTGAACGAGGGCTGCCATTTCCTGCTGTGGTCAGGGCTATCTCAAGAGATAGCTGAGTCAGAAGCAATGCTGCTTCAAGGCCATTTACTGCCAGTGGGTCTCTCTCTGGTGCACAACCATGAGGGAGCTCACCAACAGCAAAGTCATTTCTGAAGGAGATGGGGCCATGACAGCACTGCAAAAGGCTCAGCCTTCTGCCTTGTCAGATCTGAGGTTTTCTTTCTCTTTCATTGAATCCATGAACCCTACAGCAATGGGTAGCCACTCACCTTGCCACACTCACTCCTCCACAATCCTCTCGGTTACAGCACAGTTACTTGGAAAAAATCTGCCAACCTGTGGAATTGCTGGATCTCTCCACATCCACGTCCAATGGTTTCAAGTGAAATGGACAGGAGAACAGCCCCTTATTTTCTTTCATTGTTACCATTCCATGCACCTCTCTAACATTTTACCATCCTTCTTCATGTGCAGTTAGGTACCATCCAGTTCTCACCATTAGTTACATCTGTATTTGACATGTGTTTTATACTGCTTTTAAGAAACCCCAAATGTTTTCAAACAATGCCTAGCTGAGGACTGGACGCTACATTGTACAATTGCTACTGGAGAGTCAGTTCCACATGCTGAGAGCAGAACAAAACCAAACATCTTTCCGCAGCTCCAGAAATAAAATTTTTCCAACTTCAAATTGACATCAGCAAAAAATTAATATTTAAATCTCTTCCCCACAGTATGTGCTTAATCACGCATATGAATTCTTCTCTTTCCTGTTCTCTAGTTTTGTAGCCTTAGTAGAAAGACAAACCATAAAATGTTGCATGGTTACAAAGTATATCCTGCAGTGAAAGTAAAAACTGACTTAAAAAAAAAAAGAAAAAGAGAGAGAGAGAAGTTAAAAAGCCTCAGCCCTGCAGAAACATATAATCAATGACATAAAACAAAAATGCTACATGGTATATTTAATTGTATCTTTGTGAGATGATTCCTTTCCAGGCATTTGTTGTTCAAGTAGTGTCTGAGTTCAGTAGAAGGCTACAGTCAACATAGTTGTTTTAGATAATTGGTGTAAACAGTTTACCTTGGATTGACACCTGCAGAAGGGATCAGATAGAAAACTCTTGACTGGTAAATATCAGTGACAGATCTTGAGGGACTTCATCTTCTCCTCACATCACAAGAGAAAGTGACATGCTGACAGGCTGGCACTTCGGTTATATCATCCAACACCCTGCAGACTACATCGAGAGACTGTCCCTTCCTCCAGATTTCAGCCTATTGCCGAAGGTCTAAAATTGTGGTCTGTGGGCTACCACTTCCGGAGGATCTGTGACGAGCTGGCTGGTCATGTGACACTGGCTTCTTTTCATGTCTTGAAACACAACAAAAGACCATTTAAAGCACATTAAATGCTTTCTTAATATAAAATCAAAATAGAAAGAATATGTTAAATCACTAATAAAGATTGCAGACGCAACAGAAATTGGTGCATGCTGGTAGCTGCCTGTACTGGGTACCAGCACGTTGGCAGCCCCAGCTGCTGGATTGGCTGAGGGCGGGGTGTGAGGAAGGGAGCCAGCTAAGTACTGGCTCCTCCTTTTTTAAAAACAAAAAAGCACTGTAAGTAACAATGAGGAGGGGTCAATTATATAGAACAAGCAATCTTGCTCAGTAACATGAACAATGTGAATTGTAACAATATGCACTTTATCATAGTCAAATGCATGTAACAAACAATGCAGGTCACACAAGATGGGAGACTGCATCCTGGAAAGCAGAGACTCTGAAAAGGATTAAGTAATCACAATGACTAACCAACTGAAGTGTAGATAACTAGATCCTTGCAAATCCATGGATATCTGCATCCACATCCCCAGATGCTGATATCCAAGGATCATTTTTGTGGATGCAGATATGGATATGAATTTTGTATCCACACAGGGCTTTATTGAAAACTAACTGAACATCAGCTTTCAGTGTGATAGCAAAGAGGTTGAACACAATCTTTGTATAATCAGGGGAATGTCAGTAGTAAGTAAATGGTATTACTGCTTTCTATAGCATTAGCAAGGTCATTACTGGAATACTGTGTCCATTTATTGTATTGGCATTTCAGAAAGGATGTTGGAAAATTCAGAAAGCATTCAGAAAAGAGCTGCATGAATGCTCAAAGGTCTGAGAAACCTACCTTATAGCAACAGACAAAATAAGCTCAAGCTATCTAGTTTAACAAACAGAATGTTCACAGGTGACTTCATCACAGCCTACATGGAGAAGAGATTTCTGTTAGTAAACGGCTCTCTTATCTATCAGAAAAAGACATAATGAAATCCATTGGTTAGATGTTGAAGCTAAGCCAATTCAGACTACATTTAAAGGGTTAAACTTGAGTAGTTCTGATAATTAATCATTGGAACAACTTATCAAGGACCCCAGTGGAGTCTCTTACTTGCAGTCTTCAAGTCAAAACTGGACATCATTCTTAAAAGACCTGCTATTGCTGAAAAAATTTTATGGGCTTGATGCAGAAATTACTCCTGTGTTATGCAAGAGATCAGAGTAGATGACCATAATGATCCTTTGCAGAGTAAATTGGATTTTTAAAATTTAAATTAAATGCAGCTTTATTAATCAACCTAGTTTAAATTTGATAACCTATTTTAAGGCCCTAATATATAATAATCTGTTAAAATCACTTTACATTAAATTAAAAAAAAAGGCAGCAAGTTTGCTGCCAACTTGTAAAGAAAGTCAAACCACTTAACTGGTGTAAATCAGTGACTAAGCCCCTGGAATTAGTTTATTGAAGAGAGAAACTGGATTTTTGAAAGCTTCATCTACAGGTGAAGAGAACATCTTCTTTTCAGTTTATTCAACTAGCTCAATTCAATGATTGTCACTTGTAACTAAGAAACAAATTGCAAGTAATCATAGCAGGAAAGCTAATTTTCCAACCCATGAACGAAAACTAGGTGTGAAAGGACAAGATCTACTAATTCTAAAATCTTGTAGGATAGAGTAACTAGAACCAATCTGGTCAAGTCATTAATGACAGATGATAAACCAACTAGTTTCAATGCAAAACATGTTTTCATAAACTGTTTTGTTTTCAGCATTATTAATACTTTGTTTAATACAAATTTAAATGCACTTTTATGTATTTTAATTGAATGCTAATTTCCATCCAAACAGAGCTTCATGCATACCAAAAGTAAACAATTATCATCTAGTAAGTCTCCATTTTCTAACATAGCAAAATATATTAACAGAATATGAATAAAGATAAGTTAAGTTATGCATCTGCTTTAGTAAATGGATACAGATGGAGTATATCCTCCTGATTAGCAAAAAAAACCCAAAAACTAAATTTGATGTAAAGCCTATATTTGTTCACAAACAGGTTTTAAGGGTTGCCAACTATTGATACTTCCTCTTTCTTTAAGAAACTAACTATAAAGTACAAATTAAGAGCATGATTAAAACTTAAAATTTAAATCCAGGTGTCCTGATTGGTGACATAAATCATGATTGAACTTGGTGATTTGAATTCCTTTGATTTAAATAATTCTATCTTGGTCCTCTCTGTCTCTAAAGTTCATGAATTAGTCAGGATAATGAACAAAAATATCTTTTGCAAGATTCCATGTTAAAGCATAATCTTTCTAATTAGAATCCAAAAGGAAATACTTTTTATGCAATGTGTAATTACCCAGTCAGAATCAGCCTCAGGATATAGATACTATGGCCCAGATCATCAGCTTGTATAAATTGTCACAGCTCAGTCGAAATAATAACTTATAACATCTGAGGATTGAGCCCTAAGATTTGGGAAGAATAAGACATTTCTATAGATAATTAAAATTATTCATTATTTATTTACATACACACACACAGAGGTTTTAATACTAATGTTTCATTCTTGGCATACGTCAACTACTACCTTTGAAAACTGAAGAAACTTCCCTCCATGAGTGATTTCATAACTAATTTTCACAGGTTTTCTTGAAATATTTGGTACTGGCACTGTCATGGACCAGATAGTAAAGTAGCTGCATCAGTGATGCAACTGATTAGGGCAATTCCCATACTTCTAAACAGGATATATTGGTTTCTAAAATCAAAAGATATTTCTTATCAGAAAAGCCATGTCATCCTTAATGACTACAGAGGATCAAGGCTCAGTTTCATTTCTCACCTAACCCATCAGAACAGCACTCCCTAACATACTGCGGGAACACAGATTTTTCGTAATTGACATATATTAAAAACTTGGGGGGACACAGAACTCCCCTTAAAACATAGGAAAGTTTATAAAAAAGAATTATGCTAACTGAATTAAGAAACAATGGCCTTAATTGTCAGCAAGGGAGATTCAGATTAGACATTGGAAAAACTTTCTAACTTTAAGAATAGTTAAGCTGTGGCATGGGTTTACTAACAAAGTCCTGGAAATCCCATCGCTGTAGACTTTAAGAACAGGTTGGAGAAACAGAGGTGGTAGGTTTAGAGAAATTTTGGTTGTGCTCAGAATACTCAACCTTCCTCACCCAAAATCCCTCTCCCACCAACCAAGGTGTTAAGGGCACAGTAAAGGGCACTAAGAGGTCAGGAGCAGGAGAAAGACAAAGGAAAGCATAGGTCCTCTACTTGGCAGGGAAAAAGAGCTAATAAGGGATGACATGAATTCAGCTGAAATACTTTGTCAATTTTTCTTCAGTGTCTGCTGAAAAGGTAGATACTCAACACAACAAATGTTAACACTTACGGAAGGAATAAGTCAACATAGGGAAAGGACAGTTCAGAGACCAGATAAGTTCAATGTATTCAAGTCAGCAAGTTTTAATGAAATTCATCCTTGGGTACTTTAGAAACTAGCTGAACAATCTTGTCGCCCTTAACAATTATCTTTGAGAAAGCATGGAGGATGGAAGAGGTCTCAGAAGATTGGAGAAGGGCAAACAGCACCTGTCATTAAAACAAAGAACCGAGGAGGTCCTGTGAAATTATAGATGAGTCAGCCTACCTTCAACACCTGCAAAGATACTGAAGCAAATCATTAAACAATCAGTTTATAAGCACCTGGAGGATAAGGAATAGTTAACATGGATTTATCAAATCACACCAAACTAGCTCCATTTTCTTTTTTGACAGCATCACTGATTCAGTAGGCTCAGGGGAGGCAATAGACAAGACATGACTGGATAGTAAGACTTTTGACATAGTTCTGCATGATATTCTCATAAGCAAACTAGGGAAATTAGTTATACATGAAATTACTATTAGATGGGTGCTCAGCTGGTTGAAAGACCATACGCAGGGAGTAATTATCAATGATTTGACAGTTAAGTGGGATGGTGTTTGTAGTGGGGTCCTGTAGGGTGAGATACTATCTAGCATTATTCAATATTTTCATTAATGACTTGGATAACAGAGTAGAAAGTAAGCTTATAAAATTTGCAGATGACACCATGCTGTGAAGGGTTACGAGCGATTTGGAGGATGGATTTAAAATGTAAAATGGCTTTGACAAATCAGAGAATTGGTTCAAATTCAACAGAGACAAGTGTAAAATTCTTAGGAAGCAAAAATCAAATGAACAACTACAATATGGGGAACAACTGGCCAGGTGGTAGTATTGCTGAGAAGACTGGGTGTTATAGGGGCTGCACACTGAATATGAACTGCCAATGGCATGCAACTGCAAAACAGGCTTCTATGATTCTGGAGCATATTAGCAGGTGTGTCATGTAAGACACAGGAGATATCTGTTCAGCTCCACATGGCTCTAGTGCAGGGCCATCCTTAGGTGTACGCAGCATATGCAGTTGTGTGGGGCACCACTAAATCTGAGCTCCAGGAGCCCCATCCCAATCCCGTGACTGCCCCATCCCCATCCTCAGGGCTGTGCCCAGACCCCACTCACCAGGCGATTGCTAGTCTGCAGGACTCTGTAGGAGCACAAGGCGGCTGCACAGAGAGTGGCTGGAGAAAAGTGGTGTTTTCTCCTTCAAAGCCTCCCTCCCTGCCCTGCTCTTGGGTTGCCAAATTTCCCAGACCAGAGAGACTGGATGCCATGTGATCCAGGATAGTTGGCACCTCCCTGCCTCCCATAGATTCTGCCCCCCTCCCAGCCCCAGGAAGTGGCTGCTTTCCCTGCTGGGGTGTGCATGCCGGTGCTAGGCTATGTATGTAAAAAGTGCTGGTAGTGACAGTCCTGTCCTGGCAGCGTGACAGCTGGGAGTCACATTTTCAGAAAGAGGTGGACAAAGTGGAGAGAGTCCAGAGGACAACAACAAAAGTGATTAAAAAGTGCAGCAAACCTGACCTATGAAAAAATGTTAAAAAACTGGGTGTATTGGGAAAAGAGTGGGGACCTGATAAGTCTTCCCAACTGTTATAAAACTGACTAGGTCAATTGTTTTCTATATCCAGTAAAGGTAGAGAGAGAAATAATGGGTGTGATCTACAGAAAGGGAGACTTTATTAGGTATTGGGGAAAGCCTCTAATTATAAGGACAGTTACGAGCCCTGGACAAGACTGCCAAGGGAGGTCATGGAGACCCCACCACTGTCGGTTTTGAAGCGGAGCTTGGACGCGTGGTGCTGGAACTAGAGTTTTCGTGCACCCCCCATTGCTTGAAGTAGTAATAAGGAACACCAAACATTATTTCCATTATTAGCACCCCCATTTTGTGCCTGCACTCCTGTGGGCAAAGCCAGCCAGGCCTGGATGGGCAGGAGGGTCCTGTCTACAGGCGAGGTTGACCTAGCTGACCTCCCTAGGCTTCTTCCAGTGAGGGCTATCACTTGGTCAGTATTTGATGGACCAGACAAGGTTTTTATGGATTTGCCAGTTGCCGGAAAAAATAACTTAATTTAATACAAGGTTTGTTTTTGAGTAGTGCTAAAAATGTGCATTAGTATTGTAACACATTAATAGAATACTAGGACTTGAAGGGACCTTGAGAGGCCATTGAGTCCTGCCCAAACCATCCCTGATAGACATCTATCTAACCTGTTCTTAAATATCTCCAGCGATGGAGATTCTATAACCTCCCTTGGCAATTTATTCGACTGTTTGACCACACTGACAGTTAGGAACTTTTTCCAAATGTCCAACCTAAACATCCCTTGCTGCAGTTTAAGTCCACTGCCTCTTGCTCTATCCTCAGAGGCCAAAAAGAACAAGTTTTCTCCCTCCTCATGACACCCTTTTAGATACCTGAAAACCGCTATCATGTCCCCCCTCAATCTTCTCTTTTCCAAATTAAACAAGCCCAATTCTTTTAGCCTTTCTCATAGGTCATGTTCTCTAGACCTTTAATCATTCTTGTCGCTCTTTTCTGGACCCCCTCTAATTTCTCCACATCTTTCTTGAACTGCGGTGCCCAGAACTTGACACAATACTCCAGCTGAGGCCTAACCAGCACAGAGTAGAGCGAAGAATAACTTCTGGTGTCTTGTTCACAACACACCTGTTAATGCATCCCAGAATCATGTTTGCTTTTTTTGCAACAGCATCACACTGTTGACTCATATTTAGTTTGTGGTCCACTATGACCGCCAGATCCCTTTCTGCTGTATGCATTCCTAGACAGTCTCTCCCCATTCTGTGACACTGATTGTTCCTTCCCAAGTGGAGCACTTTGCATTTGTCCTTATTAAAGTTCATCCTGTTTACCTCAGACCATTTCTCCAGTTTATCCAGATCATTTTGAATTATGAGAGAGTGAACGTTAAATGTCTGGCTCTGCCTAAAGATGCTACCACATCACTTCTGAAAATAAAAGGCTGATGGAAATGGCAACTACAAATGGCAGAAACAGAGTCAGTGGGGTTCTGTCTTTGACATGCCAGTGTTGACATTCACACATGGAGCGAACCTAGCGCACCAGGGGAAAGCCAGGTGGAGAAAGTTGGCCCGAGCGGCACATGCTATGTGGTTGTAGATCAGTGAAGGACTAGTAGGCTAGTGCGTGGGCAGTTGCGTGAGTGACCCTCCTTCCTCTCCGGGATTAGGGCAGTTTTGATAATGGCGCCGACGCTCCTGGAGTTTGCGAGGGGCGTGGACGGACGGATCCGTGGCCGCGCTTCGAATGGCCGCCGGCGCGCGTGGCTCTCACAAGCCGCATGCGCCCCGACTCGCCTGCCCTTGCTGTACAGACGGGCTCCTCGTCACCCCGAAGCGGGCCAGCGTTGCGCAGGGTGGCGGGGCTAACGAACAGGCCTCCCATGGGGCACATGAGCCCTAGGGCCACTGGTGGCCCAGCACTGGGGGCAGAGGTCGATCTGTTTGCCTGTCCAAGCCGGCGAACCTGCTCCCAGCTCCTTGCCCCAGACAGGAGCAGACGCTGGTCACGTGCCGGGGGCGTCCCCGCCACTTCCTTGCACGTGACCATCTCTCACCTCCCTGTGGTGGCTTCATGGCCAGGAACCCACCTCCCCACTCGGAAGTGACGTGCGGCCGCTCAGTTGCTGCGCAGCTCTCGGGAGAGGGACGGGAAGACGCCGCCGGGACGCTCCGTAGCCGCCACAGGCCGCAGCCGCCACTCCAGCTCCCGCCCCACGCCCGCGAGGCTCCGCCCCCCCCCCCCCCCGGCCGCAGACAGCGAGCGAGCGAGCGCCGGGCCGCCACCACGAAGCGCCGCAGCCCGGTGAGTACGGGGCTGGATGGCGCCGGCTTCCGGACCCCTCCCGCTCCCGACTCGGACAGGGGCTGGAGCCGCTGCTCCCCGCCGGCCTGGAGGGGCCGCGGCCCGGGCTGTATTTTACCTCTGACCACCCCCGTCCCCTGCGCCGCTCTCTCCGCTGGCGGCAGTGCGGCCCGGCTGCGCCCGTAGGGGCCTCCGCAGTTGGCGGCCGGGCGCTCCGCCCTTCAGGCGGGGAGGCCCCGCGCTGCAGGGGTTGCGCCCCGTGCGGCTTCGAGAAGGTCTGGGAGCGGCCGCCGCCTCAGGTCTCCAGCGCCGCTGGGACACTGGGGGTCTGCCAGCCTCGGCTTTCTCCAGCAGCCATGGCCGGCAGGGAGCACAGCTGCAGGCACGGAGGCGCCCGGGCACTTTCTGTAACAGGTGTCAAGCAGCTTGGCCTTGAGGATGCTGCGGTCAAGGGACGGGCAAGGCCTCTAACGGTTGTCAGCCATGTTACTTTCTTAGCCCACGGGCACTTTTAATTTTGTCCCTGATTTTGTCGGCCCCTGCCTCCGGGGAAAGGGACCCCCCCCTGCAGTAAAGCCAGCGAAGAGATTAAGATGGGAGTGGTCCTTCAACTGATGTCCCCTAAATGACAGTTCTGCTAGGACCTTTATGAAAGTGGGACTTGCATGCTTTCAGGTGGTCACTCAGCAAAATTTATGTAAATAATATGCGCAGCAAAGAGTTCCAGTGTATGCTGAAGAATGTGCTTTTGGCTGCTGAGTGTGCAGCTTAACAAAACAGTGCCTTTGGCCTTGCTATTGTTTGTGATTTAAGTTTAAAAAAAAAAGTTTGATCAAATATACAGCCCACAGAAACGTTTCTGCAGTTTAAAACTTGTATATAAATTGTGCTTTAGATATTCCTCTGAGAAGTCTGAAAGGCACGTCGCATCTTTCTTCTGAAAAGTTGGTTTTTTTATTATTATTTTATCTGAGAAATGAGATCTGTTCCTTCACCAAACCGCTGTTGCTTTAAAAATCAATATTGGAAGAGATCTATATTGTACAATAATGTAAGATGCTTACTAACCTAGGTTATCAAATTAAGAAAATTTTTGTCTTCATTTAATTTCATAATTAGATTTTTAATTGCAAGTATCAAAACATGCAGCTTCCCAACCTGAGCTTTTTGTGGTAGGGATGATGTATTTTAATGTCCAAGATGAAAGACAGGAAGAGTTAAGCTTTTTTAAGTTCAATCTCTGTGCAGAAGCTCATGACAGTGGCTTCATTTCTAAAAGGTGCACAGAATAAAGTGACAACTAACTTTAACAGAGTAACCATACAGGCTAATCGTTGTGATGTTCCCAGTATGGTTCTGGCATTTAGGGCACAATGAAGCTTCTCAGCTCCTGTCTGTCTGTTTCTGGCAAGTCTTTCAGTGGTTTCACAGCTGTGTCCCAGCTCTCTTTCAGGCTAATAGCTTGTCAAAAAGAAGAAATGTATCTAGCTCCTATGCCTTAAGAATACATATATAGTGAAGAGGTTTCATTGTTTAAAAATTAATTTTTCCTTCCATTCGAGAATCTGCTTAGTTTCCAAAATCAACAGGAGTACTCTTTTTGTAGGATGTATCAATTATCAAGGGTTAGCAAGGAGCTGGTGGCTCAGTTACTCAATCCTTTTTTACAAATTATGTAACATCTCGGTCATCTCATGAGGCATGAAAAAAGGAGCTCTGTTCTACTCTGATTCTCTGTGGGTAGTCTGAGAGGACTTTATTTAAATGCAACAATTCTAAATCAAGAAGTACTAAGTAAGGGGGTTAACTTTTTCTTTTATAGGGAAATTCAGTGCTGCTCTTAAGAGGAGGAAAATCTTTCAGCTCTATTGTGTTATCTGTTATACCTCTGGAAACAGGTAATAAGGGAGGTTAATTACAAATGATACTTATTAACCAGCGGGTTCTTGACATTGCCAGTCAGTTTATAACGCAGTTTGCCTTGGTGTCCAATGTGGTAAATCTGTACATTTAAATGGCTTCCTGTAATTTTAATATTTCCTGTCATGCATAATCATAATGTTTCACGTTCTCAGATAGAAGTGCAGAAAGAGTATTTAGATGTTAGTTGTGTTCAGCTCTGTAATTCAATCTATAAAAGATTTAGAGCCCCAGGAATGAGACTAGTATCAGAAGGGTAGCCGAGTTAATCTTAAAAAAATGAGAAGTCCTGTGGCACCTTATGGACTAAAGAGAGATTTTGGAGCATAAGCTTTCTTGGGCAAAGACCCGCTTCATCAGATGCAAGGGGGGGGTTCCTCTGGAACCCCCCACTCATGCATCTGACGAATCAGGTCTTTGCCCATGAAAGCTTATGCTCCAAAATCTCTCTTTAGTCTATAAGGTGCCACAGGACTTCTACTTCTTGTTCTTTTGGGACTGAGACTGGAATTCATACATGGGTGCTGTTCTCATCTCTGGCAGAGTTCCTGTGCAAGTTTTGGATGTGAGTCTCCCTCCATTTTTGCAGGGAGAGGTGTGTGGGGCAAGGGTGGTGGACGTGTAAAATTACTTGTCATGGGGAGGCTGAGGCTTAATATGGGTGGAACTGTGTAAATCCAAAGTACCCATAACATCTAAAACAGTGCAGGAAGTGCTGTCCTATGTCTTGTCTATGTTCAAAATTTCCAGCCATGCAAAACCCCTAAAAGTGAGTTGGGGCTAAAGAATCCTGAATTGTGGTCACTGCTTGTAGGTAAAAAAGGATCTGGTTTGTAAATTAAAAGGTATATTCTGTTCCTTCTGTATCACTATTTTTGGAAGTTCACTGATTATTTATTTGAACTTTTACATTTCTAGGTTAAGCTTGAAGGCAGTGACCCGCTTCGTCAGATGCATCTGACGAAGCAGGTCTTTGCCCACAAAAGCTTATGCTCCAAAATATCTCTTAGTCTATGAGGCGCCACAGGACTTCTTGTTTTTGAAGATACTACTCGACTCTGACTAACTTGACTACCTCTCCGATACTTCAAGGCAGTGAAAACAATGAGCAAAATCTGAAAACACCTCACATAAACTTGGGTGGAGGAGGAGGTGTGACTTGTAGTCTGAAATGTATGGATAGACCAAGAGAGGCACCATGCTGAAATAGAAACTTACAGAATTTGTGAGGTGGATTCTACAAGTGATCCACGATAGCTAAATTTTCAAAGAAACATTAAAAACTTTACAGAGTAAGTGCTGAATGAAAGTAAGTAGCTTACAGTATTCTTGTGCCTTTAGCAAGCAGCTTGTTCAAGTGAGATTCTGCCATACTCCTGTGATGTGAACTGTCTAATGAAATTTTGTACTAAGCAACTTTTAGCATATGTTCTGCAAGTGAGGTGTAGTCGGATATTTGAATATTAAGCTGTGGTTAAATATAACAAAGTCTTTAACTTTTTAGTACGCTAGCACTGTTTGGGCTTTTTCATGCTCTTTGGGTAGAAGTAATTTTAGGACTACATTCTTAATTCTCATGATCCATCTAAGTAATGCTTTCTCAGCTTTAATTGTAGTAAAGGGGTTTTCCGGCACCTAAATCAAGTTGTAAAACAGTTTCATCTGTAGTAGTCTGCACATGCTCAGCTTCCTAGCTTTTGGAGGATTGTTTCCTGTATGTTGGTCTCTCCTCAAAGGTGAGATTAGGCAAACTTCAGTGAAAGGTGAAAATAATTTTCTCCTATTAAGCATTTTCAGGAACTCTTCAAATAAAACTACAGATAAAATGAATAAAATCCAGCATGCAAGTAGTCTTCACTGAGGATGACTACATTTATTTAATTTGAGACTTTTTTGGATGTAGCAGACTGCCACTTAACTTTCATAGAGACCATGCGCAATAGGAAGTTTCCCTTGCATCTGCAGATACTCACTTAAAATGATGATTTGCGGTATCATTGCAGAAGGGGGAACTCCAGCAAGGTTGGGAACCACTGTTCTTGGATTAATTGATCTTATTTATTTATCTCTTACTCTCATTTGTCCTTTGCCATAGCTGCTGATGAAATTTGCAATACAATACATTGCAGTATTCCAGTAACATGGATTTATGCTCGAGGGGAGAAAGGAAGAAATGGAAGGCTAGGTTCTGTTTCCTAATGATTCCATACCCAGTGTGACCACTTTATTTCTACCAGTAGTACTCAACCTTTCCTTAGTAGGATCTGTTCCCATTTAGCAACATAGGAAATGCCAGGGCTTCCAAACCTTGCGAGGAGATTGCATGATTTCTAGCATACAGGCCAGTTGGGTTCTTCACTGAGGATGTAGAAAGAAACATTTGTCACTGAGTTGTGTCTGAGATTCAACCCATGCTTGGAAAAAATTGTAAGCATTTTTTATACTTGTTTAGCTCCATCCAGTGGTGGAAGCTGCTGGTTGAAACAATTGTACAAACACCTGATGCGTCCCACCACAACTTCCTTTGTTGTTAACATAGATGAACCAGCATAGGCCCAGATAAATGTGTAGAAACTGACCAAGTGTGGATGCCTCTGAAATTGAAGAAGTTGACATAGTATTAACAGCTCTGTACCTCCCACAAGGAGGTTGTGTAATGCAGTTTAAGGCAATGGCTCCCTACATTACTTGTCTGCAGTCCCCTTTGTGCCTGTCTCCTTACTCAGTATTCCAGTTGATGTGGTGCTTTGCTGCAGTTTGTTTCTCACCTGCTTTCATCCAGTTTTTCTGGTGTTATTTTTCAACTTCAGTGCTTTTGCTTATCTTGCTATTCCGGAACCCTTCCACTGAATATGCTTATGGCTTCTTCCATTCTCCGGAAGTGTCCCATGTTACTTACTGTTGCCTCCCAGTTACTACTGAGATTGTCAAAAGCAGCACTTTGGAAGAGAAGGTCACTGTCCTGAGGACACCAGAAAAAGTGAGATATTTATGGTAGCTCTGACGGGTACAATGAGGGGGTGGCCATTTCCATGATTTGGAAATAACGAGGATTAAAGGAAAGGTGGTATCGTAGTTTTTTTTTTTTTTTTTTTTTCCCAAAGGCTTACAAAGGCAAAACGATTTAAAACTTTGGTAGTGGGGCAAAGATGGAAATAGAGGCAATGAGGTGCAGGGGTGAGGCAGGAATGTACTTTAGGCAAGATATGTAAGCAGATGACAGTTAATTGATTTAGAAGAGAGTAGGAAAGATGCAGGAAAATGTTACAGGCTGGTGAAATACTAATCCTTAAGCCTTACTGTGATTGTATGGAAAACATCCCACCTGGAGGACATCCTGAGTCAGGAATGAGTACAATCCTGAGTACAATGTCATTGCTAATGGAAATTAGGTCAAATAGTGCCTCTGTAGTTTGCTGAGTAATAAAAGTAGCTGCAGGTAATGTTTTATTAAGCAATGTAAATTGTGGATTAGTATCATTTGCCTTAGTTTTTAAATGTTCTGACTGACATTTGGGCTTTTTAATGCTGGAGGGTTGCCTGCTTTAAAAAAAAAAAAAAAAAGTGTATTCCTGGTAGATAAAATTGAATTTGTATAACTGCCATTTTCTGTGGCACTTTGGATTTTTTATTACACTAAATGCTTTTGGAGAAAGCACAGTGAATTTGTTTGCACATGTTCAAGGGGCATTTTTTGCTTATGGTGCTATATTCTAGAAATACAATATTTCGACAGCTATTCTTTTTACTCATTTGAATCCTTTTTTTGCAATTTGTGCAGTTTTAACTGCTTGTATTCATTCATCTTACCTAGTAAACTGTTCAGTGTAGCTTAACTCCCTTATAACGGTATAACAATGCTGCAAGGTAATGTTTTAATTACTGAAGATTTTTATTTAGCTTTATTAAACCTTATGCTTGTCTGAGGCACAAATTACAAGTGTATCCTTCATATAACAATTACAACTCAAAACAGAGGGTGGGGACTCAAGGGTAATGGAAAGGCTAGTTCTGGTATCATGCTTGTCTTTTGCTACCGGAGAGTTTAAATGAAGGATTGGTATTAATGGACAGAAAAGAGGAGACACAGCTGCAGACATTTAAAAATGGGACTGGGCTAATGTGACAAACTTGGAGAAGGTCATTTACAAAAAAATTAAAAGCAATACAAGTAACTTGTAATCTTGTTTCTACAGGGAGTTTTATTTTTAGAATTGCTATACTAATAGTTTGAGATGGGGATCCCTTATAAATAAATACGTAAAACTTTTATTTATAAATAAAGTAAAACTTCCGTGCAGTCTTGTTGATACCTCAAACTTGACTTACTGTATGAGTCTCGAAGTGGGAAGATGGTTTAGCTTTTGTACTTGCTAAGGCCAATTTTCGCTACTTTTGAGATGTGGATACTTCCAGAAACAACTGTGCTCCTGAAGCCATATCACTTCTGTGGAGCCAGTGGATAATGTGTTTGGCTTTTTTTTTCTTTAAGTTGGTGCTTATGGAGACTAAACTTAAGCAGCATGCCCATTCCTGCGTTCATACGATGTCTGAGCCATTTAGTGTAAACCTCTTTTCCAGCTATTTTTGTCCATTTCTTCGGCTATTGATGTTTTAGGAATTTATATTTGAGAGATGACAATCCCATGATAGAGATTATTTTTTAGCCCTTAGTAACTAATAGTTTCTAATCAGTTTCTAATAGTGCAAAGAGAAGTAGTAGCAGAGTATAACTGTTGGGTGTCATAGATGTAATAGAGTAGAGAATGAGAAATAGGAAGAAGAAAGTCAAAACTAAGATGGGACACAGATGAACAATGGAAAGCTGAAGCACTGTTTTGATGGCAGTCAATGCTAGTTTGAGACAGGTGACTTCACACTTGATTGAAAAGTAGGAGATAGGGGTACATTGTGAAAATAACGTACTTGACCAGTGGGGAAATACTTTGCCCGTTAGTAGCCCTTTCTTTAGTGAGCTCAGGTTGTAAGTTTCTCTAGCTGTAGGTTAAAATGTTGATAGATGAGATGGATGGTAGAATTGTGAATTTTTTCCATTAATTGCATTTAGACTTCTCCAAAGATTCTAGGGATGCTATATGTTTGCCTAAGTAGATCTGATTATATTCTTGTTTCCTTTTCAGTTACTGAAATCATGAATCCTGTATATAGCCCTGGAACTTCTGGGGTTCCCTATGCAAATGCCAAAGGAATTGGCTATCCAGGTAAACAAGTTACTTTGTATCCTAAATTTTCTTTTTTTTAAAGTAAGGCTTGTGGATTGTTCACTACTGTAAACCCTTGAGTTACGTGGGGCTTGTGTTCCTGCAACCCCTGCGTAACTCAAATTTTCACACAAGTCGAGGAGAGACAGAAACCAGGAAGCTGACTCCCAGAGTGGTGGGGAGCTGGGAACCAGGAGTCAACCAGGTTCCCATCTCACCACTGCTTGCAGGACCCAGGAAACTGACCAGCCGTGAGTTGGGCAGCAGCCTTGGTCAGTTTCCTGTCTCCAGCCAATGGAGGGGAGCTGGGAACCAGGGGCAGCCTGGCTCCACTCCACTCGACTTCAGGCTGACACCTTGTTCCTAGCTCCCTGCCACTCTAGGGACTGGGAAACCACTACTGTCAGGGGCAGCAGCCAAGAGTCAGGCTGCCACCCCTGACAGGAGCAGTTTCCATGTTCCTGTCAGGGCTAGCAGCCTGACTCTCAGCTGCCACCCCGACAGGAGCAGAAAACCATTTCTGTCAGAGGCGGCAGTCGCGTGTCTTAGGTTAATGGGAGCTTGGTTGCACGTACCTTGTGGGTTTACTGTATAATCCAATCGGTGCAGATGCTGAGGTAACTCGCTTGTTAGTGTTTCCATCCCTTTTGATAACTTTCACTTATGAAGCTTATGTTTCAAGTGCCTTGACTTTGTTGTATTGTATTCCTCATGCCAGTTTGAAATTTTAGGGGTATAACTAAATAGAAAATTAATGTCCCATAAGGAAACAGTTTGATCTACTGCTTCCCCAATGTTGGCTGACAATTTCCTTTTTGTCCTACAGTTGTTTGTTTGGCATTGGCAGTCTTGTGTGCCACGGATATAAAACCAGTTGAAACAGTGCCAGTGCCAAAAATTTCTAAAAATTCCTGCATTTCCCTTCTTTTCCTTTTTCCACTCCTGTTCTGAGGTTTTCTTTCACCGCCTCATCCCAATGTACTCCTCCTTTCTCACAACCTGATGCTTAGCTTCTAAAGCTTCAGCAGCTTTCTATGACCATTAGTTAAACCCTATGCAGAGTTCAGTAAGAGTGTGCAGTGAATATATAAATGTTTTTGCTGCCGTCAAATATTTAAAGTGCTTATTTGGTCTATAATTATGCCATAGCAGAAGTACAGATCTTAGGGCTGCAGTTGCTCTATCCGTGATTTGTTGTTGCTTTGTCTATTCTGCTTTTAAATGTTCCAAGTAATAGCACTTAAATGCCTTTGGAAAACTATTCCCCAACTTAGTGTCACTGTTAGGAACTTGTTTTAATTTCATCCTATTTACTTATACATCCTCTGTTTATACTACATTCATATTCGTGTTCACATCCTTCAAATATTTATAGGTACAGGTTTAACCTCTCTAGTCCAGCACTGTCACAAGTCCAGAGACGCCCAGCCCCTTGGCCTAGGGCGGGCGGCAGCAAAAAGGGGGTTAGAGCACCAGCCCGTACTCAGTTCAGGCGGTCAGCGGCTCACCGCTACAACACCATACAGGCCCCAGCCCTCAATCTAGGGCAGGGCCGCAGTTCACAAGAGTTGTATAGTTCTGGGCCCAGCTCAGTCCAGGGCAGGGCAGCAGTTCACAGGTAATAGTACAGTTCTAGGCCCGGCCCTCCGTCCAGGGCAGGGCAGCATTTCCCAGGTAATAGTACAACTCTAGGCCCGACCCTCAGTCCAGGGTAGGGCAGCAGTTCACAGGTAATAGTACAGTTCTAGGCCCGGCCCTCAGTCCAGGGCAGGGCAGCAGTTCCCAAGTACTAGCACAGTTCTGGGCCCAGCCCTTAGTCCAGGGCAGGGCAGCAACACAAGGGTTAAACACAAGCCCAGCCCTCAGTTTGGGGCAGGGCAGCAACCCAGGGGTTTAAGCGCAGGCCCAGCCCTCGGTTTGGGGCGGGGCAGCAACACACGGGTTTTCGCACAGGCCCAGCACAGGCTGGCCCTGTCAAGGAGGTGGGTAGGGGGTCGCAGGCCCTCCCACTCCACTGCGACCCGGCCCGGGGCCCTGGGGGTCGCTCACACGCAACCCCAGCAGTGGGGATCCAGACCGCAACACACGGCCATGGGTTTGTGAGGGTCGTTCCCCGGACCACTTCCTGCCTCAGCCTCTGCTGGCGGAAGGTCCCAGTCCATCTGGTCAAGGGGTCCCCCTAGGTCGGTCTCCTCCAGGTCATCCACCTTCGGGGGCTCCAGCCAGTCGTCCATAACAATGTCATTAGGGTAGTCGGGTGGCGGTAATACAGGAGACCCGAGGCGATCCTGGGTCTGAGTGCTGTAAGGCTCCGCCGGGACTCTGGGGCAGCCCGCTCCTGGGGCCTTTTCCAAGGCAGGGGGTCTCCGCCGGCATGAAGGTCCTGGTAGGTCTGGGAAGTCCGGGTAGTCCCCTTGGGGCATATGGACCCGGGATTGCTTGGAGCCTCTGGGGGCTTGCTCCTCCGGCCTGGCTGGGCAGCAGCAGGCCCTCTCCCTTTGGCGCCGAGGAGCTCGTGCAGGCACGTCCTCCCTGCCCAGAGGCCCAGGCACGAATGGGTCCTGAGTCCTGCCTTTGGCTCTTCTAGCCCTTGGCCCTGCCCTCTGAGGGGCGGGCCTCTGGTCTCCTGGCTCCGGCCCCGCCCACCAGGGCCTCTGCATAGCCTCCCCTGCCTCCGGGTCTGCAGGAGGCCATACTGACTCACTACAAGCACCCTCAGGACCTGACCGGTGCCGAATGAGAGAATTTGCGGGACCACAGGCGGTCAATATTGTTTAGCAGCATTACCAACACTTGCACTGTTCACTGGGCTCTTAGAAGACATTTAGGGATAAATTACAGCACAGAACACTGAGAGCCAAGATCGTTGTCTGTAAACAAACTTTATGGAACCCCAGGAAAGTTTGCCGTACCCATGGTAAGTAGTCATCTGGCTAATTAAAATCATGCCAGATTACAGATGTTGCTGGATGAGAGAGTGCCAGACTAGAGAGGTTCAGCCTGTATTTGTTGTCCATTTCAGCCAAATTATGCATAAAATAATTAATCTTACTAGTCTTCCAATACTCTAAAATTGTTGCTCTTCGTTGAATCATTCAGTTTCAATATCTTTCTTGCATTGAAGTTCTATCTTAAGTAGGTTTATAAGTTTTATTGTAATACATGATTTGTAAAAAGTGTATAAAAGTTTGTAAAATGTCACTACCTGTAAACAGTAAGGGAATAAAATAAACTTAGTCTAAACTTTAAAAAAAAAATAATTTAATTCAAGGTCTCTTAAGGTAGTTCCTTGAAAATCCAGAAAAGTAGAATTTGAAATCAGTAATCCAGAACTAGTGTCAAAGATGAGCTCTCACTAGTGAAGCATGAGCAGTTGGTCTATTCCACGATCTTTCCCTGTTTGGTTCCTTAAAGATTTTGGCGGTGGAGGGGAAATAGGGACAGCTTTAACCTTTGGTAGTGAGGCTCGCCATTATTGCTGCCACCCTCACCATTTCCTGGTATACTGGGCTTTCATCGCCCTAATGGAGAAGGAGATGCTGACCAGATCAGCCTAGAGAGGGATACAGGTGACCACATCACCCCTTCCAGTTACAGGTGAATTCCAAATACCACCTGAGATGAAACAGGATCAGACTTGAACAGCGTTTCAAAACCCATCTCCAATAACTTTGACACAAAAGGACAATGATTATTATCTAAGCCTGCCAAGCAAAGATTTTTTTTTCCTTTTAAATCTCTCTCCAGCTAGAGGAAGACGGAACAAAAAAGTTGTTAAAAAGATGAAAAGCTTGAACTATGCAACTTTGTCATTCAGATCCCTTAACTGTGATTCCTTTTCTGTATTTCCAATAAAAGGTTAAGACTTTTTAGTCATGCTTTGCTGTGATATAAAACAAGGTAAAGTTTTAGTATTAACCCACCTTTGGGGTTTGATGTACAGTTTAATGTTGGATAGTGACTGGGTTAACATAGAATACTAGGACTGGAAGGGACCTCGAGAGGCCATCGAGTCCAGCCCCCTGCCCTAATGGTATTTGATCCCATATTTGTCCATATCCATGTCCTATCTCGTGGTCCCATTTAGATTAGTACAGAACTGCTCTGAGCTGAAACTGACTTTCTCAGATGTTATGTATAGACTGCATCCATTGCCCATTCTTCTGCTACCTCTTCTCATTGGAAACAATGTGTAGACTACTGTAACCAGGAATAGCATGGTGTTTTCCAAGTAAAATCATGGGTTTTTACAGCACTGGAAGAACTAGCTAGTCCCAGTTCAAGGCATTTTCTGTTTTAAAATCTTTCATTAATGCACATCCCATTGCAACTATTCTTAGTTGTATATTCAGATTAATTTAGGGTTCTACAACGCAAAACTGCAGTTGGTGCAATATTAACATTTAATTTCTGATACTGACCAATATCTATACATTCTGATTCTGTATTTTCACAAAGAAGTTGTATGTCATGATTTGTTTTAGTTTAATATTGTATAAAATGTCAAATATTTGATGTCAAGAAAAATCACAATATATAGTTGTAGGCATGAAATATTACGCAATAGGAAGCATGAAGACTTGCAGACTACCAGTCCATGTCCATTTGTCCATACAACATTCTGAAGACCCACTTTGGTATAGTGGATAGACTAGGTCATTTTCTCAATTGTTAATTGAATATATCTGGAGTTTGAGAAGATTTGTTCTATGCTTGCTGAAAGCTCATTTTTCTAATTTCCTCTCTGAGTCAGGTTTAACCTGGTATTTACCACCAACCTGTCCTAAACTGTTTTTTCTTGGGAAGTTGATAACTCTTCTTAGAACAAAGTTCTTGTTTGCAGTAAAACTTAAGATTATGGCAGTAACTTAAAACAGTTCAATATATTGCAGAGTTGAATGGCTATAGAAAATCTCCTTTGAAAAACTTTTACCGTAATTTTCACTGGTTACTATATTGCCTACCTTAATTAATGTTGATTTATTTTCTGTTTTAAAGTGCATGATTTTAATCATGAGTTAAATTAGCAAGCAGCAAGTATTTAAATAATGGATCTTAATTGTGTTTTGCACAGAAACATTTGTAACCAAGTACAGTCCTTTTGTTCTTTTAGAAAATGGTGAATGACCAGTTTTTTTTTAATTTAGGATTTAGGATTTAAACTAAGAGGTGGGGGAAAGCCGATTGGTGCGGGGGAGCACCTGGATCGGACGGAGACTTCTCTTACACGAGGCTCCATAGACAGCTATTCCCTAGAAGTTAGTCAGATAGGGAACGTGGGAAATAATATATGGGCAAGATCAGATGTGAAACAATCGTGCATAAAAAAATCCAACGCGTCTGTGAAAGGCGGACATATAAATAGTGGTAGTTTTCTAACATGCTTTTACACTAATGCTAGGAGTCTGTCTAATAAGATGGGTGAACTGGAGTACCTCATATCAAAGGAGGAAGTTGACATAATAGGCATCTCAGAAACATGGTGGAATGAGGAAAATCAGTGGGACACTATCATACCGGGATATAAATTATATCGGAAAGACAGAACAGGTCGTGCGGGTGGCGGAGTGGTACTATATGTGAAGGATAATATAGAATCAAATGAAGTAAAAATCCTAAAGGAATCAAAATGTTCCATAGAATCATTATGGATAACAATTCATTCCTCTAATATGAATATGGCATTAGGAATATATTACCGACCACCTAACCAGGACAGTGATAGTGATGCTGAAATGATGAGGGAGATTAGAGAGGCTATCAAAATAAAAAACACAGTAATAATAGGAGATTTCAATTATCCCCATATTGATTGGGTGCATGTCACCTCAGGACGGGATTCAGAGATTAAATTTCTTGATGCCTTAAATGACTGCTTCTTGGAGCAGCTAGTACAGGAACCCACAAGGGGAGAGTCGATTCTCGATCTAGTCTTGACTGGAACGCAGGATCTGGTCCAAGAGGTAACTGTTACTGGACCGCTTGGAAATAGTGACCACAATATAATAACTTCTAATATACCTGTGTTGGGAAGAACACCGCAGCGGTCAAACACTCTGGCATTTAATTTCAAAAAGGGGAATTACACTAAAATGAGGAAGCTAGTTAAACAGAAACTAAAAGGTAGAGTAATTAAACTAAAATCCCTGGAAGCTGCATGGAAACTGTTTAGAGACACCATACTAGAGGCCCAACTTAAATGTATACCCCAAATAAAAAAACACAGTAAGAGACCTAACAAAGAACCACCATGGCTAAACAGCCATGTTAAAAAGGCAGTGAGAGAGAAAAGGGCAGCTTTTAAAAAGTGGAAGTCAAATCCTAGTGAGGAAAATAGAAAGGAACATAAACACTCCCAAATTAACTGTCATAATGTAGTAAGAAAAGCCAAAAAAGAGTTTGAGGAACAGCTAGCCAAAAATTCAAAAAACAATAGTAAAATGTTTTTTAAATACATTAGAAGCAGGAAGCCTGCTAAAAAAGCAGTGGGGCCCTTGGATGATAAAGATATAAAAGGAGCGATCAAGGAAGACAGTGCCATTGCGGAGCGATTAAATGATTTCTTTGCTTCAGTCTTCACGGCTGAAGATGTTACAGAGGTTCCTAAATCTGAGCCAGCCTTTTTAGGCAACAAATCTGAGGAACTCACTCAGATTGAAGTGACATTAGAGGAGGTTTTGGAATTAATTGATAAGCTGAATAGTAACAAGTCGCCAGGACCAGACGGCATTCACCCAAGGGTTCTGAAAGAACTCAAATGTGAAATTGCGGAGTTATTAACAGTGGTTTGTAACCTATCCTTTAAATCCACTTTGGTACCAAATGACTGGAAGACGGCCAATATAACACCAATATTTAAAAAAGGCTCTAGAGGAGATCCTGGCAATTATAGACCGATAAGTTTAACATCAGTACCAGGCAAATTAGTAGAAACACTAGTAAAGAGTAAAATTGCAAGGCACATAGAAGAGCACGAATTGTTGGGCAAAAGTCAGCATGGTTTCTGCAGAGGGAAGTCGTGTCTGTCTAATCTATTAGAATTCTTTGAAGGGGTTAATAAACATGCGGACAAGGGGCACCCAGTGGACATAATATACCTAGATTTCCAGAAAGCCTTTGACACGGTCCCACACCAAAGGCTTTTATGTAAATTAGGTGGTCATGGGATAGGAGGAAAGGTCCTTTCATGGATCGGGAATTGGTTAAAAGACAGAAAACAAAGGGTTGGAATAAATGGTAAATTTTCACAATGGAGGGGGGTAACTAGTGGTGTTCCCCAGGGGTCAGTCCTGGGACCGATCCTGTTCAACTTGTTCATCAATGATCTAGAAAATGAGGTAAGCAGTGAGGTGGCAAAGTTTGCAGATGACACCAAGTTGTTCAGGACAGTCAAAACCAAAACAGATTGTGAAGAACTACAAAAAGATCTCAGCAAACTGAGTGATTGGGCAGCAAAATGGCAAATGAAATTTAATGTGGGTAAGTGTAAGGTAATGCATGTTGGAAAAAATAACCCAAATTACACGTACCACATGATGGGGTCAAATTTAGCTACGACAGATCAGGAAAGGGATCTTGGAGTTATAGTGGATAGTTCTCTGAAGACATCCATGCAGTGTGCAGCGGCAGTTAGTAAGGCAAATAGGATGTTAGGAATTATTAAAAAAGGGATCGATAATAAGACAAAAGATATCATACTTCCCCTATATAAAACTATGGTACGCCCACATCTCGAGTACTGCGTGCAGATGTGGTCTCCTTACCTCAAAAAAGATATATTGGCATTAGAAAAGGTTCAGAAAAGGGCGACTAAGATGATTAGGGGCTTGGAAAGGGTCCCATATGGGGAGAGGCTAGAGAGACTGGGACTTTTCAGTTTGGAAAAAAGGCGATTGAGGGGCGATATGATAGAGGTATATAAAATCATGAATGGTGTGGAGAAAGTGAATATAGAAAAATTATTTACCTTTTCCCATAATACAAGAACTAGGGGACACCAAATGAAATTGATGGGTAGTAGGTTCAAAACTAATAAAAGGAAATTTTTCTTCACACAGCGCACAGTCAACCTGTGGAACTCCTTGCCCGAGGAGGCTGTGAAGGCCAGGACTCTATTAGGGTTTAAAAAAGAGCTTGATAAATTTTTGCAGGTTAGGTCCATAAATGGCTATTAGCCAGGGATAAAGTATGGTGCCCCAGCCTTCATAACAAGGGCAGGAGATGGATGGCAGGAGATAAATCACTTGATCATTGTCTTCTGTTCTCCTTCTCTGGGGCACCTGGCATTGGCCACCGTCGGCAGATGGGATGCTGGGCTTGATGGACCTTTGGTCTGACCCAGTATGGCCATTCTTATGTTCTTATGTTGTCTCTGCGTGAGATGGAAATTGATCTGAACTTATAAAATCAACATTTTAAAATTCAAGTGAAATTACCTTAAATGTGCTGGTTAGCTAAGGGGAAAAAAATTAACGTGTGAGATCTATCAGTGAAGACGATCACATAACAAATAGGTGGCATCTGCCTTTTTAGCTGCCTAAATACCTTGGCAAAATCTGGCCCTTGTCGCTCGAGTTTTTAGAGTTGGTAGATATCATCCCCCTAGGTTGGAAGAAAAAACAAGCGCTGCTGCTCTTTCATCTCTGCCTCAGTTGTGAACAAACTAGAGCAAATGTAAAAAGTCTGAAGGGTAGTGATGTTAGTCTGTAGCTTCAAAAACAGCACACAGTGTGCCACAGGAATGCTTTTTGTAGTCCAAGTACCGCATATGTAAAGTGTTTTCCCTGCACCTTCTCGATAAACTGAAATCAATAGAAATCAAAGCAGACCTTTTACTTTATAAGAGAAAGTACATACATTTGGAAAATGTATGTAATTAAAGCAGCAGCATCGTGTAATCCATTAAAACTTGATGACTCACTGATGTAGCAATTAAAGTGATTTTAGTAGATACTTAATAACCTAGAATAATTTTGAAATTGGAAAACACTAACCTCAGAATTTACTAATATTTTCTTTAGTTTTTGAAAGTATATTTAGTGCTAAGCTTTGTTTGCTGGTTTTATTTTGCTTTTTTGTATGAATAGTTATTTTCATATTTCAGTTAATCATTAAACAGGGTAAATTGAATTGATAAATGACTTAAAATGATTAAAATTAAATTAAATTAAAATTGATAAATGACTTAAAATCACATGTAATTTTAATGCCATCAAATGGAATAGTGACACAGATGAAATTAAATTATTGTATCTAGTTCAGGTTTAAGGAGCACAAAACATGCACTGTTAAGTAAATGATGGATGCTGGGAAGTGCCTAATGTCAGATAAGACAGTTACTGCATGACTAAAACATCTTCTGCCTCCTTTTTGATACAGCTATTGAATCTCTGTTAGTTCTGAATTTAGCAGAATGTTCGGATGCTGAACTGGTGTCTATTTTTAGAAGGTACACTTTGTCTTTCTGAAGCCAAACCTATGTATTATGGGCAGAGTATTCAAAAACTCACGCAGCCTTAAACATGCCATTGTTAGGTAGGATCACTGAGATTCCCAATTCGTTGTATAGTGTATAAAACTGAACTAAGGCCTTTTTTTGAGGCACGTTACCGTTGTAAACGTGTTATAGTAAATATAGCAGGTGATTTATCCTAGATTTTAATCTTTACACCTCACGTTGCAAGGAGAGGTATCAAGTTTTAAGTTTTATATTATACCAGATTGCTTTACAAGCCTAGATTCAGACATAGTCACTGCCCGAAGAGTTGAGAAATGAGTTTAGTAACAAATTTACTACACCAGATTTCTTTTTATGTTAAAAAGCCCGTACATTATTGTAATGGAGTGGGGGGAGTGCATGTGTGAGTCAGGCTGGATGTCCTAGGCAAGCAGCAGTTCCCAGTGGCTAAGGATGACCCTGGGGCTACAACTGGCAGGTAACACCTCTGCCTGAACAAAGGGCAGGGAGGAGCTGAGCTGGGTTTTTGAATCGGGGTCGGCAGTTGGAGGCTAGGAAAAGGGAGAGCTGGAAGGCAGCCAGCCTGAGGAGGGGGAAAGCTACACCCCAGAGGGGCACCCCTCGGGGTCTTCCCCCCAGAACAGGTTGGAAGGACTGTCTCTGGCTGCTGTGCTGTCGCTTCTGTGAGAAATTGGGCTTCTGTTGTCTAATAAACCTTCTGTTGTACCTGCTGAGTGAGAGTAACTCCTGCCAGCGGACGGGGTGCAGTGCAGGGGGACCCCTGAACCCCATCACACTGGTGTCAGAAGTGGGATGCACTGCACCCATGGATGAGCTCCCAGCAGTGGCTGACTGAGCGCAAGAGAAGGAAGGAGTCTCACCACAGCCAGAGGGGGAACAGAGCCATTCCTGCAGCTGCTGCTGGTGAGTGGATACCCCAGGAGATAGCGGGGAGATGGATTATACCCGACTCCTGAAGGCAGAGCTAGCGGGGCTGTGCAGAGAGAGGGGCCTGACTGTGGGGAAGGCGACCAAGGCTCAGCTGATTGCCCAGCTGGAAGAGAATGACCGATCTGGGGGGGCAGAGCCTGTCCTGGCAGAAAGTGGCTGGTCAGCCTCGGGAAGCGTTTCGGATTCTCCGACAGGAGCAGGGGCTCGACGCCGTCAGACAGACGCGGTGCCCGTCAGGTCGCGCTCAGCTACCGGTGGTCCATCGCGGGCAGAGTCCCCCACCGCAGAGCTGCGACGGCTGGAACTCGAGGTGAAATTAAAGGAACACGAGCACCAGGAACAGCAGAGGGAACACGAGCGCCAGGAACGGCAGAGGGAACACAAGCGCCAGGAACGGGAAAGAGAGCGTGAGCACAAGCGCCAGCTACAAGAGAGACAGAACGAGAACGGAAGGAGAGAGAGCGAGAGCGGGAGCGGGAGCATGAGCGAACCATGGCAGAGGCGAGACGCCAAGAGGCCCCAGCTGCGGTAAGCGGGGAGAGGGCCAGACGGATCGGGGTGGCCAGTCACTTGGAGACGCGTGTGCTGGCCCAGTGTCAGGACCCAGGGGACATGGACGAGTTCCTTACCGCCTTTGAGCGAGCCTGTGAGTTGCATGAGGTTCCCCCAGATGAGTGGCTCCGGCACCTCACCCCCTTGCTGGGCCAGAAGGCCGCAGCGGTGCTCAGCCAGCTGGTGGGGCTGCAGCCTGGGGACTATGAACGGTTCAAACAGGCCCTGCTGCATAAGTTCGGGCTGACCCCGGAGATGTACAAAAAGAAGTTCCAGGAGGCGCAGAAGAGGCCAGAGGAAACCCATGTAGATACAACCGCCCGCCTGAAGCAATACTACCAGAAGTAGGCGTTCGGAATGGGAGTCCAGTCCGTAGAGGACCTGATCGAGCTGGCAGTCGTGGAGCGATTCTACGAGATGTGCGCACCTGACCTGAGGTGTGGCTCGTGGACCGGAAGCCGGGGGACTCACACGATGCAGGGAAACTGGCAGATGACTTCACAAACAGCCGGGCCAGGTTTGAAAGTGAGCCCCACAAAGAGAGGGAGTCCCGGAGGGAGAGGGAGTCCCGGAGAGACCGAGAATCTGAGAGAGACCGGTCCCTGACTGTACGACAGAGGGGACCACCTCTTGGGCAGGCCCAGGAAAGAGGGGCCAGCCACCCACCCCCCAGAGAGCCAAACAGAGCCCGGACAGAGCAGCCGGCCCGAGGGACACAACAAGACCCAGGCTGTTATCGCTGTGGGCGAAAGGGGCATAGAGCAGCCCAGTGCCCCAGGCTCCCAGACAGGTTGAGCAGGCCGGGGGGTCATGGAGTCAACTGGGTGGGGTCCCAGAAGCCAGAGGGGCTGGCGGCCAAGGCGGGTGGTGCTGACAATGGGCACTTGGATTGGGCCGAGTCCGCCCCACAGACCAGCTCCTCAGGGGGACCAAATGCTCAGAGGTCAGTTTACAGAGTGGGGGCGGCACTACCTCTGTGGAGCAAGTGTCTCAAACACCTCGAAGTAGATGGGAAAAAGGTCACGGGGTTCTGGGACGCAGGCGCTGACGTGACGCTGGCCCGACCCGGGGTGGTGGCACCGGGCTGCATGATACCTGATTCCCACCTGACGATAACAGGAATTGATGGGACCCCTTTCAAGGTGCCCATGGCGAGGGTGCACCTGAAATGGGGGAAGAAGGAAGGCCCCAAGGAGGTGGGCGTGCACAGCCATTTGCCGGCGGATGTACTGATGGGGGCTGACCTGGAGAACTGGCAATGTGAACGCCCTCGTGCCCTGGTCCTGACCCGTAGCCAAAGAAAACGAGGGGTGCGCTCCCCAGATTCAGGGGTACAGGCCCAGCCAGAGCCACAGGGGCCAACCCTGAGAGAAAGGGGGCCCCCAAAAGCCAGATCTCACAGGCCAGGGGTGCTGGAGCCAGGCAGGGATGGGGGAGTAGCATCCGCCCCTGCCCCAGCGGAAGAATTCCAGGCAGAGCAGCAGAGAGACCCCTCCTTGCAGAAGCTGAGGGAACTGGCCAGTCTCAGCCCAGCTCCACAGCTGGGGGAGGGCTGCAGGCAGAGATTCCTGTGGGAAAAAGGATTCCTGTACCGGGAGTGGGCTCCCAGATGCAAAGCGGAGCCATGGAAGGTCCAGAGGCAACTGGTGGTCCCCCAAAAGTACCGGCGCAGGTTGCTGTACCTAGTCCATGATATCCCACTCGCAGGACACCAGGGGATCCACCGCACCAGGAGAAGGTTGTTACAGAACTTTTTTTGGCCAGGGATCTTTGCAGCTGTCCGTCTGTATTGCCTGTCCTGCGATCCCTGCCAGAGGGTGGGGAAGGCCCGGGACAAGGGGAAAGCTGCCCTGAGGCCCCTGCCCATCATAGAGGTGTTACCTGCCAGTTGTAGCCCCAGGGTCATCCTTAGCCACTGGGAACTGCTGCTTGCCTCGGACATCCAGCCTGACTCTCACATGCACTCCCCCCACTCCATTACAATTATAGTTTACCAGTTTGAGATAGGTGTTTTAAATTCTACCAGAAGGGAGCATCTGAGTAGTCAGATTCCCCCTCCCATGCCCCCTTGGAACACTTGCTGCCAATTTTAAGAAAGTGAAGCCACTGAACTGATGTCAGTCATTGACTTAACAAGTGGAACCAAAGTTGTTGAAGTGACAAACCAGCTTTCCCAGTAGTATACTCTACTGCAGAGGCAGAAAAATATTTTCTTTCCAGTTTATTGAATGGAACAAATTGAATGACTGCTTCAAAGTTAAGAAGCCAGTTGAGAGTTGACAAAGCAAGGAACTTTTATTCAGAGATTAGAGAGGAAAAAATATGAATGGATGAGACCTGCTAAAATCTTGTAGTGCACGGTGACCAGAAACAACATCACTGCCAGTCATCCTGTTAATTTATCCCACCCCGAGTGGAATGGATTTTCCCATGTGCACCAATGTGAAGGTGATGTGTGAATCATCACCTTCATACTGGTGCACATAAAATTTGTTTGGTGGAAGTGGGGCCAGTTGGTTTTGAATGTGGGATTTGGCTCAGATGAATCAGAGGGTTGGAGTGTGGGAGTGTGAGGGCTCTGACTGGGGGTGCTGGCTTGAAGGCAAGGCTGGAGTTGAGGGGCTCAGTGTTGGGGTGCAAGGGCTCTAACCGGGGGGTTCAGGCTCTGGGGTGAGGCTGGGCAGGAGGCAGTACAGGCTTTGGACTGGGGTTGTGGGCTTTGAGTGCGGCCAGGGATGAGGGCTTAGAGTTACAGGAGGGTGCTCAGGGCTGGGGGGGACTGTAGGTGTGGTTTACCTGGGAGACTCCATGCTGGGGCTGCCAGGGAATGGCTCCTCCCCTCCAGCTGCAGCAGCTGTGACCCCTGCATGGCACTTCAAAGCTCCTGCCCTGGTCTTAACTGGAATCTGTATGGCCGTGTAGCGTAGGGGGAAACGTACTTAACTGCCGATTATACTGTATGTATTTCCTTTGTCTGTTCATTTAAAAAAAAAACGTTTATTCAATAAAATGCTTAACCACTTGTGTATTTAGCTGAATTTTTGTCTAAATAGCACTTGACTCAAATCACAAGCAAGTTATATGGTAAAGGAGAAATGCATGATTGACCTTTAACACAATAGAAATGTAAAAATGAAGAATTCAATAAATGCAATTAATCAATAATTGCTTTAAGTGTATAGACATTGACAAAAAGAAGCACCAAGTAGAGTGTGAAGGCTGTATTTAGTTGTAAGTTAACAAGTTCAATGGTTATCCACCAAGGAGATAATAATCAAATACAAATGTAAAACACTGTTCAAATAGATTATTTAAATCAAGATTGCTTTCTGGTTTAAATTACCAGTTTAAGGAATGATTTAAAAATCAGTCCACACTTGTTATGAATCGTTCTCTGTGGACTATTATCACCTGAGCACTTGGGGCCTGTATTTCTGTATACTGTGTATGTCAGTGTCAGAATAGCAGGTTACCACTGTCCTGGAGTTAATCAGATTGTTACTGGGGAAGTGTCATTGTGGGTGGTTGGAATGATAGGAGTTAAATAACAACTAGGTATTTTGAATGGCTAAAGTTGGCTTTTAATGTCCATTTTGGGAACCTGTGGTCCAGGAAATAAATCACTTCTGCTGATAGGAATAAGGGGATTTCAAAGTTGATGGGGTCCTTTTGAAAAGGACCTTCATCTGGACAAGCCACGCAGCAGCAAAAAGCGGCAATTTTGAAGAGCCGTGGCTGGTGGCATGCTAATGAGGCACTGAATATGCATTTCAGTGCCTCATTAGTAATCTTCAGAGTGGCCATTTGCATGGCCGTTTTGAAGATTTGTGCTAGTGTAGACACGGCCAATGAGTGCTTCCTATCTGCTGATAGGAATAAGGGGATTTTGAAGTTGGCGGGGTCCTTTCAAATATTTCGAAGAGCCATGGCCGGTGGCATGCTAATGAGGTGCTGTATATGCATTTCAGCGCCTCATTAGTAATTTTCGAAGTGGTCATTTGCATTGCCATTTTGAAGACTTGTGCTTGTGTAGATGTAGCCATTCACACTTAAATATCTTCTCTGTACACAGTGGTTATTTCTGCACTACAGCAGTCCTTCGAAAGAAAAAATTTCTTTTCTTTTGAAAGATTGCGATGACACACACAAAAGAATATCAAAAGGCCAGGCCAGGAAATGTGGCAGATCAAAAAATCCAGCACTATGGAGGACTGTTCTTTCAGGGGTGGAGGGAAGGCCCCTGTGGCATCGACACATGTTCTTTTTCTGAGGGAATCTTTCAGAAAAAGGCGCTCTTCTTCATCCAGGAGCGAAAGAGGGTTGCTGGAAGAAGTGCCATGTTCTTCCAATTAAATATCAAAAGAACCCATTTTGTGTGTAGAAGCTCTGCAGGATTTTTCAAGAGACCCAGATTTTTTGAAAGAACTTGCCAGTGTAGATGTAGGCAGCATGTTTATTCTGAGTTCAGCATTTGGTGGTATTTTTGATTATTTAGTACCAAAGCTGACACTCTCACTACACTTACTAACGGACTGGCCAACGCAGGCTTTTCCTGAAAGTTTGCTCTTGGAGGGTTGAGAACTGTGGTTAACTAGGCTTTTTTAGCTTTGCTTCTCAACTAGCAGACATATAATTTTAGAAAAATTGCCTCCAGTTACTACTACTTTTTTTTTTGATCTTTGGTGGGGAAAAGTGAAATGCACAGCACATTCTCTCTGGTAAAAGGCAGTACGTAGCACAAATGTTGTCTTTAATCTTTTCCATCCATGTGTGTATTTTCTCATCCAGGGCAAAATAATCTTCTGTATGCACTGAGGTGTGTGCAAATGTGCACCACTAGTAGGAGAACACACCCTAGTTGTGGGTGCTCTGCTAATCAGCAGGGCAGAATTTGAATTTTTCCTGAGTGGCCAAATATGCACACAGCTTACAGGGGAAACTGATAGCCACGCTTGCTTCTCTAGAAAGTAATTTGGAATTGTTCTCTTTCATCATAGCTGGTTTCCCAATGGGCTATGCAGCGGCTGCACCTGCGTATTCCCCCAATATGTACCCTGGAGCAAATCCTACCTTCCAAACAGGTAAGTTTCAAATGCTTATTGCTTTGAAATTCTCTGTTAGAAGCATTTGAAATTGGGGTTGAGGAGAAATGCATGACATTTTTTTACTTCAAAAATAGCATAAAATGGTGGTCTTCCAAACTAAATAGAGACTTCAGTTTTTGCATTGGGGATATGTGTATGCAGTGACCACACACAGTCATCCGGTTTAAGGAAAGGGAGAACTTCAAATAATATATGGGAAGTTTGGGGTGGTTCAGTGGACAAGCCCAAATATTGGATAGGGAAAATCCTTACACAAATTTTTGATTTCATTTTGTACTAATCTCTTCTGACCTGAGTCTCTGCATATTGCCTTTTATTTCCTTGTTCCTCAGTATATCTCTTCCCTTCCTCTTTCATGTCTGAAAAGTACCCTTTTATCACCTCTGATCT